>NC_136063.1:560325083-563163158 GCF_964261635.1 Lissotriton helveticus
CCACCAGCGGTGGCCCCCTCTTCCTCGGGGGTGGTGCCAGCTCGACGGCAGGACAGCCGCCTATATATCATGCTCCACGGGTGATGTCCAAACAAATGAGCAGCACACGAAAGTAAGTAGCTTTCACCCCTCAGCTTTTATTCATGGTACGTTTGTGCGTAGGCAGAGTTAATAATAACCACCTGACTCTCGTAGTCCGACGCGTTTCGTTATGCACTTCCTCATGGACAGTTCAAAAAGTCAGTAAGGTGCATGTTGGGGCCGTTAGTTCCATTGGTGAACACAGCCTTTCCTTTCCTGAATGGATGCACCTAAAATTGCGTGTGAAAAAGGCTCTGGATGAGCCCCTCCGCTGCAGCACGCCCTTATCCACACTTACTCCCCACCAGCGGTGGCCCCCTCTTCCTCGGGGGTGGTGCCAGCTCGACGGCAGGACAGCCGCCTATATATCATGCTCCACGGGTGATGTCCAAACAAATGAGCAGCACACGAAAGTAAGTAGCTTTCACCCCTCAGCTTTTATTCATGGTACGTTTGTGCGTAGGCAGAGTTAATAATAACCACCTGACTCTCGTAGTCCGACGCGTTTCGTTATGCACTTCCTCATGGACAGTTCAAAAAGTCAGTAAGGTGCATGTTGGGGCCGTTAGTTCCATTGGTGAACACAGCCTTTCCTTTCCTGAATGGATGCACCTAAAATTGCGTGTGAAAAAGGCTCTGGATGAGCCCCTCCGCTGCAGCACGCCCTTATCCACACTTACTCCCCACCAGCGGTGGCCCCCTCTTCCTCGGGGGTGGTGCCAGCTCGACGGCAGGACAGCCGCCTATATATCATGCTCCACGGGTGATGTCCAAACAAATGAGCAGCACACGAAAGTAAGGCAAAGGCAGAGTTAATAATAACCACCTGACTCTCGTAGTCCGACGCGTTTCGTTATGCACTTCCTCATGGACAGTTCAAAAGGTGGGGAGTAAGTGTGGATAAGGGCGTGCTGCAGCGGAGGGGCTCATCCAGAGCCTTTTTCACACGCAATTTTAGGTGCATCCATTCAGGAAAGGAAAGGCTGTGTTCACCAATGGAACTAACGGCCCCAACATGCACCTTACTGACTTTTTGAACTGTCCATGAGGAAGTGCATAACGAAACGCGTCGGACTACGAGAGTCAGGTGGTTATTATTAACTCTGCCTACGCACAAACGTACCATGAATAAAAGCTGAGGGGTGAAAGCTACTTACTTTCGTGTGCTGCTCATTTGTTTGGACATCACCCGTGGAGCATGATATATATATGAAGATGAACCTTTGAGAAAGAAGCACTTGGCTTCGAAACGCGTCAGGTTGCATCAACTATCTGCCCGATGAAGCGTTTTCACCATGGTGGTCAGTGCTCGAGTGAGTCTCTGCCCTAGGGGCAACTTGAGCTTTGATTTAACACGCGGCCGCCTTTGCCGCGAGAGACTGCACCAGCCCCCTAAGGTCGGCGCCACGAGGTTTGGATCCACTTCACCTCAGGTGGGGCACTGACTTTGGATTTTAAACGCACCAGAGGACAGATGTCCATTCAGGGCTTTGAAATGAACACTTCGTAATGTACCTATTCAGGGCTGTACGACGGAGGCACACTACAAGATCCAGAAACCATTGCCCATCAGAGGGCGTGATATCAACTGAAAAGAGGGTGTGTCTCAAGCATCATGCGAAGATGAACCTTTGAGAAAGAAGCACTTGGCTCCGAAACGCGTCAGGTTGCATCAACTATCTGCCCGATGAAGCGTTTTCACCATGGTGGTCAGTGCTCGAGTGAGTCTCTGCCCTAGGGGCAACTTGAGCTTTGATTTAACACGCGGCCGCCCTTGCCGCGAGAGACTGCACCAGCCCCCTAAGGTCGGCGCCACGAGGTTTGGATCCACTTCACCTCAGGTGGGGCACTGACTTTGGATTTTAAACGCACCAGAGGACAAAAGTCCATTCAGGGCTTTGAAATGAACACTTCGTAATGTACCTATTCAGGGCTGTACGACGGAGGCACACTACAAGATCCAGAAACCATTGCCCATCAGAGGGCGTGATATCAACTGAAAAGAGGGTGTGTCTCAAGCATCATGCGAAGATGAACCTTTGAGAAAGAAGCACTTGGCTTCGAAACGCGTCAGGTTGCATCAACTATCTGCCCGATGAAGCGTTTTCACCATGGTGGTCAGTGCTCGAGTGAGTCTCTGCCCTAGGAGCAACTTGAGCTTTGATTTAACACACGGCCGCCCTTGCCGCGAGAGACTGCACCAGCCCCCTAAGGTCGGCGCCACGAGGTTTGGATCCACTTCACCTCAGGTGGGGCACTGACTTTGGATTTTAAACGCACCAGAGGACAGAAGTCCATTCAGGGCTTTGAAATGAACACTTCGTAATGCACCTATTCAGGGCTGTACGACGGAGGCACACTACAAGGTCCAGAAACCATTGCCCATCAGAGGGCGTGATATCAACTGAAAAGAGGGTGTGTCTCAAGCATCATGCGAAGATGAACCTTTGAGAAAGAAGCACTTGGCTTCGAAACGCGTCAGGTTGCATCAACTATCTGCCCGATGAAGCGTTTTCACCATGGTGGTCAGTGCTCGAGTGAGTCTCTGCCCTAGGGGCAACTTGAGCTTTGATTTAACACGCGGCCGCCCTTGCCGCGAGAGACTGCACCAGCCCCCTAAGGTCGGCGCCACGAGGTTTGGATCCACTTCACCTCAGGTGGGGCACTGACTTTGGATTTTAAACGCACCAGAGGACAGAAGTCCATTCAGGGCTTTGAAATGAACACTTCGTAATGTACCTATTCAGGGCTGTACGACGGAGGCACACTACAAGATCCAGAAACCATTGCCCATCAGAGGGCGTGATATCAACTGAAAAGAGGGTGTGTCTCAAGCATCATGTGAAGATGAACCTTTGAGAAAGAAGCACTTGGCTTCGAAACGCGTCAGGTTGCATCAACTATCTGCCCGATGAAGCGTTTTCACCATGGTGGTCAGTGCTCGAGTGAGTCTCTGCCCCAGGGGCAACTTGAGCTTTGATTTAACACGCGGCCGCCCTTGCCGCGAGAGACTGCACCAGCCCCCTAAGGTTGGCGCCACGAAGTTTGGATCCACTTCACCTCAGGTGGGGCACTGACTTTGGTTTTTAAACGCACCAGAGGACAGAAGTCCATTCAGGGCTTTGAAATGAACACTTCGTAATGTACCTATTCAGGGCTGTACGACGGAGGCACACTACAAGATCCAGAAACCATTGCCCATCAGAGGGCGTGATATCAACTGAAAAGAGGGTGTGTCTCAAGCATCATGCGAAGATGAACCTTTGAGAAAGAAGCACTTGGCTTCGAAACGCGTCAGGTTGCATCAACTATCTGCCCGATGAAGCGTTTTCACCATGGTGGTCAGTGCTCGAGTGAGTCTCTGCCCTAGGGGCAACTTGAGCTTTGATTTAACACGCGGCCGCCCTTGCCGCGAGAGACTGCACCAGCCCCCTAAGGTCGGCGCCACGAGGTTTGGATCCACTTCATCTCAATTGGGGCACTGACTTTGGATTTTAAACGCACCAGAGGACAGAAGTCCATTCAGGGCTTTGAAATGAACACTTCGTAATGTACCTATTCAGGGCTGTACGACGGAGGCACACTACAAGATCCAGAAACCATTGCCCATCAGAGGGCGTGATATCAACTGAAAAGAGGGTGTGTCTCAAGCATCATGCGAAGATGAACCTTTGAGAAAGAAGCACTTGGCTTCGAAACGCGTCAGGTTGCATCAACTATCTGCCCGATGAAGCGTTTTCACCATGTTGGTCAGTGCTCGAGTGAGTCTCTGCCCTAGGGGCAACTTGAGCTTTGATTTAACACGCGGCCGCCCTTGCCGCGAGAGACTGCACCAGCCCCCTAAGGTCGGCGCCACAAGGTTTGGATCCACTTCACCTCAGGTGGGGCACTGACTTTGGATTTTAAACGCACCAGAGGACAGAAGTCCATTCAGGGCTTTGAAATGAACACTTCGTAATGTACCTATTCAGGGCTGTACGACGGAGGCACACTACAAGATCCAGAAACCATTGCCCATCAGAGGGCGTGATATCAACTGAAAAGAGGGTGTGTCTCAAGCATCATGCGAAGATGAACCTTTGAGAAAGAAGCACTTGGCTTCGAAACGCGTCAGGTTGCATCAACTATCTGCCCGATGAAGCGTTTTCACCATGGTGGTCAGTGCTCGAGTGAGTCTCTGCCCTAGGGGCAACTTGAGCTTTGATTTAACACGCGGCCGCCCTTGCCGCGAGAGACTGCACCAGCCCCCTAAGGTCGGCGCCATGAGGTTTGGATCCACTTCACCTCAGGTGGGGCACTGACTTTGGATTTTAAACGCCCCAGAGGACAGAGTCCATTCAGGGCTTTGAAATGAACACTTCGTAATGTACCTATTCAGGGCTGTACGACGGAGGCACACTACAAGATCCAGAAACCATTGCCCATCAGAGGGCGTGATATCAACTGAAAAGAGGGTGTGTCTCAAGCATCATGCGAAGATGAACCTTTGAGAAAGAAGCACTTGGCTTCGAAACGCGTCAGGTTGCATCAACTATCTGCCCGATGAAGCGTTTTCACCATGGTGGTCAGTGCTCGAGTGAGTCTCTGCCCTAGGAGCAACTTGAGCTTTGATTTAACACACGGCCGCCCTTGCCGCGAGAGACTGCACCAGCCCCCTAAGGTCGGCGCCACGAGGTTTGGATCCACTTCACCTCAGGTGGGGCACTGACTTTGGATTTTAAACGCACCAGAGGACAGAAGTCCATTCAGGGCTTTGAAATGAACACTTCGTAATGTACCTATTCAGGGCTGTACGACGGAGGCACACTACAAGATCCAGAAACCATTGCCCATCAGAGGGCGTGATATCAACTGAAAAGAGGGTGTGTCTCAAGCATCATGCGAAGATGAACCTTTGAGAAAGAAGCACTTGGCTTCGAAACGCGTCAGGTTGCATCAACTATCTGCCCGATGAAGCGTTTTCACCATGGTGGTCAGTGCTCGAGTGAGTCTCTGCCCTAGGGGCAACTTGAGCTTTGATTTAACACGCGGCCGCCCTTGCCGCGAGAGACTGCACAAAGGTCGGCGCCACGAGGTTTGGATCCACTTCACCTCAGGTGGGGCACTGACTTTGGATTTTAAACGCACCAGAGGACAGAAGTCAATTCAGGGCTTTGAAATGAACACTTCGTAATGTACCTATTCAGGGCTGTACGACGGAGGCACACTACAAGATCCAGAAACCATTGCCCATCAGAGGGCGTGATATCAACTGAAAAGAGGGTGTGTCTCAAGCATCATGCGAAGATGAACCTTTGAGAAAGAAGCACTTGGCTTCGAAACGCGTCAGGTTGCATCAACTATCTGCCCGATGAAGCGTTTTCACCATGGTGGTCAGTGCTCGAGTGAATCTCTGCCCTAGGAGCAACTTGAGCTTTGATTTAACACGCGGCCGCCCTTGCCGCGAGAGACTGCACCAGCCCCCTAAGGTCGGCGCCACGAGGTTTGGATCCACTTCACCTCAGGTGGGGCACTGACTTTGGATTTTAAACGCACCAGAGGACAGAAGTCCATTCAGGGCTTTGAAATGAACACTTCGTAATGTACCTATTCAGGGCGGTACGACGGAGGCACACTACAAGATCCAGAAACCATTGCCCATCAGAGGGCGTGATATCAACTGAAAAGAGGGTGTGTCTCAAGCATCATGCGAAGATGAACCTTTGAGAAAGAAGCACTTGGCTTCGAAACGCGTCAGGTTGCATCAACTATCTGCCCGATGAAGCGTTTTCACCATGGTGGTCAGTGCTCGAGTGAGTCTCTGCCCTAGGGGCAACTTGAGCTTTGATTTAACACGCGGCCGCCCTTGCCGCGAGAGACTGCACCAGCCCTCTATGGTCGGCGCCACGAGGTTTGGATCCACTTCACCTCAGGTGGGGCACTGACTTTGGATTTTAAACGCACCAGAGGACAGAAGTCAATTCAGGGCTTTGAAATGAACACTTCGTAATGTACCTATTCAGGGCTGTACGACGGAGGCACACTACAAGATCCAGAAACCATTGCCCATCAGAGGGCGTGATATCAACTGAAAAGAGGGTGTGTCTCAAGCATCATGCGAAGATGAACCTTTGAGAAAGAAGCACTTGGCTTCGAAACTCGTCAGGTTGCATCAACTATCTGCCCGATGAAGCGTTTTCACCATGGTGGTCAGTGCTCGAGTGAGTCTCTGCCCTAGGAGCAACTTGAGCTTTGATTTAACACGCGGCCACCCTTGCCGCGAGAGACTGCACCAGCCCCCTAAGGTCGGCGCCACGAGGTTTGGATCCACTTCACCTCAGGTGGGGCACTGACTTTGGATTTTAAACGCACCAGAGGACAGAAGTCCATTCAGGGCTTTGAAATGAACACTTCGTAATGTACCTATTCAGGGCTGTACGACGGAGGCACACTACAAGATCCAGAAACCATTGCCCATCAGAGGGCGTGATATCAACTGAAAAGAGGGTGTGTCTCAAGCATCATGCGAAGATGAACCTTTGAGAAAGAAGCACTTGGCTTCGAAACGCGTCATGTTGCATCAACTATCTGCCCGATGAAGCGTTTTCACCATGGTGGTCAGTGCTCGAGTGAGTCTCTGCCCTAGGGGCAACTTGAGCTTTGATTTAACACGCGGCCGCCCTTGCCGCGAGAGACTGCACCAGCCCCCTAAGGTCGGCGCCACGAGGTTTGGATCCACTTCACCTCAGGTGGGGCACTGACTTTGGATTTTAAACGCACCAGAGGACAGAAGTCCATTCAGGGCTTTGAAATGAACACTTCGTAATGTACCTATTGAGGGCGGTACGACGGAGGCACACTACAAGATCCAGAAACCATTGCCCATCAGAGGGCGTGATATCAACTGAAAAGAGGGTGTGTCTCAAGCATCATGCGAAGATGAACCTTTGAGAAAGAAGCACTTGGCTTCGAAACGCGTCAGGTTGCATCAACTATCTGCCCGATGAAGCGTTTTCACCATGGTGGTCAGTGCTCGAGTGAGTCTCTGCCCTAGGGGCAACTTGAGCTTTGATATATATATATATATATATATATATATATATATATATATATATATATATATATATATGTTAAAACAAATGCCGGTAGTCATGGGCTTTGGCTTCGCGGCGGTCCCTCCGGGATGCTTCAAAATAACTTTATTTGCAACAGATGCTCACAAACCGACGCATTTCGCCGTAAGGCTTGGTCACGGTAAGGCTTGCACATCGTATTTCCGTTTACATACACCCAGTGATATTAATAAACATAGGACTTTCACGGTTTCAAACAGTTGGATAATGTAGTCGCCATCTTATAGTGACTAACGTATTATACTATTGATTAAAGTCAGATGTTTTTACAATTCATTAATTAAAACAGTTAATATCAGTGTCAATATGCGTTTTATGCGTTTTATGTCGCCCAAGTGGGCATTAATAACATCACATGTTGTTTCACTTGATTGCTGTTTAGCCCCAATGATTTAAATGAACATTTCCATCGTTTCATAATCAATATAGATTTTCCATATATATCAGAAGATCTTGGTTGACGGTCTCAACGCCATTATTTCTTATCAGAAACCCATGATTCGAAGACCTAGTGAAAAAGAAAAATAACAAACGTGCTCTAAGTACAAGTGCAAAACTACATTTACAAAAAAGATAAAACTATTAAATATGTCATACAATTAAAACATTATACATTTGAGTTATATACAGGGAGTCTCTAAAGGGCCACTACTCCATACCACTGACTTCATACCATACAGTTTATCCAACATGGACTGTCAATTCCTCACTGGAATTCAGGCCTACCGGCATAAGAGTCTCAAAGTCTATTATGTATTTAGAATCCAAGACTCTTAGTTGATGTTCTCTGTCCCCTCCTCTTCTAAGAGGTTTGACCGCATCTAAGACAACAAAAGCTAACAATTTGTCATTCTGTTTATGATAAGTCTTGAAGTGACGAGCTACCGGGTATAACTCATTATTATTTCTTATTGCTTGTTTGTGTTCTAAGACTCTCATTTTAGCTTTCTTTTTTGTGCTCCCAATGTATAGTTTCTTGCAAGGCAAATTAAACAGTATACGCATAGTTCTGTATTGCAATCATAGTTTCCTCTGATAACAAATTCCCTATCACTGTTAGGTACTTTTATTTTCGAGCAATTTTTGCTATAACTGCATGCTTTACAGTGCATGCAACATGAAAAGCCTGACTGCGTATTAAACCGCTCCTTGGTACATCTTACTGTCTGATTGCGACTCAATTAATCTTTTAGGGACGTGTCCCTCCTAAAAGTTATTTGTGGGGCTTCATGCAGGCATTTATCCAGAACAGGATCTGTTTTTAATATATGCCAATTCTGTTTGAGGATTTTGCGTACCTGAAATGCTTGACTGGAATACGTTGTAATGAACCTGACTTGATTATCTGTATTGTCAGTCTTAATCTTAGGATTTAAGAGTGCTGTTCTATCCAGCTCATCAACTTTACTCACTGCTCTTCTGATTATCTTTTGAGCATATCCCCTTTGTTTGAATCTCTCACACATGACAATTTTTTCTTTCTCAAATTCCTCCTCTGTGCTGCTGTTTCTTTTAGCACGAATGAGTTCCCCATATGGGATGCTTTGGATAAGGCTGTAAGGATGCGCACTAGACGCAAACAACAAACTATTACCAGCCGTCTCCTTTCTGTGGAGTTTAGTTGTCAGGTGGTTGTTTTGAACATGTACTTCTACATCAAGGAATATTATAGACTGTTCACTGATTTGAGATGTTAATCCGATATTCAAATCATTAGTGTTCAGAATTCGAATGAATTCCTCTGCACTTTTGCAGTCCCCACGCCAAACTACGAAAATGTTGTCAATGAATCTTGACCACAAAACAATATGTTCATTAAATTGTTCAAAGCAACTGGATACTTGCTCCTCCCACCACCCCATGAAGAGGTTGGCATAACTTGGGGCGAAGCAAGTGCCCATTGCTGCCCCTTGTAGCTGTACGTATAACTGTTCCTCAAAGAAAAAATAGTTATTGGATAGGCAGTAAGCCACCATATCCACCAACATTTCAGTATGCATCAAAAGTGAGATGGATCTCGCTCTTAAAAGGTGTCTAATTGCTTTGATCCCTAAGTCATGTTTAATAGACGTGTATAAGCTTGTCACATCTAAGGTAATCAACAAAAAGTCAGGTTTCCATTGTATGTCCTCAATCATATTTAAAAAATGCATTGTTTCCCTCAAATACGCTGGTAAGGCAATGACAAATGGTCTAAGGAAAAAGTCAATATATTTAGACGTCATCTCAAGTTTCGAACCCATTGAGGAAACTATAGGTCTACCGGGGGGGTTCTTAGGGTCCTTATGCAGTTTCGGTAATAAGTACAAAACAGGTGTTTTAGCATGTTTACACTTTAAACTGCTATATTCATCCCACGTTAATAAACCTTTGTCTTTCCAATCCTCCAACATTTCATCGTACTGCAGATTCGATATTTCCATCTCTTTCAAGTCAACCTTTTTGTAACAGGTGGTGTCTGATAGCTGACGTACACCCTCCATGATGTATTCATTTGTTCCCCAAACCACCACATTTCCCCCCTTGTCAGATTGTTTGATGACAATTGAGGGATCTTTTTTCAAATTATCAATTGCAGCTACATGATTTTGTGTGAGATTGTATTTAGATCTTCCATATTTCTTATACCGAATTATTTTCAGTTCTTTCGTTACACTCTTCTCAAACACATCCAATGCATCACAATGTACCATAGGTATAAATTTGGATATAGGTTTAAAGACACTAAAGCCAGCATCATCTATAGTAATGTCAGTATTGTGTAGGTTGAGAAACGGATCATCATGGTGTGTGACATTCTCATCTAGTTCACATAATGTTTGTAAGTCTGTTGCCTCAGAGATAGTCATAGAAGACAAGTTCTCAGTTACGATATTACTCATAGGTGTCACAGGATGTAAGTGAAACCATTTTCTTAACTTCAATTTTCGTAAAAAATATAAAATATCAATCCTCGTTTGCACATAGTCAATACTTTTAGTAGGACAAAATGATAATCCCAGTGATAAAACATTACTCTCGATATTGCTCAACTCACAGTTAGAAAGGTTGATGACTGTCATTTTATTCCCTTCTTGGCTCTCGTTACCATTGGAGTAGCTGTGTTCGAAGCGTTTCTTCCGCCTTCTTCTTGCTTTTTTGTTCCTCTTGTTCCTCGTGTTTTGCCCCGTTGCCCTCGACCTCGGCCTCACCTTGTGTCTTGTGCATTCAGCTGGCCTTGTTTAGCTTTATTGATTAGTTGATAAAAAATACGATCACTTGTTCACAGAAAATGAATCAAGCACCAGCAAAAAAGCCCAAAAATTACCAGCAACGGTAAAAAGGAATGCTGTACAAACTGAAGAAAGTGAGACATCTGACAGCAATCTTTCCGACATTTCATTGGAAAGATTAAGCCAACGTGAACCGGTAGGAAACCCAGGCCGACATAATTTCCTGAAGCAATTTCAACTAATCAATGAAGCTAAACAAGACCAGCTGAATGCACAAGACAAGGAACAGGATTCTGGGATTATCATTTTGTCCTACTAAAAGTATTGACTATGTGCAAAAGCGGATTGATATTTTCTATTTTTTACGAAAATTGAAGTTAAGAAAATGGTTTCACTCACATCCTGTGACACCTATGAGTAATATCGTAACTGAGAACTTGTCTTCTATGACTATCTCTGAGGCAACAGACTTACAAACATTATGTGAACTAGATGAGAATGTCACACACCATGATGATCCGTTTCTCAACCTACACGATACTGACATTACTGTAGATGATGCTGGCTTTAGTGGCTTTAAACCTAAATCCAAATTTATACCTATGGTACATTGTGATGCATTGGATGTGTTTGAGAAGAGTGTAACGAAAGAACTGAAAAAAATTTGGTATAAGAAATATGGAAGATCTAAATACAATCTCACACAAAATCAAATAGCTGCAATTGATAATTTGAAAAACGATCCCTCAATTGTCATCAAACAATCTGACAAGTGGGAAACGTAGTGGTTTGGGGAACAAATGAATACATCATGGAGGGTGTACGTCAGCTATCGGACACCACCTTTTACAAAAAGGTTGACTTGAAAGAGATGGAAATATCGAATCTGCAGTACGATGAAATGTTGGAGGATTGGAAAGACAAAGGTTTATTAACGTGGGATGAATATAGCAGTTTAAAGTGTAAACATGCTAAAACACCTGTTTTGTACTTATTACCGAAACTGCATAAGGACCCTAAGAACCACCCCGGTAGACCTATAGTTTCCTCAATGGGTTCAAAACTTGAGATGACGTCTAAATATATTGACTTTTTCCTTAGACCATTTGTCATTGCCTTACCAGCGTATCTGAGGGATACAATGCATTTTTTAAATATGATTGAGGACATACAATGGGAACCTGACTTTTTGTTGATTAACTTAGATGTGACAAGCTTATACACGTCTATTAAACATGACTTAGGGATCTATGCAAATAGACACTTTTTAAGAGCGAGATCCATCTCACTTTTGATGCATACTGAAATGTTGGTGGATATGGTGGCTTACTGCCTATCCAATAACTATTTTTTCTTTGAGGAACAGTTATACGTACAGTTACAAGGGACAGCAATGGCCACTTGCTTCACCCCAAGTTATGCCAACCTCTTCATGGGGTGGTGGGAGGAGCAAGTGTCCAGTTGCTTTGAACAATTTAATGAACATATTGTTCTGTGGTCAAGATTCATTGACGACATTTTCGTCATTTGGCGTGGGGACCGCAAAAGTGGAGAGGAATTCATTCGAATTCTGAACACTAATGATTTGAATATCGGATTAACATCTCAAACCAGTGAACAGTCTATAATATTCCTTGATGTAGAAGTACATGTTCAAAACAACCACCTGACAACTAAACTCCACAGAAAGGAGACGGCTGGTAATAGTTTGTTGTTTGCGTCTAGTGCACATCCTTACAGCCTTATACAAAGCATCCCATATGGGGAACTCATTCGTGCTAAAAGAAACAGCAGCACAGAGGAGGAATTTGAGAAAGAAAACTTTGTCATGTGTGAGAGATTCAAACAAAGGGGATATGCTCAAAAGATAATCAGAAGAGCAGTGAGTAAAGTTGATGAGCTGGATAGAACAGCACTCTTATATCCTAAGATTAAAACTGACAATACAGATAATCAAGTCAGGTTCATTACAATGTATTGCAGTCAAGCATTTCAGGTACGCAAAATCCTCAAACAGAATTGGCATATATTAAAAACAGATACTGTTCTGGATAAATGCCTGCATGAAGCCCCACAAATAACTTTTAGGAGGGGCACGTCCCTAAAAGATGAATTGAGTCACAATCAGACAGTAAGATGTACCAGTGAGCGGTTTAATACTCAGTCAGGCTTTTCATGTTGCATGCACTGTAAAGCATGCACTTATAGCAAAAATTGCTTGAAAATAAAAGTACCTAACAGTGATAGGGAATTTGTTCTCAGAGGAAACTATGATTGCAATACAGAACTATGCGTATACTGTTTAATTTGCCCTTGCAAGAAACTATACATGGGGAGCACAAAAAAGAAAGCTAAAATGAGAGTCTTAGAACACAAACGAGCAATAAGAAATAATAATGAGTTATACCCAGTAGCTCGTCACTTCAAGACTTATCGTAAACAGAATGACAAATTGTTAGCTTTTGTTGTCTTAGATGCGATCAAACCTCTTAGAAGAGGAGGGGACAGAGAACATCAACTAAGAGTCTTGGAGTCTAAATACATAATAGTCTTTGAGACTCTTATGCCGGAAGGCCTGAATTCCAGTGAGGAATTGGCAGTCCATCTTGGATAAACTGTATGGTATGAAGTCAGTGGTATGGAGTAGTGGTCCTTTAGAGACTCCCTGTATATAACTGAAATGTATAATGTTTTAATTGTATGACATATTTAATAGTTTTATCTTTTTTGTAAATGTAGTTTTGCACTTGTACTTAGAGCTCGTTTGTTATTTTTCTTTTTCACTAGGACTTCAAATCATGGGTTTCTGATAAGAAACAATGGCGTTGAGACCGTCAACCAAGATCTTCTGATATATATGGAAAATCTATATTGATTATGAAACGATGGAAATGTTCATTTAAATCATTGGGGATAAACAGCAATCAAGTGAAACAATATGTGATCTTATTAATGCCCACTTGGGCGACATAAAACGCATATTGACACTGATATTAACTGTTTGAATTAATGAATTGTAAATACATCTGACTTTAATCAATAGTATAATACGTTAGTCACTATAAGATGGCGACTACATTATCCAACTGTTTGAAACCGTGAAAGTCCTATGTTTATTACTATCACTGGGTGTATGTAAACGGAAGTACGATGTGCAAGCCTTACCGTGACCAAGCCTTACGGCGAAACGCGTCGGTTTGTGACCATCTGTTGCAAATAAAGTTATTTTGAAGCATCCCGGAGTGTCCCGACTACTTTCTGAATCAAGAAGGTTTGGTTCAAGATATATATATATATATATATATATATATATAAACACAAACACACACACTGCCTCTGAGATAAGCTTGCCTGCTCGTGCCAGGCTACCAAGATGGTGAGCAGGGGCTATTTTAGGAGTATAGCCCCTTACCCTGACTAGACGCAAGGGTCCCTATTTGTCACAGGTACCTACATATGCCAACTAGAGACCCCCAAATCTAACATTGGTGGCAGCGGTGGGATTGGGACTTGCATTTGTGATTCAAATACAGTGATTGGTGTACACTACTAGTGAGTGCAGACCATAACGCAACCACATACTTTGAGAGAATTTTTCCTTGGAACTTCTTTTCTATTTTTGATTCTTGAGAACAGCCAGTCTTTTTGCTAGCAAGTCAGCATCCATAGTATCTGTAGACATTGAATTAGAAGAAGAGAGAATTGCTACCTATACTGTGCCTCATCTTAAAGCTTTGAGCAAGAAATTTAAAATCTCTGTGAAAGACCTCACCAGGAAAGAGGAATACCAAAAGGCACTGAGGGCCTGGGTAGAATCTAGGATCGCCAGTGAGCACCCTGAGGAGCCAGTAATGGAAGCACAGGATTTAAATGGGCAACTTGAGGGGGCAGTGGGCACAACTGGGGGGAAAGCACCCTCAGGGGAGGGTAGCAGTGTTTCGTCAAAGAGATTGTCCCAAGAAGTGCTGGGGGACAGACCAAAGGAGAGGATGCATACGTTGGAGCTAGCTAGGCTCAAAATAATGGTCAGAAAGACATAGAGAGCAAGAAGATAGAGCTTGGAATGGAATTAGAGATGAAGAAGTTAGCCTTGGAGGAAAAGAGAATGCATTTTGAGCATGAGAGAGGATTGAGGGAATTGGAACTCAATGCCAAAGGTTTAGAGGTTCCTCCCTCTGGTGGCAGAAACCACCAGTGCATGTAGAAGCAAGAGCTTACATCCCCAAAGATGTAGCTAAAGATTTCCACAAGAATGAGGATATTGGTCAATGGTTTAGGGCTTATGAAGCTGCAATGTTGGCCCACCGGGTCCCTGAGAAGGATTAGGGAGCGGGGTTGTGGGGCTGCTTTGTTAGTGATGGGTGGGACACTTTGTTGGATTTGCCTACAGAGGAGCAGATGTCCTATACCAACATGAAGGGAGCCCTAATGTCCAGATTTGGTTTGACCCTAGAGGTATTCAGAAAAAGGTTTTGAAATTGTAGAAAACTGGAGTCTACCACTTGGGTGGAATATGTGTCTTTCTTTTGCAGAGCATTGGATGGCTGGGTGAAGGGTAGCAAAGTGGATAATTTTGAGGTGCTCTTTGATTTGTGAGCATGGAATCACTTGTCAAATAACTGTTTTCCAGAGCTACGCCATCATCTTATTGATAGCAAGCTGATTAACCCTAGGAAGCTTGCTAAGGAGGCAGACCGTTGGGTGAGCACCCAAGTCCAGAAGGGTCATGTGGGAGACTTCGCCAAAGATGGGCAGGGTCCCCAGCAGAAGAGTGGGGGGGACAAGGGTAAACAGAGGGAGTTCCAGAAAGTAATCCCCAAGGGAACCAAGGGAAACACTCCCAGCCTCCCCCTGAGAAGAAGGCAGTAGCCCCGACAAATAAGCCTGTTCACAAGGGGACCAAGACCTGTTTTAATTGTGGTCTAGTAGGCCACTGTTCTTATGATGCTAGATGTCCCTTGTATGGGAAAACAGCCGCCTCTGGTGCACCACCCCGGCAGTTGGCTAGTGTAGCCCTGGGGGAGGAGATAGGTGCCCAAGGTGGGTAGGGTCCCGCAGAGATGTCCCTTGTCTCTTTAGGAGACTGTGAGGTGGTCCCCAGGACTCAGCTACCTGATAACACTAAAAAGTGCAGGCAGTGGGTGACCATCAATAGCAAGAGGGTGGAAGCTCTTAGAGACACCAGAGCCAGTGTGACAGCTGTCAGTTGTTGGCTGGTGTCTGAAGAGCAGGTAGTCCCCAATGCATTTTACCCAGTTGTTGCCGCTGACAACACAGAGAGCCACTGCAAAGTGGCTTAGGTTCCCTTTGAGTTGGGGGGGTCTCAGGGACTCTTCAAGTAGCTGTAAGGCCAGCCATGCCTATTGAATGTCTGTTAGGTAACAATTTGGAGAGTTCCCCTTGGGCTAAGGTGGAGCGGAGAGCTTATTTAGAGATGTTGGGTTTGCTTGAGTGGGCCTGCATGACCGGTCTATGACTGGTCTATGTCAGCCAGTAAGAATGTTCAAGAGGACCTGGAGCCTGAGAAAATGGCTCAGGTGGAGAGGTAGAGGGCACGGGAAACCAGCCCCTAAGATTCCCACAGCCCAGGAGGAGGCAGACCCTGAGGTGGATGCCCTGGAGCCTACCGGGGAAGAGATTGCTGAACTGGGAGACCTGCCTGAGCTGACCCATTGGCAGCAGGAAGGAGGTCCCTCCAGGTAAGAGTTCTGTAAGGAGCAGAACAAATTCCCTTCTCTTGTGGGTTTGCAGTAGCAGGCTGCAAACCAGGCAGCAGGTGATCAGTCTGGATCACATTGGGTCTACTGGTAAAATGGTCTCCTGTATAGTGAGCCCAAGGTTGCTGAGCCTGGGACAGCCCGTGTGCTGGTGGTACCCCAGCGCTTCAGAGCCTTCCTTCTGGGGCTGGCTCATGAAGTGCCTTTAGCAGGACATTTGGGGCAGGACAAAACCTTTGAAAGGCTTGTCACCCTTTTGTATTAGCCCCAAATGCGCCAGAGTTCAGACACTCATTGCAGGACCTGTCAGACTTGCCAGGCAGGTGGAAAGAGTGGGAGGAAGTGCAAGCCTCCTCTCCAGCCATTCCCTGTGGTCAGCACCCCCTTAAAAAGGGTGGGCATTGACATTGTGGGGCCTCTGGATCCAAAGACAGCCATGGGCAACAGGTTCATCTTGGTCATAGTTAACCCTGGGCGGCCAACTACGCTATGCTTGCGAAGTTTGCGTAGTTTGTGCTACTTCGGGCAAGGCGAATTGCATGTAGCACAGTGCAAAATAACGTAGTTGCCATTTTTTGCTCACTCGCGGTCCTCAATGTCAAGTTGGCGACCGCGAGCGAGCAAAATGACATCCCGGTAAGACTTTTTCCTCGTTTGTAATCAGCAACATCAAGTTGGCGATCGCGATCGAGGAAAATAAACCTCCCGGCGGGATTCGCAACACGGGGAGGTCAGGTTTCTCATTGCGAGTGGTCGCATATGCTCTTGACCGCTCGCAATGAGAAACTACCAGTCCGCGTTGAGAGAGCTGCCGCTCAAGTAAAAATCTACTCGAGAGGCAGAAAACGACAGCTCGCACTGTGCGAGATGCTGTTTTCACTGATTGCACAGTGCGGACAAGCATCTGACACTGTGCAATCATTGCGAACAGTGCACTACGCAGTTTTCAAAGTGCTACACGTATCTCGCGCTACTACGCGAACTATACCCAGGGTTAGTCTTGGTGGACCATGCCACCCGGTACCCGGAAGCCATCCCTCTCAGGACAGTGACGGCCCCAGTGGTGCACTGATGGGGATTTTCTCCAGCGTGGGGTTTCCCAGAGAGTTGATGTCGGACTGGGATACCAACTTCATTTCTAAGTATATGAAGACCCTGTGGCAGGGGTGTGGTGTAACATATAAGTTCACCACTCCTTATCACACCCAAGGAAATGGGTTGGTTGAAAGGTTCAACCGAACCCTAAAAGGCATGTTAATGGGTCTTGAGGAACCTATTAGGCGTAAGTGGGACGTCCTTTTACCATGCCTGCTTTTTGCATACCGTGAGGTGCCACAGAAATCTCTAGGGTTCAGTCCTTTTGAGCTTCTCTATGGACACCCAGTGAGATGGCCTTTGAGTTTGGTCAAGGAAGGCTGGGAGCAATCTCCCAGGAATCCTCCCCAGGATGTATATAGCTATGTGCTGGCCTTCAGGAACCAAACGAGGTGTTTTGGAAAACTTGTTGAGGTGAATCTGGAAGCCAGCCACGAGGATATTAAGCGGTCGTACAACCAAAATGCCACTCTGGTTGAGCCTCAGCCTGGTTAGAAAGTGTGGGTCATGGTCCCAGTGGAGCCCTGTGCGCTCCAGGGTAAGTGGACCGGACTATTTGAGGTGGTGGAGCGCAAAAGTCCGGTTACCTACTTGGTGGACTTGTGGTCTCCAAGGAACCACTTGCTGGTCCTGCATGTCAACAGCCTGAAGCCCCATTTAGGGAGGTCCGAAGTGGGGATGCTCCTAGCAACAGATGCTGGAATGGAGAAGGAGACTGAGCCTTTTCCTGACCTCCTGTCTGCAACAGAGCGAGATGGGTCAGTGGATATGTGAACCTCTCTTCCACCCTGACCCCTGAGCAATAGAATGACTGTCAAGAGTTGCTGGGACAGTTGTCTGACCTATTCTCCCTGATTCCCAGTGTCTCTGATTGGTGCATCCATGATGTAGACACTGGGGACAGTCCTCCTGTCAAGCACAAAACGTACAGGGTGACTGACAGGGTGGGAGGTTGCATCAAGGAGGAGGTCTCCAAGATGCTTACGTTAGGGGTGATTGAGTCCTTTAACAGTCCTTGGGCCAGCCCTGTGGTCTTGGTCACAAAGGCTACCGCACCAGGTGTCACACCAGAGCTGAGGTTCTGTGTGGACTACAGAGGGCTCAATTCAGTCACCAGGACTGACTCGCACCCCAGCCCCAGAGCTGATGAGATCAGTGATCGGTTAGGGGCTGCCCGGTACCTCAGCACGTTTGACTTAACGTCTGGGTACTGGCAGATCGCCTTGGGGCAAGAGAGAGGTCAGCATTCTCCACTCCAGATGGGCACTACCAATTCCGGGTTATGCCCTTTGGAATGAAGAATGCCTCTGCCACCTTTCAGAGGTTGGTCAACCAGGTGTTGGTTGGACTGGATGAGTTCAGTGCTGCCTACGTGGTTGACATTGCAGTGTTCAGCGCCAGTTGGGAAGAACATCTGCACCATCTCTGGGAAGTGTTGATGGTGCTGCAGAGAGCAGGCCTCACGATCAAGGCAAGTTAGTGCCAGATCGGGCAGGGTTCTGTGGTGTACTTGGGATACCAGGTCGGGAGTGGCCAGGTGGCGCCCCTACAGCCCAAGATTGAGATCATCCTGGCTTGGGAATCCTACAAGAACCAGACAGAGGTGAGAGCCTTTTTAGCACTGACCTGGTATTACAGGAGGTTTGTCAAGGGGTATGGTAGCATTGTTGCACCCTTGACAGAGCTGGCTTCCAGGAAGCAGCCCAAGAGAGTGATTTGGACTGACACCTGTCAGAGAGCTTTTGATGCCCTGAAGACTGTCATGTGCATGGCGCCTGTGTTCCTGGAACCCATCTTCTCAAAAGAGTTTATTGTGCAAACAGACGCTTCAGAGTATGGTGTGGGGGACTGTTCTATCACAGATAAATAAGGAGGGCTTAGACCAACCTGTAGCCTTCATCGGTAGGAGGTTACTTCCACAGGAACAGAGGTGGAGTGCAACTGAGCATGAGGCATTTGCTGTGGTCTGGGCACTGTAGAAGTTGAGACCATACTTGTTTGGGACTCACTTCCTGGTTTGGAGAGACCACAGGCCCCTCAGATGGTTGATGCAGATGAGGGGTGAGAATCCAAAGCTGTTGAGGTGATCCATATCCCTACAGGGGATGGACTTCACGGTGGAACACCGCCCTGGTACAGAACACGCCAATGCTGATGGTCTGTCCAGGTTTTTCCACCTTAGTGATGAGAACTCCCAAGAGGTAGGGTAGTTCTCCCCACATTTCAGCTGGAGCGGACACGTGTTAGACCTGGCACCATTGGCGTGGGTCTCCCTTCCACTTTCTGCTGTTGCCTCTTATGTTTTTGCTGGTTTTAGATTAGTGACTTCATGATTGGCTTGATTGGTTTACCTAACTAGACAGAAGGGGGCCCCCCAAAAACAGAATATGGGCAGGTTCGTAGGGGGAAACAAGCAATAAGTACAAACAGAGGAGAATCCTGCCACTAATCTTTAAATGAGGTCCTATGCAAGGATCTTAAAATATACACTAGACTTCGGAGCAGCCATCAAGAGAGTCAAAACTTTGGACCCGACAATGCATTAGTAATTTTTATTCATTTTTTTAATTTTTAAGGTTTGATACATTGTTATTACAAAATTAGCATTAATTCATTATATCATCATTAAAACACACATGATTTTCAATATATAGAGTCCCACAAACACCGCTCAATCACAAAAACACACTCACTCAATTTTAACTCAAACAACCGATCTCACATTCACAACTAAGCAAATAGTTACAATAGTACATAAACGCCACAGGGTGGATTGTTAACCAGGTGGTACATGAGTCCTCAAACAAAGGGTAGTGGACAGGGGAAATAATAAGGATTGATGTTGGAAAGAACAATCCTGCTGCCCACAAGAACAATGCCGACGCGTGTTTCGGTGTAGGGCCCTGCCGGGGCCACACCTGCGGCAGGACGATGATGTACCATGGAGTATGGGACAATCAATCTCGATAGGGCCAGCCTTGATATTCGGGGTTGGTCAAGGTCAATCCGGGGGTCAGTGCACTAACAGGCTAAAAGTTCTTCTTCATAACGATGTCGCGATGATCGAGAAGGCAGGGATACGTCGCCGGTATCCTCACACGGAACCGGTTCCGTGTGAGGATACCAGCGTCGTATCTCTTTGAACGACTAATGGGACGCATCCAGCCTGTTTAATCTAGATCGCGCCCTATCTCGAGCGTGCCTGCAGCGTATCCCTGCCTTCTCGATCAAGCGCACACCCACGGCCTTTTCCAGATAGCGCATTTTGAAGAAGCCGGCTCCCGCACTCTATCACAGAGGAGAACGTTGTTGGAGCGTTTAACGTAGATCGTATTGTTACAACTGAAGGACCCTTGAAATCTGCCTATTACAGGGTGTACCTCTTGCTGCGACATCGTTATGAAGAAGACAAAGTGGCCAGCCCCCACTTTGGAAAAGGAAGTCCAGCAAATACTTGGGTTTGCTCATCTTTATCGCTGATTATTTAGCATATTTTGGAAACAGTGACACCCATTACACTATTGTTACGAAAAGTCCAAGATTTTAATTGGTCTCCAGCAGCTGACCAGGTGTTGGCCATCCTGAAGGATAAATTCTCCACAGCACCAACTCTCCATCATGCAGACCTAGAACAGCCCTTCTATGTGGAGGCCAACGCCTCGCAGGTAGCCGTATTAGGAGTACTATCGCAAAAGGACATAAACACCGGTCATTTACACCCTATAACCTTTTTTTCCAAGAAACTCCTCCTGGCACAGCAAAACTATATGGTGTACAATACAAAAAATAGCGAAAATTACAACCACGATTTATTGGCAATTATGACATCATTAAGGTAATAAATCCATTTCCTGTGAAATTGCGGCTACCTCCAGAATAAACTATTCACCCAGTGTTCCATGTTTCCCTTCTTAAACATTATCATTCTAACACTCACAAAGACACTCCCCCATCAGTCCTGGCAAAGGGACAACATGAATATGAAGTTGGGCAGATTCTGGATTCTCTTGTGGTAAATTATATTATTTAAATGATTGGAAGAGCTATGTCCCCCTTAGAGTGTTCAGGGGAACCAGCGTCTTTTGTTCATGCTCTCTATCTAATGTGGTGCTTTCATACTCTTCATCCGACAAAACCTCACCCTGTAGAGAGGGAGGGGCACCTGTCACAGTCCTAGCAACAACCAGACTTTCTATGTGATAATTACCCTTCTTCCTGAAAGGCATATTTATTCTCAAGTATGGGTTGATGTGTGTTCTTTTCAATCGAGTGATATAGTGACAATCATTGGCCTTTTTGAAATTGATGCTTAACTGTCTGGAAACTTAGTAAGCACTAGAACCCTCTAGAAAGCTCCCACATTCCATCAACCCAGTGGGTGCATATTTTTTTTAATTAATGGTAAATGATTTTGCCCTTATGGCAGTTGCTGGAGGTTCCTGTCAATTAGTCTCAAACTTTGCCTGGAGCTGTTCTGAACGTTTCTTAACTCTGATAGTGTTTCCTGCCAATTAAAACCACCCCTTGATTCAGCTGCTAGCAAATTCTAGTATTTTCCTGCTCACATGCTCAAATAAGTACCTGACAGTTTCTATAGATAGACCACCTTAGCTCCTTAGTTTTACTTGGACTCCGTGCTTTTCACTCACCTGTTTTATATGACCGGCTGCTCTTCAACGCTTCTCCAGCGCACAGCTCCTTCTTCTCTTGTGTCTGCTGCACTCAGCAACTTCTGGATGAATCAGGAATTCTGAAAAAATAAGAAGAAGATAGATTAAAGAAAACAAGAATACAGTTCCAGCTTCAAGGTACTCTTGTTATAATTGATATATATGTATATGCTCTGAGGTCAGTAGCGTTCTTGAATAAATCCTTTTCTCAAGACACAGTTTTGTAAGGACTCATTAACCTCATCTGACAGGGTTATGTGAGACTCCAGTTATTCCTGGGCCCTCCTTGAGTCCTTTTCCTCTAGCTTCTAAGCTGACTGTTCTCAAGAATTTAAGTTGCAAAGGGTACTACTGGTTGTGACACAGCAAATCACAGAATTATTTTAGAACACTGTGTTAATATATCTTGAGTGTTCAACTGTACCATCCACCGCGAGCCTTCCAATCTCAAGGCAAGAGAGAGTTCTGAAGACTCAGTCATCGGAAAGAAGGTACCTTGCAGATGCCTGTGTAAGCTATGGGATACTACTAATAAGCTATTTAATATAAAGGAAGTAAAATGACCTCAGCATTGTGTACCTACCTATATCCTTGTGCCTTACTGATACTTCCTGACTGAGTGCACCTTAAGATCTGAGCTGGGTCCTTCTGAGGTTCACTGCAGTGCGGGGGAGAACCACAGGATCTCGTGTCTTCCCAACCCACTTTCTCTGTGGGGTCTGTGATCGATACAGTGTTACACCCTGGTATTGAACACAGACCCCTTGGAGGACTCTGGGGATCCAGGGTCACCCCATTGGAACCACCTGGGTTTCAGGTGAGAGGTTTGTTACAACTCATGCTGCAGCTTCAAAGAAAAAACTTAAAATCACCATAACAACCATTAACATATTGGAATGATGATATCTACACGTTCATTTACCATGTGTTCCTTTCCCACACAAGTCTTACAACGACTTGCCTTAGGGGGTGCTGGACTTTGGAACAGTATAAATTAGTATTCCAACTCCAGTCAGTGTATCAGTAGGGAAGGTGTTGGACTTCCACTTCAACACCGGCCCTCTAAAGCAAATGGTTGTGTGATAAAGGAACATGTGGTAACGTCGCAGTCAGGGTAGTGACCGCGGAGTAAATACAGGTTGTGGTTTTGCCTGTGGGGGTAGGAGATGTTTCCCAGCTAATGAATCAGAGTATCATTCAGAGGAAATACCAGAGGGACATTTTAGTCAGGAGATATTGAGCAAGTTTATTGAAACAGAGATTAAATCTTCAATAAAAGAAGGAATTCATTGAATTTAAAAAATAGAAAGAAAGATGGTTTTAGATGAGGAATACTGCAATTTATCTGAAGAGTAGGAGTTCAATCAGGAGAATCAAATTAGAGTGGTTGAATATTTGGAGAGGATGCCTTTAAGCAAAAACAATAGGCTGGTTTAACACTAAGAGAGAGATTGAGCTGTCTTAAGTTATCCTTGGTGACACAAGGAAATATGGAGGATGATCAGATGTTTTGATAAATATTTATTAGGTCTTCTACAGAATGAAGATATATTTTAAACTGTGGATAAGGATGTGGATAGATACTCAAACGCTAAAATAATATATATATATTTTAACATTATTTTATTATTTACTACTCTCAGCAATATACAGTATATAATGACACATTTCCCTTGTATATTTATAGCTATAGCATGGCGAAAAAAGCAATACAAACGTCGTATCCATCAATGTATCCAGAATCACATCAGTTAGAGCGAAACACATCTAGTGGTCAACTGCAGCAGTTTGGCATTGACCTAACCCAGTGATGAGTTTAGCTAATCCCTGTTAACCCACAACTGTGGGATCTCTGCCAAGTCATGTAGAACCAATGTCTTGTATCATCACTGGAATCCTTCTTCAGGGTTTGCTGTTCATAAATTATCCCTTACGGGTTGCCAGATATCATTAGGTCTAGATGTGGGGGCTGCATCCTAGCATAAAGTTCACTTTTAATGTTGCAATACATTAGACTGTTAATCCACTGTCCCACTATTGAAGTGCATTTGTGTCCCCAGTGTATAGCCAGTTCCCTCTTCGCCAGGAGCAAGGCTATCGCAACAAACCTATGCATTGCCTTGGGGATATTGGCGATGTAGCCTAGCAATGCCAGAAGGGGGAATGGTTTGATCTTTAATTGCGTCATTCATTCTAATTCTGTGAACATTTGTCTCCAGTAATCTGCTATCTTACTACAGGTCCAGGTCATATGTAAAAAGTCTGCAGTGGGGTCTGACATTTAGGGCACTGTGAGGAGCGGGATTGATCTATGCTAGCCACCGCTGACAGGGTACTGAAGATTCTACACAGAAATCTGTAGTGATTCAGTTTGTGTCAATGGTTGCATGACACCAAGCAAGTTTGTTTACATCAATCATACCAAGTTTTGTCTGGGAGTGGGTACCACAAGTCGGGCTCCCATGCAGCTCTCAGCTTGGTATCTCATGTAGGCATTAGTTCTCCACTCGTATGATGCAGTTTGGAGACCAGCCTATATCCCTCCCTATCCGTAATGAGCAGCGTGAGTGGTGTAAAGTTATTCTGCTCTATAAGGTATGTTGGTATTTTAGTTCTAAGTTCATTCTGGAGTCGAGCCAATACAAAGTGGTCAAGGTATGGGGTGCCTATAAAACATGGTGTCTTCGGTACGTGAGAAATTGTGGCCTCCAGGAAAGAGGTCCCCAAACATATGGAGTGCCTATCACCTAAGGGTGCGCTGCACTAACGGTACTCTTGTGATTGGCAACCATGAACTCTGTACTTAGGGAAGTACTGGTGAGTATAGTACTGTGCCCCCTGGCATCCGTAGCTTTCTCCTCCAGGTCAAACCTGTGGTAGACACAGTTTGGCTATCAGTTCTGACTTGAGGCAGTCCGGCTGGCAACAGGGCCTGCTATGGCACTGGGGTTGTTAGGTCTGTCTCCTGATTGGAGTACGGTATGCTTGTATCTGGATGATACCAGTGCTGCACATAGCTATATTGAGCTACTAAGCAGTATAGCTGTATATTCAGGACTCCAACCCTCCCCCATATGGAAGAACCAGGGTGCTCCAGCCAACAAGTGGCTGCTGATCCAGCGGCCTATAGAAAATATATCATAAACAACGCTACCCTACTTCATAACCTATAAACAAAATTCTACACTAACTTATGGACCCATTTATAAACATGACATATTAGGGCCTACTGAATCAGGTGGTCAAATTAAATCTATATATACATTATCTACAAACTATATACAATATTATACATCTGCGGAAAGAATATTGTCATTAGAATAAATCTTAACCATTTAAACGACCACCATTGGCGATGGGATCTAGCTAATAGTAACCTACACTTCTGAATAATCAAGACCAGCTTGTTTGTCAAAAGTAAGATTTTATTTACTAAATTATGGTATTTCGGATGATAGTTTTATAAATGTTATTTATTAGCATTGAAGCAAACATGATTGTAAAGAAACATGAGAAAAATACAATTTAAGCAAGTGAATCAAAATTAAAGTGAGTATTTAAAGTTTAGCATTTCTAAAACCTAAGTCCCTAACTGAGCTAAATAGATAGAAATTATAGTAAAGTTCTTTGAGGATTCTTACGTGCTCCACGCAATGTCCGACAGCACTTCACCCTCATCGGAAAGTCAGAAAGCAGCAGCCAGCCCATCCCTAAGGGCATGACTTTTTATACCTTTCTACGCTAACTAAACTAGGCAAAGGAAAGTTTTCAGAAATCTTCGACGTCCCATTGGCTGAGAGTGACAAGTGACATGTCACCCACATTTCAAATCTTCCATTAGGTCATTTTTCTTAAGGACCATTGTCTTTTCTGAATGCAACCAGGAGCTTCCTAGGTTTGCAACAAATGTATGATAATGTTCTCATTGCTTCCAATTGACTTCCGCGGATGCCAAGTTAAGGGCTGACAAAATGTTCTTTTTCGACCTTGGCCATGTCCGACAGAATGATGATAGCACGTCAATTTTTGCTTTGTGAATGCAGCTTTTGACGAACACTTTATTTCAGAATGGGCGTCTCGTGACTTTTGCAGAAGTAAAATTCAGCTTTTTTGTAACTCGAGCAAACTAGGCCCAAAAGCAGGCAACTTATGCTTTCTAGTATAAAACAAACACAAGAAAAGTATTAATGTAAGAAATAATGTAGATTCTGTATCCACCCCAGGATTTACTAATTAATTAACCCACCCGATTAATCAAATGTTACCTAGCAAATGCAAACAAATAAAGCAGCGTTTATATCTACCAGTCTTCATTAATCCATGAGACTTATGTGCACCTAGAATAGTAGAAATGACATCACACAGACAAGGAAAAGCAAAACAAGCACATGCTTCTTTTAAGTTTGCAGCAGTTAGTAGTGACAAAAACGAAAACAATAAATTATTTTATTATTTTGCACGAACAAAAAGATGCAACAATTATGCACGTTTATGAGCACACATGTTAGTCCCCCCATGTGTAAAGTTTAATCTAAGTTGTATTAGCACGACATATCACAATTCATTAATATTATTATTCATGTTATGGAAATGTGACTTCACGAGTTTAAACAAAATTTTGTTTTCTATCTCGCTCCATCAACTCCCTCATCTGGTGATTAACAAATCACCACACCAGCACCCAAAAATTTTGGTAATTTAAACTTCCGAGAAATCGATTCAAATTCATTTGTATCATTAATCCTAAAAGTCTGTTTCTGCATAATCTTTGGAATTAGCATAACGCTCTCTATGTAACTCCTGTAATTCGATCTCCCTTTCTTCTTCTTTTCTAAGTTTATAGATTCTTTTCTTCTCTTTCAACTGCTTCTTTCTTTTATGTAACAAACAACCTATTTTGGTCAAAATAAAAATGAATACTATTATTATCAAAGGTGCCAAAATCTTGCCAAGAATTGAACTTCCGATATTATGAAACCAGTTTTTAATTGCTTGAAACCTTTTTGAAAGTTTCCCTGTAAAATCTTCTTC
This sequence comes from Lissotriton helveticus, assembly GCF_964261635.1. Taxonomy (NCBI): domain Eukaryota; kingdom Metazoa; phylum Chordata; class Amphibia; order Caudata; family Salamandridae; genus Lissotriton; species Lissotriton helveticus. The sequence continues at coordinate 560,352,002 of NC_136063.1, forward strand.
TTCTAAAGGAATTATCTCTGAATGCATTTGTGTAATATTCTTGATGTACATTTCAATATTCTTACTTTCGTCGGGTATATATGTGCAACAATGTTGTACATGTAAAATGCCACAGACTCCTCCCTCTTTTGCTAGGAGTATGTCTAAAGCAAGGCGGTCTTGAATTACCATGGATCTAATTGCAATAACTTCAACATTCACTAATTGGAACCCATCAGCTGTGTCAGTTGATAATCTATCAACTATAGTGGACAATTTTCTGATTCTCCCTGCATTTAAGGTTATACCAACAAAAGGTATTACTGCTTGAAAAATATCTCCCAGAACTTCAGTAAAAGTCTCTCTTTTAACTCTATTTACATAATTATGAATTTTAAACAATCCTTCTGAATCTCTGTCAACATGAAACACTTTAGGAAAAACAATTCCCACATAACAAGTTCCATACCAGTGGTCTGGAAGGTTGTAATAGGCTTTGTCACCACAAACAAAATAAATCCCAGGAAAGATTGGATCCTTTCCACCTTTGAATCCCCAACCTCCCAAAATCTGATAAGTATCTTCACAGTTACTTGCACCTACAAAGTAATTATCAAAAAGTGTGTTATCTCTCCTAATGCAAAGCTTTCCACTAACTGGTTTGTCTATGTGAATTGCAATATTTTCAAGCATTTTGCCATTTAACTTCTCATCCTCTTTCTGCCAGAAATTAGACTTAGTCTGCTTGATTAATTCATTCCTCTTATAAATTGCTCTTCTCTCCTCAACCATATTCAAAAATTTCTTTCCTTCAGCACTTAATTTGCAAGTTAGATTATTTTTATAAGCATACTCATAAGTAAGTTCGTTAGTAACAAGGAAAAATTCTCTCATTTGCTTTGCTTTCTTATGCTTATTTAAAGCATTTTCAATCTTAATATTTGCAAAAATCTCGTCATAATCTGAATAGTAATATTCTAAACGTCCAGTTTGATAAAATAAGCTAGTTAACACACTACATGTTACACCATAAGTGAGAGGAAGCATATTATATGTTACTCCCTCAGAAACAGAAGCAGGTAACTTAACGCAGACGTAGCAGTCTTTTGCATCCATTACCTTAACATATTCACTCAATAGCTTTGTGAATGTATTACTTGAAAAATCACTAATTGATTTATCTTGATGAATGTTAGGCTGATGATCAATAACTTTTGCAGATGCACTATGTTTAGTTTGGCTAACCAGAGCTTTACTTGTTATGTTAACTTTGTGTAATTCTCTATTCATCTCCAAAGGGATAATCACAGCTAAAACCAACCAGAGCAGAATTAAAATGAGCAGACACACCAGAGTCATCTTACAGCATCTCTTAAAAACAGAACACTTTGAAGTGCTCTCCTTAACATAAGGCATTTTTGGTTAGTTTAGCCTCAAAATGAAACAAAATAAAACAAAATTTTTAAAATCTAAATTTATATTTACACCCCCCTTTTAAAATATTTTTTTTTTTTTTTTTTTTTTTTTTTTAAAACCCTAAACAAGATTTCTTCGACCTTATGTCATACATAAGTTTTCTTCAACTAAACAGTTTTTCTTCGACCTTGTGTCAACTAACAAATTTTCTTCAGCCTTTTGCCAATTTAATATTTCTGTACTTCAATCATTGTCACTAATTTCTTGGACTTCGTCTTCTTCTTCACTACTACCATATATGTCGATAACAGGTGGAATTACTAAATAAGTCCACTCAGGTGACTTGTATTTTTGGTTTGGTCTTACTATTCTTTTTCCTTTTCTCGACACTACTTCAATTTTCCTTCCAACTCCAACTTCTTTTCCAGGACTCTTTTGACTACTGATTTCTTCAACTTGTTCTTTTGGTTTCTTGATCAATCTGACTCTCAATCTTCCACCAGGCCAGTAGTCTGCTTTTCTCACGTACTTCTTCTTTGGTTCAGAATTATTTGATTCTGACTTCCAAGTCCTTTTCTTTCTGTTTTCACTTTCACCATCCACGTCACTTTCTTCAGTTTCGTAGTCTGAAATTTCAATTGACTCAGGAACTTCTCTATTCGGCAATTTCACTCCTTCAGGAACTGCACTTTGTTTTCCATTACTGGTACTCGGTAATTCGTCTTCTTCCTCTTCTTCTATTACCCCCAACTTCCCAGAATTTGGATTTCCGTTCCTTACTCCAGAGCTTGTTCTCTGCCTTTCGATACTCTCCTGGTCTAAAACTTCTTTTTGTTCTGCTTCTTTGTCTTCGATAGAGACAACCGAATCCTCAGTTATCTTTCCCTTTAACAGATTCTCTTCACCTTCAGAATCTATTTCAATGATTTCCAAGTCTTTTCTTGTCAAATTTCCATTTACTGGAACAGTTTCCAGATGTCGACTTTCTTGTCGATCTTCAAATTCTGGATTTATTTCACCTTCTGTTTCGCCTTCTGCTTCAGAATCGGAATCATCTGTGGTATCACTTTCAACATCTGAACTTTCAGGAGTTGGTACTGGAATAGTATGACTAGGATGAATCCAACGTTTCAATCCTCTGCACTTTACAGCATTAGTAGTGATCAAAATTATTTGCCTAGGCTTCTGCCATCTAGGAGCTAGACAATTCCTTCTCCGATGTACTTTTGTTCTGACCCAATCGCCAGGTCTCAGATCATGTGTCAAAACCTTTTCATTTGATTGTGCTTCAGTTCCCACCTGATTAGACACAGAAGTTACCATATCAGATAACCTTTTACAGTAATCCAAAATAGCACTGTCATTTATGCTCAACAGTTTACCTACAGGTACAAAAGCTTGCCTCATAACTCTTCCCATTAAAATTTCATGAGGACTCAAACCTGTCTTTTTATCTGGTGTACTTCTTAATGACATTAAAACAAGTGGAAGAGCATCAGTCCACTTTACACCTGTTTCAAGACACATTTTTCCAATTCTGTTTTTAATTGTTCCATTAATTTGTTCAACCACTCCTGATGCCTCTGGTCTGTATGCACAGTGTATTTTCTGCTCAATGCTCAAAGCTTCGCAAATTAACTTCATCAGTTTGTTATCAAAGTGGCTTCCTCCATCACTCTCAATAGTGACTGGAAAACCGTACCTTGGGATGATTTCTCTGAGCATTAGTTTTGCTACTGTAATTGAATCACAATGTCGTGTAGGGAAAGCCTCTACCCATCTTGAAAACAAGCAAACAATTACAAGCACATATTTCAAACAATTGTGTAAGGGCATTTCGATGAAATCCATTTGTAACCTGGTAAAGGGACCACCCTCTCGACCAATTATTCCTGTCCCCACCACTGATTTTGTGTTTGGATTCATTTGTTGGCATGACAAACACCTTTGACAAAAAGATTCTGCAATAGTTCTGAACTTAGTATTAAACCATGTTTCTCTGAAAAGTCTAACCATAGAATCTCTTCCCAGATGTGCTGGACCATGATATAATCTGGCCATGTCAGCAATCAAGCAATTTGGTAAGACTACTCTGCCATCTTTGTAAACCCACACTCCATCTTCTTCACGTGGTCTACAATCTGATCTTAACCACAAGTCTTTTTCTTCATCATCTGCTTCATTTTGTAAATCTCTAATCTCATGCCATGTTTCTACAACTGTTGTTAGCATTAATGAATTTGAATCAGTTTCTTTACTCCTTTCCCGATTGTATGCATAATTTTTTCTTGCGCAGTATTTAGCTGTTTCATCTGCGAAGGCATTGCCCTTGGAAATATAATCAATTCCTCTAGTGTGCGCTGCACACTTAACAATGGCGATTTCTTTCGGCAATTGTATTGCTTCAATTAATCTCCTAATGAAAACTGCATTTTTAATTGGTGATCCTGCTGATGTCATGTATCCTCTCTGTGACCAGAGTTGTCCATAATCATGCACAACTCCATACCCATACTGACTATCAGTAATGATGGTAACTCTTATATCTTTTGATATTTCACATGCACGAATCAAAGCAATTAATTCAGCTACTTGTGCTGAACGAACTCCTTCAAGACATGATGCTTCTTCGACATCTTTGACTGTACAAACTGAATATGAAGCTTTTAAGACACCTCCTTCGGATCTTAAGCATGAGCCATCTACAAAGTAGACAAAATCCGATTCAGATAAAGGTCTGTCTTTGATGTCTTTTCTTGGTTTAGTGCAGAATTCCATGACATCTAAACATTCATGTTCTGTTTCAATGTCATCAACAATTTCAGAATCAGGCAGTAATGTAGAAGGATTCAAATTCAAACATCTTGAAATCGAAACATTATCTGCTCCTAGTATGATTTTCTCATACTTTGTCAATCTGCTACTTGTTAAATGCTGAGTCTTACCTCTTGTCAGTAATATTTCTACTGAATGAGGCACAAAAACTTTCACAGGAAATCCCATAATGATCCCCTCACTTTGTTCGAGACTAATACTTGTAGCTGCAACTGCTTTTAAGCAACCTGGTAATGCTTTTGCAATTGGATCAAGAACTGCAGAGAAATATGCAATAGGTTTCTTTAAATTTCCGTGTCTCTGAATCAACACAGATAATGCACATCCTTCTCTCTCACTGCAATACAGATCAAAATCTTTCTCATAATTTGGCATACCTAAAGCAGGAGCTTGACATAAACTCTTTTTCAGGTTTTCAAAAGAATCCATCTCAGCATCATTGAGAATAATTGGATCTTTTACATCTGACTTTGTCAGTCTTTGTAGTGGTTTTGCAATTACTGAAAATCCACTTATCCATTGTCGACAGTAACCAACCATTCCCAAGAACATTCTGACCTGTCTTTGTGTTCTTGGTGGTAACATTGCTTGAATCATTTTTATTCTCTCTATTGTTACTTGTCTTTTTCCCTTTGCAATTCTGTGACCAAGATATTTTATTTCTTGTTTGCAAAACTGTAGTTTTGCTGGGGACACTTTATGTCCTTCTTCTGCAAGCCGATTTAACAGAGTTATTGTGTCTGTCACACAATTTTCTCTTGTCTTTGCAGCTATCAACAGATCATCAATATACTGCACTAACGTAGACCTACCAGGTAAGTCTAGGTCTTCTAATGATCTTTTTAACAGTTCATTAAAGATAGAAGGACTTTCTGTATAGCCCTGTGGGATTCTTGACCATCCGAGGGTCTTACCTTGGAATCTGAAAGCAAAGATTTCATAACTGTCTGGATGTAAGGGAACAGTAAAGAATGCATTGCAAAGATCAATGACTGTATACCATTCAGCATCATGTGGAATCTGATATAGAATTACTGCTGGATTTGGAACCACAGGACAACATGGAACGACAATTTGATTAACCTTTCTCAAATCTTGTACGATTCTAAATGTTCCGTTAGACTTTTTAACTCCCATAATTGGTGAATTACAAGGACTACTCTCCATTTCTTTTAATACACCTTGTTTGATTAATTTTTCAATTATAGGTGTAATACCTTCAATTGTTTCTGCTTTCATTTTATACTGTGGAATGTTTGGAAATTCTATTCCCTGTTTCAATGTAATTTTTACTGGATCTACGTTTTTCATCAGACCCATCTCATTCCCAGTAAAATCCCATATTTCAGAATTCACTGTTTCCTTGAGCTCTTCAGGCAAATCCTTTTCTTCAAATGCAGGAAACAATTTTGTTTCTTCTGCTTCCATCATCATCATTGTCATTCTGTATAAACCATCTTCCTCCATTGTTTGTAACTCAACTCCATCAGGAGAACAATATATTCTGCAATTCATTTTACATAGGATGTCTCTGCCCAATAGATTTACTGGACTACTATTACAAACCACAAATCTGTGTTTGTCTCTGTAATTTCCAATTTCAACTGGTACTGGATCAGTTAAGTCAGTTTTAATTTGCTGATTACTTACTCCAACAACTTGGATGGTATCCCCAGAGAGAGGTAGGTTTTCAATTTCCACTGATCTAACAGTAGAACGGGTAGCACCAGTGTCCACTAGAAAAGTGATGTCTACATCATTAACTTTCCCGTTTACAAAAGGACCAGACTGGTCAACCTCAAGAGTGGCTCCAACAACACACTCTTCCTCCTCTCTCGGGCACCGTCAGCAATAATCATCAGAATCGCTGTCTTGACTTTCTGCTAATAAAAACTGTTGTGAAGCATTTTGCATTTGTACTCTTTGCTGCTTTTGCTGTTTTTGCGGTTTTATTACCTGTTCACTTCCCTGAAATCCCACGTTTGGATTATATTTTTGGACTCCCCCACAATTCGGAAAAGGTGGTTGTGGCAATTGATCTTGACGATTATTCACCTGTTGCTGTTGCTGTTGCTGTTGCTGCAACTGTCGCTGAATGTTTAATTCGTTTAACCCCTGTTGCATCTGTAGCTGTCGCTGCAGGTCAACACCATTCTGCATCTGTGGATTCAATAAGGGATTCTTTAAGTTTTTAGGAGGATGAGGACACTCGTCTCTCCAATGTCCAATTTCGCCACAATTAAAACAAGGTAATCTTTGTTTCAACTCCTCAATCTTTGGGCTAAATTTCTTTGGGAAATTATTACTTTTAAACTTTCCTTGTATCTGGTTTGTATTTCCAGTTTGAACAAAATTTGTGTTCTTATTACCCATGCTGGCAATTTGTTGCTCAGCCACTTTTACCTGAGCCCACATGGCTTTCTCCTTGAGCTTCTTTTGTTTTACTTCTATTTCATCACTGCAATACTTTGCCTTTCTCAGAATATCATCCACAGAAAGTGATTGCCATCCTACAATGCTATTTCTGATCATTTCTCCGATTTCAGGTTTTAGTCCATAAACAAATCTATAGACAAAATGGCTCATATCGTTTTCATCTAGTTTTTCATAACCACTGTATTGTTTAAAGATTAACAGTAGTCTTTCATAAAAAGAATGAACTGATTCTTTTGTTTCCTGTTCTGTCCTTTCTATTTTAACCCAATCGACTTCTTTGGGTGGAATTTTGTTTTTCATCCAAACAATCACCTTTTCATAAAAATCCATTACAAGAGGATTAGGAGCACCTGTTTCTTTGATTCGCTCAGGTTCTGTTTTTGGCCAACTAATCGATATTTTGCATTCTGTCCAAAGATCTGATGGAACGACAATGTCAAAAAATCCATCTAAATCAATCCACAGAACTTTTGACACTTTGATAAATCTATCTACTTGTCTGTACCATTCCACAGGTTTTTCCCGCAATTTTGGAAAGTCATTCGTAAACAACAGAATGTCCTGTCTCGACCAAGGGACATGAACATATCCTCCACCTGCAATTTCTCTCATTGGAAATTGTTTTGACAATTTTTCCAATCTTTCATCTTCCTTCTTTTTCGTCCATTTTACTCTCCACTTATTCAGTTCTCCTAGCTTTTTGATATAAACAATCAAATCTTTTATATGTACTATTCTTCCCATTGAGTTCAAACTCTCAATGTCACTTTCTGAAAAGTCTAATCTGTAATGTTTCGCAAAATTCTTTTGTTTGCTCACATCGATTTCAAGTTCTGCTGCTAGATCCTCTAGTTGATCATATTTATTTTTTGTTTTCCACTGAATGCTTTTGCAAATGAACAGTAGTTCATCATCTCGATAGTAATTTAAACTATCTGGACCGATTGTTCCGATTATTAATTCTTCAATATTCGCTTTTAATTTGGCCACATCAAGTTTTGGTGTGGTTACCCTGACTTCAGGACTCCCTATATCTGATATAGCACCCATTGGTGTTTTCGGAGATAAATCCTCATTAAAGGTTAAATCAGGCATTCTTGATTTAGAAGAGTTTATTTCAGATAAGTCTGAATAAAATTTTTCAGCAACCTTTTGAATTTCTGCATTTAAAGGAATAGTTAATCCTGTCTTGTTTATTTCCTTTTGGTCAAATACAGGCTGAACAGGACCAATTGTTACTGGAACTGTCACAGCTTCCATGCCTTTTGTCATTCTCTTTATTAATTCTTCTTTAGATCTTATATATTCATTATAATCGACATCTTCAACATTTCTTGCCTCTCTTGTATAATCTTTTGGGGCTTCTCTTGCCCTTGGAGCCATTGTAAAATGTCTACCTTCATTTCGAGCATTATCAAATTCTGGTCTTCTAGGAGTTTCAATGATTTCACAATTATTTGGATAAAGTTTAGGAGCTTCATTAATTGGAGGTGCACTCGGTGAAGTTTCAGTAGAAACCACCGGAGTAGACCATGATCTAGGAGGTCTCAAAGGTTGATTCTTTCTAGCTGTAGTATATATTTCCTCCATAACTGCATCCTCAGATTCACTTTCCATAGATTTCCCTGTAGGAGTACCCATTACCATTTCTTGTATTAAATACAATCCTTCACTCATGTTTCCCTGTCTCCACATTCGCAATCTATCTTCATGAGTTTCTCTTCTCCAAGGTGGATTTTTAGAAGGTCTTTTAATTCCACTAGCTTCTCTTTGTAACTGATACATCTCGTCTTCCCACTCAACTAAAGCTTCAAATTGAGTTGGTCTCGGTTTTGGAATAAGAGCATTCATTTTCTCTCGTAAATTTCTCAAAACTTTTACGTTAAATGAACCATCATCAGGCCAAGTTAAAACACCATCGTTCTTAGTATAGCGTTTCCAGCTATCAAACCATAAGACAGTATGATATCCATATTCACCTTCCATGTACGCTGCAGGTGTTTTATACTTATGAAGTAGTTTACCACCTCGCGTTTCAATTTTCTTGTCAGGTGAAAATAGATTTTTAAATTTCTGAAATAATGTTGGCTTTTTCTCAACATGTTTAAAATGATAACTCATTTTTAAGAGTTAATTCTAATTCACAAAATCGTTCGTAAAATATTTCCGGGATTCTCCGCAAAACAACCAATCCGTGCGCGAAATACACCGACAAGCCAATGACAGTTGAGCTACGTCACTTTTCTGCTCAACCAATAAAAATGGAGTTTTTCTGAAGGACCAATCAGCTTACAGGTCGTCAGAGACTCAAGAGCCAATCAGAATATAGCTTGTGACGTAGATCACCCAATCCCAGCGCGGCTCTGTGACATACACAGCAGCTGCGGTTTCTCGTTTCTCACTCCTGGCGCTTACCCCTCCTTCACAAAATCTTTTCACAGCGCCATTTTAAGAACACTTTTCAGTGTAAATTAATTCTTAACAATGACTATAAGGACATCATCTGTTCGTTTCACTATTTAGGATAGTTTACATACATTCAAGTATCCACACTTCGGAATAGACGGCGCTATTCACACTAAGGATAATATTCAATTGTCAGTAGAGTAACCCTTACCCCACCCTTCTAACACGTATAATTATGAACTCGCTTTCCTCTGAACGCACCGCGAAGTGGCAGTTCTAAGAGTTCCACTTGAACATAAAATACAAATCAAACTCACACTTTCACACTGAAAATTCCCTAATTTCTAGCACACATGAAATCCGTACAGGACTCTCACCTGTTTATAGAGATCATGCACCGTTAGCAAAATAACGACGTTATCCGTACAGGGCTCTCACCTGTTTATAGATATGAAACATGTACCCGTACAGGACTCTAACCTGTTTATAGATAATCATGCACCGACGCTACTTTACCCTTCACTCAAGCTCGGATATAACTAATACTCTTATCACAGTGAGTTTTATGGAAGGCGCTTTGTCCCTATTCTCATGCTGCTCTAATTTCTTAGAAAACCCTCACTATACAAGATTCACACCTAGCCCTAAAACTGTGCTGCTCGGCGACAACACTATGGTACACGGCGATACCTTTTGTGATACTCGGCGATATCACTACAAACAGAACAGATGGCTTGCGTGACTAATTTCTCGCCACACAATCTATACCGGTATAGCTTACAGATAGCACGAAAAACGAACTCAACATGTGTTAAAACATCGATCCTATTTCCATACCATAACACTTTAGTAACCCTTAGCAACCAACATATTACCTTGGTTACCCTTAGCAACCATCAATTTCTGCTACCAGAGAATTGATCCAGCGGCCTATAGAAAATATATCATAAACAACGCTACCCTACTTCATAACCTATAAACAAAATTCTACACTAACTTATGGACCCATTTATAAACATGACATATTAGGGCCTACTGAATCAGGTGGTCAAATTAAATCTATATATACATTATCTACAAACTATATACAATATTATACATCTGCGGAAAGAATATTGTCATTAGAATAAATCTTAACCATTTAAACGACCACCATTGGCGATGGGATCTAGCTAATAGTAACCTACACTTCTGAATAATCAAGACCAGCTTGTTTGTCAAAAGTAAGATTTTATTTACTAAATTATGGTATTTCGGATGATAGTTTTATAAATGTTATTTATTAGCATTGAAGCAAACATGATTGTAAAGAAACATGAGAAAAATACAATTTAAGCAAGTGAATCAAAATTAAAGTGAGTATTTAAAGTTTAGCATTTCTAAAACCTAAGTCCCTAACTGAGCTAAATAGATAGAAATTATAGTAAAGTTCTTTGAGGATTCTTACGTGCTCCACGCAATGTCCGACAGCACTTCACCCTCATCGGAAAGTCAGAAAGCAGCAGCCAGCCCATCCCTAAGGGCATGACTTTTTATACCTTTCTACGCTAACTAAACTACGCAAAGGAAAGTTTTCAGAAATCTTCGACGTCCCATTGGCTGAGAGTGACAAGTGACATGTCACCCACATTTCAAATCTTCCATTAGGTCATTTTTCTTAAGGACCATTGTCTTTTCCGAATGCAACCAGGAGCTTCCTAGGTTTGCAACAAATGTATGATAATGTTCTCATTGCTTCCAATTGACTTCCGCGGATGCCAAGTTAAGGGCTGACAAAATGTTCTTTTTCGACCTTGGCCATGTCCGACAGAATGATGATAGCACGTCAATTTTTGCTTTGTGAATGCAGCTTTTGACGAACACTTTATTTCAGAATGGGCGTCTCGTGACTTTTGCAGAAGTAAAATTCAGCTTTTTTGTAACTCGAGCAAACTAGGCCCAAAAGCAGGCAACTTATGCTTTCTAGTATAAAACAAACACAAGAAAAGTATTAATGTAAGAAATAATGTAGATTCTGTATCCACCCCAGGATTTACTAATTAATTAACCCACCCGATTAATCAAATGTTACCTAGCAAATGCAAACAAATAAAGCAGCGTTTATATCTACCAGTCTTCATTAATCCATGAGACTTATGTGCACCTAGAATAGTAGAAATGACATCACACAGACAAGGAAAAGCAAAACAAGCACATGCTTCTTTTAAGTTTGCAGCAGTTAGTAGTGACAAAAACGAAAACAATAAATTATTTTATTATTTTGCACGAACAAAAAGATGCAACAATTATGCACGTTTATGAGCACACATGTTAGTCCCCCCATGTGTAAAGTTTAATCTAAGTTGTATTAGCACGACATATCACAATTCATTAATATTATTATTCATGTTATGGAAATGTGACTTCACGAGTTTAAACAAAATTTTGTTTTCTATCTCGCTCCATCACTGCTGCATGCCCCAAATGAGACGCGCCAATTGTGTACGAAATTGGGTAAAAAATGCATTCATTAGGGGAATAGCAATATTATGAAAGAGATAAAGCAGCTGTGGTCGGACCAACATTTTAATAATGGCTATACGGCCAGCTATAGAAAGTGGAAGTTTAATCCACCTATCTATTTTGGTACTCAGTTTGTCCAATACTGGCCCATAGTTGAGCCATAGTATCTGCTCTTTGTTCCTTTACAGTTTGACCCCCAAATACTGTGTGTCTGACTCACATCATTATTTTAGAAAGCAAGAGCAACCCATACGTCCTTGTGAGTTGGATGAGTACATTAGTACAATAAACAATGTTCCTAGGCGAAGTAGGCTCTAGGCGTCTCTGAAGTCGACTGTGACTGTCAGAGCAGCGAGATATCAAGTCATCGCCAGCATCGTGGAATTATTCATTGGGGCCAAGCAGTGTAAAATCCGAAGGCCCCTCTAGAGGATGTCACCAACTATAGCCCCATCTCTTAGCTCCCCCTATACAGCAAACTCCTTGAAAAACATCCTCTATAAAGCAGGCTGGAGGTAGGAGCGCTTTCTTGTTGGCTGCATATTACCTGTATTGCGCGAGCTTTGAGACGCTTCTAGCGCTTTTAAATTACCCGTTTTGGTCTTTTTATTTTCGTTTTATTTTTAGCACAGTATCCCTCGTTTTTACTCACTGTCCGCAATTCTGCACTGTAAACTGTGTCTTCACCGCTATTCAGGCGGCCCTGACCCTCGCTTCTTAAAATTAGTGGGCGCCATCTTGGGTGGGTGTGGGGAAGCGCTGCACTATTGGGCGCTCTAGTAGGCAGGCAGAGTAGCTAGAGGCAGTCCCTGACATCCTCTATAAAGCAGGCTGGAGGTAGGAGCGCTTTCTTGTTGGCTGCATATTACCTGTATTGCGCGAGCTTTGAGACGCTTCTAGCGCTTTTAAATTACCCGTTTTGGTCTTTTTATTTTCGTTTTATTTTTAGCACAGTATCCCTCGTTTTTACTCACTGTCCGCAAATCTGCACTGTAAACTGTTTCTTCACCGCTATTCAGGCGGCCCTGACCCTCGCTTCTTAAAATTGGTGGGCGCCATCTTGGGTGGGTGTGGGGAAGCGCTGCACTATTGGGCGCTCTAGTAGGCAGGCAGAGTAGCTAGAGGCAGTCCCTGACATCCTCTATAAAGCAGGCTGGAGGTAGGAGCGCTTTCTTGTTGGCTGCATATTACCTGTATTGCGCGAGCTTTGAGACGCTTCTAGCGCTTTTAAATTACCCGTTTTGGTCTTTTTATTTTCGTTTTATTTTTAGCACAGTATCCCTCGTTTTTACTCACTGTCCGCAATTCTGCACTGTAAACTGTGTCTTCACCGCTATTCAGGCGGCCCTGACCGTCGCTTCTTAAAATTGGTGGGCGCCATCTTGGGTGGGTGTGGGGAAGCGCTGCACTATTGGGCGCTCTAGTAGGCAGGCAGAGTAACTAAAGCCCTATTTAAACCGGACCCATGACGCGCAGCGTGTGCGCGCAGCGTGTAAGCCGTCGCTACGCCGGAGTCACGCCAGAGTCCAGCCCGTCTGCGCCCGTCCGCGCTGAGGACGGGCTGGACGGCTGGACCTTTGGGCCGGAATCAGTGGGACACCGTGTATTGAAATATTCTTTACATGATGTCTTACGCCTCCGACCTTCTACGGCACCGTGCTTTCATAGAAGCACTCCTGAAGATCTTCTTTTGCCCATGGGATGTGGGTGCTTTCAGGTAGGCCCGGAGAGCTGGAAATCTGCCCCCCCCGCCCCTCCTCAGGAGCTCCACTCGCTAGTTGTACCTAGTGAACTGAGCGTAAACTGCCTTCTTCTTAATGCGCGCTCACTCGTTAAAAACAATATTGTTTTTAAGGAGCTTATATTGGAGAAGAACCCGACATGGGTTTTCATTACGGAAACGTGGGCCAAAGACTCATCGGGCCCAGACCTCATCGAAGCAGTCCCGGATGGGTATTGCCTGACTCGGCAGGACAGAATAGGCCGGGCCGGTGGTGGACTGGCTATCCTGCATAGAGACAGGTTCCAATGTCATATTATGCCCTTATCTGACCCTAAGGACGCTATCCAGGTGCTGCATTTTTCATTATATGACTCTTCAGTCTCTCCATTTAATGGGATTCTGGTTTATCGTCCTCCCGGTCCTAGAACAGACTTTAGCCTAAAATTGCTTCAGTTCCTGGAACCTTACTTTGGCTGTGAGAATTTAACGATTCTGGGTGATTTTAATTTTCACTTAGAGCTGTTGGAGGCTCATGACACCTCCGCTCTGCTGGAAGCACTGACAGCATGCGGATTCACCCAACTGGTGAAAGGACCCACCCACCGAGCGGGGCATACGCTCGATGGGATCTTTTCTAATGACCAGAGACTGTCAGTAACGGATCCTTTTCTTCTTTCCTGGTCAGACCACTTGGCCGTTCCTTTCAACGTGGCCTTCCCTAGCCAGTAGATCCCTAGGAAAGTTCCGAGTACTTTTGAAGTACGTAGGAATCTTAACACATCGGGGAAAACTCCTTTGACCCATGGATTCCTAGTCTGTCTTCAATTCGGGAGATGGATCTTTCTCTGGCGGTGCCGCAATATGATAAAATTCTCACTGAGGCCTTGGATGAACTGGCACCGGCTCGGTCCTGTTATTCAGCCAGGAAAAAACCCTCAGCCCCCTGGTTCTCTGAACAGCTAAGACTCCTTAGACAGTAAGTAAGGAGGCAGGAGCGTCTATGGCATGCTAGTTGGGACCAAAAAGACAGGGAAGCCCATAAAACCCTGCTTAAAAGATATAAGCTGGAAGTCATTGGGACCAAACAAGACTACTTCACGGCCCTTACAGCTTCTCTTTCATCTCCCAAAGAGCTTTTCAGGATTGTGGACTCTCTTACATCTCTCCAGGTCCCCGATCCTGTAATTTCATCTCAGGAGCTCTGCAATGACATAGGTCTCTTTTTTCAGTCCAAAATATCGGACATTTATACCTCCCTGGAGTCACAGAGATTATCAACGGCTGAGCCACCGGCTACTGTGGTCTTGGACGTCTCCTCGGCAGAGCTTCCCTTGGCCGGCTGTCTGGAATCCTTTCCTCCGCTCTCTCTACAAGATCTTGAGACGCTGCTTGACAAAACAAAGTCAGGGTCTCCGCTTGATGCTTGCCCTCTTAAGATCCTGAAGCAGTGTAGAGGATCTCTCTTACGCCCTTTGCTTGACATCATGAATGGGGTAATGAGGGAGGGTGTCTTTCCACAGCAGTGGAAAAATGCTGTGGTAAAACCACTGCTTAAGAAACCCTCCCTCGATCCAGGGGTACTAAAGAACTTTCGCCCCATCTCACTGCTCCCGGCGCCCGCGAAGATGTTAGAGGCCCATTTAAATGGGCATCTTGCTGTCTTTGTGGAGAATTCGGGCTGCTTGGATCCTTCCCAGCATGGTTTCAGGAGGGAACATAGCACCGAGTTTGCCCTCACCCTGGTGCTCGATTCCATCCGCATGAGCGTGGATGGGGGTCGGACATCCCTGCTGATCCTTCTGGACCTCACGGCTGCCTTCGATACCCTTTCTCCCCGTGTCCTAACATCTCGACTGGGTGAGATTGGGGTCCGGGGGGCAGCCCTGGGGTTGCTTTCCTCTTTTCTCGATCACAGAGAGCAGAGGGTAATGCTGGGAAAATTTCTATCTCCATCCCTGTCTGTGCAATGTGGGGTCCCTCAGGGGTCGGCGCTCAGTCCCACCCTTTTTAACATCTACGTGACCCCCCCTGCCAGACTCATTAGATCTTTTGGGATGGAGGTAGTTTCCTATGCGGATGACACCCAGATCCTCGTGTCTCTCTCCCATTCAACCGTGCTGACAGCCTCCAATTTTAGATCTTGCATGGAGGCTGTCAGCCAGTGGATGATTTACAATTCACTGAAATTGAATGGGGAGAAGACCGAGGTGATGGTGTTCGGCGGAAAGGAAGAGATCTGGTCTATGGAGTGGTGGCCTGATTCATTGGGTGCCTGCCCTAAACCTACATCTTTGGCTAAAAATCTTGGGGTCATGATCGATCCCATCCTTGGTATGTGCCAACAGGTTAATAGGACTGTATCCACCTGTTGGGGTATAATCCACATGCTAAGGAAAATTAGGCACTACCTTTCCCTGCAGGCAAAAAGGCAACTTGCGGTCGCCCTTCTGGGTTCCCGCTTGGACTACTGCAATGCACTGTATGCTGGACTGAATAAGAGTCAGCTGCAGCGCTTGCAGGTAGTCCAGAACGCGGCAGCCACATTTGTCCTTGATCTCCCCCGCCGCTCTTCGGCCACGCTGGCCAGGAAGCAGCTTCACTGGCTTCCGATCAAGGAGCGGATAGTCTTCAAGTCCATGTGTATGGTCTATAAGGCTCTGGCGAAAAGCAGCCCTACAGGCATCGGATCCATCCTGTCTTATTATAACCCTGGCAGGAACCTCCGCTCCTCTAATCATCTTCTTCTCCGTGTCCCGCGTATCCGGAAAACCAGATGGGGTGGTAGGGCTTTCTCCCATCTGGCTCCTAAATGGTGGAACGATCTTCCGATAGAACTTAGGTCCCTCCCCTCCCTACAGACTTTCAGATCTGCCCTTAAAACACGTCTCTTTGTACAAGCATATGAGTAGATATGCCCTGCATTTTGATCTTTTTGTTAGGCGCCTTGACACCTTCGGGTTTAGTTTGCGCGGTATAAGATGCATAATAAATAAATACATCTATCTGAGTTCACTGAATCCACCAATCGCCTTGACCAATGACAGTCCGGCTGTCACCCTAAGCACAGCACAGAGTCAACTCTGGTGGAGGTCACTGATAACATCCAAATGGCAGCGGATAGTGGTCAGGCATTACTTTTGGTGCTGCTCGACCTATCCGCAACCTTCAACACCATATCCTACCAGGTCCTGCTCAGACACCTTAAATAGATTGGTATCCGGGGTAAAGCCTTAAATTTGCTGACTGACTTCCTAACCAACAGGACACAAACAATCAAACTGGGTCCCTACCGCTCCCAGAGCACCATAGTTACCAAGGGGGTCCCACAGGGCTCTTGTTTGAGCCCCACGTTGTTCAACATCTACGTTACCCCCTTGTCAGAGCTACTGAGGAAATTAGGCTTCACTCCCATCTCCTACGCTCATGACACGCAACTCCTCCTTTCCTTTGACAAATCAAACCCGCACATTCAAGACATCTTGTCGAAAGGGATGAAAGGCTTTGCACAGTGGATGTGGGATAATTTCCTTCCGATTTAACACTGAAGAGTCGGAGATCAAGTTGTTTGGAGAAGCAAAATTTAGATGGTCCCCCAATTGGTGGCCAGGGGAATTAGGAGCAGCCCGCCCCCAAAACAGACAGTGAAAAACCTAGGAGTGCGAGTTGATCAAGAACTAACGCTAAAGGAACACGTAACCATTACAGCCAGGACTTGCTTTCATACTCTTGGCATTCTCTGAAGGGTTTTTCCCTTATTGCCATCAGTTACCCGAAAAACCCTAATCCAGGCACTGATCATCAGTCGCCTGGATTATTGCAATGCCCTGCTGATTTCTGCTAAAGAAAAATCCCTAAATAAACTCCAGATAGTTCCAAACGCTGCTGCCCACCTAGTGAGCAATGCCCCTCCCAGAACACCCTCTGCCCCACTTCTCAGCAAACTCCATTAACTCCAAATAAAAAAGAGAATCAAGTTCAAAATATGTTGCATGGTGTACAAATCACTACACAACATGGGCCCCAGCTATCTTGCCCAAATGTTGGTCAGATACACACCGGCCAGGCCCCTTAGGTCTAGCCATCAAGCACTTTTCTGTACTCCCTGTGTCAAACTAGCAAGTACGGGAGGCAAAGGCTTCTCCCATCTAGCCCCCCGGTACTGAAATCAACTCCCCATACAGATGCACCAGTGCACTAATTTCCTAGCCTTTAGAAAACTATTGAAAACTAAATTGTTCTAGTCCTCCTTGGTATGGCCGCAAGCAGTCTCAGCGCAGAGATACCCCGTATGGTGTGATTCAGGCACTATATAAGTCATATAAATAAATAAATAATATTGACTATAGCAGAGCAGCCAACCAACATACTGATGTCCATCGTGACTGACCAGAGCAGCGTGAAACCAAGTTGCTAGCGTCATGGATTGATATATATGGAGTCAAGCAGTGGGTTCCACTTTTACCACACCCATTGATGTTACAATAACTACAGCACAGAGACGTCTAGAGCCCCGCTGAGGGTTCTACACCGGATGTACTCCAATTACACTGGTCAACACATCAAGTCTGGATAATTACCGTTCCTGTACCTCCTATCCCACATGACATTGAGGAACTACTACAGAACCTCCTACACTGGACTGTCCCCAAAAACCTAGTCCTGAAGGGACCCCGTATCTAGAGAAGGTTGAAACACCGTCGACAACAGACAAAAGTGCCTAAATTACATGATTTATTACTGTATTAAGCTCATCCTTTTGTACTTTACCAATAACCTGTTCCCCCTTTTGTGTTCACTATGTCACACAATACTCACCAAATAGATTATAGTAACTTCACTGGGGCTCACAGGTATACTTTAAATGTGTAATGATATGTAAATATTTTATTGACTTATATATAAGGAATACGTCTGTGATACAGACTAGAACTGCAGAATAAAATTACCTACTTCGGCTGAAGTGAGGTAGACATGATAAATAAAGTGTATGGGCTTTTCAATTAATTTGTATGAAGAGAATATTAATGCAAATAATACTCGGACTAGATAGGGGGTCATGAATGTATACAATAACTTCTAGCTATGATTTAATCTGAGCAATTACTTGAGTTGCAGGTTTTGTACTGATCTAGATAAATGAGTTCCCTGTGACTCACACCATGTCAGTGGACATTCCCCACAGTTTTGGTCTCTTGCCTCTGTGAGAGGGAACACCCCAGATTTTTGCCAGTTAATATGTAGCCAAGACAGTGTTCTAGAGTGTTTGAACTTGTTGCAGTAGTGGTGACAAGTTGTCAGCGGAATACCTGACATTAAGCATGGGCAAATTTTGCGGATCCACGATCCGCGGATTTTGCAGATTTGCGGATCGTGGATCCGCAAAATCGGCGGATTTGCGGATTTGCGGATCTGCGGATTTGCCCTGATGAATGAGTCACTGATTTTGAGCTTCAACTAGTTCCAGCGACCATGTGTGTGTTACTATGCAATCGCCCCGAGGGGCACAGGGGTCCCTTGGGTGAGCTGTCCATCTTAGTGGGTCAATGGCGGGAAGACGGTGCACACCGCGAGTGTGTGAGCGGGGCTTCCATGCGAGTGCACAATGTCTCTTGTGTGTATAAAAGGTCTGAGACCGATCACAGCAGTAGATGAAGAGACATAAGCTCCTGGTCACACGAACATCAAAGGGATTGCGCTCGTGAAAGTCAAGGATACAAAGGCCTCTATCCAGCATCACAGCTGATTTTCGACGGTAGATTTGGGAAGAAGGCACACCTGCCCAGCCTCGATGACGCGCACGATTGTTTTTGGGCTGATGAATGAGTCACTCAATTTGAGCTTCAACTAGTTCCAGCGACCATGTGTGTGTTACTATGCAATCGCCCAGAAGGGCGCAGGGGTCCCTTGGGTGAGCTGTCCATCATAGTGGGTCAATGGCGGGAAGACGGTGCACACCGCGAGTGTGTTGGCGGGGCTTCCATGCGAGTGCATCAGTGCACATGCTTCTTGTGTGTATAAAAGGTCTGAGACCGATCAGAGCAGTAGATGAAGAGACAGAAGCTCCTGGTCACAGAAAGGGCATTGGGTAACTATTTTACGATGGCGCCGGCAAGCTGCCAGCGCCATCCTAAAATAGTTACTAAATTAGCTTCAATAGGAAGCTCTAATAGATAAAATAAAGCAGGTGCTCGAGCTTCTGTATATAGTAAGGTGATGAGGGATGTGAACCCCACAGGGAAACCCAGTTTTTGCAGCACAGCTTGGAGTAAGGGCCATTCCAAGGAGTCAAAGGCCTTTTCGGCATCCAACAGCACCGCACTGCAGGGACTGTTGGTGTTATCCAGTGAAGGACTGCAAAGAACAATGTGGGACAAATTCTGACTGCACAGGTCAGTTAATCTGCCACATTAGTAGTGCAAGAGTATCAAAGTTTATCAATGATTGCTGAACCACAGCGCTATAGGTCCTTACCAGGTTTTAGGAGCAATATTATGCCTGCTTCCTGGAATCTCCTACAATGCCTCTGTGTACACCTCCAGGAGGCACAGTGAAAGCAGGCCCTTGTATGCTTTATATAAGGCTGCAATGAACCCATCCAGGCCGGTAGCCTTGGTGCTGGTCATTGCATCTATAGCCTGCATGAGCTCCTCAGTGGTTAAGGGCTCACTTAAGTATTGTTGTTGCCCAGTCGTGAGCCATACCATCGCCACTTCCTCCAGATAGCTAGTAATTCCACTAGTGTCCTTCATCTGCTTTGTTGAGTAAATGTCAGTGTAATACTCCAGCATTTCTTGCTGAACTCCAATCGTTTCTGCTGCAAATACGTTGTTGGGACTCCGCAGCCCAGATATGTAAGATTGACCCTGTGGTGGCTGTAGTAGCCGAGATAACGTGTGCCCTTGCCCTGATCTCTCCCCCTCTCTGTATCTCCAGGCCTTCGTGTATTTACCTAAGAAGCGGGCCCCCTTTCTTCCGACTCCTGATAATCTGCCATTAAAGTCGCTCACCTAGACGGATATCCTGGGGCCTATTTAGTGGCCTGATCACGGTCTGTAAATAGTAACTCATCTTCCACCCTGGACAGTGTTCGTCGGAGGTCCATCAATGTCCCTGAATGTTTGGCAATACATATTTCCTTCATGTATGCTTTAAAGGCCTCCCACAGGATGGCCTGCATTGATACCACCCCTTCATTTAGCACCACCCCTTCATTTAGCACAAGGTACTCATATATCGCATTCCAAAGTTCGTCCTTAAACACTGTGTCATCTAACGCCACAGCAGGAAACCGCCACTGCCACTTGACTTCTCCCACGCCAGGAATTTGCATGGTCAGGATCACTGCAGAGTGGTCCGATAGTGTACATGTGAGCTGCTTGCTATTCTGAAGCCATCAGACTATAGACCATAGTATGGGATAGGAACCAGTAGTCCAGTCGTGTCCATGTATTTATATTGAGCCGAGTGGTGTGTATATTTTGGTTCTTGTGGGTGCATTTGCTGCCATGCATCATGCACCTCATATGACTCACATATGTCCTGCAGGACTATACGAGAACGGGGTATATACAGTGGGGCTGTTGCTGTGCTTTCTAACGCCGGATCTAGAAGGATATTAAGGTCACCTCCTAAACAAAGTATGGTCAGTGCCCATCAAATCTATCTCTGTTTGTAAATGCTGATAAAACTCTAGTCTGTCCACATTTGGGAAGAATACATTGACCATCAGTAGGTGATGCCCTAGGAGGCGGCCCATCACTAATAAGTAGTTTCCCTCCATGTCAGCATTCTTGGACAAATGTTGAAATGGCAAAGACTTGCACATTAGTATGGATTCTCCCCGTGCGTAAGAGCTATTGTTGGAAACATGATCAAACTTACCCGAGGATTTCGTCTGATAACGCCCCAATTGTTTTAAAATTGATTGTACCTGGCTGGAAGGTTCGACCTATCACTTTTTCGTTCGACCAGAAACATTGCTTAAATGACGAATTCAGAGCATACATGATCAGCTGGATGAAGGATTTTCTCAATAATAATAAACAGTCGGCTCATACTGCTACCATCTGGGACGCATTTAAGTCTTGTCTCCGGGGGGAAGCATTTAGTGTTGGACTTTATCACCAAAGAAAAATTTTATTTGAGCTACAGAGCTTATAGGTTGGTTTAAGAGAGGCAAAGGGCGCTTTAACTCCGGGGATTGTACAGCAAGTCAACAATATTTTGGAATTAGAAAATTCTGTTGCTAGCTCTCGGGCCAAAATTCACGGTTTGTGGAATACGGAGAACTCTAAGAAGTACCTAGTTTATAAAAAGCAAAATCATGAATATGGGGAAACTGTTGCCAGAAGCCTGGCATTACGGTTGCGTATGAAAGAATATGCACGCTCGATTGCAGCTTTGAAGGATAAGAATGGGCAACTGTGTTAGAATCCACAACAGATACTTACAATTTTCCATCAGTTTTATACTGAACTGTACACGCAACAGGGAGGGGTAGGGGTGGACAATAGTGTATTTTTGAATGAGGGAATACCACATTTAGACCCTTCTGAATCGGAACAACTGGATAGTCCAATCACCATGACAGAATTAGAAACTGCTGTTAATAGCTTGGCTCTAGGGAAAGCGGCCAGGCCTGACAAGATTAAGGCAGAGTTTTATAAGGTTTTTTTTCATCAATTAAAAGATGAAATGTTGAGTGTTTTTAGGGCGGCACAGGAGGGTCATGCGCCCAAATCTTTGGCAGAAGCCACTATTGGGGTTTTTTGTGAAAAGGGCAAAGACCTGTATCTGGTGGGATCATATCACCCGATCTCGCTATTAAACTGTGACAGTAAAATATATTCCAAGATTTTGGCAAATCGTTTATCAAAAGTCATTAGTACATTAGTCTCCACTAATCAACATGGGTTTATACCATCTCGAGGGACTGTGACTCATGTGAATAAAGTGGTCACACTTTTTGACCTTGCTCATACTGAAAAACGGGATCTGGGGTTAATTTTACTGGACGCGGAGAAAGCGTTCGATCGGGTGGAATGGGATTACTTATGGCAATTGATGTTTCATTTTCAGTTTTTGCATATGTTGATGACATTGCTGTTACTTTGGCTGGCCCTTCTCTGGCACTTCCAGAGCTTGAGCGATTAGCAATATTGTTTGGTCAACTGTCCGGCTATAAACTCAATGAGACTAAAACACAAATCCTTTGTTCAGAGAGTATTGTTTTGTCAGATATTAGAGTGTTAAAAGAGGTGACATATTTAGGCATTAAAATAAGGACATCGATGTCTGAGGTGGTTGATGCCAATTGGATTACTCCGTTACATAGTGTAAAGAAATTGCTGGACAAATGGGGAAGATTACAGCTTACTTTAACCTGTCGAAGTAACATCATAAAAATGAATATTCTTCCTAAGGCTTTATACTTATTCAGATCAATTCCCTTGGAAGTGGCTTCAACCCAGTTACAACATCTTCAATCGATGTGTGCGAAATTTATTTGGGTCCCTGGCAAACCCAGACGAGCAATCAAGTTTATGACATTACCAGTGGAGAGAGCGGGGCTAGCTATACCAGATTTTACCTTATACTTTTACGCATGTTTTTTGTTAAAAATGTGGGTATTATTGACTGGTGAAGGAATGGCCAGTAACGCTGAGGTTCCTTCAATTTTTGAGATTCTGTTGGGTTCGGAGGCTCGACAATGTTTTTTCAAAGAAGTTGATGGCAGTTATTTTTAATCAAAATCAACAGAAGAGTGACTAAATAGACAAGAATACAAAGAAAAAGGGGGGCGGTACCATAATATTACTACCACCGAGGTAAGAAAACCAGACCCAAAGGGACAGCCATACGGTAGGTTATACATGCACATTGTAGAAAAAGAACCCTCAGGCACCAACCTGAGAGTCGGTTGCCAGTTGTCTTCATTGGGTTCTTGTTTGGAAAAATAATCTCCAACAGTGATAGAAAAGTGAATTAAAAGGAGTACGGGCTACTCCCCAAACAACAATTTTAATAAAGGGGTAGCTCTGACTCCGTTAAAAACATTAGTGAAAGACGGACATAAGAATGGTTATATTAGTTTGAACCAAGATGTCCTATACAAAATACATATAAAGGTCGACATATTTCTGCTTTAAGGAGCCAAAACTCAGCTCAGCATTCGTCAGGACCAAGCTAATGCACGCCTCATGTGTGACGGACGCTAAGGCGCCGCTACCAACTGAGGCGGGACAAACAGGAAGATTACAAACTTGGATGTAACCGGTGCATGGGTACTTCCTCTTGCGTCCCCTGCACTGCGTGAGGGATGTAGGATTCGTGCGTATTAGAAGACGTGCCCCTTGGGCTCGTGGCAGGGGGAATTCTTCACGCCCGGAGCTTTTTTGTCCCGGCGACTGCCCTCCTGAGAACCTAACGTGTCCACATCCACGGCCCGAATACACGATGCGCATGTGCGGCCGCCCGCGCATGCGCATTGCTTAGCAGACGGCGGCGTGAACGAGCTGAGGGAGCCCCGGGACGCCGCGGACAAGGTAAGTGAGTTTTATTTATTTATATCTGCCCATTTAATACAATTTGGTGTGTAGGGGAGGGGGGCATGCGGCGCGTAGTGGGGCTATGCGAAGTGCGCAGGTGGGCGTAGTTTCTCGCCCACTTTGCATAGCTTCGCGTAGCCCCACTACGCACACTACGCCCAGGGTTAGTTATTTTAGGCGTACAAGGTTCAAAGTATTGGATGATGCCTTTAAAGTATGGAAAAGAATACGAAAATTACGTTTGCAGGAGACATTATATTATTATACTCCCTTGAACACTGTAAAGATTCTCCCCCTCCATCTTTTGGGATAATATAGCACACGGTTGGAGTAATAAAGGTATTACTAAACTAGGGGACTTTTTCATCCCTGGGGGTTCACTTATGTCCTTTGAAGAATTAGCGAAACAATATAATTTGCCTAAATCTCAGTTTTTTTTATTTCTCCAAATTCGGGACTTATTACTATGGAAAAATGTAAATTGTTTACCTAATCCATTTGTAGAGATTGTTAGGCGACAGGAGAAAATTGGGGTGTTGTATAAGATATTATTGTTGTCTAGAGCGGATGATTTAGGTAAACACAATGCTAAATGGTCTAGAATTTGGGGGAGCATAATATATCTATCGGGAGTGCTATAATGAGATCTCGGGATATGTTATTATCGGCTAATTTGAAAGTGCAATTTTTTTAAACTGTATTTCATTTGTACTACACCCCTGCTCGAATTTCTAAGTACGGGACTCGGTTTGACGGAAAATGCTTCCGTTGTGATGGAGAAAATGCAGATAGCTTGCATGTTTTCTTTAGTTGTAGCAAATTGTCTAGATATATAATGGATATTGAGAAATTTTTCTCTATAATTATTGGCGGCCCGATGAGGATTACACCTGTGATAATGTTGTTAGGAATGGGGCCAAACACTGATCAGGGGACCTCACTGTGCAAACATCGATATTTGATTTTTACTGCTATGACAGTTGCCCGGCGTTGTATTGCCTCTGAATGGCTCCAAATTGAACCCCCTGTATTTGAGGTATGGTGGGCCAAAATGTACAATCTTTACAATTTAGAATGGAGTGTATTTTCTGTTAAGGGGGTAAAGAAATGCAAGATGGGTTTGAGTATCTGGGGGCTTTTCATGACCATATGAATTCTTGAAAATGTTATACTAATGAGTTGTATTGTCTTCGTATAATATTCTTTGTAAATTATTCTTTGCTACTGTGGAGCTATAAAATAAAAAATATTTAAAAAGAGCTATAGTTGGAGAAGAAACGCTGGGGGGCCCAAGTGGAGGCGAATGTGGGTAGGCACGTGGGCATCAAATGCGTTTCTTGCAGAAATACTATGCCACTTGAATGCCTATTAACATATTACAATACCTGTCTGCATTTATGTGGCTTATTTAGTCCCCTGACAATCCAGGACAGAAAAGTGATGTTTGCATGTGTTCTGACCTCAGCCTACATTGCTATAGAGTCTGCATATTCCCTTTTGCATCGTGTAGGAAGTTATTTGAAATACTTGCTCACCAAGAGGTTCAAATAACAGTTCCCCACATAAAGAAAACATCCTACCATTTCCCCCCCCCCCCCCCTCCCCTTCCCATACTTGGCGGCTGTCTGCCAAGCACAACCTTCAGATATCAAAAGCCTCAACTGAACAACTTTCCACAGCCACAAACGGTTACCAGTAAAGTGAATATCACTGGGGTGGCTACGCTACATTGATTCCCCGCATCCTGTAGGAGCAAAAATGTAAACAAGGCAACTACAGATATATCCCAATACATTTCAACTTATACTGCAATCAAAATAAAAAAAATAGTCCTATGCTTGTACTGCCAGCTAATCCGGTGGTTGCAGCATGCATTTTCACATAGCTAACGATCAGCCAGACGGGAAAAGGTCCATGCTTGCACTGGAGTGGATGTCCTGCTGTGATCTCCAGGGGATCCCTGATGGTGGTTCATTTGCTTCTCAGTGTAAGTTTTACAGAAGGCTTGCACTTCTGTGGGATTTTCAAAGATTCACGCTTTTCCATTTACATCCACATGCTATCAGGCCTGATATAGCATGCCATGGCGTAAGCTGAGATTTCGAAGGGTAGCTTTCCTTCCCATGTACTTATGGTGAGCCTCTTGCACAAGGAAGGTAACATCCGGGATTATGGATAGGGTGGAACCTTGCCAGTTCAGTGAGACTTTTTCCCTTGCTAGTCTCAAGGCCATGTTCCTATTTCTGAAATTCAATAATCTTGCACTTATTGGCCTGGGGGGACATCCCAAGTTAGGGTGTGGCCCATGTGACCAATGGGCCCGTTCCACCACAAACATAAATGTGAAGGAGTCCTCACCAAAAATTTCCCCAGGTAACCCTTCAACAAGTTGGTTCATATGCCCGGTGTTCATTGATTCTGGCACCCCCCAGAATGCATAGATTATTTCTTCTACTCCTTGCTTCTAAATCTTCATAGCATCTGTTTTTCCAATCTGTCCAGTCTCTTTGCTGGTTGAGGTGCTCCGTCCTCCAAATCTGACAATCTGCATTCTGCAATGTTGAGCCTGACCTCATGGCTATTTATGCTCTCCTCCATTTTGTTCAGCTTTTTGTCTAGTACATCAAACCATTTGTCGAGTGCTTTAACCCCACTGTAAAGCCCCGCCATGAGCGCATCTATACCTGATGGTGAGGCTTCTCCTCTCGCTCCTTGCACCATATCTTCAGGCCTATCTTTATTTGCTGCGGTAGTGTTATCCTTTACCCCATTAAAGGGCAATTTATACTGTTTAGGGTCCCTTTGTGCCATTTCCACCCGCATGTGGGTGTGCACCCCAGTTACAACCAGGCCTGCCGCTGATTTTTCATACCATAGCCTCTCACCACTGGTCTCTGCAACGTCCACTCCCAAGCAATAGGGGTCACTGCTCTACTCAACTGTGTGGGCTCATTGGAAGGAGGGCAGCATTCAGATCTAATAACGGGGGGCAACTATTCGGCCCAACCTGTGATCTTATACCTCCACCGGGGGTGGGGTTGCAAGTCACAGATCGCTACTTCAATCCTGTATCAGTAGCATAAGTTCCAAGGTCTTCGACTCCCCCAAGTGTCTACAGGCAAGTCTCTTCAGGTGCGTTGGTCAGGCCTAATAATATTTAAGAACCAACTGGGTGAGGAGATGTTTTCTCCTTTTGAGTTATGACATCCATGAAGTGCAGATTGATGGCCTTTAGATCACATTCAATGTTTTATTAAGGAATGAATAGGAAAATCATTAGATAAGGAGGTTGGAGCAGTGTTGAGGGCTGACTGTTTGAGACCTGTAATTTATGTGAAGGTGTGTTGCACACCAAATTTGTATCCTGTGCTGATTTACTTTTTGTTTAGATTAGGAAGAGATCCTCGTAAGGGTCTGAAAAGATCATTAAAAGATTGTCATGATAAACCTTTGGCTATTTTAGGGCCTTTAGGATGAATTTTGGATATGGCAGCAGAGCTCCATTGAAAGGCCATTCACATTGATTTGGGATTATTGAGAGGATGGAGCTAAAAGGCTATTTGCTTTTTAGGCAAAGCTAATGCAGTCCTCGTTGAAGAGAGACTGAAAGCAATTCTAATGAAACTAAATCCAAAATTATGTGATATACAGGGGAAGAGGGGAGCGAAAAGTGAAAGGATTACTCTTTGTAGAATGACTTATTAAAATCTTAAGAAACATGTTTCACCTTTTATTGATCTTAACATAGACCAGAGCAACATGACAAGAGTTTTCGGAGGTGGTATTTTTAGCATGTCTGGCAGGAGGGAAATACATGTCGCAGTGGTTGGTCAAGGTCTTAATTTAGTTATCAACAAAAAAGATGGAAGAGGCACTCAAGGCTCAACAGGCTTCTTTCCCCAGAGGTGAAGATCAGGAAGGGGCGTAAGTGCTTGTGAAAGAGGACAAAACAGTGGGGATTTCAGCATAATGACTGGTTCTGCTTTTTTCCAATAAAGAGGGTGGGTGTCATCTAAAATAGTTTGTGTAAAGGTAGCTTACAATTACACAGAGCCCTTGGGTAATAGTAATAGTTCAGGGATTCAACTTGGAATTTATGATGATTCTGAAACACACAAAACAACAAAGAGAGTTGGTTTGGGTTTGGAGCAGATGGAGGTAGTGGATTGTGAGTTCCTGCAAATGTTAGAGAAAGTTACAAGTGTGCAAGTGAGAGATTGTTTCAAGTGATTTGTGAGCAATCTCATAGAAGGATGAAGATTAGAGACCTGTGATCAGTTTACGCATATGAACCAATGTATAATTTACAAACATTTCAAGATGGGAGGCCTCCATCTGCTAAGACATATATTGCAGAAATAAAATTGGATGTTAAAATTACATTAAAAAGACACATATTTCACAGTTTCTATGAAGAAAAAAAGTTAGTCCTTTCTCTAGTTCAGCTGTAGACACCAGTTATACCAATTTCTTTGTTTACACTTTGGCCTTTCATCTGCCCCTTGGTCTTTTACTAAGGTGTTGAGACCAGTATTAGGTTTTTTAATAGAAAGGGGAAATGAATAAATCATTTATCTAGATGATAGTCCTTTGATGTCTTAATATATGGAATAGAGAAGGAACAGTTTATTATAGTGATAAATCTTTTGGAGAGTTTCTGATTTTATTCAACAAGGAGAATCTGATTTTTTGTTCCTTCGAGAAAAATTGAGTTTGGGGGTTTTCAGACAGACTATATGTAAGGCAAAAGTGATATAACCACTAAAGAAGATGAAGATGATAAGGAAAGAAATAAAACATGTCTTAGTGAAAGAGAATTTATCATTACAATATTTAGCAAGGGTGGTCGTTTTTTTGTTTTCTTCAGCTTACATCATATTTCCAGGCCCATTGCATTAAGATGTGTTACAAAAAGTGAAGGTGGAAGGATTATGAAAGTATATATGGTAGGGCAACAAGTTTGTTTTGTAACTGAAAACAAGAGAGGATTGATGGGGCAGAGCAATTTTTGGATGTGCATCGCATTTTGTTTTGGATACAGTTGAGCGTCTACATGGTTGGGATGCATTATCAGACTTTCAGGAGACAGGGAGTTGTTGGTTAGGATTGAAGAGGAAACAACACCATTTTTTTGTAATTGACAGTGTGTTTGTTTGCACTGACAAGCTGCAGAGACATTTCGAAAGGTGAAGCGGTATTAATGGGAACAAACAATTTGTCAGCTGTAAGTTGAATTTTTTAATTTAGAGCTGATGGTGAGAATCAATTGTTGCTTTCACATGCAATATCTTATTGAGCTGCAGGAACTGCAACAATTGCAGGATAGGTCAAATTGATTATAGAAGAGGCAGGTGTGAATTCCAATAAGTATGTGGCACATTGTATCCAAGGAGCCGTACCATGTGAAGTTTTCTGGACAGAAGGAAAGTTGGAAGACATTATGAGTACAACACACTGGTCAAGTACTGGTGTATTGTTTAGTTCAGACCACTGGAGCATGTGGCAAATATGGTTTTAAAAGGCTTTAAATATGCATAATGCTAGCCTCTGATTTTGCCATGAAATGACAATTCTCCAGTTAGTATGAAGAAAGAATACAGATATATTTAAAGATATGGAGGCTAACATTATCCCTGCCAACTCTCTTCCACGTGAAAATTGAATCTTCAAATTTTGATTGAATTTTAAAAATGTTCTGAATTAAATATATATATATATATATACACACACATCCCCATTCCTGGTTCTCTGAACACAACCGGCCACATCCACCTAGCGAGACCGGTGCTGGGTAACGAGGTACAGAATCCCTGTACACATTTAAACAACACCCGCACCACAGTGCGAGTAAATGCCCGCATTCTAGACAGCTCATATGGTGCTCATATACAAACCCAAAAATATAAGTAACAAAACACGTGTGTAAAATTATTTAAATGTATTTAACAAATGATTTACAACATGCAAAATGTCAATACACACGTGTGTGTTTGCACAGCAATATCAATAAAGTTATATTTCAATCAGCGCACTTAGATGACTTAATCTGTAAGTAGAAGCTATGACCAGTGTCTGATATTAGTAGCCTATATAAGAATTCCAGAGCATATTTAGATGTGTATGCAAAATTATACATGTGTTTTGAATCAAGTGTACATTACATGATATCATATAGGTAGTTACATTCTGTAACAATAAGACATATTTGATACCAAGTGTCCATGATGCATAAATTAGCAACTAAAAACAATACAAAGCTCAGATATGAGGCAAAAGAAAACTGCCATAGAACAAGGACGTAGTATGTATCCACAAGAAAATTCCATTAATAGCCCAAAAGACAGTGAAAACACAAAACTCAAAATAATAGTGAAATCCATACATGGGTTTGGAATTGGAGCAAAATCTCCAAGCAAAAGAAAAGGAAGGGGCTACAATTATTAATACATATAGTTGGACCAACTAAAATATCAAAAGGATCACATTGCATACAAATACACAAAAATTACAGAAAAGATTCACACCTCTGAATGCTAATCAAACAATGCCATCTCCAACTTAGACGAGGCACAATATAATATTCCAATAGAATGCATTTTCATAATTCAGGGGGCTGCATTAACAGCGGAAGGAAGGAGTGGATAATTAAGTAAATATCCGGGGTCTGTACGTAAGAGAAAAGGGGGGAGGAAACCTAAAAGTGGATGGTAGGAAGATATATGAAGTGCCCCGTTATAGGGTCTCAAGTGAAAGAATGCCAGTCATTCAGCCTACATGTGCAGGTAATCCCTCATCCTGATTGACACCTTTGGGGTGTTTACTGTTCAGATGGACAATGTACTCCGATTCCAGTTTCCTTACTTCCCATTTGTGTTTACCTCCTTGAGGATTGACTAGAACCCTGTCAACACCAAAACATTTAATCTGATCACTAGTGGATCTATGCATTGAGTAACAGTGCCTGGCCACAAGGTAACTACTGTCACAGTTCTTAATGACACACAGGTGTTCTACAATCCTTTTCTTGACCGGGAAGATTGTGCTCCCTATGTAATACAGACCACACACACATACCAAAATGTCCACCACAAAATCACTATTGAAGTTTATAAAACTTCTGATCTTGAATTTTCTGCCGGTGGCCGGGGTATACATCTTGATGTTGGTACTGTGGGCACATGCCTTGCACTTACCCCATCTGTAAAAGCCTGGTAATTCCCTCAACCAGGGACCTGGTGCAATGTGTTGTCTCTTAGGGTAACTGTGTACCAACAAGTCATTGAATGAATCACTCTTGCGGTATGTTATTGGCTAATTGCGATTCACCCATTTACCAATTACAACATCAGATTTTATGAGATGCCAATGTTTTCTCGTGATCTTAATTATATATACATATATATATATATATATATATATATATATATATATATATATATATATATATATTCACTGAAAAAAACATAGGTTTCACGACTTTATAGTTAGAAATTAGCATTTAAAAAACCTTTGAAATTCACTAAAAAACATAGGTTTCAGGGACGTTATAGTTAGTTGGACATTTCACGCGTACAAAACCATAGAAATTCTGCCATTATAATTAGTTGAGCTAACTATAACTCGCGCCCCCGCAATGCACTGCTGATGATGTCACATATTACATCATTCATGACATGGTCAGTGACATCACTGATGACATTGCTGATGACATCTCAAATGACATCACTGATGACATCATCCAGTGACTGTGTGTTTCTGTAAAGCTTAAATATGTTTTACATATATATTGGCCAAGTTGCATTGAAGAATGAGTGGGTGTATAAGTGTCTGGATGGAGGATTTAGTAGGTGCGTGACTGACTGTAAAAGTGAGTGATTAAATGTGTCTTACTGAATGCGTGGGCTAGTGACTAAACTGTGTGAATGTCCGTATCAATCTGTCTATGTCTGTGTAAGATGCTGCATTGATTGCTGAGTAGCTACATGAGTGTCCATATGGGTTATTGATTGGTTGCCTGAGTATTTGTATGGGTGCCTGAGTGTGTGTGTGTGGGTGGGTGGGATGTGTGTGACTCTGTGCATACATGTGTGAGTGCTTGATTTACTGAGTGTATGGGTTCAAGAGTACATGTGGATGGGTGGGTGAGTTGGTGAGTGAATGGATATCTCAATGCTACATGTCCAAGTAACTATATATGTAAAAGGCAGTGTATGTGAGAGTTGGTGTATATAAATGACTACACGCGAGAGTCAGAGATTGTGAGAGTGGCTTATGGATGAGTATGTACTTGTATCAGTGATTGTATAAGAGAGTAAGTATATGTTAGTATCTATGTGAATAAGTGAGGTTGTGTGTGTATAAATGTATAGGTGAGTAAATGGAAGTGTGATTGATTCTTTGCATTACTGATTAGATGTGTGAGTAACTCTGGATGAGTGGCAGTGTGTGAGTGTTTGTATAGGTGTATAAGTGCCTATAATAGTGTTGTATTGACCAGTCACTGCAAGTATGAGTGACTTTATGGGTGAATCAGTGGATGTGTGTGTAGACAGATGAGTCAGTGAGTGGGTACGTAGTAACTGGTATTGGTGTCTCTATTGTTTCGAAAATAGTAGTCTGTATTTTACAGTGCGTGTATCAAAAGTTTTAATAAGGTGTGAGGAGGTGCCTCAGATGTTCATGTGGATGATGTCATCAGTGATGTCATTTGAGATGTCATCAGTGATGTCACTGACCATGTCATGAATGATGTAATATGTGACGCCATTAGCAGTGCATTACGGGGGGGCGCAAGTTATAGTTAGCTCAACTAACTAGAACGGTGGAATTTCTATGGTTTTATATGAGTGAAATGTTCAACTAACTATAAAGCTTTGGATTTTGGAAGTGAGAGCAGGTTTCCCAGCTCTCGCTTCCAAAATCTAAAGCAAGTTTGCTATGACAGGGCGGGAGCTGCGCGGCTCCCGCCCTGTCATAGCAAACAGCAGTGTCCTGGGGTGGGCACCCTGGGACACTGCAGGACCCGGGCATGGGGGGGGTGGCAGTCCTCTGAGCCATCACACGCCTCCCTCCCAACATGAGTGAAGCCCAGGGGAGGTGGTGGTCCCCGGGGCTGCGTGGGCCCCAGCTGGCTCCTGCTAATATTTTATAAGAAATGCCCACGGGACCTAGCCCACCCGGGGGCCTCATTAAAATAAAATACAGTTCATTGTTTTTAAACAATTTCGGAGGAATTTGTGACCCCAGCACGATTTACGCTGACATTTTGTGTTTCTGCCCTGCCCCCTTCTCTTGTTTTATATCTTTGTTTCTCTGTTTTGTGGTGACTCGCTTCTACCGAGTCACAAGATGGCTGCCAATACTTCCTGGTTTGGAATGTTGACAGGCAATTAGAATGAAGCTCATGGTCGGGTGTGGTCGCGACTCCACCACATCCCTAGATATCGAAACTTTTATTTTTTGAATTTCTCAGCAACTATTGAATGGATTTACACCATTTAAAAAAAGGTCGCTTTCTGATCCAAGCCCTACCCTTTTGCCAAATTTGGGGTGATTCCGTTCAGTAGTTTTGGCTGTAGCCTTGCCCAAAGTTTCCTATTGGAAATGGATTTTTTGACTCTTATTTTTTTAATTTCTCAAACACTACTCAACGGATTTATAGCATTTAAAAAAAAGTCACTTTCTGAAACAAGCTCTACCTTTTTGCCAAATTTGGCGTAATTCTGTTCACAGTTCGGGCTGTAGCGCATCTCAAAATTTCCTATGGAAATTAGCATCGGAAAAATGCGTTTTGGGACCCCTTTTTGTCTTCTCAGCCCCCGCTTGACCAATCACCCCCAAACTTTCAGGATAGGAGCTGAGCTGGATGGACTTTTTTTGCAGAATTTCGCAAAGATTCGTCAAACGACACCAAAGTTATTAGCAAATCAAAAAATGTTTTTCCTATGGAAACTAGGCTATAACTATAACTACCTACTGGCGATCGCGAGAGAGAGAGAGAGATAGATAGATAGATAGATAGGTAGATAGATAGATAGATAGATAGATAGATAGATAGATAGAACAAGGGGGGGTTTATTTTGATACAGATTTACTGTTTGATTGTATGTATTTCACAGATAATGAGTCATGAAGGATTAGAAGGAGAAAATAAGGTGCAGTAGAGGTTTGGGGATTTGAAGGCAGATGGTTGGCTTCTTCGCAGATTTGAAAGAGAGAGAGGTTTCTGAGACATGGCCTTTTATAGCAACCAATAGTACTCCTCAAGGGCTGATTCAGTGATGTTCTCTTTGTTCGTTGAAGCTGCTGTAGGAGTGGCATGAAAGAAAGATAAGGCATAATAGTAGCCTCAGTAGTGGAGCATTGCCACCTTCCAAACATGAAAGTCTGAGTAATGAAGTCACTTTCTGGAAGAAATAGTTTCAGGTTATTTAGAAGAGAGAGCGGGTATCAGGTAGTTTCTATTTTTTGGCAATGCATTTCTTGAGATCAGGGTGACTTTACAGTCAGTGAAAGTTGGGGCTCAAAGCCATCCATGTTTGTATCATTGGGCCTGGTTTAAACTTTGTCTTCCTTGTTCTTTGCAAATAACAGGAATTCTGTCTTGTTGGGGTAGAGCTTCAGCTAGGCGCTACATATACAGGTTTGGAATAATGGCTTTACTCAATATGATCTCCATTCCTTTATATTACCATTGGTCAAGATAAGATTTTGATCTGCCAGCAATTGGTACTCCCCAACAGGTATATTAGCATAGGCTAATTCATTTTTTCCCTAATCCCAAAGACATATATTATGCAGAGGTATTTATTATCTCCTGATTAGGAGACAATATTTCAAGTTAAATTACCTTTGCATATAATTTTCATGATGTTAGTTTTTACCAGGCCTGAAAAAGAAAATCAATTTAGCTTAATTTGCATTAAGAATAAGAAATTAATAATTTGGAAGTAGTAAAACAATGGTCACAACAATTACTTCTCATTTAAAGAATTTGAAAAATCTGTGAAACTTACAGATAGAGTAGGGTTTGTCATGTTCAAAAAATCAATTTGATAAAAGTGGTCAAAAACTGCACGCTGACGTTTACCCAATTGAATCAACCTATTTACTAATAGGTCAGTTTAAAAATATAGAATCATAGGAGGTTGCACTTCAACAAATTTCATCTTTATTCATAAAGTTGGTCTCAAATTGCAACATGCTAAGATTGCCCACAATCACAGGTTGGTGGTGCAAACACTTTGTTAGACCCGGTCCTTTGGGCAGGTTTACCCCGTGACTTTTTGCTTTTTCCTAGCCTGTTTTTGGAACCTGGATTGGTGATTTGTAGGCCTCTGCGCACTTTTTCACTGTGGTACAGTGTAAAGTGCGTGTGCTCTCTGTGTATGGATGGTGAGTGACCTGCCCTCCCATAGGAATGAATGGGGAATATGTATGCCCATGGTAGATTCCTGATGCATGGGGAGTGCAGGGTCGAGTTTGATATGTGTGAACTCGTGGTAAGGAATGCTGCAGAATGGTATATGCGGCATGGTTGTGTCTAGTCTAGAAGCGCCACTTTTAGAAGTTGGCATAATTGTGTAGTGAGTCTGCTGGCACGTGATTGGCTGATGTGCCTGGGCCTGCTGGTAGATGGACTGTCTGGTGAGTAGGATGGGGTCTGCAGGGCCCTGGAGGAGGGGTCTGAGTCAGCCGTAGATGAAAGGCCCCCATCTGCTGTCACGGATGGGAGGGAAGAGCTCTGGTGGTGCCGGGCTGTGCCTGGCAGCCCACCCTGCTGCCTCTCCCTTCTGATGGCCCACTGTCACCTCTGGCCTGAGGCTGACAGGGGAAGGAAACCAGATACACCCAGGGCTTAGGGCTCGCTTACACAAAGACTTCAAAAGACTTCAAAGCCTTTTCTGTGTATAAGAAGGGGCTGTGTTCCCTTCCTATTTGTTCTTGTTTTCTGACTTATATCTGCCAGGGGCGTGCTGCTGCTTGGGCTCAGGGGACTCCCTGAGTCCTGCCCAGCCCCTGGACTCCTGACGGACTTGCCTGGATTCCTGGGGGACCCCTCTGCCCTGCCTGGGCGGATGGGGGGACTTGGCTTTGCCCCCTGGGAAACTCTGGGGCCTTGGCAGCATGGAGAAGCTGCATTTCCCTGGGGAAGAGCGCTGGAGCTGTGTTCCTAGCGCCTGGAGGCGCTGTGCTTCCCCCTGAGCACCTGGGAGCGCTCTGCCTGTGGTCTAGCGCTTGGGAGCGCTTCATTTTCCCCAAGCGCTTGAGACTGGACTGGGGCCGCGACCGGATTGGTCGAGACCCGAAGAGAGCCGTGCTCTGATTGGTCCTTCGAGGGGGGCCTGGTCCAGGAGCCGCGCTGTGAGTGGCTGGCTCCTGGAAGCTGGAGAAGGTGGAGTGGAAGACCCCCGAGGAGAAGAGGCGGCGAGGAAGACACGTGGCGGCCGGCTGACAGGGCTCCCGTGTGCCGAGGGAGCCCTGCCGAGAGAGAGAAGTCTGGCGCGGGAGCAGCGAGGCTCCCATGTGACCGGGAGAACCCCGCCTTCGCCCCCGCGAGAGGAGACTGACTCCGGGAGCCTTGCTGGCTCCACTCTGGGTCCTGGTCCCGAGACGGGGGACCGGGGAAAGCGAGGAGAGTCTGCGAGGAGCAGGAGCTCCGCAGATGCCGCCGAGGCCCGCCCCCGCCGCACAGAAGAGCCGGTGAGTGAAGGGCTGCGGGGGAGGAAGCTCCGTGCGGTGCCGGTCGAGGCACCGAGTAAGGGCGGCCCCGAATGGCAGTGGGTCGCCCCACCGGGGTTACAGAGCCCGCGAGGGGCGCTTGAGGGCCCGCCTTGCTGGGTGTTGGTGCCGCTTCGGGGCACAGAGTCAGGGCGGCCCCGGTTGGCAGCGGGTCGCCCCAACGTAGTCTAAAGCCCAGAGAGGCTCGGGGGCCAGGTGCCTGATGTCGAGCCCCCGAGGGAGGGCTCCAACGACCCCCACAGTTGTTCTAAGAGCCTGCT
Organism: Lissotriton helveticus; assembly: GCF_964261635.1. Taxonomy (NCBI): domain Eukaryota; kingdom Metazoa; phylum Chordata; class Amphibia; order Caudata; family Salamandridae; genus Lissotriton; species Lissotriton helveticus. The sequence goes on from NC_136063.1 coordinate 560,388,847, forward strand.
AGGCTCAGGGGGCATATTTGTTCAGAGCCTGGGTGGCTCCAACGTTGCGCAGTGTCATGCCAGAGCCTGTGTGGCTCCAACGTGGACCTAGCTGTGTGTAGAGCCCGTGGGGCTCCAGCGTGGCGCAGTTTGCGCCTGAGGGCCAGTGAGGGCCCGGGCACAGTTTTGATGATTCTCCAGCTGCCCAGCAATTAGTGGGCAGCTGCACCGTTTAGGCGCAATTTCAGGAGAGAGTCACTGTGTGGGACAGCGAGGGCACAGTGGTGCCAGGCCTTCCCAGCTGCGTAGCACTTAGTGCCAGCTGCAACGTTTAGGCCCTTGTGAGTGTTCCTAGGGGCCCAGCAAGTAGTGGGCCCCTGCATCGTTTAGGCCCCTGACATTGAGACTCAGGGCGTTCTAGCCCCAACAAGGCCAGTTGGCCTAGGGACTGCCACAGAGGGTGGCTTATGTAGGTTTTGCGCAATTGTATGGTTCTTGCACCTCTGAATGTGATTTCTTGCATCATGTCTTATTCCTGCACCTCTGAATGTTTTTAGACATCATGTGACTATTGCGCTACTGTATTATTCTGGTACCTCTGAATGTAATTTTATTGCATCATGTGCTTTATTATTAACACCCCTGAATGTGTAGGTTTATACATTATGTGTTTCTCTTTACTACTCCTCTGAATGTATATTTATGCATCATGGGTAATGTGTCCTTTCTTAGACCCCTAAAACGCTGTGTGCTACTTAGGTGGTTTTCCTTTACTACTCCTCTGAATGTGTTTCATACATCATGGGTAATGTGTTCTTTCTTAGACCCCTAAATGCTGTGTGATACTTAGGGTGTTGTTCTTTTTAGTACAGGTGGGCCTAGTGAGGTCCAGGTCCCCTGCGTGACAGTCTCCTAAGGGGTTTAGGGTTGCGTAGGTGGTACTTACCTGCTCCCAGTAGTTACTGGATGTGATCTATAACTGTTACTTTGTGTTACAGTGAAGTTTATATACTTGTATTCTAATTACTGACAAGTATTTCTATATCTGCAAAGTGTTGATTCAGACAGTGGCCCATGTGGCCCTGTCTTGTAAATAATCCCTTGTGAATATTGCCGTGCCAGTAGGCACAATGTACATGTGTAATTTCTATCTGATATGTTTTGACAATACAAAAGTTATTTTAATATAACCTTGTGTGGAGTCTCTTTTGTGGTGTACCTAGGATGTTGTTGCTGTTGTGCGCTGACGCAAATGCTTTACACATCGCCTCCGAGTTTAGCCTAGACTGCTCGTGCCAAGCTACCTAGAGGGTGAGCAGGGGTTATCTTGGCGTGTGACTTCCTTGCCCTGAATGGAATGGTGGTTTCGGCCTAGCTTTGGCATCAGCCTTAGCCTACCCGAAATAGCCGGTTTCTAACATTGGTGGGTCAGCGGTGCGGATTTGGACTTGTATTTGCACAGTGCCATAGCAACAACTGGCTACATTACAAAAACTCTGCGTTTTTCAGATAGTCACATATTTGGGATTATTGTTTTTGATTTTGTTTTTCCTCAAGAGTGTCATTTTCAGATGGTGTTCCTGCGCTTTATGTTTAGTGGCAGGTGAGAGAAAATGACAGGGCGGGACGCCAGTAGAGAGGGGAGGTTCCCATAGATTAGGAATCCCTTGCTGGGTCCAGTGTCCAACTCCTATTCCTGTCCCTGTGTGGGTAGATGGAAGAGAGGGAGGGTGGAGGAGAAATTGCTTGCTCAGGAGGGTGGTTATTCCCTCAGTGTAGTGTGTGTGTCTGGATTCCCCAGTATGGTAGGATCCAGTGGTGGCAGCTTCAATGTGTCCAGTGCGCTAATTCCCGTTCCCATTTCCCAGAGTATGGTGCCTGGTGCTCAGTAAGAGGGTGACAGGTTGAGAGTCAGAGGCAGTGAGGAACTGTCTCACCAGTCTGGAGGGGGAGTGTGTGGATAAGTGCTGTGTTGAACTGAAGGAGTAGTGTGAGTTTTTTTTAAGGAGCTTGCACGTGAGGTGGATGTCTGGCGGTGTGCTGGATGTCGTGCAGAGACATTAGGGAGTGATTCTAAAAGTAGTGGCTTGTGTATCTGATGATCCTGTGTAGGTGAAGAGGTTCATGTGTAGCCCAGCCAGGTCCCAGTAGGATGGTAGGGGTGTAGGGGCTCGCGTCCTGTCTCAGTGGAGGTGGAGTGAGTGTCGGACGGTGTGTCCCACGGTGGCCCGAAACCCTGTCTCAGGGCCTGGAGGGTTCCCTAAGGGAGCGCCAGGTCAGGGACCAAGGCTGTACTTACAGGTCATTTGAGGAGGATCTTCCTGTGTCTAGAGGACGGGGAGTGTCTGTAATCAGAACTCCGGCGGTCCTAGTGTTGGGCAGTACCGCTCCTAAGTGGAGGGTGCAGAAGTCCTGGCTCGCTGAGCATTTGACCGTCTAGAGTGCTTGACCATTTGTGGGGCCTCTGGAGGTCGTTCCCCGAGGAGGGGGGAGGCCAAGTTCAGGTTCAGCCTGACCTGGAGGGAAGGGCATCTGTAGTCAGTGTCCTGACCGGTTGTTGGCTTCCAGGGGTACCGCTCCCAGGTGGGAGGGTGCAGAACTCTGGAGGGGGGTGCAGAGGGACGGTGTCCTTACTTCTGACCCCGGTGGGAGGAGAGTGTGTCGCTGCTACGCCGCTGGCGTGTGCTTTGTCTAGCCTGAGACCTACTGGGCCTGTAATAGTGGAACTGGAAGGGGGTGCAGAAGGACGGTGTACTTCTGACCCCGGTGCAACTTGAGGGTTTAAATACTAGGTTGGGAGATTAGGAAACTTCTAGGTCAAGAGGAATCTCTACCAAATTGGATCAGCTGAAGAGACTGAGGGGGCTGCCCTTGCTGTGTGTTCTGGGGCCCACCTGCAGTTTGTTGTTTCCACTAAGGTAGAGGAAAGGGGGCTTTGCTGTGTGCTGTGCCCCCCACCTGCTTGAAGAGGGACTGTGCTGTGTGCTTTGTACCTCAGAAGTGGAATAGTTTCCAAGTGATAGACCAGTGACGGAGTGAGGTCCTGATCTGGTAGGAGAGTTGTGTTCTGGTGAGTGCTTCCCTGTGAGGGTTATTCCTTCACCCTGACGAGAAGCAAGGGTCCCTACTTGGTCTAAGGTACTTACCTCGGCCAACTAGAGAACCCCAGTTCTAACATTGGTGGAGTAGAGGTAGGGTGGGGCATTCTTGCCGTGACCTCTGGTCAGCCTGGGGGTGTGGTCCCTAGGTTGTAGGATCAGTGGTAGTGTAGCTACACTGAGAGAGAGAATGGAGATTGGCTATTGTGTGCCAGGGGCTTCTGCCCCCACTCTGTGGATTGGTTAGGACCTGTGATCTTTGGATGGCCTAGGGCCTGGTCCTGGCTGTGGATGACTAGTGTGTACCAGTGGGGTATCCTAGTTGTGCCAGAGAGCTTTTGTTGAGGGAAGTCTATGTGGGTTCCGAGTGGCGAAAAACTGGAAGGTGGCCCTGCCCTGCAGGCCCGTGTCCGTGGTTTTGTCGCCCAAAGCATTGAAGCCCATCAGTGTAGTGATTGGTCTACCCTGCGTTTTGGCTGGAAGGGGGATGTGTTGGACCCGGTCCTTTGGGCAGGTTCACCCCGTGACTTTTTGCTTTTTCCTAGCCTGTTTTTGGAACCTGGATTGGTGATTTTTAGGCCTCTGCGCACTTTTTCACTGTGGTACAGTGTAAAGTTCGTGTGCTCTCTGTGTATGGATGGTGAGTGACCTGCCCTCCCATAGGAATGAATGGGGAATATGTATGCCCATGGTAGATTCCTGATGCATGGGGAGTGCAGGGTCGAGTTTGATATGTGTGAACTCGTGGTAAGGAATGCTGCAGAATGGTATATGCGGCATGGTTGTGTCTAGTCTAGAAGCGCCACTTTTAGAAGTTGGCATAATTGTGTAGTGAGTCTGCTGGCACGTGATTGGCTGATGTGCCTGGGCCTGCTGGTAGATGGACTGTCTGGTGAGTAGGATGGGGTCTGCAGGGCCCTGGAGGAGGGGGTCTGAGTCAGTCGTAGATGAAAGGCCCCCATCTGCTGTCACGGATGGGAGGGAAGAGCTCAGGTGGTGCCGGGCTGTGCCTGGCAGCCCACCCTGCTGCCTCTCCCTTCTGATGGCCCACTGTCACCTCTGACCTGAGGCTGACAGGGGAAGGAAACCAGATACACCCAGGGCTTAGGGCTCGCTTACACAAAGACTTCAAAAGACTTCAAAGCCTTTTCTGTGTATAAGAAGGGGCTGTGTTCCCTTCCAATTTGTTCTTGTTTTCTGACTTGAATCTGCCAGAGGCGTGCTGCTGCTTGGGCTCAGGGGACTCCCTGAGTCCTGCCCAGCCCCTGGACTCCTGATGGACTTGCCTGGATTCCTGGGGGACCCCTCTGCCCTGCCTGGGCGGATGGGGGGACTTGGCTTTGCCCCCTGGGAAACTCTGGGGCCTTGGCAGCATGGAGAAGCTGCATTTCCCTGGGGAAGAGCGCTGGAGCTGTGTTCCTAGCGCCTGGAGGCGCTGTGCTTCCCCCTGAGCGCCTGGGAGCGCTCTGCCTGTGGTCTAGCGCTTGGGAGCGCTTCATTTTCCCCAAGCGCTTGAGAGCGCTTCATCTGGACTTTTCCTAGCGCTTAGGAGCGATTTATGCCCGCTGGTAGCGCTGGACGCGCTGAGCTTTCATGCCCGTATTTGTTTTAGTAATTACGAGTGCCCACCTCGATTTGCCCGCGGAAGAAATGCAACCACGAAGGGGCCGCGACCGGATTGGTCGAGACCCGAAGAGAGCCGTGCTCTGATTGGTCCTTCGAGGGGGGCCTGGTCCAGGAGCCGCGCTGTGAGTGGCTGGCTCCTGGAAGCTGGAGAAGGTGGAGTAGAAGACCCCCGAGGAGAAGAGGCGGCGAGGAAGACACGTGGCGGCCGGCTGACAGGGCTCCCATGTGCCGAGGGAGCCCTGCCGAGAGAGAGAAGTCCGGCGCGGGAGCAGCGAGGCTCCCATGTGACCGGGAGAGCCCCGCCTTCGCCCCCGCGAGAGGAGACTGACTCCGGGAGCCTTGCTGGCTCCACCCTGGGTCCCGGTCCCGAGACGGGGGACCGGGGAAAGCGAGGAGAGTCTGCGAGGAGCAGGAGCACCGCAGATGCCGCCGAGGCCCGCCCCCGCCACACAGAAGAGCCGGTGAGTGAAGGGCTGCGGGGGAGGAAGCTCCGTGCGGTGCCGGTCGAGGCACCGAGTAAGGGCGGCCCCGAATGGCAGTGGGTCGCCCCACCGGGGTTACAGAGCCCGCGAGGGGCTCTTGAGGGCCCGCCTTGCTGGGTGTTGGTGCCGCTTCGGGGCACAGAGTCAGGGCGGCCCCGGTTGGCAGCGGGTCGCCCCAACGTAGTCTAAAGCCCAGAGAGGCTCGGGGGCCAGGTGCCTGATGTCGAGCCCCCGAGGGAGGGCTCCAACGACCCCCACAGTTGTTCTAAGAGCCTGCTAGGCTCAGGGGGCATATTTGTTCAGAGCCTGGGTGGCTCCAACGTTGCGCAGTGTCATGCCAGAGCCTGTGTGGCTCCAACGTGGACCTAGCTGTGTGTAGAGCCCGTGGGGCTCCAGCGTGGCGCAGTTTGTGCCTGAGGGCCAGTGAGGGCCCGGGCACAGTTTTGATGATTCTCCAGCTGCCCAGCAATTAGTGGGCAGCTGCACCGTTTAGGCGCAATTTCAGGAGAGAGTCCCTGTGTGGGACAGCGAGGGCACAGTGGTGCCAGGCCTTCCCAGCTGCGTAGCACTTAGTGCCAGCTGCAACGTTTAGGCCCTTGTGAGTGTTCCCAGGGGCCCAGCAAGTAGTGGGCCCCTGCATCGTTTAGGCCCCTGACATTGAGACTCAGGGCGTTCTAGCCCCAACAAGGCCAGTTGGCCTAGGGACTGCCACAGAGGGTGGCTTATGTAGGTTTTGCGCAATTGTATGGTTCTTGCACCTCTGAATGTGATTTCTTGCATCATGTCTTATTCCTGCACCTCTGAATGTTTTTAGACATCATGTGACTATTGCGCTACTGTATTATTCTGGTACCTCTGAATGTAATTTTATTGCATCATGTGCTTTATTCTTAACACCCCTGAATGTGTAGGTTTATACATTATGTGTTTCTCTTTACTACTCCTCTGAATGTATATTTATGCATCATGGGTAATGTGTTCTTTCTTAGACCCCTAAATGCTGTGTGATACTTAGGGTGTTGTTCTTTTTAGTACAGGTGGGCCTAGTGAGGTCCTGGTCCCCTGCGTGACAGTCTCCTAAGGGGTTTAGGGTTGCGTAGGTGGTACTTACCTGCTCCCAGTAGTTACTGGATGTGATCTATAACTGTTACTTTGTGTTACAGTGAAGTTTATATACTTTTATTCTAATTACTGACAAGTATTTCTATATCTGCAAAGTGTTGATTCAGACAGTGGCCCATGTGGCCCTGTCTTGTAAATAATCCCTTGTGAATATTGCCGTGCCAGTTGGCACAATGTACATGTGTAATTTCTATCTGATATGTTTTGACAATACAAAAGTTATTTTAATATAACCTTGTGTGGAGTCTCTTTTGTGGTGTACCTAGGATGTTGTTGCTGTTGTGCGCTGACGCAAATGCTTAACACATCGCCTCCGAGTTTAGCCTAGACTGCTCGTGCCAAGCTACCTAGAGGGTGAGCAGGGGTTATCTTGGCGTGTGACTTCCTTGCCCTGACTGGAATGGTGGTTTCGGCCTGGCTTTGGCGTCAGCCTTAGCCTACCCGAAATAGCCGGTTTCCAACACACTTTATTTAAATGCAGCCCGTTTCCATAAAGGAAATTGGGATACACTTATAAAAACAATGAAAAGTTTTTAGGAGTAGGCAGTGGTTTCCCAGACCACTGCATATTCATAACCCCTTCACTGCTAGACCTCCCACCCCCCTGTTCCTAAGCCTTTTTTTGGCTCTTTGGGGTCGTTCGCGCTTAGGCCCCGGCAACGTTTTCACCACATAAGGTATCCACTCCAAATTTGCGCCCTTTTCTTCCAACATCATGGGGATTTTAAAGGTACCCAGGGTTTGTTGATTTCCCTGGAGGGGACCCAGAAATTAGGCAAAATATAGGTATGTTTTTTGAGAAAACTTGGAAAAAAGTGCGGCTTGCAAATAAAAGCGTCTGGTTTTTACCCTGCAAATAGTATCAACAATAGGTTTGTGGTGCTGAAATCACCATCTTCCCAGCTTTCAGGGAATTACAGACTTTTGTCAGAAAACACAGTTTTGGAATTTTACTGGGACATAGCCTATTTTTGCTATTTTTTGTGCTTTCAACTTTCATCCAGTTAATGGTAGGAATGGGTATGGAAGCATTAATGGATCCCGGAAAGATATACATTTCAGAAAAGTGGACAAAATTCAAATTCTGAATTCAGCAAGGGATCATTTGTGTAGATACTTCAATTTTTTTAATAGAAAATACCATTTGAAAATAGGAAAAATGTAAAATGATTTGACAAAAACAGCCATTTGTGACAACGTTTCCACCTGTAACTTCTTCTAAGCATGACAAATTTTTTAAAGCAATATAATGTTGCATCCGCTGGGTCTTTTTGGTTGTGAGTATATATAGGACTTGTAGGTTCACCAAGAACCCGACGAACCCAGAGCCAATAACTGAGCCGCTTCTTGCAATGGTTTTTTATTGTGTACTGGCAATATTGCAATTAATTTAGGAAAATATAAACAGTGAAAAATCGGTATTAAATAAACCTATGTATTTCTGAAATTGGAACAAAATATAGAGTTTAGAAACAGTAACTATTTGCACATCTCCGAAATTGTGAGTACCCATACTAGCATGTGAATTACAGGACGTTTTTTAAAGTGACTTCTTTTTTACACATTGTCTTTCATTTGGGAGGCTGAAATGCATCGAAAGTCAATGGGTAATAACAGTTGCTCTACAATTCTGTGTTAACCTAAATCTCCCAATAAAATTGTTACCTGACTTGTGTGGGTAGGCCTAGTGCCTGTGACAGGAAATGACCCAAAACTCAACATGGACACACCACATTTTTACAGTGAAAACTGCCCCTTTTTTTCAAATTGCCCAGCTGTGGATTTTGAACTTTAGCTGTGCTGGCACCTAGGGGAACTTAGAAAATCTATACATTTTTGAAAACTAGACACCTACCTCACTTGTGCGGATGGGGTTCGGTCCTGTGACTGAGAAGAGCCAAAAACACAGGGATTAAGGGTATAGCACTGCAAATTCTAAAAGCTAGATTTTTTTAAAATAAGTTTTTAGCCAATTCTGCATTGGACACCCACAAAAGTGAGGTATCATTTTACTCGGGAGACTGAGGGGAACGCTGTGGAGTAGGAAATGTATGCCGGCATGGTGATTCCATGCACAAATATGTGGAAAATGTAGTTTTTTCAGCTAAATTTGAGGTTTGCGGGGTATTCCATGTAGAAAAACGTTGGGGATCCACCCAAGCCATACCTCGCTGGACTCCCCCGGGTGTCTCGTTTTTAGAAATGTGTGGGTTTTGTAGTTTCCTAAGATGGCCGTGGGGCCCGGGGACAAAAACCCAGGTGACACCCTTTGCAAAACCAGGTTGTTTTGTGATAGGAAATGTTGATGTCTCCTCAATCCGTTTTGGGCCCTTGCCTGTCATGGGTACTTGGCCCACCCATGCGAGGGATGTACTATTTAAACTCTTTTGAGTGTGATACAACCTGAAACATGTGGACACACACAGCCCAGAATTAGAAGGACAATCAGCACAGTGGATACGACTCTCCTTCCGCATACCTCTTCGCAAACAGACTCTACATGTCTTACAGGGATTGTTTTGCTTGGGCGTGGGAGGGATTAAATCAGGAAAGTGCCAATCTTTCAATCTTGCCACATCCTTCACCACTCCAGCTCTAGTAACACTTGCCTCTTTCACTACAACAAGGCGGCTGATCACAGACGCCTGAAACTGAACAAAAATCATCTTTGACACAGGAGAACACTCCTTGCCCACAACAAAAGCTTTAAAAGTGGTTAAATTGAAGAGATTACCTGGGGGTAATGCTGGATGGTAGGAAAATTGAGGTTTTTCTGATACCAGAATATTATGAAACAGTAATGCAAGAAAAATGAGTGTCTATATTCACATTTTGAGGTTTGCATAAAAAACTTGTTGGGATCCATGAGAGGCACACCACCCAGCACTCTACATTTTTTTTGGTTTGCCAAAATATCTAAAGTTTGCAAATTTTCCCTAGAGACAGACTACACCTTAGCACAGAAAGAAATATGAGACCAAATTGACTTCCTATTCATCTGTTCCTTAAGTACCCACACATACTGGTTGGATATGGCACAAGGTGAAAGTTCAAAATGTATATTTTATTAACAAGAGATTTCACAAAAATGAAATACACTGTTAATAATTAAAAGGTTAAAAACCTGAACCAATGATTCACAGCTTGTGAGCTGTAAAGCTACGACAAGGCACCAACCTCTTTACAGGCCATTAACACACCTTTCGTACTTAACACACATTTTCACACCACCAGCTTCGGCCCCAGCAATTTCCAACACTCTCATCAACAGACAATGTGGAGACAATGTACACCCTGGCAGAGAGAAACAGAAAAGACAAATATTACTTCAAAACAAACAATTCCTTAAGTACACACACATACTGGTTGGATTTGGCATGAGGGTGAGTGAAGGTTCAGAGCGTAAAATTATATTAACAAGAGATTTTACAAAATGGAAATGCACTGTTAATAATTAAAAGGTTAATTCACACCACCAGCCGTGGGTCCAGCACATTACAACATCACATCACATCACTTCAACAGACACTGCCATCAAGGGCCCATCACTTTCATACGCCCACATGACTGACACAGCAATCACACTGGCTGGTGGTTGACATAGTGTGTGCAGTGGTGTTTGACTAGCAGAGTGTGTAATGACCAGCAGCAAGTCACAACTCACATACTGCAAGCCAAATTCCAGCCCACGCACACCACCAGCCCACGCACACCACCAGCCAAGCATCAGCCCACCCACGTCACCAGCCCATGCACACCACCAGCCAAACACCAGCCCATGCACACTACCGGCCAAGTGCCAGCACACGCACACCACCAGCCAAGCACCAGCCAATGCACACCGCCAGACAAGCACCAGCCCGTACACACTACCATACAATCGCCAGTCCAAGCATACTGTCAGCCAAGCGCCTGTCCACACACATCGTCATCAGCAGTTTTATTTAACACGAAAGAAAACACAAACCAATTGGAATTAGATACAAAACTATAACTACAATTACAACAGCGGTAAATAAAGACATCATTCTAATGCCAACCATGAAACTGAATAACAACTATATAAAACCATACAGACCAGGCAGTACACTATTAGATTCATGGTTGCTCTCAGAAACTCTTTTGAGTGTGATACAACCTGAAACATGTGGACACACACAGCCCAGAATTAGAAGGACAATCAGCACAGTGGATACGACTCTCCTTCCGCATACCTCTTCGCAAACAGACTCTACATGTCTTACAGGGATTGTTTTGCTTGGGCGTGGGAGGGATTAAATCAGGAATGTGCCAATCTTTCAATCTTGCCACATCCTTCACCACTCCAGCTCTAGTAACACTTGCCTCTTTCACTACAACAAGGCGGCTGATCACAGACGCCTGAAACTGAACAAAAATCATCTTTGACACAGGAGAACACTCCTTGCCCACAACAAAAGCTTTAAAAGTGGTTAAATTAAAGAGATGGTTGGCCAACTTCTTATACCTAATGTAAGCCTTACGAACAGCAGTGTAAGGTTCCAACCTCTGATCTACTCTATCAACACCATCCATGTGCTTATTGTAGTCTACAATGCACACAGGTTTGCGCACTTCAGTAACCTGACCCCAAACAGTTACAGGTGAATTTTGGTCATCATGGATGGAAGTCAGCATGTACACATCCCTCCTATCCACAAATTTCACAGCTCGCAGTTCCTCACTATGCAAGGCCCTGCACTGCCCCCTCTGAAGCTTTTTGCAAACATGCTCTTTTGGGTAACCTTTACAGTTAGTGTGGATTGTGCCACAAGCCAAAGTGTCAATTCCTTAAACAACTGGACAGCAGTGTAGAAGTTATCAAGGTACAAATGGTGACCTTTGTTAAACAGTCCTCTAGCAAGTTCTCACACAACTTTTTCTGAAAGACCAAAAGTGGAGGGACAACCAGGGGGGGGTCAATAATTGAATTACTATCAGTGTACACCCAGAAATTATAGACATATCCTGTCCTACTCTCAGGCAAGATATACATCTTAATTTCAAAACGTGCCCTCTTGTTAGGAATGTACTGCCTCAAAACCAAATGGCCCTTGAACAGGACCAAGACTCAAAAACAGCTATTTCTTTCCCTGGAGTATAGATCTCAGAAAATTAATCTACAAAGTGATCAAGAACAGGCCGACTCTTAAAAATACAGTCACAGTTAGGGTGATCATGTGGCAATGCCAAAGCATTATTAACAAAAAGCAGCATCCGAAGCAAAAGTAAATACCGATCATGACTCATAAGTGCAGGAAATATGGCTGTTGCCATCAAGGGACTGGTAGACCAATATGATGCCAGGGACAGCTTCCTTATCAAGCCCATCAAAAAAGTCAAACCCAAAAAGTTAATCTCATCCATATTTGTGGGAGTCCACCTTGTATCTCTAGAGCTGGGCCTAAGTCTGGCACTGTTGTTCCTCAAAAACGAATAAGCATACAAATTAGTCTTCTCAACAATCTCTGCCAAATATACATCATCCATAAACAACTGAAAAAACTGTGTAGGCAAAATATTTTCACAATCCACTCTACACCCTGCGTCACCACTAAAGGCTGGCAATACCGGCTGCACCATGTTTGGATCAACCCAGAGTCCAGCACTTCCAGTAGTAAGTCTTGAAGCCCCAGGCTAAAAATCCGATGCCTCTTGCTGCACCATCGACACATCAGTGTCCTCCTCTAGAGCAGGCACTTCATCCACATTGAGAGCAGCTTCATCAGCACTGAGAGTAGCTTCATCATCAGATGATTCCTGATGGACAGAAAACTCACTTACAGAATCTTGCACTCCCTCTTCTCCCTCAAACACACTGTGAGTCTCATAATAATGGTCAGAGGAAGATTCAAAAAGCATACCGACCTCCTGCAAAGCAGTAATTCTACGGCTAGCCATAATCCTTACTAATTAAGGTAACTTGTCAAACAAGTCAACAACAACAAACACTGTGTAAAATAAGTAATAAAAAATGTGGTTTGATCACAAAGACCTATATACTCCAAAACTATACCACTCACTTGCCAGAACCAGCTAGACTCACCATCACCGACACGGCATAGACGCAGAAGGGATCAGCAATATCCCACTAAAAAAGAAAAGAAAATTACACATAAGTCAATGCAAAACACATCGCAAAGAAATTCATGACACAAATTAAATATGCTGCCATTATGACACCACTTACAAAAAAATCATTAATGCATGACAATAATACTCATTGGAGTAAACACAAGAAAAATGCTTTTCTTACCAAATAAATGCAGCTATGCAAAACTGCAGAACAACCACTGCCGGAAACGCAAACCAGAATCAAAAGGTTTGCACTACAATAAAAAGGATAAATCAAACATTACAATCAAATATGCAAATAATGCACCAGTTTACACACAATCCACCAGCTAAGCTAAGGGGTAGGTGGGCCTAAAAGCATAGGCTGATCTGCCCCAAGCAGAGACAGCCAAAATATTTACACCCATAAAAGGGGAGCAACCCTTGCCCAAGAGCCCACTCCCCAAAACCGACATTTAAAAAACCCTGGTGTCTAGTGGCTTCTGCCCCCCTTGTGGACAGATGGGCCTAGAAACATATGGGTGATCTGCCCCCAAAATGACCAGAAATTGCCACAATACTTCCCCCATAAAGGGGAGTGACCCTTGCCCAAGGAACAGCTCCCCAACAACATCTAAAAAACCCTGGTGTCTAGTGGCTCTGCCCCCCCTTGGGAATAGATTAATCTGAAAACATAAGGCCACAAGATTCACCCCATAAAGGGGAGCGACCTTTGCCCAAGAACTGCTCTCCAACATCCCCAAAAACACTGAAATCCCTGGTGGTCTAGTGGGTCACACAAAATTGCACAAACAAATCAGCTGATCTGCCCCCCAGGGGAGCAGAATAAGCCAAAATAATGCCCCCCAAAGTGGAGCGACCCTTGACCAAGGGGCCAATCCGTGCAAGCATATGAGGGCACACTTTTTTTTTAATGGTCCGATCTGCCCCTCAGGGGGCAGAACCAGCCAAGATAATGCTCACAAAGGGGATCAACCCTTACCCAAAGGGCTGCTCCCCGCAAAAATATCCCTGGTGGTCTAGTGGGGCAGATTTGTTTTAAAATATGGGCTGATCTGCCCTCCAGGGGTGCCAGAAACGGCCACAATAATGCAAGGGGCCACTCCCCACAAATATATCCCTGATGGTCTAGTGGGCATGATTAAAAATAAATGGCCAGATCTGCCAACCAGTGCGGCAGAAACAGAGAAAAGCATTGCCCCCAAAGGGAAGCGACCCTTGCCCAAGGGGCTGCTCCTCGCAAGCAGTTAATTACTTAACTGCTTGTGGTTATCTCTGGTGTCTAGTGAGCATTCCTCTTGCACGATCGCGCAATTGTGCAGCAGGAATGCTCAAAAGAGGCATCGGAGGAAAAACTCACCTCCTCTCCTGCCGACGCGCTGGAATCAAATGGCTTCCAGCGCGTCTGGTTGTATCTAATGACTTTGGCACGCTGGGTGCGCTGATGTCATAAGATGACGTGGAAGGGGACTGGGGGGCAGCAGAAGGGCTTCTGCTGCCACCCCTGGTGGGGGCAACATTAAGGGTATTAAGTGCTAGGACAGCTGGGAGTCATCCGACGCACACACCGACCGTGACGTCGGATGACTCCTGGCCGACCGATGCACCGAGGGTTAAAAAAAGATTTTGTCAACACAACAAAAATCTAGTTTTTATCCCTTGGAGACCCTTTCCCCTTTGTAAATGAGGTACCACCTCCCTTGAGTTGGTGGTAAAATATTAATGATTCGCAACTGGATTTTGTTTGAAAAACATGAATACATGCAATAATGAATCAGGATTTGGAATGGATGTCCTAAACTCACCTTTTCCAAATTCTGATTCCTTATTGTTTCCTAAACCCATTTAATTAGTCGGAAATTATTTTCCAAATCGTTAATTATGTTCCATACATTTCAAAAAGTGTTTTAGCAATCGCAAACCCTCAGATTTACAGAATCTGAAGGTGTGTGCCTGTTAAAACACTTTGCACACGAGGACCTAATGGCCTTATTTAGCGCTGAGTGAAAGCAAGACTTCAAAAAGTGACATAGGTCTCATCAGCCATATTTGGAGTGCTATTGACATTGATGCATTCTTAAAATCAGCCACTTTTTGTCAAATTTCCCATGTCCACTCAACTCTACATAAGGCCTGGGCAATCTTACTCTTTAATAGATGACCAATGATAATTTAATTCTAGTCTTTTTTGTTTCCAACACCAATTTGTCCGAAACATTCTCTGAAGTCATGCACTCCTTCATTATCAAATCTTGAAAACAGCCACTCTACCCCAAAATTACCATTCACCTAATTTTCTCCTCTCACGTGAAATTATTTTATAGAAGTCTAATAATCTCAGAAAGACCTGAGAGCCCCCAGCCTGCTGTTGCCTTAAACATGGAGGAGACTTTCAGCATGGTGTCTTCGTCAGTGGCATAGTGTAGATCACCTCTTTAAATTTTTTAATAATACCGGCTATGTGTTTCCTATGTTTGCAATTTGTCAATGGTAGCCTAATGAGATGCTTTGAAATAAATAAATATTCATGGCATGGTTGCCTGATTGTCCCATTTTAGAAGCAATGAAACTAGTTCTAAAATAGCAGGCATAACACACACTAAGGCCCCCATTAGGATAGCGGGCGGACTTTGCCCACTCGCCATCCTCCCGGTACAATGGACCGCCCACCATAAGGGCGGGGTCCCGTGGGGGGAATTAGGATGCGCCTGCCACAGTGGCGGGCGCATCCTGTATTTTTACCATTGTGGCGGGTGGAGCTGAAAGCAAGTCCCGCCGCAATGGTAAAAATACATGTTGTGCATTTCAAAGCACAACGTGACAGGCACCGCACGGTGCCTGCCAAGTTGTACTTTGAAATGCAGGGGGGGTCCATACGTACCCCCCATGTGCACTCCCCACCCCCCCAGCGTCCCTGGGGGCCTGCAACGGGCCCCAGAGCAGACTCTGCATGCCGCCATTGAAAGGCATTGGTAAATGCCCATTGTAATATGGCTTGCGGTGTCTGATAGACACTGCCACCATATGAACCCTTTTCCGCCCCGGTTGCAAGGCGACCGGGGCGGAAAAGCGGTGGACGGTCTTTCCGTCCGCCACGGACCCCCCAGCCATGCTAATATGGCGGGGGCGATCCGCCCGCCATCCTAATGGGCCCATAAATATTTACTGATTAAAGTTATGAAAATCTTAAATTACACTTTGTGCACACTGGATGCAGTGACCTGAAAATGAGACAAGTATAGTAGAAGCACCGTAAAACCATGCTTTAAAATGCAAGATGAAGAAAAAATACAGACAAAGTAACAATAATATATATCATCGAGTTGTGCTTATAAATTATGAATATGTTATTAATGTTTACTGATGAAATTAAATTGGCCTAGTGTTTCTAATGCTTTCTGTTAAGAATGAACTCTTTAGAAAAGTCAGTGCAACAATATGGAGAAACTAGATATGATCTTGAAATTTTGCATAATAATAGAGATTCTACAGTTTATGAAAAGTAAAAAATTAATTTTGTATTGAGAATTTAGAAAATTATACACATATGAATGTTGAGGAAAATGGTGGTAGTAGGGTTTAGCCAGCTATCTTTATGAAATAATCTTTAGGGAAAGTTTTGCATATTCTCTATTTGATTGAATTACAGTGTATGTGATGTTGGTTTACAGTTTATTTAATTTAAAACATGTGATGCTAACTAAAATATTTTTTTGAAAATGCTTTTTCCCTAAAGCTGACCTTTTTCCTGACTTAATACAATGGACCATTTATCACTAGTGAAATGTTGCTTTATTTGTTCTGTACATGTATAAACCCGACATTCATGAATGTTTCTTCAATGTACACAGTGAAATGTTCCTGTGGGAACAGGATTTGAGCTATTGCTATAGATGGTACTTTGCATCTAATTTCCACCGATCTTCAGCCTATGTGGACTTCCATATATTTTGTTTCTCATGACCAGCATGGGAAATCATCTTACTGTTGCAAGTGTCATAGGTGACATTATGTGAATATGACCGTGTGCCAGTTTTCCGATGATGGTGTGATGCCATATCATTGGAAATTGTTAGAAACTTTATAAAAGAAGAAATCCCAAAGGCGGGGAAGAGCTATTCTAACTCTTCCTACTCTGAGACCCAGATGCTATGCTGATTGATTCCATTTAAACTGTGCTGTTTACTAATGGCTTAACTGTGTTGTAGAGAAAAACAGCAAGCTCTGTCAGAACATCAGGTGTTACTTCTTTTTTTTGCGTTGCTGTTGCAGAGCTTTTGGTCTGCATAATTCTAACACAACTTAACTTCTTCAGGAGATTGGGTCATCCTGTTGCTATTCTTTATTTCTATAACATGGTTTAAAGAGTGGTATACATAAATCTGGTCTCAAATTAGTTAGTTAGCTGTCAATTAATGGTCCACATTGAACAGCTTATGAGGTGTTTGGCCACTCTAATGTCCAACCCTCCTATATGCGGAGAAAGATTCTTCAGAGGATCATTGCCTCTGAGGATAAAGGAAATACTGCAGATTGTCCAATTGTAAAGGGCTCAGTAAGGTTAGAGTAGTAAGGGAGTAAGCGTATAATAATACATTTTTACCACGCTTCTGCTGAAACAATGCCAAATTCATTAACCTCAGCTTATGATAATAGAATTTGTTCAGCAGGTATGGTTCAAATTGTGGTTTTAAGAGTATGTGTCTCTCAGCATCACCCTTTGAACAGTATTCGATTTCTATCGAAGTGATTCATGTTACACACTGAATAAAAAAAGGAGCAAGCTTTTTTTATTTGGACCTCAATTAAGGAAGATGGTGTAACCTTGGGTCTAGTCCGGCAGCCGCAGAAGATTAAACCCATTACTGTCATCTGTCTGTGCATTCCTGTGACTGACACTTTCTTCAATGTTTGCATTAACATTGCACAAATATTTGAGAGGCATTTCCCTCTACATTTATGCTAGATGCCCATGACATATCTACAAATATTTATTGTATATGTACCAATTATATATCACTCCTAAATAATTGTGGAGTAACGGATGTACTTTGTTGGGACATTTACATATTTCAGTATATAGTCAAAGGATTAATTATCCAGTATACGTTTCCTGAGAATGCTGAGATAGGTTTAGTGAATAAAGTCTGATGTTATACCCCTGTTGTTGCATAGTACTGCAATGGCTCTGTACATGGTTTCCCTGTCACATTTATAGATGAGGTAATTGTCAGGTTGCCAACATCAGACCCTATCCTCCTTTCACTGTGGGAAATCCACATCAGTGACGCTGCCATCTGAATGTTAGTCGGCCCAACTTATTTAGGACGGTACTTTTTACACTCCATTTTCCTGCTTGCATCCTTTATAACAAATATTACTCATTTGTTCCATTTGTTTAAAATACCTTACATGAAATATACAGGAAATTGGAAACATTTTCCCCTTTTTTGCATACCTAGAATTCTGTATGTATTCTACACATTCATTCATCCAACACTTTAATGTAGCATGTATATTCTGAGAATACTGATTCATTTTTCTTCAACATATTATCATTCTAAATTTGATCTAGATTTACATAGACATCCAAGCATTAAAATGTACCCATGAAGAGCACAACTCCACAGTTCATTGTCTACAATGCATGCAATGCTCCATCCAATATATGATAAGCCTGAAATAGGTCTGTTGATATCTGGACCTGGTGGATAGCAGTTAGTTTCTCTGGAGGTGGAGAAGCAAAAGAATGCTTATGTTTTTGCAATAATTCCCCTGTTATTATGGAGATATTTGTGAACCTTGTGATTATCGGTCCTATGGCATATTGTATTTGAAGATTTTTTTATGTCAAAGGCTGCAGATGTGAAACAGCAGGTTTTAGTTAAGGGGTCGAAGTTGTGAAGTTCTAGACCTCGCAGCATCTCAATCTTTTTTAAACTTCACAAGGACTGTGTAGAGATGGGCCCCAGCAGGTGTGGCAGGCAATAAAGCACAAAGACAAACTTGGTTTCACACTGAGGATAAAGACCCTGCGTAACACGGAGTCAACCTTTTAATTCACTCCCCTGCATTAATACCCAGGTTGTACCATTGCCTGGTAACCTGCGGGGTATATACAGAGGTGTGACATTTCAGCACACATTCTCCCCTCCCTCTGCCCTATGAAATAGATGATTGGTCCTTGTAGCCCACAACACTACATCCCTCCCTTATTTAGGAATAACAAAAAACAACTAAAACAAGTCACAACACAGGTATTCTGCTAACTCAAAAAATAGCAATTTAGTTTTCAAACCAGAGGTTGAGGAGGCAGTCAGTAGTTTGACACAAGATCCTTGAGACATTGTGATGTGGCTGGATTGGCATGAGGCTATATCGCACAGCACCTTCCTGCTGAGTTAGACACAGGGATGAGACCCAGTCGCAAGGGGGTAACTTTGCCTCACTGCTTTGTGCATATGGAGGAAGTGTGCAGCAAAACTATAGAGGGGTGGGGTCAAACTGCTTGCATCACTCTGTTCAGTGTCAGTTACTTCAAAGTGTAGGTCGGCCTCGTCTTTCGGGCCATCCCCTCACAAGTCCAGGTGAGGCAGACTGCATCCTGGCACTCTTGCCATTTTCCTGAAATGTGACATGTTTCAAGTGACAGTTTCCGCTTCACAGCTTGGAGTGATCATGGTCTGCTTCACTGCTGTCACAATCCATGCGAATGCCTCAAAAGGTAGACCGAATTTTCCTTCTGGGCCTCGAACTAGCACTGAATCCCCTGGTCAGACTTGTTGTTGTTTTGCACGCCTCCTTCATGAGGCAGATGCATTGTTGAATGACAGTAGGTATCCGACTGATCAGGAGGGTCTAGGTGTTTGGCCCATGCAGGGTGATGGGGGATAGTGTCATTGATCATTCGCCCTAGGCACTTCCTGCAGAGTGCTATCCCTGTGGTGCATCATGGAGTCACACGATACTCCTGCAGAAATGAATAGATGTCATCTTTCACATTTGTGACTTTATCTGTCGCTATCCTGATGACTTTGGCTACAGTTTGTGTACACCTTTCCACCTCTCCAATGACTTGAGGCCAACATGGGGTTATGCTCCTGTGTTTGGTCTTGCCAGACTGGGCCCTTTCTTGGCTGTTAAACAGGGACCCATTGCCAGTGTAGAGTTCCCCTATCAGCCCACGGATAAATATTACTTTTTCTATTTACAGTGCCACTTCTGAGGGTGAGGTCACTGTTTCCACCTCTAGGTAGTGAGAGTAGACAACAATTACAATAAGTATGTGGGTGCCATCTGTGAGGCTCCTAATGTCAGCACTTGTGTGCTGCTATGGAGTCATTGGCCCTGCTTCCATGATGATTCCAGGGGGTTGCTTGCGTGGCAGGTGGTGCAGCCCCTTACAACTGCTTCCACACTTTGATCCAGGCCCACAAATCAAATGTTGCTTCGGAGCTGACTCTTCGTCTTTGCCACTCCCTGGTGTGCCACATGAGCTAACTAGACTGCCTGTTGTTGGAGGCTTCTGGGTAGAACCAATCGTGGCCCTCTCACCAGACAGACTACAATGGTTATAAAGAGTTTTTGCCTTATAGTTATAGAGCTTGTAGAGCATCAACTTTGCTTGTTTGGTCCTTCGGGATAAGTGGTTGTGTACTGCTTTCCAGTCACTGGCTTTCATTGCTTTGATGGCCAGCTGCAGGCAGTCATCCTGTTTGGTCGCTGCCACATCATCCATCAGGAACATGGGTGAAGGCTACTAAGCAGACATATACTTCTGTGTCTTGCGCTTCTCTGATTTCTGCTGGGGGGGTGGACCGCAAGTCATGACAGGAAATCAGCTGGATTCCGGGTTGCTTGTATGACAGAGGCACACATGGCTGAACCACGTGTGCCTCTACAATGCAGACTACGAATGCATCTTAACCACGCATTCCTTTACCATGCATGCCTTTATCACACAATTTTTTTGTAAAGACATCAACGGTAACGGAATATGGGCTGGTAAAGATCAGCACTACCCTGACTCCCTTCCCCACCTCAAGCCCTAAAATCCTGTTCCCCTACCTCGCCCCTAAACCTGAGGCCTAAAACCCTGCCTTCTACCAAAAACCACCTCATCCCCAGCACCACACCCTGAGCCCTAAACTGTATCCCTGCACCCCTAAGAACTCCCCCAAACCCAGTCCTTATAACTTCCCTGACCCCGTCTCCTCACCCTAAGCACCAAAACTCTGCCCCCATCTATATGGACAGCTATGTAGAAGAACATTTCTATTCATATGACAATCCGTACATCGATTCCATAGCTGTCTGTTAAAGATATATAGATGACGTTATAATGATCTGGTCGGGGACGGAATCCCATCTACAAAATTTTTTCATTTGGCTAAACCAAAGGAGTGAAGATATTCAATTCACTATATCATACAATCACGAAACTATCGATTTTCTGGACTTGACATTCAAAGTAGAAAATAACCTCATCTATTGTGATTTGTTTAGAAAGCTGATGGAAAGAAACACGATACTGAAATATGACTCTTGTCACCCACGCAACTTGCGTGACAATTTACCGTTTGGCCAATACCTTAGATTGAGACGCAATTGTACCAGGAGAGCTGATTTTTTCAGGGAAACTGATATACTCACCTCAAGACTCCGAGAACAAGGCTACCCTCAGGGTCTCCTCAAACGGGCCAGAAAGAGGGCATGGTATTACTCAAGGGACCAATTGCTCATTCAGAAAGAAAAGAAAGATGGTATGGATAATCTCGTATGTGTTACGACATTTAACACAAGGAGTAATAACATCAAGAAAATTATTCAAAAACATTGGAATCTGGTGGCATCAGAAATCCAGATGGATCAAGGTCCCTTGTTTGCTTTCAAACAGGGAAGCAATCTGAAAGACAATGTGGTACAAGCATACCTAGCACCTCTGAAACAACCTACTCTGAGAGATCATTTAGGTCTACCTCCGGTGTTTGGCCATTTTAAATGTGGCAATTGCAAGGTCTGCCCACTGAGCATGGAAGGTCAAACATTATCCTATGAGAACAAGTCATATAAGCTTCCGTCCCTGACTAACTGCAACACATCCAATGTAATTTACATCATTATGTGTACCTGCAACAAACCATATATTGGTCAGACTACGCAAAAAGCTAAACAGAGGATATTACAACATATGAGTCGTATCCGACGCAAGACGCCTGGAGCACCAATTGTGGAACATTTCACGACTCACAATCACTCTGCAGAAAGCTTAAGATGGAGAATACTAGAAAAAATTACAGCCAACCCAAGGGGTGGATCATTGTCATTGGTTCTAAATAAAAAAGACAGTAAATGGATACACACTTTAGATTCAGTGACACGTGGCCTTAACGAACACGAAGAGATTGCAAAACAAATGGGCCTATTGTAATCCAAGACTTATCTGCATACCCTCTATAGAATACCTTAGTAAACTGTCTAACACATAGGTTTCTTTAGCAACAGGATATACAATACACATAATTCATCTGGGTTGCACCTAGGTTCTTCAGCAGATCGAACATCTTAAGTGAGCTTTGATTGTGCATGACTGTATATAACTGCTATGTTGCTAAACCTTCCTAACTTTGTTATTGCTTTTGAATGTACAAACTCTATTAACAATGACATGCAAACAAGGGCCATGCAAGCATCAATATAAGGCCAGCGACATTTGTGACATCATGTGCAGTATATGTCACGGTGATTATACATACATTCGTATTGTTTAGGAATAACCAATGTTGCGATTGCACAAGCTATAGTAACAAGTCTATTGGGACTTAATGTCGATAGACCCACACTCGTGTCAGGATGTGAATCATAACTCCTATTGAAACACACATACACTCCTGTCGTTTTTCGAACCATCACTATACAATATTTAGTATATTTGGCAGCCTTTTAACATATTGGTATCGGGGCCCAATGTCGATATACCCACACTTGTGACAGGATGTGAATTATAATTTTTATTAAAACACACTCACACCTTTTCGAACCATCACTGTGTAATCGACGGCGCATTTGGCGGCTTTGTAACATATTGACTGCATACGTCAAAAATGAAGTATTGTTACCGGAGAAACTACGTGACAACAAATGACGTTTTGACGTACATATGTCACGACATTTATACGCGGCTTCCGGGCTCCGGCGGTAAGCTGACTGTTAGCAGCTGTTTTGTGAGCAGAGGAGAAGGTCTAACAAAGCGTGATCTCGCTAACACTTCACGGCAAGCTTTGACCCCTGAATTAAACCCTGTAACTAAACAACTTGGCCGTCAAACCACTGATGGTTACTTAAATCGAAGGCATTGAATCACCCTGTTGTTTTCAACATGGCGGGTTGTCCACAGAAATCTTATGCACTAGGACATTGCTACTTTAAATTGTCCTCGACACCGGCGCACTTGCGCGTTTATATAATATGACGTCTACCAGCTATCGTCATAACACATGTGCATTAATCTAACACTATATGCACCAATGAAAAAAAAATGTGTGCCTATATTTAAAGCCATTCTAGAGATTTACATACTCTCCCTTCCTCTTTGCAGACTAAAGGACGTTTTTGCCACTTGTTTCCATGTGACTTACATGCACTTGGACGTTAGGGTGAGTACTTTGACTGCTCCTGCCATTAGGTGAACCACTTATCCCTAAAAAAAAACCTCTGATTACTCTTTCTGTTTGACTCACTTTGCAGACTGTCGTGCCCTGTATATCTGTCTTGAGAAAGACCCGCTGCGACCTTATACATTGACGCCTTAAGGGTCGATATGTCGACATATATCCACAGGCCTCATAAATCTAGAGCCCCACTGAATTGAAGGAAAAGTATAGGGTTCTGAAAATTATATCAGCGGATGGCCTCTATGAAATAAGAATCTGTACATATTTGTATAGTCTTTCTATGTTGAAATTTATTACTATTGTATATATTTTGTTTTTGTCACGTGTTCACTATTCACTATTGTCACTATTCTTGCACTATATTTGATATATTGACAGTCATTGTATAGAATGTATAGAAATGATTTTTTGACTTAGAGAAATGTATAAAGATAATACAAAGTAACACACAGGTTTTCCTTTTCATTTATTGCAAGGACTTGTGTTGATTTCTCATTTCTCTTTTTCAGAGGGGTTGTTGTTTCTTTTTGGAGAATTGTATAAAAAGTTTGTTTGGATAAATTAAGCATGGGCGTAAAATCCGTTCCGCTCGCGGATTTTGCGGATTTTCGGCAAATTCGCAATACGCTAACACTCGCGAATTTGCCGAAAATCCGCAAATTCGCATGCAGCAGATTTTTTTGCTTGGTGATACAATTTTGCGGCGCGCGGCGTTCACTTACCGCCATTCAGCGTTTGCAGAGTTGTTTTTCTCCATATTTTGTGTGTGCTGCGCCATTTTGGATCTTGCTGCGGGATCCCGCGGGAGTTTGGCGACCGCGATTACGTCATCGCGGCTTGCCACCTTGCACAGCACGCATCGCGAGAGTTCGCAATTGCGAACACATAGATGCGGCGAGCAGCAACAATCTCGCACTCGCGAAATTTCAAAATTTGCAATTTTGCACAACAATCCACCAGCAAGCAGCATAAACCTTCTAAAAATGATGATTTTTATCAGAATAACTCCTAAGGTTGACATTTGCCTGCACTTTTTTTGCAAGGAGTCAATTTTTTGGGGGGGGGGGAGGAAGTGCCCCACAGTCTCCAACTTCCTGTTCCTGTCCAGCAGGCTTCTCCCAGTGCTTTCTTCATGTGCTGGTCACTTTCATTTTGATCTTTACCTGGAAGGATTACTTTTTGTGGATGCTGCTGGATATTCGATTTGAGGCCTTTTTGACTTTCTTTGGATCACTTTTGGATTAGAAATCAACTTTCACAAGTAAGTATGCTTGGGGCATTACAGTTGCTGCAACTAAAATTTTGGAACTTTTTCAGAACATTAAATAAAATATATTGTGGGTAGCCACAGTATCCAGTAGGACCAGGGTTAGTTATGGGTGCATGATACAACTGTTTTGTTGAATTTAAACATCATTGAGGGCATGGATGGCATGGGATTGTGCTGATTTTTGTGTGTTTTTCGATTTTGGGGCTGCTGTTGGGGCCTTTTGCCCAGGGGTAGTGAGTGGTGCATGGACTGAGTCTTTCTGTGGGGTCTCTTTCATGTAAACATCATGGAGGGCATGGATGGCATTGGATTGTGGTGATTTTTGTGTGTTTTTGGTTTTTATGGGGTGTACTGTTGATGGGGACTGGCCATGTGGGTGGGGGCCATTTTCAGTGCTGGTACAGGCAGGCCCTGGCCATGTGCTTGGGGTGCAAAGGGCCATTTTGAAGGCAGGAAGTGTTCTCAGCCCTGCACCCATTTTGCCTAGCTTTCATCCATTATGCCCAGGGGTAGTGAGTGGTGCATGGGCCTAGTCTTTCTTTGGGGTGTCTTGAATTTAAACATCATTGAGGGCATGGATGGCATGGGATTGTGCTGATTTGTGTGTGTGTTTCGATTTTTGGGGCTGCTGTTGGGGCCTTTTGCCCAGGGGTAGTGAGTGGTGCATGGACTGAGTCTTTCTGTGGGGTCTCTTTAATGTAAACATCATGGAGGGCATGGATGGCATTGGATTGTGGTGATTTTTGTGTGTTTTTCGTTTTTTTGGGGTGTACTGTTGATGGGGACTGGCCATGTGGGTGGGCCATTCTGAGTGCTGGTACAGGCAGGCCCTGGCCATGTGCTTGGGGTGCAAGGGGCCATTTTGAAGGCAGGCAGTGTTCTCAGGCCTGCAACCATTTTGCCTAGCTTTCATCCATTATGCCCAGGGGTAGTGAGTGGTGCATGGGCCTAGTCTTTCTGTGGGGTGTCTTGAATTTAAACATCATTGAGGGCATAAATGGCATGGGATTGTGCTGATTTTTGTGTTTTTCTATTTTTGAGGCTGCTGTTGGGGCCTTTTGCCCAGGGGTACCCAGTGGTGCATGGACTGAGTCTTTCTGTGGGGTCTCTTTCATGTAAACATCATGGAGGGCATGGATGGCAATGGATTGTGTTGATTTTTGTGTGTTTTTCGATTTTTGGGGGTGTTGATGGGGCCTGTCCATGCGGGTGGGGGCCATTTTGAGGCCTGGTCCAGGCAGGGCCTGGCCATGTGGGTGGGGGTCTAGGGGCAATTTTGAAGCCAGGCAGTGTGCTTTGTTGTGTCATAGGCCTGCACCCAGTCTGCCATGCTTTCATCCATTATGCCCAGGGGTACTCTGTCAGTGGTGCATTTTATTGGTCTTTCCATTTTGGGCGGTAGGTATAATACAAATGCTTACTTGCAAACTATTATTTGAAGTGCTATATATGCAACATTTATTTAACTGATGTTCCTCTGGCTTCGTTTGCTTTTAGGTGCAGAAAGACGAATCTTCAGCCTCATCGTTCCTCATCAGTGCCAGGAAGAAGTCCTGCTGCGGTGTGTGCAGCACAACGTCACTTGTGGCCACAGACAACTCTGCAACTTGTGCAACTGCGGCCTGCTGTTCTGAAATCTGAAGAAGATGGCCCCAAAAAAAGTTGCCCGTAGCTCCTCTAGCAAGAAAGGTGCCAGTAAGGAGCAGAAGAAGCAACTGGCGCCACTTACCAAGGAGACTGGTGTGACGACCGCCACATTCTTTGGGATAAAATAAAGTACGCCTGCAGCAGCAGCGGGGTCTGCTGGGGACCAAGCTGGGAGCAGCACCTCCGCTCCATTGGGCTCAGTGCCACCACCACCACGCCAACTTAGGTCCAAGCCCTTGAGTGCTGCAGAGGCAGCCAGTATAGTTGTTCAATCACCATCGACCAGTGATGTTGGCTCATCGCAAGAAAGTAGCAGCATCCCTCAATCAACACAGGTTGTTGTAACTCATCTGATGAGTGTTGAACAACCACAGCCGCAACAACAACCACATGTGCAAGTACAAGCCCAAGTACATGTGGAAGGAGAGGCGGTGCAAGGAGAGGAGCAAGCAGAGGTGCATGGAGCGGCACAAGTGCCCACAATAGTTGTTCCTCCCCAAGTAGGGGCACATCAGGAAATCGACATTCAAGCCGAGGTATCACATGAGGAAGCCACTCCTCCTGATGATTCATTGTCTTTCAGATCCCCAGCAAGGAAAAGATCAAGGATGGTGTCTACTTCTTCTTCAAGCCCCCTTCCTTCTGATGATATGGATGAAACTTGGGAACCACCACGGCCGTCTGAGAGTGAGGCAAACCATGATCTGACAAAGGTAGCTAAGCGTAAAAGGAAGGTCCCCGAAAGTCTCAGAGTTATGGAGTGTGATGATGACGCTGAATAAGAAGTGGCGTATACTCCTGCTGATGAAGACTCTCACGACGACGACGCAGTCATCATAGGCGTCACTCCAGCCTCAGCGGGCATGCAGCAAACAGACATTTTTACCCTATCCCGAAATGCAGCTGAGCGTGATGATGGCGACGTGTCAATGGGACCACCACCAATGCAGTTAACTAGTACTCCACCACCTACAGCTTCCATATTTTCTCGCCAGAAGGGACCTCCATCCACCTCGACCTCCATTTCCTCAATTAGTGGTGCTGTAAGTGCACAACGTACTAAATTTCGGCAACACACATCCTCCAGTTCATCTGGCATTAGCAGCATTACCAGTATTGCCTCCTCCGCTCCCCACAGACATTTGAAGTCCGCAGTTTGGGACTTCTTTAGTGCTAGCCCAACAAGGGAAAACATAGCCAGTTGTACCATTTGTAAGGTTCAAATTAGTCGTGGTAAGCTTGGTACCAACTATGGTACCGGAGGCCAGAGAGGTCATCTTGAGAGACAGCACACTGTCAAATGGCATGCGCACCTAAGGGAGATCAAGGATGCCCGAATTGCAAGTCAACAAATTGTATCCGTTGATGTTTCATCTGCTGATGACGAGGAGGAAGAAGAAGCGTCAGACATTTCTTCACTTACACCCAGTACCCCTGTCAGCAGCAGATCTATGAGCCACACTAAGAGTGTGGGAGAGAGTGAGACACCAACGCGAAAAAGTTCATCACGGAGCGTAACTGGGTCACAGAAGTCATCATCATCCCGTAAATTGGTCCAGCCCACCATTAGAAGCATGTTGTTTTCAGAAGCGCCATATGAACGCAACCACCCAATGGCGCGTCTGTATAACAGTAAGCTGGCTAAAATGCTAGCGCTGGACCTTCTCCCTTTTTCTTTTGTGGAAGGGGTGGGTTTTCTTGAAATGGTGGCAACGCTCTGCCCTAAATGGAAGGTTCCTAGCCGGTTCTATTTAGCCAGAGTTGCGATTCCAGCACTACATGAAGATGTGCTGGAGGTGATTGGGCAGCTTTGCAGAAGAGTGCTGTTCACACTATACATCTGACAACAGACATGTGAAGCAGTTGTGCAGCCACTGCTAACATGTGCATCACTGCACACTGGGTCTCTTTTTCAGGGGTTAAAGGCAAGATAAACGCAGGTGTTGACGAGGACAAAGTTTATAAAGCTGCTCGGAAACATGCAACAATAGCCATGTTTGCCATGGAGAAAACTCATACAGCATAAAACATTTTGCATGAGTTTAACACAAAGGTCTTTCAATGGCTGCCCCCAAGAAAACGCATGATTGGTTATGTTTTCATGGATAATGGCGCCAATGTAGGTAAGGCCATGGATATGGGTAACTATTTCAGAGTGCCGTGTCTGGCGCACTGTATAAACCTGGTTGTTAAAAAATTATTGAGTGAAGAAAGTCCAGTCTCCGAGTTACTGACCACCTGCTGAAGAATGTGCACACATTTCAACCATTCTTTTAAGGCCCGGAAACAGCTGAGGTGCCTGCAATATGAACATAAATTGCCAGTGAAAGCACTCATCCAGGAGGTGGCAACACGTTGGAACTCAACCTTCTACATGCTTGAGCGTCTGTATGAGCAGTATGCGGTAGTCGATCAGTATTTCTTTAAACTGGGTACACCTATGATGGACATGAGGATACAGGTGGAGCAATGGCACCTAGTTAAAAGCCTGACAGACATGCTTTGTCCTTTTGAGGTCTTCACGCGTGCAGTCAGCAGGGAGGACTGTAATTTGGGAAAAGCTATCCCATTGTTGAGCATGCTAGAGCACCGACTGAAGGCGGTGTGTTCTAAGTTTGAAAAAGATGGAAAAGAAAAAGCATTAGAGTTGGCGGAGAAGTTATTACACCGCCTACTTGGCGATGATCGTCTTGAAATGATCAAGACAGAACAGCATTACATTTGTGCTACTATACTAGATCCACGGTACAAAAAGGCAGTGGCAGGCAGAGTATTCTTTCCTTTTGATGACGCAGATGTTACAAAGTACAAACATTGGCTAGCTGTGTCAGCCACTCGGTTTGAAAGAGAACGGCAGGAAATTGAAGGAAAAGGCAGTACATCAGCATCAGCAGGCCGTCCTCAGTCAAAAAAATCCCCTTCTGCATTTGTGGCTGTGACAGAAGTGAGTGATTTTCCCTCTCAGCCGTTAACGACACCAGCAACCGTATCATCTGCACCAGACACAACAGTAATGTCGGGTGATGAAGAGGATTGGCTAACTCAGCTTGGGTTTGCTTCTGAAATGGTCCCAGAAAAAAGTAAGCAAAGTGGAGGAACCCGGGAGAACCTTGAGTTGATGGTGCAGGCCTATCTGAATGACTCAACAGAGGTCCATCTTTCTCATGACCCATTGGCGTATTGGCATGGGAAAACAGTTGCTTGGCCAGAGATCACCAACCTGGCTATAAATTACTTGTCTTGCCCACTTGCAAGCGTGTCTTCTGAACGAGTTTTCAGTGCTGCTGGTGGCATTGTAACTTCCAAAAGGACCCGCCTCTCGCCCAAAAATGTGGAGAGGTTAACAATGATCAAGATGAATCAGCACCTCATACCACCAGATTACAAAATATGAGAATGCACTCAGGAAGAAGACGAGGAGGACACCAACTTAGATGAGGGAAGTTCTTCTCTGTTAAGTGACCTACTCCCGTATGAATTCGCAGAGTTTGAGGACGAGCTCTTCTTCCCTGACACCGAGCCTTGAAAATAAATGAGTCAATGAATCACTAACTTTCTTTTTCGTCCTTATTCACTTTTATTCCTGTGTGTCTTTTTCTTTGTTTTGCAAAATCTATATAACAAAAACTTTAATCACCTAATCACAAAAAACAAGCCCATCAGCAGAACTGTTTTCACTTATTTGCTTACTGATTTGAAGGTGCCGCAGTCTGCATTCCTCAGGTTCACAAGATCACAAGAACATGCTTCTCTATCCTCCTCCTCCAGACTCCTATTTCCCTCAAAGCAGATGGCTGGATTACGCCCAATGAAGAAAGACTCTGCACTTGGGGGGGGTGTTCTACTTCTTTGCGGGTGAGTAGACGGCTCTGGGGCCATTGCTGGGAAGGTCTAATACCGGATAAAAGTGGTTTGGAGAAAATCCATGAGGAAAAGCGTTTTTGCATTTTCTGACATTTCGCTCACTACAGCGTTTTTGGGGGCCTGTTTGGGGGGCTTCCTGGTGTTTGTGGGTGGGTTTTGGGGTCTTTGAGCAACGCTGGGTATGGATACTTTTGATTGCAAGTGGTTTGAAGAAAATCCATGGTGGCAAAGGGGAGTTAGGGTCTAGCTGCAGAGCGCGCGTGGAGTGATGTTGGAAATTTGCCTGGAAAATTACTGTCCCCACTTTTGTAGTTTTGCTTTTTGGCTGTTTGGGGGTCTTCTACTTGTTTCTGCCTGGGTTGACGGCTCAGGGCCATTGCTGGGAAGGTCTAATACCGGATAAAAGTGGTTTGGAGAAAATCGGAGCAAAAAAAGTTTTTGCCTTTTTGCTCACTATGATGTTTTCAGTGGCCTGTTTGGGGGGGTTCCTGGTGTTTGTGGGTGGGTTTTGGGGTCTGGGAGCAACGCTGGCACAGTCTAATTTTGATTGCATTTGTTTTCCAGGACATCCATGGTGGAAAAGTCGAGTTATGACCTTGCTGCACAGCGCGTTTGGACAGAATTGAAAGAAGGCCGAAAAATAATTCTAAGTATGAGATTTTCCATTTTGGCTTTTTGCCTGTTTGGGGGTGTTGTGCTTTTTTGCGGGTGGGTTGGCGGTTCTTGGGGCATTGCTGGGAAGGTCTAATACCGGATAAAAGTGTTTTGGAGAAACTCCATGAGGAAAAGCATTTTTGCATTTTCTGACATTTCGCTCACTACAGCGTTTTCTGGGGCCTGTTTGGGGGGGCTTCCTGGTGTTTGTGGGTGGGTTTTGGGGTCTTTGAGCAACGCTGGGTATGGATACTTTTCATTGCAAGTGGTTTGAAGAAAATACGTGGTGGCAAAGGGGAGTTAGGGCCTAGCTGCAAAGCGCGCGTGGAGTGATGTTGGGAATTTGCCAGGAAAATTACTGTCCCCATTTTTGTAGTTTTGCTTTTTGGCTGTTTGGGGGTCTTCTACTTGTTTCCACCTGGGTTGACGGCTCTGGGGCCATTGCTGGGAAGGTCTAATACGGGATAAAAGTGTTTTGGAGAAAATCCATGAGGAAAAGCGTTTTTGCACATTAACTTAGGGCTCGTTAGGGTTAGTTACAAATGGGGGTGGGGTCGCACACTACTCACACACCGGCGATGTCGCCCCTAAGGACTCTGGTCAATGTAGTAAAGTGTTCGCGATGCATCATCTTTCGATCTTCTGCTATCTTCGCTGTCTTCGCCATCCCTGGACACGTGTTTCGGGGTATTACCCCTCATCAGCAGGGATAGGCCGTGTACTGGGGTTGCCGATGGCTGCCAATATCTGCCAGGTATAGTACCTGCCAGATATTGGCAGCCATCGGCAACCCCAGTACACGGCCTATCCCTGCTGACGAGGGGTGATACCCCGAAACACGTGTCCAGGGATGGCGACGACAGCGAAGATAGCAGAAGATCGAAAGATGATGCATCGCGAACACTTTACTACATTGACCAGAGTCCTTAGGGGCGACACCGCCGGTGTGTGAGTAGTGTGCGACCCCACCCCCATTTGTAACTTTAAAGCTCCCTTGAGCAGCGGGCTGACGAGCCTGGGATCCCGCACCTACGCGCCTGAGTGGTACTATACCTGGCAGATATCGGGAACCCCAGTACACAGCCTATCCCTGCTGATGAGGGGTAATACCCCGAAACACGTGTCCAGGGATGGCGAAGACAGCGAAGATTGCAGAAGATCAAAAGATGATGCATCGCGAACACTTTACTACATTGACCAGAGTCCTTAGGGGCGACACCGCCGGTGTGTGAGTAGTGTGCGACCCCACCCCCATTTGTAACTTTAAAGCTCCCTTGAGCAGCGGGCTGACGAGCCTGGGATCCCGCACCTACGCGCCTGAGTGGTACTATACCTGGCAGATATTGGCAGCCATCGGCAACCCCAGTACACAGCCTATCCCTGCTGATGAGGGGTAATACCCCGAAACACGTGTCCAGGGTTGGCGAAGACAGCGAAGATAGCAGAAGATCGAAAGATGATGCATCGCGAACCATTTACTACATTGACCAGAGTCCTTAGGGGCGACACCGCCGGTGTGTGAGTAGTGTGCGACCCCACCCCCATTTGTAACTCGTTAGGGTTAGAACTAGCAGCAGGGTTGCATGTGTTTCGGGGTGTTCTAGATTTTTGCAACTGTATTCTGGGGTCTTAGAGCACTCGTGGGAATGTGTAATTTTGGTTGCAAGTGGTTTGAAGAAAATCCATGGTGGGGAAGGGGGGATTTGGCCTAGTTAAAGAAAGCGTTTGCCACTATTCTTAACTTAGGGCTCGTTAGGGTTAGCAGTATTGTATTGCATGTGTTTGGGCGGGGGGCTGTTTGTGGGGGGGTTTGCGAGTCTTGGAGCGATGCTGGATATGGATACTTTTCCTTGCTTGCAAGTAGTTGAATACAATCCACGGTGGGTAAGGGGGGATTTGGGCCTACTTTACTTTCAAAGTACGTTTTATCACCATTTTCTATAGGCCTCGTTTTTTGAGATCTGATTGGGGGTCTTCTTAGGGTCTTCTACATTTTTGCGACTGGGTTTAGTAAGGGTCTGGGAGCACTGCTGGGAAGGTCTAATTTTGTTCTAAAACACAGTTTACAGTACACCTAGCTTGAGGGGAAGGATCCGCTAAAATAATTCGCCCATACTTATTTATCCTTCAAAAGGAGACTCAGACAGAGTAGGCACTTCCAAAAATATTGTATTGTCTATTAGAAATCTCAAAGTGTGACTTTTTGCACTACACAGCGTACATACCTTATATCTATTTGTCAGTGGTGTTCTAATATCACTTCCTGTTTTTCTATCAATAATTACAGGCCGGGTTTCAGCCTGTGCAATGGGAAAAAAAGGATGAAGTAAGGCTTCACATTAGCGAGCCGCAATTCAGCATCTGGCAGGCTGTGGACAGGGTGTCTTCTGGTCACCAACATTGATGGACGGAGCGTCAGATGGAATGGAGGAGTCTCGCTAATAAGAGGAATGGTTGGATGCATCTTACAACTTCCCAAATTCAACAGGACAACTACAACAACATACAGATACAGTATCCGTTCTTTTCTATTATCTTTTAAGTAATGTTATTGCTGTGAACTTCTATGAGTGTGACTCTGCATTTCTTTGATCTCTGCTTCTAAATTCATTCCTTTATGTCACTAAAAAGATTCATGGTTAGCTTTGTACCCAAAGATTTGTTTATCTTCAATTATTGTTTGTCCATGCTGTGCTTTTTTTTTCTTCTCTCAACAAAACTTTCCCAAAAACCCCCATTCCCATCCATTTTCCAAACCCTAACCCTCTTCCCCCGGGCTGTGTGGTTTTGATTGATGTGTGACTAAATGACAGCAATAATTCCACACACTTGCTGGGGAGGATAAGGTCATAGCAACAGGCTGGTGAAGGAATCCGAGGATATATTCTTACTCAGCTTGACACCGAGTCACTATTGGCAAATGACAGCAGATTTTCATCTGCACCATCAACTTGATTGGTCATCAAGAACATCCTCCTCCTTGACGTGGCAAATGAAATTATTACGCTGCTGTGTCCTTCACCTTCAGTACTATTTCTTGTAATAGTAGCCAATGTCAAAGAAATTCAACGCAAGTAGTAGTTATACTTTAAATACTTTACTATTTGTTAGGCTACATTGTGGCACTGTTCTAGTGTACTGTCACCTGCTATATTCTCTATCGTACCGTTCTAATGCTACGGTAAGGACAAACAAGGTTTCATTTTCTTTTTTTTCAGATGCTGCAACTGCCACTGTGTAACACCACAAGTACCACCGCAATGATGACATTTCATCCACCCAGGATTGCCAACCTTAATCGCCATTTCGCGTGCAGCCAGCCCTGTGCCTAGCCCTATTTCCAAACACAAATTACAGGTAAGATAAGCGTTTGGGGGGAGGTAGTATAATGAAGTATTAGGAGAGACGAGAGACTGACACTAGTCCTAGGACTATTGAATTCACTTACTCTGTGAGAGGCACTTAGTTTTGAAAACATTTGGGCCATTAGTACTTACACAACTTGAATCAAGATGCCACTTAAGTTTCAGGACTGTTAAACTCCCACCCACCAGCCTCAAAAGCAGTAAAAAATCACGTATACTAAGATAAAGTTTAAAGTATATTTATATATCCAGTAACATAAATCTCCCGCAAGACCCAACCCACCCCCCCAAACCCCAACGAATGTCCCTGAAAACGAAGTCCAAAAAAGCAGAAAACCCAACTCCCAATTCCCACCTCCCAGAAGTCTTTAAAAAAGGGGCAAGGGACAGTCTCCTCCTACTGGCTGCTGTTGACTTTTCGGGCCAGGTCAGCATGCTCCTTGCGGAGGGTCTCGAGCAGGGTCTTGGTGTTGAGGAGCTCCTGCTCGAGGTAGGAAACCCTCGGGGAAAGGCGGTGCATCCTTTTTTTGCAACTGCTGTGGGGGGCAGCTGATTTCTTTGCTGCTCGGTGGTGGCGGGTGGCTGCGGTATCCCGGCTCCGTACCGCTGGAGACCTGCGCTGACTGGCTGACCCAGGGAGCACGGAGGAGGATGCAGGTGACGCCGTGGATGTTGTTGACGTAAGCATGGGCGTAAAATCCATTCCGCTCACGGATTTTGCGGATTTTCGGCAAGTTCGTAATCCGCGAACTCTCGCGAACTTGCCGAAAATTCGTAAATCCGTGCGAAGCGGATTTTTTGCTTGGTCGCACTTGCCAACTAGAATTCTATACAATTTTGCGGGAGTAAACACTTGCGAACACGTAGATGCGGCGGGCAGCGACAATCTCGCAATTGCGAGATTGCAAAATTTGCAATTTCGCACAAGAAAGCCACCAGCAGGCAGCATAAACCTTGAAAATTATGATTTTTATCAGAATAACTCCTCAGGTTGACATTTGCCTGCACTTTTTTTTGCAAGGAGTCCATTTTGGTGGGGGGTGGGAGGAAGGAAGTGCCCCAGAGTCTCCAACTTCATGTTCCTGTCCAGCAGGCTCCTCCCAGTACTTTCTTCATGTGCTGGTAACTTTGATTTGGATCTTGACCTGGAAGGATTACTTTTTGTGGATGCTGCTGGATATTTGGATTTTTGCAAAACTGAAAGCACTCAGCAGGTGCAAAAGTTCAATCTTATCATTAGTAACCATTCCCTGTAGTGCCTGGAAGGATTACTTTTTGTGGATGCTGCTGGATATTTGGATTTTTACAAAACTGAAAGCACTCAGCAGGTGCAAAAGTTCAATCTTATCATTAGTAACCATTCCCTGTAGTGCCTGGAAGGATTACTTTTTGTGGATGCTGCTGGATATTTGGATTTTTGCAAACTGAAAGCACTCAGCAGGTGCAAAAGTTCAATCTTATCATTAGTAACCATTCCCTGTAGTGCTTCCTGAGGGGCCCCTTCAGAGTTCAGTTGCCTACTTGCAACTATTCTATGACCCTGCTCTGACCCTCACAGCAGGCTCAGAGAATAGCTACAAGTATACAACAAAGGTCCTGTTAAAAAAATTACACTGCAACAGAAAGCAATTACAGATAAGGAAGCAGGTGCCAGCCTGGAAGTTCAAATTCAGTGACACATTAATCAGCCCCTAATTCATTCATGTCAGTTGAGGCAGGGCAGGTGTGCTTTTCCCCCCATAATCTACAGTGATGAACTAGAGGGTGGCATGGGTGAGCCAGAGTGTGGCATGGGTGAGCCAGAGGGTGGCAGTGCTGAAACAGAGGGTGGCAGTGGTGAAACAGAGGGTGGCAGTGGTGAAACAGAGGGTGCTGTGATGAACCAGACGTAGAAACAACATGGTCACGACCGTTGCTACCCGACAAGTAAGTTCGCGTTTGCGAACTGGTAAAAAATCCTTGCGAAATGGCAGAAACACTTGTGAACAAAAAAAAAAAGGAATCCGCAAAATTCGCGAGAGTTTGCGGATTTTGCGGATTGGGAATCCGTAAATACGCAATTTCACGGATTGCCAATTCGCAAAATCCGCCCATGCTTAGTTGACGTACTCTGCGTGTCCTCCTCCTCCTGGCCCACCAGCCGCCGATATTCGGCGACAGTCGCCTCCAGCCTCCGTTGCCGGGCCCTTTCAGCCAGCTCCTTCCTTGTTGGTTTGGAAGGAGCATCTATATGAAGAAAGAAAGACATAGTCTGTAACCAATGCTCTTTAAGATTAACACAAAATGATTCAGCAGAAAGTTGTGTCACAGTAGAACTAGCAACTTGGAAGCGCAGTACATAACTATTGTGGCCAGTATCTATCTAACCTCCCACTTCTTCATCCTTGCTCTAACATTAGTGGGAGTTTAAGGAATCAATTCTACGAGCACTATGGACTCACTCCATTAGAGTCGACTATGACAGTACACCAGTCTTATTCTTCTTCTTCTCTCTTGTTTAGCAAAATTGGTACGTTAACTTCTGCAAGCCGGCATAATGCCAGCGCAGTCAACTTGCACCCGAGAAAAACAGACGCCCGCCATGATGAGTGAGACAGACTTGCGTTACTGTACCAGTCCAGTATATGCAGGTGGTGATGCTCCTACTTTTCTATTACGGGTGGTACTGAGAATACTCTGTTACAAGGGCTACTGCTTCATTAATTTAACTTTCACCCTACAGTGCCAATGAATAGATACTAGAAAAGGTAAATGAAGAAGATAAATAATCTGAGTATCTATCACTGCACATGGTATGTATTTGCTTACATATGGGATGACTTTAGGTGCTTTGCTTTTTATTGAGTGAACAGTGATACATCCACACAAGAATGACTGAGTTCTACTAAACTTATTAACAGAGGTAGTGAGCGGCCATCGTAATAGCCGGATATATGCTGTGCTTGCAATACAGACTACTGCTACTATTCATGGTAGTATTCGGACAAAATTACAACTTCTTTTCCTTGCCTTTCCTACACTGGGACGGACGTGCGGGTGCGGTGTTACATGCTCTTCAAAGTAACACTTAGTTCATCCAGTGACCGTCTACTCTCTCGAGATACACATATGCTATCTAAGAGTCAGATAGTACCATGATCCAGGCATCCATCCATTCAAACTATATGTCAATCATTCTTCTTCATGTCTCTCATCTGGACAAACCTTATGTTTTCTCACGGGGAGCACACTATGCAGTCTGCAATCTCAATAAGTAAGGAATATAAGAGCTTACCACTGCCCGCCACTACCGTGGCAACCCACACAGCAGTTTGGTCCGGCACTTGCACCGCCTCCTCCCCAGTACTTTCCTCCTCCACCTCCACGCTGGGCCCAGCACCAGATGTTCCACCTACAAAGTACATTTAAGAATGTTAGATGTCATAAACATACACCAATCACTAGTATTTTGTCTAGGAATGAATAAATGTGAATACCGAAAACAAGCTAATAATTTGTGACTGTCTACTCTAAAGTAAAAATGTCCCTTTTTCCAGGGAAGGGTGTTGTCTTGCTGCACTTTTTGGCACAACTGATGAATGCCTGCTTTTTAACACGCACCATGTGTCTCATAACAGACAGAATCTTCACTTCTAAGAACAAATCATCATCACTAGGACGGAGGGACCAACGATTCAGCACCAAAAAGAAAAATTAAAGTTCAAACCAGGTGAGGGCTCGGCTCGCCCACAATAAATGTGTGAAATAAATCACTATAAGCACTTTTCCATTTTTAATCAACCGTTTATGTTTTATGAAAAGCTTGATTTTAATAAATATTTTTACTTTTAATAAAGCTTTAAAACTTAAATAGGATCTGTGGTTTTTGGTCATGAGTGAATGAGCAAAAGGTTTTGCAATTTGCAATGCATGAGCCCGTGCCTCTGACACTTCTGGACTCTGACTCCGTACTCTTGTCCTGCGTTGGATAATCATCATTGGGGATCAATCATCGATGGATTCGGGAGCTAAATGACTCTGCCACACTATGTAGTCAGTAAGGAGATTGGGGGTTCTTCAAAGTCTGATATCACTGAGGTATGTGGAAAGTCTACCTGCGCCTATTATAATTGATAAACAATGCACTTTAGTGTCCATAGTTCTGTTTGTACAGATTTGTCCCTGCAACAGTCGTAGTATGGATTGTCCTCCTATACAAACCAAAAGTAAAGTAGTATCTTATTCTTTCTTGGTGGTCATTCACCTTTTTATTGTTGGTAATTGTCAAAGCATAAACATTTAGAAGACTTGAAAAGACATTATGGACAATCCCAGAGGACTGCACTCAGTGCATAGAGCTATTGCTGACTAGAATGGGAGTTTCGTTTTACACCTTTTGCCAAATGTTCAATCTTAGTTAGATACACAGACAGACAAATAAGAATAATCTAGTAATACCACAGGGAGTCATAGTCGAGGCAGGATAAGAATTT
Source organism: Lissotriton helveticus (assembly GCF_964261635.1). Lineage (NCBI taxonomy): Eukaryota > Metazoa > Chordata > Amphibia > Caudata > Salamandridae > Lissotriton > Lissotriton helveticus. The sequence goes on from NC_136063.1 coordinate 560,427,192, forward strand.
AGATACAGTCTACAAGAAGATCAAAGACGATTTAGAAAAATTCGAATGAGGAACGCTAGGAAAAAATAGGTACTCTATATTAAAATTAAAACTTAGCGGGGCCAGCAAAGGAGCCCTCACCTGACCGATCCTGGCCTTGTTCAGCAGCAGCAGCCTCCTCCAATGTCCTCTTGCCCCTGGGGGGAGCTGATGTACAACATGAAAGAAAGAAAGACCCAAAAACATGGATGATTGTTGTCAACCAAATCAAACATTTCAAAAGAACAATAACAAAATCTTTTGGCGAAATAGCAAATAGACAACTATTGAACTGGATATATTGACCTATCTCATGTGGTCTACTACGATATTAGTATTGCATGATTTGTGGACCGTCGACTTGGAAAGTTATGCAACTCACTAAACAAACTATTAAAAAGGTTCGCCTAGGACTGGCAGGCAGCAGTCCGCAGCACGCGAAGTGACAGACAAACTCCATCGTGATTGCCGATCAGCGACAACACTAAAAAGTTTCCTACTACATTAACCAGTCATTAAATACTCAAACTATCAATCAACCACCACTATTTCTTCTTATTGCCAGGTGTACAAAGGAAGGACTGGACTTGAGTCTGTAGGGGCAGATTTACAAGCCCCTTACGGCTCTTTTGCTCCATCGTTGCGTGACTTTTGTGATGCAGAGGCATAACAAAAGAGGCGCCATGGTGCGGCGTACATTAACAACGTGGCGCATATGGGAGCTGCATCACGTTGTAAAGCCCTGCGTCTTCAGGGGGCGTTCCGGCGCAAGGGAGGGCGTTCCTGCGCTGGAACGCATCCTAAAAGTGGCTGAGGGAAATCTACAAGATGTCAATCAGTCACTTTTAGGACAATGATGCGTGACTCAAACCCTGCGCCTGCTTGAAGCAGACGTACGGCTTGACGCAGCATTGGGGATATAGGGCACCCCTGAGCATTGCTGGAGCTGCGCCATCGTTGTCACGCAACTCCAGCAATGCGCCGCCTTTACGGCACAGATGCGTAAGGCTTCTATGACGTTTTGGGCCCATGATGCGCCGCATTGTAAATACGGCGCACCATAGATGGTGGTGGCGTGGCGCACAATTACTGGCGCATCCCTGCTACTTTGCAGGGATGCGCCGGTAATTGAAAATCTGACCCTTAGTGTCTAGCATTACTCAGTTCTTTACACTACACTCATACATAATTTCTCAGGCCAATGAAATGAACACAAAATAGAAAACAAATAAGCATAGTAGCAAGGCTACTGAGAAGGAGAGCAGTGCACCTGAAATGCACAGAAGATTTTGAAATATAATTTTCCTACAATGTAATCGGCAGCAGTATTGCTCTTGGTAAAAAACAAAAATTTGCAATATAATGACACACAGAGCGGGAGAAAACAGAGTAGTGATGAAATAGCTAGAAATAGCTACTACTACTCACCAAGCCCGGGGATCTCGATGCCGAGCACGTCCAGCAAGTCGCGTTCCCGGTCCATGAGATCCGTCCAGCGGTGGGTGGCCTGGTTGTAGGTGCGCCGGACCCCAGAGTGTTCAAACATGGCCCGGCACACCTTCTCCCACCGCTTCCGGCGCTCCCGGATCCCGTAGCCGGTAGCGATCTTGCCGCCTCCCATGATGGTCTTGGGGAGGCGGCGCTGGACATGAAAGACTAGTGCGGCCACCACCTCTGCACTAAAAATCTCCCGAGCTATAACTTGCTCCCCCCTCAAACGCCCGCACGGGAGCCGAGCACGGGGTGCGGGACCCTTCCCCTTCGCGGGCTGCTTCCCGGCTCTTTACCATGGTCTGGGCAGAAAGGAAGGTAAATAATAAAGAAGAAATAGAATAGGGAAGAAGAAAAGAAAAGAGTTAAAAAAAGTAGTTTAAAATTAACCCAAAGTAGCAGAAAACACAAAAATATAGAGCTAGAAAAATAGAGGGATAGATAATAAGTAAAATAGAACAAAAAAACTTCAAACAAGCAAAGGATGGCTGAGATTGACAGAGGATACAGAAAGCATGCCCAGAACCATAGCAATGAATGAAAAACAAGATGGCCGCGCCCGTTGACGACCGCGTGGGTAAGTTCGCGCGAGATTTTCCCCGCGATCACACGCAAACATGTACTCGTGAGCCGCACACTTTGCGAGATTACACATAGCGCCCGGAAACAGAATTACGTCACGCAAACAAGATGGCCGCGCCCATGTACGATCGCTAGGGTAACTTCGCAAACTTTGCGCTACAAGCGGCTTGCGAACACGCAAAAAATCACGCGAACAAACACGCCGCAAAAAAAACAAATCGTGTATTCGCACGAATTCGCGGTTTCCGAAATCGATCTTGCACGAATTCTCGCCCCGCGAATCGCGCGAAATTGCAGAAAAACGATTTTTGCAAAACTGAAAGCACTCAGCAGGTGCAAAAGTTCAATCTTAACATTAGTAACCATTCCCTCTAGTGCTTCCTGAGGGGCCCCTCCAGAGTTCAGTTGCCTACTTGCAACTATTCTATGACCCTGCTCTGACCCTCACAGCAGGCTCAGAGAATAGCTACAAGTATGCCAAAGGTCCTGCTAAAAAAAATTAGACTGCAACAGAAAGCAATTACAGATAAGGAAGCAGGTGCCAGACTGGAAGTTCAAATTCAGTGACACATTAATCAATCAGCCCTTAATTCATTCATGTCAGTTGAGGCAGGGCAGGTGTGCTTTTCCCCCCATAATCTACAGTGATGAAACACAGGGTGGCATGGGTGAGCCAGAGGGTGGCAGTGGTGAAAAAGAGGGTGCTCTGATGAACCAGACGTAGAAACAACATGGTCGCGACCGTTGCTACCCGACAAGTACGTTCGCGCTTGCGAATTGGTAAAAAACCCTCGCGAAACGGCAGAAACACTTGCGAAACCAAAAAAAATGTAAAATCCGCTAAATTCGCCAGAATTCGCGGATTTTGCGGATTGCGAATCCGTAAATACGCAATTTCGTGGATTGCCAATTCGCAAAATTCGCCCATGCTTAGGATAAATTACTGCTGTTTGAACCCGACAGAACCATTTTTTACTTAATCATTGACTACCCAGGTTCTGAGGGACACAGGGTCAACCCCGTTGTTTTTATAAATTTCATTAGCAGGTATTGTCCTGCGAGGGTTTGCTTTACCTTCATTAATTTGTACTGTTGGAATGATTTGAATTTTTACATCAATTATTGTTTATATTCTATATTAAGTGTATTGCATGTCATCTATAATACAGTAATCCTGATATGGCAGAGAAAGAAACTCTTTCTTATAGTGAAGATTACATTGCCAAACTCATACAAGATCAGGGGGCATCAAACTTGGGAGCAAACCACACCTCAGTAGACACCACACTTAACGAAAAATTGCAAAAAATCGAACGCTTGGAAAATAAATTGATGAGGGCTAGGCTTCATGGTCATGTTCTTACAAAATATCTGACAGCGAACATAATTCCAAAAGGCTTGCAAGTTAAAAACGAACCCGCCATTTTTATTGAAGTGCCACGATTTAGAGAAGGATTTAGTTACGTGGCAAATAACTGTTCAAGACACTGGATGGTGTTAGGTGTTGAAACAGCTATAGAGTACGTTAAGAATCTCACACAAGAAATAGCGGACCTCAAAAAGGAAATTCTAGAGGATAGTGCTTTAACCAACGCCAAAGAAGCATTAGAACGGGCAGAAAAGGCACTTGTGGAGTTCAACACTATCACTCTTAACAGAAAGTTAGATAAATTGGCAAAGGATATCAAGAACTACGATAAAAAACTGACATATCCGTACTTATCTGACGATTATTACCAACAGGACCAACAAGGGTTCTTTACCAATAAGAACAGACACGGACCGAGACGTTTCTACACGTTTTCGCATTCTTCGGCTGGAAGTGGATCCGATTCGGAAAGCGAGGGTCCTTCCACAAGCAAGCAATCATTTCAACCTCCTCAGCAACAACAGCATTTTTTAGATCAGGGCTACCGCCAACCCAGCCGGGGTGGGTCGGCCGACCAAGGCTGGGGTTCCCAAAGGAGATGGAACCGAGGAGGGGGTCCCAGGAGAGGGGCGACACGAGTAAGATTCTATCCCTCAGAGGGACATGGCAAGATTTCCACCCGGAGACGAACATATCGATGGTAACAGCATTTGAAGCGTCTAATGCAGTGAACAACCGAACAGATCAGGCATCTTTAGCTAGTACTGCATTGGCTACTACATCAAGCAATGCAGATTCAATGACCTTACAACAATCAGGGTTGAATAGACAGCTACCACCTAATTTGAATTCCTCCGATCCTATCATCAACCTCTCGGACCACACGATGACAATAGCAGAAAGAGAAGTGCTCGCCAAGGGATTATCTTTCGTGCCAACTTGCAGACCAGACACCTTCACAACTAAACTGGAGCTACAAAGGTTTTTCCGCAAAGTGAGGCTGAAGTATTACTTTGGAAGGAATACATATACACCAAAACCTACGGCTACACCCTTCAAGCCACCCTCAACATTCACACCGAATGCATATTGCATGAGCCAGCGGATTTTGGCCTTTGAACAAATTGTTATGCAAGAAGTGATGGACACATTGAATGAGAGACAATATATAAAATACAATGTGACCAAAGAGGAGAGATCGACCCTAATTGAACTATGAGAAAACCACTCCAGCGTAGTGAAGGTGGCAGATAAGGGGGGCGCCATCGTGCTGCAAAACACTAGAGACTACATCAGTGAGATCCAACAACAATTGGAAGCACGAGATAGCTATCAAATCACTACCAGAGATCCAACTAACAGCATTAAGTCCCTCATTAAAAATCTGGCTGAGGAGGGGGCGAAAAATGGATTCCTTAGTCAACCTGAGAAAGAATTCTTGATCAAGAATGAACCTCGCATTCTCACGATATACACCTTGCCAAAGGTGCATAAACGGTTGAAAAGACCCCCGGGAAGACCGATTATATCGGGTAGCGGATCAGTATTGGAACCAGCCAATCAGTTTATTGACTTTTTCTTGCAACCTCTGGTCTCCCAAACTAAGTCCTTTGTACGAGATACCACACATATCATACAGTTAATGGAAAATCAGTCCTTTGATGGTAATACACAACTTTTGGTAACACTGGATGTGTGTTCACTCTATACATCAATATCACAAATTAAAGCCATAGACGTCATCAGAGATGCACTGAATCAACGTCCTGCACCTCACTGGGTGCCTACCAGTTTCTTAATCGACTTACTGGCGATAGCCATGAAAAGAAATTATTTTGTATTCCAACAGCAATTTTACTTGCAGTGTAAGGGAGTAGCAATGGGAGCAACGTATGCACCGAGCCTGGCTAACATCTATATGGACAGCTATGAAGAAGAACATCTCTATTCATATGACAATCCGTACATCGATTCCATAGCTGTCTGGAAAAGATATATAGATGACGGTATAATGATCTGGTCGGGGACGGAATCCCATCTACAAAATTTCTTCATTTGGCTAAACCAAAGGAGTGAAGATATTCAATTCACTATATCATACAATCACGAAACCATCGATTTTCTAGACTTGACATTCAAAGTAGAAAATAACCTCATCTATTGTGATTTGTTTAGAAAGCCGATGGAAAGAAACACGATACTGAAATATGACTCTTGTCACCCACGCAACTTGCGTGACAATTTACCGTTTGGCAAATACCTTAGATTGAGACTCAATTGTACCAGGAGAGCTGATTTTTTCAGGGAAACTGATATACTCACCTCAAGACTCCGAGAACGAGGCTACCCTCAGGGTCTTCTCAAATGGGCCAGAAAGAGGGCATGGTGCTACTCAAGGGACCAATTGCTCATTCAGAAAGAAAAGAAAGATGGTATGGATAATCTCGTATGTGTTACGACATTTAACACATAGAGTAATAACATCAAGAAAATTATTCAAAAACATTGGAATCTGGTGGCATCAGAAATCCAGATGGATCAAGGTCCCTTGTTTGCTTTCAAACGGGGAAGCAATCTGAAAGACAATGTGGTACAAGCATACCTAGCAACTCTGAAACAACCTACTCTGAGAGATCATTTAGGTCTACCTCCGGTGTTTGGCCATTTTAAATGTGGCAATTGCAAGGTCTGCCCACTGAGCATGGAAGGTCAAACATTATCCTATGAGAACAAGTCATATAAGCTTCCGTCCCTGACTAACTGCAACACATCTAATTTAATTTACATCATTATGTGTCCCTGCAACAAACCATATATTGGTCAGACCACGCAAAAAGCTAAACAGAGGATATTACAACATATGAGTCGTATCCAATGCAAGACGCCTGGAGCACCAATTGTGGAACATTTCACGACTCACAATCACTCTGCAGAAAGCTTAAGATGGAGAATACTAGAAAAAATTACAGCCAATGTCATTGGTTCTAAATAAAAAAGAATGTAAATGGATACACACTTTAGATTCAGTGACACGTGGCCTTAACGAACACGAAGAGATTGCAAAACAAATGGGCCTATTGTAATCCAAGACTTATCTGCATACCCTCTATAGAATACCTTAGTATACTGTCTAACACATAGGTTTCTTTAGCAACAGGATATACAATACACATAATTCATCTGGGTTGCACCTAGGTTCTTCAGCAGACCTAACATCTTAAGTGAGCTTTGATTGTGCATGACTGTATATAACTGCTATGTTGCTAAACCTTCCTAACTTTGTTATTGTTTTTGTATGTACAAACTCTATTAACAATGACATGCAAACAAGGGCCATGCAAGCCATCAATATAAGGCCAGCGACATTTGTGACATCATGTGCAGTAGATGTCACGGTGATTATACATACATTCGTATTGTTTAGGAATAACAAATGTTGCGATTGCACAAGCTATAGTAACAAGTTTATTGGGACTTAATGTCGATAGACCCACACTCGTGTCAGGATGTGAATCATCACTCTTATTGAAACACACATACACTCCTGTTGTTTTTCGAACCATCACTATACAATCTTTAGTATATTTGGCAGCCTTTTAACATATTGGTATCGGGGCCCAATGTCGATATACCCACACTCATGACAGGATGTGAATTATAATTTTTATTAAAACACACTCACACCTTTTCGAACCATCACTGTGTAATCGACGGCACATTTGGCGGCTTTGTAACATATTGACTGCATACGTCAAAAATGAAGTATTGTTACCGGAGAAACTACGTGACAACAAATGACGTTTTGACGTACATACGTCACGACGTTTATACGCAGGTTCCGGGCTCCGGCGGTAAGCTGACTGTTAGCAGCCGTTTCGTGAGCAGAGGAGCAGGTCTAACAAAGCGTGATCTCGCTAACACTTCACGGCAAGCTTTGACCCCTGAATTAAACCCTGTAACTAAACAACTTGGCCGTCAAACCACTGATGGTTACTTAAATCGAAGGCATTGAATCACCCTGTTGTTTTCAACATGGCGGGTTGTCCACAGAAATCTTATGCACTAGGACATTGCTACTTTAAATTGTCCTCGACACCGGCGCACTTGCGCGTTTATATAATATGACGTCTACCAGCTATCATCATAACACGTGCATTAATCTAACACTATATGCACCAATGAAAAAAATTTTGTGCCTAATTTTAAAGCCATTCTAGAGATTTATATACTCTCCCTTCCTCTTTGCAGACTAAAGGACGTTTTTGCCACTTGTTTCCATGTGACTTACATGCACTTGGACGTTAGGGTGAGTACTTTGACTGCCCTTGCCATTAGGTGAACCACTTATCCCTAAAAAAAACCCTCTGATTACTCTTTCTGTTTGACTCACTTTGCAGACTGTCGTGCCCTGTATATCTGTCTTGAGAAAGACCCGCTGCGACCTTATACATTGGCGCCTTAAGGGTCGAAACGTCGACATCTATCCACAGGCCTCATAAATCTAGAGCCCCACTGAATTGAAAGAAAAGTATAGGGTTCTGAAAATTATATCAGCGGATGGCCTCTATGAAATAAGAATCTGTACATATTTGTATAGTCTTTCTATGTTGAAATTTATTACTATTGTATATATTTTGTTTTTGTCACATGTTCACTATTCACTATTGTCACTATTCTTGCACTATATTTGATATATTGACAGTCATTGTATAGAATGTATAGAAATGATTTTTTGACTTAGAGAAATAAAGATAATACAAAGTAACACACAGGTTTCCCTTTTCATTTATTGCAAGGACTTGTCTTGATTTATCATTTCTCTTTTTCAGAGGGGTTGTTGTTTCTTTTTGGAGAATTGTATAAAAAGGTTGTTTGGATAAATTACTGTTGTTCGAACCCGACAGAACCGTTTTTTACTTAACCCTTAAAAAGATTGCCACTACGCCCCGCCCTGAACCCTAAAACTGACCCCACCCCTAAAAACTACCCCATGTCAGCCCCAGCTCTTAAAACTATCCCATCCCCTACCCTGATCCATAAAACCCTACCCCTGACAAAAACTACCCTGAGCCCCCCGCTCTGAGCCCTAAAACCGATCCCCACCCTCAAAACTACCCCCCAAACCAAGTCCTGGCCTCACTTAGCTGTCTGCATCCAAATCTTCCTGTTCTGATGCTGCCTCTCTCTGCCCATCCAGACACTAGACCGCTATCTGCCTTAACCACGCATATGCTGGTTAAGGCAGATGTGTGGTTCAGGCAAGCATTGTTATGCTTGCGGAGAAATGGCATGCTTAGCTCAGCTCGCATTGTAAAGGTATTTTCCCTGGGTGCCAGTCCTATAGACTATGGTGAAAATAATCTCTTGCAGCTGCAGGATCCACTTTTAGATGCTTGGGAGTGACTTGGATACTGATCCTTTAATGAGGGTAATCAGTGTAATGTGATCTGTATAGACAACAAACGGATAGCCATAGATATATAGGTAGAAATAGTGACAATCCCGGTAGATCCTGAGTGCCTCTCTCTCAATCTGAGAGTACTGGGCCTGGGTGGTGAACTCCAAATCATTCGCAGAGTTCGCAGAGTTGTCTGCCCTCCGCGCAGCTCACGGAGTGCATAAAACTCCACTCCGCTTAGTGTGGCAGACTTTTCCTGACTCACTCTCACTAACAGTAAGTTGGCAAGCGCGAACTGCAGCTTGGGTAGAATTTCTACTCAAGCGGCAGGAAGATCAGTGCAAACAGCACTCTGCGACTTGCGGACCTCTGTGGAGTTTTTTGGGCATTTCGATGAGTTCCGCGTAGATGAACTCCGCAAATTCTGCCTAGGCCTGGAGAGTACCTCTGCTGCGTAGGTGTCAGGGTCCTGCTCACATAGGCTACTGGGGCACACTCACGACAATCCTTCCTTGGTGACAGCATGGCTCATAATCCTGTGGGGCTGGCATCTGCCGCCAATTTGGAATTCTTCTTCAGGTCACAATATATGCCAAGGTATTCGTAGCAGATAGCGTATCCCTTGTGTTTTTAAATGTCACCTTTTCTTCCTCGCCCCATACTCAGGGACCGAATGTTTTCATTAGTTCATGGAGCTGCCCTGTGGGGTCTGCCAAGTTCTGCATAAACAGCCACAGTAAGTCACCATCCCCAGGAAACTTCAAATCCCGGGTACCGATGTGGGGGCAGGTGCTTCCTGAGTATATTGATTTTTCTCCAGATCCGGGCCAATGCCTTTTCCTGAGACTTGATAGCCAAAGACACTTGTACTCTGCTGTAGGAAATTGCATTTTTTCTGATGTAAAGTCAGGCCTGTGTTTTGGAGTCTCTGAAAAACTGTGCGGAGGCACTTGAGGTGACAGTCGATGTTTGGGGAGTGCACTAGAATATCGTAACTCACATTGAGGACCTCAAGTAATCCAGCCATTTCATCTCTCATAATATTTTGAAATACCTTAGATGCACTTGAGAAGCCAAAATTCAGTCTGGTGCACCGTCTAAGGCCAACGTGGGTCAAGAATGTTGTAATAGACGATGAGTCCGGGTAGAGGGGAATCTGGTGATTCTCTCACCTCAGATCCATTTTGGAAATCCATTGGGACCCTGCAAGTTCCCCTATGTTGTCATCTATGGTGGCTGTTAGGTGGTGTTCTCTCTTGATGGGCTACATAGGTACCCTCATACCCATTCAGAGATGGAAAACTGTGTTTTAATACATGCCTTAATGTACAACAAGCAATTTGATATAACTTTCATAACAGAAACATGTCTCACACCTGATTGTAGCCCCATCTTAGAAGTCCTAGTAGCCCTTAACTTTAAAATTGACAGATTTGACTGCATCAATAAATATAGTGTTGAAGTAGTCTTAAATGTATAATGTCACTAAAGCTCAGTTTTAACCCATGTGCTAGTTTTATTGTACTGAAACATTTTTTCTGACAGTTGACTTAAAGTATAATAGGTGTTTGTGATGAATAGGTTACCACCCTCCCCAACAGGGGCTAACTATTTTCAGTGGCTAGAAAGGCTAATATTGCAATTCTAGTCCCTTTTCCCAGATCCCTTAATGTTAGATCTGGCATATTTGACGTGGTTTCCCCTGACTTTTTGTCTCTGCCGCTTTATTTTTGACTCTGTGCTGGATTTCGTTTTTGCTGGTTTAGATGCTTTAGGCACTTTGCCACTGCTGATTAGTTTCAAAGTGCAAGTGCTCTCTAGGTAAATTGTTATTGTCATTGGTTATCCATGATTGGCATATTTGTTTTACCAGTAGGTCCCTAGTAAAGTGCACTGAGTGTGCCAGGGCTGGTGATTCAAATGCTACTAGTGGGCCTGCCGCACATATTGTGCCACCCACATGAGTAGCCCTAAAATGGTGTCTCAGGCCTGCCACCGCAGTGCCTGTGTGCAGTTGGTCACTGCCATACTTTCCTGACCAGTGTCCCCACAGGCCAGGCCTAACCCTTCCCTTTCTGTACACATTGGACACCCCTATGGAAGGCCCAAGGTACATCCCTGGGCTGGGTGCAGTGTATGTAATAGGTAGAGCATGTATTAATGTGTGTGACATGCTCTGATAGTGAAATACAGCCAATTTCAATGTTCACTATTGAAAGGCAATCTTGCCCATAGGCTAGAATGGGAAATGCTGTGTATAATGTTTCCCTGCATATCTTCCCATCGAAGCAAGATAGAAATTGAAGTCTGGTATCCCTGAACTCAGAATTTAATAACCTTTTAGGAAGGATAGTTTTTGAATCCTGTGTTTGAAAACAGCACTTTTAGAAGGTGGCTGTATTCTTGTCTGACCTTTCTGTGTGCCTTTGCCGGTTTGTGAATTGACGATCTGGTTTGTGATTGACAGTGGCTGGGGTGGCTCCAGGAGGCTGGATGAGTCAGCACTGGGCTGAATAGCTCCATCTGCATCTTGAGTGGTGGGAGGGGATAGCACTAGGGCCTGAATAGGGCTGTGTCTGCCTTCCACACTGCTGGCTCCACCTCCTGCTGGGTGGGTGACCACCCTGCCCCACTCTCTCAAAGGAAAGACGGAGTCATGTAAATAGAGTGCACCAGGACTGACCAATACTGGTTTGGACTAGGCAAATGCCTCTCTGCCTTCAGAGAACAAAGAAGGTATGGGTACAAAAAGGGACACCTAGAGCCCAGAACTTTAGATCATCCTGGAATCAATAAGGAACCTCTGTCAAGGAGAAAAGCTGGAAGACTGAAGAGGAAGGACTGTCCTGCTGTGTATTTGTGGGCTGACCTGCAGTTGCTATTCTGCCAAGGAGAGGGCAAAGACTTTAATGTTGCTGTGTCCCCTGCTTGAAGAGATCTCCAAGGGCCTGAGGAGAGCTGGCCTCCTGTTAAGAAGTCACAGAAAAAAAGGACTTCACCCCCAGCTTTCCCCCTGAACTCTGCTGTGTGAGTTCTGACCTGCCTGGAGAGCTTGATCCATTTGTGGGGCCTCTGGAGGTTTTTCTTGCTGTTTGAGGAGCTGGACAAGAAGAAAAGAAAATTTAAAATTGGCATGCATCGTTCACTTGCAGAGCGCATTGCCGACAGTGCGAGAAGATTTCTGTTTCCGCGAAGATCGTCGTAGCGCCTGTTGCCACTGTAAGAACCGACGCATCGTTCGCTTGCGGAGCGCATCGCCCTGGTGCGGGAAGATTCCTGTTGCTGCGAGTATCGTCACAGAGCCTGTCGTCGCTGTGAGAACCATCGCACCACTCGCTTGCGGACCACATCCTGATGCTGCGAACATCTTTGCAGAGTCCAGCGCTAATGCATCGAGAGGCCGTGGCAGAAGAGGATCAATGCTGCGATGCGCATCGCCGCTGCACCGAAGATCGTTGCCACCCCGAAGATCGTCGCATCGTGCCTGTGCGAGACGCATCCTACCGGAGAAGCTGCACCCCGGAATCCATACAACGTATCGCATCGCTCCCCCTACAGACCGGATGCGTCGCAACACGCCATCTGCATGCAGCGGGGTTGTCGCATCGCCTCTTCAGGGTCTCAGCAGCGACGCATTGCTTGTTTGTCGATGCGGCAGTTGCCGCTAGGAACATTTGTCACATCTACAGGTACTTTGGGCTAAAACTGACGCAACTGTGGATAATTTTGACGCAACCCCTAGAACTCTTTTGAAATCATATTCCTGAACTCTGTATGTTGGATTTTTGACATTTTGATCTTGTGTAGTTTAGATAAAGATACTTTATTTTTCTAAACTGGTGTGGAGTCCATTTGTGGTGTTTTCACGGTGTTACTGTGAGTGTTGGTACAAATACTTTACACATTGCCTTTGATAAGCCTGTCTGGTCATGCCAAGCTACCAAAGGGGTGAGCAGGGGTTATCTAAAGAGTATATCCCCCTTGCCCTGACTAGAAGCAAGGGTCCCTATTTGGACATTGGTACCCACCTCTGCCAACAACAGACCCCCAGATCTAACATTGGTGGTCAGTGTATTTGTAATTGACCCACAGTAATTGGTGTACATCACTAGTCTAGTGCAGACCACTACGCAACCACATACCGTGTTTTTGGTTTATGGTTCTATTTTTGAATAACTCTTCAAAAGCATCATGTCTCAGAATGGGAAGGCAACAAGTGAGCCAGCAGAATTTGAATTTTACATTGAGGATCTGTATTCATACAAAGTTGATCAGCCTTAACAATTCTGCAAAGATTTTGGTTACCCCATGAAAAGCAGCTCTAGGAAGGATGAGCTGCAGAAAGTCTTGAAGGCCTTGTGGGAGGCCCAAGAGCGTAATGATGCAAGTGGAAGGAATGGTTTTCAACCCCAAGATCTGCCCGTGAGCAGACCAGGCACAAGGCCAGGCAGCAATCATTCCGATAGGGGTTTCATACCGGAAGAGTTAGAAGAGAATCAGAGAGTGAGAGATCATGAATTGGAAGTCATGAGACTCAAGATGAAGCAAATGGAAGTAGAAAAATAAAGGATGGCAGAGGAGAGCAAGAATGCTCGTGCCTTGGAAGAAAAGAAATTGCTTTTGGCTCATGAAGTGAGCATGAGGGAGCTGGATATCAAGGCCAAGCAGGCAGAGTCCGGTTGAAATGGTGGCAGTGCACAGCCAGTGCAGGGCATAAAGTATATATCCCCAATGATTTGGTACAGAATTATAATAGGAGTGAGGATATCTATGCCTGGTTTACCTCGTATGAGATTGCTTTGAGAATCAATGGTGTGCCTGAACAGCATTGGGGGGCGGGCCTGTGGAAACATTTTGACGCTTCTGGGAGGAGTGATCTAGAGCCCTTAGAATTGGCAGGTACCATGACCTATCCGAATATGAAGGAGGCTCTATGTCTCAGGTATCGACTTACTCCAGAACAGTATAGACAACAGTTTAGGAACTGCAAAAAGAAATAGTCTGAGACTTGGATGGAGTCTGTGAATCTGTACATGCATGCACTAGAAGGTTGGATGAAGGGCAGCAGTCTATGTGTTCTAGAGCTGCACCAGCATCTTTTAGACAGCAAGCTGATGGACCCCATTGAGCTTGCTAAGGAGGCAGACTGCTGGACCAGCACCTGGTTCCACAGGGGGATTGTGGGTATCACAGCCAAACGTGGGCAGGGTCCCCAGCAGAAGAGTGGGGGGACAAGGGTAACCCAAAGGAGTTCTCTCAAGGGCCCCAAAATAGTTCCCAGGGAAAGGAGTTCCAGCCATCCAAGCCTAAACCTACCTAGCCCCCTAGGGTCAGGCGGGACAACAGGGGTCCCCCTACCTGCTATCACTTCAATGAGGTGGGTCACATTGCCCCTAAGAGCCCCAAGAAATTCAAAGCACCCACTGGTGCTCTGACACTTGGTTTAGTGAGTGTAGCTTTGGGGGAGGATTTAATTTCTAGTGAAGGGGAAGGACCAGCAGTAATGACCCTTGTCTCTTTAGGAGACCGAGAGATGGTCAAGGAAACCTACCTGCCTGAGAACAATAAGAAATACGGGCAGTGGGTGACCATCAATGGGAGGAGGGTGGAGGCTCTGAGAGACACAGGAGCCAGTTTGACATCTGTAAGCTGTCAGTTGGTGTCTGAAGAGGAGGTCATTCTCAATATACTTCACCCAGTAGTTGCAGTCGACAACTCGGTGTGCTTCCGCAAAGTGGCGCAGATTCCCTTTGAGTGGAGAGGTGTCTCAGGTCTCTTGAAGGTTGTTGTGAGTCCATCCATGCCTGTAGACTGTCTGCTAGTTAACGACCTGGATAGTTCCCCATGGAAGGAGGTGGAACACCAGGCTCATCTGGAAATGTTGGGTCTGCTTGAGTGGGTCTGTGTGACCACTTGGTCAATGGCAGCCAGTAGGGGTGATTCAGCAAACCAGGAGCCTGAAACAGTGGCCCAGGTGCCTGACAGGGAGAGAAGGAGCAGGGGGCATGGGAAGCCAGCCCCAGCCATTCCCACGCTCCAGGAAGGAACAGAACCTGAGGGGGATGCCCTGGAGCCTATAGGAGAACAGGTGGTCAAACTAGGGGCCCTACCTGAGCTGACCCATTGGCAGGAAGAAGGGGGCCCCTCCAGGGAGAAGTTCTGCAAGGCACAGATGGAATGCCCTTCTCTCATTGGTGTGCGGCAACAGGCTGCAGACCAGGCAGCAGGTGAAGAGTCCAAGGATCATCTCATTTACTGGGAAGATGGGTTACTTTATAGTGAGCCTAAAGTTACTGAGCCGGGTGCAGCCCGTGTGCTGGTGGTACCCGAGCGCTTCAGGGCCTTCCTAATGGGTCTGGCTCATGACGTGCCTCTCGCAGGACATCTGGGGCAGGACAAGACCTTCCATATGCTTGTCCCTCACTTCTTCTGGCCCCAGATGAAGAAGCATGTCGGTACATTCTGTAGGACTTGCCAGATTTGTCAGGTGAGTGGCAAGTGCGGAGGAAAGTTCAATGCACCCCTCCTACCGTTTCCTGTGGTGAGCACCCCTTTCGAGCGGGTGGGCATCAACATTGTGGGGCCACTGGACCAAGGTTCATCCTGGTCTTGGTGGATCATGTCACCCGGTACCCGGAAGCTGTCCCTCTACGGAAAATAACAGCACCCGTGTTGGGCCATGCATTGATGGAATTGTTTCCAATGTGGGGTTCCCCGGAGAGGTGGTCTCCGACCGGGGTACCAACTTCATCTCTAGGTACATGAAGTCTTTGTGGGAGGAGTGTGGGATAACTTATAAGTTCACCACTCCTTACCATCCTCAAGGAAACAGGTTGGTTGAGAGATTCAACCAAACTCTGAAAGGTATGATAATGGGCCTTGCGGAGCCCATGAGATGGAAGTGGGACGTCTTTTTACCATGCCTGTTGTTCGCCTCCAGGGAGGTCCCCCAGAAGTCCTTAGGGTTCAGTCCCTTTGAACTCCTGTACGGCCACCCTGTGAGAGGGCCTCTCAGTCTAGTGGAGAGTTGGGAGAAATCCCCTGGTAAGACCCCCCAGGATGTGTTCAGCTACATGCTGGCCTTCCGCAACCAGATACAGAGCTTCAGGAAACTCGCTAATGAGAACCTGGAAGCTAGCTATGAAGAAATGAAAAAATAGTACGACCAGAATGCCACTCTGGTCAAATTTCAACCTGGGCAGAAGGTGTGCATGATGGCACCAGTGGAGCCTTGTGCGCTCCAAGACAATTGGACTGGGCCATACAAGGTGATAAAGCGCAACAGTGAAGTAACCTACCTGGTTAACTTGCAGACTCCCAGCAACCCTTTGAGGGTCCCACATGTGAACCACCTCAAACCCCACTTTGAGAGGTCTGATGTGACAATGCTCCTTGCTACCGATGCTGGAATGGAAGAGGATAGTGACTCTCTTCCTGACCTCCTGTCAGCCAAGGAGCAATATGGGTCAGTGGATGGAGTGGTCCTCTCGCCCACCCTGACCCCAGAACAGCAGAGGGACTGTCACCAGGTGTTGGGTCAGCTTGCCTCCCTGTTCTCCCTGACCCCAGGAGTCACCAATTGGTGCATCCATTATGTGGACACTGGAGATAGTCTACCTGTGTAGCAGGAATTCTACAGGGTAGCTGACAAGGTCAGGGCCAGCATCAAGGAAGAGGTTTTCAAGATGTTGGTGCTAGGGGTAATTGAGCCCTCCAGCAGCCCATGGGCTAACCCAGTGGTCTTAGTGGCAAAAGCTGCTGTGCCCAGTGCCACTCCAGAACTCCGGTTTTGTGTGGACTACCGTGGGCTCAATGCGGTCACCAAAACTGACGCACACCCCATCCCCAGAGCTGATGAGCTTGGGGATCGGTTGGGCGCTGCCTAGTACCTCAGTACGTTTGACTTATCATCTAGGTACTGGCAGATTGCCTTAACTAAGGGGGCCAAGGAGAGGTCTGCATTTCCAATGCTATAGGGGCAATTCCAGTTCCGTGTCATGCCCTTTGAGTTGAGGAATGCCCCTGCCACGTTCCAGAGACTGGTCAACCAGGTAGTGTCCGGGCTGGAGGAATTCAGCGCTGCATATCTTGATGACATTGCTGTGTTCAGCCCCACTTGGGAAAAACATTTGCAACACCTCTGCGAAGTGTTGAAGGCTCTGCAAAGGGCAGGCCTCACTATCAAGGCCAGTAAGTGCCAGATAGGGCATGGATCTGTGGTGTACTTGGGACACCAGGTAGGGAGGGGCCAGGTGGTGCCCATCCAAGTGAAGATTGATACCATTCTGGCTTGGGAGCCCCCCAAGACCCAGACAGAGGAGAGAGCCTTTTTAGAACTCACTGGGTATTACCGCCGATTTTTCAAGGGATATGGCACCATTGTTGCCTCCTTGACAGAGCTGACTTCAAGGAAGCAGCCCAGGAGAGTGAATTGGACCGATGCCTGTCAAACTGCTTTTGATGCCCTGAAGACTGCCATGTGCACAGCACCTGTGCTAAAGGCGCCTGATTTCTCCTGTGAGTTTGTAGTGCAGACACATGCTTCAGAGCATGATGTGGGAGCAATACTCTCACAGATCAACGACAAGGGCTTGGACCAACCTGTAGCCTTAATGAGTAGGAGGCTACTTCCCAGGGAACAGAGGTGGAGTGCAATTGAAAGGGAAGCTTTTGTAGTGATCTGGGCTCTGAAGAAGCTGAAGCCCTACTTGTTTGGGACTCACTTCTGGGTTCATACAGACCACAGGCTGCTCAGATGGTTAATGCAAATGAGGGGTGAGAACCCAAAACTGTTGAGGTGGTCCATTTCCCTACAGGGAATGGACTTTACGGTAGAAAACCGCCCTGGTACAGAACATGCCAATGCTGATGGTCTGTCCAGGATTTTCCGCCTTAGTGATGAGAACTCCCAAGAATGTGGGTAGTTCTCCCCACTTTCAGCTGGAGGGGACACCTGTTAGACCTGACATCTTTGGCGTGGTTTCCCCTGACTTTTTGCCTCTGCCTCCTGTATTTTTGTCGCTGTGCTGGATTTAGTTTTTGCTGGTTTAGATGCTTTGGGCACTTTGCCACTGCTGATCAGTTTCAAAGTGCAAGTGCTCCCTTGGTAAATTGTTATTGTGATTGGTTATCTATGATTGGCATATTTGTTTTACCAGTACGTCCCTAGTAAAGTGCACTGAGTGTGCCAGGGCTAGTGCTTCAAATGTTACTAGTGGGCCTGCAGAACTGATTGTGCCACCCACATGAGTAGACCTAAAATGGTGTCTCAGACTTGCCACCACAGTGCCTGTGTGCAGTTGCTCACTGCCATACTGACCTGACCAGTGTCCCCACTGGCCAGGCCTAACCCTTCCTTTTCTGTACATATTGGACACCCCTATGGAAGGCCCAAGGTACCCCCCTGGGCAGGGTGCAGTGTAAGTGATAGGTTGAGCGTGTATTAATGTGTGTAACATGCTCTGACAGTGAAATACTGTCAATTTTGTTTTTCACTATTAAAAGGCTATCTTGCCCATAGGCTAGAATAGAGAATGCTGTGTATAATGTTTACTTGAATATCTTCCCATAGGAGTAAGATAGGAAATTGAAGTTTGGTATCCCTGAACTCAGAATTTAATAACCCACCTTTTAGGAAGGATAGTTTTTAAATCCTGTGTTTGAAAACATCACTTTTAGAAAGTGGCTGTATTCTTGTCTGACCTTTCTGTGTGCCTTTGCCTGTTTGTGAATTGACTGTCTGGTTTGTGAGTGACATGGGCTGTGGTGGCTCCAAGAGGCTGGGTGAGTCAGCACTGGGATGACTAGCTCCATCTGCATCTTGAGTGGTGGGAGGGGATAGCACTTGGACCTCAATAGGGCTGTGCATAC
Source organism: Lissotriton helveticus (assembly GCF_964261635.1). NCBI lineage: Eukaryota > Metazoa > Chordata > Amphibia > Caudata > Salamandridae > Lissotriton > Lissotriton helveticus. The sequence continues at coordinate 560,445,920 of NC_136063.1, forward strand.
CTTCTACAATGCTGGCTCAACTTCCTGCAGGGCAGCTGACAACCCTGCCCCTCTCTCTCAAAGGAAAGAAGGAGTCTTGTAAACAGAGTGCTCCAGGACTGACCAGAACTGGTTTGGACTAGGCAAAGGCCTCTCTGCCTTCAGAGAACAAAGAAAATATGGGTAAAAAAAGGGATACCCAGACCCCAAAACTTTAGATCATCCTGGAATCAAGAAGAAACCTCTGCCAAGGAGAAAAGCTGGAAGACTGAAGTGGAAGGACTGTCCTGCTGTGTGTTTGAGGGCTCACATGCAGTTGCTATTCTGCCACGGTGAGGGGAAGGACTTTGCTGTTGCTGTGTCCCCTGCTTGAAGAGATCTCCAAGGACCTGAGGAGAGCTGGCCTCCTGCTAAGAAGTCCCAGGAACAAAAGGAATTCACCCCCAGCTTCCCCCTGAACTCTGCTGTGTGAGTTCTGACCTGCCTGAAGAGATGGATCCATTTTTGGGGCCTCTGGAGGTTGTTTCCTGTTTGAGGAGCTGAACAAGACAAAAAGAAGAAAATCTACAATTTGCACCCATTGCTCGCTTGCGGAGCGCATCGTCAACATTTTGAGAAGATTTTCGTCGCCGTGAAGATCGTCGCAGTGCCTCTTGCCGCTGCAAGCACTGACGCATCGTTCGCTTGCGGAGCACATCGCCCCGGTATGGGAAGATTCCGGTCGCAGTGAGTATTATCGCAGAGCCTGTCGTCGCTGTGAGAACTGTCGCACTGCTCGCTTGCAGACGCATCCCGTCGCTGCAAACATCGTCGCAGAGTCCAGCACCAACACATCGAGGGGCCGTGGAAGAAGAGGAGCAAAGCTGCACATCGCAGCTGCACCGAAGATCATCGCCGCCCCGAAGATCGTTGCATCGTGCCTGTGCGAGATGCATTCTACTGGAGTCGCTGCACCCCGGAATCCATACAAGGTATTGCATCGCTCCCCCTACAGACTGGCTTCATCGCAACACGCCCGCTGCATGGAGTGGGGTTGTCGCATCGCCTCCCCAGGGTCTCAGGAGTGACACATCGCTTGTTTTTCAATGCTGCAGTTGCCGCTAGGAATTTTTGTCTCATCTACAGGTACTTTGGGCTTAAACCGACACAACTGTGGATTATTTTGACGCAAACCCTAGAACTCTTTTGAATTGATATTCTTGAACTGTGTATGTTTTACATTTTAGTCTTGTGTAGTTTAAATAAAGATACTTTATTTTTCTAAACTGGTGTGAGTCCACTTGTGGTGTTTTTACTGTGTTACTGTAAGTGTTGGTACAAATACTTTACACATTGCCTTTGATAAGCCTGTCTGCTCGTGCCAATCTACCAAGGGGGTGAGAAGGGGTTATCTAAAGAGTGTATCCCCCTTGCCCTGATTAGAAGCAAGGGTTCGACATTGGTACCCACCTCTGCCAAGTAGAGACCCCCAGATCCAACACTTAGTATTAGAGAATTTTAACATTTTGGCTGAATTGATGAGTAACTCGTCAGACACAAACAAATCTGAGGGCCATCGCCTCATTAGGATTATCCCAACTTGTAAATATTCCTAACCATAAAGTTGGACACATCCTTGATATTCTACTCTCAACCTCTAAACTCAATATATTTCATTCCACACTCAAGCCACTCAGATCGGGACCACTCGTTTACACATTTTGATATTCTTACTGCTCTTAATAGTACAGCTGATGTACAGCTGATTGGAAAGCCGTAAGTAACTCCTTTGAATGTTGACAAAACATTTAAGGATATAATCAATAAGAAATGACTAACTGAAGCAAACAATGATATTATTAGCAAACTACATGTCATTTACTCCTCTGGGAGGAAGTCTAATAGCATAAAGCTCCTTCAGAGACAAAACTAATAAAAACAATATACCTATGTAAGCCATGGTATGGAGGCCCTTATGGAGGAAAACAAATCATTCATACAATGGAGAGAATGTGACAGAGATTGTATGGTCTGCAAGACAATCTAACTTATCACAGAGAGATGCTTAAATACAATCATTTGGTCAGAAAAACGAAGGAAAAGGTTTTTTACTGTAAAGTACTTTAAGGCAAAAACTACACTCCAAACATTATTCAAAGTAGCGGACTCACTTGTCAATGCTGCAATGGCTAAGTAGTGATATCACAGCAACTCAAAAACTAGTAGACTATTTATCCCAATTCTTCTAGGACAAAATGATGAAAAGAAGAGATGACTTTGGAAAAGACTTACTGACACTTGTAATAAATAATCATGATCCCTCTAATTCTTCCTTCCTTTAAAAAGCCTGTGAGAAGACCCATTTAAAAGAAAAAGTCAGCCTTGAAAACCTCGTAAACTACGAACCAATTTACTTCCTCCAATATGCTGCTAAATTAAGGAACAAAGTTGTCAATAAACAACTTCATTCCTATATTGAGCTGCATAACACAACACAAGCAGGGTTCGATCTTAGTTTTCTAACCAAACCAGTCATAACATCAGCCGTTGTTGATCAAAGGTGGATTTCAGATTATGGCTATTCAAGAGCAGTGATACTCTTGGATGTACCTACCAGTTTTTATACTACTGATCATTGGATCCACCTGCACTGTTTTAATCTCTATTGATCATTGGATCCTCCTACACTGGGAGTAAATACTTTTTGTGGATTGAATTCTTCATTATGAACAAAACCTAACAAACTCATTTAGGCCACTTCTGCTCCACCTTCACCCGATTACTTTAGAGATTACCTCAAGCATCCACGTTCTCTCCCCTATAATTCAACTTATATATTAAGCCGCTTTCAACTTTACTCAGACAGTTTAATAACAATGTTTACTTTTTCTGCAGATCATACATAGATCATTGCTGTACCTGGCCCTCTCTGCAGGGTTACCCCCAAATTATTTGCCTTTTACCCTCGGTTTGCTGAATTAGTTTTTCTTGGGCTTGGGACTCTGTGCACGTCACTACTGCTAACCAGTATGAAATTGCTTATGCTCACTCATACCTTATTGGCATATTTAATTTACTTACAAGTCCCTAGTAGAGAGGCATGTTATATACATAGGGCTTATAAATTAAATGCTACCAGTGATCCTGCAGCACTTATTGGACCATCCACTTAAATAGCTCTTCAAAACATGTCCCAGGCCTGCCACTGCAGCACAAAAACAGTGTTACATGGCCATGTTGACTTGGCGTTTAATCTTCCTTGCCAAGCTCTAAAGTCCCCTTTATTTCATATAGGTCACCCATAAGGTAGGCAGTAGGCAGCCCCTAGGGCAGGTTGTTGTGTACATTTAAGGTTGAACATATAGATTTACGGTTTACATGTCTTGGTAGTGCAAAACTCTGAAATCTGTTTTTCACTATCTTGCAGCCTACCCCTCCCATAGGATAGCTTTGGGGATTCCTTATTACATTTAATAATCTGTAATTCCCAATAAGGAGCAGGTAGATATATCATGTTCAGTATCTATGAAATTGTAATAACAAACTCTCTTTAACTGTAAGGTCGGATTTTCTATTACAATTTTGAAAATGTCACCTTTAGAAAGGTGGAATTTTCCTGCCCATATCCCTTTTGCATCTGTATCCTGGTATGGGTCACATGACCGGGTATAGTTGACAGTTAGACTTTGCAAATTCCTCCCATACAGTCACACAATAGGTGGATTAGGTGTGCATCTGCTGGCAGGAAGAGAGGGTAGAGCTGAGCCCAGACTAACATACTCCTGAATAACTTGTGCTCTGACCCCCCACAAAGGGCTTAACAATCCTGTATTGTCACTGCAGCCTGCTTGAAGTCAGGGCAGGAGAGGATTCCATGCACTTCAAATAACCTTTTCAGTAACATCTCCCACCTTCCAGAAGAAGGGCACGAGGGTATAAATATAGGACAGTCAGACACACTCTTTCAATTCAGTACTGAACCTGTGGAAGGACTGTCAGAGGTCTGCCTGCTGCCATGACCTGCTGTGCACTCTGCCAGACTGCTGCTGTACATGGAAGGACTGCTTTGCTGTTTGGAGAATGCTGTCAACCATCAGAAGCTAGTCCAGTTGTTGAGCCCTGCATCTACACCTGCACCTAAGGCTATCAGAAGTAACTCCAAGGGTGAGTTTGCCGCCCTCCTGCTCAGAGCCACATGGACATAACAGGCTCCCACCATCTTGATCCACACCTGGACCAAGCCAAGTGAGTCCTGAACCCGCAAGAGGTGTCCCAACAGTCCTGGACCCTTGGTTGTAATGTAAATGTGCCCAAATGGCCGATTTCCAAAGTTGAGGACTTAGACAAAATGTGGCCAAAAGTGCTCTGAGCATCCAGGAGGAGACAGTTACCAACCAGCTCACCTATCCACCTGAGGAGCATCGCCGGTTGGATTTTTTTCACGGCTTCTCCTGCTACATTCTTCTCCGCAGCTGCAATTCAGTTTAAGCAGTTCTTCACCAAAGGGTATCTAACCTCGTAGATCTGTCTTCAACTACAGCCCTCTGCTTTGTCTCACCTAAGTTTTTCAACTTACATCTCAGCGACTAGTTCCCAACATAGAAATCTTCATTGCGCCTTCAACCCTAGGACATTCGAAGAAGACGCTTCCTCCTTGAACACCCCCTGCAGCTTTACTCCACTGGACATTAATTTCTCAGATATTTTCTTCCGAATGTTTCTAAATCCAAAGGTAAGCGCTTACCAGCTCAATCCACTTCTTGCAATTGAACTGCACTCCATCGCCGTTAGCCTTAACTTTCGACTTTGACCCGGTCATGTGCGACTAGATGTCCTCAACCTTAAAATTATAAAATGTGTAACTTTGTTCTACTGACTGGATTTTTGTTTTTTTGATGTCAAATAATTTATTAAAATGTACTCTATTTTTCTAAATTGGTGTGGGATTTTTCTTGCATTGTGTTTCACTTTATTACTGTTTGTGTGCTGCATAAATACTTTACATACTGCCTCTAAGTTAAGTCTAGTTGCTTTTGGCGCCAAGCTACCCACGGTAATGCACAGGTTAATTTAGTAACTTTTTGTGGTTCACTCTGCAAGGGATTGTAACAGTTGCTTGACAGGGCTCACACCACAGTCAAAGAACAATCCAATGTCTCACAATCATTATTAATTTAAAACACAAAACACCACAGAATTATTACCCAATTTGAATGTGATAGCATCGCGTGTGGGTCAAAACTTTCTTAAATGTAATCCTACTAAAACTGAGATCACTCTGTTTAAAAAAAAAATCTGTGTGAAACTTCTTTATAGCCCACACTACATGGATATTGTTCCAGCCCAGCCTCCTATGTGAGAAAGCTAGTATTCTTAATAGAACCCAATCAGAATTTGGAAATACAGATTGCTATTATAATCAAATCCTGTTTTCACCAAATCCGCAGTCTGTGTAGTAGTATGATATTCCACTCCATGTCTCACAATGTGAAGGCCGCAAATGCTGTACTTAATCACTCCTAAATTATGCAATTATACTTATCTAGCTCTTCCTCAAAAATTCCTAAATCTTTTACAGAAAATCTAAAATCTACTATTAAGATCTATATTAAATCTTGAAAAGTTTGACTCTGTCTCAGATTACTTTCTCTACCTACACTGGCCACGAGTGAAAAATGCATTCTCTGCAAAGCATTGTGTTCAATGTACAAAATATTCTATAGCACAGATCCCAAATCCTTTTGAATGAATTCAAGAAATAGGTTTTTGTGAGAACTCACAGATCTTATCAAAAGGATAACTTTATAGTCCCCTGATCCCATGACGAGGCAAGGGGCTACAGAGCATTCAAAATATAAGAGGCAACACTGTGGAACTCAGTTCCACTGAAGATCAAATGCTTGCTACAGCTGCTAAAGTTCAGGCGAGCCTTAAACTACTGGCTTCTCTCATTAACAACCCACGTCTAAAGCCCTCCAAATCTAAGCGAATAAGCTCCAAGAGACTCCTTATGTTCTATATTGAAACCCATAAGTACATTAACTAAATCTTCCTCAGCAAACGTACTGGCTAGATAGCTTTTAAATAGGAGTTCCTGGATCTCCTAAATTACAAGGTCTATTTTCTATTGGACAACCTACCTCAACCATTCAGAGTGGGAAAAAAGTGTTATTCTATCCTGTGGTGGTAGTGGGCCTCCGTACTGTGTTAGAATCACGCATGATCGCTGCCCCAAACGAACCTTATACATGTACTATGCCATCCCAGCTTGGTTCTCATCAACCCGAGGTGGCCATTTAGCAGTGCAATAGCCACACAAAGACAAGATTCATTCCAGTGAATGGGAACAAAGTACGGAGGCTCGCTACCAGCACAGGATGGAATAATTGTGCCACCCTGATACTAGGTGCTCACACACCTGTCCTGATGATGATCTCAACTGTCTGAGATAGAAACAACATCAAACTTATACCTAAATTAACTCCTGGCTTTATTATACAAATTCATCAATAGGAGTTTAATGTTCTGTTTATTTAAGCACTGAGGGGCCGATTCACAGAGCTAACTTAAGACAAAATCCTAAACGTACTACTTTTGGTATTCACAGAAGGCATTTAGTAGTAGTAAAGTTAGGATTTTGTCTTAAGTTTGACTTAAGACAAACTTAAGACAGACTTAAGACAAACTTAAGACAGACTTAAGACAAATTTAAGACAAAATCCTAACTTAAGTCTGTCTTAAGTCTATCTTAAGTTTGTCTTAAGTTTGTCTTAAGTCAAATTTGAGACAAAATCTTAACTTTACTACTACTAAATGCCTTCTGTGAATACCAAAAGTAATAAGTTTAGGATTTTGTCTTAAGTTAGTTCTGTGAATCAGGCCCAGCATGTTTTTACCTTCTCCTACGAAATAGAACACCTTTCTTTTCACTTATTTGTGCGTACAGGATTGTGAAAATTACACACAAAAAACAAAAAAGCGTATATTGATAAAAAAAAATTATTTGATATGTTACAATGAATAAATGAATTGCACTACACACAAAAAAACATTGGAGGTTGCCCTACTTTATACTTGCCGTTTTTCATTAGCAAATGCATACTCTAGAGTCCTGATTGAAAATGTATGGAATCTATCACTATGAAAATCCTCATCCTTGCCCCGAAAATGAACATGTACAGGACCACAGGCCCAATTGAACCTTTGTTTACCTAATAAATGTATGGACCTCAGGTTCTTGAATTGTGGGGTCCCCTTGCCTTTTAAAACACATTAAGTAATAATAAGACTCTGAAAGGAGAGGCTTCAGAATATGAGGACTGGCCCAAATTAGGTCTCTTTATAGAGGTGGGTCTTCAGAAGGATATTGAAGGAAACATATCTATAGTTGCTGACTGCAGTTGCTGTCACAAGCCACGACACATCACATTGCAATTCGGTTTTACGACGGAACGCTCCTTTTATGCCCTCACCTAATTGTGATTAAACATTTTGCCTAACTGCGACTACCTATTTTGCAGCTCGGAAAGGCTTTATCGAATTGCAAAATGGTTAAAAAATTGCAAAAACCTTTTTTGCGATCCCCAACCATGTGGTTTTGCGAATCAGAGGGTTTACGTCCGCATATTTGTTTTGTACAACAGGCCTAAATACACTGTGTCAAATGTCATTGGTAAGCTTTTATTAAAGTTTCAGGGCCTCATTTATGAAAAGTGACGCATCGCTGCGTAAAAACAGCGATGCGTCACTTTTCACTGTGCCCTCCTTGCAACACAAATGATGCATCATATTTACAGTATGACGCATCATGGCGCAAGGAGTTACAGATATGTCAGTATTTCTGACGTATCTGTATGGCGCAAAAGTGACGCATTGCTGGAGTGTGTCACAAAAATGACGCAACTCCAGCAATGTGTCCTTTCACATGGGGCAAGCCCCATGTGAAAGGGCCTGCGTCAGTCTTACGCCTGCTGTGAGGCAGGCGTAAGAAATTGACGCATTTGGGTCCTAGAAGTGGCGCAGTGAAATCTTATAGATTTCACTGCGTCACTTCTATGACCCTTTCTTGCGTCAGAACCCCCATCCTGCATACATTATACCTGGTGTAGGTATACTGTAGCTCAGGGGTTTACAAAGAGACACATCTACCTAGATGCGTCACTTTGTAAATATGGTGTAACAAGGCACATTTTTACGCTGCTGGTGCGTCACAAAAAGTGACGCACCAGCGGCGTAAAAGTAACGCACAGCCTCATAAATGAGGCGGTCAGTTTCTTCCTAAAACCATTTAGCAGCATGTTGCCATCTCCCCCTCCGTGATACTGCGATACATATATCCATTCATATTAATTATTGATCTAGAGTACAATCTGTTTTAGAATATAAAATATTGAGCGATCCTCTAACTCAGTTCGCTTCATATATTATCTGACAGCAGAAGTCCATAACGTTTTGAACATGTTTTCAAGACCATAGAGCAAAATACATGAATCACCATGACAGTCATTCATATTCAATTAATGGGAAATATGCAGCTACTAAACGTGATTTCTTCTATTTATTTAAAGATTGCTTCACACTCCTGGAACCCATCCAACTAAACGAGGTGCGGTGCCTGTGCTGGAATGGGCCCAATTCTGTGTGGTCACTCAAGTCTTGCGTCGTACACGTCTACCTTTATCTCTATAATTATATTCTGTGCTGTACACATTTTTATTTGCTCAGTCCGACAAAAATAGACATGTGTGATTCATTTGCTCTTTTTTCTATCTGTCCCAGTCATTCTCTTTTTTTTTCGCGTTATAAACACGTTTGCTAAACCATTTAAAATTGCCTTAATGCCTCCATCAGCCACAATCAATATTTACTTAATGTCGTTGGCGTTTTTCCACTGTGTTTTCCAGTGCACAAGAAGCAGCCTTCCTTCGAAACACTTATCCTCTTTCCTGTTCATTTGATGGACAGCAGTTTTCATAACTAGAATTTTCATTTAGCTACATTACCCCGTAAAGAAGTTGCAAAAGGAACCCTAAAACAGTAGGTGATGTTCTAATGTAAATGTACGCTTGAGATTAAATGAAGGGGCATCCCAAATCGATTAATTGTATGCTAGAGAGCTTCGATATATTTCATAACATTTCTCGGGGTATGGCCTCTGGAATGAAGATTGAACAACCATCAAGCGGACAATTTAACTATCGCCTATTTAGGCAAGACCTACAAACCTATGTTTTTAAAGGCAAGTTCAGCACACTTTGGGGCATATTTATGAGGAAGTGTTGGAGCGCCAAGGTGGCCTCCTTGGCTTAAAACCGCAACCCTCCACTTATGAAACACAGTTCTGCAATGTATTTGAAAGATATGGTGCAGCCCTGCGTTTCCCCCTGCCTTGGTGCTAAATTAGCCACCTAGCGCCAAGGCAGACACCCTTGCACCACAGTGCAAGGGTGCCTGCGTTGCAGGGGTAGATTGCTTATGCACAGGAAGGCGTTCATTCCGGCACATAAATAAGCTAAAATGACGTTTTGTAACTTCTATGTGTGCTGCCTAATTCAGCACATATAGATTAACCAGCACACATAGAAGTTGCAAAATGTCTCTTTCTAATGATTGTTTATGTGCAGCAGGGAAACCTTTGTGCATTTTAACAATCAATGGCCTTTTGCTGTTTCTTTGTGTGCTGCAAAATTCAGCACTCATGGAATTTTGCCGCTGCCTCCTATTTACACCACCCTTGTAAATACAGGGCAGCATCAAAATAAATGGGTGTTGCAGTGGAATGCCCACCACAACTCCCATTGCCTCCCCCTTTCACACTAATTACAGCATGAAAGGGTGCCTTATTTACAAGACAGTGTTAAGCCACGTTAAGTGGCTTAAGGCTGCCTTGTAAATATTGCAGCCTCTATCGCCACCCGAACATCAGGAAAAGTGACGTTGTGGTAGTGATAGTGGCTTGTAAATATGCCTGTTGTACTTGGCCCTTTTTGCAGGATCATCCCTGAACTTTTCGCCTTCCTCCTATATTTTTTCTGATCTGTTGTTGGCTATTTTATGACTCTGGGCACTTTACCACTGCTGATCACTGCTAAAGTGCATATGCTCTCTCTACTGTATATGAATGTATTAATTGGTGATTCCATGATTGACTATTTGGTTTACTTATCAGACCCTAGTACAGTGCACTGAGTGTGCCCAGGGCGTGTAAATCCAAATGCTGCTAGTGGGCTTGCAGCACTGGTTGTGCCACCCACAGAAGCGGCCTTGTAAAATGTGTCTAAGGTCTGCCATTGCAGAGCCTGCGTGCAGTCTGGTACTGTCATGCTGACTGGGCAAGTGCACCCACTTGCCAGTCCCTGAACCTTCCCTTGTCTTCATATCAGACACCCCTATGGTAGGCCCATGGGCAGGGTGCATTGTAAATATAATGTAGGACAAGCCGTGATGCGTGTGGAATGTCCTAATAGTGAATTACAGCCATTTTCGTTTTTCACCATTGCAAGGCTACCTGTTCCCCAGAGGCCAGAATAGGCTGTTAGATTGTTACATGTTTATAATCCTAACAGACTCAGAAAACATGGTAGAAATTCGAGTTTAGTATGCCTGGACTCAGAATAATAAAATACATCTTTTAGTGAAGTTTATTTTAATATTCTGTGTTTGCAAATACCACTTTTAGAAAGTAGGAATTTGCTTGCCTAACCTTTCAAGCCTGCCTCTGCGAGGTTGTGTATTCCTTTGTCTGGAGTTTGAGTGACAGGGCTGGGGGATTCCAGGAAACAGAATGAGTCAGCCCAGTGGTGAATAGAGAGATCTGCATCTAGATGGGAGGGAGGAGATGCACCTGGGACCTGAACAGGACTGTGCCAGCCCCCCACAGTGCTGGCTCCACGCCCTGTGGTGCGTCTGATGTCTCTGCCCTGCACACTGAAATGAAAGAAGGAATACTGTCAACAAAGTGCTCCAGGGCTGTACTTGCCTTTCACAATGCTGACTCCACCTCCTGTGGAGCGTCTGGTGTTCCTGCCCTGCACTGTGAAAGGAAATGAGAAGTCCGGTAAACAGAGTGCTTCAGAACTGGTTTGGACTGGGCACATGCCCCTCTCCCCTCAGAGAACAAAGGATTTTGGGGTATAAATATTGTGTCCCTGATCCCAGGAAATTAGATCACTTCTGGACCTACAAGACAAAACGTCTGCTGAGGAGAGGAACGTGAAGAAACTGAGGAGAAACTATTCCCAAGCTGAAGTGCTGCTTCGGGGGTTGGCCTGCAGTGGTTGGCTGACTGCCAAAGAGAGGAGAAAGAACTTTGTGGACTTTACTTTCTACATGTGCAAAGATCTCCAAGGGCTTGGAAGAGAGCTTGCACCCTGACTGAAGTCCCAGGACCAGTGGACTTCACCAGCCTTTGTGAATTGCTACTGGAAACGCTGTTTCAGTGGCTACAGAGGCAGGGAGCTGTGACCGTCTCTCGCGACCGGCCCTGTGTCCTGTAGGCACTGCATCAAGCAACATCCGCCTCTAACAATGCAAGCTCTGAGCTCACCAACTCCATCCTGAAGGCGTCACTGAGCCGTTGCCTGCACCGCGACTGGTGTACACCGCAACTTGCAACGCCTTGCTACACCGACTCATACTGGTCTGACCCACACGGTCACTGCTGCTGGCTTCGAGTCCTGTGAACGCACCGGAGTTAGGCAACGCCTCGCACGCTTCGCGACTCACCGTCCGACTCGCACCGCTGTCCGGACTGATTGATGACAGCTCCCGTACTGCGGCTTTGTCGCCGTACCACAAGCTGGGAGCACCGCAACGAAGCACCGTCTCGCCCTGCCAACTAGAGAACCCCAATTCTAACAATGCCCCTATCCCTTTACGCCACCTAATTCCTGCACTGAGACTGAAAATGATTTCCTTTGAAATTCCCCATGCCCAGACTTCTCTGATATTTCTCAAGTAACCCCAGTTCCTCATTTCGCCCTCCGATGTCGAGTGTTCTGTTCTACCTGGGATCTGGCATTGTACCTCCCTAGACTACTTCCACCTTAGTGGTCTGGAGCTGCTACAGGGTGGCACATAAGCACTATATAATACACTTAAATAAATATGTAGAGATTTTACTTGATATGGAGATCATTGTGTAGTCTACTTGTCATAGGTTTGAATCCCATGATGTATGTCTCACACTTTCATACTTGTGGGATTAAAAAACAAATAATAAGCCAAGAAGCAATTCAGGTATCATGTGCAATATAATATAATACATAATCAATGAAAGAATCACAGACTGCAAGCACATTGAGCACCAACCATGTGAGTATAGACCCAGCCACTGTCAGATCCAAAAGCGCTATATTAAGATTACAAATTACAGCTATAAAAAGTAGTGAGGAAACATTCCTTTCTCATGCCTGCTATATTACAAATCAAAGCAAATGACGACGGGATGTGCCACCCATACTTACCACCATCTCAGGGCATTACATACCAACCACACAACCTGGATGAGGGTCTCCTTTAAGGCAAACATTGAACTTTCACACAGTTTAGACCACAAATGTTTGTAGTTCAGGAACACTAAGGAGGAGATGGTTGTGAGTGGCACAGTGTAGTGACTGCTTTTATCTTGATAGGTGTGCTTTAGTAGGTTGCTGGGCTTATCAATATGTTCTCACTGAAGGTACAATATACGTTGTATGCTTGGAACAACTATGGGGCATATTTACAACAGAATGAAGAAGCATGGCATTTAGCAAACATTGCTAACGGCACACTTCTCCAATCTGAAAACACAGGAATGCGCCGTATTCACAAGAATGCTGTGTACCTCCGCATTTCCTCTTGCGCTGGTGCTGAATTCAGCTGCCTCGCACCCTTTCACCATAGTGCAAGGGTGTCTGCTTTGGGGGAAATTATTGTTAAGTGCAGGAAAGTGTCCCTTCCTGCACATAAATAATCCAGAATGGCAATTTGTAACTTCTATCTGTGCTGCTTTGTGCAGCACACATAGAAGTTGAAAATCGTCATTTTTTTAAATGATTGTTTATATGCAGGAAGGGACACCTTCCGGCACATAAACAATCATTCTTGGTGTTTTGATGTTTCTGGGTGTGCTGCGCACACAGAGAAACCGCAAAAATGAGGAGAAATAAAGCATTTCTCCTTGTTTCACCATGGTAAGAGCAGGTTTTTCCTGATCTTAATTTTGGCACTGCCTCCTACTTACACCACCCTTTTAAAAAAGGGGGCAGCATCAAAATCAATGGGTGTTGCGGTGGAACGTCCACCGCAACACCCATTGCCCACCTCTTTCACGTAAAGTGTAGCATGAACCGGGGCCTTATTTAAAAGGTGGCATTAAGCCACCCTAAGAGGCTTAACAGCGTCTTGTTAATAAGGCAAAGGCACTATCGCCACAGGAATGTCACTTAAAGTGACGTTCCTGTAGTGATAGGGTCTTGCAACTTTGCCACTATGTCTCGTATGTATACCAGGCTAGGTTATTATGCAAGCCTGCAGATTAGGTTGCCATATGTATCGTGGAAGGAAGTGACCTACAAGGGCAGTGATGATCCTGATCATTCAAGCTTCCCTGGGCAGTCTATCAGAGACTCCCACTTACTGCCGACTACATCTCTTGCAATCCAAGAATGAAGAGACATTGCAACAGCTGGTAGGCAATGTCTTGAACCAGAAGATGTCTAAAAAGATGAATTCCCCCACCCTAAAATTTAATTTGAAGTGGGTGAATCCAATTTATTTTAGACAATGTCTCTCCACTACAATTGCATTCCTGCCAGTGTGGGTCCCAAATCAACCAATGAAAATAAAAGAAATAGGGGAAAACACACGAGTCACCAATTGTGTTTGTGCAAGCAACATCAGCACTACCAGTGCAACACATGCATTGCGCTGACACCTAGACTCATGCTGTGGGATTCGAACTCCAGGTGGCAGAGACGTATCGGACCTGAGGGTTCGTTATGTAGTAATTGTTATTTGTTTAATGGACTCGTAGTTGCACAATATTTACATTTGTTATCCATGTTGTGTTGACTCTGTATTTGGCACTTTATTCTGGCCATTTTTGCTCTCCCACTACCAGTTGCCTTATTGTTTTGGCGCCGGTGATTGGTCTAGCTTTTTGGGCATTAACTTCTGCTGAGCAGAGCTGATTGTTGGGATTGGGGTGAGTGCCTATTTAGGCAGGCTGTAGCTGACATGCAGTCAACTGAGGGTTTGATACATGGAAAAGTATTTGCTTTAATAGAATTCTAATTGCTCACATTTTTAATTTCCTATCTATGTTGTGTTGACTCTGTATTTTGCACTTTATTCTGGTCATTTGCGCCCTCCCGTTCCCGGCTGCCTTTTTGTTTTGGATCTGGTGAGCTGTCTGACTTTTTTGGCATCAGCTGAGCAGAGCTGATTGGTGGGATTGGGGAGAGTACCTATTTAGGCAGGGTGGAGTGGATGAGCAGTGGAGGTGTGCAGTGGGTGAGCCAATGGTACGCCTAAGGCAAGCCTGTCTGCACACTCCATGCACGAACGGGACCAGGGGCCAGGAACCCTGCCCAATCTCTTACGTATACCACTGAGGAATTGATGGAGATTTGGAATTGGTTTCAGGACACCATAGATTTGGTGGTTCCGGCACATAGGTAAAAAGTAAAGCATAGGGGTATGGGCGGTCCATGGTACACCCCCTTGCTTCGGGAAGGGAAGCGGCGGCTTCACCAGTGTAAAAGGATGCTCTTGGCGACAGATGATGGAGTGAAATAGGAGAGTGAACCTCAACCTAATCTCCTCTCTGCCAAGGAGCATGATGGGTCAGTGGAAGGTGTGAACGTCTCCCCGACACTGAGCCCAGGGTAACTGTTGCCAGCTGTTGGGGGTGTGTGCCACACTGTTCTCCCTGACACCAGTTGTCACCCACTGGTGTACCCATGAAGTAGACACTGAGGACAGTCCTCCTGTATAGCACACAATGTACAGATTGACTGACAGGGTCAGAGCCAGTATCAAAGAAAAGGTTTGTAAGATGTTGGTGTTAGGGGTGATCGAGCCCTCCAACAATCCCTGGGCCAGCCTAGTTGTCTTGGTCCCAAAGGCTGCTGCACCCAGTGCCACTCCTGAACTTTGGTTCTGTGCGGACTACCGTGGGTTCAATGTTATCACCAGGAATTATGCGCACCCCATCCCCAGAGCTGATGAGCTGTTAAATCAGATGGGAGCTGCCAAGTTCCTCAGTACATTTGATTTAATGTCTGTGTACTGCTGGCTGGTCGCCTTGACCGATGGGGCCAAGGAGAGGTCTGCATTCTCAACACAGAGGGGCACCACCAGTTCTTGGTTATGACCTTTGGGTTGAAGAATGCCCCTGTCGCTTTTAGAGGTTGGTCAACCAGGTGTTTGCTAGACTGGTGGATTTCAGTGCTGCCTATCTGGATGACATGACAGTGTTCAGTTCCAGCTGGGAAGAACAATTGCACAACCTCTAAGAGGTGTTGAAGGCTCAGCAGAAGGCTGGCCTCACAACAAAGGACAGTGACTGCTAGATTGGGCAGGGATGTGTGGTGTACTTAGGGCACCAGGTAAAAAGCTACCAAGTGGCACCCCTACAACCTAAGATTGACACTATCCTGATTTGGGACCCCCCTAAGACCCAGTCAGAGGTTGAGAGCCTTTTTAGGTCTAACTGGTTACTATAGGAGATTCGTCAAGGGCTATGGCACCATTGTTGCCCCGTTGACTGAGCTGACTTCCAGGAAGCAGCCAAAGAAAGTGATCTGGACTGACGCCTGTCAGATCACTTTTAATGCCTGAAGGTAGCCATGTACACGGAGCCCCTGCTCAAGGCACCTTACTTCCCCAAAGAAATTATCATGCAGACAGGTGCTTCAGAGCATGGCGTGGGAGCGGTGCTCTCACGACTGAATGAAGAGGGCCTAGACCAGCCTGTAGTCTTCCTTAGCAGGAGACTACTCCTCAGGGAACAGAGGTGGAGTGCCATAGAGGGAGAAGCTTGTGCTGTGGTTTGGGCGCCGAACAAGCTAAGACTCTACCTGTTTGGGACTCACTTCCAAGTTCAGACAGAAAACAGGCCCCTCAGATGTTCAATGCAGATGAGTGATGAAAACCCCAAATTGTTGAGGTGGTTCATGTCCCTACAGGAAATGGACTTTACAGTAGAACACGCCCTGTCACAGAATGTGCCAACGCTGATGGTTTGTCAAGGTTCTTCTGCCTTAGTGAAGAGAACTCCACGGTGGGTGGGTAGTTCTCTGTACTTTTAGCTGAAAGGGACATGTGTTAGACCTGGCATCTTTTGATGTCTTTCCCCTATCGTTTTGCTTTCTGATCTCCTGTGTTGTATGGTATGCTGGGTTTCAGTTTGACTGGTTTTGTGTCTCGCAGCAGCCAGAGCAGTTGTAGGCCTCCGTAGGTTCTGCTCGGTCTCTCGCACCCTGCGTGCTCTCCACTGGCTGCCGATCAGGCAGCGGATTCATTTTAAGGTGCTTGGTTTGGCTTTTAAAATCCTAAAAGGCCCGTCTGCTCCCATATTGCAGAATCTTCTGCGCCCATATATCCCAGGCCGTTCCCTTCGCTCCTCGGATCACGAATTGGCAGCAGCTCCACGCTTCAATCGTAGTCGAGCTGGGGGACGTTCCTTCAAGGTGCGGGCAGTAGCTTTGTGGAACGCATTGCCTCGCGAAATTCCGACCCTTGCCGACCTGCTTTCTTTTCGCAAGGCCGTTAAGACTCTCCTGTTTCCTTAGCCCTGTTAAAACCTCAAATTTTTAAATAAATCTGCTCCTTGGTTATGTTGTGTGGCTACCTTGTCCGGCGCCGGGACGCTCCTTCGCTGGAGCAGCTGAGCGCATTACAAATACCATTAACATAACATAACATAGCTCACTTATTCACTGCTATTCAGTGCTAAAGTGCACATGCTCCTACTCTAAATTGTGTTATGATTGTTTCCTGTCAGCTCGACCTGGCAAAGTGCACCCACTTGCCAGGCCCTATCTTTCCCTTTACTTACATGCTAGTAACCCCTAAGGTAGGCCCCAAGTAGCCCCCTGAGCAGGGTGCAGTGTATGTGAATGGTAGGACATAGAGTAGTGTGTGTGACATGTCCTGATAGTAAAATACTGTGCATTTCGTTTTTCATTATTGAAAGGCTGTCTTTCCCATAGGTGATCATTGGATCTGCCTTGTAAGTTTAAGTTTTACAAGTGTCACTTTCAATTGGGAAAATATAGAGAAATGGAGTTTAGGCTTGCTGAGCTCATAATTTAATAACACATATTTTAGTAAAGGTGGCTTTTAAATTGTGTGTTTGAAAATGCCACTTTAAGAAATTGAAAGGGGGGGTACCTGACAGCTTCAATACGTATGCTTTATCTTGTTCTAGCATCTACCAAACAACTTCTTTTTTTTTTATTAGGTTATTTATTAAACCAATTCATTTAAGAATGTTTTCATATATGTTTAGCAAAATTCACAAGTATGAAAAGAAGAAACATGGAGGGAATCAATTTTACAGTCCATGGGTATTCACGAAATTCTGGAGTAATGTACGTTTACGCCAGTCGAACATCGGATCGCTCCGGTTGAGCTCCTAAAAGAAATCGGAACTGGTGTTGATTGATGTCTGCGTGGCACTCAATACTTCCGTACTTGCCAAGATAAACTTGTGATAACTTTTGGCAAAACAGCTAGCTCCATTGCCCGAGTTGAAAAAGCATATACAGCCCTGCAACTGTGTTGCTTTCACCAAAGCGAACCAATGAGTACAACTAAATTACATCAGAATTTCGTGAATACCCATGAATAAGAAGCCCTGATGAGAGGCACAGTACTTTAAACCTGTGCTTTGAAATGCTTTGGCATCTAGATAAGCTGAGGAACTGTCAAATATTAAGCAGGGGCGGAATTTGCGAATTCGCGTGAATTGGTAATTGCGATTCGCAAAAGTCTGCCAAATTCCGCGAGCTTGCAAATAATTTTTTGGGGCGAGTTCGCGAGATTTTCTTACCAGTTCGGGAACGAGAACTTGCGCATGCAGTTGCAACGGTCACACACATGTTGTTTCCACTTAACCAGCCTGCTCGCGATGCCTTTTTCTTGTTTCGGGTCGCAATGACGTATTTGCGTTTGCAATTTCCTGTTTCGGGTCGCAATGACGTGTTCGCAATCGCGGCGTCGCTCGGCCAGCTATCAAAATCTCGCAGTGCATGCGAACAGGGAGGAAAACTCTTCAGCAAACGCGGAATCATGGAAAGTCAATGCCGAATGCGCGAGATTGTATTTTTGAAGCGCGAACAAGAAAAAAAAATCCAGCAACTCGCGAATTGCGGATTTTTGGGCAATTTCGCGCGATTCACGGATCGTAAAATTGCCAAAATTTGCAAATTCCATGAGTGGAACGAATTTTCCGCCCATACTTATTAAATATTATACTTTTGCTATTGGTGGACCTGGACTGTAAAATTGATTCCCTCCTCTCAAGCAGAAAGTAGTTCCCTATATTAGGTATTCCTTTTAGTTGGGGTTCAACTGATTACCGTGTGGTCAATATAATGGTGTAAAACATAACGCTGATTGGAATTTTTGTTGTATATAAGGAATGTTGCTTTTCAATTTTTTTTTATTAATGTAATTTGTGAATTGTTTAATGTATATGAAAACATTCTTAAATGAAATGGTTTAATAAATAACCAAATCAAACACAAAAAAAAGTTGCTTGGTAGATGCTATAAAGAGATAAAGCATAAGTATTGAAGGTGTCAGGTACCCCCCTTTCGTATTTGATAAGTATTACGGCCCTACCTGACACTTGTCCCATGGGCCTAACCCCTCTAGTGGTTTCACTTTTAGAAAGTGGGCATTTTCTTACTTAACGATCCTGTGCGCTTTTGCCTGTTTGTGTGTTTACACTCTGGGTTTGGAGTGACAGGAGCTGGGGATGTGCATTCACTCTAGACAGTCACAAGGGGGTTGAGGTGTGCCTTGCCTTTCCTGGGTGACTTATAGCTAGGCTGAATGGACCTTTCTGCATTTAGAGTGGTGGGAGGAGTTTTCATTAGCACCTAAATAGACTATGTTTGCTCTGCACAATGCTGTGTCCACCTCCTGTAGTGAAGCTGGACAAGAGAGGACAGACCTGGGTTCTACTAAGCACAAGGGACTTGCTGCCTAAAACCTCAAAGGGAAAAGTAGTATACGTATTGAGGCCCTGATCCCAGAACTTTAGAACTCTTTTGGACTAAAAAATCTGCCAAGAAAAGCAGGAGAAGCTGTCAGGAGGAACTACCAATTTGCTGTGTGCTTTGCTTTGTTGGCCTGCAGTGGCTGATTCTGCCTTGTACAGTGAAAGAACTGGACTGGACTTTCTGCAACTTATTTTCCTGAGTTTCTCCAGGTGCTTGAGGAAGAGCTTGCCCCCTGCACAAGAAGACTCAGGAACATCAAACATTTTAAGAGCATCTGCTACCAGCACTAAAAACTTTCTGTTTTGTGCTGCAACAAAAGAAAAAGCAACCCGAAACCATCAACAATGCCCCTGCCAGCTCCGTCATCTGTTGGCACCGCCGAAAGTACGACCTGCTTCACATCGCAACCCTGGTCTCACCGACTACGCTGCCAAATGTTGCTACCAAGCGCTGTTTGCACCCTGACCTAAGGCCACTGCACATCGCACCGCCTTGCTTCACATTGCCACTTGGTAACCTCGATGACGCAGCTCCACACCTACCTCAAAGCTACTGCCTGCACTGTGGCCTGGCGGCACCACTCGTAAGTTGCACGACACACATCACAGCCTTGGCCCACTGACGCCAGCACCATCAACTCCAGATCATCTACTGATGACAGCGCTTCAGTGATGACTACGCTGCTCGTACTGTGATCTGCTACGATGAGCACTGTCCCAATTTGCATGGCAGCCCTGGCCTCACCAATGCTGCTGGATGCTGTCACCGAGCTGCTGTCGGCACCAGGTCCTGAGGGCACCGCACGCCGCACCGCTCCACTTCATATCGCAGCTCTGACACCTTTCGATGCCGGTGCTCCTAACTTCAGCCTCACAGAGTTTGATCTGCAATGCATGTGACTTTGTGGACCCAACAACTCCTGCACCAACCTCCAGAACGCCAATGATGCCGCCTCTTCGGAGCTCATTGCAAGGGCCGTGATGCCCTGCATTTTGAAGGTACTGTTTTGGGGATCTCCCCAACACCATAGCAGGCCCCGACGCCTGAACTGTTGGATTAGTTTGTTCATGATGCCAATGATAACCCCGGACAGAGCTATCAACTTCAAGGAACTGTTTTTAAGTCTTTTTTTGCAATATTCGTATTTTGATTACTGTGTGTTTGTTTTTTATTGTTTTGGTCTTGTGTTACACAGATAAACATTGGCTATTCTTTCTAAAACTGGTTTGATGTCCTTTTTAGTGTTTTCACTGTATTACTGTGTGTTAAATGATTTCCACATTGCCTCTGAGATAATGCTGACTGCTCGTGCCAAGCTACCACAGGGGTCAGCAGAAGTTATTTTACGAGTATAATCCCCCTTATCCTGACTAGAAGGAAGGGTCCCTACTTGGACTGGGTACAAACCTGTTCACCAGAGACCCCCGTTTTAACAATCACTGTCCCGTAACAAACATAATTCCACAGCAAATATGTCCCCAGACTTCCATTAGGACCCTACAAGGTTCATGACATGTACTCACACCTCCTCTTCAGCTGCATTCATGAAGTGGACAATTCTTAGACGTCCTAAACTATAATAAAATCCAATGTACATAAAAATATTTAATCACCCGAAACTATGCAAATCATTCTATACTTTTAGCATTATAGTATACACTCTGCGTGAATTCCCAGTTGAATATTCATTGAGTTGGAAAAAGGTATATAATATATTCTCACCTAATAAACACTATAACAAAATAATGAAACATAAAAAGAATATAAGGGATTTTCACCCAATCCTTAAATCATGTAGTGATGGCCAGGTATTAACCCAGACCATTTCTCCCAAATTAAAAAATAAGGGCACAGGTAAGCTGCTGTCATACAAGAGAAAAAAAAGAATAATCAACAGAGTATCCACAGTCCCATAACCAAATGTAAATCGATACATTACGAGATGCATATCTGCATGATACATTTATGTTAAAAAAGAGCAAAGCGGATGCCATTCCCAGATACATCAAACATAAGTAATAGTTTGTAATATTTTAAAACCAAGCATATTGTGAATTTGTTCGTACATTGAAGTTAAAAGAATGCTTCAATCAATGTACTGTCAATCCTTTTTCCACTACTACGAAACCACCTTCACCTTTAATAAGGAGACTTTACTCAATAGACTGCATATTGTAGAATATTTGAGTTTTCTTTTGACAGTGGGTTAAAGTAAGGATCTGCGACCTTTCCAGGAGATGAATGTCTGAAAATGATGTTGTCAGTGAATAATAGTACTGAACAAACTGAGTGATCATCATTTAATTGAAGCAAATTATTTTTTACTAGTACAGAAATACAATCTATGATTGACCTAAATGATAATTTCTCAGTACCCTTGAGTAACTTTGTATAGCACGAACAAGGCCCACCAGGGTAGCAAAACACTTTACAACTGTCACAAATTTGTACAAGTACAGAACCTGAATATAGCAAACCACACATAGTGATGACATCTATAAATATCATACAGAAGGTTA
This sequence comes from Lissotriton helveticus, assembly GCF_964261635.1. Classification (NCBI taxonomy): domain Eukaryota; kingdom Metazoa; phylum Chordata; class Amphibia; order Caudata; family Salamandridae; genus Lissotriton; species Lissotriton helveticus. The sequence continues at coordinate 560,467,614 of NC_136063.1, forward strand.
CCATAGATTATAATCACTGCAGTCCACTTGTTAAGTAGGCCTGGACTGAACTCACAGAGTTTTAGTCTGCAGAATTCCCCCAAAACTCCACGAGATTCTATGGAATTCAGCCAATGGACAGAAAATGCTTGTCCGTCTGTCTGTGCTGCTTTTTCACGCCAGTAGCACATTCCAGACTCAAAAATCAGCACAAACGACACCATGCAATGCGCAAGGCTGTGGCCATTTTGTTTTGGCTGCTTTTGTTTCTTTCTCCTTGCTGGCTGCCTTTTCTTCCATCCATCCCAATCAAACAGCACCGGATCTTCCATATTGCCAATCCCAGTTTTTTGTACTTATTGTGTTACTATCATACTTTCCCTTTGTTTATTTTACATTTCTATTACTTTGTTCTACTTTGTTTTTCTGCTTTTGTTCATGTCCTGTCCTAACTGTCTTTCCTCCTGTTACTTTTCTTTCAGTTTCCAATCCCAGACCCAGTCCCTCCCTCCCGACTCTTTCCCAAAGTCAGAAGCAGGCAGCACCACCCAACCCCCTGTGGTTGAAGCAGATGGACAGGCGTGTGACCCCGCCCCATCTTCAGCAAAACGGAGGTGGCCACACTAATCTTTAGGGTGCAGCACCACTTCCCCACATCCTGGCAGCAGGCCCGGTTATGCCCTGCGGGAGCATCAACTGATATGGTGGCAAGTACGGCATTGTGTGTATTGCAGAACAGGAATCCAGCACACCCAGCACCAGTTGGCACACTGCTGGGTATATGTCCTTGACCAGGAGCAGGACGTGCTCCACTTGCTGGTTGTCGAGGTTGTGGGGCTCGGTGAGTAAATTATATTTTTGTTTTCTAAAAATTATAATATATTTTCAAGCAGCATGATCACAAGTAAGTTAAGTTTACGTGATTGTTACATGTATGTATTTATATTCACAGAAAAAAGCAAATGTTAACGTAATAAAGTAGTTATAGTTAGGTGAAGATATCAGTGACATTAACGTTTTGAACTAAAACAAAAACAGAAAATCACCAGATATATTTTACAGAGCTAGCTATAATTGAGCCCCAGCCATGCACTGCTTATGACCTCACATGTTACATCATTCATGACATCATTTATGACTTCTCAAATGACATCATTGATGAAATCACTCATGACATCATACAATGAGGTTTTTTTTTGTTTTGTAGATTCAATAGTGGCAGGTAGCTACCATAATACTTTTCTACATAATTGTGTACAGCCTGTGTACTGCAAATAGCTGTAAGTGTTTTCAAATGCATGTGTTCCTAATGCATTATAGTTGTGTAGAAGCATTGAACATGTCATACATCTCTGCATGAAAGAGTAACTCTGTGTGCAGGTGGCACTTGGTGACTTTTGTTCAGCATGTTCCACTGACGTTTAGGCAGTATATGCTAAGTATTGTGAACAGAACTGAGTTATTGGACAGAATCGTCACAGCATGACAATTTCTACATAACATCGAAGACTGTGTGACCATGTACTGACCTATGTAGATGTGCTTATTTTGCCTCAGAAGATAGAATATCTGTAAAGTTTTCACCACTGTGTGAAGGCTGCAGGTATTATACCCTTTAGCGCCATCAGCCATTAGTTATTTTAAGTGACTACTGACTTTTTTGACAAGAGTTGCATTGAGTGTACATTGTTCTTAGTAGATAATTTTTAATACTCTGAGGTGTATTTCCAGTGAAAGTTTCTCTGTCTACAAACAGTGTGGTACAGAGTAAACAGGGAACACCGTGGTCTCAGCCACCTGTGTTCTGACATTTCAGGCGTAACCACACTTGCCTTAACCATGCATATGCCTTAATCACGCATATGCGTGGTTAAGATAGTGCTCGGTCTAGCTGCTGGCTGCTGCAGCGATGGAAGCAAGAAGACCTCGCCAGTAAGAGCCGCGGTGAGGCAAGTAGGGCTGGGCTAGGGAGGTAGTCTTCTGGGCTGGAGGGGTCGGGGAAGTTTTGTATGCTGGGGGGGTCGAGTAGTTTTCAGGGCTGGGGGAGGGTCATCCATTTTTTTGATTTGGGTATTTGGGCTAAGGGCAGTTGAAGGGGTTGGTATAGTTTTAGGGACAGTGCGTGGGTAGGAGGGGGTTGGGGTTGCGTATGTTAAGGCACAGGGTTTTACGGTTCAGAGTAGGGGAGGGGTATGGGTGGTCAGGGTAGTTTTTAGGGCTTAGTGGAGGGCAGGGTCGTTTTTAGTGCTTGGGGTGAATGGGGTAGTTTTTTAAAATAGGGATTTGGGGTTTAGGCCTAAGGGAAGTGGAAGAGGTTGAGGTAGACTTAGGGACAGCATAGTGGGGGGTTCGGGGTAGTGTTTGTTAAGGGTTAGAGACAGCATGGAGGTTGGTATGGGGTCGGGGTATTTCAACATTAGGGCCAGGGCAGGTAGGGAGTTTATAGCTTAGGGCGGGGAAGGGTGTTGCAACCCTAGCCATGCATACCCCTTTACCATTCATGCCTTTACCATGAAAATGCATGGTAAAGGCCTGCTTGGTAAATGAATGCGCGGTTAAGTTAGTGGTTTAGGCTGCGTGGTAGAGGCATGCATGGTTTACCAATGCGTGCCTCTATCATACAACCAGAGTAAACTCTCTCCATAAAGTAAACACTGTTACAGTACTCACCTTTCTACTCATATCAACTTCATTTCTCAATGTATGTTCGGTGACTGTGAGGTGTCTGATACAGTTTAAAGCTGTCCATAGTAGGTCATTCATTTTGGAACAGACATTGAGTATCTTCAGTAAACAGTTTTTTTATGAACAGTTGTACACATATTGAACACTGTGTGCAATAAGGGTTTACCATATATCTGTGGTTGATTATTAATGTGAACCAGGCTACCCGTGAAGTTTAAGGTATAGGGTCAATGGTGCTAATAACACAGGCTTGCTACTCCTAAAGATATTACATCTGAGATGAAATTAAGATTAAGGATGCTTCATTTTATTCTGTGCTATCTTGTACTGACTTTCTGGCCTCTAATGCCATACTAGTTTACAGACTAGCGTGTACAAAGGAAGCTTGGATTATGTCATCAGTGATATCATCAATGATTTCATTTGAGATGTTTTCAGTGATGTCATAAATGATGTGATAGAACATATCATGAGTGGTGTAAGTTGTGTGGTTATAAGAAATGCATGGCTGGGGTGAAGTTATAGTTAGCTCTGCTAAGTATAACTGATGATTTTCTGTATTTTTAGTTCAAAGTATTAATGTTGTCACTGGCATGTTATCCTAACTATAACATTACTTGAACCTTTGTTTTTTGTGATACACAGTTGATGATATGCGGTTCTGATGCATACGGCTCAGGAGGCGATGCATTGGTTCCGAAAGCGATGCACCAATTTTACTCCTGCAACAGGGTCAATGCGCTGGTTCTGTTACCCACAGACCAGAGATGCATCAACTCTTTTTGTGCAAGTATCTGGGTCCACTTCCAGTGAATCTGGTACAGGAGCAGGGGTAGAGACAGGAGGCACGCCACAGGCTCTTGGGGATCACAGTGATGCAAAAGCAGAGTCCAGCTCTCTTCAGCAGAGCCACAGAGAGTAGCAGCCAGCAGGGTAGCACAAGAGAAAGTAGGCCTTCCTGGTCAGCAGTCCAGCAGAGTGTCAGTCCTTGATACAGCACAGCTGTTCTTCTGACGAATTCCAGCTGTAGGTTCAGAGGTTTCTGATTTGATGGTTCAGAGACCCAGTAGTTATACTCATTTGTACATTTGAAGTGGGGGTGACTCCAAAGAAGTGTCATTGAAGTGCACAAGTATTCATTCTTCCTCAACCATGGCACCAGACTACCTCTGGGGGATATTCAGCCATTTGTGTGGGTCAGGCCACTACTTATTCAGATGTGGGTGTCAGGTGTTACAACGTGCCTCGCGGCGAAGATGTTACGCCACAAATGCAGCACTGCAGTGCCTACAATGTTGGGCACTTGAAGGACTTTGGAGACCGAATTTTGCGGGAAAACATTGGCAGTGCAACAAACTGTTTACCCAGAGGCAAAACCACTATGGATTTTACAATTTGAAATTGAATCCTGTCAGCAGCCACTGTGGAAATCTTACCAGAACTTCTAAGACCACAAGGCACTGGGGCACAAGGCCCACCTGGGCCGGACCACAGGATGTTCAAAAGTTCTCTAAAGGCTGCTGGGACTTTATTTTGCAGAGCCAGTGATCAAGGGCAACATGCCCGAAACTTGTATGGCGCCTTGCTGATGGTGCAAGCATTATATAGTTAGGAATTAGCATATAAAAAAACCTTTGAAATTCACTTGAAAAACCATAGGTTTCAGGCCTTATATAGTTAGGAATTAGCATTTAAAAGAAACATTGAAATTGCTCCTATATAGTTAGTTGTACTAACTATATTTTGCGCACCTGCAATCCACTGCTGATGATGTCACATATTACATCATTCATGACATGGTCAGTGACATCACTGATGACATCTCAAATGACATCAATGATGACATCATCCACGTGACAATCAAATACACCTTTTCATACACTAGTAAAATCTTTCATCACTCTTTGTAAAATACAGAATATCATATTTGAATCCATTGACACAGCAATACAAGTATTTAAAAACCCACTCATTGATTCCTAGATGTATAAACACATCTAATCACTTACCTGTAGATTCACTCATACATGCTGTCAATGAACAATAGAACACTATCAAAAATACTTAAACACCTATACCGACATTACAACACATCAGCACACAACCTATTCACATATGAAGTTATCCTACTCACTTATGCAAACAATGGATCATATTTACATACTTACTTAGCTACACACTTATACAAACACCTCTTCATCTTTTCATTTAGATAGTAAGTCATATTTAGTATATTATAAAATCATGATTACAAGTATACAGTTATCCATACAGTCACTCACACAATCATTGAGTCTTATGTATACTTATTTATATACAACTACTGACACATACACTGCCTTTCCTTTTTCGAGTTTGTTAGACATGTATCATTGAGAAATATCTTTGCTCATCACCACACCCATAAAGATATTCATTCACCCAAACAACTGTTAGAACATGTAGTTTTAACTTTATATATCTACTGAATCAACTATTCAAACATCTTTGGGCAGTCACACACCCCCTACCGAACCACACACACATTCACTCTCCCATACAAATACTCAGTTAACTAATCAATAACTAACATAGACTTTCACATAGCTAGTAACCAACTGGAGAACCAGTTTACACAACAACTGACAAAGTGATACAGATATTCACACAGTTTAGTCACTATCCACTATATTTAGTGAGACACTATAAATTGTTAAAGTCCTCCATCCAAATATTTATTTTTATATATCCACTCATACTTTAATGCTAATTGCTATATAGATAACGCATATTTAAATAACAAAGCAAACCACATTCACTGGATGATGTCCTCAGTGATGTCATCATTGATGTCATTTGAGATGTCATCAGTGATGTCACTGACCATGTCATGAATGATATAATATGTGACATCATCAGCAGTGGATTGCGGGTTCGCGAAATATAGTTAGTACAACTAACTATATAGGAGCAATTTCAATCTTTTTTTTAAATGCTAACTCCTAACTATATAAGGCCTGAAACCTAGGTTTTTTCAGTGAATATATATATATATATATATATAAAATATATATATAATCATTACAAGCAGGTGTTTCCAGACATTGGTGAACTGTGTTTTATGCTGGCAGGCTCGTGAGCAAGGGGAAAACCCGAAACATGTTGAGCCACGTACTTACTTTGATGGATGGCGATAGAGTGCATTCAGTGGAGCCCTCGTTAGCAGAAGATCATCCTCTGTAGATGGCCTCCTCACATGGGGTAACCTTTTTTGAAGTGATGAATAGCGGCCTGTCCCGGTCGCGAGGAGGCCCGCCGTGATTTTTGCGGATCCAGGCACCGGAAAGCCGAGCGCCAGAGTGGAGCAGAGGTCTTCAACACGAAGGGGATGCAGATTACCACGGAAGCACACTTAACCTGACATCAACCCACTGCGGTTTTTTATTTGGGCAATAACGGAACACTGACACCACCCACTGTGGCAATATGAATTGTATGAATTGTTTGGACTGCTAAAACCACAATGCATCTTCATGCATACGCCGAATGTAGCGTCAAGACACGCCCACTAGAGCAACAAGTGAATCATTAAGAGCAGGTGTTTCCAGATATTGGTGAACTGTGTTTTATGCTGGCAGGCTCGTGAGCAAGGGGAAAACCCAAAACATGTTGAGCCACGTACTTACTTTGATGGATGGCGATAGAGTGCATTCAGTGGAGCCCTCGTTAGCAGAAGATCATCCTCTGTAGATGGCCTCCTCACATGATATATATATATATATATATATATATATTACCTACTGGCGGTCGCCAGTAGGTAGTTATAGTTAGGACTTAGTTTCCATAGGAAATCCGCAACATTCTATTGGGAATAACTTTGGCGCCGGTTGATGAATCTCTGCGAATTTCTCAAAGAAGTTGGCCCACTCGCTCATTCCCTGAAAGGTTTGGGGGGCTGAGAAAAAAGGGGGTCCCAAAACGTGTTTTCCCCATGTTATTTTCCATAGGACGATTAGACACGACTACAGCCCGAACAGCTGAACTGAATTACAAGAAATTTGGCAATATGGTAGACTCTGATTCGCAGATCGCCCTTTAATTTAAATGGTGTAAATCCCTCCAGTAATTGTTGAGAAAATCAAATGTGAAAAAATGTATATCTCTATAAGCGCGCACTGTGCGCGCACCTTGCGAGCACCTTGCAAGCACCCTGCGATTTCTTCAATGAAGCAAAGCAGAGTTTGCTATGACAGGGTGGGAGCTGCACGGCTACCACCCTGCCAAAGCAAATGGCAATGTCCCAGGGGTGGGCACCCCTGGAAATTGCAGGAGCCGGTCCTGGGGGTTTGTAGTCCCCAGGGCCATCGAGGGCTCCTTTAATTTGAAAGGCCCAGGGAGGTGGTGGCCCCAGTGGCTTGGGGGTCTGTAACGGACCACATTTAGTGCCCCAGGAAGGTGGTGGTCCCCAGGCATGTGGGGGGGCTCTTCCCCCCACCAATCAGTTATTTTTTAAAACAGAGCTTGGGGGAGGTGGCGGTCCCCCGGGCAGCATGAGCGGATTGGGACCCTCCCATGCATTTTTTTTCAAGCCCCGGGGAAGTGGCGGTCCCCGGGGCTGCGGGGACCCCGCAAAATATTTGGTGAATGCCCCCGGGACCTAGCCCACCCGGGGGCTTAAGAACGAACGCTGGAGGCTGCACTTTTTTTATTATTTTCTCAGCTGGATTTGCAACCCCAGCATGAATTTGGCCGATTTCTTTTTTTAAAGAAATGTTTTTTTGTGGCCTGGGGGTTCTTGTGGGACCTCCTGAGCAGGCATAGGCTCTCAGGGCGTGTCTACCCTGCCCCTTTTATTCATTTTTCACTTAGTTTCACCTGTTTTCTTGTGACTCGGTTACAGAGTCACAAGATGGCTGCCAACAGTTCCTGGCTTGGAGTGTTGGCAGCCAATCAGAGTGAAATTCGTGCTCTGGAGGCTTCGCAAACCCACCTCGGTGCTCAAATATGGATATTAATCTTTTTTTAAATTTCTCAGGAACTACTGAACAGATGTACGTTATTTAACAAAACGGGCACAGTCTAGAGCAAGACCTATCTTTTTGCCAAATTTGGTATAATTCCATACAGCAGTTTGGGCTGTAGCCTGCAATAAAGTTCCTATGGAAATTAACATGGAGAAAACTTGCTTTGGGACCCCCCTTTTTTCTCAGCCCCCCATGACGAATCACCCCCAAACTTTCCACATAGCAGCTGATATCAACAAAGAATTAGTTTTGAAAATTTAGCGAAGATTCGTCAATCGGCGTCAAAGTTATTGGGGGGTTGTCCCGGTTTTTGTATATTTTTGGGAGTCAATAAAAGGTGGGTGTAGTTGGATTTTTTTTGTCGAGATATCGATATTCCTCAACCGCGACAACACCCCAGGAAGACCAATAGTGTCCGCAAACAACTCACTACTGGAGCCCATCTCAGACTACATCGACCACTTCCTGACACCCCTAGTGACAAATCTAAGTTCCTATTTAAAAGATACAACTGATCTTTTGCAAAAACTAGCAGGAGTAACTTGGCAACCTACATTCAAACTAATAACTATGTATGTAGTTTCATTATATACCAACATTGAACACTCCATAGGGATGAATGCTTGTAAACACTTCCTGGGAAAGAGAAACATCAAATACCAAGACCATAACATCATGCTAAATGAAATGATCTCATTATTTTTACATAATACCATCTTCCTGTTTAATAAACAGTTCTACAAACAAATGGGAGGCTGTGCAATGGGCTTTTCCTTTTCCCCCAATTACGCCAATTTGACAATGGGGTGGTTAGAGCAAAATCTGGCATGGAATACGGAAAACTATGAGTTTCGGGAAAAGATTGTTCTATGGCTCCGATTCATAGATGATCTGTTGATCATCTGGGATGGTACTGAAGTGGACTTTGAAAGATACTTTGCGAAATTGAACAATAGTCCAGCAAATCTGAAATTCACCTATGCAATCAGCTCTTAACGAAATATGTGTGGAAAGTAACTCCCTTAAACAACATTGCATAGGAAAGAAACAGCCACCAATGCAACACTACATGGTGAGAGTTTTCACAATTAATCGTTACAGTGGAGTATTCCATACGGAGGAATCCTAAGACTTAGAAGGAATTGCTCATCTGACAATGAATTTATCAAGCATAGTCAACTGGCGAGTGATTGATTCCTTAAACGAAAGTATCCAAAAAAAGTAATCACAAAAAGTCTGGAAAGAGTAACAGCTTTAAACCGTAAACACATTCAGGAAAAAAAGAAAAAGGAAGACTCAGATAAAAACATAGTACGGATGATAACAATTTACAGTGTGGAAAACAACAAATTAATTCATATCATCAAAAAACACTTGGGCATTCTAAAATTGGATCCAATGTTATCAAAAATCATCGGTGATCACCCCAACATCACATACCGCCGAGCAAGAAACATAGGTGACAGAATTGTTCACAGCCACTTTCAGGACATCCCAAATACAACCTGGCTACAAAGGGAGGGCTTTTGGCTGTGCAGACAATGCAAAGTGTGCAAAATTGCTTCCCCCAAAAAAGAAATTGAGATCAAAAAGGGCATAACATGGAAAATAAAACAACACTTAACCTGTAAGAGTACATACGTAATCTACATGATGGAATGCCCCTGCCAGAAACGATATATCGGAAGCACTATTTTTGAAGTTAAAAAGAGGATCTTAGAACACATCCGTGCCACAGTCCATAAGGACCGAACGAATGCAATCACCAAACATATGGAACTGTGTCATGATGGCAACTGGGAAACAATAAAGTATTGTGCTCTTGAACAAATCCCAGCAACAGACAGAGGAGGAGATCGTACAAAAATTCTCCGACAAAAGAATCCAAATATATCGTGACTTTTAGGACCCTGGACCCGAGAGGATTGAACCAGAAAGAAGAATTGTATGTACATCTTTAAATTAACAAGGAAAAAGAGAAAAATAAATACTGCTCACTAGAGAGCTAAAAATGAAATAGATTAATCCCAACGATGGACAAGAAAGTGGGAAAATCTAAACCCAAAAACATTCTGAGAGACATAAAATCAAAACATGCTGTAAATAACTGAACAATTGGCGAAATTGCTCACCAGAGAGCCATTGAAGCGTTTGATGGCTAAAAACGTTATTATAACCATTATTTACTTTAGAGCACTAATCACAGAGCACTAGATTTTTCAAATTGCAAAATTTACAGTTATGTAAAGTCTTGTAAAAGTTTATAACCACAGTGACCAGAATGCACTTAAAAACACAGGAAGTAACTGTGTGCTAAGAAGTATAAATGAAGTCTGTTTTCTATTGCGGTGTATCCCGTGATCACCTATTATGGCATGGTTCAAAATTTGGTCAAATCCTGAGGCAGACTTTAGCAGACAAATTATGAGAGATTGTCTGCAGAGGGACAAAGGTTTACAGATCCCATGGCTAAAATACATCAAGGTAACTCTAGAGGATTTAGATCGGAAGGATCTTTATAGCAATCCAAGTGCAATATTAAATCTTGACAAACTGAAGATTAAAAAAATGTTGCTTGAACAGTTTGCCACACGTAGAGCAGGAGTGGAATTGTCCAAACGTTCAGTAAGCGCCCACTGTCTCATCAAGAATAGTGAGGGCATGGAACCATATTTGTATTTGATGCATAACTCTCAGGACAGGTTTTTAATGTCTCGCTTTAGGCTCAATTTATTACCAAATATACTGACTGACCCACCAGGTTTTACCTCAACAATTGAGCAGAAGGGTGCCTGCGGCTGCGACAATCGGTCTCCGCAGGACACCCTTCACTTTGTACTTTGTGTCCTTTTTACAAGATGCCTAGGCGTAAATTTCTGGCATCCTAAAACAGCCAAAGTTTCGTCATGCTAAAGTTGCTTTGCTCTTTTTACAAAGAGCAAATGAAATGCACACTTTATGCTGTATTATGAATTTCAAGGTCTCGGTGAGGTTAAGAAATACAAAAGGACAGGGTTAATTAATGGTGCCAGATAAAATACCTTTTTATTCTTTTACTTTTGATCGGCGAACTTAGATGGAGAAAAAAATATATATATCAACAAGAGAGAGAGGGCATGAGTAGACACTCCTATACCCCTGTCAGTATATCATAAGCAACTTAGGAGTGACTCAGTGAGAAAGAAAATATATTTAAATATGTGTTAATCTATTTTACCCCACCATAAAACGGTGAACCAGCTTAAGGAAACACCCACAATGGGCAACCTTTGCCCTTGTGTGTTTAAAGGAAAAGAGAAAGACAAGTCTTTCTCTTTATAAAAGGACCCTCACTCACCACTAATTGGTGACATGCTTCATCATTGGGTCCCTGCCGGGGTGGCCGAGTGCCCCCCCAGCGTGCTACAACGCCTGAATTACAGCGGAGCGGGATGGTGATGTGTGTAACAGTGCTCTAACTGAAATGTGAATATAACTGTGAGTACAAAGTTAAAAAATACAAGGTTGAAACCTATACAAAATTTTGTAATAAAGGCCAACCCGTATTAGGTTAAAAACAGTGTAAACGGACAAAACTAGGTTCTATATTAGAAAACCTGTGTCCTTAAATAAAATAGTCGGTCAACATGTTTCTGCTGTTAATTATGCAAAGTCGCTCAGCATTCGTCAGGACCTTTACAGATGGCACTCCGGTGGTGTGCGCTCGCTAAGGCGCACCCTCCCGTGAGGCTCTTAGTGTTAAAAAGGAAATTTTCATGACAGTGTTACTCACGGTTGTTACGGGCTGACGACATCCCTGATTGTAGGTACTAGGCGGGGAGTCGCGTGTGCACAAATTTGACACCGCGTGAAGATATCCCACACCGTCTCAACCCAGGGAGAGAGCACTTTTCTCTCGATATGTATTTTTTGCTCCTTTGAATTTCAGTGAGCTGCCACGGGTAACAACCGTGAGTAACACTGTCATGAAAATTTGAAAAATGTCTTGGTCTTGGAGGACCTGGTACCTGCTTTCTTTGGGCCCATCTTCTTCAGATGTCAGCAGCAGCACTCAGTTGCCCAAGTTGCTGAGAATGATGTCTGGTCAGGTTAGTCACACCACACGTGACGTAGTACAGAAGGACGTCCGTCTGGCAGTAGAACAGGTGATGAATGATGACAGACACCTCCTCTTCAGTCTTTTGTGCACCTACAAGCAAAGAAGGCAGAATAACATTAGTCGAATGTGGATTTTTTTTAGCTTTAATTTTAATTACTACTAGAAGTATTAGTACACTCAGTAATAGTAAGAATAGCACAGAACTAAAATGCAAATGTAGTGGAAGTGGAACTTGTTTATCCTTAATTTGTTCATCATTACGGATGGATGCAGCATCAGTGACCTGCGGCAGATAGCAATGGGGATGTGAACAGTAGTAAGCCAACAGGAACAATGGTAAGACACAGGCCAATTTGTCAAAAACAAAACAGCACACTACTACTACCACCACAGCTCCACATGGGCACTCTCATCACAGGTACATGGGTAAAGGCCAGAAAACAATAAACTCAAGCAGGCCTATATCCCTATATGGCCAGAAAAAGGAGGATGCCTGTTACACATCACAGCTTAATGCAAAAGAGAAAATCCCCATGGCTAAAAGGTTTGAAAGTTACACAACAACACAAACAACAACGGCATTTACAGTTTACACCCAAACAGTTAACTACACCCCAAACACCACATTCAATGCATTGCCACCCATGCCCTAAATGATGTTAAATTCAACAGACAAAATGGAAACCGCTACATCAAGCATCCCCGCTGACTACCTCTGGGACTCTAGGCCTACTGGCGGAAGAAATCACAAGTTTGTAGGCCTGCGACAAAAAAACTAAAGCACGATGGAAGGTCACACAAAATGGCCGCCCCCACATGGCCTGGCCACCCCCAACAACATGAAAAGAAAGAGAAGACAGACAATATATGCCTATGGCAAAAGGACAATGCTTTGCTCCACAAAATGGCCGCCCCGCCGCCCACATGGTCAGGCCACCCTCAAACAACAAAGTACATAGAGGACAGAAACAGTAAGTGGTCCATGCTCCAACAACTACAAGCAAATGACAACCTGAGGAGTTTCTTTAGCAAAATGAACAGCATCAACATTTTTGGGAAGGTTTTAGGCAACTCGAGACATATTGCTCGCGAGAATGCAAATTCGGCGTGTTCGGCACCGCGAACTGTACAAAACGTCGTTATCGCGTGCCCGAGCACGCACATTGAGCGCACGAAGAAGACAAAAACTGTAAGGTCGCGTTGTCGCACTGTGCAAAGTTACCAAAACTACGCGAGCTAAATTCTAGGGTTACCTAGTGCGCAGAAAAAGCCATATTATTCAACACACACCCAAAACCTGCAATTCAACACCAAAAACACATTTTGCTAATCAATCCAAAGCCATCCATGACCTACATGATGTTACACTTTCAACTTAAACACCCCAATAACAGTTGAACAACTTTCATGCACCCATGATGAGGACTCTAGTAGTACCCTTGGGCCTACTGGCAGAGTAGGCCACAAGCTTGGAGGCCTATGGCAAAAACACAGTGGCTACAAACACAAAATGGCCGCCACCACCTGGCCAAGCCACCCACAGAAAGTAAATGAACTCAAGCAGGCCTACACTAACTACATAAACTACTAGGGTTACCTAATTTTACTAAAAAAAAAAAAATCCACTACAACAGAGTATGCAATTAAATCCAATGCCATCCATGATGTTTTACAGACACCACAGAAACATGGTTGGACCCGTGGGTACCTCTAGGCCTACTGGATGAAATTTCAAAGACATACAACTTGGCCCCTCATGAAAGTACAGGCCTCCCTCAATAATAATTTTTAAGAAAGATTGAGAAGCACAGAAAACTGTAGTTAAAAAAACCTCAAACCAAACAAACATTTACAGTACAGCAATTCTCAAACTTACTTGTAAAAGAAAAGTTCAAATCCAAAATTCCTCAATAAATCCAATTAAATGCTATAATGCAGCAGACATACACAAAGAGTGATCCTTCCAGCTCCAAATCCAAATGAAAGTGAACACCACATGGACAAAGCACTGGGAGGAGCCTGGTGGACAGGAACAGGAAGTTGGAGACTCAGGGGCACTTCCTTTCTCTTGAAAAAAAGAGTAGAAACAAAAAGAGGACTCCTAGCCCAAACAAATACAGCCAAATCACAATCTGAGGGGTTTTCCTGAGCAAAATGAACATTTTTTAGAAGATTTTAACATGCTCGAGAGATATTCTGTGCCAGATTGCAGTTTCTGCGTGTTCGGAAACGCGATCTTACCAACATGGCGCTGCAAGGAAGATCGCGCGTCCTAATGACCTGTTCGCGCGTCCGAATGACGTTATCGCGTTCTCACAATCGCATGGGATTATGCGGCCGGATTCCAAACATCGTAGCGAATGCGACCGGGAGAGAAAAGCGAGAAAGTGAACGCAGAACCACGATAAGTCATTACCACGCACGCGAGAATGCTATTGAGCGCGTGAGGAAGAAAAACTACTACGCTACGCTGTAGATTGCGAAGTAGTCGACAACTTCGCGCTCGCTGCAAAGTGCGAAGTTACCGAAAATTCGCAAACTCCGCGAACGGAGCGTACTTCTCCCCCCAGGGTTAGTACATACAAGTTGTTACTATTGTAGGGTAGTCCATCCTTTATCAGATTATCTTCCTCTTTTAGCCATTTATCTAAATTGATCTGCTGCACACCTTGTTTTACCTTATCCAAAAACTGTTGTTTAGTACAAATATTTATTACCTGCTCAAAACCTAATATATTCTGTGGTGGTTTATGTGCCAATTCAAGTGAATCATAACCCCCAACGTCATAACATATCTGCCTTGGCGTGTTGTGTTTCAGGGCAGGAAAATAATAACTAGGGGTGGGTGGAATTTGCGTAATCGCGTTACGCAAATCTCCGTGAAACGGTAAAAAATCTCCACGAACACGCAGAAATTCCGCAAACACGCGGAATTGCTTGTTCGCGATGCTTTTTTCCTGTTCGCAATTGCGGTTTGCGTGCTGCAGGAGAAATATCTTGCTAACACGCATTTTGAGAACGCTAACAAGCAAAAAAGTACGCGAAGTTGCGGTACACAGAATTTTGGGCAATTTTGCGTTCTCCGCGAAATTACCCAAATTACCCAAATTCCGCGAACGGAACGGAATTTACCGCCCAGGTCTAATAATAACAAAATAATATTCACTAAAAAACAAGATTCCTCTAACCTGCCTGGGTGTCAGTGCCTTGAGGGATCAAAGAAATTGCACATTTTTATGATCTGTATAAACTGTAGCTCTTTGTACTGCACCCAGTAGATAGTAGTACCGCTACTGGAACCATACTTTTATGGTGAGTAATTCCCTCTCTATTGCAGTGTCATTTTGTTCAGCGGGCAGTTGCTTCCTTGAAAAATATGCGATGGGATACATGTGACCTGTAGTGTGATCTCACTGAGAGATGATTCCTCCTACGGCCACTTGCAAGGAATCGGCCTCTACGAAGTATGGCTGTATTGGATCAGGGTGATGTAGAACTGGGGCTGTGGTTGATTTGTCCTCTAGCAAACAAAATGCATCATTGGCTTCTTTAGACCACTTGAAGAACACTTGTTTCCCTTAGTAACCTAGTGATGGAGCTAACAATGTCTGATAAATGTGTGATAAATCTCCTTTAAAAGTTAGCGAACCCCAAAAATCAGCACCCACCTTTAATAGAGATGGATGCTGGCAAACTAGAATTTCCTGGACCTTTTTATGGCCATAGTGATTTCTTCTGGGGATAACATCTATCCCAGGAATTCCACAGATTGAGTGTGAAAGGTAAATTTTTCTAATCTTTTGAATCAATTATGATCTCTAAGTCATTGCAATACTGATCATACATGGGTAACATGTTCTATCATATTGTGAGAGCAAATTAGGATGTCATCGATATATACGATGACTAATACTTCAAGAGATTTGTGCACGCCTTCATTTATAAAAAATTGGAATGCTACATGGGCGTTGCCAAGACCAAAGGGCATGATGGTAGATTTGAAGAGTCTGAACTTAGGGGCCTGTTAGGAAGGTGGGTGGACCTGAGTCCGTCCGCCATCCTAGCGGGAACGGGACCGCCCGCCTGCCATACGGCAGTTTCGCACCCCTGATTATGTTGCGACCGCCACCGCGGCTGTCGCATCTGACATTTTAATATTGCTGCGGGTGCTGCTGGCTGCAGCATCTGCTGCAATGATAAAATGCCATGTTGTGCATTTCCATGCACAATGTGGCAGGCACTGCGTGGTGCCTGCCACCATGTGCATGGACATATAGGGGGTACCATAGGTATCCCCCAAGTGCACCCCACAGCGGCCCACAACGGGCCCCCAATGCAAGTCCTCACCTGCCTTTCCATGGCGGCATTGCCGCCATGGAAAGGCCTTAAAATCAAAGCATCATAATATGGATGACAGTGCCTGCTAGGCACCACCACCATATGTGAGCCCCAGCTCCGACCAGCCGGCAATCATATCGATTGACGACCAGCAGGAAAGCAGCAAATGGACTTTCCATCTGCCGCAATACCCACCGCCATTGTGATATGGCGGTGGGTAATTCATGTTACGATTGCATGACAGTCGCAACCGCCGGCAAGGCAGTGGCGATCGTTACGCCATCGTAATCACCCCCTGGGTTCGGAAGGTTGTCTTCCATTTGTCCCCGTCCCTAACCCTAATTAAATGGTAGGCTCCATGTAGATCTAATTTTGGGTATAATGTGGACTTTCGCAACTGATCCAAAAAAACAGGGATTAGTGGTAAAGGGTATCTGTTCTTAACCATAACCTTATTGAGGACCCTGTAGTCTTTGCATGTGTGTAAATCACCATTCTTCTTTGGGAGATAGAAGAGGGAAGAGGAAACAGGAGCAGTGGAATGACGAATGAAGCCTAAAGCTAACAATTTGTCCAAACATTGCTTTAGATACTTACTCTCAGTTTTCGATAAAGCATGAATGCAACTACGTGGTAGGCTGGCTCCTGGAACTGAATCAGTGCAACAGTCAACCTCCCTATGAGAGGGCAGCGGAGTGGCTTTCTGTTCATCAAACACATCCTGAAAATCCAAGTATTCCTTCAGAAGGATCTTTGAAAGTTCCGGTGCCACTGCTGCACACGTTTGGGGTAGACTCAGGTCTTGCAATGTGGTTTAACAACAGTATGGGGACCCTATAGTCACCCAGCGTGCAGAGCAACCAATAATAATATGGAGTTGCAGCCAGGGTACTCCTAGGATAGCACCGTAAGTGGGCATATCTATTAGATCGAAAGACATGGTTTTTGTGTGTCCATTCTCACAAATAAAGGTTATGGGAACTGTTTGATAAGTAACCAATCCTGATGGCAAATCAGATCCATCAACTGCCCTTATTTCTTCTGGTTATTGTTCCTTTACTTGAGGGACATTAAAGGAACTGGCCAAAGTTAAACACAAGAAATTCAGGTAGCCCCTGGAGCATGGGCAACTGTTTTCATTGTTGCTGGGAAATGATCATGGTGACTGAATTGGTTAGGTGTTGTTGAATTTTACCTATGGTATGAGCCAGGTATTGTGAGGTTAGCGTATTAGACCTACTCGGCCAGTTGCCCTTAGTGATAGCCAAGCTTGCTAGTTTTGCTGATTAGCCTCTGTGAAAAGTGAGGTGCCATGGTTGGGGGAGTTCCGATTAGCAGCTCATGGATGTCTGCAAGGGAGCAGATGTCGCTGGCCAGGCAGGATGCTAGATGAGGGAGAAGGGAGGGGTTCGGACTACAGGGCGATAAGAAAATGATTCTTCCTGAAAGGAATAAAGAGTGCCCAAAGGGGGATTAACTGGAATATTTTCATGCAGTTCAACTATTCTGGAAGGGCACATTGTTAATTATAGTTCAACTGTTCCGTCTTCTAGAAGGGCACGTGTTTAACTGTGACTCACAGTTTTCAGAAAATACTTGAATAAATGAATTCTTTATTTGTGTGGTTACTTAAAACAATTACAAAAATACAGTTTATATAATGACAGCTTAAAAATCTAAAAATCTAAAAGAGGAAGTGTGTGTGCAACACAATGTTAAAATTCGCTTTTGCTTTCTTAGATAAAAACAATCAAGTAATAATCACTCGTTTATAATAAATAAGTCTGTTTTGAAAAAGTGGCCAAAGAGCAGCCCCAGCAGTGCCTGCCTGGCAGCCTAGGGGGAGGTGTTCATCAATTTAATGCAGGTGAAATTTACACATTTGCCAAATTTGGCCATATGTATAGAGGCGATGGACTGCCTCCAATTGCTGTGCGAGTGCCCAGTTGGAGGAGGATTGGCCTAATGTAGATTCTGCGGGCTAGATGAAGCGCCGGGCAGCGGCAGAACACCAGCCAACCACGCAGCCCACAAAGACGCCATCCGCAATCACCACCATCTCATCAGGACCACCAAAAGAGCCTCATTCAAAGACCGCCTGGACAACAACGCACACAACAGCAAAGAGCTCTTTAGAATTGTGAAAGAACTCTCCAGCCCCAGCTCCTGCACCAACGACATCCCGCCATCGCAATCCTTGTGCGACGCCCTCGCCACCTTCTTCCACCACAAAATCACCAACATCCACAACAGCTTCAACCCGAGAATGAACCCGACATACCCTACCACTACGAACACACCCAACCCCAATGGCCACGTCTCTCTGACCACATGGACCAACGTATGCACCGAGGACATAATCAACACCATGACCACCATCCACTCAGGCTCCCTGCCAGACCCTCTCCCCCACCACATCACCAACAAAGTCAACAGCCTCATCGCACCCCACCTACGCAACGTCGTCAACCTCTCCTTCGAAACCGCCACCTTTCCCGAGGCCTGGAAGCACGCCGAGATCAACGCCCTACTTAAGAAGCCCAAGGCGGACCCGAGCGACCTCAAGAACTTCCGACCCATCTCCCTGCTTCTGTTCCCAGCTAAAGCCATCGAACAAACCGTCAACACCCAACTTACCCGCTACCTAGAAGACAACAACATCCTGGACCCCTCCCAATCTGGTTTTCGCAGCAACCACAGCACCGAGACCGCCCTCATCGCTGCCACAGACGACATCAGAATCTTACTCGACAACGGCGAGACAGCAGCCCTCATCCTCCTTGACCTCTCCGCTACCTACGACACCATCTGCCACCACACACTTCGCACACGCCTCTACGATACAGGGATCAGCGACAAGACCCTGGACTGGACCACCTCCTTCCTCACCGACAGAACCCAGAGAGTCCTCCACCCCCCGTTCCAATCCGGAACCACCAAAAACATCTGCGGCGTCCCTCAGTCCGATGCTGTTCAACGTCTACATGGCTCCCCTCGCTCGCATCGCCAGACTACACGACCTAAATATTATCTCCTATGCCGACGACACCCAACTCATCCTCTCCCCACCAAAGACCCCCTCACCACCAAATCCAACCTGCACCTGGGAATTAAGGGAGTCGCAGACTGGATGGAAGCAAGCTGGCTCAAGTTGAACACGGACAAGACGGAGATCCTCATCCTTGGGCCCAACCCCTCAGCATGGGACGACTCCTGGTGGCCCCATCACTGGGACCCCCCGGCACCCACCAACCACGCACGCAACCTGGGGGTCATCCTCGACTCCAAGCTCAGCATGACTAGCCAAGTCAATGCAGTCTACTCCGCCTGCTTCCACACCCTGCGCATGCTCCGCAAGATCTACAGATGGATCCCGACGAACACTCGGAAAACCGTCACCCACGCCCTCATCAGCAGCCATCTCGACTAAGGAAACGCCCTCTACGCCGGAGCCCCGGCAAAACTCATCAGCAGACTCCAAAGAATCCAGAACGCCTCCGCACGACTGGTCCTAGACGTCCCACACAGAGACCACATCACCTCGCACCTCATAGAACTGCACAGGCTCCCCGTCGACAAAAGGATCACTTTCAAACTCATGATCCACGCACACAAAGCACTCCACAAGACCGGCCCGGCCTACCTCAACAGCAGACTCTCCTTCTACGTACCCAACAGGAAACTCTGCTCCGCCGACCTATCCCTGGCCGCCGTCCCACGCATCCACAGAACCACTTCCGGAGGTAGATCCTTCTCCCACCGCGCCGCCAAGAGCTGGAACACTCTCCCCCTCCACCTACGACAGACCACAAACCTCCCGGCATTCAGAAGACTGCTCAAGACATGGCTCTTCGACCACTAGCTGCAGCCCCCCCAGCGCCTTGAGACCCTAGCGGGTATGTAGCGCGCTTTACAAATTTCTTGAATGATTGATTGATTGATTGAGTAAAATATGGCCCAAGGACTCACGTTTGTAGTTGCAAAGGTGGCACTCTGTGATGGCTGACCTACTTTCGCGGTTGGAAATAGTTCTTTGAGAGTGAGAGGGTGTAGTCTCGCAGCTAGAATTCTATATAGGACTTGTCTCCCCACAGCCTGTGTAAGATGAAGTTTGAGGCTGGGTAGTGAGAAAGTACTTGATTGCAGGCACATGGATAGTTTCCAACAAGTGTAATAAGTGCTGGCATGAGAAACAATTATAAGCAACTGCTGTAAGGTTAGCAGTGAGCTGTCCTCAAGCTGGCTTATTTTCCTTGTTTTGAACATCTGCTCATTTCTTGTTTTTAATTACGCTTGTACGCTTGTGCGCCTGCTACACATTAATTTTTAATCACTGTACCTGTAGGGAAACTACACTTAAACAGGGTCACTGGGCGGACAAGCCGAAGACATGCCGAAGGCACGACAGAGGCAAGCTCATCTGCGCCCGTCAGCATCCCGGAAGCGTCCAGCGCCAGCCACTATATCGGAGCCAGCCCAAATGGTATGCACTGGTGCTCCTTCAGTTCTACACAACTCCATGATCTGGCAACTGTTCCTAGATGTATTCCTTTAAGCCCTTTTACTCAAGGACCCCAAGGAAACAAGTGCTCTTCTTGTAATTTTAGCACTAAATGTAGTAAGCAAGCCTCCTCACATCATTCCGAGCTGCACCCTCCTTATAAGGCAGTGTTGACTGATGCCCGCTACCTACCAAAACATGGTAATAACATACATGACTTACTATGTGACGAATGTTTGGATGCATTGTTTGTAACAGAGACATGGATTACTGATTCCTCAGGTCCTGACATTTGGTCAGCAGTTCCGAAGGGGTTTAATATCATAAGGAAAGACCGAAACAAGGGCAGAGGGGGAGGGCTTGCTATTATCTTTAAGGATTGATATAATCTGACCCAGTTGCTCCTCATGAAATTGGAGAAGGAGGAGATATTAGGGTTGACCCTCTCCCTTTCATCTAAACAATCGATATCCGGGGGGCTTATGTAAAGACCTCCTGGTCCTACTGGAGTGTTTGTATCCTCCCTTTGTGAAGCTTTCTCCCCACTGACCCTTAGATATGGGCATAGTGTCCTGTTGGCAGATTTTAACTTGCATATGGACTGCAATTATGTAGAAGAAAGCCAAACACTCCTGGAGAACTTAACAGCTATGGGCTTATGCAAACCATCCTTGCCCATACTCACCTGGCTGTTCACAAACTAGACCAAATCTTCACTTCAATACCTTTCGAAGCTGATTCTCCTATTCCTCTGGTCTGGACTGGACTGACCACGATATCCTCAGGTTTAGATGGCCTAAAGTAAGTAATGTCCGCCCCTAAGGAAAGATACTTACCCTGCATGGTAAGAGCTTTTTGCAAAATCAAATCGGAATTATTAAGCGACAGGCTCGATGCTGCTAAGCCCTTTCTCACTGGCAATATCAACAAAGATGTAAACCAGATTGATAGCTGGATTGAGTCTTCCTGCCAAACCCTGGCAACGGAAAGTAGCACCCAACATCGCTCAAAAGTGCCTAACCCTTGGTTCACCCCCTCGATAAAAAAAAAATAATAATTAGCATGCAAACGTAAAGAGAGGCTATGAAGGGTAAACTATTGTCAAGAAGGCAAAGTTGACTATAAAGTAGAATAAGGAAAGTATTAAAAAGAAATTAAATGAGCTAAAAATGCCTACTTTGAGTCTAAAATTTTAAAGGCAGGAAACCACTCCAGAGAAATTTTTTAAATTGTTAAATCCTTTTCTGCTCCCGAAGGAGGCTTTAAACAGCAACTTCTGCCAGTGGAATGGTGCGAGAAACTCTCCTCGTTCTTTTGTGAAGAAATAGATACCATTTAGGCTAGCCTCCCACCTCCCAGTATGGGTAACGTCATACAAGAACATTGCATGGAGGATCTCGCTCTAGAGGTGGTAGGAAATCAGGAAGAGTCAGAACATGACCCAAACATCAATGTGGAAGTGTGCTCTCTGAACTCTTTCTCTCCAATCCCCTTGTATGATTTCTTGCGTGCCTTAAAATGCCTCAAATCAGGTACCCCGTTGGACCCGGCCACCTCCTTTATTCTTGCTTCGGAGGCAGAGGCTGTTAACCCACTGATGAATCATATAATGAATACCTCCTTCTTGTCAGCTACAATACCTTCCAAATGGTAACAAGCAAAGGTTATCCCGCTGCCCAAAAAAACCCAGGCCGACCCCTCTGATCCATACAACTATAGGCTGATTTCCCTTGTTACTGCCTTTTCTAAACTTCTAGAGAAACATGGGAACCAGCAGCTATCATCATATCTTGAAATGAACAGCCTATTACATCCCAGTCAGTCGGGTTTTCACCCTGATTACAGTACCAAAACAGCAGTGCTAGACATAGTTGACTCCATCCAACTTGGTCTGGAAGAGGGGAACAGGGTACAGCTGGTCTCCTAACCTGTCTCCACTTGATTGGCATTGGGGGGATTGGCCTGGAAATGGCTGGCATCTTTCCTCAAAGGAGGGGGACAGGAGGTATGGTGTCATCCCCATTCAGCCATGTCCCACAAGCTAAAGGTTGGGGTCCCTCAGGGCTCTGCCCTTAGCCCGACCTTGTTTAATATCTATCTCACACCTTTGGCTACTTTGGTAGAATTCTTAGGGGCAGAAATTGAGACTTAGGTGTCTATTATAATGTCAGGCAGATCGCCACCGCCCGCATGGCAGTGGCGATCCGCCCGACATTATCTCCCGCCCGCCTCTCATTTCCCCGCCATATTATGATGGCGGTGGTACCGCGGCGGACGGGAAGACCGTCCGCCGCTTTTCTGCCCGGTCGACGAGTCGCCTTATGGGAAAAGGGTTGAACCATCCATATTATTATGCAGATGGGAAGCAGCCTTTCCGTGGGGGCGTGGAAAGGAATGCGGTGTGTGCAGTTGGGGGCACGTTGCGGGCCCCCAGGATGTTGGGGGGGTGGGGGGTGCACATCAGGGGTACCTATGGTACCCCCTTGCGTTTGCATGCACAACGTGGCAGGCACAGCACGGTGCCTACCACGTTGTGCATGCAAATGCACAGTGTGCAGCCACAGCATTG
Organism: Lissotriton helveticus; assembly: GCF_964261635.1. Lineage (NCBI taxonomy): Eukaryota > Metazoa > Chordata > Amphibia > Caudata > Salamandridae > Lissotriton > Lissotriton helveticus. Next base: position 560,490,788 of record NC_136063.1, read on the forward strand.
TGGCGGGCGGTGCTGTGTGCACCGCCCGCCACAATGATGTGGATAGGGGATGCCACCCTGGCGGTGGCATCCTAATTGCCGTTGCAGAGCCGCCGCACCACTGGCGGCCAGTACCAGCACTGCTAGGGTGTCCGCCCGCCATCCTAATAGGCCCCTAAGTACCTTGCACTACATGGTGGCCTTTCCTGATCCTGTTAGACACCCTATGACCCTCGTTCCGTGTCCATGCAATAACATGTATGCAAAATCCATGTTGCACTTAATGCTATTCTAGAAATGTTACTGTACTTTTAGGAAAATGGTTTTATTCCCACTTTTAAAGGATATTAATATTAGAGACTATAAGTCAGCTATGCAAGTGTCTGCTTGACCATAGTGAGCTAAGTACAGCATGTTTTTAAACGTAGGAAATTTCATGTGAAAAGTAACATTCATGTTTTATGCTGACAAAAAGTATTTTCTTCATGCTTTTATTTGTCAACTTTGTGTCGAATCTGAATTTATCCTTTTCCTGATTCTTTTTGAATGTGACATGCTGATACTCTTCTGTGTCTTAGAAAGAAAATACTTTACGACACCTTCATAGTCTGTCTCATATCAGAATGTTGTTTTTAACACTATATAATTGTGTTTTATGATGTGATTCAAAACTGTTTGATTCTGTTTGTTTATAACTTGTCTTTTATAGCCCTTAGCCGAACAAAGTTTATTTGAATGTCAGTGATCCTGTTCGGCACCATAAGTTCCCAGCTTCATTTTTACATGGAGGCAGTAGGAAAAAAAGCTGAACTTGTCGGTTCTGAGGCTGAAACATGAACATGTACTACTTCTATCTGCTGGCTCAGAAAAGGGTAAATCAACAAGTTTTGGTCAACTTGTACTACATGCAGCAATACTAGGAAACAGAGGAGTGGATCCCTCTTCATGTTTCTGAGCGGCACTTTCTGTAGCTCATACCCCAACTTGTACGTTTTCGGAGATAATGTTGCACTTGAAGGCAGAATAGTTTCAGCAACACCCGTGCATGAAATCCTTCTAGGCCTGTGGCATGATTTTTAAAGTTGTTCATGACTTGGTCCTTGCCCTTCTTTCATGAAGGGTTGCTTCTATAGGCATGCTTGTCCAGGTATCACAGTGTAAAACTTAAGAAATCAAATTTAGTATCCTTAGGCTAAGTGAATTTTGTTACCATAATGTTAATAACTACATTTTTTAAAAAGCAAAGCTCCACGCCACTCTCAGTGAAGGAGAGTGACATCTATATGGTGCCTCTTGTCCTGGACTACAATCCTGTTCATGTTACAGCTGTGAACCTGCTAGACACTACGGGCCGATCCTTCAGTCACTAAATTGTTCACAGATGTACAGAAAGTTACAGCTTCTTAGCCACAAAAATTCTAGGGATCACCCACAAACACACAAACTCTGCTGAAACTAATCTAATGAAACGTGGGTACCTCAGACAGTGTTCAAAGTGATTTGTCTAGCAATACGAATATTACATTTCAATACAAAAAGATTTGTTGGGCCACATACACAGGGGAGAGGGTGTGGCATAACAGCCAGAGATGCCGACTTTGCAACTAGGAAACCAGATTGGTTCTAGTATAAGCATTACCTCAACATCCTGTGAATCCGGGAAAATCACTTGGGGGCTATTTATGCACAGTTTGTATCATGTTTGCTCCACGCAACATGGTGCATGTATGACGCAAATCTTAAGTTAGATTTATGATGCACACAAGGTCGCTTTGCGTGGGCCCGAGTAGCTACATAAATCTGTGTAAAGCAATTCAGCGCAAATCTCTGTGCAGCCTTACTATGCCGAAGGGAGGCGTTCCATGGGTGTTGCGTGGGTGTTCCCACGCAACTCCCATGGTTTTCGATGCATTCCCAGATTTACCAGAAATGAAACACCTATGAATGCAGCAAAAATATACGCCTTCCCAGGAAAGCCTTAACAAGGAGAAATATCTTTATTTCTCCTCGTTACTTTCTCTTTCTACATGTGTTGCATTCTGCACCACAAATAGCAGGAGGAATATGCCTCTCAGGATTATTTTTGTGTATGAAAGTTGCCCGTGCTTCACAAACACAATCCTGTATGCAATGCAGACCCCCTTGCACCATGGTGCAAGGGATCCTGCGTCGGTGCTAGACTGCCAAAAGGGCGTCAGTGCATGGGAAAATGCAGAAATGTGCCATATTGCCTTAAATACAGCACATTCCTGCCCAAGGTGGCTTGCTGTGCTGCACTGTGTGACTTTTAGGTAAAGAGGCCCCTTAATCCCCCCCCATCCCTAATCAAAGAAAAAATTTATGTGTCCTTGTTTATTGTAACTGGTGCTCATGTAGAGTGCTGCAACACCTATGGGTCGGGATTGTGCTATATGAAACTGCCAAAAAAATACAAATACACTAATGTATTATAGTGAGTTGTTTTACTTGACATAAACAAACCAGCAAAGCACAAAAACATATTCGGAAAATGTTCCTAAACATAATTTCAAAAAAGGGCGAATCACATTTCATATTCAATTGCTTACTGTCGCCCATTTAACCAGTTGTAGTTATTTTTTCCAATGTTCTTTATTTACCTCAGTTTTCCTTAATCTTATCTCTCCAGTGCAGCAATAGGTAGCCAAAAGTGTGTCCTGTACTCGTAATCCGTTGCCTTGTCCAAGTCTCGGTGCTGAATTAATACATCATGTTCTGTGCCTGATTAAGAGGCAAAGCACACAATGTGACGTACATAGCTGCCAAGTTTCAGATTGCTAATGTGTGACATTACCATGATTTAAGTGCGCTTATGGGCGACATGCCATACTTTATGTGTGACACTATGTGTGAAACTTAACTGCGATTAAAACCATGCAGAAAAGTCCCTGTAAAGAGATATATCAGAAATGACCCCACTGCGTGCCATTTGAAGCACTAGAAGTGCCATTTTTTTCAAATGTACTTTCACTGAGGGAGTGCTGTTAAAAGTTGGCATAATGCCATTGCATTTAAAGTTACCTGTGTCTGCTGAGAGCAGGCGCCACCCACCATCAGCCTTGTAAAACAGTGCACACTGTCCAGAGTTCTAACTGTAACAGCTGTTAATCATTTATTGACCCCCTTATCATCTGTCCTGGCTGCAGACTGGTAGCAGGCAAATGCTGAATTTCAGCATTAATCTCAGAATGCTGACAAATAGCTTTTCACGCTTGTGGCACAAAAAGAACAACTGCTGGTGAGCGCAGAGCAACTCTCCAAATTGCATACAAAATGTTCCAGTGCTGGAATGGCTAACGATTTGTGTTAGTTTGACCATGGTCGTCATGTTGGGGTCACCAAGAGTCATGCCTGTGACCTTGGCTTACCCCTTTCGGCCCCTGGTACTGCTTTTGTGACCCCTGGACTTAGAGGTGGCAAAATCATTGCCAGGAACACAGTGACAGCTTGTTGTTATGGACACGTTTGGGGCTCCATTCTCTTTGTTTTGCCTCAATTTAATTTAGTTGGAGATTCCCTTTCTTTGGTTTTTTTTCAATTTTTTTTGTTATTACACGAACAGTGAATAATGTTTTATTATTCAAAATTAGTGTAATAAAAAAAGAAGTACAATTAGCTGGACCTTCCCTGGCATTTGAGGCAGCGGCTGCTCCTCCGCAATGGCATCGCCCCACTGCCTGGGTCAGAGTCAGCAAATAAAAAATAAAACGATGTTCTAGCATCGTCTTTTTTTTCTCATTTGCCGGCTCTGAGCCAGTGCTGTAGGGAGGGCCGGGGCGAGGCATGGGAGGTGGGAGGAGACGTGATATGTGCACTCCTAAGTGCGCATCTCTGTTTGGTCAGCTGTCTCAGGCCGGCCAAATGCACATGCGCACTTAAGTTTCTCCAGCCCAGCTGCGGGGCTGGAGCAACCCCACAGACTCTCTGGTCTGAGCAGAGCATTTTTCCAGCCCGCTCAGGCCAATCCCCGTGCTGCTCTGAAGCACGAGGTTTGGATGGGAGTCTATCCAAGGGGCTGCTTGGACCAGGAAGATGACACGAGGCACAATACGACACTGAGGCAGCTTAAGGGGAGCTCTTTTTATATATATATATTATTACTAACACCCACCCTGCGTGTGACCACCCTCCGCCTCCCCCTCCCGCGTTGCCTCCAGCCGCCACACCACCCGTTGTTTGTGGCGGCTGCCACTGAGCAGAGGTAAGTAAACAAAAATGCCTTTAAATATATGTTGTGTGTGTACTTGCGGGTGAGTGTGTGTTTATTATGTGATAGAAAGTGCGTGTGAGGGTGAATGTGTCAGCACGTGTGTGAATTAAATTGAAAGTCAAAGGCTGTGTGGTCTCATTTCCGCTACCCATGGCATTTTGGTGAATTTAAGTTCATGAGTCTGCCTCATGATGCGTGGCACTTGGCAGGCTGGACGTGGTACGAGAGGTCAACACCAAGCACAAGCTGCACGTCCATAAAACTCTTTCTAACGAGCTGGCATGGCAAACATACCAGGGAGGAGGATCCGTGTTCAGTGAACAAGAAGAGTGCTGCGAGTACGAAACGCGTTTCCATCACTGGTAATTACGTCAGGAATAGAATGTTGACAGGCGATGTTTCAGAGAATTGCTTTGGCACCAAAGATCAACACACTGAGCCAAAAAGTCTGCTCGGAATTCTGACACAACTGCCAGGAATAACATGAAATGGCTTAGGCTGAGAAAAAAATGTAAAAGTCGTGGTGAAGGGAAACAGTAGTCCCAGTGCCACTGACTTACTCGATCCATATGTGGGCTCAAACTCAGGAAATGCCCAGCACTCACCGCAATCAAGCCCGGGGCCCGCGCATCAGAAGGCTCCTCCTGGAACTAATTGTGCGCGATTGAGACTGTGATTGACAAGAGAAAGCATTCTGGGAGTTGAAGGCAAGGAGTACAACGTATGTGGGACGCGGCAACGAGCCAGGCTAGTAAGACAATTTAGCACAGGCTCAAGGAAAAATAATAACGCATAGTTTTTGTATTGTGAAAAATGAATCACAACCGAAATAACTGAAGCAAACATCTTTTTACATTTACATCAATACTTTGGACTTTTCTGTAAACCATTTTAATTTGCCAGCAAGTTCTTGTGACGTGTTTGGTGCAGTTAAACCGTTTGACTGTCTCTCTCTTAAATTGTCTTTCTATAAGGTATGGTTGATATTCAGCCTCTTTGCTTTTATTCCATTATCTCATCGCGTTGTTCTCGAAGTGTGGAGAGCCATGGTTATCTCTGACTCACGCTGAGTGCTGGGGGTCGCCATCCACAATAGACCCTGGTAACGCGCCGCTTTGTAATCGTCTGCGATCTAGCTACGACCTGGGCCCGCTTGCCATTTACATTACACACGCATTTATAGTTTATTGCTGCCTAATGGAATCAAGATGAATTGTGGGTCCTGCCAAAAAGCTAATAGCCGTTAGAGCACTGGTCGTATAAAAAGTGCAAGAGACGACTGAAACTGAATTGACTTGATGTGCCATTGTCTACTATTTCAGAAATAGGCTGAAGGCGGTTTGGTATGTTTTACGTGCTTACTAGGGATAATACATGCCGAGTAAGTAAACTGCCCACCTTGAAACGGGGGGAGGGGGTGCTGTAGTCTGTCAAGCAATGACGTCACATGCATCACGCAAGCCTGCATCCTGACGCTAGGCGCTATCTAATACATATATGCCAGCGTTTAAAGAAGAGGAAAGTGATATTTAAAAACAAAAAATAATCGGGAGTATGTATTTCCTCTTTAACTTCTATTCAAGTAAAGCAATTTAAGGCGGAACTGCCAAAATAAACAAAGCCAGTTTTTTTGTCTCTCGAATCCGGAGTCGTCCGTCTGAATCCGATCTATTGGCGTGTATGCAAATGGCAAATGCCTTCAGCAAAATAATCGTCAAAGGTAAAGTGAATGGCCCCAGAACGAATAAGATGGAAGCAGTGTCTGCTGACACATGGCGAAACCAATGTTCACCGTCGAAGCCTCTGAACCCAAGGCTGGTGGGTAAAATAGGTTCTAGGCCCACCCCCTCTAAGTGTGTTCAGCAAGGGGTTGGACCACTGTCTCCCCCGATGTCTTCACAAACTGGGCTTTTTTTTTAAATTAAGCAAAACCAGTGTACATAATTTACGTTTCGGAATGAAAATGTAGAGTAGCAAGGAGGTCAAATGTTCCTTGTGGATCACCATCCCTGCATTTGTAGCCAATCAACAATGATAGCATTTAGTAACCTGCCTAATTAATAGTCATTATACAGGTCTCGACTGGACTATGCAAACGCTCTTTTTCTGGGTCTACCAAAATATCTTTTGACCCGTTTGCAAGTAGTCCAGAACTCGGCAGGCCGTGCTATTTACGGGCTCCCGAGACGAGCAGGTGCCACGGTCCTACAGAACACCTTACACTGGCTACCGATCGCTAAAAGAATTCTTTTCAAGTGCTTGACTTTTGCCTTTAAAGCTCTACAAGGCTCTGGCCCCAAGTACATAAGGAAACACCTCTCCCGATATGTACCCAGCAGGTCTCTGAGATCATCTTGTTTATCCAAAATGACAGTCCCGGCTATCAGGCGTGCAAGGATGGGAGGTCGATCTTTCCGCTACTTAGGCCAGATGGAGTGGAATGAACTACCACTTTCTCTTAGACAGGCTCCCAGTCTCCTTGCTTTTAGAAAAGAGCTTAAAATGTGGCTTTTTACTAAATAAACGTGTTACTTTCTCTTCTGTCTGCTTTTTAGTTGTTATGTTGCTGTCTTGCTTGCTGATTTTCTTCGCCAAAGCGCCGGGATGCTCCTCGGAGTAGCCGAGCGCTATAGAAGAAATAAATTAACATAACATAACATAACATGTTGTGACGCTCTGCAAATGAGCAATTTGTAATGCAGCTTTTTCTTTGTAAATTGCATCACTTTGCACAAGCCAGTTGGAGTGCAAATTGTACATACTCATTTACGAACAGGAGTTAGTAAATCAGCCTATCATTTTCCTATGCCTAATAATGGAAAGTTTGAAAGTTTTATTAAATTAGCACAGTTACTTAAAACCATTGCTATACAATATAAGCATTAGCACAGTTATCATATTAGAAAGCGAAAGTGGAAGAACAAACTATCCAGGTTTAAGGGCCTATATATATAAAAGCAGTCTTGTCATTACCAGTGTAATCACATTACTGTGCTAGGCCTGAAATAAAATGGATTAAAACAAAAGGTACTAAACCACGGGACAAAAAAAAGTATGTGATGAGTTTTGGGGGGGGGGGAGGGAGCTGGGAGCACAGGGTCCAAGGAGGGTATTTATTTATTTATTTATTTATTTATTTTCGAGATTTTTATTGCGCAAACAAATACCCGAAGGTGTCTCGGCGCATGTGGCGGATAGAAAGACCGAGCAGCAGGCTTACTGGTTGAACAACCATGTCTTTAAGAGCCTCCGAAAGCTCATCAAATTGGGGGCAGTTTTTATGGTGAGTGGCAGAAGGTTCCAAAGTTTGGGAGTGGCAACCAAGAAGCGCCTGTCTCCCCAAGTTGCCGTTCTCGTGCGAGGTACCGGAAGCAGGCAGGTGTTGGCGGATCTCAGCTGTCTCTTGGGGCTATACAACTGGAACGCTTCAATCAGAAACTTTGGACCGACGCCGTGCACTGCCTTGTAGGCGATGCAGAGGGCCTTAAATTTAATACGGCCCTCTACTCTAGCCAATGCAGATGACGAATGGCTGAAGTGGTTGGGTGGCGGCGGGGGATGTCAAAAAGAATTCTTGCAGCCGCATTCTGTATGGACTGCAACTTAGATAGAACGAGTTTCTGAGTATTAAGGAAGAGGGCATTCCCGTAGTCGATTTTGGAAAACACTAGGGTGGAGACCAGGGTCTTCCCAGCTGAGGTGGGGAGGTAAGGCAGTATTTTCCTAGTTTATTTTAGAATAAAGAACGCAGATGACACAACCTTGTTGACATGAAGGTTAAATGACAGCTTGCTGTCAAAGATAACTCCCAGGTTTATAGCCTTTTCAACTGGGACAGGTGGAGAGCCCAGCTGGTTAGGCCACCAAGTGGAAGACCAGTCCGGGGAGAGTTTACCAAAGGTCATGACCTCGGTTTTGTCTGAGTTAAGCCTCAGACAATTGGAGGACATCCAGGTACTGACAGAAAGCATGTCCCTTTGAAAATTAGCTGCCACCGCTGGGCCGTCCTTGTCGATCGCCAGAACCAGTTGGGTGTCATCTGCATAAGATGTAAGTCGCAACCCATGGGCCTTTATTACCCTCGCTAAGTCTGCTACATAGATATTAAATAGCGTTGGACTTAGCGAGGAACCCTGTGGAACTCCACAGGGGAGTGCAGAGACAGGAGAATAGAAGTTACCCAACTTCACTGTTTGGGTACGGTTGGCCAGAAAAGATGAAATAAGATCTCTAGCCGTACCAGTTATCCCCAGGGCTGTGACACGGTCGACCAGAATAGCATGGTCGACCGTGTCAAAGGCTGCGGACAAGTCCAGAAGGATCAGGACAGCCGCACCTCCCTGGTCCATAATGGCTCTGATCTCGTCTGAGGCCTTTATTAAAGCGGTCTCGGTTCCATGCCCTTTCCTAAAGCCAAACTGCGTTTCGTCGAGAAGTTGGTAAGTATCGACGAACTCTGAGAGTTGTTTATTCATCAGAGATTCGCATATTTTGGCAGGAAAGGGGAGACACGCTATTGGTCTATAGCTGGCCAGCGCTGTGGGGTCCAGGGAGGGTTTCTTCAGAAGAGGTCTGATCACGGCCTTCTTCCAAGGACCTGGATAGCGACCAGTTTGGAATGCGGTGTTACAAATTTCCATAAGTGGACGAGAGATCACCTCGCTGAGGTTAGCCATCACTGAGGGCGGACAGGGGTCTAAGGGGGAGCCAGACTTGGTAGTAAAGATGAGTCTGCTGATTTGATCTTGCATAATAGGAGCAAAGGACGAGAAGGGATCATGGTCAGTGGCTGGATCTTCACCACTGCAGACTCTGGATCTTGTCCCTACGTTCCCTGCAAAGGATGAGTATATATCAGCCACCTTAGTAGTGAAAAAGCTGGACAGAGCATTACAAAAAGACTGAGAGGGTTCAACCCCAGTTCCCGTAGAGGGGGTGGACAAAGTAGTGACCACTGAAAAAAATTCTCTAGCAGAGTTTCTGGCATTCTCGATTTGAGCCGAAAAAAATGCACTTTTTCGGGCAATGATAGCCTTTTTATATATTGTCAGGGCGTCTTTGTAGGACTGCTTGGCTATGGGGCAGTAAAGTTTCCTCCAGCGCCTTTCCAAGTTCCTGCAGTGTTGTCGGTGGAGTCTAAGCTCTTCGGTATACCAAGCCGCCGATGGGGATATTCTGTTAGGTCGCATAGGCTTCTCCGGGGCCACCTGATCAGCAGCGTTCCCAATCCAGTCTTGGAAATCGGAGGCTGATAAAGCAGGATTGGTTATCCCCATAGGAGAGGATAGTGTCAGGATATCTAGCATCTGATGGATATCCATATTTTTCCAAGCACGGGTCCCTAACCTTGTTTGTGGCCTAGAGGGGAGAGGGTTAGCATGCCGGGTATGGATCGGAAAGATAATGGCCCTGTGATCTGACCACGTAAGAGGAAGAATATCCAGTACAGAGATGTCTGAGTTGTTGGTAAACAGACCATCTAAAGTGTGCCCCGCCTGGTGTGTGGTTCCCTTCACCAATTGTTGAAGTCCTAAGGTTAGGGAATCAGCAGTGAGTTGAGTGGTTTCGTGGTTGCCCTGTTCTTCCAGAGGGAAGTTAAAATCTCCTAATATCATGTATTCCGGCGAACTTATGATGTGATCATTAAAATCAGAAAGTGTGGCAAGAAAAGAATTTCGGGGCCCGGGAGGTCGATATAGCAAAATTCCCTTAAGGGCTTGTTTATGATTAATATTAATAGCAAAGGTGGCTGCTTCACAGTTAGTGGACTGTATAGGATCAAGTGTGGTGCGGTACTGATTCTTATAAATAATGGCAAGTCCGCCACCTCTTCCTATATGTCTGTCATGTCTAACGACACTATAGTCTTCAGGGGTTGCGAGGCAGAAATCCGGTCCTGAACCAGCATCTCCCCAAGTTTCGGTGGCAAAAAGGAAGTCAAGATCATGGGCGAGAATAAACTCGCTGATCTGTAAGCTGTGGCATGGAAGGGAGCGCGTATTAATGAGCGCTGCTCGACAACCATGGGGTTGAGTGATGTGCAGTTCATGAGAAAAAGTATTGCTAGGGGAGTCTGAGGCTGAGGAGCCAGTCAAACGAGGTTGCGGAAGTTGGTATTGACACCCAGGGCAAGGGATGGGGGTAGCGCCCACTGCAGTGGAGAGAGGGCGAATGATACAATGTCGGTGGGAGTGGCCAGGGTTCAACTGTCTTAGTTGCAAGGAGGAATAACGCACTAGAGGGCCAGGGGTTATGGCCCTGGGCCGAGTCCGGTCGCGGACGGGCGCAGACGGGCTTGGCTTAGGCGCGGCTTCGGCACGCGCCCGCTGCGCCAGCCTGCTGCGCCGTCTGGACATGCTGCAAATTATATAGGGTGTGAGGAGGGCGGGAGGCCGGCGCCCCCCAGCCACACCAAAGATGGCGCCCACCGCCGCCTACACCGGATCAAGAGACCGGCTGGGCGAGGCAGGGAAATGAGAAAATAGCGTGTGGAGAGGTGTCAGTGTTTCTGATCAATATTCCCACTGAAATAAACAGTTTCAAGCCCCCAAACAATAAAAATAGTTTTCGATCTAAAAGCTCCTTAAAAACGCATTACACAGCGTGTTCTTGCCAGCAAGTAATAGTATCGGTCAGACTAGCTCGCAGCCCTAGTTACTCTCGCTAGGGAGAGCTCTAATTAGGCAGCGAGGGCAAGGTGAGAGCCAAGCTAAATAGCCTGGGAGGGCGGGAGGCCGGCGCGACTAGAGCGCACCCCCCAGCCACACCAAAGATGGCGCCCACCGCCGCCTACACCGGATCAAAAGACCGGCTGGGCGAGGCAGGGAAATGAGAAAATAGCGTGTGGAGAGGTGTCAGTGTTCCTGATCAATATTCCCACTGAAATAAACAGTTTCAAGCCCCCAAACAATAAAAATAGTTTTCGATCTAAAAGCTCCTTAAAAACGCATTACACGGCGTGTTCTTGCCAGCAAGTAATAGTACCGGTCAGACTAGCTCGCAGCCCTAGTTACTCTCGCTAGGGAGAGCTCTAATTAGGCAGCGAGGGCAAGGTGAGAGCCAAGCTAAATAGCCTGGGAGGGCGGGAGGCCGGCGCGACTAGAGCGCACCCCCCAGCCACACCAAAGATGGCGCCCACCGCCGCCTACACCGGATCAAAAGACCGGCTGGGCGAGGCATGGAAATGAGAAAATAGCGTGTGGAGAGGTGTCAGTGTTCCTGATCAATATTCCCACTGAAATAAACAGTTTCATGCCCCCAAACAACAAAAATAGTTTTCGATCTAAAAGCTCCTTAAAAACGCATTACACAGCGTGTTCTTGCCAGCAAGTAATAGTATCGGTCAGACTAGCTCGCAGCCCTAGTTACTCTCGCTAGGGAGAGCTCTAATTAGGGTAGAAAAAGATTGTCCAAGAGTCTCACAAATTTTCCAGACCTTGCGAGTACTTGAGTATCTATGGACGTAAAACACAAGGCCGATGCCTCCCAGCATGACCTAATGCCCCATTTTAAATATAATGGTTTTAAGAGGAATCTTCTGGGGGCATCCAGGGCAGGGCAGCAGCGCAGAAGATGCAGCCATGATTCAGTATGGTAGTTGCACAGTCTGCAGGCCTCCCCCTCGCTTGTTGGAACCCATCGATTGAAGGCCGTGGAGCGCAGACCTAGAAGGCGCATAAACATTATGTTCTTTCGAGCCACTGCGTTTAGATTTTCCAGGAGATAAGATTGCGGTTTCCCGGGAAGGTATGAGGTGTTCAGGGGGAGCAAGACGGTAGATGTTTTTAAAGCCTGAAGGTCCATCCGATGGGAGATTAATTTGACCTGCTTATTAATAATCTTTTTCCAGACTGGGTATGAAATAGTGTCTGAAAATAGTAATTAGTTATTAATCTCTAGCGTTTTTATGGCCTTTGTAATCTGACGATTACATGGGTTTCCAGGACTGGCAAAGGTTTCTTTTAGCCGGGATTTTAAGGTATTGTCTGCAGATTTTAGTATCCTTATAAAGTATTTCAAGGTGTCTGCCTCGCAATAGATTGATTGTCTTTGTAGGCCCAGCTCCAGACGTAGTCTTGCCCGCTGAATAAAATTCGGAAGATGAAGGATTTTTTTAAGGGGGGAAATTTGGGCGAGTTCGAGACTAACAGAGCATGCTCCAGGGAATGCCTGGTGCCCATAGTTTAAGGCAGGGAGAAGAGTAGCTTTAATCACCTTCAAAATGGGTTCTGCAGAAGGGCTGCTCAGGGACTGGTTCAGTCGGGTCAGGGAGTATGTTATTGCTCCTGCTCTTTTTTTCAAGGTAACTAAATGAGCTGATGGTCTAGAGGACTCGCTAAACCTGACTCCCAAATAATTATATTTTGAACTTGTATTGATTTTTGCAGGCCCAATATGCCACTTTAAACTTTTCTTATTCTTACATCCGCCAAATACCAGAACCTTGGTCTTTTCCTGGTTGATTTTTAAGGCGTTGGCGGTGTTATATGTATGGAGCATACTTAGCGCTCGTTGAAGACCCAATTTTGCCTGGTCCATTATGACGATGTCATCGGCATATTGTAGTATGTGCAGATTCCTTTTAGCAGGGCCCAGTTTTGGCGGGAGAAGATTGCTGTTTTCCAGGATTGTTCCAAGATCGGCAGTTTAAGGATTGAACAAAAGGGGTCAAGAACACAGCCTTGCTTTAAGCCGTCTTCAATAGCGATTTTTGTAGAGACATTCTTTGGGCCAGTTTTGATTCGCACCCAGGTGTTCTTGTGCAAGGAGATGAGTGCTCCTAGCAGGCTCTGTGGAATCCCCCATTTATCCAGCTTCCTCCATAAGATGTTACGAGACACTTTATCAAAGGCCGCACTGTAGTCTATAAAGCAGCAGTAAAGGGGAAGATGGTTTTTTTGTGCTGCTTGTTGACTCAGAATGGCTACGGTTGTGATATTATCTATTGTGGAGGCTGAGGCTCGGAACCCTGTTTGGAAGTATGGTAGGATGTTGTTTTCTGCTACCCATTTTTCTAGCAGCCTAAGAAGACACTGGGCATATGCCTTGGCCTCAAGATCTAATAGGGCAATGAGTCGATAGTTAGCAGGGAGCGTGGCGTCTCCTTTCTTAAATATGGGGCATAAAATTGAGCTTAGCCATGAGTCTGGTAGCTGACAAGTCGTAAACGCGTTGTTGTATAAGGGGGCCAAAAGTTCCGCCCACTCTTCCAGAGCACATTTAAATACCCCGGCTGGAAGGCCGTTGGGCCCGGGGGCTCCGTCGTTTTTCATGGCTCTCAGATACTTGGAGACCTCGGCTGCAGTGGTCAGCTCATGGATTACTGTCTGGAGGGAATTGACACGGTCTCTTATTTCAATCACCACAGGGTCCGTGGCGTCACTGCAATATAGTTGAGTCACATGCAGGGCCCATTCTTCTTCACGAACCGCGTTTCCTCTGTTGTTGTTCGAGGAGCGGAGCTTATTCATGTGAGACCAGAACTTGGACAAATTAATATTGCCCCTTAACAAGGCGAATATGTTTAGCCACTCAGTCTTTTCTTTTAGTCTCTTGGCCTCTCATGACAATTTTTTGAAGGCCTTGCGCATTAAGGCCATGTTATTTGCAGAGTGCGCAGTGCCAATCAATTTGTGCAAGCGCACAGCCCTTCTTAGTGCTATTCTTTGGGTGGCTAACGCTGGATCAAGTGTCCGCTTCGGACGTGTCCCGTGGGATCTATATTGCGCCACGGGACCTGTTAGGAGGTCTCGTAATTTGACGATAGCGTTATCCCGCCGGTGATGCAAGTACATGGGAGCATTGTGCATGAGGATTGGGGTTTCTTCCATAAGCCAAGTTCCCACCTTGGCAGAACCCGATGAGTCCCATTTGATTCTTCTGACTAAGGTGTGAAGTTCGACCTGCATTGAATGGCCCACTTCAGTTGATTTGGCAGCGACTGGCGTTTGCAAGTGCATTGTTGCCGTTAAGGGATTATGATCGCTCTCCGAATGATAGGAGATTTCCATCCTGAATAGTTTATTTTTCCAGAAGTGGTGATAGGAAGATATAGTCGATAGTCGAGATGTTCTTAAATGTTGGAAAAAATTGAACGTCTGGATTCTGTTCCAGTGTAATTTGCTGAGCAGAGCGAAGGTTGTGATTAATTAAAAAGGTGGTCATAGCTTCTTTCTCTTTAGTTTTAGTGACTGGGAGGGCAGTGGTTGCCAGATCTTTGATGTTGAAGTCCCCTAGTAACAATACCTCCACGGATGCAAATTCCAATAGAAGATCTTCCAGATGTTTTATCAATAGATCTGTTGCAGTTGATTTTGTAGTTTTCGCTGTGTTGTGATAGCAGTTAATTAAGGGCATGGAGAAGGCCCTGCCTGAAGATGAAAGGCCGGTAATTAGTACAGTCTGCCCTGTTTCCAGATTCCGAAGAATAGGGGTGGCCGTTATCTTACACCTGTGCTTGATGAAGATAGAAAGGCCCCCAGAGGGTCTTCCGTGGGAGTTGGCCTGGGTGGCTGATTGAAAAAGTTCTTAATAGCCAAGCAGAGGCGATGGAGATAGAGACCATGTCTCCTGAAAACAAATGATGTCACTTTTGTTCAGAAATTCAATGGCTGATTTAGAGGCAAAAGTTGACTTTAGCCCGGCCACATTCCATGATGAGATGGTCAGTTTAGAGTCAGACCTGTTGGCTTCTCCGTTAGGAGGAGCGCTGCTGGGCACATGCGGTTGCAGGCCCTGGTTCAGGATACCCATGGCAGCTATCAGTAGTATGGAGGACAGGGTGGCTGGATTTACAGCTTATCAGGCGTTGATTATTATTGCATGAAATGTTTATGAGATTATCCGCTTTCGACGTTTCTGGAAGCCAGGCGTGGGTGGCGCCCCTGGACCCCTTCAGAACGCTAATGAGCTGCCTCACTGGTGCCACCGGAAGAAGAACATGGGGATATTTTTGTTGTGTTGGAACCCACATTTCGATGCCCCTGTTTTCAAATAGGCTGGCTTCCCTAAAAATTGCGTCCCTGATGGATTCCCGGGACCACGTTGTAAAGGTGGCCTCTGCGCCCCCTTTGCCTGGTATGGAGGAGAACTTGACCAATGTGAGGTCTGATGAAGTGACCCCGGACAGCGCTGAAACGTGGTTGAATAGTCGGATAAGGTTGTTTCTGTTAAGGGTGTCATGTGGTCCCTTATGAATAAAATGAGGGAAAAAAACAAGTTCTGCCTCGTTTTCCGGACATTGATAATTCTGACTCCTAGCTGGATCGTTTAAAGATGCAGGCGCCCTCGGATATTGGGGGCGTGCTTCCGGAGGGTGATGATTATTCCCACCCAGTTGGCTTTTTACTCCTGGGACTTGTGTAAATTGGGGCAAAAAAGGCCTCTGCGTGTGTGTAGAAGAGTCCCAGACGGCTTTGATTGAATCCTCTGGCAAGTGGCTCACACAACGGCCCGTCGCTTCGCCCTCTGTTGTGAAATGGAGATCTGCATTCGATGTTTTTACCAGTCCCTGGCCTTTGAGTGGGCTATACCGTGCGTCTGATATTGCTTCTGTGGGCTGTGCAATGTTGTTCTGGCTGTTCTGGCTGCCGAGGCTTTGGTCATGAGTCACTATTCCTTTGGTTTTATTTGACAAAGATCCATACATTGTCCTTGTGGAATATAATTCAGTGGCTCTTGCAGTCAGGGGCGCTCCCTGTGTCAGAAGCCCCGGTTTTTCACTGATATCCTTTAAGCCCACGGGAGTAATTCTTGTCTCAGTAATTTTCGTTTTAGATTTTGAGGGCAGGTTACAAATGGGAAAATAAGAGAGGCCCCTTGATTTAATAACTGGCAGACTAAGTGCCGCTGGCACATCAAGCCCCGCTCTCCTTTTCACTAGGCGTTGTTTTTTGGATTGTTTTTTAAGTTTCTTTCTCTCCCTCCTTGACAGTGAAGGTTTTGTTGAAAGATTGGAAGACGTGTGAGTCGAATTTGTGTGGGCTGTATCAGTAGGGTCGGGCTGCGGGATCGCTGGTTGCGGCGGTGTTAGGCTGCTGGTGTCGGTGAATTCCAAACCCGCTTTGGAGTTGCCTGGGCTGGTCGCCGGTGGCGGTGTAGCCGAGCTTTTTAGGACTGGTTCAGAAGAGGAGGGAATAATTTTTCTCACTACTGATAGGCCAACTGATGTAGCGGGGCGTGAGGGCTCTTCAGAGGAGATTGAGATTTGGGGCTCTTGCGTGGGTTTCACTGTCCCGTTTCCATTGCTGTTACACTTCACACTGTCCAGGAGTGCGCTCAGGATTTCTGGGAGAGATGAAAGTTTATTGATTATTGGAAGGCAGGAACAGGGGTTTGAATTGTCCAGCGGCCCTGCAGAACTTTCAAGAGACCTTAGCCTGGAGCCCAGGTCAGACAGAGCTGAAGCCAAGGTTTGAATTAGGTCAATCTGCAATTCCATTTTCTGCGACTGCCATAGCATGGCTGTAGCAATTGCATCTTGCTTTGCATGAAGGGATGTCAGTGAGAGCGAGATAGAGTTTATAGAACCCGATGAGGCAAACACGGGTAGCTCCTGATCCTCATGCACTATGCTAGAAGAGTTGGAAAGCCCGGTGTGTGAGCAAGGGATTCGTCAATTGGACAGATTATTAGATAGCAGAGGACTTTCATAATTTAGGCTCTTTTTTAAAGATGGAGGATCCTTGTGACTGATTTGGGGTTCACCTGGGCATAGACTGCATTGAAGTGGGGGCTTCGGTGTTGAATCTACCACTTTGCAGTTGTCAGGGTATTCTGAAGATGTAGACAGGACGCTGCCTTGAACTTGGCCTTGGACTTGTAGCTTAGCCGCCGTATTTAATACAATGGTGTTTATAGAGTCTGAGCCCAAGACTGGTGCACACGGGTTTCCTGGAACTGTGGAGAAGGCACTTAGTAAGGCAATGGAGCTGTCCTGGATCGTGATGGCGTCGTCCCGAGAGAGTGTAGGCATCTGTTGGTGTGGTCCATTTTCTGCGACTGGAGAGTAGTGCCCTTTCTCCAAGGTAATTTCCTAAGTGGCTTAGAAGTCTCCATGAAGATATTCTTTATGAGTTTATCGGAGTCAGAGCTTAAACACTCCCTCTCCCCTCCCAGGAGTGATGGGTGGCCCGAGGATGATGGAGAGAGAACTGCGGGCACCACGATCGACCAGAGGGTAGGCCACACGGCCTGCACCAGTCCAAGAACGGTTTGTCAGGAATTGTCAGGGTTCATTCCCGGAGTGGAGATTAAAATTGCCAATAGTCACTCTTCCTTCCGTCCGGGTGGATGCCCGCTCGCTGATGCTCCCCTCCCTGCTCCGCTCCTCTCCACTCCACTCAGCCCCTCTAAGTACACTAATAATTGAAAATATGAGAAATACAATTGTTAAATGCAATGTACTTCAAAGATGTGAACAACCGCTGTGTTTTCCTGATTCACCCAAAGCTCAAGCTATAAACATACCAGTACATACATATGCTTTTTGTCACCATGTCATGAACCACCTTTTCTGCAAGCTCATCAAAGATTTTTGACCTTTTTCTGGCCTCTTTTTACGTCGAGCCTTAGCTAGCGAGTATGCGTTGCTCTTGTGATCTGCTGTAGTAGAGTATGGAGGAAAACCCCACCCACTCACCGCCCAAAATTTTCATTGGCTTGTGTCTTTGTCCTTCGTAAATGCTGGCTTCCGATTGGTTAATAGGCTTGTTAGTCCCTCCTTAGTATTGTCATGTGGTTCCTAGGAGTCCCCCAGGACTTGCGCGTTTTGGATGACCTAAACTGAGGGCTTGGTGTCCCAACTGCTTTTGGACACCCCCACAGGATATGTCAGCCATTAGACCAGCTAGCTTTACAGTGCCACTACTACCACCCTGTATTCTACAGTGGTGTAGATAGGCTCTCGCAACCACTGAACATGACAACCTTGATTCCTCAGGGATCGTGGAAAACAGTTCAGTACGTTTTGCTCAAACACTCTTGCTTGCTTTCTCTCAGAAAATACTCAGGATAGCAATTCGTACTTTTTCAATAAGAATTTATTGGTCCAGCGGCAACTAGGTGTAAAACATATGTGCTGCGATAATCAGGATACATAAAGAAGGGGTCCCTGTACGTAACGAACAATAATACAAAGATAAAAATACTTATATACAAATGAGTTGTCACACTGTTATTTAATCACAATGTGCTTTTCAATGTAGTAAATTCATCACAGTCAAATACTTGCAATAGTGCCCCAGGGTTGGGAAGGGTGAGTGAGGGGAATGTGAATATGAGGGAGGGATGTGCAAAGTAGATCATTAATACAACAAATAAGCAATGAATGCATCATAAAATATATACAACAGGTTAATCTGGCTTAAAGGATTAGCCAGTAGTACAGTCAAAGCACTTGATGCTCAATGAAATGTCCAGAACGCCATGCCAGCGACATAAGTATTACTCAATTTGTTGATGGGAGCGCGAGCTGGTTCAGGTAGGTATCGTTGACGTTTCGACCCCTAATTTAGGGTTAGGTACACGTAAAACCTTAAGGGCGG
Source organism: Lissotriton helveticus (assembly GCF_964261635.1). Taxonomy (NCBI): domain Eukaryota; kingdom Metazoa; phylum Chordata; class Amphibia; order Caudata; family Salamandridae; genus Lissotriton; species Lissotriton helveticus. Next base: position 560,509,538 of record NC_136063.1, read on the forward strand.
GGTCTTCATCAGGACGTGGTGGGTGAAGCAGGGCAAGTAATTCTGTTAAAAAAGGGGGAATTGGGTGAGTGAATAAGATATACCAAAAGTTAAAACATGCACTCTGGGGTGCAGAACACGACACTAATCAAAAGCCATGGATGTGAGGAGAAAGGTAGGTGAATTCAATGCACTCCAATGACTGATGTATTAACTTATCAGTAGGTTAAATCAGAGAAACATTCTTTGCGTCTTAGGAAAATGAATGTAGGGTTTCAGACATTAATCTAGCTGAAATAATGATGCCATTGCAGTCATCATACTCATAGAGGACTACTATATATATATTTTCACACACGGAGGGTCAGAGGTTGCATGCAATTAAAAAGTGACACTCACACAGAACTTATGTTTCCTGAATCAAGTTGGTTGCATGATTACAGGACAGGCCGCAGCAGCGATCCTTGTATTCTGTGGATACAATAATAGAGGATGTAGAACTACTAGCGCTATCTATCTAGCCAACATAGTACACTGAACAAAAGTACCCAGTATCACTCCGTCATACCTTCAACTCAGTTGTATATACGTATTTTTATCTTTGTAATATTGTTCGTTACGTACAGGGACCCCTTCTTTATGTACCTATGAGCACCCAGGTCCCTGTGACTTATTTGGGTAAACCCCCTTTTGTAGCGATAATCAGGAGACAGAAGCATACAAAAGAGATTGCTAGTACCAATATAGTGAATAGTAGATACATTTCTACCATAGTGCTAATAGGATAAACCAAACAGTTCAGATAAAAACAGTAGCACTTGCATATTCCTAAAATGCGTGCCCTAAGTACGTTTCTAAAATATACCTAGCCTAACCTGGATGTGTAGGTGTATGTTCGTATAGCTATGCGTATCTGTAGCCAAGAAACCCCTAGGGAAGAACCAGCCCCTCACCTGATGGTTCAGAATGAAGGACCCCATCTCTGCGTCGAGGATGACAACCTGCAAAGGATGTCAGACCTCTCTGTGTCAAAGATTCGGCATGCAGGACCCCAGTCTCAGATTGGAAGGAGTTCTCTTCTAATTTGTAGTGGGGAGCGAGGGTCTTTCATACTAAAATGGTCACTCCAGGGTTTTTTCTAGAATTGATATGTTTTTAAAACAACCATGGATGTTTTGAAAACAATCATCGATGCTTTTCTAGACAAGTGCAATCATGCACAGCTGGCTGTTGGCCAAGGATGAAGTAAAGTGGTGACCCTTATACAGAATAACTCGGCCGTGCCTGGGGATATGGTTCTGTACGTCATGTACAGGAATCCTGATAGAAGACTAAGATCCTGGTGTCAAAGAGACAGGAGCAATCTATTAGGTACAAGGTCACCTGTTTAGAATCGTTATAGTCGTGTGGATGGGATAATGTATGTAGAAATGGGGTATACATGATGGGACTATCCTAGAAGATATGACATTCACTCCTCATCAAAAGGTCAACAAGGTCAGCTAGGTAATGATAAAGCTAAGGCTTTTAAAAGGCATAAAATAATTTTCAATAAAACATACTAAAAGGTACTTAAAAGCGTTAAAAAAAGGTCCGTAATAAAAGTAATGTTTGCCTAAAAAAGCGTTCAAAAGGTCCCCTAAACTTGTATATATTATGATTATTGCGCTGAGCACCTTGAATACCATGAAGCTCAGTTAGAGCAGAGGCCAGAGCTGATATCCCTTCCAAGAAGAGTGGAAGCATGGCTTGGAGCCTCTAGAAATGCTGTCATCAACATGGGAATACGCTGTGGACACCTGCACGTGTGGGCCCGTAAAGGTGCCAGTAGCTCTTCTATGTCCAGCAGCGCAACTGATGGAAGTGTCAGACACAGGTCCAACACGCAGCCAAATCCGCAGAAGAGGCAACATAACCCAGGCAGGACACAATCTAGCCAGACCGGTCCGAAAGACAGGAATCAATGCTCACGCTCCTCTTGGCTCTCAGGTAGAACACCATGCGCTCACAACAACATTGTTCCAGCAGTGTTATTTCCATTTCGTGAGGGATTGCGACATCCATTCCAAAGCAAAAGTATTAAAGAAAGCTGGACCAAAGGAAGCCCTCCAAAAACGCTTCCAAGTAAGGAGTGTATGAAGGCTGGAATTACTCCAAAGATGGTCTAAAAGGTGAGTAAGAGACCTAATCCAAGTCACTTAAATAAGTATATGATCCACTCGTATCAGACATGGTAAAGATACGATGAACCATTTCTCTGAAATGGATCGGGAAGTTTGTATGGACCAGGGCCTGTATCTCTGCTGAAGACCTTGCAACCTGGAGATCAAAAGTCTCTTGGGCTGAAGTTAAGGCCACATTTTGTTCAAACAACATGGCTTTTAGTCTGCTCAGCAAATCAAACCTTATACTGGAAACATTCAATGAAGGCCGCTGTGGTGCCTCCCTAACTGTGTGAGCCGGGGGAAACAATACTTGCTTATAGCAAACAATCCTGAAGTTTACTGTGACTAGATATGCAATTCCTGGCATCATTCCACAACAGCCTTGATCATTCCGCACTAAATAACTTTCATTCGAAAGTGATAAAAAAAAAACAGCGGAATCACGGCAACTGGGGAGCCTTTCAAGTATCAAGATAAGTTTGCTTTCAACGCTTTACATGTTCCATAAAGCAACAATTCTTTGCACACTGAAGACCACTTAAAGCCTTACCGCAGTGTTTACCACTTAAGAAAACGTCAGTGTCATTATTTCAGCACCTATATCTATAGGTAACTCCCAGGTTTCTTGTATGAATCCTTCACCCAACGCTTCATACTTGCCTGCTTGGATGTATCTAAGGCAGTATTGGAACTGAAATGATGTGATTGGAAGTGTGATTTAGCCATGAATTAACTATTCAGTAGATGGTGACTCTGCTACAGTGAAAGGTAATTTCTCCAATTTTCAATAAGCAGCATGGTGTACTTTGCATCTCTGCGTGCCATAGTGTACTGTCTGTCGGTCAGATTGTAAGCCGAAAAAAATGTGTGCTATTAATGTATTTCCATGGCATGTGGCCTGAATGCAATGATTGCAGCATCCAACTTAAAAGCATTATGGAGCGCAATTGAGATTGCCCATGTTGTAGAATAGAGAAATCTTGTTCCATTATGTCAAATCAAATCAAATCAAGAAGCTTTATTCGATTATCACAAGGATATCATAAAAGCATACATTACATTAATCAATTTAAAATCCAAATAAAAAAAAATGCCAGAAGAAAAACATATCTTCACAGGGAACGGATGAATTAACATTTTCCATACAAACAATTAAAAAAGTTCAAAAAGCATTCGTTAAATATACAAATTCATATATCACATCATAATGAGTTAATAAGTATCATGTCCCTAATCTCCAGTTGTTGTAACCTGAATTACATAATCCTTAGTCATAGGTCAATGCAATAGTTGATGAAATAAATCGATTCAAATGATTAACTAAACACGGGATATCACTACTAGAAGACCCTTCATAAGAAATAATTTCGGGTGGGGATGTTGGAGCCATTCTGTACGTAGTTAATACTTTCTGGGAAGTAGTGTTTTCTCTCTGGACTTGTCTCTAAGGGCCGAGGATAGCGGAACCTGGGGTAAAAATCTTTGAGACCCCAGACAGAGATCGGGCCATCCCTTAATTGTGGAAGCCAGGATTGTAGATAAGGCACCACCCGATCACTCCAGAATCTAACCAGCACCAGGTCGCCTGAAAGGGCCTTTGGAAGGGGGCCAAGCCATCCCACCCTTCTAACACTTCGAATGGCACCATCAATGTTCGCTGGCAATGGTCGATTTCTGGACAGCCAATGGATGACCTTGTGTTTTAAATCCTCCGGTCTCTCGGTTTTTCCCTTTGTAATAGGTAAAACACCAGTGAGGACACAAACAAAGGGGGCGGCAATTGGGGGCAGATGTATATGCTTAGTGTAAACTGGGTTAGTACTAGGTTTCTCCTCATATAGGGGGGGACATTTAGCACCCCTACATCAGCGAAGATACTCTTCGTGGTAATGGATTCGGTGACGGGTGGCGAGGAGATACATGGGCAGTTCTGTGGGAGCATAGGTCTGTTAGGAGAGATGCTTCCTCTTTGAGGTGTTAACTTGGAAACCTTGGTAGCGGATAAGGGCTGTGGTGGACCCACTCCTGTCAGGTTCTTATTAGATTGAGTCGGTGCCCTAAATGAGCTCTCAATATCGCTTAGTCTATCCGCTAAGGAGTTGATTCTTGTAGTCAGGGGGGATAGTAGAGAAGAGACCACTCGCTCAATCAGGGCCAAAAGGGCTGCCTGATGGGGAAGTGCAAAGGATTCAATGCTATCACTGACCTGGGGTACTGTAGATGACATGCAGTGGGACGGTAAGGGATTTATCCAAGGCTTGAGCAGTTTAGCTTCCCTCCCCATGCTGTTTTCCCCGGGGCGCTTTCTTGTGACCATAGGAGAATTGGGGAGCCCTAGTTGTTTGATGTTTACTTCTACTAACGGGGTTAGGAGTGGGGCAACCAGGATATTATCATTTGTGTTCAATAACGAATTGGTTGGCAGTTGTACGGGAGGTGCAGAACTGGATAAGGCTTGAGGTGGGTCGGCTATACTCTCAACTGGTACATATTGAATGTGACAAAGTGCGTTCAATTCCTCCAACCAGGACACACTAGATGTAGTGTTAAGTAGCTGCACCTCGGGTTGTTTCGGGTCTACTGTGTGGGAGGGCAAGCGAGTTTCTAAATCTTCCAACTCACGAATAACAGGTAATAATGCCCTGTCTATCCTTTCTGCATAGCAGTCAGACCTCCCCCTAGTAGGATCACTTGGGAGAGTACAAGGATTGAGAGCCCCCTTATGAGACATAGCGACAGTGCAGCAGGAAAAACCCCGCATAAAGTCAATGGGTGTCAATAGGAGTACTCTGCAGTGGTTGTAGAAGTGTAGGTCAAAGGCACACTATACCTTATTCCGTAGAGGCCAAGGGGGGTGGCCCGCCCCGACCTTCCCAGGCCTCTGAGGGCCACAGAGGGCCCGCCCTATGCCCGGGCTTCGCTCGGCGTCCCGCGAAGCGGAGCAGAGCGCTGCTTTCAGGCGCCTCCTGGCGCTCTCGTGATGTCAAATTGCAACGCCGCCGCTGAGGCTGCCGGGAGATGTAGTCCCGGGGCGGCGGCGCTGTGGGCTGCAAAGAATTACTCCTGGTGGTGGCGGCTGCTGTGGGGGCCTCCTCGCTTCCCCCCTCCGAGTTTGTATCTCTCCCGGCGCTCAATTGCCAAGGACACAATGTTGCCCAGTGAATAAATCCGTGAAGAAAGTGTGGTCATACCATTGTCTACCACAGTCAGGGCCTTTTCAAGGTTAATCTTATCAATCTCACATAGTCTTTCAGCAGCTTCCTGTTGAGAGACTTTCCACAGTTCATTGTAGATGGCATATAAGAAGCGTTACTTATGCTGTTTTTTGTGACCTAACAAGAAATCTCTAAGATCCATGTTGTCTGCTAGAAGGGACAAGTGTTGTTTCACCTGATGTAGTGTTGAGGTTTTTAGACATTCTAGGCACTAATTCCCAACACTATAAGAATTCACTACCCCAGGGTCATCTGTGGGTACATAGCGTGGGTCAGGCCTATGGATATTAAACCTTTTGGTGTTACCCTTCAATCTCGCTTGACACCTATTTGTGTCGATAGGCCAAATCAACCATCCCTTCCAATTGAGAACTGAAGAATTGTATGTACCATTCTGTAGCAATGCACCCAGTACCTCTTCACTAATCAGTGTGTTATTTGAAAACCCTTCAATAGGTGTTGGTATGGGGATGCGTGGTATTTTCAGGTCTTCGATTTTTGCAAACTGGTAGCAGATAGTTTATTGCACTGTTCTGTTCAGGAATATTATCTGTAACGGTATGAGGAAAGCTCTAAATAAAGCCTCAGTTCCCTGAATCTGCCAATCTTCCATCCCCCAGATGGATTTTGTGTCTATCATGTCCCTCCAATAGTCGAAACTTTGTATAGACAGTTGAGAGATGAAAGGTGCTGAATATATGAGCTTTCATTCAATCAATAAGGTGTTTGTTAAGCGCAACTACTCACCCGTAAGGGTCTCAAGGCGCTGGGGGGTGGGGGGGTCACAGGATCCAGACCATCAAGGAGGGGGGTCTCTTAAAGAGCCAGGTTTTGAGGTTTCTTGCGAAGATGGGGAGCGATGTTATCTGTCTGAGGTGGAGCTATGTATTAGTCAGCATCATTTTCTTCGCAGTTGCATTTGTCTGTACTAGCTTATAGTAGTATGACATTTGGTCTGATGTATTGAACCTTGAAAAGCATGCACATTTCTGTGCAAATGTAGCAGAACTTTCTTTAGATGGTGTTGGGCAATGTTCCCATTGCTGGTAAGTGTTTACAGTGCGTGAAACACTAGCTCTGTGCAAAAAGTGATGACCAGAATGCTGATAACAAAACATGCTATCATAGTCAGGTGTATCTTCATACAATTCCCTGTAAGAAAATGCAGCACATTTTTCTAAATCAGAGATCGTAGTATTTGCAGTCTCAATGTCACAATCATCAGAGTGTGTACTAGGGGTAATGAAATCATTCATTGAAATTTTGAACACCTGTTGAATTTTCAAATGTTCAGTGGGGCCATATACTTCATATGAAACCCTATCCCAAACTATACCATCCAGTACTGGATGTGCTGAAATGTTCACTAGAACCAAGTCTTTTTGTTCACGGTGTGATGACATATATGGTTTCAAAACCAAGTTCACAGGTTGAACTGCAGAGCGTTGTGGGAGGTAATGTCCATTCAGTAGTTGGAAAAAGAGAGTTACTATACTAATCCAAATGAAAGGAAAATAATCTCTAATGGAAACCAAAGATGCAACCAAGCGTACACTAAGTAAGTCTTTTTCAGCTAGAGATAGGATTGTTGAAATTGTTCTTTCTTGGAAATGGGTGGCGTTTGCTCAGGTTCACTTGGATCTGAAGAAAGTTTTAGAAGTTGATGAAGTAGCCAGACGCAGTTCGATCTATCCTCGGGAGCTCAGCCGTGTTTGCAGAATTGGCAATTTCTTCTCGTGAAAAACCGTTGATGTAAAGTTCATTGTTGGGCCGAATTGCAATTTGTTTCAGTAGTATTTTGGTGTTGTTCTGTTTCAACAGGTGTAATTCGTACTCCGTTATTGGCTACTCCGGCATTGTGCACAGAGGAGTCTTGAAACATTATTAATCTTTCCATCAGAGGAGATCTGCGGCTACTCAGGACTCCATGCGGCCTGTTGTTGAGAATCGGCCATATAGTGTGGTTTGATCAGATCAATGGAGACAAATGTTTTTTCTTTTCGGCTGGCAAGGGGCGGAAGAAGTACTGTTCTTATTCCTTGAACCACCAGGACAGGTATAGGTGTTCTGTAAGATGGCCCAAACTCCTTCTTGTCCACAATCTTTTCTCTGACCAGGTCCCCAACCTTTGGGACCTAGACAGGACTTCCCCAGTGGCGGTGCATTTTACTAGACGTTGCTTTGTAATGCCTGGAGTTCATTGAGTTTCTGTAAAACAGCCAAACGATCATTTGATTCAAATGATTTTACATCCCCCACTGTGCTGGCACAATCGAGGTCAGGTACCCACATTCTTGTCACAAACAGGATCTCATAGGGGGTGTTTCCTCCCAAGGATTTTCTTGGCATATTGTTCAGTGCCCTCTGGATCCCATATAGATGAGTGACCCAAGTACTGACCACACCTAATACCCTTGCTGTTATGGATTGCTTTAGGTCCTGGTCCTTCCTCTCTACCCCTGAATTTCCCTCAGGATGGTACGGGGAGGAGTACCACAAGGCAAGGCCCATACTTTCCATGGCTTCCTTGTAAGGCTGACTGCTAAACGCAGGGCCTCGTTCGGAAAGTAACATGCCAATTGCGTACGTCCCGATGAAGACTCGCAAATCCTTTATAACAGTTCAAGCGTCAGTCGAGCGCTGAGGCCAAACCCATAGAAATCTAGAGCATGAATCCACTGCCACTAAGATGTACTTGTGAGCCACATCTAAATATAAGGGGCTACAGTGATCCAAATAGACGGATGCGAGTGGTCTGTCTGAAATGAGTAATGGTGTTTGTGGTGGCCGTTCTACGGTGGAACCTTTAATCTGCTGACAGATGTCGCATTTCAAGCCATAAGCCTATGTTTGTTTAGACAGATTTGGCCACCAGAATCGCCGTTTTAGTAATTAAACTGTAGCAGTGACTCCTGCATGTGCAGAGCCCAGACCCTCGTGTGCATTTACAATTAAACCTAATCTGCGATCTGTGTTTGGTATAACTCTATACCCCACTCCTGGAATTGGAGCATACGGTGTGTTACGCGCATCTAATATATAGGAATATTCGATTGGAAAGCCTTTCAGAACTGCAGAGCTGTTCTTAGAGGCATTGACGGCTATCAGTATGTCTCCGACTATCCTCATGCTAGAACGAGTGATTGCTGCAACGGCAGCAGTTTGCAATGTCGCCTTGACAGCTTCATCAGCCATTGAATTCCCTTCAATGTGTACGCCAACACGCTGGTGACTCAAGGTGTGAATAACTTGAGCTCGTGGCAGGCATGTTTTCAGCTTTGCCACTTGTTCCCATAACATTTTATGTTTAATTGTGCAACCCTTGGAATCTCTAAACCCATTCTTGCCCCAGTAATGAAGATATTCATTGTAAGATTGCATGCAGTAAAACGAATTGCACACTATCAGTGTGGGAAATTCACGATCTGTGTACTGTAGTGCCAATATCAGGATTTTCAGCTCTGCCAACTGTGCTGTACAGGTACACAGACATAATATCGACTCCAAATATCGTTTGGACAGAATATCGAGTTTTAAATATCGTTTGGAGAAAATATCGACAGGACAGAATATCGACAGCCCAAATATCGTTTTTAAGGTAAGTGAAGTAATATCGATTGTAAATAATATCGAAAGTAAAAAATATTGTTTTTTATATAATATGTAATTATTTATAGTGTTTTTATGTTATAATATGTGTGAAAAGTGTCATTTTATGTTATAATTATTTTTAATTAATGATTTTGTTTAAATTATTGTGTAATTTTATTCTGTAGCGGGTTGTGGGTTTATAGGGGAATAGGGTGGGAAGTAATTTAATTATAATTAATTAAATATGTAAATTTATTAATTGGTAGTAATAATTAATTAATTGGTAATTAAATAATATATGTTAATTATTTAAAATTTAATTGGTAATTCATTTAATTTAATTTATTAATTGCTAATTATGTACATTAAAATAATGTATTTCCTGTAGCGGGTTGTGGGTTTATAGGGGAATAGGGTGGGAAGTAATTTAATTATATTTATTAAATATGTAAATGTATTAATTGGTAGTAATATTTAATTAATTGGTAATTAAATAATATTTGTTAATTAATTAAAATGTAATTGGTAATTATTTTAATTTAATTGATTAATTGCTAATTATGTTAAATTAAAGGGGTATTTTTTGGGTTCAGGGTCAGTTTTTAGTTTTTGGGTAAAGGGGTATTTTTAGGGTTCAGGGTCAGTTTTTAGTTTTTGGGTAAAGGGGTATTTTTAGGGTTCAGGGTCAGTTTTTAGTTTTTGGGTAAAGGGGTATTTTTAGGGTTCAGGGTCAGTTTTTAGTTTTTGGGTAAAGGGGTATTTTTAGGGTTCAGGTTCAGTTTTTAGTTTTTGGGTAAAGGGGTATTTTTAGGGTTCAGGGTCAGTTTTTAGTTTTTGGGTAAAGGGGTATTTTTAGGGTTCAGGGTCAGTTTTGGGTTTTTTGGGCAAAGGGGTATTTTTAGGGTTCAGGGTCAGTTTTTAATTTTTGGGTAAAGGGGTATTTTTAGGGTTCAGGGTCAGTTTTTAGTTTTTGGGTAAAGGGGTATTTTTAGGGTTCAGGGTCAGTTTTGGGTTTTTGGGTAAAGGTTTTTTTTAGGGTTCAGGGTCAGTTTTGGGGTACAGGGGTACAGTGTAAAAATAAAGTAAAATTAAATTTACATTAATTTAATTTAATGAAATTAAATTAAATTAAATTATATTTAAATAATTTTAAATAATTTAAATTAAAAAAAATTATTATATACTTACCAATACTTACGTTGTAATGGTAGTGCGTTGTAAAAGTTGCGTTGTAACATCATATATCCACTGTTGCACTCTTTGCAGTGGGAATAGTAATTTTTACTCTTTTGTATTTGTACGTTAATAATATTGGCTATTATTTAATTAAATTGTGTTACTATATATATATGTTTTAAGAAATATGATTAAAAAAATATTATTTTTTTACTTTCATTAATTATTTAATTATTAAAAGTTAATTTAAGTATTGTTAATTATATTTTAGTAATTAATTTTTTATATTAATGTAATTAAACATTGTTTTTATTAAAGTCGATATTTTTTACAACTATATTTTTGTTAACGATATTTTGTACTCGATATTTTTGTACTTACCTGTTTGTACATACAAACTCGATATTTTGGTTGTAGATATTTTTTCCTCGATATTTTGGGTAGTCGATATTTTGGTAGTCGATATTATTTCAGTGATCCGTGCTGTACAAGCTCCTAGAAATTGTGCAGTCGCATTGCTGGGATGAAGCTTACGATCCCACATACGTCCCTTAACTATAGCACATGCAGCGCTATATTGCTGTTTACTTCCTAGGGCAGGCTGAGCAGATCCATCAGTGTAAATGATGTATTCATATTTTTCTAGAGGTAAGATTTCATTCGGCAGAGGGTATTCTTGTTCGTACTGCAGGAATGCTTGTGTTTTTAAGGTAGAATCCTATTTGTTATCTACATCTGTTGCAGTGAGAGAATTAGCCCATTATATTAATCGCAGATGTAGTGCTTTTACATTTGGAATGCTTGCTTTGGTAACAGCTTCTAAAGTTGGTACCGAAGTTACAACGATAATGCGTTTCCCCTGTGCTAGTGCTCTTTCTCTCACTGCAGCAGTCGGTACTGCGGTCAGTATTTTATCTGTTGCCGCAAATTGAAGTTCAGCATTTGTGTATAAATGTGATTTGTTTGCAATTGGAACTGTCTCACCTTCATTGAACGTGTGGTAAGTATATTGTGATAAACCAGGGACGACCCGTATGACTAAGTTTGTAGAATTTACATGTGTGTGTAAGTGTTAAGATGCTATCATGTCAGCCTGAACTGAACAGAGAGTATCTTTGTGTTGCTGTGTCCACTGATGTGCTGTGAAATCAGGGCTGATTAGGTGCTAGAAGAGTTTTGCTCTTTCTGCGTAAGCTAGAATGTATGTTCTGCCAAAATTTTGAAATCCTAAAATGGATTGCAAACCCTTTCAATTTTTTGGAGGCTGGAGTAGCACACACTTTTCTAAGAAGTTGGCTGCCAGGCTCTTGCTTGATAACTCATATCCCAAAAACAGGACATTGAGATGAGCAATTTTAGATTTCTTGAAAGTAAATGTTTTGCCCACAAATATGTTGTTCAGCCTTCTTAAGTGTTCAAGTAATTAATCGTCTGTCAGATAGATGTCATCTACACAGGACACTGCCTCCTCATCGCAAGTCTGTAATATTTGTGACACTCTTGCAGAAAATAGCTCCGGCTGTTCTTATACCCTTGAGGCAAATGCCCAAACTTTCCCTGAGTGCCCTATCGTGAAAAATGCTGTAAAATATCTGCTTTCTTGAGCTATATTTTGGCAGAAGAATCCATTCGAGATATCTAATGTTGTTTTGGATTTTTCCAACACAATGTTATTCATCAATGCAGCACTATGTGCGTTTTGAACTGCAAATGTTTGCATGCATGTGTTTAAATGTCGGTAATCTAAAACTAGACGACATGTATTGTCCGTTGTTGTTACTGGAAACAAATGATTATTCATTGGGGAGGTTCGAATCTCAATCACACCTTGGTATTTAAGTTGATCTAAGATTTCTTTGACCAGTCTTTTTGCATAATTTTATACAGGGTTCTGTCTCTGTGGATTTGGAGTAGAATTTAAAGGGATTTCATGGTGAGTTGACTCCACGTCCCACCCTACATGTTTGCAGTATAATGTCGGAGCTAGTGCTCACTCCTGCGTTTATGAATGTTTTGAAGATTCTTGAACGAGGTCGGAGAAAGCAGGGAAAATGACGCTTTCACCTTTGGGTACTCATCACAAATTCAGGCAGCCATTCTCTTTCTGCTAACAGTATGTCCTATCCAAATGTCAAATGTTCCAAAAAGAGAACTTTAACCTTCCTTGAGATGTCCCCCTCTGTTTGAAGTGTAATTTCATACAGTTTATGGGGATACTCACTCTGATATCAGGTGTTTCCACCGTGATAGGCTCATTCAAAACTGCCATCACCAGAAAATCCTTCAGTTTCTGGCTAGCTGTTGTTACTTCTGCCGCGCTGTCTAGCATCGTCAGAGCCCATTCCCCATTCAGTAGCTGAGTCCTCAGTAACCTGGGCATTTCCCATATTTAAGCCAGCTACTTTCTCTTTTTGAATTGAGGCTTTGCTTTAGGTTGCTCTTCCTTTTTGATAATGTAATCTGACGTGCAATGTGTTTCTCTTTTTGTCTTTCGTAGATCTTTAGGCTTTTGTTCTGATCAGCCGTCCCTCTCCGAGTGTTTAGATGAATCCTGGAAGGAACAAAAGGAACATGTAGCAGTGTGCTGCTACCTATCAGGGTTTCTAATGTTGTCATGATTCCTAAGGTTGTACCTCCTTTCGGAGGACTACCATTGGGGAGACTAACCCCTTGGTTGTGCATTCTTTTCTGGATTTTTATTGAATTTATTGGGGTTTTCCATATTTTTTTAGAAGAAGTGGGTGCTTGCTTTGAGTTGTCTTTGTCGGGAATACCTGCCATTTGTTTGCGTTTTTCCTGCTTTGGTTCGCAAATTATCTCTACCTAATTCAGCATATGTTTCTTCGATAATTTTGGGTAATTCTCACTCCCTATTTCGAGGTGATATTTTCCTTAGGCCGCTGTGTATGGCCACTGCTGCTGCCTTCCCCTTTATATTGCTCAGCATGATTGCAGAGACTTGGGCAAAATTACCCACAAGTTCCATTCCCAAGTCCAGGGCAGGTCCAGCCCCATACTCGTTCTGTATTTGTTTCAAAACTTTTGGAGCAACTGCTAAAGAAGGAGTACTGTGTATTCTGATGTAAACAGCAGCAAAGATTGTTCCCCAAGTGGTACAATCCTCAATCGAGGGAACCATCCCACTTGGCAAACAAATGGTTAGCATTCTAAGTTTTTCCTGCTGACCAGTATGGGGAAATACTGCTTCCAGCTGTGCAGTTTTTTGTGCTATCCAGAACGGAATTTGCTCCCGTTTGGAAGGAATTGTCCCTATTACTGATTTCAGTGTCTGTAGGTTAATTGTAGGTGTGGTCTCAGGTGGACCAGCTGGAGCATTTCTCGCAGGATGGACTGTAAATGTTTGCATGACAAACTGGACTATGGGCCAGATGTATCAAAGGGTTTTGCCCAGTCTGTGTCTATGGGGAAATGTGTTAATACATATGGCCCTAAGTGTCTGTATAGCCTGACTATGTATTTGTATATTTGACGTACTTCATCCACTGGTAATGTATCTATCTCAATATGTGGAGTGTCTGTTGCTGAGACCGGCCAGGTTGCTCCTTCTATGATGAGCGGTCCGAGTCTCACAACAGATGCTGTATGTGGGAGGACGCCTTTGAACCAGCTTTATGCTGCTAGTAAGTTAAAAGGACATTCCCCACAACAACACGCTGCTTGCTGACACAGCTCACCTTCAGTTCCTTTCTTTTCCCGAACATCAGGACCTCGCCGGACCCGCTACGCGGGTCCCGCATCGCCCCTTGATACCAGCAACAGGAGCTACAGACCACCGGGGGCAGTAACGTGATGACCGGCAGGGCTGCGAGCTATAGCAGGGACTCCGAGGACCAGGAGTCCCTGCGCGCCCTTTGGATCAGCTGGGCTGCTCTCCCTGCCGGCCCCGCCCGCCCGCTCCTGGAATTAAAAGGCTGCCGCACCTGGGAGCGAGTGCATTCCCCACAACGACACGCTGCTTGCTGACACAGCTCACCTTCAGTTCCTTTCTTTTCCCGAACATCAGGACCTCGCCGGACCCGCTACGCGGGTCCCGCATCGCCCCTTGATACCAGCAACAGGAGCTACAGACCACCGGGGGCAGTAACGTGACGACCGGCAGGGCTGTGAGCTATAGCAGGGACTCCGAGGACCAGGAGTCCCTGCGCGCCCTTTGGATCAGCTGGGCTGCTCTCCCTGCCGGCCCCGCCCACCCGCTAGTCGCTCTTCTAGGTATTTAAAGGTGGCACTGAGCCCGCTGCGCGGGAGCGCGCGGGATCAGCCCGGGAGAAGCCCGGGACAAGGGCGGGACCGTCTGTGGCCGTCCGGGGCCAAAGGAGGCCGCGCTGGGCCCACTCCCTTTCATCGCGATTGTTGGGTTATGGCACTGACAATACCGTGCCTTTTCTGACTTTGCTACAGACTTCTAACACCTATCCGTATCATTCCAGCCACAGTAGCGTTTGTTATCGTCTGTATAGTTTTTAAAAGGTTCTTGCTCTCCTTGCTACTTGTCCTGTTTGCAGGGACGAGATGTCATCTTTCGAAGCAAATTCTGTGGCAGGTACGGTCTGGTCTCCTATTTTAGGCCCTTTGGATAAATTCTTTGCCAAAATTAAGAATGAAGTTGATAGGGAGCTCACACTCGCTGAGAAACGAGCTGGCCGACGCCTCTCCATTGAGCTACTAAAACAAAGACCCCTCCCGCCCCCGGATGCAGCTACAGGCATCTCAGTGGACTTAACTAAATCCAAAGAACATGATAGTGATTCTTTTATTACAGAGGATATTCCCCTTATTTTTCAGACCAAGGACCCTGATCAAAATGATACTATAATTATTCCTGACCCTACTCCCTCTGAGATAACCGATAATCAGATAATTGACTTAAGCACTCCTTCTAATGATTTAGCCCCTCTTCATGACATAAATGTACCTTCCCCTATATTTACTCCAGTGGGGTCCGACCAACACCCCCTTAGTATACCAGATGGAAAGCCTAAAAATCATCCACTAAGGAAACCAATAAGTGCCCCAACAGTTACTCTGGCTCCCCGCCGAAGAAGAGAAGAAGGAAGTGTGCATTTAAAAGGGGAAGTAGATCTCCCACCAATCCTAAGTACACCTCGCACATGACCCCCCAAAACGGAGAGAAAGCGGATACTACAGGGCACTTGATTCCTAAATCGATATCCGCTCCTAGCTATGAAGGGTTATTAAACGATATCAATTGTCTTATAAAGGCTCTGATTCTTCCCCTCAACGAAAGGGTTATAAGGTTAGGGGAAAAAGTTGATCAAATCCTTCAAGGGCATAAGGGTATACCATGTCATAAATCTGAGGAATCTAGAAATGCAACCCAGCCTATTAAACAACCACACACTGAACAACCTAAGCTAACGACTGTTACTTCTAAAATAACTACAAAACCTACAGAAGGGATCCCCAAACCAGTGTTTGACAGTAAATCCCTTAAAAAATCTTCTTTAACCAATAACACTACCACCAAAGATACGCCCCATTTCAATACAGGGACCCAAAAAAGATGTTCTAATATTACAAAGCCCCCAGGTAATTCTACCCTTGCTCCCAAAATAAGAACAAGATCAAGAAACGTTGTTGACTTACCCCCAGAATGCCTAAACTATGTCATCGTACTTACAGGTGTTCCGCCTACGCCAGAGGGTAACCTAGAACATCATTCTAACCTCAAAAATAAGGTTATCTACTGGCTGCGGAAAAATAGACCACTTCCAACACACCTGAACAGTGACATCGTTTCGGTCAGACGATGCAAGTGGTTGGGCTCCAGACCTAAGGACATCGAGGGTGATGTGATTATAGTCAATTTTAAAGACCACAGACTGGTCACATACATCAGCGATTGGTTCCCTGGGAAGGGTGAGGGGGGGGATTGCCACGCATAATCTAAGTTACTTTTACCCAGAAGCTCTCATGAAGCCCCCACCCCCAAACAAATCACCAATGAGGAAGAGAAACCATCACTTCATGAACAAATGGAAACCTGAAGGCCCTCATGGACCTACTATAGCCTTGTATCCAGCTCAAAGACATTATAATGGAAATAACTCTCCCTTCTTTCAAACAATGCCCACCCCTCTTCAATCCAAGAGGCATAGATCACATGTTCCCTACAGACCAGATCCATCGATGAATCCGAGGGCCCATGACTTCTTTAATAGCACTAGTGATTTTTGTTTTCCATCTTGGCCGCTAAATCAACCCCTGCCAAATTACAAAAATCCTATTACCTATAATCATTGGGACAATTTTCAATCCTATAATCCCAAGGACTCCTGGAATATACCGTTGACTAATTTATTCTATCCTCTCTCCGGTCTGGAAGAGAATGAATGACTCAATGGGATTGATACAAGGCTGAAGTTGCTTGATGGGTACTGGATGCGTGAATGTTCCACTGTCCAAAATGTCTCATCTAGTTCGTTAAAGGAGCAGCAGGATAACATGACAGGGGGGGATTTTTCACCAAGATATGCTCCGGACCTCATTCCCGCACTATATCATTCCCATCTATCCTCCCATGATTGCATTTCTGCTACTCCCACAACTACAATGGCCATCCCAAATATATCTCCTCCGCTTTTGCGGAATTCCGTAGTGAATATTGGTATCCCACCGGCGGCCATTAGTAGGGTACCTCATTTTTATTCCCTGCTATCATGGAATGTGGCGGGCCTAGGAAGCAAAGTTGCCAATAAAGCCTGGTTAGATGTCATACATAAACATGCTATCCTTTGCTTCCAAGAAACATGGCTTCTTGAAGAAGTACATTTGTTAGGTTACCAGACTTTTCACTCTCCGGCCATGCCGTCAGCACAGGGACACAATAAGGGTGGCCTCTGTATTTATGTTTCAACAACTGTGGATGTTAAGATTCATAAATTTTTCTCCAGTCAATATTTCCAATTATTATCTTTTAAATGGGGTCACAATGAGAACATTTTATTAGTGGATTTCTACAATAACATGCCTAATAGTGAAATGGAGCCCACTATGACAAATATGTTGTGTCACATGGTCCGATTTGACGATTCTGAGGGAGCAAAAAAGATCATCTGGGTGGGGGACTTTAATTGCACCATTTGCTCGCCGATTGAAACAGACTTGTGTGGTTTATCAGATTATGGGGTGGAGGGCCCAATACACTTTTCTCATACAAAGATGGGGTCCCTTCAAAATGGTATTGTTTTTAATTTTGATTTTTCATTTGTCAATCATATTTGTTCACCCTCTGCCCCTTTTGAGCCAACCTTCTTTGGTAGGGGATGTAACTCGATAATCGATTTCGCCTTAATAACCAATGCTAATCCAGGGTTTATAACTTCCTGGGAAGTCGGAAAAGATATATCGAGTGACCACTACCCTTTGATAATTGGTGTAAATGTAAAAGGGCTTTTTGAAAATAAGGGAATTCCCCGCATTTATCCATATAAGATCAACCTATCCAAAACCAACGGATATGTTGTTAAATGGGAAAAAATTGTGCCCAGTGCGTTCCTACAGAAGTTGATTACCCATTGTGCTGTTGATGTTAATGTATGTTTGGAGGAACATGGGACTCCTAGTAATGTTATGTCCGCTTTTTCAAATATCCAACACCAGATTAAAAATATGATGTTCGGAGTCCCTAAAGGTAACCCAATAATCCCTGAAGGGTGGTTCAACGGGAAATGCACGAAAGCGTTGAAAGATCTAAAAGGAGCCCTGTCCCTGAAACCAAGAAACCCTCCTTTAATACGCGAGGCCAGGAAACTATATAAATTAGCTATTAAAGAAAGAAGATTGGCACTAAAAAAGAGAGCGTGGGAATCACTGATGGAGGCCTCTAGACAGAAAAATAGCTCTCATTTCTGGAGGGTGGTTAAAACCTTATACCAACCGAGGGAAAGTGGTAACATAGTGGATCTAGCCATAACTGGTGAAAGATGGCTAACCCACTTTAGTCAACTGTATAATCAGACGAGGGCTGGTGACACTATAGTACCCTTAAGGGCGAGTCTAATTACAGATAAAAGTGTAGCCAACAGTGGCTGTGAACACCTCTCACCCCACCCATTTCCAATAGACTTAACCTTTACCATAGAAGAAGTCCACGATGCCATCAGGGAAAGCGCTTCAGGTAAAGCAGCAGGACCTGACTGCACTCCGGTAGACGTTTACAAAGCAGAACCGGATTTCTGGGCCCCCCTGCTCACAAACGTTTTAAACAAGGGAAACCATAGCGGGTTCATTGAAACCTGGTCAGATGCCATCGTGGTCCCTATATTTAAAAAGGGCAGTAGGGATGACCCTACCTGCTACAGGCCAATATCCTTATTAGATGGTCTAATGAAAGTGGCAGGTAGAATTATTTTAAAAAGATTACAATTATGTGAGGAAGATCATAACGTGGTGTCCCATTTACAGTACGGGTTCAGAAAAGGCATAGGGACTACTGAACAGTGTTTAAATCTGTCCCTCTTAATCTCTAAGTACACCCAGGTCAAGAGTGGAGCTCTTTTTATAACTTTTATCGATTTAAGCTCCGCTTTTGATTGTGTGGATCATTCACTACTATGGACCATGCTGGGCGAATTGGGTATAGACAACCGTATTATCATTTTTATTAAAGAGCTTTACAATAACTCAGGGGCAAGAGTGAGGTTCGGTAAACAGGGGGAATGCACTGAGAAATTTCCAATCTCAAGAGGGGTGAGACAAGGTTGCATTTTGGCCCCACGGCTTTTTACCTATTATATAAATTCAATCGGACAACACCTCTCTCTTCTACCGAATGATTACCCCACCGTGAAAGGCGTACCCGTACCAATTTTATTGTATGCCGACGATGCGGCTATAATGTCCCAGACCCAAGTCGGCTTACAAAGGGCTGTAACCAACTTTGCATGCTACATGAAGGACAGAGGCCTTAGAGTTAATATCTCTAAAACATTTACCATGCCATGCACCAGGAAGCTTAACAGAGCCCCTTGCAACATATTCCTGGATAAACAAAAAATAGCTCTTACTGACGAGTTCTGTTATCTAGGTGTTCTGTTTGACAGACGGTGCCGCTGGAAGCCTGCGATTGCAGCCAGAAAGCTGGCGTTCATCCGCACCATAGGCGCCTTGCGCGCTTTTTCTGATAGACTTGGTGGTATGCCAATTAAAGAGCTGATCCAGATCTATCGGGCTAAATGCGTCTCAACAGCTACCTACGGTGCGGGTTTATGGGGCATTGAGAAGGACCACTCCCTGCAGGGTTGCGAAAATCAATTCATTTGTTACCTATTGGGAGTGCCTAAAAGTACCTCTACGTTCATGGCGCATATCGAGGCAGGATTTAAATATCTTGGTGACACCATTAAGATGTCCCCAATCCTGCTGTGGCATAAGGTGTGGGTTACACACGAAGCTAGTTTCAACAGGGATCTTATTGAAGACTGTGTGGCCTTAGATGGGGTTGCCAACTTTAGATGGTTATCATATGTAAGATCAACATTTATCGATCTGGGTCATCCAGAGTTCTTCGAAAATCTTAGAACCTTGGAGGGTATTCCAAGATCAGTTCTTAAAAAATTGATGACCACCCACTTAGAAACTGTGAGATGGAACCTTGAAAAACTAAGACATACAGCTTTAAGTTTTCAGGAAATTACCCCTAATGAAGGTTTGCAAACCTACCTGGCCGTGGTACCCAGTTCGTACCACCGAATGCTTCTGTCCCGCCTGCGCCTGGGGTCTTTTTATCGCATGGTCACCTTACCTAATATGAACAACTGGTCATCCAGTAAGTTGATCTGCCCATGTGATAACATCGCAGTGCAATCTAACATACACATTATGTTTTTCTGCAAATTATATACATACCCTAGACAACATTTTTTGAAACCTTTATTAAAACGTTGGGGTTTAAGAAATTGCAGACCAGCCTTTCAAAAACTGTTACAGCTAGAAGACGACCACGTTATTTTTGCCGTCTCATGCTTCTTAAAATCGGTAATAAGGTACAGAAAATCTATGTGGCAAAACATTTCTCCTCCCGGTACTTTGATGCCTGTCGTTGTTCGATGATATTGAATCTTAATTTTACATTAATGGTGTTTTATTCCGTTTCCTAAATGAATGTCTTTTTAAATGTTTTTGTAAGCGACTATTTGTACCAATCATGTATATGAATTTACAATTGATGTATTTGTTGTGCTTTTATGATTTTATCTGAAAAATCGAATAAAGCTTACTAAACAAACAAACAAGTTAAAAGGACTTCAATGTCTTCATATGGAATGTATTCATCTGGTGGTTCAACTACAATGTATGTGTGGAACAATTTAGTCACCGGATCTGCAGGTGGGAACTGAACCCAAGTATAGAATACCTCTTATCTGTATACCTTGTGTGCTTTGATCACGAAGGTAACACAGCCACCAGTTGCTGGTATGCTGTGTTCTAACAATTTCACAGTAACTGCATGTCTGCAATTTTCTGTGATGTTAATAGGTTTGCAACTTCATCTTTCCCCGAGCTACTCGCAGGATCAGTCATTGCCACAAGAGAAGAGTAAGGTTAAGAGTTAGGGTTTTTTACAATGTGAGGAACTGTTTATCTTTACAAGCTTGCTAAACCATCAGCCAATATACAGAGAATATCTGCTGAGTTGAGGCAAATTTCCCCTTCCCACTTCAGACGTCTCTGAAAAGGTGTGAGTAGGGTCTACTGAGAAAGCATGACTGAACTACTCAGATTTTTACTGTTAATATAAGAACCAAACCAACGTTGGCAGTGCCATATTGCGTAGTTCCTAGGAGTCCACCAGAACCTGCGTGTTTTGGATGACCTAAACTGAGGGCTTGGTGTCCCAACCACCTTTGGACATCACCACAAGATATGTCAGCCGTTAGACCAGCTATCTCTACAGTGCCACTACTACGCCCCTGTAATCTACAGTGGTGTAGGTAGTCTCTGGCAACCACTGAACATGACAACCCTGATTCCGAAGGGATTGTGGAAAACAGTACAGTACATTTTGCTCAGACACTCATGCTTGCTTTCTCTCAGAAAATACACAGGAGGGCAATTAGGACTTTTTCAATAAGAATGTATTGGTCCAGTGAAAGACTGGTATAAAACATATGTGCTGCAACAATCAGGAGACAGAAGCATATGAAAGAGATTGGTAGAACCAATATAGGGCCATATGTTGGTAGCCCAATACGGTTGGTAACGGTCGAAATTACCGAATTTTGGCCGTTACCGACAGGTATTAGGCATTTGAGATGTAGGGGCCAAATTTAAGGATTTGGTAATTTACCAAATCGGTAATATAAGGAATCGTTAAATTACCGAATCCTTAAAATACTGAATCTGTAAATTACTGAATCATAATGTAGGGATCACTCAAGTGAGTGCATTTCTGAGTTAAGGATTCGGTATTTACCACCAACTAAAAGTTGGTGGTAAATATCGAAAACCTTAGGAAAAGCAAATTTGTGCTTTTCCAAAAGTGCCATGTGACAGACATACATGCCCTTAGGACATGTATGTGTGCCACATGTGCACACATGCATGATTCAGGGGTGCAACAGGGTGTCAATGTGACACCCTGTCACCCTTGAATATGCACTCCCTATTACCGATTCGGTATTTACTGAATCGGTAATAGTGAATGGCATCCCATTCATTCCTATGGGCCTCCAGGCCCATAGGAATGAATTGGAATTACAGAATCGGTAAATATTGAATGGGTATTTACCGATTCGGTAAAATTTATAGAATCAATAACTACATACCATTTACTGATTCTGAAATACCGAATCGGTAAAATTCAGTATTTTAGAAGCGGTAAATTTGGATTACCTGCATATGGCCCATAGTGAATAGTAGATACATTTCTACCATAGTGCTAATAAGATGAACCAAAACAGTTCATATGAAAACAGTAGCACTTGCGTATTCCTAAAATGTGCGCCCTAAGTAATATTCTAAAATATACCTAAACTGGATGTGTAGGTGTGTGTGTGTATAGCTATGTGTATCTGTAGCCAAGAAACCACTAGGGAAGAACTAGCCCCTCACCTGATGGTTCAGAATGAAGGTCCCCATCTTGCATCGAGGAAGACAACCAGCAAGGGATGTCAGACTAATGTGTGTCAAAGATTCAGCATGCAGGAAACCCGTCACAGCTTTGAATGAATTCTCCTCTAATTTGTAGGTGGGAGGGAGAGTCTTTTATACTGAAGTGGTCACTCCAGGGTTTTTTCTAGAATCAATATGTTTTTTAGAAAACAATCATAAATGTTTTGAAAACAATCACTGATGCTTTTCAAAACAAGTGCGATCATGCACAGCTAGTTGTTGGCCAGGGATGAAAAATAGTGGTGACCATTGTACATAATAAATCGTCCGTGCCTGGGGACATGTTTATGTACGTCAGGTACAGGGTTTCTGATAGAAGACTAAGAGCCTTGTGTCAAAGAGACAGGAGCAAGCGGAACGTTTTGAAAATTGCCGTTTTCACGCACGAAGTGCCCGGACCTGGGACCTGCTACCTGCGTGATCTTTTCTGCCCCTTGACCAGCTGGGCTCACTGTCTGCTTCCCGCTGCCCGCCTCCTTTGTCAACTCGGGAGGCTGTGCGGAGGGCAGGAGACTCCAACTACCAGCAGCCCAGGGAGCATCGTGACACCTTTGGAGCGCCAGGAGGCGCATAAAAATAGCGTCTGACCTGCAGAGCGGGGGGAACGTTTTGAAAATTGCCGTTTTCACGCACGAAGTGCCCGGACCTGGGACCTGCTACCTGCGTGATCTTTTCTGCCCCTTGACCAGCTGGGCTCACTGTCTGCTTCCCGCTGCCCGCCTCCTTTGTCAACTCGGGAGGCTGTGCGGAGGGCAGGAGACTCCAACTACCAGCAGCCCAGGGAGCATCGTGACACCTTTGGAGCGCCAGGAGGCGCATAAAAATAGCGTCTGACCTCCCTCGCAGGACGCGAGCGGGACGCCGGGCTAAGCCCGGGCAAAGGGCGGGCCGTCTACGGCCGTCATCGGCAGGAAGAGGCAGGGGCTGGGCCCGACCCCCTGTCCCTTCAGAGACGTTCCTACAAGTAAGATTCTGTTGTCGTCCCTGTGACGTTTGTTAACTGCATTATATACAGACAATGTCCAAAAAGAAACCTGCTGCTCTGTCCGCAAACACCATGGATAACTATGTTGTGCAAACAGTAAAGAAAATAAATGAACAAAGGAGGGAATCACTTGGGCTAAGCCAGTCACCAGATCTGCGCAGGTTAAGCCCTACTTTACCTCTGCCGACTGACGATAGCCCTTTCGTGTTGGTGGAAACAAGGGTTTCACCAAATGCATCACCTATTACTGAGTCTGGTAGCCAGCCATTGAACACGTTACCATCCCCTGTTGTTCTGGATGCAGACTTTGACAATGTTATAGACTCAGACCCAGAAATAGTAATTGGTCCTGTGGAGGACGATTTATCACCGATTGAGCACACACCCCGGCCTGTGCGCACCTGTGTGAAGAATCAGCGGAAACAGGGCGGTTCAAGGCCAAGAGCGAAAAGGAAAAGAACATTATCCCCAGGCCCCTCGAGAGTTCCCCAAAAGGCTGTAGGGGAAGGGACTTTAAGAAACAGAGGGGATGACGAAATGTTCAGTAAACTGCTTGAGGTTTTAGAGGGTAAACTTAATGAAATTGTAAAACCTCTGATCTCTAAAATTGATAAATTGCAGGCTGAAGTAAAAAGACTTGGAGGTGTGCAAACCAAGTTGACGGAGGAAATAGGCAGTCTTAATATCTTATTAACATCAAGAAATACTACCGAAGGGGTTAACCAAGTTGGAGAAGGGACATCTGGTGTGCTGACTAAACAAGCCCATATGCCGGCCCCAAAGGGTAATCAACATATAACAGCAGCAGAAGGGAGCCCGTTGATAGTAAATTTATCACAAACACAAGTTCCTAGTATAGACCCACTGCAGTTTATTGAGGAAGCCTCACCTGTTGTGCTGGTGTTAGCTAATGTTCCTCTTTTGGACGCTGGTATTACCGAGTCATCTAGCTCTCTGACCAGTAAGTCCCTCCACTGGCTCTCAGGTAATATGAGGTTAGCACCTGGAGGGATACAGCAACTGGCACATGATATTAAAGCAGTTAAGCGCGTTCCCTGGATTGGGAATCGCCCCAAAAGATTTAAAGGGGATTGTGTGGCGGTGACCTTTGCACACCCTGGAGTACTCCCAAATGTCCTAACGCATATTCTTCCGCCTCAGCGTAGAAGAGGTACGGTGGTTCCCCTAACATTAAAATTCTTTTATGGGGAACAGCAAAATGTAACCCTACCAAAAACGCCAGCATTAGGATGGGATAACAACTTGAATATGCATAATCGTTGGGCTTCTCCCCTAGTACCAAGTCTTATATTACAAAACAGGTTTGATGCCCTGTCTGGTCTTAATAACTGCGATTGACAGGAGGTCAGTTACGAGATTGCCGAAGCTCCCGCAGGAGTAGACCTAATTCAGTCCCCAAATACTTTAGGTAGTACACTGCTTAAGTCTGTGGGTACACCTTGCAATATTTTAGAGGGGGCATCAACATCTTGCCATATTGCTAGTTGGAACATAGCAGGACTAGCTTCTAAATTTGAAGTATTAGGGTGGCTAGAACTGATCAGAACATTTGATATTTTATGTCTGCAAGAGACCTGGTGTCCAAACTTCAAGGGCCTTGATGGCTTTGTAGCATATGAGCTACCAGCAGTGGCAACTACCTCAGGGAGGGCCAAAGGTGGTTTGCTAATTCTGATTTCTGTGAAAATGCGAATTAGGGTGAAGGAGCATATCAACGTGGGCAATAATTCCCAGCTGCTGTGGTTAGCTGATGAGGCAGACAAAAACATCTTATTGATTAATATGTATAATAATGTTTTTGATGCTAGCAGACATATGGTAATTTTAGAATTAGACATCGCAATCAAACAATTGATGAAAGCTTCTAATACAGTTTTTGAGTTCATATACGTTGGAGATTTTAATATTTCTGTTTGCCCTCTCTCTAATCAAAGGTTGTGTGGCACTTTGAACCGTGTTGGAGAGCCAGCTACACATTTCCCACATAATACATATGGAGAAACTTTGAATTCTTTCCTACTCGCTTATGATATGGAGGTTCTAGAGATTGAGCAGGATGGGAAGGGTGATAGCTTGCCAACTTTTGTGGGGAGGGGGGCGAACACTGTAATTGATTTTATTTGTATGTCTTCCGAACTAGCTCGTTTTAGTTCTGATGTCAAGGTTGTAGACTATATGGTCAGTGACCATAACTGTCTTGTTATTGAAACTAGGTTTTGGAAAGTTTGTATTATTCCAGATAGTAGCCCTATCACAAACATTGATGTACACAGGCCGAATGGATTTAGAATAAGGTGGGCTGGGGATAAAGCTGAAGAAACTTCTAATTGCATCATCTCATGCTGCTCAAATGACATTTCATCAATCATTGATGAGAAGTCAAATATGGAGGCCTGTATTATTCATTTTACTAAAATCAATGTTTTTATTAGTGGTAAGTTTACTAGGGCTGCCGGAAATATTAACAATAAAGCCAGGGGATGGTTCAATAATGCATGTACTGTGGCCCTGAAGACCTTAAAAAAGGCATTATCCACCAAACCTAGAGACAAAACGGTTGTAGCCAAGCTCAGATCTGACTATAATTTAGCTCTTAAGCAAAGGAAAGCTGAACTACGTGAGGAAGCTTGGGAGAGATTCGATCTAGCGGCTGTTTCGAAAAATTGTACTCTTTTTTGGACAGTAGTAAACAGCCCTTTTTTAAAGGATGATAAATTCCCCGTGTTAACCTCAAACGTAGGTAAGGAGTCATGGGTACAGCATTTCTCCGGCATTTTTAATTCCAATATGGTAGCGTTGCCGACAAGTTGCTCTTGGCCAGTACTCAGCCTAGATATCACCTTACAGGAGGTTCTAAGTAGTATTAGGGCCAGTAAGGGCGGAAAGGCCCCGGGACCCGATGGTGTCCCAGTCGATGTGTATAAATCCGCACCTGAGACCTGGGGGCCAGTACTAGCCAAAGTTTTTAATGCTGCTGTTCGCTATATTATCCCGTGTACTTGGTCTGAATCAATAATAGTCCCCATTCACAAGAAAGGGGACCGAGGTAACGTTAAAAACTACCGGCCAATTTCATTGCTGGATTCGTCCGTCAAGATTATGAGCCGTGTACTCCTCGTCCGATTAGAAGAATGGGCTGAGTCCAATCAGATAATGACAGACTGCCAATACGGGTTCAGGAAAGGAAGAGGTTGCATTGAACAATGTTTAAACCTGGACCTCCTGATAGGGAAATACACCAGAGCAAAAAATGGTTCACTATACCTCTGTTTCGCTGATCTGAGCAGCGCTTTTGACTTGGTTGATCATGCCATACTATGGACTACCTTGCTAGAAATGGGAGCACCTAGGGAAATTATCTATTTTCTGGCCCGTTTGTACGAGAGGCTTAGCTCGAGTGTTCGGTACGGGCCCTCGGGCGAATGTACAGACAAATTTAGGGTCAGGAGAGGTATCAGACAGGGGTGTGTTTTGGCACCCCTGCTTTTCACTCTGTTTATTAATGAAGTAGACTCGATCCTTAAGAAGGCACCAGCGGACGCCCCTAGAGTAAACACAAGTACCATCCCCGTGTTACTCTATGCGGACGACGCTGTGTTGCTTTCTAGGACTCCTCGGGGCCTACAGCTTTTGATGGACAACTTTGTGGCCTTTATTGAAAAAAGAAAGTTGGTCATTAACAAGAGCAAGACATATGTGATGGAGTGTGGAGCTAGAAATGTCAAAACTAAAAAACCCTATAGGTTTCTTATTGATGGTCAAGTGGTGCAGTATGTGGAAAATTTCTGCTACCTGGGGGTTACCTTTTGCAAAAATGGTCGCTGGGATGTCGAGCATAAGGCGGTGCGCGACAAAATGATCAGGAGCGCCAACGGAATATTTGCTTTTGCTAGCAAATTAGGTAGTAGAAGGCCCAAGGAAATGCTTAAGATCTTTGAAGCTAGGTGTCTTTCGGCTGCTCTCTACGGAGCAGGGGTATGGGGGGTTTCCAGGGTAGAACCTTTACAGGTAGAAGAGAATAAATTTCTGAAAAAATTATTATGTCTCCCGACATCCACTGCTAACAATTTGGTCCATAAAGAATTAGGACTAAATCATCTAAATGACCTATTACTGTTGAGACCTCTGATACTATGGCGTTCGGTCTGGATGAAAGACGAAACCTCATTTAATAGGGCTATCATTGAGGATTGTTTACGTCTAGATTATTTTCGCAAAATCCCATGGATTAAATACACAATTGAATCCTTCTCTAATGTGTTTGGGTTAAACGTTGCATCAGATCACTGTGCTGCTTCGGATCTTTCTAAAGACAGTCTGAAATCAATCTTCTTAAATCACTGTGCTGAAAGACGAGCCACGGATGATCTCAAACTTTCCACCTGTATACGTTACAACCAATTGAACGAATTTGTGGGCCTACACCCTTACCTCTTCCAGGTAACTAAAGGGCAACATCGGTTTGTTCTTACCAGGATGAGGATGGGTACGGTCCACCTATTGGTTGCATTCCCTGAGATTAAGATGCGCCCTACAGGCCCATGTCGGTGCCACAGCATTTCAGAACAAAGCACAGAGCACTTTCTACTTATATGTAACCTGTATAGTGAATATCGTACATTCTTTTTAAAACCTTTATTTATTAAATTTGGAGCAAGAACCATCAAAGCGGCAATGAAATTACTTTTTAATTTGCATCACCCTGACATCTGTTTTTATACGGCTAGTTATTTACTCAAGGCAATTAGTTCTAGGAAAAGCATGAATTTTTAAAAATAATTTTTAAAAAATAATTTATTCATTGGAAACTTTTAAAGTGCGTTATTTGACCCGTTATATGTATCATACTGTATTTTTTGCGGATTGCGATTGCAAAGTGTATTTTCCTTTTAACTTGTATTATATGTGTGTACTTTTATGGGCATGATTTACATGTCTCCGAATAAAGTTTTTGAATTTTGACAGGAGCAAGCTATTTGGTAAAATGTCACCTGTTTAGAATTGTTATAGTCATGTGGATGGGATAATGCATGTAGAAATGGGGTATACATGATGGGACTATCCTAGAAGACATGACAGTACTGCATTGTCTTAATTTGTAACTTTCCTTGGCTACTGGCCCCTTTACTTTGGTTGTTACATGGTACGTGGTCTTAAGTCTGTAAGTACTTCTTTCTTTGAGTTTCTGTTGCTGTAGGCACGATGTGCTTTCCTTACATACATTTGCACACCATTTTATCCATAAGCTATTACATAGGCCAGCACGTTCATGTGCATCAGTTATATCATTTATTTATTTATTTATTTTAAACGTATTATATAGCCCTGGCTGGACCCCAGGGTATCAGAGCACTTTACAAGGGATAAGGCAGGAAAGATTGCATTAAACATTAACCATTTGTATAATGAGGAACTATACACGTGATGGGGACATAAAAAACGATACGGAAAAATGGGGAGATAAAATAAGGTTTACAATGGTTAAACATCCAATCTACAGTGGATTTTGAGGGCACGGTGAATGGGGATGGGGAGAAGGAGGGGAGTAAGGGTTGGGGAGACAGTGGAAGGTGATGGGCAGGGAAATAGTATGAGTGCAAGGGCAAAAACAACGAGAGTAATTGAAGGGAGAGAGACAGTAGTCTTGGAAGATAAGTCAAGAGGGGAAGGAAAGGGAGTCAGAGCATCAAAAGGGGGAAAACTATACAGTAGGGAGTGTGGTGGGGAATAGCATCCAGATAAAAGAATTAAGGGCCCCAATATTTGTTGAGAAGGTGCAGCTTGAGGTCCTTTTTGAAGCTAGGGTAAGGGGGGTTACAATGTAGCTCTTTAGCGATGGAATTCCAGGTGGAAAGTGCATTTCCAGAGAAGGAACGTGATAGAGTAGATTTCCTGTTTAACAGAGGCGGGACTAGAACAAGAGCGTTCGTGCTCCTTAATACTCTGGAGCAGCCGGCTTTGTGGAGTTTATCTGAGAGGTACTGAGGGGTGTTTTGATGGAGGGCTTTGTGCCTAATGCAAGCAGTCTTGTAGATGGATCTGCCTTCAATGGGAAGCCATTTGAGGGTTTTGAGAGTGAGGCAAATGTGTTCAGTTCACTTGCAGTCCGTAATGAGCCTGGCGGCGAGTTTAAGGACAGACTTGATTGGGGCTAAGTGGACTTTCGGTGTTCCAGAAAGAGTGGCGTTACCATAGTCAGTTCGGGAAAAGACCAGAGATTGACCCAATAATTTAAAGTCATCTGTAGGAATGAAGGGTTTGATTTTCTTAAGGTGATGGAGAGTGTAGAGTGCGCCTTTAGCCACATTTTTGATGTGGGAAGTAAGACTGAGGTTCTGGTCAATACTGTTTCCGAGGGATTTGACTGAGTTGGATATGGTGAGAGAACAGTTGAGGGCTATAAGGTTAGTGATCCAGAGTTGAATTGAGAGTGGGTTATTTATAGGGGAGAAAAGAAGGACTTCAGTTTTTTAGGGTTGAGTTTAAGGTAGTTGTGACGAAGCCAGGATTGAATTTTGGCCAGGGTCTCATTGAGGTGAAGAAAGTCCGCACGGGATTTAATCTTGTAATAAAGTTGGGTGTCATCTGCATAAAAGTGGTAATTGATTCATGCTTGCTTAAGGATGAGAGCGAGGGGTTCTATGAAAAGGTTGAATAGAGAAGGAGAAGAGAGAATAGAGCACTGGGGGACACCTAAGGAGACCAGCAAGGGTTTAGAAAGGCAGTCAAGCATTTTAATTTGTTGGGAACCATTTGAGGACTAAACTATTAAAGCCAAACCGATCTTTCAGAGTGTTAAGCAAAGCGGTGTGGTTGACAGTATCAAAAGCTGCAGAGTGGTCAAGGAGAATGATAAGAGTGGACTCCCCCTGATCGAGTGAGTGATGAAGGTCATCTATTATGTTAAGCATGGCAGTTTCTGTAGTGCAACCGTTTCTGAAGCCACACTGAAATGAGTTCAGGAGGTTGAATGTATCAATATGTTTGTCCAATTGGAGTAGGGCGCATTTTTCCAGGGCTTTGGATAGCAGCAGAAGATTAGAGATAGGACGAAGATTGTTTAAGTCATTGGGGTCGACTGTGGGGTTTTAGAGGGTAGGTGTGAATTGTCCAAGCTGAAAGGAGACAGGGGCACAACTAGAGGCAAAGGATAAGTTGATGATCGAGGTCCAATATGGAAGGAAGGTTTAAGCTTGGTGATGATGTTGAGGACTTCATTTTCAGTGACTAGGCGAAAGTAATGCCAAGAGGTGTTATTTTTTTGCTGGAGGTTTGTGGAGTGGGGGTCGAGAGGAGGAACAACAAGAGGGATGACATTTAAGATGTCATCAGTGATGTCACTGATCATGTCATGAGTGATGTAATATTTGAGGACATAAGCAGTTCATTGTGGGGGCACAAGTTATAGTTAACTCAGCTAACTATAACAGCTGAATTTCTCTGGTTTTGTATGAGTAAAATCTGACCCTAACTATATTGTCTCTATATCCTTTGTTTTTTTTTTTGTGAATGTCTAAGGTTTTTTAAATTCTATTTTCTAACTATAATTTTCCTGTAACCTTTATTTTTTTTGCGGACTTCTACGTTTTTTTAACTAGCAGTCATGTTTGGAGAGTGGTGGAGAGAGAGGGCTGGGCCTCCAACCAGTTCTCGGGGATTCTGCTGCGTAGGACTCACAGGAGGTACCAGGAGGGCTTCTTGGGCCCCAAGGTCCCTATGGAGCCAAGGTGATTTTATCCCCCAACTCGTAGTGTACAGGGAAACACATTTGTAGAGTGGTGGAGAAAGGGGGTGTGGACTCTGACAACTTCTCAGCAATCCTGCTGTGTGGGACTACTGGAGGTAAGAGGAGGGGTAGTTGGCCCCTCCAAGGATGTCCTTGGGGCCAACTACCCCACCTATGACCTCCAGTAAGTCCCACACAGGAGGATTGTTGAGTTCTGATAGCAGGCCACACCCCCTTTCACAACCACTATGCAAACAAGCCTCCTGGTGTGCTCTTGGTTGGAGGATGAAGTCCCCTTCGCTGCTGAGGGTTCTTAGGGACCAACTAGTCCACCTGTTACCTCCAGTAATCCCACACAGTGTGATTGCTGAGAGGTGCTCGCAGGACACGCCCATTTCTTTTTATTAAATTAAAAAGAGAGGGGGACCGTGTGGACGTCCTCCCAAGGCTACCCTCGTCCCAGAGACACCATCCCCCGGGGCTTAGTCAGGTTGTTGGGGACTGCAGGGGGAGCCTCAAGGCCCCTGTGGTCACTGCAGGCTCCCTGCCTCCTGCGGAAGCTGGAATTGCTTTTGGACATCAGGA
This sequence comes from Lissotriton helveticus, assembly GCF_964261635.1. Taxonomy (NCBI): domain Eukaryota; kingdom Metazoa; phylum Chordata; class Amphibia; order Caudata; family Salamandridae; genus Lissotriton; species Lissotriton helveticus. The sequence goes on from NC_136063.1 coordinate 560,541,134, forward strand.
GCTGCAACCATGAAGCTCCGTCTGCCCAAAAGCCATTCTGCTCCGGTTCATGAAAGCAAGAGCATTTTTCAATGCTCTTGCTTCCATAAAATGAAGCAGTGTTTGCTATCGCTTGTCAGAAGCAGTGCACCTGCCAAGCCATAGCAAACTGCAATGTCCAAGGGGTGGGCACCCAGGCCATTGCTGGAGCCGGCCCTTGGGGTTAGCAGTCTCCAGGGCCACTTGCGGCTCAAGGAGGGGCACTGCTCGGCCCCCTCCCATCTTTGAAATAGCCCCAGGGAGGTGGTGGCCCCTGTGGCTGTGTGGGGGTCTGGAGCCGCCCACATATTATTTTTAGACAGAGCCCCGGGGAGGTGGTGGTCCCCAGTTGTGCGGGGGCTGAATGCCTCTCTCGCATTTCACACTATGAGCCCCCGGAGCGGTGGCGGTCCCGGGGCTTCAGCTTGTTATCCCTTTCAATTCTCCTCCTTTCAGCAATAAGATTGTGCTGTATGCCGATTACCAGTTAATTTATACACACGACCCTGCCCAAACCCTACCTAGGGTGGAGAGGCTTGTTGCCGAGTTTGGCATATTTTCAGGGTATTGAATGCATAATTTTATGACGGAAATAATATGCTGGAACCTAGACGTGTTGAGGGGAAAAGCATCAGCAGAGTTAACATTTCTTGGGGTAGTCATTGTCATTGAGGGAATACAAGCCCAAAATTTGAGGAAAGAGGCTAAGGAGGTGATACCATGTTGTTAACATGGAAGAACTTGCCACTGACAATTTATGGATGGGTGAACCTCATTAGGGGCCAGATGTAGGTCGCCAATTACCGGTTGGTAACGGCCGAAAATCGGTAAAATCGGCCGTTACCGACCGGTAACCATGAAATGAGATGTAGGAGCCCAATATTTACCGAATCTGAAAATACGAGTCGGAATAATACCGACTCGGTAAATATGAGTCGGAATAATACCGACTCGGTAAATATGAATCGGTAAATTACTGAGGCGGAAACTACTGAATTCTAATATACCGAATTCTTATTTTCCGAATCGGTAAATAAGAAACGGTAAAAACAGGCCATGGAGATGTAGGAAAGCCCAAAAATACAGATTTTGCAGAAAATCGGTATTTAAGAGTCGGTATTTACCATGGATTGAATGCAGGTGGTAACCAGGGGAGGGCCATAAAAAGAGACCCAAAATGCACCTCTGGAACCATAATGGCGGCTTTTTACGTCATAGCAAGACGGCAAAGACTACAGGCAGCAGGAGAGAGAGAATGGCAAAGGGAAGAACAAGTATACAGGCAGAGGATAACACTGTTCCAACTGACAGAGCCTGAAATACTCCAGAGGTACAGGCTACATCCCCAAACCACCAAGGACTTGATCAGGGACCTACACCCACTCCTGGAGCACCCAACACCCAGGGCCCACGCCATCCCACCCCATGTCCAGGTGCTATGTAGCCTACACCTGCTGGCCTCTGGGAGCTACCAGAGTGTGATAGCTGCAGTCGGTGGTGTGTCCCAGGGCTGCTGTCCTGCTTCTTCAGGAGGTTTCTCGACGCAATGATGCAGAGGATGGGGCATTACATTTCATTCCCTGCAACACCAGCAGAATTAGCCAAAACCAAGACAGACTTCTATCACCTGGCACACTTCCCTCACGTGATAGGCTGCATCGATGGTACCCACGTCCCACTCTGTCCACCTGCAGCCACAGAGCACATATACAGAAACCGCAAGTCGACGCACTCCATCAACGTCCAGGTCATATGTAACGCAGGGAATCTCATCACAGACATCGTAGCCAAGTTCCCCGGAAGTACCCATGATTCATATATATTCCAGAATAGTGGAATATACACACGCCTACTTGCCGGAGAATTTGGTAATGGATACCTGATAGGTAATTCACATTGATACACCATGACACTCACAGCAGATCTACGTCTCATGTACATGCAATTAATGTCATTCTTTCTCCCCCCTAGGCGACAGTGCATATGCCCTGCGGTCCTTTGTGCTCACTCCCTACCTCAACCCATCCACCAGGAGTGAAAGGCGCTACAATGTGGCTCACAGATCTACACGAAATGTAGTGGAGCGCACATTTGGACTCCTTAAGAGCAGGTTTCGCTGCCTCCACAAGAGTGGAGGGGCACGGCAGTACACCCCATTAATCTGCTGCAAGATCATAGCGACATGTGCCATGTTACATAATCTCACAACAAAGGAAGGCACAGAGGTGGAGATCACACATCATGAGGACATTGATGATGACACAGAGGAGGCAGAGCCCCATGCTACGGTGGCAGCAGCAGCTACAGATGGGAGAATGAGACGGGAAGAGATTACACAGCAATATTTCTGAGTGAGTAATGATACACAGGCAGGCAAAGTAATTTGTGTAAGTAGTTTAATTTGCACTACGCTACTGCATTGATAGCACACATTGGGCACACAATGTCAAACAGTCCATGACTGTGATGTCACGGTTAACACCACCGTGACTTCTTCCTTGGGTGGAGGGCAAAGTCATTGTTTGTGGCCACGAACCACAGGGCGGGACTGCTGTGGCTGTGAGTCAATGTTCTCAGTGTGGCCTGTCTCACTTCCCCGACGCCTGCCGCTCCGACGTAAGTCTTGCACAGGAGTGCTTGCACCACTCCTGCTGGTGGACCCCTCACTTTCCAACACACAAGTGTCGCCTCCTGTGCCAGTCTTTTGAGCGAGCACGAGCTCCATTGCAGAGGTCATCCTGGCCATTCCTTCAGTTAAATTGTTGCAGCACTGCACTATGGCATCCTGCATCACCACTGACCGTCTACACAGCACGGTGGTAGCAGTAGCAAACCTGTTCAGGGCTTTTGTCTGCTGCCGCACATCCACACGAGCCGTGCGTCTCTCTAAATGGTCCCTGTCCAACTTGTCACACAGGACTGTCATGCACTGTGTAATGTCAGAAATGCCAGACGCCATTGACTGCATGCTCTCTGCCATTTCCCCTATGCCCTTGCCTACTGCATCGAGCTTCTTGTTTGTTGTGCGTGCCTGCCTCGGATTTTACAGATTCGGTAATTACCAAGTCGGTTTTTACCGACTCGTTATTTTCCGAATCGGTACTACCCATTCATTCCTATGGGCCATGGACCCGTTGGTGTGATTGGGTTTTACCGAATCGGATTTTACCGAGTAGGTAAATTCCGACTCGGTAAATACCAATATCGGATACCGACTGATTCTGAATCGGTAATTTTTACCGATTTTTTATCTACATCTCATTTTCTGATTCTGAAATACCGATTCGGTATGACTCGGTATTTTAGAATCGGTAAATGAGATTTACCTACATCTGGCCCTAAGATGGCAATTTTACCCAAATTCACGCATTTATCAAAATCAATTATCAACAAGATTCAGGTGAAAATATCCAGTTTTATATGGGCCTCTCGTGGGGTAAGGCTGGCCTGGAAGAAGTTGAGGCAAAGGCTTGTGAAGGGAGGCTTGGCTTTACCAGACTTAAACCTTTATTGTGTACTATTTCAGTTTAAAAACCTTTGGATGCTATTCGGAAAAAAAGACAGCTCTTCATGGGGATGCATCTGGGGGAAATGATAAGAAAGTTTGATGAGGGTGGTTTCCTTTATAAGTTTGTAGTCCCTACATTTTTTAAGAATGTTTGGTTAAAGGTCTTATAGATGGCATTAAACCTCTGGTGTAAGATGAGGAAGACACTCAATATATGGTATTAGTCTAATTTCGCCCCCATTTGGGATTCTCCTGGTACCCCAGAATGCATGAAGGATGGGCCGAGTCTTCCATTAAGGCGGGTGCAGATAGAGTCTTCGAGTGATTTGATCACAGGGAAAGGAATTTTTCTGTGGGAGGTCTTCAGAGCTAAAACCCGAGGCACAGTCTCCAGGTTTAAATATGTGCACCTTTCCTTCTGGGTTTGCATCTTCGATCTCAGAGGTAAGAGGAGACTGGGAATTTGAGTCCTATATTCAGGATGGGAGACCCAGAAGGAAGGAAGTTGCCCTCTGGTATTGGAAGCTCCTGGACACTGAGGATAAAAATGTGTTGCCATCAGCGTGATCTGGGAGGATATTTTTCAGAGGGTGGACATGCAACCAATATGGAATAAATCCCTGAAATGGTTATACATGATCGTTAAGCCAGAAACCACTTTTTTACTATCAAATGAGTCTCTTGGACTTGATATCATAACCATGCCCAAGGTGTAGGAGATTCGGTTTAAAGATACAGAGACCGCTCTGGATTTATCACGATCCGGGTAAGACAGAGTCCCAGTAACCCCCACCCCTCCACTCTTCCTTATTCTGCACCTTCTTGAGATCAACTCCACGCTCCCATTTCTAACCCTCAGGTAATACAGTATACCACTACTGTACCTAGAACTTACCAGGGAACATACACACCGCTACAGCTGTAGCGTGCTTTTGGTGGAGTCTGTGGCCCATTAATATAAACAGTGCACGCCTTGCCTCACATAGAGGTAAGTTCATTTCCAACCAACACACTGTATGATGGAGCGTGTTATAGTATACATCATATTGACTCTTTCCCTTTCCTTACCCCATCACAGCAGAACCCAGCTGGGTCCTCATGTGAGTCAATTTAATTTTCTTCACTATCCACTGTGGCACATCCCTTTCACCAAGGCTGCGCTTTTACCGATTCAGGTAACCCCTGTATTGTAATCCCTTTTCCAGTAATTTCTCACATTTGTGCCGGTACATGGGCCTTATGCTTTTATTATTTTGTTATAGATGTTCCTGCATCACTAGTCCTTAGGAGACCCCGCATTGATAGAAGGGTTGAAACGCCGTCGACAAGCACAAAGAACGAGCCACTACCCAGCTTGTATCATTGTATATTTATTAACCCTGGGCGTCCGATTCGGCTATGCCCACGGAGTAGGCGTAGTGTTGCCTTCTACGCATTTTGCGTAGACAGCGTAGCCGGCAACACTACGCCCACTCCGTGTGCGTAGCCGAGTTGGCCGCCACCCGCCTCCCTCCCGCTCTCCCCTAGAAACATTATTTAAGCAACTACCCTGAAAAATACAATTATAAAGCATTTACCTTGTCCGGGGCTCGTCCGGGGCTCCCTCTTTGAATAGCGTCCTTTCCTGGAAACAAATGCGCATGCGCGGGCGGCCGCGCATGCGCATTTCTCGGGAGAAATGCGCATGTGCGGCCGCCCGCGCATGCGCATTGGTATCCAGGAAAGGACGCTATTCAAAGAGGGAGCCCCGGACGAGCCCCGGACAAGGTAAGTGCTTTATAATTGTATTTTTCAGGGTAGTTGCTTAAATAATGTATCTAGGGGAGAGCGGGAGGGAGGTGCGTAGTGGGGCTACGCGGAGTGCGGGAGTGGGCGTAGCTTCTCGCCCACTTCGCGTAGCTCCGCGGAGCCCCACTTCGCACACTACGCCCAGGGTTATATTTATGCTGTGAAAAACTGATATATGAATGGTCGTTCTTAGAACTCATGAAAACCTTGTATATAATTGTTCACCTTGTAACTCACATTTAGGTTCCATTTTTCACATGGGGACACAATGCACAAATGAAGGATTATTTGAATAGTAAAAAGTGTACATAAATTCATAAAATATGGTATATTGAACCTCCAGTGTAAATGGTTTCTTGCCCTCTGACATTACTGTACCCTTTAAATTGCCATTGTGCTTATCTATTGCTTGAATCATTCGCATTAGACCACAGGAACCGCAGTTTCTCAGAGTGGAGTGGCCTGTTTCAGTCTGTTATGCCACCCTAATTTCTTTGTCACTTGATGCCACAGGGAGACTGTCTGCTCTGTCAGGCCTGTCAGAAGCAGGTGGCCTGGATTGTTGTATACGGAGGTTTTGTAGCACCGGGCCCATAATCCACCTATCCATCTGATGTGCTGGGTCGTCATGTGGGCGGTGTACCAATGAATTATAACCATTAACTGGACCACAGAATAGTATGCTCTCACATCGGGCAGTGCTATTCCACCATCATTTCATCCCCGGGTGACCTTGTGAACCGATATCTGTGATGGCCGACCATACCATTGTAATGTCCTAATTTCCCCTTCTATCATGTTGAAATAGGTCTCTGGGACCTTGAATGGTGTATTTTGTAGAATATAGAGGAACCTAGGTAGTGCCATCATTTTGAAGAGGGCCGTTCAGCCAAGCAGGGACAGAGGCAGGGACCTCGAGTGACACAGGTCAATTTGCAGAAATGTAATCGGACCCATGAGATGGTGTACATAGAAAAGGTCAGTGTCGGTCATTACAAATATCCCTATATATCGGAAGCCCCTGTCACTACTTTTGCTTCACAATTTGGGGGGTTGGAGGGGGGGGTTGGGGGAGCACTTAATAAGTATATAGCGGATTTTGACCAGTTTATCCTGAATATTTTCCAAAGTTGCTGTAAATTTGGAGTGTTCCATTGATTGACACCAGTGGTAATGCAAGAAAGTCGTCTGCATATAGGGAAATTTTGTCTTCCCACCCCTCCGTCTATTTCAGACCACGGATCAATGGGTCCCCACGTATCCAGACTGCTAAGGGCTCCAGGAGGATGGCACATAAAATGGGTGAAAAGGGGCATACCTGCCTCGTGCCATGCCAGAGAGAAAACCTCTGGGATATATGTCCATTGACCACTACCTGCGCCAGTGGACCTACATATAACAGGCATATCCAGGCCATAAACTGGCAGCAAATTCCTATTCATTCTAGCACTGTGAACATATAGGGCCATTCAATGGTGTTGAAGGCCATGTGGGCATCCAAAGACAATATTACTGTATCTTTTTAATCATGTCCCTTCGCCCCACCACCCCATGAAGTCGGCGTAAATTGAGGGCCGTGTTGCATCCCTGCATGATCCCCGACTGGTCAGGGTACACCAGCATGGTCACGACCTGAAGCAACCACGTTGCAAGTATTTTTGCCAACATTTTCATCTCCACGTTGAGCAGTGGAATGGGCCTGTAGGAGCTTGTGCCTTCTGCTGGCTTACCCCTTTTATGTATGACTACTATAGATGCTAGTCTCTGGTCGCTGGGTAGTATGTCCCGTTGCTTTCTTTCTAGACACATTTGTCATAGGTATGGGATTATGTTAGTGGTTGTTAATTTATAACATTCTATCGGTAGGCCATTAGGCCTCATTGCTTTCCCTGATTGTATACTTCGGATTGCTATTTCAATTTAGTCTTCGGTGAGGTCAGCATCAAGTTGTTGCAGCTCCTCCAGAGAGAGCTAGGAAACAAATAGGGGTTATGCCCAACTTACCCTACTATACATCAAAAGATGTGGGGAAAATAACAAGTAGTACAGAGGGATTGATTCAATATTTTATTCTCATACAAGGATAGACTAATAACCCTGATGTTTCAACTTTTTTGACGATTTTATACATAAATCACAGTAACATATCTATGTATCCAAAGACAGAATGGGGCACAATAAACAACCCTAGTTTGCAATCATCCTATATACATACAATATGCAAAATATATATATACATCACATCTACAGTATCTACAAAGCATGTACAAAACATATATACCCTAAAATATAAGACATTATCACCGTCTGCACTTTTACATCAAAGTGCTACACTTCTAGGAAGTCCTACACAGCGCCAAAAGTATACCACTCCTAACTAATTATTTCTAAGGCGCTTATATAGGAATGTGAACCAATTTAATCTTTAGGACGGACTCCTTCATAGAATGTCGATGCAGTCGCGGTCGCGTTTCAGCCACTCATTTCTATGGGCTTCATCAGGACAAGGGCATACACTTAAACCAGCAAGTGCAGGCGCACTCGAGGGTCCCTAGTACTGCAGGGACCAAATAATCTGAGTACTCAATCCACGGGTACCTCAGGGGACAAATCCCTTTTGAGCCCACTCGGTAATTTCTTCGTAATGTAACACGGTCGCTCCTAGCTGGAAGTGGATCTCGTGTCACTCGTCTCTTTCTCAAACCACGGGAAATCCAGGATATCTCTGGGTCTTCACTTTACAAGGGGTTCATGGAACTCCAGAGAGAGCATCGGTATGGGGGATCAACTAAGAAATCTTTGGATTCCTCTGCTGTAGCCGGTGCAGAAAGGGAATATAGATTTGTGAAATGGGCAGCAAAGGCCTCCTCTATTTCCTGTGGCTCAGATATTGTCGAGCTATCTATCGTTAGTGTGTTTACCCAGCGGTTTGCCCTTTCCCGCTGGTCTAGTCATGCAAGGAGTTTCCTGGCCTTATCGCCATGTTCATAAATGTTGTGTCTCGTAGTTAGGTGCTGAGCTCTGGCCATCTCTGAGTCTAGGGTAGTGTATTGTTGTCTCTTAACCTTCAGTGCGTGTTTGGTTAAATCGTCTGGAGTGAGCGTAAAAATTCAGTTTACAGTGAAGTAGAACTCTCTCAAGCGCTTCTGACTGTTTCCTCTTTTCTTTTTTATGGCCTGCTATTAATGAGAGTGATTGTCCCTTTATTACCATTATAAACGCCTCCTAGTGTGTCTGAGGAGAGTCCACTGTTTCCACATTTTCTTTAAAATAATTGTCTGTGGTTCTAGTGAGGCCGGTTTTAATATGAAGGACGTTGAGGTACCATGGGTTAAGCGAAATTATCTTCGCAAGGGTGCTATCCCCAGAGGGTAGCGTGTCCAGATCAGGGAGTGATCTGAAATACCTCTTGCTAAGTGCGTTACCTCTTTGAAATTTGGTAACTGGTCGGCCAGTACAATAATGTGGTCTATTCGAGAATGGCTATTATGGGCCCCAGAGTAGAATGTGTATTGCTGTATGAGGGGATTATTTTTGCTTCATACATCTACCATCCCAAATGCATCCAAAGATCAGGGGTGAGGTGTGCTTCTAGGAGGTAATCGGTCATCCTGATCACAAATCGTCCTATTGAAGTTCCCTCCAAGGACCATGCTTCCCGCTGTGAAAATTCATTATCATTGTGCTCATGTCTGCTAGTACAGTCTTATGAAGTGCTGGGGGGAGGGAAACAGCCTTTACCACAGAGGCCGAACAATGAACAGCCTTAACAACAAAGGCTGAACTATGCAAGCACTACCATGCATATACCTTAACCAGGCAAGTGCGTGGTTAAAGCATATGCGGGGTCGGGCTTGCAGACGGGTGGAAGCAAGACGAGATTGCGCAGAGGTAAGTTGGGCTGGGGTTATTTTAAGTGGGGCTGGAGGGGGTTGGGTTGTTTTGTGGGCTGAGGGTAGTTCGGGGTTGATTTAAGTGGAGCTGGTGGTGTGTCGGGGTTGTTTTATGGGCTGGGGGTTGTTCAGGACAGTTTTGTGGGCTTGGGGGTGAGTCGGGAATTTTAAGTGGGGTGGGGAATGGGTCTGGGTTGTTTTGCGGGCTGAGGTTGGGTCGGGATAGATTTCTGGGCTGGGGGTGAGTCGGGAGTAGATTTCTGGGCTTGTGGGCGGGTCAAGAAAGTTTTTTGCAGGGTGGGTGGGTCAAGGAAGTTTTCAGAGCTGGGCGTAGTTTGGGGTAGTTTTCAGGACTGGGGGTTTTGGGTAACCCTGGTCGATTTACTCCGCTCTGCTCGCAGCGGAGTTTTTTCCTCGCTCGCTTTCACCAGCGCCAAGTTGGCAAGCGCGAGCAAGGAAAATCCACCTCTCGGTGAGATTTTTCCTCATTCGCGATCGTCAACATCAAATTGGCAAGCACGAGCGTGGAAAATAAACCTCACCGAGAGATTTCTCAACGTGCGGGATTCAGGTTTCTCATTGCGAAACTGCCCACTGAGAAACTGCCCGTTCGTGTTGAGAAAGCTGCCGCTCGAGTAAAAATCTACTTGAGCTGTAGAAAAGGTAAGCTTGCGCTGTGCATGGTGCTGTTCGCAATGATTGCACAATGTGGACAAGCAAGCATCCGGTACTGTGCAATCACGCGAATGGCAGTCTTCTACCGTACTCCGCCTCTTTCAGAGCTCTCCGTAGTGCAACAGAGTTTTTTTTACTTCGTGTAGCTCCGCATAATGCAATTCCGTGAACTCCACCCAGGGTTAGTTTTGGGATAGTTTTCAGGGCTGAGGGGGTTCAGGTTAGTATTCAGGACTGGGAGTTCGGGGTAGTTTACAGGGTTTGGAGGGCAGTTTTAGGGCTGGGGGCAGGGATGGTAATTCTTCCTAGGACTTAGGGAGGCAGGGAAGTTTTTAGGGCTTAGGGACTAGTTTTAAGGGATATGGGGAGGGCGGGGAAGAAAAAGTTACTTGGGCTGAGGGGGTAGTAGGGTAGTTTAGGAACTCAGGCCGGGGGTTAAGACTTACCTGTAAAGTCTTAACCTCGAATATGTGTATACCATATATGCCTTAACAATGTATTACTCGTTGTTAAGGCATGCGTGGTAAACACATATCCGTGGTTAGTAATTTTGTTGTTCAGCCTGCGTGGAACTGGCATGCATGGTAAATGCATGCGTGGTGTCATCATACAACCCTGAGGGGACATAGACTGACACAATGTTGAAAACCCTGCCCTCCCAGCAGTCTGATACGGCTGCGAAGATGCCATGTTCGTCTATGTGGGTTTTGTCTTCTAGGAAGGGGAAGCTATTGTGGAGGAGTATGCTTGTTCCTCTGCACCCAGAATTTATACTCCATCTGTTAAGTGTGTTGCATGTATGTATGCCCAATTAAGTGACTTTCCTGTAGGATGACAACATCGGGCTGGTGTCTATTGACTTTTTGATTTTATCTCCCAGCCTATTGACATTTCAGGAGAGCAGTTTAATTGATTTTTCCATCTTCCTATCTTGTGTACTTTGATTTGACATGGTTCTTATTGGGGTGAGCTGTGGTGCTTGTTTGATTGGATTATTTTTGCCGGCTGGTAGGAGATAGCAAGTTTGGGTTTGAGTGCTGCTCCGACTGTGGTTTGTAAACAAAGATATCTAGAAACAAAGATATCTAGTTGTGACTCCTTGTCAACCCAACCGCAACTATGACTATTTTGAAAAACATAACAACCCCCCCACCCTGCCTCCCTGCATGATGGTGTGTGAACTTCCTGCCCCCCAACATTGCAGAGTACCTGTCGCTTGGAGTGTGGTCCTAGTTACCCGCCCTCATTCCCCGTCTATGTATAATGATAAGGCACACTGCTATACATTATAGTTTCCAGTCCATTTTCTTCTTGTCGTTAGTCCTTCTTCATGCTTATGTGATACTTAGATGTTGACCACCTTCCATGGGTCAGCCATCAGCAGTACAGGAATCTCAGATAGTCTGCTTCTCAGATGTAGTTCGAACGGACCGGCAAAGACCTCAATTCCTTTGGGGGAGTAGTTACCAAACAATACCCACTAGAGTTCATATAATTTTTGAGCTGTCATGGGTTCCGCCATTTACAGATTGCGCCTCTTCCAGACTAGGGTCTTTTCCTTTCTGTGGCTTCCACATTTGTTGCCTGCATCTTTCGCTCCGACTCTCCGCCATCTGTCCAGCCATTCCCACTCCTCCTCAGGTGCATCATAAAACAAAGTTTTGCCTTCTGCTTCTACCCTTAGCTTGGCTGGAAACAGCATGGCATATTTCAAGTTTTTGTCTCTGAGGGCCTTTTTAACTTCCAGGAAGATGAACCTCTGTTTTGTTACTCACAGGGTGAAATCTGGGAAGAAGGTGATGGCATTGTTTTCATATTTGACTGGGGGAGCGCAGAGGGCAGTCTGTAATATGATATCTCTGTCTCTGAAGTTAAAGACTCAGGCCAGTTGAAGTCTCTCTGGAGCACCTGGCTTGGGTAGGTCTCCAAGAACTAGGTGTGCTCTTTCAATTGAGAAATAGATGGAGAGATTCTGCAGTTTTAAGTAATTTTAAATCAAGTCTTCAACATATAGATCTGCTGCCAGTCCCTCCGCCCTTTCCGGAACGCCGAGAATTCGGATGCTGTTCTGACTCGACCTGCCTTCATAGTTATCAAGCTGTGTGACGAGATGCTTACTAGTAGCTTGCAGTTCAAGGACCTGTTTCTGAAGTACAGAGGTGCTTGTCACGAGAGAATGTGTGGTATCTTCAGCTTCTTTGACTCAAGTGTGCACGTTTTGCAGGTCTGTTCGTATAAGAGAAAACTCTGTTGAGACTTAGCCTATTAGCGATTCCAGAGAGGTGCGCACAGTGGTGATGGCTGGCATAATGTCATGTAGAGTAAGGTCACCTTGCTGTGCCTCCGTTTGAGACTGCGGTTGTGTAGGTTCCGTTTAGTTGTTTGCCACCTCCTGGTTCTTCTGCCACAAGCATTAGTCCAGATTGGGGCTGGTGGCAAATGCGCTCTCCTCTGCCACCCATCATTTTGCTAGTGAGGAAGCTGTGGCGTCTATGCTCACTTCACTGTGGGCCACCGGGTATTTGCCGCTGCCTGCCCAGGGCTATATTCCCCTATCGGCCTGTCGGTTTCCTCCAGTGGACCTTCTTGTTTATGGCCCTGCATTCCTTGTTCCTCGCCGCCTGGGCGGTCTCACTCAATGCAAAGGGGGGATCTCCAGACCTCACAACGAAGAGTACCCAGGTGTCGTGGGATTAGTTATTTATATATGGCTCATTTCCTTTGTGGTTGACTAGTTTTGCTGTCTCAGCAGCCCGAGTGTAGCCCTGCCCGGTTATATGGTGGTTAGGCCCACCTCAAAGTGTCTTATTATATGGGCTGCACCACCTCCTGTCGCCAGATTGTTCTGTGGCACTACCTGGCCCCTGTGTAGTCCACAAGGGGGTCACCAGCATCGCAGGTGATATGGGTCCTTCACCTTCACATTTGCCACCTCTTCTCAGGCGAGTATCGTCTCTGTCCTGGCTGTGGGAGAAGTGGTTGGAAGACTCCTACTCCTTTTACTTTTCATTTCCCCCAGACCCCAGACCTCATCATTCGGCGAGGGCGGCTCTCCTTAGCACGCCCCTCGGAGGCAGGACCACTTGGTCCCATTCATCGAGCCCTGCCACATGGGGGCTGCGTCACGCCAATGCTGGTTTACCTCTCCCGAGGGAAGCGGGGAGGGGGAGCCAGTCTCCCACTCCGTCCAAGGTCAGGATTTGCTGTAGGCTGGCGGAGCACCTCTGCCTACCAGAGCAGAATATGAGTTCCCTCAGGCCCTTCTTGTTTTGTCCGGACCCCGTGTTGGCTGCCCCACAGGTCAGCGGGGTTCAGGTTTCAGCAGTCGCTGCCCACATCCGATCCAGACAGGGCTGTGTTTCATTATTCTCAGGTGCCTACAGATGATTGGACGGATTGATGGGGATTTTGCGGCACGGGTTACCGGAGCCGCATTAGAGTGCGGCCATCTTCCTTGACTGGTAGTCACCTCCTCAACCTTTACATATTATTTTTTAATGTGTTGGTGGCCATTAAAAATCTGCTTTTGTTTTCCATTTTTGCAACATGCACGCAGGAGATCCCCAAAAACTAAAGAAAAACATACTTTTTAGAAAAAAAGCAGAATAGTTTGACAAGAGCTGTTGTGTTGGTTGTGTGTATTTGGCTGCTACACATAAGACTGGATGCAGAGTTTCAGGTTACTTAGAAACACCCTGGTTCCTACATCTATGTTTGTCAAAACGCAGATAGTTGTGATCGATACAGCCCATGCAAGGGTCTCTGAGGAATGCAGAAACAGTTTTATTAACATGCTTCCTAGCTTTGTCAATCTGTGGACAGAATTGGTTTAACCACTTCCATTGCTGTCTTTGCCATATGTTAGAGTAAACCAAGACAGTGTGAGGGAAAAGCGACTTCAGTTTTGCAAAGGTTTCTTTCATTAGAATTTCTAGCACTGCCCAAGTCAATGTGCCTAGGCCATTGCCACCACAGTGCATAATCATGAGGTGAGGAGATTGGGAATCCACAAAGGATTTAACCAAAGCTGACAGCTGATGAAAACTTTAACCCTCTCTCTTGCCAAACCCAGTAATCTGCACATTTGGCAATCCCAAGTCCCTGTCAATACCTTTCTTTTTTGCAGCCTCTTTATCCCAATAGATATACCTGTGGCCCACAATCCATATTCCAAGCATTTTGAAGTGAAAAAGCAATAGTAGTGAGGCAAACGCGATGAGGTAGATTTTCAAAGGAAAAGCATTTAAAACTGAGGTGTTTGTTAAAAAATAGAAAGATATATTTCATTGGGTGCTGTGAGCATGAAAGTTAATAAAATTAGGTAGCGTTTAAGATGCGTTAGTAAGAAGTCTTTTTATTGGCTGTTGTATAAAAAAAGAAGTGTAATACAGACATGGTAAAGAACACCTGCTGTATCTTATATGGAAGTAGAATGTTCCTTCTGGAATGTGTAATAAACTGTTGTTAGGTATTTAAATTTATAAAAATGAAGCTAGCTATAGGTTTGAACTCCCGTTTTTTTGGCAATTTCTCCATGATCATCATGAAAACATCGCGAAGATAAGGAACGGGTGAACAGATGCTAACCATTCACAAGAGGAGATGCAGTAGTCTAAAATGAAAAACATGATTTCATGTGCTACCTTTCTCATGATGATACGGTGGAAAGTTGAAGAGCTTGTCATTTTAGAGTTTCTTTCTGTGAGCGTGGTGTACCATTCTTGTGCTTAGTTTTTTCACAAATCTTAACAATGTCAAAACTATCCAGAAAGAGACAAAACAACAATATAATCTACAAACTCAATTCACTGATATGTATATAACTTTTTAATTATATAAAAATTAACTTAAAAAATGAAGGTGTATATGGGAGTTTGATTAAAAAGAGTACCACAGTGATGTGAAAAAAAAATATCAGATGAACTGTATCTGACAGTTTATGTGTTTAAGATGTTAGTACTGTTGAAAAATACCATGAGCAATGCCTTTAACAATGACAGTGTTTTAATGTCTAAGCATTATGTGCAGAATAGATACATCTACATTATCTTATTTGCATTCTGGGAGTTGGGGTAGTTTTAATCATATTATTAATCACGAGTACTTTACTCATGAATAAAACATAAGAAAATGTGCTTTACCTGTATATAAATTAAAAAGTAGTAATATGTGTTAGGTATGTATTAGGGATGTTTGTCAGTGTAGTTTTTAACTTATATGATTGGTTTAAATTTGTTTAGATGGTGAGATATGATTTTTTTGGTTGCAATAGTTATATGTACAATGAGACTGTTGAGATTACTTAAAGATGGAGAGAACTATATACATTTTGAAAGATGGCCTGAAGGTGTATATCTTTTATGAAATCAGATATATGTTTTTTTTAAAACTTTGTTTATTGATTTTTTGCACAAATCAAATCACAGCAGACATGAGAAACAATCCTCATTACAACAAAGGTTCAATTAGAGTTACATGCATCACAGATCTAGCAAATCTATTGTATCACAGCAATGGATTATCATTTCAAAATAGGAAAAACAGCAATATACAGTTGGCCACAACATTGAATAATGGATTAGTAAATGAGAATAATCATGAGGGAGCAACAGGGACCATTCCAAGCATGTCATTGTATGGTATTGGGCACCAGACAAATCACAGATCCCCCTAAAGGGCTGGGGGAGAGAGCAGGTATCACGCCAATTCTCAACAGGGTGTTCCAGGAGATATGATTGTAGTGGACCCCAAATATCTCGGGGGTGTGAGGAGGTTGGGAGTAGTTCGGCATAGGCGTTTGTTTGCTCTTGCCAGAGTATCAGGTCCTCAATCCATTCTTCTAATTTAGGTGCCCTTCCACGACCCCACCGGTAGGCCACCCGCCGTCAAACCAGTAGTAGGGTGAATGATGCAAATTTACGGTAGGCTATGGGCAGTTGTTCGGTATACCCAAGTAATGCCAGTAGTGCGGATGTCTGCATTAACTTGAAGGTCATCAAACCCAGTGCTTTAAACTCCTGTTGCCAATACATATTAACTGAGCGACATTCCCAGGCCAAGTGTAGAAAATCAATCCCTTCTGCCCGGCATCTGTCACTTCTTTTATTGTCTCTAAGCCCAAATTTGAATAGTTTAACCGGGGTGTAGTAGTTGTGGTGCAGGAATTTATAATGTGTGAGATGGCGCTGACTACTAGAGGAAATCTGCTCCATCTGCTTACAGTAGTACACCCACTGCTGGTCTGTGAGGTCCAGCCCGATCTCTGCTGACCATTTATCCTGAGCAGCGCATGGGAGAGATTCAGCGTTGTTTTACAAATTATGGTAGAGTGCAGAAACTAAATGAGAGGAGGTGCTCGAACGCAGTGTGAGATGCAAGGGGGGAACCGTCGGGGGTTCATGAGGGTATGAAGGAGTACAGTCTTTGAGCACTTGGCGCAAGCAACATATAGGTGGGTTTCCATTTCAGAGGGTGGGGGTCTGAGCATAGTTGTTGGAGCGTGCAGAATGTGCTGTTCAGGTAGAGATCGCCCCAGCACTGTATATGTCGCTGAAGTTTAACTCTTTTAAACACACCTTCCTGTAATAGGGACAATTTCCGAAGGTTAGTGAGTGGGAGCAACGGGGAGTATAACACGGGAATATTGAGACGGTGAGCAATGCGAGTCCATGCTTTAATTGTGCATTCAAAGGAAGATGGTCAGGGGGTCCGGGATGCTACCGTCGACAATATAAACCCATCCAGCGGGATTGGATTCGCAAGCCAGTGCTCGGTTGCTACATGAGACGTGTATTTTGGAGGGCGGAACCAGTAGTGGGCATAGTGAGCCTTGGCACACAAATAATACAATTCGAAATTGGGAACATTGAAGGCGCCTTGGGAGTACGGTCTTGCAAGTGTGTCCCATTGAATGCAGGGCTGCCTGCCACCCCAGACGAGTCGAAGCAGCTCCGTCCGGAGCATGGAGAAAAAATGTCTACCTGGGTCGTACGGGATATTTAAAAACAGGTATAAAAATTTCTGAAGGATCACCATTGTAATAAGGGAGATACGGTCCGTCATATTGAGTAGAAGTGTGTTCCATCTAGTGAAGTAGCCCTTTACTTAGTCCAGTGTTCGCCCGTAGTTAAGCCGCATCAGTTCCTCGTGATCCACAGTAACATGTATACCCAGATATTTGACCTAAGTAGAGCCCATTCTATGGGATAGTCAGTAGCAAATGGTGTCACTGACGCTGATAGTGGGAAAATCTGAGATGTAGTCCAGTTTATATGGATACCGGAGAGCCCACCAAACTTGACATATTCCCGATGGAGCGGATTGTAGTTCTGCTTAAGGTCTTTCACATACAGGGTAACATCATCTGCATATAAGGAAATGAGAATTGGGTGAAGGAAACAATAAAGGCCCTTCTCCTGATGTTGAATCTTGGCGGCTAGGGGTTCTAGGGCGAGGGCAAACAGGAGGGGAGACATCCTTGCCGAGTGGCTCGCGAAAGAGACAGAGTGGATGAGGCATGTCCATTAATCAAAACTTTTGCCTTCGGGGAAGTGTAAAGGAGGCGAATATATGCTAGAAACAACTTAGGCAAACCCATGCACTGCAGAATAGTAAAAAGGTAATCCCACTCAAGCAAATCCAATGCCTTGGTGGCATCTAGGACGACCGCGACGAGGGCTAATTGGGGGTTGACATTCTGAAGAATAGAAAAGAGAGTCCGGAGATTATGAGAAGTCGCTCTCTCAGGTATAAACTCAGCCTGGTCCGGCAAAACCAGTTTCTCCATCAGGAGACTGAGGCGATTAGCCAATATTTTAGCAAGTATTTTTGCATCAGTGTTGATAAGGGAGAGGGAGTCGCATCGGTCTGCAGGTTTGCGGGGTTTCAAAAGCAAAGTAATGAGCGCTTCCCTCTTTGTTGCTGGTAAAATTTGAGTCTCTTGCACTTCAAGATTGACCTCTTTTAACACAGGGAGCAATTGGTCAAGATATGTTTTGTAACACTCTACAAGTAGCTCGTCGTACCCTGGAGCCCTCCCTGATTTAATTTGCATAAGAGCTGCACAAAGTTCATCATCCTCGAATGGGGCTGCTAAAAACTCCCTCTGATTGTCACCCAACCAGCCCAGAGCGATATCCTTAAGGTAATGGGATAGATCTGGAGGAGCAGTTCTACGAGAACTGTAGAGATCGGTATTAAACTCAGTGAACGTGTGAAGGATCTCCAGACAATCCCGGTGACGCACACCAGTTCCATCTACAATTTCTATTACGTAATTAGAAAACCGGGGTAGGCGAATCTCAGTCGTCAGAGCCCTACCTGGCCTGGACCCCTCTCCGTACCATCGGGCTATGAAATATTTGTCCCGGAACTGGGCTTCTTGGTCAGCCGTGGTGTTGTAGTCATTGAGCTTTTCCCGGAGTAATGCTCGTTGGGCACCCGATGTCCCGTTCCATAGACCGTTCTCGAGTTGTTTCAATTCATCCTCCAGATGTCGCAAATTACGACGGATATCATGAAGGTCTCCGAAACTTTTTGACATCCAGGTGCCACGCATCGTAACGTTGAAAGCCTCCGAGACCGTGCCTCCATGTGTGACAGTGCCTTTGTTGCTCTTTAAAAAATCTGAAATATCCTCACCAAGCTCTGTTTGAAAAACAATATCCAACAATGCTCCAGGCATTAGTCTTCAGCAGCGTGGGGTCACAAGAAGATTGGGAGGCGCAATTGTTACACAGACCGGTGCTTGGTCGGAAAAGGTCCGAGCCAAATGCTCAGCCAAGAGGATCCAAGGGCCAACCTCCCCGGGTACATAACCAATAGTCGAGGCGCGACCATGAAGAGTGTGCAGTGGTGTAATAGGTACCTTCCCTCCCATGTGGGCGAACATGACACCATGCATCAATGAGGCCGTGGTCAAGGAGCATACGCGATAACATGTCTTGGGTTTTGGTGTAGTGATGCAGGAGGGGATTAGACCTATCAGCTGAGGGACATAAAGTAGTGTCGAAATCACCCCCGCTAAGAAGTGTGTAGATCCCACAGTGAGAATGTGTCCCCATAGGGTAGTGAAAAAATCGGGATCATCCGTAACAACATACCAGCCTAACGGACTACATACCCTGTGTGCCCCAGAGCAAGCAGCTTCTCCCCAAGGGATCGCTGTACGCACTGCCAAAAATGAAGGGGGTGTTCTTTTTTTTATTAAAATCAACGTGCCATGCGAATATATAGAGTAGGAGGAAAAGACCCGATCCAAGGCTCACCTGCTACCAAAGCACTGGGGACGGCGGGGGTCAGTGTGTGTTTCTTGAAGTAATGCTACATTTACATTGGTCACCGAGGCCCCTGACCTGCCATGTAAGTAACTTTAAACGCAGCCGATCAGAGTGTGGAACCATACCAGATTATACTGTGCCATGGAAATTATGTCTTATTGTGTGGTGAGCTTACTGGGTGTATAGTGTGTGCTGACATGTCTATCTGCAGATGTGACCAACATTCAACAAAAAATACAACAATCCCAAACGATTCTCCACCCGCGATGGCACTCCAACTGTGCCTACATCGTAGTGGGACCCCAAAGACAAAACCACCCCAATCCACAGCAGCACCCCAATCGTGCTGTTGCATGATTGCCCACCCCTACCCCAAATGCCTCTTTTTAAATGTACATAAATGTTTTATATCTTTTATGATTTTTAATGAAATCGAATAAAGTATTTTGACTGACTGACTGGCCTTCTGATTGTACAGTCCCAAGCAAAAGAGCCAAAAGAGTCAAACAAAATAGCACGAAGTGTGGGGGATCACCCATTTGGGGGGGGCCTGTGGAACACGAAACCCTCCCGTCTCCCAACCCAAAAACTGCAAAGCAGTGTTCCAGATCTATAGGGACAGAGGAAGGGAGAACTCTGGGGGGAGGGTGCTTGGCAAGGTCCAGAGCAAACCTACCAAAAGGAAACAAGAAAACCCACTAATGGGTAATATAATGCTTATAATTCACAGGGAATATGTATCTGTCCGTGACTAAACAGAAGAGAGCAATAAAAAAAAATCATCTGACCACATTCATTGTGCCCACAGCGGCATTGATTGAGGCAACTGAGGTGAAGCTGAACGTAATGTTCAGTAGTGAGGGTAGTGGGGGCTGTTGGTGATTCTCAACATTTTAGCAGTGAATCCTTCAGTTTAGCTCCCTGTAGGGGATGAAGATCTGAAATTCTGGTCGGTGGAATATTGACGTGGTGATCTACACTTAATAGACTTAAGGAAGTTTCAACAAGCACAACAAACGGCCAGTATAAGGACCCCACAGATGGTCAGCAAGCAGGTAGTAGCGATGGTTACCAGGGTAGGAGTGAGCCCTGAAGCGCGAGTGCCAGGCGATTGAAAAGAGTCCATGCCCAACTCCGGCGGCGCAGTAAGTACAGGATCAGACCATGAAGGACACCATGCGGGCACAACAGACACACCAGGGCAGACCCAATGTGTCCCAACCCACACAACGTCCACTGGCGGCTCACCATTAGTAAGCACAACCAATATGGGCCAGGGGTGTAAGTTCACAGTATTGTCCGAAGTACCAGGGATAAGGCTTCCGAAGGCGTGCTCGGACAGTGTACCGATCAAATCCCAATGGGGGCACCAGGCAGACAAGTGCAGCAGCTGGGGATCATGGGCAACTGCAGTGGCAGACGGAAGCAGCGGGGATCACCTTGGTGCACTGCAGGAGTCCAGTGCGGGCGGAATCAACAATGGCGTCAGCTCCATTGCTGTGAACGTCACCAGCATAAGGCAGAGAGATCAGTCATCGCCACTAATACTGAATGGCACCCGCTGTGATTAATAACAAATTAGTCGCCAGAAACTCAGGTCAAGCCTCATACAAGTGTTATAGTCTAGAGCATAAATGAAGCTCCCGGGGAGCGTTGGAGCGGGACAGCGGGAAGTCTAGGTAAGGAGCTGGTAGCGGTGCTCGATCTGGGCTCTGGGATTATTGCAGGACAGCAGGCACCTCACCATGTGTCTCCGGGGGCTCCGATGGAACTTTTCCTCACAACCTCCACACGGCAGTGGCAGCTGGGCACGCAGTCAGGCGAATTGTCAGCAGGCGTAGGGAATCAGCAGTAGCTGCTGGCAAAGGAGGCCTGTCGCCACGTGGGAGCAGCAGGACTCACGTAGCAGTGGTAGCTGCATCGGCTTAAAGGAGTTGTAGCACGCTCGCCCCTCGATACACAGAGGCCGATCTCAAGCCTTTCAGTAGTGTCAGGGGGCCACAAAAATCACCACAGCGTTGCAGGATATAGCCAGTAGTAATCTACAGGCATTTCAGTCTGGATTCATGCGGTAGGGATAGGATTCATGACAAATTTGTCTTGCCAAGCTGCCAGAGCCTCACAGGCGTGCTGCCATCTTGGTCGTGCACCACCTAGCGCCCCCGAAATAAATCACATATATGTTTACATGGTGATCTATGTTCTTCAAGGCTGTTGAAAAGTTCATGTATATAGTAATTGTGGTGCATTTCTTTCAACATGCTCTGTTTATAATTGGGGACGGGTACTAGTGAAGAATGTCTTTTGAAAGTTTGTGTGCTAGCTTCACTTGGCATGTAACTTTTCTTTGAGAAATTCTGAATATATGTTTTAAAGACAAGAAATATTTGCAAAATGATGTGGGTATGCCATTAGGAAAAGCTTTTGTGCTTTCAAAAGGGGGGAATTGTTGTTTGATATCTAGACTTATTCAATCAACCAGGCACTACACATGCGCTCTTCGGATCACGCATGGACTAAATATTTACTCATTGAACTACACAGGCAACACCAATCAGCAAGGTGAACTTTAGTTATGAGGCTGTACTATGTGAAAACTCCTGCTTTATGTTTAAAGAAATGAATAGGGCACTTTTGTATGGTACTGTGGCAGACATAGAAAAGGT
Source organism: Lissotriton helveticus (assembly GCF_964261635.1). Lineage (NCBI taxonomy): Eukaryota > Metazoa > Chordata > Amphibia > Caudata > Salamandridae > Lissotriton > Lissotriton helveticus. The sequence goes on from NC_136063.1 coordinate 560,562,960, forward strand.
TTGTGGTGATGTGCAGTATCGTTTCTTTGGTCCTGAGCAGGATTCTTGGGGAAATGAAGAGTTATTAAGAGGAGCAGTTATAGAACAGGACACATATATTACAGTTGATAGTTTTAAAGAAGAGATTTCAAAATGTATCACAGTGTGGTCTAAAAAACAGAGTATGTTTGTGTATGTTGTCGATGCACTCAATAGACGATTTAAACACAGAATGTTGACCTATATATAAAAAATGAAAAAGTAAATAATGATAACTGGCAAAACGAAGCTGTGTATTTATTTGCAGAGAAACACTTTAACTTGTCTATAGGGCAAGTTATATGTAAGTAGTGTAACAATAAATTAGATTGGAAGATAATAAAATGAACAACACAAAGATATTAGATGCTGATTTTGTAAGATATTAAAATACCATTGTAATGCAGAAAAACTGTGAAGGGACAAAAATGAAAAAAAATCAACATTTATGATTCTTTGTAGCATTGTAAAGGGATGCTATAGACTGCCCTCCGGCACTCACCACATCTCCACAATCCATACAGTATGATGCCATCCAGAAGAACTGTGGAGCCAAATCCTGTAGTTGAGATTAGACCTCTGAATGGACTCTCTGTACCGGTTTTGTTGTGGCTGCTATTGAAGTGGAGGGTCTGTCAGCTGTCCGTTGCTTTCTTGGTGCTTTTGCACTATTGCTTTGGTATGTTTTAGATGGTAAATCATGGATGTAGTCCTGCAAGAATATTTTTTATCTGTACCCCTTGATAATATCTCATGAAATACTGTGCATTGCGCAAATCTGCTCAATATGAACTCCTCTTAAAGAATGTTCAAGATAGATAAATGGACATGGTCTTCTTATTGTTTTAGTTGAAAAGTGTATTATCCTAATGGCATTCCTTTATTTCCCGGTGATATGATTTTCTGTTTTGTTTTTGAAATTTTATTTTTGAGTATTTTTGTTAAGTTGTAAATATTTTCTGTTCTTATTTATGGTAAGGCAACCGGGAGAGGAAGAATTTAAAAAAACGTGCACTGAGAAATGTGCAAAAAATATAAAAGGGGAAAAAATTTGCTTGTATGATTTTTTGCAGCATTGTGAATAGCTGTAACACACTGCTCACCAGCAGTTATAACAACACTACAGTCCATGCAATACATGGCCATTCATGAAAACTCTGGAGCCATATATGTTGCAGTAGTCTGAACCTCCGAAGGGACTTTCTGGCCGGAAATTGTTGTTGCTGGTGCTACTAATGTACATGGTCCTCAAGCTTCCCCCTACTTGATTGCCAGTTAGAGATGTTTTCTATGTTAGGTTTTAAGATGATAGAACATGGACGTCATCCCACATGAATATTTTTTATTCGGCTCTCTGGAGTGGATGTTTTCACAGAGTGTGCATTGTGCTAGTTTTGGAGCAGTTATTGATTCCTTTTGAGTTTGGGGAAGACTGGGTAGTTTATGGGTGTTTTCTGATTATGTTCTATTTGTGAGTTCAGATGTTTAAAGTTATTTTTTGAAATTGTTGTTTTTGTTAAATGTGTTGTTAAAATAAAGTTAAACAATTATGAGCAAGCCTCAAACGTTGTGTAGAAGATTTTTAAATATCTCTTTTTACATGTTGTCATTTGTATTTGTGACTACTTCGGTGTTGCTGTGAAGAAGGAAAATGCATTTTTGATGTCGTTATTTTGACAAATGTATACAATGGGAAAAGTTAAATTAGTAGATAGATAACAATCTTTATTCAAATTTTCTATAAGGAATGTAGAAACAGTTTTATTAACATGTTTCCTGGCTTTGTCTGTTTGTGGACCGTATTCATCTGAAGATTTACATTTCTGCCTTTGGCAAATGTTAGAGTACACCCAGACAGTTTGAGGGAAAAGTACCATTAATTGGCCAAAGATATCCTTCATTGTGATTTCCAATCCTACCCCCCTAAGAGTGCTTAGGTCATTGCCACCACAGTGCACAACTAAGAGGTCTGGATGTGGGCAATCTGTAATGCTGTTAAACAACGGCAGAAATTGCTTCCACTTTAACCTTCTCTGGCCAATCAAAGTAATGTCCACATTAGGCAAACCCAAGTTCCTGTCAATGCAACTCTTTCTAACACACTCCATGGCCCAAACAACATACCTCTAAAGCACAACAACACTCTAACCATTTTGAAATCAAGGAGCAGAAGCACACAGGAGAAGTCTGGAGCTGAATGAGACAGTTGATAAAATGAAAGGCAGTTAAATTGAAGGACAGTATTTGGTTAAAATAAATATATTTGATTGGACGGTTTACGTTTTTTTGGTAGCCAAAACTAGGAAATGTTTAAATGGGTGAAGTTAGTAGAACTCTGATTGGCTGTGGATATATGTTAAAGAAGTAATGCTGTTATGGATATGCTTATATTCTCAAACATTCAACCGCAACTGCTACAGTATAACTTGAAGCTAGTATGCTGCTGACAGCAAGTGCTGTTAACTTTTGACCTACTGGCACAGCAGAGTAGTGCATAGGAGGTTGCTATGTCAACTGAGGAAAGCAGTGTGGGGGAAGGTGAGCTTAAAAAACTGCTTTCAAACTTCAAAAGAGTGTTGTTTGAGATAGTATGTCTGCTTAAAAACTAAATCATGACCACTATACAAGATCAAATGTAGATAATACATGTTAGCAGTATAATGGTAAATGCTTTAGCGGACTCCTGTATGGAGTCTGGACTCTGTCACGAAGTTACACAGGGACTATGCGTCGTGATGGAGTCGCAAATCCTCCCAAAGACACTACCAGATTGTGCTTATTTAGGGGACACTAAGAAAGGGTTCAAAATAAGTCACCAATCAGAAATGAGGTTACAAAAGAAGAAAATGAAGGCTACCTTTTGATTTGCTAAGGAAAATTCATTTTAATGTACCGCAAAAAAACAAAAATAAATGCATGGAATAGTGTGCTTAAGCACACAAGACTAACTCCAAAATTGAATAACACTGGACTAACTACTAACCCGTGATTCCAGAGCAGCATGTTGCCCGGCGTAAATCCCTTCAACACATCATCAGGGGTAGTAAGCACTATATAAATGCAATTATAATACAGTACAATACAATGCAATAAAATACAATACCACATATTATCTGCTCGTGCAGAATCCGACACAACACATGAACCAGTAATGTATGTGAACTCCCTGGAATATCCCTGGAAGTTTGAATGAAGGTGTGATTGCCTGCAAAGGCTCCAGGCAAAAGAGGGCAACCAGCAGGCTGCTCCAAGAAAAAATACAAGAGACAGGGAAGGGGAGAGGGAAGATGGAAACTTTTTATTTCAGTATTGTCCTTACGTATTTACTCCCAATCACGCTACATGTTTGTAATGGCATTTTTATGCTGATAATTTTTTGTATGTCAGTCGCAACACGTTTGTTTTTTATTGAAAATGGAAAGTACTTTCTGATTGCTGCTTTAAATTCATCTACTATTTTTGCCCTCTTTTTCAGCATTTTGTCTGTGTTGCCTACAGACAGATTTTTAATCTTTGTTGTTAAAAGTAGGGGTGGGCAGTCAACTCTGCTCAACTTTCAGAGTTCGTGGAGTTTTGCCACTCGGTGCTTCGCTTGGAGCAAAAACTCCGCCAACTGCTGCATGCCACACCCTATTTGCTTGTAGAGATGGCTATACAGAGTGGAGCACTGCACCTTTACATTTCTTCGACAGGCCTGTTGGTATCACATGACTGCGCTGCTGCCACAGAACGAGCTGTGATCTCAATGCTGTTTGGAAGCCTGACTTCTGTTGCTAGAGGAGCTGTGGTTACAGCCTCAAAGCACCCAGGTAAACAAAAAGCAGTTTATTTAGGTGGCTGTAATTGGAGTCAAACAATTGTGCTGTTCTCATTCTCCAGAATGCAGTGGGTGCAGGGAAAGGTGCAGACTGTAGAGCAGTGCAGGGTTAAAAAATGCTGACAGGAAACATGTGTACCCTACTGCCTAAAACAAACAAGTTTACAGAACATGTTGTTGTTAGGAGACACGAAATTATGCAATTACCTGAACTGCTGAAACCTGGGCACTGGGGGACGCAGCCATGTACTCTACTGATGAGCGTCAAATAAATACATGTATACCACTTGGTACTCTGGTGATGAGAGTGAAAAACACATGTACGCTACATGGTATTCATTTCATGAGAGTGAAAACAGAAAACACATACATTCAGTATGTGCTCAAGGACAATGCTATTGCAAGCAATTACTTTGACCCAGGAGGCTGCTAAGAATCAAATGTTTCTCATGTGTCCAAAATTGTGTGTTTACTGTCAAAGAGTCTATCCCATTTGTAATCTCACTGAGTTTTTTTATGTAACTCAGAGGAATACAGCGCAGTAACACTCCATGAGTTCTGTCCACCCCTAGTTATAAACGTATTGTGAAAAATATCAATTGTTAGAGTGGTCTTTGGGTCAGTCCCCTGCTTATCATTTGCTGACTTTTTTATCTGTCTCATTGGCTTGCTTCTTATTCAAGACCTTTTCTTTGTCTTTTTTGTGTCTGTGCTTTCCATGGAGCATAACTTCTTTAATGTCCTTTTGTATGGATGACTTGAATCCTTCTGTGGCTTAGATCGGGGAACTACGTGTTACTTCTTCTTTGAGCACCTCAGGGAGTCCATGTCTTTTCTTGCTCCTTCTTTATGTGCTGCTTCTCCTTTCAATCCGATACCCCGTGAACTCTTTGTCTTGCTTTCCACCCTTCTCAGTTCATCTGTAAAAGCACTGCAACAGGAATTGCTTTGCTAGGTTTAACTAAAGAGAACACCTCTTCTTGGTTTACTTTTATCTCCTTACTTCCACTTATTGCCTTAAAAGCCAGTCCTTGACACACAAAGACAGCGTTTATACCTTCGAGGGAGGAGAGTAACTGGAAGTAACTGGAAAGTGCCTTTTGTCCTTGGCTCATAACTCTGCTTTCGAGACTCCTGCAGGACACCAGACCTTTTGTTCCTGTTGCTCGTGCTATGAAAAATAAATGGCAAGCATTTTTCTTTAAAGTCTACCACTTACTCAGACAGCTGCTAAGTACATACATCACTTGTTATAGGCTTTTTAAATACTGTTCAGAGTTTCATTAATGACATTTGAAAACTAAACTAGGTTACTCATGAAGATTCAATGTCCAGTTTTGCGATACCTCAAGTCATGCTTTTGCTTTCCATTGAATGTATTTGTTTATTGTGTTCAACAGTGCTTTACAAAAAAGCATTAGCAAATCCACCAATAGCTGATCACTTGCTTGATGATGGCAATACCTATTGGCTTTGCTAATACTTGTTTCTTATTAATTCATCACTTAAATTGAACGGAATGCATTTTTCAGCTCACTCCCTCTCATGACTTGCTTCCTCCCTAAACTACCTAGCCCCACTCACTCTGTGTTGCTTCCTCCTTCCCCACCTTCTATGTTGCTTCCCCCGCCCCTCTCTGTCCAGCTCATTTTAATTTTATTATTTAATTTTCCCTTGTCTCAACCTCATCTGTTGCTCCCCCACCAGGGCCATATCAAATCTGTTGGTACCAACAATATTTCAACAAGTCTCAAACAATGCAATAAACCTCATGTGCTGAGGCGCTGTTAGACCTGTCATCCTTAGGGTTGTCTTCCCTCAAACTCTTTTTGCTATATCTTTTTGTTGGCCTTAGGACTACGTGCACTTTACCACTGCTGATGACTGCCAAAGAGCATGTTCTTCTCCCCTAAACATGGTGACATTGGTGTATACATGATTGGCATATTTAGTTTACTTGAACGTCCTTTGTACAGTGGGATACCATGTACCCTGGGCCGGTAAATTAAATGCTACTAGTGGACCTGGAGCATTGATTGTACCACACACATAAGTAGACTTTCCAACCTGACTCAGGTCTGCCATTTAAAGGCCTGTGGTTGCAGTTTATTGCCACATTGACCTGGCATTACATCCACTTACCAAGCCATAAACTTCCCTTTTATTACTCATATGTCACCCCTAAAGTAGGCCCTAGGTAGCCCAAGGGCAGGACACTGTGTTAATAAAAGGAGGACATGTGTGTTTATGTTTTGTAGTGACAAAGATTCAAAAGTGATTTTTCACTACTGTGAGGCCTGCTCCTCTCAAAGGCCAGCATTGGGAATTTCCCAATACAGCTGTAATTCTTGATTAGAAAGGAGGAGCTGTATCATGTTTCGTATCTATGGAATGGTAATGATAAATCCTCTTTACTGGTAAAGTTGGATTCAACATTCTGTTTAGAAATGCCACTTTTAGAAAGTGCACATTTCTCTGCTGATGCTGCTCTGTGTGCCTTGTGGCCTGTCTCCAAAACAGAGATCGGTTGGATGGATGCACAGCTGTGTATTCTATGGTTTATTTGTTGTGTTTGATCGGTTCACTCAGGTAGCGTCTTCACCCCTAATACGCCTGGTAATATAATTGAGCAACGTGGTTCCAGTGGGCCACTGGGACCATCCCATAGAGAACTCGCCTTTCTCCTCGTGAAAAGGATTTCCCACAAAGTTCATAAATGTTCAAAACAAATTTATTCGTAATTGTTCTTCAAATCTGATTCAATTTCCGTTTTTAATCATTTCATTCATTCATCAATATGGCATCATTGTCTGATTGTCATGTCCAATGCATTTCGGGCTTTAGGATAGCCCTTCATCAGGGAATAACATAGCTGTAAAAATAATAATAATATGACTAATTTATGCTCGTAAATTCGAGAAATACCTTAAACAATTATACCTCAATCTGTTATTATGGCCAAAGATGCTCTGTTGTTGAAAAACATGGTTCAAATAAGTGGCATATAACACAATTCATGCACGTACGTTGTAGGAAGTAGATGAAAGATTAACGACTTACATGCCTGATGTGTTTCTTAAGATGTTTACGCGCTAGGATAAAAAAAGAAAAAGATCGAGAATGTGACTCTATCCTATTTGTTGTCAGTCATAGTAAATAGCTCTGGTTTAACTAACCTGGTTAACATGCTGAATGGGCTTAGTCTGCTTCCGAGGATTTGTTTACTCGAAAACGCCACTCCGAGGGGTGCGCGCCATTAGATTAGTTAGTTTATGACCGGGTTGCGGTCATGTGATCTATAGTGGCTGATGACAGACTATGGCCGTCTATGGCCGTCGTGATGTGTTTGCGAGAGTCAGACTCTGTAATGTCTTATAGAGGAATGATTATTTATATGCTTAGACAGGTGTGTAACAGCGCTGTAAACAATCGAAAAATAAAGAGTGCAAAAAATACAAAAATAGAAATAATAAGTGTGTGCTAAAATGTGAAAACGAGACAGGTGGATTCAAACCTTCGTGTTGGTGTGTTCGATGTCTATGTATCAAACCTCTGAGCTATCCAGAGAGTTTGGCTTAAACTTGAGAATAGGTATATCTAACCGTGGGTATTACATTGTCACTTACAACTAACACAGTTGTACCGTATAGCACGTATGGGGCAATTTATAAATAGCATGCAAATTCGATACGATCATTGAGTCCATTGGGTTTCTGTGTGCAAAGTCTATATATTCAAAAGTTCTCTCTTTGTAAAAGATATTTGGAATTGTCTCTGCCTTCAGTTTTCTTTATAATTTCCAAAATTAGAAATTTTAGTTGGGCAATGTTATGTTTTGCTTCATTAAAGTGTGCTGCTACTGATGACTTGGTATTGTTCAATCGAATATTGGACTTGTGCTCTGTGATTCTCACTTTTATCCGACGCTCAGTCTTACCAATATATACCTTCCCACAAGGGCACTTCAGGGCATATATTACATTGGATGTTTCGCATGTACCATTCACCTTTAGTTTAATACTGTAGCCTTTCATTGGATGGTTTATTTTGTTTCCTTTCTGTACATTGTTACAATGTCCACAGTTAAGACATGGTTTTGTCCCTTTGTATGTTTCCGAGGTTATTAGCTGAGGTTTGATCATTTCTCCCAAGTTTCTTGCTCTGGTATAGGCAAATAGCGGAGGGTCTTTGAAGCAGTCGTTAAAGTCTGGTTCAAGTGTTAGCATTCTCCAATGTTTGCGTATGATTTTCTTGAATTTGTCACTTGATGTTGAATATTTTGATACTGCTACTATCCTAGTTTGTTCCTTTTTGGTGCTGGGTTGTAGCAGTGTGCCTCTGCTTATCTGGTTAACTTTCAATTTTGATTCCTCTATGATTTGTATTGGATACCCTCTTTGTTTGAATTTGATGCCCATTTCCAAAGTTTTTTGTTCCATTTTGCTTGGGGTGGATGTGATCCTTTTTATTCTTGCCATTTGGGAAAATGGTAGATGTTTTTTAAGGCTATGTTCGTGAAAGCTGGAATAGTGTAACATATTGTTCCTATCTGTGCTTTTGGTATAGAGCTCGGTTTCGAGTCCTGTGGTCGTGCGATTCACTCTGACATCTAGAAATGTGATGGTTGTTTCTGATGTTTCCCACGTTAATTGGATTCTTTCATCGATGTTATTAAATTCAGTAAGAGCTGTTCCTAAATGTTCTTTTGAACTCTTCCAGATGATGAAAATGTCATCTATATATCGGATGAACAGTTTTAAATTGTCTTGCCATTTGGTTTGAGAAAGTATATGCATTTCTTCGTAAGATTTCATGAATAGATTAGCGTATACTGGGGCTGCTGAATTGCCCATGGCCGTGCCCACGAGTTGCTGGTACCACGTTTCGTTGTACTTGAAGTAACTTTGATACAAGGAGAAAATCATCAGCTCCATTAGGAATGTTTGAAAGGTGACGTCTAAATCCGTGTCCATTAAAGCTGCCTCTATTGCCTCTATGCCTAAGGCATGTGGTATTGCAGTGTATAAGGAACGTACATCTGCAGTGCATAGTATCAATTTCTCATCCGGGTCAATGTTGATCATTTGTAATTTGAGTATGAAATCTGTAGTATCCTTTATGTAGGTTTTCATCTTCTTGACTGAGGGTTGTAGGTATTTATCGAGTAGTTGCCCAATGGGTTCATGTAAGCTACCACTGGTGGATACTATTGGTCGAACAGAAGAACATAACACAAAAAGATCGGGATACTTTAAGGCAATTGTCTCTAAATCAGGAAATTCTCTGCACCAAAGCTGACAAAGGAGGGGCAATAGTCGTAATGAACAGAAGCATGTATGAACAAAAAGTAATGGCACACGTCCTAGACGACAACACATACATGAAATTAGAACAAAATCCCACTAACGAATTTATGCAAATCTTGAAAACCATCATTGGCAAGGCATACGACATGGGTATCATCAATGACAAAACAATTTTTTTTTTGATCAAAGACAATCCTAAAAGTCCAATTCTACATATGGTTCCGAATATCCACAAGAACTTATTTGACCCACCACTTCGACCAATAGTATCCACCAGTGGTGGCTTACATGAACCCATTGGGCAACTACTCGATAAATACCTACAACCCTCAGTCAAGAAGATGAACACCTACATAAAGGATACTACAGATTTCATACTCAAATTACAAATGATCAACATTGACCCGGATGAGAAATTGATACTATGCACTGCAGATGTACGTTCCTTATACACTGCAATACCACATGCCTTAGGCATAGAGGCAATAGAGGCAGCTTTAATGGACACGGATTTAGACGTCACCTTTCAAACATTCCTAATGGAGCTGATGATTTTCTCCTTGTATCAAAGTTACTTCAAGTACAACGAAACGTGGTACCAGCAACTCGTGGGCAAGGCCATGGGCAATTCAGCAGCCCCAGTATACGCTAATCTATTCATGAAATCTTACGAAGAAATGCATATACTTTCTCAAACCAAATGGCAAGACAATTTAAAACTGTTCATCCGATATATAGATGACATTTTCATCATCTGGAAGAGTTCAAAAGAAGATCTGGAAACAGCTCTTACTGAATTTAATAACATCGATGAAAGAATCCAATTAACGTGGGAAACATCAGAAACAACCATCACATTTCTAGATGTCAGAGTGAATCGCACGACCACAGGACTCGAAACCGAGCTCTATACCAAAAGCACAGATAGGAACAATATGTTACACTATTCCAGCTTTCACGAACATAGCCTTAAAAAACATCTACCATTTTCCCAAATGGCAAGAATAAAAAGGATCACATCCACCCCAAGCAAAATGGAACAAAAAACTTTGGAAATGGGCATCAAATTCAAACAAAGAGGGTATCCAATACAAATCATAGAGGAATCAAATTTGAAAGTTAACCAGATAATCAGAGGCACACTGCTACAACCCAGCACCAAAAAGGAACAAACTAGGATAGTAGCAGTATCAAAATATTCAACATCAAGTGACAAATTCAAGAAAATCATACGCAAACATTGGAGAATGCTAACGCTTGAACCAGACTTTAACGACTGCTTCAAAGACCCTCCGCTATTTGCCAAACCAGAGCAAGAAACTTGGGAGAAATGATCAAACCTCAGCTAATAACCTCGGAAACATACAAAGGGACAAAGCCATGTCTTAACTGTGGACATTGTAACAATGTACAGAAAGGAAACAAAATAAACCATCCAATGAAAGGCTACAGTATTAAACTAAAGGTGAATGGTACATGCGAAACATCCAATGTAATATATGCCCTGAAGTGCCCTTGTGGGAAGGTATATATTGGTAAGACTGAGCGTCGGATAAAAGTGAGAATCACAGAGCACAAGTCCAATATTCGATTGAACAATACCAAGTCATCAGTAGCAGCACACTTTAATGAAGCAAAACATAACATTGCCCAACTAAAATGTCTAATTTTGGAAATTATAAAGAAAACTGAAGGCAGAGACAATTCCAAATATCTTTTACAAAGAGAGAACTTTTGGATATATAGACTTTGCACACAGAAACCCAATGGACTCAATGATCGTATCGAATTTGCATGCTATTTACGTGCTATACGGTACAACTGTGTTAGTTGTAAGTGACAATGTAATACCCACGGTTAGATATACCCATTCTCAAGTTTAAGCCAAACTCTCTGGATAGCTCAGAGGTTTGATACATAGACATCGAACACACCAACACGAAGGTTCGAATCCACCCGTCTCGTTTTCACATTTTAGCACACACTTATTATTTCTATTTTTGTATTTTTTGCACTCTTTATTTTTCGATTGTTTACAGCGCTGTTACACACCTGTCTAAGCATATAAATAATCATTCCTCTATAAGACATTACAGAGTCTGACTCTCGCAAACACATCACGACGGCCATAGTCTGTCATCAGCCACTATAGATCACATGACCGCAACCCGGTCATAAACTAACTAATCTAATGGCGCGCACCCCTCGGAGTGGCGTTTTCGAGTAAACAAATCCTCGGAAGCAGACTAAGCCCATTCAGCATGTTAACCAGGTTAGTTAAACCAGAGCTATTTACTATGACTGACAACAAATAGGATAGAGTCACATTCTCGATCTTTTTCTTTTTTTTATCCTAGCGCGTAAATATCTTAAGAAACACATCAGGCATGTAAGTCGTTAATCTTCCATCTACTTCCTACAACGTACGTGCATGAATTGTGTTATATGCCACTTTTCGAACCATGTTTTTCAACAACAGAGCATCTTTGGCCATAATAACAGATTGAGGTATAATTGTTTAAGGTATTTCTTGAAATTACGAGCATAAATTAGTCATATTATTATTATTTTTACAGCTATGTTATTCCCTGATGAAGGGCTATCCTAAAGCCCGAAATGCATTGGACATGACAATCAGACAATGATGCCATATTGATGAATGAATGAAATGATTAAAAACGGAAATTGAATCAGATTTGAAGAACAATTACGAATACATTTGTTTTGAACATTTATGAACTTTGTGGGAAATCCTTTTCACGAGGAGAAAGGCGAGTTCTCTCAGGGATGGTCCCAGTGGCCCACTGGAACCACGTTGCTCAACTGTCTCCAAAACACACATGGGATGGGGAAAGCTACACTTGTGTATTCCGTTTAGACAGCCACAAACACAGGGTGGTTGTGACAGAGAACTCATCTGCATTCAACTGTATTCTGATAGCCCTTCTTGGGTAGGAAGGGGGGAGGTTACACTCACACCTGAATAGGCAGTATCCTGTTTCTCACATTAAGGGATTATTAACCCCTACTGATAGTCTGCAACCAGGGCTGGGACGAAAGGGGGACTTGTGCACTTCAAGGGCCTGCTTTGAAGTCACCCCCATATCAAAGGAGCAACTGGGTATAATACGGGGGCTCTAACCCTATCAAGACAGTACATTTCTGGACCTGTTAAGAACTTTCCCAGGAGTAAAGCCTGTTGTGTTCAGAAAATTGCCACTCTGTTTGACTGCTGCTCTGGAAGAACTGCTTTTTTGCTTTGCTGTGCTGCACTGAAGATAAGGACTGAACCCATCCCACTTCAACCCAGAGTGAGCCTGCTGGCTTGCCCCCTGTTCTGAAGTCTCAGGGTCATCAAAGACTTCCTTTAACTCTGCAACAGCACCTGGACTCTGCCATCTATGAGTCCTGCTCTGCCACGTGGTGCCAATCCAGTCCTGGGCCCTTGAAAGGTAATTTCTGCTGTCCAGGACCGTCACAATAGATCCAGTGATGACTTTGCTCAGATCGGAACCAACACATTGCCCTTTACCGACCCAGAAGCTGAGTGAGGACATCGCTTTTACGGACTGCGCAGCTCAATAATGATGGACAGTGCAGCTTGATGATAACGCAGTGCCTGCATCGTAAAGGGGTTCTACAGCGAAGCTTTCATCACCTGCGCAAGTCGGATCCGATGCAGGGAGTCATCACCATCAACACTTGCTCCATCCAAGGTATTTTTTCAGAGAGACCTGCGTAAGTCCTGTAGCCGGCCTGCCCTCCATTGCAGTCGGCCTGAATAATGGATTCATCCTTGTCCAGCCCGACTTCAAGTAACCCCTAAGCGCTATTTGACTCTCAGCAATGGATTTAGATTTAATCTTTAAAATTAATAACTATAGTTCTAAGAATTGGATTTTTATCGTTTTGGTCCTGCTTTACTCATAAAATTATTATTTAGTTTCCTAAACCTGTATGGAGTATTTTTGTGGTGTTTCTATTGTGTTACTGTGTGTCTGTGCGTGTGTGTGTGTGTGTTGCACAAATACTTTACACATTGCTTCTTTAGATAAGCCTGACTGCTCTAAGCCAACCTACCAGAGGGTGAGCATGGGTTACCTTTTAGAATGTACTAAAAAAGTAAGGGAGAAAGAGGCAGAGATTTATTCAGCTTCCAAAGTTTACAATCTCGTAATGAACCTCCCAAAATTTACGCCTGGTCATAAAATAGAAGCAAAATGAAAGAAATCCCAAAACCAAACACTCATGTAGAATGTATGTATGTGTGAGAGCTGCGAAGGGAGAACTCCTTTCAGGACAAGAACCCACACTCACCCGAAGGAAACATGCTTCATCATTGGTTTGCTTCCTCACACCTAGACTGCAAGGTCCATGGTGTGGGCTACAACTCCCCGGCGCGGAGGAGCTGGGGTGTTTTGGAGATGAGCGATGTTATGGGGTCAGTGAGGGGCAAAGTACAAACAAAGTGGTGAATAAAACTCTATAGACTTTCTCTGGCTGGCTTAACGCAAGAAACTCCAATCTCAAATTCACATGTGAATTTAGTTAAGAATCCCTACCTTTCCTGGACCTACTATTATACCCAAAGAATGGAGGTATCTGCTCAGAACTGTACAAGAAACCAATGGCATGGAATTCACTTCATTGCTATACCATTTTCCATCCATTTGCACTGAGAGATAACTTAAGGCTTAAGAGGAATTGTACTGAAGTGGTCAAATTTAAAGAATATGCAGTGACACTCAGTGACCATTTGTCCCAAAGGTCCTATCCACATCACCTTATCCAGAAGGCAGCAAGGATAAGTTTCTATCCAAGCCATTATTTGCTTTAAAACATAGCAAGAATATTGGTGATATGGTGGTCCACACTAGATCTCCATTCAATCCACACAGGGCAGATTAGAAAACACGCTGGTCCCTTCCACCTGTCAAAAGGCATTTTCTGTGTAGTTCCCGTTCAGTCTGCCCATACACCTTATCTACTTCGTAGGTTGAACTAGGACTCAACACCCCATGGGAGCTTTTAAAACACACTAATTGCAACATAAAAGGAGAGATATACCTCCTCAGATGCCCATGTAAATTCAACTACTTAGGCACGACTATCCGGAAGCTCAAAACAAGAACAATCGAACATCGTAGCTCTGTGAGATGCAAAAAAGCAAATACTAAACTTACAAGGCTTTTTCTAGACCGAGCCCGCATGGGCAATGATATAACATGGCTGGTGATAGACAGACCACACTACCCATTAGCCATGGGCACCCTCGAATCAGTCATTGAATCAGTCTTCTTCCACAGGGAACAATGTGCAATCTTCAGACTTCGTAGTGACAAATGGGGTCTGAATGATGAGATCCTTTGGACTAATCTACGACGATGACCCTCTGCAGTGAGTTTCGACACCTGAAACCCTGCACCCTAGGAGAACTTGCAATGTGGAAGAGAATGCCCCGGTTTGGCTTTTTAATCTAGATGGGGGTACACATTACATACAACCTTACTAAGTCCCTCCTCCAGAGTTAATTGCACTGCATGTCCAGGAAAGGGCCTGGAGACACACACCCTCTCCACTATCACCAACTCCTTTTAAGAGATAACTACGTCCCGCCTATACACAACCTCTTCATTTGTGCCCTGAAGCTGTGCACAGGTACGGGGCAGCCACGTCGCACCCCTCTCTATACAGAGACATCCACCTGACTGTGGAGAGTGCTGAGAAATATATTTCCTCTCAATATTAGAACCTACCCTTGTGTCTTCTAGCTGGCACAGCCATAATCTGGGAATATGATCCCAACACTCCCCCCCCGAGGGGGCACTGTGTGTAGAACCCTGTGTTCATCTGTACCTCCAGTTAAGCATCACCTGTGATCCCGCGCGAGGCTCTACCACTCCCTCTCAAACGCGCGCAGGACCGGACCTGAATGACAATGTTTTGATCCTTCTTTGGGCATTTTCCGATTCCCATTTCGCACCAATTAAGCCTATTACCACTACTATAAATAGCATTTGTCCAACATGACTCGGCATACCGTCGGAGCCGCGTTGAGGGGAGGAAAACCACCAGACTTGGCAGTTACTGTGAGTTAGACCTGATAGCAGAGAGGCACCAGCTTTCTAAAAAACAGCGTTTTTAGATTCTAAATCCACGCTGTTTTTTTGACATCCACTAGGTTGCTACATTGGGCAAGAAGACAAAAGAACCCCCAATACCACGCCTTGGCTCATGAGGCCAGTTAGCCCTTATCAAAAAGTAAGAACCGTATATCTTCTCAATAATATGTTTTCTTCCCACATTTTCAATCCAAGGGATTCCAATGGCGATCATATCAATTCATGTGTGTCCTAGTCTATATGTTTGTCTATGTCTTTTCCTTTTACAGGGTTGTGGACCTTATTTTTGGTTCCCCATCACCCTCCTGTGTATTTACATAGGTTTTTCTATGTCAAAATAGTGATGTTATATTACATGGTGTTTTTTCATCCACAGGTTCTGTATTAACCACGCCAACTGGGCGCAACAGACTACATCCATATAACACGATTAGGTACATTTCACCTATTCCAATTTTTTGTAGAGCACACTTTGACATCTACACATATGTGAGTAAGGTGGAGATATTAGTGCACATCTCGTCCTGAAGAAGGAGTCCTTGTTACTCCGAAACATGTTGACGCACTTGAGAGGTTGATGTACCCTAAATAGTACCAACAACCTCACCCTGCACTTTTTTAACGATACCAGCCGAGGGCTTAATAAAAACTTTTTATTATTTTTTCTCCTACGAGCCAGGTATCTTTTAACAATCACTGTCTTTCACCTCACCACTACCACTATAACAAGTGGATTCCTTTTGTTTAGTCAAATTACCAGGGGAGATAGAATCCACTTCCTCCTCTCCCTCCCTCTTCTTGTTATTTTCTTATTTTAATAATAGTTAGGTGGTGTAAAAGATGTACTACAGTGGCTTGAGAGTAGACAATATCCCCTTTTCTTATTAGGTAAGACAAGTTATGTAGGAGAGTCACTGGCCACTATATCAGGCTGTGATACTTACTGTATTGTTTATAAGCATGAATGGACACTATACACTGATGGATATGACTTGCCATTTGAGAGCCTTTGCTTTGTTGTGAATATACATGGATCCTCATGTTTATAATCATGTTTATTATCTATGTTACTATCATCATTTACTTTTTCCAAAAGTAGGGGACCCAGAAAATACCTGAGTTATTGCCATCCTGGCTGTCCTCACCCCCTGGTGGCCGTTATACCTTCATTTATTTATTCACTAACTCGGCTTCTAGCAGAGTGACTATTTTTACAGGTCCTGATGAATGCCCCTCAACCCTGCTGGAGTCAAACAGGGGCAGAAACATGTTGACCATCTACAGGGGTATATTTGATTAAAACTCTGAGTCCTCTCTTTTTAACTCTATCCTAGTAGACCACTGAATAAAATGAAAATGGGCCTTTTGGAGATAATTTTATTCACCACTTTGTTTGTACCCTGCCACTCACACACCCCATAAAATTGCTCTTCTTCAAAACACCTCAGCAACACCCGCTGGGGAAGTGTAACTGAATAAAATGGAATTGGCCCTTTGGAGATAGTTGTATTCACCACTTTGTTTGTACTCTGCCACTCACACACCCCATAAAATTGCTCTTCTTCAGAACACCCCAGCAACACCCCACTGGGGAAGTGTAACCCACACCATGGCCATTTGCAGTCCATGTGTGAGGAGGCAACCCACTGATGAAGCATATCACCCTTGGGTGAGTGAGTGTTCTTGTCCTGAAAGGAGTTCTCCATTGGCAGCTCTCACACATACATACACTCATATATAGCACATTAGATGAGTGTATGGTTTTTTGATTTCTTTCATTTTGCATGTGTTTTATGACAAGGTATAAATTTTATGAGGTTCACTATAGACAGAGAGTGGTATGCCATTAGTCTGCTCCTTTAACTAGGTCCTTACTGTGGATATAATTACATTATTGTAATCACAGGAGAATGAATCACTTATGTCAATGTCCCAGAGTCTCCAGAGATGTGGATCGTATATAGTATATTTTTTCTCCACTCGTGTGGTCAGTTGGATAGTGTCAGTATTGGGTCTTATTACTTGAGGGTTCAGTTCTCCAAGTGATCTACCATCCCCCACCTGGAGGGTGGCTGTGTGCATAGTGGCAGTCATGAAAGTGATTAAAACTATATCCTTTTCCGTGGAAGGGTTTATTGGTCAGAAAAGGGATTTGATTAAAAAAAAAACTGCGTCGCTCAAGTGGAATAGTTATTGGTCCACTGGACCATATGTGAGGTCAACATATTTCACCCAAAAAAGGTGCCCATTTGGGTCAGGTGTCCTTCATCAGGACCAGTGAGTAAGAGAGTGGTCTCAGTTTTAGAACACTCTGTGTTTAATGAGGGTAAGTTATATCACTTACCGCTCTTCGTCAGTGAGCTCATTTGCTCATTGCTGATGGTATCATAGGCGCAGTCTTTTGTCTATGACTTCAGTCGAGGTTACAGAACGTCTGTGTGATGTAGGAAGGAAATGGACAATCCTTTTTTTTTTTTGATTCCACAGTATATTAACAACCAAAATACATATATCCATTGAAATATTACTTCAATCATGTAAATCCATATGATCGGCAAATGATCCCCATATACCAATACCAATCTTGCGTTTCCTCACCCCTTTAACTGCATATAAACTAAACTCAAGATTAAATAAACTATAGATTCTATTCCTCCATCGTGAGAAAGGTGGAGCTTCCAACTGTAGCCAATCAGCCGCAATACACAACCTTGCTACAGTAATAGCAATGAATATTAAATGCAGATGTTTAAAGTTAGGACCACCCCTCATGAATTGCGGCCCTGACCCCTAAAGTATAATTGCAGGTGTTATAACAATCGGCTTCCCAATAATTTTACTTAAAAAATGTTCACGGTTAACAATAAAGTTTCCCAAATGTCCACAACTAAAAAAGATATGTAACATATCAGCACTGTCTGCGCTACATCGAAAACATTTCCCATCATGACCAGATTTCCATATATGCCGGGGTATAGTACAAATTAAAAAATGTTTTATAACATTGCACCCACAGATTGTCAGATAATAACGCTTCCCTTGATAATGAAATAGCATAAACCAATGATACATTATCAGCCCCCAAAAGTTCAGACCATTTATCGGCTTTTTTCTCTAGATCATGTTTTCTATATGCCAACAGTAACTGATACACCTCCCCAATTTTCGCCTGTCGTTGCGTGGCCTTTATAACTGAGTTAGAAGTGAATACAATCCTTTGTCGTATCATAAAATCCTGTATTTGCAAATATTTAAAGAATTGTTGCTTCGGTAAATTAAACAATCGGGACAAGTCAGCATAAGAAATTAATACACCATCAGTTCCTAAAAAATCCCCCAATTGCACAATACCTCGAACCCGCCACCCAACAGCCACCGCATCTCAAAAAATAGAAGGTAAAAGTTTTATGGCATTGGTAGGTGTATGCCAAGATATTTTCCCAATTTGACACAATTTTTAATTTTTTTCCAAACATTAAATGCCGATATTAACACCTTAAACCTGGTCCGTTTAAAGTAACTTCCATCTATTTCTTTGAATAAACATTGTCTCGCCTCCGATCCTAGCAGCATTTGAAAAATTGAAGGAGCCTCCGCTTCATTAATTATATCTTCTCCAATCAACAAAATCCGGATTCTTAACAGAAAGCATGTATAAAAATAGAGAAGAAAATCAAGCATAGCTAATCCCCCCCGTTCAATCGGTAAGGTCAAAAATCGCATAGCCCTTCTTGGTTTTCCAGGTGCCCAAACAAATTTCGAACAGATAGACTGTAATTGTTGAAGTTAAGATACAGTCAATTCTAATGGAATCGCTCTAAACAGGTATAATACCTTAGCTAAAACATTCATCTTAATTACATTCACCCTACCAATGATTGTAAGATGTAATCGTGACCATTTGTCTCATGAATTCCGAATATTAACTACTAACGAACCCCAATTAACATCTAATATTTCCTGCATGGATGATAGAATTTTGATACCTAAATATGTTACTTCCTTTTCGAGTCGAGTATCATCCATTATAACAGTCTCTGAGATTAATACTTGTGTTTTAGTTGCATTTAATTTATATCCTGATGCTCGACCGAAAACCATAGCTACTCGTTCTATCTATTGCAATGCAGGATAAGGATCCGAAGAGGCTATAGCGACATCGTCCGCTTAAGCAAATACCGAGTATGGTATATTATGTACAAAAAATGGTTTAATTAAACCATTTTTGCCCAGTAACTCAATAAACGTATTCATATAAAGAGCGAACAACAATGATGAACAGGGGCACCTTTGTCTAGTGCCCCTGGTAATGTTCACTGTCTCAGATGTTAATCCCATAGTAGAGATTTTAGCAACCGGTGAAGTGTACAACACCTGTAGGGCTGTAAGGAAATGTTGACCAAAACCTAAAAGACGCATTAATTCCCACAGGTATGCCCACTCCACACGGTCAAATGCTTTTTCTGCGTCCAATAAAATTAGACCCAGATCACGTTTCTCAACTTGTGCAATATCAAATAGTGTGACTACCTTATTAATATGCAAGGTGGTATTACGTCCTGTTATAATCCCATGTTGAGATCGCGAGACTAAAGAGCTAATAACTAGAAATGCGGGTGGCCAATATTTTTTAATACATTTTGCTGTCGCAATTCAGTAACGATATTGGCCCATATGAACCTAATAACTCCGGATCTTTACTTTTTTTTATTAAATACTACTATAGTAGCTTCGGCCCAAGATTTCGGTGCCCATCCCTCTTGTGCGGACCTAAATGTGTCTAACATATCAGTTTTCATTAAACTGAAAAACTGCTTATAAATCTCAGCGGGTAATCTATCTGGCCTAGCAGCTTTTCCTATAGCTAATCCTTTAACAGCAATTTCTAGCTTTTCCATATAAATAGGCCCCTCTAATGTTAATATATCACTGGGATCTAAATATTTCAAAGTCCCCTCAATTAGGTTAAAAAAATAACTATGATCTTGTACTTGTCGGGTGTATAAGTCAGAGTAGAATTTATGGAAAATCAATATAATCTCTTTAGGTTCTTGGCGAAGTACCCTATCCTTATCTTTCAAGGCCTTAATCCGCCCATCGCTTCTTTCCTGCATAACAGCCATGCCAAGCAGTGACCCACAGATTCCCCATATTCATGAATTTGTTTTTTATTAGCAAGATATTTGCATACATTTTCAATATTCCAGATCCCCAGAATTTTAGCCCTCACCTGTTCAGTAGCTTCTTCTCGTTCCTCAATATTATTTGCCCCTAGTCTAACACCCTGAATTACCTTTTCCTCAGCATCCTTAAGCCTAACATACAAATCCTGCATTTCTACCTTTTTCGTCCAATTTTGCCCATATACAAAACTTAATACTACCCCCCTAAAACATGCTTTAAATGAGTCCCAGACTATAGCACAATGAGCTGATTTTCTGTTATTAATAAAAAATTCACTAATCCACCGGGACAGTTGTTCCCTAAAGCACTCATTTACGCAAAGTTTGCGATCAAATGAGAATGACCTCATGGGTGGGAGTTGAGTATTAACATTTAATATCATTAAAATCGGGGAATGGTCTGAGGTTATCCTTGGTAAATTTTGGATTGCAACATCATTTTTTAAGGAGTGAGATAAAAAAAAATAATCCAAACGGGCAAACTTTTTATGAGGATAAGAGTAGTAGGTGAACCCTGGGATTGTCGGATTTAAATAGCTCGAAACATCAATCAATGCATGATCATTTACAAGATCATACTAGGCATTAAACACCCGAGGTTTCCGCCCTTGATATCCCCGTGGACCTCTCTGTAGGTCTAAATTAGTTAAATTAATATTCATGTCTCCACATAATATTAACGGTGCTCCCCATGATGCTAACTCAATATTTAGCTCTTCAAAGACAGAAGCTTCATCCAAATTGGATCCATAAAAACACAAATTGTAAACTTAACCCGCCCAAAAAAACATTCTGCAATAACCCATCTTCCACACTTGTCGGCTAAACACCATCCCGTTGTAACCCCATTGTCTTTAGCTAATATTGCTACTCCTCTGATCATGGATGATTGGTGTGAGGCCTCTATCAATGAGTAGCCAAAGGTTTCTAAAAGTGCCCTTTGTGCCCAAGGTATATGTGTCTCCTGGAGACAGAGCACATCAGGTTGGGTGATATGTAATTCAGCTGTCACGCGATTCCTTTTGCTCCAGCTGTTTAGACCAGAGACATTCCAAGTACAAATTTTTACCCCACTAACTGCCAGATCAATCAATGGGGATACATTCAACCTATGGACTTATGGTGCACATAGGGTCATGGTCCTCAGGGTTCAACTGTTGATTTGACTACAGAGCATTAGAGAAGGGCGTATCCACCCTAGTGTCCATGGGTTACACTACCTATTCACTCCCTAATCCTGTTAGTTAAAGTTATGATGCATGCCTCCTATACTCTGACCGACCGCTGACAGACCACCAACTCCGACAGCCTTTCTCTGACCACCATCTCAGCAGTACACTGATTTCCAACCACCATCTAGATTATGATGTGGGTTTCTGATGACTCTACCGTGGCGGTCCTGCCTCCAGTCATCAGAATCTATGGATTTGTGGTGCATACTCACCAAAATAAGGTTCTCCCCAACAGTCGTTGGCATGCATCTCTTTCTCTAGGACTCCCCTACTCCGCAACAGTTGAACCCTGAGGACCACGACCCTATGTGCACCATAATGCCGGTAAGTCCATAGGTTGAATGTATCCCCATTGACAGGACGGTATGCAGACAAAATATCGAAATTTTAATATCGATATACACTAACATCGAAGTTTTAATATTGAATGGAGAAAATATAGAAGGTAAGTAATATCGATATATTTAATATTGATATTAGTAATATCAAAGTAAAAAATATCGATGTAAGTAATATCGATGTTAAAAATTTCGATGTTACTAATATCGATTTTTAAAATATTTTTTGTATATTATTATGTACTTATTATGTTTTTAATTTAATTTTATATAATGTAATTACATTTTTGTATTTTAGTACTGTAGCGGGTTGTGGGTTTATAGGGGAATAGGGTGGGAAGTAATTGAATTATGTTAAATTAATTATTAATTAGAAGGAATAATAAATTAATATTTATTAATTGGTAATTAATTTTAATTAATTGGTAATTAATTTTAATTAATTGATTATTTGTTAATTATGTTCTGTAGCGGGTTGTGGGTTTATAGGGGAATAGGGTGGGAAGTAATTTAATTATGTTAAATTATTTATTAATCAGTAGGAATTGTAAATTAATTATTAATTGGTAATTAATTTTAATTAATTGGTAATTAATTTTAATTAATTGATTAATTGATAATTATGTTCTGTAGTGGGTTGTGGGTTTATAGGGGAATAGGGTGGGAAGTAATTTAAATGTAATTAAGTAATGTTCTTTAATTAATTGTTTTGTTAATGATCTAATTGTTAATTTATAATGTAATTGTTAATTAAATATTATTAAATGGTATTTTTAATACATTTTTAAATTACATGTATTTTGCTCATCATATTTTTAATAATTATGTATTGGTATTTGTAAATGGTTTATATCTATTTAATAGTTAATGTTTTTATTATTTTAAATAAAACATTTATTTATAAGTATGTTATTTTTACTCCTACGCTATCCAACATTTTCCCTACTGTTGCACTCTCTGGAGTGGGAATAGTAATTTATACCCCTTCGCTATCCAACACTTTCCCTACTGTTGAACTCTCTGGAGTTGGAACAGTAATTGTTACCCCTACGCTATCCAACACTTTCCCTACTGTTGCACTCTCTGGAGTGGGAATAGTACTTTTTACCCCTATGCTATCCAACACTTTCCCTACTGTTGCACTCTCTGGAGTGGGAATAGTAATTGTTACCCCTACGCTATCCAACACTTTCCCTACTGTTGCACTCTCTGGAGTGGGAATAGTAATTTTTAACCCTACGCTATCCAACACTTTCCCTACTGTTGCGCTCTTTGGAGTGGGAATAGTAATTTATACCCCTACGCTATCCAACACTTTCCCTACTGTTGCACTCTCTGGAGTTGGAATAGTAATTTATATCCCTACGCTATCCAACACTTTCCCTACTGTTGCACTCTATAGAGTGGGAATAGTAATTCATACACCTACGCTATCCAACACTTTCCCTAGTGTTGCGCTCTCTGGAGTTGGAATAGTAATTGCTACCCCTACGCTAGCCAACACTTTCCCTACTGTTGCACTCTCTGGAGTTGGAATAGTAATTTATATCCCTACGCTATCCAACACTTTCCCTACTGTTGCACTCTATGGAGTGGGAATAGTAATTTATACCCCTACGCTATCCAACACTTTCCCTACTGTTGCGCTCTCTGGAGTGGGAATAGTAATTTTTATCCCTACGCTATCCAACACTTTCCCTACTGTTGCGCTCTCTGGAGTGGGAATAGTAATTGTTACCCCTACGCTATCCAACACTTTCCCTACTGTTGCACTCTCTGGAGTGGGAATAGTAATTGTTACCCCTACCCTATCCAACTCTTTCCCTACTGTTGCACTCTCTGGAGTTGGAATAGTAATTTATATCCCTACGCTATCCAACACTTTCCCTACTGTTGCACTCTATGGAGTGGGAATAGTAATTTATACCCCTACGCTATCCAACACTTTCCCTACTGTTGCACTCTCTGGAGTTGGAATAGTAATTGTTACCCCTACGCTATCCAACACTTTCCCTACTGTTGCGCTCTCTGGAGTGGGAATAGTAATTTTTACCCCTACGCTATCCAACACTTTCCCTTCTGTTGCACTCTCTGGAGTGGGAATAGTAATTATTACCCCTACACTATCCAACTCTTTCCCTACTGTTGCACTCTCTGGAGTGGGAATAGTAATTTTTATCCCTATGCTATCCAACACTTTCCCTCCTGTTGCACTCTCTGGAGTGGGAATAGTCCTTTTTACCTGTACGCTATCCAAATTTTTTTATTTTTTTTAATTAGTTTTACATTGTTAATAATTGTTATTTATATTATTATTTTATATATATAAATTTATTTGTAATTTATTATATTTTCATTTATTTATAATTTATTTAAATAATTATTTTAGAGTTAATATTAATTAAGTATATAATATGTATTATATTGTTATTAATATTTTTGATTACAGTATTTATTAATTTGAAATATTATAATATATTTTTAACTGTTTATTATATTTATAAGTATTATTTTGTTAATATTACATTTTTTATTTAAAAAAACGATATTTTCTAAAAAACGATATTTTTTTACATCGATATATTATTTTCGATATTTTAGTACTTACCTAGTTAGAGATAGGATCGATATTTTTGTTGCGATATTTTTGTACCTCAATATTTTTGTAGTCGATATTTTGTCATAGATTCGACTGGACTCTGCACAGATCACCACAGACCAGCAATGGGGTACATGGTGCACAAGGCATAGCCCCAGACATGTCATTCATGTGTGTGTACAGATCATGTTTCCTGTGATTTTGCAGGCACTTGCAGCAACATATTCGGGGGTATGTTCACCGCCATAGGTGAGACCTCTGGGGAAGCACCATGCAAGGTAGAAGGAAAGTGCTGGGATTAAAATTGTCCAGTTTCACAGAATGTTCCCTGTTCTGGAGGAATAATTTAAGGAATTCTAAGGTTATGTCTTTTATGCCTAGATCCTCCTAGCGGGAAAGCAGGGTAGGATGGTCTACAGTATCGAAGGACGCAGACAAATCCAATAGGATCAGAGTGGCTGTTCCTTCTCCATCTAGGATAAGTTTAAGTTAATCCGTTGCTTTGATACGGGCCATCCCAGTGCTGTGTTCTTATCTAAATCCAAATTGTGTGGAATCTAATAGATCATTCTCTAAAATGAATTGGTTTAGTTGTTTGTTCAAGATTTTTTCAATTATTTTAGCTAGAAATGGAAGTCTGGAAATAGGTTGGTAGATACATGGATCTTCTGGTTCAAGGGTGGATTTCTTTTAAAAGAGGAAGGATGGAAGCCATTTTCCATCCCTTTGCTGAACATTAAATTAAAAATATCCATAAGTACTTTGGCTACACTCTCTGGAATTAATTTTAGCATGGATGGGGGGCAAGGATCTTCTGGAGACCCTGATTTAGTAGTCTGAATGAAATTCAAGGTTTGTGTCACTATGATAGGGGAGACATCAGTCAAAGCGGGCCGAGAGTGATTATTAGTCATCGGGCTCTCTTGGTCCCTATGCTTAGTTGAGCTGTTATGTTCTTAGGATGATAAAATAAGTGATACATTTGATTCACTTTATTTCAAAACTATTGGGCAATGGTGAACCCCTTAGTTTCTGGTTGCTTCATGAGGCTATTTATTACTTGAAAAAATTATATTGACAAGTTTTCTGCTGACTCAATCTGTAAGATAAAACATGTTTTGTTTTTTCTTCAGTCAGAAGAGTTTTATATTTGGCTACAGCTTGTTATATATGCTTCCTTTTCATGGAGCTCATAATTGAGTCTCCATCTCCTCTCTAGGCGCTTACAGTGTTGTTTTTCTAGACTGAGGGTCTCAGAAAACAAGGAGCTGAGGGTTTTTTCCTACCTTGTTCAGTCTTTTTATGGGAGGTACTTGGCCGAGGGCCTTCTATAGCCAATTATTATAGTTATGAGTAGCTAGCTCAGGATATTCCAAGTGTGTATGTGTGGTTTCTGCAAGTGGTATCTGTAGTTGATTACTAACTATTTTGGACTATGCTCTATAGGTGGCCATAACTGCTTTATTATTAGGACCTATGGTTGAGCTTATATCGTATAGGGCTTTTTATGATCTGTTACCATGATCCCTGAGGAGTCAGGGTTGTCATGTTCAGTGGTTGCCAGAAACCATTTGCACTCTGTTTGGATTAGGGGGGCTTATTTTGGCACTGTAATGTAGCTGGTATCTAGGTCAACATATCCTGCGGAGTACTTTGAATCAGCCTAGGCACCTCGCCCAAAGTTTATGATGTCCGCAATCACACTGGTCCTATGGATTAGTGGGAACTACACGACTTGGCGCCACCAGCATTGGTTGGATTCTTATTTAACTGTCTACCTGAGGAGCTCAGCTGTGCTTTCTCTGAGACCCCTACTCACCTCCAAACTGTAGACTTCTGTGGTTGTAGGGAATATCTTTCTCAGCTGAGTAGGTATGCCCTATGTATTGGTTGTAGGTTCTTTAAGCTTGCAAGATAAAAAAACTGCCCACTTTGTGCATACCCAATCTTCATAAATGTATTTACTGAATTTCCTTTTTCTTCAAAACAATGTCCATAAACTGAGAAGTTGTTGAAAAGGAAGTATAAGCTTTAAAAATAGAAGAGTATTGCAGTAACTATGAAATTACTACAATATGTCTCCCGGCAATGACTGGAGACGTTTACCTTTGTGGTTGAGGCACTTGAAGCATTCAGAACAGAGGTATTCTATTCCTGAATTAAATTCCCAGCTGCGGACGCTCACACACAAATGTGTCATACCTACATTGAAGATGAAACACCAGAGAAATACATTCCATATGTAGATATCGAAACTCCTCTATCTTACCAAGAAAATATGAATTGGTTTAAATACGCCCTCCCCCACACTACAGTAAATGTTAAGACTGTACGCTCAGCAAAGAAGGAGTGACATGGCTAGTCTTAGCTGTATATACACCACATCCTAATACTGCTAATTTAACAGCAGCAGAATTGTGTACACTATACAGAGATTTAGTAAACATTTACAGAAAAAATGCGAACACTCACAATTAACCCTGCGCAGGCTGCTCAATTCGCACAACCTCAATTGACTATCACGGGCATCAGCCCACAAACACTGAATGCCTTTATGGTAAAGATTCCCACCAGTCGGGAGCAAATTCTGTTCTGGGTAGCACAGAAAACAAGTTAGCCTGGAACAGCATTTCCCCATATGGGCCCGCAGGAAAAACACAGCATACTGCCTGTTTGCTTGCCAATGGAGATGGCCCCCCCAGTGGAAGACAGCACAACTTGGGGTACAGTCTTTGCTGCAGTTTATACCAGAACACATTGTACCCCTTCACGGGCGTCTTGCCTGAGGTACTGAAACAGGTACAAATTGAGTACGGGCAGTAGCTGCCCTGGTCTTGGGAATAAAACTGATGGCCAATTTTGCCACAGTATCAGCCACTTTGTTAAGTAACATAAAGGGAGAGGCAGCAGCATTAGCTATACACCAACACCTGAGGGAATTCACTCACAGCAGGAGCTGGAATCGCCAAAAACTATCAATAAAACCTATGCTACACTAGGTATAGATCATTTGGGAGCCAGGCCTATGGAAACCACAACTTAAGAGCAATTCTGAAAGGGATAACCTCTAAGCAAGCACCCGATTCGTCCTAGAAGAAAATGGGATAATAAACATAACAAATAAACAAAACAAAACACAGTCACAGGGTGGGCTTCCTCAACAGGATACCACTGAAAAGAAATACTATTTTAGGTACAGTGGTAACATTAGAAAGCCTAACAGGTATCAGGATACTAATACACATTCCTCTTGTTCCTTTCATAAGTCATCCAACACATGTTCAGAGAGAGGTGTAGATCAGAAGAGTTTGTAAAACTGAAGAAGGAATCACAACGCTCATCAGACTACATCATTAAAAAAGAAGACAGACCAAAGAACACTGTACCTCAGTTCAAAAAGAAGAAGATAGCTGGTATTAAAAAAAAGGAATTCCAAGAGTACTGAGGACTCTGATTCTGAGGGGAAATGGGCAGTGACGATGCTGGACAGCGCAGAAGAAGTCACAATAGTTAGTCGGAACCTGATGGATTATCTGACGGTAGTAGCCCTGAGTAAACATATTGCACTGGAAAACACCTGATACTAGGGTAAGTATCCCCCACTGTTTATATGAAGTTACACTACAATTGGAGGGAGACATACCTAGAAATATCTGCTCTGCTTTTGACGTTTGTTTATGACATTCTTTTAGCTTTAAAAGCCTTGCCACCTGAATTCGCAATGGAATGCCCAAAGGGGGAAACAGTAATTTTACCTGCTTTTTACGACCTCGTCCCAGAATCAGTTAAACATTCATACGTCATGAAGTGGGTGTTAGCGCCAGCTCCTGCACAATACCACAATCATGTTGTGTGGGATGATGTGTCTCCTCATCATGAAATCCCATTGAAAACAACTCCTCAACCCCAGATACAGTACCACATAAAACATGAAGCTAAAAAACAAGTTAGGGACATCATAGAAGAACTTGAATGCCAAGGTGTAATAGAAAATGCACCTCATCAATGAATAATCCTTTGTTGCCCATAATGAAACCAGACAATTCATACCGTCTAGTTTTAGACTACAGATGTTTAAACAAAGCTACTCACACATTCGTAGTACAAAATGCACACAGTGGCTCACTAATGAATAACATTGTGCAGAAAAAATACAAAACAACACTAAATATCCCAAATAGATTTTTCAGCAAAAATATAGCACCTGAGAGCAGATATTTAAAAGCAATTTCAGTGCCAGGCTCACAAAGGGAATTTTGCCATTTACCTCAAGGGTATAAGAATAACCTTGTGCTGTTCTCAGCCAGAGTGACAGAGTTACCTAAAAAGTTTGATGAGGAGACACAGGCCTATGTAGATGATATCTCTCTGATGGATGATTAATTAATGGAATACTTGGACAGAGTAGATCACATAATTCTGGGATTTGCTCATTTGGGTTTACAAATTTAATTTAAAAAATTCAAAACAATTCCTATCTCAATGTCCTATTTTTAGCATATGAGTTGCCAATTAAAGGCAAAATCTTGGTGGCACATTTCTTAGAAAGATGTCTAAGAAATGTGCATTGCTCCAACCTCCAATGACTCTGAAAAGTCTACAATCCATTTTAAGATTTAAAAATTTTGACCAAACATGCATTTTGGATTACACATAATTAATTAAACCATTCTATAATTTAAATAGACCTGAATTTTCAATCACATATCGGACACAGGAACATCCAAACATTTTACGTTCCGTACAAGCTGACATGAGAGCTTCCAAACATTTACACACACATGTAAAGACACCAACCTTGTGATCCGCGCAGTTGCTGGTTCATCTGGGTATACATACATCACATTCAACGAAGGTGAAATAGTACCGATTGCATACAAATCACATGTGTACACAAACGCTGAAATGTGTTTTGCACCTTCTGAGAAAATTCTCACAGTGTTACAGATTGCTGTAGTGAGAGAGAGAGAGTACTAGGTCAGGGAAAACGCATAATTGTCATTGCGCCAGTACCGACCTTAAAGGCCGTTACAAAAGCGAGCATTCTAAAAGCCAAGGCATTACATCCAGAATGGATACAATGTGATAACTCTCTCACTGCAAGAGACAAAATTTACACATTTTATTTAACAACACAAACACAAGCATTCTTGCAGTACGAGCAAGAATATCTTCTGCCAAATGAAATAAGGCCTCTAGATCGATATGATTATATGATCTACACTGATGGATCTGCTCAGCCTGCCGTAGGGACAAGACACCAATATTCCACATCGTGCGCAATAGTAAAAAGGCACATGCATGATGGAAAGTTCCATCCTGAAAAAAGACACACAGTCCCTAGGGGACTGTGCATGTACAATGCAGCTGTCTGAACTCATAGCCCTACAAACTATGGATTGTGGATTCCCCACACTTATAGTTTGTGATTTGTATTACTGTGTCCAGTCATATAATGAATATCTTCACTATTGGGGCCAAAATGGATTTCGAGATTCCAAGGGTTGTACAATCAACCACAAGAACGAATGGCAAAGCTGAAAGAGTGCTTGCCACAGGCTCAAGTTATACACACATTGAGTCATTAAAGTGTTGGCGTTCATATTGCAGGGAATTCCATTGCAGATGGAGCAGCTACGGTACCAATTTGCACTGCTGCCATTGCTGCAATCACTCATTCTAGTACGAGATTAGACATAGACATCATGGTGACTGTCAATGCTACAAGCAACGACACACACCTGTTGAAAGGCTTTCCACTCAAGTAGTCCTAAAAATTAGATGCATAAAATATTCTGTATGCTCAGATTACTGGAGTGGGGGCAGAGTCATACCTAACACTGATCGCAAATTGCGATTAATACTAGCTGCACATGAGGATCTGGGTTCAGCACACACAGGAATTACTGCTACAGTTTCATTACTGAAGCAGCTCTATTGGTGGTCAGGTCTAATAAAACAGACAAAGGACTTTGTCCTCAAATGTGACATTTGCCAACAGAAGAAGGGCTCCACCATGGTACATTCACCACATATATCTCTTTTGATTTCTAACAAGCCTTTGGCTTGTGTCTATTTGGATCACTATCTTCAGTTACAATCTAATGGAGCTTACAAGTGCATCTTGGTGGTAGTAGATTCATGCTCCAGATTCCTGTGGGTTTGGCCACAGCGGTCGGCTGACACCCTAACTGGTTTCAAGGATTTGTGAGTCTTTATCAAGACATACTCAATTGGCACACTGCATTCCGACCAGAAACTGGTGTTTTGCTCTTGGGCTTACAAAGAAGCCATAGAAGTTTGGGTGTAACCTTGCTGTACTCCTCTCCCTATCATCCTGAGGGAAATTCGGTAGTTGAGAGGAAAAACTGCGACTTAAAGCAATCCTTAAGAGCAAGGGTACAAGGTTCAGGTCCCAGTTGGGTCCATCACCAATATAGGGTCCAGACGGTACGCAATAAAATGCCAAGAAAGCCCCTGAGTGTCCGTATCCTGTTTGGAGTGAGAATGTGGGTCTCAGACCTCGATAATGTCAGCACAGTGGCAGCAGACACACAGTTTGACATCAATAATCGTTTGGCTGTTTTACAGGAACTAACTGAATTGCGGGACACACAAAGCAACGCCCAAATAAAGCTCACCACCACTGGAGAAGTAAAGGTTGTGCTGCCAAGATCTGGCTGGGTCCTGAAGATTGGGGATGTGGTCAGGGAGATAATTGTGGACCAGAAAGAATTTGGACCACCTTACAGAGCGCCTGTAACTGTCCTGGCTGTCGAATGTACCAGAACTGTACTTCTTCCACCACTTGCCGGTGGATGAGACAAAAGTTTTGTCTCAATTGATCTGATCAAACCACACTATGTGGCTTATTCTCAACAATAGGCCGCGTTGTCTCCTGGATAGCTACCGTACTCTTCTCGCTACCATACAGGAAGTTCAGATGGAAGCTTTAATAACTGAATAGGATTCCCCTCTCCTAAGGGAAACAGCTAACAATAATGAAGTATTTCTCCTTCCTGTTGAAATAACAACTGTACAGTCAACTAGTACAGAAACACAAATTTCAATTCGAAAAATTGGCGACATCTATGTGAATCTGCCATAGAGTGAGTCATCTCCCAGTTCTTTAAAACCTGCTGGGCTGCCAAAAATTGACCAGATGGCATCTGGCTACTTCCTGAACTATGAAGACTTCTCATCAGATTCAACTGAAACTTAGACACCTTTCCAGCTGCCTCTCCCTTTCAAGCTACAAATTTGTGTTCTTTATCTTTGGCTAAAAAAAGACATATTTTGCTACTCCTTGGTTACACCTTTTGATTACAATTGGATTACTTTACCTAGTCCTCTGGATTGGTTTGGTGACAGGCTTTTTCCTGCTTTTGAGTGGACACTATCTCCCAGAACGCTCTACAGTACAACTTGTGAACTTGGTATTGAAACCACATGCATCATCGCACCATGAACAAGATCCCTAGTGAACATTATAGCAGTTCCACTACCGGAAGGAACAGTGTGGGACAGGGTAGCATATGATGTGTATGATCCTACTGAACTTTTACATATACCATATTTGTTTAAAATGTCCTTAAATTATATCATCACCTTTAGTACTTTCTCTGATTATTGGGACATTGATACAGTACATAACATGCTAGAAGATCTAAAGCAGTCCACTGTGTTTTCTTCTGATGAATTGTATGATGGTACATCTAATTACGGTGGTATGTTCTGTTATCAACACTATGGTCTCCATTTTTTACGTAAAGCAAGTATCCCACTTGCTGTTTATAATATCACCCAATGGGAACACTGTCCAACACCCCAATCCCATCACAAGTTAGTTCAAAAACATTTGCACAGACGTTTGCCTATTGTTATGGTTTTGACACATCAGACACAGCTCTCATTATTATAGACTTGCACCTACACCTTCAAAGAAAAATATGCTAACAAACACCAAGCTGATGTACACTGCGTTCTTTCTTTCCCAGCTGTCTGTACAGAGTTTAAACTTTTGGAAAGACACAATAGATACAAAATTTATTGGAGGACAAAAGTTTGGCAGGTTCAGGGAACTGAGTCCATGTTTAGAGCATGCCTAATGCCATATCAAATCATTTTCCTGAATAAAACAGTGCACCAGATTTCCTGTCTTGGAACAGCCATGATGAAGGATTTGAACACACCTCGTATTCCCACACTCTCACGTTTTGAGAACTGCAGTGAGGATACATTAGATGCCATGATATGAAACAGTTCTTACAAGTCATCAGACCCCAACAGAAAGGGATTGTTGATTTGGCCTTTAGACAATAATGGGTGTCAGTCTAGATTTCTGGACAATGCTGAAGAGTTTAAAATAAATAAAGCAGGCACAAGGAGATGATGGACAGAGCACAGAAACTTTTCAGACACTCACCCACAGTCACATATCTGGGTTTAATCTATAATCATTCTTTAGTTCACTTTGCCACCCCAGTTCAGACCCAGCCATATGAAAATCAGACTTGACCCTGTTCCTCATGGGAACAGTCCAGCTCGAACTGCCAAGCCAGGTCTTCCCTGGACTGGAAACATGCATCCTGGGACCGTTTTCGGGGATTCAACCCCTCATCGACCAGGCTAGCTTGAATCCAGTGGTAAAATGAGCAAGGGACCCACGTCTGGGCATACCCTGCCAACTTAGGCCGAACAAAGCAAACACAAGGAGAACGGGGTGCTGAAACTTTTCAAACACTCACCTCCTCATTCACAGATCTGGGTTTAATCCATCATCGATCTTTAGCTCACTTTGCCTTCCCAGTTCAGACTGAGCCATATGCAAATCAGTCTTGACCCTCTTCATCATGGGAACAGTCCAACCCGAACTGCCAAGCCAGCAGCACACACCACCAAGATAAGTGTCACCTCCTGCATGTCCATGGACAGTACGCCATGCACCATGGCATCATGGCACATGGTTCATGGAGGTGAGTGGGGGCTTTGCATGTGCCCCCACGGCCACTGTACAGTGGTCCACGATGGACGGGGGCCCTGCTTGCGGCCCCCAAATGCTGTTTTCAACTGCCTTTTCATGGCATTCTTCCCCACATGAAAAGGCTATCCCAAAGGGATACCGCAATCCTGACGGTGGTGCCTGCCTCGGCACTGCCAACAATTGAGAATATGATTCCGACCACTCCCCTGTCAGGATTGCTGATCCTGGTGGAGGTGGTGGTCTTCCTCCAACTGCTGTGGGTCCGACCGCCGGGATTGTAATCAGTCAGTTGGGCCGAAGGGCTGT
Organism: Lissotriton helveticus; assembly: GCF_964261635.1. NCBI lineage: Eukaryota > Metazoa > Chordata > Amphibia > Caudata > Salamandridae > Lissotriton > Lissotriton helveticus. The sequence goes on from NC_136063.1 coordinate 560,596,864, forward strand.
CAGCAGTTAGACTGCCACCAACGGCCTGTCTGTGACGGTCTGACCACTATAGTAATAAGGCCCTTAGGGCCAGATGTATGACCATAATTGCATGCGCCAACGGTTTAGTGACATGTTTGCACATGCAAAATGGCTCAGGGCCATGTACAATTCCTAAATAGCGAGTCGCAATTTCTTTGCGACTTACTATTTAGGAATTGCGAGTCGCTATTAGGAAGGGGCATGCCCTTCCTAATTGCATCTGCAAAGCAATGCATGAATGTTTTGTGACCGCAATTACGGTCGCGAAACACTCGCAAATTACCACCCTCTTCAAAAGGGTGTTAATGCAGAGCAATTTGGAAGGGGGTCCCCAGATGACCCCTTCCACTTTGTGACTGTCTCTAAAAATATTTTTTAAGGGCAGGCAGTGGTCCTGACTTAAAAAAAGTAAACAAAAACGTTTCATATTTTTCAATGCATCCCGTTTTCCTCCAAAAAACAGCTTTATTTAAAAGCTGTCCCAGACATGGTAGTCTGCTGAGCCCGGCAGGCCAGCATCCCTGGGAGAGCGTTTGCCAATGGGCTCACAAATTGCAAGAGGCTCATTAATATTCATGAGCCTCACAATTTCCGACCCCATTTGGAATGGCAAACAGTGTTAAACCCAATGTTGTATATGGCAAATAGCGCCTCACAAATTGCGAGTCGCAACTGAGTCACAATTTGCAAGGTGCTATTTTGGAGGTCGTACATCTGGCCCTCAATTTGCAGTTTATTACCTGAGGATTTCTGCTTGTGGCTTGCTAAAGTAAGAGAGAGGTACTTGTTTTTCAACTTGGTAATGGTCTTTTTTAAGAGACTGCTCATTTCAAGTACTGTTCGCTTCTATTTAAAATTTAAAAAAATGCAATTTACATATTATTAATGTTTGAAAATATGAAGACTTTCTTTTTTTCTCTCTGTATTTTTTCTATACTTGCGGTGTAAGAATAAACATTTTCCCCCCTGACACTATCCACCACCTGCCCTTCGGTAAGTACCAGGTGGAGATAGAATAATACATTTGCCCTCAGTCACTGTCCAGCACCTGCCCTGAGGCAAGTACCCAGCAGAGTTAGACTAGTAATTTTGCCCACCAGTCACTGTCGAGCACCTGCCCTTAGGTAAGTACCCGATGGAGTAAGAATGGTAATTTTGCCCACTGACACTGTCCAGGACCAGCCCTCGAGTATGCTCCCAGCCGTGTTACAATAGTAATTTTAATCTCCAAATGACTGTCAAGCACATGCCCTGTTGAGGTAGAAATATGAGCAGGCTCAAATAAAAAAAACAACAACATTATAATAATTAGCCTTATCATAAATTTGTGTATTTTTTTACCTTCCGACATTGTAGAATAAGTATTGGAACTCGAGTAGTCCACTGTAAAAATTATTTTCGAAGTATGCAAATTCTTTTTAATATTGTGAGTAAATATATGTGTTTTGATTTAATGTTAGTGTTTATTGAGAACTGTTTTGTTAATTTTATACCTACTTGGGTAGCTAGATGGCACTCTTCCCATTGGATATGGCTCTCTGTCTTCTGCTTCTACTGGTGTCTGTGGTCAGGAAAAAAGTCAATGTATGACTGTCTACAAAATGGTGGGCGGCTAATTTAGATGTTTCTTGTGGTAATCCTTAATTGAAAAAAAAATATTTTTTGGGCTGCTGTTTTAAACGAGCGCTTGATTCTGATAGAATGTATATTTATTTTGTTCAGTTGAAAAATTGTATTTATTCACATTCTTCACATAGAACATCAGCCATTGTAATGTGGGACAATATGCAATATCTAATAAAAATAAAAAGAAGGACTACTCTGGAAATGGGATACCTGGAAACGTATTCATCTAAGTAAGATGTGTATTAAGCCACGATTCTGTATTAATGTTGAGTTGTGAAATATGTTGTTGGGAATATTAAATTGCGCCTTAATTTTATTTTATTGAAGTGAAAATATAAATTTTTATTATTTTCGAGTATATGGGTTGCAAAGGTATGTTTGTTAATGGTATGCATGGTTCAGGTACTTGTAATGTATCCCCCATATATACGCATGGTAGTGACATGTGTGGCAAAGACATGCTTTTTACTGGTAGGCATGGGTAGTTAAGGCATATGTTGTTCCGTCATACAACCCATTCCTACTGGTGGTAGTTCACGGAATTCCTGTGACAGGACACCTGGGCTAAGATAAGACCTTTTAATGGCTCGTACCACCCTTTTATTGGCCTAGGATGAATAATCCCTCAGATGCATTCTGTAGGAGCTGTGTAACCTGCCAAGCCAGTGGGAAGACAGGGCAGATGCTTAAAGCCCTGTAATCAGCCTCCCACACCCCAGCTTTCTCAAACTGAATGCAAGAAGCTAGCACTTTTCTTTACCCACAAAGTTGCAAAATATACACTCTTAATTGGCCACGGATTGCAGCATGCAGCGTATGTGATTGAAATTGTTGGTGACTCTGATACTCAGAAATCTGTTTTAACAGGCTGTCAGCCCCCTATGACGAATTCTGGTCTGACCCCTATATTAAGGGCATGGTCCCATTTGGACATTGCGACTTTGTTTTCCATCTCTAAGCGAGGGATTGAACCTCCAGAAATGGAAACATACTATGGTCTTTCCGCTCTTAAAAATAGCCAATTTGGATCTAACCAATTTGTTGAACTTACATCCAAACTCTCTACTACCCATTTTTCCAAAAGTTTAGAAAAACATATTAATGCTCAGCTCACCTTGTTCATGGAAGCTCAGAACTTACTCCACTATTCTCACTGTGGGTTTAGGGTAAGACACAGTAGTGAATCCACCCTCTTGGGTGTAATGGAGCTCTTGAGGCAGTGCCTAGATGAGAGTAAAACAGTGTTTATTTTGTTAGACCGTAGCTCAATATTTGAAGCTGTCTCACTCCATCATGGTGGAAAGATTTATAGCACTTGGCCTTGAAGACTCAGCTCTGGCCTGGCTTAAAACGTTCCCACAAGATCTTACTTTTCAAGTCTTTTATTCCAGTGCCATATCTGAGACACAAGCTTTAATCTCAGGAGTCCCTCATTATTCTTTGCTGAGCCCTATGCTGTTTAACATCTACGTCTGCCCTTTGGCTGATGAAGTGGAGAGCTGTGGTCTGACCCTTTTTCTTATGCAGATGATACACAGATAATCTTTACCTTGTCATCTGCATGGAACCATGGACCTTAAGACCTTAGCCTGTGCTTGAGTCATATCTCCTTAGAGATTAATAAAAACCCCCTCAAACATAGTGGTGACAACAATTACGTCATGATTCTGGGCAAGTACTCTTCTCTCTGAGGCCTGCAACATTGGCCAAAATCTGTAGAAGCTTTGTCCATTCCATCCCCAAAGGTTAAAAATCTGGGCTTCTCTCTGGGCAATAAGTTGTCTATGAAGCCCCAAGTGGCTAAAGCTACTACCACTTGTTTTGGGGTACTCAAGTAGCTCAGAAAGATCATTTGGACAATCCCTGTATCAGCACAAAGGACTGTGATTCAGGCCCTAATTATATCTAGATTGTTTATGGAAATGTGTTCTACCTAGGAGCTGACAAAGCTATAATTCGCTTGGTTGCAGATAGTGTTGAACGGAGCCGCAAGGTTACTTTACCGGCTTCTTAAATCGGCCTCTGTCTCTAAACTTCTACTTGAGTTTTACTTGCTCACAATTTCCAACCACATCAAAATTAAAGCTTTATGCTATATGTTTAAGGCTAAAGCAGGGTATTGACCAAGCTACAATCAGGATTTGGTGGTATTGTATCATTCCACTGGATCTTTGAGATCTCTGAACTGTGCCCTGTTCAATGTGCCTAGGTACTGCCTGACTCACATGAAAGGGAGTTCCTTTGCATACCTAGCACAAAACTCTGGAATTCCCTTACTGGGTCACTGAGAAACTGTGTCACTTCTTTCTTTTCAAAAAGGCCTGAAGATTTGGTTCTTCTAATATGTTGATCCTGTGCACCCCTCCTATCTGCCATGCGCCGGCCAACTGTGTACATTACTAATTTCAATAATAAGAATAATAATAATAATGTTAATAAAGCCTCCTTAATCCCTTGCCTGTCAGTGAGACACCCTTTGAGCAGATGGACATCAACAATGTTGGATCTATGGATCCCCAGACTGCACCAGGCAACAGGTTTATCCTGGTTCTGGTCAATCATGCCACTAGGCACCCAGAGTCAATCCCTGTGAGGAGCATGACTGCAACTGCAGTGGCAAAGGCCCTGATGTGGATTTTTCCCAAGTGGGTTTCTCTAAGTTAGTTATATCTGACAGGGACACAAACATCAAGTCTGCATACATGCAATCAATGTGGAAGGAGTGTTGGGTAAACCTACAAGTTCTCCACACCATTCACAAACAAATGGGCTTGCTGACAGATTCAACAAGACCCTGAAGGGCATGATTAGAGGCCTACCAGAACCCCTAAGGAATAAGTGGGACATCATCTTTCCATGTCTGTTGTTTGCCTACAGGGAGGTACCACAGAAAGGAGAGGGCTTCAGCCCCTTTGAGCTACGGTATGGGCACACTGTTAGAGGACTTTTGAGTTTGTTGAAGGAGGGGTGGGAGAAAGCTCCCAGAAAGAGTCCTCGGAATGTCGAGAGCTACATGCTGACCTGCAGAAGCTAAATGGTCAAGTTGTGGAAAAAAGCTTCTGACAACTTAGAAGGCTGTAATGAAAAATTGGTATGATCATTGGAAAGAAAAAGTGGTCCCCTGCAACAAGCTGACTTGCCCAAGGCAGGAATAAAATCAATAAATTACAAAAGAGACCTCAGGCAATTAATAATGACATTTAGTAGAGCACATGCAAGGACAAATGGTGAGGCAATCTTTTTGATAAAAAAAATAGAAGAAATCTTTTAATCTTATAAATAACATTATCAATATGATGTAATTAATAATTATTGACCAAAGAAATATACTAAATGGCACACATTACAGTCATAGGCATACTACTACTCATACATACCCTTGCATACATCCACTTCACACCCTCTCATAATCAGTGTACTACAAAAATACATTATAATCGTACATTGTGTGTTTCTATTTCAGAATGTAAAAGTTATTTTGATTGACTGTTAGTGCAAAAATCTTTACACATATGTGGCCAAAGGACCGAATACTTTATTATTTATGCACATTTTGGCGAATTCCCTTCATCAGGAAGACATGAGATGGATGACTGTGAATTATGTCTGTGATAAACAAAGAAATGTCCTTAATTCTAATATCTGCCCTCAAAAAAATAAGAATTAATAACATACAACCTAGAATAATGTAAAGAATAAAAAAAGGCTAAAAATGGTTTGTGTACTAAGACAACACAATGCGTTACTTTGTTCTGCCTGTTATTAGTGTAACACTAAATGAGCTTACTGTACTCAAAGATTGAGGTTATTGGCATGCCATTATGTACGGTTAAAATGCCCCCTTTGTGCCGATACATGTATAGTACACCCAGAAATACCTCATCCTCAAGTTGTAGAAAAAGGAACATGCATATTCCTGTTTTCTCGCTGTTTTTTCTTGCATGTGTCCTCTACCAAACTTCATTATTAATTGCCTGAGATCTCTTTTGTAATTTAATGAAAAAGTGGTATGACCACAATTCTATCACTCAGACTGGGCATAGTGTGGGTTATGGAATCTGTAGAGCCCAGAGCCCTTCAGGACCATTGGACTGGGTCCTATGAGGTGATTGAGAAGAAGGGTAAGTCCACCTACCTGGTGGACCTTAAACCCGACAGAAAACCCCATAGGATGCTCCACACAATTCACCTCGAAACCCCACTTTCAGAGGTTTAAGCTCACTATGCTGTTGGTGACAGATGGAGAAGAGGAGGAGGAGATTGAACTTCTCCCTGACCTCTTAGATTCCAAGGAGAAAGATGTGTCTTTGGAGGAAGTATTTCCCCCCGTCTAACCCCTGAACAGCAAAGAGACTGCCATCAAGTGTTGGGACCGTACACCTCTCTGTTCTCCTTTATTCCTGGGACTACCCACCTGTGTACCCATGATGTTGCCCTCTTGACAGAGCTGACTTCTAAGAAGCAGCCCAAAATGTGAATTGAACAGAGGGTGCCAAAAAGCATTTGACTTCCTTAAGCAGGTCATGTGCACAGACCTGTGCTCAGGTCCCCTTACTTCTCCCAGGAGTTTATAATTCAGACAGATGCCTCAGAACATGGCATACGGGCAATGTTATCACAGCTAAATGAAGAGGGCCTGAACCAACCTGTAGCCTTCATCTCCAAGAGGTTATGCCCCATGGAACAAAGGTGGAGTGTTATAGAAAAAGAAGCTTTCACTGTAGTCTGGGCACTGAAGTTGAGGCCATACATGTTTGGTACTCACTTCCTGATTCATACAAACCAGAGACCCCCTCAGATGGCTCATGTAGACAAGGGGTACGATTCCACATTTATTGAAGTGGTCCATTTCCCTACAGGATATGGACTTCAGAGTGGAACACAGACCAGGGGTAGACCACCCCAATGCTGATGGTCTATCCAGTTACTTCTGCCGTAGTGATGAGAACTCCCTAGAGGTTGGGTAGACCTCCACACTTTCAGCTTGGTGGTACATGTGTTAGACCTGTCATCCTTAGAGTGGTATTCCCCCAATTTACTTTGGCTGCTTACCTTCTCTTTTTGCTATATCTTTTTATTGGCCGAAGGACTCTGAGCACTTTACCGCTGCTACATGTGCTAACTTGCATGTACTTCTCCCCCAAACATGGTAACATTGGTGTGTACATGATCAGCATATTTAGTTTACATGGACACCCCTTGTACAGTGGTATACCATATACCCAGGGCCTGTAAACTGAATGCTACTAGTGGGTCTGCAGGACTGATTGTGCCACCCACATAAGTAGCCTTTGAAACACGTCTCAAGCCTGCCATTTCAAGGCCTGTATGCAGTTTACTGACACTTCGACTTGGCATTCAAAATCACTTACCAAGCCTTAAACTCCCCTTTTATTAAACATAAGCCATCCCTAAGGTAGCCCTAAGTGCAAGGTGCTGTGAAAGAAAAAGATAGGACATGTACTTTTAGGTTTTTTCATATCCTGGTAATGACAAACATGGAAAATCATTGTTCACTACTGTGAGGCCCACTCCTCTCATAGGCTAGCATTGGGACTACCTAGATACTCTTTTAAGCAGAAATTCCAGATTAGAAAGAAGTGACTGCATCATGTTTCATACTTTTGGAACGGTAATGATAAATCCTCCTTTCTGGTAAAGTAGAATTTAATATTACTGTTTTAGAAATACCACTTTAGGAAAGTGTGCATTTCTTCGTTCTTACTCCTCTGTGTGCCTTGCAGCCTGTCTCTAATACATGTCTGAGGTGGGTGACAGCTACACTTTGTTCATTCCCTCTAGACGGCCAAAAAAAGAAATAATCGGTGTGACAGAGAGCTCATCTGCATTGATATGCTTTCAGATACCTATTCCTGGGCAGGAAGAGAGAGGAGCGGCTGACACTTACAGCTATTTAGGCATTGTCCTGTTTCCCACACAAAGGGCTAATGACCGTATATTGATAGTCTGGAGCCAGGGCTGGGAAGACAGGAGGAGCTATGCACCTCAAGGGGTTGCTTTGAAGTCACCCCAACAATAAAGGCACAACTGAGTATAAGTGCTGGGGCTCTGATCCTACCAAGACAGTACACTACTGGAGTGTGAAGATCTGTGCCAGGAGTAAAGACTGCTGTGCTCCAAGGATTGTGGGAAAAAAAATTGCTGGCCCTACCACTATTTTCTACAAGCTCTTAAATTCGAGCAACAAATCAAACTTATTTCTGATTTGTACGGTATCATTTATTTATACCATTTACTTTTTATTTGCTTTGTTTTTTTATCAAACAAATCCAATTGCATGAAAAAGATACCACATTAACATTTACACAAATACCACATTTAACATTTACAATTATGACATTAACATAAAAAATTAATTAACACAACAATTCATTATATACACATATATACATATTGCACCATTATTGCACCATTGCTATGCAGCAAATTCAAATCTTCGCATTTGTGAGTCAACAAATCATATTTCCACAATGCTTGTAAAGGATAAAGTCACTTTGAAAAAGGAGGTATAGACAAAATAAATCACACCAAATCAATAAGAAGAATGAATCTCAGACTACATGAATTAATCTAAATTCTAGTCAGTCCAATCATTTGACTTATTCCTTCCTATCAAGAGTTAATTGCCTCCTTTATTGCCGACGCGTTTCAAACTCGCTAATCCATTTGGCGAGTTCTCATCAGGGCTTTATCTTTTGAAATCTGCAAATTAGGTACAAAAGAAATAAAAACTTAATATCTAAATGATCTTTGACATCCCTTCTCTCTAGCACCTTCCTTCCTTAAATGGAATATTGCATACCTTTATCCTGATATGTAGCAAGTTTCCGGGGTTCACTTGTCTTATCCTTTCTAGTTGTAGGCTCTAGAAAAGTTCAAGAGAATTCACAAAGTCTAGTTTCAATGATTAACCTTAAACATAATGTGTGTGGCAAGACGTTATGAACACTCTTAGGATCTACCTGTATACTGAAGATCTTGCGCCCTCAAAGTTAATTTGTGCTGTGTGTGCTTGGGTTCAGGCCCAAGGTCCTGGATGCGGCAGAAGTTGTTCTCCGCCTAGAGAAAAATCAGTAATGCTACTAAGTCTCTATTATCTATTTGCGGCATCCCGCAATGCCCATGTGATCGTGTCTGCGTATAAATGTCAAATTTGTACCTTGTATCGGTGTGCTCGATATTGTGAGCGGCTCCCTTTTTAATGCTGCTCGCTCTGCACTGTTTGTCTTCAGTTCTGGTATGGCTCGATAAATAAATAATTCAATTCTGTCAAGGTTAGGAAAGATACAGTTACTATCCATTACCCTTTCGTGTCTGCGTGACAACCCGTCCCGCCCGGTAGTTAACTTACCCGGTGAATCTGGTTCCCTGCTACAGATTACTCACTGGACGCTCTCGTCTGTGTGCAAACGCCGCGGCTTCCCGTCAGGGCGTATTATTACATGGCGTGTGATGTTTCTCTGCGTCACGTGACATAATGGAATTCTGGGTGATGTAGTCCATATTTTTGTGCATACTTATTGGGGTTTATAAGGTGCGCAGCAGAGTGAACGTTTAAAGCATTGTATAATCATGCATTGTTACAGTCTCGAAATTTCTGACATCGTGTTGAGCCCTGTTTGTATGCTATTAAATCGCAAAATCAGGTAGGCCTCCTTTCTCAGTAAGACATCATCCATGTCTGTGATGTGTTTCACATGTGTTGTGGTGTAAAGGACAGTCCATTTGAAATCAATTTCAGTGTGGCCCCTTTCTATGAAGTGTTGAACCATAGGGGCAGACATCACTTTATTTTTAATGCGAGATCTGTGCTGTGTTATGCGGGTGTTAACCTGCTGGTTAGTTTTACCAATATACAGTTTCCCACATCCGCAGATGATGGCATATACAACATTTCGGGTCCTACAGTTGGAGAACCCCTCGTTTTTCCATCTCACATTTTTGTGAAAGAATTCACTGCCGTCAATCGTTGTGTCACATGACACACAATTCCCACATCTGTGGTGTTCCTCAATAGGCTTGAGGCCCCATATTGCAAGTAAGTCATGTTTAGGTTTTTGAATCATGACGTCTGCACGCACAATTTGTTGTCCAATGCTGCGATTCTTTTTGTATGCAAAAATAGGTCTAGGGAACGGGCATTCCAGTTCTTCTAGTAAATGCCAGTTTTTAAGTATTACTTGTCTAATTTGGTGAGTTTGGGGACCAAATGTTGTGACACAAACCATTTTGTCCAGTTCTTGTTTTGCTTTTCCTTGTAATAGACACTCTCTTGGGGTATAGCGAGCTCTTTTGTAGGCATGTTTTAGTAATTTTTTAGGGTAGCCTCTGGTAGTCATTTCTTCACAAGATTTGTGAGCATGTCGATCATATTCTTCTACTTCAGAGCAGTTCCTTCGAATTCGAAGTAGTTGCCCATATGGTAGGTTAGTTTTTAGGTTCCTTGGGTGCGCACTTCGGTGGTGTAGAATAGTATTTTTATCAGTCTTTTTTTTGAAGAGCGATGATTCGATATGACCATTGACACAACTAATTTCCACATCCAGAAATGTCATTTTGGAGTTACTATGCTCCATGGAGAATTTAATATCTTGATGTTTATTGTTCAACCACTGGTGGAATCCTACCAACTCCGCATGGCTCCCCTGCCACAGGAGCCATACGTCGTCGATATATCTCAACCACTGTTTGATAAATTTTTGGTAGGGATTATTATTTTCGACAAATCTCTTCTCGTGCTCCAAGGATTGCCACTCTGCTTGACTGTTGTTGGAATAATTTGCACACCACCCTTGCTGCTATGGGGGAGTGGACAATTTATATACATTTGTATCCTTTTAAGAACTTTAATTGTAATGAAAATACAAATGAATACCTGTTCACTATCTTGGCCCATGGTAATTGTTTCTTAGTAAGAATGTAAATTTGTGTCTCTATGAAGACTTTACTATGACTGTTATTGATCTTACTTTCTTTGTAGTAATTTGCACATAACCTTTGCCGCTATGTGGGCATGGCCTAGCTGCAGAAAAATTGTATCCTTTTATGAATTGTCTTTTTACAGAAAGTTTAATAATAAATGACGTATGTATTTATCTCGATTCATCTGATGACAATAAATGATATAAATATGTAATTTTAAAATTATTATTATGATATAATTGTGACTAAAATTCTTATAATCAGCCTTATTTTATTGCGAACCTCAATAGAGATCCAAATGTTAACATTATTGAATTGAAAATTGACTGTTGCTCTGGAAGAATTGCTTTTCTGCTTTGCTGTGCTGCCCTGCTGCCTGCTGATTTCTGGCCTGTTGAAGACAAAGATTGGACCCATCTCACTTGAACCCAGAGTGGCTCTAAGGACCTGCTTTCTTGCATCCGATCAGAAGTTTCATCAAATACTTCCTTTAACTCAGCTACTGCACCTGGACTCTACCATCTGTGGGTCCTGCCCTGTCAAGTGGTGTCAATCCAGTCCTGGGTCCTTGAAAGGTGATATCTGCTGTCCAGAACCATCAAAATTAACGCAGTGACGACGTTCTGCCAATAGTAACCGATGCATTGCCCTTCAAAGCTGATGCAAGAGCTGATCCAGGACATTGCTTTGACGGACTGCACGGCTCAATGTTGATGGAAAACGTGGCTCAATGACAATGCAGTGCCTGCATCATAAAGGAGTTTGTCGACCAAACCTTCATCACTTGTGTGGATTGGAACCGATGTAGTGAGTCTTCAATGTTGGTGCTTGCTCCATCAAAGATACTTTTTCAGTGGGACGTGAATCCTATTTGACTCTAAGCACTAGATTTTGATTTAATCAAAATGTTACACACTCATAACTTCAGTTCTACTTATTGGATTTTTGTCTTTTTGGTCTTGTTTTTCTCATAGAACTACTGTCTATTGTGTTAAACCTGTGTGGAGTCTTTTTGTGGTGTTGTCATCGTGTTTCTGTGTGTGTGTTGCACAAATACTTTACACATTGCCTCTTTAAATAAGCCTGACTAGTCTATGCCAAACTACCAGAGGGTGAGCACAGGTTATCTTTTAGTGTGTATCTAGCTTACACTGACTAGAGTGGAGGGTCCTGCTTGTACAGTGTGCATACTCTGACACCAGACACCACAGGTCTAACAGGCACCAAGGTGGACTACCTTTAAAAAAAGAAAATAAAGAGGTGGGATGATCTCTGTAATTGATGTTCTGTCACCGGGCTCCCCCAGTCAGCCATCCAAATGATTTTTCCCTCAGACCTTTCACCCCAAATGCACCCCATATCAATCATCCGAACTCACAGAGCATTCTTACCACATAAAGCTGGAGTGTGGGTAAACACAAATGATGAGGAAGAGCCAGCGGTGCATCCCAGTTCGGTTTTACATGAGCCCATTGGCCTTTCTGTGTGTAATCAATTGTAAGTTGATACCCTCTTCCTCCTCAGCATCACTTGAGCTGGTATTGGTGTTGTGCGCTGTAGAGTCTGTGTCAATGCAGTGTGGGATTGTGCCCTGACAGTCAGAACAGACTTCTTGGTGACAGCTTCCCTCTTCACTTCAGAGACCTGGGTAACCATAGGTTTGCCTGCCTTACCACTTGCTTTCCTATCTCTCTTTCTCCATTGCGGCTGTGGCTTTGGGCCACCATCAAGCTGTAACCTGGTCATTGTTTCTCTCTGCTCCCCTCCATTCCAGGCTACATGTGGGTGTGAGAAGAGGCGTGCTCCTTGGTCTACTAAAACCTTTAGCATTGCCAGAAACAACAGCATGTAGCTGAGAGTCACTTTACTGAGTTTCAATTTGACCCACTGGAAGGAGCTCCGCTGCTAATCCACTGCCACTATATAGTCCAAGAACAGAAATATTTCAACTTTATCTATTTTAAATGACACATTCATACGGGCCATCAGTAGAAGCATGAGCAGCAGCCTTACCATCATAATTTTAGGTAGCAGTCCTGGTGCTAGTGCAAGAACCCCATGAGCTCTATTCAATGCTACATATGTTACAAACCCACTGGAGCTAATGTGATCCTAAACCAGTGTTTAAGGAACTCCTCCATTTTCCCGCCCATCTTCCCCTCTGGCAGGCCCACTTTTATAATGTTGTTTTGCATGGATGTTTTTGGGAGATTCCATGTCTTCCATCTGAGCCATTATTCCCTGTACATCAGTTGTCAATGTCCTTATTAGTCTCCATCTCTGTGACCCTCTAACAGCTTTTTTTATCTGCTTTGAGGAAGTCAAGATCTATTACAACTGAGCCTAATTTGCCCTCAAGGGCTGCCCTTGTGTCAGTGATAATTTGCAGGATAATGTTTAATTTCTTAGCTTGGTCACCTGCTGCTGTATTCATTCACCTGACATACTCCAGACTAGAGGTATCACACAAATTGTCCGCCCCACCTCCTACCATGGAAGCTGGTTGGACCCCTCTCTGATGTTGTCTTGAATTTTACTTTTATTTTTTATGTTATATTTATTTATTAAATGTATTTATTATTGTGCACAAATCGCCTCAGTCGGGGTAATTCAGCGCTCAGGCAGTTTGCAGACTCAAGGGAGACTACTTAGCTAGAACAACACTGTTTTGAGCAGTTTCATAAACTTAAGATGATCTGTGCACATTTGAATGTGCTGAGGCAACTCATTTCAGTAGAGGGGTGCAAGGTACGAAAATGACCTGCCACCTGCTCAAGACCTTCTGTCACTCAGGATAGTGAGTAAAATGTTGTTGTTGGATCTCAGAAGTCTAATTGGTCAATAGTATTTGAGCTTTTCTTTCATATAGCTGGTGTTACACTTCTTCCCAGAAATGAAGCACCATGGATGCATGCCACACCCATCTTCACTGGCACAGTGTCTACCAGGGGGCATGATTCCTTAGTACCAATCCCACTCTGCAAGGGTCTCGCCACCCTTGACAATCACTCAGTGAGTCCAAACAGGTCAAAGTGCCATATAAGCCACAAAGTGAGGGTATCAACCCTCTTTCTGTCCAGTACCTAGGCTTTTTCACTGAGTCCAATTCAGAAATGTGGGATTGTTGCTGCTTACTATGAGGTTCATAAATACCCGCTCTTTACAATGAAGTGGGAGAATGAGAGTAGGCAAGGCAACAGAGTTCTTCCTCCTGTGTCTGCACTAGGAGTGCCAGCAGATGTCATGTCAGTTTTGTGTCATATGGAGCTGGAATACCTATGCTGCGGCCTTCTAGCGTGCAGAAAAAATTTGCAAATAGGTTCAGCAGTAGTCAGCATCATGATCAGTCATATTGATCCACTATTGAATCATCAGGAGTCAGCGTCTGTTTGGTCCTGCTGCCTACAGCTGTGCTAGTCACTTTCATGTAGCCATCGAGGGACGGCAGGGTGGCAGCTGAAAGGCGACCCCTCCTCAGTTTCTCAGCACCACCCCCACAACAGCACACAGCATTGTACCCCCAGATGACAGAGCAGGCCCTTGGAGTGTATTGCAGGAACTTTGTATTTCCCATGTTAAAGTTGATTTTAGGGGATAGTCAGCTCTTTGACTCAGCTGCCCATCTCTCTCCTAAGCCCACAATGCAATTGTCAGCCACTACTCCAGTGCAGTCCCTAGAAGGATGCAGATAACTCTGTGCTGCAGCACCCCTGTCTCTGTGTTGTGGCTGTCAGTTTCGGTATCATATCTGGGCACTCCTAGCGTTCATTGCATTGCTGCCCTGCTACACCCTCAGAACAGAGTGATTAAGAAATCCAACTGCAGTAAGTATTGTAATTACCACACCAGAGCTGGGGACCTGGACATATTTAGGATGCACATAGACTGGGCCAACCATCAGAAGATCTGATGCAAGGCATGTCCTTCTGCCTCTGCATTCTGGTAGTGAAGTGATATTGAGTGACTGGCAGTGGTCCTTCCATCCACCATAGAACTTTGAAAAGCAACAGATGGAGCATGCAACACCTTCAGAGATAACCTCCTAATGTAGCATCTGAGGTTTGAAGGCACCAGTTGTGTCAGCATTTCATCCCTTTTAAATTGATGGGATCCCCGACAGGCAGGCGACCCATTTCAATTGAATGGGATCAAATACCCTGGTGTAGTACAGTGCACCCTATAAGCCCCCTTTAAATGTATGGGGTCGTAACATGCCCCTTTTCACATGTTTGAATGCAGTATTGCAAATGGCAACAGCACAGCCTACAGGTTTAGGATAGAAAAGACCTAGGAACCAATTATGATGCGCCCCGGAAAGGCTCCGACCGTTGATCGGAGCATTGCCGGGCCACATCTCGGTTTAATTGTAATGCGGCAGACAGAAATTAAACCGGCAGGTTATTACGGCTGGCTTCCAGCAGGCTCAAGAAACCCATCAACCAGTCAGAGGCCAGTCTGTAATCCCAAAGGGCAGCCTTTCGGCTTTTAGGATTAAAATACTCGGTGTCCGGCAGGCTTTCCATGTCGGAGAGCGAGTATGGGGGCCGCTAGCAGGGCCCCCTTGCCTTTTGTGGCCTCTGGTTGGGGCATAGAGGGGACATATGGTGCACCCCTGTTCATCCCTGCACCATGTTGCAGGCAGCGCAAGATGCCTGCCACAAGGTGCAGGGATGAACACAGACTCCCATTCCTCTATGGGAGCTTGTTTACGGCAGTAAGACGAGCTCCATAGAGGAACGGGAGAAGGTCGCATCACAATGAGGAGGTCAGGACCCCCAACTGGAGGTCGATTGGTCCCATTTCTGAGATGGTGCCGACATCCTAGTAGGCCCCTTAGACTCAGAGTTTTGAAGATTAATGCAAAGTAATCAGGGTATTACTAGCATATTAGTTTTCCATGTCATAGTTTTCAATTGTTGATAAAGTACAAGCAATGAAACTAAAGACAATGTACTGCACCATCTGGAACCTTTATTTATTTGACTCACAAACCAAAAGACAAAAAGTGTAAAGGACATTATCTGCAAAGCCAAGAGAATGGATATTAAGGCCTGAATATGAGTCGGATGGTCCTCCTGTAGGACTGCTACCACCGTGTCCACATGAGGACAGCCAAGCCTGTGGTCCACTCACCTGTCGGATTATGAGTAGAATCCAGGGAAGGCAGGCAGTGAGGTGGCAGTCCCATGGCAGCGGCATGCTTTGGCTAAGGATTACAGCCAGCAATCAGGCTGCCGCCATGGGACCACTGCCACGCGATGTGCACTGTATGACATGCACCATGTCATGCATGTCACACAGTGCACACAGGAGTAAGGAATTGTGGGGGGTACATCTGGTGCACCCTGCTCCCACCCCCATGGGCAGATTTGCCTGGGGGCCCTGTTGGGGCCCCCTTTCCCTACCGTTCCACTCACTTGCATGAAATGCTTGGTGAGAAGGCAGGTCATAATTCGCTCACTGATGACGACATCGGCACCTCTGTGAATTCAGCCTCCAATGCGCACCACCGTGGAGTCCTGGATCCTGGCGGTGGTAGCGGGCTTGTGGTGGTCTGACCGCTACATTCCTAAAAGAGAGGGCAGACCTACAGGGATGGCAGTGGTCGGACCACCATCACGAGTACAGCGGTCCCAGGACCACTGTACTCGTAATAAGTCCGTAAATCCAGTCTGTAATGGAAAATGAAAATGTGAAAAGATACACAAGTTGCTGCTGTGCATATTTCTTCTAACAAACCCACCAATCTTCTCTCTATGATGCTGCCATGCTCCTTGTGGACTCACCCACAACATAACACAAATCTCTGTGTCAGAACCTTCATATGCTTTACAGACTACAAACTTCAGTTATGTGCCTTAGGTGCAGGTGGAGAATATTGTCCCTCTACCAGAAAGTACAAAAATCATAAACAGCGATTGTGTTTATTAGAAAGTATATTTATGGTTCTACTACAATTGGAGTGTGCATCCTGCTTCCAAAAATGAAGAGCAATGTCCTGTGCAGATCTCAGAATGGAAATAAGGCGCCACCCGTATAGACTACTACAAACAAATGGAAACATACTATTGGTTGAAACCTTCGAATATTGTAATAGAAAAATTCTATCTGAAAGAATCTTAAGACATGTCTCTCCAATGACCAAAGCCCCCATGTTCCAAAGTCCCCCATCAGAGGATATTAGAAATCGAAAGAAGATCTTAATTGACAGAAGAACCGAGGCTCACCTGATGCCTGGCAACTAGCATGAAGCTTTGTATCCTTAAATTTGCAAGCTCACACCTAGCCTGTGACAATACTCCACGGTTTCACTGTTGGCAGTGTGCATTTCCTGTTGGGAATTGTTTAGTACTGGTCACAGTTTACCACCTTCAAGACAGAGATCTCTTAGGGCCCTGAGTACAAAGTTCTGCTGAGCACGGAAACGGAGCAGCCTGGAAACTCCGAGACAGTTTAGACAAGTTGCCTTAACAAGCATATTAAAAGAGTAGGATAACAAGAAAAGACAGTGTACTAATCCACGGAGTCCGTGATGTCAGCTGAAGGAGGCATGGCAATGTAGATGACAGGGAAATCATATTAACAGAAAAAAATGTTAAGTGTAATGGATTTCTTGCTACCAGGATGAGCACTTACCTGTAGGAAATATGGTGTTCTACCAAAAGGTTGAGTTTTTACTATTGACCTTCACTTGCATTGACTGCACTATAACAACTACCAACATATTGTCAAGGTAAATAAATGCAGAATTAAGAATAGTAAATCTTTATTTCTTTAGATATACTTCCCTGATATGTTGGTTCTTGATATACTGAAGTTAGTGTAAGCATCGTTTGATATCATTGCTCTGATGTTTTACATACAACTGCAAGTAAGTACTGTGTAAATGCTGAGCATAGCCTTTCATTAACACCTACCATGTCATACAATATAGTATACCCTTATAGCCCTCTGCAGAGGGTTATACCATTTATCGCCCTGAACCTGAGTTATAGGCCTGAGCCGCAGGCAAGGGCCCATAACGAGGGGGAGGGCCTTTAACACTCAGTATAGCCTGAGGCAGAAGGGCTATAAGGCTATTAGAACATTCCATCCACTCAGGGTAGAATGTTCTAAATAAAAAAGGGAAAAACATGAAGACAAACATTGGAAGTTTGGAGGACGAGGCTTAAACCAACCATTATAAGCCCAGAACTACTCCATTGTCTGCAATGGAGCTCCCAGCATTCTAATATTCTAATACCAGTTGCTTTACTCGCTGTCAAATAAATAAAAAAGTAATCTATAGAGACTACATGAAGAGTAACTGCGAAATATGGATCGATATGAAACAACATTTCAATCAGAGTGAACAAAATGATATAATCCATTATAAATTTTCCAATTTGCATTCTTGTAACCTTGCTGAACAGAGCTCTGCAAATGTTGTTATAGTTACAGAAGCAATATGACTTTGCTAAAATGCCCCGTGCCTATCTAGGCACAAATGCTGAAACATTATGCTAAATTAACAATATATAGTAATAGTTATCCTGGAAACAACATTAACATCCCCAAATTAAATGAAAACACAATTTCGTAAAAGTGTTCGCAAGCGTGACCAGCAGGGCATATTTTCTTTGTAGCTGGCAAGAGGTCGTAACTGGATCCCCTACCATTACCGAGGACATGACAACATGGAGAACGTATTGATCCACACATTCGCACAAGAAAAGATTCTAAATCTCCACTGTTTTGTTTCAGTCAAAATGGTTACATCAGTTGTTTATCAGTGAGAGCCATAACTTGTGATTTGTCGGTTCCATGCACTTTTCAAACATACATGCAGGAAAGTGTTATTTGTATTGTTAAATCTGCATTAAGTTCATCTTAACTGCATCAGCCACTAAACAGATCTGGTAGTAATGGCATTTAGAGGGAAAATTGCAATCATCTTCAGAAAGCTGCAGTATAATGGAGGAGCCTAATTAATTTATCTTCGCTGCTCTACCATAATGGCTGCACTTTATCATATCTGCAGATGGAGCCTGGAAGAATTAACAATATGCTTTCTCCATCAGCCCTCCTTCGACTTTGTCTCCTGAACGACTCTTCAATTCTGAGCTCTCTATTATGAAATCATCGAATATGTTCTTCTAACCTCCTCTTTATGCCCTATAACAAAAGTAAACCTGCAGCTAAGTGCATTAAGCTCATTATCATCACAGCACATTAGCTTATAAACTCTGCATCATCCAGATATTGCAACACGTTCATTTTTTTAATGAGTATGCATCTCTGAGCTTTCCAGTTTCCCACCTCAGTAGCTTATCCAGTCCAGCTTTTTCCTTATATTCTGGGACTTTGAGTCCAGATTGTGTAACATGATCAATAGTTACTGCAAATCCCAAAATGTAACAAAAAATAACATGGGGACTTGATGAGCCACTTTCCTATGGTGACTGGCAAACTTGATAGCTCAGGTGTAAAAAAAATATATATATATATCACAGGACACACATATCTCTCTGCAACGTGAGACAGGCCACACCAACTGTGCTTGTTTCATTCCTTTATTCGAGGCAGGACAGGCATAACGCGTTTCAACTCCAACGAGTCTGCATCATATGCAGACATTCAAACGGTGGGATCACCAGCTTCTAAAATACGTGACTTTAAACATTGAAAAAGAACTCATGCTCTCAAGTTAGATTTAAAGCGGCAGTTAGTGTTTAATTCCGACAGATTTCCTTTACTCAGAGATGAGAAGTACACTTTTTCCGTTATTAAGGTAAGGTCAAATGCCTCGCAAATAAAGTATTTTCACAATCACTGTCATTCATCTCTGCAAGATTTGTTTTTCATTTCTTTGTGTAGTCACTCCTCCTACAATGTCAACAATGCACGTTTCCTGCTGCTTTTCAGAGAGAGATATATATATATATCAGCTGCCGGGACTTTGTTGTTTCAGCCAGTGAACAAGGGCACAATGCCCGAAACATATTTGGCGATTCAGTTGGTGTGATCTAATGCAATACGCCTGTTGCCCACATTAAACGAAGGCTGTTGTTATCACCTAAGTGGCATTTCCTTGCATGGCGATTCTTTTCATGATGTGAAATTGCGGCGTAGCCACGCCGCAGAGATGTCCTGCCACGATCCTTGTGGACCTGAGGTGCCTGTCATTGGGGCGCCTGACGGAGTTGGTAATTGCCGATTTTTGTGGGGCGTCTAATGCACAAAGAAATTGTGTTTTTTCCTCACCCTGGGACCCAGTTGGGTTTTATTTTTTTAGCACAAAGCCATGTACAGCACCTATTTTAGGAGAAGTAGGACTTCATACCCCAGAATGCCATCGGGCATGGAAACACTTTATTTGGGCGGGGTTATGAGTGCAAGTCCACACAGCTGCCGGAACTTTGTTGTTTCAGCTAGTGAACAAGGGCACAATGCCCGAAACATGTTTGGCGATTCAGTTGGTGTGATCTAATGCAATACGCCTTTTGCCCACATTAAACGAAGGCTGTTGTCATCACCTAAGTGGCATTTCCTTGCATGGCAATTCTTTTCATGATATATATATATATATATATATATATATATATATATATATATATATATATATATATATATATATATATATATATATATATATATATATATATATATATATATATATATATATATATTCATCCAAAAGCCCTGGCGCTTGAGAGTTCACTCGATGCTGTTACGCCCAACCGGGATTGTGTAGCCTCGCTGCAGCTTGCCGCCCTGTCATTCAATGTGTGTTCATGCTTGACGCGTTTCGAGGCATTCCGCCTCTTAATCATGAGCTCGTGTACAGAGGCATTGGAAAATCATCACCTGTGTTTTTTCTTCTTTATTCATTCGTTTGAAATGAACCGCCTTTAGTGGGCGTAGCAATTATTGATGCCGAGTAGCATGATGGATCTTGTAGTCCCTCAGGTGAGTATTAGTTATAGCCTTTAGTGGGCTCCATGCCCCTGTGCATAGTTTTAGCTTATATCAGGTTAAAACCTTTAGTTGGAAGGAATTTGCTGGGAAGGCAGGCTTCATTGTTGCAAAAAAGGACAGCATGCTTCTTAGAGTAGAACCTTGTCCTTCTCAGCCTTCCTGACACGCCAGGAATGGTGCACATCTCATTACCGCGGCTCGGGCAGCCGCATATCTTTATTCATCCAAAAGCCCTGGTGCTTGAGAGTTCACTCGATGCTGTTACGCCCAACCGGGATTGTGTAGCCTCGCTGCAGCTTGCCGCCCTGTCATTCAATGTGTGTCCGTGCTCAACGCGTTTCGAGGCATTCCGCCTCTTAATCATGAGCTCGTGTACAGAGGCATTGGAAAATCATCACCTGTGTTTTTTCTTCTTTATTCGTTTGTTTGAAATGAACCGCCTTTAGTGGGCGTGGCAATTATTGATGCCGAGTAGCATGATGGATCTTGTAGTCCCTCAGGTGACTATTAGTTATAGCCTTTAGTGGGCTCCATGCCCTGTGCATAGTTTTAGCTTATATTAGATTAAAACCTTTAGTAGGAAGGAATTTGCAGGGAAGGCAGGCTTCATTGTTGCAAAAAAGAACAGCATGCTTTTTGGAGTAGAACATTGTCCTCCACAGCCTTCCTGACACGCCAGGAATGGTGCACATCTCATTTCTGCGGCTCGGGCAGCCGTGTATCTTTATTCATCCAAAAGCCCTGGCGTTTGAGAGTTCACTCGATGCTGTTACGCCCAACCGGGATTGTGTAGCCTCGCTGCATCTTGCCGCCCTGTCATTCAATGTGTGTTCATGCTTGACGCGTTTCGAGGCATTCCGCCTCTTAATCATGAGCTCGTGTACAGAGGCATTGGAAAATTATCACCTGTGTTTTTTCTTCTTTATTCATTCGTTTGAAATGAACCGCCTTTAGTGGGCGTAGCAATTATTGATGCCGAGTAGCATGATGGATCTTGTAGTCCCTCAGGTGAGTATTAGTTATAGCCTTTAGTGGGCTCCATGCCCCTGTGCATAGTTTTAGCTTATATCAGATTAAAACCTTTAGTAGGAAGGAATTTGCAGGGAAGGCAGCCTTCATTGTTGCAAAAAAGAACAGCATGCTTCTTGGAGTAGAACATTGTCCTCCACAGCCTAATTTCATCGATTAAGCAGCAAAGCTGGTGTTTACCTATGAAGGGGTATTTCATCGTTGCTCCATTGCTTTTCTTTGAATGTGCCTTTGTTCCATTGCTCGTGTGCACGTCTCCGTTCCAGTCAGTACAGCTTTTCTTTTGACGTTGGATCATTCCCTTCAGAGTCAATGTGTAACAATATTGGATCATCACGCTCAAGACGCTTCACACGTAGTGGTGTCATCACGTCCATCACGTCGTGGCGGCCATTTTATTGATGTTTTCTTCCTCAAGAAATGTATACGATTTGAGAAGTTTTTTTCACTCGCACTTCACCGGTGGTAATCTTCAGTGATAAGAACACGCATTGGATATTTAGACGATTCAACACATTGTACTTTAATCAGTTACTTGGTGCTTTTCTTCCACGACTAGGACATACATTTGGGCTGTTGCTGTTGATTCAGTTTGGTGACAATTTTACATTTATTTCCTTTACTTTCATTTAATATTTACAACTTATTATACAACCTGTTACTTAATAATTTTACTGGTGTTTTTCTCACTTTGCTACTTTACTTACTCGTGCTGATTAGTACGTACACTATGTCTTCCCCATCTAATAACGTTATGCAACCCCCACCTTTTTTACAGAACCCTGGTAAACCTGTCACTCCTTGGCACAAATGGTACAGAATTTTTGATAATTATTTAGAAGCAATTGATGCTCCTAAATACTCTGCATCTAGAAAAAGAGCACATTTATTTAACCATTTAGGTAGTGTGTTTATAATTTGCCTGTCATTTCAGCCCCCTCTGGTGATGATACATGGGATGTTTCTTCTGACGCTTTAGCTAGATTAGGCAAAAATTATGTAGATGAACCATCTGGTATGGTTGAGCGTCACATGTTCTTTAAACATAAACAAACACAAGATGAATCGATTGAAGATTATTTAGCCGTTTTGCTTGTACTGGCAGCTAAATGTCAATTTGGTACGAATTTAGACACAGCTTTGCATGACCAATTAGTTTTTATTGTTATAACAAAAAAATACAAGAACGGATCTTGACATGCAAGAATCCTTCCTTGGAGGAAGTATTAGATATCGCTAGAAGTATTGAACGCTCTGTTATCTCCTCAGAAAGTTTAAATCAAGATTCTGTGAGTAAAGCTTCTTGTAGTTAAGAAGTTATGCACATGGCTTCTAATGCAAATTTGAATGAACCTGATGTTAATGTTGAATCCACAAAACCTAAAACTAGCATCAGTGTAGAAAAAAAAAATCTTGTTACAGATGTGGATCTAAGCATCACTTAAGAAACAATGTAAATTGTCCTGCACAAGGTAAAAGGTGCAATACGTGTAAAATGATTGGCCACTTTTATCCAGTTTGTAAATCAGTTAAATATAGAAGAAAAGTTAACAGTATCAATGTGGAAGAAGACGATCTGTGTCATGCCATGAGTAACACGTTGTCTACCATTGAGATCAACACTTTACATGGTGACACCAAAAGATGTAAGGGTCCTTTATGTAATGTTTTAATTGGACCTATTCATATCAATGTCATGGCAGATTCAGATTCTCCAATTATGATATTAGATGAAAAGTTTTTCAAAAAATGTTGGTCCAAAGTTGTTCTTAAACCAACTGATGTCAAACCTAAAGCGTTTGGAGAGTTTGATATCACCATGATTGGATACTTTTCAGATTCCATTAAATTTAAAGGTACAGTAATTTACACAAAAATCTATGTTACCCTCAATGGTCGTGACATTTTAGGGTGGCAAGACCAAGCTAAGTTAGGGATTATTTTAAGACCTGGTCATTCTGAACCAGTTACATTAGGTGATCTTCCAATTGTATCTGTGGCACATGAACCTGCAAATGTTCTCCAATCAGGTGGGGATTCTGTTTTAGAGAATTTATTCACAAAATGTTCAAGTGTATTTTCTGACAAAGTAGGCTTGGTCAAAGGTTTCCAACACTCTATCAAACTGAAAAAAGACGCTCTTCCAGTGGTTCAAAAATGTAGACCGGTTCCCTTATCTGCTAGAGACAATTTGAAAAAGATGCTTGATGATTTATATGTACAATGTACCATAACTCCTGTTGAATCATCTGAATGTCTGTCTGCTGCAGTTGTCACACGGAAAAGTTCAGGGGATATTCGTTTATGTGCGGATCTAAGAGTGCTTAACCGAAATATAGTTGTGGACTGCCATCCCCTACCCAGAATTCAAGATATGCTAGCTAATCTGGGTGGTAGCAAGTATTTTACAACAATTGATCTGAGGTCAGCTCACCATCAGGTTCCTCTGGCTGAAAATTCTCAAGCTTTAACCACATTTGTTACTCCCTATGGCGTCTTTATGTATAAGCGTATGCCTTTCGGCTTAGCATCTGCTGCTAGCGTTTTTCACCGTTTAATGGACCAATTGTTTTCACATGTTAAGAGAATCCAGACTTTCCAGGATGATATCTTAATGCATACAGTTACATTAGAGTCACATTATGCCCTTTTGAATAAAGTGTTACATAAACTTGAAACTGTTGGCATGACTGTTAATAAAAACAAGTGCAAATTTGTAACACAAAATGTTGATTATTTAGGGCACAATATTTCTGTCTGTGGCATAAAACCTAAAAAGTCTTTAATTAATGCAATTAAAGATGCTCCCAGACCACAGGACAAAGATTCATTAAGAGCATTCTTAGGACTTAGCGAATACTATGCTCGTTTTGTACATACTTATGCTATTATAGTACAACCTCTTAGGGACTTGTTAAAAAAATGCTAAGTACATTTGGTCTGAAGAAACTAAACAGTCATTTGAATCTGTTAAAAACTGATTTTGGAGGCACCAGCTATTAGAGCTTTTACTCATGGTCAAACAAGCACTGTGACTGTGGATGCCAGCTCTAAAGGATTAGGGGCTGTGTTATGTCAGATAATTGATGCTCAAGAGTATACTGTAGCTTTTGCCTCCAGAACATTAAGCAGTGCTGAAGTTAATTATAGCACTACTGAGAGGGAGGCTTTGGCTTGTTCTTGGGCAGTGGAGAAATTTAAGATGTACATTTGGGGGTCAAGATTCCAGCTTTTTACTGACCACAAACCTTTGATGTATATGCTTGGTGACAGTTGTTCAAACAAAGCTTCATCTAGGTTGATCAGACTTTTAGCTAGGTTACAGGAATTTAATTGTGATGTAAAATCTATTCCAGTTGGTAAAAATGTGAGGGCAGACTGTTTATCTCGTATTCCTATAGAATGCGATGAGATGAATGTTCCTGTTAAGGAGGATGATTGTGATGTTGCTTTCACTATAAACGATGTGATACAGAATAGTTTATTTTCTGAAAATGAATGGGTTGAGTGGGATGAAAAAGATCTTTGTCTTCAAAGAGTGAAGAGGTTATTAGTCCATGGTTGGCCTGGCGATAGGAGCATGTCTATTCAAGATGAATGTTTTGCGCAAGTTGCTGCAGAATTATCTATCATTAACGATATTTAGGTTCAGCAAGACAATTTTGTACCTCCTAAGGGTTTAAGGAGCAAAATCATTTATCTCGCTCATGAGGGACATTTAGGAATTACTAGCACAGTTCGCAAGATCAAGGATGTTTACTGGTGGCCAGGTATTGATGGTCAAGTCAAGTTATTTGTTAATAATTGTCATGAGTGTTTATGTTCTGATAAACATTGGCACACATCCACCACTCCTTTGTGTTGTGGAATGGCCAAACGGTCCATGGCAGAAGGTAGGATTGGATTTTTCTGGTCCTTTTAACGTATTAGGGAATGATAGCAAGTTTCCAATAGTACTTATTGATTATTTTTCAAAGTTGCTGTATTTTTCTTTTGTGAATAATTCAGATTAAAAGTCAGTTATTTCATTTTTACAGCACCTATTTTGAATAGGTATGCCTGCAGAAATTGTGTCTGACAATGGCTCTCATTTCATATAGAAGGAAATTGAACATTTTATGGAGGATGTTTCTGTTAAGCATATTTTAGTACCTCTGTATAGTCCAGCCACAAATGACCTTGTAGAGAGAGCAAACAAAATGTTGAAAGAAGGAGTCCAAACAGCTTTAGCAAACAATTTAGATGTATTCAAATATGTAAGTTGAAAGGTTTGGAATAACAATACTACTCCCCATTTAACCACTGATGTGTCCCCTAATGTATTGTTGAGAGGTAGGAAACCTACATCTCTTTTTAGTCCATCGTGGTTGAAAGACAGAGTTGGAAGTACAAATACTCACTCTGTTGATTTACACAAAGTCAGACAACATGTGAAAGATAAACATAGACAGTATAAGGAGAAATATGACAAGAGAAATCATGTTGAAGTAACTCCTTTAGGTTCTGGTGATTGGGTTCTCATAAAAAAACCTTTTAAGGTTATCAAAGATCAATCTAGGTTTTCCGAATCTGTTAGAATTGTTAAAATTAGCAAAATGGATGTTATGTTACAGAATTGCGGATGGTGGAATCGCAATGCTGTAATAAAACTTACAGAAGAACAAGTGAAAATTATATGTAAGAAAATCCAAACTCAAAATGAGTCCAACTGGTTTGATCTGGGTGATCTCACTCATGAGCATAGTAATCTTAATAATGCGACATGTTCTTCATGTTCTGTAGATAATAGAGGGGAAGGTGATGCTTGTTCTATTCCCGGCAGCATGGATGATATTGCTAATCCTGATAATTCTAGAGGTTTTGGAGATAGTAAACAAGTGAGATGCAGTTCTCGAATTAGAGTCAGTCCTTTTCCTACCAATGATTTTGTGTATTATTAAATTTGCTTAATTTATTTTCTTCCCTTTTGTTTTGTTTATTATAGGAAGGGGGTTATATAGAGAGTGTTATTCAATTGTATCTGTCTACCTTTAATAAGCTGTATTGGAATGTTATGTAGATAGGATTCTGTAATCCAGAATGTTTGACGTGCATCTTTCATTCTGTGCCTGACTGTTACTGGAGCTGTTGTGGGTCTCTTCTGAGGAAATAAACCTTCAGAAATTATTTTACATTTCTTGAAGTCTTTGCTTGCTTGCTATTAAATTGATAAAAGACTTCTTACAAGCTGCTAAACATGCAGTCCCATGTGTGTGAAAGCAATTAGTTTGTTTCCCTGCTCGTTTCACAGCATGCAGGGAAACAGACGAATGCTCTGCTTCCTGTAAGCCAGAGCATTTGTGATGTCTCTGGCTCTTGCTTTCTGAAAGCGGAGAGTTTGTTGTGGCATAGCAGAAGTGGTTAAAGCTCCCACTAAGCCGCAGCAAACAGCTATGTCCTGGGTTGGGCATCTTGGGACAACCAGGAGCCAGCACTGGGGGGGTGGCTGTCCCTGGGCCATCTATGGCTCCAGGAGGGGGCCACATGCCCCCCTCTTTTGATTCAGTAGGGCCTGCCCGGGGGAAGTGGCATTCCCTGGGGCTGAGAACAGCCCAGGAGGGGAGCCATGCAGTTGCCCTCCTATTTTAAAACAGCATTTGGCTGCAGGGACAAGTGATCCAGGGGGTCAGTGAGTACCCTCATAGCAAACAAATTTGCCTTTGGGAGGTGGTGGTCCCTAGGGCACAAGGAGGGGCCCCCATGTGGTCCCCTCCTTATATTTCATTTATGCCGCATGCCCCCTGCACCTGGCACACCCGGGGGCTAAATAATAGAGATGTGCAGGAACCCGCTCTGCTATTTTTTTTCCAGCAGAAGCCGTAGTTCCAGTGCGGATCCCGCTGCAATTATTTTTTAAATAATATTTTTTTGCCCTGGTGGGAACCCTGTGGAACCCCCCAAGAGGCTTAAGGGGTTAGGGTTTTCCTACCCTGTCCCCTTCTTTTTTTTATGTTTTCAAGACGGCTGCCAATATACCTGGTTTCAAGTGTTTGCTGCTAATTTGATCTCAGCACAAGATTGGGAGGTTTCGCAGAGCCTTCGGACCCTTATATCTACAAATTCATATTTCTTTTAATAATTCCACCATTATTGAACAGATTTATACAAAATAAGAAAAAGGTACAGCGGTTTGGGCTGAAGCTATGTCAAGTCCCTATGGGACTTAACATAGAAAAAACATGTTTTGGGACCTCCCCTTTTTCTTGGCTCCTCATTGACATATATATTCACTGAAAAAAACATAGGTTTCAAGCAGGTTATAATTAGGAATTATCATTTAAAAAACCTTAGAAATTCACTGAAAAAGCGAGGTGTTATAGTTAGCTGAACATTTCATTCATACAAAACCATTGAATTTCCTCCGTTATAGTTAGTTGTACTAACTGTGACTCTCGCGCCCGCAATCCACTGGTGATTATGTCACATATTACATCATTCATGACATGGTCAGTGACATCACTGATGACATCACTGATGACATCTCAAATGACATCACTAATGACATCACTGATGACATCATCCAGTGAATGTGGTTTGATTCCATTTGTCAATTTATATTATATATACAGAAATCTGCATTGAAGAATGAGTGGATGTATAAGTGTCTGGATGGAGGATTTAGTAGCAGTGTGATTGAGTGTTTACTTGACTAATTTATAGTGTGTCACTAAATATTGGATAGTGACTAAACTATGTGAATATCTAAACTACTTTCTCAGTTGTTGAGTAAAGTGCTGCACCATTTGGTTACTAGCTACGTGAAAGTGTATATTAGTTATTGATTAGTTAACTGATTATGTGTATGGGAGAGTGAATGTGTGTGTGGTTCGGTGGGGGGGTGTGACTGCCCAAAGTTGTGACAATAGTTGATTCAGTAGGTATATGACGTTAAGACTACATATTATAATAGTTGTTTGGGCGAATGATATGTATATGGATGTGCTGATGAGCAAATATATCTCTCAATGGTACATGCCCAACAAACTAGAATAATAAAAGGCAGTGTATGTGACATTTGTTGTATATAAATAAGTATACATAAGACTCAGTGATTGCGTGAGTGACTGTATGGACAACTGTATACTTCTAATAGTGATTTTATAACACACTAAGTATGAGTTACTATCTATATGAATAAATAAAGTGGTGTTTGCATAAGTGTGTAGCTGAGTAAATATAAGTATGATCCATTGTTTGCCTAAGTGTGTAGGATGACTGCATAAGTAAATAGGATGCGTGCTGGTGTGTAATGTCAATTTAGGTGTATAAGTATATTTGATAGTGTTCTATTGATCATTGACAGAATGTATGAGTGAATCTATAGGTAATTGATTACATGTTTGCGTAGATCTAGCAATGACTGAGTTGTTTTTTAGATACTTGTATTGGCGTGTCAATGGATTCAAATATGGTACTCTGTATTTTACAGTGAGTGATGAAAGAGTATAGTAGTGTATGATGGTGTATCTGATTGTCACGTGGATGATGTCATCAGTGATGTCATCAGTGATGTCATTTGAGATGTCATCAGTGATGTCATCAGTGATGTCACTGACCATGTCATGAATGATGTAATATGTGACATCATCACCAGTGGAATGCGGGCGCGAGAGTTACAGTTAGTACAACTAACTATAATGAAGGACTTTCAATAGTTTTGTATGAGTGAAATGTCCAGCTGACTATTTCAGTGAATTTCTAAGTTTTTTTAAATGATAATTCCTAACTATAACCTGCTTTAAACTTATGTTTTTTTCAGTGAATTTCAAGGTTTTTTAAATGATAATTCCTAACTATAACCTGCCTGAAACCTATGGTTTGAATTCCAAAGGTTTTTTAAAAGATAATTCCAAAGTATAACCTGCCTGAAACCCTAGGTTGTTTTCAGTGATTTTGAAAGATTTTTTCAATAACAATTTTTAAAGGTTTTAATTGTTATATTTATTTCTTTGATACTGATTTACATTTTTTTTAATATATTCATTTTTTGATATCTTATTAAGATTACAATACACATTTTTAATATATATATATATATATTTTTTTTTTAAATGTAATATGTATGTATATTTTTTAAATATCTTTATAATATCTACTGTTTTCTTTTTTTTAACAATTTTTTTAGCAGTCCCGCACCCAAAACGCACCTCTCTCGATTGCTGCGCAGAACTTAGCCACTATTTTACAATTGTTCTGTAGGATGCGCATAGGATGTGCGATGGGTACATATTTTCATGCGCGATTGTATGCGACCCGTACATGACTTGAAGCGCATTCACAACATATACGTATCACAACAAACCGCGCGCGCGCGTTTCCGCATGACATCATGTACGTGTTCAACGCGGTGGGCGTGCGACTTCTGCAAAATGTTTCGGTATAAAAAAAGATATATATATATAATATAAATATTAAAGGGAATAAAATATTATTCTTTTAGTTTCAATAAACTTGTGCTAGAGGCTAGATGCGTGCTGCGTGTACGCACCCAACACGGATACCATGTCACCAAAAAAAAGAGATTTCATTGGTTTATAATTCTTAGGGAGTCATTAGGATGATGGGCGGACTTAGTCCACCCGCCATCCTATCGGAATTCGGGACCGCCTGCCATAAGGTCGGGGGTCCTGTGGGGGGTATCCTGCATTTTTAACATTGTGGCGGGCGGTGCTCTCAGCACTGCCGGCCACAATGCTAAAAATGCATACACATAACGGCAGGCACCGCGCGGTGCCTGCTGCATTGTGTATGCAAATGCTGGGGTGTATCACAGGTACACCCCATGTGCACTCCCCACCTCGCCTTCACTTCGGGGCCCCGCAGGGGGCCCCCGAAGTGAAGACCGCATGCCTTTCCGTGGCGTCATCTGTTTCTGCCCATTGTAATATGGCTTTCGGTGTCTGATAGACACCGGCACCATATTAAACCTTTTCCGCCCCGGTCGCAAGGCGACCGGGCGGAAAAGCAGCGGATGGTCTTTCCATCCGCCACGGTCCCTCCCGCCATACTAATATGGCGGGGGGTCATTTAGGTGAGGATGGCGAGCGGATTGCCCCCGCCAGGCCGGCGGTGGCTACCGCCAGCCTGGCGGGGGCAATCCCCCCACCATCCTAATGGGCCCCTTACTGTTCTAACTATTGAAGAACCTCACCCATTTCACTTTCTCTTCTTAGACCTTCCTAACGAGAAGACCTATCCTGTAAAGAGTGTCACTTTTTGTTCATTGGAAACCTGAACTTCTTTTTGGGATAAGAAATGGCTGAACAATTTCTACCAGAACCTCACCCTCCCAAAAGATACACATCCATCGTATGGAATTTTTTTACTTTTCCAGAGGGGCAAAAGTAATGTAATGCCACCAAAGTAACATGCTAGATTTGCCAGGCAGTACTGTCCAGAAGAGATCCAACCAAGAAATACTCCTGTGGCACTGCTAGTATGCGCAAGGACGTCCAATCCATGCATCCTGTCAACTATGCTCACGAAGAATGTAGAAGACTGAGCCAAAATATACCTCCACCACCGGCAATACCAAGTACAGCATTACCTTCAACATCACGACCAGACATACGTCCCCAATTCGTGTAAGTTAGAATGTACTGCGTGAACTGCAATCATTTAATTTGTTATGGGGAGCAATCAGTAGACCTAGTTTGCAGAGCAATTGATAACCATCAATGCTAGTTTTTTTGGATTCCCTCAAAGTTCATGCTTTTCTTCATCTAGTTGACTTTTTTTTCTAAAAAAACAAACAACCGTTCTAAAAATCAAAACAAATATATAAAAGTACAAAAAACAAGAAAAAAGTTATTTCCAGAACTAACTACTCTGGTTAAAGGAAGAGCTAAATGTATGTGCTAGTGTGTCATAGTTTACATAAATGTATGTATACTGCATAATTTAGCAAAGAATACATTTGTCATATATTGTGAATGTATAACTGCAGAACTCTTTAGCTACAGCGTGCTGAGCTACTTCCGAAGGACAGAGATGCTACATATGTACATAAATATATTGGAAGTCTATCCTTCCCTCTGCACTGCTTTTAAACTGCAGGCATGTGTTGATACACGCACCCTTGCATCATAGTGCAACAATATCTGTGTCGTGCGGAGTTTGCTTTTGTGTAGGAAGACACACCTTCAGTGAAGACAATTTTTTCCTACAATGTATGCTGTGCATTATAGCGTATATTGTAGGAAAAAAAAGGAGGAGAAATGAAAAAAATTGTACGGCAGATTTACAAGCTCTGTGCGCCACCAGTACGCCACGTTTTGTGATGTACTTGTTGCACACGTGGCTCCTCCATATTTACAGGGAGACAAAAAGTTACCCTGCATAAATGTTCCTTTCCTTCTAAAAACGACCCCTTCATATGCAACTCTTTACGTATATATATTACATCATGCGTGACATGGTTAGTGACATCACAGATAACATCACCTATGACGTGTCATATGACATCACTTATG
This sequence comes from Lissotriton helveticus, assembly GCF_964261635.1. NCBI lineage: Eukaryota > Metazoa > Chordata > Amphibia > Caudata > Salamandridae > Lissotriton > Lissotriton helveticus. The sequence continues at coordinate 560,628,951 of NC_136063.1, forward strand.
ACATCACTGATGACAGCATCCAGTGAATGTGGTTTGGTTTGTTATTTAAATATGTATTATATATATATAGCAATCTGCTTTGAAGAATGACTGGATATAAAAAAAGGGTGTGCCTCCTGTCTGGTTCTCCTATATCATGGCCAATACCTGAAATGAACTCCCCCTCAGCATCAGATGAACCCCCACACTGAATGCATTCAGGAACAGCCATAAGACCTGGCTTTTCAAATCACCAAAGCTTCACAAATCCCCCTCACCTACTCCCACAGCGCCTGTAAACCCTCGCAGGTGAGTACTGCGCTCTATACATCCTTAATTGATCAATTGATACACCACCAAGGTGTGTGTTTTAGTGTTATCAACAGGCCATGCCATTCGTTTGGCTGTCTGCAACTCTTAAGGGTAGTGAAATGAGCAGTACTACCTTCTTTAATATACACAGAATCTCTGAGATTGACTTGGTTTGGCTTCACCTCTGAGAGCTACTTTCAGAGTGCTAGTGAGCTACCAGTAGCTCCAGAGCTACTAGCTGGAGACCCTTGGTATGTATAGAGAGGGGGAAATTGTAGTCCTGAAGCATAAATCTGAAGGTTATTACACAACTACATGCATAATACATATCACTTTGAATCACTCCATTCCCTAAATCCTGGCTCACTGCATGAGTATATGCTTACTGACTGAATGACTACATTAATATAAGTAAAGACACTGGGTGAATTTGTAATTGGTTGATTTTTACTTTAGTGAATGAATTACTACATGGTGAAAAACTCATTTTGAAATTGCAACAGCAGTCACACTGTGTTTGCTGGAGCATATAGATAGGGACTAGGGAATTGTAGGCCTAATGCACAAGTGTGAAGTTAGTTACACCACTACATGCATAATGCATAGTAGTTTGAAGCAGTGCATACCCTAAAGCCTGGCTCACTGCAAGAGTGTACGTACTTATGTAACTGCAAACACATCAACAAACCAAATCATTCTCTCTCAATTTTGCCAAATGGACACTGATTCATAGTGTGAGTCCAGACAAATAACAGTAACCCTTGCAGTGTATAAAAAAGATTAAAAATATTAGATAAATAAATGTATTAAAACTCGCAGTAATGAAATTGAATAAATTAATAGTCGGATATAAATTAGAATACTCAAAGTTTAATAGAAAGTATCTCTGGCACAGGATACAAGGAAAATAGGGGGTTAGGGTAATGAAGAATAATAAAAAAAGTTTTACAAAAAAAGGGAAGTTACTACAATGATAATTCGAAAAAAAAGGGGAATGAATGTTAATACTTGTATTATAACCTATAGAAATGCTTCAATAGGAAAAACGAATTTAAATAAAGCATTTTAGAAATGATACGAAAGTTAAAAAGTATGGAAAGAGGCACGTGTACATAAACACATGACACACTAAAACAAAGGAAATAAGAACAACTATCAACTGAAAAACGTTACTTAAAAGTGGGAGGAGCAATACATTGATCCCATAGAGTGTTAAGTAACCAAAAAGTATATAAACCACACTGGTGGAAAAGTTAGTTTAGTTTTGGAGAATCAATACGGGCGAAGAAACTACGAGCAAGGTAATGATTCGGGGCTGCGGAAGCATCTTGAGAATATCTTTAAATTCCTCAGAGGGAACATATTGTTAATGTATATTTAAAAATATATAAAACATTATGTCCCCTCCAGAGGAGTTGGATGAATTTCGATGGAGGAAGGAAAGAATATCGAAGAGAGGTAAATTATCTGAATGGGTATATGATTCATATTTTTAAAAAAGAAAGCAAAATAATTTGAATGATTATAGAATGTGGAATGATTAAGTTTAAATGTAATATAATAACATGTTTCCGAAGCAACCATTACAAGAAATATAAATTAATTAACGAATTACTAAGTGCAAATTAATAATTTGGAGCGAAACCATCATCTTGAATTTATCTTTCATTTCCATAGAGGGATCATATTGTTAATGTATATTTTAATGTATCTATAACTGTATGATCCTTCAACTGGAGTTGAATGACTTTCAACAGAGGATTTCAAAACATAATGAATAATATTTTTTTTTGTATGCAAGTATTTCTTAATGATTGAAAAATGTAGTATAAATAAAGTATCGACGAAAAAACGAAATCCTTTGGAATAAAAGAGAATACTCTTTATCTTCTAGAGTGAAAATGGGCTAAAAGTATTTTTATTGAGTAGTGCTTTCCCCTATTTTCACTCATGAAGTACAGGAGGATTATCTTCGCAAGCACTTTTTTTGAAAAAATATTATAATTGTGGCTTCAAATATTAATAATTCTTTACATTTTTAAAAATGATTGTTAAATGTAATATTGAAATGAAATGTACATAAAAAAAGAAAGATGAAATAGTAAGGGAGTGTTTGTCATAGCACTTCTATTCTACTTTATCTGAAAGTAAAAAAAGCCCAAACATTTAAATAAAAATGATGGGGCAACACTTATATATTGTGAACATAAGGAATGAGTGCTTATGATAAAATAAAATAAATGTGGTCCAACACGTGATACCAATAATTGAAAAAAAGATTTTGCATTTCACCCATGTGATGAATATAAAAGACTCAATAAAAATATTTGGAAAATGTGTGCATTTTTCTTTCAAGGATGGTTTGAAGAATTATACATTTAATGAAAGGATAAAGCACTCCACGCTAAAGGAGAAAAGTCAGCACAATTATGATAGAATAGAAAATAGAATAATATTTTTACATACCTTCACAGTCAACAAACTTGTAAGCACAGTAGACAGTTTAAATTAAAAACACATTACCACAACTGGGGGCATATTATCAAGGAGGGTTTGAAACGCATTGTAAAATAAAGTGTGTCACAAAATGGGCTACATACATGCTGAGGGAATTGTAACGTCACAAAAAAAAACAAGTCAATCAACATTAAGATCAGGAAGGTAGAGTTAACCACTCAACAGCCAATCAAATGTTTTTCAAAATCTGCGCAAGGAAACGTATTGGTCGGTAATACGTCTTCTTCACAATCAATGAAAAAGAGGTGTAGAAAGTTTACTTTTCTTAACATACGAGGAAATCAGATGACCTTCCAAGTACACAAAGTGAAAGGCAACTGTTACCCCTACACTAACATGCACTTACCCTACAGATGCACCCCCCTGGACTTAGAATAGTAATTGTTACCCCTACACTAACCTACACTTACACTACAGATGCACCCTGCTCTCCCTTTCAAAATCTAAACCAGATTTACAACACCCTTGCACCACTTTTGCGTCACTTTTCCCATCTTAAAAATAATGCGCGGAGCCCGCGAGACCATGGAGACATTGTGGCTCCCCCCACGATCCCCAGCATTTTTTATAAGACACGGGGATACAGTCCCCGGGAATATTAGAAAGTACTGATAGGGGCTATTTTTTAATGGATAAAGTAAAAGTTGCGCACCCAGCGCAGCGCTCAGTGCGGCCACCTGGTATGCACGCGCTGGATGCACGACTCATAATCTGTAGGCTGCTGACTCCAGCGCCTTTGCTGCAAAACTTCTACGCGTTTGGGAGCCGGCAGTACTTTTCGACATCACGGGCTACTAACATGCAGCTCCCCATGTGGAAAAGCAATCTGATATACATTTTGAAAGAGAGAACAGATTTACTTGCTATGGGAGGGCGGGATGGTCACCCCGGTATACTGCAGGAACCGGCCCTCCCACAATACATAAAGCCCCGGGAAGTGGTGCTCCTGAGGCTTTGGAGACCTTACAGTCCCCCCCCCCAGCCATGATTTTTTTATAGCCCTGAGGGGTAATGGGCCCTCAAGTGCTCCAGGAGGGGGCCACGTAGTCCCCCTCCCACAATACATAAAGCCCAGAGGGGTGATGATCCCTGCAGCTTTGAGGACCTTCGACCCCTCCCCCACCATTTTTTTTCTTTTAACCCTCGAAGGTGACAATCCCCGAGGCTGGGGCGCCCCTCTGGGCCCCACATAAAATGTAATAATTTTGTCCCCGGTATTTAACCCCCGGAGACGAATTATTAAAAAAACCTCTGTTTTATTTTATTTATTTTATGGCACAGTCCACGCACCCTACATGCACCATCCGAGTTTAAAAAAAAACTGGCTCTAGGGGTCCTTCTGGGACCCCCTAAGCAGGTCTAGAGGGTAAAATTATTTCATCCCTGCCCCCTTTCTTCGTTTTGCACACATATTTCACTGACTTCCTCAGCCTCGCTTCTACCTACGCAAAAAATGGCTGCCAACAGTTCCTGGTTTCGAATGTTTACAACCACTTGACAGCCAATTAGCATTGAGCGCGTGATCGGGACGGTGCGCTTATGGTACGATGACAATCCTCGCACACTCCGCGGATCCACCGTGCCCATATATATATATATATATAAATGACTTTAACCGTAATTTTCTCAAGAGCTACTGAACAGATTAACATCACTTAAGCAAAAGGCACAAGTCTGAAATGAGGACTACCTCTTTTCCAAATTTGGTGTAATTCCGTTCAGCCGTTCGGGCTGTAGCCGTGGCTAAAGAACCTATGGGAAATTGCATGGGCGAAACACGTTATGGGATCCCTTTTTTTCTCAGCACCGGCATGACGAATCACCCCCAAACTTTCAGGGAAGGAGTGGAACTGAGCTGGCCAAACGTTTGGAAAATTTCGAGAAGATTTATCAATCGGCGCCAAAGTTATTGGCAGTAGAATGTTGCGGGTATCCTATGCATAATAGGTCCTAACTATAACTACCTACTGGCGACCGCCAGTAGGATATATTCACTGAAAAAACCATAGGTTTCACACCAGTTATAGTTAGATGGAAATTTTACTCGCATAAAACCATTGAAATTCCCACGTTATAGTAAGTTGGACTCACTATAACTTGCGCGTGCAATGCACTGCTGATGATGTCACATATTACATCACTCATGCCATGGTCAGTGACATCACTCATGACATCACTGATGACATCTCAAATGACATCACTGATGACAACATCCTTGTGACAAAGTGGCAGACCTCCTATCAGCATAAAATAACCTTTGACACACACATTCAAAAATAGAAACTAACATTTTCTTAAAAAAGGAGAAACCAATACCAATTACAACAACTTATTAGGTAATTCCAACATCTACATACACATCCACTTATTCACCAACAGTTCTATATAGTCACTCATGCATGTACTTACTCATCATATGTACTCATACACCTATACATCCTGTTACACACTAATACTCATCCATATAGTTACTCACACACAAATTCACACATGCAAATAAACTATCAAAAAACATTTACTTGATTATACTGCTATATACACACCACTACACATACTTCTACAGAAACGGAAACATATTTACTCTCTTAAACAATCAATTCTAAAAACACATACTCACTAACCCACCCATACACACAATCATCCACCCATACAGTCTTGCACACATGCTGTCTTCAAAATACATACAAATAGTGAGTCACTCATTCATGCATCTGTGCTCTAAGTAATATCCCCCACCGAACCATACAGACACTGATACTGATACTCAAAAAAACAACTAATAACCCATATACACACTCATGTAGCTACTCACCAACCCATGCAGCCACTTATACACAAAGTGAGACACAGATACAGATATTTAAATATTTAAACATTACTCGCTAATATATGTATTCACTAAGATACATTTAATAAGTCAGTTAACCAATCAATTTTACACAAAAACATCCATTTAGACATTTATTTACCCATTTATTCTTCCATCAACCTTTAGATATACATATATAAAAAATATTTATTTTTCAGAAAGATACACATTCACTGGATGATGTCATCAGTGATGTCATTTGAGATGTCATCAGTGATGTCATGAGTGATGTCACTGACCATGTCATGAGTGATGTAAAATGTGACGTCATCAGCAGTGCATTGCACGCGCAAGTTATAGTGAGTCCAACTAACTATAACGTGGGAATTTCAATGGTTTTATGCGAGTAAAATTTCCACCTAACTATAACTGGTGTGAAACCTATGGTTTTTTCAGTGAATTTAATAGGTTTTTTAAATGCTAATTCCTAACTATAACTGGTGTGAAACCTATGGTTTTTTCAGTGAATATATATACATATATATATATATATATATATATATTTTTTTTTTACGGGGCAATTATGGTTTGAAGGTTAAGTGAAACATAAGATTGATTCACTGGGAATACATCCCTCATAGAGTAGAAAATTAGAAGTCAGTAAACCAGCTATGATACTTCTTAACTCTCATAAATTGCCTTGTGAAATCCATTGTAAATGCTTTAAATGGATGTGTAAAGAGAATTGATGAAATGTCTGTCAGTCAATATGTTTTTAATGAGCACTTAAGCACTTTATATAGAACAGCGCCGGAGTTTAAAAGTGAAATGTAATGTTAAAGTATACACTACAAAATGGCCGCCACGTTGGCGATTGAATACTTCTTGGATGTCAATGATTTGTGTAACGACCAATCACTTTAAAACGGCACGTTTTTTCACTGACAAACTGACACTGACGAAGCTAGAGTAGCGAAACGCGTCTGTCAGGGGTGACGGGGGGGTTTGCATAATACATTTTCTAAATCGGATTCCAGTGTGCTCGCCTGTTTCTAACGCTGACAAGTTGGATAGTTGTGAAGTTGTAAGCGCCTCACCAGCGCTGGCGTATTAGCACCCGGGAAGTGGAGGAGCGACGGCGGTGAAAAGGACCTGTGCTTGAAATTCTTATGGCCGTTAGCCCCGAGGCATACAGAGCAATGGAGGAAAGGAAATAGCGAGGTTTGGATTTCTGGACCTGAAGCTGACTGCTATTGATACCGGACACCGAGCATCTGTGAGCTAGCAGGAGGCAGACGTCAGCTGGCTGAACCGAATGCAGGCACCAGATGCGGTGAGTGAACCGGCTCACACATTTAGTGTGTTTTTTTAATATTCCCTGGCTCTAGCCTCATCCCGTAGGAACTGTAACCACATGCAAACCCCCTAAAAGTAGTGAGAAATCACCGCCCCGTATTTAAAGAAGCAATAAGACTCTTTACACGATAAAAGCGTGACTTCAAAATGATGGCGGAATCTGAGGACATAACGGGTGAAAGAGAATCCGCAGCCAATATAATGTTTAGATCCTCCAACGATCGCCCGACAAGAACGGCCACTGTGGAAACAACGCCAGTGACGCACAGCAATTTAAAAACACTGCTCTAAAACTTGACAAGTTAAAAGAAAGAGAAGTGCGAAAATGGTGGGAGGCCACCTCATTACAAAGATGCATAGATTGTAACAGAGTACCAAGAGGCCTCCGAATTTTCACGGTCCCATCATATGAAAATCCGGACCCGGCACTTCTGAAAGACTGGGCGGAATACACGGCTGAATCATCTAAGGGTATGGTACGATTACTACTTAGATATGCGTGGAGTGATCACGACAAATGTGAAAACGAAATTGCGGAAGTGGAAGAGCAGATTGCAAAAGAAAAAGACCAGAAAACCTGTGAGGATCTAAGAAACAGCTTAATGAAGAGAATTAAGGAATATGAACTGGGCATACGTAAACGTAAACAAACAAAGTTCCACAGAGATGAACAAAACTATTTATCTATTTCTAAACAACAAGGGAACCCAGCGGGTGGCAAAGGACCATGGGTAGTAGTTACTTTGAAGGAGACATAGGTCCTGAGCACAACTTAGATAGTGAGACAATGAAGTATAGACCACAATAGGCTCTATATAACACTTTTCCTTGTCCAGCCGGAAAGGAATTTTTATTAATAGATTTGATAACAGTCTTATTTACAGTATAAACATACAGCAACGAATCATTGCAGTATAGCACACTCATGTGCCATACCATGGGGAAACAGAAGGAAAAATAAGAGAATAGGAAAGGGTGTATCAGGCAAACAGAACAGACAGGTCACTATTTTGGATCAAAGCAATTTGTTAGTGTAACCTGAAGCGGCGCATACAACATTAAATGTACAATACAACAAATGTATGCCCACTCAAAGGAGTCGACGTTTTGATCCCGCACACAAAATATCAAGGGATCATCTTCAGGACTTAATTTAATGTTTTGCCTGGTTAGAACATTATTAATAGCCTTTGGAAACAATGTACCAAGGAAAGATGTAGCGCACGGAAATGTAAAATTGGTGCCAATGGTCCCAGCAGTGCTCAGCATACGTGGTGCTAGTGCTCAAATTTTGACGCATACACTTAGCCTCGATGGAGTGTGATCACGTGTGCCCGCTGTGCCGTGCGTGGGGCTGGTGGGGCGGTGTCCTCCGTATCCTTTAGTAGTATTAGGAACCCTTGGATGGGGGTTAAGTAATTAATGGAAACGGTGAGGCTTGATGGCCAAAACCGGCAGCGGTCATGAAATTCGGTGATCCGCTTGTGCGGACAGTGCCACAACGTGTAGAGGTGCAACCGTCTGTCAAAACACGTTGTGGCACTGTCCGCACAAGCGGATCACCGAATTTCATGACCGCTGCCGGTTTTGGCCATCAAGCCTCACCGTTCCCATTAATTACTTAACCCCCATCCAAGGGTTCCTAATACTACTAAAGGATACGGAGGACACCGCCCCACCAGCCCCACGCACGGCACAGCGGGCACACGTGATCACACTCCATCGAGGCTAAGTGTATGCGTCAAAATTTGAGCACTAGCACCACGTATGCCAAGCACTGCTGGGACCATTGGCACCAATTTTACATTTCCGTGCGCTACATCTTTCCTTGGTACATTGTTTCCAAAGGCTATTAATAATGTTCTAACCAGGCAAAACATTAAATTAAGTCCTGAAGATGATCCCTTGATATTTTGTGTGCGGGATCGAAACGTCAACTCCTTTGAGTGGGCATACATTTGTTGTATTGTACATTTAATGTTGTATGCGCCGCTTCAGGTTACACTAACAAATTGCTTTGATCCTAAATAGTGACCTGTCTGTTCTGTTTGCCTGATACACCCTTTCCTATTCTCTTATTTTTCCTTCTGTTTCCCCATGGTATGGCACAGGAGTGTGCTATACTGCAACGATTCGTTGCTGTATGTTTATACTGTAAATAAGACTGTTATCAAATCTATTATTAAAAATTCCTTTCCGGCTGGACAAGGAAAAGTGTTATATAGAGCCTATTGTGGTCTATACTTCATTGTCTCACTATCTAAGTTGTGCTCAGGACCTATGTCTCCTTCAAAGTAACAAGACTATTTATCTGGCAAGATACTGACATTTGCTAGGAAATTCGATGCCACCAGAAAAAGATTAGCACAAGGGATGGAAACTACCAACAACGTGAACACGGAAGAATCGGAAGTGTCTGACGGCGAACAACCCTTGGCTCCATCAAGAAAAGAAACCCCAGGCGCAGAACCTTTTTTAGACGAATATCAAGTAATCAAGGAAACACGCCAGAGGCCGCAACAAAGAAACCATCCTCCTCCAGTGCAACCAAATCAAAAAGGAGGACAAGGCGGGGTAAAAGGGCCAAAAGGCGGTACGCAAGCGATAGCCTCACCCAGGGTAACTCGCAGTGCTTCAAACCGCAGGAGAAAGTGACATTGACAGAAGAGAATAACGTCATCAATTTGTCAAAAAGAGAACTAACAATTGATGAAATCAATGTCCTAAAGAAGGGATTGAGTTTCTGCCCTACCAGTGAATACAACATGGTGGACACGAGAATTGATTTTTTTAGGTACATCAGGAAGCTAAAGTTTAAGAAAATCTTCCTCTTACACCCGAAAGATGAGCCAGCTACAACATCGATACAAAGCGAGAATGGTGAACAAGAGATTTTAGATCCTACTTCTCTTGCGAGCATGCTGCTAACTCCAACACAAGAAATTCTCAGTGGAGCAGCAAACACACAAGATATGAATGTACCTATACGACAAACACGAGATCCTAGCAACAAGAAGAACAAATCGAGAAAACTGCCCATTGCACCTCATGATGCAATTGATGTTTTTAATGAGGCAGTACTTGAGGACTTGGAGAAGCTGTCAAGAGAAAAAATAAATATAAAATCATCTAATATTTCAAGGAGAGAGTGGGAGGCAATAAAATCTCTCAAAGAGGATAAGACTATTGAAATAAAGCCCTCAGACAAGGGAGGCAATATCGTGATTTTCAATAAAGAACATTACGAACTGGAAGCACTAAAACAACTTCAAGATAAAGAGTGCTATGTCCCCATCCAACGATCTGAGTATGTCACTAGCATCACGAACTATCAAAGAAGGCTATGTGAATGGAAATGGGAGGGCATGCTTAACGAAGATGAATTCCGATATTTGCATTGTGACTCACCTGTTATTCCCACCTTCTATCACCTTCCCAAAATCCACAAGCACGCCAAAAGACCACCTGGACGCCCGATCGTATCTTCGATTGGGAGTCTATTGGAAAATACGTCTAGATTTATAGACCAGTATCTCGCGCCTTTTGTTAAAGATCTCCCATCTTACGTGAGAGATACACAAGACTTTCTCCGTATCATGGACAACATTGCCTGGGAAGAGAATTTGTTATTGATCACACTAGATGTGGTTAATCTCTATACCTGTATAGACCATGAAAAAGGCCTGGAGGCAATTGAATGGTTTTTGAACAAAAAATTGGAAAAATACAGAACCCACAGTGCAATGTTACTTGAAATGATACGTTTTTGTTTGTACCACAACATCTTCTTGTTCTCTAATCAATTGTATAAACAAATTAGAGGGACCTCTATGGGCTCGTGCTTCTCCCCCAGCTACGCAAATTTATTTGTTGGTTGGTGGGAGAAGCACGATGCTTGGGCAGAACAAAATGAGATCTGGACTGATAACATTTTAATGTGGACAAGGTACATAGACGACCTTTTTATCATCTGGCGCGGTGATCGGACCTCGGCTGAGGATTACATCACCAAACTTAATGATAATACTAAAAATCTAAAGTTCACCAGTACTATAAGCACCACTAACATCTGTTATTTGGATTTGGAGATCTATGTAAAAAATAACACACTCCAAACAAAACTTTACAGGAAGCCTACTGCAGGCAATGCTGTTTTGCATGCAGCCAGTTACCATCCGTGCAGTCTGGTGAAGAATGTCCCTTATGGAGAGCTATTACGCTTAAAAAGGAACTGTTCTTTGGAAACTGATTTCTATCAAGCTAACTCTGAGGCCAAGAACAGATTCCTTACTAGGGGATATTCGAAAAGTTTGTTAAGTCAAGCGTCTTCAAAAGTATCTGAAATAAACAGGAGGGATCTCCTGATACCAAAAACAGTGCCTAAAAGCAAAGATGATGTGAGAATGATCACCAAATATAATACAAAATCTGGTGATCTGATTCATATCTTGAAAAAACATTGGCCTATTTTAAAGACTGACAGCGTTCTTAAAAAACACCTAACAGAACAACCTTTGGTAACTTACCAACGCTGCCAATCTTTGTCAGATCACCTTGTCCACAGCCATTTCTCAGCTAAAACAACAAAACCAGCAACTATGTCTGCCCTAAAAGGGTTTTATCCTTGCCTCCACTGTAAAGCCTGTAAAGGGAGCAGAAAAACCTTGGAATACCCGAATAGAACTGGAGAAGGCAGACCCAATAGAAAAATCACCAAACTGTTAAATTGTAACTCGGAATTCACCATTTACTGCCTTGAATGTCCCTGTAAGAAGAGGTACATAGGGAGCACCATCAACCCCACTAAACTTAGGATCTTAGAGCATATGCGTGCGGTTACTAATAAAGACAAATCTTATCCGGTAGCACGCCATTTCTCTGAATGTCATCAAAGTAACAGAGATTTACTAAGATTCTATTGTATAGATCAAGTCGAGAGACAGGAACGTGGAGGTAACAGAGAGAAGGCACTGAGAATCCTGGAGTCTAAATATATAATTGATTTAAAAACTACGACTCCATGGGGGTTGAATAATGACGAGGAACTGTGGGTCCACCTCTAGGGGAGAAAAATACATGGGATCATGTAATAGGTACTACAAACACTGATATTCCAAGGTGAACAACAATGACATATAGAACTCCCTAAGAACTGAACAATGTGAACAGTCCGCCATCACCTAGAAATTAAGTAATAACATCAAATATATGCCCATACAGGGCTACAAAACAGGAGAAACACGGGGCAATTATGGTTTGAAGGTTAAGTGAAACATAAGATTGATTCACTGGGAATACATCCCTCATAGAGTAGAAAATTAGAAGTCAGTAAAACAGCTATGATACTTCTTAACTCTCATAAATTTCCTTGTGAAATCCATTGTAAATGCTTTAAATGGATGTGTAAAGAGAATTGATGAAATGTCTGTCAGTCAATATGTTTTTAATGAGCACTTAAGCACTTTATATAGAACAGCGCCGGAGTTTACAAGTGAAATGTAATGTTAAAGTATACACTACAAAATGGCCGCCACGTTGGCGATTGAATACTTCTTGGATGTCAATGATTTGTGTAACGACCAATCACTTTAAAACGGCGCGTTTTTTCACTGACAAACTGACACTGCCGAAGCTAGAGTAGCGAAACGCGTCTGTCAGGGGTGACGGGGGGGTTTGCATAATAAATTTTTCTAAATCGGATTCCAGTGTGCTCGCCTGTTTCTAACGCTGACAAGTTGGATAGTTGTGAAAATATATATATATATATATATATATATATATATATATATATATATATATATATATATATATATATATATATATATATATATATATATATATATATATACAATTTCTATGGCAAAATGAAACCCCTCATTTTGTTCCTTTTCAAATTAAATATATTAAGTGTTACCACTTTATTCCAATCAAGATGACTTCAGGTGTGCCATACTTTTGTCATAAGTAAGACTGTTAGCGTTCTAGTTGTTCTTTAGAACACTCTGGGACATTCTGTCATTGGGCTATAGTTGGGCTACATCTGGCTGATATTTGGGCTACATTTGGGCTCTTTTGTCTCTGGTGGCCATCTTGGAAGACTGCATATCAGAATTTTTTTAATGAAATATAAGAGGATTTGAGAAGTCACTCAAAATGTGCCCTAATTTTTCTTTCTTCAGCACTAATCATAATTTCTATGGCAAAATGATACCCCTCATTTTGTTCCTTTGCAAATTAAATGTTTTAAGCGTTAACACTTTATTCCAATCAAGATGACTTCAGGTGTGCCATACTTTTGTCATAAGTAAGACTGTTAGCGCTCTAGTTGTTCTTTAGAACACTTTTGGACATTCTGTCATTGGGCTATAGTTGGGCTACATCTGGCTGATATTTGGGCTACATTTGTTTTTTTTGTCTCTGGTGGCCATCTTTGGGCTACATTGGGCTACATTTGGCTACATTGGGCTACATTTGGGCTCTAACATATATATAGCCCAATGTAGCCCAATATATATTTTTTCAAAGTTAATTTTCGTAAAAACCATTGGAGCATATATCTTGAGACATAGCAAAGGCACATCGGGGTACCAGTCCCTACAAATTTGCCAAGTTTGGTGGAAATCCATTCAGCCGTTCGGGCTAAAAGTGAGTCCAACCGCCCTATGGAAATTAACATGGGGAAAACGTTTTGGGACCCCCCTTTTATCTCGGCCCCCGCTTGACGGATCCCCCCGAAACTTTCAGGGAAGAAGCGGAGCGCAGCAAGGCAAAGTTAAGGAAAATTACAGGCAGATCCCTCATTCGGCGCCAAAGTTATTCCCAATAGAATGTTGCGGATTTCCTATGGAAAACAATCCTAACTATAACTACCTACTGGCGACCGCCAGTAGGTAATATATATATATATATATATATATATATATATATATATATATATATATATATATATATATATATATTACCTACTGGCGGTCGCCAGTAGGTATATATAGTTAGGATTTTTTCTCTATGGGATTTTTGAAAATTCTATGTCTAATAACTTTGGCGTTTGTGGACGGAATTGGCTGAAATTTTCAGGAAAATGGAACATTTTGTTTCTGAGCAGCCCCTGAAAATTTGGGGGGGTTCGTCAAGGGGGGGCCGAGAAAAAAGGGGGGTCCCAAAACGCGTTTTTCCCATGTTAATTTCCATAGGGCGGTTGGCCTCACTTTTAGCCCGAACGGCTGAATGGATTTGCACGAAACTTGGCAAAATTGTAGGGACTGGTAGCCCGATGTGCCTTTGCTAGGTCTCAATATATGTGCTCCAGTGGATTTTGAGAAATTAACGTTCAAAAAAGATATATATCTGTAACAGCGCTCCGGGCAGCGCTCCGCTTCGCGTACTTTTCGCGTTACGGAGCTTTGCGAAGCGAAGCTGATTGGTTCTCCGGCGTCTGTAAACATTCCAAACAGTCCGTAGCGGCCGCCATCTTGTCTCTCGGTAGGATCGAGAGACAAGAGGAGGCCAAAGCAAAGGGGCAAATGACCATAAGGGGGCATAGTAGATCCTCCCTGACCCCCTAGGTTTGATGTGGAGGCTTTAAAAGGGCTCCGCGGGGCAAAAAAACCCCCCAAAAAAACGGTTTTTTTTGGTGGGGTGCGCCCGGTTCGCGTAACGGGAAGCGGACTGGGGAGCGTACTACAAGGAAACAAGAATGATTGACTTTTAACTTATTGTATGTTTATAGACTTTTTTTTTCTTTTTTTTTCTGCTGAGTGACGTCTCGGCCTATGTCCACGGGATGCAGTCCCTACCATCTCGGCGTTTAAGCCCAGGGGGACCGGTAGTGTGGGAGAGATAACGTCTGTTAACGTTCGATTCGAATGAAATCAGGAAGTGTTGATAAACATTGTCTGCGCCATCTTGCCTTTTTTCAAATGCCACACTTTTGTCGTGCACGGCAGCCATTTTAGATGCCTTGACCAGACCCACTCTCTGCACGCTGTCGATCCTTAGCATGGCTCCCCACCCTCGCAAGCATCTCCCCCAGGCACTGGTCACCCCCGCTCTCTGTGTTATGCATGGGCAATAAACCTCCCCCCATCTGCACTGCTCTTCCCTGAGAATCACACCCTGTGCCCGCCCGACACCTCTCTTTCGCCCTATTCACTACCGCACCCTCTGACACTCCTCTTCCTCTGTGTCCGATTGTCCAGGCCGGTCCCAGGCTATCAGGTAGCCCTGCAGATGTAGTTTATGGCCCCAGCTGTAAAGAATCACCCCTCTTCAAAGGAGTTACAGTAGATCAAGGCCCCCACCCGATGAGATCCGTCACACCACACGCGTTCCTACTATCTGAAAACCATCCTGTATTGTGATTGGGGAGGGGACCGAGCCTGAAGCGGAAGATTCCAGGGATGTCTCTTTGTACATCAAAGTTTTTACAATTATGTGTCACATTAAAAATATATAGCACTCCAACAAAGTAGTAGGATTATAAAACTTTAATAACTTATAAATATATACAACGCAACAAAAACAGTAAAAACATTTAAACATTTTTAGGAAAAAAGAAGCAACAATGGTCAGTAGCTGTGTTTTGTGCGAATAGTTCCAAGGCAGCACAACGTGCTGAGTTCTGGATGGCACCCAGGTGATGTTGCCTGGGTGCCGCACTGGTTTTGGGTATCCTACAATGCTGCTCCGAATAACGGCGTGGGGCGTCCCGGGGGGGTGGCTCGTCAGTAGCGGTCTGTTGTGCGAATAGTCCCAAGGCAGCAGAACGCGCTGAAATGTGGATGGCACCCAGGTGATGTCAAGTAAGTTGCCGCACTGGTTTTGGTATCCTACAATGCTGCTCCGAATAACGGCGTGGGGCGCCCCGGGGGGGGGGGGGTGAGGCGGCGTGAACGGGCCTCCCCAGGTGGAGGCTCGTCTGCTGTAGTGGGGCGCCCCTTTACCGTTTCAGTTGCCATTCCGCCCGCTTTTGGTACACTGTGCCAAAATCCGCCATTCAGCTGAGTTGCGCCCACTCTTGCGGTGCAGCAATAGGCGGCTGCCACAGGACTCTCAAAATGGCGGCAGGCTCTTTCCTTTTTGGGCCTGGTCCACTGAAATGGCCCTGGGACACCTTGGAAATCGGACGCTTGTCTGCTAGGTCTTGGACCCCATTCTCGAAAGCGTCCCCTCAGCCTTGAGGATTCTACAAAAGTCTTGGGGGCCCCCGACTCCTGCAGGCTTCCGGTGGGGAGCGGCTGCCATGATTGCTCGCGGAATGACCACGACGGAGCCACGAAATGGTGGTGCTTTCATGCTGACGCCAGCTTCAGTCTGAAACATCCAGAAACAAGGTGGGGCTTTCATCGTTTGGGAAAAAAAAAAAAATTTCATCCAATGAAAAGTGTTATTTTTAGGTCATATGATCAAGCCTTCCATCATTAGGAAACCAAAAGTAAAATGAACCAATGAAAAGTTTTATAAACAAGTCACATGACCTGTTATGCGGCATAGGGTATAAAAAGCGTAGAAAATCCGTTGGCACGTGAGGCGGCGTCAGTAGCGGACCGATGTGCGAATAGGCCGAAGGCAGCACAACGCGCCAAGATCCGGATGGCACCGAGGTGGTCTCCACCAAGTTGCCGCACTGGTGTGGCCATCCTACAATGCTGCGCCGAAAGTCGGCGTGGGGTGCCCCGTTGGCCTGTGAGGTGGCATCAGTAGCGGACCGATGTGCGAATAGGCCGAAGGCAGCAGAACGCGCCAAGATCCGGATGGCACCGAGGTGGTGTCCAGCAAGTTGCCGCACTGGTGTGGCCATCCTACAATGCTGCGCCGAAAGTCGGCGTGGGGCGCCCGTTGGCCTGTGAGTTCGCGTCAGTAGCGGACCGATGTGCGAATAGGCCGAAGGCAGCACAACGCGCCAAGATCCGGATGGCACCGAGGTGGGGTCCAGCAAGTTGCCACACTGGTGTGGCCATCCTACAATGCTGCGCCGAAAGTCGGCTTGGGGTGCCCCGTTGGCCTGTGAGGCGGCGTCAGTTGCGGACCGATGTGCGAATAGGCCGAAGGCAGCAGAACGCGCCAAGATCCGGATGGCACCGAGGTGGTGTCCAGCAAGTTGCCGCACTGGTGTGGCCATCCTACAATGCTGCGCCGAAAGTCGGTGTGGGGCGCCCAGTTGGCCTGTGAGGTGGCGTCAGTAGCGGACCGATGTGCGAATAGGGCCAAAGGCAGCGCAACGCGCCAAGATCCGGATGGCACCGAGGTGGGGTCCAGCAAGTTGCCGCACTGGTGTGGCCATCCTACAATGCTGCGCCGAAAGTCGGCGTGGGGCGCTCCGTTGGCCTGTGAGTTCGCGTCAGTCAGTGGGGGTTGTTTGAGGATCTGACTGCATTGGAAAGCAATGTGATGCTGTGCGTCGCCCCCAAGATGAAGGTTCCTCGGCTGCAGTGGGGCGCCCCTTGGTGTTTCACTCGCTATGCAGCTGAGTTGCGTGCGCACTTGCGGCGAATAGGCCGAAGGCAGCAGAACAATATTTTCGGAATGGAAGACACCACAAGGCGCTGAGATTCGGTTGGCACCGAGGTGGTGTCTAGCAAGTTGCCGCACTGGTGTGGCCATCCTACAATGCTGCTCCGAATAACGGCGTGGGGTGCCCGAAGGGGGGGGGAGGCGGCGTGAACGGGCCTCCCCAGGTGGAGGCTCGTCTGCTGTAGTGGGGCGCCCCTTTACCGTTTAAGTTGCCATTCAGCTGAGTTTCGGCCGCTCTTGATGCTACAGCGACAGGCGGCTGCAACAGGACTCTCAAAATGGCGGCCTGTTCTTTGGATTTGGGCCTGGTCCACTAAAATGGCCCTGGGACACCTTAGAACTCGGACGCTCGAATTTTTTTTCCTTTCCTCTACATGCAAAAAAGGTAAATGCCCGGTACGTTACCTGCCTCACCTGCCACGATGTACTCTCCAGAGGAACCGAAAAAAAATATAGTTATGGTAACTATACCATGCATCGTCATATGGAGAGGTGGCGCCGATTAATTATAGTGCTGCACAAAAGAGAGATTTGGAGGAGAACCCCCGACCTGCCAGTACATTCACCAAAGAAGTGGCACTGACAGCATCAGAGGCAAGGGAAACGGTCCCAAATATTTAGAAGAACTTTGGAAAGATTAAAATGACATGTTTAGATTGTGGCAAATTAATTTAATGTGGACAGATGAGTGTTACTCTAATAAATACAGCATATGAACATCATCATAGTCGATGGTTGGTGGAGACATTTTGACTATATCCTGGACCTGCCCGTCCTCGCCCAAAATGGCGCCGGACTAAATGGGACTCATAACTCCTTGTTGTGTACTGGTTGCAGAACCTTGATATCACGAGATACGTATGCAGTTTTGAAGCACATGGCGGGCGGGGACGAGAATTGATTGAATATTTCGACATCCCTATTGATATTAAGTTCTGATGTGTTATTGATTACTGTACTATTGAAAGTTCGAATTAACGTCACCCATGGTACTTGCCCGCAAATGTATATCTAGATAATTTTATTGTAACTGGCCCTGTCGTATTTTAATTATAAAATGTACGTCCACCGATTCCGCAACAGTTAGACACCTTAGTTCTTGCAACCTAATGGCCCGCCCGTTACGTTCCTCTACAGTGTAAATGTCTACTCATCATATACGATTACAGTTTGCTCCGTGGCCGGCCCACGTGGTTATAGGCCCGTATTTGTATACTGACATTTTCACAATAAAGGTTTTTAAAAGAAAACATGGTAGTAGTATTTACATTGGTAAAGTTTTTAATAATAGTCACTGTTTTAGAATCAGTAAAAGGCAAGTGAAATAAAGCAGTCCAATTACATGAAGGGTAAAAGGTATAATACGCAGGAACGCAGTAAAGATAAATGGTCAAGGGCTGTTGTGTTTTCTACTCCTGCAACATAAAGTGATCAATAAGAATCTGATATTCAGGCGTATCGGCGACTAAGACAGCAGGCCGAGCCTCTTTTGCTCAACGGCTCCGTCATGGGACGAAGAAACGCCCTTTTTCTCGAAAAAGGAATATATTTTACTTGCAGGACAGTTGTAAATTTTCCGGGAAAGTACATTAGCCTGGAACATTATAACATATGTTTATGAAAAAATAATGTTCGAAAGTAATAAAAAGCGTAATTTTTAGGTCATATGACCAAGCCTTTCATCATTAGAATAAAAAGTAAAATGAACCAGTGAAAAGTTTTATTAACAAGTCACATGACCTGTTATGCTTACGTTACGCGCTGCGCGCCGTGCCCCGGATCGCTTCCGGGAAGCTGCGCTTCGCGCACCGGAGCACTTCCGGATGCGCTAACGCGGCGCGTCATATGACGCATTACGCGACAACGCAGGTCCAGAATATAGTCAAAATGTCTCCACCAACCAGCGGTTGGAACACAACCCCTTTCAGCAGGCTAAATAGTTCTGTTAAATGACAACAGAAGGCACAGGCAACAAGAACCATCAGTCAAAGAGGGGAGGGCAAGTTCTTCTCTACCGGGTCACGTTGGGGCGCTACCGGAACTGATCGAATTGGTAGTCTACAGTGTTTCTGGATGTTTCAGACTGAAGCTGGCGTCAGCATGAGAGCACCACCATCTCGTAGCTCCGTCGTGGCCATTCCACGAGCAATCATGGCAGCCGCTCCCCACCAGAAGCCTGCGGGAGTCGGGGGCCCCCAAGACTTTTGTAGAATCTTCAAGGCTGAGGGGACGCTTTCGAGAATGGAGCCCAAGCTCTAGCAGACAAGCGTCCGAGTTCCAAGGTGTCGCAGGGCCATTTTAGTGGACCACGCCCAAATCTGAAGAGCCGGCCGCCATTTTGAGAGTCCTGTGGCAGCCGCCTATCGCTGCACCGCAAGAGCGGGAGCAACTCAAGTACATGGTGAGCGAGACGCTGTAGTCGAAAGAGCGGGCGGTAAACAGCTGAATAGCGGAAGAGGCACAGTGTAGCAAAAGCGGGCGGAATGGCAACTGAAACGGTAAAGGGGCGCCCCACTACAGCGTGTCTTTAGGTGAAACGGATTGTGGGACAAGGTCAAGAATGGAAGAGTCACCAAAAGGCAAAAAGTTCCGCTTGACCCCGGGAGCCGGCCACCTATGTCGGGGGCGATCTCAGGCCACACCAGGGCAACACGACTTGGGGAGGGGGCCGGAGCCAAGCGCCCCCCTCCGAGTCCGCGCCATCACACCGTCCCTCGGGGGCCTCCGTCAAGCGGTTCAGGGTGGCACCGCATCACATTGTTTTCAAATGCAGTCACGTCCTCAAACAGCCCCCACTTACATTGAGAATAGTGAAGCTGTAGCAAGTGCAAATAGGCTTCAGACAGTGTTACAAGCACTCCTCAAAACTTTGAACGATCAGAGTGCATGAGTTTCATGCTCGATCGATTGAGCTA
The DNA here is from genome assembly GCF_964261635.1 of Lissotriton helveticus. Lineage (NCBI taxonomy): Eukaryota > Metazoa > Chordata > Amphibia > Caudata > Salamandridae > Lissotriton > Lissotriton helveticus. The sequence continues at coordinate 560,649,351 of NC_136063.1, forward strand.
GCCGGATCGGGCAACAAAAAGTATAAAATAGTTATGTAAATAGTTATTTAATAAAATGTTTTAACTTGTTACTTTGCTGGTGTGTTGTATATATTTGTAATATTTGCATAGAGTTTATCGTTATTTTGGTCGGGGTGGGTGGCGGAGCCGAGCTGTCTTGCAGCCATCATGGTGTGGAGCTCAGTTCATCTCACTAGTTTCGTATTTCTCATGAGGGGTTGTTCCTAATGTTTCTATTTTAGCGAGGTCAAAAAGAGATCCCATTAGTGGCCTACTGATTTTGCTCGATTCCTTTTGTTTTTTTACACGATTGTTCACTATCTGCAAAGACTAAACAGAGTATTGCGACTCTGTGCTTGTTTGTAAATAGAGAATGAACCAAAGAGAACCAATTCTAAAACAGTAAATGCTTGGATAACAATCAATCAAATGGAGAGAGAAGCAGGCACGACGGATTACAACGGGGGCAAAGGCCTGCGTTAACTACCCTTCACTATCTGCAAAGAGAGAGTACTCCTAATAGAAATGAGGGGGAGGGGGGGGCAGCATTCAAAGCAGATCAGTGTGCATAAACACGAAAATGTTTTTACTTACCACGTACTTGACATTCGACAGCTTATGATATTTGCTATTAAAAAACCATTGAAATTCACTGAAAAAAACATAGGTTATAGACCATATATAGTTAGGAATTAGCATTTACAAAACCATGAAAATTCAGTGAAAAAACCATAGGTTATAGACCATATATAGTTAGGAATTAGCATTTAAAAAACCTTATTTTACTCACACAAAACCATTGAAATTCCATATATAGTTAGTTGCACTAACTATATATCGCGCACCCGCAATCCACTGCTGATGATGTCACATATTACATCATTCATGACATGGTCAGTGACATCACTGATGACATCACTGATGACATCTCAAATGACATCACTGATGACATCACTGATGATATCTCATTTGACATCAATGGTCACATCAATGATGATATCATTAATGTGACAATACAATGCATCTCCTCACACTTTAATATAACCTCTGTTACACCGAGTGTTAAATACAGAATATAATTTTTGAAACCATTGACCCACCAATACTAGTTACTACATACGCACTCACTGATTCTTACGTCTACACACACATTCACTCATTCACCCATACAATCATTCATACATACAATCACTCATCTTTACAACACTATCATATGCACTCATACACCTATACAGACACTCACACTCTGCCACTCATCCATGGAGTTACTCACACACCTAGTCAGTCCTGTAAAGAATCAATCACACTTCCATTTTCTAATCTATACAGTTAAACATAGAGCACCTTACATTTTCAAACATATACTAACACATACTTACTCTCTTATACAATCATTGATACAAGTACACATTGATCTGCACACAGTCACGCACCTCCCAGCCAGCCACACACACACTCAGTCTCCCATACAAATACTTGGACAATCAATCAATAACCCATATAGTTACTCATATAGCTACTGATCAACACATGCAGCAGTTTACAGAACAACAGACATAATGATGCACAAATTAAGACAGTTTAGTCACTAACCCATGCACTCAGTGAGACACATTTAATCACTCACTCATACAGTCAGTCATGCACCTACTAAATCCTTCGTCCAGACACTTATACATCCACTCATTCTTCAATATGTAAGACATATTTAAACTTTACAGAAACATAAAATCACTGGATGTTGTTATCAGTGATGTCATCAGTGATGTCATTTGAGATGTCATCAGTGATGTCATCAGTGATGTCACTGACCATGTCATGAATGATGTAATATGTGACATCATCAGCAGTGGATTGCGGGTGCGCGATATATAGTTAGTGCAACTAACTAAATATGGAATTTTAATGGTTTTGTGTGAGTAAAATAAGGTTTTTTAAATGCTAATTCCTAACTATATATGGTCTATAACCTATGGTTTTTTCAGTGAATTTTCAAGGTTTTGTAAATGCTAATTCCTAACTATATATGGTCTATAACCTATGGTTTTTTCAGTGAATATATATATATATATATATATATATATATATATTCACTGAAAAAAACATAGGTTATAGACCATATATAGTTAGGAATTAGCATTTAAAAAACCTTATTTTACTCACACAAAACCATTGAAATTCCATATATAGTTAGTTGCACTAACTATATATCGCGCACCCGCAATCCACTGCTGATGATGTCACATATTACATCATTCATGACATGGTCAGTGACATCACTGATGACATCTCAAATGACATCACTGATGACATCACCGATAACAACATCCAGTGATTTTATGTTTCTGTAAAGTTTAAATATGTCTTACATATTGAAGAATGAGTGGATGTATAAGTGTCTGGACGAAGGATTTAGTAGGTGCATGACTGACTGTATGAGTGAGTGATTAAATGTGTCTCACTGAGTGCATGGGTTAGTGACTAAACTGTCTTAATTTGTGCATCATTATGTCTGTTGTTCTGTAAACTGCTGCATGTGTTGATCAGTAGCTATATGAGTAACTATATGGGTTATTGATTGATTGTCCAAGTATTTGTATGGGAGACTGAGTGTGTGTGTGGCTGGCTGGGAGGTGTGTGACTCTGTGCAGATCAATGTGTACTTATATCAATGATTGTATAACAAGGTAAGTATGTGTTAGTATATGTTTGAAAATGTAAGGTGCTCTATGTTTAACTGTATAGACAAGAAAATGGAAGTGTGATTGATTCTTTACAGGACTGACTAGGTGTGTGAGTAACTCCATGGATGAGTGGCAGAGTGTGAGTGTCTGTATAGGTGTACGAGTGCATATGATAGTGTTGTAAAGATGAGTGATTGTATGTATGAATGATTGTATGGGTGAATGAGTGAATGTGTGTGTAGACGTAGGAATCAGTGAGTACATATGTAGTAACTAGTATTGGTGTGTCAATGGTTTCAAAAATTATACTCTGTATTTAACACTGGGTGAAACAGAGGTTATATTAAAATATGAGGAGATGCATTGTATTGTCACATGAATGATATCATCAGTGATGTGGTCATTGATGTCAAATGAGATGTCATCAGTGATGTCATCAGTGATGTCATTTGAGATGTCATCAGTGATGTCATCAGTGATGTCACTGACCATGTCATGAATGATGTAATATGTGACATCATCAGCAGTGGATTACGGGTGCGCGATATATAGTTAGTGCAACTAACTATATATGGAATTTCAATGGTTTTGTGTGAGTAAAATAAGGTTTTTTAAATGCTAATTCCTAACTATATATGGTCTATAACCTATGGTTTTTTCAGTGAATTTTCAAGGTTTTGTAAATGCTAATTCCTAACTATATATGGTCTATAACCTATGGTTTTTTCAGTGAATTTCAATGGTTTTTTAATAGCAAATATCATAAGCTGTCGAATGTCAAGTACGTGGTAAGTGAAAACATTTTCGTGTTTATGCACACTGATCTGCTTTGAATGGTGCCCCCCCCCTCATTTCTATTAGGAGTACTCTCTCTTTGCACATAGTGAAGGGTAGTTAACGCAGGCCTTTGCCCCCGTTGTAATACGTCGTGCCTGCTTCTCTCTCCATTTGATTGATTGTTATCCAAGTATTTACTGTTTTAGAATTGGTTCTCTTTGGTTCATTCTCTATTTACAAACAAACACAGAGTCGCAATACTCTGTTTAGTCCTTGCAGATAACGAAAAATCGTGTAAAAAAAAAAGAAAAGGAATCGAGCAAAATCAGTAGGCCACTAATGGGATCTCTTTTTGACCTCGCTAAAATAGAAACATTAGGAACAACCCCTCATGACAAATACAAAACTAGTGAAATGAACTGAACTCCACACAATGATGGCTGCAAAACAGCTCGGCTCCGCCACCCACCCCGCCCAAAATAACGATAAAGAGCGGCTGCCATGATTGGTTGCGGAATGGCCACGACGGAGCTACGAAATGGTACTGCTCTCATGCTAACCCCAGCTTCAGTCTGAAACATCCAGAAACACTGTAGACTACCAATTCGATCAGTTCCGGTAGCGCCCCAATGTAACCCGGTAGAGAAGAACTAGCCCTCCCCTCTTTGACTGATGGTTCTTGTTGCCTGTCCCTTCTGTTGTCATTTAACAGAACTATTTAGCCTGCTGAAAGGGGTTGTGTTCCGACCGCTGGTTGGTGGAGACATTTTGACTATATTCTGGACCTGCGTTGTCGCGTAATGCGTCATATGACGCGCCGCATTAGCGCATCCGGAAGTCATCCGGGGCGCGCAGCGCGTAACGTAAGCATAACAAGTCATGTGACTTGTTAATAAAACTTTTCATTGGTTCATTTTACTTTTCTTATTCTAATGATGAAAGGCTTGGTCATATGACCTAAAAATTACGCTTTTTATTACTTTCGAACATTATTTTTTCTTAAATATATGTTATAATGTTCCAGGCTAATGTACTTTCCCGGAAAATTTACAACTGTCCTGCAAGTAAAATATATTCTTTTTTCGAGAAAAAGAGCGTTTCTTCGTCCCATGACGGAGCCGTTGAGCAAAAGAGGGTCGACCTGCTGTCTTAGTCGCCGATACGCCTGAATATGAGATTCTTATCGATCACTTTATGTTGCAGGAATAGAAAACACAACAGCCCTTGACTATTTATCTTTACTGCGTTCCTTCGTATTATACCTTTTACCCTTCATGTAATTGGTCTGCTTTATTTCACTTGCCTTCTAATGATTTTAAAACAGTGACTATTATTAAAAACTTTACCAATGTATATACTACTACCATGTTTTCTTTTAAAAACCTTTATTGTGAAAATTTCATTATACAAATACGAGCCTATAACCACGTGGGCCGGCCACGGAGCAAACTGTAATCGTATATGATGAGTAGACATTTACACTGTAGAGGAACGTAACGGGCGGGCCATTAGGTTGCAAGAACTAAGGTGTCTAACAGTTACGGAATCGGTGGACGTACATTTTATAATTAAAATACGACAGGGCCAGTTACAATAAAATTATCTAGATATACATTTGCGGGCAAGTACCATGGGTGACGTTAATTCGAACTTTCAATAGTACAGTAATCAATAACACATCAGACCTTAATATCAATAGGGATGTCGAAATATTCAATCAATTCTCGTCCCCGCCCGCCATGTGCTTCAAAACTGCATACGTATCTCGTGATTTCAAGGTTCTGCAACCAGTACACAACAAGGAGTTACGAGTCCCATTTATTCCGGCGCCTTTTTGGGCGAGGACGGGCAGGTCCAGGATATAGTCAAAATGTCTCTACCAACCATCGACTATGATGATGTTCATATGCTGTATTTATTAGAGTAACACTCATCTGTCCACATGAAATTAATTTGCCACAATCTAAACATGTCATTTTAATCTTTCCAAAGTTCTTCTAAATATTTGGGACCGTTTCCCTTGCCTCTGATGCTGTCAGTGCCACTTCTTTGATGAATGTACTAGCAGGTCAGGGGTTCTCCTCCAAATCTCTCTTTTATGCAGCACTATAATTAATTGGTGCCACCTCTCCATATGACGATGCATGGTATAGTTACCATAACTATATTTTTTTTCGGTTCCTCTGGAGAGTTCATCGTGGCAGATGAAGCGTGTAACGTACCGGGCATTTACCTTTTTTTGCATGTACAGGAAAGGAAAAAAAAATCGAGCGTCCGAGTTCTAAGGTGTCCCAGGGCCATTTTAGTGGACCAGGCCCAAATCCAAAGAACAGGCCGCCATTTTGAGAGTCCTGTTGCAGCCGCCTGTCGCTGTAGCATCAAGAGCAGCTGAAACTCAGCTGAATGGCAACTGAAACGGTAAAGGGGCGCCCCACTACAGCAGACGAGCCTCCACCTAGGAAGGCCCGTTCACGCCGCCTCCCCCCCCCCCTTCGGGCACCCCACGCCGTTATTCGGAGCAGTATTGTAGGATGGCCACACCAGTGCGGCAACTTGCTAGACATCACCTCGGTGGTAACCGAATCTCAACGCCTTGTGGTGTCTTCTATTCAGAAAACATTGTTATGCTGCCTTCGACCTATTCGCCGCAAGTGCGCACACAACTCAACTGCATAGCTTGCTAGACACCACCTCGGTGCCATCGGATCTTGGAATCTCAGCGCCTTTTGGTGTCTCCTCTTCAGAAAATATTGTTGCGCTGCCTTTGGCCCCATTCGCACATCGGTCCGCTACTGACGCCATCTCACAGGCTAATGGGGCGCCCCACGCCGACTTTCAGCATTGTAGGATGACCACACCAGTACAGCAATTTGCTAGACATCACCTCGGTGCCATCCGGATCTCGGCGCCCCACTGCAGATGAAGTGCCTCTCAACTATGAAACCACCACGGTGACATCCGGATCTTGGCGCGTTGTGCTGCCTTCGGCCTATTCGCACATCGGTCCGCTACTGACGCCATCTCACAGGCTAATGGGGCGCCCCACGCCGAGTTTCAGCATTGTAGGATGACCACACCAGTACAGCAACTTGCTAGACATCACCTCGGTGCCACCTGGATCTCGGCGCCCCACTGCAGATGAAGTGCCTCTCAACTATGAAACCACCACGGTGACATCCGGATCTTGGCGCGTTGTGCTGCCTTCGGCCTATTCGCACATCGGTCCGCTACTGACGCCATCTCACAGGCTAATGGGGCGCCCCACGCCGAGTTTCAGCATTGTAGGATGACCACACCAGTACAGCAACTTGCTAGACATCACCTCGGTGCCATCCGGATCTCGGCGCCCCACTGCAGATGAAGTGCCTCTCAACTATGAAACCACCACGGTGACATCCGGATCTTGGCGCGTTGTGCTGCCTTCGGCCTATTCGCACATCGGTCCGCTACTGACGCCATCTCACAGACTAATGGGGCGCCCCACGCTGAGTTTCAGCATTGTAGGATGACCACACCAGTGCACCTTACTAGACACCACCTCGGTGCCATCCGGATCTTGGCATCTCAGCGCCTTGTGGTGTCTTCTATTCAGAAAATATTATTGAGCTTCCTTTGCCCCATTCACACATCGGTCCGCTACTGACGCCATCTCACAGGCTAATAGGGCGCCCCACGCCGAGTTTCAGCATTGTAGGATGACCACACCAGTACAGCAACTTGCTAGACATCACCTCGGTGCCATCCGGATCTCGGCGCCCCACTGCAGATGAAGTGCCTCTCAACTATGAAACCACCACGGTGACATCCGGATCTTGGCGCCTTGTGCTGGTTCCGGCCTATTCACACATCGGTCCGCTACTGACGCCATCTCACAGGCTAATGGGGCGCCCCACGCCGACTTTCAGCATTGTAGGATGACCACACCAGTACAGCAACTTGCTAGACACCACCTCGGTGCCATCCGGATCTTGGCATCTCAACGCCTAGTGGTATCTTCTATTCCGAAAATATTGTTGCGCTGCCTTTGGCCCCATTCGCACATCGGTCCGCAACTGACACCATCTCACAGGCCAACAGGGCGCCCCACGCCGACTTTTACCATTGTAGGATGGCCACACCAGTACAGCAACTTGCTAGACATCACCTCGGTGCCATCCGGATCTTGGCATCTCAGCGCCTTGTGGTGTCAGTCAGAAAATATTGTTGCGCTGCCTTTGGCCCCATTCGCACATCAGTCCGCTACTGACACCATCTCACAGGCCAACAGGGCGCCCCACGCCGACTTTTACCGTTGTAGGATGGCCACACCAGTGCCACAACTTGCTAGACACCACCTCGGTGCCATCCGGATCTTGGCATCTCAGCGCCTTGTGGTGTCTTCTATTCCGAAAATATTGTTGCGCTGCCTTTGGCCCCATTCGCACATCGGTCCGCTACTGCCGCCATCTCACAGGCCAACGGGGCGCCCCACGCCAACTTTCAACATTGTAGGATGGCCACACCAGTGCGGCAACTTACTAGACACCACCTCGGTGCCATCCGGATCTTGGCGCGTTGTGCTGCCTTCGGCCTATTCGCACATCGGTCCGCTACTGACGCAAACTCACAGGCCAACGGGGCGCCCCACGCCGACTTTCAGCATTGTAGGATGGCCACACCAGTGCTGCAACTTGCTGGACACCACCTCGGTGCCATCCGGATCTTGGCGCGTTGTATTGCCTTCGGCCTATTCGCACATCGGTCCGCTACTGACGCCGCCTCATGTGCCAACGTATTTTCTCCGCATTTTATACCCTATGCCGCATAACAGGTCATGTGACTTGTTTATAAAACTTTTCATTGGTTCATTTTACTTTTGGTTTCCTAATGATGGAAGGCTTGATCATATGACCTAAAAACAACACTTTTCATTGGATGAAAACTTTTTTTTTTCCCAAACGATGAAAGCCCCACCTTGTTTCTGGATGTTTCAGACTGAAGCTGGCGTCAGCATGAGAGCACCACCATCTCGTAGCTCCGTCGTGGTCATTCCGCGAGCAATCATGGCAACCGCTCCCCACCAGAAGCCTACAGGAGTCGGGGGCCCCCAAAACTTTTGATGAATCCTCAAGGCGGAGGGGACGCTTTCGAGAATGGGGTCCAAGACCTAGCAGACAAGCGTCCGATTTCCAAGGTGTCCCAGGGCCATTTCAGTGGACCAGGCCCAAAAATGAAAGAGCCTGCCGCCATTTTGAGAGTCCTGTGACAGCCGCCTATCGCTGCACCGCAAGAGTGGGCGCAACTCAGCTGAATTGCGGCTTTTGACACAGTGGACCAAAAGCGGACGGAATGGCAACTGAAACGGTAAAGGGGCGCCCCACTACAACAGATGACACTCCACCTGGAGAGGCCCGTTCACGCCGCCTCCCCCGGGGCGCCCCACGCCGTTATTCGGAGCAGCATTGTAGGATACCAAAACCAGTGCGGCAACTTACTGGACATCACCTTGGTGCCATCGTTCTGCTGCCTTGGAACTATTCGCACAACAGTTTGCTACTAATGACCCACCCCCCGCGACGCCCCACGCCGGAAATCTGGACGTTGTGCTGCGTTGGGACTATTCGCACAGCCGACCGCTACTTCGTTGTTTTTCCCTAAAAATGTTTATATGTTATTACTATTTTTGTTTTCTTGTATATATTTATAAGTTATTAAAGTTTTATAATCTTACTACTTTGTCGGAGTGCTATATATTTTTAATGTGACACATAATTGTAAAAACTTTGATGTACAAAGAGTCATCCCTGGAATCTTCCGCTTCAGGCTCGGTCCCCTCCCCAATCACAATACAGGATGGTTTTCAGATAACAGGAACGCGTCTGCTGTGACGGATCTCATCGAGTGTGGGCCTTGATCTACTATAACTCCTTTGAAGAGGGGTGATTCTTTACAGCTGGGGCCATAAACTACATCTGCAGGGCTAGCTGATACCCTAGGACCAGCCTGGACAATCGGACACAGAGGAAAAGGAGTGTCAGAGGGTGCGGTAGTGAATAGGGCGAAAGGGAGGTGTCGGGCGGGCACAGGGTGTGATTCTCAGGGAAGAGCAGCGCAGATGGGGGGAGGTTTATTACCCATGCATAAGACAGAGAGCGGGGGTGACCACTGCCTGGGGGAGATGCTTGCGAGGGTGGGGAGCCATGCTAAGGATCGACAGCGTGCACAGAGTGGGTCTGGTCAAGGCATCTAAAATGGCTGCCGTGCCCGACAAAAGTGTGGCATTTGAAAAAAGACAAGATGGCGCAGACAATGTTTTTCAACACTTCCTGATTTCCTTCGAATCGAACGTTAACAGACGTTGGGGCATATTACCAAAGTTAAGCGATATTTATCCCTAACGATGCTTAGCAACGATTTTTTTACCGCTAAGCATCGTCAGAAATTATCGCAGATAAACCTTGCTATTATCAAGGTTTATCGCAAATACGATAATAAACGACCGCAATGCATTAATATCGCTGAAAACTCAGCGATATTCATGCATTACCGAGCTAATGCTCTTAGCCATGTTATCCACCTCCCATTGGATAACATGGCTAAGAACTGCTCAGGGCAGGTGCTAGCTTTTGGAGATATTCGCGCTTATCTCGAATATTTCCAAAAGTTGATAATAGGAGATAGCGATGTTAGCGACTGTTTCCAGTCGCTAACATCTTGGCATGCCCACTTTGCATGTCATTAGTGATAAATATCACTCACATGCAAAGTGGGGCCCAAGATGGTCGCTATCTCCTACTAGCCGTCGCTAACTGGTGTTAGCAACAGCTAGGTAATACAGATATAATTTTATCTCCGCGAAGCGGAGCGCTGTAACAGATATATATCTTGTTTTTGAACGTTAATTTCTCAAAATCCACTGAAGCACATATATTGAGACCTAGCAAAGGCACATCGAGCTACCAGTCCCTACAATTTTGCCAAGTTTCGTGCAAATCCATTCAGCCGTTCGATTATTATTATTATTTTTTTTTTGCCCCGCGGGGCCCTTTTAAAACCTCCACATCAAACCTAAGAGGTCAAGGAGGATCTACTATGCCCCCTTATGGTCATTTGCCCCTTCGCTTTGGCCTCCTCTTGTCTCTCGATCCTACCGAGAGACAAGATGGCGGCCGCTACGGACTGTTTGCAATGTTTACAGATGCCGGAGAACCAATCAGCTTCGCAAACCTCCGTTACGCGGAGCGCTGTTACAGATATATATCTTTTTTTGAACGTTAATTTCTCAAAATCCACTGGAGCACATATATTGAGACCTAGCAAAGGCACATCGGGCTACCAGTCCCTAATATTTTACCAAGTTTCGTGCAAATCCATTCAGCCGTTCGATTATTATTATTATTATTTTTTTTTGCCCCGCGGGACCCTTTTAAAACCTCCACATCAAACCTAGGGGGTCAGCGAGGATCTACTATGCCCCCTTATGGTCATTTGCCCCTTCGCTTTGGCCTCCTCTTGTCTCTCGATCCTACCGAGAGACAAGATGGCGGCCGCTACGGACTGTTTGGAATGTTCACAGACGCCGGAGAGCCAATCAGCTTCGCTACGCGAAGTTCCGTTACGCGTAAAGTCCGCGAACCGGAGCGCTGCCCGGTCCGCTGTTACAGATATATATCTTTTTTTGAACGTTAATTTCTCAAAATCCACTGGAGCACATATATTGAGACCTAGCAAAGGCACATCGGGCTACCAGTCCCTACAATTTTGCCAAGTTTCGTGCAAATCCATTCAGCCGTTCGGGCTAAAAGTGAGGCCAACCGCCCTATGGAAAACTCAATGTTAAAAACACGTTTTGGGACCCCCCTTTTTTCTCGGCCCCCCCTTGACGAACCCCCCCCCAAATTTTCAAGGGCTGCTCAGAAACAAAATGTGCCATTTTCCTGATAATTTCAGCCAATTCCGTCCACAAACGCCAAAGTTATTAGACATAGAATTTTCAGAAATCCCATAGAGAAAAAATCCTAACTATATATACCTACTGGCGACCGCCAGTAGGTAATATATATATATATATATATATATATATATATATGTATATTACCTAGTGGTGGTCGTCACTAGGTAGTAATGCCTAGTAGCCTGAAGTCCATGTATACATTAAATACTCAGTTCTTTTTGTATCCATGAATAACAACGAAGAGGACTGTATTTGCCTTTTTGCGGCTGGGAGGACCGGGATGAAAATGAATGGCTATTCTAGTTCCTGACTTCGTGAACCTTCACCTTTTTATGTGAACTTCTCTTTCACACATCTTTATTTGTTTTTCAACATTTCTCTTCCAATTTGTCATGCTTTGCTTGTACCGATGCTATAAAATCTAGTACGTGTTAATTTCAAGTTCCAGAGAATTATATTAAATAGTTCTCTTTTCCTGGATGCAGACTAATTTTTACCGGCGGCTTTCTTCTTTACAGTTGAAACTTGACACGATTCCGTGAAAATGGTAAATGAAAATTCCAGAGAGAAATTCTACCTTAGCTTGTGTCAGGAAATAAAAGTTTTAAATAATCAATTAAATATGTACTTATAATAACGAGATGCCCCCCTACTTTACTTTTGTGCAAACATTCATGCACAAAATCCACCGACTTTTTTGTTGAAGTTGTATGCGAAGAAAACGAAACAGTTTTACACTATATGTATTATTTCTGGATTTATTTTTGCAGAGGAGAAAAAATTCTCCAATTTTACAGTGTTGACGCCAGTTTGCTTCTGGAAAAAAAGATTCAACGTGAAACCACTCACACTTGGAAAGAGCGAGCCAGTAGTAAAAGAGGAAACAACTGCACACGTTTGCACTCAGGTTATTAGTTCACATTCAGAGAAACTAAACCCCTGGCTCCTACTCATTTCTGATTCCATTCAGACTTCTTAAAAGAAGAAAAAAACGTGTTATCAGCTCGGGAAAGGAAATTGAACCCAGATGGAAGGAATACCAGCATGAAAATATTGATCTTGGCTATTCTAATCAGTTCTACGGAGCTATACAATAATTACAATGGTTACTTCATTCTGCAACGAATCAGGGTTATCGAAATAAATGAAAAGCCCCATTGCTATGTATTAGTCGTTTTTATAGGGGTAGCCCTGCTGATCTTAAACGTTGAGGTGAATGACTACTCCCATCGCAGTCACTTCACAAAATGTATGGATGTATCTGCAGAGAAGTTTGCTCTGTCTATATCCTCGTATTGTGTACAAGTGCAGAATCCATATTTGCGAACAGGACTTCAGCACTGCCAAGTCAGCTGTAAAATGCAATGTTGGGAATCCAGCCATCTAATGAATATGCATAAGGGAGACATGCCACTGGGAAATTTGATTAAGCTGACTGTCATGTCCGTGAAGTAGTCTGAGTGCGATGCTCACTTGTCTTCAGAATATTTTAGACTTTTTTAAACATCCAACAAACAGATTTCTAAGTGTGTGACCTCTACATGCATTATGTCTTTGAGCAGATCGCTGTCTGTGTTGGTGGGATAGTTTGGGGGCCTAGGTGGGTGTAAAGGGGGTGAACTATCCTTGAATTGTGTGTTTATGAATGTGTTTATGAGTGGGTAAAGCTGTTTGCGAGGAAAGAGATTTCATTGTTTTGTAGACTCTGTATCTTACGTCTTCCCATTCCTACCTGCTTGAGTGAGCTATTTTATTAGGAATCTCTTTTTGGCGCTCTCGGGGGGTGGGAGGGACTAAAGGTCAACTACTGTAGCCCTTCAACTAACCCATGTCAGCTATGTGTTGTTCGCTCTGTTATTGTGTCATGTGCTTTCTCCGTGTGGGTTTGTGTTCTGAACTGTGTGTCTCATTAGTGCTAGCCACCTGTGGTATTTTGTTGAGCGCGTGGTGCTTCATGTGGGCTCTAATTGGAATCTAAAGTCTGTCTTTGGATGTAGGGCGTTGATCCTGGAGAGGCAGTTGAGGAACGGAGATCACGTGCTTTTCAAGACATAATTAAAAAAGGACAACTGCGTCATGTCTTTGGCATATTTCCCCGTGGCAGTACACGTTTGCTGTTTTTGGAATATTTGACATGCTTTGGAATATTGACACACCAGAGTGCAGGTAAAGGCTCATGCACTCTTCTAATTATCTAAGCAATTCCTTGTCAAAGTCTTGACAGTGTGGTGTGAGTAAGTGTTGTCTGATTCGTCTGGGTGTTTCTGGGCTTTCGGTTAAAGATAGTTTCTTCCTACCTACTTGGAAAACAGAGTCCTGTACTCTTAATGCATTATTTTCTATTTCTTCCTAGTATATTACCCTTTTGTGCAGTATTTCGCCTGTCATCCCACCGTGTCTCGAATTTCCTGTCATTGGGTCCCCTCTCCCAATATGCTTACAGTCTCCTTGTTAGTATATAATCAGTGCACCACCCTGGAATGAAATTGAAACCTAAGCTACCTATAACCTGAAGAGAGTCATCTGAGTGAAGAGCCCAGTGCTAGAGAGACAGTTGTGGTAAGAGTGAGCTAAATGACTGCGGGTTAACAATCCCTTCTTAGGTCGTGCCCAGACAGTGCTTGCGCTGTCTAGAAGATCTGTTTTATGTACTTTTTGGCCTCTGGAGATCAGCACCAGGACTTGTCTGCTTCCGCTTAGGGACTTTTTTCTGTTCAACTGCCTCGATTTAACTGTCTTGATAGAAAACGACCAGTAGAGATCAGTAAAATACCAGAATTGCTTTTTGCTTAGGGACTTTCTCTATTTAACTCTCTTGATATAAAACGACCAGCAGAAGTCAGTAAAATTCCGGAGTCACTTAAGCATTCCCTAGATTCCAGGCTATAGAAACTTGCCTTCCACAAGAAGACAATAATATTTTTTTAAATCTTGTATTTTCAGTGATATGACCACTGAATGCCCTGATTTTAAAAACAGAAATAACTAGTTTTCTCAGATGATTGCACCTGACTTTAGCCAAGGCTTTGAGCAGGCTGCAGTAATTCTTCAGAGAAGAATTCTGGTGCTGAGATATTAGGGGCCAGAAGTTATGCAAATTCAGCCAGGCTTGTGCTCAGCACCAAAGAGCATCATCGGTGCTGTTCATCACCGGTAAACATCCTTTACAACGACTATGTTACAACGCATCCATTACCCCACATTTTTTACTCCAAAAAAACATTTACAACGCAGTTTCTATTTCTGGTACCTGTGTAGCTCTGCAGAGCTGAGCTATTGTGGCTTCTTTGGATGCCTTTAAACGTGTATTACAGGTGATGAGTGACATAATAGTCTTAATACAAATGAGTTCTGATGTCAAAACGTGCCTTATATGAAGCAATTAACAGCAGGGGTGTAGAGAAAAAATTAGCTCAGGTACACATTTTAGCATAATTATGTTCTTGATTGTTCTGCACTTCATGACATTTGGCTGTTTTGAATCTTCCTTGTCCTCATTTGGACTGGTGGCACTTTGAAGAAAGCCAGGAACAGAATACAAACAGTGGAGAGTAGTCTTTTGGTCTGTAGAGTTTTCCTATATAAACATACATTTTTCTGCAAGAATAGTTTACAACAAATAAAATGTAAACCTGTTGCCAGGATCTTGATTTCATGTTTGGAGAGAAAGTAACCACATGTGTAATAGTACAATAGGTTTTATTATTCCTGTAAATTAATAGCATTGGTGATGTAAAACCCTAAAAAATAATGGCCTGAGTTCACAATACCAGGTTAGCAAATTTACATGGCTCTAAATGTGCCCCACAGTGTGGCCACAGTTTCTATACCTACAGGTCAGAAGGCAGTAGTTAAAGAGAGCATCTGTCCATTCACATTTTTGACCGAAATCCCATGCATATTCGGCATAAGGGGTAGAAGTATATTTTGGCGGATGGTGTTAGTGCCGTCACCATGGCAGAGTACTTTACTCCAGCCACGGGAAGGGTACTGTTTTAATGAAGTTCTCGAAATCCTGGGTTGAATTAAGTGAATTTATTTCAGGAGTACCAAAAATACAACCCTCACAAATGCAATCCAGCTTCTAACTGCCAGAGTGGAAGGCATACAATGCCCAACCCAACAGAAGTAGAACACTAACAACATCATACTTTCCATGGTGAATGTTCGCATGAAGTATTCCAGAACAAATCCAGAACAAGGAAAACACAACAGGTACTCTGTCTGCCAAATCTAAAGAGGCCCAGTGGACATGTTTTGCATTTATAGGAATGGCCAGAATGGTTGTTCTTATAAAAATATTGAAAGTTTGATGGACGGTTCCCTCAATATGAGGGAACCGTAAATCAAAGTTTCGACTTTTTTTCGGATAGTAAAATCCCACAGCGGGATTTTCTTTTTGAAAATAAAAAAAAACAATGACCCCCTTGTCATGGGCAATTTAGCCCATGGTGTGGGGGTAATTTTGATGTTTTGATGGACAGTGAAAACTGGCCATTTGTTTGTCCACTGTCCACTGATGGCCCTTAAAACAGTTGGTGGTGTATCCAATCGGTGGAAACGGAAATGTCTCCACCATCTACATACTGAAGGTCTGCCTGACTCTAAATGAGGCAGGCAAACATTTAAGTTGGCGGAGAGGGTACTCCTCTGCTATTGGGAAGGAAATCTATTTCCCCCAACATCTAAATCAGGCCCTAAATTTGGCAGTAGAAGCCTGGCAAAACTGAGGCAGACATTAAACAATTGCAGCAGATTCATCCTGCATCTTGCTGCAGCTAGATATGTGACCTGTAACCCTGAAGAACAATGATCCTTTTATATGTTTTTCTCTTTGTGCAGCACTAGAGTATTTGAGTGAATATTTTTTAGCTGTAAATGAAATGGAGTTCAATGTGAACCATGATAGATTTTTGGGGATGCCAGGACCCTTAAAGATTTTTTTAAACAACTGCCAGCAACAACCATACTATTCCCACCATATGCAGTCAAAGTAATGGTCAACTGAATTAAGTAATTCCCCTGCACAGTGCCATACATCTCCTTTTCCTGCTATTTTTAAAAATGTATGTTTACTCTCAGTGCAATTCTCAG
Organism: Lissotriton helveticus; assembly: GCF_964261635.1. Taxonomy (NCBI): domain Eukaryota; kingdom Metazoa; phylum Chordata; class Amphibia; order Caudata; family Salamandridae; genus Lissotriton; species Lissotriton helveticus. Next base: position 560,665,839 of record NC_136063.1, read on the forward strand.
TGCCAGACAAAGCTCATGCTGAAAATGGAGCAGATAATCCTGATTCTTGGACATTTCACTACAGCAAAGTTTCTGACATATGCTTCATAGAAGTGACTGGCCATCAGTGAATTCTGCTCCTGCCAACGTTGTTTATCCCCTCCCTTTCAACTCGCATATCTGTATTTGTGTGCCACCCTTTCTTGTTCCTTTCCATTTTTCTGTGATGGACAATTTCAAGTGAGAAGGCCCTGGCCTAGAAGTTAAGTTTTGTTCAGTTTATGTGGCCTTTGTCAGACACCATTCAGAGGGACAGATGGCAGACAGTGTCTACTGGGCCCAAACCGTGGTGGTGAGGTCATTTGCCACTGGTGTATTGAGGCATACAAACTGGGCTACGCAAACCCTTTCTGCACATGACTCTCAGGGTAGAGAGCGGGAGGTAACACACTTTTCAGGTAGGTAGTGTGGGAGACAAGGGATCCGAATCAAACAACCAAGCAACAGACATACTCACAAATTGGCGAGCCCAGTGCTTCCAGTCTGAATAAAAGTACTGTGATCACACAGCATTATGGAATACTACACAACACAGGAGAATGTGACATAGGATTAAGCATTCAGTTCTTGTGGGAGAACACTCTTTAGTAGTCCCTGGTGTCTAATCTAGGATGTAGTGCTGGATAGGCACATGTGCAGTGCACTTACGTGCACCTAAAAGGAATATATGCAGCCATTAATCTAGTTCACTTTTGATTATTCGTAAAAAAAATGTGTTCATGCTGCAGACCTCAGTCTGCTACACAGATTTTTTTCACACAGCTGTTCCCTGCATCTGGGAGTTGCAGTCTGGGTGGGTGCAGAACAGATGTGTGCAGCAGTGCTACTGTTGGTGTAGTGGCTTGTCAGATGTAAGGGCCATGGCAGCAGCCTTGCTTCACACTTGAAGAGTTTAGGATTTCTGCACAGTGGTTCTCTGCTGCAGCCCCTATTTTCCATAGTTGCAGCCTCCTTAGGCCAGTTTAAGATGGAAAACTAGTACGCAGGTTCAGTCTCCAAGCTGATCTTGACCTCATCGGTGGTGTAGCATTTGGGATGATAACGTAGTTCAAGATGACGTCAATAATACTCTCTGATTCTGAAATTGGCAGTGGCAGAACCAGTTTCTCGGCCATGGCGGACTGCTGATCACTCTCAACACTAGATATTTGTAGAAAGCTTGATGTGTTTCATGAGCAGAACCATTGAGGGAAACTGGACGACCACCTGCACACAGGGGTCATTTCTATTCATTCCAAGACTCCCTTCAGTCTTTCATTCTCTCTGTTTATTTCCCATTTAGGAAACATGCTAGGTTCCTCTACCTGGATAGTCTATCCTCCTGCAGGGCCAGGCATACCCCTTCCCTCTCTCAAAAGACAGGCAGGCTTTCAGATCCATTCTAGCAGAAAGTAAAATTTTAAGATAATGCCCCCGCACCTCTAGGAGACTGGCTGCCATGCAGACATCAGGCTTGATCACATAGCAGTCAAGTACAAAGAGAGCAACCCCTTTAACCAAGGGGTTAGGGTTCTACAATCAAATACCAACATATTCCACCTAGTCCATTAATAAAATCCACGTCCTCCCACACACTTCTCACACATTCAATAAATGATACAAAACAATGCTTGCAAGCAAAAGAAGGTAAAAGGAACACCACGCATCTAGTAAAATTATCATTTTATTCATTGCCCATGTGAGAGGGGGTATATTGGGGAAACCACTCTGCAACTAAGTGTAGGGGTAAATGAACACAAATCTGTGATATGAAAATATTAATGCTAAGAGAACGAACCATGAACATTTTTTTTAAGTCAAAGTTTAATACTTATAGATTGGGCCTCAATAGTAGAGTAGAAGGTGAATGTGTCATTGTGGAATAGGGCCTAACATCGGTGTGGGAGGCAGAAAAGAATACCAAAATAGAAGAGTTTTTTGTTAGTTTGGATAATTTGCATTTAATATGGTATTTTTTCCTGGTGTTGGTATATAAATACATTAGGATTATTCAAATAGGGTTTGAGTTTTTCCTCTTTTGTATTAGCTATAATAGTGATGCGGATTGGGAATCAATTTATTTTTGGACACAGTGAAGAGGAAAGCTGGTATATATGGTAACACGAAGAATCAATGCTGGTCATGAGCCTATAGAATGAAGACAATAGGGAATATTTTCCTCTATTGGATAGGTTGAGGAATAGGTCCAAGTACCAATGGTTTGTTGGGCTTCTTCATGAGGTATATATCTCATTGTATTACATGTTTCCCCTGTGCCCTTGTGTTTATTTGCCCCCAGTACTCCTCTGTGCTGCCTTTTGGCAACATGCCGCTTGGAACTATGTGCCTCCCTGCCCTCCTACATTCCTCTGGTGTCTTTCACGCTGTACTGTGCATTCCCACAATAGGGAGCAAGCAGGGAAAAGTCCAGTGTTGAAGGAGCGTTTTATGGAGTCTGCATAACAATAATGTCAACATTACTGAATGCTCGGACCACGGGTTTCATTGAAAGAAGGAAAACTTCCTTTGTATTAACAAAAATAAAAACAAGAGCCTGATAATAGGAGGCACAGAGCCCAGCTCACTGTCCTATATTTGGCCTTATTGCCTTCTAACATTTCGTGTAACCTCTTTGACATTCAGAATTCTCTTTGACATTGAACTCTGTTTCACAACAGGTAAGGCTACCACTCCTCAACATCTCATAAATAAAAGCAGCCCAAATGTGCTCAAACCTTCGGCAAACATGACAGCATTAAACAAGTCTTAAAATCACTCCACAGTCGAAGTCTACTGATGGAAGAAATGATCAGATTTAAGTTTCCCTACATGGTTTATAAATCTACCGAGATAAAGCCACACAAATTCACTATAAATTGGCCTGACATTATGGTCCAACCAGGACCATATCCTTGGCAATTGCACATTTAACAAGCCTTCAAATGATTGAAACATGGAGGCACATCTTTAAGAGCCAAGCTCCAGGTATGTGGGATGCCCTAAATCCAAATCTAGGAACTGTATCAATTTAGATGTGATTCACAACGCACCTGAAAATGAAACTTCTTAATCATGCTTACAAGTCAACTTTAAGATGAACAGATACAACAACTGATGAACATGACATTTGGTTTCACCTCGCTGATCAGACTCTAACATATCATCCTGTTCAGTGTGGCTCTTTCAGCACTCTTGAGTAACCAAAAAAGGACCTTCAAAATTCACGATTAAATACATAATATTTACACCTTCCACCTTTCTGATTCTGAACGGGAAGCATAGAAATAAGGCTAACATCAATGATTTTCACCAAACTCCTAGAGGTTTGAAAATGTAAAAATATGGCTTTTATATACAAATTAGTGCATCCAATACACACACATGCATCAGAAGCACATATAATCTGAAGAGTGGTGACAGTTAAAATGTGACAGACTAATTGACATGTTTTGCACATACATGTACATCAGAGATACTGGGGCATGAATCGATGTGGAGCTTTAGCATCCCATACACATAGCTTCACTGGGACAAAGAGATAGTGCAAGCTTGCCATGAACAAATGCAGACTTATGCTAGATGCAGAAAGTCAATTCTTTGTAAACATGAAATATATGCCCATGAAACCATTATACATACATCTCCTAAAATAAGGGCTGTTTTAATACTATGATCATGTTTTTGATGAAATATTATAATATTATGTTTTAATCTACAGACAGCAGTGGTTTGGGGGCTGTGACCTATCCTCTGAATTAGAATGGGCCATTGAATAGAGATTGCTGTACTTTTTCCTTTTATGTGAGGTCCATTTAATTCAATGCAGAAGAATCGCTCACTGGTGCCCAGGAAATGGGCTTCAGCTTTTGGCTGATTGTGAAAAAGCCTGTGAGTAGGAGAAGGGGGATCTACAACAAGATTACATTATTACTGACAGTTTAGCACTGAGTTTAGCCCATATGCTCAATCTAAGGGGCCTATTATGATTTTGGTCGGAAAACCTCCGACCTGAGCGCAGAGGCTTTCTGACCGAGATCGTTGGTTTCAATTCCGACCGCCTAATTACAATTTAAGCGGTCGGAATTGAAACTGGCCAGTCATTCCGGCTGGATTCTCATGTGCTCAAGGAGCCTGTCGGCAGTCGGAGATACCGGCCCGTGATTCCAATGGATGGTTTTTCCGCCGTTGGGATTACGATGCTTGGTTTCCCACAGGCTTTCCATGCCGGGATTTCCGACATGGAAAGCCTGTCGGAAAGCAAGTTTGTGGGCCCCTAGCAGGGCCCCCTTCTCTTTGCAGCCTCCGGTTGGGAGCCGAGGTGCCTGCCACGTGGTGCAGGGATGAACACAATCCCCCATTTATCTATGGGAGCTTGTGCTATGGCCGGTTTACGGCCGCAACACAAGCTCCCATAGGGAAATGGGAGTATGCGACCCCGCACCATGTGTGGTCACATCATAATTCTGGGATCAGGACCACCAACCAGAGGTTGGTCGGTCATGTTTCAGCGATGATGTCAGTCGGAAGCAACTCCATCCAAAATCATAATCGGTTGCTGAGTTGCAACAAGCTGCTTTGCTTAATGAGCTCATACTTCAGAAGTGTTTCCTCCCAGGTGCAATCTGTTTCAATTAAAGGGTTTGCTTGCTAACTTTTGGTACCTGCACACATGCAGAGCCAGGAAACTGACTTTTAACAGTGAGAATGACAGCAAGCAAGAACCATGTTTAAAATAACTTGTCCCTCACTGACTCTGAAAACACATTAAGTTTGCGTAAATGCCATACAGACAGTAGAAAGGAATGGTGTTTGTACATAAACCTCGGAATATGTTGATCAGTTTGCAAAAGACTGTGGGACAGACATTTCTGAATTCCATATTACTTTGACAATTTGGCACTTGGCAATTTGTCATATTCATAACCAAACTGTGTAATTGCAAATATTGAGCCTCTCCTAAGTACGTCATGAAATTGCCTTAGCTGATCAATGACTTCCCACACTACTGTGAGTTGTATTTTTTCATAAAAAAATAAATATTACGGCCTCCCGCACTTAAGGGCCTTGGTCTGATGAAGACCCCACACCAAGCTTATCAATGGGGTCGAACTTATCAATGTTTTCTTACAGGCATATTTGCGAATTGGCCAACTGAAATATATGAAGAAAGATTTACACTCACAGGCAGACAGTCATATTATTTATCTGTTCTAAGAATTATTAGAGAACATATTTTGATACACGTGCTGTATGTTATGACTCTTAATATTATGAACCTCATTATTTATTATTGCATATTACAATGACTTTTACATAGACTAGGGGTGACTCAATAAATTCATCTTGGAAATCTTTTAATAGTGGTCTCAATTTTTATTTTGTAAATTTATTCATTTTGTTTCATTTATTATTCATGGGACAACTTGAACTTTCGTAGCCCCTCTGGGGTGCCCGACTTTAAGCATTAAACTTCAGGTTTATTGAAATCATGGTGTCCTGTATTGCAGACCTTCGTGCGTCACAAAGTAATAGGAGCATGTATGGTGTTTTGTTATGAAATGACTCCAAGCGTCCATGTGGGCATGGTGATGAGGTCTGCTATTGTCAGCAAGCTCCCACTTCCATACCCACATTACCCTTGCAGCATTTACTTGTATGTGTATGTATTTACATTTGTATCTCGAAATAAAAATCCATCTTTATGTACCCCACCACTCATGCATTGATTACGTTATAGAGCATATAGTCTTTAGTGAAAACAGGGAACATTCATGCAGCAGCATCCGCCCTTGTTGCATCAATGAGAGATGTGCCAGGCACAGTTTACACTGCAGCTCTCTGTGAATTGGCAGTGTTCTATAGTGTGCACTTGCTCCAGCTCCTGTCATGCCCGCAACTGTACATTTGGAGAGTGGGTAGCTCATGTGTTAAAGCCAGTTTGCTCACATGCATATATTTTTGGAATGCAAAATGTACCTTTGTAAATTATGTCTACACAAAATGCACCTTTGTTGCAATCAGTGGAAGAAAGATATGAAGGGATTTCAACTTCAATCTTTATTCGGTTTAAAAAACCCATAAAAGATACAAGTTCCAACATTTCATGCATATGGGATATTTAGTGCAATATAATAGTCCAAACCTGCACATGGTGGTTACACGGTTATTACCTGATATGTGTTTAGATTTGTTAACATCAATGTGAATACAAGGTTCATCACTTAAAACAGCACTATAAAATACGCTAATAAGTGGAATAATAATGACATTTATATAAGGAAACAACCATAACATTTGTAAAGTGCAAAAGCATCCATTTTTTCGCTACTTTTTGGAGGGCGTTACTTCTGTGCAATATGAGCCAAGCGCCAGTTCTATTTATGGACAGTAAAGTGCATGCGCAGTCATGTAAATGATAAAGTGCTAGAGCATCGATCACATTATCAATATCAAATTCGTAGTAAACAGAAACAGGGGATTAAATACATAGTGGGGCAGATGTATCTATAATCTGTTTTGCGAGTCCTTAATTGCGATTTTTTGCGAATCGCAATTTCGGAATCGCAAAATGGGATGTATGTACATTTTTGCGATAAATTAGCGATTTCTTAAAAATCGCAGAATAATTTGCGAATTTATTGCGATTTCTTAATTTGCGAATTTCGCAAATTAAGAAATCGCAAAAACGGGAATCTGCAATGCAGAAACAGCCTGATGACATCACAACCAGGAAGTTTCAGTGATTGCTTGCACCTGCTTGCCTGAGCCACACCCAGTGGCAGTTGGAAGAATGTTGTGAGGCAGAGCAGACCTGTTTGGAGAGCAATGGAGTCCCAAAAGGCACAGGAGGAAATGTCAGCTGAGAAGAGGAAAAGGAAGCAAAAATTCTCTGAAAAGGAGCAAGAAATCCTCATTGAAGAAATGGTTTGTAACCATGAGGTTCTTTTTGGCAAGAAAGCACTAAAAGTTCCTGATTCTAGGAAAAGGAAAATCTGGAGATCCAAGAAAAAGTAAATTCAGTTGGAGTTACCACTCGCTCCATAGAAGAAATAAAGAAGAGATGGTATGACATGCGACTAAGATCAAAAGAGAGGCTTGCAGAAAGGATTAAAGAGGCGAATAAAACAGGTGGTGGTACTTCATCTGCAGACCAACCAACACCCCATGAGGAATTAATTGAATCAACCCTGCTTCCAGAGTGTGTGAGTGGAGTGGCTAACATTGATAGCTCAGACCCTACAGCAATTACACAAGGTAAGATGCATGCAAAGAAGTCCATACAATGTGTGTAATGAATGTGTCTGTGTCCTGTGCTTATACTCAGTTTGAGAAAGGTAGTAGTCTAGTGAGATTGTTAAACCTGTAGCAAGCAATGCATCATGGGAGTTGTAGTGCAATAATGATTGTCACACTTATCATCACAGAAACACATGAGTTGGTTGCAATTAATAACGAAGGATATAAAAACAGTGTACTAAAAGTAATTGTCATCAATGAAAACAATTTATTTGTTAGAAACACAAACTCATATATCACACTCTACATCCACAGAACAATCAAGGGAATCCAGGGCAGAAAGTGAGTTGGATAATTCACCTCCACATGTTACCACTGATACAGAAGAAGGAGGCACTGATGCCCCTGCCCTAATTCAAAATATACACAGAAAGCGCAGACATGTTGCTCCTCTGCCAGCAATGGAAGATGATGATAATGTAGATGGAGGTACAGTACCCAGTGAGACTGACACAGTGTTCCCTCAAGACTCACAAGACCAACCACAAATACCAAGGAGGCCACGGTCATTCCGGTTGGAGACATGTAGGAGCAGCAGTGGGCCAATTGAAGGAGGCACTGTTTTTGCTGTGGAAGTGGAAGGCGTGCTAGTAAAGGACCTGAACAAGAAGCCATGCAACCACAGGAGCAACCTGCTTCAAGCCGCCAGCGCAAGAAGTAACATTTGAAATAGCAACTTATTCAGCATAACTGCATTGTGGAAGTTGTCTTTATGTTCCACGTATGGCTATTTTCATTTCCCTCATTTATAATTTATGATTTTAACACAATGCAGTATGGTTTGTCTGTTGTGGATTAAAACAACAATTGCAAACATGAGTCTGTAGTTTGGCTTTTCTTACCTAAAAATACTTTTGAGTAATCTCTGTCCTTCCTTGTCGGCCAGCCATTGCTCCAACTCCACTACAGCCATTCTAGGTGGAGGTATGTCATCATCATCAGAAGAGTCAGACTCACTCACTTCGATGTCTGTGCCTTTGTGCATGGCCATGTTGTGCAGCATTGCACATGTGTTAACAATTTTACATGTTTCTGGATTGTATTGCAAAGCTCCTCCACTTTTGTGTATGCATCTGAAATGGTTTTTTAAAATTCCAAATGTACGTTCAATTACCTGTTGTACCGTCTTTAACTTGCATTTGCAGGATTCAAGTATGGTGTTAGGATGAAATCACGCACTGCATATGCACTATCACCTGCATGTGAGAAAGAAAATAGTAACTGTATGTTCCATTTGCAAATGATGGATAGATGGATGGATGGATGGACCATCACTCAGACGTCTATGAATTGCGCTATGTCTGAAAATGAAGGAGTCATGTGTGCTTCCTGGATACTTTGCCACAATGTCACTGATAATGTTTTTGGCATTGCATATGATCTGCATGTTGAGAGAGTGGTAGCTTTTTCTATTCCGAAATACATATTCTGTGGCTGCAGGTGGAGTGATAGCAATATGGGTTCCGTCAATGCATCCAATCACATGTGGAAAGCGTCCGATTTGATAGAAATCCAACTTTGTTTCCTGTAAGGCTTTGAGTAATATATATGATGTTGGAGTCTCCTCAGCATTGCATCCAGGAACACATGAAAGAAGCCTGATAGGGCACTTTGTGACACTCCACCAACCTCAGTAATGACACTTTGAAAAGACCCTGAAGCCAAAAGGTGCAGTGAGCACAATACCTGCACATGTGTTGGGATTGATTGTGTCCTGCCTGTAGGATGTTCCAAAAAAGGTTCCAAATCATTAATCAGGTCCAAAATGATGTGTGGATGAAGTCTGTATTTGTCATATATCTCCTCCTGAGTCTGCTGGAACAGCGTAATGCGTATTCTGAAGATTCTCTCCTGTCTTGGTCTTCTCTGGGCAAGAGCTTGAATGCGCAGCCTCCTGGCAATCAGGTACAGTCCAGCCATTTTGGAATTTAAAATAATGCATTCTGGGTGCCTTTTTATACTTTTTTTCTTTTACCACCTGCTTCTATTTGGTGTTTATTGCGAATTCTAATTTTGCGACTTTTTGAAATTCGCAAATTGTGATTTTTACATAAATCCTGTTGCAATTTCTTATGTTGCGATTTCTTGTTTGCGAAGTTCGCAATACTAAGAACATGCAAAATAAGGAATCGCAACAAAATTCTAAGAAAAAGACTTCTCGCACACTAAGAAATCACAAATATTGCAATTTCTTAAAATGCGATGCGATTTGTTTCATACAAGCCAGTTACACTTTATTTTGTCGCAAACGCTGCGAAAATACGATTCGCAGCGTTTGCGACATGAAAACAGCTTGATACATCTGCCCCAGTATGCAGTGCTAAAATCAATAATTAAAAAATTCACTAATGATTTAAAATTTCAATCCATTTCTTTTGTCTATTACATTTGTAGCAAATAGATATTTTCTGCTATGTGTCTGTTTTTAAAATACGTAATGCTTCTAAATGTAACCTGGACCCAATGTTAATGCAGATTGGTTTATTCCATTTTTTCCAGGGAATTGTATATGCTGGGCAGAAGTATAATATGTGTGAATTGATTTCAATCATGTCTGATAAGGTTAGGGTTCAACAGCAACTATGGGGTCCATTATGATGTCGGCGGATTTCCTCCGCCAGGCTGGCGGAGGAAATCCGCCCGACATCATGAGCCCAATTCCCCCCTGCCAGATTTGGATGGCGGGAGGGACCGCGGCGGTGGGAAACACCGCCCGCCTGTTTTCCGCCCCGGTCGCTTAGCGGCCAGGGCGGAAAACCAGTAACATGGTGGCGGTGTCTTTTAGACACCGCCCGCCGTATTACTATGGGCTTTGCACAATGCATTTCCGTAGCGGCAATGCCGCCACGGAAAGGCATGCGGAGACTCCCTGCGGGGGCCCCTTGCGGGCCCCCTGGGAGTCCGTGTCTTGGGGGGTGCACATGGGGGGTACCTATGGTACCCCCCCGCATTTCAAAGTGCAACATGGCAGGCACCGCGGTGCCTGTCATGTTGCAGTTTGAAAAGCACTACATGCACTTTTACCCGCCACAATGGTACACATACAGGATGCGCCCGCCTGTGTGGCGGGCGCATCCTAATGCCATTTTCAGGACCCCCGCACTGTTAGCGGGCGGTCCACTACTCCGTTAGGGTGGCGGGCGGGCAAAGCCCGCCCGCCATCCTAATGGACCGCTATATCTTATAGTATATTTCTATTTACTGGTTCCCCTTCTTAAGACCTAAAGCGAATAATTCAGAAAGAAAAATCTATGGGTGGAAATTTTAACACATGTAGATTTACATCTATGCATAAATTTAAGTCTCCACCTAAGTGCAATTCAGCAACTCCAGACAGTATGCTTAGTAGTAGAAGTACATGCGCCCACCCCCTTACATGAGTAGGTGGGAAGACATGCAACTCAAAATACAACTGTAACATTACTATAAATACATTTACAAGTAGGTTTTAGGCATATATCTGCCAAATCTAGTTCTGCATAATGTTTGTGGCATGCAATGTTTTATGATTTGTGTTTGAGTGCACGTAGAGAAGTGTTAGATTTTTCAAAATAATTTATTAACAATTTACGTATTTAAAATTTTCTATGTATGTACATTTATGCTTACATTTTTATAATGTGATTTGCACTGATGTCTGCAATGTTTAAAGCTATATTACATTTTTTTGCATTAATTGTATTTTTTTTTAGTTACCTTAATTTGAAATAGCTACCTTTAACATTTGTACAATATGTTGTATATGGATGTCTGCAATGTCTAACGTTTCATGCCATTATCTTGATTTATTTATTTAAAGTATTTTTGGACGCAGTGTTATTTCTTCTTGCCACTAATTTAACAATATTCCCCTGCAGTACAATTAAGTGCTAATGGGAGGTGCACGACTTGCTTCAAGGCTTTGTGGGAGATTTTAACCCCTTTGGCTGTGATACTATTGGAGTAAACAAGTATAACTTTATTAAATGGCAACAACATAAAAATGTTGTAGCTGTTTTTGCATTAGGATATCCTACCCTGTGTTCCTCCTTAATTTTCCCATTCCGCCTCCCACTTTATTGTTATTTTTTGGGGGCATATTTTTATATAGCGCAAACTCCACCCAAAGGTATTAGAGTGCTTTACATGAGCACCGTATTTACATTACACATTCAGGCATGGGGAGATTAAGTGATTTGCCCAGAATCACAGGATGTGGACGTGACCTCGAGGCTCGAACCCTGGTTTCCAGCACCAGAGTCGGCAGTTTAAGCTGACGGACCACATCCACATCCCCTGTTTTCTAGACACTACTATATTTACCTATAAAACAGATTTCTATGACGTCTCAGCAGAAAATGCCCAGCACAACATAGCAACCATTGCATTTTTTTACCAAGCCAGAACAATAGCATCAACATTTAATTTCTTAAAAAACTAAGCAGCCCAAAGTGGTTTGCAGCCCATCGCAAGAGCTGCCAATTGCCCTAATTGCTAATACCAAGGCCAGCAAGTCTTGATTCCACTTCTTGTCTCTTTTTTCTACCACTGTAAACTTCCTGTGTCCGAATTTCATTCTTGCAGTTTCTTTTTTATCATTTACTCAATGCATATCAAAAGCTGTAGAAAGGTTCAGTAGGATGCACCCCACAACTCGCTAAGTAACAAGGCTCATTCTAAGAGCATCAAAAACCGATCTGCCTACCAATGGCTAGGTAAAATGTCCTCTGTGCTACATCTAGTAGATTGTGACATTCTAGTTGGTTGGAAATCCAATTGTCCAGATATTGCTCTCCTGCCTTAGCAATGGTAGGGAGCACTGAGGGGTCTGTAAAGTAGAGGTAACATGGAGAGCCTGAATTAACTGACATCTTCTAAGACTGGAGATTTTGAATGTGAGGGATGTTATCTATTGTGGCCACTTCCTGCAAAGAGGATCACAATACAACTATTTATTCCTGCTGACAAAAATAATTTCTGATGTTATAGCCTCATAGATGAACCATGTAAGTGAAATAATCAACACATTTTTCATATGATTTTAATTAACAGGTGGGATGCTGATTCTCTGGCTACTTTAAACATCTTTCAGTCTGAATTTGAGGGCTCATGGATCAGATTTCAATGACACGATACTTTCATGTGGTGAAGATAGACTTCATAGTGTCTTAATCTTAATAGCATCAAAATTATATTCAATCACAGTAATTATACCGTCTCTTCTCAGCCATTCTAAATAGTATCCTCTCTATCTTTAGTTCCGCCCTACAATTGTGGTTAGCAGGCTTATTTGAATAGGCATGCTTACTTGTAAATGGAATAGCTTCATCAAAAAACTTGTGAGCAGGCAATTATTAATGGAAAGAGCAAGTTCCTTGGGATTTGTAGTCTGATGAATGTTAACCTAAAGTTCTCATCAATCTTATAGCACGGACATCATAGAACAGATTCTATTCCTATTTTGCTGAATTTATTTTTGTTGGCTTTAGGACTCTGCACACTTTACCACTGTTAACCAGTGTTAAAGTGATTGTGCTCTCTCTCTTTTGAACATGGTAAAATTGGTTACACCTGATTGGCATTTTTAATTTACGTATACGTCCCTAGTAAAGTGGTATACTGTATACCCACAGCCTGTAAATTAAATGTTACTAGTAGGACTGCAGCACCAATTTTTGCGCCCACTTAAGTAGCCCCATAAAACATCTCCCAGGTCTGCCATTGCAGCCAGCATGCAGTTTTAAACTGTCAATTCAACTTGACAATATAACACTTTTGCCAAGCCTTAAGCTCTCTCTTTATTGCATATATGTCAATCCTAAGGTAGGCCCTAGACACCCCATAGGCAGGGTGCAGTGTTATTAAAAGGTTGGACATGTACCTTTAAGTTTTACATGTCCTGGTATTGAAAATCTCCTAAATTAGTTTTTCACTACTTTGAGGCAAACCTCTCCCACAGGATAACATTGGGCTGCCTTATTACATTTAATAGGTGATGAAGTTTGATTGGGAACAGAAAACATTTCATGACTGGTGTCTGAAAAATTGTAAATCCTCTTTAATGGTAAACGCAGATTTTAAGTTACAATTTTGAAAATGCCATTTATAGAAAGTTGCATTTCTCTGCCCTAATTTGGGTCACATGATTGGGTGTAGTTGGACTTTTTTTATTACTCCCAGATAGCCATACAATAAAGGGATTAGGTGTGCCTAGATGGGCAATCAACTGGGAGGATGGGGTGGGGCGGAGATGGGTACAGATCCACTTGTAACTGAATTAGCTGTGCTCTGCCTTCCCACAAAGGAGTTGTCACCCCTGCATTGTTTATGCAGTCAGCTTAAAACCAGGGCAGGGGTAGCAAGAAATGTCAAGCACTTCAAGGGGAATTCTCTAGAAACTTCTCCAACTTCAAAGGAGGCACCAAGTATAAAAATAGGGCCCTTCGCCCACTCTTCAGTTCACTTTCTAAACCTGCAGAAGGACACTCAAAGGACTGCCAGCTGCTGAGGCCTCCTGTGTGCTCCAGGCTGCTTTTCTCCCTGAAGCCTGACTTGAACCCTCAGAGTCCTGCCCTGCTGTTCCTCTGCTGAACCCAGGACTACTAGATTGACTCCGAGGGCTAGTTGACTGGCCTCTTGATCAGAACCTCAGGGACAGAAAAGGCTCCAACCATCTTGAACCCTCACCTGGACCCAGCCTGAGTAAAGCCTAACCCTCCAAGTGGTGCACATCTGATCCTGAACCCTTGGAGGTGGTGGTGTAAGTGTCCAGATAGCCAACATCCAAAACTTGTGACATGGAACATTTCTGGCTAAAAACTGTTCTGAGAACCTAGAGGAGACTGGGACCAACCTATTTAACTATTCACCCAAGGTGCATTGAGTATCAGCCCGACTTCACAGCAGCTCCTGCTATGTTTTTCTCTACAGCAGCAAATCCTATTCAGCAGCCTTTCACCAAAGGTGTATCCAGCTTTGTGGAACTCATGCTGAAGGCCTCATCCCACTGGAGATTTTATACATCCAAAAAAGTGAAAAAGTCCAAACACAGAAATCATCCAGCGACGTCGTCCAGCGGCTCTCTGATGATGACGCTCCCTCCTGGGCCACTACCCCCAGCTGAATTTTACCTTCTTAAAACACTTTTTCCTAAAATTAACAGGGCCCAATCCACTTTTTGTATCCAACTCGTTCTCCATCGCATTAGCCCATATTTTTCAACTTAGACCCGGATTCGAATGACTAAATGTCTGCGGTTGATGCTTGGATTTTTAGGCCCTAGTTTTTACCTTAAGCTTTAACAATTCATAACTCTAGTTCCACTGTTCGAAAAGTTGTGGTTTTGGTGTAAAATAATTTATTCCATTTTTCTAAAGTGATGTGGTATTTTTCTTGTGTTGTGTTTTCATTTTATTACTGTTTGAAGAGCAGCATAAATACTTTACACATTACCTCTAAGCTAAGCCTGACTGCTTTGTGCCAAGCTACCAGAGGGTTAAGCACAGTTCATTTGGGGTTGCATGTGACTTCACTCAGACAGAAATTGTGGTTGCTGCTTAAGTAGGGTTTCACCCCTCTCAACCAGTAACTCAATTTCGTACACAGCACATCTTTTATTTTTTTTATTTATTTTAGCATAAACACATGAGTTGGTTGGTGTGAAACCACTTGTCCCATTATACAAATCACAAATAACAGCAAATTAAAAACAGATATTTCAGAAATCATATACCAAGAGCAGTCAGAACAACAATATAGGATCATCTGACAATAACAATAAGGCCAATTGGCTTAAAAGCTGTCACAAATATACAAGTAAAGGACGAGGTCCCTCTATAGGACTCCAGATAGTTTGTAACTAAACCCCATATCTGTTCACCAATCTTCTTTTTCCGGGGACCCTTGAGATCATACAGGCTACGCTCCATATTATGTACTGCAAAGAACCTGGCCCGCCAAACCTCAAAAGCCGGCGGTTCCTGTTGTAGCCAGGCAGATGCGATACAGAGTCTGTACACAGCCGTCACTAAGAATATTAAATTGATGTACTGCTTCGGAATTCGAGTATTTGGTAGACCCATTTCTACCCCCAATAATATCTGTGTTGCTGACAACTGTATTTGATTACCCACCACTTCGGAGATACATTTTTCTATCTGCGTCAACAAGGGTTCCAATGCTGTACATGTAAAAAAGATATGGACATCATCTACAGATATCATACCGCAACGGAAGCATTTCCCTATCGCATCACCGGGCCATTTAGACACCTTGTCTGGGGTATAATATAGATTGAAAACTGATTTATAATGCTGCCCAGAGAGCTTTGCTGACAGGAATTAATGTTTACCCATTACCAGTGAAGTTTCAATTTGAATGTCAGACCTGCCAAGTTTAGCCCCCCATTTACAGTACTGTTGTTTAATGTCATTATCTTTAGTATTTGACATATGATTGTATAATGAACCAATCTTTGCACCTTTTATGATGTCCTCGATCAAAGGGTTCGATTGAATATTGCATCCACAATTCCCCAGATGATTTCTAATCTGCAAATATTTAGCAAAATTCTCCCTGGGGAGCTGGTTTTGTTCTCGCAGTTGTTCAAAGGATTTAAAAAACCCACCAGAGTACAGATCTCCCACAATCCTTATTCCATTCTCCAAGTGTGTACTACTCTATCACATAGATCAACTGGTAAGAATATTGACGATACCAGTGGGGTATACCATGTGATTTTTTCAAGTCCGAGCATTCCCGTTACTGTGCGCCAGACCTGATACGCAGCCTCCAATGTCTTAAATCGCGTGCGTTTGTAATAACTCCATTCCAGATGCAGGAATAAGCTATTTTTGGCTTTTACCCCCAACAACATTTGATAAATCGAGGGGCATTCCGCAGGCCTTACTAGTCCAGGTCCTGTTAGAAAAATTCCCATACCTTGCAACATACATGCATAATAATATAATACGAAGTCCGGTACTGACCAACCACCTAGTTTTCTTGGCAATGTCATAAAACGCCCAGCCCGTCGTGCTTTTCCCCCAGACCACATAAAACGCATACAAATTGCCTGTAATTGTGCTAAACTTGCCTTAGGGACGTCTAAAGGTACGCATCGAAAGAAATATAAAATTTGAGGGAGGACCATCATTTTTAACAAATTACATTGCCCACTAACAAGAGGTGTAAACATTCTGCCTGATCTAACTTTTTCCGTACTCCACATAGAAGCTGGTCCCAATTAGCTTTGACCAAAGATATTGTGCACGCTCGAAGCCTAACCCCTAGATAAACCACCTCTTGACATAACCTTGTGTCAGCATACTTTGGCATATTTATACTTAATAAGTGAGTCTTGGCAGAGTTCAGCTTATAGCCGGATGACCTACCAAATTCTGCAGCCAATTGTTCGATGGCCTGCATCGCTGTAGCTGGATTAGACATAACAACTGGCACATCATCAGCGTATACCTTGAACTGATAAGTCTGTATAGATAGAGGGGGTATCATTGAGTTAGCTTCCAGCATTCTTAAAAAAGGTTCGATATATAATGAAAATAAAAGAGGAGAACAGGGGCAACCTTGCCTGGTCCCCCTGCGTATTTGTACATCAGCCGACTCCAATCCCTTAGTACTAATTCGGGCAACCGGATGATGATACAATATCTGGAGTGATTTGATAAACTCTGGGCCAAAGCCTCAACCCCTCATAATGTCCGACAAGAAGCGCCATGCAACACGGTCAAAGGCTTTCTCAGCATCAAGTAAAATCAAACAAAAAGGTTCCAGAGTAACTTTTACATAATCAAAAAAAGTTATCACTCGATTAACGTGATTTGTGGTACCGCGTTGAGGGATGAACCCATGCTGCATAGTCGATACTAGTCCCGAGATAACCAGAGCGAGTCTATTAGCTAATATCTTTGAATATACTTTCCCATCTGCGTTTAAAAGTGATATATGACGATACGATCCAGGCATATCCGCCGGCTTGCCCTTTTTATGAAATACCACAATACATGTTTCTTGCCATGTTTTAGTGAATGCGCCTTTCTGTGCCGCTAACATTGTTGCCAGGAGATCACCTTTTAAAACCGAAAAAAAAGTTTTATATATTTCAAGCGGTAGCTTATCAGGCCCAGCCACCTTTCCAATTGCCAACCCATTAACTGCCTTTTCTAATTCTTCAAGTGAAATAGGTGCCTCTAACATTTCCATTTCGTCTACCGGGAGATCCTTCGTACACTGTTGACTAATCAAAATAGCAGCAGTGTCTTCGTCATATTCATCACTCTGATACAAAGTCTCATAAAACTGCCTGAAAACCTCCAGGATCCCCTGATCACCATTCCGATCTACCACTTCATCAATGCGCTGTGCTGACTCCCTTGATCTTACCTTTTGGGCGAGACATCTGCCACTTGCCTCGCCATATTCATAATGGATTTGTTTCTTAATAAAAAACCTTTTAGCCACCTCATGGGACCAATTAAAATTTACCCTTTCCTTGAGCCGCGCTACTGTATTGATCTGATCCTCTATGTCATTCCCAGCCTGTATGCCTAACATAAGCGCCTGCTCAGCCTTTGTCAACTCCTGATAGAGTGTTTTTATTCTAGCTGACTGCTTTTTTTGATTATAGAGGCCGAAACTCAGCGCCTCTCCTCGGAAAGCAGCCTTGAAGCAGTCCCAAACACAGTCCTCGCTACTGCTCCCTCGATTGACATTAAAAAAAATGGAATCCATTGATTCATATGCTCGACAAATTGTTTTTCAATCAACAATTTACGGTCAAAGGAGAACCCCCTTGGACGCTTGTTTGATGAAATCCCTGCTATGGCTAGTACTACTGGCCCATGATCTGATGTAACTCGCGGATATATCTGGATCGTAGCTTGATTTAACAATGATGGGGAAGTGAAGAAATAGTCTAATCCAACTAACGTCCGATGTGGAAAAGAAAAGAAAGTGTATCCAGGTGACCCCCCCCCTTAAGAAGGACCACACATCCACCAGCCCATGGGCTCCCGTTAGAGCCTGTAAAGCCTTAAACACTCTCGGCTTCCTACCAGTATAGTGCATTTGTTCATTGTTTAAAATGTTGGGTGCTAAATTTATATTGAGATCGCCACACACAATCAACGGTGTGGGCCAGGCTGCTAACTCTATATTTAATTAATCAAGAATGGTTGCTTCATCTAAATTTGCCCCATACACCACACACACAGTGAATTTAGTGTGACCCGCAATGCACTCTGCAATTGCCCAGCGGCCTAACCCATCAGAGTGTACCCTACCCGTGCTACCTATATGTTTTTTACCAAGGATTGCCACTCCTCTCGCAGCGCCCGAATATTTAGTACAAGTGATTAGCTTAAACCCTAATTCTGCTAAAACCAGTCTCTTCGACCAGACTATGTGAGTCTCTTGTAAGCATATGATATCACATTGAAGGACATGTAGCTCCTGTGCGACTCTTCGTCTTTTCTACAAAGAATTCAGCCCCCTCACATTCAACGTACCTAGCCTTATCCCCCTACCTGCCATTTGACCATATCAACATTTTTCTCCATTCTCCATTCTCCATTAGTCCACCGCCTTGTCCCATAAACTTTACTGACAGCTTCCAAATATAGACTCTTCCCCAACCAAAACTCATGTGTTATTTTCTTTTTCCTACCCATTCCCCCGCACCCCTGCCTTTATTCCACCCCATTCCTTCACCACCCCACCACCCTCCCTACCACCCTACTCGAGGCTTAAGGACCATGTCCTCTGCGATGTAGAAGTGCTTTCACCACGTAGTGCGACTCCCCTTCCCCCCACCCTCTGGCTCACTCCTTCCACACTCCACTCTCCAATCAACGGCCTTACATCAGGCCTTCTATGAATTAAACAGGCTATCCCCCGTCCTTCAACACATATAAAACGTCCTGTAAGAGATCCACATAGCCTACATTGATTCATGCATTAAATGTTTATAGATATCTTCAGCTATTTTGTCAAGATCTCCCCCTTCAAAAACAGATTTCGACTCCTCTGTTCAATGCGTACCACCCAACAAGATAATATTTTCAACAAAAAAAAAGACGAAAGGAGGAAAAGCACAACAATAAATGTGGAGAGTGAGAACCCCCTGTAATCTATCCACTGCATTCCCCGTACTTGTGACCACCCTCTATTAATTCAAGCATAACTTCAAACAAGTCTGATAAAGCAGCCTTCACATTAATTTTCTGAACCAGTACTTAGATTTGGATTTTTCGACTGTTTGTCAATCTCCTTTAGATAAACCTGTGCTTCTATCCCGGCAGTGAAATATCGGGTCTGGCCTTTATAAATTGTCTTCAGTTTAGCCGGGTTAAGTAAAAAACATTGTGCGCCTTTTGCTTGAAAGGGGGCAATCAATTTCCGCATTTGCCATCGCTCCTGCACCGTCGTAGGACAGAAGTCCGGGTGCACAAAAAACTCCCACCCACCACCTTTCTGTTTTCTCTCTGGGCGAGCTAGATCATATAATGCCTCCCTCAACAAATACTTATTCAGGCATATCAAGATGGCCCTTAAGTATGCATTCAGGTCATTACCATGCTGTCGGCTCACAAACGGGAACCTGTGTGCCCGGATGATTTCTGTGTCCCAGTTCCAGGCGTTCAGCTCAGGAAAAGACTCCCTAAATACTTGGATGATGAAACTGCGGGGGTCAGATCCCTCTTTACCTTCAGCCACTCCAAGAACGCGCAAATTATTGCGCCTAGCGCAGTTCTCCAAATCAGTGAGTTTCTACTCGACTTCTGACTTAGACTTTTGCAATGTCTCTATAGCTGATTGTTGCTTTGCAAGACTATCTTCCGTTGAGGAAACTCGCTCTTCTACCTCCACAACCCGGCCTGTAACTTCTGCGCAGGTTTTCAACAAACGTCTTACAGTATTCTGGAGCTTTCTCACAGCTCCTTGTGTGCGCAGCCTCTCAGCTCTAGTCTCATTACGGTGTGCCATTATACTTTTGTATATCAGTCCCAGGGTGACTGAGTCTTTCATAATCTCTTCATCATCCAAATTGAACTGGGACAGTGAGCAGCCATGACCATGACCAGAGTTTTCTACCGCTTCTGCAGCTTTCCTTACTGTCTCATAAGGCATTAAATATTCAGAACCCTTCCTGTTCTTCCTCTCCTGGCGTTGCCCCCCAGTCGCCAAAATTGCTTAGGCTGTCTTCGTCATTTTCCTTATCTGATGCCACTGTCAGGTCAGACATTGAATAAAACCAGCACACTCTGACCCACTGCCTTTCTCAGTCACTAAGTGGGCAACCAGATCTATAGTGTTATCCACTCCTGTGATGGTTGTGCTGGCTGTGCTATTTGCCCCACATGTCTCTCTTAATGTGTTCTCATCGCCAGCTTGTTCGATTACATTCTCGACTGAAGATTGCGCCATATAGGGGGCCTCGCTATCCGCTATTGGTGTTATCTGCGGCTCTTGTTGAGCACCTGCCATCACTTGGTCTGTGTGGGTCTCCACAGTTGGCCCTCCCGTCTTAGCCTTACTGTCTTTTTTATTAAAGATTGCCGGGACCACCCGTTGCTTTACTGAAATGTCTTGAGGGTGCTGGGTAGACTGAGTCTGTACACCATTCTGAGCCAGCTGATTATTTAAACCCATTAGGTTCGCCGAGTTGACCGGCTGCGCACTACTCACTGCCAAGGGCCGAGCAACATTTCCCACTCTTCTGCCCTGAACAGTACTAACTGCATTGTCCACAGTGGGGATTACCGTACTGTTCACCTCGCCGCCCTCTATGCTGACCTGCCCTGCAACAGCGACGCCTACTGCTGCTGGCGTACTCACCGAGGCGGACGCAGCTGTTCCTCCGCGATTCCTTGCAGCTCCTCTCCCCTTCGGTGCCATCGCCGCGATAACAACTTCAATAGCAAACTCACTGAGCCAAGCCGGTCCGATCTCTCAGATCTGCTCGATAGCACACACAGCAATCCGGCAAAGATCACCAATCGCGTCAGTAGTCACTGCTTTTCCACCGGACACAATGTGATTGTACTGAATCAGACCTGCCGCGGCCCCAGTTGCAGTGTGTTTGAAAGACTCCACCTGCCGGCCGGCCGGACTGCACCAACTCCCGCACCAACTACCGCCGTAGAACGCCACCACCGCTTCAGCCGTCACAGATGGAAAGACGCAGACTGCCGCCACACAGCCACCACCAGGTTAACCCTCAATTCAGCTGAAAAGCTCCAGGGGTGTCACACCTCCAAGGAACGCTTCACAGGGGGATTCACGGGGAGTCACACGGAGCGCAGGTTACAGCACTTCACACGGCCACAGTTGCGGCCGCCATCTTGCCTCTATTCCACAGGACATATTTTAACTGCAAAGGAAAATGGTCAATAAATTTCATAGGAAGTAAAATCTTAATCTTGACCAGATTTGGAATAGCATAAACTTAATTGATGATGAGTCAACCTTGATGAGTGCACTCAAAGACCTTGTGTTTTAGTCTTGCCCTCAAAAGGAGAGTAAAAAGACAGAATAGTACATGAAGTCCCCAAGCACTATCACTTTAAAAATATTGATGGATAAATAACTAACTAATAACTTCAGAACGTGTTTCAATGAAGGCCCAGACGTATTTTGGGGTGAAGGGTGTCAGTAAAGTGCCAGCAGTTAATCTGTGCAAGAGGTTGACAGAGTCAATCAACAGCCAGTTCCCTTTATTTCCTTAATGTTATTAAAATGGGTACCAATACCTATATTTAAATCTGCCTTGAAAGCAATGGCAACCCCATCTCCCATACAATCTGTTCTGTCCAGGCAAAATAGAGGATCAGCCAGAATTCCCAGGTCAGGTCCTCTGTGAACCAGAAAACAAAAAAACAAGACTGGCTTTACCATTATTCGGGCTCATCATTCAGTTACAGCTTGGTTCCAATAGGACAGTATACACGGGACAAAGATCTGGGCATTCCCATGCCACTTAGGGCATTGAAGTGAATTATACAAAGCAGTGATTGATGGAATACTTGAACTAATCTCGATGCTGGTAATAACTTGCGGCAGTATCCCAGTCCATTGTTATTTTGCACACCAGTCTTGACCCTGATCTAATATGAACAGTCCTGCCCAAACTGCCAGGCCAGGTCCTCCCTGAAAAGCCATGACACATGTACAGATAGATCTCTCAACATATTCCCTAAGATGATGAAGCAATCTTGTTGTATGAAGAGGAATGGTGTAGTATTTATAATGTTAAAATATGTTTCAATGTTAAAGTCTAGCGCTGTTGTGGTGGAACACCCATCACAAAACCCATTGACATACACCTATATTCAAAGTATAACGTAATGTTGTCCCTAATGTAAAGTGACTTAACGCTGCCTTGTTATTAAGACAAAGTCCATATCCCCAGCATAACTTCTTGTAAAGTGAAGCTGAGTTGGGGACAGAGGCTATCAAATATGCTCCTATGTACCAAACAACATACCTACTTCATGGAACCAATGCTGTGTAAACACAATGCCTCCATTACATTGCGTGTCTTTTCTAATCTGAAAATTTCTATAAGCTGAAAACTTGTTCTTCAGACCATCCCTATGCAATCTCAAAATGTTACTTTGCTAGCCTACATATCAGGCCTGTTTGTCAATCACATTCAAACAGCAGTATGACAGCAGCCTATACCTTGAAGATGTTGTTATTCCATTCTTAGCTATTATACTGAATTGTGTGGGGAATGAATCTGTTGTAACCAACTACCAACTCACCAGTTAATTGAATCACATTAAACATCAGTGACACCACAAATCACTAACAACTAGAAATGTATCACATAAAAACATATTTACTAATCTAAACGTAATACAATTGAACTATCCTAACCTCCACTAATCTAATGTATGCTAATTGACATGTACAGTAAAATAACTACCTTACCTAATACTATACACATAAGAACATATATTAAACATCAACCCACCTCTCCCCTTAAGGCACATCTGTACACAGGACAAAGACAGCCTAACCTAGACATGAACTAACTAAACACACATCCTAAACATGTATATATCTACATTTGTTTTTACTAAACAAGTCAAAAAGACTTCAACCCCCGCCCAAAGGAAACTTAGCCCAAAACACTATGTAAAATGCATTAAAATACAAAAACCTTATCTACACCTAACACTAATTTATACCTACTCTAAAACTACACTTAACACTACCCAATAAACTACAGTACAAAAATATATAAAAACATGCTTAAGGAAATAGGGGACTGTACAAGGGGGACCAGTAACAATTTTGGTGCTCAGAAGGGGAGCCCCTTAATGTCCTGCAGGTGTACCTTTATTTCATCAATGTAACATTCAATATGGGTCACACACACATTTTGGTTTAAAAGCAATCTACAGTCCCAGTGGATTCGGTCTCTGTTGACTAGTGGTCAGGGATGATGTGCCTTGTTGAGCAGGTTGCGATGGTGCACCTGGTTGCCAAGATGAGGTGGTTGCAGCAGGTCGGCCGGGGTGGATGTTGTGAGAGCAGCAGATGGCAGGTGATTTGTGCCACCCCAATGGACGTGTAATCAACAAGGAGCAAAGAGGGAAATTATAGGAAAACGTGGTCGCCCTCCACTCATATAGTCTTCAACAACAAATTGATCAAGTTCCCTATGGCAATTATTTTTATTTTTAACGTAAACGTGGACTATATGTTACAATTCACTTTTTGTAAACACAAGTTTCTCTCCTAGGATTCAGATAGTGACTGAACAAAAGGGGCGCCGCTTGTGAAAAGCAGACTCACACGAAGAGTTTCCTGTTTTTCAATTGGACCTTACAGCCGGTAGGAGACGCCGTGGCAGAATAAGGTCTTTATGAATGGTGTGTCCAACTTCGAGGCAGTGTCAAAAACACTTGGCCCTGAAGAAATTGCCTAAAGTGTTGTGGGCAATGAAACATGTTGGCATATTCGTAATGGTATGCATGTGTAGCAACCAGCCTTACCTTTTTAATGTGATAGGTCTCACGAAGTCAGGAATAAAAGTTGCAGTAGCGTGTTACCTATCATTTTTATTACACTTTTTTTGATACTTTACACCTTCTTTCACTGCATGTTTTTGTTTGGACACATTCTTTTATTTTTGGAGTCATGACCGCCAATGATGATAACAATGGTCTTTTCTGGTGAGCACCTGCCAGGTATCCCAATGGTGGTTCGCCCGTGAGGGGTCATTTCTCCTACTGACATTTTTTTCACATGTCACTTGTGAGGCTGCGAGCTGAATACACTTGAGTTTATCAGTTCCAGTTTTTTAGAGCATTCAGAAAGACTGTCCTTTGTTATTGGGGTAATGACTTTTTACTTAATAGGCAAGTGAAACACGTGACTTACTATCCCAAATATATAGGAGAGAAATTTGTGTTTACAAAAGTGAATTGTAACATATAGTCCACGTTTACGTTAAAAATAAAAATAATTGCCACCCCATTGGACACCTGAAGGATCTGGCTTTGGATCAGTGTGCCTCTGTCGACTTGATGAGGCAGGCAGGCCACCACGCTTTTGTCCACTTTTCTTGCTGGAGTCTGTAATGGACTTCCACCTGATGCCATCTCTTCCCAGTACCTCCTTGCCATAGCATTGTACCCCTTTGCCACATGATGTATAGGCATATAACATTCTTTCTGCAGAAGGAACTGCCTCACTTCATCAGGTGACATGTTGTCTGTAATAAAATAAAAACATGGAAAGATGTAAGATTCAAGACATATAACACATTTCATCATGTATCTCAGAAACCAAGTGTACAAAAACATGAAATATAGACACTTATCAAATGTTAGGTACGTCCAACATGACCTGACAAGTTCAAAGTTATTTTAAATTCTTTTCACAATCTCATAGTGAAACCGACATGTCAATGTATGATATGGATCTTATCAAGGGCAGAGTGGAGAAAAAACAGTGGTAGATTAGCTGAGTTCAATGAGACCACGGGCACAGACTCTGAATGAGTCTAACAGAGGAATGTCCTCAAGGAGAAAGCTTTTCAGGCCCATTGCAGAGCCAGGCCATGACATTTATACAAAGACAGTAGGGTGCACTGTTTGCATTAGTAACAGAAAACTAGGCACCACAGTGGTACTCATGTAGAAGAGCATGACAAATCAAATTTCATCAATTCACCACCAAGTTGGAGGTGTCAGCACAGTTACACATCCATGAGTCATAATGCATATATCTACTCGAAACATCTAAGTAAATGTAGGTCACAAATCTGATGATTGGAAGGTAACAGGGCATATTTTCCTGGAAGTCTCGGAGTGCATTGTTAGCCTGCTGAGCATCACGCTGTGCTATGCCAATATGGAAACACAGAGCTGCAGCATCTTGACATCATATTGTTGCTGCACTCCATTTCCACTTGTGCCAGTGTAAAACTCTTCATGCTAGCACCAATGCAGACACCCTTGCACAATAGTGCAAGATTGTCTGTATTGAGCAGAAGATAGTTTATGTGATGGAAGGCTCACCTTCATGAACATGAACAATCAATGGCTTTAGCTGCGTCCATGTGTGCCGTACAATGCAGCACAAATCGGAACATGAAATATGATGAGAACATGATCACTTCACATCCCTGCGCAGGATTGAGAACATGTTTTCCATGATCTTACCTATTATGCACTCCCCCATATTTACGTTGCCCTTGTAGAAATGGTTCTGCGTACAAAAGAATGTGCTTAGCGGTTTAACATTGCACCCCCATTCACCCTAAATTTAGTATGTAAGGGTATCTAACGCATGAGTTGGCGTCAAGCGAGGTTAAGTGGCTTAATGCCTGCTTGTGACTAAGGCTAATTCAGTCTCGCCGATACAATGATGTGCAAGGTAATGTTGCGGTGGCAACAAGGGCCTTGAAATCTGCATCAACATGGCAAAGATTCACTAGTTGGGAAGCAAGATGGTAAATAAGTTCCGGAACATATTTTGGTGACCTAACTATGTTTTACGGTTGTATTGATTCATTCAAACAAGTTGTGATGGTGGCTCATGCCACTCATCCATTTTTGTCACATACCCCAGCTCTCAGTTTGAGTTTGAGACTGCCTCTTTGGAGTAATACCTGTCAATGACAACTGTGGCGCCAATTAATTGTCCATCAGTGACAGCCACCTCTGGGCTGGGTGTACATGGAATCCATGTCTGGTCATACCCATCAACAACATCCCTCAAATGTTTCCTATTCAGTGTGTACACTGTAAAACCACATGCATTGGCTGGAGTGACATACACATTTTGCGTTACATTCATGGCCTCAGTAAAAATGTTACTGTAACCGCGCAAGATTCACTGGCTAAATTAGTTAATACAGACTGACCCAATTAAATTTCATGTTGCTGTGGCCATGCAACATGGACTAAAGCTGCCATGTACACATGATACAATCCCAAGAAGACATATTTACTTTGTGAATTGGATGAGAAACCATACATGATATAACAATACAACACAAATAGATGGCATATTGTGTGACAGTTACATATAGCATTGATCTTGGCAGGAGTTCCAATAAAATATGAAAAGTAGAGACACAGTGGATACCATGGGAGCAAACATCCTATAAAAAGGTTTTTACATGGGCACCCTATGTAAAAAATGTTGTGGGGTATTGTCTATCCAGTTATTTTTCCAATATGCTCCAACATGTTGCAAATGCATCTCATCAACAAATGTGCCATTATAAGCGGTAAACACTTAATATCATCTACAACAGTGTCCACTTGCAATGGCTAGCACCAAAGCTGGTCCCCTTGCACAATTCTGGCAGAGTGCATAAATGTTTGGGATGCTGCCTAATATGCGCTATGACAGGGAAAAACTATGAAATAAGCAGTATAGTTGCTAGTACGGTGCAGGGATTCATTTCAGGAACTGAGGATATGCAACCTAAAGTCAAGAAGGCTATGGCTGTTCTCCATCAGTAACTCAAGTATATGTGCATAACTCTTAACTTGATGCTGCCTCATCACCCAAGTGGTGATGTCCATGTGATGCACTGGCAGACTGTGTTCAACAACATACAGGACCATTAACCTAAAAACATTCTGCCATCACAAACAACTAATATGTATGAGCAAGGCACTCACCAGTGGTGTGTGGGTCCATGAATGCACCAACAACTCTCTGAGTCATCAATGGTCTTCCAGCTGTGACAAATGAATAATAAAAAAATATTTTGTATTAGACATTACTTTTCACACATCTCAAGTACATCATTGAAGTCATCTATATGCACATTTAAGAACTGTAACAGTTATGTCTCTGTTCACATTACATACATGAAGGGATGCACTTTGCCTGTCTGACACACAAGACATGACCATTGCAGCCTTAATGACTACAAGACAATCCTGCTATTGTACGTGATCATATTGTGACTATAACTTACTAGACACATTCACAGGTCACTATTTGCCTCATAACGTCAATATACTTGACGTTGGGTAGTCAAATGGGCCTAGAATTTTTCACACATTTTTGTCAGGACACTTGACATGTTAAAATCCCGCCTTGTGTATAAGACAGCTTTTCTTCCAGATATTTATGTGAAATGCTCCTATGGGAATGTGTGTTGCTACAGGCAGTACACCACGACGCCATTATCATCTTGCAATGGAGCATACTTTAGAGGGTGCGAACAGTTGATAAATATTCTGACCCTTGAACTACGAGGATAGACAAGTGATTCCATCAGCACATGTGTTTTCCATATGTGCTGTGTTGTGCAGCTCACATAGGCCCTTCATGTACAATGCAAGTCCTTACAGACTAATGTTTTTGGCCAATATCTATGTATGCTGCATTGCGCAGAGCACTGAGAAACGCAATACAACACTTACTGATTGTTTATCCGCCAGAGAGTACACATTCAGAGGCCTCCCCCTGGTCGCCCTATTATTTCAGGGATTGGTTCTCTGTTAGAACCTTTGTTGACTTTCGTTGACTACTTCTTAGGGCCCCTGGTAAGAGAAATGCCTACCTATCTGCAGGACACAAAGGATGTCCTGAGACTGCTGCCGGACATTGAATTTGACATCGAGACTGACCTTTTGGTTAGCTTCGATGTCGAATCCTTATATACTTGCATTCCACAAGAAGAGACGCTTGAGGCTATTAGGGGTCCCTGAGATGCCAGGGACCTTCACAGTATAACACCGGTTCAGTTAATCATGGAGTGCGCAAGATTGGCTATGACTGAAAACTTTTTTTAAATTTGAGGATATAATCTTTTTACAGGTTTCCGGAACATCAATGGGCAACGTTTTTGCGCCTAGTCTAGCCAATCTCTACGTTCATCTATTCGAACAGGAGTGTGTTCTCAACCACAGCAACCCCTTTCAACATCAGGTGTTGCTGTGGAAGAGATATATAGATGACATCTTTGTCGTGTGGTGAGGTTCTGCCACTGCTGTTTTAGAATTTCAAGTGTGGCTCAACAGTAAGAATAGGTTCCTAAAATTCACAGTAGAATACAGCAAATCCAAGCTTCCCTTTTTGGATATTCTTATTTTCCCAATGCAGGGTAAGCTCGGCAGTGAACTGTACAGGAAACCTTTGACAAAGAATTCCTTACTTACTTTTGAAAGTCACCATCCGATGGCCCTTCATGAAAATTTACCTGTTGGTCCGTTTTTACGAATACGTAGGAATTGCTCAGAAAAAACTGATTTCGATCGACATGCTTAAGCCTTGTCTACACAACTTCAGAATTATGATTACCCTAAACATCAGGTACGACAAGCTTGGAAAAGGGCCTCAAATAATAATCGAGATGGCCTGCTCGATATCCCAGTGACAAAGAAACCGCTAGAGAGATTCACCTTTGTGAATACATTCAGTGTTCTGTCCAACCAAGTACAAAAGCTGGTACAGAGGCAATGGAAGATCTTAATTGTGGCCACTGATATTATTCAAGCTCCCCTCTTTTCATTTAAAAGAGGTCGAAGTTTACGGGATAGTTTGGTTCACACTAGACCGAGATGTGAGAATCTGAAAACAGTCAACACACTATAGGGACCTCCCTGCAGTCCGGGGTCATTACCCGTGCAGGTCTTGTAATGCATATCCTCAGACCCAGAAAACAGAAATTGTGGATATTGGTACTGGAAAACCCTGGATTCTAAAAAAACATACAAAATGAATCACTGATAAAGTGATCTATATGATCACATGTCCGTGTGCGCTGAGGTATATCGGCATGAGGAAACGTAAGATAAAACATAGGATCAGTGAGCATAAGAGCACGATTCGGTGTAATAAACAGTCAACACGCCTGACGAACCATTTCTTGAGTTACAATCACAAGGCTGAAGATATGAAGTGGATAATACTCGAGCAACCATTTATCCCACCTCTTGTCAGTGATTTTGCCAAGTTCCTTTTTATTAAGGAGCAGAAATGGATTTTCAAATTAATTGTGACAGCCAGGGGTTGAATGATGAGATTCCTTGGGCGACATTGTGAACTTGTTTCCCCATGTGTGTCCATCATATTTCTCCACCATTAACCAAGTACTGATCATTAGACCAACCGACATATCTAATGGCTTATACAAAGGCCTTTTCAATATTGGTTTAAAATCAAGCATCGACCTGATAAGATTCCGAGAAAGACACTGTGAATCTGGTTCACCATGTGTATCTATCAATTTCTCCATCATTAATCGATTTTGAATATTAGACCAACTGACATATTTCCAATGGTTTATACAATTGTTCTTCATTATTGGTCTAACTCTAGCCTCAACTCCCTACCTCTTACTAGTCAGACAATGTTTTTAGAGCCCGTTCATGATCTTCCTCTTGAACTTGTTCCATTAGGTTAAGGGCCATCATCTGACACCCAGGAGTCTACATTAAATTTAACCTTACATTACATTTACTTTTATCTCATAACACCATGATCAACAACATTGCAATGTAGTTATGCAGGAGAGCAGTCAATATCTGGCACCTAGCTTATCATGTCATGAATGATATGTCATAGAGAGTATATCTTTATATGCTACTCTACTCGATATGTTTAGAGATACAAACCCCTCATTGGGCTGCAGCTCATGAATATATTGGCACACATTCGGTCTCATAATGCAGGCACATTGGTATTCTCTATAGCCATTTGACGAAACACCACAACAGGTCTAATGGCTTATACTAAGGCCTTTTCAATATTGGTTTAAAACCAAGCATCAACCTGATAATATTCCAAGGGAGACACTATCTGGTTCCCCATGTGTTTCTATCAGTTTCTCCATCATTAATCCATGTTGAATATTAAACCAACTGACATATTTCTAATAGTTTATACAATTGTTCTTCATTATTGGTCTAAAATCTAGCCTCGACTCCCTCCTCTTACTAGTCAGACAATGTTTTTAGAGCCCATTCATGATCCCCCTCTTGAACTTGTTTCATTAGGTTAAGGGCTACCATCTGACATCTAGGAGTCTACATTAAATTTAACCTCATATTACTTTTACTTTTATTTCATAACACCATGATCAACAACATCGCAATGTAGTTATGCAGTAGAGCAGTCAATATCTAGCACTTAGCTTATCATGTCATGAATTATATGTCATAGAGAGTGTATCTTTATATGCTACTCTACTTGATAAGTTTGGAGATACAAACCCGTGATTGGGCTGCAGCTTACGAATATATTGGCACACATTTGGTCTCATAATGCAGGCACATTGGCATTCCGTATAGCCATTTGACGATACACCACGCCATGCTAGTATTTTGCATGCACGGATAAAACAGAGATTTAGTTGCTATCATAAGGACTGTGTCATTTATTTAAGCACATACTTGCATGGCAATTGGCATCTCCTATAGCCATTTGACGATACACAACGCCACGCTAATATTTTGCATGCGCGGAAAATACAGAGATTTAGTTGCTATCACCAGGACCGTGTTATTTATTTAAGCACATACTTGCATGGCAATTGATCCCTAGAAAAAGACACATCGAAATTGACCACAACTCCCTACAGCCTTAGCGTTCTGTAATGACATCGCCGCGCTCTTCTACACATGCGCGTCAGATACAGGCCGTGTCAACCAATACAGCGCCGCGCTTCTGTTGACTGGGTGTGAGTGTTTGATTGGTTCAGATGCTCTGTCCATCACCACCCCCTTTTGTACCGCTTTGTTCGCCATAAGTTGGCAGGGTATGCTCAGATGTGAGTCCCTTGCTCACTTTGCCACTGGATTCAAGCAAGCCTGGCTGAAGACGGCTGAAATGCCAGAAACCGGTCCTAGGAAGCTTGTTTCTGGTCCAGGGAAGGCATGGCTTGGCAGTTCGGGCTGGACTGTTCCCATGAGGCACAGGGTCAGACTGATTTGCATATGGCCATGTCTGAACTGGGGTGGCAGAGTGGGCTAAAGAATGGTGATGGATTAGACCCAGATCTGTTGACTGGGTGTGAGTGTTTGATTGGTTCAGATGCTCCATCCATCACCACCCCCTTTTGTACCGCGCTTCTAACGTATACGTGCTAATCCAGGAAGTGGCTTTCCGGTTTCTTCACATCACACGCTGAGATCGCCCTGTGGGTGCAATTATCAGCATGTCACCTCGCCTGGCCCAATGGTCGCCATGCAGTAAGTGTATTTAATTGAACTGTCCCTGTTTGTTCGGTTACCTCCCCTTAGGCTCAGCCAAGCCCGGGGTACCGACTGACAGGTGAGAACAAGGAAATATCCTTCTATCTAGGTTTTCTCGACCGTTTTATTGTTTTAATTTACTTAAAGCTCAGGGGCCTCTAACATCCAAATAATGATTGCCTAGATTTTTCATATAATATTGGGTTCTGGTCAGACGTGTGGTTATAGCAGACATTAAAAGAGCAGTAACCATGACTGAGTGTTAAACCATGTACAATACAGAAATATGAGACACTGTCTGGGACACTAGCATCAGTCCATTACAGACGTTTTTACGTCTATCCTACTTTGAGAGACCGCGGTGGGAGGCCGTGGCAAACAAAGGTTGTTCAAGCAACAAGGTTTATTGTTTTACTGTTCAAGATGGGAAACTGACATACAGAGATATTCACTCTGTTTGTAACTTATATGTTTACCCATCATATAGAGCGGGCCTCATCCACTGAGCAGATGCCAGGTGAGGTGAGGAGTACTCCCACATAGAGAATGGTGAGTACAAAAATGTACTATGCATTATCTTTTTTTCTTTTGACCATTTCAGCTACTGATAGAGCAATAAATTGGACTTTACTGTCAGTATTTAAAGACAAACTAAAGAGTAACAGTGTTGTAGAATTTCATTACAAGAACAGAGGCTACATTATGCAATGACTTTTAATTGCAGATCCAAGCAGCCGCATCACAATACAAAGGTTCCAATAAGAACACTGAGATAAACTAAGAGAAATAACATAGCAACTATCAGCCTCTTTTAAATGCGGCTCCAAGCAGATAAGTAGCTTATTATCTTCTCTCTCTACTTTTACTAATATTGTCTTTTAGTCAATAATTGATTGATATTGGGGGGTTTGTGCGAAAGGGTGGCTTTACCCCCACCTCCTCCCTCCCTATGGTCTGCAATTTATGGAGATCATCCTCTCCCCCTTTTTCCTACATGCTGCTTAATCTAAACATTTCCTTTCAGGTTGTTTTTTTACAGAGTTTTGGCTAATTCTTAGATCTACCCTTATGCGCCCCGCGAGCGTGGTCTGAGCGGTTCTGACACCTCCTTCGCTCACTGACACCTTTAGCCTCTAGTGGGAAAGGAGCTCTGATCGGATTACAAAGCGAGCGCCTCTTTCATAACGCGAGCGCCTCTATCACCCTTAATGCTCGAATGAGCGGAGCGGTTTGCGAGCGCTGAACTTACCCAGATTTCTAGAGATGAGCGCTCCATTATGCCCGCTCTCCCTTCGCTCGCCTTAATATACAAACACCCACGGTGACTTCGAAAGATCACCGCGGTAGACTCGTTTCTGCAATACGTGCATTAGAGGAAAGATCCCTGGCAAGAGGCACACTTCGTGCGTGTCTAGCCAAGGGTCTTTCTTCCATCTACCGGCAGTTGGAGAATCAGCTCCTCGAGTCTTTTTCAGAGTTTATCTCCAATGCACTCATTTGGATCGGTATTTAGGGAATTTTGTTACCACAAAGCCTATTGTATTAACCCCTTAAGGGAAAATATTGACAACAAAGCCTATTACCTTTAACCCCTTAAGCAGATATATATATATTTTGGTGTTAATAAGCCAATTTTACCAAATTTATTTTGGAAAACAGAGATCCTGGTCCTATAAGGCCAATTTGTGAGACATATATTATATATTTAAACATTTTAAAAAAAGGGGTGAATATTTATCTTTTGTATATTTAAAGAAATAAACCCCGAAAGGCCTTCTCTTTAGGGAGGAGCTTATAAAATCGCTTGGAAAGTATGTGTCTACTTTCACAGCACTCGATAAGGCCCAACATAACATAAGGAGAGTATTTAACAATAATGTTTTTGTGAGGGCCGGAAGAAGGGGCCTTTCTTCCGGCCGATTGAGCCAGAGGCCCTACCAGAGATCACGCCCCTTCGGAAGAGGCTATCAACAATATAACTACAACACCCCCTCCAATCGCGGAAGAGGTAACCGAGCCAGAGGGTCAAGATCGCGAGCTTCATTCATCTCGAATTCTCCAAGTAAGTCCTGCTCCTCAAGTTTTTTTTTTAAAAGATGGGAGGAAATAACACGGGATCCCTGGGTTCTGTCCACAGTGAAGGGCTTTATGATAGATTTTGTTCAAACTCCGTCTCAGGCTTCCTTACCAAGGGACATCCCTGTTTCACTAGAAAAAGAGAAAATAGTAGAGGAGGAGATCTCCTCTATGCTTCAAAAAGGAGCGATAATAGAAGTTCCTTTAGATTCTTTAACTTTCGTAAGCACACTGTTCCTCGTGGAGAAAAAAGGAAAAGGTTGGAGACCGGTCATAAATCTGAAAGGCCTCAACAAATTTCTTGTCTCCAGGCATTTCAAAATGGAAGGAATACATCTCCTGAGAGATCTTCTCCGAAAAGAAGACTGGTTGGTCAAACTAGATTTGAAGGAGGCCTACTTCACGATTCCGATGGCGGTTTTACATCAGCCGTTTTTACAATTCCTATGGAAAAATCATCCAGTTCCAGGCTCTCCCCTTCGGACTTTCTTACGCCCCTTGGTGCTTTACCAAGGTTATGAGAGCAGTAGCCTCCTTCCTGAGGGAAAGAGGCGTTCGCCTTATCATTTACCTCAACGACATTTTGATGTCTCAAGACCTCCATCAAATTCTCATAGATCTGGAAACGGTTATGAATCTGCTAGAAAGTCTAGGATTCATCATCAACAAAAAGAAGTCCATTCTATCCCCCTAAAAATTCCTGGAGTTTCTGGGTTTCACTCTGGACACTTCCAAGTGTCTTCTCCTCTTACGTGCTTCAAAAATATCGAAGATCAAAAAAGAGATTCGACATGTATTGAGACAGGAGGATATCCCTTTAAGGGAGCTGGCAAGACTACTAGGTCTCTTATCTTCCTCCATCCAAGCGATCTTTCCAGGCCCTCTGAATTACCGGGCCTTGCAAAGGATAAAAGCATGGGCCTTGAGGTCCGGTCTCTGGTACGAGGCCCAAATTACCCTAGATTTGGAGGCCAAAGCAGAACTAGACTGGTGGTTGGAAAACCTGGAGGCTTGGAATGGGAAAGCAGTTTTAGGTCCAGAACCAGATTTTGTGTTGGAATCGGACGCTTCGCTTCATGGTTGGGGTCCATACTTCCTAGACCAGAATACGGGAGGGGTATGGTCTCAGGAGGAGTCATCTCACCACATAAATTTCCTCAAACTTACTGCTGGCCTGTACGCCCTTATGAGTTTCAAGCACTCTATACAGGGGAGGTTGGTTGTTCTGAAGATGGACAATGTTTCCGCAGTGGCCTACATCAATCGGTTGGGAGGTACGAAATCTGCGACCTTTCCAACCTGGCCAAGAGACTCTGGATGTTCTGCTTAGAACACAAAATTGCCCTCAAAGCGGAATACTACCCAGGGAAATCGAACGGTTCTACCGATTGGAATTCCAGATTCCTTTCGGACTTCAGCGATTGGAAACTCAACGTCGCTGTCTTCGACTCACTGAATTCTTGCTGGGGTCCATTCGAAATAGACCTCTTTGCGAGCCGTCTCACCTCTCAACTAGAGCATTACTTCAGCTGGATGCCAGATCCCGGTGCTCAAGCAGTGAACGCATTTCTCCAACCCTGGTCAGGGATCAATGCATATGCCTTTCCCCCATTTGCAATGATCCAGAGAGTCTTGCAGAAAGTGAGGCAAGAGCAATGCTCTCTAGTCCTGATGACTCCCTCTGGCCGTCACAAGCGTGGTTCCCCACAGTTCTGGAGCTAACTTACGAACTTCCCTTTCTGATACTTTCTCTAGAAGATCTCCTTACAGACGTAAATGGAGATCCTCACCTCCTGACCCTATCCGGAAGTTTGAACCTTCTTGCTTGGAGAGTGTCAGGAGATCCAACGAAGTCTCAGGACTTTCGACATCAGCTGCTACTCTCCTCAGAGAGTCATGGGCGCCGGGAAATCACTACAGATACAATAATATCTGCAAATCTTGGTTTCGTTGGTGCCTGGAGAGGGATTTGGATCCCGTACAGGCACCTATCGTTGATGTAGTGAACTTTCTGGCTGAACTTTTTGACAAAGGTTTGAGTTATAGATCGATTATTTGCTATAGATCCGCTATCTCTGCGGGTCATGTTCTTGTTAATGGCAAGACAGTCTGTAAAAACGGGATTGTTTGTAGGGTTATGAAGAGCATTAGCCTCAAAGGACCCCCGAAACCGAAATATGATACACTCTGGGATGTGAATTTGATTCTAGATCTTTTCACCTCTTGGCCCGACAATTTTCTTTTGAATAGAAAATTTCTCTCTATTAAACTCGCCACTCTTCTTTGCCTTATCTCTTGTCGTAGAGTTTCTGACGTTAAAGCTCTGGAGATCTCTAACAGGTCCTATAATTTGTTTGGAGTCAAATTTGAGCTCCACAGAAGAACCAAGACCATGTCTGACTCAATCTTTTATCCTCGTTTCGACCCTTGCCCGAAACTTTGGGTAGTTGAATGTATGAAAGCTTATGATCAGACAATGTCTAACCTGCGGTCTATTGATGAGAATCAGCTCCTTATTTCCTTCGTTAAACCTCATAAGGCCATTTCCTCCACTTCAATTGCTAGATGGGTTAAGTCCGCTATGACTCTAGCAGGTATCGATATAACCAAGTTTCAAGCTCATTCTCTCAGAGGTGCTATGGCGAGTAAGTCACTTTGGTCCGGAGGTAAGTTGGATGATATTCTTAAAGCTGCCGACTGGTCTAATGCTAGTACCTTTGCAAGACACTATTGTAAACCAATTGAACACATGTCTAATGTCGTTTTACAAGGCTACCAACATGCATAATGAGGCCTCCGTTCTTGTAATGAAATTGCGATTCTCCTATTAACTAACATGCCTAGAGAATCTAGATTTCATTAAAGACATGGAGGCTCACATTATCCCACCCATCCCATTCCCTGTTTGGTATTTGGTGTCTTATTATTATTCTCACT
Organism: Lissotriton helveticus; assembly: GCF_964261635.1. Lineage (NCBI taxonomy): Eukaryota > Metazoa > Chordata > Amphibia > Caudata > Salamandridae > Lissotriton > Lissotriton helveticus. The sequence continues at coordinate 560,702,840 of NC_136063.1, forward strand.
TATAACCTGATTGCTCATGTTTTTTCATTGACATGTTATTTGTAATATGTTTGCATTGACATGTGATTTAAATTGTTAAACTCGTTGTGATTACTCTGTTCCTTTGGACACAATTTTCATTGCTCTTTTTTTTCAGATAACCCTTCTGCTTGAGCTACGTTGGATGGTTTCTCACTGGCTGGTCACCTTCTTCAACTCTTGTTTGGATTTCATTTCGAATTCTCTCCTTTCTACTGGATCTTCTTTTCGCCTGATTTAAAAGAGGCTGATAGTTGCTATGTTATTTCTCTTAGTTTATCTCAGTGTTCTTATTGGAACCTTTGTATTGTGATGCGGCTGCTTGGATCTGCAATTAAAAGTCATTGCATAATGTGAGCCTCCGTGTCTTTAATGAAATCTAGATTCTCTAGGCATGTTAATAGGAGAATCGCAATTTTCTGGATCCTTTCCTGTAACAAGTTTTTATGTTGAACTATATTTCAGGAATGAACGTGAAGTTCCTGTGACCTCCGACAACTAAATTGGGACTCACAGGAGCTGGTAGGGTGTATCGCATCCAATTCCTATTATTGTTTTTCATGCACAATTCTTAGTCACAATTGCAGTAGCGCAGTATTAGATTGGTCCTGACGAAAGCCTGGTTTAATGACACCTTTATGGCTGAAACATGTAGACCTGCCTATTTCTCGCTAATGATAGTTATTCTTTCAAACTATCAGCACTTTGTTTTTAAACTTGACACTAGGATAGTGTCTAATAAAGGTATTTGTAGTGTCCTAGTAGTCAATTTTAACTTTTGCACACTAATCACTTTTCCTTACTTTTTTGCACTGCAATTTTTCAGCACCACTGTTAACAACGTCACTGTGGCTGTATCGATCACTGGGTTGTAAACTTCAGTGTATTACTCTCCATCATGTGATGCAAACTGCACTGTTCATACAATCTACAGTAAATCCCAGATGATGATGCTCTGCCATTGGGGTGGGCTGATGGGATTCTCCTTCACTGTGTGAAAGTTCGGTCCAGACTCTGCAGCCCATTTCTGTTTCTTACTTGTCTCACTGCTTACACACCGGTAGTTTCTTGCTGTTTTTCCAGTTGTATTGTGGGGATTTGATACTACCTGGTCTTTAAATATTGACTCCCTAGGACCCCCTTTTTCTAAGATTTTGTTAAGGAGCTACACATTCATGCACATGATCATTCATTGACATCAATGCTGCCACACTTGCACAATGGTGCAAGTGTGGCTGTGTTGGAGCTATGCATCTTAGGTTTACCAAACCGGGATGGCCTCATCGTGTTGCGGGTAGGACATTGTGTAACTGACTACAGTTGTTGAACAAGACAGCACACTATGATATCAAACAACTTACCACCTTGCCTGCCAAAAATGATCCCCAGGTGATCATGTAGGTCTCATGCCCAACACAATCCTGCCGTTAGTGCTTCCACTGGTGGACAGTCCTGTACATACCAAATATTCGCATCATGTGGTTGTGGATATGCTCCTACCTCACCTTCCTGGTCTTCACATCATAGCCCTGGAGGGTTCGTCCCCCACTTTCCAACATCTGTGTCAAAAAGAACTTGATTAGCCAGAGGAAGCCCCCCAATGCCCCATCTGACATCTTGCCCTCCCTACCCTGACCCAACATCTCCAAAACACAACTAACCACACTAATATGAAATAACACCCAAATTATTACTTCAAATAACAGTAGAAACTACAACTATACCCTTAAGACAAACTCCTTACAAGATAATCATAAAGACGCAAAAAACACATAAGGACAAAGACACAGGACTCAACAGGGACAGTAGACTAGACACAGAACCACTCTCTTACACACCAACACTAGCAGACACCTCTCAACACCTCCCCAACTCTCAACAGACACTTACATTGTGGTCAAAAGAGAAAGTGAAAGCGTACAGTACTACTCCCGAGGAACATGATGCAGGCTGGCACCACTTCCTGGGCATTTGCGGCCCTTTGTGTGACTTTGCGTGGAAAATCTAGCCACTATGGGGTAAGTGGGAATATTTCCCTGTAGAAACATGTTAAACAAAGGGTTCTGGCAGATCAGGTCGATTACCCCTTTCAAGGTTTGCCCGGCGTCAGCCGCTTCTCACCCAACTCACGATTATCAAATAAAGAGGCAGGCGCTGGAGACTGGAAGGCAGGAAACAGGAGTTTATTTCCGACGGAGCAGAACACATCAGATCAGACAACGAGGTATCGTTTCGAGGTGCTCTAATCGCATCTCTGAGGCCTGGCCTCTTATACACAGTTTTATGGCTTTATTACATTTGTGACATCCATGGTATTGCTTTGAAGTACGGAAAAGGCATCTTTGGAATCCCCGGTTCAGGCCCGTTCCCACACATATCTACAGTAGGAGTCCCCACCCCTAATCTCAGCATGATGGCTATCGCGCAGCTGGACATTCCGCTGGGAACAGAAGTGCGGGTAATCGATCGGATCTGGGGGTGTGAGGGCATTGATTAATCCCCGCTCCTTTGAAGTGAGGCGAGGTCCTACTGTAGGGGCAATAAACTGCATCTGCTGGGCTAAGTGATGGCCTGGGATCAGGTCGAACAATCGGGCAAGGAGGAAGAGGTTATCAAAGGGCCTGTTTTATGAATGAGATGAAAGGGTGTGGGGGGTTCAGCACGGGATGTGGCTCGGAGGCAGGGTCGCGCAGGAGGTGCGTTTAGGGCCCAAGCAGGAGAGACCGGGGGCTGTCAGGGGGGGGGTGTGCTTGCGAGGCCGGGGAGTGAGGGGGTGAGACGCGCTGGCTATCGGCAGCGAGGCCGGGGAGTGAGGGGGTGAGACGCGCTGGCTATCGGCAGTAGGCAGAGAGGCCATGGCACCTAAAATGGCTGCTGCGCATATTTGTGCGTGTGTCTGAGGAAATGGACAAGATGGCGCAGATGATGTTCAGCTCACAAACTAGATTTCAACAGTCCTCCCTTTTAACATGTCTCGCCAACTTGTCAATTCGGATCTATCCCCATAAGGCCACGTATTTCTACTTCATAGAGGGGACTCATATGTTCAGTTCCAAAGTCCAAAGTCTTAGGGCACATGCAGTTGGCAATGAGTAAACACAAAGGTGGCAAGCATTGAATACCTAGGCAACACCCACACAGTACCACGACCGGTATCAAGATAAATGTAAACAACCTCCATCCCCAGTCCTTCAAAGTACCCCAGAACCAGCTCCCAAGCGACCATCCTTCCTGCTCCTGGTGAACCTCCGAGGAAAGTCTGTGGAGGTGCTCGATTGATTTGTAGACTGGGGGCGAGTTATCTGGCACGTAGGTGCAACAGCTAGACCCGATGATGCGGCATGCTCCTCCACGGTCGGCTAGAACCACATCTAGAACAAGGCGGTTCTGAAGAGCCACCAGGCGGACTGCCTGAAGCTCGGCCGTATTGTTAGTGAGGATGCCAGCCGTGATGTTCATGGTCGTTTCTACTGCCTGGGTCAGGTGTCGGATGGCGCGGCTGTTTGCCATTGGGCCCCACAGAGGGACAAGTCCCTTCACTGCATCCAGGAACTGTGCTCCAGTGGAGTCGGCTTGTTCAATGTCTCTTGCGCGCTTCTGCCGGTGATGGTTTGCTGGGGCCACATACGTTGGAGGGAGAACGAAGGCGATGTAGCAAGTACCCCCCCAACCTTTTGGAAGCCAAGTGTAAGCTTTGGTGCCACAAACAAAGTACATATTCGGAGAAGCAACAAAGGACGGGGGATCAATCGAGTCCAATGTTCTGGTGATGCGGCAGGAACTGTGGCCCACCAGCTGTGTTCCCAGGCCCTCGAGGCACACGAGGCCCGTGACGTTCATAACAGACAGGGCCACAGTCAGTTTGGCAGCAGTTCGTTTCCGTAGGTAGGAGAAGGTGGGTCTGGCTGGATTATGGAACACCTGCATTTCGACTCGTTCTTTGGCAGGGATGTCCATCTGGAAGGAGGGACCAGAGGTCAAAGGACAGAAGGGAGCAGATGTTCTTCCGGTTTTGTTCAGCCAGAACCCATGGTAGAAGTGTGACACTGTTTGACCTGAAGTGGCGTTGTCCTTGTAGCTCTCTTGCAAGAGAATCAACCAGGCAAGGCAGGAGCCGTGAACTGAGAAAGGGGAAGGGATGAAAGGGATGGAGTGTCCGGTGGCATGCGGGAGCAACCCGCAGATCCAGCAGTTGGTGGTGTTGGCGGCAAGGTTGTGTTGGTGCAACAGTTGCACGAAGGAATTGTTCCAGAACTCCTTACGCCTTTCTCGGAGCTGAGGCGAAAGAGAGATCAGGTGATGCTCTTTCATAGTGGTTGGCTGTGCAGTGGTCAGCAATATCTGATGAGCGGGTGCGCTCTCTTCCACGATCCAGAAGGAAGTCATGAGGAGGAGGCAAAAGAGGAGGACAATGAAAAGGGCAATTGTCTTCGATTTGTGTATACTGTCAGTCTTTGGGTTCCGGTAGTGGGTATTTCTGGTTGCTTCCATCATCTTCTTATCTGGCGCTTCCATCATCTTCGAGGTGCTCGGTAGTGGGCAGAACCGCAGACTTCGCTTAGCTTCTCTCCGGGTAACCCTTGGTTGTGTTTAGGCTACCGTTCTGAGGTTCAACTCAGTCTGTGGTCTACTTAGCCGAAGCTCCCTCCCTTCGACGCAGGAAATACCCTTCCCTGGATGGCACAGTGGGATCAGAGATTTTTGCAAGTTCAAGTGCCTCGGTATCAGGATAACAGTTCAGTGATGGCCGGTCTTTGTTCAGCAGTTCTTCTTGGGTGCTGACGTTTTCCGTCGTGGCCAGGGTCGAGGAGACCTTCTTACAGTGGTGTGCGTGCAGCCAGTGTCGTTTCCCCTCCACTCGAAGAGCCGTCCGGGTGGTGATCAGTACTTGCCAGGGGCCCGTCCACCGGGGTTCCAGACTCTTTGCCCTTTGGAAATTTCGGATCAGCACATAATCCCCCGGTTGGATATCGTGACCCGGACCCCTGGAAGCATCGGGGATGGCCTGCTGCACCTGCTGATGAATGACAGACAATGTTTTAGTCAATTTGCACAAGTAATCAGACAGTAGGACGTCCGGGACGTCGTGAATGGAGGTCGGTTTAGGGGCAGTCCAGAGGTTCATCGGTCGCCCAAATACAACCTCGTAGGGGGTCAAATGGTGCTTAGTGGGAGTGGAGCGCATCGATAGCAATGCCAGTGGGAGGGCATCTGGCCATTTAAGTCCTGTGGTGGCCACTATCTTCGACAGTTTTAGTTTCAGAGTGGCGTTGTGTCGCTCAACTAAGCCAGCAGATTGGGGGTGAAAGACTGCATGAAACCTCTGTTTTACACCCAACCCTTTCAAGATTAGTTGGATAACTTCAGCGATGAAGTGGGGGCCGTTGTCGCTCCATAGAATTCGACAAAGACCATAGCGAGGGAAAAACTCTTTCAGCAGTACCTTGGCAGTGGTCATGGCAGTGTTATCAAGGGTTGGATAGGCTTCTACCCATTTGCTGAAAGCACACACAATGACTAATACATACTTCAGGCTTTGACATCTTTCTAGTTGGATGTAGTCCATCTGGAGGACCTCAAAAGGATGGTCGGGGACCCCAAACCCTCCCCGGGGTACCACAGTTCCTTTCCCAGGGTTATGTTGCAGGCAGATAAGGCATTGCTGGACCAGGCGTCTGGCTGAGTCGGGGATTTTGTCGTTGTGCCAGACCTTGGAGACGAGTTCGGTCATGGGGGCAGATCCTATGTGTGCAGGGGAGTGAGCCATAGTCAGTATGGGGATCAGGTATGAATTGGGTAGCAACCATTTGTTAGTGTCCTTTGTCCGCCAGCAGCCTTCATCGTCTTTCATTCCCACCCGTGTCCATTCAGTCAATTCGTGTGGTGAGCTGGCCATCTGGATGTCCCTAATCGTTTCCCTTGCGTCAGTCCATTTTTCTGCTTGTTACCTGGTCACATACATGCGTGTCGTCGTCCTATTCTCAGCTGTGGTTCGGGCGGTGATGTCGGCCAGTGCGTTTCCCTGTCCGACTAAGTCTGTCACCTTCCTGTGTGCCTGGCATTTGATTACAGCTAATCGTTTGGGGAGGAGAACTGCTTCAATCAGGGCGGAGATTAGATCTCCGTGGAGGATGGGCGTGCCGTGGGACGTCAGGAATCCCCTTTCTCTCCACAAGAGTCCAAAATGGTGACCCACTCCGAAGGCGTACTGGCTGTCCGTGTAAATGTTTGCCGTAGTCCCTGTCGCTATAATACATGCTCGTGTGAGGGCAATCAGTTCTGCCGCCTGTGCGGATCGTTGCGTGATGCGGGCGGTTTCAACTACAGTTCGGGCTGTGGTAACTGCATAGGCAGCTGAGGTGGTGCCGTCGGGGAGTTTTATGCAAGAGCCGTCTACCCATAGCTCTCCGTCAGGGTCTGTGAAGGCGGTGTCTCGGAGGTCAACTCTACTCCTAGTCTGTTCGTCTGTGAGGGTCACACAGTCATTTATGGGGGGGACATTTGGGTAGTTTTCGGGCAGGGGCAACAAGGTGGCTGGGTTCAGTGTGGTGCATCTTTTCAGCGTGATGTGGGGTGCAAGCAGAGTCAGTTCGTATCCGGTCAGTCGTGCGCTAGTCAGGTGTTGCGTCTTAGTCTGGTTTAGGAGGGTGTTAACAGCATGGGGCACTAATACCGTGAGGGAATTCGAGAGTACGATCCCCTCACTTTGTCGGATAGAGACAGCAGCGGCAGCTACGGCTCGAAGGCAGGCAGGCAAGGCTCTCGCTACGGGGTCAAGGGTGGCAGAGAAATAGGCACATGGTCGTTGCTTGGGGCCAATAGTTTGAGTTAGGACAGACAAAGCGCACCCCTCCCTTTCGTGAGTGTAGAGAGAGAAGGGCTTGGTGTAATCGGGGGTTCCTAGGACTGGCGCAGAACAAAGGGCGTCTCGAAGTTCTTTGAAGGAGGATTGGCATTCGGGGGTCCAAGGGAGTGGGAAGGGGACATCTTTGGCTAGTAGGGAAAGTAGTGGCTTTACAATGAGGCTGAAATTTGGCAACCACTGCCGGCAGAAGGAGGTGAGGCCTACCAGGGAGCGGACTTGTTTCTGGGTCTTTGGGACAGGGGTTTCTAGAATGGCTTGAATTCGATCGGGTGTAAGCTTTCTCCCGTCTTTGGACAAGAGGTGGCCTAGGTAGGTGACCTGGGGTTGGCAGAATTGCAACTTCTTCTTGGAGACCTTGTGGCCATTTTCCGCGAGGAAGTGCAGGAGTTGGATGGTGGCTGTGACTGCAAGTGGAGTGGTGTCGGCCGCCAAAAGGATGTCATCGACGTACTGTATCAACACCACTCCCTCCGGTAGCTGAACGGCGTCCAGCTGTCTCTTGAGGGCCTGGCTATAGATGCTGGGACTTTCAGTGTAACCTTAGGGAGCTCTACAAAATCTATATGAGCGGGATTTTAACGTGAAGCCGAAAAGGTAGCGGCTGTCTGGGTGGATGGGGTGGAGAAGAAAGCGTTCTTGAGGTCTATTACAGTGAAGGTGGTGGCTGTGGAAGGAATCAGGGTCAGAATGGTGGCGATATCTGAGACTACGGGGTACTGAGGTACAACTACCTTGTTGACCTCTCGAAGGTCGATGATGAAGCGGTACGCTTTCTCATCTCCCTCGCCCTGCTTCTTCACAATGGGTAGGATAGGGCTGTTGCAAATATTGCTGACTACTTCCTCTACCACTCCTGCCTCTACCAGGGACTGGATTATCATTACCAATGCCTTCTCGCCTTCGGGCGATATCCGATACTGTGGGAGTTTTGGGAGTATCGCATCTTGGCGAACAGTTATGCGCACGGGGTCGATGATCATTCGTCCTACATCAGCGTCAGTTTTAGCCCACAGATACAGAGGTAGAGAGTCAAGTAAGGATGCGTCAGTGTCAGAGATGGAGAACATGTGTCGTGCGGGATGAGGTCTGAGCAGAGTTGGGTTATCGTACAGAATGACTCGAACTCCGTCTTGTGAACACCTGATAGTAGCTCGGAAATGTTTCAGTAAGTCAAGTCCCATAATGGCATCGGGGGTATTGGAGGAAAGCAGAAATGTCGTGTCAGTGGGGTTACTGTCCAAGTCGAAGGAGACCGGTGCGGATAAGGGGTTAGTGGAGGGCGTTCCATCAAAGCCTATTGATGTTATGTGTGAGCCAGACAAGGGTGCCCTTGGAATCAGTCGTTTAGATAACGCACTACGTGTCGCGCCAGTGTCTACCAGGAATGGAGACTTTGTACCTAGGACCTTAGCGGTGACATAAGGACCTTGCTGGTCAACATAGAGCTCGACTGGATCCCTTCCTTGCCCTTGGCAGTCCTATGCAAAGTCGCGGGCATTGTCGCAGTCAGACTGTTGGCACTGATTCTGTCGCGGACGGTCAAACGTGTTCGGTCTGCCAGGTCTGTCATTGTTGGTGTCGTGGGTGTGCCCTCGTCCCTGCCCTCTAGTCCTGGGGTCATTCGTCATGTCCCTCGTCTCTTTATTTTTAATCATTTCCAGGAGAACCGGACATTGAGACTTCCAATGGCCAAATCCTTTGCAAAACGCACACTGGTTCTCATCGAGGTCTGTTCGTGGAGCGCCGGGTGTGGGTGTGCGGTCTCTAGGGGGTGGATTTCTAGGGGCATTCGACTGGTAGTTTCCTCTATACTGTTCCCTTCCTGTCGTCACTCCTTGCAATTGAGCAATCATCACTCGTTCTTTCAAGTCCTTTTTCTTTTTCTCTGTCGCCCTATCGTTCTCGTTCTTTTGGTGTTCGTAGTACTGAGCCATCTGAAGGATAGCTGCAGGTTTGGAGGCCCCCCAACTACTCTCGCTCGTCTGTAACTTTTGGGAGACCTCTTGCGATAGACCCTTTACGTAGTTTTGCACGAATAGGTGTTGTCCGGTTGCAGTGGTCATGTCTTGGCCACTGTAGTCGGAGAACACTGTTTCAAATCGGGAGAAGTATTCTGATACGTCTTCCTGGGGTTTATGACGGCAAGCCGTGACTATCGACCAGTCTACCTTCTTCTCTGGGATCAATGTCTTTAGCTTCTGAACTATTTTGTCCGGGAGTTCCAGTATGTCTTTTACAGGTTTCTTTCCGGGCTCTCGCTGTCTATCTAGTTCACTGAGTTGATTCCAGGTATGTCCGAACAGATCTGTGTGGTCGGTTTTCCGGATTTGCTTCCACACGTCAGCCGGCAGACATAGCCCGAAAAACAAGTCAATGTCCGCTAGAGTCATTATTGTTGAACCCAAGGCTGTACCTAGTTCGGTATAAAATGCTGTCGGGTTCTTTCTTAAATCGGGCAGGGTTTGCCTAAAAGTTAAAATATCTTGCCGATCCCATGGTTGATAAACCCAGTTGTACACAACCCTCCCCTTTGCATCTGCGTGGTTGATATCGTTGTTTGTTCCCTGACCTCGCGGGGGAACCCAGTAGGGGGCGGCTTCTCTGATAGGCATCATAGTGGTGGCTACTTCTGATGAGGACCCAGTCGTGTCAGGGACTGTAATCTTAACTTCTGGTTTCTGTTCCGTGAGGTGGCGGAAGACCTCAAGCGTTTGCATGAAGAGGTCCGTCACGTCATGCACAGCCTCGTCTCCAACATTGACTTTTCTATATAAAGCTGTCAGTTTAGCAGGACCCTGATTCTGATACCTATCCTCATATGCGTTCAGAGTGTGGTAGCTAAACCGTAAAACGAAATGCCGTCTGTGACTACCGGCATGTGAATTGTGCATATCTATCGTGTATTCTTCGCTCTCCTTCCGTTCTACCAGTGTCTTTACTATCTTGTCAATTCCATCCCGCTCATCTTTGCTCAATCTACTCAGTCTGGCTGATAGCTGCTTGCTAGTCTCGAGCTCATCTGATGTCGTTACTAATGCGGTCGGTGCGGAGGCCGTGAGGGCTGGGGTACCAGCTCCAAGGTCATTCTCATTTACACTTGGAGCTGGCAGGTGCTGTCCTAGAGGTTGGGAGGGGGCATATGGGGGGGGGCATGTAGATGATCGGAGGACCTAGCAGTAACTCATCGTTCGCCCGTTGTTTGGAGGGTAGCTCAGGGTAGAGCGTAGAGGGGGTCCTAACAGGGCATTGGCCTGCCGACTCAGATTCCTGCTTTTGTCTGGCCTCCTTTCTTTCTTTTATTTCTTCTTCTAGTTTCTTAGCGGTCAGGTGGGCTGCCTTTCGTAACTCTTTTCCTATTCTTGCTTCTTCTCTTTTCTTTCGTTGTTCTGTTTCTTTGCGCCACATGCCGAAACTATCAAGCATAGTGGGCGTTGTTTTATCATTACAAAGGGCTGTTTCCAGCACACTTATTTTTGCGTCATCGAAGGATCCTATCAGTGGCCACTGACTTTCCTGATCCTTTTTAGTATATTTATGCCATAACTTACTATAAGCTACGGCGACTAGTCCATACTTTAAAAACATGTCCTTATTAGGGGTGCCCTCCAGAGGAGCCGGATGATCCACCTCTAATAAGCGGTCTGGGCTGAACCAACTACTGAACAATGGGGAGAAGATAGGCATGACGGGTTACAATGGGGACAAAAGTCTGCACTACCTATCCTTCACTACTTTGCGAAGACTAGACAGAACATTTCTATTCTACAGTATTCGCAAATAGGGAATACCCTCAGAGAGAGAACCAATTCCAAACAGTCAATGTTCGGACAAACAATCAATCAATCAAATGAGGAATAAAATAGGCGCAACGGGTTACAACGGGGGCAAAGGCCTGCACTACCTACCCTTTCACTGTTTACAAAGACTAGACAGAATATCTCTATTCCACGTTATTTGTAAGCAGAGAATACCTCCACAGAACCAATATCGAACAATCAATGTCCGTTCAATCAAACAATCAGTGGCGAGAAAGAAATAGGCATGACGGGTTACAACGGGGGCAAAAGCCTGCGTTACCTATTCTTCACTATCTGCAAAGGAGGACAGGATACTTTTATCCTTCCCCGTTTGTAGACAGAGAATTCTCGAGAAAGCAATCCTCGAACAAACAATGTTCGGGCAACCAATCAATCAGTGGGGGAGAAAGATAGGCACGACGGATTACAACGGGGGCAAAAGCCTGCGTTACCTACCCTTCACTACCTGCAAAGGAAGAGAGAATACTTTCTATTCCTCTCCGTTTGCAGACAGAGAATCTCCAAGAGAACCAACAATTCGAAGAGTAATACTAGTATTTTCCAATCAATCAATCAAATATTTCACAGTTTGTCGTGTTACACGACCTTACCCGGACCGCATGGACAGTTTCCTGTCTTCCGATTCCAGCGCCCGATCGTCCTCTATCTTCTGTCGCGGCACTCCTGATGGTTCCCAGTCAGGACCGTAGATCACTCGAGAGAGGTCTGTTCGGAACCAGTGAAGTTCGGATGATCGGCTGCCAGACGAGGGTCTATCGGGCAGGTGCACTTCCCGATCGTTGCAGTCGTTCACTCCGTCGTCAGGACCTCTCCCTCTGGATCCACGTGTCGCTGATGGGCCCCACGTTTGGGACGCCAATTGTTAAACAAAGGGTTCAGGCAGATCAGGTCGATTACCCCTTTCAAGGTTTGCCCGGCGTCAGCCGCTTCTCACCCAACTCACGATTATCAAATAAAGAGGCAGGTGCTGGAGACTGGAAGGCAGGAAACAGGAGTTTATTTCCGACGGAGCAGAACACATCAGATCAGACAACGAGGTATCGTTTCGAGGTGCTCTAACTGCATCTCTGAGGCCTGGCCTCTTATACACAGTTTTATGGCTTTATTACATTTGTGACATCCGTGGTATTGCTTTGAAGTACGGAAAAGGCATCTTTGGAATCCCCGGTTCAGGCCCGTTCCCACACATATCTACAGTAGGAGTCCTCACCCCTAATCTCAGCATGATGGCTATCGCGCAGCTGGACATTCCGCTGGGAACAGAAGTGCGGGTAATCGATCGGATCTGGGGGTGTGAGGGCATTGATTAATCCCCGCTCCTTTGAAGTGAGGCGAGGTCCTACTGTAGGGGCAATAAACTGCATCTGCTGGGCTAAGTGATGGCCTGGGATCAGGCCGAACAATCGGGCAAGGAGGAAGAGGTTATCAAAGGGCCTGTTTTATGAATGAGATGAAAGGGTGTGGGGGGTTCAGCACGGGATGTGGCTCGGAGGCAGGGTCGCGCTGGAGGTGCGTTTAGGGCCCAAGGTGGAGAGACCGGGGGCTGTCAAGGGGGGGGGTGTGCTTGCGAGGCCGGGGAGTGAGGGGGTGAGACGCGCTGGCTATCGGCAGCGAGGCCGGGGAGTGAGGGGGTGAGACGCGCTGGCTATCGGCAGTAGGCAGAGAGGCCATGGCACCTAAAATGGCTGCTGCGCATATTTGTGCGTGTGTCTGAGGAAATGGACAAGATGGCGCAAATGATGTTCAGCTCACAAACTAGATTTCAACAAACATGTATTTTGCGAGTGTTTTACATGGCAGTGTACATGTTTTACATGGCGTGAAGTAGCGGCAACATTATTGCCGCTAGGTACTAGTTAATCACAAATATACCATGTTGCAGGATTTAAGATGCCTAACAACACCATGTGGCTATGGGATTTGATCTGTGTTATGTAGATGACTCTAGTCAATCTGATATGTCTTTATATCAGTAATCCAGAGCTGTCAACATGCACTTGTTCCTCACATTGCTGCCTATCCCTACCTAGTCATGTGTGTTAGAAAATGCATGCATCAGTGGTAGTCATAATGGTTAGCATTGGTTGTATGTGTGACTACATATGAGACTATTACCTCACACATTGCTGTGATGTCTGCACCAATTTAATGGGCTTTCAAAATACATGAACTTGAACAACAGGCAGTCACTACTTGTATAGAAGAATTATGATGCAGCATACAATACGAAGGCTTGACTACAGATTGACATTTGAGTATTTGCTTAGCTGGAGGCAAAGATGTGCACATTAATGACGGGCTGTGCAAAGGCACTCATGGGTATGATTTCAAGAGGCTCTTCAGTGCATTTTAAAGGCTGCAAAGTGGCAAATATTTGTGTACGGTGTCTATCGACCATATCCATTGTCATGTTAGCGATGCATGTACAATATGGTGTTACTTGGTGTAAGGATCATCTTCTGTCAGACACAATTGCCCATCAGTCCAGCGTGACAGTGATACACATCTTGGAGCTAGAAGAGAAAATGATATGATGGCTGGACAGATAGCGGTCAAAATATTTGATGTAAGTAAGCCCTCCATCACTTTTCAGCCTCTAAAGGCTACAAGAGCTTACAGAGACATGTAGAACCAAGAAAAGCCCACCTCAAGGAGGAGTGGGGGCTTGGCGGTGCGGGAATCACCCGAGTCTACTCTTACCCTCCTTATATAATAAAGTGGACCTGGAAACCTTCGTCTGCAGAGAGAACCACCTTTATTACAATAGCCTGGGCTATGGAACAGAGTACCAAGCATGTCAGAGACAAAACCCAGGAGGCTGCTCCTTTACTCCACAGCGAACAAGCCTTATATACATTTTTATTCCACTCGTTTGGCATTCAGTCCATTGTTCAATCAAGGCGGTGTTTGATGTTGATGACCTGATCAAGGCTCGGCATTCAGACCATTGTTCAATCAGCTTGATCAAGACTCGGCATTCAGACCATTGTTCAATCAGCTTGATCAAGGCTCGGTCAGTCAGACCATTGTCCAGATGACCTGATCACGGCGTCAAGGATATTTACCAAGCAGGGAGCAGAAGATGAAAAACAAGCTTGTTTACAGAGGGCGTAGGTGTCTCATGGCTCTCTGTTGATGAATTGGTTAACTGCAAAGAACAGGGGGCTTGGGTATGTGATAGTTATTTTAGTGTCAGCAGAAATGGAGGCTGTAGGCAGGGTGTTGTCACGAGATGGCAAGTAATGGAGGAATGTAAGGAAATTAATAGGACCTAGTCAAAACGTATTTTCTTCAGACACCTCTGATAAGTTATTAAGAAATGTATGCACCATAATTCAGAATGGAGCAGCCATGACCACATTATGCAGATGTCAACACCCCCCACAAAGAAATGTACAAACATCTTGTAGACCCAGAGTCCCAGGAAAACAGGACATTGTTGGCTGAAAACATCAATGCTGCACTTTACACTGTGCACTCCTTACAACAGCAAGACGTCCAATGCCTGTGAGCGCAGACAGTCCACATGGGCTTGAGACCATGCTGTGCTTTTGTATGAGACCCAGAGTGGTAGACACAGGTCCTGCAGAGTTACTACAAATTGACGCTGAAGGCGGTGCCTGCATCATGCATGAGTCTGTGGACCCTGGCTGTATAAATTGATGTCTTCAGCAATGATCCTGACCAAGTGGCAAAGTCTGGCATGTCAGATGTAGACACATTGTTGGCATGAGAAGCCCGCATCATGCACCTTGTGGTGGTGATCAATCGAGGTTCTCCTGATCAGGAACAAAAGGTAGGCTACTTTGCATGACAAGCACCAACACTACATTGGGTTACAGGGGAAACATCCTATTTCGTGCTGCACCTCTCAACCTCACACATCATGCTGGAGGAGGTTGTGCTGCCCGATTGCTGTGGAGGGTGAGGCCCCTGACCTGCACCAATCTTGTGTAGCATGGGACCTGTGACTAGGCAACTAAGAGGGGCAGTTGCATCTCATGCATCTGGAGGTTCCCCTGCATACTCAGAGTACACTGGTGTACCCAGGCTTGTGAAATCCAGACTGACAGAGGATTCAGCTGGCTGAGTCACTGATTCGGAGGGGGGGGACATTTGAGGCCTGGTGTCGATGTCCAGGGTGGAAGATGGTTTGGTGTGAAGTGGAGGAGGCCCATGGGTGGTATCTGCCCAAAAGCCATGGCCACACTGCATGTACCGCCCAGATTTCCATGGGAAATTTGGAACATGTAATTTGTTTGACAAAGTTGACAATCATGAGGCAACTGGGTGGTGCAGCCTTTCCTCAGCCCATGTTATAGAGCTCCTGGGTATGCAGTGGATTTCACATGGTGCTATCCAGGCAGAGATTTCCGTCTAACATACACCTGACTGGAGGAGAGGGGCTAGTTGGCCGCAATGGGCTGCACACACAGGCCGTACTTGGTGCCTGGCCATCTAGCACAACAATGTGTTTTCAAGAGTATTGTGTACATTCCTTGAGAGATGCAACTGTATGTGACATTGCCATCTCATTTTAGATGCATTGTCGTATTTGTGTTCAACTGTGCCTGCAGATGTAGGGCTATTTTGCATGGTGTAGTTGTGATTAACCCTAGATTACACACATCATGCAATTGGCATTTGTAAAATTGTAGTGGCCATCCAGAGAGAGGTGATGCAGCTTCATTGTGCTACCATGTTTTTGGGGGTCCATCTTACCCAATACAATGAACATTCGCAATGGAATTGCTTGTATGTTACTCGCATGTTTTGGCTGTACTTATTGGTTTCCCTGTTCCACTTCACTCATGTGTATGGCGGTTCTCTGTTTTAGGGGTGTAAACACAGAGTAAGTGTGATGGGATGAGATTATAGCCAGTTCTCCACATTTATTGCCATGTCATACTCATGTTGTTATGCATGTTACTTCAACACTTTCTGGCCATTGTATTTCCAGGTCTATAGTCCTACATACATATTGTTGATTGCTGATGCCTTGCCAGTTGTCCCATGGCTGACCTATGTGTCATTGTTTGTGCATATGAAACTATAGTATTGTTAGATCAGTGCAGTGTTGAAGGATGAATCATTCACAGTGTTAGTGATGCAATATATGTGCTTATTTGTCATTACAGTGATGAATATATACCTTTACAACGCGGATTTTACTCCGCAGTACAAATCACAACGCGGTTGTTACAATGACTGCGTTGTAACCACGCAATACCATTACTACGCAAGTCATTACATCGACTTGCAGTAGATGGCGCTATAACATTAGTAATGTATAATTTACTATTCCAACTCCAGCCTACGTAACAGTAGGGAAGGTGTTGGAATAGTAAACTATACTCTTCCTTATGTTAGAGCGTCATCTACTGCAAGTCGATGTAATGACTTGCGTAGTAAGGGCACTGCGTGGTTTCAACGCGGTCGTTGTAACTACTGCGGTGTGATTGTATTGCGGAGTAAAATCCAAGATCTAAAGGTTGTTTCCCTACAGTGACACATGTGTCAGCCAGGGAGGTAGTGTCACTTGCTAATGTCGAATACATGGGTATGGGCCATATGTATCATGAACCTGATTTGCGATTCTGAAATAGCGATTTTTTAGAAATCGCTATTTCAGAATTGCAAATAGGGATGTATGTACAAATTCGCAATTTTGTATTCCTTAATTGCGATTAGCAAATTGCGAATCGCAATTAAGGAATACTTTCCCATTCATTTCTATGGGCCAGGAGGCCCACAGGAATGAATAGGAAGTTATTCTCAATTTGCGATTCGCAATTTGAGAATCGCAAATTGAGAATAATTTCAAGGGTGCAGGGGTGTCCAAAGGACACCCAGTTGCACCCCTGAAATAAGCATGGGTGCACATGTGGCGCACGTACATGCCCTAATGGCATGTATGTGCGTCACATGGCACTTAGAAAAACGCATACATTTGCATTTTTCAAGGAACTCCCAAATTACCACCAACTTGAAGTTGGTGGTAATTTGCGATTCCTTAAGGACACTTTGCAGGTTTTTTTTTGCTTCATACATTGCATTTAAGGAATTGCTAAATTTGCGATTCCTTAAATGCAATTGCAAAATAAGGAATCGCAAATTTTGTGATTCCTTGTTTTGCACCAGTTTTTCCTTAATACATACCATTTGGCAAATTCGCATTCGCAAACGCGAAATTCTGTGAATTCCGGCGTTTGCGAATGCGAATTTGCTTGATACATATGGCCCTTAGTCTTGTGTTAAAAGCATTCCTGCACTGTATTGGCACATTATCTGGCTCTACTATCCTTTAAATCTTCATCCTCCACACCCGCAAGTTGATCCAGTCCACCATTGTCATGTACCTTTGTGAGTTTTGTCAGTTACCTTTTTTCCAGTGGCACAGAATACACAGAAATTTTGTGTTAAAAAAACATTAGGATGGATTAGAACTGTGTGGCTCCAGCTACAACGATGCATCAGACACACATTGTATGTTGTACAATGTTCTTGTGTGAAAACAGAACTGATTGTGCTCAGGAGAACACACAACATGCACTTTTTTTTTCTCAATAAAAAACCATAAGCAGTCATAAGTCCAGATGCCCAAAACATTGTCCCATTCCCAGTACTACTTTAGTAGGTCTCATATCCCCGGCTAGGTGAGTGACCTGTGTGGCAATATTGTTTTGATAAGGTAACTTTACATGATTGTTTCCCTTCTGAAGTCAGAAACAAAGCATACAGACATTGTTGTAGTGATATTTTATTGTGCTAAATCACAAGGTGGTTGGCATTAGGAAAAAAGTTCCAGATGATGGCATCCCTCTTTGCTGTTGCAGCTACAGAAGCTGTGGAGTGGCTTGCCTTGACTTCTTCATCCTGCCCATCCTCCACATTGTCCAGCTCTTCCTGGTCTTCTGGCAGAAGTGAGTTGGTCCTTATGCAGATATTGTGCAAAATACAATGCACCAGTATTATTTTGCAGATCAGTAGGCCTGTACAGGAGTCTTTCCCCCGAAATATCAAGGCAACAGAACCTGGATTTAAGGACTCCGAAGGTCTGTTTCACGATGGCCCTTGTGCGTCCCAGTGCACCATTATAGACTCTCTGGGCCTGTGTGTGGGCACTTAGATGGGAATAATCACCCATGGTGACAGTGCATAACCTTGATCAGCTGAAACAGAAAATGGAGCGAAGTGTCCATTAGTATTTTGGCCTGATGTGTTTGCAGAGTGGGCTTTATTATTTTGTGTCCATTGTGCAGCGTTGTACTTTTAACTTCCACATGTTGTGGTACATACAATTGACCTGCAGCGCTGACATTGCATTGCCTATACTTTACAGCCTACACATCACTACGATGCCATTGGCCAGGTCCTGTGTAATACCTCCATGTTGTAACTGTCAGGATGTATGTGTATCTCAGAACACCTTAGGGGTTATTTACAAGCCCCTTGCAGCACCGGTACATCACTTTTTCCCATATTAAAAGTGATGCACTAGTGGCACAAGGGGCTTGTAAAAGAGCCCCCTTGCCTTTTTGCACATTACTATGTATGTGCATCAGCAATATCCATCATTGTGAGTTATTGTACTGAGGGTAGCTGTCACCGGAAGTACTTGAAAGCTAAATATTGTACTCAATGTGGTTTAGTTACATCCCTCTTGCACCTCAGGTGGATCACTATTTGAGACGCAGCAGCACTGCTACCTGGTGCACTCTATTTACTGGGACATGTCAAGCCAACGCACATGTCTATTCTTGTCCTTGGGTATATGGTAACTTCGAACCCACTTGAATGATAGTTGGGGGCGGGACATGGTTATTGCTGTGTGTGTTGCCACACAACACACATTTATTTGGCTACTTTTGTGCATCTGGTATTAATTTTACACCTGGAAATGCACCAGATTGATATGCCTCACCAGGGGAGGCATAGGGAGGTGCAACATGGAGTGGGAATTACATTTCTATTATTTACATGCTTTTTCTATGCCTGCTACATTCTGACACAACCCATAGTAATGGTAATTCCACTTTTGGGATTGTTTGTGTGCAATTTGGTTTCCCTTTGTGCAGAAAAACTTTCCTCCCCAAGACGTAGGCACACTTGCACCAAAGGGCATGGGTGCGTGTTGTGGTGCATGACAGCTAATTGTGCACCCGTACAGGGGATAGCAGAGGGATCTGTCATCTTGTTGTACATATGACACATGGCTTTGTTTCAGCATTAATGCGGCACAGTGCAAGCTTATGTTTTGTAGCACCTGCTGCATTGATTCCTTGCAATTTTTCTCTGATGATTTCTGCAAGATCTGTATTCCTTGAGTGACTTTGGGGTTTGTGGAAGTATTTCTAGCCTACTCCCTTGTTGGGACTTCTTAGATATATGTTGTTCTTTTGCATTAGGTGTTTGTGTATAGTAGTTGGCCCAGTTACAATGTATACAGAATTTAATTTTCTACATGTGCATTCTCACATAGTTGAGCTACATGATTGGGTGTCTTGAGGTGTGTGGTGTGTTCAGTTTGTACTTACAAACAAGCAGTCCATTTCCATAAATGCCATTCTGGAACCGCTGGTTGATGACGGATTGGCGGAAGATGTAGGAAACATGCACACTGCCTGGATACTTGGCGACGAAATTGATGAACACTCCAAGATGGTAAACAATTGCCTGCTCATTCATCAAGTATGTGTGCTTCCTGTTGTGGTATATGTGTTCAGTGTCCGCAGGAGGCACAAGTTGCACATGGGTGCAGTCAATTGCCTCCAACACATGCAGAAAACCAGCCATGGCATAGAAGCCATGCTTGTTGGCAAGTTATTCTTGTACTGTTTTGCGAAAGCGTAGATGCTGAGGCGTCAAGCTGATGATGGCATCCAAGACAATGGGGTGAAACCTGAAGAAGGATGCCTGGGAGATTCCGGATACTCTGGCAGTGGTGTGTTGGAAGGTGCCTAAGGCCAACATGTGCAGCACAGCAAGTAACTTGGTCTGCGGAGAAATGTTAGTGCTGCGCTGGGAGTTGGCCTGCAGCTTTGGGTAGGTGTAGGATGGAGGACCTTTTTAGCCTGTAATGGGCTATCACCTCCCCTGGCCAGAGGTGTATGAGGGTGATCCTTTCGCGGTAGACCAGCTTTTTCTGTTGCGTTGCCTCTGTGGTGGTGGTGGTCTTCTTGGGGCTACAAGTTGCAAAAGTAATAACTCCATAGTGTTGTTGAGGTTGCCAATGAGGGTCTAGGATTGTCTTCCTTATATACAGGTGTGTTTGCACCATTTTTAAGACCAGTTAAGTGTTGACATTAGGGAACTGTTGCTAATTGGACTTAGCTGCAGTTTTGGGGATAATTAACATATGGGAATTTCCTTGTAAATGTTGCGAAATGTGTTTAGCAGCAGTTTTTTCACAGGAACGCCTACCTTGCATCTCATTTTCTTTAAGTCCCGCTAACAGAAGTGGCGATCTTGGAAATTCACGTTTACGCTGGATAAGTGGCACTAACTGCATGTAGCTGTAACTTGTAAATAAGGTGATAAAAAAAGCTGTTGTAACGTAAAAAAATTTGATGCTATGGCAACGCAAAGTTCTTGTAAATATGGCCTTAAGGGGCATATTTACTAATAGTTCACACAATGCAGTAAGGCAAGTTGCTGCATTGTGTGGAAGGGAGAGAGTTGTACAGTGCCATATTTACCAAGGTATGATGCTGTTCAGCTTCCATTATGCGCTGACATACTTGTGGCTGTGAATTGCTAATGTAGGTACCCTGGCACTATGGTGCAAGGATGCTTATATTACGGGCAGGATTTGTTTTGGTGAAGGAAGGCATACCTTACTGCACAAAAACAATCCTTAGATGCATATTCCTATTTCCATGTGCGCAGTTGAATTCAGCACACATGGAATAAGAAAGTAACAAGGAGAAAAGAAGATATTTCTCCTTGTTATGCCTCTGTTGGGTAGGCGCACCATTCTGGTGAAAACCCAGGTTTATAAGTGTTTGTAAATATGGGATTGCATCAAACTACATCAGTGGATACATGGAAATGCCTATGCTTCACCCATATAATCTTATCTGATCCAAAGTGAGGCAAGGCAGAGCCATGTGCTGCGTTGAATTAGTTTGTATTTACTAAACCACACAAAGCCACGCTAATCGACTTTGCGTGGTTTGGTAGATGCCAAATGGATTTTGCATTAGGGTTGTCTCACAAAAGTGACACAACTCAGACACAAAATCTCAGTAAATCTGGGCCTTATATTTATGAAAGTCATGGAAGGAAAGTCACTATTGCCCAAATTATTCACTTAGCTTCGTACACATTTATTCATAGCTGCAGACAGTCAGGAACTTTGAATCAGTCCTCTTCATTGCTTGGTCTGTTGTACTGCCATTCACATTTTGCTTCTATCCACCACAGCATACAGTGTGGGGCAATAGGCCAGCCCATATCAGCCACTGTTCCCTTCCATGTGAGGGATGGCATTCTGCCAAGACACATTTTCCTCACAGATTATGTATTTCAATGGCAGTGCTGGTTTTTAACCATGTGTCTGTCAGATTTCAGCAAATTTACCACATATCCTGGTTTTCAATAGTGTTGAATGAACAGAGAGGAAGGCGCATTTCCATGTGTTCCAGTGGAGGTTTGGTCAGGAGCCCTTATCTGAAAATAATTTAATTAACATATAAGAAACTGTGTCCAAATGTTGCACTTTTTAGGGCGAGCGTTTGAGACCTCTTGAATATACTTTAATATATACTTATATGTCTATGTACTTTGTGGAATCTGGAGATCAGCCCTAGGACTTGTCTGCTTCCGCTTCGGAACTTTTTTTTCTGTTCAACTGACTCTATTTAACTGTCTTTATAGAAAACGACCAGTAGAGGTCAGAAAAATACCAGAATTGCTTTCTGCTTGTTTGACTGCCTCTATTTAACTGTCTTGATAGAAAACAACCAGTAGAGATCAGTAAAATACCAGAATTGCTTTCTGCGGAGAGACTTTCTTTTTTTTAATTTTCTGGCAACCGCCTCTATTTAACTTTATTGATAGAAAACGACCAACAGAGGTCAGTAAAATACCAGAACCACTCTAGATTCTTGTCCATAGAATTGTCTTCCACAAGCACCCGTAGACAATAATATTTCTTTCAAATCTTGTATTTTCAATGATGTGACCACTGTAGGCCCTGATTTTATAGTAAATACAGAGCTTTGCCCAATACCATTTCCCACGGAAAGGCAACATTGCTCTCCATGTGTTTCCATACCTAGTGTGCCACGCAGTTTGGTGCTTACTTTCCCTCCATGTTAAAGAACAGTAGATGTTTCAGCACCCAGGCTAATGTGCTGCATAGCTACAAACATATAGGGTCCCAAAGACGAGACCAATTGCATTGCAAATACTTGTTTAGCTTTATTGGCTAATTGTCTGCTTTTTCTATGTCTGTGAGTGCTGTGAATTAAGTCATTAAGCCAGAATATGTAAACTATGAGAACGTACATACTTCCTCCTTGACCAGTATTTCCCCACTACCTCTCACCTTGCCTGCAGTAGTCGGGTTGTGTTGCGCTTAGCGGCCGAGGATGTTTTGTCCAACTTGGATTTTTGGTTTATGGTATGATTTTATTTCCTCCAACAAGATACTATGTACACTTCTTTACTATTGTTAAAACGACATGTATATAACGATGCTTTCTTGTTTATTTGTTATAAAAACAGGGGTTGACCCAATTTAGTCCAAGGACCTGGGTATTCAGTAGTATAGACAACAATTGGTCCTCGACACAATTTCACCATTGAAAAAAATCATAACATTTGGTCAAGTTAATTTACTCCACATCAAGATTGACTCTATAGTCTTAATAACACAGATGAAACTAGCCCCAAAGTTTTTTTTTTTTTTTTTTTTTTTTATAATAAGTGCCAATAAACCAATGAGACTGAAAAAAGTCCAAATCGGACGATCAATTTAATACACAATATAACAATCAATGTATCTATATACATATATTTACATGAATCATAAGGCAAAAATAAACTTTTTTTAAAAAAAAGAGAGACCGTGCACAGAGAAAGATAAAGTATGTGCTCAAGTGAATGATCAAGAGGATCAGAAAAACAGTGTGGATCATTTATATACAAAGAAATATGAGCCTGTCCTCGGTGATGCTTGTAAAAAAATACTTCTTTTTTACTAGCTTAATGCTATCTACAATTCCTTGGTCCTTGAATTGCACCAATGGCAATCAAAATGCCAGGAAAGAGGGGGTGGGGGGTGGACAAAGGGACAAGGGTCAGTAGGTACAGGCTCCCAAAGGGGAATGTCGTCGACGTTTCGACCCAACCATATAGTGGGTGGTTCAAGTCCTCAACAACGGGTCTTCATCAGGACGGAGTAGTAGGGGAATGTCTCTCAGAGTGCACGTCAATTAAAAACGGCTATCATAGGGCACCTGTAATAATAAATGAATAACGGGGCTAAGTATCACTATATAATGTCAATAAAGTCCACTAGTGATCATCATAGAGAAGCACTCACCCTTCAGTGGTGCCTTGACCAGAAAAACGTGCGACGGTTGATCCGCACTCACAATATGCTAGTATCCAAAGTTATACTGTAAAATGAAAAGAAAATGTAGCCATTAGTGCTACACAGCTTGTCTCCCCTTAGAGTGACTACATATCTAAGAGAGTTGCTTACATTTGCAAACCCGACCGGGATCATATGGTAATTGCCGTTCTTTTAATGATTCAAAATCTCAGTCATAATGCAAGAGTACTATTTAGTCTAGGGGTACTTATATACATATCGGGGTCCTCATCTTTGAGGCCTGTTCCCTATCCAATAACCGGTTAACTGTGCAATGATTGTTATGATCCCATAGTGGTCACTCACCCAACGCATGTGTTCACGGGTGTATTTTTCAAGATTATTTTCTGAACGCATCTGACATCGAGTGCTGTAAAAGAAAAACGTCTCCATAAGGGCGCTGCCAGAGTGATTTGTCAATTATAGCTTAGAGCCCTCGATTTCGTTGCATGATTTCTAAGGTTTTACATACCCCGTGTCTTCGATGAAAGCGTAGGGTATCAATTCTTTGTGGCTCCGCTCAGTGGTACACAGCTTCCCACCTCAACTCGCGTTATGGAATGCGGAAGCAAACCAAACGCGACGTGATAGTTATCGTAACCCAGCAACCGACGCGCCTACGTCGTGGCGTCATGACGGTTGCCAGGGGCTCGGCCATTCTTGTATTACCGCATCAAAGATACAATCAAACGGCAAAACGTCCCACCCACATATGATTTCAAATACCCTTCGAGAAATTCATTAGTTTATGGACATGTCTCCAAAATTTAACCGTACATTGATCCTGGATGAGCTCATTAAATCCGTGTGTTTGTATCTTCAAAACAAAACGGGATGTCTCACTAGAGCGTGGGATTAATAAATCAGGCGAGCCGATACTGGGTCATATTCACAAACATGACCGAAAAGGTTAACGCCATATAATGCACCTTACAGACCCACATGTCAGTGTTAGTTGAATAAAATGAAAGACAGAGTAATGTGACTGATATAGCTCAAACGTCAATCCAAAAAGGTCCAATGCCCCAGATACACAGTGCAAATATTCAAAACATTAACATATATGAACAAATATAACAAATACACAGTGCATATTTTTAAAGCAGTACAGTCTGTATGTTGCACAATAGAAGGATTCCTGGGTATAGATCTTGGTTGGCAATTGAAGCAAGGCAACTCACAAAAGTAACAGGAAGGATTCAACCATTATAGAGTGTTGCCATCTGTCTGGTTATTTCCTCGTATTCATTGAGGCCCTTGTTCACCGTATCAAAAGTGTGCATCCATTTACACTCCCGGACACTTAGACAGTTTGAAAAATTGCCTCCTCTTACATTAACAGTGACCTTCTCTAATACCCACCATTTCAGACTTTCAGGTGAGTGATCAAATTTTGTAAAATGTTCAACCAACGGGGCCCCTTGAACTCTACAGCGGATCCTGCTGCAATGCTGTAGGATTCTGGTTTTTACTTTTTGGACAGTTTGACCAATATACCAAAAGTCACAGGGACATGCAATCACATATATAACTCCAGTTGAGTTACAATTGGTGTGTTGTTTCATTACATGTGTATAGTTATTGTGAGTACATGATTTTAGTTCTTCTGCTAAGTGACATGCTTTACAGGATCCACATTTGTGGTGGCCTAATACTGGTGGCGTGTTCCATAACGTGGACTGGGCATCCCTGGATATATTAGGTAACAATGATTGGACTACATAGTCCCTGACACTTCTTCCCTTTTTAAAGGCAAACATCGGTGGGGTTGTGATCCCTACGTCATCAGCCACCAAGTGCCAATGCGTATTTATAATCTTCTTGATTTCAGTACTTTTTGTATTAAATGTAGTGACACATGTTATCCTTTCATCACTATTGTTGATTTTACTTTTTGGTTCCAACAGGAATTCTCTGTGGCAGAACCAGGCCTTTTTTCTAGCTTTTTTTAACAATCGTTGTGGATAGCCTCTCTCCAAGAGGCGCTCCATGAGTGACATGGATTCATTGAAGAAATCCTCCTTCCGGGTACAATTCCGGCGCAACCTCAGGAACTGACCAAAAGGTAGATTGTCCCTGAGATTGCGCGGATGGTGGCTATTGTACCGAAGCAGGGTATTCCTCTCACTGGATTTTCTATAGAGGGTCGTATGTAACACCCCCTCATCTTCCACTATATTGATATCCAGAAAATTAATTTTCTTTTTACTGTATTCCAAAGTAAACTGTATATCCTTGGATCGTTGATTTAGCCATCCATGGAATTCCATCAAGGTTTTTTCGTCGCCTTCCCAAATCATCAGGACGTCATCGATATATCGACGCCATGTCCTGATGTTTGTGAAGTATGGGTTTGTGTCTCTATATATGAATTCCCTTTCATATGCGTCCATGAAGAGTATGGCCAGGTCCGGCGCAAAGCTTGCCCCCATGGCCACTCTGCGTGTCTGCACGTAGTAATCTCCCTTAAAATAAAAGAAATTCTTTCGCATGGCAATCTCAAGTAGATCTAGAATGAATTGAGTAGGTACCTCACATGGTTTGGGGCGTCATTCCAAAACCTCTCTAATCACTTCGATAGCTGCTGACTGTGGGATGTTCGTGTATAGTGATGTAACATCCATCGTGGCCAGGAAGTTTATATTATGATCGAAAATATAGCCATCGACCAATTGTATCGCTTGCATGGTGTCTCTCACATAGGACATCGTACCCTCCGCCTCTGGTTTTAAAAAGATATCAATGAATTTGCACAAGGGTTCTAGAATGGACCCACAGCCAGACACTATGGGTCTGCCTGGGGGGTTCTTTAACCTCTTGTGCACCTTCGGGAGCGTGTAAATCGTAGGGAGCCTAGGATGTGTGCTGTTCAAGAAATTATATTCTTGTTTGGATAGGTATCCCTCTTTGAGTCCTTTTTCTGTGATTGATTTGATGTTTAATGCTATCTCTTTTGTTGGATCTGATCTCAGTTTTTTATAGTTACCAACTACTCCTAGTTGTGAGAGGATTTCCGTTTTATACTCATCTCTCCCTTGGACAACGATGGCACCCCCCTTGTCCGCCGGTTTTATAACAATATCTGTATTCTGTTTGAGAGATTCAAGAGCCTGACGTTCCTGTCTACTGATATTGTATTTGATGTACTTTTTTTCTTTTAGCACTAGGTTCACGTCACGCATCACCACCTGTTCAAAGGCTAGGATTTTGTGCGATACCATCTGAGATGTTGGGGTGAAAGTTGATGGTGGTCGTAGGCCAGTGCTGGTAAAAGTTGGTTGAAAAGGGACTTTGTTAAAGTAGTGCTTCAGTCTGACTTTACGGAAAAACTGATGCAACTCTGTTTTCAAACCAAATGTGTTGGGTAGATTGGTAGGGACAAATGAGAGGCCCTTCTCCAATATATTCAATTCAGCTGGTTTCAGAATATATGATGATAGATTTATTATTGGGCTCTCCCCGACAACATTCACCACTGGTAATGTTGTCGTCTGGTTCGGATCTCCCCGTGCGCTTCCTGGTTGAAGCGAACCTGTTTCTTCGCAGCTGCTCCCCTGCCTGTATTCCAATTGGATTGGCCCCGTCCCCTGGGTCTCCCCCAGGGTCGGCCCCTGTTCTGATATCCTGCCCATTGTTCCTCCTCTAAAAAAGTATTTTGATGTTCAGAGTACTGATGGCTGGTGCTCGGTCTTTCCTGTTCGTTGTCAGAATTACTGGTCGCCGAGGAGTCAGAGAAGGTATTGTACTTCCTAAAACCACCTCGTCCTCTGGTAATGAACCTCCCCTGGTTATCTTGTTTATAGTACCCTTCAGCTAGATACGGATACACTACTTTTTTATCATAGAACTTCAAATCCTTTGCCAATTTATCCAATTTAGTAGATTGTGTAAACACATCAAACTCTTTTATAGTTTTCTCTAGGCGTTCAAGAGCTTCTTTAGCATTGCTCAGAGCCTTGTCATCTATTATTTCTTTTTTTAGGTCGGATATTTCTTTCATCAGACGTTCCACCTCCTCTAGTGCTGTCTCCACCCCAAGCACCATCCAGTGCCTAGAACAGTTGTTGCTGATGAAGCTAAACTTGCCTTTAAAGTTCGGATTATCAATAAAGATAGCCGGTTCGTTTCGTACCTGTAACCCAATGGGAATTACATTTGCTTGAAGGTATTGTGTTAGTGTATGGCCATGTAATCTGGTACGGATTAATTTCTTTTCCAATCTCTCTAGTTTATAATTTTGTCATTAAGAGTTAGATCGATTGGATTGGTGTTCCTACCCAGGAAGCTGCCACCCCCCTGGGTCTCTATCAATTTATTGATGTACTCCTCGCTGTATGATAGAGTATCTTTCTCTGCCATGTACTCCGAAATTAGGTACTTCTCAACAGTTTTCAATATAAACACACAGAAGACAAATCACAACAATTTAGTACACATAAAAAACGACACCCTTGCAGGAATTCCTGCACAAGGAAACTGTTATAAAAACAGGGGTTGACCCAATTTAGTCCAAGGACCTGGGTATTCAGTAGTATAGACAACAATTGGTCCTCGACACAATTTCACCATTGAAAAAAATCATAACATTTGGTCAAGTTAATTTACTCCACATCAAGATTGACTCTATAGTCTTAATAACACAGATGAAACTAGCCCCAAAGTTTTTCTGATCCTCTTGATCATTCACTTGAGCACATACTTTATCTTTCTCTGTGCACGGTCTCTCTTTTTTTTAAAAAAAGTTTAATTTTGCCTTATGATTCATGTAAATATATGTATATAGATACATTGATTGTTATATTGTGTATTAAATTGATCGTCCGATTTGGACTTTTTTCAGTCTCATTGGTTTATTGGCACTTATTATAAAAAAAAAAAAAAAAAACTTTGGGGCTAGTTTCATCTGTGTTATTAAGACTATGGGCCAGATGTAGGTAGGGTTTTACCGGTCGGTAACGGCCGAATTCGGCCGTTACCGACCGGTAAAAGGAATTTGAGATGTAGGGGGCAGAATCGGTAAATTTACCGTTCGGTAAATTTACCGATCGGTAATTTTACCGAATCTGTAAATATACCGGTCGGTAAATTTACCGACCGGTATATTTACAGAATCTGTAAAATCGATATGTAGGTGGGACTCTTATGAGTCCCACAAGGCCTAAGAAATCGGTATTTTACCATCAAATTCAATTTGATGGTGAAATACCGATTCAGGTGTGCATGCACATGTGTGCATGCACACCTGTGCCATATGACAGGCAGACCTGCCCTTAGGGCAGGTATGCCTGCCATATGGCCCCCGAACCTTTTTTGGGGGTGCTAGAGGGTGTCAAAGTGACACCCCCTGCACCCTTGCCAAAAATCGGTATTTACCGATCGGTAAATACCGACCGGTAATGCCCCATTCATTCCTATGGGCTTCAAAGCCCATAGGAATGAATGGAGCATTACCGGTCGGTATTTACCGAATCGGTAAATACCGACTTTTAAAGAATCGGTAAATCCACATCTGGATTTACCTACATCTCGGTACTTCATATTTACCGACTCTTAAATACCGAATCGGTAAAATTCGGTATTTAAGAGTCGGTAAATATGATTTACCTACATCTGGCCCTATAGAGTCAATCTTGATGTGGAGTAAATTAACTTGACCAAATGTTATGATTTTTTTCAATGGTGAAATTGTGTCGAGGACCAATTGTTGTCTATACTACTGAATACCCAGGTCCTTGGACTAAATTGGGTCAACCCCTGTTTTTATAACAGTTTCCTTGTGCAGGAATTCCTGCGAGGGTGTCGTTTTTTATGTGTACTAAATTGTTGTGATTTGTCTTCTGTGTGTTTATATTGAAAACTGTTGAGAAGTACCTAATTTCGGAGTACATGGCAGAGAAAGATACTCTATCATACAGCGAGGAGTACATCAATAAATTGATAGAGACCCAGGGGGGTGGCAGCTTCCTGGGTAGGAACACCAATCCAATCGATCTAACTCTTAATGACAAAATTAATAAACTAGAGAGATTGGAAAAGAAATTAATCCATACCAGATTACATGGCCATACACTAACACAATACCTTCAAGCAAATGTAATTCCCATTGGGTTACAGGTACGAAACGAACCGGCTATCTTTATTGATAATCCGAACTTTAAAGGCAAGTTTAGCTTCATCAGCAACAACTGTTCTAGGCACTGGATGGTGCTTGGGGTGGAGACAGCACTAGAGGAGGTGGAACGTCTGATGAAAGAAATATCCGACCTAAAAAAAGAAATAATAGATGACAAGGCTCTGAGCAATGCTAAAGAAGCTCTTGAACGCCTAGAGAAAACTATAAAAGAGTTTGATGTGTTTACACAATCTACTAAATTGGATAAATTGGCAAAGGATTTGAAGTTCTATGATAAAAAAGTAGTGTATCCGTATCTAGCTGAAGGGTACTATAAACAAGATAACCAGGGGAGGTTCATTACCAGAGGACGAGGTGGTTTTAGGAAGTACAATACCTTCTCTGACTCCTCGGCGACCAGTAATTCTGACAACGAACAGGAAAGACCGAGCACCAGCCATCAGTACTCTGAACATCAAAATACTTTTTTAGAGGAGGAACAATGGGCAGGATATCAGAACAGGGGCCGACCCTGGGGGAGACCCAGGGGACGGGGCCAATCCAATTGGAATACAGGCAGGGGAGCAGCTGCGAAGAAACAGGTTCGCTTCAACCAGGAAGCGCACGGGGAGATCCGAACCAGACGACAACATTACCAGTGGTGAATGTTGTCGGGGAGAGCCCAATAATAAATCTATCATCATATATTCTGAAACCAGCTGAATTGAATATATTGGAGAAGGGCCTCTCATTTGTCCCTACCAATCTACCCAACACATTTGGTTTGAAAACAGAGTTGCATCAGTTTTTCCGTAAAGTCAGACTGAAGCACTACTTTAACAAAGTCCCTTTTCAACCAACTTTTACCAGCACTGGCCTACGACCACCATCAACTTTCACCCCAACATCTCAGATGGTACCGCACAAAATCCTAGCCTTTGAACAGGTGGTGATGCGTGACGTGAACCTAGTGCTAAAAGAAAAAAAGTACATCAAATACAATATCAGTAGACAGGAACGTCAGGCTCTTGAATCTCTCAAACAGAATACAGATATTGTTATAAAACCGGCGGACAAGGGGGGTGCCATCGTTGTCCAAGGGAGAGATGAGTATAAAACGGAAATCCTCTCACAACTAGGAGTAGTTGGTAACTATAAAAAACTGAGATCAGATCCAACAAAAGAGATAGCATTAAACATCAAATCAATCACAGAAAAAGGACTCAAAGAGGGATACCTATCCAAACAAGAATATAATTTCTTGAACAGCACACATCCTAGGCTCCCTACGATTTACACGCTCCCGAAGGTGCACAAGAGGTTAAATAACCCCCCAGGCAGACCCATAGTGTCTGGCTGTGGGTCCATTCTAGAACCCTTGTGCAAATTCATTGATATCTTTTTAAAACCAGAGGCGGAGGGTACGATGTCCTATGTGAGAGACACCATGCAAGCGATACAATTGGTAGATGGCTATATTTTCGATCATAATATAAACTTCCTGGCCACGATGGATGTTACATCACTATACACGAACATCCCACAGTCAGCAGCTATCGAAGTGATTAGAGAGGTTTTGGAATGACGCCCCAAACCATGTCAGGTACCTACTCAATTCATTCTAGATCTACTTGAGATTGCCATGCGAAAGAATTTCTTTTATTTTGAGGGAGATTACTACGTGCAGACACGCGGAGTGGCCATGGGGGCAAGCTTTGCGCCGGACCTGGCCATACTCTTCATGGACGCATATGAAAGGGAATTCATATATAGAGACACAAACCCATACTTCACAAACATCAGGACATGGCGTCGATATATCGATGACGTCCTGATGATTTGGGAAGGCGACGAAAAAACCTTGATGGAATTCCATGGATGGCTAAATCAACGATCCAAGGATATACAGTTTACTTTGGAATACAGTAAAAAGAAAATTAATTTTCTGGATATCAATATAGTGGAAGATGAGGGGGTGTTACATACGACCCTCTATAGAAAATCCAGTGAGAGGAATACCCTGCTTCGGTACAATAGCCACCATCCGCGCAATCTCAGGGACAATCTACCTTTTGGTCAGTTCCTGAGGTTGCGCCGGAATTGTACCCGGAAGGAGGATTTCTTCAATGAATCCATGTCACTCATGGAGCGCCTCTTGGAGAGAGGCTATCCACAACGATTGTTAAAAAAAGCTAGAAAAAAGGCCTGGTTCTGCCACAGAGAATTCCTGTTGGAACCAAAAAGTAAAATCAACAATAGTGATGAAAGGATAACATGTGTCACTACATTTAATACAAAAAGTACTGAAATCAAGAAGATTATAAATACGCATTGGCACTTGGTGGCTGATGACGTAGGGATCACAACCCCACCGATGTTTGCCTTTAAAAAGGGAAGAAGTGTCAGGGACTATGTAGTCCAATCATTGTTACCTAATATATCCAGGGATGCCCAGTCCACGTTATGGAACACGCCACCAGTATTAGGCCACCACAAATGTGGATCCTGTAAAGCATGTCACTTAGCAGAAGAACTAAAATCATGTACTCACAATAACTATACACATGTAATGAAACAACACACCAATTGTAACTCAACTGGAGTTATATATGTGATTGCATGTCCCTGTGACTTTTGGTATATTGGTCAAACTGTCCAAAAAGTAAAAACCAGAATCCTACAGCATTGCAGCAGGATCCGCTGTAGAGTTCAAGGGGCCCCGTTGGTTGAACATTTTACAAAATTTGATCACTCACCTGAAAGTCTGAAATGGTGGGTATTAGAGAAGGTCACTGTTAATGTAAGAGGAGGCAATTTTTCAAACTGTCTAAGTGTCCGGGAGTGTAAATGGATGCACACTTTTGATACGGTGAACAAGGGCCTCAATGAATACGAGGAAATAACCAGACAGATGGCAACACTCTATAATGGTTGAATCCTTCCTGTTACTTTTGTGAGTTGCCTTGCTTCAATTGCCAACCAAGATCTATACCCAGGAATCCTTCTATTGTGCAACATACAGACTGTACTGCTTTAAAAATATGCACTGTGTATTTGTTATATTTGTTCATATATGTTAATGTTTTGAATATTTGCACTGTGTATCTGGGGCATTGGACCTTTTTGGATTGACGTTTGAGCTATATCAGTCACATTACTCTGTCTTTCATTTTATTCAACTAACACTGACATGTGGGTCTGTAAGGTGCATTATATGGCGTTAACCTTTTCGGTCATGTTTGTGAATATGACCCAGTATCGGCTCGCCTGATTTATTAATCCCACGCTCTAGTGAGACATCCCGTTTTGTTTTGAAGATACAAACACACGGATTTAATGAGCTCATCCAGGATCAATGTACGGTTAAATTTTGGAGACATGTCCATAAACTAATGAATTTCTCGAAGGGTATTTGAAATCATATGTGGGTGGGACGTTTTGCCGTTTGATTGTATCTTTGATGCGGTAATACAAGAATGGCCGAGCCCCTGGCAACCGTCATGACGCCACGACGTAGGCGCGTCGGTTGCTGGGTTACGATAACTATCACGTCGCGTTTGGTTTGCTTCCGCATTCCATAACGCGAGTTGAGGTGGGAAGCTGTGTACCACTGAGCGGAGCCACAAAGAATTTATACCCTACGCTTTCATCGAAGACACGGGGTATGTAAAACCTTAGAAATCATGCAACGAAATCGAGGGCTCTAAGCTATAATTGACAAATCACTCTGGCAGCGCCCTTATGGAGACGTTTTTCTTTTACAGCACTCGATGTCAGATGCGTTCGGAAAATAATCTTGAAAAATACACCCGTGAACACATGCGTTGGGTGAGTGACCACTATGGGATCATAACAATCATTGCACAGTTAACCGGTTATTGGATAGGGAACAGGCCTCAAAGATGAGGACCCCGATATGTATATAAGTACCCCTAGACTAAATAGTACTCTTGCATTATGACTGAGATTTTGAATCATTAAAAGAACGGCAATTACCATATGATCCCGGTCGGGTTTGCAAATGTAAGCAACTCTCTTAGATATGTAGTCACTCTAAGGGGAGACAAGCTGTGTAGCACTAATGGCTACATTTTCTTTTCATTTTACAGTATAACTTTGGATACTAGCATATTGTGAGTGCGGATCAACCGTCGCACGTTTTTCTGGTCAAGGCACCACTGAAGGGTGAGTGCTTCTCTATGATGATCACTAGTGGACTTTATTGACATTATATAGTGATACTTAGCCCCGTTATTCATTTATTATTACAGGTGCCCTATGATAGCCGTTTTTAATTGACGTGCACTCTGAGAGACATTCCCCTACTACTCCGTCCTGATGAAGACCCGTTGTTGAGGACTTGAACCACCCACTATATGGTTGGGTCGAAACGTCGACGACATTCCCCTTTGGGAGCCTGTACCTACTGACCCTTGTCCCTTTGTCCACCCCCCACCCCCTCTTTCCTGGCATTTTGATTGCCATTGGTGCAATTCAAGGACCAAGGAATTGTAGATAGCATTAAGCTAGTAAAAAAGAAGTATTTTTTTACAAGCATCACCGAGGACAGGCTCATGTTTCTTTGTATATAAATGATCCACACTGTTTTTCTGATCCTCTTGATCATTCACTTGAGCACATACTTTATCTTTCTCTGTGCACGGTCTCTCTTTTTTTTAAAAAAAGTTTATTTTTGCCTTATGATTCATGTAAATATATGTATATAGATACATTGATTGTTATATTGTGTATTAAATTGATCATCCGATTTGGACTTTTTTCAGTCTCATTGGTTTATTGGCACTTATTATAAAAAAAAAAAAACTTTGGGGCTAGTTTCATCTGGGTTCTTGTTTATTTGGGCTCATCCCTTACTGCAGATATTCTAGTGCTAGTACCATTGTCATCCACCAGTCATAGAATTTTGCGTCCTTTATGACATGGTATAACTTACTATACATTGAGCTCTATTTAGGGCCTTGTATGTACTGCATAAAAACACTAATAAATTAATAATAATAAATAAATAAATGCATTGTGTGCTGCAAATGTAGTCCTACTTCTATGTTTATGGCATGGCCCAATGTTTTGATTTTCAACATATGGTCACTCTAACAAGCTTGCACATGCACAGCAGTCCATGTTTAATAATTTTTAGTAAATCGCAACAAAAACCATTCAAAAATGGCAACCGTTCTGTGTGCGTGCACGCATGCACCAGCTGACATCTCTCAATGTTAAAAGTGTGTCAAAGTAAACAAGCAATGGCAAAGCCAATATCTGAGCAGCCAAAGCAAGATCTATTGGTTTTTAGTGTGCCTGTTCTCGCTTGGTCTGAATCAAAATGTGATGATGAAAAATAAGTCTTGGTACCCAAAACTGATTGTTAGTGCCTGCCATCTGCGACCGCAGGCACATATTAAGCAAGAAATTGCATACTTTTTAATCCGAAAACTATGCATTCATCTTCCAAGTAGTTCTCAAATATGAAAACTAACACATATATGCAGCCATAGATAAGAAAATGTAGACACACAAGACGGTGCACCGCCATAAAGGATACGCATTTTATCTTTGTAAGAAATTACAATGAGTCACGGGTAGAGTGTTACACTTCTTTCTGCATGTAGTAACGATTGCTGCTTTATTCATAAAAACCTCTAAAAGCTATTAACAGAGCCACTAGAGTTAAGCGAGTCTTCTGCATTTTATGCATAGTTATGGATTTTCCGCATATGCCACCGAATCCATCCTCTGCAGATTGTAACAAAAAAATCTTTCTAGGCTCAATCGGATCTAATCAGATCAAAAGTTAGTAAAACGCAGTGGAACTCAAAGGTTGATTGGTCTTCTTTCAGTCGTTTTTATGCTGTATTAGGTTGATAAAAAAGTACTAGAGGGGAAATCTTTGCCCAATGTTCACACACGTACACATTTCCAACTAATTAAGCAATACTATCACAAAATGTGCCGTATTATGCCATATAATTTACATTTCCTTCCTGCATAATTTGCTAAACTTTTCTACATAATTTGGTCCTTCCCAGTCGCATAATTCGAGTGGCCAAGTTTATCATGAATGAATCAACAGAGCACTTGACACTTCAATCCTTATGTTTTGAAGGAAACTAGTGAACAGTGGGGGATTTGACCTTTTGATCTCTGTTCCGTAAATTAATTAAGGCCACCAGGACAGCTGGGCCCAAGTTAATTCCTTATCAGTAAACTAAGAATAGTGTGCGGTTAATGGTACAACCGCTCTGACTAAAATATTTTGACTTCTGAAGATTCAGTAGGGCCTGCATGAGATGTCTTGTCGTCTGATGTGATTTTGTCACGTTAGTTCTTTAACAAAGGGCCATATTTCTGGTAGAATGAGTGTTTCTGGAATCTGAGAGTATGCATGTATTCGTTGGGTTGTTTGTGTGCGGCGGGTACTCAAGCGTGGGTCCTTCCTGTTTACTGTCCGGTCTACACTTCAGTGGGTTTCCCTGCCCGTCCACCCAGCTGTTTGCAGTAAACATCTGTGCTCCTAAGCGCGTCTCTGGGTTTGTGAGTGGGTACTGGGCTCATTTCCATTCTTTGACTTCTCTACCTGAAAAATCCGCTTGTATTTATTCGAAAAGCAGGCTCAAGGTGTACAGCCAGCTTAAGCATAATACCATGTTGTTCATTCGATTGCTGAGAACCCCGAAATAAAGAGCTACTTGCTGAAAATTGGAACCACTCGAAGCTTACAGAGGGGCAGGAGTATCTTGTAGCTAGGCAATCTCTCATGCATGGAAACATTTGCCACTGAATCATCATTTTCATTTTTTTCTGCATTAGGCCTCTACTTGTACTTTGTACGCTTTTGTAACCTGCACACGTCACTTTTTCCTCCTGTAATGCACCGTTTGCTACCTCTTGTATTTTGTTTGCTCACAATTGTCACTTTTGCCTCATGTAAATGAACGTTTGCTTTTGTAATTTGTTCACTTGTAATCTTATCCTCATGTATCAGTACTGTTCCTATTGTGAAGCGCTCTGACACCTTCGGGTAAAGTCCGCGCTATATAAAAACGCATAAAAAAAAGAAAAACTAAAAATCCCAAACTGTCAAATTAACAATTGCTTCCGAAGGAGGTCACTTTCACGTTTTCATGCTAGTGTTATGAAGACACGCTTTTGTTCAATATTTTTTTGTTTTGTTTCCTTGCACCCGCCGATGTAGAACTTTTTGTCTCTACAAAATAGGCCATGTGCATTTGCGTGTTGTACTTCTCCCCGCGTACCCAGGTCAATGTTATTATTAGTTCATGCTGTAAGTGCTTGTGTGTGTGGGGGTGGGGTCACACTCTAGTTTCCCTGAGGCAGTGACAGTGATTTCTTGCTTTACATTTGGATCTTGGTTTGTGTATGTGTCTAAGAGCTTGTGGGTGTCCACAGCTCTCCTGAAGTGGGCTGGGTTTTGGGGAGCCAGGCCTGTGACTGGTACAGTTCGGATGTGAGCTGAATTAATTTCTAAAAGGCAGAAGGAACCACGCACATCAGTTCTCTTTTAGGCTGTCCTTGGTTCACCTTTGGCAGCTTGTGCAACAAGAGAAACAACATCGAAATGTGTAAAGTGTGATATGTAACAAACCAGGCTCATAACAAACAGACAGGGGTTGCAACTCCACTAGGGCGGAGGAGCATCGCCCCACTCCTTTCTTGCAGTGCAAGAAAGCCAAAACTAAAATGGCAATAACTAAAAGTTATTAACATTTTATGTTTGCTTCGCGCATTGCGGGTGGGCGTGGCTGCTCTGCAGTTTGAGCAAGGCAGGGAAGAAGTGGTTTCCCCACTCCAGAGTGTGCAAAGACTGTTTGGTCTGCCCTCTCGGGCTGCGCAAACCAGCCATGCACACTCTGCCCCCTGCATGGAGAACATAGCCACTGGCTGGGCGGCATCTCGACCACTCACAACGCTGCCCGCAGCGTTGTGATTGGCTTAGTGGAGGGAGCCTGGCTGCCTGCTTCCTGTTCCTGTCGGAGGCAGCAGAGCAGGACAGCAGAAGCCAAGAAGATGCTGGACCCGGTGTAAAAGTAAAGTTTAATTGTATTTTTATTATTTTTTTTAGTTACCCCCGACCCCTCGTGCCCACCCCCTTACCTGTGAGTAATGCCGGCCGCTACTGATGCAGAGTTTCAGATGGTTAACTGTCAGTAACATGGTTTTTAGGGCGGGCCTAGCAGCGCATGCAATGCTCTGTGCACATGCTGTATCTGGTTGGGGCACTTAGTCCACACCCACAACTTACCATTTGTTCCTTCTTGTGCCGTTCTGCATTCCTGTCTTCCTATTGGTCAAATGCTGCTCATTGTCCCGCCTTTGGGTGTGGTTTTCTCTTTGCTGTGACTGCTCCTCTTACATTTCCACTTACACCATGATTGTATTTTTTATTTGTTTGACGCACTCTTTGTTTCGGTAAATTGGTTCCATGTTGTGATCACAGTTTCCACATAGGTTTGCCTGCAAAGCGCATCCAGCACTTGGGTATTATATATCCATGGCTTTAAGTGGGAAAAAAAACTGGGGGTGCTCTAAAAGGGGCATGGCAAATTTCTTAATGGGGTGTGGCCTATCCGAGTAGGGGCGTGGTCTAAATCAAGATAGCTAGCATTGTGTGCTTAAGAAAATCATGAAGTCGCATCCAGCAAAGGATAATGAAATAGGCAAAAAAGTATATTTATTAAGTATAAGCCATAAAATACCAAACATTTTTAAAAAACATGTAAAAATTATTTACATTACTTAGAAATCTATTGCAGGATCTCCCAAAACCCTTGAAGATATTCACTGTGTCTGTTTTGCTGGGGTTTCTCACAACAATTTTCTTCAGCTGACCTTCTACCTTTTGCCAGCCAACTCTTTACATACAGCTTTGTGTGAAATGTTTCAAATGGAGGACCAATGAGTTTTACCCATAAGCATGAAGAAATGGTCTCTACAAGAAGAGAGGCCCTTGTTGGAATAGCAATTAAGTTCATTGCGCTGAAACCACTCTCGCAATCCGCATTACTTGCTGGCAGGGTTTCCATGCAAACTACTGACTTTTTTAATGCTTCAGGGGTTTTCTTTCCACCGAAATCTTTGAAAAGTCTAAAAGCTTGTATAGTATCTCTTGCTGGCAGCTGAAACTCTGAACACAGTTTCTGGATCTCTGTTTCACCATAAATAATGCATTCATCACCAGAAGGTAAGTTGCCTGCATCTAGCACACTGAAGCTGGCTATAAGTTCTTTCTCATAATCCGGGGCACATCGTTAATTGATATTTACAGACAGACTTTGTTAAAACTGATTTGGATTAAGGGCAACAGAGTTACTTCTACCATGGAAAAGAGGAGCATTCTTGAATTTGCCCTCGTCAACTGCTCTCTGAGCCGCAGAAGCAAACTCCCCTGGTGAGTCCTTCATTGCTCTAAATATACGTACTTGACTAACGAAAAGTCTG
This sequence comes from Lissotriton helveticus, assembly GCF_964261635.1. Classification (NCBI taxonomy): domain Eukaryota; kingdom Metazoa; phylum Chordata; class Amphibia; order Caudata; family Salamandridae; genus Lissotriton; species Lissotriton helveticus. The sequence goes on from NC_136063.1 coordinate 560,741,731, forward strand.
TGAGCATTAAGAATTGTAATGCCCCTCCTCTGTAAGGAGAGTGATAAGTCTTTGAGCTCTTGAAGTGCATCACACGTTACCCCCAAATCTCTGATAAAAGAATAGGATGTAAGCTTCTTCAAGAGACCTTCATACTTACTCTGGTCTCTGATTGGTCTGGATGGGTCTTTAGAAGCATTCTCAAAAAGTTTGAACAATGCAGGGAAGCAGTTCCAAACAGCTTTTACAGATCTGTAACTGGATACTACCCATCTAGTATCAAGCATTTTCCCTATCTTCTGAAGCTGAACACATAGCTCGCTGGTGGCCAGATTTAGCTCTCTTTGTTTTTTTGGTGACATGCTGTATGTGGCATACAATGAGTCCATGAAAATCTTAAAGTGATTGACCCCGGCAACCTCATCAACTGTATCTGCTACAGCAAGTTCTAGTCTGTGAGCCAAACAGTGCCATGTAAGTACAAGATTTGGAAATTCTGATTTCAGCAATGGAACTCCTTCTCCTTTTGTTACCAAACATTACTGATGCTCCATCTGAACATACTGCAATCAAGATATCATGTAGCAGACTTTTTGTGAGTCCAATTTTTTTGAAGTAGCTTAGGAGAGCTGTCTTTACGTCAAGGGCATTTGTTTCTGCCAGCTCCAGCAGGCCGAAATAGATGGTCACTGGGATACTTTCATTTAAAAAAATCCCACAGAGGTAGATGATTAAGGTAGAAGCATTGCTAATAGAAGTGCTTTCATCAATTAATACTGTGATCTTTGCTTTGTGTTGTCTGATATAACAGACCAACTAATGTGTAACTAGAGATGGGGTCAGCAGAATGTACTTAGGTCTCATCAGAAAGGTGTAGCTTGGTTCCTATGACAATTGAGCGTGGTACCCACAACTGGGCATAGCCGCTGCATTTAGGGAGTCAGCCACAACAACCAACAAGGTGATGGGAATAATGCTAACAAGAATTGCTGTCAAGTTTTGGACTCATGAATCCACTGACAGCCCGTGCCATCCCTCAATCTCTGCACTAATGCACAGGATGGAAAGTGCTAACAGGTTCACAGGATGGATAGTGCCAACAGGCCCAGAAATCAGGTGAGAAAGAGAATCCCTCTGTCTTTAGAGGACCAGGGAATGGGAGCAGAAGAGCAATGGGGAACTGAGCCCACCTCCTTTGCGCAGCTCTGTTTCAAGGGACAGCATCCCCTGTCTTGGTGTTACAAGGGGAGGAAAGCTGACTGGCTGGAGGATTGAGGGCATGTGCTGTACAGAAAATACTGGGCATATAACAAGGAATAGATTCCTTATGAAACAAGCCGTACTGGCTTCGGCAGCGAGTGGTACAACAGTGACCCGGGGGCGTGCCAGGAATCTGACTGAAGGACCCGGCGCACTGCTGCAAACACACTTATAAGACCCACCAAACAAAGTAGGCAAGAAGCAGCACTACAAAGGGGCATGGCAGGAGAGGTGCTAACGGTGACTCAAGAAATAGAGATGGCGACAATGAGAGGGCTGCCAACCAGATGTGAACTGATTTATAAACTGGAAAGCGAGGGCAGCTATTGGGCTATAGTCCAGAAGAAGTCTTGAATATGGATCTCCCCCCAGTGGTGTAACAAAGGCCCCCCGCAGCCCCCACGATGCGGGGCTCCCCAAGCTCCTGAGTGTGGTCAGAGGGGGCTCCCTCCAGGTACTTTGCAGGGGGCCCCCTTAAGTTTCGTTACGCCACTGACACGTAAGTAGCAACAGGGCGACCTGTAAAGAGAAGGTAGGCCCGCCGGTAGCGCATGTGATCATATTATCCCCTCCTGTGCAAGCTCCGGTTACCCGGTTACATTAGGATGTGAAGGTCCGCGCTGATCTCCAGTGAAGCCGCTTTCGCCGGTGGGACACGCCTCGGCCTCAGGTTCAGGCAGCTCCTTTCCTCGATGACAAGCGTGAGGGGACCCCGGTTGTTAGGGGACGCCTCGTGCCTCCCCAGACGCAACGTAGCTCCGCCTGACGAACCTCCGCATTGCTGGGGGAAATCCTCGTTGCTGTGACCAATCCGAGAACGGCTCGGAAATGACGATCCCGGGCCGGTGGTGGGGAATACTGGCAGGGTGTCAAGGCTCCTCCTCAGAGCGCCGAACCCGGCCTCGGGCACACAACACAGCTCGAGGGGAGGCAGTGGAGTCAATGAGCACACAGCGCTCAGGGGCAAAGCAGGCGCTCCAAAGTTACTCAGCGGTGCGTAAATACACACACACAGAGCACGAGGGACTCGATCCTGGGGCAGATCACGTTTGAGGCGGAGCAGGCCTCACAACCTTATGCCCCAGCTGTGTGCCGATGTGCACACCAAGACAGATTTCACAGGTGGGCAACTTCACGAAGGCACAGCACAGAGACCCACACAGCAGCTGGAAGGGTGGGTGCTGGAAAACTTTTGTATCCCTGAGTTCCCAGTTCTTCTTAGGCCCTTGGAGACAGGCAGGCTTCAGAGCGGCAAAGCACACAGCACAGCTCCTCTTCAAATTAGGGGGACGCAGCACACAGCAGACAGTCCCTTCCTCAGCAATCACAGCAACTGTAGGTCAGCTCCCAGACACTCAGCACGGATACCTTCTTGATCACAAAGTTTCCTAATCTATTTTTACTGGGGCTCCAGTCCTACTTTTATACCCCAAAAGTCTTTGTTCTTCGTGTGTGAGGGGTCCTGGACCCAATTTAAACCAGTTCTGGGTGCACCCTGCTAGTGCACCTCTTCTTCTTTTGTGAGTGTGGGCCAGGGCCATTAGACGCACCACAGGAGGTGGAGCCAGCATTGTGGCAGGCAGGCACAGCCCTATTGAGACCCAGGTGCTACTCCTCCCACCACTCGCAGATGGGTCTATTCGGGCTTGTGCTGACTCAGCCAGCCTCCTGGAGCCTCCCCCAGCCCCTGTCACTCACAAACTAGACAGACAGTCAACCAGACAGTCAATACACAACCAGGCAGAGGCACACAGAAAGGTTGAACAGGAACATAGCCACGTTCTAAAAGTGCTATTTCCAAACTTAGAATTTAAAAAGCATCTTCACTAAAGGATGTGTTTTTTTTTTTTTTGGCCACATCTCACCTTGGCACGTACAAATGAACACTCGCAACCCCTGTCCATCCTGGGCGCCCCGGGTTGAAGTTCTTGCTGTACCCAGAGCCGATCCGGCTACCCCTTTATTCTGGGGCCAGGTGTAATCATTGGACAATTTCAAGGTTTCTTACCAGCCTCATTTCCTTAGCCCATTCCATCAGAGGTTGCCATACCGTGCTATTCCTATTATGTGGTGTACTAGTTTCTAAACGTGCAATTCTAAGTACAGATTGAAGCCATTTTTCATGAAGGGGAGGAGTGACATCCTTCCAAACTTTACATATTTCCTATGTGCAATAAGAATTAGAGTAAAAAATAAAGCCACCTGTGTCTCCCTTAACCCATTTGTGAGATCAGTGTCCAAACCAAAAAAAACCCTTGCAACATTGAAACTAAGTTTCATCTTAAAAAGACTCTCCAATGTCCTCTCAATGGTGGTCCAAAAGGGGCCAATCATAGGGCATTCATAGAAGACATGGATATCATCGGCCTCTGGCATATCACATCTGAGGCATACAGGGGGTGGGTTGACAAATTTTGCAATTTTTTTAGGTGTGTAATAAAGCCTATTTATAACATAGTAGTAATTCTTTTTGAGGGAAGCAGATTTAACAAATCTATATAGATATTGAAGAGAGAGATTATACAGATCAGCTGAAGGGACCTCCAGGACAGAAAGTCTCCATACAAGATATAACGGTGGAGCTAGAATTTCATTCGCCTCAATCAGTTCCCTATACAGAAATCCCACTTCTTTCTTCCTATGAGTCGGGGCCAGAAGCGCCGACTCGATGTCCCAATTTCCACCGATGTTGTTTTTCTCAGTGGAATACCACGAACAGAGTTGGATATATTTAAATCTTGAAAGGGAGTCCCCAATCCTAGCCCGCAAAACCTCCCAAGGAAGTACCCCCTCCGATGATACTAAGTTTGACCAGATTGTTATTCCCGCTCTCCTGACTGATAGAGCTAGGCTATCCTGGAGACATAGCAGAGTACCTGGGGAGTTCCATATAGGGGCGAAATCTGAATAATATTTTATACCCCAATACCCCTTCGCTCTGTTCCAAAGAATCAAGGCAGATTTCAATACCTTTAGGCGAACCTTTTTGTAAAATCTTGGCGCACCAAATTTATACAAAAATCCAGGGCCACCCCCTTCCTGATCTAACATCATATTCAAAATCTGCCCCCAATGAGAATTGTCTGGGCTACTTAAAAGGGTGTGTACATTTTTTAGCTGGAAAGCAAAGGCATACCACACAATATCCGGGAGTGCCACCCCCCCTTTATCAGCCTTCTTTTCAGTTTTTTCCAAGACATCCGAGCGTTCTTATTTGCCCAGATAAAACTGCCTATCTTCCCCTGGATCTTTCTTAAGATTTTTTCATGGAATGTTAAGGGTATCGCGTTGAATAGATAGGTTATTTTGGGCAAAATGACCATTTTGACCAAGTTAACGCGACCATATATTGTTAATGGAAGGTTTTGCCATCTCGAAAATAGATGGTCAATATCTTTAGCCACCTTTTTCAGATTAATTTTCACTATGTTGTTAAGGTCAGATGTAATTAATATGCCTAAGTACCTAAACTGGCTGCTTATTGCTCTCTCCCACTGGTCAACACCCGAGCACATTATTTCTGGTTTTGTATTGTTGATTAGATAACCGGAGTATCGACCATAGTCTGCCATGATCTCCTCGACTCTGGGGAAAACCTCTACCGGGTTGCTGGTATAAATCAGTAGGTCGTCTGCATATAATGCCAACTGGCAGCAGTATTCCTTTATTCTGAAAGGTGTAATTTGATCATCTAGCCTCAATGCTTGTGCCAAAGGTTCGATATAGAGATCGAACAAGAGGGGTGAGATGGGGCACCCCTACCTTGTACTCCTCCCGATATTAAAGCGTGATGACAAAGAGCCATTCAATAAATTCGCCGCCGAAGCACCCTCATAGCATCCTCTTATAGTTTGGATAAAGGTCTCTCCGAACCCCATACTAGTAAGAACATCCAAGAGAAAACCCCAGTTGACACGGTCGAAAGCCTTCGCCGCGTCATAGGCTGTCACCGCTAAAGGCTCTGACCGTGCCACGGCAAGATCAATGTTACCGATCAGCTGTAAGGTTAATTCGTGGATGTATCTCCCCGGGATGAAACCCTTCTGGTCCGGGTTGATCAAAAACGGGACCAGTTTGGCCAATCTCCCTGCCACAACACTAGTGAAGATCTTATAATCTGCGTTCAGCAGGGAGATTGGTCTGTAAGAGTCTGCCCTAAGGGGGTCCTTTCCTGGTTTTAAAATTAACACAATGGTAGATTCTTTCCAAGACGGCGGAATTCTACCCTGAGGGCTATATATATAATTAAATAGCTCACAGAGTTTTGGTACCAAAAAATCCTGGAGCGTTTTATAGACTTCGCCAGGAAGAGCATCAGGCCCTGCTGCTTTATTATTTTAGATTTTTTTTATACAGTTTTATTTCTTCTTCTGTGAAGCGGCTATTGAGCATATTGGAGCCGTCCTCTGCTAGACCTGGGAGAGCCTTACTTTCCAACCACTGTAGAGTCGTAGTAAAATCTGGAGAAGCCTCTTCTTGATATAATTCCGAAAAAAAAAGCGAAACATTATTTTTTTTCATATCTTCCTGATTGTAAGATATAGTTCCCTGGCCATCGATTATTAACCTATTGACGTTGTTTCTAACCCGGTCTGCTCTTATCTTTCCTGCCAATACTGCACCGGCCCTCTCACCAAACTCGTTATTTTCCATTGAATATGCAGCCCACTGAGCCTTTACTTTTTGGTCTAATAAACCTCGGTATTCTAGGCATAAACATTCTATTTCAGCCAAGACTTGTGCCAAGACATCCTCTTGGGCATCTAATCTCCGCGCTTCCAAAGATGAGATTTTCTCTTCTATTGTCCTAAATTTAGCTGCCTCTTTTTTGTTACTAAGGCTGGTTAGGTTGAGAAACTGACCTCGAATATGAGCCTTATAGGCGACCCAGACAAATTCAAGCGGGGCAGAACCTGTGTTATCCAAAAAATAGTTAGTGAAAGAGACGCCAATCGCTGTAACTATGTCCTGATCGTTCAGAGCTGTCCTTTTTAGGATCCACCTACGACTAGTTGAGATCCTAGCTTTTCCCATATTGATTGAAAAGGAAATGGGGGCATGATCGGACAGAATACTGGGTAAAATTTTAATATCTAGCAAGGCCTCCAGACATACTCTATCTATCAAGATATAATCCAGTCTTGATGCATGCCCATATTTTTTACTGAAGTATGTAAAGCCTGACCGCAAGCCATTCTTGGCTCTCCAGATATCAATTAGGCCAAGATCGTGTATCATATTCATCATGGCACGGCGAGATCTCGGAGTGGTAACTACCCGATGGTAGTTAGAGCGGTCTTGCAATGGATCAAGAAGTATATTAAAATCACCCCCGATGATCATCGGGGAGCGCACTTCGGCCAAATTGAACTGTACCTTCTGCAGGCTAGCTGGGTCATCTATATTTGGCCCATAATAAGAGACAACAGTCATGGCATTTCCACTTATGTCGACTTGCGCTTGAACCCATCTTCCTAACTGGTCTGATGCAAATGACCTTATAACGCCTCCAAAGCCAATTGCTACACCCTTATTTAATGTCGACTGCTCCGAACATCAGAAGGCTCCAATCCATTTAAGTTTCCCAAAGACCTCTTTACTCTCGCAAGAGCTCAAGTGAGTTTCCTGAAGTAAGACTATTTTCGCAGTTGATTGCTCAAGATACTTTAAAATCACCCTGCGTCTCCTTATACAGCGAAGGCCGTTAACATTCCAGGATATAAAATCCGTACTATTATGAGTCATACAAAAATCCACATCTCCTCCCACCTGCCTTAATAGCGATATGACCTTCTACACAGTGTTGTTTAATTTGGGGTCTTTGTGAGTATCTGTAAAATGAGGACATATTTTTATTCTTTTTTTCCCCTACACCCTCCCCCCCCCCTTTTGCCACCCCGAACCCTCTCTACCTCCCTGGGGAACCCTCCTTTCTTTTCTGAGCATTCCGCTCTTAGACGGATCCTCCCCCCACCCCGTGCATATTTGTGAAAAGATGTGTAAAAATAAATTATATATAATCAAATTTTCCGAATCGAATGTTACCTGGAATAGGTGTATAGCGCACTTCAAATCTAACAATTAGTTACCCGACTAAATTCTCACCATGTTTCTGTAGCTATGTCTTTCACCCCTTTCCTGCGGCCCCAACTACCTGCCTCTCTTCTCCACCTGGCCCTTTGTGATCTGTTATTATTTTTTCAATCAGGCTGTCCGCTTCCTCCACATGTCGGATGATATGCATGTGGTTATTCCACATCACCCAGAGTGAAGCAGGAAATTTCAATTGTGCACGTGCCCCAAGGGAAATAAATATTGCCATTCTCTTACCCATTTCCCATTGCCTTAATGCTGTAATATGTGATACATCAGAGCGGATTGTAAAGGAAAATGGTGTAGAAAAGGACACTGATTTTATAGAGCCTGCTTTGAGGGCCAACGACAAAATCCTCTCCTTGATGGCGTATGTGAGAAAGTTGACCAAGATTTTTCTTGGACGTTCTTTCCCTATATTTCGCCTGAAAGGATCACGGTGGACTCTCTGGATGTCATCCAGTAGTTCTTGATCTGTGTCAGAGGAGTATTTTAATACTGTTGTTTTAAGCACTGCAACAATGAATGCCTTAATGTCCTTCCCTTCAAGGTCCTCAGGGATATTCAGGAATTTTAAATTATTTTTCCTCGAATGATTTTCAAGTCTTTCGAGATCTTCTCTCATTTCCCGATTCTGCTGGACCAATTTATCGATGTTAACTACAGATGTAGTAAGGGCTTCTTTGATCTTAGGCATTTCCGCTTCTAGGGCATCCGTCCTTCTTGAGACTTCTTCCACTTTTTGGGCAAGTGCCTCACAAGAGGCCTGGATAGCCGTCTGATTAGCCTCTGATGTGGTAAACCGTTTCCCTATATAATCTCTTAGACCCAATAAAATATCTGCCAGAGTTTGCGGGACGGTTAGTGCAGATGTTGTAATGTCCAGGGAGGAACTGTTAGAGACATCCTCTTTGTGTCCAGATATTTCCTCCGGTTGCTCTACATCTTGGATATCCAGGGCCGAAAAGCTATTAGAGAGTTCCACAGCAGAATGCACTATTTCAAGCATATTGGTTGTAGAAGGTAGAGACGGTTGCGGGGGTGGACAAGACTGAGTAGGCGTGGATGTAGATGTAGATGAGGGATTCACATTAGCTATCTCCTCTGTGGGAACCTCTTCCCTATTAGCTTCTGCATCTTCATTTATTGCACTCGTTGTAGCCTTCGCCGCTGCCATCTCTTTTGTTCCGCTTGATGTACTAGCAGAAAGTACCTTGTAATAGGATTTTAGTGATGGAGTTACTCTCACTACAGCTGGTGGCCCGCCTTTTGTCTTTTTCTTACTCTTTCCTTTCCCTGGTGGTGTGTCTAATCCGCTGTGATCTCCCTTTCCCTTCACCTTCCTTTTCTGTGCTATAGCTTTAATAAGGGTTACCGGGGGGGATTGATGGACTAGAGATACCTGGCACTAGGTTAGAGGCCCGGTTACGGAGGGTATACCTGCCAACTGGAGGGAGAGTCCTAGATACCACAGACCCTGGCTTATCTAACTCATCTGGGGAAAGGCCGGGGTGTAGGCAAGTATTGTCCTGATTGTTTATCTCCATGCAATGCTTCCCCCTCCACCACTGTTAGAAATCCCTGAGTGGTAAATAAACACTGTAGGGACGTAGGACGCAGTATCTAAGGTGCCACTACAGATGTCTCCTACTCCCGCTTTACGCCCCTGGCTAAGAGCGGTGTCGCTAAACAGTGCAGAAACCCCCAAAATGAAGGTTATAGAGTCATAGTAACAGCCCCCGCTCCTTAAAAAGCATCCAGTGACATGTATTTTGCCAGGGGGTGGGCATGCTGTCCCCAATGAGTAAGTTATCCTCCTGCCTATTTTTTGATACAGCCTCTCCAGATTACACCTCCAGGATTTAACAGCACCCAATTCCCGGAACCAGGCAGGTTCTAAGGGCGCACCGCCCCCTCTCGTCACCATCCGCCTATGGTATCTTCCACTATCCAGTATCCAGTATCCAATATCAATGTTAACCTATTTCACCCTACACTACCCGGGCCCTTTATTTGCTTGCAGGCACCACGTGAGAAAGCTGTCCAAAAGAGAACTTGCGCTTGTGTCTGGAAAAACACCATTAAAGGCTCCGAGTACTGCCCCACACTTTCTTCCAGCTTTATGGCCACAAAATAAACTGCCGATATCGACTATCCAATAGGGGACTGTTGGGGCCTGCACAAAATAAAAAAATTAAAAATAAAAAGCATACCCCCCGTTCCGTCGACACTGAGCAAGTCCTTTTTTCAAAAAAGAGAAGAAAGAGCGTTTGAATACCTCGGGCAGGTAGAGGCTTGGGGGACATGACGGCCGGAAGCTAACGGCCGTGACGGAGCTCCTTCCACTTTGTGCATGGCGTTCTACTGTGTCAGCGCGCTCGAGGTTTAGCGAGCTCTGAAGCCTGTACCGTAGTCGAGTTACCTGGAAACCCGGAGTTGGTGCATCAAAATTGTGGCGGGTAATCCCTTTACTCCAGTATCGTTCGATAACCCGAGGTAGGGAATGCGGCGGTGACCGTGTCAGCGCGTCAGCTCCTCAGCCGAGGGGCTGAGCTTCGCGGAAGCTTTACCTGCCTCTACCTGCCCGAGGTATTCAAACGCTCTTTCTTCTCTTTTTTCACTAAAGGATGTGTTATTAAATTCTGAGTTCAGGGATACCAGATTCCATATGTCTATCTTGCTGTTATGGGAAGATATGCAGGTAAATATGTCACACAGCATTCCCCATGTTATTCTATGGGCAAGGTAGCCTTTCAATATTGAAAAACGAAATTGGCAGTATGTCACTATCAAGACATGTTACCCACACTAGTAACACCAAACAAAAACCAGGACGTCTGCTCACCCTACATTTGACCTTTGAGGCCCGAAAATTGAGCCCCCTAGAGCCCCCTTTCGAGGCCCCCCCAAAAAACTGGGGGGGGCTCAGCCCCCCCACTTAAAGCCCTGTATATATCATTAGATGCAGATCATGAGCAGCTAGAAGATTTACTTTTCCAAGAAGATTGGTCATACCACACTCCTCGCCATTTTATTTTGGAATGCTGTCACATGGCCTTGAAAGAGAACTATTTTGAGTACAACAAACAGCTGTTTTTACAATGCCATGGAACTTCTATGGGCAGTGCCTTTGCTCCTTCGGTAGCAGGACTATACGTCAGTCAGTTTGAAAAAAACTGCGTTCTCAACAACTTAAATCCATTCGTTTCCAGTATACTTTACTGGAAACGTTATATTGATGACGTTTTACTGATTTGGGACACTAAACAAGATCTACAGAGGTTCATCGACTGGCTAAACGGGCAGGATCGGTGGTTGAAGTTCACGTTTACAGCGAGCAACAAAAGCATTGACTTTCTGGACTTGACGCTTTTTTGTGATAACGGAAAACTGGAAACCAAGACATACACTAAGCCCACTGCTAAAAATAGCCTCTTGTCATACCTGAGCTATCATCCTCAACCACTAAGAGACAATTTACCATATAGCCAGTTTTTGCGACATAAAAGAAACTGCAGTAAAACCAGTGATTACACACAACAGGCGCGAATTCTTAGTGACAAACTTCAAGCCAGAGATTATACCCCTCGGGTTATCTCTAAGTGCAGAAAACGGGCACACAATCAACCTCGCGACTGCCTACTACAGACCTTTGAAAAAGAACCAGTCAAAGACCTTGTGACCTGCGTCACTACCTTCTGTCCGACAACGTATGAGGTCCAAAAACTGATAAAGAAAAAGTGGTCCATCATCACCTCGGGCTCTTACAATTGGCCGAAGCCGAGATTTGCCAATAAAAGGACAAAAAACATCAGAGATGTGTTGGTCCACACACGACCTTTGAAAAAACGACCACCACCCAGTATCAGAGACCTTAATATGGCCCCAATGACAGGACATCACCCCTGCGGAATGTGTGGGGTCTGCAAATTCACTAAGAGCACAAAAACATTGCAATTGACTGACCAACTACTATGGACCCAACGCTATCACACAAATTGCAACTCGACCCACGTGATATACCTTATCACCTGTCCCTGCCAAAAACAATACATAGGCATGACCTGCAGGAAGGTGAAAATCCGCATCGGAGAACATAGAAGTAATGTGAGGCTACAAAAGAACACAACGAAACTATGTGCCCACTTTGGTGAAACAGGCCACACATGTGACGACCTCAGATGGACAGTCCTTGAGATGCTTAAAGACAGAGACACTAATGCTGAACAAATCCTTTTCGAAAAGGAGCAAAGATGGGTGAATCGCTTGCAAACCCACGTGTTGGGGATGAACGATAATATTCCCTGGCATCATTTTTACTGATTCCTGTGCAGGCTGAGCATTAGCCTTAGGAGGAAGTGAGGGTTTCCATATTAACTTCCCTACCCGTAAAGAATGTGTAACTGACGTCTGGTCCCATTTAGCTTCTGTCACTCAACATGTACTGATCATTTGCAAAAATACTCTGTGAATCATCTCGAACAAGTCCTGATGATTGATTACTATTATCTCCCCACTGATCCGTGGAAGACCTAAATACCTTGAACAAACCAGTCCAATACCACTTCTGTCTGACACTTGAAAAACAATCCCTCTATAAAAATTATACGTGGGTGTAGCTTTCTATTATTAAATAGATTTGTGCACTATTTAGTGTAATCCCAACTATGAAGTGTATTTTCAACTTTCAAGACGCTAGTCTGTTCTCCAGTCCACAGACCTTGTCTATGTCCATGGCACTAGTGTCTAATATCGCTTCTGCTTGACACTGAAAAGCCCCGTTTTTTAAAAAACAATAAATTACACGTGGGTATAGCACTCGATTATTAAATGAATTGTGCACGAGTGAGTGTATTTTCAACTACTAAATGTATTTCATCATGATGCGAGTCTGTTTTCCAGAACAAAGGCATTGTCTATTTCCATGACACAACGTCATAAGATGCTGCTCTGCCCGCGCTCGGCGCTTCCAGGGGCAGAGTCAGCACAGGCACTTGACGGACATACACGTGGGTAAGTGAGAAGCCTCCTAGCCCAATACTCGCGGGGCTCCCCTGGCTGACTAGGAAATTCATGTAATATGTCTATTGTTTGCAGCCAAGACCACGTCTCCTAGCGGCTCTAAGCACCCTGAAGAGGAGAATTTCTCCGAGTAATCAGGTATTTTAGCGCGTAGTCCCTATAACAATTTGACTATGTATGAGAGTCTAAGTTTCATCAAATAGCCTTTACCATTCAGCTTAGAATGTAGACTACACATCTGAGAACACCGAGAAATCGTGTATATATTAGAGACTACCGGTGAATGACAAAAGGTTTACTGTATACAAATGTTTACCACACAACAAGTGTTTTTTATAATCGATGCCTGTGTTAGCAAGGTAATGGTGTCTGCCAGACGGACATAGGTTACCACTAGCTTCCTAGCGTCACAACTAAGAAATGATACACAGCAACTTGATTGTTCGCTTTCCGATTGAGACCACAACCAGTTTGTTTTCCCTCACTTTTTCCATCTTCTTCACCGCCCACATATAGTTTGTGTGCATTTATTACTATGCACCTTTGGTAAATTGGCACCTTCTAATAAGAATAGTGTGTCATAGACTGTGACACAATTGGCCAGTCCAGTATGCCTATTTTACATATATGAACAATATGATGTTGTGTTTTGTGTTTCCAATATACAGGAAAATGAATCTGTGATTGCCTAAGCACATGAATACTGCACAAGTTGTGTAAGTAAACTCCCCCTTTGTATTTGTCCTGACGAAAGCTCCACAGACCCGGCTGGGCCATAAGGAGCTGAAACATGTCGACTTTTATCAACAAACCGTATATGATAATCTAGTTACACGATTACCGAATATACCCAACTTGTCTTAGCCAACAGTTCTCACCTGTTCGAATAAATTTACCTTTGGTGTGCAAACTGTTTTTTATTATTTCCCTCATAAGTTTGACCTTGTGTTCCTCTCCATTTGGAGGTACCACTTCTGATCTCTGGACACTTCTACACTTTCCAGAGGTGCCTCGGGTGAGGCAGGCATACTTTACCTTTGACCACCCAATGACTATGCCATGACGCTAGATGAGGGGCGGAAAAACAAATATACCGCATCGTTAATATCTTCAGCGTCTATGAGGGTTGTCAAATCGAACCAATGGTTCGTGTAGATACAAGTGTCCTTTTCTCATTTGATTAATCAAAATACTATCCCTGGGGAACTGAACAGGACAAGAATTCCTCATCCCTCTTCTTTGATGAATGCAGATCATGATCAATCATAAGGGTAGTATAGGCTTTTCTTTTTTTTAACATTGCTTGCTTCATAAATGTATCGTTTTTGCATCTTGTGTGTTTCAATTTCGCGGGCCTGTTTTCCAATTGAAATGTATTTTTGTATCAGGCTCTAAAGTCAACAGTGGCTGTACTCTGTTATGGAACTTCACACCAACAAGCCTTCCGTCCCATAGAGAATGTAAACAAAATAATACTGAAACTCGTTCAGTTCTTGTGGGAGAGGTTGTGGCATAATGGCTAGAGCTGCCGACTTTGGAGCTGGAGGTAAGCAGGCACGAGTCTTGGCATTGGCTCACCGTTCTGTGATTCTGAGCAAGTCACTAATTACCATGCTTACCAAAAATAATATGAATGATGTCTTACTTTAATGTAACTGGTACCTGTGCAAAGCGTTCCAATACCTTTAGAGTAGAGTTTGCACACTGTGGAATTTCAAAAAAATTATGCCTAAAACACTTGCCAGTCCAGCAGTTGCCCCTTGGCTCTACTTTCATTTCAGGGCACTTAAATCCAGGCAGTGGAGCTAGTGTGTTGTGCTTTCTTAATAATCACATGCCACTACAGGATATCAGTTCGAAGGGATTTGTTGATGGGCTGTAAAAGGGGCACATGGCAGCTACCATTCCCAGCAGGGATCACTTCACTCTGCCCCCTACTGTTGCTTTTGCGTCCCCTCCAGCCTGTGTTGTTTTCACACATCCTCCTGTGTTGATTCGCCGGTTGCCCTCCATCCTCTCCCATGTGCTTCCACTGCCCACGCCCGCCTTAAAAACAAAAACATTTGCAATGCAATAGCTCTCGCTTTGCTGAAATTTTGAGTTATTGGCATTGCATTATTATTAGCAACACCAATAGCTCAAACTTTCAGCAATGCAAGACCTATTGCATTGCAGCTTCTTGTTTTTATTGATCGGTTGTAAGAGCACCTACAGAAACCACGAGGTATGCTTAAGTTGCTGGTGTATCCCCCAGAATCCCAGGAGGAAAGAACTGCTGCTATTGCTAGCTATCTCCACCTTCATGTCCTACTTAGTATCCATAACATTCCTCTATAGTGTACCAGGTTGTCACAGACTGGTTATTCACTGCTTTTACTCTGTTATTGTGGGTGTGCATGGGATAGTATAATTTTCTAATGCTCCCAAAAAAAGGGGAGGGCATCTACACCAGGAGACACCCTCGAATATAGATACTCATATACACAAAAACTGGGGTCGAACTGAGCAATCAAACGGCCAGCATTGCCAACTTTGGAATTGGGGAACCAGGTTCCAATCCTGACAGTGGCCCATCATCCTGTGATTTGGGGTAAATCTCTTAATCTCCCCGCACCTAAGCAAACAACAAATAAATAATCCTGACATTGTGTAAAATAATCTGATGATCATGTAAAGCGCTCTAATGCCCTTGGGCCAAGTTTGCAGTATTAAAGTAGCAAAAAACCCATATGTAATATGCCCTGATGAATTGAGGAGTGGGATGTCTGTGGCTTTGCTTATCTCAGGAAATATTTGGGCACAACTTTCTGATCAATTCACATAATTCAATCCATACTTCCGGTGTCTCTGAAGGTGATATAGCCACATGTGTTCGCTGTGGAGTTTATTGTTGTTGCCTGATGTGTTTTGTACAATCACTGACTGCTGTAACTCATCCAGTCTGTGTTGGGCTAAAGAAAAATGTGCAAACAGTTTTGTGGTTTACATGCACTAGATAATGCTAATCTTTTGTTACATTATTCAGATCTTAACTTTCCTGCTGGCGATACTAATATTCATATTGTTGCTAGGGATCCTGCCTATTATATACTGCATGAGCCGATATAATGTATGTGTCTCTGTTGCACCCATGTTAGGAGGTAGAGTTGGAAATATTCTTACATACTCTGAAAATCCACCGTGGGATATACCGTATCCCCGGCTGGAAACCCTACAGTATGATCTATTTTGTGTATGAACTCACCATTTTAATCTGAGTGGATCAAATGGTCTTTCAAGTACTTCCCTTAGCTGACAGCAAATCTTGGAACCAGTTTTCCCCATTTTCAAAATGCTCCAGAGCTTAGTTAGTATCTTGGCTAAATTTAACTAAGTGAAGTTATATCAGATTTTATCTAGAGATGTGAGTAATCCAATCCATGATAGTTTTTTAGTGCAGCAAATGCAGATTTGCTATGATAGTTCGTGGGCTGTTTAAATACCCTCCTCAGCCAACATCTGAAGTGTGACTTCAAGAGAAGTCCCCTATTGTAATGACTTTGACATGCGTTAAAATGAACTATGGTAAAATATATCATGCAATACAATGCAAATTGAAAGGAATATGGCACACTGGGAAATTAATATGGTGCATATTAAAATGAATATGACATAAATAATAATGAATGTGACGAATGTCTCACATTTAAATTAACATGACATAAATTTATATGAATATTTCACATGTTGAAAAGAAAATGACAAGTGTTAAAATATATGAAACGTCAATTAAAATGAATGACATGCATTAAGAAAAATATGTCAACAATATGAATAGTAGACCAAAAATTTCCTCATAGACGTCTCGGTTTCTGAGTTTGCTCTGTGCACCTTTGTGAAGATAAAGTGATAGACTGACAGAAAGAGATGCAGAGTTAGAGGAGATGCGGAATAAGTGTGAAAAAAAGAGATGGACTGGTGAGAACGAGCTGTAGAGGACACAAAATATGCATGCTATAGTAATCATGCATTTACTGTTCCCTCCTGTCTGTACATATTAGGTGTTTGAATTTTAATATTGTAAGGATTGTCGCGCACTATATAACCATGCATATGGTTACGACTCCATAGGTTTTCTCCACGCAGTCACGTGCTTCCATAATAACCAGCATGCACCTGTGCTGCAAACACTTGGGAGCAAAAAATGACTCTGTTATGTGCTGCATGAGAGACATCGGAATACATATGTGAGCAGTATCCCAAGACTTGTTTTAATGCATACACATCGATAGTAGTATTGATTGCAAATAGAGATGCTGGAGTGCCAATGCCGTGACATGTACAGATCTGCTATGTCCAGGCATATGTGAGAAAAGTCCTACAGCATAATACTCCTGTGCGTCTATCCTTTTGGGATAGGATAGGCAATTAACAGATATTTGTACCTGTCTAAGCATCACCAGAGCCCATAAAAGCACATGGTTTGTCTGGGCTGAAAGATACTTGTTGTAATACCAATAGTCTTCTGAAAGGATCCAGTGGCCAGGAAAAGCATTAAGCTAGTACCTTGACATGAGTAAGGAAGGCATGCGAGTCTGCAACTGGGGATGTGAGAAGAAAAGTCTTTATTTCTACCAACCTTTTCCAGTTTGCATGTGTGCCGCACTGTACATCACACATTCAAAGCGAGAAGATTCGGCACCCTTCCAGTACAAAACTTCTGCTAGACTCACACAGACACCTTTGCAATATGGTTCAAAAGTATGTGCGTGGCACATGGCCGCCTGATTGTGCACCAGATCTAGGGAGAGCGCAGGATAGTGCGATATCTCTGTAAATATGGCACGTTTCTGGTCTACCCCTGTCATGAAATGCAGTGCAGCAACTTTGGGTGCTGCATTGCATTGTGTCACTGATTCATAAATCTGAGCCATAATGGGTTGTTATAGTAATGCATTTCACAATATTGAGAGAGTCATGGGGTTGTTAGGCCTGTTTAGCACTTCAAATTTCCACTAGCTCAGCATCTCCTTTCTTTTGCTTCATAGTGATAAAATATTTTTAGATCTTGCATTTGTCTGTATACTTTGCACTTATACTGTGTGGCCTGTCTATGTCAATGTCACATACTTCACAGTTACATAAGTGTACTTTGTGCATGTTGGTCTAATAAAACAGGAGCAGAAGTGTGAGTGTTCCTTTGTGATTCAGCCTTACTTGCGTGTGTGCATCTCTGAGGGGCATGATGATGTGCACTGATTGCTTTGGCCTCTCTTATTTGCCTTATCACCCCTTTATCAACCCCTCCATTGTTTACTCCTATCTATTGGAAACTCCTCAATTTCCGCATGTTTCATATTTTCTATTGCAAACTATTGTGCACATGGAGCACAACAATGCTTGAGAGTAGTATGGTTACATATTCAACTAACTTGGAGCTTGTAAATTCGAAAATATTGTGTATATAAACTTAATAAGAATACAATGTAAGTAATATTACAAACTTCAATTTTTAGTTTCGTGAATGGAGCCGCTCCACGTATAATTTGAGCAGAGCAGAGGGCCAAGAGCAGAAGAAAAGATAGAATGGTAAATATTGTTTGTGTCGAGTAATTCACGCCTGCCAAGGCATAACACTGAGAACATGACATGATCCTGTGCTGCAATTTGTTCATGACAAGATACCATGCCCATGGACAAGATGTATTGAACATGTTAATCCTGGACATGGTTCCTCTATGCAAATTGCTGTGAGCATCATGCTTGTGAATATATATATTATCATTAATTGCATTTTTCTAGAAGCCATTTGCTCAATGATATCTTGGGATGGACATGTTGCCCTGTAGCATTTTGTCAAAAGCAAGTTGTTCATAGATGCTCTCTACACATGCAAACACTGTACATAAATACTTAATTTCACCTCACTTTAGCCCAGGCTCCTGATACAGCCTTAAACCCTTTAAACTCATCAAAGATTGTTTGGTTGTACTCAGGGCATGCTGGCACGTGGCACACTCTATTTCAATAACATCAATTCCACCATCCATTTCAGAGCACCAATAGTTCACCTTTAACCACTCACTGTTGTGAGCAGATCCTAAGTAGTCCCTGTATAAACCCATAATAGGATTTTTTTCACAGCTTCTGGTGATGCTTAATTTGTAAAACAATAAGTGCCAGGGCTCTCATCAGGAGGTCACTCAAGCTTACACCACACATTGCCCCTGCCATGCTGCCACTGGTGGTAACAACACTACTAACTATCACACTCCTAAACGTGTGACAATTAGGACTATTTTAGGCCCCCAAAGCTATAAGAATGGCTTGTCGGCAGGTAATAGTAATTTTCATTGTGTTTTGAAATAATGATTAACTGTTGTTGTGGTCATCTCTAAATTAGCCAAACAGCGCCACCTTGTGGCAGACTGTCACAAGAACCAGTGTTGACAATTAAGGGCCGAGCACCGGAAACCACTAGCTCAAATTAAGCACTGTTAGTACAATTCCCTAAATGTTACAGTGGAAAACCTCTACCAACAAAAATCAATCTCCGATGCACAAAAAAAACTCTTACCCTTATATCAAGGCACTTTTATTCAATTGGATTTTTTCTGTACAGACATCTTTCACTAAACATCATCTTGACCATCTCAACCACTTAAAACACTGGCTTGCATCATTGGTCTCAAAACACTCGTTCCTAAGAGGTTTACGACCATTGGCATTAGCGACTCGCAAATTTCGAAACATTGCGAGTCGCGATTTGGGAGTGGCTAATGCCAATGTACAACAGTGTCAGAGATACTGTTTGCAATTCCCAATGGGGTTGCAAATAGCATGCTTCATCAATATTCATGAGGCACTCACAATTTGCGACCTCATTGTGAATGGCTGGTTTCCCAGGTATGGTAAATGAGAAAAAACAAGGACCCCCCTGAACAATGGATAGTTCAATTCCTAGGACAGGGACTTAAATGGTAGTGACAAAAACTCCTAGGCAATGTCAATAAAGCAAACAATATACACAGTATCTATGACATTAAGAAGACCAAGGAAGACAGAAAAAATATATTCAAAGTTGTTACCATTTTAATAATTTCTTCTCATATTATCTAAACAAATGATATTTATACAAAATATTTAAAAAATGAAACACAATATGTAACACATCACATTTAATCAATATGTATAAATAAAGGGTTAAAAAGTGGGAATATCTTTATTAACTCGACGCGTGTTTCGGCATATACAACGCCTACTTCAGGAAAGCCACACAATTATCTAAAAATAAAGAAGAAAAAAGAGAAATTGTTATCCGTATCTTGACATGTTTTCTCAAGAAAAACATCTATTTAAACATATTTTTACATATATCCTAAAAAACACAATGTGTATCAGTAGCAACAATCTATGTACATAATCTGGCTATATATCATAGTCTTCCTATGTATCACACATTACAATTTTATATTTATCTACGGTGCTATATCTGAGTGCTCAAAAATGAACCTAATGAAAGAGGCCTATTAGATAGTGAAGGCCTGTAACATTATATAGTCAAGAAACAATTAGATATAAAATAAGTAGCCAATCACTCACAGATCCTGTTTCAATGTGATTAGTTTCTAGTGATTAAAACCTGCAACTCCATAGTTGGTGGATGTTCTTGATTCTAAAAAATGACTGAAAAAAATGTATGTATCACCATTATTATGGACCTGTATAATGGGGTCTGATCATCATTAATGTACATGGTAGCTGTTGTTTGTATAAGCTATCTTTATAGTTCCATTTAAAAAAAAAATTATTGGGATTTTAACTTGTAAAGTATGCAATTGAAACAAATGAATCAATGTTAATAATTCAATATTTTCAAAATTCCAGGTATGGTGGCCTGCTGGGCTCAGCAGACCTCCATTTTGGGGACTGCTTTTATTAAAGCAGTTTTAAAAAAAATGCAGCCTGTTTTCCTTAAAGGAAAACGGGATGCATTTAAACAAAGAAAACCAAAACGTTTTCGTTTCATTTTTTAAGGGCAGGTAGTGGTCCCTGTGACCACTGCCTGCCCCTAAAATATATTTTCCCCTGCATTCACAAAGGGAAAGGGGTTCCCTGGGGACCCCGTCCCTTTTGCCAGTCCTGCACTCTTAAAAAAGGTGCTAAATTGTGAGTGTTTTGCAAACGCATTAGCGATATAAGGAAGGGACGCCCTTGGAATGCCCCTTCCTAATAGCGAGTCGCAAATCCGATTTAGCGAGTCACAAATAAATTGTGACTCGCTAAATAGTGTTTGTACATGGCCCATTGGTATTTTTGCATGCGCAAATGGGTCACAAACCCGTTTATGCATGCAAAAATGGGTCGTACATCTTGCCCTTTATTCCATAAATAGTAAACTTGAAAGGCATTCAGCACAGGTGCATCTTGCACACCATCACAGTGTCTCTGTGCAATAATTTCATTCCTTTCCAAATTTTGGCAGAAACATTGTGAATCCCTTGCCTCATTTTCACAGGCTCTTGTAGTTCCTATACCTCACTGACTAAGCAGACTTCTCACATTCAACAATCAAAGCTGGGGCTAGTCTTGTCTATACATACCACTTGCCAGTTTGCGCAGGCTAAACCTTTGCAGTTTATATTTACATAACATAAACTGTAGCATAACACAGTAGAATAGAATAGAATAAAATATAAAAAAATAATTATATTATATTATATTATCCTATATTTAATTATATTATATTATCTTTAAGTTGCAGCATTAAGCAACAAACTTTAGAAGGTGTAGCATAATGAATATAAAATGTAGACAAATGTCTGTGTTTAATATTTAGAGTTAAAGTGACATTTCTGTTTCATAAGTCCTATTTACTTTTCAGTGTATTTCTGATTACATTAAAAATCACAAGAGAATCAACATTGGAAGCATTACCATTCATGATACTGTTTAAATACTGCAGTTATTCATCCACCAAATCTATCAGTGTGGATGTTTGTGAAGTAAATCCAATATTTTTTTTACTTCTCATCACTAAAATCGTGTTAACTATTGATTTTAATTATTGGTCAGATGAGGAAGCTGGATGGCCTTCATCTACTGATCTAACCAACTTGCTCAACAATTTGAGTCTTAAACAACATGTGTTCCTACCTACTCATAACAGAGGCCACACGTTAGACCAGGTAGGACACACCAATTTATCCATGGTCAATCTTTTTGTCATCCCATGTGCATGGTCTGACCAACATTTAATATAATTTTCCTTATCTGGCTCAATTCCATTGAAAAATCCTACTTGTCCTGGGACGCTTTAGAGAACCTGGTCCAGAGTTGACATTTACTCCTTTTGCAAATCACTAGCACTACCCTCCCCAAATCTTATAATAGCAGATATCGCTACGAGGAAGAAATCACTAACTAGCTACTCACTGCCAGCAACACACATGCTCCTTTACGGAAATCCGAATGGGTCAAATGCCATAAGGCATCTATACGGTTCTCTAATTAACTAAACGTTGCCAAATCTGCACTTTGCTGTGCAGAATGTAAATGGCGGACTGTCTATTCATCTGAAAAGAATGAAGCATATTCTCTCTGTCTCAAGGGTTCTAAAAGTTTAATCAAACATGCATAAGCTGTATACTTTTCTAACAGAATATTAAACTCAGAGAATAAGTCAAAGGAAATCTTAAATTTAGTCTCTGAACTATCTAACCCCAACAGGATGACTATTCCCTTTCTTCTTACACAGAACTTATGTGACACTCCTAACTACTTCTTCATAACAAAGATTAAGACAACAAAAGACAGCACACCGGCATACGTTATCTGTATTTCTTGACCTCAGCAAAGATTCCATCATGGAACACCTATAAAAAATTAAGTTGGGTCCTCAAATGATGTCTGCCCCCTAAAATCTTAAAAACAGTCTTCTAACACTTTCCTGACCCAGCCATTTTTCTTCTCAACCAGTTCCTTATTCAAGGCATGGCCCCAGATACCTTCAAGGAGGAAATAGTGGTCCCACTTCAAAAGAAATCTGGTGAGAACCCACTTATCTTGAAAAACTATCAACCAATGTCCCTACTGCCATACCTAGCAAAGCTGCTCAAAGCACATTTTGCCAAACACCTCTGTTTGTTCCTAGAAGAATCTAAGTTCCACAACGCCCATCAGGCAGGTTGTCAGCCTGCCCACTCAACCGAAGATGTCATTCTCTCAGGTGTGGATAACATGAATGAGAAAGCAGACAGAGGCACCACCCAAGCTCTGGTCCTTTTAGATCTTTCTGTGACCTTTGATACGGTTGAACATGAGCTTCTGGTCAGCCATGTTGAAGTGGCGGGCCTCAAGGACATGGCAGTGGCATGGTTTATATACTTTTTGAAGGATCGCTGGCCATCTGACTGGCTACAGTTATCCTGTGGAGTTTCCCATGGGTTTTACTTTTCCCCCATCTTTTAAATCTGTATATTTGTCCCATAGTGCAATCTCTTAAAGAGATGATGGTCAGAATATATGGCTATGCATATGATATGCAGCTCCTCTTCACTGTTGATGACTCCATTGAAGCCAAGGATTTTTTTTAATCCTTTACAGTTTAACAGAGATTGGATGAACAGCAACCAACTAAAACTTAACTCTGATAAAACAGAGATTGTTATAACTCAAAATAAAAACATAATGTCGAACACTTCTTTTTGTCCCTCCTCAATAGGCACCTCACCCCAACCTAAGCACTTTGTAAAAGTCCTCATCGACAAAAACATTTCGATGAAATCCCAGTTAGGTGGCTGCTTTCTTCAGATGTGAAAAATCAATAAGATCAGCAAGTTTCTCACCTCCAAAACCTCCAAAGCCCTAGTCCTGTTTATTCTTGCCTTAGTCATTTCACTAATTGACTACGCACATTTTCTTTATCTTGTACTTCATAAATGTCTCACTCGTAGACTCCAAGTTGCAC
Source organism: Lissotriton helveticus (assembly GCF_964261635.1). Classification (NCBI taxonomy): domain Eukaryota; kingdom Metazoa; phylum Chordata; class Amphibia; order Caudata; family Salamandridae; genus Lissotriton; species Lissotriton helveticus. The sequence goes on from NC_136063.1 coordinate 560,765,033, forward strand.
AAAACCAGGCACCAGACCTATATTTCAACACCTGATACATCACCCCCCCTAATGAGGACGTTTCACTGGCTACCAGTGGCTCAAGGTAACTTATTCAAGTCAAGCAGTATCACTTTCAAATCCATTTATGGTAGAAGTCCTGCCTTTATATTAATCAGAATAAAAAAAAAATACATCCCCAACCGCGACCTAAGGTCTACTCACCTGAGCCTCCTCTCTATCCCTTCATTTAAAAAGAAGAGATTGCAAGGCTCCCACTTCTCGGTCTTCCCCCCCACATTTGGAACTCCTTACCTCTGGAGATCAGATCCACCCCTTGCTACTAGAGATTCAGGCAACTTTTGAAGACTTGGATATTTACACAAGCCTATGACTAATTGTTTTGAGGCGGGCTTTGCTTCTGTTACCCAGTGCCATGAAACCAAATAGTGGAGTAGTGTGGCTCACTGGTTAGAGGCGGCAGACCCGAGAGCAGAGGACGGCCCGGGACCAGGGTTCGATTCCCGGCGCGGCAGGTTTCTGGACCAGGGTCAGCGGACTCGATAATTCTCTCGCCTCGGTGCCCACTCTGATCAGCGATCACACTCGGCAACTCTGGGCATTAGCTTGCCTCATCTTCACTAACGGCCCCACCAGACCGCCGGGGATGCCTGGTCTCACCCTGGAGATACCCATTAAGGGACCATCTCTCAGGGAAGCCAGGAAGGGTTTCGCAGCGGTCGAAGCGCCTTGGGACCCTACGGGTAAGTAGTGCGCTATATAAATGCCTATACATTTACATACATTTACATTTATGTTCGCTCTAAAAAAACTCTGTAACATAAGATACATGTAGCCACTATGGGTTATTGCACACGCATGCATTTTGAGCTTCTGTAATGGTTTCAACCCATTTTAGTGTTTTACATCTTTTTAGAGTTCTACACCTGCATTTATCTGTGAAAAATGTGTGATTGCAGTGTTAGTTCAGAATAGACATGGACTAAAATACTAATGTTGTTTAATGCCATCCTAATTCAACTTGGGTAATATCACAGTGCGGCAAACAAGCACAAGTACAAGTAGGTAAAATAAGTCAAATCTATATTTCTGTTAAGTTTCAGGGAATACCTTGTTTTATTGAGCAAGTAATTCAGTATCATCATTTTAAACCGATATGACCATTGTCCCTTTTTAACATTAGTGAGTTTTAAGATAACATTTTGCACTAATTAACTTTTCCCAGATTGATAATAACGGAAACATAGACAATTTGACAAGTACCTTTTTTCATGTTTTCCTTTCTTTGGAATATCTGCCAAATAGTACCTGCACAACACACAAACCCTGATTATAAGTGGCCTCTTCTGATGGGGCCGATAACAGCAGTACCGGGCCCAGTCAGAAATATATATCTGTGGGGCGTGGCTTATGCACTCAACAAGATGGCATTGCTTAGCTGAGCTCCGTCTCCTCACGGGGCTCATGAAGGTAATTCCGGCTGCCTAATGACCTCTTCCCGCACCTTTAACGCTGTATAAACTTCCCGAAATATGACGGCTATGTTTGCGGTAGCGGGTGAGTCTAATTCTCGCAATACGGCTGTCTCTACTGCAACTGCATCTTCCTGACGAGAGTGGCCGCCATTTTGTATGTGCGGCACCCGCGTCATTTGGGGAAAAAGGATGCAGGGTACCTGAAAGAAGTACGACGTCCCAACTGTGGCTTTTCAGAGACATTGTTATACTAAAGGAGTGAGAACTCACAGTCACAAGAGACAGGAGAATCACCACAGGGCAAGCACAGGCTGCACATATCTTCTACATGTACCACAATCCAGCCGTGTACATTACCTTTCCTATGGATGTTCACTGACCTCTCACTCCCTACAGAGCCAATTACCTATGTCTCCAGCTGCATTCGATGCTTCCTTTTGTTGCCTACATCTTGAGGTTTTTTCCATCCTGCCCATTTCCTTAATGAGCCTAAATGTCCTAATGAGCAGTTTGTCTGTGAAGACCCCCTCCAAACTTGATTGTTTCAGTACTTGAAGCTCACAGTAACCTACAACATCAACAGCTCTCAGAAGATGTTTTTATGGGAGTGTGTCTTGAACGCTTGACAGGATTGCGGCTGATAGTTGTACTTCATCATCTCACGGAACTTACAAAAGAGTTTTTCGACCACTAAATGACCTTGTCCCGCATATCGTATAATGTATGCACCTCCTGCTGTATGACGACACATGTATGTGTTGGCAGGCTCTTGTAAGCTCCCTCTTGGCTGTTAGAAGTGATCTGTGTAAAGGAATAGGGAATGTCATCATCCCTCTCCTTCCTTTGATTAGCATGTTGCTTGGGTTGTATTAATTCCTCATGGACGGAATCATCACATTTAGTACATTGTTTCATTGCTACCCTTCTGCTTTCTATTGTGCCAGTCTAACCCTGGGTTTCTCACAAATGATTCGAGCTTGAGAAGTTTTGTGAATAGGTATTTATATGTTGTGTGGTATTTTCTTTGTACTGCACTTCATATCTTATCTCCTGCTTTTGTACAAGCTTGTGAGTTCCTCCATTAGTTTCTAATTTACAATTTACTACATGTTTTAATCCCGTCATCTGGGATTTGGCTGTGTCATTCATCAACATTGTGACTCTTTCATCTTCATATCCCTGCTAAGATACATATTATTGAGCTCCTGTTTTATAGGAAGGATCTCTTTTTCTAAAAAAACGTCCTCACCGACAAGTACATTTTGTCAAAATGGCTAGTGACTCAGTCTCCCTCACGAAGACATCTGCATCTGGCGCTAAACCGAAAAGAGTCAAAAATGATCCTCCATCTCTGTTCAGTCTTCTTCTAATCCGGTCTTGGATTAAATTTGAGATGAACTACGTGCACTAAAATCATTCATGAATACCACCAATGAAAAAGTACAACTGATGAGGACCAATGGATCAGCATGGAAGGTAAAATGTAAGAAAGGGAACAACGCATAAGTAATCTTAAAGACGTGGCTACTAAAATACCCTTATTGGAACAAGAAATTTATAAGCTTAAACTTCATACAGAGGATTTAGAAAATCGTAAAAGAAGGAACAACCTTCAGCTGTATGAACTACCTGAAAATGTTGAGGGTTGAGATCACCTTTTTTTTAAAGAACTTTTTGTCTGCTCTTCTCAACCTTCAATCTTTGACTCCCCTCAATATCCAGCCGGCACATCATCTTGGTCGTCTTTAACATCACTCCAACAAACCACGTGGAATTATTATTATGCTTTTCCTAGAATTCACTGACGTGATGCACGTATTAAAAGTCGCCATAGAAAAATGCTGTCTTGTCTGGTCATAACATCTTCATATCACAGGATCTTTCCAACGCTACCAATGCCAGATGTAAAGAATTCCTAGCTCTTCATCCGCAATTAAGATCTATGAACATTCATTATGGCATCCTACATCCCTGTCTTTGCAAGATTACCCATGAAGGCGTCTCTCATTCATTTGAGGATCCATATAAATTATGGGAGTTTCTACAGTCCGTTACTAAAATACCTATGGACACCAATGCTCAATGATGCTCAATGCTCAATGATCTTAGTTCATTTATCTTGTTAATGCTTTAGATTTAGTTATCTTTTTACTGTGGTCTTTGTTCTTTATACCTTAACTATGTCCTTTGTGGCCCATTCATATTTATAATTCTCTAAATCCCCTACTTCCTTATCTCTCTTGTTCTCGAGTGCTGACATGCACAATTCTTATTTCCGTCTCTTTATATCTTCAATCTGGCTTTTTGTCCTTGAGCAGTCCCTGTATTTCTTTATTTCTTTTGCTTCTTTTCCATCTTTCCTTTTTAAATTTTTTCTATCTCGTTTTGCCCTCCCCCTCCCTCACCTGTCACCCTCCCCCTCTTTTATTATCTCTATAAATGATCTTTCATTTGTTCCCTTATGTCCTTATTATTTTTAGTATGTTCCTGATTTTTATGACCAGTGTCTTTCGTCTTCTTTGTTGTAGCTTGCAGTTCGTTATCAATGGGATTATTCCCCTGTTCCTCAAACAATACTATGTTTAATGTTGTATTGTGGAACATCCGTGGTATGGGTCATTCCATCAAACTTCAAAAGGTACTTTCTCATTTATCAAAACTTGATTGTCAGATTGCTTTTTTGCCGAAAACCCATTGTAATGATGTTGAATCTCTTAAACTCAAAAGTCAATGGGTGGGTCAGGTTGTTTTCTCGCTGGCTATAAATCGTAAAGGTGGCATTGCCATCCTTTGTCATAAATTTTTGATGGTACAAATTGTATCAACTGAAAATGATGCAAGTGGAGTATGGGTAATACTACATGCTATGGTCTATAATAAACTTGTCACCTTCTTTAATATTTATAGACCGGTTAAGCCTGACCCGTTTTTTTGACACAATATTAAACGAAAATTATCATCAATTACTAACCCCAATATTATTGTTGCTGGAGAGTTCAATAATTGGCTTGACACCTTTTCTGACAGAAAATCAGATTGCAAATTTAAACCTGATAAATCCCATAAAGCATTTCAATCTGCTGTTGCTTCTCGTCCACGCTATGATGCCTGGAGAACTTGTAACCCTGACTGTTATGAATTCATGCTCTTTTCTAATGTTCTTCATACTATGTCTCGCATTGATTATTACCCTTACTCCAATCCTCCGAGATTTGTTCTATTTTTATCTTAGATCATGCCCGGTCTCACTTATCCTTGATCTGTCCCTTGTCATTCCCAAACAGGCGAGAGGGAGATTTAACAATTCTTTATTATCTGATCAAACCTTTATTCTAAATGCTACTTCATTCATACAATATTTTTTTCAATGTAACAAGTCAAGTGATACTTCTATTCATAACAATTGGGATGCCTTTAAAACCTCATTTAGAGCTTTCATCATCGCATACACTGCTTGAAAGAAAAAGTCATTAAACTCCCAATACATTTCCTCCCTCAATCATATTAAGATCCTTGAACACTCTTATTATACTTCCAAATCCCTTGCTCACCTCCGGGATCTAATTAAGGCTAAATCTGACCTAAATAAAGTGACCACAACTGATGCTTGTAATGTCATACTTAAGATAAAATCCAAATATCATGGGGGTTATTACAGAGCGGGTAAAATGTTGGCTAATCATTTAAAAGTCAAATCAGAAAATAAATCCATTGGCGCTATTCGTAATACCCATACTAACTCTCTATTGCATTCTGATTCAGATATTGTTAAAGCATTCCAGACCTATTATCACTCATTACATATGGACAACATCCATCCCACAACAAATGACATGCCATTATTTTTTGATGGCCTCCACTCTCCTAACTGTGTTCCAGATGATATGGCTCGCTTGGAAAAAGTTATAACTCTTCAGGAGATATTAGATGCAATAACATCCTTAAAAAGAGGTAAGGCCCCTGGTCCTGGTGGTTTCTCTATTGAACTTATTTCCTTTTATTCATCGATTTTTGCTCTGCACCTACTTGAGCTTTTAACCTCCTTTATCCTGCACTCTAAACCAGAAGGCACCTTTCTAGATGTCCTTATTGTAATTCTCCCTAAACCTGATAAAGACCTTTCCCTTTGCCAAAATATTGCCCAATCTCCTTAATCAATTATGACTGCAAAATTCTTGCAACAGATCTTGCCTCTAGATTGGAAGGGGTTATTCCTCTACTTATTAACTCTGACCAATCTGGTTTTACTAAGGGTAGGCTCTCCTCAGACATTGCTAGAATGCTCTCTAATATCCTCAACCTGGGAAGTAATTATTCTGATCCTCTACCACATTATCTCTTGACGCTGAAAAAACCTTTGATGGCATAAATTGACAATTCATGTTCAAAACTCTTCAATGGTTCGATTTCGCTCCAAATTTATTTCATTTACCAAATTAATATATTCCGATCCCCGTGCATGTATATCTGTTAATGGTCTTTTATGCCCTTATTTTAATTTGCACAGAGACACATGGCAAGGCTGTCCCCTCTCTCCTCTATTATTTCTGTTATGTCTTGAACCCCTCCTTGAGCACATTCGCCATAATCCTTTGATAACCAGTCTACTTCATAATTCCCATGAAATTAATTTGTCTGTTTATGAAGATGATATCTCAATTTACCTTTTGAAACCCCTTACTCCCATTTTTACAGGAGATTGACTTATATTCTAAAGTATCTGGATGCAAATTAAATTTCTCTAAAACTGAAATTGCACCTTTAAATTCTCAATGTGATCAATTCATGTTTTCTGACACCAACTTTAAATGGTGTCCATCACAAATGACATATCTTGGTTATAGTTTTCCCCTACCATTCCCCATACTCTTACCGTTAATTTCACTGCTTTGAAAATTAAGATTCTGAAATTACTCTCCTCATGGTCCCCCCTACATCTGTCCTGGTGGGGCAGGGTGGACATCATTAAAATGATGATTGCACTGCTTATTCTATTTTTACTATCTATGTTACCCTTTAAAATTCACAATTATCATTTTAATCAAATTAATTCCATCTGTACTAAATTTCTCTGGAACAAAAATCCCTCCCGTATTGCTCTAAAATGAATCAAACCAAAGAATGAAGGGGTGTTCTATTAACTGATTTCAAGCTATTTCACACTGCTTGTCTAATCAGACTATACGCATGAAATAGACACTACCATGATGCTCCAATACCTAGTTGGATTAATTTTGAACGTTTCCTATTACATGATTTTTCTTTCTATGACATTTGCTTTATGTACCTTCATATCTAAATATCCTATTTTAAAACACTCCCAATACTTGTTACACTCACTGTTTATGGATGGATCCAACTTTCATCAGGCCTTCCTTGCCTCCTTTATGTGGTACAATAAATTTATTAGGTTTTGCCATAAATCATTCTACTTCCAACACTGGAAAAAGAAGAATATTTTATGTGCTTACCAACTTGTATCCCATAACTCTGTTTTGCCTTTAAAAAAATTACAAGACCTTTATGACTTACCCTCTTCCTGCTTATCTCAATACTCTCAATTATCACAGACACTTCAATTATTTCTTTCATCAATTAATTTTCATATTAATGACTCTCCCTTTATTCCCTTAATCCCTCTATACAACATCTCCTCTGACTCTAATCCCAAAGCCTAGCTTGGGAACTTGATCTGTCATCACCCTTTCTCTTCAAAAGTGGGACAAATTAAGGCATAAACTTTTTTCCACCTCTAGAGCTGCTAATATCACCCAGTCTATATATTTTTCTTTATTATAGAGCTGTTATAACACCAGTATTTTTGCACAAAATTAACCCATCTTCTTCTCCCCTTTGCTGGTCATGCCTTTCCACCACTGGTAAATTATCTCATTTGATTTTCTATTGTCCCAATATCCTAAAACTTTCGAAATCCATCTGGGCCAAATGTTCCAAGATTTTCCATCTTGTTATTCCCTTATCATTTGAAAATGTTTTTCTTAGGTCCATGTCGTTTGATCCACATGATACGGTGCTAAAACTGAAATTATTTGAACTTTTTATTGCTCTTGCATTTAAAGTTATTCTTACCTGTTGGAAAGACAATTCCAAAATATGCATGTTACCATGGTGGAACCCCATTTGGGATGAACATAGAATTTCCACTGTTTCTTCTTCATCTGTAGCTCATAAAATTAAGTCTGACTTAATTTGATTACCTTTTACTACTTTTCATTCTACACATTCTCACTTACACTAGTTCTTACCTGCTAATTTTTCTCCCTTCCTTTCCTCTTTTCTTTCTATTCCTTTGTCTTCTTTCTTCTCTGTTCTTACCGCTCTTTCTTTTCTCATTATTACTCTAAAACATATCCAGATAATTATTGGTTTGTAAGGTACCATAATCTCAATTTCCTTCAAACCGTTGCATAAGGTTGTATTTTATAATCTATTTTTTCTCTATTTGTATTAATGCTTCCATTTATTGTATATTTTACCATGTTTCCTCATTCCTATTCAATACAAATTATTTTAAAAAAGAAGAAAGAAATATATATCTGTAGGAACATTCGCAGGAGATATCTCCATGGTAAAGTCTGGCCAAAAAATGAGGACTTACCAAGGAATCAGACATGAAATTACTAATTTCTCTGGTACTGTTTCACTTCTCAGTGGGCCCTAAGGGCCTAACTTGTAATGGTTGGAGTTACTGGTACCACTGCTATTGGTCACTCTGGGGGTGGGGAAAAACTGCTTCTTTTCTTGGCCCCTCCTAATGAGGACCCTAGTTTTGCAGCACATTGCTTGCGCATTTAGCTCTTTTTAGAAACTGCATATCCCTAGATGTCCTCAGAATACTCCAGAGCAGAAATAATTAAAGTTTAAGAAACAGCTTTGAGTTTTGCTCCAGAATTGAAATAGAAACGCAATCAAAAGCAATTTTCCGTTTGAATGAATATGCAAGAGGAGAATTGAAACCTAGAAGCCTCCAGCAACAAAAAAGGAGGTGTGGCAATCCTGAGAAAACTCCACTAGTGATCCCGTCCCCGTAACTATGTTCGGCAATCCAACAGACAATGCCACCACATTTTCGTTGGGGTCTGCAAGCGATGAGCAAATTAGTCAACATTTAATGTACCATTTTCATAATGTAGTTAATGCGCTCAGCAACATGTGCACACAATATTAAAACAAATCAGCTGAAGCTGTTAGATAAAAACAAGCACATAACAGGGGTGTCCTTTCATCAACATTCTTTTTGTAACACCCATCTATTAAAGACTGCTGTTGTTTTTACACACTGACAACAGGCCCAACACAGAACAGCTCCCATGGAAAGTATGGTCCTTCTCAGAAAGATGGCTCTCACCTTTTCAGTTAACTTGACCATTCACTTTTTAGCTGCGAACAACTCATCTTCAAGGCTGTTGCATTGTACGGGGATATCTGTTGGTAAATACAATGGCTGGAAAGATACATTTGTTCATCCAGCAGACAACGTCACTGTCTATGTGATTTTGGAGCATGGTTTAGGAATTGCAACTGAGGCTTGCTGCATCACTCCAGTGGAGAAAATCTATCTGATTATGAAGAATCTTATGGATTCTTTCACTGCTCTTTTCAGCGCCTTGGTTGCTTCTCTTCTGTCCCTTGAAGCATACACAGTTTATTTATATATTCTCATTACCAGTCCTGCTTCTCAAAGAATGTCCACAAACCAAGGAATCAGGCATGATTCCTCTGATATAAAAGAAATTATATTTTAATGTACATGTATAGAACTAGTGTGGGATATGATCTAGGAATTCTCACCAGCAGCGCAGCTGCCAATTTTCTACTTCTGACATAGTCAACCTCCCATAAGTCACTGTCACTATGGACAAGCAAAGAACATATGAGATATTTTCTTCCATTTGTGAACACAAGGAACCCAGCACACGAGTCAGATTTTAACGGTACTGTAGCCTTAATATTCAAAGTAATGAGGGTTGTGTGCAGTAATGTATTATCAACATTGGATTCACTTGCAAAACGAACTTATAAATGACACCATTTTCATACCATCAATATTATCATAGGTGATGGTTGAGATCAGAAGCAATAAACTAGTTTTTTTTACATTGTGCTGTATCTCAACAATGGCAGTTCAGCGCTTCCGTTAATTTAAAATAAATCAAAGATTCAATTACTGGTATTTCTATTAATTTTGTTTTTTATAAAGGGTTTTAATTTTAAGATAATATTAGCTGATATTTTATCAACTGAAGATTTGAATATATTCAAGCAAATTTATTTTGAGGTTCTCTCACTGCCACAGCTGATAATTCAATTCAGTTTTATTAAATGGACTCCAGCCTCTAGGCCTGGGGTTGTCAATCTACAAGAGCAAAATCATCTATCCAAATGTTTTTAGAGGTTAGGGGCAAAATAGAACAGCCAGATGACTAATTAATGAGAAAAGAAAAAAAACATTTTGCAATGCAATAGGTCTCGCATTTGCAAGAGTTTAAGCTACTGACATTGTAAGTGAGAATGCTTTTTATTTGTCTGTTTTAATAATTAACAGACAAATGAAAGGCAATGTAATTTACAATGCTAATAGCTCAAACTCTTGTAAATGCAAGACCTATTGCTTGGGAAGTGAAAGCGTGCATGGCATGCTGAATGTTGCAGGAAAGCATGTCATTCCTGCGGTAGTCAAAACTCATTAAAGAAAATAGTGCTACAGACTAAATAAGACATAACATGTAGCAACCAAAGTAAAAGGGCCAGTCCTCATGGGAGGTTACAAATGAAGATAATGCGCTACTAAGTAGGGACTAACAAGCCTATTAATGAATCAGAAGTCAGCATTTATGAAGGACAATGACACAAGCCAATGACAAATATGGGCGGAGAGTAGGCTGGGCTTCAAGTCCATACACTAATACAGCATGCTTCGCAGAGCAGTGCATGCGCTGCCCAGGTTTGACACCTGCTCTCTTCTAGCAAAGGCCAACTTGCTGATAAGCAAGCCCCAGGAATAGGACTAGTAGTTTTTTTTTAGGTAGGATTTGCAGTGTTTTGCATCCTCTGTGGTGCTAAGTCCAGGACACGTATCAAACTGTTAATTCAGAGAATGCTGTTCAATAGTCTCTCTCCAAGTCGTCAGGCATGGAATGCTGTGAAAATATATACATGAACATGTGTGTTTCTAGTGGTATTTTACCAAATACACAACAATGCAATTTAATAGGAGTACAAGGCGGTTTGCACTCTTATTGTGTGTATTTGGCAAAATACCACTAGAAACACACATGTTCATGTATATATTTTCACAGCATTACCCTGATGAAGGTGCATGGCACCGAAATGCATTGGGAAGCTTGAACAAACCATTTCTGTGGTGAGGAAAAGTATTCTTCTGACCGGCATCATTTGTACCGGGACTCCATTGCTTTTTCATTGCCATCTCGGGTCAAACACGTCCAAACGACCCACCTGGTCGTTTTTGCTGATGCCTGAGGAAAATCTAAACTGACACGACAAAAACCATCTTGCAGCCTGCATTTCTGCCCAGGAACTGTCGCACACCCAACCCCCCTGTTCTTTGCAGTTCAACAGAAAGCCATGAGACACCCACGCCATGTGTAAACAAGCTTGTTTTCCATCTCCTGCTCCCAGCCTGCTAAATATCCTTGACACCGTGATCAGGTTATCTAGACAATGGTCTGCTGTTGGGCCCTGATCAGGGTGATTAAACAATGACTTGAAGGACTGGGCTTTGATCAAGACAATTGAACAATTACCTGAAGAACTGAGCCTTGATCAAAGCCGAGTGAACAAGGATCTGTTTACCAAGCCTTGACCAGGTCACTAACTATAAACATTGTCTGGATCTGGTTATCAACTGTAAACACTGCCCTGATTAAACAATGGTCTGACAGCCAAAAGACTGGGATGAAAAATATATAAAAGGCTTGTAAGCTACAAAGTGAAGTAGCAGCCTCCTGGGTTTTATCTCTGACTAGCTTGGGGCTCTGTTCCATAGCCCGGGCTATTGAAATAAATCTGGGTTCCTCCTGCAGACGAAGGCTCCTGTGTCTCCTTTTACTAAGTATGGACAGTATGGAAGACTTGGGCGGTTTCCCCCGCCACCGAGACCCAGTAAGTGGGTTATCCAAGTTCTTCAGTGGCGTAACAAGAAATGAAATTCTTCAAAAGAAAATAAAATAAAAGCAGATACAGTGTTTTGGAGAAGTCCATACAGTGTTTGGATCTTTGATTGAACTGTTTTGTTTGGAATTGATGTTCCTTATTTGTTTAGGATGTTTTGAATAACTAGCAGTTGAACTGTAATACAAGTGTTACTTGTCATCATCATCATTCTTATTATTTCAGTTTTTCTATAAACTATACCTCACAGGAGTTGTGAACATTGCGCTCCTGGACTCAAACAGGTTCTGTTTGATATTCGTTGTATATTTTACTGCCTGGCAGGGGCTAACAAGGATAAACCAAGGGCAGCACCATTGCATAAAATTGTATCATTTCATTGTATCATTGTAACTGACTGTTGAATTGCTTGAATACTGTTGTGTAAATTTGGTGTGCAGGTTACATATTTCTATTGTGTATACTCTTATAGTTACACCAACTTTATCAAGACCAATTTATAATTCTCTTGATTGAAAATTTTTCCTAATCTCCCTTAAATCAACACCTGTGTATGAAAGACAAGAAACAATTCTTTCTTATATAAAAACATCATTAAAAGCAATGTATTTAAATCAATACAATCAAATTGAATTCGCTTGAATGGCATATACACACGAAGTCAAACTACATACCTAAAGTTCTAAGCATAACCCTTGTCCTATTGGATGGGCTGGGTATAGAGAAGGAATGAATAGATAGAAGAAAGGGAAGAATAAGGGGATATCCGTCAAGAAGTCAATCAAACAGCTGCCAAATCGTGAATAGAAAAATTGCCGATCTAGTTCCTAGTCTATCCCCACTGGAATTGTATGATTAGACTACTGGCATCATGATTGTTTGCTATTTAAAACTATATATTCAAAAATTACCATATACACACGTGCATTCATAATGAACCTTTCCATTACCTTATAGGGCAGGGAGAACTGATTTTGATCCAAAGCTAGTACTGCTGCTATATGAGATTCCTCACAGAAGGATTATACCTCCACCTGGAAAATCAAGCAAACAAATGAGCCTCTATCTTCCTATGTCTTTACTGTTTGTACTAAAGAAAAATATTTCTTGAGATCACATACCTCTTATATCTAGTTGCAGGGCATTTGCTTGTTAGAATTTTTTTGTTTTCATCATTTGAACGATAGTCTCTGAATTAGTAGTCCAGTGACTTCTGCCTACATAGAGACAAATTACTGTATAATCAATATCACACCCACAACCTAGTTATAATGTGTGGTTTAATATTAGGATTTTAGTTTGCCAAACGGCATAAAAAGATTTTATATTGAACTCTTACCGCTAAAATGTCGGCACTTTAGAACATCTTGAAGAGGTCTACGAGTTTAAAGATTTTGTGCTTTCGCCCTTCCGATGTGGGTCAATGGGTTAAATAGACGCGACGTCGTCTTTTAAAACTTCACAAACCCTTTGTTTATTCGGGCCTGTGTAGGGGAAAATAATGAAAGAAGATATATATAAGTAAAATGCCTATGGGAAAGGGGAACGGGGACCGGGGAACGGTCCCCGGTCCCATGATCAGGGTCGGACTGAAAACCAAAACCGGCCCTGGCAAAGTGCTCGGCGGGCCCCCTGGGAGTACGACCGAGCTCTTTGGGCGATTTTGTTACAGGAACAATTTTGCAGCTCTGCTGCAAAAACGGCCTTGTAACAAAAACGGCCCCCAGGGCCCAAAATCGGCCCCCACCCTTGCGGCGCACCGGGGGATTGCCCGGTGCCCGCAACGGCCAGTCCGGGCCTGCCCATGATTCCCATGATTCCCATGATTCCCATGATGAACGTGGTAAGCTATCTACACGTAAAACACTTACTTGGTATTGAGCGCCGTCGCTGCTAGAACTATCCTGACATCCGGCCTGTAGCTCACCATCAATGAACTGTTGAGTCAAGAAAACGGACGGTTTAAATACCCGCCACAATTAGTAATATTATGTGCCTAATTGATCAATAATTGCCTGGGGTGTGTTCCAAAAGCCATGTAAACCCTGCGGTCTTGTTAAATGAGGCACTGCCACTGCCTACTTTGCCCCGGAAGGAGCTTACAGATTACTGATTGCTCAGGTGATTGCCCCGCTGACCTTCCCCTCTTGAACCGAAAATGGTTCACACAAAGTCTATGACCAGTCGAACGTGAGAACCGGCATAGAAATAAACATATATGATTTTCTTTCCCAATGTAACACTCTTCCATTTCCTGGGTGATATTATCATGCTGATTTGGAAAGGTTTGCGAGACATCAACAAATATATGAGAGCAGTTTCCCATTTCCATTTTAGTATCCGTATTGCTATAAGAATTTCAATTCTAGCTTGTGTGCAAACCAATACAGTATTCTAAAACGCTACAATTCCTGATATCATGGAGCCTCTCCCAAGAGGCAATTAGATAATATAAAATAGCACATTTGAATTTAAACAGATCTCCCTGATAATAATTGTGTCCTAATCAAAGAGGTGGGAGAAGTGGTATTAAAGTGCAGAACTAAATAACAGAGGTCAAAAAATAAGTTTCATCTACTCCTCCCTAGTATTTAGTCCATGATCAATGGTCCCTAAAGTACACATGAACCACTGTTCTCTTTTCTTGCGCTTCAAATGTCCATCACCCCCTCTCCTATCTATCCTCATCTTTTCAAGATTAAACCACTGAAACTGAGTACAGTCATGGTTCGCTGTCATGAAATGTTCAGTTAGGGGAATATTCTCTTTCTGGTTCTTACTGCTGAATTATGCTGTAGCAGGCGTACTCTCAATTCCCTGCTTGTTTCCCCAACGTACGCAAGTCCACAGGGGCATATCAAAAGATATACATTTTTGCTTCTACGGTTGTTTAAAGTAGAACCTGTCAATGTCATACCATTGAACTCCAGACTTTTTGTCTCAAGAACCGCATTTGTAATTGCCAACAGCCCTCCTGTTATCTAGTGTGGTTTGGCTATTCTCATTCACATTTCTGTAAGTTTTCACTAGAGAGTTACATAGATGTTTATTCCGCCTGAATGAAAACAGTGTTTTTTCAATTTGATTTGTGCCTCCATCATTCACAATTTTCCAGTTTCTATTAATAATGTTTTTTATCTTATTGCTTATTCCATAAAATTGACTGACAAAGACTATCCTGTCCATTTTTTTTAGTATATTTTTCTTTGGACATATCTAATAGATGGTCTCAGTCATAAAACCATGCTCTTTTGAAAGCGTGTTTAATGAGTTTCTTAGGATAGCCTCTGGCTAAAAACGTTCTCTTAACATTTTCTGAATGACGATAAAAGTCAGTTAAAGATGTGCAATAACGACGAAGTCGGAAAAATTCCCCAAAGGGAATATGATCTTTCTAGGATTTAGGATGATTACTCCCATAGTGTAGTAAGGTATTCTTATCGGTAGGTTTAGTAAATAACACTACCTCTAAGATACCCTCCAACTCCTTGACACAAATATCCAGAAAGTTCACACTCTTATCACTCCACTGTGCAGTGAATTTTAGGTTTGCATCACCCAAGTTCAACCATTGTATGAACTCCTCAAGGCTCCAGCTGGCACCGTTCTATATAAAGATGATGTCATCTATGAAACGGTGCCAGCAGGTAAGGTTTTCATAGAAGGGCGCCAATTCATAAAAAATATGCCGTTTCTCGAATTTACCTACATAGAGTCTGGCCAGGCTCGGCGCACAGCTTGCCCCCATGCTGTTGCCTGTCAATTGCTGGAAAAGCTCCTCTTTAAAGAGAAAGACATTGTTTTTGAGTATCAAATATCAAATCCAGTGCTGACAGGACAGAGGTTCTAGTATTTGCAAAAAACACTTTGCCATTAACATAACTCATGCTAGCCCACGGATGTGAGCCCAACACCTCGCCCTGGCAGACCACGCCCACAACCTTGGCATCATCCTGGACAGCAAGTTATCTATGAAGAAACAAGACAATGCAGTATGATTAGCCTTCTTCCACACCATTCCCATGCTCCACAAGACCTTCAGGTGGCTCCCAATCAACACCAGAAGGACCGTCACACGGGCCCTGATCACCAGCAGACTGGAGTATGGAATCACACTCTCCTCAGGAATCACCTCATGCCTCTTGAAGAGACTCCAGACAATACAAAACTCAGCATCAAGACTCATCCTCGACCTACCCAGAAGGACGCACATCACACCCCACCTCAAGACACTTCACTGGCTACCGATCCAGAAGAGATGACAGTTCAAGATGCTGACCCACCCTTAAAATGCACTGCACAACAAAGGACCAGCATACATCAACAAACAACTGACTTTCCAGCAACTGACCAGACAACTTGGATCTGCTTACATCGCCTTCGCCGACAACCCATGGATCCGCCGAACTAACAGCGGAGGATGGTTTTTCTCACACCTGGTGTTCAAGGCATGGAACAACCTTGCCCTGCACCTCAGGACCTCACCATCACTCCAGCATTTCATGAGAGAAGGCAAGACCTGTAGATTCAAATAAACAACCGTGCAGCAACAAACTTCTCCAGCACCTCTCGAGACTCTGCCAGGTGATTTGCTGTGCTTTACAAATGTTTGGTTGATTGATTGAAAGGGTTGACCATGCACCAATCAGCACTCTTCATGGGGATGGAAGGACTTGGAAGTTGCAGAAAGTTTATACTATTTAGATAATGCCTGTCACAGGTCACTGGACTTTGCCTTCCAGTTATCCCATTTGGTTCTGAAAATCCACATAATCTTTGATTAGAAATTGCTCCACTTATGCTCTGTGGTGGCTCCCTTGGTGTTCTTTGTACAATATGTTTAACATTACCAAATCCACTCCAGTGTACACTCTGGGCTGAAATCTCATGTATTCGTCATGGCAAGGCACTTCTCGCACTTTTTACCGGCAATGTAATCCCAAAGTAACCAATAGACTGAAAAAGACATTCAAGTTAGTATGTCACACTCATGCTCTCCAGCAATGTTTCAAAAACTAGTTCTGTAGCTGCCGGGATTCCAAAGAAGTGATTACATTAAAATGGGAGTGTTGGGACAGAAAAGTCCCCTGCACGGCTTTGAGCACAAATTTGCCTCAAATTCACCATAGTTTTTGATCTTTTCACCTTAGCACACATAACAATCATGCAAGAGTGCTGAGGACTTCCTTTCTAATGAAATGCAATAAAGAGCAGTGCTCTGTGGTCTAGAGAGGCATACCATGTTCACCTTCTTTTGTGGTGCATGACTGTCAGTAGCACATAAGGAGGCAGTGTACCTGCTAAAACATGAGGCTGTGGCCACAGAGGATTCCACTTTAATTTCCTTCACTGGAGTAGTACCTGAGATGGAGGATTGAAGAGAGTCTGTGACAGCCATTTGAGTTGGAGGGCTCTTCCCAGCACTACTCACATCATTAGTACTGGTCCAGACGCTTGGTTGTGTATTAAACCTGGCTTCCTTGGTGTGGTTTCCCCTGATTTTTAGCCTTCTGACCTCCTGTTTTTGCTGACTTTGTTTTTTCTGGCCTAAGGAATTTGAGCACTTTACTATGGCTATCCAGTACTTTATTTTAAACATGTGAACATAGGTTTTGTCAACAGTTGACATATTTGAATACTTGATTGATTTATAAGTCCCTAGTAAAATAAACTACATATGCCCAGGACCCATACATCAAATGCTACTTGTGGGCTTGCATCCCTGGTTGTTCCACCCACCTAAGTAGCCCTTTAAAAATGTCATAGCATTGCCACTGCAGAGCCTGGTGTGCAGTTTTAAACTGCCATTTTAACATGACAAATTAACCAAATGCCAGGCCCAAACTTTCTTTTTATTACATATAGGTCACCCCTAGGGTAAGCCCTGAACAACGCATAGGCAGGGTGCAGTGTATTTAAAAACCAGGACATGTACTGTTAAGTTGTACATGTCCTGGTAGTGAAATATGCTTAAATGTTTTGTTCACTACTGCAGGGCCTATTTCTCCTATAGCTTAACTTTGGTGTTGCCTTATTACCTTTAATAAATGTAATTTCCAATGGGAAAGAGATGGGAAAACCACATTTGGTTTCCCTAGACTCGAAATTTATCAACATAACTGATGGTGAAGTTGGTTTTAAAATTGCAGTTCTGAAAATGCCACTTTTATAAAGTTGATGACAGGGTGAGGTGGGAAACCCAATAAACCCTTGTGGGCTTGGGCAAAACTAAGATTGTCAGGTAATGTGTGCCAACAAGGGATTTTACTTGAATATTTGAGTCTTACTTGTATGTAACAAATTTATGTAGTTCAATCTGGCTCAGTTTTGAACTTTAGCGTAATTATTTTAAGCAGATTTAAAATCATGCAACAGTTGATTAAATCAATAAAGAAAAGAAAAGTAGAGAACACGGGAATATCGTATGATCAAGAATTTATATATTTTCTTGTATATCAAGAAGCAAAGGGTACAGACATATTGAAAATAAATCTCATATAGACACATGAAAAAGGCAATCTTTCATAAAAACCTATACTTCATATGTCAAAATCATCCATTCCAGATCAAATATAGTAAGTGCTATATTCCAAGATCAATACACACAACACTTAAAAAAGGAATTGGATAATAAGGTTGACGTGTCGGTCTTCTGTGGTATGAATCCTTCAGACCATCTTCAGGACAGTGAGATAATAAAAAGCAAGGACCCCCATAAAAAGAATACATACATCTATGAGTATGACATTACCCTGTAGATAATGCTCAAAATCTACAAATGATGACAATAACCCGTGTGTATAGAGACCACCCATACTGTGTTTGGTGAGATGAATCATATAGTGGGGTAAGTCTATATGATTAAAAATCAATAACATGATAGAATTTATTCATCAAGGAAGATATTCGAAATTATGATGCCTGGAGTGGCTAGTGGATTATTATAAGATATTATTAAATATGTGTACACTCACTAGATATAAGGTCTAAAATAAGCTAAGTACATGATGTTGTTACAGATTACCTACCAGAATTAACCAATTGGGTCTGACCCTTCCCTTCATCTCTGTGGGTAGAGGAACACCATTTTCAATCACAAACTCTAAACAGAAATCATCAGGTATTAGAGAGAATAATTGACTAGACAAAATAGAACAAATGATTTGATGTACATTCACTTCCCTGCCAGATAAAAACTGTATTGATTATTAAGAAGAAGAGTCTCGAAGTTACATTCATTTCCTGCTTTGAATCTGACTTAAGCTGATTCTACATTGAAGTGTTTTAATACAAGTAATCCTGGTGAATTATCATTTTTTAAATGGTCTCCAGGCGTCCTAATTTCGAATATCTTCCTTGATATATAAATAATATCATGTAATTGATTTTTAATCACTAAGTAATGTAATATAGACTTACCCCACTATATGATTCATCTCACCAAATACAGTATGGGTGGTCTCTATACACATGGGTTATTGTCATCATTTGTAGATTTTGAGCATTATCTACAGGGGAATGTCATACTCATAGATGTATGTATTCTTTTTCAAGGGGTCCTTGCTTTTTATTATCTCACTGTCCTGAAGATGGTCTGAAGAATTCATACCACAGAAGACCGAAACGTCGACCTTATTCTCCAATTTATTTTTTTCAGGGATATTTGATCTGGAATGGATGTCTTTGACATATGAAGTATAGGTTTTTATGAAAGATTGCCTTTTTCATGGGTCTATATAAGATTTATTTTCAATATGTCTGTACCCTTTGCTACTTGATTTACAAGAAAATATATAAATTCTTGATCATACGATATTCCTGTGTTCTCTACTTTTCTTTTGTTTATTGATTTAATCAACTGTTGCATGATTTTAAAACTGCTTAAAATAATTAAGTTAAAAACTGAGCCAGATTGAACTACATAAAGTTGTTACATACAACTTTTATAAAGTTGGCATGTTCTAACTTGGTGCCTTCTGCCTGTCTCTGGAATACATGTCTAGGGTGGTCGACAGCTGGTTTTCTGAATTCCCTCTAGACAGCCACACAAAGGACCGGTAGGTATGACTAAGTAGACATCTGCATGTTGGTTGGTCACCTTGAGCAGGAAGTGAGCGAGGAGCTGGTACCCACACCTGAAAGGACGATATCCTGTCAGCATACAAAGGGTTGCATACTCCCTGTGGTGCATCTAGAGCCAGGGCAGGAAAGGCAGGATATTGTGCACGTTAAAGGCCTTTTTTGGGTCTCCTTGACAGGATACTCCCAACTCCACCCCATCTTCCTGCTAACGCAGCAAGACAAAGACTATGGCTTGACCAATGAGGGAAGACTATGCAAATAAGGAAGAGTGTGTAATCTGTCCTACATCTGGACCTGTGGCATACACAATCTTTGTCTGCAAACATAGTATACAGATGCAGCAATATTTATCAGCTAGTGTGCCAAGATTTCTCTAGGAGAATCTGAACACTGCCTAGAATCCTGAGGGTCAAGATCTAACAAGCATTTACAATGCAATGGTCTCGGCATTGTTAAAGGTAGAGCTATTGGCATTGCTCATGGCATTTTTTTTTTAAATCTTAAATAAATGGCATTGTCATTTACATTGCCAATAGCTCAATCGTTAAATAAATGGCATTGTCATTTACAATGCCAATAGGTTAATCGCTCGCAAATGCATGACCTATTGCATTTACACCCACACAGAGCCACACACACAAAGCCACCCACACACACATACAGAGCCACACACACATACAGAGCCACACACACACAGAGCCCCACACACACACACGGAGCCCCACACACACACACAGAGCCCCCCTCACACAGAGCCCCCCCCACACACACAGAGCCCCCCACACACACTCATAGTGAGATTGGAATATCAGGTTCAGAAGCCATGCATCACCTGGGATACGGGAATATAGTAAGTGTTAAGAAATAGGATTTTGAAAGATGAATGAAAAGTTCATCCCTCAATGACCCCCCATACTCTAACAATCCCCCCTCCTCTGAGCCATGTTTAATGCAGGCACTTGCTCCTCCTCTCCCTGTCGCTCCAGTCAGAAAGTGAAAGTTGTAGGAGCAAGGAGGACAAGGCACATCACATAACCCACATTAGCCTCTTATGGTGTGTAAATATTCCTAGGCCCCTCTACTGCCAGTAATGATGCTCCCATTCCATAAATAAAACACCCTTCAACCCCCTCCAAGTAAGCCCATACACAAACTATAGTACTAATTAGTACAGAAAAAAAGGTAATGAGTCAACATGTGAGATGTCTTGGACAAACTGGTGCCTAAACACTAGAGAATTTCTGAATAATCATCAGCATCAACTGCAATCCGTGCAAAACAGATTGCATGCTGGTGTATAATATTCTGTCTGTCTAGACTGTGCCATTTTACATGTAACTGGCAAAAACGAGCCACATTCACTGCTGTCAAATCCAACATCCCCCCCAATTAACAAAAAGAAATCCAGTGTATAATGGATATTTGCATATTTTCACAACAATAGATCTGTGTACTGGGAGAGATTTGAATGTGTTGACATTGGTTATATCCCTCCATCATATTGAAGAGAAAATATTTTTTATTGTAAAGCTGGTGCCTACGTTATCAGTGCTTCGGCCGAGATAACGTGGTAATACACACAGCCACAGAGTTCAAGTTCAGAGTGACGTGCGACAACTTAACTTAGGTCTGTTTCTGTTCTTTTTTAAAGACGATAGCAAATGTATTCTGGGACGAGGAAGTCCGCGATTTAAACTTCTGTTGGCTAAAAGGCCAAGACTCGACTGGCTTGATTCGCACACACTGCAATTTGCAGTACTTCCGGAAGCAACAGGAAACGACGATGGCAAAAGATAATAGCATGACTTCTCCTGTAAGAGCTGCCACATTTTTTCTAGCTCCTTGTTACTTGTTCACCGGATTACGTGTGAACAAAACTCAAGTGTGCACATACATCGAAGGAAGCAGCGTCAAGGCCTTCAAATTAAAACACAAGCTGAAACCGCACCCAAAATAAATATTTAATTACCCAACACTGGCCAGGTTCTCAAATTCATCACACCCAGTACAGACTTTTATTCCTTCAGTTCATCACTTACAATATTTACATTACTCCATGCTTCCTAATTTTACGCCATCTAACTCAAAGCTGGAGTATTGAACCCTACTGCGCAACCAACTATCCTGCAACAGAGAACCTCTTTCAACGCAAAGCTTGCAAAAAGCCTGAGAGTCCCGTAATCTCCGTCGGCATCGACTTCCTGCTGGCCACAAAACACTAATTAGCAAAACAAAACCCCCAAAGCGGAGCGCACTAATCGCGTGCCTCTTAAGGCTTCCAAAGACGAAGGAAAGGTTTGAAGAGCAAAACCACAGAGGCCCGTTCTGTGAACCTTTAAAGAGAAACGGGGAGCCTTTGGAGCCGGGGTTTCAAAATCCGTTTCTCCAAGCATCTTTGTTACTCTCATTATACTTTTCCAAACCCGTGCAAAAGGGAATAACCTGCGCGATGTTTATATTAGCGCATTGTAATTGAAAAATAATTGTTTGGAACTAAAATTAAATACACACGTCCAAAACAAACTCTGAAAATGTCTCCTAAGATTGGCCTCTGTCACTCTGCCAAAGACTTGCTGGCATCTTTTCTAGCCAATAGAACCCAAGCAGTTACCTTAGGACCTTATCAATCGACACCACAATCGTCACCATGTGGAGTTCCTCAAGGCTCATCCCTCAGTCCGACACTTTTTAATATCTATGTGTCGGACCTTGCTAATGTCATCAAAGCACATGGGATGAGCCTAACCTCCTATGCTGACGACACTCAGTTGGTACTAGCTATTAAAGGCGATGGACCTCAAATAGCAACGAAATTTAATAAAGGACTGCTAGATATAGGAGAATGGATGGCTAGTAACTGTTTAAGACTGAACTCAGATAAAACTGAGGTGGTCATCTTTGGACCCCTTCTCCCAAGTTGGCCAGCAAACTGGTGGCCAGAAACTTTTGGCATTCCCCCAACCCCAACAGCCAAGGTGAGGAACTTGGGCATTATCTTCGATGACGGACTAAATTTTATGGACCACGCTAACAAAACAGCAGTCACAGCCCATTTTAAATTGAAGATGATTAGGAAGATTCGTCCTTTTCTCCCAGAAACAGCCATCAAAACCTTGGTCAGCTCACTAGTCCTGTCCACTCTGGACTACTGCAACGGATTATTCCTTAACGCACAATCCAGAGTCATAGGGAAACTTCAATCCATTCAAAATGCGGCAGCTCGCCTACTCGCGAGGAAAACAAAGTTTGAGCCCACATCAAAAGTCATAAAGGAATATCACTGGCTCACAATCAGGAACAGAATACACTTTAAATCCTTATGCATAGTATATAAGGCTTTGAACGATCAAGGTCCATACTTTCTAAAAAAGCAACTCCAGCTCTATAAACCAGGCAGACCGCTCCGATCAGCCACTCTCCAGCAGTTAACCGTTCCACGGGCCAGAACAGTTTCCTGGGGCGATCGCCGCTTTCTGGTGGCTGCCCCGAAACTGTGGAATACGCTTCCCCAACACATCAGGCAAAGCCCTTCCCTGTTCCAGTTTCGTAAACAACTAAAAACTTGGCTCTTTGAGCAGTAGCCTTCCCACTACGATACGCACCTTTCCTAATGACAAATAACCACAGTTTAGCGCCAAGACGCCCACGGGTATATGTTGCGCTTTAGAAATGTCAAAAATAAATAAATAAATATTTAATGTCTACATTATAAAATATACTTTCAGGTAATAAGTCAACAGATCAATGTAGTTTCTTCATATTAGTGTGCAAGATAGACTTTATTAAAGACGCTTAAACAAAAATGATGCGCCTTGACCTTGCAAATGAAACCGTGAAACAAGACACCAAGCAAGACTTTACAAATGTAGAAGAAAGACAAAAACGCACTTAACAGAGAGGTAAGTTCAATGTTTGTTAATAAAAGCATAAAAAATGAAAATATGTCTTCAAATCACAGGGGAAAAGACGTACTCAACATGTACTCCATGTAGGACGGTATAGTTGTATATATGATTTGCAAAAAGAATAAACAACGTAGAACTGGGATATAGGAAGGAAAACTACAGATTGGGGGCAAATATTCATACACACAGTTCCAATAACTTACCCTTCGATTTACTGATACGGAATTCTTCGAATTCTAAAAAGATGACCTTGCCCTAAAACCAAGCTGCTGTCTGGACGAAGGCTTTCCTGTGGCGCGAAGGCGTTACTCGGCTATGGAATGCCCGAGCCCTTCAAAAAATTACACGCAAGGAAGGATTTCCACAAATTAGACTACGACTCTTTCAGAATTTCCGTAAAAACATTAAGGCAAGAAGGTCCCGTCTACTTCCAAAAGTGCATTATGAACGATAAGTAAATCCTGCTGTATACAGTCCGGTGTCTCCCTCGAGCTCAGTTCCTGGAGTGATGATTTTCTGAACTTACAACACACACGGTCTTTCCCCAGGACATCCTGAGTGCACACAATGGCAACGCACAACAATCCGCGCGCCCCAATCTCCAACACAGGGAAATGGAATGTTCTATCTATACTCGCATTTTTCTACAAATGTTCATCGGACACACGATTTCCACCCCACCCCCCCTTCATTTTGTAAAAAAACAACAGATCTTTTTTTGTTAGGTGAGTGAGCGTAACTAAATACATCGCCAAAATCCAAATTGGCAAGTTCAATTAGAAGCTTAAAAGTATGCCAACGTGTTGTGGTGACGTGGATGAATCAGTGAGCTAATAAGATAAACACAAAAGTTAACAAGGGATAGTTACCTCCTCGGTAGACGCTGCTCTCCTGGTTTAGCAGCAAAATGGCAGCCGCCAAGCTCCGAAAATTTCAGAATCAGGGGCGTGTTTTTGGCGTTCTGAGTGATAGATGACGTCACATGTCGAAAGAACACAAAAAACCACGCCCCCGAATCCGAAAGAGACGGGGCTTTAACTGAGTGATGCCCCTCTCATCCAATGGCTGGCCACCGTTTAGGGAGCCAGCCAATGGAAGAGAGAGGCGGGTTCAAGCCCCCATACTACAAATCATTAAATCTCCCACTGGAGACTGCGCAAGCGCAGCCTTCGGTCCTCGACCTAAAAAGGTGTACTTTGTGCTCAGTTTTAGGTTGAACAGTTAGATAAAGCCCCAGGACACCAGAGGTAAAAAGCTCTTGTTGTTACAGTTAGAACCAACTAACCACTGTTTTCTCTGGGCCTCCCAAAAAGATTCACACAGGAATTGTGTTTCACCTAGACACAGAAAAGGAGAAAAGTACCTGCAGTTGGGATATTGTGGCCATTTTATGATTGGAAGCAGCAAACATTCTGGAAGAAAAATATGTTATATGTGTTACAATTAGGAATTTAAATGATCTATTTACATACTCTAAAACACACCTCAAGAAGCATTTCCTAACTAAAAAGTCTGTTTACTTTCTATATTTAAAGCTGCAAAATAATATTTTTAAGAATTGATGTGTTTTGTGATGGTAAGAAACATTTTAAACATAGTCAGTATTTTGCTCAAGAGGTTTTCAAGGTAAGACATAGGAGCATGGGCCACACAGTTATAACAAAATAATAGAAAAGGTGCCATGTTACTTATCAGATAGAAGACACACAACTGCTTGAGTCAACAAACCTTCTGTCTTTTATTACAAGACTGAAGGCTCATAGTATGCTTGCTTACCTTACTACTTTTAAGATAGCAGCCACAAATCACAGTAAATCACACTTCCCTGCAAAACCTAGGTCTCAAACTACACATTCTGCAGAACTACAATCACTAACCATATATATTCTCAGTCTGTATAGAAATCGTCGGAACGTAACAGTCTCTTTTCTTGCTGCTCAGCTCAATAGTTATGTACTCCATGTCACTCTTTTCTATATTCCGTTGTAAATTTGATTGAAATGTGTTTGTTGTTGGAAATGTGTTTGAAGTTGGCTTGTTATTGCATATTTGATAGTGTGCTGGCTTTAATTGGGCTGTGTTCCACAAATATGTTTCTCATTTGAAAGCATTATTTATATATATATATAGGCAGTGTTTTTCTTTTCCTTCTACATGGACTCTCACTACAGGCACTCTATGTTTGATGAGCTGGCATTTCATTTAAATATGTGACATGGGCACTGCAGTAACCAGTTTACATTGCTAATGTAGCATAGTTTCAGTAGTGAAACGATTAAATAATTATAGGTCCCGTGACTCCCCATTGTGGTTTGCCCCAAAGACACCTGTTCATGTCTTACTGAGGAAGTATTGCAAAACATTTGCAAGGAAAATGGTTGACGGTAATTTGCACGTAGAAATCAGTTTGCTTGGTGCATGGGATAAACAATACATTTTAAATGTAATGCTTATACAAGTTCAGCCCTGCTGATTTCTAAGTCTCAGAATTCAATATATCTATTTGTGTGAATACTATTGCTGTTGGTGTTTCGTTAACATTTGAAATTATAATAACAATAGGTATGAAAGGCCGGGTATGTTTTCATATCTTCAGAATCTGAAGAGGAAACATTGATAAAACCTAACCTAAATTCTTTCCTCAATATTTCTGTTTTAAAGTTAATTTTTCAAGATATTGGTTCCTGGGCTTATGCAATTACTGATGGTAGTAGTACGAGTAGCCTGTGCCCATTTCATTCTAAAGATATGATGCTTTTTGTGGATCTGTCTCTATAGTCAGAGAAATTCAGAATTTACCTAAAAATTGTAAATCTTCTTTACATCTATACATGTGTGTTCTCATAATGTGCCAAAGCCTTCTACGCAATGGATTCCAACTCTGTCGATATTATGGTTAGTGGTTCTCAACCGCACAG
The DNA here is from genome assembly GCF_964261635.1 of Lissotriton helveticus. NCBI lineage: Eukaryota > Metazoa > Chordata > Amphibia > Caudata > Salamandridae > Lissotriton > Lissotriton helveticus. The sequence goes on from NC_136063.1 coordinate 560,791,568, forward strand.
AGCTATTGACACACAGTCAATCCCTTCAACATCACATCCAATTACAAAGCTACCCCTGTATTAGATCCTAGAATGTTACATTTTTCACAAAACATAAGAGAGTCACTTGTGATCTAAAGTTTATGGTGAATGAGTCACTTTCTGAAGGTTAAGGGTTTGAGTCCTACTGCTCCATGGTCATGTGTCTGTTTCATTACAAAGACTTTCAAGGTTCAATGAAACAAGTAAAAGGTAATTAGTGTCTGTGATCTTAAGAATGGTATTGAGATGGATTGATTCTACTGGGCAAGCGCAAGTGGTAGCGAAGCGGGTCGTTAGGGCCAGGCCCCCGGGATCCACGCCCGCCCCTATAACTGATGGCCGGAGTGCCCATTGGCGGCCGGCCATAGGTATAGGAAATACTTCCGGGTCAAGGCCTGGTGACGTACTTCCGGTCTGGGGCTCAGCGCGGGACGAGGGAGGAGCAATGGACTATTTAGGCCTCGGAACCCAAGGGATGCCCTCTCTTTTCTGCACCGAGTCCCAGGAGTGTTCTGCTGCTGCTAAACTCCCACCCACCCGTCCCGTTATTTAGGTTTGGGGGAGGTACTTTGCGGTAAAGAGGACACAGAGCATTGACTCTCCATGTTTGAAAGGGAGTCCACCTTACATACTCCCTAGGCCAGGACTGAGGGGAGGGAAAGTAAGCTCTCTGCTGGGATAATGGGGACAACGGCTGGGGAGGCAAGGGCACCAGGTCACAAATTAGAGCAGGGGGCAGCGGCCCCTGGTTATCCCCTTATAGCCTCCTTGGCAGCCTGGTGGTAGGGGGTACGCCCCAGATTATGGCGGACAAGGTCCAGAGGACTAGGGTCTACCTCTCAGGGACACAGGTGAGTTGCGCCTTGCGTGGATCTCAATTTGGGAGAGCCGAGCCAGAGGGCCCTCGGTGCTGGTAGCAAGTGATAGGCGAATTGCTAATTTCTGAAGATGATTAAGATTTGATTGTAGAAATTAAAATTGTCAATATGTGATTTATGAAAGTATGATGCAATATGTATTAGTAATATGTATTATTATTTTTTTTTTTTTATGTTTGAAAGCTTTATTAGAATAAAATCAGATATTACAATTAAGGTGACATCAGCAAAAAATTAGAAAAAGTTAAAGATTGGGATAAATTAAACATAGGCAGCCAATATCACAGTGAAAAAACCAAGCATTTGGAATTATTTTACGGGGGGAAGGAGGGGGAGGGGAGGGAGGTAAATAAAAGCATGGTAATAGGATAAGGAGTGAGTAAAATAGAGAATTCAATAAATGTAATCAAAAGAGTACAGTAAAATACATAATATTTAGCGATTACTTGAAATAAGAACCTTTAGCGAAAAGGAAACAAGTATAAAGATAAAAAGAGAAATCACAATAGTGAAATTGAAATATCATAAACTGCAGGCAGAGTACATGTATTCAAGGGGGTTTGAAATTATCCGAGGAAACTGGAGAATATATCTTTTTGGCAGATTGATCTAAATATAAAGTGAGAGGTAACCAGTAAAGTTCAACATTTCGGGGGGGTTTACAGGAGGAGGCAAAGGCAACATCAAGTCTATGTGATTGACATACTAGATTCCACCAACAATTTAGAGACAAATTGTTCAAAGATTTCCAGTTAGATACAATGTGTTGTAATGCAAGGGCTAACATAAGGTCAAAAAGGCCTTGAGAGTTTGGAGGGAGATCCAGATCATCTGAAAGGCTACCTAGAAATACAGTGGTAGTGGAAAAATGGGGAGAGATGTTGAAAATACAGGAGAGGCGAGAAAATATCTGAGTCCAAAAAACGCGAACTGATGGGCAAAGGAAGAAAAGATGTGAAAGATCTGCATTGGGAGCGTTACAGGTCCAGCAAGTAGGGATAGAAGTGGAGTGAAAGCGAGATATAGAAAGAGGAGAAAGGTAGAGTCTGTGATAGAAGAAAAATAGGGATTGAGTGAGAGAGGCAGTGCGGGAAATCTTCAAAGATCTGGCCCATATTTTGTCCCAAAGAGAAGTTGACCATAAAGAGCCCAAATCTTCCTCCCAAGACAATTCTAACTTCGATTTAAGACGGTGTGGGTCAGGGGCTGAGAAGTGGCGATAAATAAGAGAAGCTTTAGGAACAGTATATAGGACGGTAAGTAAAGAGGGAGGTGAGGCTGGGAGGTCTTCAGACGGAAGAGAATAATAGCGATCTAAAATGGTTTCCATAAGAATGAGGAATTTTTTTGCAAAAGAAGGAGGGCAGCGGAATTGAGACTGGAGTTGGGGAAACGAACAGGGGGATGAGCCATCAAACAGATGACGTACCCAGATGATACCTTTCGCTCTCCATGAGGGCCATGCAATAGGTCTGTTATTTATTAGTATGAGTGAATTATACCATATAGGTAATAGGAGGAAGGATTCCTGAGTGACCGGGGCAGAGGAGACTAAAGGTCGTAGAAGAGAAGAGGTATGTTTGAATAAAAGGGGGTTAAGACATGGGGCTTTAGAAGTGAAGCGGATAACCTCTTGTAAAGAGTAAGGAAGCAATAACTCCTGTTCGACAGAGAGCCAGAGGGGAGAAAAAGGGGAGGTTTCCTGAGAGAGCCAGCGGGAAGCTTGTCGAAGTGAGAAAGATTTGTGGTAAAGTCGAAAGTCTGGGAAGTTGGTTCCACCATTGAGTTTAGATTTGCGGAGGCGTAAGAGAGAAATACGAGCCTTTTTCTGTTTCCAGAGAAATTTGGACAAAACCGAATCAATGCGGCGGAAATAAGAAATAGGGATACGGATTGGAAGCATGGATAATAAATAAATCAAAATTGGGGCAATCATCATCCTGATGGAGTCAAGACGACCCCACCAGGAGAGAAACAGAGGATTCCAGGAAGCGAGCAATAATTCTATTCTAGAGATAACTGCATTCATGTTGAGTTGAATAGAAGAGGAAATAGAGTTAGAAAAAAGAACACCAAGATATTTAATTTTCTTAGAGTTCCAAGCAAAGCCTGTAGCCGTAAAGAAGTGGGGAAGGCAAAGTTTAGTTAACGGAAGAATTTCAGTTTTGTCAGAATTTATTTTATAACCTGAGACCAAAGAGAATTTTTCGAATTCACTTAATAAAGAGGGAACAGAGGTGACTGGGTCTGAAATAAATAAAAGAATATCGTCAGCATATGCAGATAATTTAAGATGATGAGCACCATAAGGGAATCCGGAAATGGAGGGATTGTTACGTATAGAGGTGAGGAAGGGTTCAAGTGCTAAGATAAATAAAAGAGGTGACAAAGGACAACCTTGACGGACTCCACGTTGAAGTGTGAATGGGGAAGTGAATTGACTATTGACGAGAACGGAGGCTTTGGGCGTAGAGTATATCAAAGAAATATAAGATATGAATTTAGGGTTGAAGCCATGCCATTTTAAAGAAGCCATGAGAAAGGACCAGTCAACCCGATCAAAGGCCTTCTCAGCATCGACTGAGATGGCGGCAATGGGAATTGATAGTGAGGGGGCTTTACTTAACACATTAAGGAAGAGTCTGGAATTATCTGAAGTAAGGCGGCCTTTAACAAATCCACATTGTTCTTTCCCTATGAGATGTGGTAAGAGCGGGTCAAGGCGGAGAGCTAATAATTTTGCAAAAATTTTATAATCCACATTGACTAAAGATATAGGGCGATCATTTTTACAAAACTTAGGGTCTCTACCGTCTTTAGGAATAAGGCATATGGTAGCGTCCTGAAATGAGCCTTGGGCCGATCCAGTAGAACAAAAAGATTGAAAAAGAGATAGAAGTTTAGGTAAAAGGAGATCCGAAAAATGTAAGTAAAATTCAACTGGAAAGCCGTCAGGTCCTGGAGTCTTGCCGTTAGTGAGGGAGGATAAAGCAGTGGACAACTCAGAGATGGTGAGGTCAGTATCAACGGTCGAAAAATCAAGATGGGAGGTATCTGGTGTAGGTAGGTTGTCAAAATAGGATTGAATAAGGTCTGGGGTGGGAGGGTTCTCAGGCGTATATAACGATTCATAAAAAGAATGAAATTGTTCCAGGATTTCTGCATTTGTATGTAAAAGAACATTAGAGGGGGAATAGATAGAATCTATGTGAGTTCGTTCCTTACGCGATTTGAGGTAGTTAGCTAATAGTTTGCCAGATTTATTTCGGCCTCCATAGTATCGTGCGCTGCTCCTGAGGAGAAAAGAGGAGGCTGAGTCTGTAGTAAGCTTGTTAAAAGCGATCTTAGCTTTAAGAAGTTCAGGAGACATATGATTATTAGAGGAGGTATAGAATTGATGTTCCAGCGATTTAATGTGGGCAAGGGTAACTTTACGTTTTTGAAGGAATTTTTTCTTCTTCTTAGAGACAAAATCAATAATAAAACCTCGGGCTGTGGTCTTGAAGGAATCCCAAAGAATATGAGGAGGGGTATCAGGTGTAGAGTTGAGTTGAAAAAATTCAGAAGCGAAAGAGCGAAAAGAGGAGGAGAAGAGAGGATCAGTAAGAAGAGAAGGGTTGAAACGCCAATGAGAGGATTTAGGAGTAGGTGGAAGAAGGTCAAAGACAGTAATAATAGAAGCATGGTCAGAGATAACAATAGGTTCAATAGAAGAGGAGATAAGGTGTTGAGAAAGAGATGAAGATAGAAAAATGTAGTCTAAACGAGAGAAAGAAGCATGCGGAGGAGAGAAGAAGGAGAAATCCATAACGTCTGGGTGAGTGAGTCTCCATGAATCCACAAGATGTGTCTGAGTGATAGTGTCAAGGAATTGCTTATGTGGTTTGTGAGGGGAAAAACAAACAGAAGATTTACGGTCTAAAAAGGGGTCAATGATCTGGTTACAATCTCCACCTAGTAGGAAAGAATCATCTTTATATTGAATACATTTCGCTGTAATGGAGGGCCAAAAGGAGGAGTCAAAACCTGTGGGTCCGTACACATTGAATACAGTAATTGGGATAGCATTAATGAGTAGTTTAGCCAAGATCCAACGCCCCTCATCATCTTTTTCTTCTAACAATACTTTACACTGGAGGCGTTTATGAATCAAGATAGCCACCCCATTCTTTTTTTGAGAAGCAGGAGAAAATAAAACAGTGCCAACCCATAATCGCTTTAGTTTTAAGGATTCAATATCTGAGAGATGGGTTTCTTGAATAAGAACAATATCTGGATTGGAAGAAGATAAATGTGAAAGTACTCTTTGCCTTTTGATAGGGTGATTAAATCCTTTCACATTCCATGAAACAACTTTGAAGGTGAAAGAGCAGTAAATTGATCAAAATTGAAAAATGCAACAACATACTGTACAATAAGTAATTCAAACTGTAGATAAATAAGAACCATATAGATCATCAACAAGGTAGAAGGAAGGATAGATAGAAGATGAAAAAGAAAAAGAAAAAGAAAAAGAAAAGGAAAAATAAAGGGAGAAAGGGAGAAAGATAGGAAAAGGGAGAAAAGAGCAGCAAAGGAAGGAAAAGGAAGAAAAGAGAGAAGGCATAGAAGACAGTACAAATCCAAAAGGATGACTGTATTGAACATACCTGAAGGGGGAAGTACACAAAGGGGAAGGTGGGGAGGTGGTGATGCGCTACAAGACGGACGAACCAGGGTCGGGAGCAGGACCACGCCAAGACCGGACAAAAGGAATACAGGGCGGGACAAAGTGGTGAAGGAAGCGTCCGACAAATATCCATCTGGGAAAAAAAGAAAAATTATTGACAGACATACGAAACATGTGACTTAAACGTAGAGCTAGAAATACAGAGAGGAAGAATAAATAAACGTAAGAGATGCAAGAGAAAGACAATCAAAGAGGAGATAGGGGGAAAAAAAAGGATGTTAAGGATAAAGTAAGGAATGCGGAAAGGAGCACAAAATCAGAGAAAGATTATTAGAGAACAAGACATGAATACAACAAAGGTCAAAGCTCAGCCACTGGTCGAAGCAGAGGAGGAGGCATCCATTCCTTCTTCATTTTGTAAGAGGAGAAAGTTCCGTAGTTCTCCAGGTTCCTGAAATGCCCAAGTCTTGTTCCGATAGGTGACTCTGAGAGTACAAGGGTGAAATAGGCCATATCTTGCTCCCATAGAACGTAGAGAAGGACGCATAGCCAGAAATTCTTTACGTCTGGAGGCAGTAACATTAGATACATCTTAGGATAAGTAGACTCGTTGACCTTGCCAAGACACTTGTTTCTTGTTCCTTGCTGCTGAAAGAATCAAAAGAAGATCTGTGTACTTCAAAAAGAGGATGATTACTCCACGAGGCTTGGAAGAAGAGTCAGTTCTCGCACCCAATCTATGGGCCCTCTGTATACTGATGGTTGTAGAAAGGGGCAAGTCCAAGAGTTTCGGTAAGAAGGTGGTAAAGAAAGTCACTGGATTGTCACCCTCAAGATTTTCCGGCAAATTGTAAATACGGAGGTTGTTCCTCCTATTGCGATTTTCCAAATCTTCTGTATGCTTTTGCAGGGAAAGGACAGTCTTCTCCAACGCCCCAATACGTTGCGTGTTGGATTGAAGTTCAGGAATATGGAGCTCAACAGTAGAAATACGGGCATCCATGGATTCCCATTTGTCTTTCAAAAGCTGCATATCTGTACTCGTCTTCTCAATAAAGGGACGCATTGCTCGTAGTTCCTCCAAAATCTGATCAATAGGCGAGGCAGGGGGGCTATCCTCTGGTGTAGGAGAATTTTGTTTGAGGCGCTTGCCTGGTGTAGCCGGTGAAGAGGGCTTACCAACAGATGAGTGAGCCAAGGATGACTTCTGAGTCGCCATTTTGACAGAGGGATTCGACTTAGGTGCACCAGATGGAGAGCCCACCAGAGTTTTCATAGAGGGTGTAAAAACAAATTGAGGCTTACGTAACCAATAACGTACCTCAGACAGGTAAAGTCAAGTTTGAGAAGTCACTTGCACATGTAGTGATTATGTGAATAGATGTAAAGTATTCATCAGATGGACAAAGGACGAGAAGGTATACTGTAGTCCTCTCGCGCTGAGGTAAAAATGAGTTGCAGCGTAAGAGGAACCGTTCCGCTAATGGCGCAGGCGCGCTGGTTTGTTGATTCGCGCTTTAGCTGAGGGGGCGCTTATCCATGATGAAGTAATTGGCACAGCGCAGTGTGAAGAACGGTTATAATAAGGCGCGCTAATGACAAGCGCCCGTAACTGAGATATCCAATTTAGTAATGATGATGGGGTCAGTGTTCATGAGACAGTCACCACAGGGAAGTGCACAACATGAAGAGGAGACATGTGGCGAGTCGCAGTGCCGTCACAGAGAGCAGAGGAGGACATAAGGTGGCAGTTCGCAGATGAGAGATGTAAACAGCATGGAAGCGTGAGGAGATGAACTTGGATCGCGGTGCGCAGTCAGTCGCGGTGATTTCAAAATGGCGGACACTTGACAGGAGAGGGATAGCGGTTTTAATTGGAATAGGGGCATAAAGAAATAAAAAATGCGCCCAAACGCTCCCCTTTTAAGACGAACTTGTGTAAGTGGCCGTTGGTGTGAGGCCGGTAATTAGAGGCGCTAAAGAAGAGCCAGTCTGTAACCGAGTCGCCGGCACTGAGGCAGATCACAAAATGGCGGATTCCGGTGACTGGAGAGTTAAACAGGCTAAAATTCCATCAAAGTCACGGAATATGAGCAGGGAAAAACACACCTCATGTTGGCGGTATGCTCCGGTTTCCAAATCCGGTGTTTTGGGCGAAGTCCAGCTTCCTTCACATCGGTAAAAGCAGAAGAGGCTGTCCCGGCGCGACGGAGCTCCTCACCTAGCCGTCCATCTCGCACGGCGTCCAAGCCACGCCCCTCAGTAATATGTATTATTAATAATGCTTTATTATGTGTGTGGTTTATGGGTGTTATGAATATTTAACATGGCCATTTATACCCACACTCAAGAAGTATTCAATACTGTTTGTGTTAAGGGGATACATACAACTACTGGTTTCCCCACCTCATTTACATAAGGTCACATATTCTCATCTGTATTCATTGTTCCTTGTCTCTTGAATACATTCCCCAAGTGAGACAGTATCTAAGTCTGTATCTAAATGTTATTATTTGTGAAAAGTAATGCACCCAGGCAAACACATAAATACTGGCACAGTTCTATTAGCAAAAAAATATATAATAATTGATGATAAGACACTGGATTAGCACAGAAAGTACAATTTAATAAATTTGATAAAAAGTGTCATGAAATAATTCATTGACATAGTAATAAAAAACAAAATAAAAAAACAATGTGAACATTTCTTTCCCTTTTCTAACAGATGTACATTATTAGTTTATATGCACAGATGAAACAGTGGAGAGATGGTTTGCTCATTGTATTTACCAATGTTTGTTTTTTGCAAGAGCTTGCATTTACTGTTGCACCTATCAATATTTGATGGGCAACGCCTAATAAAGCACATGTAATACTAACTGAACAATTCTGCGTGCGAGTTATGCAAATATTAAACCGCCGCTCTGAAAGCTATTTAAAGGAGCGCTCATAACGTGACGTTGCGTCGTCTCTGCCTTTCGTCACGACGAGCGCTCCAGTCTTCACTCGAGTATTCAGCCTCCAGCTTGCCAAACCCAGCCTTCGCTCCAATTCCCTCTCCTTGCCTTCACGTTCCGATCTTCCCTTCCGCTCCCCCTTCCTTCAACTCCTGTTACCGGCTTCCACTAACCTGATTCCTCGCGCAGTCTTCTCAGGACTTGGCAGTCACTGGAGGATGTCAGAGGAGCATACGGAGTCCGTGAGTCATCCACCTTCTTCCTGGAAACCGGCAGGAGAACCTAAGAGAGAGAAGAAGGACAGTAAGGTTACGAGACTTTGTTTTTTCAAGGAACTAAAAGCTTTGATTGTAAACGGACCTCTAAAGGCTTACAAAAAAGAAACAAACAAGCCTTGGCCACTACAATCATTGAAATTATGATTATTTACCTGTTATTCTAAAAAACTTTGGGACATTATTGTTAAATGTTTTGGAATAGGATTTTCGGCAATTGTTATTACATAGACTGTATTACCAAGTTGAGATAAAAGTATAATTCTCAATACAACAACCCTTGAACACACTACTGGTCGCAGATGTTATAGGTTGCTGGTATCTTGTTTTGTTTTTTCTTTTGTTTTATTTACAGAACCCCTTTGGAGCATTAGCCAACTGGTATACAGGTATGTGCATGGTTTTTAGTGTAAATCTTAACAACCACTAACCACTCATCTTATGCAAATAAAGAAAGACTTCAGTATTGAATAAATCCTATTTTATCTCTTAAGATAGTAGTCTACGCACAAATCAGACTGTGCAAAAGCCTGTACCAGTGAAATGTGAACAAGGGCCGCTTTCTCAAATGGTCAGTAGTATATGTAAGTTTTATATATCTTAAGACAAGAACTGTTTCAATCCCTGAAAAGTGAGTATTGATATTTTGTACAATAACACAGGACACGTGAGAACGAGACTTCGGCCAAGAACACTTCTAGAGAAGCAACAGCTGGAACTAGTGTGGAACCTGTGTTTGTTTTTTTGTTTCTCTTCCACTTCCCCTTTGCCTTGTGGACTAGAAGGCTTAGTAAGAGTTTTACATCCTTGTTACGTTGACTAGTCTCTGAGGGAGTTGGGACCTAACGGCGTCAAGAGGAAACAACTTGAGCACCTCGCGTGATTGCGCAATAGAAGACGAAGCCCCACATTTATTTCCTCTCCCATAGATATACCCCAGTTAACCCAGTTAGTACACAAGTTGTCTGAGGAAATGGAGGAGTTGCAACTAGAAATACAGGGGCTTAGACAGGAATTGGACCAAGCCATGGCAGGTTTCACTACTTGGAGGGATTCCTCTCAGGAAAGAAAACCTATAATTGCTCCTCCTAAATTTGGCTCCACAATTTATCAGACACGCTCTCTTAATAATCAAAATCCAGATCACCCTGTACAGGTCACAGTAGTCACTCCAGATCCAGTCCCGTTAGCCAACCCTGAAAGATTTTCTGAGACTGTAGTAAGTACACTACTTTTATAAGTCAATGTCAACTGCACTTCATGTGCAAACCACAGGTCTTTACCACTGATACTGCCATGGTAGCTTTTATCATCTCTTATTTAGGGGGGTAGCTGCCAACTGGGCCATGCCATTGGTTGAAACTAATGATCCTCTTCTTCATAATTTAAATAATTTTAAAACAGCTATGTCCGGTCTGTTTGCTAAGCATGTGTTTATCCAGGCATCAGACAACGAGCTTCTAGGTCTACGTCAAGGTTCAAAAGACCTTATTTCATATATCACAACCTTTAATAGACTTTTAGTAGAGACTCATTGCCCTGCAGAGAAAAGAATCTCATTGTTTTATAGAGGTCTTAAAGACGAAATTAAGGACTCCGTAGCTCACATTGTTAATTTACCTGATGATTTCGCTGAATTCCAAGACCTAGTGGTAAAATTAGATCACAGGTTAGGGGAACGAAGAAGTGAGAGACCTTGGGGAGACTTTAGAACTTTGCATTTTCGAACGGATAAGAAAGAGGCTGAGGACAAAACATCTTCAATAGAACCAATGCAAATTGGAGGAGTAAAACGTCCCTTAACACCTGAAGAAAAAGAGAGAAGATGCAAGGGTAACTTGTGTCTTTATTGTGGAAAACCCGGACACTTCGCTAAAGATTGTTCAGTGAAACCTATTAAGAAAAAAGCCTTGGTGTAGAGACAATTTCCCAATCACAGTCGGAAAACTAAGTTTCTCGAAGAAAGATGAGATCGTTTCTTCGGGAAGTGTTGTTCCTAAGATCTCTCACTATGCCACTAATGTAACTACTCGTGTTCCTAAGCATTTTACTATACGGGTAATTTTTATTTTATCCACCCAGCAGAGACACAGCATACCAGTGCTTCTTGATTCCGGAGCCACTGGGAACTTTTTTGATTTGGAACTTGCTCGGAAATTACACCTGGTTTATGTTCCAAAGAAGGAACCTGAGGCAGTAAGAGCCGTGGATGGCTCAGCCTTATCTTCAGGTCTGATATGGTTTCATACAGAACCTTTAACAATTGTGGCTGATAACGGTCATACAGAAATAACAGTTTTTGACCTAATCGATACTCCTACTTTTGGGGTCATTCTAAGAATTCCTTGGTTGGAGTTACATAATCCCAAGATAGACTGGCTGAAAAGAACTGTTACCTTAGAATCTTCCTATTGTAAATTGCACTGTTACCAAGAACTTACAGATCCTGTAATGCCCTTGTTTTGTGCTACTGTGAATTCTGAAACAATAAGTCTCCCCACAGAATATCAGGACTTCTCTGATGTGTCTGATCCAGTAAAGGCCACCAAGCTTCCACCTCACAGGGTCTATGTTTGTCGGATCGATCTTATTCCTGGAGCTGTACTACCATGCAGTAGAATTTATGCTCTGACTGAACCTGAGAACGAATACCTGAAACAGTATTTAGATGACTTGTTAGATCTTGGGTTAATTCGACACTCTGCTTCACCAGTCTCTTCGCCACTCTTCTTCGTGGTGAAACGGACAGGCGATCTGAGGGCGTGCTTTGATTATCGCGCCGTCTACAAGGCGACAATCAAAAAAAGGTACCCACTGCCCTTAATCCCAGTGTTACTGAATCAAGTCAAAGGTTCCAGTATATATACTAAATTATATCTTAGAGGGGCATATCACCTGATTCGTGTAAAAGAGGGCGATGAGTGGAAGACCGCCTTCCGCACTAAGTTTGGCCTCTTCGAGTATACGGTCATGCCGTTTGGTCTTTGCTTTGCAACGCTCCAACAGCATTTCAACACTTCATAAACGAGGTGTTGCACGATCTGCTGGATGTCTGTTGCATAGTATATATAGATGATATTTTGATATATTCTAGGAATACAGCAGACCATGCTCAACATGTTCGTTCTGTACTACAAAGATTAAGAGACCATTCTTTGTTTGCGAAACTAGAGAAATGTGAGTTCAATAAAACGAAGGTGGAGTTTTTAGGCTATTGTTTATCTCCTGAAGGGATTCACATGGATCCTAAAAAAGTGGATTCAATCTTGAATTGGCCGACACCAACATCAATCAAAGACACAAAGAATTTTAGGATTCGCGAATTTTTACAGACGGTTCATTTCAAGATTCTCTGAAATTGTGGCGCCAATTACACAACTTCTGAAAAAAGGGAACACTTTCTTTTGGACTGGTGAAGCTGACAAAGCTTTCCTCTTGTTAAAAAAGGCATTTACCTCGGCGTCTATTTTGGTGCATCCTGACCCTGACAGGCCATTTTTTGTGGAAGCGGACGCTTCCCAAACCGCACTTGGAGGAATATTACTACAGAAGAACTCAGACACTGGCCACTTACACCCGATAGCCTTCCATTCTAGAAATCTGTTGTCTGCCGAAGAGAATTACACCATCGCCGAACGTGAATTACTGGCCATAAAAGATGTTTTTCAGGAATGGAGACACCATCTGTTGGAAGCCAAACATACCATCACTGTGTATTCAGCCCATAAAAACCTACAATTTTATTCCACAGTAAAAGCTTTTACTCCACGACAGATGCGGTGGTTACAGTTCTTTAGTGAATTTGATTTTGTAATAACCTATCGTCCAGGGAACAAACAATTACTATTGAAGAACTGTAATCTTCATTCTCAGGGAATACTTACTAATATAACAAAGAACTTGGCACAGAAGCTGGAATATGAAAAGACATCTTTATTAAACTTAATTAAGTGAGGCCACGTCACACAGAAGCCGTAGCCGTAGCAACTGAATGAGGTAGTCTGAGGAATACAGAGGACAGAGGCTTTTTATATGTTTTAGGGTTACATGACTCAGCACAAAAGTAAGGGGCAGTCCTAGCTTTTGCAAGCATGCAAAAAACCCAACATTCCTTCTTACACAAGCTGAACAAACCCATATTAAAAGACCACAACTCATATCGTAAACAGGTCATAAAAAGAAGGAACAGAAACAGATGAGAAGCAAGATAGAAGGGTGTGTGCATGTACCATAAACTCAGCAATGTCCTGCTCTTTGATCTCTATCTTGATCAGCTAAAGGGCAAAAACTGGTTTGGCAAGGTCAGCTTCAGGCAACAGGGTCAGTTCACTCAGGTCATCTAAGAGTCAGCTAAAGTCATCGGCCTATGTGAGGGCAACCACAAAATGGCTGCCATGCACAAAATGGAACCCAAAGGTTCAGAACGAAATCTTCAAATACACAGTGAATCCATCGGTGTAACATGACGAAAACACTCATACTTGCTGAGCTCACTGTTTACGGTTCGCTGTTACCAAAATCGTAACAGAACCACGACCTTTATGACCCAGGTTCAGAATTCACGGAACCTTACTATCTGACACTCTTTCACGACTGGTGTGTGAAAAGAATTAGGATCAGGTTAGAGAATCACCAAGTATTCTTCCCAAAGAAAGGATTGTGGCTGAAATACATTCAGACAGTTTTCTTGACTCAGTTAAGAAAGAACTACAGGCCAAGAATGCACAGGATTGGTTATCAAAGAAAAACATTACAATTAGTGTTTTTTTTTTCTTTCACAATGATAAATTGTTTATTCCCACAAAAGACTTACAAAGACAGATCGTACAATGGAACCATGACTTGGTTATAGCTGCCCACCCAGGAGTAAAATAAAACAGTAGAATTATGTCAACGATATTTCTGGTGGGATCAGATGATCTCTGTTATTAAACAATACATCAAGGCTTGTCCAGTATGTTCTCGACAAAAAGCTCTACATACCGCTCCAATGGGGTTATTGCAACCAATGAAACTCCCTCCACAACCATGGCATAGTATTAGTTTAGAGTTCATCACAGATCTACCTAAGTCCAATGGGTTCACCACTATCTTAGTGGTAGTAGACCTTTTGTCAAAAAAGGGACATTTGATACCTTTACACAAAATGCCAACGGCAGCTGAGTTTAGCACAGTTTTCTTGAACACTATTGTCAAATTGCATTGCCTTCCAAGCAAAATCATTTCGGACAGGGGGCCCCAATTTGTGTTCACATTTTAGTCTCAACTAAGCAAGCAATTAGGAATTGAATTGGCTCTGTCATTCTCTTTTCATCCGCAGACAGATGGACAAACTGAAAAAGTTAATCAGTACGTTGAACAGGGTCTGCGTTGTCTGTTATCAAACACCACTGCTCAATGGGATGAGGTACTACCTTGGGCTCAGTTTTCATACAACAACACCTCGCATTCAGCTTTGGGTTGTTCCCCCTTCTACTTTTTAACTGGGCAACATCTTCGATCCCTTCCCATTCTCTTACCAGAAAAACAACAAACCATGCCAGCAGTATTGGACAGGTTGACTACGTTACTTGATATCCAAGAACGAGTCAAAAAACAATGGACCAAAAGCAAAAGGAAAATGAAAGAGTCAGCAGATAAGCATAGAGTACCTGCACCATTGTACAAGGAGGGACAACTGGTCTGGTTATCCACTAGGAACATCCAGTTAGAGGGTCCCAGGAAATTGAAACCAAGATACATAGGTCCCTTTCCAATTGACAAAATCTTAAATCCTGTGTCACTCAAACTAGTCCTCCCTGATGAATAGGCCATCCACCCAGTTTTCCATGTGTCTCTAATAAAGCCTTATGACCCTACAACACGACCATACAATCCACCACCTCCGGTTGTAGTTGGAGACCATTTGAATACGAAGTCAAGACTATTTTAGATGCCAAACGGATCAGGGGGCGTCTTCACTACCTCATTGACTGGAAGGGATATGATTCTTCCGAGCGATCCTGGGAACCTGAACACAATGTACACGCCCCTTGACTTGTTAGGTCATTCCATGCCTTACACCCGGACAAACCCAGACCTGTGAGACGGCCTTTGGGGGGGAGAAATGTTAAGGGGATACATACAACTACTGGTTTTCCCGCCTGATTTACATAAGGTCACGTATTCTCATCTGTATTCATTGTTCCTTGTCTCTTGAATACATTCCCCAAGTGAGACAGTATCTAAGTCTGTATCTAAATGTTATTATTATGGCTTACTCATTGTATTTACCAATGTTTGGTTTTTGCAAGAGCCTGCATTTACTGTTGCACCTATCAATGTTTGTTGGACAACGCCTAATAAAGCACGTGTAATACTAACTGAACAATTCTGCATGCGAGTTATGCAAATATTAAACCGCCGCTCTGAAAGCTATTTAAAGGAGTGCTCGTAACATGACGTTGCTTCGTCTCTGCCTTTCGTCACGACGAGCGCTCCGTCTTCACTCGAGTATTCAGCCTCTAGCTTGCCAAACCCAGCCTTCGCTCCAATTCCCTCTCCTTGCCTTCACTTTCCGATCTTCCCTTCCGCTCCCCCTTCCTTCAACTCCCGTTACCGGCTTCCCCTTACCTGATTCCTCGCGCAGTCTTCTCAGGACTTGGCAGTCACCGGAGGACGTCAGAGGAGCATACGGAGTCCGTGAGTCATCCGCCTTCTTCCTGGAGACCGTCAGGAGAACCTAAGAGAGAGAAGAAGGACAGTAAGGTTACAAGACTTTGTTTTTTCAAGGAACTAAAAGCTTTGATTTTAAACGGACCTCTGAAGGCTTTCAAAAAAGAAAAAAACAAGCCTTCGCCATTAAAATCATTGCAATTATGATTATTTACCTGTTATTCTAAAAAACTTTGGGACATTATTGTTAAATGTTTTGGAATAGGATTTTCGGCAATTGTTATTACAAAGACTGTATTACCAAGTTGAGATAAAAGTATAATTCTCAATACAACAACCCTTGAACACACTACTGGTCGCAGATGTTATAGGTTGCTGGTATCTTGTTTTGTTTTTTCTTTTGTTTTATTTACAGAACCCCTTTGGAGCATTAGCCAACTGGTATACAGGTATGTGCATGGTACTTAGTGTGAATCTTAATAACCACTAACCACCAATCTTATGCAAATAAAGAAAGACTTCAGTATTGAATAAATCCTATTTTATCTCTTAAGACAGTAGTCTACGCACAAATCAGACTGTGCAAAAGCCTGTACCAGTGAAGTGTGAACAAGGGCCGCTTTCTCAAACGGTCAGTAGTATATGTAAGTTGTATATGTCTTAAGACAAGAACTGTTTCAATCCCTGAAAAGCAAGTATTGATATTTGTGTACAATAACACAGGGCACGTGAGAATGAGACTTCAGCCAAGAACACTTCTAGAGAAGCAACAGCTGGAACTAGTGTGGAACCAGTGTTTGTTTGTTTGTTTCTCTTCCACTTCCCCTTTCCCTTGTGGACTAGACGGCTTAATAAGAGTTTTACATCCTTGCTACGTTGACTATCTCTGAGGGAGTTGGGACCTAACGACGTCAAGAGGAAACAACTGGAGCACCTCGCGTGATTGCGCAACAGTTTGTGGGTAGCTGGGAGCGGGGCGGGAAGCATACTAGGGGTCCGGGTCCCATGCAAGTACAAGCTTTTATGTGGTGAAAGCACTTACTAAGATTGTAGAACTCACAGAACTAGCCAAGCAGTGTAGGGATCTAGCAGACTACCTTGTCTAATTGAGCTCTATGAGCTTTGTCTTTTGCTGATAACACCATTGTGGCTAATTCTCTGAAAGATATATTGCTCCTGATTTAGAGTTTGATGGATAGGCACTTTGTCCCAAACTTGACTGGTATCCAGTCCACTTTATTACCAATGACATAGGATATAATGCACTTTTAGAACAGTGAACAGGAGTTTCATCCCATCAGCAACCTCTAAATCAGGGCTTAAATAATGTTGCTTAAAATGAATACAAAATGGAATGAAAATGCAAACTCAGAGACTAGTCCAGCAGCTCAGGGTTTCCTTTTTCAGTGACCATTTTATAAAGGATGGTGGATAATTGTAGAGGGTTTCACTATGGGCATGCATAATTCAAGCAATATTGGGAAAAGTATGCAAAATTATGTGTAAATGTGCAAAATACAAATCTGTCATTTAGCACTAACATTTTAGTTTTGCAGTAAAATATAGCACAATAAACACAAGTGGAATGAGCAAAAACTGCTCGCTTTCTGGTTGTTATGTCTAATTCCGGCGCACTTGCAGTAAAATGTTGCAGTGAGTGAAATGAAATTATGTTACATGTTACACGACGTGGTGTAACGGTGTAATTCAGGAATTTTGCAGTACAAGTGTAATATGAACTTCCAGAAATCACACAAATTACACCAGTCTAATTTAAATGTTGCCTGCACCTAAATAGTACCCATGTAGTGGTCAGCAATACCCATGATCCTCCTTTCAACAAAAGAGAACAAGAAGATATTTACCCCACAACAGAGGACAAGTGTTAGCTTTTTATCAAGGTCAACATCCCATTTGCTTGCCCTCTGTTAATTGGTTGCAAAATAGCTGTTTCTTCACATTTAATTTCAGAGAATCCCTGGTTTATTCAAACAATGCAAGATTTTTAAAATAGATTTTTCTACATGATTTCAAGGCATTTTTTCAAGGCCTGTTCATCTATACAAGGATGAATCAGAGCTTGCATAGAATATAGGACATCTTATCTCCAGTGGATAATACAATAACAGTCATTCTAGCCATGTTTTTTTATGGCCAAATGCAACCAAAAACGGAAAAGAACAAAACAGAACTGTCATATCAAAATAGAGGTAATTGTTAATCTCAATGGTGTTATTTTCCCAGTAGACTGGATGGTGAAGACCTTAAAGACTCTTCCATCTCTGCTGCAATTTGTCTGGAACACAAGAGGTTCCTTTTATTTCATTGGCACAACAGGGTTTACCAAATTAAATCTTACCCCTTTGACTTTGTCTTTTGCTCAATGTTGTTTGACCAAGTTTCTCTGTAGAATCCAATGTTAAAACTTCCAGAATCCAAGGTTATAGTTCTATAAATAATTAAGAACAATGTCGAGCTTTGGCACTCTTTATTTAAAAATAATTTCCAGAACCCCTTCATTACCATGCATTACCGTGCATACAAATGTCTCAAGATCAGAAATGTATAACAAGCATTGTCAAAGCCAATTGGTCTCACCTATGCAGGAACTATTGTTATGTTATGTTATGTTACGTGAATTTGTACTGCGCACAGCTGCCCCAGCCAAGGGGCGTCCCGGCGCATGTCAAGGTAGCACGCAACAACCACGGGAAACACAACTGCTAAAAGAAAAAGACAAGGTTAAAACAGGAAAGTTTTTATCGCCTTGCGGAAGGAAAAAAGGTCTCCCAGCAACCGAATCTCCACCGGGAGAGAGTTCCAGAGTTCGGCCGCTTTGACCCGGAAGGAACGACCACCGATACGGCACAGCTTGTATCGCGGAGTGATGGTAAGAGCTTGGCCCGAGGATCTCAGATGTCGAGTGGGGACATACCAGGACAGAAGACCCGTAAGAGTTTGAGGGGCCGTGCCCTTTAGAATTTTAAAGGCCAAGCACAGCACTTTGAACTGGATTCTTGCTCTGACCGGCAGCCAGTGCAGCGCTTTCAGAGTGCCGGAAACAGGGCAGAATCTGGGAAGACCAACAATGGCTCTGGCGGCCGCGTTCTGCACTCGTTGGAGGCGAGTGATTTCGGCCAAGTTAGCGCCGACCAGAATAGCTGGCATAATCCAGGCGCGATATAACAGTCGCCTGGATTACCAACTGCCGTGTATGAGGATCGAAAAACTTCAGAACTGGTCGCAGAGCCCGGAGAATTCCAAAACAGCATGCTGCCGTTTTCTTCGTGTGCCCCACAAAGCTGAGAGTGGGATCTATCCACACTCCCAAGTTTTTTAATTCTGTTACCGGAAGGGGGGCCGGCCCAAGCTCCGAAGGCCACCACCTGTCCCCCCAGAGATCTGCCCTTCTGCCGACGATCATGATCTCGGTTTTCTTCGCGTTGAGCTGGAGGCAGTTGGCCTTCATCCAACTTGCCACCGCTCTGAGTCCACTCTGAAACCTGGGAGCATCCTGGTCCGCATCCCCGCTGATCGTAACCGCTAGCTGGGTGTCATCGGCATATGACACCATTGTCATACCCCACTGCCTGACAACCTCAGCTAGCGGTCTCACGTAAAGATTGAACAACGTGGGGCTCAGCGAGGATCCCTGCGGCACTCCCTGTTTCAGAGGATGGAAACTGGACTGGAACGGCGGAATCGCAACGCTGAAGAGACGGCCATCGAGGAAGGACTGGGACCACTGGAGGGCGGACCCCCCCCACTCCAATCTCCTCCAGGCGGTGCAACAGGATGGGATGGGAGACAGTATCGAAGGCGGCGCTTAGATCTAATAATACCAGCGCCGCCGTCTGTCCTGTATCCATCACTGTGCGGAGATGTTCAGCCATGGTGAGAAGGGCGGTTTCCGTGCTGTGCCCAGCACGGAACCCTTTCTGGGTGGGGTCTAAGATGTTGGCGCGAGTAAGGTGGTCGGAAAGAACCTTGTTCACGTGGGCCTCCACGACTTTGGTCGGCCAGGGGAGCAGAGAAATAGGCCGGTAGTTTTCCGGCTTTTCCGGGTCCAAAGAGGGTTTCTTTAAAATAGGAGAAACCACAGCCCGCTTCCAGCTTGTTGGAACCGTACCTGAGGCCAGTGAGATGTTAATCAGGGAGAGTACCAAGGTACGCCCCACAAACAACTGGTCTCTAAAAAGGGCTGGCTTAAGCGGATCGGCGGGCGACCCGGATTTCACCTGCTGCGCCAAGATGGTAAAGCCCTCGGGTGACAACGGAGGTAGCACATGAAGCGAAAAATCTCCGCCGAAGTTGCGTGGAATACCTGCCGGTGACCTAGTGTCCGAAAAAGTTGAATAGATGTTCTGAACTTTTTCTAAAAAGAACCGGGCAAGGGCCTCACAGTGCGCGATGGAGCTCGTTGTTATGGCCGAGGCTCGCTTTGCCACAATGTCCTTTACCACTTTGAAGATGGTTTTAGAAGGGTTAAGGCTATTGCCGAACTCCGCAGCATAAAAAGCTGCCCGGGCCCGACATATAGCACGGTGGTAAGCTTTAACGGCAGCGAGATACACAGCCTTCTTCCCGCTATCGTACACCTTCCGCCACTCCCTCTCCGCTCGCCTACAGCTGCCCTTGAGTATACGTAAGGCACTATCATACCAGGGGCTTAACTCCCTGGAACTGATTTTTCTAGTTGAAACAGGAATCAGAGAATCAAGTGCCTCAGTGACCCACGAGCAGAACCGGTCGTAACCTGCATCCGCGTCCTCCAAAGGTCCCAACGGCACTGCCGCGAGGGCCTGATGAAGGTCCTTGAGACTCAGTTTACTCCAGTGCCGTGTGGAGATCATACTCGTAGGAGCAGAGGAGGGAATTCCCGGCAAGGGGACATGAATGACCACTAGAGAATGGTCTGTCCAGCCGAGCGGGGTAACGGCCGTTACTGTAGCCTCCGTCAGGTTCGTAAAAAACGGGTCCAACGTATGGCCGCCTACATGTGTGGGATGCCGCACTATTTGTTGGAGTTGGAGAGCCTCCAGATCGGCTGAGATACAACACACCGTAGGGATGTTCTGATTCTCAAAGTGCAGATTGAGGTCCCCCAAAATAGAGAAGTTAGCACACCCCAACGCTAGAGAGCTTACCGCGTCGGGGAAGGCAGCCCTGAATGCCACTTCGCTACCCGGAGGGCGATAGACTACCATCCCTGCTGTGGAAGCTTGCCCTGGTTAAGCCACTGTTAAAGAAGCCCTCTTTAAATCCAGAGGTGCTAAAAAATTTTAGGCCGATTTCGCTACTACCAGCCCCGGCAAAAATGCTGGAAGTGCACTTAAATCGGCATTTCACAGCGTTTCTGGAAAAGGAAAACTGCCTGGACCCATCTCAGCATGGTTTCCGTGCATCTCTTAGTACGGAAACCGCCCTTACGGTGGTAGTAAATAGCATTAGAACTGAGGTGGATAAGGGCCAAACCATGCTGTTGGTTATGCTGGATCTAACAGCAGCTTTTGATACCCTGTCCCCCTCTATCCTAGTGAAGAGGTTAAGGGGGATAGGGTTAGGAGGCAGTGCTCTGAAACTCCTCTCCTCCTTTTTGCACTCGAGAAAACAAAAAGTGAAGCTGGGTGAGTTTATGTCCCCCACTATGGCAGTACAATGTGGAGTTCCACAGGGCTCAGCGCTAAGTCCAGTGCTGTTCAATGTTTATGTGACCCCCCTGGCCAAAATTATAAGGGACTTTGGCTATCAGGTGTTATCGTACGCTGATGACACACAGATTATTGTCTCGGCAAATCAGTCAGGGAAAGACGGTGCGGCTAAATTCAAGGCCTGTATGGAGAGGGTTGCTTCCTGGATGGTAAGAAACTATCTCAAGCTTAACGGTGAGAAAACGGAGGTGTTGGTAATAGGTAAGAACCATGATCTGTGGAACGAGGAATGGTGGCCCACAGCTCTGGGCGAATGCCCTCGGCCGGCAAAATTCGTAAAGAATTTGGGCGTCATTATTGATTCCACCTTATCTTTTGACCGACAGGTAAATAGAACGGTCAGTACCTGCTGTTCTATTATCCGCACTCTGAGGAAGATAGCCCCGTTCTTATCTCCCGAGGCGCGCAAACAATCGATGGTCGCCCTGGTGCTATCCAGGATTGATTACTGTAACGCCCTCTACTGTGGGATTAACTAGAAGGAGATATATAAACTCCAGGTTATCCAAAATGCTGCCGCGCGATTAGTCTTGAATCTCCCGAGACGTTCATCAGCGACGGCAGCAAGAAAAGAACTGCATTGGTTGCCTGTCCAGGCAAGAATTTCATTTAAAGTTCTGTGTCTTGCTCACAGTGTTTTTTTTGGATCAGGTCCAGAAGGGGTTAAGGGCCTGTTGAAGACCTATACTCCAAACCGAGCTCTCCGATCTGCCTCAAGGAATATGCTGGAGGTGCCGAGAATCAGCAAAGCGAGGTGGGGCGGTAGAGCTTTTTCTTGGCTTGTTCCTAGGCTCTGGAACTCGCTCCCGCCTGAACTGGCCACCCAACCTTCACTGTCCATCTTTCGCAAATTGCTGAAAACGTGGCTGTTTCCTTCTTCGTGTTAGTTTCTTAGGAATTTGGCTCTGCTTTTCTCCTCTAACTCTACGAACTGGCTATGATTATTCTTGCTCTTGGTATTTCTCAGGTTTTAGCGCCTTGATACCCTTTTTGGGTTTAGTGTCACTATTTCCAACTCGACTTTTAGCGCTATATAAATCTTATTCTATTCTATTCTATTCTGAAAGGCTTTGTCAATATGTTTTAGCCATTTTTTACACCAGCATGTCTGTTGTTCCACTTAGTGGGTTAGTGTGTGGCACGGAATGCAGTGTTGTAAAGTGGAGTTGGATGGAATGTTATCAATTGGCATAAAGTGGTGTAGAGTAGAGTTGAGCATCCTGGAGTGGAGTGAAGTGTTGGGAGAGTCATGGAGGGAGTAGAGTGTCATAGAGTTAAGTGGTGTAGAGTGGAGTAGACTCAAACAAGGAAAAAATCCCTTTCAGAAATTAAATATTGCCTTAAATATTGGGCAAGGTAAGTAAAACTAAAACTTGCAATTTGGATCATATGCTGTAGGCACTTGGAATCAAGAAAATGTTTTGGTTTGTGATCTTATTGTAACACAGTACAGCAACTGATATAGGCCAATCGTATTTCAAGTTGTGAATTTACCTTGTTGATAGCTCTTGATTCTAAGTGCCTACAGCATATGATCCAAATTGCAAGTTGCAGTTTTACTTACCTTGCCCAATATTTAATCTGTCAAAAAGAGATTGTTGTCCTTGTTTGATGTTATATGTACCCATTCCTTCTTTTAGTATGAGGGTATCTCCCTCCATTCTTGACGAGTGGAGTAGACTGTCATAGTGAAGTGGCATAGAGTGTCATGGAGTGGTGCGGAGCAGATTGGAGATGCGTAGAGGGTTTTTCATAGAGTGTTGTAGATTAGAGTGGCATAGAGCAGCACAGATTGTCATAGAGTGGAGTGGAGTAGTGTAGGAGAGTGGAATGGCATAGAGTGGAATAGAATGTTGTAGAGTCGAGTGGTGTAGAGTTGAGTGAAGTGTCATAGAGTATCAAAGAGTGGAGGGGCATGGAGGGATTTGGCATATATGGAATAGTGGAGTGGAGTAGTGTGTCATAGAATAGAGTAGAATAAAGCGGCATGCTGTCACATAGAGGGAGTTGTATAGAGTGTGGAGAAGTGTGGCTCAATGGTTAGAGCGGCAGACCCTGATGCAGAGGTCTGGCCCGGGACCAGGGTTCAATTCCTGCCTTGGCTGGTCTCGGCGGATCTTGGGCTCATAATTCCTCGGACCTGATTTCTCGCCTGGGTGCCTACTCTAGGCATGGGTCCCACGCTGCAACTCTGGGCAATAGCTTGTTTAGTCTCCACAACGGCCCCCTACAGCGCTAGGGATGCCTGGTTGCACCCTGGGGATGCCCAGGAGTGGACATTTCATGGGGAAAAACCAGGAAGGGTTCCCTAGCGGTATGAGTACAGCGCCAGGACACTCAGGAGTATCAGTGCGCTTTACAAGTATGTCTACATTTACATTTACATTTACAAGTACGTCTACATTTAGAGTGGAGTAGCATTGGAGAGTGTTATAGTTTGGAGTAGAGTGTGGTAGAGTGGAATGGCATGGAGTAGAGTAGGGTTGCATGGCCTAGAGTGAAGTGGCATAAAGTAAAGCGTTGCAGAGTGCAGTGGAATAGAGTGCATTGTTTTTTAGTAAAACGTTATCAAGTGCATTGGCGCAGAGTGCAGCAACATAGAGTAGATCGGCAGAGAGTGTAGAGGCGTAGTGTAGAGTAGTGCAGAGTAGTTTACAGTGGCGTTGAGTGCAATGCTTTAGAGCCTATTGTTTGAAAGTAGAGTGAAGGGGCATAAAGAAGAGTGGTAGAGGGGAGTGGTACAGGGTAGAGGTGTAGAGTAGAGTTGTGTAGAGTGCAGTGGCATGGAGTTTAGTGCTGCAGAATAGATTACAGTGTTGTGGAGTGAGGCCGGGTGCAGTGACGTAGAGTGCCTTGGGAGGAACGAATCTAGCCGTTCCGAGAGGTAATAAAAAGGCTATGCTCTAAGAGAGGGACAAACGGAAGATGGACAAGCTGGAACAAGGAAAGTCATTGAATAAGAAGCAAGCAAACGAAGAATGACAATAAAACCAACCAGTAGGAAGCAATTGGTTGGATGTAAGCTCCTGAGCAATGAGCAGTCTAGTTAAGCCTATAAAAGATTTTCTGTCAACCAGACAGTGCAAGGATCGACTTCAAAATGCATTCTGTCAATTTTAAATGTGACTATCACTTAGAGGAATAGCGTACCCTCTTCCACAAGTACTGATATCAAGCCTTCGTGAAGATGTGATTTCTGTCACTCTTAAAGTTTTCTGCCAAACCCAAACAGTTGTTGACCTAATAAAACCTATAAATGCAGTTAAACTAGATTTTTTCCGCGGCCGCTTTGCTACTGTTATTTAACCATTGCTGATCCTAGGCGTCCATATTGTTCACCATGAAGCACTTTCTATGTTATGCCATATCACTCTGTGGAATAACGTGTATGTTATTTGTGGTTATACAGTACACACACACGAAAGTATTATTTGCTTGAACTTTATTGCTAGCAAACAGGGTTGTATATGTCTCTGTATCTTGACTTTGGACAGTAAATGTGATCGGTTTGCCGTTTATGTGGATTAAGGAGAAGCCAACGTGAGCCTGCATTTCCGCCATAAAAGTATTTATTTCGAGCAGCTGTTAAACTGCAGTATGTGTGAAAGTACTCTGGAGGTGCAATACGCTCCTGAAAATCACACTAGATGTGAAGCTAAGTTCTTAGCAGTGAAAAGCAAACATTCTATGAAGTTTGTTTTCTTTTTTACCGAGGCTCGTAGGCTATTGTTCCGCTTGAGGAGCCCTGCTTGTTGCTTTTGGCTCCCAGCGCTCTCTTCCTCAGGGCAGAGATCCCCTTCAGAGCTTATGCAGCTATGCACGGAAAGGCTGCCCAACAGTTTCTTCACGGCTTTATCCCTAGCAGGGTTCCAGTACAGCACTTCCTGGCTTAGGGAGGAAGGGGGTGGAAATACACCCGCAAAATAAACACTTTGAGCATTGCGCAGAAAACTGGGACATGTTCTTGTTTATTCTTGTCAAATATGTCTGCGGGAAGTTTGAACTTTAAAGGTCCTCACAGCCTTTGTGCCGTGCCTTGGGAACAAATCTATTTCACGTGTTCCCTGGCTGCGCATTTTTCATATTTTGTGAAATTCGTATTCTGTTTTAAAAATAAAAGTATGCAGAATACATCTAGTTTTCAGAGATTTTGTACGCACATTTTTTTTTTACAATATTCACGATTTATTTATGTTCAGTAGAACTAATTTGCAGTCAGACACTGAGGCCTTCTGGAAGGCCAGCAGGCTCCACAAATTAATTTATCTAAATAACCAATCCCGTACAGACTGACTAGCACGGGACACCCAAATGGGCCGCCGAGGGAAAGCCCCCTTTTGAAGTCTGGAATGTTTTGACTGACTTGAAACAGGCGGCTGGAATGAAAGGATAATTGTCAGTGACCCAGGGGATTTTTTCCCCGTTTTCAAATATTAGGACAAAAACAAAGAGAAATGGCTTACCCTAATTTAGAGAGACTTTGCAATCAGGAAGGCCGCTAGACTTAAAGTGCAGAGGTTTACATTCGAAGTTCATATGCTGGTCCCTGTGATTTTTGGGGATTTGCAAGCTTTTCAAAATAATTGTTTATGTCAGGGTCAAGTTTAGCATGAGGCATGTTCGACTGTCAGAGCATGCATGAATAGCTGCGTTTACATTATGCATATGCCATGTTTGGTTCTATAAAGTACATTACAACCATTAATGCACTGCATTAGTGCCTTAGGGTTCTATTGCAAATGTGGCAGCAGGAACAAAACAGATTTTCAGAATAATACATGTCTATCACTACCCTTTACCACAAAATATCACCCTGGGAAAATGAGAAAACCTAATCAAATTTAAAAAAACGTAAATGGACTCAATTTATATAAGGAAGCAAATCGATACTCGAAAAAACTCGATCTATTCTTAAAAACAGGCGCTATTCGTAAAAGAATGGATCATTTCCCCAAACTAGGAGCTCTTAATTTGCAAACCAAAATTCCGAGGGAAAAGTCTCCAATTTGAAGTGTGGCAAATCAGAAGATTGTTTTTCAATTTTCAAATTTGCAAAAGAAAGTAAAAAGAACTCACAAAACAGTCTACTGTTACAGACCAAACTGTACTCTTCCGTACTGTTCCGCATAATCTAGCAGACAGAGGATTCTAGAGTTAATCAAGGATATTCACTAACGTCAATTACACCTGTGAGTAATTCAAACATGTAAATTACTCACACACTTTTGTGTACTTTTTAAATTTTTGGGCTATTCACAAAATAGGAAGGTAAAGTTACTCAAAAGTGTAGACTTACACGTCTCTGTCTCAAAGCTGAACTAATTTACTACTGTTTTGGGTCTATTTTTGGCTTTAGTAACTAATGAAGTGCATGTTTGTGAATGGCAATGTGCCTACTTATTTGTGGGAGTGTGCATGTCCATCACTAAAACTGTCCCCTCTCTAAACCCCTCCTTATTACTCCCTAAACCCCATCCATTTAGTTCTAAGTATGTCCCTTTTTCGAACTCCTCCCCAGGTCCCTCCCACATTTACTACTAAGTGCCTGAGTATGATCTCGCTAGACAGACCTCCAGACGGGTTCCAGAATAAGCAAATCCGATTTGGAGCTTATGTTTCTGACCGAATCGGCCCCCGGTCCGAACGACCAAGTACGATGCAAAGATCTCGCCTGTGTTGACCGAATCGTTTCGGAACCCGATCCTGTCAGTCCGACTCGTTCGCAACCGAATCGTGCCGCTCAATGGAGCTGGCTTCCCAATGAGCAAGTATGATGCATCATTCGGACAGCTGTATCGAATTGGTCTCAGCAAGACAAAACGGCTGTGGGAATCGGTCTCCGGGGGGCTGTAGCTGGCCCTCCTTCACCAGGGTCCCTCCGAATCTGTTCCGTGGGGTTTCCCATGTGTCCTCACTTTCCATGCACCATGGGGTGCCTGCCACAGGGTGTAGCTTTTGCCCTGCCCTTTTTGGTATGGGAGCCTGTGTATGTGTTCAGTATACAGGCTCCCATACAGTTCAATGGGAGTCCGAGCGAATTGAGTCCGGCACCATACAGGTGCATCTTACTCGGTCGCTCGGACTCGCAGAGCACAATTCACTAGGACCACTGAGTACGATCCCGCTAGGAAAGTCCTCCGTACAACCCAGATCCAGAGGGCTTTCCTAGCGAATTGTGCTCTGCGAGTCCTAGCGACCGAGTATGATGCACCAGTTCGCTCGGACTCCCATTGAACAGCAGCAGGATTCTAAGATGGGCACGCAATGAGATCATGGCACTAAAAGGGGAGAATGTGCAGGCATGCATCGTGTCAACATTGGGGGAGGGTGCCTGAAGTTTTTCTGCACGGCCTGAGACTTTACTCTCAACACAAGGCCAGAGCAAAAGGTAATAAAAGCAGCACATTGCTCTCTCCAGACCTCAAGACTCAGTGATATTAAAGCCTGTCTAATCAACTGCAGGTCCCTTCCTTAGCTTACTAGCGATGTCTGACAAAACCTTGAAGCTAATTCTTGGGATATTATGTTCTTCACTGAAATTTGGTTCAGAGAAAAAACTAACCTTGACGTGTCCTTGGTGATTGTTGGACTTGGCCCTTTTTGCAGGGTCATCCTGAACTTTTTGCCTTCCTCCCTTATTTTTTCTGACCTGTTGTTGGCTGTTTTCTGACTCTGGACACTTTACCACTGCTGATCAGTGCTAAAGTGCATATGATCTCCCTGTTGTAAATTGATGTATGGATTAGTGATTCCATGATTGGCTGATTTGGTTTGCGTGTCAGACCCCAGTACAGTGCACTGAGTGTGCCCAGGGCTTGCAAACCAAATGCTGCTGGTGGGATTGCAACACTGGTTTTGCCACCCACAGAAGCAGCCTGTAAAAGTGTATCTCAGGTCTGCCATTGCAGAGCCTGTGTGCAGTCAGGTACTACCATGTTGACTGGGCAAGTGCACCCACTTGCCAGTCCCTAAACCTTCCCTTTTCTGCGTATTAGTCACCCCTATGGTAGGCCCAAGGGCAGGGTGCATTGTAGGTAAAAGGTAGGACAAGCCCTGATGTGTGTGGCATGTCCTAATAGTGAATTACAGTCATTTTCGTTTTTCACTATTGCAAGGCCACCTGTTCCCAATAGGCCAGAAAGGGCGGTTTGATTATTACATCTTATAATCATAACTGACTCAGGGAACTAAGTAGAAATTCGAGTTTAGTATGCCTGAACTGAGAATGATAAAATGCATCTTTTAATGAAGTTGGTTTCAACATTCTGTGTTTGAAAATACCACTTTTAGAAAGTAGGTATTTTCTTGTCTAACCATCCAAGCCTGCCTCTGACAGGTTGTGTATTCCTTGTCTGGAGATTGAGTGACAGGGGCTGGGGATTCAAGGAGACAGGGTGAGTCAGCACAGGGCTGAATAGAGAGATCTGCATGCAGATGGGAGGGAGGAGTTGCACCTGGGACCTGAATAGGGCTGTGTCTTCCCTCCACAATGCTGACTCCACCTCCTCTGGTGAGTCTGATGTCCCTGCCCTGCATTGTGAAGGGAAAGAAGGAGTCATGTAAACAGAGTGCTCCAGGACTGACCAGAACTGGTTTGGACTAGGCAAACGCCTCTCTGCCTTCAGAGAACAAAGAGATACTGTGTATAAAAAGGGGGACCCAGACCCCAGAACTTTAGATCACTTTTGGGAAACAAGAAGACACCTTTGCTGAGGAGAGGAACCAGAGAGACTGAGAAGAGACTATCCCTAAGCTGAAATGCTGCTTGGGGGATTGGCCTGGAGTGGTTGCCTGACTGCCACAGAAAGGAAAGATGAACTTTGTGTCTACTTTCATCAACTTGTAAGGATCTCCAAGGTCTTGAGAAAAGAGCTAGCCTCCTGCTGAAGTCTCAGGGACAACAGACTTCACCCACCAGCTCCCCAAAGAGTTCTTTGGAAGTGCCTGCAGTTGTGTTGGGCTGTCTGAGGAACTGAGTGTCGCAAGGAGCTGGAAGGGGACTCACGAGCAAGAATCGTGATGCCGAACTGCCACTGTCGCTTCACAACGCGAAAGCGGATCGCATCGCCGGAGAAGAGGATTGACGTCACTGCAGATGCCGCCGTATCTCCGGGAAGTATGGCACAGGGCCTGTCTCGGCCCAGAAGAACCGTTGAGTCATCGCAGGGCCACCGCTGCACCTTGCATCGTCGGAGAAGTGGATCGACGTCGCATCAGACGCCGCCGCATCACCGGGAAGAGTGTCACAGGGCCTGTCGCAGCTCGCATCGTTGTTGAAGCGCCTTGCATCGCCGGAGAGGAGGATCGACGTCGCATCAGATGCCGCCGCACCATCAGCATCACAGGGAAGCATGTCGCAGGACCTGTCGCAGTCTGCATCGTGTCGCACCAAGAAGAAGATGCCATCTTTGTTTCTTTGCACTGGATCTTCATCGCATCACAGCGTTGCGGGCCGCATCACCACAGAAGTGCAGTGAGAAACCGACGCATCACCTTCCCTCGCAGAGAAGAACCGACGCATCACCCTCCACACGCACTAGGGTACCGACGCATCACCGTTCTTGCATGTAAGGAACCGACGCATCACCTTCCCTGCAACACTTTCGTTGTATAGCGTTATGCATCCTAAGGTACATTGACTGAAAGTGTTGCATTTGAACATCTAAAGAGAACTAAGCAAAGTCTACCATTTTAAGTACAGTATTGTGAATTGTTGTCGTTTGTGGTCTTGTGATAAGTCTGTATAAAGAATACTTATTTTTATACTACAACCTGTGTGGTGTCCATCTGTAATGTTGTCACATGATTACTGTATGTGTTCACAAATGCTTCACACACAGCCTCTGAGATAAGCCTGTCTGTATGTGCAAAGGGGGTGAGCAGGGGTTATTTTAGGAGTGTACCCCCTTACCCTGACTAGACACAAGGGTCCCTATTTGTCACAGGTACCTACCTATGCCAATTAGAGACCCCTAAATCTAACAGTGATTCCCTTAGGCAATTATTTGGTGAGTGCCAATAGGGGTGATGATAGGTATGGGGTGGTCATTATCTGTAAGGACTCGTGGGAGATTTCCACCTCCAAACTGGGCCAGATCGGTAACATCGAATAACTAATCTTTGGTATTAAAATAACCCCCTCTTTCTACTTTGTGGGGGCTGCTGCTCCACAGGCCACCTGATTGTCCACACAGCCACAAGCCGAAAGTGATAGACTTCATAGCCATGATATCCACATGTTATGCCAATTTTACTGTGCTGGGGGATCTTAACGTCAATGTCGATGACCCCAACTGCCTTCATAGTGCTCATCTTTTAGCAGCACGTACTGGTAATTTTGTCCAATTGGTCACATCCCTTACCCAGAAGGCTGGCCATGAACTAGACCTCATCTGCTCAAATATGCAGGAGCTGAAGGTCGATGAGCCGCTGCACATGGTCTGGATGGACCATTTTTTGTTCCGCTTTGGTTTAGCCTTAGGACCAAAGTTGGGGCAAGTATAAAATCTAGTGAAGTCAAGAGGAACTGGACCAGGGTCTCTACTGATACTCTGGGGCCAGTTCTTGATGGATCAAGGGCTCAATTATCTGTTAACCCCAATCAAGACGCCGCCTACTTTAGTGCGTGGCTGACGTCTGCGATTGACAAGATTGCCCTGCTGAGATCTGTTACCTCACCCAGAGTGGCTCCGTCAGCCCCTTGCTACTTGGAGGAGATCAAACTCGAAAAAAGTAGCTGCAAAAGGCTGGAACGCAAGTGGAGAAAGTTCTAGCTGCCTGAGGCAAAAAGTGCATACAAAGAGGCTAGGAAGAAATACCCCACATTGCTAAGATGCAAGAGGAGGGAATTTGAGGCTGACCATATCGCTGGGTCAGAAAACTCCACGAAAGAATTTTTAGGATTGTGAAATCCACTACTAAGCCCAAAGTGCTAGAGCGCGGTTTTCGCCCCTCCCAGGCCTTATGCTCAAGCCTACTGGATTTCTTTGTAGATAAGATAGTGCAGCTATACTACTCATTTACTCCAGTAACGGAATCCAGAGAAAGCAAGGACTCCCGTGTCCACCTGAATGATCGACGTGTATTCTCAGAATCCCTCCCGATGTCTGCTGAGGTGACTTTGGCTGAACTTAGGAAATGTAAATCAGGATCTCCAGGAGATCCCTGCCTGGCGCAGTGTTTCAGATTGCTGGCCGAATGACTTAATACCACCCTAAACTAAATTTGGAATGCTTCTTTCAGGACGGGAATCTTCCCAGCCACTTGGAAACAAGCATACTTGTTACCACTATTAAAGAAATTTAATTCTGACCCGGAAGTACTCAGCAACTTCGGACCAATCTCCCTGCTATTGGCACCGCCCACTCATCAACAATTAGTTAACTTCGTGGAAGCCAATGATCTTGTACACTACTCTCAAGCGGGCTTCCGGTAAGGTTACAGCACCAAGATTGTGCTGGTTGAAGAAGCAGATTCAGTCTGAATGTCAGTGGATGGCGGATCCTCTGCCATGCTAGTGCTGTTAGATCTTTTGGCTGCATTTGACACAGTGTTGCATGCAATCCTGCCGGAAAGACTAAAACATATAGGACTGCAGGGGGTGACACATGAGTTGATTCATTCATATTCTTAAAGACCATGGCCAACAAGTTTTCCTCCTCCCTTTCTCATCATCAGTTAAACCACTTTTATGTGGAGTGCCCCAATGGCCTGCCTTGAGCCCACTGCTCTTTAACATCTACCTGGCCCCGCTGGTGGCCCTCATTACCAGGAGGGGGGTTAAGGTAGTCTCTAATGCGGATGACACCCAACTGGTATGCTCCTTTAAAGAACACTCCACGGCAGCCTTTGTTAATTTTAAGGACTGCCTGAAGGACATTGCTGGCTGGATGAACAAAAATTGCTTGAAACTTACTGCCGATAAGACGGAGGTCTTATTTTTTAATCAAGCATTGCCTTCCCCACCCGGCCTTTGGTGGTCTAGGGAGCAGGGTTCCCCACCCTCCCCAATGGACTTGGTTAAAAACGTAGGAGTTAGATGGGAGAAGGACCTTGCCCTCAATGAACAAGTCTAGCACATTTCTGCAACTTGCTTTGGAAAAATGCGATCCATCGGGACATTTTTAGGCTTACTGCCTGAACAGAGCAGCAGGATCATGGTTCATGCTTTAGTTACCTCCCAACTTGACTATGCCAACTGCCTCTACCTGGGACTGCCTGGTTACCTGATTCACAGGCTTCAGACAGTGCAGAATGTGGTGGCAGGGCTCAACCGCAATGTCCCTATGCACCGGCATATTTCCCCCTACCTTAAACAGATCCATTGGATATCTGTAGTCAGGGGGATTGAATTCAAGGCCCTTACCCATGCCTTTTGAGCCATCTAGGACAAAGTCTCTGGCTACCTCAGGCTGAGGTAAAGGCTTTACTGTCAGGAGCATGCACTAAGATCTAATTACCAGCATCTCCTTAATGTCCCTCGCTTTGCTAAAACGAGGCAGGAGGGCAGGTCCTTCACTGTTACGACCGCCAAACTTTGGAATGCCCTGCCTTATCACTTACGCATTCTGCATTCAGAGTTTGAGTTCAGAAAGGCTTTATCAACATGCCACTTCAAGCAAGGGGAATAGCAGATTGAGCCTCAATCTCTCTAGTCCGCTTCCACTAGCAATGGGACACCTCTGCAGAGGTAGCCATGCGCTCTATAAATGGCCTTCAATTGATAGAGAGTGCCTATGTAATTTATTTATTACATAGTTAATCAAAACCATAACAAAATAGATATAAAATCATTAGAATCCAACAACATGAGACACTACATTTTCATAGACTTATTAACAATATGATCAACGATAGCCCATTCTACAAGTAACCTATGCAGTGCCCATATTAAAATCCCAAGTGCCTATTTGT
This sequence comes from Lissotriton helveticus, assembly GCF_964261635.1. Taxonomy (NCBI): domain Eukaryota; kingdom Metazoa; phylum Chordata; class Amphibia; order Caudata; family Salamandridae; genus Lissotriton; species Lissotriton helveticus. The sequence continues at coordinate 560,824,646 of NC_136063.1, forward strand.
AGCGCAGTCCAAATGGGTCAACTCCATCATGAAAGTAGTACATCATCTCAGTGTCACAAACATTTGTATAAAATATTAAATATGCCTAAAACAAAATCAGGAGTATATACACAGATCTTATTTATATTAACATGAGCTAGATTAAAATAATGTCTAAGTCCTTTACTTGGGGACCGGTGGGGTAATTCAATCTAGACGGACGAAATGCATTTTGCATTCTTATCTCGCCTAACTTAGAGCTACCAGTTCTTCATTTGGGAGCCCCAAAACCCGGGAGTTCCGTCCAGGAAGGATTAAACATCACCACTGCACCACAACTGCCCTAGGTGTCTACTGTCTTTCCGAACGGCTCTAACTTACACTCCTACAGAATGGGTAAATTAATTACAGACATTAAGTCAAAGGAAAAGCTGTCACCCGATTGATGAACAGTATTTTATTTAAGACTAGCTGCCCGTCCCGACGTTGTCCGGGTATGAAATAGAATGTGTGTAATGTGTGTATTTGGCAAGGGCAATTTATTTTAAAATCTCACGGTAGACAAAATTTTTTGTTTCATTAGAATAGGGACGGAGAAGGCCCAGCTGCAGACCTGGTTGATGTTAGCAGCAGCCACGGCCGGTAGTAGGTGTAACTGCAGGGCGGTGACGTAGGGAGAAGGAGGGGCAGGGTGGGGGGTTGTAATGTATGGATTACGGACTTTAACAGGTAAGTAAACATATAAATAAATAAAACGAATTTCGTAGCGCACTGCATCGCATTTGGTGATGCAGTGCACACAACGAAATTCGTTTTATTTATTTATATGTTTACTTACCTGTTAAAGTCCATAATCCATACATTACAACCCCCCACCCTGCCTCTCCCCCTCCCTACGTCACCGCCCTGCAGTTACACCTACCACCGGCCGTGGCTGGTTAGCAGGCGGGTGTAATTGGTGTAGTGATCTGCCGCCTGAGCTCGGCTACAGCCCTGGTTGATGTTAGCAGGCGCATGTAATGTCATTGAATGAGAGAGTTATCAGCCGCGGGTAAATCTGTTTAATAAGAGAGTTGAGTGACAGCGAGTAGGAGAGGCTGCAGTAATTGTCCCCGCAGACACGCTCATGTGCGTGTTTCTCCGCTTGAGGCCCAGATGCAGGCCTGTTTATTGTTAGCAGCCGCGCGTTCCCCCGCTTGAGGCCCAGCTGCAGCACTGGTTGATGTTATCAGGCGCGTGTAATTAGTGTACTGATCCGCCGCCTGAGCCCGGCTAGAGCCCTGGTTGATGGTAGCAGGCGCGTGTAATTTAGTTGAATGAGAGAGTTCAGTAAGAGAGCGCAGGAGAGGCTGCAGTAACGTTACTTACCAGGCCTCCAGGTGAATGCGTTTGTCACGCCCCCAGCACACGGCCACAGCAGATGATCTTCTGATTAATGTACGACCCACATGGCATGAAGTGCGGAACGTAGCACATGCCCCCAGCGTTTCTCACGCCCCCAGCGTGCCCCTTGATGCGGCGTAATTGCGTTCACATGGCATGAAGGCCGGACACAAGCCCCCAGCGTTTCTCACGCCCCCAGCGTGTCACGCCCCCAGTGTGCCCCTTGATGCTGCTCAGCAACGTAATTGGCGCTTGTATGTAAGACTCACATGGCATGAAGGGAGGACACACGCCTCCAGCGTTTGTCACGCCCCCAGCGTTCGTCATGCCCCCAGCACAGGCCCACAGACCACGATGTCATGGCCTTACCACATGCCCCCAGCCCACGCCCACAGCACAACGCAGACACGCCCACAAGGGACTACTTTGCTGGCATGGTTCTTTTACCTTTTAAATGTATAGAGGAGTTGGCCTAATGGCTAAGGCGCTCGACCTCGGACCTGGGGATCTGGGTTCGAGTCTTGGTAACGACGCCACACATCCTGTGATTCTGGGCAAATCACTTAATCCCCCCGTGCCTAACAAAAATGAATGTGTGTCCTCATGTAACGTAACTGGTGCTATGTAAAGCGCCCTGATATCTGATTCAGTTCGGGTCAAGTTTGCGCTATATAAAACTCTGCAAAAAAAATATATATATATGGTGGCCGTCTGCATAGCCTATGTCCTTCTGCTGCAACTGCCTTTTCCAACGCTGTATTGGGTGTTGTGATTGGTGCTGTGGTTACTGAGATTACCCACCTCAAAGGTTTGGGCTCTCTCTTTATAATATTAGTATGGATGTTCACAAATTTAGCACATCTCCCCAGACCCAGTGTAAGCTACTGATGAAGCAAAAGGCTGATGCCTGTACACAAGAGCGAACTCCTTCTGCCAAAAATGTGGTTTTAGCAGTAGTAGTAGTAGTAGTAGTAAGCTTTATTCAATAAAAATGTATCATAAAAGCATATACATCTAAAATTCATCTTTTTTTTTAAATGTGTAGCACCGCATAAAAATATATCATACTATACATCATTCGTCTACAATTAAAAAAATATATCCAAAAGAATTCATTAAAACCATGGATGACAATATTGAGAGCAGATTCATCATGTAGCATGTGTGGAGGCTGCCGCACTACTGATTTTCAAAGTACATCATCACGGACATAGTTGCTAAATTTCCCGGGAGTACCCACAACTCTTACATCTTTCAAAACAGTGGGATCTACGCACGCCTGAAAGCGGGGGAATTTGGTGAAGGATACTTGCTAGGTAACACACTGCGTGAAACTCCCTTGATACATATTGCAGATGGATGTGTTTGTGTGCATGTGAGTAATGTTTTTTTCATGTTACAAATAGGGGACAGTGCATATGCCCTCCGGTCCTTCATCCTTCCCCCTACCTTAACCCTTCAACATCCAGGCAGAGGAGATACAACAGGGCACACAAATCTACCAGGAACATTGTGGAGCGCACCTTTGGTTTGTGGAAGAGTAGGTTCCGGTGCCTACATAAAAGCGGAGGGGCCCGCCAGTACACACCAGTCACCTGCTGCAAGATGATTGCAGTCTGTGCAATGTTGCACAACCTTGCAGTTAAGAAGGGCCCCAAAGTGGATTTATCTGATTATGAGGACCATGATGAAGAACAAGCACTGCCTGAACCACACACAGCTGGAGTTGCTACACCAACTGATGGCAGACACAGACGGGAAGAGATCACGCACAACTTTTTTTAAGTGAGTAAAGAGACACAGACAGGTGGAGTATGCACCCAATGTAGTTTAATTGTGTCACTACGTAGGTTTCTAAAGCACAAATGTGCAACACAAATTATTTACATTCGATGATGTGAGTCCTGGGTCACTTCCCCATTAACTAAAATACTCATTTGCATCAACGCCTACCAGTGCCAGGTGTTTCGTGCTCGCTGTGCTCACTAGGCGTTTGGGTGTGGTGCCTGCTGCTCCTCCTTGTCTCTACGACAAGGGGGCTTGCCATGCTGCTCTTACTTGTGCTCCCTTCCCTCTCTGGCACATCCAGAGCAGCAGTTTGTGCTGTTTGTGCATTTATCAGCACCTCAAGAGCACTGGTCATTTGGCTATGCCCCTAGTGACCTCATTACTGTTTTGGGTTAGTCCCTCCTGCATGTTTATGCTTCTCCTGCATAGCAGGGATGTGGCTGTGGCCAGGAGGTTGATGGCTTTATTTTGTTGATGTGCACGCTGCTTTTCCTTGCGCCTTGATGCAATTTCATTGTCTAGTTTGGTGCACAGGAGCTGCACCGATGTGTGACATTTCACGCATCCCTGCAGCCATCTCTTTGTTGACATGTACTAGTTCCCTGATGCCCTTTCCTGTGTCTTCCATGTTGTTGTTCAGGTTCCACATTTGGCGTTGGCAAGACATAATGGCCTTTCCCTGCATCCTCTGGATTTTTACCATGCTCCCCTCCAGGCCACGGAACACACTTGAACCCTCCACACGTGCAGCTACACTGCTTTCTTGGACTCTGCGGCGTCTTGCGCCAGTACGGGCCACCTCTGCCCTGGACCGCAGTGTGGCAGAGCTACCATCCCCAGGCAAGGTGTGTGTGTCTTCCCCCTCCATGTCACCTGCTGATGACTCCATTTCCATTAGTGTGGCCACAACATGCCTCCTGCTTGGTTGTGATGCAGGTGTGTTTCATGCGGTGATGCTGGCATTTCTGGGGATGACAGCAACAGAGGGGATTGTGAACGTTCTGGGGACGCCTGCAACTCTGGAGCAATTTCTGTGTCTTGGGAAGGAGGATGGCTACTTGGTGCACCTGTGTCCTGTGATACATTCTGTGCACTTGGACCTGGCTCCTGACTCTCATCCCTCTCTGGTGCCGTGCCTTCAATATCCTGGGAACGCCTGCGAGATGTGTCACCTGTGGACATATGAGCGTACTTTAGCTAAGCGCTACTGTCTCACAGACACTACAATTAAATCTTATCACTTGAACAATGTACATGTTGCCTACGCTTCATTCTGTTTGCAATCATTTCCCTAACTTGCTGGTTGCTGTGCTGTATGACATGGTCTTTCATTTCCTGACTACATGTCCCATGATGCATTGCTCCTGTATAGTGCTAGCAGTACTGGACTGGGGTTCACTTAGCCACTAAGGGTAAAGGGAAGGATGAGGGTGTGGGGGGGATTGCTTTGCATGTGTCTTACCTTTTCTGCTTGCAGCTCTGGCTGAGCTGTCTACTTCTCCCAGTCCGCAGACGCTGTCAGGTTCTATGGTTGAGGCCACCATCTCTTCCAGGTCAGTAAGGGGGGGTGCTGGGTTCTTCCCTCCGCCAGTTTTGGTTGCCTGCTTGTGGTGTTCAGCCAATTTTTTTTTGTTATGCTCCTGAGGTCATAGTACCTCTTTCTCAGGTCCTCTGTGTCTCTGGTAGTCACTCCAACTGCATTCACTTTGTCAAGTATGTCCAGCCAGAGTTTCCTTTTGGCAGATTCAGCCACAGTGAGGGACTGCCTACCAAACAATTTTTGGTGCACCTTCACCACCTCCTCAACAAGGACCTGCAGCTCCATGCTGCTGAATTCCAGTTTCCTCTTCCTCTCTGGCTGCTCTTTGTCTTTGCTGCTTGCCATTTTTCAGATATAAAAGTGCAGAAAACTCTTTCTGCTGCTCAGGGACTCTCTGCTCCAACTGCCTCTCCAGAAGCTTCTAATAAGTTGCAGCTGCCTGTGTAGCCACTTTCTGGTAGGGATGGGGAGGGTGGTAGAACCTGATTGGCTGCCTACTTAAGTTTCACTTTTGTTTGCCTACCGATTTGGTATTTACCGAATCGGTACTTACCGATTCGGTATTTCTCATTCATTCCTAGGCCCATAGGAATGAATGGGGAATACAGATTCGGTACATACCGATTCGGTAAATACCGATTCGGTAAATACAGAATGTCCCATTCCAAATTTTACCGAATCGGTATAAAATACTGATTTTTTACCTACATAGCATTTACCGACTCATAAATACCGATTCGGTAAAATTCGGTATTTAAGAGTCGGTAAATTGCAATTACCTACATCTGGCCCATAGTTCTTATTATCCATGTACAACCCAGATATTTGGCCACACCATAAACCATAGTAAGAGAGAAGGTGTCAGTTTTTAAAATGCGTAGTTTGACACGTTAGTTCTTGGAGCCTAGCTTTTTACAGACTGGGCATGCGAAAAAAAAATGGGCAATAGACTCATTAGGAGCTACAGAGCCTGGACAGGGTGCAGATGGTGAGTTGCACCAGTTCCAGGCTTCTGTCACCTCATTGAGCAGGAGAATCCCTAGTCTCATCTTCAAGTAGAGCGCCCTATCCCTAAGTTTTAGCAGTAGTGTTCTTAGGTGGTCTAGGGCAGAGCATCAGCATAACATATGAAACCATGATTCCTGGTAATTGTTGCATAGCCTACACGTAAAATCACCCTGCCACCAGCCTAACGCGGGTTGAAAGACTGGTAATGCAAGTACTCTCAAATAAAAAATTTGGTCCCGAGTAGTTGCATTAATGAGATCGAAAAAATATTTTTGAGGCTTCCCAACATGATAGGAATTCATTAGGGGCTGAGCCTATCCTCGACACTCAGTGGACCGTAAATCCTGTTCCCAGGAGGACTCTTTCATTTGTTTGTTTATAGCTGCCTTCAATGCCCGATAAGGGTGGCCCCATCACCCATAGGGGACTTCTGATCTTGTATAGCAGAATCGCCTCATTAAGTTTACTAGACCATGGGCTGCCCCATCTTTCATAAATCGCTTTCAGATCATTTTTTAATGAATGCTTGGGGACCCCCTATACCTGATAAATATTTTAACAAGGAGGCCTTACAGTCAATGGATTGAATTGTTAGCCCTAAATCAAGTCTTAGCCTGGAGTGTCGGACGTGTCGCATTTGGTGGATACATTTTTATATGCTCTAATGTGACATTGCTCTAATGCAACGTCCATCGGGCCAGGATAAGCAAGATACCCATACTGCAGTGCTGGGAGTAAGGTTGCCTTTATAACTCTATAACACTAAAAATGGGTGCGGATGATGCTCTACCTAATAAGTGATTCAGTTGGCCAATTCCAGAAGTAATTGCAGCGGCTTTCCTATTAAGATCTTTGACTTGGGCTACTGCAGACCCAGTTTCACTAAACCACACGCCCTGGTATTTATAATGCCTTGCTGTGGAAATGGTCTGACCTCCCAACTGCCAGGTTGCCAACTTCTTCCTGCGGTAACTCCCGAATATCAGGACTTTAATTTTGACCTGATTTACGATAAATGGTTTGCCTTATTATATCTACCCAAAGCTTTTAAAGCCCTTTGCAAACATGACTTGGTATGATCCATGACCACAATATCATCAGCGTATTGAATTATTTGTAATCGAACTGTGCTTAGTTTAGGTGAGACTAAGCTACAGCCGTCCAGTGCTTTCCCTAAATCCACCTGTTACAGATTAAACAACATGCAAAACACAACCCTGTTTTGGCCCTCAATTAGTTTTCATTTTCTGTGTTACAGTTGTTGCACTGGTTTTCACTCTGACCCATGTCTCTGTATATAGTCATATGATGGCTCTTAACTAGTTTGATGGTATACCCCTCCTTGCGAGCTTCCTCCAAAGACCCTATCTACTCTGTCAAAAGCTGCGCTGTATTCTATGAAATAGCCCAAGAGAGGTGGTCTGTTCTTCTGAATGGCCTGATGCCTAAGGACAGAGAGAGCTTCAATACTGTCTACCGTAGATGCTCCAGCCATGAACCCTGTTTGAAAAATGGCAATATTCCCTCCTCTGCCACTCAGGATTCTAAGTGTTCTAGTAAGATTTGGGCATAGACTTTTGCTTCAATATCCAGTAAGGCAACCAATCTGTAATTTGCGGCTTCACTCTGATCTCCTTTCTTAAATATAGGGCATAAAATGTATCCTATCCAAACATCTGGTATATCTGCACTTAGAAAACAATGGCTGACAGCACTACTGCCCAACCTTCATGCGCTTCCCTAAAACGGCCAGCTGGGAACCCATTCGGGCCCCGGGCTCTGTTAGACTTCAGCTTTATTAAATACCTTTGCCATGAATCCGCTATTTGTTAAATTATGCTCAGCATCCTGGAACTCTTCAATGAGCTGGCCCGATCCTACCAAGGGTTAGAATTATGTTACAGCACCCTTCTGTTTCCCCCCCTGAGATCGTAGTATCCGGCGTAAATGGGTTCCCTCTTTTTGATTTAGCGCCCTGATCCAAATATATAGGAGGAGACCCTTGACCCCTAGCAGGGTCATCGGGTATATCACCCTCCACCTCTGGGCTAAGAATATTAGGGTCCTGGGAAATAAAAATAGGGCTCTCATCATCCACATCCGGTAAGTTTTCGCTCCCCGTAGACACATCAACCCCCTCCAATATTGGCTCATCTATAATAGCCGGGGTCTCCCCCAACACCTGGGCCTCCGTGTAATCCAAGGCAGATGCATTCCCAGGCCAGCAACATCAGCCACCGATACTGCTAGCGCTGCAGAAGAAAATATAGTATCTCTAGTGTGCACTGAAAACACCTCCGGAGAAGAACTATTATTAGGGGATCCCTCCTGTGCAACATTCTTGCCATTTTTGCCAGCACTACACAAGATTGTCTCAATAGCAATTGCGTCAGCCGTTTGAACCATGACCTCCCCCAGGGAGATGAGTTCAGCAGCATTCCCCGCTTGTAACAAGCAAAGTGCGGGTTTGCCAACCCTTTACATACCTCCTTTTATGCGGTTTTGGAAATCGCTGCTGCCACAGTCTCTACCCTCATTGAAGCTCCATGGATGCCTGCAGCCCTAGTAGCCCGGGTTAGCTTCACCGTGGTCTTAGGTGGTGCCATCCTTCTCAATGGTGCGTTCTCCAAAGCAAGGCCAGCAAAGCTCGACCGATGGTTCTCTGAGCCGCATGAGCCACAGGAGCCACCAACCAGCACACCAGCCGCAAAGACAACCACAGCCATCAGAAGTGCCTCGTGGGTCCAAGCATCCATGTCGGTGTCTGCGGCGTAAATCAACCCGAGCCACCAGAGCCGCCGAGAACAGCCACAACCGCACTCTCCGTCTCAGCAAGCCCTCATCTAAGTCCAGGTAATCTCGTAAAAGTGCCACCAAGTGATTGTGAGCCCCAGAATATATAAAAAAAATTAGTGCCCTATTTACAAATGGAAGTTTACATGTGTATCTCTTCCCCGTCATCTAACTGTAAATCTCCTCATGGATGGAATTCACCAGAGATCTGTGCCTAGGTGTTGACTGACTAGAGTCCATCACTTCAATGGAGGTGGAGACCCCTCCGACTAAATTTATGTCCAAAACATTATTATTATTGATATTAGTCCTTTGTGTGGAGATCTATGCCACAGTTACGGAGAACCCCCGATAGAAAGTTTTAGTGCATTTTAAGAAAATAAAAATAAATCAAGATTATTTATTTTAAATTAAAAATATTTAAACACAATTCAATAATTCCTGTTCACCTCAAACTTCCACAGTAACAAGGGAAAATAATGCTGCACTAAAGCATATTATTGCATTTTTACGTAATTTAGTATTTATCTTTATTTAATTTTTGTAACATATTTCAAATATATGTAATTCTTTCCTCCCCCACCCTTTACAGTATCATTTGCATTGAATGTTTCACAAACTTGGATGCAAGCTGTTAGTTATTTTACTTGCAATTTAAGTGAAAAATACGTTACGTTCACACTATATTATATCAAAATATTGTTGGTTGTAATAAAAAACTTAACAAATCATTTATATTTAAAAATATGTAATAATAAAGTTACACATAAATTAGATGGCATTTAAATTAACTTATTTCATGTTTCCCTATGTATTACTGCTATTACCTGCCTCTTTTGATTTGAATGAGAGAGTGTTCTGCTGTACCAGTGGAGGAGAACTCGTCACAGTTACTATAGGAGAGGTGGAGTCGATATCTCTGGCTGGTGATGTGAATTGCATATTGGTTACTTTACTTATTACAACGTGGCTTTTGTGAGTAGGCCCCTAAATGTTCTTTAAAGTGACATAATGTATCTGCTACGCGTTATAACATTGTTGTGCAAGTTGGGCCTGATCATTTCGCCTGGTCAAGCATTAAATACATTAAACGAAGGTGAGTGCCTGGACAAGGAAGGACATTGCATGCTTTACTTGCTACAAGGTTTCAGAACTTAAAAATGTTTCATTAACTACAACGTTGTATAACGACGAGGGAACTAGCACAAACTTTAAGGCATTTGTGTAAAATCTGACCAAAAATTATTGTTTATTCCAGTTGTTACACACTGAGAAATCTAATACAATTGTAATTTTCTGTTTTTACTCGCTCGAAGAAATCTATTGCAGCTGCAACTTTAACTGACATTCCTTGAGAACAATAAAATCAATTGCCCCAAATGTATTTAAAAGCGGCTTTCAGGTGCTATTAATTAATTTATTGTAGCCTTTGCCATTTGGAGTAATAGATTGCTTTACTTCAAAGTACCAAGCCTTTGCACATTTCACTGATTTCTGTTTATGTTTGGAACTGCTCTGCTGTAAAAGCAAAGAATTCCATGCAGTATAACTTAATAGCACACTTTGGAGTTTTATGGGATGTGGAATTAAACAGTTTGTGTGTTTTAGCCTGACTGATGTGCGCTCTTTTTTGTCCCCAGAAGAACTATACATCACTTAAAAGCAAAATATAAAACACAGAGTTTGCTCATGATCTAATGTGGTACTGATGTAATGCGGGGCCAGTCAATCAAGAAATAAAGACTGTTTTTGTTTCTCTCATCGTGCAGTAAGTAGGAAGCACAGCCCTTCAGCTGGCTTGCTCTGTCATTATTCAATGTCAAAAACTATGCATTTGGAAAACAATTTATCACATAACTCAAACAGATTTCATCCACTTCTACAATCTGTTTATAGGCATAAAAGTATAATCCAAGTGAATTAAGTGCTAAGTACTCAACTGGTGACTAGTCTAGACCTGCCAACCAAAATAAACGTGGCTGTGATTAAATGTATGACAATAGTGTTAGCATAGCCTTAGAGGCTCACCCAGACATGCCAAGCAGCCCCAATTAGGCTCTTAGGCTAGGTATTGCTGCAGACTGCCTACAAAATTATAGTTAAATCTGCTTTATAACATTTAACTCACTATATTGTTACATGTTAAAATCACTAAATAATGAGCATACATAATACGGATTTAGTGTGAAACTATGTTAATTGGGACATAAAATAGTATGGAAGTGTTACTTTTATATTTGAAGTATGGGCATCAATATGGCACCAGTATAATGTGATACACAGGCATTGTAAATAGTGCAGATTTTAGAACAGATTTTTTTTTCCTATGAGCCAAATGTTGTACTGAACCCAGGAAACAGACTATACCATAAAAACTATAACAACTGTATATTTAGCCCATTAAGCAAATTGAATCCGCTCTGGATGCTTGTGACCGAGTGAGTGTGTGACAGTGAGTGAATGAGTGAGCACTTCTACAGTCTACAGTCGGGTGTCCAGGTGCCATTACATTACAAGTGGGACCAAAAAAGTGTGTAGATCCTGAATTAAGGAAGACCTTTCTCAAATTTGAGTAGAATTTTTCCTCACAAGTGCGCAGGATTTCAATGTGCTCAATCTTCATGCCAAGCCTGTTAAATCTCCTTGTAAAAGTGTTCAAACAGAAAGAAGTATCGTCTCATATCAAGATCTTATAATGTAATAGAAATAAATACCATTGAATAGAATTTGTCATTCTTCAAAACGTTTTTTGCAAAACTAACTTTTCAAGAATATATTTTACATTAAACCAGTTTTCCCCAAAAATCTTAGACCATATGTAAAATTGCAGTTTATGGCATGTAAAACAAAATTTAGGGTAGTTATCAATAATTCATGGTTCAGTACTCGTGGGTGAAGATACACCGGGTTATTCTGGCGCTCACTAGTTAGAGTTGTGAGTATACTTATAACTATTTAAATAGTGGTGCTCCAAGGGAAGGGGGATTCACCCAACCCCCTAGATTGAGACCTCAAGTGATCCCTTCATAACAGTTACACACTGCCCGAGCACACACAAAAATCAGTCAAACAAGTCAAATATTATGACACACGGCTTGTATTCCCCGTGATCTTTAATGTTCTTTCTCTTTTGCCCAGCCAGCCAGCACATGTTTCTTCGTGTAGGGTGTTCCCCACGACTTCATCAGGGCTGTATTTCTGGAATGTCTCTTGTTTATATCTCCAAGCCGGTTCTTCTTCCGCCCGGCAACAATGGAAGGATATTTCACTTTAAATGCACCAAAATTCTATGTGACCCTTAAAATCTTTAAGTCCACTTGTAAAACAGCTCTTTTATGGGTATGCTTAACATTAATATTTGGTCCCAATTGAATCAAAATTCCATATTTATGTGGCCCAGGTGGCTGCCATCTCATAAGAAGACGCCACTAATCGTCCGATTCAGCTCATATCTCCCGCCAAGTACGGCTTCCGAATACCACTGTACTCGACGGGGGATACAAGCTGAACAGACTGTTATTAAAATCCCCAAGTGTTATGCTTTCAAATACAGCAGACTGTTGAAACTGGTTCTGATTTTGGTACTGAAAAGAATCCAAATTTACTTTGGACAACTGATTTAAATTAATTTTAAGGTTTCCCATATTTGACAGGACCATCTGGGCTTGGGGAACTTGTATCATTGGGATCTGTTTCAGATTTGACATTTGCATTTTCTGAAATGGCACATTTTGGATCTGTATTTCTGCCTGTATTTGCACATTTCCACTTACTGCATCAGGTTTAAGTCTACACTTTATCTTCCAATGCTCAAAGCTGTTACAAATATGACAAAAGGTCAGTTTCTACAGCATTGCAACATCCACATCCGAATTTGCAATAACCAAAACTCCTCTACCTCTGTCCTGTGAAACACCAAATGCTCCTTTAGCACCCTGTACTACCGCCTGTGGAAACACGCCTTATATCTCACCTTCATTCCCTGCAAACAACCTATTCTAAAATCGTTTCTGAATAATCTCCCTCTGAACCATCATACGTCCCACCTTAAATTCTTTATGCTTCATTTCTCGTCCATCACTACAGTACCCTTCATCCTTCACAATCCCATCTATCAACGTTCTTTGCCAACCATCCACACTTTGCAGAGTGTGCATACTGACTTGACCTGAAATAATGAATTTGATAACAAATTGAGACACAAAGAATCTCATGTCACTGGCATCAGTGCATTCTCTCCCGCTGTGCTGTTGAAACTCCTGAAACACACTTTCACAAAATTCATGAACTGATTTATTGTTCTTGTGAGTTTAATCTTTGCCAATTAAGATCTTTTGGTGGCACTCAGCCCTTCAGAAAAGTAATCACTGCTTCATGGTTCTCCATAACTACAGAAGATGGTGCATTGATGCAAGAATCTCTTATTGTCTCCTCACTTGGGAAGCTCAAAGGACCCTGTTTCTCAGGAACCTTGCATCATTGGTGAATCCACAAATATGAATATAGTCCCAAATTTGTTAATATAAGATGTGTGGTGTTCCCTCAGGTGGCGTCTTCTCGTCATCGACCCAAATTTGTCAAATTACTTCCCCAAAATCTCTTAAAGCCTTTAATCCATTTAATTTTTGCAATAATTCAATGTAATGTTTTGATTCCATTCCATAAACACGAATTCTATAGGAAATGTTTACGCTCTTTCTGTATCAAATATTTTTGAGAAAACATTGGAACTATATGAGGTAATGTATGAGTGGTTTTGTGAGTGGCTTTGTATTTTTAATAACTGGTTATTAAGGCGCTTTATGAGTGTATGAAAATGTGGCAGATTGTCTAATTTGCAGACTAGGTGTGTGAGATGTTCTTCCACAACCTGTGGCTTAGAATTAGTATGTTGTACATTTGCTGCTTACAACATGGTGTAATTGGCAGTAAAAAAACTGTAGATTAAGAGTCAAACGTTTAGTTAGCAAGGCATTAATAGATGTGAAAATATGCACATGTGTATATATGATGTGCATATATGATGTGGTTTTCTCAAAGAGTATTTCTTTTTTATTCTGGGTGTTCTAGTTCTGTTTCACTACTTTGCCAGACAACTACAGAAGCCATATACATCCAGTCACTTAGACAAAACCTACTTGTGCTTGCAGCAGATTCAAACATAGTTGTAGTCACGTCTATATTGCTCTCTTCCATAACACATGCACTGAGGTTTTTGTTTATTGTTTATAGCCACTTACCTAGATGTTTAGAAAGTCAGAAAGAGACAAAAATATACAGTTACTAGCAGCCCGTCCCAACGTTGTCCGGGTATGAAATAGAATGTGTGTAATGTGTGTATTTGGCAAGGGCAATTTATTTTAAAATCTTGCGGTAGGCAACATTTTTTGTTTCATTAGAATAGGGATGGAGAAGGCCCAGCTGCAGCCCTGGTTGATGTTAGCAGGCGCGTGTAATTGGTGTAGTGATCCGCCGCCTGAGCCCAGCTACAGCCCTGGTTGATGTTAGCAGGCGCGGGTAATGTCGTTGAATGAGAGAGTTATCAGCCGCGGGTAAATCCGTTTAATGAGAGAGTTGAGTGACAGCGAGTAGGAGAGGCTGCAGTAATTGTTCCCGCAGACACGCTCATTTGCGTGTTCCCCCGCTTGAGGCCCAGATGCAGGCCTGTTTGATGTTAGCAGGCGCGTGTTCCCCCGCTTGAGGCCCAGCTGCAGCCCTGGTTGATGTTATCAGGCGCGTGTAATTAGTGTACTGATCCGCCGCCTGAGCCCGGCTAGAGCCCTGATTGATGGTAGCAGGCGCGTGTAATTTTGTTGAATGAAAGAGTTCAGTAACAGCACGCAGGAGACGCTGCAGTAACGTTACTTACCAGGCCTCCAGGTGAACGTGTTTGTCACGCCCCCAGCACACGGCCACAGCAGACGATCTTCTGATTAATGTACGACCCACATGGCATGAAGGGCGGAACATAGCACACGCCCCCAGCGTTTCTCACGCCCCCAGCGTGCCCCTTGATGCGGCTCAATTGCGTTCACATGGCATGAAGGCCGGACACACGCCCCCAGCGTTTCTCACGCCACCAGCGTGCCCCTTGATGCTGCCAGCAACGTAATTTGCACTTGTATGTACGGCAGTCACTTACAAGAATCTACTTACGCCTGCAGCAGACTCAAAGGTAGCTGCAGTCACATGTGCATAGCTTTCTATTCCCTTACCGAGGCACTAAAGTATTTGTGCAGCCACTAACATACACATTTAGACATCCATAGAGCTACTAAAACACATTTTCAAATACAAGCACATTTACTTAAATGTCGTATGGCACTCATACAGATGTACTCCTACACTCACTTACAAATGTAGGAAAGTACTGATACACCCTTCTGAACCATGCAGAGAAATAGTTTGGGGATCATGGGTAATGGCTACTAGTGTAGACCCTGTCTGTGTATTGTTACTCCCAGCTTCACTTGCCATGTTATAGGTATTTTCCAAGTATAAAAGCCACAATTTAGTGTACATAATGCACTTCTAAGATATGCTGCAAGTATGCAATAAAGGATAATGATTTGTGCTGAAGAGATTGAGAGATGTCCTTTTGAGTTGAATAAGTTACTTCTGCACTTGTAGGCCTCTGTGCCAAGTACTACATAGGGTATGCCATCCCAAAAACAATTGTCATACATGTTCACAAAAGCATGGTGCATGTCTTTCAGTTTCAGAGACAGATACAGAAGCACTTATAAGTTCAATTACTCACCAGAAACTATTTATGCTTGCAGCAGACTCAAAGACAGTTACAGTCACACATACATAGCTCTGTATTGCCTAACACAGGTACTGAAGTATATGTGTAGTCACTTAGATACACATGTAGACAGCCATAGAGGTATTATAGCAGGTAGTTACATACTACACTCTCTCAGATACATAGGCAAGTACTGGCACAACCTTGTCAACCATGTACAGAAATAGTCCTTGAAACATGGGTGATGGCTACTAGTGCAGACCATGCCTCTGCTCTCTCAATGAAAGCGAGACTTGAAATGTTATAGGTCTTTCATAAGTGTCAGATCCACTCAAAAACTGATGTGCCCAGTCACTGACCCACTAAGACACTCATGCACCACCTACTTAGACATCTACTCAAGCACTCAGGGACTCACTCCGACAGTAATGCACCACTCACACACCCAGTGAGATACTTATGCAGGTAGTCCCAGATGTACTCAGATACAAACATACTCAGTCACACACCTATTGAGACACTCATGCACTTAGTCACACACCCACTGAGGCACTCTTGCACTCACCCACACACTCACTGATGACATCTCAAGTTAAATCTCTGATGACATCATCCAGTGAGGGTGAGTGTTTTCTAAAAGGCCTTCAGTGTTAAAGATGTGACTAATATACTACAAAACTTAAAAAGTATAATTTGTGTACTACTAAAGAGTAATACCATTTGTAACACATATTATGTGTGTGATTGTATGACTGTGTGTGTCTGAGTCTGAATAGGTGATTGAGTGGCTCTATGGGTGTGTGGGTAGTTGTAGGAGGGAGTGGCTATGTCAGTGGCTGTCTGAATGTGTGAGTGGCTGTATGGCTGAGTGAGTGACTGTGTGTGTGGCTGTGTGGGTGAGTGAGTGGGTGTATCAGGGGTGTATGGGTGTGTGAGTGGATATATGAGTGAGTGGGTGCATAAATTATGTATGTATAAGTATGTGGGTGTGTGAATGACTCTGTATGGGTGAGTGTGTGAATATGTGAGAGAGGCTATATGAGTGAATGTGTGCTAGTGTCAGTGACTGTATAGGTGAGATGTTAATATCTGTATGTGAAGTAAGTGGGTGTGTGAGTAACTGTATGGGTGAGTGAGTGGCCGCATGAGTGACTGTATGGGTGAGTGAGTAGGTGTGCGAGTGTCAGGACTGAACAGACATGTTGTAAAGTACAAACGTATGTCCCTACCTTCAAGATAAAAGCGGGTTACACTTTACTACATTCCCCTATTGGTTGGAGTCAAAGAGTGGCCAGGTCGTTTTATCATCATCTAATGGATGAAGATTAGCTACAGGAAGAACTCTCCTTTCAGAGTTAGCATTCTAGGTTTTTTTGCCTCTCCAGCTGATTTCGCAATTTCGTGCGCGAGCATTTAGAATTCTGTGGACTTCAACTGTCGACTTGGCGGGAGAGCAGGCCTTTTCTTCAGCTCTTCAAAGAGTCCTTACTGATATCCCTGAAGAATTTCCCGGACTTCCCGAGTTTCAATTGGAAATATTTTCGCTCGGTTCCCAGGGTGTTTTCATTGCGAGGAAATATTCCGGTTTGGAACAGGTGTCAGGCACCCTCCTGCATTGTTGGTTATTTTCGGAGCTTCATGTTTTGTGAGGAGTCCTAGCTATGGGTAAGCATTATTTCTGTATGCCACTCACTTGTCTTCAAGGAGAACTTCAAGAAATTGCAGTCATAGTTCTTAGCTGTTAATAAATTCTGCAGTGATTATAGGCATTTATAGTTTGTTTAGAAGGGAAACCGAATCCTTCACAAACGTTCTGAAGCTGAAGTCCACGACTAATTCTTCTTCAGCAGGTGCCTTTTGTTCTTTATTATTTTTCTATTTTTGCCCTCTAAGTAATAATTTCGGCATGCATCATAACACAGACTTTATATGCAGCATGTACAACTAACTCTCACTAACAAGGCACAGTGTCCTCCAGGACAGACTAACCCCTAACTGCGCAGACTGTCAGAGACCTTATTAATTCATACAATGCACTTTGTCTTCAAGCAGATATAAATATATATATATATATATATATATATATATATATATATATATATATATATATATATATATATATATATATATATATATTTGTACTTGCCATCTTTTCTGCTGAAAATTCTTCAGTACCATTTTTGTGATATTCTGCAAAAGGAAGAAAAGACTGGACTAAATACTAAAAAAAAACAATTTTCACCCAATTCTCTCCAAATATAAATAAAAAGACTTCAACATAGCACATTGAACCAGAGCAGAGAGAGGCAAATCCCGCACTCATACAGGTAACTCACTAGTAGTTGTTGAAGGGGGACACTTAGTAATGATAGGAAGATAGAATTGTAGTAATTCCTGTTTGTCGTTGCAGGTGTTCCACTCATTCCAGGAGGTTGGCAGTGAGTTCACCGGTGCGGCATTATCTGTTGTTTGTTATCCCATTCCCCTTTCCCCCTCGTCTCTAAGTCCAGTTTATTCTGGATTAGAGGTGTAGGGGAGCTGGGCAAATATATTCTTGGTACATACTCAGCCGTTCAGTTCCTACGGAATCAGGAATTTCAGGTACTGCATCTTGACAGATTGAAGTCCCTTCAATTGCTTCCGTCTGGGCGGTATGGCTGAGGGTTTTGATGTCAAGGCCTTGGCCTCAATCTTGGAAGGGTTGCAAAAGCAGTTAAGTGAGACCAGGGAGGAGGTTAGAAAGTCAAATCAGGAGGCTAGTTATTTGCGACGAAGGATAGATGAACTCACTGTTAGTCCCAGTCCCAACTTTGGGGATCAAAAGACCCAAACCTTCTCTCCTTCACCTTCTTCATCCGAATTAACTACCCAAGTAGTTCATGCCATGTCTCCCACTATACCTTTGCCCCGCAGATAGATTTCAGGGAGATCCCCATAAGGCTCAGGTCTTTATTATGCAGTGTTCTTTACACTTTTTGTGCAAGCCCATTATCTTTAAGGAAGACCAATCAAAAGGGGCTTTCATGCTGTCTTATCTGAGTGGAGATGCAGCGGCTTGGTCCATGCCATTAGTTACTACCCATGATCAGGTCTTATATAATTTTGAGGAGTTTAAGGCCGAGTTTCTGTGAATAGTCGATCTTAGAACCATCTCTCAGACCACTGATAATGAGTTACTCGATCTGAAACAAGGGAACAGAGAGTTGGTGGCTTATTTAGCACAATTTAACAAATTGATAGTGGAAACGAATTGGCCAGAGGCTCAGAGGGCAGCAATTTTTTACAGTGGTCTGAAAGACGAACTGAAAGATGCATTGGCGCAGATTCCAAAAAGACCCACCGATGTATCAGAGTTAATTGATCTAGTTCTTCAAATAGATCAGCATTAATCTGAATGAAGAAGTGAACGTCGGAAAGAAACAAGACAAATTCCATCCAGATTTGATCTGAACTGAAGTAGCAAAAACCAGTGATGGAGTAACCACTGAAGAACCTATGCAAATTGGTACAGTTCGAGGTCCTCGTTTGGGCAAGTTGTTTATGTACTGTGGAGGTTCAGGTAACTTTGTTAAGGAATGCCCGAAGAAGCCCAAGATGAACCATTGGGTAAAAGACAAACTCCACCAGTAGAAGGAGCTGCTCTGGTGGGAGCTGCTAAGGAGACAACTCCGAATCCTCAATTATTGGCGAATACCTTACAATCTACGGCCCCTCATCTAATTATTTCCAGTCAGATATCCTTTGGAAAAGATAGAATGGAAGAAGTTGCAGTCATGATCGATTCAGGGAAAACTGGGAATTTTTGCGATATCCGATGTGCCAAGACTTTGGGAATTCATTTTGTCGAGAAGGAAAAACCAGAACCAGTACGCGTAGTAGATGGTACCAACCTTTCCTCTGGTCCAATTTCGTTCGACACTGAAGTAATTACCTTATTGGGCCCCGGAGAACATTGCAGCTATATAAGTTTCAATTTAATTGATGCTCCACAGTTTAAATTAATTTTAGGATTGCCCTTGCTCACGGAACACAACTCAAGAATCGATTGGGCGAAGAGATCAGTTGAATTGAATTCCAGTTATTGTCAGGAACATTGTTTTCATCTTGACCAGAAGGAGAAACAATCATCTCCATCTTCTTGCCTGTTGGAACAGACCTGAATAATATGTACAGTCGAAGTTCCAAGTATACCAGTAGAGTACAAAGATCTGGAGTCAGTTTTCAATGAAAAAGAAGTTCAGAAACTACCTCCACATCGTGACTATGACTGTAAGATCGAATTAGAACCTGGAGCATCTTTACCTTGTAGTCGCATTTTTGCGCTCTCGGAGTCTGATAATAAGCATTTAAAGGAATATCTGGACCTACGTTTGGCCAGTGGGTTTATACGACCATCACAGTCCCCAGTCTCCTCTCCTCTTTTTTTAATTCTGAAGAAGGACAGGAGTCTGAGAACGTGTATTGACTATCAAGCGTTAGTCACAAAGAAGAATTGATACCCGTTACCATTAATTTCTAAACTTCTGGATCAAGTTAAGGATGCCCATATTTACACCAAGTTGGATTTGAGAGGGGCCTACCATCTGGTACGTATGGCCGAAGGTGATGAGTGGAAGACAGCGTTTCGAACGAGATTTGGCCTGTTTGAATACCAAGTCATACCGTTTGGCTTGTGTAATGCCCCGGCTGCTTTTCAGCATTTTGTGAATGATATTCTTCAAGAGTTTCTGGATTGCTTTGCCGTTGTATACATTGACGACATCCTTATATTTTCCAAGAATCTGGAATAGCATGTTCGACATGTACGAGTGATTCTGGAGCGTTTACTTGAAAATCAGTTATTTGTCAAACTTGAAAAATGTGTGTTTCATTCCACTCGGGTTGAGTTTTTGGGCTTCATACTCTCCCCGGAAAGAATGTCTACGGATGACTCCAAAGTAAAGGCAATCAAGGATTGGCCAGCTCCAAAATCCGTCAAGAAAATACAAAGTTTTTTGGGCTTTGCCAATTTTTATAGGCGATTCATTCAAAATGTTTCTGATGAAGTGAGTCCCATCACACTTGCTCAAGAAGAATGAAACATTTCATTGGAATAAAGATGATGAAGAAGCTTTTTAACTATTAAAGGAAACGTTTATCACTGCTCAGGTTCTGCAACATCCTGATTCGAACGAACCCTTTTATGTAGAAGCAGATACTTCAAATCTAGCAATTGGAGAAATCCTTTCCCAACGGCATAAGAACACTGGTGAACTCCATCCGGTGGCTTATCATTCCTGGAAATTATCGACTGCTGAGGTCAACTACTCCATTGCAGATAAGGAGCTATTAGCAGTCAAAGATGCCTTTCAAGAGTGGAGGCATTATTTGTTAGGGGCAAGACATGTCCTCACAGTCTTTACGGATCATCGGAATTTGCAGTTCCTGAAATCTGCCCGAACTCTTACACCCAGACAACTTTGTTGTTCACTCTTTTTTGCGGCTTATGATTTTGTCTTGACCTATAGGCCTGGTTCTGCAAATGGGAAGACAGATGCACCTTCTCGTTTAAACACCGGAGTTGGTCCAGAATTACCTATTCAAGGTCACATTATTCCAGAAGAAAAGATCGTGGGAACTACAGTATTTAATGAAGTAGAAGATAAGATAAGAAAAGAGTTCCAAAAAGATGATTTCAAGGATTGGAAACTTAAGGGGCCGGATCGTGAGATAAAGGATGGGAAACTGTTCTTTCAAGGAAAACTCTTTGTACCAAATGAAGAATTGAGAAAAGAGGTCATTCATTTGTGTCATGACAACCAATTGGCTGGACATAAGGAAGTAAAAAAGACTCTTGACCTTTTGAAACAAATATTTAGTTGGCCAGCCATGGACACTCAAGTGAGACAGTATGTAGCCACTTGTGAACAATGTGTTAAGGGCAAGATTGATTAATTTGAAAACGGTCTATAGCCAAGTGAGAGAGCTGAAAATGCAAACCAGTGTATATAAAAAACACTCATAAAGATAACAATAATAACTACGCCCAACAGTACAGAGACTAACTACCCAAAATGGTGAATCAATTATTCATTTTATTGTGTATATATTTGATCTTTTTTTGTTAATTTACCACATTCTATTCTTGTTTTCTTTTTTTCTTATAAAGATGATTTACAGTTCATGTACAAGAAATATTATTAAAATCACATAACAAACAAACAATTTAGCATAAGACATGGCAGAAGATGGAGACAGTGCGGTAGGGTAGTAACTACGCGCGTTTCGGCTGGGCAGCCTTCCTCAGGTGACTGTCTTTTGCAAAAAAACTGTTTTTATTATCCAGGCCATGCATAGAGCGAAAGAGAGCGTATAGAGGTCGCCAGTCATAAAAACATTCACTATTCTGGTTGAGCTAATGATAGGAGAAGTTTGGTATTATAGACAAAACCCCAACGTCAGATACTGGTGATGGTGATTCCTCAAAATGGTGCCGATGTCTATGATATGTATACAACCACATTCAATAGAAAGCGCACAGGATTTGTTGAATGGGATGACATTTCTTTCGATGATGGGATGGAGGCTAGTGAGATCCTTTGATCTAAATCTGATGACTTGCGAGTGGCCGAGAGCCGGGAAGTAGATGATAACTCAAGATAGGTTTATTTTTTCTTAGATATAAAAAACGATCTCAGATTACGGCTCTCGGTGAAAACAGGACACCGCAAAGGTACCGGTGTCAGATGGATGCCTGGTTTAAAAAAAATTAATTAGGGCAAGATTGTGCATCAGTCACCACAAGGTCTCCTCATGCCATTACTGGTAGCCCTTATCCTTGTCACACTGTGTCCATGGATTTCATAGTTGATATGCCCTCTAGTCAAGGAAATTCGGTAATTTGGGTGGTGGTAGATCACTTTTCAAAGATGAGTCATTTTGTTCCCTTGAAGAATCTTCCTAATGCTACCCAATTGGCTACATTGTTCATTCAGCATATTGTGAAACTGCATGGAATACCTAAGGTTGTGATTTCGGACCGAGGCCCGCAATTTGTATCTCGTTTCTAGGGATCATTTTTGACAGGATTAGGGGTAGATTCTCGTGTGTCCACTAGTTATCATCCTGAGACTGATGGGCAAACCGAGCGAGTGAATCAGGACCTGGAGCAATATCTACGCTTGTATCTAATGGACCAAGAGGGTGAATGGCCTTCCTTGCTCTGTACTGCAGAGTTTGCTTATAATAATTCTGTTCACTTAGCCACTGGTTATTCACCCTTCTATTTGAATTCTGGAAGACATCCAAATATCATTATTGGAAAGGTAGATTTTGAGGTCCCTGCAGCTGAAGAAGTTATACAGAATCTGCCAAATGCATATCAGCTAGCCTCAGACAATCTTACTAAAACAAAGAAATGTACATGAAACAGGCTTACAAGAGTCGTAGAGATAGTCCAGCGTTTGAGCCTGAAGATCAGGTTTGGATTTTAACTCGTCATATGCGACTGAGAGGAAATCGGAAGTTCCAACCTAAATTTATGAGCCCCTACCCAGTTGTTAGGATGGTGATTCCAGTAACAGTTAGGGTAGATCTTCCTAGAAAATTAAAAATCCATCCCACTTTCCATGTCTCTTTGATTAAACGAAACCCTCCAAATCTCAGGCAAGTTTTGCCTCCTACTCCCATTCAAGTTCAATCTGAAGAGGAGTTTGAAGTCAAAAGAATCCTAGATTCCAAAAAGAAGGGAGGGAGATTATTCTATTTGATTGATTGGAAGGGTTTTGGTCCGGAAGAGAGATCCTGGGAACCCAGCTTCAATGTTCATGCCCCAAGATTAGTGAAAGAATTTCACAAGACACATCCACAGAGGCCCAGAGAGACGGTTTTGGTGGGGGGTACTGTCAGGACTGAACAGACATGTTGTAAAGTACAAACCTATGCCCCTACCTTCAAGTTAAAAGAGGGTTGCACTTTACTCCATTCCCCTTTTGGTTGGAGTCAAAGAGTGGTCAGGTCTTTTCATCGTCATCTAATGGACGAAGATTAGCTCCAGGAACAACGCTCCTTTCAGAGTTAGCGTTCTAGTCTTTTTTGCCTCTCCTGCTGACTCCGCAATTTAGTGCGCAAGCATTTAGAATGCTGCGCACTTCAACTGTCGACTTGACGGTAGAGCAGCCTTTTTCTTCAGCTCTTCAAAGAGTCCTTCCTGATATCCCTGAAGAATTTTCCGGATTTCCCGAATTTCAATTGGAAATATTTTCGCTCGCTACCCAGGGTGTTTTCACTGCAAAGAAATTTTCCGGTTTGGAACAGGTGTCAGGTACCCTCCTGCATTGCTGGTTATTTTCGGAGATTCGTGTTTTGTGAGGAGTCCTAGTTCTAGGTAAGCTTTATTTCTGTATGCCACTCGCTTGCCTTAACGGAGCACTTCAAAAATTGCTGCAGTCATAGTTTTTAGCTGTTCATAAATTCTGCAGTGATTAGAGGCATTTATAGTTTGTTTAGAATGGAAAACTAATCCTTCACAAACTTTCTAAAGCTAAAGTCCTCGACTAATCCTTCTTCAGCAGGTGCCTGTTGTTCTTTATTATTTTTCTATTTTTGCCCTACTAAGTAATAACTTCGGCATGCATCATAACACAGACTTTATATGCAGCATGTGCAACTAATTCTCATTTAACAATGCGCATTATCCTCCAGGACAGACTAACCCCTAACTGCGCAGACTGTCAGAGACATTCTTAATTCATACAATGCATTTTGTCTTCAAGTAGATATAAATCCATACTAATATTATAAAGAGAGAGACCAAACCTTTGAGGCGGGTAATCTCAGTAACCGCAGCACCAATCACAACACCCAATACAGCGTTGGAAAGGGCAGTTGCAGCAGAAGGACACAGGCTATGCAGACGGCCACCATATATATATTTTTTTGCAGATTTTTATATAGCGCGAACTTGACCCGAACTGAATCAGGTATCAGAGCGTTTTACATAGCACCAGTTACGTTACATGAGGACACACAATCATTTTTATTAGGCACGGGGAGATTAAGTGATTTACCCAGAATCACAGAATGTTTGGCGTTGTTACCAAGACTCGAACCCAGATCCCCAGGTCCGAGGTCGAGCGCCTTAGCCGTTAGGCCAACTCCTCTATACATTTAAAAGGTAAAAGAACCGTGCCAGCAAAGTAGTCCCTTGTGGTCGTGTCTGCGTTGTGCTGTGGGCGTGGGCTGGGGGCGTGACTAACACTGGGGGCGTGTGGTACGGCCATCACATCGTGGGTTGTGGTCGTGTGCTGGGGGCGTGACAAACACTGGGGGCGTGTGTCCGCCCTTCATGCCATGTGAGTCGTACATACAAGCGCCAATAATGTTGCTGCGCAGCATCAAGGGGCACGCTGGTGGTGTGACATGCTTGGGGCGTGAGAAATGCTGGGGCATGTGTCCAGCCTTCATGCCATGTGAACGCAATTGTGCCACATCAAGGGGCACGCTGGGGGTGTGAGAAACGCTGGGGGCGTGTGCTGCGTTCCGCCCTTCATGCCATGTGGGTCGTACATTAATCAGAAGATCGTCTGCTGTGGCCGTGTGCTGGGGGCATGACAAACGCATTCACCAGGAGGCCTGGTTAGTAACGTTACTGCAGCCTTTCCTGCGCGCTGTTACTGAACTCTCCCATTCAACGAAATTACACGCGCCTGCTACCATCAACCAGGGCTCCAGCCGGGCTCAGGCGGCGGATCAGTACACTAATTACACGCGCCTGATAACATCAACCAGGGCTGCAGCTGGGACTCAAGCGGGGGAACACGCGCCTGCTAACATCAAACAGGCCTGCATCTGGGCCTCAAGCGGGGGAACACGCAAATGAGCGTGTCTGCGGGGAGAATTACTGCAGCCTCTCCTACTCGCTGTCACTCAACTCTCTCACTAAACGGATTTACCCGCGGCTGATAACTCTCTCATTCAACGACATTACACGTGCCTGCTAACATCAACCAGGGCTGTAGCCGGGCACAGGCGGCAGATCACTACACCAATTACACGCGCCTGCTAACATCAACCAGGGCTGCAGCTGGGCCTTCTCCGTCCCTATTCTAATGAAACAAAAAATGTTGTCTACCACGAGATTTTAAAATTAATTGCCCTTGCCAAATACACACATTACACACATTCTATTTCATACCCGGACAACGTCAGGACGGGCTACTAGTATATATATATATATTTGTACTTACCATCTTTTCTGTGGAAAATTCTTCAGTACCATTTTTGTGATATTCTGCAAAAGGAAGAAAAGACAGGACTAATTACTAAAACTCTGGTTTTCACCCAATGCTCTCCAAATATATATAAAAATACTTCAACATAGCACATTGAACCAGAGCAGAGCGAGGCAAATCCATCACTCATACAGGTAACTCACTAGTAGTTGGAGGGGCACACTTAGTAATGATAGGAAGATAAAATTGTAGTAATTCCTGTTTGTCGTTGCATGTGTTCCACTAATTCCAGGAGGTTGGCAGTGAGTTCACTGGTGCTGCAGTCTCTCTTGTTTGTTATCCCATTCCCCTTTCCCCCTCGTCTTTGAGTCGAGCTTAGTCTGGGTTACTGGTGTAGGGGAGCTGGGAAAATATCTTCTTGGGACATCCTCAGCCGTTCAGATCCTACGGAATCAAGAATTCCAGGTACCGCATCTTGACAGCGAGCAGCTATATGGGAGACTGACTCAGTTTGTGAGTGGCTGTATGGGTGTATGAGTTTGTGTGTTAGAGTCCCTATGCTGCGTGGCTGGATGTGTGAGTGGCTGTATCGGTGAGTGGGTGGGTGCATGAGTGACTGTATGGTGTGAGTTAGTGCTTATAAGAGTGGCTGTATGAGTGAGTGGATGTGTGAGTGACTCTATGAATCAGTGAGTGGGTGTGTGAGTACTTCCCTGTAAATAAGCTTGTGAGTGGTTGTGTGGGAGTGGATGTATGTGGGGTTATATAGGGTGTAAATGAGTGTGTGAGTGTTTCTGTGAGTAATGTCATCATTGAAGTCATCAGTGACATCACTGACCATGTCATTAGTTATGTAATATGTGAGGTCATTAGCATTGTGGGGCATAAGTTATAGTTAGCTCAGGTAACTATAACGGATGAATTTAACTGGTTTTGTATGAGTGTAATGTGAACCTAAATTTAATGAACCTGTAACCTTTGTCTTTTTCAGTGAATTTCCACATTTAAAAAAAAATCTACTTCATATCTATAACATCCTGTAACCTTTGTTTTTGTAGTGAACATAATATAGCAGCGAACTATGGGTAGGTCAGAGGTTCAGGTGGAGAGCTGCTCCTATGTAGGACACCCTACAACACCAGCAATGAATCTGCTTACTTAAAATGTATGTTTTTCTAGCAGAGCTTTTAAGCATAGGATTAGCACAGTGCCATCTAAGCTACGCTGAGCTATAAAATGGCACAACCCTTTTACCACTTCTGGCACAGTATTACAAGTTTGGATTGATAATATGCCATCCAATCCAACCTGGAATTGAGTAAAGCAAACATTGATGTGTTGCGCTATCATTATAGCTCTTCAGAGAGGTTTAGCTTTGTCCAGACACAAGGGAGCACCCAGTCAAAACAAAACCTTTTCAGTCTTGCAGTGCCACATAAATTATGCAAACAACAAGCAGAGAATTCTGGGTAGGTTCCAAGTTTAGATGGCACAGCGCATCCTACAACACCAGTCTGAATCAGCTCTGGTGGCTTAGTAAGCCAGGACTGGACTTAGTGGACTAATGCATCCACTATAGGGCCCTGTGTTTGTCTCATGTCACAGGTTCAAATCCTGGTGGGTTCACTCAGTCTTTCATCCTCCTGAAGTTAATAAAATGAGTACCTTTGAGTTGGGTAACAATAAACATCTGTTATTGAGTGCTAAGATTCACACAGGTGAATGTGTGCTTTACAAATTCACATTATGTTAATGAGTTCACCTCAAATGTTTGTTTTTCTAACAAAGTTTTAAAGTAGAGGATTAGTGCAGAGCCATCCTTGCCAAGCTAGAAGCCTAAGTTCTTGACACGTTCAGAAAGCTCTGCCTCACTGAGGTGGAGGCTATATTTCAACCACGTAAGAGTTAAGTGAGCCGAACTGTCTTTCATGTTCTGTGTACATTGCTAAGCCATGATGACATGTGTTAGTTGTTTCACACGGTAACTCTGAGAATCGGGATCTTACCAGTCATCGTGTTATATTGAAGGACTTAGAGGCATATTTATCAGTCTTTCAAGCAGTGCAACACAGTAAACTACCTTGCTGCGTTGCATGAAAGGAAAGAGATGCTATGGATTTAACACCTTGCACTGCATTCCTGTCCTTTCCTTGTGCTGGCACACTTTTGGTTGCCTTGCACGATTGCAGGAACTTTTGCACCACGGTGCAAGGGTGGCTGTCTTTTAAGTAGGATTGTTTTAGTGCAGGA
Organism: Lissotriton helveticus; assembly: GCF_964261635.1. NCBI lineage: Eukaryota > Metazoa > Chordata > Amphibia > Caudata > Salamandridae > Lissotriton > Lissotriton helveticus. The sequence goes on from NC_136063.1 coordinate 560,852,346, forward strand.
AGGGACACGTTCCTGCAGACAAACAATCCTGAGAGGCAATTTCCTATTTCTTTGTGTGCTGCAATACAGCACACATAGAAAGAGGAAAAAACTAAAAGAAATAAAGATATTTCTTCTTATTATGCCTCCCCTGTAAGGCATTGCATTTTGATGCATTTCCAGGTCAACCACTAATGGTAAATCTGGAAATGTGCCAAAATCCACGTGTGGATGCATGGGAACACCCACGCTCCACCCATGGAATACCTTCCTGGTCCAGAGTAATGCAAGGCAGCAATTTGCATTGCCTTGAGTTACTCCAGATTTATCGAGCTACGCAGGGCCACACACAGTGGTATTGAGTGCCTTGATAAATCTGACTTTAGTGTTACGTCATCCTTGAACTCCCCAGCGCAGCGCAAGGGCAATGCAACACTGATAAATATGGTCCGCAATATCTTTTACAAAGAGAGCTCATTCAGAAGAGCAAACTATTGGGCTTCGATGCCTTGTTTTCTTTGATTAAATGTTCACTTTTTTGTAGACCGAACAGAGCTCGTAATTAAACAAAAGGTTAACTGGATGAGCATGAATATAACTAAAAATATTATTTTCATTGGCTTTAATGTTTTTTCTATTCTTGCAAAATGCTCTAGAACCTTGTGTTCTAAGTATATTGCTCAGTTACACAAGAAAAAGACAACATGTCCCCGATTTTTGCCTTTTTTGAATTTGGCGACTATGAATAGACTCAGTGATGAGTGTTGTTATTCACTTAAATATCGACCAGGTTTGTCCTTTCTTATAGTTATTAAGCTACCACAGTGGGGTGTTTCCATACCTGTACCAACAGATCTTTCAACTCAATATTGCACAGATGCTGCTGCCTGCCAAAGGTTTTCCACTTGATTGAAAATAGCTCATGTCACTCATGGCTCCTGCTCATATCCTGGCAAATCGCCATGTGGAGATGCATCTTCCTCCCCACGGCACACAGATCCTTTAGTACAAAGGTTTTCTGTGATGGAGTTTTAACTTTATGTACAGGTTTCACCATTTACCTACACTTAATATGGCTCCCACCACGTACTTACTATAGTTTTTACACTTTATTGAGAAATGCCTACAAAACTCACTGCTCTTACTTGCATTTCTCTAAGACATGAAGTGGAGCTAAATCTGTTCACAATTAGACACACAGATTTGATTATCCTCTTTTATATGAGTAGATGTGAAACTATCACTATTTTTTGTGGTTAATGATGAAAACTGTAACAGACAATTCATGTGCATTCATTTCAATTAGCCTCCAATATGTGATGTACAACAGCACTTTTTGAGCTTTGTTCTAGATGGACCTCTATAAGCTGATATTACATTCTAAAGACTGTCATATAACCCTTTCGATGCTCATGACGGAATGGTTCCTTCCTGAGCATCGGTGCCCCTGTCCTCTTGCCGGAACCATTCCGTCATGAGGACAGGGGCACGAAATCCCTCTGCTGCCTTAGGGTGAGGGCTGCCCCCAGGAATCTAGTTTTCTGAAATGTGTAGGTTTGGAAGTTTCCCAACATGGCGGCCGAGCCATGGACAAAAACCCAGTCGACCCCCTTGCAAAACCAGGTTGTTTTGTGATAGGTAATTTTGATGTGTCCTCAATACGTTTTGGGCACCTCCTGTCGCGGGTACTTGACCCACTCACGTGAGTAAGGTACCATTTTTATCGGGGACCTGAGCGAACACTGGGAGGTAGGAAATGTGTCGATCCACATAGATTCCAGAACTTTCTCACACATAAATTTGAAAAAAAGTGATTTTATTCAGCTAAATTTGAGGTTTGCAGGGAATTCTGGGTCGGAAAATGTTAGGGGACCCACGCAAGCCATACCTCGCTGGTCTCCCCCGGGTGTCTAGTTTTCAGAAATGTGTGGGTTTAGTAGGTTTCCCTAGATGGCCGCCGAGCCTGGCACCAAAAACCCAGGTGATCCCCCTTGCAAATCCAGGTTGTTTTGTGATAGGTAATTTTGATGTCTCCTCAATACATTGTGGGCCCTTGCCTGTCGCGGGTACTTGACCCACCCAAGCAAGTAAGGTATCATTTTTATAGGGAGGCCTTGGGGAATGCTGGGTAGGAGGAAGTGTGTGGATCTACGTAGATTCCACAACTTTTCCACACTGAAATTTCTGAAAAAAGTTAATATTTCAGCTAAATTTGAGGTTTGCAGGGGATTGTGGGTAGGAAAACGTTGGAGGACCCATGCAAGCCATACCTCACTACAATCCACCAGGTGTCTAGTTTCCAGAAATGTGTGGGTTTGGTAGATATCCCTAGATGATCGCCGAGCCCAGGGCCAAAAACTCATTGGAACCGCTTGCAAAACCAGGTTGGTTTGTGATAGGTAATTTTGATGTTGCCTCAATAGGTTTTGGGCCCTTGCCTGTCATGGGTCCTTGATCAACCCAACCAAGTGAGATACCATTTTTCTCAGAAGACTTTGGGGAACGCAGGGTGGGTCGAAATTTCTGTATCCACACAGGTTCCAGAAATTTCTACCACAGATATTTGAGGAAAATGTGTTTTTTGACAATTTGTTAGGTTTGCAATGCATTCTGGGTAACCGAACCTGGTGAGAGGCAGTCAAGTCACCCCATCCTGGATTCCCCTGGGTGTCTACATTTTAGAAATGTATAGGTTTGCTAGGTTTCCCTAGGTCCCGGCATAGCTAGGGTTAAAAAACTACAGCCAGGCACTTTGCAAATAAAGGGTAATTTTTCACTGTGAAATTGTGGTGTGTCCACGTTGCGTTTTGCACCGTTTCCTGTCGCGGGGACTAGGCCTACCCACACAAGTGAGGTACCATTTTTCGTGGAAGACTTTGGGAAATGCGAGATGGGTGGAAATTTGTGGTTCCATGCAGATTCCAGAACTTTCCACCACAGAAATGTGAGGAAAATGTGTCTTTTTTACAATTTTTTAGATTTGCAAGATATTCTGGGTAACAAAACCTGGTGTGAGCCAGTAAAGTCACCCTATCATGGATTTCCCTGAGTCTAGTTTTCAAAAATGTATAGGTTTGCTAGGTGTCCCTAGGTGCCGGCAGGACTAGCGTTAAAAAACTACAGCTAGGTAATTTCCCAAAAAAGGGTCATTTTTCGCTGTGAAATTGTGGTGTGTCCACATTGCGTTTTGTGCTGTTTCCTGTCACGGGCACTAGGCCTACCCATGCAAGTGAGGTACCATTGTTCTCAAAAGACTTTGGGGAACTCGGGGTTGGTGGAATTTGTGGATCCACGCAGATTCCAGAACTTTCCACCACAGAAATGTGAGATAAATGTGTTTTTATTTTATATTTTTTAGGTTTGCAAGGGATTCTAGGTAACAGAACCTGGTGAGAGCCAGTCAAGTCATCTCATCCTGGATTCCCCTGTGTATCTAGTTTTAAAAAATGTATTGGTTTACTAGGTTTCCCTAGGTGCCGGCAGAGCTAGGGTTAAAAAACTACAGCAAGGCACTTTGCAAAAAAAATTTCATTGGGAAAATGTGGTGAGGTCACATTGCGTTTTGAGCCATTTCCTGTCGTGGGCACTATGCCTACCCACACAAGTGAGGTACCATTTTTATTGGGAGACTTAGGGTAATTCAGATTTGTAAACCAACTGTTATTACCTATTGACGTTTGATGCATTTCTGCCTTCCAAATGAAAGCCAATGTGTAAAGAAGTAATTTTTCAATAGATCGATAACTCTCATGCTAGTATGAGTATTCCCAATTTAGGAAATGTGCACATATCTACTGTTTCTAAACTCTATATTTTGTTCCCATTTCAGAAATACATAGGTGTCTTTCATACCACTTTTTTCCATGTATACATTTTCCCAGAATAATTGCTATATACCTGGTACATAATAAAAAAACATTGCAAGTCGTTGCTCTGGTTTTGTCTCTGGGTTCCTCAGGTTCTTGGTGAACCTGCAAGTCCTATATATGCCCACAACCAGTAAGGTCTATCAGATGTAACGGTATATTGCTTTCAAAGAGCTGTCATAATTAGAAGAAGTTACAGGTGAAAACGTTGACACAAAAGGCAGTTTTGTTCAACTCATTTTCAATCTTTCCTATATTTAACTGTTAGTTTCTATAAGGAAACCTTAATGGATCTACACAGATGACCCCTTGGTGAATTCAGAATTTTGTCTACTTTACAGAAATGTATAGCTTTCCAGGATCAATTATTGCTTTTATACCCATGTCTACCATTAACTGGAAGAAGGTTGAAAGCACAAAAAATTGCAAAAATAGGCTATGTCCCAGAAAAAGGCCCAAACTGTTAGTTTTCTGACAAACGTCTGCCATTCCCTAACAGCTGGGAAAATGGTTATATCAGCCCCACAAACCCTTTTTTATACCATTTGTAGGGAAAAACAGAGAAGCTTTCATTTGCAGCATTTATTTCCCATTTTTCCCCCAAAAAACTCAATTTAGCTGTATTTTGGCTAATTTCTGGGTCCCCTCCAGGGAAATCCACAAACCCTGGATACCTTTAGAATCCCCAGGATGTTGGAAGAAAAGGACTGTTTGTTTTAAATGGTTGATTTGCAAAGTATTTCTTAAGTTTAAGCAGTCTTGCAAATTTGGACATATCAATTTTAGTCAAATACCAATCAACTTCCGTAGACGGGCAAAAACCCAAACCTTTCTTTAATACAGAAATCATATCAACCGACAATTCCAACGAGGAAAGATTAATAATCTCAATTTCATTTGTCTTATCTGTCATCATGCTCACTTCTTCCAGGAACGCGTCCTCAATCCTTGTCTTACATTTTCTTCCACCTTTCCCTCTTGTCCCTCTCCTTGTCTTTGTCCTCCTGTATCCCTGAATCTCCCCCCTGTTTCTCGATTTCCTATTCTCATTCTTCGAACCTCCTGTAAAAAAGAGTTCTCTACTGTTGTTACTGCATTTGAATCCCCTGTATCCTCATTCTCACTACTAGAGATGTTACTCGAAGAGGAATGCACATCAGTATTACTAAGTGAGTCACTTTTCTTGTTGGGCACCAAATCTTTACTAACTAAATAGTCAAAACGTCGTGCAAACGTAAAAACACGACCAGTTTTTTAGTCATTCTCATCATGTTTTAACTTTCTTGCCTTTCTTCGTTTAATATCTGCTTGTAACTTGGTCAAAATCTCGTGTAATATCATGTAATTCTTTACTGTAGGTTCAGGTATGTTAAGTTGTTTGATATCATCCTCACACGTTTGTATTTCTACCAATAATTTAGCTATCTTCCTCTCCGCATTTTCGATCAATATAGTGATCAAATTCTTGGAACTATTAGTCAGTTCCTTCTCCCGTAGATCCAGAAGATCTGGTTCCAAGTCCTCGTTAGTAGGTACTATTTGTGATCTGAGTCCTCGTGGAATTCTATTAAGTGCCAGGTATTGTTTTAAGGTAGCTGCATCCCATCATTTGTTAAGTTCAGCTTTTTTGAGTCTAACTTCGAATCTATATGATTATTGGATGAGATGAAATTTAAGGGGATTTAATGTAGGTAATACCTTGTATTTCTAAGTAGATCATGTACTCGTGGATCCCGTAGAAAGTTACAGACAAAGACTTACAGAACTTTGCATCACTAAGGTGAGATCGAATACGCACAAGCAGTACGTTGACTTTAATGATAATTGTGAGCGCGCTGTTTATATCAGGGGAGTATCGTTTTTCCTCTGTCACATAGGAACGTTTATACGGATGATTCCCGCAGACACTTAAAGAGAAAAAGAGAAAGATTTGCAGAACTGTATATTACTAAGGTGAGGTTTAATATTTGTATGGGTTATATTGTTATTAATAACGATTGAGGGTGCAATGTTTATATGAGGGAGATATTGTGTTTCTTCTTGTGACTTAGGATTGTTATCTGAATTTGGGACACACTGGTAACGAGGGAATACAGACCTGAGGAGTAACTAATAGAAGACCTACGGTGGGATACATTTTTTTGAGGTGAGACCGGTTACTCGGTGTATCTATGACATCCGCTAATGCTGAATTTTAGAGATTGGCAAAAGCTTGTTGGGTTTTCAATATGGAGATATACCAAGGTTGAAAGCGCAATTGGAATTAATTAAGGGGGTTAATTTTGACTTGATGTGCATTTAGTTAAGACAAACAGTGGACTTTGACTTTGATCGAGTTGGTGTAGGCCGAGGAATGCATGAAATTGCCACTAAATTGGAGGACAAACTGACTTTTGGTGATTTTGCAGTCTGTGAAGCTAGTGGCAAAAACAGTGTCTTAAGACAGACTGTTTCTTTCTTACAGATGACTGAATTGATTGAGTACTTAGACAGATGGTTATAGGAGTACCATAGAGTAATGATGTTAAAGGTGAATCTTGTCTTGTGTCAATATATTCTTGGGTCCAAAGTGCACATGTGTGTTGAACTTAGTATTTTCTTTTCATCTAACAAGTTCTTTTCAGTTTACTAAAATATCACAATGGGTGAACTGTGACTTCCATATCCTGTTTCTTTCTTGTTTTCTGACTTGATCTTGGATTAAGGTTTAATTAACGTAATAATGAAACAATTTGTGTGGTACAATGTTTTATGTTATTTATTTTGGGTTGAAGCCCTGATGAAGTGATGATGCATTAGAAATTGCATGACGAAACACGTGTTGGCTGTACTTCTGAAGTTTACAGTAACACCTTGGATTTGTAAAGTAACTCATATAAAGAAGATTGGTGATGAAATTGGAGAATATTCTGGACTTGTGATTAAGCAATGGATTTGTGATTAACGGATATGAATAAGACTTGCCATTTGAATTGATAATTAAATATCTTGACATCTACTTTGGGACTTTGAAGCAAGTAGATTTGGATGACATGCACCTTGATTAATATTGTATTGTTAAATGTGTTCACTTAGATGATTGACCTGTTTTATTTTGCAGTGCTCAGGGAGGACGTGTCATATAGTTTTGGTTGTGCCCACTTTGTAGGGACTTGTGGTATTGTCTGGTAACACATCCCTCCACCCTTTCGAAGCACTTATTTACTTTAGAAATTTTTAAACGAGCCCAGAATAGACGGTAGTGCGTCCAAATCTATACCTGGTTACCAGATACTGATGTTGATTATATTGTCATGTTAAAGTGTAAGATGTATGCCTTATGTTTTGTTGGCATTGTAGGAAGCGAATACCAGCCTATAGATATTGACTACCCTCTAATGAAGGGTAAGCACAAAAGCACATTGTGGCACATGTGATAAATCAAGGTCAAATGACTATTGCTGAAGTAAAGGGATAAAAATATATTTTTATTCCAAGCAGTGTAGAGCTTTCTTTGTTCAATATGGATAGATTACTTGAATTTAAGTGAATATGCCTTGAGGCAATTGAAGTGTGTGAGCAATGCATTCCCAAGTGCAGATGTGTATTTAAGCGAGCATATACTGTAGACTCCAGACTGAAGGGAGTAGCCCTGCTTGCACACCAAAAGGAAAAGTGGAATTGAAATTTTAAAATCAAAAGATTTAAAATGTGAATAATAGGAGTCGCAATTAGGGGATCTAACATACCTAAAATAGGCAACTCCTACAATGAAAATCTCCTCTTTGCTTTCTGGAGATCTATGAATCCAAGGTATCATTTCAAAAAAATAAAAGCAAGGTATGTTACCAAAAAACATTATAGGTCTTACCAAATGTTAACGGACATTATTAGGTTGGGTCCTGATCAGTTTGTGTGCACTCTAATGTGTGGATGTGATTTTAAGTAGAAACTGGCAACAAAGTTCATTCCCCACTTTTAACTCATATCACATGATCTATTTCACAACATACCTTTAAGATCTGATGTAGATTTGTAGGACAACTAACAAGGTGAGTACCAAAATGATGGAACTTAGTAGTCACATACATATGAATACCTTTGCCACAAAGTGTGTTGCTCATTTAGGGTGAAATGACATAGAGTCAATGATTTATCTGGACTGGTACTGCAAAGAGAAGACCTTGATTAGATACACATACAGCAGCCCACACACTACATGTCAAAGAACAGAGATGCTTTAGAGTCTTTGAAGTCACACTGATGACCTGAATGACAATGTGGAGCAGTTCGCATAAAAGGATCACTAGACCTTTGTTTATAGGGCCCACTGTTTTTTGACACTAAGTAACATGAAACATTATCAGATTGAGTAGAGACTGTTTAATTTGGCACTAAGCCTGTACTAATGTATGACTAACAGACTTAATTGCTAATGTGAGAACTATCCTTGTCAGATTGTACTAATTGCTGATTTTACTGGCCAGTTGGTGAAGGAGAGTCCTGATTGTTTTAAAGCCAAAGGAGATAAATATTATGCAGTCTCTTCTTGCTGTTGGTTCTTAGTAGCACATACATCCATAATCATGCTACCCTGAGCAGGAAGAAGAAACTAAAACAAAGTCTAAATAGGTACAGCCATTATTTAACCTCCGATTTTTTTAAAGCAAAAGTTACAGCTTGTGAAAACACCGAAATATTAGAAACCATAAAATAAAGCTCAAATGAATTCACAGAACTACTTCCTTCCTCTGAACCTCAAACATAACATAAATATCCTCCTGTGAGAGAGATTGTTTTCTCCCACAGGCATCAGCATCGCTACGTTATCATGTTCCTTGAAAAGTTGAAACCAGTGTCAGTAAATCAAAGAGCTTAATATCATTCTGTAATGTGGGAGGTTTTATAACAAGAGGTGGGATATTATTCTCCTCCATTGTCTTTAATAAAATGAGGTATCTTCTTCACCAAACTGGGTGTGAGAATCTGCAATTTGAATACAAGACAAGAGTTTCTATTAAGCATGTGTAAAACGTACCTACCTCTGTCATCACCACACGCAGTAGTAGTTTAGAATAAAAACTGTTTTTAGTCACCCTAGACCAATTGATATACTTGAGAATGTGCTCCTAATTGGCTCAAGCTCAGACGCTTTTGAGGCAATAGCACCCCTGGCAGAATGACCCTCAAAAAGGTCTATATTCACAACTTCTAGGGACATCATCCCCATTACACATTTGAATGTAACAGTTGAAGACACATGAGAAAAATGCTTATGTTTAGAACTAACAACTGCATGAAGGACATTCGCAAGACTCTTGTAACTTGTACATATTGTTTGAGAGCTCTAACCACAGATAATTTAGAATATGAAGAAACAGATGGAAAGTCTATTGCAGTAGAAGCCTTCTTGGTGCATCTACTGATACCAAAAAGGACAACAGCTAGGGAAAAATGCATAAAGGATATAACAAAAAAAGTCTGCAACCTTCCTAAATGAAACATAGCATAACAAGATGACAAGGTTAGTGGACAGCAATTTCAATTGAACATTTCTCACTGCCCTCCCATATCTGGAGAAGTTGTAACACAATATTTACACTCCACAGTTTAGAATACCTTGGTTTGGGTGTTTTTGAATATCTAATCCTTTTTAACAACCTACATACCAATGGATGTTCCCTAATAAACTTACCTTCAACTTTGTGTTTTCCAGCCGATATTGCTGACCTATCAGTGGTCCTGTCTGATTTTTTATTTGAAGCTGTGGATGCTATGAAGTTGAGAACCGCTGTGAAATCTGATAGATCAATCATCCGTTCCATATGCCAGTCAGTACAGATGTCCCAAGAGGACACTTGCCCAGGAAGCCATGATATAATTTGAGGTTGAATCTGATAGGTCTGGCTTGGGTTGCCTGTAAATGACCTGAGAGGTTCCATGTCTCGAGAAGGATCTTAACCACTAGGGCAAGACTGTGACATCACCCATCCAGATTCATCAGCAACTTTCTGAAATATAGGTAACATGACTTGAAATACTGTTGATAGCTTCAGAGGAGAAGGGCACCAGAGTTGTGCCTTCTAAAGGGGCACTACAAAGAAAATTTTCACTTAATGTTTGAAAATCTGTACTATATACCTGGATATCAGATTCAGATTCAGATTAGCTTTATTCGATGTTCATAGTATAAAATCATAAAAGCAACAATACATATATATATACACATCAGTAAATTTCGTTAGATTATAAATAACATTTAAGGATAAAAAAGTATTAAATCGAAATGTAATTAATCTGTCATATATCGAAATTAGCTAGTCATTGAGTTGCGTTTCCTCAGAACACTTTTTAAAAATCCTGTCATAACCATGGTACTTGTCACATTTTCCAACTGATGTAGACTAAGGTATGCAGGCCTGCATTGCCGCAATGCTCCATATATCATGTATTGCTTGATACATCTACTACGTTCCTTCTCATACAGTTTGCAAAATAGCACCACGTGAAAAGTAGATTGCATTGACATATTATCACATGGACATATATCTAGGATTCTCGACCAATCATTTTTAGTTGGAAATGTAACCAGACGGTAAAATAAATCAAACCTAAACCTGGTTTTATTTATATTTATTTATTTATAAAGTTGTATATAGCGCGAACAAGATCCCGAAGGATATCAGAGCGCTTTACAATAAATTGGTAGAGAGGACAACATGAAATAAACATAGTAATTGAGAAAAGGAGAAAAAAAAAAACTAAAACAGTAAATAAAGGAACAAATATAAGGTATAATATTGCTTTAGTTGATTTCTTCACACTGGCAGAGAGGAAGGGCAGGAGTTGTCTTGTCGGCAGAGCGATCTGTGGTGGTATCTTCTTGCCTTTATAGTTGTTGGCTTGACAGGGCTGTCCTAACAGCCCTGTCAAGTAATTGAGAGTGACATAAAAGCCAACCAATGTAAAGCCACGGGCTGGCCTTAAGCACACAGCGAGTACTGAAATGATCCATAATAGGTCTTCAACAACAGGCGGCTAAAAGCTGACTGTTCGCGAGTCCAAACCACAATTTATGGCCATGATTACTTCTTGTTCCAATGATTATTTCAGAACATGTCCCTTACACCTGCAAAGAAGTACCATCAACCTTCCTTTGATTTTACAGTCTCTAATTCTCCTACATCTATGTCATACAGTGCTGGTGAGCACGCACACCATTTTCCATCAGCTCAAATGTACAATAACAAAAGCAGCCATAGAAATAATAACACATGCATGGTGTCACTAGCAGACTAGAAGGATACACGCCTCCTACCGCAATCTCAGCAGCATCATTAGTCCCCTGCATCACAGATCACGTGCCGCCAAATCCATTGGAAAAGTAGACGCATTATCACTGCTTTCCTTGTCTCTTACCACACAGAGCATGTAAACGCTACCCTCGTGATTTAATATTCAACTAACATGGCAGGTCACAGCATATCACAATCAATAAGGCCTCTTCGGTAATTGAGTTTTTCCTTACCCTAAACACTGCCTCCATTAAATGGGACCCTTCCCAGCAACGGATTGCTGACAAAGTATGTAGATTTGGGCTTACAAACTGGAGCTTCTCAATGTTGCAAGCACCCACTACTCCCCCATGAAACATGAACTGTTCATATTTGATAAAGTAGCTAAGCTTAGCTCTGAACACCTTTTCACTTTTCATAGTAAGACCCACTACCTAGCGTTTCCGCATCTATCTATCCCGCAGCTATTTAGTCCTGCTCTGTCTCCTGCTTTGCCTTCAGGACCCCCAGATGGTAAAAGTGCTGGTGGAGTTAAAACTGCTTACAGCTTGCCTTCCCCTTTAATGACGTGGGCATCCTGAGCTCAATAAAACGATCAAAGCCCAAAGTACAAAGGGTCAGATAAGGTTGTATTGTGTAGCAGGACAATGACAGTTGATGTTGAGTTACAGTTTTCTTTATGAGCTCCGCTGAGCTTCTTAACAAGACAAAATGATCCATGCATAGCTTTTTTAGTACTTTCTTTGGAACTTCACGGATCAGTTCCGGGTTACTGAATAGCTCTGGCCTTTGCAGGTCAGTTAGCGTTTTCCTGACATACTCAAGCCAACGAATGCGCTTAGCATTGTCCAACCCCATAACATCCCTAATAATACCCTGGTTTAGGCCAAGGGCTTTTGATGCCCATACTCTCCGCTAGAGCAAGATAGGTTGTAGTTTGATCAAATCTGAAATGCAGTCCATGCCTAGTTCTGCGTGACAATTAAAAACAGACGTGCCCTTGGGAAGACCTAGCAGGTATCTAAAAAATTTGTTTTCTGCTATTTGCAGGGAAGATGTATCCTGGTACCCCCAGATTCCTGCCCCGTATAAAGCAATGCTTCTACATTTGGCCACATAGATGTTTAACATGATTTCAGGGGGTCTTTTGCCTAGTTTAGTCGCAAAGTGCATCAGTGCCGCAATAGATCGTTTGAAGGATAAAGTCCTGTTCTTAACCTCAGCGCCCCATGAGCCTGAGCCGTCGATTAATACCCCCAGGTAGGGGAAGGTTTTAGTATGTTCAATTTTAAGTCCTGTCACTTTGAGGTGCTTACAAGCGGCGCGACCTTTACCATAGTACATCACAAACAACTTTTTAGCGTTAATTCTAAGGCCTCTAGCTTCCATAAATTCTACATACTTTAATAGAGCCTTCTGAGCACCCACCTTGGTTCTGGCCATCAATACAGCGTCATCCGCATAGAGAAGGGAGACAATCTGTTTTTTACCATATCTCGGGCAATCAATTGTACTGGCCCCCAATACCTCCTCCAAGTTCTTTGTATATAGGGAGAAAAGAAAGGGGGCCAGCACGCAGCCTTGTCTCACCCCCTTCTCAATGCGAAAAGACCCCTTACACTCCCCCCTCATCCCATGTCTCACTTTAGCTGTTGCCCCTGAATAGAGCTGCCGGAGGAAAAGCACAATGGCAGGCTCTACATTCATTTCCTCAAATATTTGCCACAGCTTAACATGCTCCACGCAATCAAAGGCAGCTGAAAGATCGACAAAAATTGCATACAGTTGGCCTTCCTTGGCCCGGATATATTTCTCCTGCAGCATTACAAAGTTTAGGACCTGCTCCACGGTACACATTCCCTCACAAAAACCATACTGAACGGGGCTTAATACACCATGCTCCTCAGCCACGTTTGCTTTTTGTTTAATACCATTCTACCTGCAATTTTCATGAGGGAGTCTAATAGGGATATAGGTCTATAATTAGCTGGACTCTCCCTATCCCCCTTTTTATATATCGGTATTATAACCGATTCGGACCATGTTTTTATGAAACCTTTCGCACAACAGGCTTCAAGAACCCGTGTGCAGAGTGGGGCGCATAGATCAACATTCATTTTATATATATCGTTAGGGATCCCATCAGGACCCGGGGCTTTGTTGTTTCTGCTGGCATTTATTGCTAGTCGTACTTCCTCGAGAGAAATCTCCATAACTATCGGGCAATGATGATCTACTAAAGGATACCCATTTACCACAACCTCATTTGATATAGTCCCTCCTGTATTCTTGCAAACATTAGAGAAGAAATCTATCCATATTTTCTCATCTATGGCAATTTCAATTCTCACTTTTTTAGTAAAAAAAGGGGCATTTACTGCCTGCCAAAATGATTTGGGGTCTCTAGACTGTGAAGCCCCCAGCAGGTTCTGCCAAGCTTGCTCTTTAATTTCCGTTTTCCGTTGGCATCTTGCAGAGTTATAACCCTTTCTGCATGTTCTAATTGCAACCAGGTCCCTTGGGTTGTTACTTAGAGCGACCTTAAGGGCAGTATTCGCCTTAGTGCATTTGGAATCAAACCAGCCATTACTTTTATTAGTCTTACTGGTATGTGCCCTAGTTAATGTTTCCTGAATGACAGTTGTAATGTGGCGGAAAGCCTCCAGAGTTTCATCCTTAGTAGAGTTCTCGTCAAGACAAACCATAATATGGGGTAAAGCCTTTGGCACAATTTCAGTTGATTCTTTCTCGGGGTCTACAATGCTCCATTTTAGTGCCAACCCATTTTGGCATGCCACTGCAATATCTTGAGTCCATACCAAAGACTCAATTGTGGAGGCATTATTATACTCAGGAATGGTTATAGACACGCTAAGGGGAGGTGGTCACTCAGGCCAATAGTATGGATCTCAAATTTTTCCACCCAATTGCAAAACCTGTTGGGTAGAATAATAAAATCAATAACAGATTGAAACCCCCTAGCTAGGAAGGTAGAGCTAAAATCAACCTTGAGGGAACACATCATGTTAGCTAAGCCGAGATCCAGATTGGCCATAATACTATTAACTTTCTCACCTCTATCAGTGTGCGTAAAGTGACTACTGGGCACCCCTACTATATTCCGTATTCCTGAAATCCACATATATCAAGATCACATATGTTAATATTAAAATCGCCCACCCAAATCAGTATAGCGTCTTTTCCTTTCAGTGAGTTAAGGTGGTTTCATTCCACATGTAAATTGTTAAGTACTTCTACATAATCAGCGTTTTTAATATTGTTGTAGAAATTTACCATAACTAACTCTACCCTGGGATTTAGAGTAACACAAACCAATTGGTAATAGTGAGAGCAATTTCTACTGCAATCTTTATTATCTTCAGCAGGTTGGAAATGTAAATACAGATGCCTCCTTTGTGCCTACCGTGCAAAGAGCGTACTGCCGGGATGTGAAAGGTCTTAAAACCATCTAGGTGTTTTTCATTTAGGAGCCAAGTTTCCTGAATACTTAGGATATCAATATTCTGCAAAAGCTCCCCCCAGATGGTGTTACATACTTTACTCTCTAACCCACAAACATTCCAGGACACACCCCTCACTTGACCGCCCTGCTGTATAGGGGATTTTTGGTTTGGACATATTTTACTATACATCTGCCCCTCTACCATCAAACCCCCCCGTTCAGCATCGTTCTTAGCCTTGCCATCGTTAATTTCATGGCTCTCCAATACGGTACCCCTTTCATTCCCTGGTATTGCCCTGGTCCTATATTTATCATTGTGTGCTATATTGTGTTTGGGCGTATGAGATATCAACCGGCACAGATGGCACATTGTTGGTGGTTCCCATGCATACCTGGATATAATTATAAGAGGGAAATCTACATAGAGGTTTCCACCAGTCCATTCTCAAAGGAAGGAATTTATTGCCAATGCCTCTGAATCTGGGAGGTAAATAGATCTACATTGAAAGCTCCCAAACATTGCTCAGAGCTTCAAAAACACAACAGCACAGATACCAGTTGCTGCTTTCCCGCTCCTTCTCGAATACCAGTCCGCTGCTATATTGCATGGTCCACGAATATATCAGAGATACTCGCTGATGGATACAAACTTCCATTGTGATCTTGCCCATTCTGCCAAGTGTCATGATCCTGTTGCTTTTAGTCTGTTTATGTACCTCACTGTGGTCAAGTTGTCTATCCACATGAGGACTTCACATTCCTGCTTTTTGTTTATAACAAGCTTAAAATCACAAAGCAGGCTGTATGGAGCTCTAAATAGTTTATATGCATTACTGAATCCTTATGTGACCTTCTTCTTCAAGTCAAGAGCCTGCCACACTGGGGACACCATCCCCAGAAACTTGCATTGGATTCCAGTACTTAATCTGGGAATGTAGGAAAAATGACCCGACTGTTCCAAGCATTTGTGTGCCTTAGATAACAGGTTATCTCATGTCCTGCCTCCTGACCTAATGGAATGCTTTCTGAATATTCTAACACCCCTTTGAAAATGTCTTATTTTCAGATACTGGAGAGCTCTATAATAAAGGTGACCCAGAAAGATTGCCTGAATTGTGGATGGAAGGAGGCCCACCAGTCTCTCCAACTACCCGAGAGTTATCTCCTGTTGACCTAGCATCACTTTTAACTCTCTTTTTATCAAATTCAGTTTCAAATTTGGAAGCAAAGGAAATTCCCTTTTGAGTCCACTTAAAACCCCAACACTCCATTTTTTGGAAGGGACTAGACTTCTCTATATTTACCCCAGTGACCCAAAAAGATCATGCCATCCAGTCGAACCATCATCCTCTGACCCTGGGTTCTGAGTGATCTTGAGAGTGGTTTCAACAGCTTGGTGAAGCATGAGTGAGTGGAATATAGACCAAATGGTATGGATTTGGACCTGAACACCTGCCTCTGCCAAATAAATTGAAGATATGTCCTGTGATTTTGATTAATTGGTACAGTTAGAAAAGTGTCTTTTAGTGTCAGGCACATCATCCAATCCTCTGGAAAGAGCATGTCCCTGAGGTTGACTATTATCTCCATCTTGTAATGGTGACAAAGTGCAAAAGCATTTGAAATTCCTCAAATTTATAATTGGCCTGAACTTTCTGCTCTTATTATGTACCAGAAGAATATTGCTCACTAACCCCCTGGGGTGCACCAGGCAGTGTTGTATTGCTCCCTTCAAAAGTAGTTCCTGTATCATCATTGTATCTAGGTTTTCCCCTCCTGCTGGATCACCATATTGAAGTAGTCTGGGTTTGAATAAAACTCAAATTGAAATCCCTGAAATGTTTGCAAAATCCAAGCATCTTTTGAAACTGCACTTCATTTGTGACAAAAAGGGCTAACAGCATTCCACTTTTAAGAAGCAGAAAAGTGGGAGGAGAAATGCTTACCTTGGGTTCCTCTCCGCTTTATTGTCCCATGCTAAAGACCAAGAAACCTCTATTTCTTTGTGGGAATAATTCCATTACTGATGATAGAAAAAAAGTCTGAAGAAGGACGAACAGCTGGTAAAGCAACTCCCATATCCACTGATCTTGGGGATATCCAGCCAAACACTCTTGCCAGGCACAAATGGGCTTCAACTTAGGAAGCAAATTCTTGTAAATATCACCCAATCTCCTGATGAAATCATCACCTAATAAAATATCTTGGTCATTAAATCTAACCACAGAAACAGCCAGCTCTCCAAGTTTTTATCTACACTTATTAAAAGACCTTTTCACCTTCAGAAGGAAGTCCAGCTTTTGTGTTTCCCCTAGGAAACATAATGCCATTTGGGGCCAGTTGGAAATTACCTCAAGCTCCACCTGCATTAAAAGTTTCATAATTTACCATAGGATATCTAGACGCCTATTTTGGAAGTATGGCCAGGCTCTATCAGCTCCCCTTCTGGGATCTTCCCCGACCCACCTTGAAGAACGTGAAAATTGTATGGGTCACCGTCATTATTATAATGCATATTATTGGCATATATATAATCAAAATATTGGTCAGATACATCCCCAATTGGTATTTTATCTGGACCACCAGCTAACTTGAACTCCAAATCTTGCTAAAATGGCTCCAAGCCATCTCCAGGCAAGCTTAGAGGGTTTGATATTTCATTTACCACCAAGGTGACAATATGTGGCCACAACATATTTAAGAGGATACCAACGTATTAATGGAACTGGTCAGCGAGGCTTCAAGGAAATTCCCATAGATAATGTTTAAATATTTCATCCTCTTCTGTTGCAGAACTAATTTTCTCACTTCAGTGCTCTTCCTCCAAAATGTCAATCAGCACTTTATTAAAGTTGTCTTATGGAATTGAACCCCAACCCCCAATAAACAACAAATGTCAAACAAAATTGGTCTGCAAACTCATTCACCGCAAACAATGTTATCGCAATTCTTAAAGCACAACCATAATTTTCCAACATAAAGACATTTTACCAAGTAGGACCAGATTTTAAACCCTCACACTGCTAGCCTGCAGTTCTGTGCCATAAATGGTATGCTTTCCGTATATCAAATGGAGAAAACTCCTCCAAAACTAAAATTATATTGCCAGTTGGTCTTGCCAGAGAACTAAAATTGATAACAAATGTATCCAGAGTGCTTACGGCTTCAGAGAAACTGACAAACAAACAAACCATTGAGTGTGCTCATTAAAGATGAACATTTGCTTCCAAATACAAACAGAAGCTAACCAGAAAGTTTACTTCAATCAGCCAGCTCCCCTTTTAAAACAAGCTTACTTTGATACAATGTGACAGCAAACTGAAAGCAATATCTGAATACAAGAAAGCAAGATGCTGCAAATTCTCATGAAGCAAATATCATAATCAACAGCCTACAGCTGTAACCAAACACAAGAAATAAAGTCTGATATCACCTAACTCACATAGCAGCTAGAAAGAGGAGCTTAATTAATGGCTGCACCTATTTATACTTTATTTTTGGTTGTACTTGCTGCCCTGGAGAGCAGGCTTATGAGATAGGTAGTTTTAATTCGAATGCATGCGCTACTGTGAATAAAAAGCAAGAAGGGAGTGCATAATATAGCCTCATAAATAAAATTAGACTCGGTGAGCGACAGACAAATTACTGAAATGCCTTAATGGCAAAAAAAACATCATGATGTTGCAGAGATCCTTCTTTCTGTAATCGTTGTTTGGGACCTCAGTAAATGCATGATGTTTTTGCCTAAATGAATTGAAACGCACATTGTCCTTAACAATACCACCTCTATTTTGGTCACATCACATTTATAAGATGAATATCCACAGGAAGTGTATCTCACATTTCACAATATGTGACCGGCTGCCTTCAAGGGCTACATCATGAGTATACTGAAAAAGACTCTCTTAGTTTGTGTTGTACTTTTCATTTTCTTCAACGGGCTAATGGGAATGCAGGTACACAGGCTACCTTCTGTGCCTTACATCATACTTTAAGCCCTGCTCCATGCATAGGCTGACACCTTTTCCAGGTGCAGAAATAGGAATGGATTCATTGCACAGAGAAGTACTTCTTATCCTGATATAATTAATTCTTTCTTGGAAGAGACTCCATCAACAATACTTTATAGGAGAGCAAAAACTAGATTTAATTCTTGACAAAGTTTGTGAAATGCAAATATCACATATTACAAAGAACGGATGGCTGTGTATCAATTGGGCAGAGTTGTGACGTAATCAAATTCAAGAAATCCGCTTGCTCCAAGGACATGGTAAAGGCCACCCACCATATACCAGAAGGTATAGACAAACTTTACACCATTTAGACAAAAGAGAGAGGATATATCCTGAGCATATTCCACAGTAATCAGTTAAAGTTATTAATGAATCAACACCAATAGTCTTCTTAATCTTCTTTTATTTCTTTAAACCTTCTCCAAGAACAGTCCTAGCCGCCAACACATGTTTTGTCTCTTTGTGGTGTAAGCCACAGACTTCCTCAGGGCTAATATTTCCCAATGTTCCAGGATTAACAGCAAAATTTGAATTATTAACAAGTGTAAATATTTATCATATTTCCAAGAACTTATCAAAGTCCCGATCCATGAGACAAGACAATGTAGTATCTCCAGCTTCCTTTGTGTATCAAGAAACCATCAGGTACCCGTCAAAAGCAGTGTAGTCAAGAGCAAGTCCTGAGAATCAGGCTTGATTCATTAAGAACTTTAACTGATTACTGTGGAATATGCTCAGGATATAGCCTCTCTCTTTTGCAAATATCACATAGTCGCAGGAAGGTGAACTAACAAAAGATTTATTGGCATATAACAATAC
Source organism: Lissotriton helveticus (assembly GCF_964261635.1). NCBI lineage: Eukaryota > Metazoa > Chordata > Amphibia > Caudata > Salamandridae > Lissotriton > Lissotriton helveticus. The sequence continues at coordinate 560,871,760 of NC_136063.1, forward strand.
TTTAAAGTTACATAAGCACTAAGCCCAGAAGTCACATTCAGCCCCCAAATCCTTCACTCAATGTCTTCTTAGTGTTCTGTCCAGGAACCTCCATAAGTCATCATAGAACCTTTAATATGTCACTAGCCATTAATTATATTAACATGCATTACTGTATAATAACATACATATGAGAAATATATACATATAATACACCAGTAACTATTTCACACATCTCCCCCCTTTTTATTCCAACAGCCACAAAACACACACACACTACAACAACCAAACACAAATCTAAACTTAATCCATAAATCTTTTAGATAACCCTTTTAAATGTGAACTCCTTAAAGCTCTGCCAGAATCTCTCGACTGTGAACCTTTCCCTTGACCAAAAGAGTCCCTCTTGAAGCAGAGTCCCCACCAACATCGTCCTTCACATCTTCAGAAAACTCTCTACAGACCTAATTCACTTTAGGTACACGGGACAAGTTCCACCACTGATCATTAGAAATGTTAACTGAATTGCCACATACTCTCTTCACTTGAATGGGTTCTCTAAACTTTTTCAAACCCTTTCTTAGCAGTAAAGAATCTTTGATCCAAACCCAATCTACTACTCGCACCATTACAGCATTCTTACGCCTTTTCTTACCACATAATCTGTCTCTAACTCTACTCCTACCCGCTTCATCATTTGCAGCTTTCACCTTCTCAGACAACAGCTGAACATCAACACCCACATCATGAATGTCAGAAATCTATCCAGCAGATACACTTGACCTCACACTTCTTCCCTTCCTATTTCAAAGGGAAATGTTCCTGTAACAGAGTGTGGAGTGGTGTGATACGCCAATATGGTATCCCTGACAGCATACATGTAATCAACAAGAGTTTTCAATGCAGTTTGAATACTTTCAACCAATACTTTGTTAACTCTTTTCACTTTTGCATTAAATTGTGGACAATAAAGCAGAGTACAGGTGTGTTTGATCCAGAAGTGAAGTGTACTTCATCGTCTGACAGCACCTCAGTTGGGGTACCTTCTCTGTAGAAAACATACTAAAAGAATGTTGTAATGCCATCCGTATTAGGTTCCACCACACCCTTCACTTTCGCCCATCTGGACAAATGGTAAATCATAGCAAGCATATAACTCATGTGTGCAGGTAAAACATGAAGTGGGCTTAAGAAATCAATTGACCCTTTTTTACAAACTTTGTCAGGACATAGAAATACTCTTGGTTCTGGGACTGAAGTTACTAGATGTTTATAACTTAGACAACACTGATGGTACCCCACACAACATTGTCAACTTCATGATCCATGGATGGCCACCAATAAATGGTCCTCACACGTCTTTTTGTAGTCTTCATGCCCACATCCCCCGAACGTGCTGTTTTAATATTTCTTTCCTATAGTATGAAGGCAGAATTAACTTATTTTCTCTGACCAGGCTGCCACTTTCTAAAGACAATTTGTCCACAATCTTCCTGAAAGCTTGTAAACTGAACATCATACTCTTTCTTTATAGGCCAACCCCTCCATACAAACTACATACACTTTTGCAGCTCACAATTCCCAATTAATGTATAATGCCATTCGTCCAGGTTTTCACATACAACCCTATCCTCAACCTTTTCAATCATGCAGTCTCTAGTCTCCTCTTCCTCCATAGGATCTGTCTGGTCACCTATAAGTAGTCTAGACAAGCTATCTGCTTTGCAATTCTTTCCCCCTGGTATGTAAAGCACATCAAAATTGAATTCTAACAGTTTTACAGAACGTCTTGCCAATCAAGCTGTGGACTTCTTTATCTTGACTCCTTTGAGAATATCCACTAATGGCCTGTGGTCTGTTTTAAAAAAAAAAAGGTCTATCCCACACATAAGGTTTACATTTTTCAACTCCTCAAGTGCATGCCTGCATTTTTTTTTTCGATGACTGAGTATCTTGTTTCGACTTCAGTCAATATTCTGGTGGAGAATCCTACAGTTGTTTCTTTGCCTCCATCACACTGGGAAAGTATAGCTCCCAAGCTGTACGTACTAGCTTCCACTGTGAAAAATGTTCTAAGCCCTTCTACATATGATTGTAATGCTGGAGCCAAAACAATACTTTTTTTTAAGAGTTAAAAATTCTGTTGACACACAGAAGACTAAACAAAGTCTGAGTTCTTTTTTAACAGGCTTCTGAAACATTTAGTCATATCAGAAAAGATATATGTGAACTTCAAGCAGAATTCACACATTCCAAAAAAGGATCTAAGTTGGACCCTACCCTTGGGATAAGGGGCTTTAGCAAGTGTATCCTCCAATCCTGGTTTGGGTTTGACCACTTCAGAAGACAAAATATGACCTAGATACTCTACTTCATTAACTGCAAACACACATTTATCTTTTCTCTGTGTAATGCCATTGTTGTTTAAAGAATTCAGTAAAAGACATAATGTAACGTAATGCTAGTCCATAGAGTTTGCAAATACCAAGATGTTGTCTTGGAAGGCAACACATTTTTTAAAATCCATTAAGTATTTTTATGTATTTATTTGGAGCTGTATATAGTGCAAGCTAGACAAGAAGGTATCAGAGTGCTTTACAAGTTGTGAGCAATAGGTTAACTTGAGATACATGTGAGAATACATGTAGATCAAATGGAGTCAAAGGGAAGTATATAAAACATCATTAAAATAGTGAGCACCAAAAAGAAAAGTGCATAACAATTCAGCAATAAGGTAATGCCGTTAATGCCAAAGCAGGTACTGACTGGCTCAGGAGAGGTCAACATGTGAGCAGTTGTTAAGTAGCACAGATTTGAGTTCTTGTTTTAAAGCAAGGAAAGGAGGGGTTGCAGCAGATATTTTAGGGGAGTGAGTTCCATATCCTGGGGAGATTTCCTGAGAAGCTGCGCACCCTGGTGGGTTTATTTTATCAGCTTTGGGGTTTTGAGAGGACATGAGTTGAAACTTCTCAGTGTCCCTTGTCTACCTGCTCTGGAAAGTTTGGTTTCTAGGTATTTGGGGGTTTTGTATGAAGGGAGTGTGGGTAATGTAAGCTGTCTTGAAGATGCATATTCCTTTAATGGGAAGCCAGTTGAAACTCTTAAGGGCATGTAAGATGTGATCAAACCACTTTTTTCCGGTGAGGAGTCTGGCTGCTGCATTGAGAGTGGCTCTCAGTGGTGCATGGTGACTTTTTTGGACTTCCAGTGATGATGGCATTGCCATAGTCCAGTTTAAAGAAGGCAAGCAATAGCAATACAGTCTTATGATCAGTGGGGGGGATAAAACGTTTGATTTTTTTGTGTTGTTTTAGTGTGAAAAGGGCTCCTTTACCGGAGTTGCACTGACATGTTTCTGCTCAGGGTGATACACAAGAATGTCTTTGGAATTGGAAAGGGAAAGAGAGCAGCCTAGTGTGTTGATAGGCAATTGTTTCTGAGGATTGGTAGGGGATCATTTCTGGGGAAGAGGAGTAGCAGTTCAGTTTTGAATCTTGTTTAGTGTGGCATTCAGATGGAGGATGTCTCTAGGTGATATTATTTTGCAGTAGAGTTATGTATCATCATGAAGAGACTAAATAGGGCAGGAGAAGGATTGTTTTTGTCATTATCTTTTGAAATATGGATGCTGCGGAGGCCAGACCAAATGGCATCCTACAAAATTGGATTGTACCATCAGGGGTCAAAAAAGCTTCCAAGTAATGTGACTCAACCTCTAACACACCCTGATGGTACGCTGCTTTTAAGTCCAATTTTTATACCATTTGGCCTGACCCATGACTAAATAAGATCCTCTATATGTGGAATTGGCAAATTTTCCCCCCATATGGCATTGTTCACAGTCCTCAAGTTGACACATAATTGAAGTTCTCCTGATTGCTTTTTTGCTAAGACATCAGGGTTAACAATAGAGTTGCATCAAAAGGTTCAATTATACTGTACTGCCTCTCACACTAAACTGCACATTGCATGGTTTGTTTTTGGCAAGTGTACAACCCTCTTTTACCTTAATCTCATGGTTAAAGTTTTTGATTTCACCTGTAAAGACTTTGGTGAACTCTGAAACCCAGTGAACTTTTTCATTTGTTAGTGTCCCTCCATCATTAGGGTTCTCTTCAAATGGTACTGGGTATTTTTTCCCTGGCCCTATTACAATACTCAAATGAGCTTGATGCCACCAACTGAGGACATTGATGCCCCTTTTGCAACTGAAACCTTTCATTTGAAGTCCTTAGTTGAAAATCCAATAGTTGCACAGAAAGACCCCAGCAAATCAATCCTGCTTCCCTAAAAAGCTGTAGTTATACCACCAGGGGTACCAATACTTGGTCAGCCCAATGTGCACTTCATTTTGTAATGCCAATGATAGTAGTCCTAGTACAAGAGTCCACAAAGAGGGATATGGTGCATCCGTTAATCACAAATTCTGCCAATGGATCAATATAGCACTTGGAATTTAATTTGCCCTTTGTTTCTATGACATCTAATACTAGTATCAATTCCTATACTTTGTTCTCTGAACGTTTTATATCCTCCATGGTGTATTGACTTTGCACGGCATAAACAAACATGCCTCTTGTTGTACCTCTATTATGCCCAGATATTTACCACCCCTACATAATTTGCCAAAGTGTCCTGGTTTGTTACAGAGCCAATACTCTTGAGAAATCGAAATACATTTTTTAAAACTAGAGACACAATAAGATGGACTACACTTAAAACATATTGGTCTATTGTTTCCATGTCCTTAGGTCACCGATGTTGAGCCTGGTCGCTGCTGACGACCTGACTGTTGCCTTCTGTTGGAACCATGGTTCGCAAGTCCGACCTGCTGCAAGTTGTTGTCAAGCTCTTTCAAGTTTTCCCTTGATGACTCTATGTTCTTGGCTATATCAATAGCCTCATCTAGTGTCAGATTTTTACAGGCAAGTAATCTCTCTTGGATTTGCTTTCAAACTACACCTTGCCACTAACTGATACGTTATAAGTAGCAATGTAGAAATTTTCAAAATCGCAATACAAAGATACAACAGATTCAAAAGTAGCATGCAGTACGGTAAAAAATGTGTCCCTACATGCAAGATTAACTTTGCTCTCAAAGTGAATTTCCAATTGCTTAACTGCACATTTTTGTCCAGCACTTCATCTTCAGCAGGACTAAAGTCAGGTTTTTGCCCTTCTACTACTTATTAATAGTACAATAAATTCCTTTTCCTGCATTTTTTACCATAAATTGCACCCAGATATGTGTTGAATGACCCAATCAAATGCTGCCATTTTAACCGGGGTCCTCCAGGTTCTGAGTATAGCAATGTAACCCTCCCTTAATCTAGTCACAACACATTACAAATTATACATGACAATTAATGAGGATGAACAGTCATGTCACAGTAGTAGATAAACCACTATAAGTGAATGGCGAAATTTAAAAATGAAAGTAAACAAAAAATCATCTACTATATATGTTGAATACAGTGTGCAAAAAGTATGACACCAACTTAAACTGTGCTAATCGCTGTCAGCAGAGTACAGAAGTTATGTCACATGACATAATATCAGCTCCTCTGATAAAGAGTGTTGATCGCTCTCAGCACCAGGCTATGAGGAAACAAAATCAGCTCCTTTGTAAACGCATGCCCATCATTGTCAGCTATGATTATTGAAAGAGAATCAGCTCCACTGTAAAAGCATGCTAATCTCTGTTAGTATTAAACTGTAATTCCATGAATGCCCAGTGCGTGGAGCAGCAAGTGAAGTGATTCATCCAACTCACTGCTCACTGCCTCTCTTGGTAGAGAACAGCATTTCCTGGTCCATCAGTGTAGAGAGAGGCACACCGCCACCCAGGATGGCAACTTGGAGCAGCCCGGAGGTTTTGAAGTATAATTGAGTGCTAATCAGCTGCTATGCTAGTCTGCGGACCCAGCGCGGTGACTTTAAGGTACCAATAATCGCTGATCAGCTGCTATGCTAGTCCAAGGAACCACAACAAAATTAGTCTGGGGAGCTGCAATGAATCGTAGATCAGGATCTGCAGACCCTCACTGTACTTGTGGTAATTACATATAAATGAAGTGCCTGGAATGCAACTCAAGCCAAGTTATAGCTTGAGCGTGGCAAACAGTGAGAGACCACAGCGTGATTTGCACACGAGCACTCAAGCAGCTCCAACTGCCACTAGTACAGCGCTGAGCTAAAAAATACAAGACACAGTTACCCTAAATAGATGAGTTGCTCCCTAGTGCTCCACACGTTACACTTATCTGTAAACCTGCTCCAATTAAATGTGTAGCCCGTTGTCTTTCATTTGAATATGTCCAGGACTCAGACTGTACCCTCCAGATTTATTCTTGAATCCACCGAAACCAAATATGAAGTGAAAATATCACGTAGTCGCAGGAAGGTGAACCAATAAAGGATTTATTGCACATAACAATACCAATAAGTTACATAAGCACTGAGCCCAAAAGACACATCCAGCCCCCAACTGCTTCACTCAGTGTCTCCTTAGTTTTCTGTCAAGGAACCTTCAGAAGTCATCATAGAACCTTTAGCATGTCCTTAGCCATTATTGAATAATAACATACATTATTGAATGATAACATAAATATGACAAATATACTCACAAAAAACACCAATAACAATATCTGTATGACTTTTCTTTTATTACATATAGGTATACCTTGAGACAATGCATTTGCCATGAAGAACATTAATAGCTACTAAGTGGTCAGAGTGCCATTTTTGTGACCACCACAATTAGGTCCTGCTGACCGGAGGTCTGCCTGGTTGGGAATCTAATGCGATCCTTTTGAGCACATAATTTTACTGATTCTGTTGGGTTACATTTAATTGAGTTTTATTTGATAACCAGCATTTATTTCCTTGGTTTATTTTAGGTCCCTAGTCCTCACTTGGTTGCCTCATCCAATTCCTTAAATTTCCTCCCGCTCCCATCGATGTTCCAGATTCACATCCTCCCGCCTCCCTGATAGCCCCTCCCATCTCCCAGGATAATTTAAGGAGGCCGCTGCACGGCCACACTGCTTGGGCGCCAAAGGCAAGCCCATCTGCGCCTGACCACGCCTGGTGGACCGTGTCCAGTGCTGGGACTGCTTACACTTTCATCATCCACTGCTACACCGCTGAGGAGGTCATGACCTTGGACCCGAACACCAGATCACTAGCTGCTACACATCCTCCCATTGAATGACCTAAGTACCCTTCATATGCCACCACTGCAATTTTTCCTGCAACATTGGGCAGCCATGGATCCACACCATATCCCACGTCGCTTCTGCCCAGAAGACGACAGACAACCTGTAACTGCTCCAATGCATCCTGCTCAACTTGAAATCTAAGACAGCATTACCAGACATTCCACTGACGTTGCCTTCATCACCAAGAAGTTGTTCAACCGATCCACATTTCCAGACGTAGCCACTGCCACTCCCAGCAGCTACAAAATGGTACAGCAAGATGGCGCCAACAGACAGGGCAGGAACATCACCGTCATCTTCAAGGAGACCATCCAGTGCACCATCACCAATGATGACCCTATGCCTCTAATGGAGCATCTTAATTTCTGACAACAGACTGTCTCTAAGACCATGATAAGAGGCACACTCACTTACAGACCCCCAAGACCAGCTTTCTACAATACCAGCTCCAACCTCATCGTCCTCATAGCCATCGACTCCCACCACTATGTACTACTTGGTGATCTCAATTTCCATGTTGACGACTCCAATGACGCCATCACCCTCCTGGAGAACCTGAATAATATTGGCCTCACCCAACTGGTCACCAAACCCATGCACACAGCCAGAAACGCACTTGACTCCATTTTCACCTCCAGCAACAGAATCAATTTCAGCCACATCACAGAACACACCTGGACCGACCACGTCATTGTTCACTTCACCATCTCTGATGCCCAGCATACCATTGCATAGCACTGCACCGTCCCCCACTGAAACTGAAACAAGGAAAATGGGACCCAGTGGACACAAGCCTTAAGCATCACTCAACCCGAAAGTTCAGCTGACCTTGACCAGGCCGCTCAGAACTTCTCCAAATGGATCACCAAATGCACTGACAGAGTCACACTGCTGAAAGCAGCAAAAACTAACAATACCTCAAAACAAGCCAGCTTTACACCTCAGAACTCAGAACCGCCAAGATGCCACCGACTTGAGAAGTGATGGCGAGTCACTAAAATCCCTCCAACAGAGCTGATCTCAAACCAGCCCTCAGCAACTACCCCCTGCACATCAAGGAAGCCAAGAGAGCAACCATCAATGCCCACATCTACCGCGTGGCTAAGAGCACAGTGGAACTCTTCAAAATACTTAAGGAATTCTCCATACCGACAGCCACAAGGAACACCATCCACCCCTCCCAAGATCTCTGCGAAACCATTTCGGACAACTTTCAAAGCAATGTCACCACCATTGGCAACAACTTCCACACTCAACCCACCATTCTTAACCCAGACAATCTCAACTAACCTGAGAGCCGAACGATTACCACCTGGTCTCCACTCACCACTCTGACCATCACAACCATCATGTCATCCATGCACTCCAGGGTGCCCACCAACCCCTGCCCCCACCTTCTCTGCCACCTTGGAGCTAACCCAATCTGTCCAAACCTCCCTGGCATGCTCAACACCTCCATCTCCCCAGCAACCCTCCCTGAGAGATGGAAACATGCAGAGATCAGACTCCTCCTAAAGAAACCCTCAGCATACCCCAGCAATTTAAAATTCACCAAACGATCTCCTTGCTCTCCTACCCTGGGAAAGTACTTGCGAAAGCCATCAAACAACAGCTCAACAAATACCTGGAACAAACCCACCTACTCGACACCTTACAGTCAGGAGTCCATGCCAACCACAGCACTGAGACCATGCTGATTGCTACCACAGATGACATCAGCAATCTCCTCGACCATGGAGAAATGGGCACTGATCCTCCTCAACCTCTCTGCTGCATTTGACACCATCTCCCAACACACCCTCCTTGACAGACTAAACAACATCAGCACACAGCAAAACACCCATTAAGTGGATTGCCTCTTTCCTTACAGGATGCACACAGAGCATCTGACTGTCCCCCTTCACCTTCGCACCCAAGGACATCATATGCAGTATACCTCAAAGGTCAACCCTCAGCCCCACTCTGTTCAACATCTACATGACCCCACTCATAGACGTCATCAGGTCACATGAGTTCAACATATTCTATTATGCAGACAATTCTCAACTGCTCCTCTCACTCACTGAGGACCCCTCTAGGCCAAAATAAACTTCTGCAAAGCCCTGACCAACTTAGCCAAATGGATGAGAGGAAATGACCTCAAACTCAACTCTGACAACACAGAAGTACTTATCTATGGGAAGAACACTTCCACATGGGACCACAGCTGGTGGCCAACGGATCTCAGACCAACACCCACACCAACAGACCATGCATGAAACCTGGGCATCACTCTCAACAGTCAACTGACCATGAAATGTCAAGTCAACACAGTCACCTTCTCCTGCTTCCATGCACTTTGCATGCTCCACAGAATCCCATCTACATGACCCCCCTCATAGACGTCATCAGGTCACATGAGTTCAACATAATCTATCATGCAGACAATTCTCAACTGATCCTCTCACTCACTGAGGACCCCTCAATGCCAAAATAAACTTCTGCAAAGCCATGACCAACTTAGCCAAATGGATGAGAGGAAATTACTAAGCATGGGCGCAAAATTCATTCCGCTCGCGGATTTTGCGGATTTTCGGCAAATTCGCGATCTGCGAATTCCCGCGAATTTGCCGAAAATCCGCGAATCCTCGAGCGGAACGGATCCGGGGGGCAAAAGTTCAAGCTTCAAGCTTGTAACTATTTTAGAACGGCGCCGGCAAGCTGCCAGCACCATTCTAAAATAGTTACTAAGTTAGCTTCAACAGGAAGCACTAATAGATAAAATGCAGGTGCTCGAGCACCTGCTTTATTTTATCTATTAGTGCTTCCTGATGAAGCTAACTTAGTAACTATTTTAGAATGGCGCTGGCAGCTTGCCGGCGCCACTCTAAAATAAAACAGGAGTGGGGCAGAGGGCAGAAGGTCACAGAGTGGGGCAGAGGGCAGAAGGGCACAGCAACGAGTGGGGCAGAGGGCAGAATGGCACAAAAACGAGTGGGGCAAGGGGCACAAGGGCACAACAACGAGTGGGGCAGAGGTCAGAATGGCACAAAAACGAGTGGGGCAAGGGGCCCAAGGGCACAACAACGAGTGGGGCAGAGGGCAGAATGGCACAAAAAAGAGTGGGGCAAGGGGCACAAGGGCACAACAACAAGTGGGGCAAAGGGCAGAATGGCATAAGAACGAGTGGGGCAAGGGGCACAAGGGCACAATAACGAGTGGGGCAGAGGGCAGAATGGCACAAAAACGAGTGGGGCAAGGGGCACAAGGGCACAACAATGATTGTGGCAGAGGGCAGAATGGCACAAAAACGAGTGGGGCAAGGGGCACAAGGGCACAACAACGAGTGGGGCAGAGGGCAGAATGGCACAAAAACGAGTGGGACAAGGGGCACAAGGGCACAACAACGATTGGGGCAGAGGGCAGAATGGCACAAAAGCGAGTAGGGCAAGGGGCACAAGGGCACAACAATGATTGGGGCAGAGGGCGGAATGGCACAAAAACGAGTGGGGCAAGGGGCACAAGGGCACAACAACGAGTGGGGCAGAGGGCAGAAGGTCACAGAGTGGGGCAGAGGGCAGAATGGCACAAAAACGAGTGGGGCAGAGGGCAGAATGGCACAAAAACGAGTGGGGCAAGGGGAACAAGGGCACAACAATGATTGGGGCAGAGGGCAGAATGGCACAAAAACGAGTGGGGCAAGGGGCACAAGGGCACAACAACGAGTGGGGCAGAGGGCAGAATGGCACAAAAACGAGTGGGGCAAGGGGCACAAGAGCACAACAACGATTGGGGCAGAGGGCAGAATGGCACAAAAACGAGTGGGGCAAGGGGCAGAAGGGCAAAACAACGAGTGGGGCAGAGGGCAGAATGGCACAAAAACGAGTGGGGCAGAGGGCAGAAGGGCACAAAAATGAGTGGGGCAGAGGGCAGAATGGCACAAAAACAAGTGGGGCAAGGGGCACAAGGGCACAACAATGAGTGGGGCAGAGGACAGAATGGCACAAAAATGAGTGGGGTAAGGGGCACAAGGGCACAACAACGAGTGGGGCAGAGGGCAGAATGGCACAAAAACGAGTGGGGCAAGGGGCACAAGGGCACAACAACGAGTGGGGCAGAGGGCAGAATGGCACAAAAAACGAGTGGGGCAGAGGGCAGAAGGGCACAAAAACGAGTGGGGCAGAGGGCAGAAGGGCACAAAAAAAACGAGAGGGTGGCAGTGATGAACCAGAGGGCGCATCGCGGTCTCGCACAAAAAAAAACCCGCAAACACGCCAAGAGCCCCGCGAACACGCAAAAATAAAAAATCCACAAATACGTGAATTTTGCGGATCGCAAATTCGCAAATTCGCAAATCCGCAAATTCGCGGATCGCGAATTCGCAAAATTGGCCCATGCTTACCTCAAACTCAACTCTGACAAAACAGAAGTACTTATATATGGGAAGAACACTTCCACATGGGACCACAGCTGGTGGCCACGGATCTCAGACCAACACCCACACCAACAGACCATGCATGAAACCTGGGCATCACACTCAACAGTCAACTGACCAAGAAATGTCAAGTCAACACAGTCACCTTCTTCTGCTTCCATGCACTTTGCATGCTCCACAGAATCTTTGAATGGATTCCAATCAACACCAGAAAGATCATCACGCAGGCCCTTGTCAGCAGCCGCCGAAACTACGACAATGCTCTCTACACCAAAATCTCCACCCATCTCCTCTAAAAACTCAAAACCATAAAGAACACTACTGCTAGACTCATCCTGGACAATTGCAAAAGGACCCATATTACCCCCCACCTCGGAAACCTCCACTGTCTCCCCGTCAATAAAAGATGCAGTTCAAGATCAACACAAATGCCTATAATGCTCTACACGATCAAGGACCTTCTTACATCAACCATCGACTGAACTTCCATCTTCCCACCAGACACTTGCGCTCCTCTTCACTCACCCTTGCACACATGCCCCGTATCTGTCACAGCCAAACTGGGGGGCACTCCTTCTCCTACATCACTGCCAAGACCTGGAAAACCTTGCCCCTCCACCTCTGAAAAGCACCCTTCCTGGCGTACTTCAGAAAGAAACTCAAGACCTTGATTTTTGACAGAGACACAGTACCCTCAGCGCCCAGATACCCTTAGGGTTGATAGCACTGCACTATATAAATGCTGATTTGTTGATTGATTAATTCATTTATAGAGCCAGTGCAGCTCTTCAAGATACAGCCCTGGTTCAAAGACCAAGAAAATCAGGGTTGTGTTCTTATTATGTGAAGGTCTTGTTTGTCCTCTTCACTTCATCTACAGAGCATGGAACAGGAGCATTGCCAACCAGTGGTACACATATTCTATAGCTTTGTCTTATAGAGACAAAGCTTTTCCTCTTATATCAACTATGGCTCTTAAGTTTCAACACATTTCCCTGTAACAAAGTGGAGGACATGTTATCTGCATAATTATTTAAAGAGATAGAGGAAGACAGGGACATGGGAAAAGCATTTTTTGAGAAAATGTAAATTTTCATAAATTTAAAAAATTAGACAGAGAACATATACACTTCCCATAGTTTATTGGCTTACAGTCTCTCAGACTCCTGTACTTCGTCTGGGTATAAGCAAAAAGAAACTAAGATAACTGAACTGAACATAAACCTAAGTGCAAGTACCTACATGAAAAGAATAGTAATGGCCTTCCTACATCAGTTTAAGCAAGGTCTTCTCCTCCTAGTTAATGTCTAAGTCATAGACCTCATGGACACTCATGTGGTGTCCCTGAAAGGCTTCATACACACATCATCATGTTTCATCAAAGGCCTGAAGATGTTCAAATGTATCAGCTAACCTTTAGGAAACTACACTTGCTTATTCTCCAAGCTGGCTTCATCTTCAAGACCAGCTGCCTGCCATCAGAAATGGCACTCCAGTGTACTGGGCAAAATAATTACCAGTTTTGATGGAAAGGGAAAAATCTAGAAGGCAGACATCACCAGATTAGAGCTAATGAAATACAAGAAGGAAAACTCTAGAAGGTCTTCATGTGAAGATTCATGGTTGCAGACATGGCTTACAGCTTAAGACTAGGTAAGTGCAGGGGAACAATACCCCAAAGCCACTCATGCTGAGTCTATCACAGAGACGAAAAGTGTGGTCCTTTTTCAAGAGTATCTGCACTGTCTGGAGAGAGGCTTCATGACCATGGAAAATGCACTACATGACAGCACCCTTATGATAAATTCCATTTCCCAACAAGCCTATATAGTTTAAAGGCAAGGCTGCCACCTTGGATAACCTTCCATGCAGCCCACAGCATCTTGCCAGGCAGTCAAGATACAATATTGTTCTAATCATGGCCTTGTTATGTAGATCTCGGATTTCCTTTGTACAGAACTGTCACTTCCCTTTGGAGTTATTTGAAGTACATTGGGTAGAAAGAGAACCATTTTGAAAGTTAAGTTGTGTTGTGAAAACAAATAATTATGTTAACAAGTAACTTGAAAATTGTCCAAAAGACTGAAGGATTGTCATTTATCACTTACAGTTGTTGATCTATGCTTGAACCACAATGTCCTGTTTGTTCTCAGCTCAGCTTTTGCCAATGTGTAAAGCATATATTTTCCTAACATATAATCCTCAAAGTATCAGTATCAGATATGATGTATTATCTGGGTAAATGTTTCTTGTTGTGTGTATATATATATATATATTCACAGAAAAAACCATAGGTTATAGACCATATATAGTTAGGAATTAGCATTTACAAAACCTTGAAAATTCACTGAAAAAACCATAGGTTATAGACCATATATAGTTAGGAATTAGCATTTAAAAAACCTTATTTTACTCACACAAAACCATTGAAATTCCATATATAGTTAGTTGCACTAACTATATATCGCGCACCCGTAATCCACTGCTGATGATGTCACATATTACATCATTCATGACATGGTCAGTGACATCACTGATGACATCACTGATGACATCTCAAATGACATCACTGATGACAACATCCAGTGATTATGTGTTTCTGTAAAGTTTAAATATGTTTTACATATTGAAGAATGAGTGGATGTATAAGTGTCTGAATGAAGGTTTTAGTAGGTGCGTGATTGACTGTATGAGTGAGTGATTAAATGCGTCTTACTAAATGCACGGGTTAGTGACTAAACTGTCTGAAAGTGTGCATCAGCATGTCTGTTGTTGTGCAAGCTGCTGCATGTGTTGATCAGTAGCTATATAAGTAGCTATATGGGTTATTGATTGGTTGCACAAGTATTTGTATGGGAGACTGAGTGTGTGTATGACTGGCTGGGAGGTGTGTGACTCTGTGCAGATCAATGTGTACTTGTATCAGTGATTCTATAAGAGAGTAAGTATGTGTTAGTATATGTTTTAAAATGTAAGGTACTCTATGTTTAACTGTGTAGATTAGAAAATGGAACTGTGATTGATTCTTTACAGGACTGACTAGGTGTGTGAGTAACTCCATGGATGAGTGGCAGAGTGTGAGTGTCTGTATAGGTGTATGAGTGCATATGATAGTGTTGTAAAGATGAGTGATTGTATGTATGAATGATTGTATGGGTGAATGAGTGAATGTGTGTGTAGACGTAGGAATCAGTGAGTGGGTATGTAGTAACTAGTATTGGTGTGTCAATGGTTTCAAAAATTATACTCTGTATTTAACACTGGGTGTAACAGAGGTTATATTAAAGTGTGAGGAGATGCATTGTATTGTCACATTAATGATATCATCATTGATGTGACCATTGATGTCAAATGAGATATCATCAGTGATGTCATTTGAGATGTCATCAGTGATGTCATCAGTGATGTCACTGACCATGTCATGAATGATGTAATATGTGACATCATCAGCAGTGGATTACGGGTGCGCGATATATAGTTAGTGCAACTAACTATATATGGAATTTCAATGGTTTTGTGTGAGTAAAATAAGGTTTTTTAAATGCTAATTCCTAACTATATATGGTCTATAACCTATGGTTTTTTCAGTGAATTTTCAAGGTTTTGTAAATGCTAATTCCTAACTATATATGGTCTATAACCTATGGTTTTTTCTGTGAATTTCATTGGTTTTTTAACAGCTAATATCTGTAGCTGTAAAATGTATTCTTCTTTAAATCCAAAAATATATTTTATATGTTTATGAATAATTTTTTTTTTTAAATATTTTTTTTTCTTCGTTCCCGCTTCGCGAATCGGGAAGCTTCCCGTTAGCTGACCTTGATGCCGCGAAATAGACCGCGAGCCGGTAAACGTTTCTTTACCGCAACTGCCGCGTTAGAAAACAACATCGTGACGCCTCCCGTCCGCATGACGTTTCGCGTTGTCGCGTGATACGTCATATGACGTGCTACGTTAGCGAACTCGTACGCTTACCGAGTCGCAAAGCACAGGTTTCTGGAAGCAAACCGGGAGGCCCTGCAAAGCGCGTAACGTAAACACAGCAGGTCATGTGACTTGGTAATAACACTTTTCATTGGTTCATTTCACTTTCGGTTTCCTAATGATGTAAGACTAGGTCATATGATCTAAAATGAACACTTTTCATTGGTTGAGAACTATTTTTTTTCCCAAATGGTGAAAATCCCTCCTTCTTTCCTCACTCTGACTTTCATCATTGTGAGAGAAAGACCCTTTGTTACCAGTGAGCAATGGCTTCTTTACTAGCTTCAGCTGGTGCTTCCCCACCACCTCCACCACATCCAAGGAAGAGTGGACCACCTGCTAAAGTTATAATTCAGCAAGAAGAGGAAGAAGAGGAACAGGACGACCTAGATAATCTCCCTATTATGGCCAGAAGATCTGTTGTACCGGAAGTAACGGGACCAGAGGGCAGGGAGATGGTGCCAAATATACAAACGAGATTTCGTGAAGTAAAACAAGTCTGCGTACATTGCAGTGGAATCATTTGCTACGCAGAAAGTAGCATCACTCTGATCAACAGAGCTATTAACAATCATGCTCATGTTTGTCCGAAACTCCCCAAACAATAAATTCTTTTTTTTGTTTTCTTCCTCCTGTTGAGCCCTTTACAATGAATCGTTTTCGTTGCCCCCTCCGAAAAAAAAACAAAAAAAATATAAAACTGTTCAGAAAAATTCAAAAAAAGTAAAAAAATGTTCAGAAAAATAATAAAAAAAATATAAAACAACAAAAACAATTTAAAAAAAAGTTCTTTTCAGAACTACCTCCCCGTTATAAAAAAATTGGTACAATATTTGCAACTGTGCCAACCTCTATTTCTCTTAGTTCGCTTCCCAGTTCGCTCCCCGGTACGCGAACCGGAAGCGAACCAAAAAATTTTTTTTATAAAAAAGAACAGTAAGTATAAGGGAAGGAAACAGACAGTTATGTTAAAAGAAAGACAGCTATAGGGGAGTAAACTAGAGATACTATTACCCGTAATCCACTGCTGATGATGTCACATATTACATCATTCATGACATGCTCAGTGACATCATCAGCAGAGGATTGCGGGTAACAGTATCCCTAGTTTATTCCCTATAGCTGTGTTTCTTTTAACATAACTGTCTGTTTCCTTCCCTTATACTTACTGTTCTTTTAAAAAAAAATTTTTTAGATCTGTCAGAAACAGTGAAAGTAATGAAATATAAAAGACTACGTAGAATATGAGCACTGTATGCAACAACTTTGACACTGACAGAAGCCTCACCTTCTCCATGCCTCCTACACAGTTCTACATGTACATCATAAATGCAAACAGAACAGAATTAATTATACATGTTAAATGGTTTATTTTTGCTGTTCTCAGAATGTATCAAATTTCACTAAAACAGTGACTTGAAGGTATTCATCATATAACAGCGGGGAAAAAAAAACACAATCAAAATGATTGTGTTTAAAAAACCCATACATTACAAATCAGAATTCAGAACTCCTTAAAGTTAACTTACTTTCCATGACGGCCAAGGATGTCCTATGAACAGCTTACACTCTGTTGTGCTGTTATTACTTTCAACCCGCCACTTTCTGAAAGAAAACCTCCATCGTTTTCAAAAACATGTTACATACAATAAATGACTTCTCGCTCTCTACCACACGATTCCACAAGGCCAAATCGTGTCAGAGCCATGTATAACTCTTGGATTTCTTGTAAGCCAATCCCGTCTTTTCGCATTTCCGCAACTTTCAGAATTAAAATGTTGAAGATCATTTACACAATCCTGGACTAGTAATATCTTCCCCTTCTTGCTCAATCATGTTCTACATTTCCTATCACACTGATACTGCTTACTATGAAGCAGACTTACACTACCTTTATGACTAGTACAATTATTTAATTCTCTACATCACTTTTAATCACAAAGCAATGTAAAACAGTAGACAGCATTGCAGACTTACATTCCCTCTACTCCATGTTTTGATTCGCTGCTTCAATTAGCTTATAAAAAGAAATAGTTTTTCTGAACTCATTCACAGTGCACGTATTTCTCAATAACGTCCAGTGTTATGGTAAAACGTTATGTCTCTGTACTACACTTATCCTCAAGGCCAAATAGTGTAGGAGCCATGAGAACTTCTTGAAATTCCTCAGAGCACATCCCGAGATTCTTTCCCTAAAATTTTGGTTTTAAAAACACCAGGTAAGAGTTTTTAAGGTCATATGGCAATTTTTTTTTGAAAATTAAAACAGAATCATTGCAGAATGACCAGCCATTTCTACACTTTAAATAAGCTGTATAATGTCCTGATGTTATTGAAGGACCATCATGATATATAATTGCTACAGTTACAAAAGTCCTTCCTGATATTGACAACTGTGAAGCCACAAAATTTTTAATTAAAGTTGTCAATTTTGTTCCATCAGGCCTACATCGTTGGAACATTAAAATGACATACTGGCCATATGTTCGTATAAATAAAGTGGACATCATTTCAGATTTACATTGGCTACACTCCATGTTGTGATCAGCGGCTTTTACTAGCTTATTAAAAGAGACTGATTTACTGTCTGGCAAAGTTAAATATATAAATCTTTCTGAGTCTACACTAGTAGTAGCTGATACCCTACAGTTCTCGCAGTCATGCTGCCATTGATAAGAAAGCCCAAACAGGTGATCTACATCTACACCTTCATCATGCAATACATCAAGCATATACATTAAAAACTCCTGACAATCTTGCTGACTATTTTGAGAGAATTGTGTTTGGCCTGAACATCTGTCTAACAGATTTCGAATTTCAGACACACTTTCTATGTTTGTTCTATCAGTGCTACATTTCTCTAACACAGAATTTAACAAACTGCAAAATCTTTGATCCGAATTGACCACAATCTGTTCTTTTAAAGTTTCTAGAGAAAAGACAACATTAACCACTACATTAGCATAGCAGTTGACACCAGAACTGTTTTCAAATTGAAAACCAACAACATCTTCAACAGAATCCTTTTTGTTTCTGCTTATAATTTCAGGTTCATCAACTTTTCGTCTTTTTGCTACAACCTCCCCAGTATTGGTCACATTTCTTCGTTTCCGGCCTACCACACGTTTCTCAAACAAAGGATACTGAGGCAAATGTGGCGCATACTCTCTTCTCAACCTATTGTATTCCTTAACACAATCTAGATCCGCACAAATGTTTGTGACATCACACTCAATCAAGTACAATCCCGATAAAGTCCTAACTCGTGACAATGCCACATATGCCATACCCTCCTTGAACACAGAACTGCCAATATTCACCAATGCACAGTCTACACTTAAACCTTGCGATTTATGGATTGTCACCGCATATGCCAAGCAAACAGGAAACTGCTTACGACGAACATATAAGTCTTTTACAAGCAAAAATCTAGCAGAACAACGAGCAATTAGCTGTACTTCCTCAATGCCATCAAATTTAATTTTTAAAAATTCAATTCCATCTCTATTTCTGTATTTCACAAAATCAACAACATTACCCATTGATCCATTTACCAGACCTCTTTCAACATGTAAATTCCTTCTTAAAATTATACGGCAGTTCAAGCACACATTCAGAGTCTTTTCAAAACCCGCAGTTTTAGATATACTCTTCTCTAATGAATCCAATTTTGTTTTCAGATTCTCAGACAAAATAATTGTTGATCCCATATGCTCTACTCTGTCAATAGCTTCCAATTTCACAATCTCTTGCTTTTCTAAATGCAACATTTTGTTGTTGAATTTGGCACATTCTGCAAGAGTTGGCATCAAACATATTCCAGATTTTTTCTCAGTAACTTTCTGAAAAATATTCTCAGGCACAACATCTTCGTCTGGATATAAATTTGTCAGTAATCGTGCATGTAAAGCTTCTTTCCCATGCTCGGTCACTTTTCCAATTCTAACATCTTGTAGAATAGTCTTGTAAACTTCATCCTTTGCCTGACGCATATTTTCATGCAGTTCAGCATAATTGAAGTTTAACCATATCTTGACGTTGCCAATACTCCCTAAGCACTTCCTGGTATCTTCATGCGTGAGCATTTTGAACACAGGTTGCCCTTTCACTGGTGTCAGCTGCAGAAGATCTCCAAAAACAATGATGTGTTTGCCACCAAATAACACATCATACTCTGTTTTGAGAACTTCTTGCATTCTCAAATGCACAAAGGCAAGCATAACATTGGAAACCATGCTTACTTCGTCAATGATAAGAAGTTTCATTTTCCTCAAGACTCTTGAAACTTCAAAACAAGCATCTCCAGATAGCTTGTGATATTCTAATTTGTTGTCATGCTCCACTGGCAGCATCAGTAAACGATGTAAAGTAATCCCTTTAATGTTATGTGCTGCCAGTCCAGTTGGAGCGGTGACAACACAAGACAGCGATGACTCTGTCCTTTCCTGCAAATAACATGAAATTGCTTTAATAAGGAAACTTTTTCCAGTTCCCGCTTCTCCACTCACGTACAGTCGGACAGGCTTCAACGACGTACATGAGCACTCTTTCTTATCATGACTTAATCCATGATCAATTTGCATGGTAAGTTCGTCATATATTTTCCTCTGCTCAACGTTGAGTTGTCTTTCCAACTCTTCTAAGTTAACCGCATCCTCCTGAGCATGTGCCATGGCTCTTTCCACTTCATTCATAGCAGTGGCAGCTTCATTTTCGATAAGAGGTCCTCCTAGTGGATCCTGACTCAATGAAGCAGAACTCTGACTGTCCTGAGAACTGTCTCTGGCAATCTCGGCTGCAATCGTTGCTTCCTGCTCAATTTCCACATTCAACATTTCTACATATTTGGGAAAAGCAGGACATTCTATGGTCTCCTTGGCAGCATTGAAAGAGTCTTCGTAACAGAGGAAATCTCCAAGCAGTTCCTCTTCTGCACGCCAAGGCTTAAAAAGTTGCAAAAGTGCTAAATAGAAAAACTCCTTTTTTTCAGGAGATTCGCCACTCAATTTTCGATGGTTTATCAAGTGGCATTTTCTTTGCTTGACCAGACATCCCTCACTTACTATTACAGCATACACTCCTTTCTCAGTATCTTCTTTGATGTTCCTCTTGAATATGTAATTTTGCAGAACCTCATACAGACAAACATTCTCGAGGTGACTGCTTCGATTTGGATAATATGTATCCAACATGTTGCTCTTCAAAATGTCGGTACTGTTTGGCTCCTTTTCCGCCAAATACTCAATTTCCCGCACAGGTTTCAGAACTCGATTACGCGTTGCAGCAAGACCAACACTCGCCCAAACGATACTCCTGGACTTGGCATAGAGACTTGCTGAAGACAACCGGTCAGAACATTCGTAAGCTCCGATTTCTCGATGCGACAACATCTTCAGACTGAAACTGTACAACTTCTTGCTGAGGCTCTTTTCATGGGAAATGTCCTCCCACATATCCTTCAATTCTGTCTTCTCTTTTTTGGTGATGTAAGATGTCACATACCTAGCCACAGCCATACAGTTATCAGCCACAAACTGTATATCCATGTTAGCATTCCACATGGACAAAATCACCGGGTTGTTGTCGTTGATGTACTTAGACTCTTCGTTCCTCTTCAAATTGTATGTGTTTTTAGGTGATTTCTTCATCACATTATGTCGCAGCGAAGACATCAAACTGTTCACTCTTCCTTTAGAAATCACCGATCGTGGAAAGCCGAAACGACATTTGGTGTAGAACTTGTCTTTGTTCCGGAATTTACGACGACAGTACTTTCCACATCGATGGCTTTGGAAACGTAGAACTTTTTCTCTTAGGCTTTTTTTCTCCTTTGCGTTTGGAACAGCACACGTAGAATACTGTTCTATGAAACTCATCACTGAGTCGTCTGCATCCGTTCCAAATTTAGGTGCATCCTTGATCCACAGCAACATATGTATATGAGGAGCACCTCTTGCTTGGTACTCCTTCCTCCAGAAGAAATCCAACACCTCTCCAAGAGGTGGATTCTTCTTATTCATGATGAAAGACATCATACCTTCAAATCTATGATTGAAGTACCTACATACATTGACTGGATCCAAAGAGCACAGTTCTCCGGGTGTCTTGAATTCGATGTTTTCTACGTTAGCATTTGCCTCTCGTAGAAATTCAAGTAAGTCTTCCCAGCCATACTCAGCACAGCTCAAAGTGAGGAACCATGTGGGAGTTCCTAAGTTCCTCAACATACATTTTAAATCACCATGACGACGGTACCAGTACTCATTAGTACCACGCTGACACGCCATGAGATTAATCAGGTGAGAATCCAAAATACTGTCTTGGACATTGACTTTATCCATAAAGTCACTTGCTGAGATGTTTTGCATGTGTATACCACTTTTCAAGATGTGGTTCACTGCATATGACAGTCCAGACAGATCGCTTTCAAACAGGAGATGAAACAAATAGGGAATGCATTGTCGAAACCTAGGATCTCCTGCATACAATCGCAAAGTCCGGTATTCAGAAGCAGGAATTTGATGAGGTCGCTCATCATATCTTCCTCCCTGACCTGTTGGAAAAAGCTGTGGGAAACACCGAGCTTCCAAACTTTCCTCCCAAACACTAATGGGACTCCCTTTCGCTTGTTTCATTTGAAACAACTCAATAGCATTCCCCATGACTTCCTTGGAATGCAAAGGATGAACACTATAATGTTCATATATTTCTTCACTAGTACAGGGTTCTACTTTCTCAATTTGACCAGCACACAAATCGCTATCCTCTTCCTCACTTACTTCCTCTTCTGCAACATATACATTTTTATAGTATTTATTATATTTTTTCAAATACAATGTTGCCCTTTTGACTTTCCTAACATCTACTAAATCTTGCCATATTTTCTTATTCTTTGTCGGAACCCCATTAACTAAGATAACCAGAGGTTCCTCTTCCACTTTTTCTACTCCAATTGTGTTCATGTTTTTCTTCAAATCTAGAGGCAAATAAACAACTCTTCCCTTTAATCCTCTCTGTAAATCTGATGGAGGCAATTTCCCTGTCTTTGGCTCCATTCTTACAATAGCCTGAAAGGGATGGATACTTTGAATCAAAATAGATTCATAAGTATTTAAATCCTTCAATTCAGAAGGAATTTCAACCAATTCCAGATTATTATGAACTGCTCTAGCAGGCATCTGGTTTTGATTTAATTTGTTACAACAATAAGTACACACACGTTGATCCAATCCCAAATCAAAACAATTTTCTACCATCAAGTATGTTGTAAAATCCTTCCATTCACTATTATTTTCCCTTTCACTTTTTCCATATAAATCCACTAACTTAGTCTGATTCTTATAATAAGTGCGTCGACAACACACACAAGTGAAATTTGGCCTCTCACTTGATTTCACCTCAAACGTTGCAATTTCCCTCTGGAAATTATCTGTACTGGAAACCTGTACACTATCTTCCACATTACTCTCTTCTTCTTGGTCAATTTCAACATTCTCCTCTTTACTTCCAAAGTAACAAAACTCAATTTCTTCACATATATTCTTCACATCTATTTCAGAACCATGCAAAAGAGCAGCGCATAATTGTTTTAGCATAATTGCTGGACTCTTAGCATAATACAACATTCTAACTAATTTCCTCACTTTATTATGATGCACTGCTAGCATCCTGAAATGATGAAAAACACTCTGGCATACTCTCCTGGAAAGACAAGCCAGTGAATGACCATGCAAACCTATCACTTCTCTCACTCTGCAAGGATCTAATTCTTGCAACAACTTCATTTTCTGCTTCAAACTTTTCTTACTAAATGACCGTATAAAATCACAAAGCAAATTGATGGAATCCTGTCGTACACTGCAAATACTACTACACTTCCAGGTGTACACAGGACCCTTAGGACGTCTCCCTAAAACCTCATTACCTAACACCTCTTCTATCTCTGTTCTCACAAGTTTTTCTTTTTCAACTGGACAACCATCTTTCACTTCATAAGCTCGACCACTGGTGTCAACTGCATGCACCAAATCATTATCCTGGAAATAACTCTCCTCATTAAAAAATGCCTCAGAGCTTGAACTATGCATCCATTCTCCAGAAAAAACTTCACAAAAATTACTACGATTAACTATTCTCTTCCATCTACTATTTCTTTTGAAATCATAAATTACCTTGTTTAGCTTCCTAATTCTATTGATTGTCAAAATAAATAACTTACGTTTAAATTCAAATGCCTGATCAATAACTTTCTCAACTATTTTTTTTCTCTTATAAAAAACCACTTTCTGCTGACCTTTCTTAATATTTTTTAACAAATTCCCAATTATCCTGTTGCGGAACATTCGTTTACGAATATCCCTAAACTGTTGTTTCCTTCTACTTTCATGCATAGAGTTATCTCTTACTCTAGCAGTAACATTTCTCATTGGCCTTTCCTTACCATTTGAATTCGGTCTCCTTTTCTGGAGTGAAACATTTTCTGTAGTAATATTTTTTTTACTACACATATTTCTTATGACTGTTTTTCGACTCTTACCCGGTGCTTTCTTGGTGACTTGACAAATCTTTTTGTTAGAGGACTGCTGCAATATTCCATGCTCCTGCTGTCTTTGACGTTTTCCAGCCTTTCTTACTCTTTCTTTGCTAGGCATCCTAAAATCTTGAAATAATGTGCAGTTGAATCTGTGGTAAAATATAATAAAAAATGTTATTAACCACTATTACCCAACAGTAAATTAATAACAGTCATCAAAAACTTAACACACTACTTAAGTATATAATATACTGAAGCCTATCTCCAATTTTTCACTGAACAGGACTCATCTCTTCTTAACCTTGGATAAACCTCACCTACTCTGTGTCCCCTGCACATAATTAAATGTAAAGGGACAGATTTATATTAACTAGCACATCCCCAGGGATGCACCAGTTAACGTGCACCGCTGCTCTGCCACCCACAGTGTGCCGCATTTACAATCAGATAGGACAAAGCTACATCAAAACCCTGCGCCTGCTTGAAGCAGGCATAGATCTTGACGCAGGTAGGCTGAAAGCTAAAGCAACAACTAAGTGTCGTGTGCAGAAGTTACAAAAAAGGAAAAATGGCGTTTAAACCAGTAATGAGACCATGCTAACGTAATACAGAGTAAAAATATCCAGGATCTACATCAGTTTGGGGTTCACGAACCTGGCAGGTACAAGGCACTGAGGCTTTCCACCGTGCATGTCTCATCCCAAAACATATGTTGTTTGTGAATGAAACAATTTCCCAGACCAAATGCTTTGGATTGGCTACTTCTAAAAAATTAAACACCCCTACTATCCCGGAGTTAGAGGAATACGATGGTTGGAGTAATTTTACTCGTTGTCTATTAAAGATTTACAGGCCCTACTCCGTAATTCTTCCTTTAACATTTCCAGTATAAATCCAAAAGGTTGACTGCTTTGGCAACGTGCCTTATCCACGGTTTAATAACGCTGCCTTTTGCTTTATATAAGTTTTCAAATTGTATGAAATATATACCAATAGGTCGTTATTAACCTTTAGGTAGTGGTTTTCTTCATCAAGTCTGGTCGCTTCCATACACATACAGATTTTCAAAGATGATCAAGAACTTTATCTGAATGGAGAGGAATGCACTGAGACGCCAGATCATTCACTAATGTGTAGGCACAGACAGTTACACGGTTCATGCAACAAACACCGACCAAATATGGCTTGCGTGTTGCAAGGCACGCCAGTTCCTGCTATCATCCCCACGTTCAAGTTCTTGGAAAATGGTAGTTATTTGATGCTCAATAATGAAGATTGTTCTGGGTTAATTAAAAGTATTCATTTTATCGTAACAGTAAATGAACGGGTTATTTGCTGCAGAAATGTTCTATTTCCTCCCACACATGAACATAGGGAGTTTTCAATCTGGCCACAAATACCAACCTTGGGAGCACATTTCAACAGCATGGCAAGAATAAGAGCTCTTTTGTCTCAGAGAGAGGTGGCCTTGAGTTCGGCCCGTGAAACTTTCGTGCTTCACATAGCGAACACCCGTACAGAGGTGCAGACCCTTTTAAATACAGATTCGACTTTGCATTTCAGCAAGATTACCCATTCATTTCCATGCAGCAGGAGGCCCATAGGAATGAAGGTGCAATTTGCGATTAGCAATTACCTCATCGCAAATTACGAATTTTTCCGACGGTGCAGGGGTATCTCAAGAACACCCTGCTGCACCCCTGAAAAAAAAATTTGGGGTCATATGGCGCACATAAATTTTGAAAACATTCCTTTACCTCAAAAACGATTTTCAACTCATAATTTGAAAACACTGCACATGGGGAAATGACTTAAAATGTCCTTAAGACACATAAAAGCATTTTTTGATTGCCTTTGCAGCATGTTTCAGTCACCTTTAACATGCCTATGTAACGGAAACATTCAAAATCTAAATTTGCCATGCACAGGTGGGAGCATATTTACAAGCAATTTGCTCCACAGACAAACTTCTTACATTGAAATGGGAAAAATAACATCAGAGACTCTCAATTACCTTATAAAGAAGCAGACACCATTATGTCCTTCTCATCAATATTAAAACCATTGCTTTTTCTCAAAAACGATTTACAAGTCATAATTTGAAAACACTCCACAGCTCCTATGCACATAAAAACCCTGTCAGTACTAATACTTCACATT
The DNA here is from genome assembly GCF_964261635.1 of Lissotriton helveticus. Taxonomy (NCBI): domain Eukaryota; kingdom Metazoa; phylum Chordata; class Amphibia; order Caudata; family Salamandridae; genus Lissotriton; species Lissotriton helveticus. The sequence continues at coordinate 560,898,050 of NC_136063.1, forward strand.
TTCTCCAATTACAATTTCTCAAAGAAACAAAATCTATTTGTGAAACACTTGAGACAAAGCAACATTTGAAAAACACAACTTTCTTCATAATTTTCTCCTTAAAGCACACTATTTTCTATCTAAATTAAAGAAATTTTTTCTCACCTTAGCAAATACTTTGAGTTTCAAAACAGTCTCAGAAACACACCAATTTGTCTTCAGCAGAGCAAAAGGTATGCACTCCAGAGTCTGCAGCTATCAAAAGCACAGAAATGCTGTAATTCCTCACACAGATCTCTCATGTCACCCAATCAAAACTCTTCCCTCACTTTTTTTCAAAGCAAAACCCTTCCCCCCTCTGCCCCCTCTCTGCTTTTTCTGCATAGCAACCACCTCTTGCAAGACCTCTCACACAACAATGTTGCAATTGAACTCTGAACTCTCAGTGCACCTGCATATCCAAAGCATTCTTTCATTTAATGATTTTTTCTTCGCCACTCAAAATACATCTTTCAACGAACTCATCCATGCACACTAACTTTCTGTTTTCAGCAATCACAATCCACCAATCACTCTTACTGCTTCATTAACACAGAAACTCCTCAGTTTTTTTCATTTTACACTCTCATTTTTTCAACTGCCATTTCATTGCCACACTTCATCTGACTGCAGGAGAACCTTCTCTCGCCATGTTTTCTGTCTGGATTGTTGGACATAGCTACATCTATTGGGCTCAAAGGTACGCTGAAAACAGGAATTTACCTAACCTCAATTTACAAGATGTGGAAATTAAGTGGTTTGGCCACAGAGGATTACAATGTCACCAATTGATACCATTGGTGAAAACCTTTATGCATTTGCCAAAACCTGACCTGTTAATTGTGCACTGTGGAGGTAATGATTTGGGCACTTTGACTGGGGTAGGTCTGGAAATGCTTTTAAAGGACACCTTTGAGCAATTGATGGCACTTTTTCCTCAGACTGCCTTGGTATATTCAAATATATGCCAAAGACAGAAATGGAGGTGGTTGAACCAATTTTGTCCACAAATTGAGAAATCGAGGAAGCATGTAAACAAATCTGTTTCAGCTTACATGAGAGACCATGGAATGGGCTCCCTGTACAACAATAACTTGCGTTACTACATGCAAGATATCTACAGAGGAGATGGAGTTCACTTCTCAGATGAGGGCAACAGAGTTTTCACTCTGAATTTAAGAATGTGCATTGGTACCTACTTATAAGTACCTAAATGTACCATAAACCCAAAAGCTCTTCTCAGAGCTACCCTACATCTGATCACTCACAATTATTATTGTACTCTAACTTTTTTCACTAATTTTCAAGAAAGTACGCTCCCCAGAACGCTTCCCGGTTCGCGAACCGAGCGCACTCCACGCAAAAAAACTAAAAAAACGGTATATATTTGTTTGCCCTGCGAGAACCTTTCAAAGCCTCCACATCAAACCTAGGGGGTCAGGGACGATCTACTATGCCCCCTTATGGTCATTTGCCCCTTCGCTTTGGCCTCCTCTTGTCTCTCGATCCTACCGAGAGACAAGATGGCGGCCGCTACGGACTGTTTGGAATGTTTACAGACGCCGAAAAACCAATCAGCTTCGCAAACCTCCGTAACGCGAAAAGTACGCGAAGCGGAGCGCTGTTACAGATATATATCTTTTTTTGAACGTTAATTTCTCAAAATCCACTGGAGCACATATATTGAGACCTAGCAAAGGCACATCGGGCTACCAGTCCCTACAATTTTGCCAAGTTTCGTGCAAATCCATTCAGCCGTTCGATTATTATTATTATTTTTTTTTTTGCCCCGCGGGGCCCTTTTAAAACCTCCACATCAAACCTAGGGGGTCAGCGAGGATCTACTATTCCCCCTTATGGTCATTTGCCCCTTCGCTTTCGCCTCCTCTTGTCTCTCGATCCTACCGAGAGACAAGATGGCGGCCGCTACGGACTGTTTGGAATGTTGACAGACGCCGGAGAACCAATCAGCTTCGCTTCACAAAGCTCCGTTGCGCGAAAAGTCCGCGAACCAGACCGCTGCCTGGTCCGCGCTTACAGATATATATCTTTTTTTAAACGTTAATTTCTCAAAATCCACTGGAGCACATATATTGAGACCTACAAAAGGCACATCGGGCTACCAGTCCCTACAATTTTGCCAAGTTTCGTGCAAATCCATTCAGCCGTTCGGGCTAAAAGTGAGGCCAACCGCCCTATGGAAATTACCTGGGAAAAACGCGTTTTGGGACCCCCCTTTTTTCTCGGCCCCCCCTTGACGAACCCCCCCCAAATTTTCAAAGGCTGCTCAGAAACAAAATGTGCCATTTTCCTGAAAATTTCAGCCAATTCCGTCCACAAACGGCAAAGTTATTAGACATAGAATTTTCAAAAAACCCATAGAGAAAAAATCCTAACTATATATACCTACTGGCGACCGCCAGTAGGTAATATATATTCATCCCAAAGTGCCTGAAGCTTCTGAGAGGCACTCTACAGTCCTCCACCCTGCGGGCTTCTAGATCAGCGCATATCTCCCTCTTGCAATTAACATACTTGCCCGACGCGTTTCAGGGAATTCCTCCCATCATCAGGGGCTGCCAGCAGGAAACACTCGTTCAGGCATCTGTGGTTTCTCGGATCTTTATTTATACAAGTCACCTGGTAGGCGTAGGCTCAATGCCGTGTCATACCTTCATTTCTGGGATTTGTAGTCCGTTTAGATGCCTGTTAATTTGTTGTACTTTTGAGCAATGCCCCCAAACAGTTTGGAAGCACTCGCCAGTTAATTGCAAGAGGGAGATATGCGCTGATCTACACGGCCGCCTGGGCCGTGGGGAGTGCACCATCACCTGCTTGGAATACGACCCTTCACAGCAGCGTGAGGCGAGTGCTTCCAAACTGTTTGGGGGCTTGAAAGGGAACAACATCAAAGTAAATGTTAACGCAACATGTGACTCCATGAATCTCATCTACCTATTAAAATGCCCATGTGGTAAAATTTATATAGGGAAAACTGAGAGAAAAATTAAAGTACGGCTCAATGAGCACAAGTCAAACATACGAACCAAAAATGAACGTTCCAACATAGCCATGCACTTTAATGAATTCAGGCATAACATTGCCCAACTTAAATTCCTGGTACTCGAAATGCTGGAAAAAAAAGAAGGAAAGACAATAACAAAGTGCTATTACAACGCAAGACCACTTGGAATTATCGCCTTCAGTCATTGAAACCGTTCGGTCTTATTATATATCTTGTTTTGGCTAGCCACATAACACATACTTCCATTGACTTACATCCACGTTTCAATCCCATCACCCACACGCTCACCACCAATAGCAACATGGCCGCCACCATTCACACAGCCAGCTCAGTCCCGTTTTTATGTTTATGATACAGCAAACTCCCGAACTGCATCTGGGTTTAAACTCCCCTTGCGGATACACACAGTAAACCCTAACTTTCACGGACCCACGGGGACGATGTGAACCCATGACTTAAGACAGCTTTCAGCTTCTCACGAAGTAAGTAAAATCAACATGCGATGAAATTTAGTTTTCACGCACCCACTAACCGCGCATTATCAATGCCCTAACCACCTGTTTTCTAACACAAACAGATTGAACATTAATTCATTTCCCAATGTGTACAGACACAAGGAACACCTGGTACGTTTCTTTTTTCCAAACTCTCATACAACACATAACGTGATGCTATTTATTGATCGTTTTTGGTTCAACATTATTTGTCGTTTTTGGTCCGATATTATTTGTTCATGACATCCAACCCGGTCAATGTTTTGTTTGTGATTTATGAAAATGTACGGTGTACCTCATGTTGAGATTCGTGTATCTGAAACATATTACTTTCTTACCCACAGAGCTTCTTGAAAAAGGGCGTTGCCCGAAATGCATTGGAGCGTTTTGTGCTTCTCATGTACAATGAACTTTTGAAACATTTTAAATAATGATATGAAATGAAATATCTACAAAATAAAAGATTTGGATACTGATAAACTTCTAGAAATTGTGTGATTATCATTTGAATAAACTTTACGGAGTCAGTTCGGATAGACGACCCAAAACGGTGTGCCCAACAGTAGGGACACACTCACTTCAGTGTGTGTGCAAATAATTCTTATCAATTCAAGCGTACTTGGATGGTTACGCCAACTCAAGGAGCATTCAATCTTACAAAAACTTGTTCAAATAAAACTCTTCCAACAAAATCAATCAAACACAAGACAAACCATCTGCTGTGCACCTCGCCACATCACAATTTCAAATATTTATATCATATACAGATGTTGATTAAGATGATGGAGTTATGCCTCACACAAAATGATTTCTTATTTGATAATAAGATTTTCAGGCAGACTCTCGGTACTTCCATGGGGACCTGCTTTGCTCCTTGCTTCGCGGGTCTCTACATGGGGTACTGGGAGGAAACCGTAACATACAAGTCACCTATGTACCGCGAACACGCGATTAAGTGGATGCGTTATATAGATGACGTGATGGTTCTATGGAAAGGAACTAAGGAGGAGGCAAATACTTTTGTAAATGACCTCAACAACAATGATTTCAATTTGAAATTTACAAGTAATTGGTCCAGAGACAATTTGGAATTCCTCGATTTATAAGTAAAGGTTGTTGACAACAAATTTGAAACATTGTTGTTTAGGAAAAAGACTGCAGGGAATAGTATTCTCCATGCGCGTAGCTGCCACCCTAACTCTTTGATTCGGAGTACTCCGGTAGGCGAACTTTTAGGAGCAAAGCGCAATTGTAGCACTAAAGAAGCCTTTGCACTCGAGGAACAAAATATGATTATGAGATTTTCTGAAAGGGGCTATTCGAGGAAAATAATTGTTGAAGCCCAAAAAGCTGTAGTTAAACGTTCAAGAGAATCGTTGCTACAGCCTAAAAGTCAGGATTTACAAAGTGATGATGACAATAAGACACGTTTCATTACCACTTATAGTAGCCAAGCAGGTATGCTAAGAAAAAGTCTCATTAAATTCTGGCCCTTACTTCACAGTGACCCTGACTTAACTAAATGTGTCAATGATTCACCCCAAATTTCTTTCAGGAGGGCAAGGTCCCTCAAAGATCAATTATGTAATGCAGTGATTGCCAAACAACCAAAAATTTCTGGTGTACAGGGGTTTTTTACTTGCAGGAATTGCAAAGCTTGCAAGAATAGTCGGAACAAAAAGAAATTCCAATTATCACCTACATCGGAGACTTTCGTAATAAAAGAACACACATCTTGTACAAGTGACTATGCAGTATATGCATTATTTTGTCCGTGCAATAAAGCCTATATAGGCAGCACCATCAAGCAAGCCAAATTAAGGGTACTTGAGCACCTGCGGGCTATTGTTAATATGGACAAAACATATCCGATAGCTCGCCATTTTCACAGTCACCATAATCAAAATGCAAACTTATTGAGTTTTTGCGTTTTATGTACAGTGAAATTTAATGAGAGAGGTGGAAATCGCATGCAAACCCTACGTAGGCTAGAATCAAGAATGATTATTCAGCATAAAACTATGACCCCAGGAGGCCATAACTGTGATGAAGTACACTTAGGTTGATGAATTAACAGTGATATGGTTCCAGTTTTAGATGAGCTATCCGCAGTTTCAGGTCTAATGAGAATCGACTTTGGCAAATGATACATAGTTTTTTGCCCTAAACTGTTTTTATCTTCTCATGTCTTGATTGTTGAGATGTGAATGGTTTTTATAAAAAGGTTTTTTACCGATGGTCACAGGTTGTACATTTTCCTTGTTTACAGGGGCGGTGTTTTTCAAGACTTGAATTTATTTCTACACACACTGGATGAAACTCTAGTACAGATGATTGAAACAAGTTTGGCTAGACAATCGGGCTGAGAATGGACCATGCAAGGACTCTAATGCCACTATGGCTATAAAGTATCGAATATGGTGTTGGTTGATGAGAAGTCAACTTGCGGCCCACTGAGGCAGGATCTAATATAAAAATTACTCTTCAAATGCAATACAATTGATGTTATGTGATAAAATATAATTTCCCACATGGGAGTGATTTAGTAATTAATTTAATGTATGCATTATGAGAGATAATTTTATAATTACCCACTGAGGCTTGATCGATAAAGCAATGATTATCATGCACACAATCCAGGATAACATGAAATCCTAATGTTTTTGAGTCCGTCATTTATTTTGGTCCTTTGTGTTGTAAACAAGTTAATCCTCGAGTTCGATTGTTTACAATGTTTATAATGTTCAAGACACTTTGAATGTAAGAAAAAGGATTGGTTTTCATTTAATGTCTGAATAGTGTAATTTACACCGTCCCTTTGAATTTTTGAAATTTTGTTTGTGCGTTCAGCACGGGAAGTATTTTGTTTATTTTCTCACATGCCATGAAGACCGTGACTATATGACTAGGACACCAATGAGCATTCACTGACTCGTGATTAAGGGGAGGAGCCCCGAAACGCGTCGAGTGACTAATGTTTCTTCTGCCTAACAAACGCTAAATAAATGGATTTTTGATGGAAACGCTGATTGTGTCCGTACTTCATACCGTCCTTGGAGCTTAGGACTTGGGTGTGGATACTGTGAATACATATATATATATATATATATATATATATATATATATATATATATATATATATATATACATATATATACATATATATATATATATAATCATATGTATCAATCTTGATTACATGGCACATGATGGAATGGTGTCTGTAAGTGTTTTTAAAAAGAATAATATCCTAGGACCCATGATATGTGTCACTGTGTAAATGTATGGTCCATCCAAACTGCATATTGTCAACAGGTATTGTTAGACTAACCATTTTTTTAGAGTTAGAAAGCTGACTCTGAAATGACTACAACTACCATGATGCCCTGTTTCTATAACTCAAAACAAGAGGAAAATGTGATTTGGTTTATTGTCACCTGTCTGACATATTACAACAGATGTTCAAAGAGTGATCAATCTACATTCAATGCTCTCCTCAGAGACATGTCTGCTTACTTTCCTGTAGGCTGTCCTGGACTCCTCAATTGAAACAATTGATGGTATGAGTAGCACCAAACAAAGTGTGTTCCAATACTTGTAAGGCATGAAGTTAATTCAGCTGATTTGAAGTGGCAGGCCACCCACTGACTCTTCACTGCTCACATGATGACTAATGCCAAATATACAACCAAGTTGTGTCACCACCTGGTATGTACACAGCTAGGCCTTGGAAAGGACAAAAGCACATGTCACCTCTCCTTTGTGTTGGCTTGAATGTTTGGGATATGCCATGTTTATTTTCTCATCCAAAATGCATTATCCCAGGACATTTAATGAGCTGCCTATTCATGTATTTAAAATCTCAAAATATCTGGTAAGCAAGTTCAATACCACTGGAATTTATCACAATAGTAATCTCTCCCTATTTTGTTTTTCCTAGGTTTCTGCTTACTATGCCACAAAAGATTTGGATGTAGATGCCACACTTCCACCAATAACAATGTTCTCTATTTTACACCATTTCTATGTGGCACAGCAGATGGCCAGAATGTAGCCACAGGAAAGACACCCACTCCACCCCTGGGGCAAGCCTTCAGTGATGACAACACTCCTGGTGATCTGGATGAACATTATGAAGCTGGTCCCTCTGGTCAGCCAGGCGGCAAAAGTGAGCCTCACTAGGTACACAGCAATACTTCCTAACCCAGCTGCAACATTTCAGCTAACCTTAGTCTCCACAACCTGTGTACCTTGCACAATAACAGCAATTGTGTGCCCCCCAGTTCTGGATCCTGATGTGAGAGGCATCACCCCACCTACAGAAGAGTCTGGACCCAGGGTGACAGGGCACCCTGGGTCAAGGTCATATGCTTGTGCGGCTAAGGGTCATGGGAAGGATACTGTGGGCAAGCAGAGTGAGGACACCAGAGCCATTCACACCCAGGCCACTATTTACCAATTCTATCCTATCATGAGTCCCAAGGCGTGATGGGCCAGGTACCCACAGAAATCCGGGAGATGAAGCAGTTGTAGAGGGACATACACCATCAGATGGAGACCCATAACTCGAACATGGGCTCCTTCATTTGGGTTCTGCATGACATTCATACCCATCTGGTCAGGGCTATTACACCACCTTCTTCCTCTTTCTATGGTAAAGCAGCATCAGGGCCATAAACATCTGCTTCAGCCACAGAAAGGGAGGCCCTGCGAGAGGAAGACACACCTGCAGACACCCCAGTCCCTTCAGCTATGGATCCGTCAACACTGGCAGGCAGGGACGTCCACGCAAATTTCCAGAAGGTGTGGATAGCAAGACCACTACCACCATCAGCAAGAAAACTCAAACCTAATTTCCTCCAGTGTGTGTAACTCTGTGGGCTATTTCTGGACACATTTACCTTTCTGATGGCAGACGTATTTTGGACATTGGTCTTCAAACAGTTTGGCATCCACAGCTGTGGTTTCGTTCACCATTAATAACTTCTCCACTTTTGTGTTTTCCCGTTTAGTTTTCACAATGTTTCATTTTTCTTGGTTTGCTTAAAGAAATCCCCTGGTCTGAAACTCATTGCCTGCTATAGTATATCTCAAATCTAGCAATGAATACATGTACTCCATCTTAACTTTACAGTGCCAATAATATTAACTTATGTACGCATGGATATGTTGCATGTACACAATGATTGTTGTTCTAAATGAACAAGCAGAGTTTGGTATTCATAGCTTTCTCTATAATTTTTGCCGGAAAAGGGAGCTGAGAAAATGGCCTGTAATTATTGGGGTCTTTGCATTCCAAGTTGGTTTCCTTAAGCAAGGGGAGAATGGAGGCCCTCTTCCATTCTTTGGGGAAATATCCTTCAGAAACAACTTGTTAAAGATGCCTCTAAGATAACTAGCTGTAATTTCCGGCAGTAGGTGAAGAAACTTTGGAGGACAGGGATCCCAAGGATACCCTGACCTTGTTTTATGAAGAAAGATTTGAACTGTAGATTCTGAAAGGGGGTTAACAACTTCAAGGATAGATGTATTGTCCGACCGGACATCCATGGAGTTAGTCCTACCAGAAAGGGAGCAATTGTCCCCTCTGAAGAAGTGCATGCATGTGCTCATGCTAATGGTGAGGCCAATTGTGATTACCATGAAGCAGGTGTTATTTGTACACTTTGGAAATGGTTTGTGTTCGAAGGTCATGAAATGGGCAATTGAAGGTGAAAGGGCCAACATCAGCGTGGAAGCAACTGGCCACATTGGTTGCGGTCCTGAGCCAATGGACATTGAGTGAACCAGTGGTCCAAAGGTTGAGGGGAGTGTCATGTAGGACCGAGACTCAACATCATCCTGAGATTCAACAGAGTCATCAGAGTCATCCTCCAGTGGACACTCTCTAAGGGTGGCAGACACCACAGGAACTGTGAGACCATCATCCTTGTCCACCACCCTGTACCATCTCCACCCTCGATGATGCTCTCCACCCAGATGACCAGGCCTGCACCCCCATGAGGAGTGAAGTCTCCTTTGCTCTCGGCACCTCAGCCCCTGTCCCTGTCAACCCCACTGCTCTGAGAGAGGAGGATATTGGCCTCCTGAGAGACATCTCTGTAGGTCGGACTGCACTGCTGAATGCCATCAAGGTACACAGCAGCCAACTGCCACAACCGGTGGCCTACCTGGAAGGCATTCACAGTTAAATGTCTGGCCTACAGGAGATCTTTTCAGGCCCTGGCCTCTTCCCTCACTGCAGCCTTACTTCTTTCCCAACCATGTGGCTCTCTCCCCATCCCAATACCCTATTCCCAAACCTGTCCCAAAAACATGCACACATCTGCAAGCACCCACTCATACAGACCCAAGCAGCACATCTACACAGAAACAAAAACCCTACCCCTTCACAACCATACACAGCATAGATGACACCAAACGCACATGCCGGCACCCCACCCCATAATAACCACACACAGCACAGATGACACCACACCCACATGCACACATCCCACAACCATCACAACCACACAGCACAGATGATACCCCACCCAAATGCCCACACCCCACACCCCTCCCCATCACAACCACACACAGTACAGATAATATCACATACAAACACCAGACCTCTACCATCATATTTAGACACACTGCACACCCAACCACACCCAAAATCCCCAACACATCAACATGCACAACATCCACAACCTTCACATCCACAGCAACACCTTCCACAGACACATCAATCCCACAGTGCACACCCAAGAAAATGAGACTCTCACAATTATGCACTCAACAGACAAAAGACATACTCATACTTGCAGTACATACACTAGATCCACAAGCAACTGTACCCTCAACAGATAACAGGCAAATCACACACTTGCACTCACTCTACTACCAATATCCCACTCCTTCCCAAACAGCCCACCAAGTTCCCCATTGAAGACCTTGCCTTTTCCTTTGCCCTCAACCCTCAAAAACCTCCAACCACCCCTTCCAAACACGATCCTACCCCTCACACACAAAATCACATCTTCCTCATCCAAATCCACACCTATTACAGACCCATCCACCCCTTCCACTTGCCAACACACCACTTCCAAGCATTAACCCACCTATTTGACTTCCAAACCCTTCACTTCTAAACAGAATCTACCTCTTCCTCTTCCCTAGCCCCTCCTCATAAACAAACAACCACTTCTTCCTCTTCCCAACCCACCCCTTCCCATCAGATTGAAACCCCTCCCAAATCCAAACATCCCTCTCCCAAGTAACATCTATGAGGTGCCTGTCCTGCCCAATGGATGCCCCTTCTTGAAGAGGTTCCCCCGGAAGTGTCTTTTAAGACACAATTGATGGCAAAGCCGTGTGCACAGCAGAAATGCTTATTTCTGGACTGGCTAGTGACCATCAGTTCTGGATAGTTTATCTCGTTTTGGAAATAAATATTTTGTTTATATTAGAGCACATTTGTCCTGGCATTACTTTTGAATTGCTATTGTTGGGTAACTTGTAATGTTGTAAAGCTTAGATTGTGTAAATTATTTATAAATTATTTATTTGTTTGCACATTATGGCAGTTTCTACAAAATGTACATTTACTGTGTACTTCGTTATGTACATACAGAGATTGATATGCTAAGTGATGGTCCTTACATTTTATTCTCAGACATTCATGATACTTTGGGATGTGTGACTACAGGTGTGTTTGTTTCACCTTGATTGATGTTCATTATAAAGAAGGTTCTATCTATTGTCTTTGGATCCAGTGGAGGAGTTACACAGGAAAGAGGAAATGTTGCATGGATGAATATGTGGCAGGAGGCTAACTTGAGACTGACATTGATTTGTGTTGTATTTCAAATGGTTAATGATACAGCTTGTGTAGAGTAATGTCAACATCATGTTTCATTGCACTTTTCTTTATGATGTGTGCTGTGTGCAAGTGAGATATATGTCTATCCACACTTGGAGGGTGAATACTTGTCATTCATTTTTGTATCCTTTTTTTGTGCATGTGTCCCTTTTTTGTAAGGCAGCTTCAATTGACTTTCTACATGTAAATCAAGTGCTGTTACAGGTGTGTCAAATTTAGATATCTTTCACTTCAACATTACCCACATATGCACTGCCATTGATTATGCCTTTGGTTGTCAGAGATATTTAAAAAAAACATGGGTCCTGTGCATCTGTTAACACATCAATGGAAAAGGGTAAGTGTGGGGCTTACCATCGGTTATGTTGACAACGGAGTTGATTATGGACATCATCAAGCAGCAGCGACAGGACATGTAGGATCAGCACCATGGCAGGAAGTGTGAAGGTGAGTAAAGGTAAGTTTGTGCCTTAATTCCCCTCAATTCTGCTAACTCAGGTGTGGAGGGTTGACTGCTACAGTCACACCAGCGGGAAGGCACATCGTGATTGGGCCGTTGGGGAAACAGGAGGTCTTACCTCCAACCGCAACTTTGCCCTAGTTCACCATTGATGGGGTTGAGATTTCCAAGCAGCGAAGGAGGGACTGCGGCGGTCTTCATCTAGAAACCTTCTTGCATCTCAATAGAGTGGGTAGGCCGACAAGTAGACGGACGGCAAATCCAATGCTGTTTCTACAGCATGACTGTCTCCGCCAAACTAATACATAGCCCCATATTCTGAAAGTTTTGTCATGTTGTGAAAACCAACTTTAAGTTATTTGAACAATTTAGCTGATACTTTCTAAAGACTCTAAGGTTTTTAATTATCGCATAAGGGTATTCTGTGACAGGCCAGGAAGGATTCTTAATTAAGAACTCTATTGTACATTCTACATATTTATGATTATGCATAGGGTCTTCCAATAAGATTTATGAGTTGCCAATTTATGAATCAGTGAATATTTGCTAATTACTTTACAATGTCATATGATTCAAGTAGACATTATAAATTATCTTTCATAAAATGTACCTACTGATGAAGTTTGAGGTAGTTATACTACTCATAGAGTAATACATTGATGAACACTTATTTAGGATCCTTGTTTCTTGCATGTTTAGTTTCAGGAATATAAAGTACAGAGAGCTGCTTACATAAATAATTGATATCCATCCACTCGTACCATTAGAGGTACCACTAAGTTATATCCATTTACTGTTACCATTAAATGCAGGACTGGTATGATCTGTTGCTTAAGATTTCTCTTAAAGACCTTAGTGCCCAGCTGAAATGACAATTCAGTGTGGTGGAGTTCAGTGTCTCTGTTTTCTCCCGTACCCCACTCCATAGTCCTTGTGTCTTCTACTGACCCTCATAGTCTTATACATATGGAAGATGAACGAGTTCATCATGTTGGATCTTGAGTACTAGGTTAGTGTTCTCTGACACTTCTCCACCAAGTACTTGGTATCTGGAACAACATTCCCATCAACAGCACTACAGTTGCAATTCTCCTGCAATTTAGAAATATAATTGAATTCTCATTTCTTTAAAAAGTATTACATGGCTATGCACTATGGATCAATAAGCTACCCATCTCTTTTAAGTGATCTCAAAATCTCAATCCTAGCTTCATGTCCTTTGTGCAACGTTCATACTTTTAATAGGTTGGCTTGCACTTTACAAATATCTACACATACGCTAAGCCAGTTTAATATCAATCTGAAACATTCTCAGGAAATTTTTACTGAAATCTAAAGTTATATAATGGAGGAGTGCTTGAACCTCAATCAGAAAATACAATGGGGCCCGTTTACATGTGGAGTTATCCTCACATTTCAATCTACACTTACACCTAGGTGTACATCTCCGCATGGATGGAATGCTATATTTTCATGCAGAGATCTCAGCATAGATGTAAATATACGGTACTCCACCCGCTACAACTGAATTTAAGATGGAAAGATACTGTTTGAGGGGATATCTGCCAACACAATGGAAATTATCATGATTTTTGAAGATGATGTATGTTATATTGATATCTGTTTTAAATTAAAAATAACTGAAACACATTTCTAACTTCTGTACATGTAGCACTGCTACTGTAACAAAGAACAACACACTTAAAAGGATTTGGGGGCAATTTACCTCGAATAGTCCCCCGGGAGTAGCAAAAAGCCCCCTAGACAACCATGGAAAAAGTGGTCTAAAACAAAGGGTGGATAGACAGGCATCAGGCTGTACCCCCATCCAAGAAGAAGCCTAACAATCTTCTTTTTGCACCTCCCAGAAATTGATTGAGGGGTGTACCAAAATTCTGCCCTCAGAAGGGTAAAAAGGCAACTAAGCACAAGGCATATATATTGTTTTGGTTTTAAAAAAATATGGCCTGTGTGCGGACCTCCCTGATATTGGACCTATCCCCCACCCCTAAAGCCCTCACAGCATTTCTGCCAATCTGGGGCGCAGCACATTCCCCTTCCAATGGCAAGAAGAGGAAGTGTGTTTCCACACTTGTTCTAATAAAAAAGCTGCCCCACTTGTGTGACTGGTTCTAGTGCCCACAAGAGGAACAGACCAAAACATGTACAATGGGAGTTCCAGGCATTTCTGAAGACTAGACAACCAGGGGAGTCCACGATTGAGCACCTCTGCCTATCCACAATGCCCTTCAAACCTCAAATGTAGACAAAAAAACATTTTCCATATATTTCTGCGAGAGACTATTACATCTACACTTACATCTACAGGGATCCACACATTTCATACTACCCAGCATTCCAAGAGTGGTCCCAATGAAAATGCTACCCCCCTGTGTGGTGGGGCCCAGCGCCTGCGACACGGAAGGCCCCAAAGCGCAAGGAGTCTGATTACAAGAATAGGTGCTATTTATTGAACCTACTAAATGAAGACACTACAGTTTATGTCATGTATCTGGTGTGATATATAACATCCATTACAAGTATATAGAGAATAACATGCAGATTTTGGTGTTTAATTCATCAAAATCCAAATGATACAGGAAATACTGTGAGATATACCCATGTTAACTTCAGCCAGGTTAGACCTGTTGACATTTAATGAAGGTTGAGGTATTTAACACATCCAATAATTAAAGAAGGAATTAATATCCTGAGCAAAGAAAGTCCATAGTAATCAGAAAAGTCCACACAAATTACTTCACAGAATTCGTCTTCTGTTCTTTATTTATTCCAAGCTTTGTTTTCAAGTAGTCACTTCTGGGCAACAGAATAGCAGTACATAACCTGTGGCTCCAACCAACAGCAAAAGGACTCCTAGCCAACACGTGTTAAGTCTACGTGGAAATATCCACTGACATCTTAAGGGCTAGAATTTAAACAAGGAAGTCCTTTTTATAACCTCTGTGTTTGCAAAAGCAAGTATCTCTATAAACAGTAAGTTTTTTATCTACTATAATGGACACTCTTTGAGTTACTTTGATCACCATTTTGTTTGAATATGTGGCACATTGTGGTGTTCCTTTTCCTTGGGTCGTAGTCGTGTTGACATCTTTCACACTTTGGATTCGCGTCTTTTAATATTTCTTTTTTCTGCACAATGGATTCATAACCCTTGGTGGCCTTCTGCCTATTGTTATTTGCTCTCTCTCTATTACTTACTGTGTATAGAGATACTTGCTTTTGCAACCACAGAAGTTATAATATGGGCTTCTAGCCCTGAAGAAGTCAGTGAATATTTGCATGCAGACGATACACGTGTTTGGCTAGGAGTCCTTTTGCTGTTGGTTGGAGCCACAGGAAATGTACTGGAATGCTGGTGGCCAGAAGTGACTACTTGAAAACAAAGCTTGGAATAAAAAAATGAACAGAAGAAGAATTCTGTGAAGTAATTTGTGGGGACCTTTCTTATTACCATGGACTTTCTTTGCTCAGGATATTAATTCCGTGGTTCATTTAATGTGTGGACAATTGTCAACACAGCTGGTAATGGTGGGTGGTTGTTACCCCTTATCCTTGAGAATTCCTGCTAGACTATATGTACCTTACATGACTTAGCGTATTCCATACCCTTCCACCTTTCATTTTATATTCTACATCCAATAATTAGCAGATGCAATAAATACCTACCAACTCATAATCCTGAACTGTTCATTAACATGAGTTTATGCACGGGTCGGAATACACCAACCAACTCGTAATCAGGCCAAATGCGGTGACTGTCCAAAGATGAGTTGAACTGGTGATAGGGATAGCTGAGGTATTCTCACCCAGGCTCAGCCACCACCCATTGAAACCTACCAAACCCAGACATTTTGGACATTAAGACACCCAGAGGTGTATCCCCAAGATGTTTGAAAAAAGGGTTGCAAATTTGGCCTGGCTAACGTTTGTGGAAAAAAAGTTAGAAAAGCCTAAGTTTGGAATGCCCCAAACCTCACAAAAGGGCTTAGCACTGGGAGCAGAAAAGCCTCCGAAGTTAAGTGATTAAAGATGTATTTTGCAAATTGTAATTGTCTTACTCCTATGTGAGTGTGCTTTTTATTACCATGAGTCTCCCTTAACCCCTCCTTCACTTTCCCTTAAACCTGCCATGCAGGAATAAGTATGCCTTATTTTCCCAGCACATATCTGTCCTTCTCACATTTACTATTAGATTGTGTGCCCCAGTGTGCGTAGAACTTTGCTTTGCAGAGATCTCTGGACAGAAATGAGAGGAATGGTGGAGCCAGAGATCTCCGGCCCAATGGTCATTAATTGCTTTGTGGAGTATGTAAAGCGTACTACTCCACATAATCCAAAATTGCTTACATGAGTTGGCCCCTACATCTCTACACGAACATCCAATTTAATTATAAGGACTCCAGTCCTTGATTAACACTCCATTTCTCTCTTTCTTGGTTTATGTTCTAAAAAAAATATGCATACATAAATGTATCCTCAACCTGCTACCCCAGTTAGAAAACATTGGAGCAATAATAGATTTCCAATTTTCCATAATTGATAAGAGTGTGATCAATCTGCTAATAAAAGCTTCCTTACCTTTTGAGTCTAATACTTGACACCTAGAGCTATCAATGTCAACCTGGGGAACCTTTAACTTAGCATCCTGCATATTACATTAAACTACAACTTCCAAAATAGTATTGATAATATACATTTGATCACACAGATTCACAGTTTTTCACCATCCATGTTCAAAGCAACCACCCTTCACATGAAGATACATTCTCTGGTGGTATTATGGGCTCTAATAAAAACAATAAATACCATAATATTGTTCCCAAAGAAAATACTTCATTTGTTAATTTCTGCCATCTATCAAATAAAGGCAATTCAACTTTCAACTTACTTTAAAAAAAGTTCCTTAATTCCCAGAAAAACCTCAAAATCAAACACAACCTGTGCTTTTTTTTATTTTCCAAGGAACTTCAAAACTTTAGATATGTAAAGAAATACATCCATAAACAAATTTCTTAGCATGCCCTGCATCGCAAAATGCGATGCAGCGCGCGCTACGAAATTCGTTTTATTAATTAAATTGTTTACTTACCTCCAATTATCCATATGCCGGTTTTTAGCACCCACCACCCTGCCCCTCCCCCACCCACCTCTCTGCCCACCGCAACTCCCTCCACGGGCCGCGGCTGCAAAGGAGGCAGAAAGTTCATAAACTACTAACTAGTGATGATATGAGTCTGGCCCTGCGACCTGCCATTAATCTATGTCTCAGTAATTTATAACAAATTCTGTCATGTTCCATATTCCAGACTAATCTAGAAATTTATCAGTGAACTACTGGTCAAACAAGGGGTGGTTTCCCCAGAAAGCAGAAGAAATCTCGACAATGCCACTGTACTGCCTATATATGTTTCTCCAACAATAGTAGACTTTTCCATTTTTCAAATATATCTAACTATCATTGTAACCATCCCTTTGTATAATCCATTGAAAAATATATTACCACATCACCAGTGTATGAACAGGATGCCCTCAATCTCACCAATAGAACATCCCTCAATTGGCCCACAGAGCTACACCATTAAAGCAATCGGTTCTCCAAACATAGATCCTCTACGTGAACACCTGAAGCTATTACCAGCATTTATTTAAAAAACACAAAAAAATAGATATTCCATCAAGAATTGTCTCTTACCTTGTACCTAATAGGCATAATAAATAAAGTCAAGTCCCAGGGAGTTCTCTCAGTCTTGTTTCCTTGCATTCCATGAACCCCATACTAATGGAATTATTTTCTCATGCAACAATCTAATCACAGTTCAACCATACATTCACTCATGTCTGTCAGCAACAATAGATGCAGCTGTTGTTAGTTCAAATTCAGAAAACTGCATTGCTCCTAGGACAAGCACGACTGAAAGACACCTACACAATCATCATATGAATACTAGAATACAGGTGCCTGTAATGTTAAGAGTCAGGCACAGAGCAATTATGTTTCTTCCGTCTTTAGAATATTGCACTGGCTACCATTTTAAACAAGGGTGAGGTTTAAGACCTTCACAATTGCGCATAAACTGTCACTGTGGATAACCCAAGGGTTCTTTAGGAAGACTTTAAGTCATAGAAATAAAACAGGAGCCTTTGACCCAGTATCAAATTTGATCTATAAAAATCTTAAGTTACGATGGCTAAAACAGGTGGAAGATTGTTTGCTTTTCTTGAAAATAAATCTTGACATGATCTTGCTGAATTTTCAAAACCACAATACATATTGCTGGCCTTCCAACAATTGTTGAAAATCTAAATGTCAGGAATCATTTGGCACCCTTGGTGGGCAATCAGATAAATACAAGAAAGAGATCTCATTGATTCAAAATAAACAAGAACAACCTGAAGATCATTGTAGACACCCCAATTTAAAAATGATTGCAATCCCCAAAAATAATGAAGATACAACCAAAGCCATCTCATATGTGGAGTCATTAATTTCAAGATATCTTCCTCAAGATTTTTTGTAAGATCTAACAATTTGTACTTACCAGGAGCACAAGCTACAATAATTCAGACTGCAAAATTGAAAGTTCAGCATAACAATCAATTTCATCTGTATTTGACAACTCAAGAAGTTCAAACTCTTTTAAACAGCCTACAGCAAGCAGATTTGACTAAATGCAAGTAATAATTGAGAGGAAGAATATTAGTTGGTGAAGGCCATGGGTTGGAAAAATAGGGTGATCTGGCACAGTGTAATGGTGCCAGTAAAGAAATTGAAAGGCTCTGTTCTGAGGGGTCACAACAACTGAAACCTGTAAGAGCAGATAGGGGGGGGGGTGGAGGAGTTTGACATATGGTGGTGTTATCATGGAAACAAATAGGAGAATTAGTACCACCAAGGTGGTTAGATGGGTAGCTTCTTGATAAAAAAAATTCTGAAGAAGTTCCACGAATGCATTGTGCACAGCAACACATCAGATGTGTGCAGATTTCTACAGGATGGAGCAGACTTGCACATATACAATATTGAGTTATCTGGTAGGTAGATAAATTAGTACAATCTGACTTCTTTTTAATTAACAGGGGAGAATCAGTTTAACTGCTGTATTAGATTTCTCACTTCCTAACTGCATGATTGCACAATTTGGTATTTGCTCATTTGTAGATTTTGGCTTAGCAGTGCAAATTATTCACTGCACAGTCGATATTGGTGCTTAGATTTACAATTAGTTCATTATGGTACTGCTCAATTCCACATTTATTTTTAGGATTTATGATACATCATACAACGTTTGCTCTTATCAATATATTTGGCCAAATGTATAGAAGCCTTAGCACAGCCGGATGTTTGCCTATTTGCATATTTGCACATTTCGACTTAGTAACATATATATTGCATACTACATATTGCATAGTTTAAATTGCTGCTCAGATTTGTATTTAATTCAACTTGGTACTTGTGGAATTGTACATTCTGTTTTAGGATTGTATATTGCTGTTTGCACTTAGCAGATTTGCTCTTCATTTGTGGGCGCAGAGTTCGATCAATTTTTGATCATGTCTAAAGTTGTTTTTACTTGTAAAGGCAAAGTGGTGAGATTTGACATTCATGTCCTTGGGAGACTGACTACCTAATTATAACTGATTGGCTTCATGACTTGCTACCCACTCATCTGCCATTTCTTGTCTAGTACTGCATTTTTAAAGCTAATAGCTGTCATTATGTTGTATATGGACTTTTTTAGCTTGGATTGGGAGTTAGTAATGAGGAATTCTGAATTTATCAATGTGTATGTGTTGATGTTGATGAATGAGAATTGATTATGAGAGTAGAAAATATGAGAATTAAATCAATTAATGTAAACATTCTGAACAATATGCGAGAAAGCCATGGAAAAATTGATTAATAGCTCCATTGGAATATATTTACGTTTGCTATTATGTCCTCACGAAAGATAATCCAGATACCCTAACACACATATGCAATCCAAGTCAAATCTAAAACAGTGAAAGTGCTAGCTTTCTATCACAAACCTGACAAATCCTTGGAGAGAGCAATTCCCAAATAAATGTTAATATATCTGTATTTTGACTAGATATAAAGTTGCAGCAAGGCAGGATTATTTTGCAATATCTTCTGATTACATTTTTTAGCAGTGTAAGTATCACCCAAATGGGTTTTGGACCATTCTATATTAAAATGTGTACTGCTGATGTTACAAAGACTCAGTCGACCTCTACATGGCACCTTAATTAATTTTGTTTCTAGAAAAAGAACTTTGGGTTTCAGAAGTCAAAACCAAAATAATCTAGTACCAGTAGCGGCTCGTGGTGGGAGTGCTGCGGGCGGAGTGGCGGGGGTGGAGCAGGGTGGGGTGTAGTAAACTACGGAATACAGCCCAACAGAGATAAGTAAACAAATAAATAAATAATCCGAATTTCATTGTGCGCGCTGCATCGCATTTGGCAATGCAGCGCGAGCAATGAAATTTGTTTTATTTATTTATTTGTTTACTTACCTCCGTTGGGCCGTATTCCACAGTTTACTACCCCCACCCTGATCCACCCATGCACCGCCCTGCAGCTCTCCCAACACGAGCCGCTACTGTCTAGTACTTTTAAAAGAATAAGGACAGATAGCATAGCCATGGTCTAGATGTTTTTAAAGCTGCTCGTAAAACTTTTCTAATAACTAAAGATATTGCAAATTGAAATAAAAATAAATTGATTCAAAGTGCGAGAGATTCAGGTCTAACAGGCATATAATAGGTACATACACATAAAGAATAGTGGAGGCTCCCAAGCTTTGGAGAAGACAAAACAGGATCAAAGAGATTATTATAATAAGAAGATGTACTTGAACAATAAAACTTACATGCAAAAAGTGTACAAGAAAGGTGAATATTTAGGAAGGCTTTTGGCATGGCGAGCATGTGACAAATGGGCTAACAATTAGGCCTGGGCAGTAAATTCCATTCCGCTCGTGGAATTTGCGGAATTTGGGCAATTTTGCATTCCGCGGAGACCGTGGAATTGCCCAAAATTCGACGATCCGCAACTTCGCGGAATTTTTCGCTTGTTCGCGCTTTCAAAACGCGTGTTTGCGAGATATTTCTCCCCGAGCATGCAAACAGCGTTCGCGAACAGGAAAAAAGCACCGTGAACTGGCCGAACAAGCAATTCGGCGTGTTCACTGAACTTTTGCGTGCTCACAGAGATTTTTTACTGTTTCGCAGAGCTTTGCATAGCGCGACTACGCAAATTCCGCCCACCCCTACTAACAATACGATTAAGGCACTTTTTGTCAGCAAACAAAGACTCCCGTTATTGATAGAATAATGATAGGACATATAATTTTACAGCACTTTAAGAGTATCTGCAGTTATCCACAAAAAAGTAGACATCAGTATGTTGCAGAACTGACTTCACTGCAAAAAATGGTAGAATCTCTTACACAGGTTAGAGATCCCAAATGTTTTTTAAAATCTTTATCTAATGGTACAACATGTAGAGAAGATGTGTACCTAGTGGAATTTGAAAAAAACTCCAAAAATCTTAACAAATACATGTTGAAGTCAGCCAAGAATACACTAGGGAGAGTTCCATTTTCTTTCGACTCAGGGGTCGTGGTCAGCTTTATTAGGAAATGTAACAATCTAGAGAATATAGATACACACAGGTAAGTAAGCCTTCTTAATACGGATTATAAATGAACAACTGAACTGCTGGCTAATATAATGAATCAGGTTGCAGGTTAACTGATCAACAATGATCAAAATGGATTTATAGCCGGCCAGCTATTTTAACAACCATCAGATTCCTGCACCTATGTGTTTTCTAGATGCCAAGAATGCATTTGACTTTGTACGCTGGAAATGTCTTTTTACTGTTTTAAAAGATTTTATGTTTTCCTCACAATTTATGATGGAAATATCTAATCTAGATAGAGGAGCAAAGGTCAGATTAATTTTGGGATCTGCATATATTGGAGAATGCAAAATGAAATGCGGAACTAAGCATGGGTACACGCTATCCCTCATTTTATTTGGTTATTGCTATAAGAAATGTAGCATGGATAAAAGCTGCTATTCAAAGGATGTCAAACATTAGACACCATGCAGACAACATTATGCTGTTTTTGAGTCCAGATCCAGTTTTACAGCAAAATGTCTTTAAAATGTTTGCACAACATTAAGAGATAGGGGCTATAAGATCAATAGACAGAACACATTATTTTATTAGGCAATTGTACTAATGATACCTTAGAAGTAGAGCTATTGTCCTTAATTAACAAGAGATCAAAATGATGTGTGAGGATATATGTGACTGCCAAATTAGGGGCCCGATGTAGGTAATTCTTATTTACCACTTCTTAAATACCGAATTTTACCGATTCGGTATTTCAGAAGTGGTAAATATGAAGGGGGGGGGATGTAGGTATTTCCAGATGTGTAAATACCGAATCTTTAAGATTCGGTATTTACCGAATCTGGAAATACCTAATCGGTATTTCCTATTGATTCCTATGGGCTGTGAAGCCCATAGGAATCAATGGGCAATACCGATTCTGTAATTACAGAATCGGTAATTACCGATTTTAGCAAGGTTGCAGGGGGTGTCACTTTGACACCCTCTGGCACCCCAAAAATAGGCTTGGGTGCCATGTGGCAGGCATACATGCCCCAAGGGCAGGTCTGCCTGTCATATGCCAGAGGTGTGCATGCACACATGTGCATGCACACCGGAATCGGTATTTTACCATCAAATTGGATTTGATGGTAAAATACCGATTCTGTAAGGCTTGTGGGACTCAGAAGAGTCCCACCTACATCTCAATATACCGAATCGGTAAAAATACCGATTCGGTATTTTACAGAATTGGTAAATTTACCGATCGGTAAATTTACTGATTCTGTAAAATTCAGGGCCCTACATACCATTTCTGAATTACCGGTCGGTAACGGCCGAAAATACCGATTTTCGGCCATTACCGACTGACCTACATCTGGCCGTAGATCATTTGCGCAATAGCAAATACCGATTCGGTAATTACCGAATCGGTAAAATTACCGAATTCACAAGGTGAACAGGGTGTCACTTTGACACCCTGTTGCACCCCTGTTTCAGGCTTGTGTGCCATTTGACACACATACATATCCTTAGGGCATGTCTGTGTGCCACATGGCACAGGTGTACATGCACAGATGTGCATGTAAACAGGGATTCGTTATTTACCATGTAATAGTATTACATGGTAAATACCGAATCCTGAAAGCCCTGTAGCACTGTTAACAATGCTACCTACATTTGAAAATACATATTCGGTAATTTTACCGATCGGTAAATTTACCGAATATGTTTGTTTTCAACACCCCTACATAACAATGTCCAAATACCGGTCGGAAACGGCTGAAAATAGGTATTTTCTGCCGTTTCCGACCGGTATTTGGGCACCTACATCTGGCCCAAAATTACTTAAATTAGAATGTTGATTCTACCACTGTTTAAGTTTGTGTTCCCTTTTTTTTTTTTACTTTTACTTCTTTTTCTGGATTGACAACGAACATTATTGGTCATGTAAATGTAAATGTGTGCTAGACTTGTAAAGCGCACAGCTGCCTGTAAGCGTCCCGGCGCTTGCTTAGGGAACCCGTCCTGGTATTCCCCGGTGAGAAACCCCGGCAGGGTGTCCACAAGGTGAAAGCCAGGCATCCCGCCGAGGGGCCGTAGTGGAGATTAAGCAAGCTATTGCCCAGAGTCGCAGAGTGTTACCCCGTGAGTTGAGTAGGCACCAGAGTGAGAATTGTCGAGTCCGTGGAATTTTGAGCCCAAGACCCGCCGAGGCGGGGAATCGAACCCTGGTCCACGGTCGATCTCAGCTTCCGGGTCTGCTGCCTCTAGCCACTGAGCCACGCTTCTCCATGAGATGTCAAAGGAGCTCCAGAAGGAGGGTATACTCTAATGGTTCTCTCTTACTTCTTGAATCATTTACAATTCATCCACATGAATATTCATTTGACTACTGATAGCATTAAGACACCCAAGTAGTCTGCCAAGGCTCTATTCTCTGCGCAGGGATGCTTAATATCCACACTTAGTCCCTTGTAATTATTCTCACCAAATACAGGATATAGATTATCCACCTTCTAGATGATACCCAAAAGTATTAAATACGCATGGAAATTATACAACTATCTCAAAGACATAAGATCTTACTTCCCTGACACAGAATTCACAACTAGCGTGCAGGTCCTTGTCCTTTTATATCTGCATTATGACAATGCTCTGTTCAAATGCATCCCAGAATTGTTCGTATTGAAAGAGATCTTCCACACTACTGCAAGCCTAGTCTAGGAACTGAAGAAATCTGAACACATATCGCATAGACATACACTGGCTGCCACTAGAAGTCTTCCTCTTCTTCAGAGACCACGTGCATCACATGAAGAGTAGTAGTAATGAACATCCTATCTTGATGAAATAGCTCAACCCCAACGATGGTCAAGGCATCACAATATGCAAAGACATCACCGATATTCAAAAAGAAGAACTGATAACTAAAAAAGCTCTCTCTCATTCCAATTATGGACCACCATTGTGAAATGTACCAAACTTGCTAATCACTCCAGTAGTTTAGAAAGTATTTGAAGGCACTACTCTTTAAGGAGCATTTAGTCTACCAATATGGGTAATCAACTCCAACGTCATCTGAGCCAAATGCAAAAACTACATTTTCCACATGGCTATGTAATTCCTAATCATCTACCTTGCTTGAACAAACACTCCGTTGCGCTCCATTCATATACTCTACACTGAAATCTGGGCTACATTCATACTCCATAGCTAACCTCCGCAGTACAAAAAACAAGCACTGGTAAAGCCAACAGGTCTGGCTTTGCTAAAATGCATGCACAGATGGACAACATTACAGCCAACATACTATTGAAGAGAGTTTGAAAATGCCTATTTTTGCATAGTCACCCTCAATTTCTAAGGACTGATTCTGCTGTTTTATTAACTATGCACACTAGGGTACTGCTGACCAGTCCCCAGTGTATGGGCTCTGGCCTCTAAAACTTGATAAAATTGGCTAATCACCAATTGGCATATTTAACTGTCCACAAAAGCTATAATATATGGTGCAGGAAACACATCCATAACATGGAAGTCATGTGTGACCAGTGAACTGCAGCACATATTAGGTCTGCAACAAGGCTGACAAGGAAAATACGGACGCATGCCTACATGTGTAACCTGACTGCTGCAACTTTTAAACCTGTAGGTGAAGTTGATAAAATAACCCTTTTTGACAGGAAGCAATTCTACTTTCTCATTATTATGTATTTCACCCCTAAGTAGGCCTAGTAGCCCACTAGCTAAGGTGCCTAGTAAAAGGGATGTCTGGGGGGTCCATGTGACCCTCTTACCCCTCCAGAGGCCTGCCAAATGGGGGCACACTGACAGTGCTTCTAGGTGGTGCACTGTCAGTGAGCCTCCTAACAGCTTCTTTGCCTCTGCTACCATGTCTGTAATGCAGCGTGGCTGCAGAGGCAAAGAGATTCTATCATTTACATGGGGCAAGCCCCCATGCAAGTGAGGAAACGCCCTATGATGTTAGCGCTGGGGCTTTATGTGCGCCAGCACTATCGCTATTCCAGAAGTGGACGCTCAAGTGTCTGCGGCCCCTTCTGCAATACCTAAGTGCCCCAGGGGCACGCCTAGCAGGCGCAAATGCCCATTGTGCCCCTGGGGCTATTCTGTAATACGGCCCCAGGTGTACATTATTGACACTATTTGTTTAACCAGTCAAGTGTCTGGACTTATTCCTTGTGATGGACTTTCATCCACATTTAATAACATTCTTTCTTACTTACTCAGAGAACATGCACACAGCCAACATATACAGCCACACAGCCACACACAATATAACTGGCCCACAGATATAGATAGGTTGCAGAAATGCACCTTATACAGGTGCCACTGCTCCAAGAGAAAACCTAAATGTATGCGCTACCAGCACAATGCCTATTTACATGTGTGGATGTATGACTGTACATGTTCCCTGTGTGTATGTAATCTGTGCTGATAAGTGTTTAATTCCATAGACTCTCACTAAAGGAGTTTCTATAATTTAGTGGGGGGGGACATTTTCAGAAAAATCTATCTTTGAGTCTATAGACTTATCATGGTAAAAAAAACTCCTTTTATTAAATCATAAACATCTTTGAGCGTATAATAAGCAGATTCAACATAAATACATATATTGTACACCTTATATTCAAAATATTTGCTTGTTCCGTGGTAGAGTTCCTTATACTTCAGAATCATAGCAAGAGCATACAGCCACAATAACAATGCCAATATGTGTTCCGCTGTATCAAAACTGAAACAGTGGGGGCGTGGCTTGGCGCCCGATGGTGATGGCGGCGCCTCAGTGAGGCTCCGTGCGGCTACGGGAGACGCTCTCCTCCCGCATCATCTTTTCCTGTTGTGGTGCGATATTTCTTCACCTGACACGCTCTGATGCCTATGAGCTGAGCTGGGACCCCTGTTCTGTTGCTCCGGCGCACCTTTTTGTTCACCGCGGGCAGTGAGCTGATCGCCGGTGGCACCGCGACCGCCATATTAGGTTCTGCCGCTATGTACGTACCTTTCTCTTATCGCCGAACCTAATGTCCAGTGCCTTCTTATCGCCGTGGGAATGCTGGTGACTTCACAAGACATAGGAGTCCTACACCTAACTCATGGCTGATGTTTCATGTTGCCTGGTCGACTTGGTGAGTCTTTTGTTATCGCGACTGCCATTTTGAGTCCCACAGAGCTCATTTCTCCTCACAACTGCGTTAAAAGTTTACCCTGCGCCACAGTTTGCTACCTGCATGGCTTTTCCGATGTTTTTGAAGATGTGGCTTTACTATTACCATTCAGCATTATGACTGCGTTTCTGACCTATGCTTGTAACAGATTACTTGTTGCTTCATTCTTACCGCGCACGTCATTTTGACTGGCTTAACGCCTTTTGACGCCTCCTCTGGGCTTCTTCCTGGTTGGCCTTTGAGGTACTCTGGCACTGGACGACTACTCCTTTGAGCTCACAGATGGTTTTTTAATTTTATTTTTATTTTAAAGGTGGCTCCGTTCTGTCCTGCTTTGCAGCGCTTTTGCCTTGTAGTTCCTGTTGCCCTGAATTGCCTCACTTCTAATCTGGCGAGACTACTCTGCATCTAGTGGGTTGCTTTGTTTGCTGCTCGCATTAAGACTCTACTTTAACTGCTGCAATTTTTCAGGGTGACTTTTTGTCGACATCGCACTTGGATTGCCTCCTTTTAATCTGCCATAACCAATTGAGCGATTTTGCCTGTTTCTTTGAGCATTATATGTTCTTGCTGGACTGACAAACTCTAGTTCATGCCTTATGGGAAGGATTAAGTCCATGGCACCTCCATCCCGTTCTACTAAGCCGACCATTATTAAGAACTCGAAAGTCTTTTCTGCATTTTCTAAGATAGAGGACTCCCACACCTCATCTGGCTCTGATACAACCATGGACCCTTCTTAACCTCCACCGGGGAAAACTACCACAAAGAGACTAAAGAAGGACCCTCCTTTGCCTCTTTCGCAGTCTGCGCCTGTCTCTATGGAGTTATTACTGAATGAAATCAGATCTTTCCGTCCTTTTCTGGAGGAAATTAGATCTCTCCGCCCTTTCATGGAAGAAACTAACATCAAACTCCAACATCTCTCGGACAATTGGTCACAAATGGAAACTAGGGTGGCCTCCGTCGAACACTCTGTTCAGTCACTTCAAGAAACTTGTTCCACGATATCTCACTTGAACTCTCAGGTGTCTGTTCTTCAACGACAGGTGGAGGAGTTGGAAAATAGAAACAGGCGGAACAACCTCCGCATTTATGGTCTGGCAGAGGGCCTTGAGGGGTCAGACTCACTCACCTTCTTTAAATCGTTTCTTCCCAAGCTGTTACGTTTGCCAGAGGGCACAACTCTCAACATTCAGCGGGCACATCGATTGGGCCGTCCATCTGCTTCTGCATCTTCCTCACAGAGACGTAGAGGTGTAATTCTCTACTTTCTGGAGTATACTGATCTCTTGAAGGTATTGTCAGCTGCCAAATCCATTCCAAACCTGGCGTGGTCTGGCTCTTCCTTATTTTTTGCTCAGGATTACGCAAGGGCTACTGCTAATTGTGGGGAGGCTCTTTTGGCCTTGAGGGAAGACCTTCGTGCGATGGGAGCGAGATATGCCTATATCAACCCTGTCTATTCAAGGTCACCTATAATAACAAAACTACCACTTATGAAGATCCAGTACGCCTCCAAATTTCATCAATGCGCATAAGACTTCTGCCATGGTTTCCTCTGGTCCTTCATCATCCGCCCCTGGATGAACTGTGGTTCTGCTGATTCTTTTACTGTTACTGCATTTTGCTTGACTACTCTTTAGGAGGTTTTCCCAGAATGTTGTTGCAATTTGTATCTCTTTTTCTTTCCTTCTTCTTTGCTCTTCCGGCAGTTTCCATATGATAGTTTTCATACTTTTTGCGTTGTGATGTTATCCACGGTTGTTTGTTATACTGGTTCGACTTCTCTTTTTATCCTAATTCCTTGTTTCTCTTCTTCATTCCCACAGGAACCTTTCCCTGTATGATGATGTCTCCCTGGTTCCCCGCCTAGCCGACCTCGGATGTGTCCCCTCACCCATGTGGCTCCATCCACCCTCCATTCCTTCTCATTCTCTTCTTCTGTAGGTATGTTCCCTTTTTGTCTCCTTCCTTCCTTTTCCCGTTTGTGCCTCATGCTGTTTTGCATCTTCGTTCCTGTGTTCCTTTTCCCTTATTTGTCCTCAGATTTTATCTCTGAATCTGTCCGTTTTGTTCTTGCTGTTGTCGCTATCTTTTCTTACCTATTGCTCTTTTGTCTTTCTCTCATTTTCTTCAGGCTTTTCTTCTCCCTTTTCTCCTTTACTCTTTCTCTTCTCCTTTTGACCTTCCTGCAACCTTATCTGCTTTCTATTTTACTCTTTATTCATGCACACTATTTTCTTCTCGTTCATCTCTCCCTTCTCTCCCTTCTATTACTTTTCATTATATCTTTCTTGTTTCCTGATTTACTCTCATTCATGGGTTTTTACCTTGGTTTCTTTTGTTATGAACTCATTGCATTTTTGTACATGTTATGTCCTTGAATATAACTTCTGCAATACCTAAGTGCCCCAGGGGCAAGCCTAGCAGGCGCAAATGCCCATTGTGCCCCTGGGGCTCTTCTGTAATACGGCCCCAGGTGTACATTATTGAAACTATTTGTTTAACCAGTCAAGTGTCTGTACTTATTCCTTGTGATGGACTTTCATCTACATTTAATAACATTCTTTCTTACTTACTCAGAGAACATGCACACAGCCAACATATACAGCCACACATCCACACACAATATAACTGGCCCACAGATATAGATAGGTTGCAGAAATGCACCTTATACAGGTGCCACTGCTCCAAGAGAAAACCTAAATGTATGCGCTACCAGCACAATGCCTATTTACATGTGTGGATGTATGACTGTACATGTTCCCTGTGTGTATGTAATCTGTGCTGATAAGTGTTTAATTCCATAGACTCTCACTAAAGGAGTTTCTATAATTTAGTGGGGGGGGACATTTTCAGAAAAAATCTATCTTTGAGTCTATAGACTTATCATGGTAAAAAAAACTCCTTTTATTAAATCATAAACATCTTTGAGCGTATAATAAACAGATTCAACATAAATACATATATTGTACACCTTATATTCAAAATATTTTCTTGTTCCGTGGTAGAGTTCCTTATACTTCAGAATCATAGCAAAAGCATACAGCCACAATACCAATGCCAATATGTGTTCCGCTGTATCAAAACTGAAACAATGGGGGCGTGGCTTGGCGCCCGATGGTGATGGCGGCGCCTGAGTGAGGCTCCGTGCGGCTACGGGAGACGCTCTCCTCCCGCATCATCTTTTCCTGTTGTGGTGCGATATTTCTTCACCTGACACGCTCTGATGCCTATGAGCTGAGCTGGGA
Source organism: Lissotriton helveticus (assembly GCF_964261635.1). Classification (NCBI taxonomy): domain Eukaryota; kingdom Metazoa; phylum Chordata; class Amphibia; order Caudata; family Salamandridae; genus Lissotriton; species Lissotriton helveticus. Next base: position 560,927,993 of record NC_136063.1, read on the forward strand.
CCCCTGTTCTGTTGCTCCGGCGCACCTTTTTGTTCACCGCGGGCAGTGAGCAGATCGCCGGTGGCGCCGCGACCGCCATCTTAGGTTCTGCCGCTATGTACGTACCTTTCTCTTATCGCCGAACCTAATGTCCAGTGCCTTCTTATCGCCGTGGGAATGCTGGTGACTTCACAAGACATAGGAGTCCTCCACCTAACTCATGGCTGATGTTTCATGTTGCCTGGTCGACTTGGTGAGTCTGTTGTTATCGTGACTGCCATTTTGAGTCCCACAGAGCTCATTTCTCTTCACAACTGCGTTAAAAGTTTACCCTGCGCCACAGTTTGCTACCTGCATGGCTTTTCCGATGTTTTTGAAGATGTGGCTTTACTATTACCATTCAGCATTATGACTGCGTTTCTGACCTATGCTTGTAACAGATTACTTGTTGCTTCATTCTTACCGCGCACGTCATTTTGACTGGCTTAACGCCTTTTGACGCCTCCTCTGGGCTTCTTCCTGGTTGGCCTTTCAGGTACTCTGGCACTGGACGACTATTCCTTTGAGCTCACAGATGTTTTTTTTTTATTTTATTTTAAAGGTGGCTCCGTTCTGTCCTGCTTTGCAGCGCTTTTGCCTTGTAGTTCCTGTTGCCCTGAATTGCCTCACTTCTAATCTGGCGAGACTACTCTACATCTAGTGGGTTGCCTTGTTTGCTGCTCGCATTAAGACTTTACTTTAACTGCTGCAATTTTTCAGGGTGACTTTTTGTCGACATCGCACTTGGATTACCTCCTTTTAATCTGCCATAACCAATTGAGCGATTTTGCCTGTTTCTTTGAGCATTATATGTTCTTGCTGGCCTGACAAACTCTAGTTCATGCCTTATGGGAAGGATTAAGTCCATGGCACCTCCATCCCGTTCTACTAAGTCGACCATTATTAAGAACTCGAAAGTCTTTTCTGCATTTTCTAAGATAGAGGACTCCCACACCTCATCTGGCTCTGATACAACCATGGACCCTTCTTAACCTCCACCAGGGAAAACTACCACAAAGAGACTAAAGAAGGACCCTCCTTTGCCTCTTTCGCAGTCTGCACCTGTCTCTATGGAGTTATTACTGAATGAAATCAGATCTTTCCGTCCTTTTCTGGAGGAAATTAGATCTCTCCGCCCTTTCATGGAAGAAACTAACATCAAACTCCAACATCTCTCGGACAATTGGTCACAAATGGAAACTAGGGTGGCCTCCGTCGAACACTCTGTTCAGTCACTTCAAGAAACTTGTTCCACGATATCTCACTTGAACTCTCAGGTGTCTGTTCTTCAACGACAGGTGGAGGAGTTGGAAAATAGAAACAGGCGGAACAACCTCCGCATTCATGGTCTGGCAGAGGGCCTTGAGGGGTCAGACTCACTCACCTTCTTTAAATCGTTTCTTCCAAGCTGTTACGTTTGCCAGAGGGCACAACTCTCAACATTCAGCGGGCACATCGATTGGGCCGTCCATCTGCTTCTGCATCTTCCTCACAGAGACCTAGAGGTGTAATTCTCTACTTTCTGGAGTATACTGATCTCTTGAAGGTATTGTCAGCTGCCGAATCCATTCCAAACCTGGCGTGGTCTGGCTCTTCCTTATTTTTTTCTCAGGATTATGCAAGGGCTACTGCTAATCGTGGGGAGGCTTTTTTGGCCTTGAGGGAAGACCTTCGTGCGATGGGAGCGAGATATGCCTATATCATCCCTGTCTATTCAAGGTCACCTATAATAACAAAACTACCACTTATGAAGATCCAGTACGCCTCCAAATTTCATCAATGCGCATAAGACTTCTGCCATGGTTTCCTCTGGTCCTTCATAATCCGCCCCTGGATGAACTGTGGTTCTACTAATTCTTTTACTGTTACTGCATTTTGCTTGACTACTCTTTAGGAGGTTTTCCCAGAATGTTGTTGCAATTTGTATCTCTTTTTCTTTCCTTCTTCTCTGCTCTTCCGGCAGTTTCCATATGATAGTTTTCATACTTTTTGCGTTGTGATGTTATCCACGGCTGTTTGTTATACTGGTTCGACTTCTCTTTTTATCCTAATTACTTGTTTCTCTTCTTCATTCCCACAGGAACCTTTCCCTGTATGATGATGTCTCCCTGGTTCCCCGCCTAGCCGACCTCGGATGTGTCCCCTCACCCATGTGGCTCCATTCCCCCTCCATTCCTTCTCATTCTCTTCTTCTGTAGGTATATTCCCTTTTTGTCTCCTTCCTTCCTTTTCCCTTTTGTGCCTCATGCTGTTTTGCATCTTCGTTCCTGTGTTCCTTTTCCCTTATTTGTCCTCAGATTTTATCTCTGAATCTGTCCGTTTTGTTCTTGCTGTTGTCGCTATCTTTTCTTACCTATTGCTCTTTTGTCTTTCTCTCATTTTCTTCAGGCTTTTCTTCTCCCTTTTCTCCTTTACTCTTTCTCTTCTCCTTGTGACCTTCCTGCAACCTTATCTGCTTTCTATTTTACTCTTTATTCATGCACACTATTTTCTTCTCGTTCATCTCTCCCTTCTCTCCCTTCTATTACTTTTCAATATATCTTTCTTGTTTCCTGATTTACTCTCATTCATGGGTTTTTACCTTGGTTTCTTTTGTTATGAACTCATTGCATTTTTGTACATGTTATGTCCTTGAATATAACTTCTTGGAATGTTAAGGGTATCAATTCCCCAATTAAGCGTCAACGCATTTTATCTTACCTAGCCAAATTGGATGTTGATATTGCGTTTCTTCAGGAAACTCACCTTTCTGATATAGAATCCGCTAAGCTTAAGAGGGGTTGGGTGGGTGAAGTTTTTTAATCGCAAGGTGATGGTAAACGCAATAGTGTTGCAATTCTCTGTCGCAGGTCCCTCACTTTCACAGTCGTTTCCCAAGAATCTGATACTCTTGGCAGATGGACGCATGTCAGACTATCGCTTAGAGGTGTTCCAATCTCTCTCCTTAATGTTTATGGTCCCACTAATGGTGAACCACTTTTTTGGGCTGAGTTCTCTCCATGCATCACCCAATTTATGGATGACAATTTCATCCTTGCGGGGGATTGTAATCAACCTATTGATCTGTTCATAGATAGGAAATTTGATGCCACCTATGTCCCCACTAAATCGCACAAACTTTTTACCCAAGCTATATCTCAACACAAGCTTGTCGACTCTTGGCGACTCTGCAACCCAACTGTGCAGGAGTTCACCTTTTACTCACCGTATCACCGTTCCCAATCACAGATTGACTACATTTTTGTTTCCCATTATCTTGCTCAAACGCTTACTACGGCGGAAATTGGTCTGATTCTGCTCTCGGATCACGCCCCTGTTGTAGTCAACCTTGATGTGCTCCCTAAGGTTGAGGGGCCCAGGTGATGGCGTTTTAATAATGCCCTCCTCTTGGATCCCAAGTTCTCCACCTCCTTCACTGCCTTTTTTGATGAATTTTTTCTGTTTAACGATGTTCCGCCCATTTCGAAACATACTGTCTGGGACACTTTTAAGGCAGCAGCGCGCGACTTCATTATTAATTACGTTGCAAAGAAACGCAGGACTGCTCGCCAATTCACTAAAACCCTCCTTCTTGACATTAAGCGATTGGAACACGCCTATTTCACCTCACATTCCAAAGATAGTCTGACAGCTCTGGTCGCTGCTAAGCTTCAATTCAACAAAAAATCTACTGAGGATGCTTCCTTGTATTTACTTAAGTCCAGTGCTAAGTTTTATGGTGGTAGGAACAAAGCTGGGAAAATTCTTGCCAATTACTTGAAGGTTAAGCATAACAAGATGAATATTGACTCTGTTTATGACAGCAATGCACACTTACAGCACAAAGATGCCGACATCCTTGCTACATTCTCCCGCTTCTACGAGACTTTATACACCTCTGACACCCAATCATCTCCTCATTCTCTCACTCATTTCTTCTCAACTATTCACACACCTGAACATTTCCCTCTTGATCTTTCCTCTTTGGAAACTGACATCTCACAGAAGGAATTGCTCACCGCGCTCCAGCGTCTTAAACTTAACAAAGCTCCTGGCCCAGACGGTTTCACCGTTGAGTTTTACCTTCATTTCTCCAAGTTACTGATCCCGAAGTTGCATTCCCTTCTCCATTCCTTTGCTGAATTAGGTGCCTCCTCAGGGTCCTTTTAGGACGCACACATTTGTATAATACCCAAACCTGGAAAAGATGTGCAACATTGTAAGAACTACAGACCTATATCCCTTAATATTGATTACAAAATCTTCGCCAAGTCATTGGCGATAAGGCTAGATCATCTGCTTCCTGACCTCCTAGGAAAAGAACAATCCGGCTTTGTTAAAGGTCGTTACATCACTGACAACACCAGGCTTTTATTTAACATATTGTCAAAATCATCACATCTCCAGCACTCCCTCGCGGCGATAGCCCTAGATGCTGAGAAGGCATTCGATAGGGTTGAATGGCCTTATCTCTTCCACACTCTCGGATGGTTTGGGTTTGGCCCTAAATTTATTTCCCTAGTTTCATTGTTGTATTCACACCCGCGGGCTGCTGTTTATGCTAATGGTCAAATCTCCCCCTACTTTGACCTTGGCAGAGGAGTCCGCCAAGGATGCCCCCTCTCACCTTTTCTTTTTAATCTCGCTTTAGATTCTTTCTTGTCCAGGTTACGCCAGAACCCCGACATTAATGGCTTTCAGACCGCGGAATCCTCCATTAAACTTGCTGCCTACGCAGATGAAATTTTACTTTTCATCTCGAATCCCACTGTCTCCATCCCTGCTTTCTTGGAGGAAGTACGGAATTATTCCTCAATCTCTGGTTATCTGCTCAATAATGATTAGTGTGAGATCCTTCCCCTGACAAAATTCACCTTTAAACCTGACTTTAGCGCCTCTAATTTTACCTGGAGCCCTTCCCACATTAAGTATTTAGGTTTGCACATCACCCCTTCCATCCCTGACACTGGTCCCTTTGCCTTACTAAGTGCATTCAGAAAATATCCGACCTTGCAACCAGGTGGCATCCTCTTTACCTGTCTTGGTGGGGTTGTTTGAATACCATTAAGATGATGGTTTCCCCCATTGTTCTATACACACTCTCCAATATCCCCGTCTCTATCCCAGCCAACTTTTTAAAGAAAATTCATTCAGTCTTGTCCTCCTTTTTATGGCATAACAAAAAACCCAGAATGTCCCTTGCTAGGCTCATTTGCCCCGCTTCCGAAGGAGGAGTTCATTTTCCGGACTTCCCTGCTTACCATAAGGCTTTTTCATTACATCAAGCTTCCTTTTGGTTACAGGACCCTGATTCTCCCTGTCCTCTGTGGACCAAGGTTGAGCGCCTCTTTCTCATCCCTTTCTCCTTTGCTGAATATCTCTCTTTTTCACGCAAACCTCCTCGATTCCTACTCTCATTCATAAATTCACTGTTAAACTCCTCTTATCCTCTAACCCTCCTCCCCCCGCGAATATTGCTGATTTCCTCTCATCCACTATTTGGCATAATAAATATCTTTTAATCCGAGGTAAACCCTTTTACTGGAAATCTTGGAGGTCCAAGGGATTGCTCTGGATATCGCAGCTTTTCTCACAATCCACCTTTATGCCTTTCCACACCCTATGTTCCACCTTTGATTTGCCCTCCTCCTTTGCTCCCAAATATCTTCTCCTCAAAGCAGCGGTCATGGAGGTTTATACAAGACTCTTGCAGGTGACCCCTCCTCCTATTTCACCTGACCTTACCCTCCAACTTCATTCTATCCTACAAGCTCTTCCTAAAGCTTCTGTTATTTACAAGCACCTTCATGCACATACACTCCCCAGACCCAAGTCCCAGGTGGAGGAGTATTGGCAAAATTGTTATTGTTAACTTTGGTTTCTATAGCGCCAACTCACCGACAGGTCTCAGGGCGCTCACGACCGAAGGACAACACAGCTCTTTAACAGATCGATGAATCAGTAGCGTGCAACAGACTAGTGTAAAACCAAAACCTCTCTAAATAACAGTGTTTTTAATAATTTCCTGAAACGTAGGAGGTTACCTTCTTTACGAAGGGACTCAGGTAATTTGTTCCAGATTTGGGGAACTAAAACTGAGAAAGATCTTCCACCCTTCGTTGCCAGTTTAAACCGTAGGCAAACTAGCAGCTGAGCGTCAGATGACCTCAGCCTTCGTTCAGGTTTATGAATCTCCAGTCGTTCCTTAATATAGGCAGGTGCTCGGCCATAAATCGCCTTATGGGCTGTACAGAGGCTTTTGCCTAATAGGAAGCCAATGGAGGCTCTGCAGCAAGGGGGAGACGTGGGACCTTCTTGGAAGTCTGAAGATGAGTCGTGCAGCATCGTTCAGAACAAACTGCAGTCTATTTGTCAGATTTTTCGGTAGACCTAAATAAAGAGCATTTCGTAGTCCAGCCTCGAAATAATTGTAGCAGAAACTACAATACGAAGCATGGATGTGGAAAGAAGGGGAGCTAGTTTGCGCAGTTGTCTAATTAGACCGTTACAGGTCCCCACAACCGACGAGATCTGATTAGCCATTGACAATTCGCTGTAAATCTTAATGCCAAGGCTTTTCACCTTGTCACAGGGTGTTGGGGTAGGACCTAATTCTTGAGGCCAATATAGGTCACTCCATGGCGAGCTTATGGACGAGACCACTAACACCTCAGTTTTTTCATGGCCAGTATCTCTATGGGACAAGATTTGGACAAAAGTTCATAAAACCTCTAGGGCGGCGTCCTTGACACAATCTATGTTTTTCATATATAACCGATTGTTTCAGACTCCTTCTACCCTTCACAAGCGATTCCCAACCACCCCAGATGTATGTTGGTCTTGCTCCTTACCTAATGCCACTCTGTTTCATATGTTGTTCCTCTGCAAGAATGTACATGCCTTTTGGTTACAGGTTTGGGCACAAATTAATGTTATTTTTCACACTTGTATTCCCTTCTCTCCCACCCATATCTTTTTGGGAAGTCTTTCTCCCTGTTGGGATGAGACTGATCTCTGTGTTCGTATTGTTGATTTACTACTGGCTGTTGCGTTTCAACAAATTACTATTAATTGGAAGTCTTCCTCTACCATTACTTTCAAAGCATGGTGGTATAATGTTTGTCACAATCATAGGCTTGATATTGCTTTTGTTTTTCCTGCCCGGATGGCATCTAAACGTGCAGATTTATGGCTTCCTATTACGATGTATTTGGATAATTGTACCACTCGTTCCTTTTGTCTGCGACCTGCTCAGCAGGAGGTTTCCAAACCCTCTTGATGCCCTTTTCCATTCCTCTTTCTTTGTTAACATAATTATCTGCATAACCTCATTTGCATTTACATTTCTTGTATAATTACTGCACCTTTTCTTTTTACTTTTTAATGCCCATGATAAGTTTATTGTCGTTCTTTCAACTCCATGATGTATTCTGATTTTTCTTCCTGTGCTTTCCCTTCCCTCCCCCTCCTGTTTCCCCCCTCAATTCTTTTACTGTATTTTGTATTCATACCTTATATTATGATTAATAAACTTTTATTGAACTAAAAAAACTGAAACAATGCTTCTTCATAGCATCAAGGTAGCCATAAACAAAGATTACGGCATGATCTCTTCTCCCTTCCCCTCAATCATCACCCTCCAAAAAGAGCACAGCTGTTTAAAACATTTTAAAAGAATTTACGTGAGTATTGCATCATTTTGTAGGCGAATGCACCACACATGATCGCACCTAGAAAATATTGTTTTCCCTTTTTAATTAATGAGCTAAGTTAGGTCTGTAACTAAAACGAAAATACCACACAAAAAGTGTTTTTTTGTTTTTTTAATTTAAAGCAAGGTTTTTTTGGAAATGGAAGCAATGGGGAGGAGCCAAAACAGCAATGGGAGGGTGGTTATGAAAGCCAAAGCAACACTCGGAAGGGTGGAACGGATGGGAAAGCAGCATGGTGGTTAAAGGCAGGGGGCTGAGGTGAGGGGAAGCAACACAGAGAGTGCAGGGTCCAACGGGAACAAGCCACATGTGTGCACAACCGGGATGGGGGGGAGAAGCACTCAGGCGACAGAGAGCAACCAGGAATTGCAGGGGAAGAGAAGTAAATGAAAAAAATGTTCTCATTGAAATGAATTCTTGCAAAATGGCTGGCTTATTTTATAATGCATGTATGTGATTTATTTAGGCATTGACGAACAGCTAATTTTCTTGTTGCCTTGGGAGTGAGAGGAAAGGGCAGGAGACACGAGGGGCAGAGTCTGTCATCACTGGACTGGGTAGAGGAGCTCAGACTCCCCATTGGGTCATAACGATTTGCATAAAGTTGACTTATATTTAGAAGATAAGAGATGAATTGGAAAAAGCTGCATATTTAAGGGTGAAGTGGCAGTTGAAGGATTGGTACCCAGACGTTCAGATTATCAGGAGACCTATTCTAGTGCTTTTGACTGTTCAGCACGCTACAGCGTAATAACTGTGGTAAAAAAAAGCTGAATATATCTGTTCTCAAAGGTAGAAATCACTGCGAAAAATGCTGCAGATGATCGTTTGCCAAAAAAGGAAAATTGCAATGCTAAAGTAGTGTGAAAAAAAGAATGGCGCCTCATTTATATTACTACTGGAGTGCTGTCACTGCTCTTCCTACACATAGCAATGATTTTTTTTTGCCATCCTACTCTTGCACAGCAAACAATAGGCCCTGACAAATGATTTGTTCTTCATACGCTCAGATGTAAAAGAGTCCCTAATGGGTTGCAGTGGAAGCACTTCACAGGAGGTGGAACATAACTTCAAATAGCCAAATGCTGTTAGGTGAAAAAGAAATGCTATCCTGTCAGGAGCCAAGCTGTGACTGGCAGTGTCTCCAAGCAATGGATGACGAGCGCTGACACAACGAAGCCAAAGGTTCTAGGAGGCTGACCCAAAATCGACTCACTGTGTGCTAGATACAGTGTCCTAGCAGGCAACCGAGCTGGTAAGCCAGATCTACAAAGCACCATTGGAAGTAAGCAATAGTATAAAATACGTTAATCTTTCTGGTTATTACTTCAGAGAGAGGATGGTGTTCTATTCTCTTTCCGTTCATAATAACCTAATAGGCCTTCTAATGTGTCAACCAGAACATAAGAACCTTTTATTCCAAAGTTGAGAGATGCTCCCCTTACTTCACCTAGGGAATATCTGATCCATAGCTTTACGTTGTGATCTATAAGCTACAATTTTTCGGTCTGGCCTTGAGACATCCTTAGCTGTCTGCCCAGCCTCATGTTTTCCAAAGAGATTCATTATACACATACATACATTTAAACATAAATAAAAGGGCCCTAAGTCAAACATCTTCATCCATTGGTCTATCCAAGTGTCATGCACATTTTGCTTCTAGCCGCCGAAGAACACAGCATAGTGCAAAAGGTTAGCCCACTTCATCAAGTGAGTGTATTGCAATGTGAGTGATAAAAAAGATTTGCCTGATGACGTGCACAGCTACCTGAAAAGAATGGCACTTCATTGCAAGAAATTGTGTCTGTGGTAGCACATATATTTCTATACATCTATAACATTTTATTACATACATTTGTACAAAATGGCCAGAGCTGTTCAATTTCCCAGTAATTGTCTCTTCAATCTTAAGATTTTCATTATTCTTCAATAGTCTTAGTTGTTTTATTTCATATTCGATTGTAATCAAATGTTGTATTCAAATGCCATGAATGGGTCACATGAAAAATATAAGAACCTGGACAATGATTTAGAGTCAGATACTTTTTTGTCCCTTGATAATATAGAAGCTTTCTTTATTTCTTAAGGTCTTAAACCATTTTTTTATAAAGTTTGATTTTATTGAAGAAAGCAAAAGGGGAAAAGGGAAGAGATAGGAAAAAACTGGAAAATGGATATGACAATAGAATACATCTTAAAGGAAAACATCAGCAAATATAAAATACATATAGGAAAATAAATAATGCATTAAATTCATAATAAGCAAATATAATGAGCATGAAAATAACATGAACAAAATAAATATGTAGAAAGCATATACACCGTAGTGAATATTGGAGATTAAAATGTGAGGGAAAAGGCAAAAGGGGATTTATGGTGGTTTGCGTACTTCAACTATATCAGGATCCAAGGAAGAGCCCACTGGAGCAGAGCAGGAAAGATAAATTACCAGAGGAAGCCAAATGAGGTCCCTTTTAATCGCCAGGGAGATGGGGGACACATAGTTGGTATCTAGTTGATGGTTAAAACAGACTGCATTCCACCAAGAGCGATATGAAACATTCATAGCATGTTTCCAATTAGAAGTGACAATGTGGAAAGCAACAGCTGTCAAGAGGTCAAGGAGCTGGTAATGGCGGGAAGATTGAGGGAGAGCAGGTGAGAGAGAACCTAGAAAAATAAGAGAAGGGGAGTGGGGAATCTGAAGATGGAAAATCTTTTGTATTCGAGTCCAAACTGACTTTCAAAATTGGGATATAGGTGGACAATAAAACAGCATGTGCTTGAGGTCAGCAGAGGGACAAGGGCAAGACCAACATGTAGAGGGAATCTCTGGTGAAAAACGAGATAGAGCAAGAGGGGTAAGTAAGGTTCTAGTATAAATAAAGTATAAAGCTTGGGTAGTGTGAGCAGCTCTAGAGGTCATATGAAGTTTGGACCAGATTTTATCCCAGAGAAGAATCGACCAGTCCTGAGAGAGATCAGATTCCCACGCTGTTTCAATTTTGGATTTTACTCTAACCACCGTATAACGGAAAGAATTATAAAGGGAAGATGCAGAGGGTGAAGATCCTATTAATGCGGAAGTGGACTGGCGATGCAAAGGAATGTCACCTGAAGGCGGTATTGACTGGAGGTAAAGAATGAGAGCAGGGTGAAGCAAATCATATTGGGAACGAGCACTAGAGGGTAATGAGAAAGAGCATTTAAGTTTCAAAAAAGAGAGAGGGATACCATGCGAGAGCAGTTGAGAAATCCAACACAGTCCTCGAGAGTGCCAGACTTTCTAATAGATGGTGCGATCGCGAATTTTAAGGAGTGAATTATACCAGATAGGTTGTTCATGAGAGGAAAGAAGGGAAGGGTACGACGAGGATAAGAAGGGGTGAAGGAGAGTACAACAGTGAGAGATAATAGGAGTATGAAGGCGGGCTGGGTAAGACGTAAATGATAAGAGTTCACGGAAATTGAAAGGAGAAATAAAAGAGGATTCCATGGTTAGCCAGATAGGGGGATGAAAGGGAAGGTCAGAAGAGAGCCAACGTGTCGTTTGTTTCAGAGAAAAAGCTCGATGATACTCTCTGAAATCAGGAAAACGAACACCGGCATGAGCCTTGTCTCTTCGTAGAGAGGCGATAGCTATTCGAGGACGTGTACCATTCCACAGGAATTTTAATAGCAAAGAGTCTATCTTTTTGAAGTAAGAAACTGGAATACGCATTGGGAGCATAGAAATAGTGTATAGAAGGAGAGGAGAAAGCATCATCTTTATAGAATTGAGCCGACCCCACCAGGACAAAAAGAGTGGATGTCAACGTGAGATAGCTGTTTCCATTTTCTTAGAAATGTAATCAAAATTCAACTTAAGAGTTTCAGAGAGAAGAGGAGCAAACCAAACACCCAAGTACCTAATTTTGGATGGTTGCCATGAGAAGCCAGACTGCGCAAAAAGATGTTTCTGGCAGAGAGGATTTAAAGGGAGGATTTCACATTTATCAACGTTGAGACGATAGCCAGATACCGCAGAGAAAGAAGAGACTAGCTGAAGAAAGGGAGGAAGAGAAGAGATAGGGTCGGAGCAGTAAAAAAGGATATCGTCCGCATATACCGAGAGCTTAACTTGGCGAGAATCAAAGTGAAATCCAGATATATCATCATCCTGACGGATCTTAGTAAGAAAGGGTTCTAAGGCAAGAACAAATAATAGAGGGGATAAAGGGCAACCTTGACGAACACCTCTGTGTAGAGAGAAATAATCCGAGGTCATGCCATTAACAAAAATGGAAGCTTGAGGATTAGAATAGAGTAAGGAGATAATGGAGATGAAATTAGGAGGAATGTCAATCCAGCGGAGAGCCTGAAACATAAAATTCCACACAATCTTGTCAAAAGCTTTCTCCACATCCAAAGAGAAAGCTGCAAGAGGAAGATCTGACGACGAAGCTCTGCTGAGAATGTTAAGGAAGACTCGTGAGTTGTCGAAGGAAAGACCGCCCTTAACAAAACTGGATTGCTCAGGACCGACTAAATCCGGCAAGAGAGGATCCATTCGCAATGCCAGAATCTTAGCTAGTATCTTATAATCCGTGTTAACTAGGGATATCGGGCGATAATTCTTGCAAAGAGAGTGATCCTTATCATCCTTGGGAATTAAACAAATTAAGGCCTGTTGGAAAGAACCGCTCGAAGACCCCGAAGCAAGAAAGGACTGAAATAAGAGTAGAAGTTTAGGGAGAAGGAGGGAAGCAAAATTACTATAAAATTCGATGGTAAAGCCGTCCGGGCCGGGAGCTTTCCCATGTCGTAATTTAGAGACAGCGTGAGAAATTTCGGAAAGTGATATGTCCTTGTCTAGAGAATTGAGATTAGCATGGGACGTCGGAGGAGAGGGAAGAAACTGGAAATAAGAAATAAGATCGGTAGAAGAAGGAACCTGCTCAGGGGTATAAAGATTATCGTAAAACTTGACAAATTTGGCAAGAATTTCTTTGTCCTTAAATCGTGATTCACCGGAAGAAGTCCGTATGGATTCAATCTTTGTACGCTCCTTCCTAATTTTTAAGTAATTAGGGAAAAGTTTCCCCATCTTATTCTTACCACCATATTATTGAGAATTACATTTTAATAACAGGTTAGATGCCACTTCAGTTGTGAACTTGTTGAAGGAGATTTTCACATCAATACGTTTTTTAAGGGAAGAGTCTGAATTGGAAGAGTGAAAATCTAGTTCTAAGCGCTTAATATCAGCCAGAATTTGAGCCGATTTGGCCTCGCTGAGTTTCTTCCGCCTTGCTACAATATTGATGGTAAAACCTCTAGAAGCCGCTTTGAAGGAGTCCCAAACCATAACAAAAGGGGAGTCAGGGATATGGTTAAGAAGGAAAAATTCCGTAGCAAAGGTGGTGAATTCAGAACAAAAAGTGGGGTCAAGGAGTAGTGCATTATTGAATCTCCATCTGCCTGAGTGGGGAGAAAACGGAAGAAGATCTAAGTCCACAAAGACAGGGGCATGGTCAGAGAGGAGAATGGAACCTATTTCAGAATGGATGGCGTGTTGGGACAGGCATTTGCTCAGGAAAATGTGATCGATGCGAGATTGGGATTGATGGGGGGGAAAAGAAACTATATTCTCTAAGATCGGGGTTACACAGTCTCCATATATCAACTAACGCGTTGTTCTGAGTAGTTTTGACAAATTGAGAATGCATCTTGGAGGGCATAAATTTGACTTTCGAATGGCGGTCAAGGAAGGGATCCATAATTTGGTTGCAATCCCCACCAAAAAGAATGTAATCCCCAGAGAAGGAAGTTAATTTTTCGGAAATAGAGGGCCAGAAAGATCTGTCAACACCAGTAGGGGCATATACGTTAAAGAGAGTAAGAGGAATGTTATCAATGAGCAAATGAACAATGACCCATCGACCATTAACATCACATTCGTGAGAAACCGACGAAATTGTAACTTTTTGTGCAACAAAATAACAACACCATTCTTCTTGTCAACAGTGGGGGAGCAGAAAACATGACCCACCCAACAACGTTTAAGTTTTAAAGCCTCTGCCTCCGAGAGATGAGACTCTTGTAGGAGGGCAACATCAGTTTTGAGTCTTTTAATGGGATTATTCAATCCCTTAATGTTCCATGTCCTTACACGGAATGGAACGGCAGAAGCAAATAACTAGCAACATCATGCTCATTAAAAGCAGAAGCAAAGAAGAACTTGGAAAAATGTATAACTAACATTGTGGGAGGGAGATTAGAAGAAAGAAAGAAAGAAGAAAAGAAGAAGGAAGTAAAGAGAGAAGAAATGATTGCTACGACAATACTGGACCAGAAAGAAAAGGGAAAAAAGGAGATGAAGGGGAAACGAGAAGAAGGAAGAAAACTGAGAAAGAGGAGAAAGGAAAGGGAAGAAAGAGACTGAAAGAAAGGCGAAAGGGAAAGAGGGAGAAAAAAAAAGAAACAAAAGAGATCAAGACGACAGTACATGTCCAAAACGAACGACTGAAAGACATACTTACGAGCCGGAAAAACGCAAACGAGGACTGGGCTGGTGGCGCCAAGAGGAATACGACGGCGACAACATCAAGAGCGAGCACCAGACCTCTATTAACCACAATTCCAAAGGGCAGCATACAGAAACAGTAGGATATGTTGGGGATGAAAAAGAGAGGGAGGCATCTGTAAATAGGAAACAGGAGTGAATATATGAGATGAGGAAGAAACCTGAAAGGGGAAGAAGTTAGACATAGGTAAAATACATAGGGGTAAAATGACAACACTCAGAAAAACTACACATAAAGAACAAATTCAGCAATATTGAAGAGTCCTTAGGTCCAATCAAACCGGTCTGGAAACGTCCATAACATCAGGATTATGTTGACGAACGAATGCTTGTAGGACGGCAGGATCATCATAGGTGGTGGTTTTGTCTTTGTATGTAACCTTGAACAGACAGTGGTGAAGAAGACCATATCGAGCATTAAGGGCCCTGAGTTGCGGGCGCAAGTCCAGGAACCTCCTCCGTCTATCCGCAGTAGCCTTGGAGACATCTTGAGACAAATACAAACGATGACCTTCCCATAAAATTTGCTTCTTGAGTTTAGCGGCTGAGAGAACCTGCAGAAGATCAGTGTATTGGAGGAACAGCATGATGACACCTCTAGGTTTGGTAGAGACTTTAGAACCAAGGCGGTGAACCCTCTGAATGTTGATGGAGGCTAAGAACGGAGCATCCAGGATCTTTGAGAGAAAGGATTGAAAGAACACAGTAGGATTGGACCCTTTTGTAAGTTCAGGAAGACCGTACAAGCGGAGGTTGTTCCTCCGATTTCTGTTTTCCAAATCCTCTGTCTGTTTCTTAAGTAGAAGGACCTCAGCCTCCAGAGTAGGGATGCGAGAGCCTAAGGATTGAAGAGACTCCTAGATTGCTCCAGGATGAGGACACGGGCGTCCATGGAAACCCACATGTTTTGCATGGCCTGCATATTTTTATGGGTAGCCTCCATCAAAGGTTTCAGAGCTCTTAATTTTTCTAGAATAAGGTCCATGGACGAAGATGATGAGGCACTACTAGGAGAGGGAGGATCCTTTTTAAGACGTTTGGTGGAGGCTAAAGTGGAAGATATTATGCCGCCATTTTGAGATTTAGGGATAGCGCCATGAATTATGTCGGACTTTGACATTGTGCTTTCGTCCATATCCTGAGGTGGAGAGTCCGAATCTGAGCCGACAGGTAATTTAGTGGTCGTAGAAAGCTTCAAGTTGCGGAGCTTCCCCATGCAAGACTCAGAGAAACCGTTGAAAAGGGAAGTAACTGAGCAAAAAGTAGAGACCAGAAGTTCAGCAGTGATCAAGCAGGAGAGAAACCTGATGTACGTACTTGATGAGGAAAGCAGAAATGCAATAAAATCCTTACAAGCGGAGAAACAGAGCTCACAAAGTCCTACTTCTGTAGAAAAAACATTTTATTCATGTAAATGAGCGTAGGGACTTAAATATCCGTAGCCAGCTGAAGATGCAGAAAGGAGAATTGAGAGTACAAAGAAAGGTCAAGCATTAGAGGCAAAAAACTGAGGAGGCATATTGGTGAATGCGGTATGCATGAATAGCGCGACAGGTGATAGGGTCACAAGACCTGGTTGCATTGGAGAAACGAAGTACCAAGGAGCGCAGGTACAAGTAAAAGTCAACATAGACGTCATTCCTCATTTAAGGCTCTGTAAGATAGGAGAGAGTGTATCCAAACATCCTAGGAGCGTATTTGGAAGAACAAAGTGCATAGCACCTAAAATGGCGGCTGGGATGACTACGTCCGATTGCAGGCAAAAAATGGGCTAAAAGAACCTCCACTAGAATGCACGTTATAAGCAGGACTCACTGCTTGGTACCACAAGAATGTCGATTAGAGCAGGAACCTTGTGTGTAGCCATAAGAGGAGCGAACACCTCGTAGCTCGACGTGCACAATTCATACAAAATGGCGGCCTGGGCCGAATCGCCCGATCCGCGACGAGCAGAACCTCTGAAACTGCTTGAAAATCGGAAAAGATGAGGGTGCTGGGTTCACCTCATGTTCCCATCCCCAACGGAGTGTGTAGAAATACTGGACGTCTCGAGAAACCGCCACAAATTACAATACGCCGCCATCCTCGCTGACGCGCAAGCCACGCCCTCCAAGGTCTTAAACCATTTTAATAAATCATTGGCTTTGAAGGGCATAAATGTACACATGCATACACACAAATGTAAGCATTTACAATGATACAAGGATGCTTTAGAGCTTTCTGAAATTATCAAAGTCTACAAATCTCTCTGTGTATTACCTAGGATCATAACTTCATTGATGAGGGTTGTTCAAGGGTTTAAATAATGCTAAACGTGTACTGCCTTGCTTGCAGAAAATAAAGTACACAATTCCTTTAAAACATATGTTAAGTAAAGATAGTTTTGTAAGTTATGACCTAAAAACCTCTGACATGCACGGCAAGCTAGAGAAACCATAACTCAGACCACATAATGAAAACTATATCCTTTCCCCTCTAACGGATGGTGCGTAAACCCACTATATTTATACCGCTGACAGCTTTAATTAATAGCATAACAATATATAATAGTGCATATCCAAACAACGAAATTATACTGTATCTATAGTGATGTTATCAATCATGCAAATGGTAAAATGATGTGCAATACTACCAGTGACATCATCAACCTAATTTCTGATGGCATTTGCCACATTGCTTGCAAAGTAATAAGCTGTCCCTTTTGGGTCCGACTTATGGTTTTGATGGTGGAGCTACTAGTTAAACTGCCGAAACAAAGGGTGTCATTAATTCTCTCTTAAACATTTTCCACTGTAAGACAGAAGACCCACAGAAGGACTGGGTGAAGGGGCTGGCTAATAACCAGGCATTCAGCCTACCCCTCTGCAAACAGCCAAAGGCCATGTGCATTGGGGTTACTTTAATCGATGCAGATTGTATGATATCACAAAAATCCCAAAATTCAGTGGCAAATCTTAGTTAAAGGGAAGTAATGGTTTTGTCTGCTCATAAAACTTTGGCATGAGTTTTCACAAACTCTGACATTTCCTTGAGGTAACACAGCTTAAGAAAAACTATGCTTAGTAAATATATAAATAAATACTCTAATTGTATAGTATTGGTGAATTCTGTAAACCACTACTTTTACTCAGGGTCGTACTAGCAAATAAGGCGTGGTGTGACAGATCAGTGTGAGCACTGGTGTTTAGCAGTTTATGGACCTGCTTTATGGCAATGTGGGACAGTTTTTGATGTTGATTTCCCCGATATTGCAAGCAATGACTGCAGCGAACATAAAAACATGCAATCTCACATACATTTCAGAATACCCATACAGTGGGCCTTTACAAGTTCAAAACTGGGCTGATTTGTAAATGTGGCCTCTTTCTTTAGCTATCTGGTTCACTACTGGGGGCAACTTTTATTTCCGTGCCCGGGCCTATTTTTGTCCCAGTCCGACACTGCTTTTGCTCGCACCATGAAAACCATACCTCGCACAGCAAATTGCACTTCTTCTAACCGCACAATGGTGAATGACAAGAATATAATTGTTCATAATACAGCAAATGTAATGAATATATTTGAAACTATTGCTAATAAAAAAAATTTGAGAAGCAAAAAATAGAAGGTAAAAATACAATTCTTATGTATATAATATCATTTTTCAATATCATTAAAAAAAATATTGTATGTAATATTGTTTACTTTATTATAGCTGTATTAAATGTTGTTTTACTTAAGTAGTTAAATTGCTATATTAATTTGAGCTATTAGTGTTATTAATTGTTTTAGTTGTTTTAGTAACGTTTGTCATTTCTAATGAATAATTAAAATTATTTTACATGCAATAAGTAATTTAAAATTTCATGATGGATTGTAGAGAAATATGATGGAAAGTTATTTGAATTAATTAAGGGCATTTTGTAATTTTTAGACTTGGAAGTTGTTTAAATTATGAATATATTTTTCCAGATTATGATTTTTGTAAAATAAATATGTAATTGATAGTTAACTATGTAAATTAAATAATTGGTTTTTGATGTACATTATTTGCTGTATTTTAAATAATTGGTAATTTGTTGATATTTGTATTTATTGATAAACGATATAACGCATTTTATAGATATTATTAATTTTATTTTTGTTTTATTTAATTGCTATTTTAATGTTATTATTGGATTTATTTAAAAAGTATTTACATGCATTTTAAATATACAAATTCCCAGTTGTAAGCTCCACATCAACACTGACTCAGAAATGCATGGGCAGGCAGGCCCTGAGACCCAGTCCTGAGGTTACTGATTGAAAATCACAGGTGGGGTAGAACGTAGCCAGCATACAAGCATGTGAGCAGGAAATCCCATATCAATCCCATAGATAGAGCCACCAATACCACAATGGTCCAGGGAGATTGGCCCCAATAAAGCACACCTGTCAGGAGGGGTGCGCATGTTTCCAAAATACCATAAAGTCAGATGCCACATGAAGTTAGTCGATCAAGAAACAGAACACAGAGCACATGCAGGGGTCACATGCTCCCCATGCCAGACATCTGGACACGTTACCCACTGGCTGCATTATGTCCACGCAAGGTCGAGGTCCACCTGGATTTCTTATCAAATGTCCAAATTTTTGGCTCCAAAGACAGAGGTACACATTCCTTACCAAAAAGAGATCCCCAGAAATATTTTATAACATTCTATGAACTGTATAAAAGTCTGTGTTAGACTGAGTGTTAGTTAAGACAGTCCTCTGACGATATGCCTGTGACTGTGCTACTGTCCACATTGTTTAATTAAATGAACTGTTCTTGTTTTCCCAAATGCCTCTTGTCTTTTGGTTTTTCTCAGTATTAGATGTTCAAGAAAACCCTTTATTCACAAAAAACAATCCTAAGAGGTGGTTTCCCCTTTCTATGTGTGCTGTAGAATGCAGCACATGTGGAAAGAGGACAAAAACAAGGAGAAATAGACTTATTTCTCTTCTATATGGCTCACTTAGGGAGATTACAGATTTGGCATCTCCCAGATTTACACCACTTAGTAAATCTGGGGCAGCATACAACTCCATAGGTGTTGCATGGGAAAACCCACTGCTCATGGAAAGCCTCTTGGGCACAGAGTAAGGCGACGCAGCAATTTGCTATACATAGCCTTACTTATGATTTATGAGGCCACTCAAAGCCACGGAGGGTGGCTTTGCGTGGCTTTATACATTGAAATGAGAGCCATGTGCCTTTACGTGGTGCAAAAGTGATGCAGGGCTCTCATAAATAAGGTCCGAGTTTCTAGGCAGGAGAGATAACTTCACCAGAGTTTATGGGGGTGAAGAAAATTGTTTAAAATACCCGCCAACTAATATCAATTTTCATTCTCAAATGAGATGATTGCACTTTCTAACCCATTTCTATCTGCGTTTTTTCAAACCCTATGTATGGCACAGACTGTACCAGTTTGATAATTATGCTACAGAATGTGCTATATGACTTCTGCAGCATGTTTAACATTTCCCAAGCTGCAGAAAATATTGCTTCATTGTCGCATTATTCCAAAGGCTCTGATTAATGTGAATAGAATGTAACATAAACATTAGGAGGTAAGACAGTAGAAACCTCTAAACTATAATTCAGTGCATGGCAATAAAATAAAATAAAGAGAGCCTGAAAAGATCACCAGGTTAATCCCACACAACAAAGCCAAACCAGAAGAAAACATCAAAAGATGGAAGTAGTTCACTTAAGTAGCCGCTGCAACTAACCAAATGGAAAAAAAATCTTAGGGATTACAAACCTAAACAGATGTTTGTCTAAATCAATAATAAGGAACCATAAAGTATGTGAAAATAAAATAAACTAAAGAGCAGAGTGGGCATTGCAACAACGTAGCCACTTAATGATTAATTGAATGCAAATGCCTTAAAAGCATTACATGCCACACACAGCTGCTTTATGTTACTTCAGCACTGTCCCTAAATAATTGATGGATGCAACAAAAAATAGTTAAATATTCTAAAGTGGAGTTGCAGATACAAACAAGCACTGGCGAAGTACTGGGTCAGGGGTTGACCACCACCCGTTTGGCAAATCTTTTTTTGTTTTGTCATGGTTTTTGCAAAACATTATTGTTTGGGGAGCTGCTGGGCTGTCATTAAATTATTGGCTATAGGCAAACGTTTTTTTCTGGTGTCAAAAATGTACACATTACCATGATACACATGGCATTGAAGGAGCTACCTTGTGTCGCTTGTGCTCCTTGCGGGCGGCAGAGTGGGCTAAAGAACGGTGATGGATTAAACCCAGATCTGTTGACTGTGCGTGAGTGTTTGATTGGTTCAGATTCTCCGTCCATCACCATCCCCTTTTGTACCGCTTTGTCGCCATAAGTTGTCAGGGTATGCTCAGACGTGAGTCCCTTGCTCACTTTGCCACTGGATTCAAGCAAGCCTGGCTGAAGAAGGCTGTAATGCCAGAAACCGGTCCTAGGAAGCTTGAATCCGGTCCAGGGAAGGGATGTCTTGGCAGTTCGGGCTGGACTGTTCCCATGAGGCACAGGGTCAGACTGATGTGCATATGGCCATGTCTGAACTGGGGTGGCAGAGTGGGCTAAAGAACGGTGATGGATTAAACCCAGATCTGTTGACTGGGTGTGAGTGTTTGATTGGTTCAGATGCTCCATCCATCACCATCCCCTTTTGTACCGCTTTGTCACCATAAGTTGGCAGGGTATGCTCAGAGGTGAGTCCCTTGCTCACTTTGCCACTGGATTCAAGCAAGCCTGGCTGTAGACGGCTGTAATGCCAGAAACCGGTCCTATGAAGCTTGAATCTGGTCCAGGGAAGGGATGGCTTAGCAGTTCGGGCTGGACTGTTCCCATGAGGCACAGGGTCAGACTGATTTGCATATGGCCATGTCTGAACTGGGGTGGCATAGTGGGCTAAAGAACGGTGATGGATTAAACCCAGATCTGTTGACTGGATGTGAGTGTTTGATTGGTTCACATGCTCCATCCATCACCACCCCCTTTTGTACCGCCTTGCGAAAGGTCAGCATGCCATAACTCATAGTAATGCCAGTCAATGGCTGAAGTGGGCTCACATTGCTCATAACTCATAGTAAAGCCAGTCAATGGCTGAAGTGGGCTAACATTGCTCATTGATGCATGCTGGAATAGCTGGAAGAAAAATATGAATGGCACAATCACAGACTAATGGTGGAATTCTGTCTGAAAAGCCCCATATGTAACTATGTTTTACATACTTTTAGTAGAATCAGGTCTTGTCTTGACCTAAATAAGCCATCAGTCTTACATTGGTTGCTAACCTGTCCTTTGCGAAAGAAGGAAAGAAAAAAAGGAAGAAAGGAAGAAAAGAAGGAAGGAAGGAGTCAAGGAAGGAAGAATGGAAAAAGGAAGGATGGGAGGGCGGGAGGTAAAAAGGGAAGGAAGCTAAAAAAGAAATGAGGGAAGAAAAGATAATGAAGGTAGGCAAGAAACGAAGAAAGAAGACAGAAATGAAAGAAAGAAGGAAAGATGGCAAAAAAGAGAGGAAGAAGTAAAGGAAAGGAAAGGAGCGGAAAAGAAAGGAAAGGGAAAAGAAGGCAAGAAAGGAAAAAGGAAGGCAAACAGAAAAAAGTAGGAGAGAAAGAAAGAAAAAAGGCAAAAAGAAATATATAGCAACAAAAAAGGAAATAAGGCAAAAAAGACAGACAGAAGAATAAAGAAAGAGGGAAAGAAAGAATTAAATAAGGCAAAGCAGAAACAAAGAATGAAAGTAATTAGGAAAGATGGCAAAAAGGAGTAACAAAGGCAAAAAGAAAGAAGAAAACAAAAAGACAAGGATAGAAGTCAAGAAGTTAAAAAAGAAATAAAGGAGGAAAGAAGGCAAAAATTATACAAAGAAGGAAAGAAGAAAAACGAGGAAAAAGGTAAAGAAGGCAATAAATAAAGGTGTAATAAAGAAAAGTCAAAAGCAAAAAATGCAAAAAACTAGAAAGAAGGAATGAAAAAAGGAAAGAAGGCAAAAGAGAGGGGAAAAAGGAGGAAAGAAAAAGGAAAGTAGGCAAAGAAGAGGGAACCAAGAATTAGAGAAGGCAAAAGAGAATGAGAAAAGGAAAAATTAAAGAAGGAGCAAAGAAAAAAAATGAAAAATGGAAAAGAGGGAAAGAATGCAATAAGAAATAATTCTGAAAGAAGGCAAAAAAGAACGAAAGGAAAGAAAGAAAAAATGAAGGTGGCAAAAAAAAAAGAAAAAGAAAAAACAAAGAAGGAAAGAAAAAGAAAAGGCTGAAAATAAATAATGAACACATGAAGGAATTAATGCAGGAAAGAAAGCAAGAAAGAAAGAAAAAGGGAAAAGAAGGCAAATAATGAAAGAAGTGAAGAAAGTAGGAACGAAAAAAGGTAAAAAGAAAGAAGGAAGGAAAGAGGGTTCGCAGTATGAAATATTGGATGCTAAAACCCAAATAACACCCCCAACTATTTAAATACAACTGTTACAGTGTACTGCAAATGAAACATGATAAAGTTTGGTTTTCTTCCTGGGCAAAGATTATTAAAGAACAATTGATGAAATAGTAGCAGTCGACCTCAAAAGGAATTTACAACCCCATAGGGAGGAGACAGGAGATGATAAAGCTGGAATGTGCGCAGTGCTCACTGCAATTGCGCTCTACAATCACATCAGTGAAAACTGGCACTAAAGAGAACTAAACTACCTTGTTTGCAGGTGTACTCATTGTGAAAGAGCGAAATGCAGTCACTCAAAATGGCTTTAACCAGAGGCTTAACTAGGCTGACCCATGCTGTATATTGCAGCAGGCGGAAGCAAAATCAGAATGACAAAACAACAGACTAATGGGTGAAGAGAGGTGGCTGAAAGACCCTTTAAGTAAATATATTATACATATTGTTGTGTTCTAAAATCAAAGTTCTTGGCTAATGCCAGACCTAACACATCTTTGAATAATAAGTGGAATAGGAGAAACATGCATGTTTAAAATACATTTTTGGAAGTTTTTGAGATATGAGAAAATCAATTAAAATGTATCTTTTCCACTGTCAAGATGTATGAAATCTGTAGAAGGAGTTGTAGTCTTGAATGCTCATGTGTATATTTGCAGCTTCTTTTTATTATTTGTGTTGCTCTAGCTAATGATATTACCACCTTCAAAGACTGTATTTTCTTTAGGGCTGACACTCCTGAATCCATGGAAATAAGCTAAATAGAATGCTCCCCAGGTTAAAACTGTGAATAATTTGTTCTTGTTTTAATTTGTTCTACAGGGGTATCAGTATGCTGTAGATGCTGTAGAGACCTGATACTGTATCCATGCATGGGGCCGCTTGAGTCTTTAGAAGATTTACAGTCAAGAGTAAGATTGTATTCAAATGAATTCTGTCCCTCACTGCAAAGTAATACTATTGTCCAAAGACCCAGAAAGCACGTGAGAAGGTTAGAGTGAAGTGGAAATCATCATAAATGGCATTCCAGTGGTCAGCCTGAGATTCCTCCAGGCTTGTCAGTCTATTATCTTGCTCCTTTCATGTACTTTATGATGCCTTTTAAAAAACAAGCAGTGGCAAAGCCAATGTTTTGCCTTTGTCATAGTTTTTAGTCATGCTGCACAGCATTGCTAAAGTTTAAAAAGACATTTTTTAAATCTTTTGACATGAGCGCCCTGTCAATTTATAGGCACACGCACCTACAAAATGACACTGAACCTTTTTTTAGTCACCAATTTGAGTTGAGTATCTAAAAAGAAAATAAAACACGCAAAGCATTTTCTTAAATTTAAAGTAACAGGAGTTTTGAGAAGTCAAAACAAAATGTGGGGGTGCTTGACCCCACAGTAACATGGGGAAGTACAGGAGAGGGGAAGCCAAAG
Organism: Lissotriton helveticus; assembly: GCF_964261635.1. Taxonomy (NCBI): domain Eukaryota; kingdom Metazoa; phylum Chordata; class Amphibia; order Caudata; family Salamandridae; genus Lissotriton; species Lissotriton helveticus. Next base: position 560,952,126 of record NC_136063.1, read on the forward strand.
CAACATGGGGAAGGGTGGGAGCGGTAGGAAAGCAACATGGGGGGAACAAGTGGAAAGGGAAAGCAACACAGACGGCGCAGGTGGGGCTAAGAAATACAGGGGGTGCAGGGTTTAACAGGGAGAAGCAAACTGGCAAGAAGATTAGGGAGAGGGCCTAGGATCAGCACTCCAGTGACTAACAGTAGTGGTGCTGTATGTCGATTTAGATTTCAAATGAATTTCTCGATTTATGCCCTTATATTGGTAAAATTCACATTTCCCATATATAGGCATAGAAATCCAGTCCTTATTTAGGCACAGCCCATGCTACCCAAATACAGGCATGGCTACTTCCATCCGTTCATCTAAGTCACAACAATTTCTTGGAAAACCTGACTCTTAACCAGAAGGGACTTCCCCTAGCCTGGATATTGATTTCTCCAAGAAACTCATTATTATGCATGAACAACAATTCCTTAGGGGTTCATCCATGACATTCATATGCCCAACTTTTACGTCAATACTGCCATTTCTAAACACCTTCAAGGTATAAATATACCTTCACTTGCTACAGCAGAAAAGCACGTTGTGGTTCAGTGTAGTTCGACTACCTACTTGCATGACGCAGCTCACTACAGCAAGTGCCGAAGGAAGCCAACTCTCTAGTTGACCTGCTGATCAGAAGCTGTCATCTTCCTGCTGAGAATCCAGCTCCAGTGCTTCCGACTCCCCTTGCGGGGGGTTGGGAAATTGAGTTCTGAGACAGAGATACCAACCTCTCTCTTTCTAAGGTATGGAGCTGATTAGAACCTAGAGAAACCTTTGGCAATTCTTGGCAAAACTAAACCTATGCTAAAAGACAAACACCTACTTCTTCCCTCATACTAGACCTAGGTTAGGTACACTGGGGTAGGCATATTTTAGAAGCAACAGTTGAGTATGTATTTTTACATATCATAGCAACAGACAATGCTATTACAGTATATTTTGATATTACTGTTCTCGCTGTACACATTATACTTTGTATTCTGCCTAACGATTGTAGCAGAAGACTGTTCAATAAACCCCTTTTTATTGAAACACCCGTCTCTCTATTTCTATGCAACTCTGTAGAAACAAAGCATGCACGATTTGCTGAGTGAAATAGTTATCTATTGTTTCCACGTTTCTGAAGATATGTTTCAATTCTAGGGGAAACAAAGTTGTCATGTTTTTGCAGTTGTCAGAAACGAATCCCTTCTTGTTTATTCGAGAAAGTTTCTAGTGACCTCTGAATTAGCTGGCACACACACAATTAAGTTTAGCATACTAGATAGAGACATACCGACCTCAGTCCTATCTCAAATCTATAGTGTATATTATTCCAATGCACAGAGCCTATTGGGAATATAGGAACTACACTACATGGCGCCCAACGGTTTGGTAAGGCACTAATTTAACGCTAGATACTAAAGTAACTCAGGTGTGCTTTTCTCAGAGATCCCATACTCATAATACTCCAATAGACGTCTGGAGTGGGTAAGGGATAATATCCGCCATAGCTGAGTAGGATGAAAACTCCTATGTATTAGCTTTTTGGTTTGTTCAACGTTGAAGGAGACAGTGTTCCAAAATATTGTGCACCTTATCTTTGTTCCCTTGAAACTTGATCTGCAATGTTCATTTCACAATGACCGAGGATAACGACTCGACTGGAGCTGCAGGAGAAAATGCCAAACCAGCTTTTAACATTACAGGTTTCCAAGAAACCGATGATAATGCTGTAGTCATTCCTCCAAATTTAAGGAAAACCATCACTATAAAACTTATAAAACATGGCCTAACATCAAGAGGTGGTAGGGCAGTTTTTGTGATAGAGGCACATGCATATCATCAGACAGAGGTATTCTATTCATGGATAGTATTCCCAGAAGCAAATCCAATAACACACTTGTTTCACTTCTACAAAGAAGATGAACCACCAGATGAGTATATTCCTTTCGAGGATATAGAAATTCCACTCACATACCAGGAGCATGAGCGCTGGTTTAAAGGCGCCCTAAAACATATAAATCACATTACCAGGGTTGGTCCACTCGGTAGACCAGGAGCAACATGGTTGGCCTTAGCCGGCTATACACCAGACCCTTACATTGAATCAATGTCAGACGAGGACTTACTTAGTAACATACAACATTTAATAGAATGATACAGTTAAAGGTCTTTACTAAAAACACTTCTACACCTTTTAAAAAGAAGTGGGCAAATAGCAAACAAGCTTCTAAAGAGAAGCGTTCTCAATCCAGAGGTAGGTCTCCTCAAAAGGAGCTCTCTGAAAGGAGGTACAACCTCAGGAATAGATATAATTTGAGAAAACCTGATAGATATCAAGATACTGATACACGTTCCTCTCGTACCTTTCAGACTTCGTCACAGAAATCCGAAAGAAGAGGACGGTCAGAAAACAAGGAAGAATGCATGAAGTCCAACGACAATCAACACGTTCAGAAAAAAAAGAAACCTCAATTCACCAAAAAGAAGTTAGCAGGTCTAAAAATCAGATAAGCCGAGGATCTTGAGGACACAACTCAAGAATGGAGAATGGGCTCAGACAATGTTGGACAGCGCAGCAGAAGTCAAAATATCTCGTCAGTACCTGAAGAATCTTCTGGAGACAGTGGACTTGAATGAATTCATTCAAGTTGAAACTGCAGATACCCGGGTTAGTTCTCCACATGAGTTATATGAAATAACACTCCGGATGGAGGGAGACATACCAAGAAAAGTGAAAACACTCTTTTGGGAGAGGCTTTCTAAGGGTTATGACATTCTTCTAGCTGAACAAGACTGGCCACCAGAATTTGACAGGGAGTGCCCACATGGCGAATACATCATTATTCCAGCCTTCTCTAACCATATTCCAATTCATTTAAAATATACTCATGCCAGGAAATGGGCAGTCGCCCAAGCTCCTACATTATATAAAAATCATGTAGGATGGGATGAGGATTCTCCTCACCATAAAATCCAGTAAAAAAATCAACCAATTGCACAAAGGCAGTGGCTAGTTACGCAAGAAGCTAAAAAACAGGTCAGGGAGATATTAGTTCAACTTGATTACCAAGGGTGATTGAAACATGCACCTCGTCAATGAATAATCCTTTGTTTCCTGTATCCAAACCAGACAATACAAATCGTCTAGTATTGGATTACAGACATCTAAACTCTTGTTGCAAAACATTTGTAGTGCAAAATTCACACAGTACAGCATTAATGAATAACATTGTGCGTAAAAAATATAAAACCACATTAGATATTTCTAGCGGTTTCTTTTGCCAAAATATTGCACCAGGAAGTAGGTATTTCACCGCTTTATCAATAATGGGGACACAGCGTCATTTCTGTCGTCTCCCTCAAGGATTTAAGAATAGTCCTGGGTTATTCTCAGCTAGAGTAACACAGTTACTACAAATTTATGATGATGAAGCATTATCATATGTGGATGACATCTATCTGACAGATGATGACTTGGAGAGGCACTTGAATAGGGTGAATACCATTATACTTGGATTCGCCTTTGAGAGTTATTAATTCAATTTCAGAAAATCTAGAATTGCCCATTTAAACGTCCTCTTTTTAGGATATGAACTTTCAAGTGAAGGAAAAAGCCTGGCAGCAAACTTTCTAGAGAAATGTGCGCTGCTCCAACCTCCAAAAAGTTGAAAAATCTACAGTCAATTCTAGGATTCTTACATTCTAAACTATACAAAAAGGGTTAAACCTCTCTACTAATTAATAAAACCTGATTTTAAAACAGTAAATTGGACACAAAAACTCACAGAAATTTTGCGCTCATTGCAAACAGACATGTTAGCAACTAAACATTTACAAACTCGCGTAAACGTACGTAACTTAGTGATCCGGATCCTTCCAGGTCAATGCAAATTCACCTACTTAACTTTTAATGAAGGTGAAAAAGTACCAATCTCATACAAATCACACTTGTACACAGAGGCAGAAATGAAATTTACATTGACAGAAAAAATTCTGACAGCTGTTCAAACCGCTGCAGCAAAAAAAAGAACCCTCGCACAGGGGAAATGCATTATGGTTGTAACTCCTGTACCTGCCTTAGAGGCAGTGACAAAAGCAAGCATTCCATATGCTAAAGCTTTACATCCAAGATGGATACAATGAGTTAATTCTCTTACTGCAACAGATGTTGAATACGTTTTTGATCCTTATTTGAAAACACAAGCATTTCTACAATACGAACAAGAATGTCCTCTGCCTACTGAAATTCTGCCTCTTGACCAGTATGAATGTATAATTTATTCTGACGGATCAGCTCAACCCGCTACGGGGGGGGGAAAGCCTATTGTGCGACGTGCGTGATCGTTAAATGTCGTTGGCGCAATGGAAAATTTACACCAATGGTCACAAAAACTCAATCCTTAGGGGATTGTACAGCTCAGCTAACTGAACTACAAGCCTTCAAGATGGCACTTGACAACACGGATCGCGAGTTCCCCACATTCATAGCGAGCAATTGTTTTTATTGTGTTCAATCTTTCAATGAATACTTGCAAAATTGACTTCAAAATGGTTTCAAAGATAAAAAAGGTGGCACAATTAAGCATAAAACGCTTTGGGAACAAGTAATTCAGTTACGAGAAGGACTACAAAACACTCACGTGATACATACGCTGAGTCATCAACGTGATGGCGTTTATGTTGAAGGGAATTCATTGGCTGATGAAGCCGCGAAGGCAGCTGTGCAAAAGGCTTCCATAGCTGCAATCAGTCGTTCAAAAACAAAAAGAGACAGCAAAATAATGCTATCTGTCAATGCTTCAAGCAAAGACAGCGGTAAAATATTACCGAATGGGGTTTCCACTCAAATACTCGTATATAACTGATGCGAACAATGTTCCGTTTGCTCGAATCCCTGGAATGGGGGATAGGGTAATGCCAAACTTGGAACATAGATTAGGACTGATCCTAGCAGCACATGAAAGGTTCGCCTCTGCTCATGCAGGTGTTTCTGCCACAGTATCGTTATTAAAACAGAGACTCTGGTGGCCACGCATGAGAAAACAAACCAGAAACTATGTTTTGGAATGTGAAATATGCCAGAAGATGAAAGTCTCTACTGTGAAAGGTCCTGCGCAGACGCCCTTGTTTATTTCAGTTAAACCATTAGCGTGTGTTTACCTGGACCACTGCGCTCCCTTACAGAGGGATGGTAACTATAAATACATCATGGTCGCAGTGGATTTGTGTTCAAGGTTCATTTGGATGTGGCCTCAGTGCGCGGCTGACGCTTGAACTGTTATAAAAGATTTGAGAGGCTTTATCGGCACATACGCAGTGGGCACGCTACATTCTGACCAGGGTGCTACATTTAGCTCTCAAGCTTACAAAGAGGCCATGGCCAATTTGAGCGTTGCATTGTGGTACTCTAGTCCAGTGGTTCCCAAACTTTTGACTCCTGAGGACCCCCACTGAATCACTACTGGTAGCCGGGGACCCTCAAGCAATTTGTCCAATTTAAATTTCAAAAAATTAAAACAGTAATCACCGCACTAAAATGCATAGACACACATTAGCACCCCTTCCACATGACCAGCTTGCTGCCTGATGGAGCCGGCCGGGAGGCTCGATGGACGATACTGAGTGAAAGCTGGAGAAGATAGCAGCGCAGTGACTCTGTGGGTTTAATCTAATGGCCTGGCGACTAATAAAAAGCAGCCTGTAAATGACAGCTACTTGCTCTATTCTAACCCGAGGCTGTGCTAATCAGATGACGTCACATGCAACCTCGGGAATCAGACTCAATGCCCAGCTGCCACTCTTGTTGAAAAGTAACCAAGAGGGGAAGGAAGGAACAAGAGTTTCATGCTTGTTTGTAGCATATCCACAGCAAGCGCAGCAACGTGTTTGAATCCTTTCAATTGAGCATAAAGGACAAGCAGGTTTGCACGCACACATGAAAAAAAGCAAAGGCCTCTGTTTTTACAGTGCATTTCTTTAAAAGTGTCCTGCTCAATTGAAATGTAAAGACAGGAAGTGTCACATTTACTATGAAGTCTTGCTGTGGTTCTGCAGACTCTTAAACACAAAGACAAAACATGGCTCTTTCTCAGGTGCTTCTACGCCAGACTCAAAGTGCTCTGTGTTGTGCTGCTGGGGGAGAGGGAGTTGAGCTGCAGCCTGGTGCTCAAAAGGCCCACAGGGACACGTTGTAAAGGCACAGGCTCACAGAAGGCATTTTAGCTCTCACCGGCAGAGTCTACTTGAGTGTGTGCACTGCAGAAGGTATGGCCCGAGGCTCATGACATTCACTGACTGAGGTAAAGAGCCAGTGCCGAGGCTGCCCAATGGCTACTTTCATTCCCAGCCACTGTGTTTTTGAGAAAAAAAATCGGCTGCATGGGCGGCATTTTATGAAATTTGCACTGCAGTGAGGAGCAATCATGGCACCAGGGTAGTTATGATCCTCGACTGGACCCGATCTTACTACCAGCGGCAGACTCGTAAAAGTACCTCCTCCTGGCAACATGTTGGAAGAGTAGCTCGCACAGCGGTGGTAATTATTAATTAAATTGATCCCACTGTGACAAGATTGATCCGACCCGACCCGAAACCGGTGGCCAGGCTGAGATAGAACCATGGACCGCGGCGGTCGCTGGAGTGGTTGTCCTCAGCCCAGAGCAGTCACCAGTTCAATGCGTGTACCTGCCAGAATTATGAGGCCTGGCGTTGGTTGCCGCGGGAGTGAGAGTCCATGACTCTGGACCGGCCTGTTGCCCTGGCTCGCCTCGTTAAGACTATGGCTGATTCTCCTAGTTGTAGATAACTTGTTATGCCTTTAAAGGCACACTGCGGTCATCCAGTGCTGCCTGGGGCTCTATTACCGAGAACTGTGCAGTCTTTTTTTGCATTATGATTAGCACATTAATTCGTTTGGCAGGGGTGACTTAGTGCCTCTGATGTGGCAAAATAAACTTACAAGTAGCGGGCAGCACGACGGACCCTGGGCAGCAGGCCACTCAGCTATTAAAGAATTTTATCAGTGTGAGCTAAAAGTCTTTATGAAATAATTAATACAGTCTCTGTGTTTCCCATTGCTTCATGTTACTCGGGAGAAAGTATCACTCATGGTTGTTGAAATGACTCACTCATAATTACTTTAAATTATGAAAAAGTCACACAGCAGTCTGGAACCTTGGCAGCTACGTTACAAGAGGCGCTGATGAAAGGAAACACGTTTTTAAAGCATGCGCGCACTTTTACTGTAAATGCGTACACACTACTTAAGCATGCAGTTGCAGATGGAGAAGAGCCCTGCTACCCGGTCAAGGTGCTCCGAGACTCTGCAACCTCGAAACACAACTGTCTGGGCCAGATTGTATTGTACACTTGCCTGCCGCCCGCCGCCAACATTTACACCTCTTATCTGCAGTGAGGGCGCATGGGCGTTTTTTTTTTTACTATGAAGGTGGGCACTCAAGTCCTGCGGATCCCCTGGGAATGTTTCACGGACCCCTGTCCATTCCATCCTGAGGGAAATTCGGTTGTGGAGAGAAAAAAACAGGACATAAAGCAATCTATAACAGCTAGGGTATTAGGTTCGGGTGACGGGTGGGTCAAACATCTAATAAATGTCCAACGTAGTCTTAACAACTTGCCAAGAAGTTCTCATGGGGACATCACTCAATATGAGGTCCTTTTTGGGACAAGAATGATAGTCGCGGACCTTGATTGTCAGACATCAGTGGTGGACCAAAAAGATTTTGATTTCAAAGATCATTTGGCTGTTTTACACGACTTAAATGAACTAAGAACGAAACAAAGCAACGTGATCCTGAAGCCAACCACCACTGGGGAAAAACCGACCATCCCAGCAAGGCCTGTCTGGATCCCAAAGCTTGGGGATCTAGTCAGAGAAAATATTGCAGACAAGAAGAAATTTGGGCTTTCTTACAGACAACCAGTACCTGTCCTAGCAATCCACAGATCAAGAACAGTATTACTGCCGCCCCTCGCTGGTAAAAAGGAGAACAGGTTGGTGTCTATCAACCTGATGAAACCACACTATGTGGCCGATACCAAGCAGTAGGCCAAGTGGACTCTGACCAAGTAGCAGACGCACTAATCTAGCTACAATCCAAGAGGTTCAAACTTAGAGACTCATCACCTTTGCGGAATCTGCAGTGGAAAAAGAAGGATTATGCAACAAAGCTATGAAACTTGTACCTCTTGAAACCCAAATAACAGTTTGTTGAGAAACATGTCAAAAAGGACACAGCAAATAAGAACATCAACTTACTCCTCAAACCACACAAATCATCCCATTGTGAACAAAAAAACTTGTCATCAGTGAATATCACAGCCGTTCCTATATCAGGTGGAATAGCTTGGGACAAAACAGAATATGACATTTTTGGCCCGTCGAAGCTGTTGGAGATTCCTCACTTATTCATGATTTCATTAAGTGACTTTGTTTCATCTAGTACCTTTTCTGATGATTGGGACTGCAAGACTGTTAATAATATGATGTCAGACCTAGAAATGTCTGGAGTGTTCACTAATCATGAATATTTAGAAGGTTGTTCAGACTATTAACAAATGTATTGTTATAATCACTATGGTCATCATTTCTTGCACAAATCTGCAAATCCTAGAAATGTATTAATATATAATCAATGGGAACATTGTCCTACACCACCAAAGGGTAGCTCAAAAACTTTTTCCAATAAGTTTCCATACTTTTCAGGGTTCAATGTATCAAATCCAGAATCATTTTACTTTAAAAATGTAAAAAAAACAGGAATGAAAAGTATGTTGACCAATTCAAAACAGATTTATTCTGCAGCCTTTTATGCCCAATTGTCTAAACTAGGTTTCGACTTTTGGAAAGACAACGTTGAGACAAAATCTGTCTGGGGCACAAAAGATCGGCTGGTACAGGGTGTAGAAGCTTTATTTAGAGCCTGCATCATCCCTGAGCAAATTATGTTTTTCAATGACACTGTCCAACAGATGTCTTGCCTTGGGTTAGCCAAGATCAAATATATGAACAATCCATCCATACCTACACCTACACCTAAAAGTATTAACAGTTCAGAGGGGGAGGTCAACGTACATACTATTTTGCATCACAACAGAACAGATCCAGATTGGAATAAATGGTTAATCTGGCCCTCAGACACAAACAGCTGTCAAGATAGATTCCTGAACAAAACACAGGGTTTCATATTCACTAGGCCAGACCCAAGATATGTTCAAAGACAGCATCCTGGAATAGTAACAACATACAGTGTAGGGAAACTGTGCCTTGATTGGTTACATAGATCTACACTTAAGGATGTAAAGCAACACTTATCTTCACTTAAAGATGGCGCTGATTTTAGGGAATTCTTGCTAGGGCCAAGAAAACCGCATCATATACATTTTATATATGCCGGTATCTATGCTTTTTATAATGAAGCATGGAAGATTATGCAAGCATAAACTGCAGAAAGAATACGAGAAATTGATCGTATTAATTTAGAGAAAACTCTCTCTGTAGTTGACAATGGGTTAACGACTCTGTTGTCCAGGATATAAATTTATTGGACAGCATAGTGTCTTCTGCCATAGACATCATGGAACAGGACTTGGTCATATTGCAACATGGTCAGTCGCAATTACCTTCTATCATGCTATTAGGCTGGACATTACAAAACCTTTGTTCAGGCTATGTGCCTTGGCGTTTAATCAACACTACGTCACTGTTTTTTTAATTCAATCTCACTGATAAACAGATCAAATTGGCACAAAGGGGAGCAGACTATACGGTGCTGAGCATTGAAAAACTGGAAAGATTGCCATTTACGGTAGCAGAAAAGCCAGCTACTGAATGGATAATACATGGAACAATCACTCTGCCTGTTACAATTTTCCATTTTCAGTATTGCCTAAAACACATACCAGCAGGCACATATGAAAGGTTGGGTAAAGAATACATCAAGACATCCTGGGATTTACCTTACACAAGCAGATGTTGGAGTGGGGGATGTGAAGTGTTTCTTAGTGGTAAAAACTGTGAAAACGCACTAAGCGGTTCTCTCCTTTGTCAAGGTATAAACTTACACAGGGCCTGCGATGGTTCCTCTAACAACTTATCCTGCCACCTGCAAGGTTCACCGGCTGCAGTGATTGATTCAATACTTGGACAACTTTCAAATGAGAGTTACCTCTTGTTGAACGATCACAGCTGCTGTGGCATGCTGCCAGTTATACCATACCTAGTGACTGTGTCAGCCAGAGTCACCTGCTGTACGCAAGTATTGTTTCAAAAAACCAAGACAGACAGGGAGTCGCCTTTATGGCCTTCACTGAACATCTCTTCTATACAAATTGATACTTTAAGCAGAATGAAAGCCATTGTTTTGCCAAAAACTGTGCCACAGACCTCGGCCAAAGAGGCCTATGATCTGCCGAGATACATGCCCTCTTAACTACAAATTGCGCTATACATTTCTCAGAAATGTTAGGTCATATCTTAAACATGTCTGATACGAGCGGTATTGTACATCTATTTAAGAACGTATGTTTCGGACTGTTAGAACCTTTTCAAGCAGTCCTAGGAATATTTCAAAACTTCGTGCACTCTGTGTTTGGCGGACTGCCTCTCCTCTTGGGACTCTTTGCGTGGATACTATTTTTGCTCCTTCTGGTACGATATGGCAAGCCAAATCACCAGCGTCACTCCAAGCACCATAGAGAGAGCTCTATTGGAGATGAAGTCTCGTGAGCGCATCGTCCAAATTTTGGGATTAACTCGTTTACCACATGGTTTCTGTCATTCAGACCAATCTGGCAAGATTGCATCTTATCTGTTCTATGCTGCCTGCTTTGCGGAGAAGAACGCATACTAGACATCTGTCTGACACTTCCATCAGTCATGCCAATGGATGTTGATACTTTGCTGTACCCGGTAACGGCCCATGCGCAATGTTGTCCCCAACGGCTGCCAATTCTGATGACGGCATTCATTGAGATCTCACAGACGCAGAAGGCTGCTGCTGAGGTACGAGAGGAAACTACAGGCACACAGGTAACATCTGACTCGAACATTGCTAATGCAACCAATGCTGAAGGCGATGCTTCACATCTATGTGAGGTTAATCTTCTAAATGAGGTAATCCAACTGTCACCTACAATGATAGACAACTTTTTTACAGACTTAGAAGATTTCATGTTTTCTCCAAGCGCTAACACTGACTTTTGAATTTGGCACACAGTGTTCTGAGAGACTTTGAATTTGACCTTCATCTTTGAAAACAAAGAACATTTTCCTATGATTACATTTTTTTTCCAAATTCATTTTTTGGCACATAGTAATCTGCTTAAAGTAGAACTATTCATAGAGAACAAGAATTCTTTGAATACTTCCAGAGACAATATTTGACCTTGTCCACATACAAACCGTTTTATGTAATCTGATATGAAATGGTTTCGGCCTTTTTTCTTCTGTATTTTTGTGCTTCATTCATTTAGTATTCGAATATAAATATATGCTTAGAATGAAACATTGCCTTAATGCGTACAGCACCAATGCATCTTTTATGTGTACAACCAGTTCTAATGCATTTTTTTGTATTTTGGAGGGGTTTTCACATTTCATGTGTAGATATGTTTTAGATATGTTTAAACATGTTTAGAATTTAGTAAAGTTGTACATAAGAAAGTGGAGTGGGTGTTGTATGTCGATTTAGATTCCGAATGAATTTCCCGATTCATGCCCTTATATAGGTACAATTCACATCTCCCTTAAATAGGCATAGAAATCCAGTCCTCATTTAGGCATAGCCCATGCTACCCAAATACAGGCATGGCTACTTCCCGTCCGTTTATCTACGTCACAACAATTTCTTTGAAAACCATACTCTTAAGCAGAAGGGACTTCCCCAAGCCTGGATATTGATTTCTCCAAGAAACTCATTATTATGCATGAACAACTATTACTTAGGAGTTCATCCATGACGTTCATATGCCTGACTTTTATGTCAATACTGGCATTCCTAAATACCTTCAAGGTATAAATATACCTTCACTTGCTATAGCAAAGCACGGTGTGGTTAGGTGCAGTTCGACTACCTACTTGCACGACGCAGCTCGTTACAGCAGGTGCCGAAGGAAGCCAACTCTCCAGCTGATTCGCTGATCAGAAGTTGTCATCTTCCTGCCGAGAATCCAGCTCCAGTGCTTCCGACTCTCCTTGTGGGGTGTTGGAAAATCGAGTCCTGAGACAGAGATACCAACCTCTCTCATTCTAAGGTATGGAGCTGATTAGAACCTAGAGAAATCTTTGGCAATTCTTGGCAAAACTAAACCTATGCTAAAAGACAACACCTACGTCTTGTCTCGTACTAGACCTAGGTTAGGTACACTGGGGTAGGCGTATGTTAGAAGCACCAGTTCAGTATTTTAGCCTGTGTTATTTCTGTATGTATTTTTACATGTCATAGCAATATGAAATGCTATTACATAGTATTTATATTACTGTTATCGCTGTACGCATTATACTTTGCAATCTGTTTAACGCTTGTAGCAGTTCACCTCTCTTGTATGAGAAAGAAGACTGTTCAATAAACTCCTTTTTATTGAAACACCCGTCTCTATATTTCTATGCAACTCTGTAGAAATGAAGCATGCACAATTTGCTGAGTGAAATAGTTATCTGTTGTTTCCACGACTCTGAAGGTATGTTTCGATTCAAGGGGAAACATAGTTGTCATGTTTATGCGGTTGTCAGAAACTAATTCCTTCTTGTTTATTCCAGAAAGTTACTAGTGACCTCTGAGTTAGCTGGCACACACACAATTAAGTTTAATCTACTCGATAGAGACATACCGACCTCAGTACTATGTCAACTCTATGGTGTATATTATTCCAATGCGCAGAGCCTATTGGGTATATAGGACCTACACTACAGTGGGAGAGAATTACATAAGCTGCACAGTTTGAGAACACATGCACACTCATGGAGTGTTTACCAGAAAATTAAAAAGTAGTCCTTGAAAACAAGTAGTTGAAACAGGGATACTAGCCAGTCAACCCAACTGTAAAGAGGCAGTGCTAATGAGAGTGACAACCAAAAGATTGACTAGCTGAGACATGAACAAGAAGTAAACAAATGAGAGAGACAGGAAAGCTAACCAATGGTAAGCATTATACATGGTCCAAGACCCTCTCTGTGCTTAGTAAGCCACAATATGCCTTACAGCTGACAGTGCATGTGCTGTCTTCTAGGCATGACGTAGTGAGGAGCAATGGTTTTAATCTTATCAATATCAATCACTGATCATAAATCTACACAAGTTGTAATACAGATTAGTGTTAATTTGCATTAAAATGTCCATCTTATTGAACTGATAATGCATTTCAGTATATATTGAACACCATTGATTTTAGCTACATTTTCTTTGATTGCTTCTGCTTTGTATGTTTTGGTGATGTACATCTGTGAAAACGCCTCTAGGTTACAATTATTTGGTTTGTCTGTAGGTGTTCCTCTTTTGGAAAATTGGTTTGGTGGTATGTATTTATGTCAGGAGAAGGAAGGTTGTGAAACTATACGTAATACAGTGCAATATCTAGGGTTCAGACCCTCTTTCAAGATCAGAAGATGTGAAGCATGGAAGATACGGAAAACAGGGACATGGAAACCAGTGCAAGAATTTCATGATATTCTCTTCGAGGTTAGAGGAGTAACTTCTGGGTAAGTAGAGATAGAAATGCTATATAAGATTTGCATGGGCAATGGGTGTAATTGACAGCATTCCACAGTTATTTCCGTTTCCTTCTCTTATGAATACATTTGTCATCTGTCCTGTGCATCCATTCACTTTATTATTGGTTCTCTATCTCTCTGACTCGCCTCATCAACCTTCCCTTTGGTTCTCTCTGATCCTACCTTCTTACTCTGCATATTACAAGATATTTTTTTTCTTAACTGCATTCGTGAATCGCTCTTGAGGAACTGTTGTCAGCATGCTGCCTAGTTCAACCCAGAAATGCAATGCTTCTCTCATTAGCTCCTTCATCTCCTGTATGCTTTTAGGACTGGGGCTCCGTTGTGGGACCCCTGTACACACTCCTATGGTACAGGGGCCATCTGGGGCATCCGGAATACCGCACTGCATGAATCTAAAACATGGGAAAAAGACAGAAGGATTAACTTAACTGTGCTGCAGCAGGCTGCCTTCGACCAAGATGTACCTGTGACGTAGCCTGAGAGGAAACTGCTGATGTGGCCCAAATCTGATTGTAGTGATGAGGCATGGGGTAGGAGCACAGGCCCACAGAATATTGATATCCCAAAGATGTGCAATCTGCTGTATCACAAATGCTGAGTGGGGCTGGCGGGGTATACTCCTCTGTTCAGGGAGTCGAGATTTGCGGCCTGAGAGAGCAAAGTGATGCCGGGTTTTACTTACTGAGAATGAAGGACAGGCCTGGCATTCCAGCCCCAAGGTGAAGACGGGGCGTGCTTTGCCTACACCAAATTCCTCCTGTTAGTTCCTCCTCCTTCACAAACCACCATTTAGCAATGCAACATTCCCAGGCACATATCTAGACACAGTTTCAAACCTTATAATGCCACACTGCAACCCATGCATTCTTGGTAACCTAAACATTTGGTTTGACAAATCCCATATGCCCGATTTAAAAACTATCATCACTGGCCTTGTCACACTGAGCATATATCAGATTGTAGACAAACCCACACATATCACTGGACATATCCTAGATGTCATTTTTGCAAATCCAGAACTAGTTACTTTTCAAATGATTACTCCAGCCACATGGTCAGACCGCCATTTAGTAGCATTCCAACATAAAACACCACAAATCAACACACCTAAGACACCTTACATGCATCCACCTATCAACCATGGAACAAACACAAACTTGAAAACTTAGAAACACAACTAACATCCAACACAGATCTAGCCACAATAGATTCCGTAAAAAAATGTTATGAGTGGCTACAGGAACCATTTGGTATCCTAATACTACGAAGAATAATAAAACAAGCACCTTGAGGAAATACAGAACTAAAAAAGATAAAAACAACAAATTAGAAAGCTGCAATGCACCTGGCTCAACACAAACAGAAATCAAGACATTCTTCACCTACACAAACCTAACAGAATATAAATTCAACAATAAAAAAAATTCCCACAGAATTCCATAAAGCCAAATTCACGGAAGACACTCTTCCCATTACTCAATAAGTCACGAACTGGCAAATTATTGCACACTGAAGCTGACAGACTTATCTCTTATTAAAGACAACGAAAAACCACCAGCACCAACCCATTTCCAAAGATTCCCTCCACAAGCAGGCTAAACAGGCCTCTGCATTCCTTCAAACAAATAACACAGAGCTAACTTACGGATCTGCTCAAAGCAAGCATACCAGCTGGCTGCCCTTCTGACCCTTGTTCACCACAAATCTTAAGAACATTCTTTTCACTACCTCTGCTGCCACACTAGTAATAAGAATCATCAATAATTCTTTAACTACAGGAATCTTTCTAGAAGACCCTAAAAAGGAGTTCATATGCACATTATTAAAGAAACCTAACCTGGACCCACATGACCGACAACTACAGACCAATTACAAATGGACCTTTCCTAGGCAAACTGATAGAAAGAGCAGCATTCACCCAAATGTCACAATTCAGTGAAGATAACTCCATACTTTCTAACTACCAAACAGGAGTCTTCCCAGGAAGAGGCACAGAATCTGCCTTCATCACTACCTGGGGTAACGTTAAAAATACAATAGACCAGAATGGGGTTGCTGCAGTACTCTTGGACCTCTCAACTGCCTTCAACACAGTTGACTTAGACGATCTAATACAAATAACCAACACAGCCGTCATAGAGAGGACTGCTCTTGACTGAATCACATCCTACCTTCAAAATAGAACAAATGTCATCCATACTCCACCTTTCTAATCCATACCATACTTCACAAAAGCATGTTTCCCTCAAGGCTCTATCATCACAACTATGCTTTTCAACATTTACATGAAGTCTTTAACGACAATGATCAATTAAATTCAGCTCACATGATATAACTATGAAGATGACACACAAATACTCCTTAAACTGGAAAGCCCCAAAGACATTGAAAACTCAAAAATCTTCAATTGTCTCTGTTAGAACCGGGGTCTCTAGTTGGCAGGGGTATGCACCCTAGTCCAAGTAGGGACCACCGCTTCAAACCAGGTAGCTTGGCGCAGAGCAGCAAAGGCGTAACTTCAGAGGTAATGTGTAAAGTAGTTGTGCAACACACCAACAGTTCCCCAGTGAAACACGCACACAAGAAAAAGACACTACACCGGTTTTATATAAAAATCTAAATATCTTTATCTAAAAAATTATGCAAGACCCAAAAATAGTGAGGATGCACCATATACAATCACTGGGCGTCAGTCAAATAACCTCTGGTACCTTTGACACACAGTTCCGAGTTGAGACTGACTTTTAATTAGCACGCATTAGGACAAAACAGTTCCTCAATCCCTTAAGGCAGAGCTGTCCAGTCTCTGTTCTTTTATGGTGAACAGTCCCTAAGGGTAGTGGGTTAAACACGGTTTCCAGGCGCTATGGGCATGAGACACTTTGCCGTCCGGGTCGGTCAGCTCCCCGGTGGCACGTTAAGCAAGTTAATGACAGCAATCCCCGCTGCTGGCTGGCAGAATGCAGTTCGCCCGTAGGGTAGATTGAGGAAGAGGGGACGACTTGTCAGGTGCTCGGGTTTTGGGAAGCGTGACGGGCCGCGGGGCGGAGTACAGTGATCCCTGAGAGGACCCTTTAATTCTTCGGTTCCCCCGGTCTTCAGCCCGCTACCCGCACCCCACAGTAAATGCAGGCAGTCCCCGCTTCAGAAGGCTGCCCCCAGCTTCACGGGGCACACAACCACAAGCGTTACCTGGGAAGGGGAGTCCAACGCGGGTCCGAGGCTATTGCTGGTGACACTCGGTTGCAAACAGGCAGCCCCCTCCGTACTCGGAGCCTCGCTCTGGGACGAGCCCCTCGTTGCCCGGCAACGCTCCACACCGGCACCAATCTCAGCGCGGCTCTCGCTGTAGGCGCTCCCTCGTTGCTGGGCAACCCCCGGCGTCAGCACCTATCCCAGCGCGCCTCTCCTGATGATGCGCCTGGGATTCCAAAGTCTGCCGAAGACTCGCGGCCAGCGGCGGTGATCACGGGGGCACACAGCTCGTCCTCCGACAGCGCGCCCTAGTCCCAATGCAGTCTAAGGGCCCAGGCTAGCGATGGACACGGGGGCCCGGCTCTTCCGCTGTCACAGCGCTACTCAGTACGAATGAAGCCCTCTCAGCGCCATAAGGTCCCAGAGCAGCGGCGGTCCCGTCAGTGATGCACCCGCGCACAGGGCTCCAGGGGAGGGGGACTGATTTGGGGAGAAGCTTCGCAGGATTCCCTCAGTCCAGGCCTGTGGCGGCGAGTTGGCAGCAGCAGCGCTGCTTCCAACCACTTGCAGATGATGGGCACACAGCGCTTCTGTAGTTCTTCCAGAGCCCCAGGCGGCAATGATAATCACAGGGGCATAGCGCTACAAGTCTCCACAGCGCGATGCAACACAGTCAGTGTCTCCCCACAACTGCAATGATTTAGGGGTGTAGGACGTGGTCTCCCACACCCAGTGCTGCAGAGACAGGGTTCAGGGTGCCGAGGTGGTTCAGAAGCGCAGAGGGAGTCCTTCTGGATGTTGTGGAGACACTCCTGGGATGTTATGTCCAGTCTCCTCTTGGCAGGGCCAGATCAGCAGGCAGTAGGGCAGCTCAAGCACCACAGGGCAGCAGTTCCTAGGAACAGTCAGCTCCAGCAGAGTGGCAATCCTCCTAGCGCAGCAGTCTGTACTCCAGCAGAGTTTCTTCTTAAGTCCAGAGTGTAACAAAGAAGTGAGGCCAGGACCCTCCCTTATATATCTTTCAGTCTAAGGGCTAGAAAGTGGTGGAAGTCTCTGGAAGGGTCTGGGGGCAGGGGCTTCTGGAAGAGTCCAGGGAGTTCTGGTATGTTCCCTGCCTTCCCTGACCTAGCTGTCAAAGTGACGAGAGACAGGCCGTTAAGGCTACAGTGGGCAGCCCATCACAGCTCATCCCAGGGAAGAAGGTGTGAATCACCACTCCCACCTCCCAACCCAGGCAGGCTATCAGTATGCAGAGGGGAGGGGGGGAGTCTGCAGAACCTAATCTAAGTGTAGGCAGGAAAAGGTCCCCTTTATAAAAGTGGGATCCCTAGCGTAGTAATGCCCAAACCCTATATATCATTGGAAAGGGTTCCCCGCCCCGAGTCCAACAAGACCAAACATGATAGACTTATCAGGTCCCTGTCAGAAGTTAGTCCATAAGGGGAGGTTCCCAATGTTAGCCTATGGAGGATTAGCCTTACTGCAGTAGCAGTGGCTTGTGGCAGATATGCCAGTCCCTCAAGGTTTTAGGTAAGAGCACCTGCACCTCAGCACTGTTTAGCAGTGGTGAGGCGCCCAGAGTCCTAAGTCCAACTAAATATAGGATAAAAATGGGAGGCAAAAAGGGCAAAAATGTAGGGGAGACCACCCTAAGGCTGACAGGTCTAACATGTGTCCCCCCCAGCTGAAAGTGGGGAGAACTACCCGACCTCCAGGGAGTTCTCATCACTAAGGCGGAAAAACCGAGAGAGACCGTCAGCATTGGCGTGGTCTACTCCGGGTCTGTGTTCCACCCTAAAGTCTATCCCCTGTAGAGAAATGGACCACCTCAACAATTTGGGATTCTCGCCCCTCATTTGCATGAGCCACCTGAGGGGCCGGTGGTCAGTCTGAATCAGGAAGTGGGAACCAAACAAGTATGGCCTCAGCTTCTTCACAGCCCAGACCACCGCAAAGGCTTCTCTCTCTATCGCACTCCACCGCTGTTCTCGGGGGAGCAGCCTCCGGGAGATGAAGGCTACTGGTTGGTCCCTTCCCTCCTCATTGAGTTGCGAAAGTACCGCGCCTATGCCATGCTCTGAGGCGTCCGTTTGGACAATGAACTCTTTGGAGAAGTCAGGGGCCCTGAGCACAGGAGCGGTGCACATGGCCTGCTTTAGAGAGTCAAAGGCTTTTTGGCAAGCCTCTGTCCAGATCACTTTCCTAGGGTATTTCTTAGAGGTTAGCTCAGTCAAGGGGGCCACAATGGTGCCATAGCCCTTGACAAATCTGCGGTAGTAACCTGTGAGGCCCAGGAATGCCCTGACCTCAGTCTGTGTTTTGGGAGGCTCCCAGGCCAGGATGGTTTCTATCTTGGCCTGTAGGGGCTGCACCTGGCCCCCGCCTACCAAGTGTCCTAGGTAGACTACCGACCCCTGCCCTATCTGGCATTTGCTAGCTTTGATAGTCAGGCCTGCCTGCTGCAGAGCCTGAAGCACTTCCTGGAGGTGACCCAGATGGTCCTCCCAGCTGCTACTGAAGACAGCTATGTCGTCCAGGTAGGCAGCAGAGAAGGCCTCTAAACCGGAGAGGACCCGGTTCACCAGCCGCTGGAAGGTGGCAGGAGCATTTTTCAATCCAAAGGGCATCACTCTGAACTGGTAGTGGCCCTCTGGGGTGGAAAAGGCGGACCTCTCTTTAGCTCCATCTGTTAGGGCGATCTGCCAGTACCCCGACGTGAGGTCAAAGGTACTCAGGTATCTGGCAGCCCCTAGTCGGTCAATGAGCTAATCCGCCCTAGGGATAGGATGAGCATCAGTCTTGGTCACAGAGTTCAGTCCTCTGTAATCCACACAGAACCTAAGTTCTGGTGTGGTGCCCGGTGGGGCAGCTTTTGGTACCAGGACCACCGGACTGGACCAAGGGCTGTTGGAGGGCTCTATCACCCCCAACTCCAGCATCTTAGTGACCTCACTCTGGATGCTGGCCTTCACCTTATCTGACAGCCTGTAAGATTTGGACTTGACAGGGGGGCTGTCTCCTGTGTCCACATCATGGGTACACAGGTGGGTAATCCCGGGGATAAGGGAAAACACGGAGGCGAACTGCCCCAGGACCTGGCGACAGTCCCTCTGTTGCTCAGGAGTCAAGGATGGGGAGAGGACCACTCCCTCCACCGATCCATCCTTCTCTTTGGAAGCAAAGAGGTCCGGGAGAGGTTCACTTTCCTCTTCCTCTGCCCCATCAGTCACCATCAGTAAGGTGAGCTCAGACCTCTCATGGTGAGGTTTGAGGCGGTTGGCGTGTAGCACCCTGTGGGGCTGCCTGGGGGTCTTAAGGTCCACTAGGTAAGTGGCCTTACCCTTCTTCTCCAATATCTCATAAGGGCCTGTCCAGCGATCCTGGAGGGCACTAAGCTCTCCAGGCTCCATGACCCACACCTTCTGTCCGGGTTCTAGCTCCACAGGGTGAGAATTCTGGTCGTACCATTCCTTCATCACCGCCTGGCTGGCCTCTAAGTTGTCAGAAGCTTGTTTCCACAACTTAGCCATTTGGCTACGGAAGGCCAGCATGTAGCTTACTACATCCTGGGGAAGCCTCCTTGGAGTCTTCTCCCACCCATCCTTCACTAAACTGAGAGGTCCCCTAACAGGGTGACCGTACAAGAGCTCGAAGGGGCTGAAACCTACCCCCTTCTGCGGTACCTCCCTGTAGGAAAACAGCAAACAGGGCAAGAGTATGTCCCACTTTTTCCTCAGGCCCTCAGGCAGACTCCTGATCATGCCCTTTAGGGTCTTATTAAATCTCTCCACGAGACCATTGGTCTGTGGGTGGTAAGGGGTGGAGAACTTATAAGTAACCCCACACTCCTTCCACATGGCTTGCATGTAGGCAGACATAAAATTGGTACCCCTGTCCGACACCACCTCCTTGGGAAAACCCACTCTGGTAAAAATCCCCATCAGGGCCCGTGCCACTGCAGGTGCAGTGATGGTTCTCAGAGGAATAGCCTCTGGGTACCGGGTGGCGTGGTCCACCAGAACCAGGATAAACCTGTGACCAGAAGAAGTCGGTGGATCCATAGGCCCCACAATGTCGATGCCCACCCTCTCAAAGGGGGTGCTAACGACAGGTAGTGGTTCCAGGGGAGCCTTCAGCTTAGCCCCTGTTTTCCCACTGGCTTGGCAGGTCAGACAGGTCCTGCAGAAGGTATCTGAGGAGACCCTCATCTGTGGCCAATAAAAATGTGGGACAAGCCTAGCAAAGGTCTTGTCTTGGCCCAAGTGTCCTGCCAAAAGGATCTCATGGGCCAGTTCCAAAAGAAAGGCCCTGTAGCACTGGGGGACCACTAAGGCCCTTGATGACCCATGCACAGGAGCCTTGGGCTCACTGTAAAGGAGCCCATCCTCCCAGTAAATATGATACTTCGCGGAGGCATTGCCTGCTGCTTGGGCTTCCGCCTGTCGCCTCATGCCCTCAAGGGTAGGACACTCCTTCTGTGCCTGGCAAAACTCCTCCCTGGTGGGCCCTCCTTCCACCTGCCACTCTGCAGGGGTAGGTAGGTCCCCCAAGGGAGCAACGTCCCCCTCTGTGGACTCCGGTGCAACCTCCTCAGGTGCCCCATCCATCTCACGGGGTGACTGCCCCGGGGCGAGCTTCCCACGCCCTCGGGCTCCTCCCTTCTTAGCAGCTGGCTGGGCCATTTTTCCAGGCTCCAGCCCTGGCTGACTCCCTTTCCGGGCAGCCATAGACCGTGTGGTAGCACAAATCCACTCCGGTAACCCCAGCATCTCCACATGCGCTTTGAGCTCTACCTCCTTCCAGGCAGTATGCTCGAGGTCATTCCCTAACAGGCAGTCCACTGGCATGGCAGGGCTCACAGCAACTCTTAAAAGGCCTGAAACCCCTCCCCACTCAAATGGAACCTGTGCTATGGGATAGTGACCCCCCCTGTTGTCAGCCATCACAACTGGATGGACTGCATCGGGAATTATTTGCTCTGGGGACACCAGCTGACTCCTTACCATAGTCATGCTGGCACCTGTGTCCCTCAGGGCCTCCACCCCCCGACCATTGAGGGTGACCCACTGCCTATACTTAGTAGTATTGGAGGGCACGTGGACCTTAGGAACCATCTCACTGTCTCCCAGAGACACTAGGACAAGCCCGGCCCCCTCACTCCCATCATCTAGGGACAGCTCCTCCCCCAGCGCTACACTAGCCACCCCGGGGGTTTTACCTCCAGAGGCCTGTGGTGCTCTCTTGCGACACTTGGGATCCCCCTTGTAGTGTCCAAGTTCACCACACTCATAGCACCGGACAATTCTGGGCTGCTGACTTTTGTCAGGATAAGTGGGCTTCTGGTGGCCAGATTGGGGCTGGGACCCAGACCCTTTCCCTTGTGAATTATTTTGGGGGCCTTTGGAGAAATCTTTCTTTTTATCTCCCCCCTCTTTCTTCTGGTGGGAACCCTGACCACCCCTTTGGGAGTCCCCCCCAGAACCCTTGTTGGACACCCTGGTACTGACCCAGGTGTCCGCCTCCTCCGCAAGCTTCCTAGGATTGGTCAACTTGCGGTCAACCAGGTGTTGGCGCAGCTCTGGAAAACATTTCTCTAGAAGGTGCTCTCTTAAAAACAAGTTATACAATCCTTCATAGTCATGCACATTGCTGCCCCGCACCCAGCCCTCTAAAGCTTTACTAGCGTAGTCCAGGAAATCTACCCAGTTCTGGGTGGGAAGTTTGTGGCTATTCCTAAACCTCTGCCTATACCTCTCAAGGGTAAGACCGAACCGCTTAAGCAATGCTTCTTTCATAACAGAATAGTTGGTCTGGTCTTCCTTTTCTAGGCTAAGGAGTGTGTCCCTAACTTCCGGAGGTATGTACTTGTACAGACCACCCCCCCAGTGACTCTCTGGGACCCCATGGGCTCTTAGTGATACCTCATAGGCAGCTAACCACTTATCAATATTATCCCCCACCTTAAAACTGGCCATCACATCTTTAGGCGTAAAGACCCTGGACTCACGTGAAGCTTCCGTAGGTATGCTGCCACCACTCTTGATGCTGTTCGTCCCTGCTTGTAGGGCTCGAATTTCCAGTTCCTTCAGGTTGAGCTCATGGGCAAGTTTCCTCTCCTCCATGGCCCACCTTCCTTTCTCACGCTCCCTTTCCAATTTGGCGAGTTCCAATTTAAACTGTCTCTCCTCTCTCCTGTCCTCCAATTCCTCTGAGGACAGGGTCCTTACTGACACACTACTGCCTGCCCTGGAAGGTACCCTTGTACCTGGTAACAAGTTGCCATTTTCCACCAAGGGCAGTAGGTCAAGTTCTCCTGTGGCCCCTTGCTCCGCTCCCTGCCCGTCCCCTTCTCCATCTCCTTCTGGGTGGGCCGTTACCCATGCCCTCAAGGCTTTCTGAAGCTCTGTCTTCTTAGCGCCTCGCTTAAAGGGAACCCTTTTCTCCTCGCAGAATTCCTTGAGTTGTGCCACTGTGTAAACTTCCAGATTGGCCAGCTCGAATTCCATCTTGCTAGGTAGGGCCTCAGACGTTTGTAGAGAAAACCAAATAGGACTTAGGCACAAGGACTTTTAAAAAGAAGAGCAGCCAGTCAGGGAGAATTTAAAATTTAAAAAAAAAATCAAAAATGCCAATTGGAGAGGGTAGACAAAAATTCAGTAGAGTCAGGTGTAGGGTTGCGGTGTACACTGCGTCGCTGCGTGGTGTTCCACAAGCACAAGTCCTATCCCACCGCTGCCACCAATGTTAGAACCGGGGTCTCTAGTTGGCAGGGGTATGCACCCTAGTCCAAGTAGGGACCACCGCTTCCGACCAGGTAGCTTGGCGCAGAGCAGCAAAGGCGTAACTTCAGAGGTAATGTGTAAAGTAGTTGTGCAACACACCAACAGTTCCCCAGTGAAACACGCACACAAGAAAAAGACACTACACCGGTTTTATATAAAAATCTAAATATCTTTATCTAAAAAATTATGCAAGACCCAAAAATAGTGAGGATGCACCATATACAATCACTGGGCGTCAGTCAAATAACCTCTGGTACCTTTGACACACAGTTCCGAGTTGAGACTGACTTTTAATTAGCACGCATTAGGACAAAACAGTTCCTCAATCCCTTAAGGCAGAGCTATCCAGTCTCTGTTCTTTTATGGTGAACAGTCCCTAAGGGTAGTGGGTTAAACACGGTTTCCAGGCGCTATGGGCATGAGACACGTTGCCGTCCGGGTCGGTCAGCTCCCCGGTGGCACGTTAAGCAAGTTAATGACAGCAATCCCCGCTGCTGGCTGGCAGAATGCAGTTCGCCCGTAGGGTAGATTGAGGAAGAGGGGACGACTTGTCAGGTGCTTGGGTTTTGGGAAGCGTGACGGGCCGCGGGGCGGAGTACAGTGATCCCTGAGAGGACCCTTTAATTCTTCGGTTCCCCCGGTCTTCAGCCCGCTACCCGCACCCCACAGTAAATGCAGGCAGTCCCCGCTTCAGAAGGCTGCCCCCAGCTTCACGGGGCACACAACCACAAGCGTTACCTGGGAAGGGGAGTCCAACGCGGGTCCGAGGCTATTGCTGGTGACACTCGGTTGCAAACAGGCAGCCCCCTCCGTACTCGGAGCCTCGCTCTGGGACGAGCCCCTCGTTGCCCGGCAACGCTCCACACCGGCACCAATCTCAGCGCGGCTCTCGCTGTAGGCGCTCCCTCGTTGCTGGGCAACCCCCGGCGTCAGCACCTATCCCAGCGCTGCTCTCCTGATGACGCGCCTGGGATTCCAAAGTCTGCCGAAGACTCGCGGCCAGCGGCGGTGATCACGGGGGCACACAGCTCGTCCTCCGACAGCGCGCCCTAGTCCCAATGCAGTCTAAGGGCCCAGGCTAGCGATGGACATGGGGGGCCCGGCTCTTCCGCTGTCACAGCGCTACTCAGTACAAATGAAGCCCTCTCAGCGCCATAAGGTCCCAGAGCAGCGGCGGTCCCGTCAGTGATGCACCCGCGCACAGGGCTCCAGGGGAGGGGGACTGATTTGGGGAGAAGCTTCGCAGGATTCCCTCAGTCCAGGCCTGTGGCGGCGAGTTGGCAGCAGCAGCGCTGCTTCCAACCACTTGCAGATGATGGGCACACAGCGCTTCTGTAGTTTTTCCAGAGCCCCAGGCGGCAATGATAATCACAGGGGCATAGCGCTTCAAGTCCCCACAGCGCGATGCAACACAGTCAGTGTCTCCCCACAACTGCAATGATTTAGGGGTGTAGGACGTGGTCTCCAACACCCAGTGCTGCAGAGACAGGGTTCAGGGTGCCGAGGTGGTTCAGAAGCGCAGAGGGAGTCCTTCTGGATGTTGTGGAGACACTCCTGGGATGTTATGTCCAGTCTCCTCTTGGCAGGGCCAGATCAGCAGGCAGTAGGGCAGCTCAAGCACCACAGGGCAGCAGTTCCTAGGAACAGTCAGCTCCAGCAGAGTGGCAATCCTCCTAGCGCAGCAGTCTGTACTCCAGCAGAGTTTCTTCTTAAGTCCAGGGTGTAACAAAGAAGTGAGGCCAGGACCCTCCCTTATATATCTTTCAGTCTAAGGGCTAGAAAGTGGTGGAAGTCTCTGGAAGGGTCTGGGGGCAGGGGCTTCTGGAAGAGTCCAGGGAGTTCTGGTATGTTCCCTGCCTTCCCTGACCTAGCTGTCAAAGTGACGAGAGACAGGCCGTTAAGGCTACAGTGGGCAGCCCATCACAGCTCATCCCAGGGAAGAAGGTGTGAATCACCACTCCCACCTCCCAACCCAGGCAGGCTATCAGTATGCAGAGGGGAGGGGGGGAGTCTGCAGAACCTAATCTAAGTGTAGGCAGGAAAAGGTCCCCTTTATAAAAGTGGGATCCCTAGCGTAGTAATGCCCAAACCCTATATATCATTGGAAAGGGTTCCCCGCCCCGAGTCCAACAAGACCAAACATGATAGACTTATCAGGTCCCTGTCAGAAGTTAGTCCATAAGGGGAGGTTCCCAATGTTAGCCTATGGAGGATTAGCCTTACTGCAGTAGCAGTGGCTTGTGGCAGATATGCCAGTCTCTCAAGGTTTTAGGTAAGAGCACCTGCACCTCAGCACTGTTTAGCAGTGGTGAGGCGCCCAGAGTCCTAAGTCCAACTAAATATAGGATAAAAATGGGAGGCAAAAAGGGCAAAAATGTAGGGGAGACCACCCTAAGGCTGACAGGTCTAACAGTCTCAGATCCTTTTATCACTTTATGACATGGAGCCGTTTGGGTTCCGGAGTAGTGTGCTACTCACCGAAAAGTAATTTGACTCCTTGTCAGGCGTGGTAAGCCCTCTATAAATATAATTGCAATTACAATTTTGGAAATATAGTAGAGGTGCATTGTAGCAAGCATTAAAACATGGGTGACAAATAACAGCAGAGACAGCAACTATTCGCTGGAAGGAGCTAACAACCAAGGCAGAAAGACTATCACAACCTACTGAAAGACCAGGTTGAATTTCGTTATGGACATCACTTATATATTCAGAGAGGTCTGGTATTATAACCAACGTATCTGCAGCATTCGCTCTTCTGAAAAGTCAAAGAAACAATATTCGTGCATGGTAAATTTGAGGTTTAATGTGCTTTTTCTGTACTGCTTGCTGCTCAAAAACTGATCCCACAGGTAAAATCAGTCAGAATATTTCTGTGCCTGCATGTGCTTGCACTATGCAGCCTTTCTTTCGCATCTCTTCCTTTTTCTTGTTAACAATTTGTCAAACACAACTAACGCAATAGCAAATCACATGTGAAAAAACAAATCACAATTTTATCGACCGTATCATTTAAAGTGAGCCCTGGTAGTGGTAATTTTAAACAAGTCTATGCCACAGTTTTGGTCTGATTGGTGTGTTACATAGTCGAGGAGCTGCAGCTGTGGTATTTTATCAACTTAGACTGTGAAAAATGGTTGTTTGTTATATTGTTCTTTCCGTTTGGAAAAGTAACAGCATGTATTGTCATCTCAAAAGTAATTGCAGAGCACAATAGAACACAATAACGTAACCCAAAGAAAAATAGTTGCAAAACATACCAGGAACAACATAACAAACCAGTACAAACAAAAAGTAACACAACAATCACTGTACAGCTCACCAGTAACTCAATGCAACAATGCAGCACAAAATCACAACTGAACAAAAAAAACATTGCGCATCACAATCACCACCTCTAAAAATGAAACAAAAAATATGCCCAAATATTCTTGTTGCAAGTCACCACCCACATGCACCTGCTTTCATCATATGGCAGTAAAAGGTGTTTGTACCAGGCACTGCCTAACTTACTAATGATGAGATTCAGTAGCTCCAGATAAAAAGGTTTTGTGATGTTGCCCCAAGTTTCTCTAGTAACAGGCCATCACATAAAAGATAGAAGGGCCTGTTTTGGAAAATTGGTGTAAAACTGCTTCATGTGTTGTGAAATTGGACACCAACTTCAAGCTATTTACCTGTAGATTGCTTCCAAAATATTTTCTAATCTCTGAAGTGGAACTGAACTAATTCATGTCTCTACTGATGTCAGTATCTTTTATAAATCAGTACAGCTGATAAATAATACACTTGCATGTACAAGCATTTATAGTGATGAAAGGGGTTCAGAAAGAATAGATTGATCATTACATCATTACTGCTCTATCGCCTTACTAGCCCTACATATTTCTCATTACTCTAAAAAAATGAGCGTGAGTTTTGGTCCCTCTTGTACTAAGGGGCCGATTATGATGGCGGACGGACCTGAGTCCATCCGCCACCATAGAGTAGGGAGGAACGTCCGCATGGGCAGCGGCGTTCCCCCCGTGAAGATTAGGATGTGACCGCCAGGGTGGCGGTCACATCCTCTATCCTTAACATTGCGGCGGGTGCAGCTTCAAGCTGCACCCGCCGCAATGTAAAAAATGCATACTTTGCTTTTGTATGCAGAAAGCGGCAGGCACCGAGCGGTGCCTGCCGATCTCTGCATACAAATGTGCACCCCCCACCCCCCCTTCACCTAGGGGGCCCGCAACGGGCCCCCGCAGTGAAGTTCAACATGCTTTTCCACGGCGGAAAATCCGCCGCGGAAAAGCATCTGCTCAAGCATTTCCTAATATGGTGGACGGTGTCTGAGAGACACCTCCACCATATTAGAGCTTTTCCGCCGCGGTTGTAAGCCAACCGCGGCAGAATTGCTGCGGACAGAAAACAGGACCCACCAGCCATCCTAATGTGGCGGTGGGTCTCTGGTGGGTCCGCTGCGGTTTTTCCGCATCCTCTGGACCGGCGGTGACTTCCGCCGGCCCGGAGGATGCGGAAAAACCACAATCCTATAGGCCCCTAAATTAGGACCTACCCTGGCAGGTAGTAGGGTCTGGTGAACAGTGATTACAAACAAATGATTTGTTTTGCTGGCAGCAATATGTCAACCAGCTGAGATCAGCCATTGGTGACTGCTAGTAAATCTGACTGACAATGTCATTGGGTTGTAGAACTTAATTTGAATGGAGTATACCTCCATTCAGTCTACCTCATCAGGAGACAGGGCACTTTAATACATAGCACTGTAACACAAGAGGGCCATTGAAAGGCGCACCTGGACTCATTTGCACATTCTTTAACCCCTTACCTGCAGGCCTTCCCCCAACTGCTAAGCACTTATTTGGCTAATTGGGGGAGTTCGCACTTTAGCCTCCATAACTTTTGACGTACGTATGGTATCCAATATCTATGCCAAACTTGTGTCCTTTTTTTCCAATATCCTGAGTATTCTAAAGGTGTCCAGGGTTTGTAGATTCCCATGGAGGGGATAAAGTAAATAGTCAAAATATAAAGTTTGAGTTTTTGGGACAAATGGGAAAAAAGTCCACCGAATCAAAGTGTTTTTTGTTTTTTTCCTAAACATTGCATCACCATCTTTCAGCTTTCAGGAACATGCGGAGCTGCAGCAAAAAAACTATGGGACATATTAGCAAGAAGCTCGTTAAAATTATCGCCGTTTTAGTGGCAGGAAACTGCTGCTAAAGCGGCAATAACGGGCTTGATAATATGCGCCATAGAATTCCAATAGAAGCCCAGGTTAGATGTCCTGCATATCTAACCTGGGCTTCTATTGGAATATTATTAAGCCCATTATCGCTGCTTTAGCGGCAGTTTCCAGCCGATAAATCGCGATAATTTTAATTAGCTTCTTGCTAATATGGCCCTATGGTTTTTCACCACAATTCTGGGCATTTTTCAAAAAAGGTACCCCTTTGTCCTATTTCAGTGTTTTAAGCCTACTTCCAGTTTGTGGTGGAAACTGCTGTGAAGCCCATGGGTGATCCTAGAGAATTATTATATTTCTCAAATGTAGACAGGATTTTGAATTCAGCAAGGGGTCATTTGTGTAGCTGTCTCAATTTTTCCCTAAAGAAACTAACTGTTAAAAATATATTCAAAATTAGCAGGAAACAACATCTATTTGTGACAGAATTTTCATGTGCTACTTTTCGCAATGATGGCTGATTTTCAAAATCAATGCAGATGTATATGGGAGTGTCATTAAAAAGAGTATCACAGTGTTGTGAACAAATATATATCAGATGAACTATATCTGCCAGCGGGTATGTGTTTTAGATGTTAATAATGTTGAGAATTACCATGAGCAATGCCTTTAAAAATGGCAATACTTTAAATACCTAAGCATTATGTGCAAAATAGATACATATATAATATTTGCATTCTGGGAGTTGTGGTAGTTTTAGTCACATTAAAAGATAAGAAAATGTGCTGTGTCTACATATATATATGAATTATAAAGTAGTAATACTTGTTAGGTATGTATAAAAAGGTGTTTGTCAATGTGGGCCCTGATTCACAAAAGTAATCTGAGACAAAATCCTAGTCGTAAAGTTATAATTTTGTCTGTTAAACTTAAGTTTGCCTTAACCCCTTCCCCGTGGGGCTAATTCCCCTGCTGTGCTGGGGGAGGCGGGGTGCGCGCAGCGCCATGGTGCTCATGACGAGCTTGGCTCGTCATGTAGCATGGTGGCGCTGTGCTCATGACAAGCTGAGCTTGTCACGACCACGCTCGTTCCAATGGAATGCCCAGCAGAGCAGGGGAATTATCCCCGCATGGGCGCGGCACAACGGTAATGCTCGTCATGAGCACAGGGCGATCGTGCCTCATGGCAAGCTAAGCTCGTCATGAGCATGGAACGGGTTACGTTTAATTTAAGACCAAAATTTAAGATTACCTGGGATAAAATCCTAACTTTAGTACTCCTTTAGTACTCCATGCAGAACTGAGACTCAAAAGAGGCAAAATTAAGAAAAAGGGGTGAACAAAAAAAGAGCTATTGGTACGAGGACAAAGTCATTTCTTAAAAATATGTGTGGAGATTTCCATAGATTGTTAAATAAGGAAAACAAAATTCAATCTATGAGAAAGATTAACAATGGACAAAATGTATATAACAAGAACAGGAAACATTTAACTAAGATGGACACACCTTAACCAGGAGACAGAAGCAGTTTGAGGAAATCTGAGCCAGGATGCTTTGTAGTAGCGTATTTATAAATCTACTGAGAAGTATGAAAAAGTACAGAAGGAGGGGTAAAATGTACTATTCCCACTCCAGTAGGAGAGAGGCACTGAAACAGAAAGAACAAGTTGAGAGAGTAGTTGATAAGGACTTTCCTTTGAAGAGGACACTTTTCATGTTGATTATAAATAGAATGAAGACTCTTGACAAAATGGTGTTGTGCATGAGAAGACAAAACCATAAAAAAAGATTAGTGAATAAAAGTAACTTTTGTACAGTTTTTAGTGGAGAATGCATATATACCTCTAGGATGGAGTCTTTCTTTAATGAAGAAAGCTATCCCCAGGATAATAGATATGTTCATGCTATTGATTACAGAGGACCATGTTATGAAATGAAGAATGTTACAGCAAACAAATGATGGACGGAATGCTGACAATGCAAACATTCTCCCCCAGTCAAAAGATCTGGGTTAAATCCGTTGTTCTTTTTCCCACTACGCCACCCCAGGTTGGACCCAACCATATGCAAATCAGTCTTGACCCTGTGCCCCTTGGGAACAATCCAGACCGAACAGTAATTCCTATGTAACTTTCCAAGGCAAAGTTTAATACACAAAATAAGCAATTTACAAGTACTGGATTCTTGCAAGATTAGAAAGCATACACATTTGCAGGGACACTAAATAGCTTGTTTAGCAAAGAAAGCCATGAGCCAAAAATAAAAATTCTACATTTATGATTCTTTGCAGCATTGTGAAGGGCTGTTATAGACTGCTCCGCAGCACTCACTACAACTCCACAATCCATGCTGTATAATGCCATCCCGGAAAACTGTGGTGCCAAATCTTGTAGTTGAGATTGGACCTCTAAAGGGATGTTCTACCCTAGTGTTGTTGTGGTTGCTATTGAAGTTGAGGGTCCTTCAGCCTTGCTTTGCTTTCTTGCTGCTGTTACACTATTGCTATGGTTTGTTTTTAGATGGTCAAGCACAGACGTGGTCCAGCAAGAATATTTTTTATTTGTACTCCTTGACAATGTTTTGAGACATATTGTGCATTGCACAAATCTTCTCACTATGAATTCCTCTTAAAGAATGTTCAAGAAAGATAAATGGGCATGTTCTTCGTATTTTTTAATTGAAAAGTGTATTATCCGATGATATTCCTTGATTTATGATAACAAAAAATGGCAACTGGGACAGTTGAAAAATGTGACCTGATAAATGTGCAAAAAAATGTAAAAGGGGAGAGAAAATTAGCTTGTATGATTTTTGCAGCTTGACGAATAGCTGTAACACACTGCTCATCAGCACTTATAACAATACTACAGTCCATGCAGTACGTGGCCTTTCTTGAAAATTCTGGGTCTATATCTGTTATTGTAGTATGTACCTCTTAAGGCACTTTCTGGCCAGGTATTGTTCCTGCTGCCACTGATGTAGATGGTCCTCCAGCTTCCCTCTGGTAGCTCATCAGTTGGAGGTGTTTTCTCTGATAGGTTTTAAGATAATATAAGATGGACATTATCCCACATGAATATTTTTCGAATGTCCCTCTAAAGAGTGTATTGTCACACATTGTGCATTGCACTAGTTTTACAGCAGTTTTTAATTTTATGGCAAGACAGGA
This sequence comes from Lissotriton helveticus, assembly GCF_964261635.1. Classification (NCBI taxonomy): domain Eukaryota; kingdom Metazoa; phylum Chordata; class Amphibia; order Caudata; family Salamandridae; genus Lissotriton; species Lissotriton helveticus. The sequence continues at coordinate 560,984,226 of NC_136063.1, forward strand.
AGCTATCATTATGCATGCAACTTTTATTTTCCACTTCAGAGCTGCATCATTAAAAGTTCCATAAGTAAAAAGTAACTACATCACAAAGTGAACAGAACTTTCCAGTCTATATAAAAGCCGAAGACTCCTATGATCTTCTTCTTTTGTTTGATGCTTCTGAGTAAATAAGTATTACTTTGTGATTTCCATTTTAACATAGACTAAACAGTATTTCTTGACTTATACAAGATTAGTTTCAACCTAAAACGAATGTTACTTAACAAATTAGTATAAGTTGTAGATAAACCCAATTTATGGGTTTGGATTTTTAGCAGGTTAATATTTGTTATATATTCAGCTTGTATTGTGATAAGTGCTTAATATGGGCCAAAACTCACCAAGGGCCATATGTATCAAGCTAATTAGCATTCGCAAAGGCCGAAATTCTGCGAATTTCGGCCTTTGCGAATGCTAATTAGACAAATGGTATGTATCAAACATGTTTGATGCAAAATAAGGAATAGCAAAATTTGCTATTCCTTATTTTGCGATTGCACTTAAGGAATCGCAAATTTTGCGATTCCTTAAATGCAATGTATCAAACAAAAAATATTCAAAAAATGCCATTAAGGATTCGCAAATTACCACCAACTTCTAGTTGGTGGTAATTTGCGAATTCTTTTCAAAAAGCTTTTTTCCAAAAAACAAAAGGTGCCATATGACGCCCATATATGCCCTTAGGGCATGTATGTGCGCCATATGCCCCCAAATTTCCTTTTCAGGGGTGCAGCAGGGTGTTCTTGAGACACCCCTGCACCCTTGGAAAAATTCCTAATTTGCGATTAGCAAATTGCTAATCGCAAATTGCCCCTTCATTCCTATGGGCCTCCTGGCCCATAGAAATGATTGGGTAATTTGCGATTAGCAATTAGCTAATCGCAAATTAGGAATGGTAAGGAATCGCTATTAAATAGCAATTTTGTACATACATACCGTTTTGCGAATTCCAAATAGCGATTCCTTAAAATTAGCTATTTGGAATTCGCAAAACGGAAGTATGATACATATGGCCCTAAATCCTTTTTGAAGAACGCTCTGATTAACATTTTACAGAAGCAGCCTGGGGCCGTAGACCGCTGCTCGAGCTAGGGGCCTAACACAATGCAGCAACACTAGAATGCGTCACCGCAATATGCTGCCATGTTACCTGAGGCCGACACATCATGTGTATTGCCTCCTGCGTGACCAAACCACAGAACGGCTCATCACGCGTCTCACGCTGAGATGATTGTTGCTGAGCAATGTGCAATGGTTGAATAATCACGGTAACAGGTACCAAAGAGGTTTTGCACACATTTACATTGAAATATTCAAAATTATTTCCAAAATAATAACAATATTCAAAAGATGCTTGAACAGGAACAGCTTTCTTAAGAAGAACCATAAGGAAAACAGTATCACAGGAACGGCAACAGGCAGTTTAGGACACTCAATGAAGTTCTGAGGTCCAAGAAATATGTTGAAAGCCAAGAGACTAAGGAAAACAATTTAATTTGAGATGATGAGTGCCAAATCCTCAGAGGACCCGGGGGCAAATGTATATCTACAAGGAAACACTTATTAAGTAAACTGGAGAAAGGAGTCCCTAGCAGCTCAAAATGAAGGCACGTCCGATGTGACGAACATGATAGGAAGTCTATCACTGCATTAGATAGGGACAAACTATATAAGTTTGACAAGTTGGAAGACCGTCATGAATATGACAATTATGTATTGAACTTAGATTACAAGGACTTTTATGATGGGTTTGATAAAAACCCGAAGAGAAGGGAAAAGGGAAACAACATGGTTTTAGACCCATGGGCAAAAAATTATGCGACCCAAAGGAGCCTAAACACCTTAGAAGTAAAGAATGGTGGTCCTTGGATAACGTAGCCAACTACATTAACCTATGGAGATAAGGAAGACTTTGGAAAGAGAAGAAAAAAAATGTCTTAACAGCTGAATGCTCAAGACATATAATTGACGAAAAAGTCACCATGACCTCAAATAACGATCCGGAAATGATCACCTATCAACTTAAAACGAGGAAAAACCAGAAAAAGTGTTATAAAAATCCCTAAAATCTTGTTAGGACAAGGTTCTCGACATCACTTGGTCCTCTAGCAAAGATATTTGATCAAACTGAGGAAGCATACACTAAAGGAACTGAGGTGAACATTCACCTTTACGAGGGTGGGTAATACCATTGCCACTTTACTAGCCCAGAGAAGAAAAACTATCCTCACGTGCATCAACACAAAACTGGCAGATTTCTGCATGAAGGAATCCAGCAAAGAGGCAAAGGACCTACTATTCACAGACGGTATGATGAAGAACATAGCCAAGTATGTTCAAACCTTTATAATCCTTGACAAGGCTCATTACTCCATGAAAAGAGTTTTCCCAGAAACTGTTTTTATGGATGGCTTCGGGGAGAGGGCAAACTCCCAACCAAGGATTCTTAAAGACCCAGTACCCAGGATACCAAAACAAAACACTGGATACCAAGGAGGGAACTACTATAGACAACCCTCTGGCTTCTATCCCCAGAGATAAAGAAATAGTAATAGAGCAAGAGCAACAAGAGCCTGAGGTCAAGGCTCTTCAACAGGCCAAGGTGAATATGAAGGCAAATTCTGTTTTTTCCCAAATAAAAGTTGGGGGAAGGTTAACATTATTCATCGAGCAATGAGAAAGAATAACAGATGACCCATGCGTAATCTCTACAGTACAGGATTACTTAATAGATTTGGATACAGAACCATATCAAGAGAAAGAACCAAAATAATTGAACATTCAGAAAGATTTAGATGATTATGTAACACAAGAAGTACTTCAAATGTTTTAAAAAAGGCCATTGTGGAGATAGAGGAGGACAGAATTGGTATATCAGTACTCTTTTTCTGGTAGAAAAAAAGGACAAAGTATTGAGACCTGTAATAAATTTGTGAGGCTTAAACCAATTTGTGACATTCAGACACTTCAAAATGTAAGGTATCATCTATTGATTTTGATGGAAGGCATCTGGATGACCAAATTGGACCTCAAAGATGCATATTTTACAATCTCAAATCATGCAAAAAGTCAGAAATTGTTACGTTTCAGATGGAAAAGTCAATTGTATCAATCTCAGTGTTAACCTTTCAGTCTATCATCAGCCCCATGGTGCTGTACAAAAATATTCAGACCAGTAGTAGGCTTTCTGAGAGAGAGAGAGGTGTAAGATTAATAGTTTACCTAGACAATATTCTGGTTATGAATAAGAACCCCGCTGAATTGAAGGAACATCTTACGATTGTAAAGAACCTTTTGGTGTCACTTGGATTCATAATCAACATAGAGAAATCTGTTTTAATACCAAATCAATCACAAGAGTTTTTAGGTTTTACTGTGGACACTTTACAAAGCCAATTGCAGCTCCCAGTGAGGAAGATAAATAAAATAAAAGCAGAGATAAAAAATGTGTTGAAAGGGAAGAATGGCAATTGTGATGCATTGGAAAGGATAGAACATATCAATTGTCTAGAGTTGAGAGCAGGCTTATTTGCACCCTCACAGTTTCAAGGAGTTTTGGGACAGATCAATTTTTTTAAAAATGGATACTATACCCCCAGTGAAATAAGTCAACAAGTGAGAGGGGGAGCAGATCAAAGAGATAGGCAGACTTAGCAACCGAAATGTGGAATTTTTGTTTGGAACACAAAATCGGTTTGAAAGTGAAATACTTTCTGGGCATGCACAATATAGTGGCAGATTGGAATTCAAGGAACCTAGTATGCTTCAGTGATTGGGAAGTAAAAATTGCATATTTCAAGAAAATATAAAAGTGGTGGGGCTCTCTGGCTGTGGATCTTTTCACATCCAGGTTGACCTTTCAGTTATCAAACTATTTTAGGTAGAGACTTGTTCCCGGGGTGATGGGAGTAGATGCATTCATGCAGGACTGGTTGAGGATGAAAGCTTATGCATTTCCCCCTTTCTAGATGATACAAAGGGTCCTATTACAGTACAGGAGACAGAAATGTTGGATTGTATTAGTAACGCTCTTTTGGAGGACTCAGGCATGGTTCCCAACTGCATTGGAGTTAACTATGGAGACCCCTTTTTTGATAAGATCTAAAATGGGTTTGCTAAAAGGTTTGGAAGGGAGAGAACACCCACAAATTCTATCATGTTTGCTCAATCTTATACTCTGTAAAATTTCAGGGGATCAGAAAGATTCCCAAAACTTTTGGAATCAGCTACAGATTACTCAATGAGTCATGGGCACCAGGAACTAGGTAGACATACAAGAGTGCATGGGGAATTTGGTTACATTGGTGCTTGGCAAGGGATCTGGATCCCGTGGAGGCTGATATGATAGAAGTGACTAACATTTTTGCTGAATTGTTTGACAAAGGCATGGCCTACAGAACAGTTAATTGCTATCGTTCTGTGGTAGCAGCAGGACATTCTTTGATCCAAGCTAGCTCTGTGGGAGAGAGTCCTCCAACTTGTAGAGTAATGAAAGGGATAAGGTTGAGAAGGAGTCCCAAACCTAAAGAACAATCTCTCTGGAATGTGGATTTAATACTGAAACTGATTCAGGATTGGCCCAGTAATAAATATCTAGGTATCAGAGAATTATCCTGGAAACTGGTGACTTTATTATGTTTAATATCCTTAGAGTGTCGGATGTAGGGGCCTTGGAGGTTGCAAATAGGTTTTATCAACCAACAGGGATACTATTCAAAATTGTCAAAAGATCAAAAACTATGTCTACTTCTTTATATTATCCAATTGTAGATAATTTACCTAAATTATGTGTGGTCAACTGCATAAAGGAGAATGAATGGCAATTATTAGAGGAATAATGTGCTGGGGTAAATCAACTGTTGAACTTGTCCTTTCACGCAATTACTAATGCCACAATCACAAGGTGGGTGAAATGCGCTATGAGAGAAGCGGATGTATATCTTTTTACAGTTTGTCATTTGTATTTTTGGCTACTGATGTCATTGCGGCCTCTGGTGTTGCTGTGAAGAATGAAAATTCTTTTTTGATGTATTTATTTCGACAAATCAATGCAAAGGGGAAAGTTAAATTTGCATCTTACGAAATAGCTACACTGAAACTTTATGTAAAATATGTCTATATATGTGTTTTATACTGTGTCAAAGAATATCCGGTGTTCACATTGTGTCCTTGGCATTTGCACTCCTAGAATCACATACACACTCCCTATGCATTCATACAATCACCCATGCACTTACGGAATTACCCAGACATTACACACTCACTCACAGACCAATACAGCCACTCAAACACCCAGTCAGCAACCTATACAGTGACTCACACACCACTCTCAAAGTGTTCAGGTTACAATTAGGAAATACATTTAAAAATACCTTCGAAATTCACTGAAAAAAACAAATGCTACAGGGGTGTTAAATTTAGGGAAGAACATTTTAAAAACCACAGAAATTTGCGGAAAAAATCCAAAGTTTACAGAGACTTTATAGTTAGGTTCAAGTTTTACTCGTACAAAACCAGTGAAATTCAGCAGTTATAGTTAGCTGAGCTAACTATAACTCCCACAATGCACTGCTTATGACCTCACATATTACATCACTCATGGAATGGTCAGTGACAATATTGATTACATCTGAAATGATATCATTCATGACATCATCCACAGACTCTCTGATGCACCCTCTCACACCCCAATGTAACCTTTCATACAGCCACTCCAACTTCCACACTACCATTCACAAAACCATTGATACACCCATACCAGTACTTACACACCACTGATTGATTCATAGATCTACACACACATCCACTCAGTTACCCATATAGCCACTCATACACCAACTCACTCACTAATGCAGCCACTGATATATCTATCATTACAGCCATACAGCCATTCACACACTGTCAGTCACTCATTGAGCTACTCACATACCTACTCACTCAACTATAGAGTCAATCGCACAGCCATTTACTTACCTAGACAGATATACACGCAGCGCCAGTCCCTCGTCCCGCGGGACACGAGCGGGCACGCGCCGGGAGAAGCCCGGGTTAAGGGCGGGGCCGTCTGCGGCCGTCAGAGGCCAGAGGAGGCCGGGCTGGGCCACAGATTTTGGGACATTTTTCTGGGACATTGAGAACCGTGAGTGTTAATTGTTGACTGTGGTTCATAGGCTGTCACCTGAGTTGATCTGTCATGGCTAAACTGCGCTCCTCTAAAACGCCATCATTAGCTGGGCCGATAGATAACTATATGGTTAAGGTGGTGAGCAAAATTAATACAGCACGCCGCATGTCTCCGCAGGTTTTAGCCCGCCTGTTTCACCTAGCCAGCCAGCCTTAACAGAGTTCTGTGACCTAGCTCCAGGGGGTACTCCAAGCACTCAATTACCAGAGGACATAGATGTATCTGTCATCTCAGCACCCTCTATGGCGATACTAGACAATTCCACGCCCTCTGTAACGCATCCTTTATCATTATCATCCCCGGATCCCTCTTCGATACCGCCACAGGCACGAAGGAAAGTGAGAGCCTGTAGAGGGTTACAAAGTAAACTAGGGAAGTATACGAGGGTTAAGAAGGCAGTTATTTCAGTGGATGAAGGTGCGGGAGATCTTCCTGACAATCCAAAAGAGCTGGATATGACTAAGCTAGATAGTGCTCAATCTGAATTCTTAATTAATATGTTTGTATCAAAAATTGAGACCATGTTCAGACCTCTGGCAGATAGAGTCGATCAGGTCGCAAAAGAGGTATCTAGATTGGGCACTCTTCTAGCTTCCCATTTGGCTTCTAGAGAAATTTCCCAAAAAACGAATGACAGCACTAAAGAAGCTAAGGGCCCGGCTGCTTCCAGTAAAGGGGTTGGAGACAAAATGGACCAGGTCTCAAAGGAGGTTTCCAGGTTGGGTGCTCTTTTATCTACACATTTGTCGTCAACCAAAGTAGCAGGGAACACTAACATGGGCACTGGGGTAAATGAGGGGGCTACTAGTTCCAGAAGCTGGGGCAACAGGGCAATACACACCATGCTAGCTGTAACATCGGCACAGCCCCCGAGTAATCAAATTACTCCTCCTCCTCCTTCTTTGGGGGTTAATTCGCACCCCATTGTTGCAGGGAACAATCTAGGGTTGAGGGAAGGCAAACAAAGACCCCTTGTTAATCTACCACCTGATTGTGCTCCATATATAGTAGTGCTAACCAACGTTCCGGGGGTAGACTCACGACTAAATGACGCTAGGGGGGAAACGATGGAGTCCCTGAACTATAAAGTAGTAGCATGGCTGAGTAAACACTGTGGTTTCCCTATTGCTTTTTGTAATGACATTATATCAACACGCAGAGTGGGCTGGATAGGCAGTTCTAGAAAAACTACTAAAGGGGACTGCATCATCGTAAACTTCAGGCACCCACAGCATGTAGCCACTGTTCTGCTGAGGGCGGCTTCTTTACCAATTACAGATGATTTTATATGTGCCCGCCCCCTTGGGTTTTTCTATAATCACCTTAGTAACATCCCAAAACCCCATGCTGTCCAACAAAATGTAATAACTTCTCTGTCCATGCAGGGCACTGGGTATTGTCCTCACCCTGGGTATCAAAATTCCTTGTCCTCGGATTCCTACTGCTATAGTCTGTGTAGGCCAAATTTTCAAGCGGAACAACTCCTCCCATTGAGTAATCGATTTGCGCCTTTGGCATCTTTGGAGGAGAATGATTGACTGGTAAACAACTCAAGGATTAAAACACAGTCTTGTAGAATCATGACCTGGAATATTGCTGGGATCAGGGGTAAAGGTGATAATGAAATATGGATTGATTTTTTGAAAACCTTTGATATCTTGGCATTTCAGGAGACTTGGGACATACTGAATAGCTTCTCCCTAGATGGATACAGTCATTTCTTTATATTGGCCACAAGTAGTGCGGCAGGCAGAGCAAAAGGAGGATTATTGAGTTTGTTCAAATTGGACCTAAAAGGAGTGTTAACACAGCTTGAATCAGGTTGTCAAAATTGTTTAATTGTTGAATTGAATTCCCCCGATTCATCAAATATATTGTTTATTAATTTTTATAATTCTAATGCAAATGAAAGTACCAGAGAAAATCTGGACTATCTTGATAAATTTTTGTCAGCTTACAGAACTTAAGTAAATCATTTTGAGATAATTCTCTTAGGTGACTTTAACATTCACCCCTGTAACCACCCTTGTGCCAACTCCGTAGAAGAGGGTCCACCTTGTTCTACAGTTACGCACTTTGAACATTCAAAAAGAGGGGAGGCACTTGAGGATTTTTTGGCGGCGTGGAATCTGTATGAATCTGGGTGTGGTGAGGGTGAAAACAGGGTCCCTACTTTTAAAGGACTTGGTGATGGTACAATTATTGATTTTATTTTTATGTCTTGCTATATACTAGGTAAAGTGTTAAGGTATAAAACTGTGGTCTCAGTCTTTAGTGACCATAACCCAGTTTTAGTAGAGGTAATGTCCAGAGATTTTTTAACTATGAAATCGGTGTTACACAAGGGAGGCCAAAATGTGATTATTAAAGACCAAGGTCGGAGGTTGAGGTGGTCGAATATTAATCCTGAAATTACTACGCAGGAGGTTTTGACTAGGGTGGAGGATGACATAGCTATCTGTTTAGATACAGGGGCACTAAGTACCCAAGTAGTCATGGCATTTGATAACATCTGCAAACAGATTAACAAAAGTTTAACTGGGGCAAAGGGGCCCATCAAACATCACGCAAATAAATGGTTTGATCATTCGTGCTCTAGGGCTCACGCCGATCTACTTAGGGCATTGAAGACCAGCCCAAAATATCGTTCCCAGATAGCTAGGTTAAGAGTATGTTATAAAAATACTGTGCAAACTAGGAAGAATGAACTCAAAGAAAAAGCATGGTTAAAACTACTTTAACCAGAAACATTAAAAAATAGTAGTTTGTTCTGGGAAGTAGTCAATCAGCCACTTTTCTCAAATGAAGAGAATCGCCCCCTTGAGTCCAATATTCCTGATGATGCATGGATTAAACATTTTGGGAATATATACTCTAACGATGCCCATCAGGTTCTATTAAACGATCCCACCTATAGAAAGGAGGGTTCTTATGTTACCTTCGACGAGCAAGAAGTGGAAAGGGCGATAGATCAGACCTTGACAAATAAGGCACCTGGGGCCAGATGCAGGTAAATCATATTTACCGACTCTTAAATACCGAATTTTACCGATTCGGTATTTAAGAGTCGGTAAATATGAAGTACCGAGATGTAGGTAAATCTAGATGTGGATTTACCGATTCTTTAAAAGTCGGTATTTACCGATTCGGTAAATACCGACCGGTAATGCTCCATTCATTCCTATGGGCTTTGAAGCCCATAGGAATGAATGGGGCATTACCGGTCGGTATTTACCGATCGGTAAATACCGATTTTTGGCAAGGGTGCAGGGGGTGTCACTTTGACACCCTCTAGCACCCCTAAAAAAGGTTCGGGGCCCATATGGCAGGCATACCTGCCCTAAGGGCAGGTCTGCCTGTCATATGGCACAGGTGTGCATGCACACATGTGCATGCACACCTGAATCGGTATTTCACCATCAAATTGAATTTGATGGTAAAATACCGATTTCTTAGGCCTTGTGGGACTCATAAGAGTCCCACCTACATATCGATTTTACAGATTCTGTAAATATACCGGTCGGTAAATTTACCGACCGGTATATTTACAGATTCGGTAAAATTACCGATCGGTAAATTTACCGAACGGTAAATTTACCGATTCTGCCCCCTACATCTCAAATTCCTTTTACCGGTCGGTAACGGCCGAATTCGGCCGTTACCGACCGGTAAAACCCTACCTACATCTGGCCCCTGGTCCCGATGGGGTACCTGCTGATATTTTTAAATACGCTCCAAAATTTTGGTCAAAGATCCTATGCAAGGTTTTTAACTCACTAAATCCTAACAAAATCCCAGCATCTTGGAAAGAATCCATCATCGTCCCAGTATTTAAGAAGGGTAGCAGGGCAGATCCAGCCTGCTACCGACCAATTTCCTTAATAGACTCGTCCGTTAAAATCCTGGGGCGGGTCATTCTGTGTAAATTACAGGAGTGGCTGGACGGGAAAGGGATATTATCTAACGTGCAATATGGATTCAGATCCAAAAGAGGCACTTTGGATCAGTGCCTTAATTTACAACTGCTGGCGGATAAATATACGAGGGCCAAGGATGGGTCACTATACCTGGGGTTTATGGACCTGTCCTCAGCCTTCGACCTCGTGAACCGCACAAAACTTTGGAAGATCTTGATTGATTTAGGTCTTGATTCTGCACTGGTAAACTTCTTAGCAAACTTACACTCTGGCCTTCTGGCCTCTGTCAGGGTGAATGCAGAGGGGCGTTGTTCTAGCCATTTTAAATCAGAAAGAGGGGTCAGGCAGGGCTGTATTATGGCCCCCCTTCTGTTTACAGTTTACATAAACGCCCTTGAACCCGTGCTTAGGGCGTCTTCGCTTGACATCCCGCATATAGGGGAACTCGGTATACCGGTTCTCCTGTATGCAGACGACGCCGTCCTTTTAGCGCGGACTGGGGTCGGGCTTCAACGTTTGTTGGATGCCTTTGGCCTCTTTCTGACTTCTCTGGACCTCAAAATAAATGTAAAGAAATCTCAAACCATGATTATGAGCAGGGGCTCTAGAAAGAAACACTTGAAAAAGTTTTTCTGTTGTGAGGAGGAACTGAGTAGAGTATCAACATTCCCGTATTTGGGGATTACCTTTGACGAGAAGGGGAATTGGGGTCCGCAAATTAAAAAAGAGAAATGCGGCCTTCGCTAGAACCTCCGCGGCAATCAGGGGCTTTAGCAGAAAACTGGGGGCTAGGCCGATAAAGGCTTTGTTGAATATCTATAAAGCAAAATGCCTGACGGTAGCCACTTATGGTTGCTCATTATGGGGGTTTAGTGCCATAGAGTCCGCACAAGTTACGGAAAATAAATGTATGCGATCAATCTTATCATTGCCACAGTCAACCCCATCTTACTCGGTGCATTCTGAGCTAGGGGCTGGTTTCATTACGGACATGATAAGAGTGGCCCCCTTAATATCCTGGCTGAAGACTTGGTTGAATGACGAACTCTCTATGAATCACGTCATTCTCAAAGATTGCCTCTCATTAGATAATGTTAACAAAATTAAGTGGCTATCTTACGTTAATCATTGGTTTCATAAATTAGGGAGACCAGAGCTCTTTTTCTCACCAGACAAAATAACTCGTAAGGAGATATCATTAACAAAGGGGGCTATGTTACAGATACTGTCCTTAAACAGAGAGGAAATTGAGCTTAGAAAACCCACTGTGAGGGCCAACCTCATTGTTGCTAACCCCCCAGGACCTGAACTTTACCTTGTTTTAGTTAATCGTTCTTACCACAGGTTTCTTTTAACACGTTTTCGCTTTTCACTTTTCTGAATGGTGCAGTCCTGAACAGGCACCACCTTGTTCCTGTGACAACTTTTCGACCCAGGACACAATGCATTTTTTGATGTTTTGTGGCCATTACACGGCAGTAAGGACTAAGTTTCTTGTTCCCATCCTTAAGGAGGCAGGGTTTCTTCAAGTTAAGCCCGCTCTCTTATATTTACAATTATTAAACAGCCCTAGAGTTATTTTCCATGTCGCAAGTTACCTGGTGGGTGCTGTTAGGATTAGGAACAAGAAGAATGACAAACTGTAAATGATTGTATTTTTGGACTTTTTGTATTGTATATAATGGTTTTTGTAGAGTAATGAAAAATGGTAGCTAAATTTATTGTAAATATCACTCTTTTAACAATTCTATGAAATTTGTAAACATCACTCTTTTAACAACTTTATGAAATTTGTGGATATTTTTTTAAACATATGAAGTGTATTGTTTTTATAGTGCACCTTATTGTATAGTACGCATTACCTGTCTTTTTATGATATTGAATTATCGAAATAAAGTATTTTGACTGACTGACTGAGATATACACACACACTTTTTCATACAGATACTAACACATACTCACTCACTCATACAGATCCTCACACACGCACTCACTAACCCATACAGCCACTATCACAATTCCTCACTCACGCATACAGTCACTCACATACTCCAACACTCACTTATACTGCCTTTCACGTAAGATATGATATGATAGGATATGATTTGATATGAAATGATAGGTGAATTATAATGCAAAAAAACTACTCTTAAGAGTGTCCCGGCGGAGAACATAGAGAGGTCAGGAGAGTGGAGCTTAGAATTACACGAAGAGCAAAGTTTTTAGTTTTTTCCTAAACAGCAGTGAGTTATGGACTGAACAGAGCTGATTCCATGCAGAGGCACCTAAAAAAGCTAAAGATCATCCTCCAGACCTTTGGGACCACTGCTTACCATTTATTTGAGGAGAATAAAAGTCTAGCAGGGTTGTAAAAGCTGAATCTGGCTCTGAGTTAATCGGGCCCATTTGGTACAAAGCATCGTATACCAGTGTCAAAGACTTAAATGTAATTCTCTCCCTAATTCACAGCCAGTGAAGTCCCCGCAAATGACCACTAATTTGTTGTATTTTTGGAATATTCAGCAGAAGGTGAGCTGCTGCATTCTGGATCAGCTGTAATTTGTCCATGAGATATTCACGCATAGCCAAATACAGGGCATTGCCGTAGTCCAATCTGGATGTAATTAGAGCCTGTATAACAGTTTTATTGGCTGAGAAAGAGAGTAGAGGCAGACACCTCAAAATCCCAAAACATATACCCACACACTTTTTGACCTATAGACAGAAGGACAATTTTTCGTTTAAGTTATCCCCAAATTTTTAAATGATTCCTTTGGAGGACCGGGCAGGGAGATATAATCTGGCCACATGGTTGACACAAAGTCAGGAGGAAAAGTCCCAAAAACAGAATTTCGATCTTCTCTTCATTGCATTTAAGTTGTGCTCTGGCAAGCCAGTAGAAAACTGCTGCGAGGCAGCTCTTAATATAGGGTGCCAATGGGCTTAGATCCCTTTTTCCAGGCGAAAAGAAATTGAGTGTCGTCTGCATAAGACAGGATCTTCCCTCCCAGTTTTTCTGAAAGAAAAGCTGAGGGAGTAAGGTATATGTTAGAACATGTTGGACTCAAGGTCGAGCCTTCAGGGACAGCCGTGCCAACTTGCCTGTGGCTGGCCGTTAAAGGCAGAATCCAAACTTGCTGTCTTCTATCAGCCAAAATGATGCCAGCCAGTCCAGGGCATACCCTGCTACTCCCACATTCTGGAGGCATCCTAGCAGTTGTGAGTGGGGAACAGTATCGAAAGCAGCTGACAGATCGAGCATGATTAATACCATCATAGCTCCCCAGTTCAGGGTTTCTTCGATGTAGTCTGATACCTTGGCCAGTGCTATTTCTGTACTGTAGCGGGCTCTAAAGCCTGATTGACTAGGATGAAGCAGTTTGTTGATTTCTAAGAATTGCATTCTGACTTGCTTCTCCAATATTTTAGAGAGGGCTGGAAGCAAGGATATTGGTCTATAAATGACCATGATGGCCTGGTTCGCCGTTGGGTTTTTAAGAAGAAGGAGGACCTTTGCCTGTTTCCAGCTTAGAGGAACAGAGGCTGAGCTTAATGAGGTATTAACAATCTCATTTACTACAGGATTAATGCTCTCTGCCACTGTGCTAGCAGTTTCTGAGGGCATGGGTCATCTGGAGAGCCAGATTTAATGGTCTGGAGGTTGGTTTTTGCTGTTGGAATCATCTTTGGCAAATGTAAGATTTCATCATCGATCTTCGGAAGTCTTCCCTTAACTAGGGAGGCTTGAATATTATCAATTTTATTCATGAAAAAACATCCAAATCTTTCACACCAATCTGTCGAAAATATATTCATATAATAACATGCTGCTGAAGACAAGAGAGAAAATCTCCTTAGACCTATTTCCTGCCATCCAATGCAATTATTGCGATTACCTATTTTGCAAATGCATTTAGGGAATCGCAATTTGTGATTCCCTAAATGCAATCCAGGAAGCAGGTAAAAATTGAGACCTTGCTTTAAGGAATCACAAATTACCGCCAACTTCAAGTTGGTGGTAATTTGCAAATTCCTAGAATAATGCACTTTTTTAATGTTTCTAAGTGCCCTTAGGGCATGTATGTGTGCCGCATATGCACGCTTACCTTTTTTGGGGGCATCAGGGTGGCCTTTTGGCCCCCTATAACCCTTGTAATTGCATTCGCAATTTGCGATTACTAGTTTGGTAATCACATATTGAGAATGTCTTCTAATTCATTCCTATGGGCCTCTAGGCCATAGGAATGAATGGGAAGGCACTCCTTAACAGTGAATCGCAAAATGTGATTCGCTATTAAGGAATATGTAGGAATAGCATTTTTTTTGCAAAACCTACATACAGTACATTTTGTGATTCCACAATAGCGAATCTGTAAAATTTGCTATTATGGACTCGCAAAATTCAATGTTGATACTACTGGCCCCAAGTCTTCTAAATTGTAGTCCTTTCTCAATTTCTACTCTAATGACTTACAATGTTTTTTTCTCTGCCTCCAGAGCAGCAGTAAACCAAGGACTAGAATGAGTGCTTCGATATTTCTTGCTCCGAAGTACCGGGGTTAGCTCTTCTGTGGCACTTCTGATCCAGCTATCATACCTAGCCAAACCTCATTCATGATGCCATATAATACAGCTGGGTGTTCCTTTGGCACCCTTAATAATTCTTGTGGATCTCTTTTATTGAAAACTTTCCCATTGTCGATCAGACCGGTCCTGTGTTACTTGTTGTTGCCAAGAGAACCTGATTAGAAAATGATCCGACCAGGATAGAGGTTGCGGGTCCTGCATCTGAATCGCCATGTTTGAAAAGGCTTGGTCTAGTGTATGGCTGCCTTGGTGAGTCAATTTTAACACATACATGCAGAGATTCAACATGATCAGTATCTCTTTAAAGGCTAGTGCATCTGCACAGTCATTTTCATCTAAATGTCTGTTAAAATCACCCAAAAGCATGACGTGTGTATATTTACGGGCTGTGGGGGCAATCACATGATCCAAAGACTTCAAAAAGATCCAGCACGACCCAGTGGCCTGTAAACTAACATTCCAGCTAATGATTGTTGGTGAGAAATCGGAATGCAAAACTCATGGCTTCTGCACTCGCCAAATCCAATGCCCCCATATCCTTGAGAGACCAATCTTCTCTGAGAATAATTGCTAAACCACCAATGCCTTCTAGTCTATCTTTTTTTATAGATTTTAAAGGCCTGCTGTAAAGCATTTGTGATGGTAGGAATAGAACTTTCTATCTGTGGTACAAAGAATATCCAGTCTACCTTCCTCTAGGAGGTCAAAGATGCTGTACACATGCTTTTGTATTGAGCGTGCATTTATTAATGCAGCCCACACTAAGGAAGGACTGTTCCTCAGGATCTTTAGAGATTTTAGCGAATGAGGAGGCATGTGTTTTGCTATTTCTGTATACCCGGTGAAGCAAAAGTGACATTCTGGGCAATGTGCCTTATACCCACGGAGCGTAATAGGACCTGATAGGCATTTAGAAAGTGGTGCCAGATCAAGCAGAGTCTCCTTGTTGTATTTAATAAGCATCCCAGCGTCTGTAAGCTCCCAGGCAGCGTGGCAGGCACTGGCAGCTTCCAGGACGCTGAGGGGCGCAGATGAGCTTGTCTTAAGTGTGCCTTTGGAACGCCAGAGGTGCCTCCACACAGTGTGACTGCCTTTAAGCATAGAGCCCCAGAGACACTAGATCACGCAGAGCCAAGAAATGGCCGCTCTAGTTGTCAACCTGGTGGGCTCTTACTTCCTCTTTTCCTGTCTTACTAGGCTCCCAGTCTCAGAGACCAATTTAGGAACCAGGCCGGCAACAAATCTTTTTTAAAAACCAGCAGTGTTAAAAAAAGATTAAAACAATTAAAAATGATTCACAGTCAGGAAAATAAAGTGCATGGTGCAGCGCCTTGCTAAACGCAGACTGACCTCCTATTGCCACATCTCCACAGCGTAATTTCCTTTAGGCATAGAGCCCGGAGACACTAGAGCGCGCACAACCCAAAAAATGGTGGCTTTAGTTGTCAACCCGGAAGGCTCTTGCTTCCTCCATTCCTGTCTTGCCTCAATTCCCCTTCCGGGGCCCAATTGAGGAACAAGAATAGAGCCCTGGAGACACTAGAGTGCGCACAACCAATAAAATGAGTTTTAATACTTTTTAGGGATTCACAACACTGTCACGCACCATGCTGGCACATATTTATGGAGCAGGGGTGGGGACGCAACCCTGGCATATAAAGATGTACCCACCCACTTAACAAATATCTCATAGTAATAGGTTTGCTAAAAATAAAAAAAGTACTGTATTTATTGACCAAAAACATTTTAAAGGTTGTTTTAAAACATTTGGTGGAGTTGTGACATCACTGCAATGTCACTGCGACATGAGTGTGATGGCGTTGTTACTCTCATGTGGGATAGTGGTTGAAGACATTTCTATTAATAATAGAGGAAGATCCCACCCCTTTTCCTCCATCTTTTTGATGTGTCTCTTGGATTTCACACCTTTGTATTGTCTTAGACAATTCTGTTTTTATGGGGTGTTTGAGTTTATTTTTTTGTCACTTGAAGATGCCATCTGGTGGTGCTCAGAGCCCAGAAGACAATGGCAACATCCCCCAGGATCAAGAACTATCAAGAGCAAAGAAGGACACTATTGTATTGGCCTTCTTCACAATACCAGAAGGGGAGAGAAGGTTAATGCAAGAAAAATAACATGCAATCTTTGCCAGAAAATACTGTCAAAAGGGTCTGACAAGATATATTCATATGGGACATCATCAATGTTTAAACATCTGCACACCATCCACCCAACCCGCCTTCTGAGAGAAGAGATAGAGAGGGAAAGGAATGAGCAAGGATCTTGTGGTAATAGTGCACAACTGAGCAACTTATCTGCTCCAGTGTTGGCAACAGAACCACCTCTCAATGTTCCGGTGTTTGCCACAGTTAACCAGCACTGGCTGAAATGCAAGGTCATTTTGTGCATAGGGGAGGAATCAGTCCCTATGATTGTTCAAATTATAAACACTCATAAGTGTTCGTTTCTCTCCTCCAGTTGCTAGTACAGGTTTTCTTTCTTAATTAAAATGCATTGTATTTCAAACCTTTTTCAAGAAAAAACACCAAAATAACTATATTCGTTATAAAATACAAAAAAATGAAAAAAGTTAAAAAGAAAAACATGGCACTTGTTAGAGCTACCTGTTGTGGTTCAAGAACAAATAATTACATGGTATATATAGGTTTGTAACAATGTGAATACATCTTGCTGTCTGTTTTGGTGTGAGAGCTAGATAATTGACTGGGTATGTAAGAACTGTATGTGTGACTGGGTGGGTGTGTGAGTGGCTGTATGGGTGAGTGACAACATGTATGAATGCCTGTATGGGTGAGTGAGTGACTGTGTGAATGGCCAAATATGTGAGTGAGAGAGTGCATGTGTAAGTGGCTGTAGAGTGGATGTATAGGTGAATGGGTGTGTGTGTGAGTGGTTGTATGAGTGGGTGACCGGGTACATGACTAGGTGACCGGGTACATGACTAGCTGCACATGTGAGCATGTATGTGAGTAACTCTATGGGTGAGTGAATGGCTGTATGTATGTGTGAGTGAGTGGCTGTGTGGGTCAGAGAAAGGATGAATGAGTGACTGAATAGGTTTCATTTTCTCTATTTACTGTTTTCAGCTTTCATATTGTCACACCATAACCAATGCACTATATGAAGCATCATTTTTGAACATTGGGGAAAACACAATAGTATGAATTGTTGAAAGACTCCATTACTGCATAATACATCACTGCAAATAAGTGACACTATGCATTGCACTCACTTCAATTTGTTCAATAGTTGTTTGCCTACACTTACTATAGTAATTTAAACAAATGTAACTTAAAACAATTCCCTTTATTATTATACCTGATACACAACTTCTAAAAAATGTAAACCACGCTTGAATTTTGGAGATCCGTATTAAAATATCACTCCTAGTACACCAAATAATGTCTACATTGATGATGAAATACAATACATTACTTTTGTTATACAGAAGTAGTACACAGAAGTTTGTTTGAATAAACAAGAGGTAACAATGTCTTTGTTTGAATGTAGTTTTGGTGTCAATTGTAGGCTGCTTGCTCCCATTTTGTCCATCTTGTTGCAGCCTTTCATTAGAGAGTGTAATATACACATGCTATATTAGCTCACGACTGATAGACCGAACGATGTCTAAAACTTTGATGATCTACATACAAGCAACACTGTCTATTAGTTTTTTTCCCAAAACTACTCTTTAGAACTTTGATTGAAGAAACAAGCGGTAAGAACATCATAGTTTGAGTGGCAGTAGTGGTCTGAATGTAAGGTGGCTGTCATTGTATTCCGTCCATCCACTTTCACTCTTCAAATAGACAGTGTAGTGTCAAAATGTTATATTAGCTCCTTTCGTGAAAGGTAATGCCTATAGTACTGTACGTTCTTCCAGAAATTGATGGGGGGTTAATTGCAAGAAAGGGGGGTTGCTGTTCTTTCCCTGAGAGACGCTGCATTTTGTTTCCTTGCTCGCCAGTCCTGCCTGTCTGCTCGTCTCCCTCCCGCTGCCGCACCACCACGCCTGAGCGGCCGCCGAGCGGAGGGGGACCAGGGACACAGACCACAAGTCCCAGCCTGCACAGCGGCGGAAGCCGACAACGCCCATACTTCCAGCGTCAGGAGGTGCATAAGAGGGAGAACTGCCCCTGTGGAGCGGGGGGTTAACTGCAAGAAAGGGGGGTTGCTGTTCTTTCCCTGAGAGACGCTGCATTTTGTTTCCTTGCTCGCCAGTCCTGCCTGTCTGCTCGTCTCCCTCCCGCTGCCGCACCACCACGCCTGAGCGGCCGCCGAGCGGAGGGAGACCAGGGACACAGACCACAAGTCCCAGCCTGCACAGCGGCGGAAGCCGACGACGCCCATACTTCCAGCGCCAGGAGGCGCATAAGAGGGAGAACTGCCCCCGCGTCCCGGGATCGCGCGCGGGTCTGCGCCGGGCTAATCCCAGGCAAAGGGCGGGCCCTCTGTGGCCCTCCGAGGCCGGAGGACGACGGGACGGGGCCACCCCCCTTGACTCCATCATACTGCCAAGGTAAAAACTTTATCTCCCTGACATTTCGGCAAAGGATTACCGACAGGATCTAAATCTAATATTAATCTCACAATTTTTTGCGGTCATGTTACAGCTTAACATTGTACATCCCACAATGACTCACCAGGGAGTGACCAATAAATCCATCTCCCGGAGAGGTTTGCACTCAGGGTCACAGGTTCTTTGTAGGCCATCTCCGCCCACCGCCCTAACGAATGAACCTGGCAAGACCAGCATATCCATCAACCAACCGTCCGATCCAACGAATGGTATAGCGCAACAACTCTCGCTGTTGGACGAGTTAAACTCCCTTTGTCAAACAAGGTATGCCACTGTGGAACCCAGAAATGTAACTAAAAGTCCCTCCCCTTGCCCCGCTAAAAGAACCAGTTTGTCAACTCCAATCGCTAACCCTCTGGTACATCTTCCCCAATTCATTGTTAATACACCAAACACAGTTTCTCCCCAGTCCTCAGCTAGTAAAAAGAAGTGGGACGGGGTCAAGCTCACAGGGAATAAACAAAAACTGTGTTTTAGCTCCCCACTCACTGCTACTAACCCCTTTCCACAACTGGAAGAAAAAATAGACCAATTGGTAACATCCCTCAATTCAGACCTTTTGTCCCACATCGAACAATTGGTTAGCTCACTCATTTCCCCCCTGATTGTCAAAATTTCCACCCTACAGGATAGGTTGCTGGGAATAGAGAAATGTATAAAGGCCAATCAAATTCGTACTGAAAAGTCTGTAACAACAATCTGTCCCAACCCACCTGGTCCAAGCAGTAACAATCAAACTCACCTCCCAGTCCCTACCCTTCCACCCCCTAATGCCCCTAAAGTTAATCCCAAATCCGGCCCCTTAAAATATATGGCTACAAGAGTAGAGCCTAGCAATACAACACACATACAGCAACCCCCGGAGGCTGTACCCTTTGTTTGTGTTCTTGCGGGGGTCCCAGCACTCAAACGTGGAAAAACCGAGCGGGAACAAGACTTACTTAACAAAGCCACGCACTGGTTAACTAAAAACAGGCCCCTGCCCCCTAGGATTGAACGGTACCATCATGTCTGTTAGAAGTGTGGGCTGGTTAGGCCCCCTAAAAAAAGATATTGACAGTGATCTTGTCTTAATAAAATTTAGAAGCTGCTCAGTCGTTCCCTACCTGCGAACTTTGTACCCCTGTGAAGGTGTTGGCCCAATATCCGTCTGGGATCTACGTGACTTTTACCCAAGCATGGTATATACCGTTCATCCAAAACCAAGGGCAGAGTCAGCACACTCGAAGGGCAGAAATACAAGTGCACTCTGCGGCCATGGTTTTTCCGCCTGTAATCACCCCTTAACAATGTACATTGGTCATGGGTATGGAAAATCATGAACTCTACTATGAAACAAAGGAACTAATTCATGCTGCATAGACCAATGTTTTATCTTCTTGCCATTCTGTCCTTTTGTATGTGACTTTTGTCAAGAGTGTTTTTAAATGTATGCTTTTATGATTTTAAACAAAAATCGAATAAAGCTGAACTGACTGATATTTATCCATCTTTGAAATGTGAAAATTCAGTTTCCAGTTTAGATCCATCTACTCTACATCATTGTGACATTATTATAAGGTATTTCCCAGTTCTATGTTGATGCTATGTAGAGATAACATCGGGTCTACAGTTTCGGCAGAACATATTTTGGTTTGCTTTTTTAATCAATTAAATCAAAAGGCACAGCTTTGCAATCTTGTAATGTTAAGGAAATAAATTGCTCATGATTTATTTGAGTGATGAATGGAAATGAGGAATCTTCATAGTCATTGTTCCGTTGGTAACTCGATCCAAGTAAGTAATCAATATCTACTTCTTCCTCTTAAACTCCAAGCATAACCATTATAAATTCTTGAATGTTCAGAGTAAATATTAGTGTTCTGCTGCATAAACCTAAAAGATCTCAAATGCCTGAAACAAAATGTATTACAGATCTGTCACTGGGTAAATGTTGGCGCAAATGATACTGTGCAGAACGCAATTTCTTCTCTGGTTTTTATTCAATTTGAATTACAAGAAGTGATAAATGAAATAGTACATCAAAATAACATTTGCATAGCAGTTGTCACCTGAACTGTTTTCCAACTGTTATCCTACAAAAACTCCCTAATTTTCTAGTTTTTCTTCTTAACTCCTTTTGGCTTGGCCTGGTTTCCTTTAATTTTTTTGAATATCAGTTGACTCTTTTGTAAGCTTCCATTTTGGACAGATTACTTATTTCTCATAAATGAAGTACTGACCTAAATGAGGAGCGCATAGACTTCTTAAACGATTATACTTTATTACAAAGCTTGCATCAGCACTAATTTTCTCATCATCAAATTCAACTAAAACCAAACTAGAGGATGTTCTAACAGGGATAATGCTACATATGACATACCTTCTTTAAATACTGTACTTTCAATATTAATAAAAGCAGTATCTACTCTTAAGCCTTGAGATTTATGGATAGTTATAGCATATTCTAGAGATACTGGAAGCTACTGCCACTGCACATATAAGTCCTTTACAAGCATAAAATGTACAATACAATAGCCAATCTGCTTCACCCCATCAATCTGATCAAATTCTATAGCTAAGTACTCAACCTTATCTCTATTTGGAAAATGTATGTCGTCAATAACTTTGCCCAAAACACCATTTACTAACCCTGCCTCCACATTTAAATTGTGCAGCAAAATTACTCAACAGCTTTTGCACATGTGCAAAAATTTTTTTAATTCTGCAGTCCTCGAAACATACTTTTCCAAATAATTCATTTTTGCTTGTAGTTTCTCTGTTAGTAGTACAAAGCTGTAGTTTCCAAAATATCTTCTTTCTCAAGCTTCAGTAATTGTTCATTGAATTTGGAGCATTCTTGAAGTGTAAGTATTAAACAGACCATGGATTTGTCTTTTCAATTAAGTTGCACATTAGTTGTGCTGCTGTGTTGTCAGATAAAAATAGTTTCTTGGTCAGACGATTTTCCAAAACTCATTTTCCCTCCATTGTCAGAACTCCTTCTCTAATGTCCTTTAAGATATCTCCATATTCCACATTGGATGTTTGACACGTTTGTTTTCTGTGTGCATAGTCTTTATTTTGATAATACAGATCATAAAAGACAATTACAAAATTATAATTTTTTCCAACAAAGTACAACATATTAAAAAGTATAGATAAAAACATACAATATGTGGCTCAACGCTTAACATTATACGTTTGACATATGAGCGGAGTTAATATGAAGACATAAAAGATTTTAAAAAGAGTTGTTTATAATATTACCCCAATAAAACGGCTAAAAAAAGTACAAAGTGTAAAAACTGGTACCCATCCATTAAGGCTAGAAAGGGTACAAATGCAATTCTATGAGGCTACAATTCTGTATATTCATAGGCATAAGTTGGACATTGTTTGCAGAGCAATACAGCGGTTAACCAATTTGTTCTATTGCTCCATCTTGATCAGATTGTTATTATGCCTGACATGGCCATTCCATCTTCTTTTTACTGTAAGCTACTGTTTTAGTTTGCCTCTAGCGTCTGAAGTAATTTAGCGCGTATTTTCCATGACCAACCTAAGAATTTGGCAATGGAGATCACACAGAGCTCATTAGTGTTTGACCTCATAATTCTTAGCGCTATGAAGCTAAACCTGGTGCCCAGGATAGGGCATAGAGGTTTTAGCCATTTGTCCCGGGAGGCCTTGTAGGCGGGACAAAGAAAAAGGATGTGAGGGATTAACTCTTCCTGCTTTATACATAAATAGCACTTATTGTCGTTAGTATTGTGCCATTTTAGGTTAAAGGATTTTAATGGTAATGAGCCAACCCAAAATTGAAAGAATAATCTCCTGTCAATAGGCTTGGTAATGACATTCCATTAGGGCTCATACCTTGGACAAGGCTTATGCTCTATGAAGGAGCCGGTCAAGGAAGTACACTCAATGGTACGTGAGCTGCTCGTGTAAACCATGGACCAATAAAGCTCCTTGAGTTGTTGTTTAGTTGGGAACTGGTGGCCTTCTGGGTCCTCCCACAAGTGGCTCAAGCCCATCCTAACTAAGGTGCTCTTCACCCTTTGTAGCCAGCTTAACTTACAAGAGGCCTGTCTAACATCCTTTAGCGCTTTTACATAGTGTGATAGTTCAGGAGGGGACCATAGTCTGCGCCATTAGGCTATCGGTCTGAACCTTGCTGTCTCCTCCAGACAATGACATCCTAGGTCATAGAAAAGGGGCTTTAATGGAGTACTTTGCAGAAGGCCTATGAGGCCTTTCACAAATTTATTCTGAGCTAAGACTAGAGGTGTTAATTTGTCTAAGCCCCAGATTTCTGCCCCATATAAAGTCGCTGCCACGACTTTAGTGCTGTACATCTGCATCACTGGACTGATGGGCTTAGTTTGCGAGGTTGTGTGTTCTCTCAATAGTGCACCAGCTATTTGGCAGTGTTTAAGGGCCATGGTCTCGATCTGAGGTTTCCAATTTAGTTTTCTCCTAAGGCTTATCCCTAGATAATAGAAAACATCAGTCTGTTCAAGGTTTTCCTTGTCTAGGTTTACTCTGCCCTTAATTGCTCTATGTTTGTGAAGGAACATGAATTTAGTTTTGCTTTTATTTATTATAAGACCACGATCCTTACAGAAAGCCTCAAAGCGCGTCAACGCCTTCTGCATCCCACTTTGTGTTTTTGAGATAACCAACAGATCACCTGCGAACATAAGTATCTGGACTTTGGTGCCTGCAAGTGAAGGAGCGTCTGTCTGGAACAAGGAAAAATAGTCAACGACCCCATTTAAAAATAAGGAAAATAATGTTGGGCTATTCCACACCCTTGATGAACCCCTTTAGATACAAGGAAACCGATCTGTGGTGTTACCCTGTGAGCCCCAGCGCACTTGAGCGTAATTGGCCTTGTGTAGTCTGACAATAATGGATAGTAGGTCAAGTGGCATCCCCAGATCGTATAGGACCTCCCACAGCTTTATTCAGGGTACCATGTCGAAAGTTGAACTTGAGGTCCACGAAGGCGGCATAAATTGTACCTCCTGCTAGCACCACCACCCGCCAGTAAATTAGAATAAAAGGGACCACCTGGTAAATGGTGCTCACATGAGCACAAAAAACAGCTTGGTACGGGGTTAGTATGTCATTCTCTGATAGCCAGTTTTGGGTTCTACCCAGCACTAACCTTGCCAAAATCTTCTGAATTGAGTCTATAAGGCTGATTGGCCTGTAGTTGCTGGGACTTGATCGGTTGCCCTTTTTGTAGATTGGCAGGATTTCTGCTCCACGCCAAGATTCTGGTATTGGAGATCCAATGGCAATTGCATTTGTTAGTTGCTGTATGTACTTTTGCCAGATGTCACTATTATGCAGGAACAAGTCTGCCAGAATGCATTCGGGGCCCCAGACTCTGCCACGAGGTACTGCTCTTAACGCTAATTCAACCTCACCCAGATCCAAATTTAATGGCGAATCAGGGTGGGGAACTTGAAACGGTTCTTCTATCCCCCTCATATCATCTGAAGCAAATTGTGCCTCAAAGAAGTAACCCACTGTTCTGGTGCCACATAATTATGTGGTGTGAGAGCCTGACCACTACTGCCCCATACAACCAGATGCCAGAACTTCTGAAGATTTGACTCTGTACTAGCTTGTTGGAGGCCGTGCCATCTCAGTTTGTCCCACTCTTTCTTCGCTTTAACTGAGTTGCTCTTTAGCTCTGTGCTAATCTGATTCTACCCAATTCCTTTGATTTTATAGCTGAGGCCAAGATCCTGTAGGCTTCTCTGCACAACTTATTATACCAAGTAGCGTACTTTGTGTTGGCTTTACTTTTCTGACTACTGGTCTTTGTAAAATGGATTTTAACTTTACCAAATAAATCTTCATGGGCTCAACTTATGGTCTTATTTAAATTGGCCTGAGATGTAGCAGATTGGAAGACTGCTAGGGACTTTATGATTTCAGCCCTAATCAAATCGAGTGATTGATTATTTTCCAAAATGCGGGCCCATTTGACCCGCCTCGTGTCATTGCAAATCAGTGCATTATCTGTCAAACACTGAGCTACCTGTGGCTTGGGCGTTACTAAACCTTGGGCTAACATCTTGAGTATAAGAGGGCTGTGATCACTTTCTACTCTTTCTATAACCTCCATGTCAATGAGGAGCGGCCAGTGTTCTAGATTGATAAGAAAGTAATCAATGCAGCTCCTTCTCTGGCCATTACAGAATATGTGGGAACCATTTCTGTCCAAGGGGACTCTGCCGTTAACTGCCCTAATACCCCCATTCATACACAATGTTTTGAGTTGTAAATCGGCCTCTGTCCATTTCTTAATCGGGGGCAGCTCTTCTTTTCACTAGTTCCTTGTATCCAAAGTTTAGGCAAATATTTACCATGCCAAAAATTCCCAAAGAATTTCTTGTTTCATTATGGAGACGTGTCTTGTAAACAGTCTATCACTTCATGGGGGTGAGTTGCAGTAGGTCAACAAAGACAAATAAATGCTTTGCTCCAAACAGCATGTCATAGTCTGTTTTGACATTTTCGTGGCTGCATTCTTACGTGTAATAAGGTACGCATTAAGTTCAAAACCATGCTCACCTCATTGATGATTTAAAACTTCAGTTTCCTCAATGTTCTTGAAACCTCACGACAAGCGTTCTGTAGTTCTCTGTAAGTGGTGAGTACTTTAATTGAAAAGATTTTTCCAGTGCCAACTTGATCACAGAGGTATATTAGAATTGGCTTAAATGAAGAGGATTCACATTGTTTCTTCTTGTGCAGAAACCCATGCCCTATTGTATCTTTTACTTAAATATACATTTATTTCTGTCCATAGTTCACTTGTTCTCCTAAGTGTTTGTAATCCACACTTTTCTCTCTCTTGCTTGTTACATTGCAGTCTCTACCTCACTCATGGTTAGTGCAACTTAATTTTGAATAATTTGCTGCCCAAGTGGGTCTTGACTCAGTGGCTCAGAACTTTGGCTGCTTTGTGAACTCTCTTTAGCTCCTTCAGCAGCAATGGTTTCTTCCTATTCGATCCTATTTTTCACCATTTTCAAGCAGATTGTATAGACTGGACACTGAATGCTGTCTTTTACTATATTGAAAGAGTCTTCTTAGCAGTCATAGTCTCCAAGTACTTCTGATTCAGCACACCGAGGTGCTAAATAGAAATACTCTCATCTGTCTGCAGTTTAACAAGTCTGTTTTCTGTGGTTAATTGAATTTTTATTGCTATGTATCACCAAACAACCGTCACATCTAGTTACTGCATATTTTCCTTCTTCTATGTTTTCGTTTACATTCCTTTTTATTAAAGTAGTTCATAACGGTACTTGTCTTCTAGATGTGCAATCCATCTTGGGTAGTACGTGTCCAACATTTTTGTCCTCACAATGTCTGTACTTTTTAGTTCATACTCTGCTAGATACTGAATTTCTGGGAAAAACTTAAGCACTCTATTCTGTGTACTTGCTAGGCCTATACTTAGCCAAACAATTCCCCTTGACGTTGAAAAGAAACTGGCCAAGCTCAGTTGGTCACAGCACTCATAGGAGCCCATCTCTCTATAGGAAAGCATTTTGAAGCTGAGGCTGTACAATTTCTTACATAGTCTTTTTTCTGCAGAAATCTCCTCCTACATCTCCTTTACCTCTGTCTTCTCTGACTTTGTAGTGTATGAAGTAGCGTATCGAGCACCTGTCATGGAGGTGTCTGCAACAAACTATAGATCGATATTTGCATTCCACATTTTCAGAATCACAGGGCTGTTGTCATGTATATATTTGGAGGCCTATGTTCTTCTCAGGTTGTATGTGTTTTTTGGTGATTTCCTTGTCATTGTATATCTGACTGTAAACATAAAGTTGTGCACTCATCCTTGTGAAATTACAGGTCGGGGGAATCCAAATCGGCATATTATCTAAGATGTTCTTTAAATCTGCATTTCAAGTACATTGCTTCCCACATCTATGAGTTTGAAGCCATAGAACTTTTTGTCTCAAGCATTTTTCAGCACCATCTCTTGGGATAGCACGTCACATACTGTTGTATTAAAAACAAGACTGACTCATCACTTTGTGTTCCAAACTTTGTGCATTTTCTATCCATAATAGCATCTGAATATGAAGAGCACCTCTTGCTTGGTACTCTTTGTGGCAAAAGAAATCAATAACTTCACCAAGAGAAGGATGACATCTGTTGCAGATGAAAGACATCATGGCTTAAAACATGTAGGTAAAATATCAGCAAACAGAACCAAGTCCTGTGCACAAGTGTAAGGGTGAGGGTTGTTGTGTAAAAACAATTCAACAGATATTATCTTGTAGAAAAAATGTAGGTCGACGTCACTAATAGTATTTAGTGGGATTTATATATCAATTCAGATCAATACAGAAACGAGACACCAGCCGACACGTGTTTCGTCAGAATGTGATACAATTGTGACTCTTCAGGGCTGACCAGTACACAAAGCATGAAAAAGTATAAATACAAAAGAAAGCCATAAAAAGGTGCAGGAGAACCATAAACAGAAAAAAACAAAAAAACAAAAAAAAAGCAAATCAAAACCATTAATGGCATGGGTGTAGACAAGCGAAACACCTAAGAGCACGTGGATACCCTATGAGGTGGAAAGTACATAGTAGCATAAATTCACTGCATACAAGGAGAAGCGTCTCGTGGATTAAAAGGTGTAAAATAAATTGATGTACAGGAAGGAAAATGCAACACATACACAGCGCAACTGAAAATTATTCAGAGTAGGCCTGGGTGTCTAGTACTAGAGCAACCGTTAGGACAATGGAAACAAAAAGGGTGATAATTGAGTGCGAGTGCATTTGTGACAGGGAACGAAAAAATGCAAATGCGGTTGTATATAATCATGCAGATTTACTCAGGTACATGTTCAGTGAGTCCTGTGCAAAAATGTATAGGTAAGCGTTAGATGCGTATCCAAAGGTCCAAATGTAACTTTAGGCAGAATGATGGAAATGCGGCGTACCTACATCAGGAAAAAACACAACGGTCTGACCAGTGAGGCGTCTGACTTAAAGAAATATAAGGTACTTTTTGGGGGGAAACAGTCTGCCAGGTAGAAAGTAGAAGTAAGAGATTATAGCAGGCAAGAGACAGGGCCAAAGGTAACGGTAGGTGGCGTTGTGATAGAATGGTCAGAAGGAAAACATAAATATGTGTAAGCATGTGGCCTAAAAGTAAAAATGAATATACCTGTGCTGTTCACAAATTTGCAAGGATATCTGGAGGAGAAAAGGGTAAAAGAACGGGTGCGAGTCAGGAAACTGGTCCGAAACGAACTGTCTTAAAAACAAAGCTAAAAACTAAATATTGTGCTACTGAGCAGAACGGGTGGAACGCACTCACTGCATGGCCGGTGATAATTCCGACCAGTAGCGGATGTGGGTAGATGGAAAAAGTGACGGGAAAGCAAGAATAATCCTTCCCGATATCTCATATGTAAGCGATATATACGTCAGGACGTGTGTGTCCCAATCAAAGGAGATCTGTTGGAATGGGAAAAGGGGGGAACAGAATATAAGTACACTCTGTTTACAAAAATATAGGGAAAGGGGCCGTAAGAGTAAGTTCAAAAGGGGCACCACAACAGCCTTACCTTAGCTCCTGTGTAGTAGCGTTTCTGGTGTGCGTCCGAAATTTCTGGGGTAATGGAAATGTACGACAGGTACCAGAAGTATTTAAGGCAAAATAATCACAAAAAAAGGGGAGGAGGACTAGAGCGAGAATGCTCACTCAGAAGCGAAAAACCCGAAGAGAGTATATGTGCTCCTGGTGTGGAGTGAAAGGGAGAAAAAAGAACCTGCAAAAGGTCTGGAATTAAAAACAAAAAGGGAGCTAAAGGAGGGGATGCCAAAGACATGCTGCGAGAGAGAAACTAGCGCCTCAAAATATTGTGCGGAGGGCTCAAAAAGGAGTAAATAGCCCCAAGGTTTGTGGGTGCTTGAAAAATCAATAAAATAGACAAGACAAATAATAGAAAGGATAAAGGAGTAAATAGCCCCAAGGTATGTGGGTGCTTGAAAAATCAATAGGGAAGATGAAACAAACAATAGAAAGGATAGGACGTTCTACTAGACGCGACAGATAAGTGAATCGACCAAAAGGTACATAGCGATGAAGAAAAGAAACAGAAAGGGTGAAAAAAGAAAGTGACCGAAATATCATCTTAGAACGCAGTTTAAAGAGAGGAGTCAAAGTCAAAACAGTTAGTGTTAACTTAATGTTGGGGTACTTGCTGGTACTGAAAATAGGTCAGCTAAAACATTTAGAACAAAATTAGACTGGTGGCATTCTAAAGGATCTAATCCAAGTGGAAACGTTAGTAAGAAACAGATTAAGAAAAACGTTTAACAGGTTGATACGTAATACCAACCTAACATTGTAAAGAATTATGAAACACTGTAATACATAGTTACTCAGTCACAATGTGGACCGAGAATAATATAGATCCAGATCTAGGTCAGTATAAGAAGCATTAGGATCCCAAAAAGTATTGAAGTTCATGGTCAATGTTCAGCCCTTTTTTCACAGAATGAAGACGCATTATCCAGGTAGCTTCAAGTCTCCTGAGTCTTAATTCACGATTGCCACTCCTGACACTTGGTTCAGTCACATCTATTCCAAAAAAGGTCAAAGTCTTATGTGGTCCCTGTGTTGCACCTGCCGCTATGTGTATTGCCATTGGGTATATGGCATCTCCATTGCGCATAGCCCTGATGTGTTCCATGATGCGTTCTTTCAAGGGCTTGATGGTACTTCCTACATAGTATTTTTTGCATGTGCATTCTAGGATGTAAACAACCTTCCACCGACACAAAATATCAGCAAACGTGTGCAGGATCTAATGAGCAAAGTTGTCCTGCTATCTTCACTTTTATTTCTTTTATGTTTGAGTTTGCTTCTCGCAATAATTTAAGCAGGTCATCCCAGGTGTACTCAGCACCGAGTGTCAGAAACCAAATAGGTGCACCTAGATTTCTCAACATACATTTTAATTCTCCAAGTTATACCAATACTCATTGTCGCCACATTGGCACGACATCAAATTGATCAAGTTGTACTCTAAGTTTTCGTCCATCCCATGAAATTTGTCTTTTGCAGACAGATTTTGAGGATTAACTCCTGTTTTTCAGTGTATGATTAGCTGCATATGAAAGTCCAGACAAGTCAATCTCAAACAGAAAAAGGAATATGTCGGGAATACACTGTCAAAGTATTGGATCCTCTGAGTATGATCTGGTTGACTGGTATTCAGCTGCTGGTATCTGTACAGCTCAGTCATCAAAACAGCCACCTCTCTAGTGGGAAACAGCTGTGGACAACAGAAAACTTCTAAAGTTTGCTTGCTTTATTTGAAAGCGATCAATAGCATCACTTCTTTAGAATGGATGCTGCACTGTTTGTAAATCTTTTCAAATCTGGATCAATCCTTTTTTTTAATCTGTCCACTTGATGGTGATGTTTCATTCTCTACACGTCATATCTAGAACACCATCAACATTTTCATGGTAAACAAATGTTGTACCAGCTATAATGTTGCTTTTTTTCCTTGGTAACATCCACTAGCCCTTGCCAAACTTTTGTATTCTTCGTAGGCACACCATTTACTAGAAGGACAACTGGTTCATGATCCTCTCTGTGTACACCAACAGTATTGATATTCTGCTCAAAATCTAAAGGTAAGCAAACAACTCTTTCTTTAAGGCCAATTGGTGGCAGCTTCCGTGTCTTAGGCTCCATACAAAATATAGCCTGAAATGGGTGTACACATTTTATGAGAATGGACTCATAAACCTTTACATTTTGTAGGTTTTCTGGAATAGATACTAATTTTAACTTGCAATATAAAGCTCAAGCCTGCAATTTGTTATCCTCTAACTTATCATAGCAGTACTTACATATAACTTGCCATGTGGACAACTCAAAGTGTTCTTCTACAAACAAATATACCACAAATTCTTGCCACTTATCTCTATTCTCCTGTTCAGTTTTTGAGAATACAACTACATTGAAAGTTTGGCTTTTGTAGGGGGTGCATCGACAACAAATACAAACTAAGGGCCTCATTAGGATGGCGGACGGACCTGTGTCCGTCCGACACCCCCGAGGAAGAGGGACCGTCCGCATGGGCAGCGGCGGTCACTCCATGCAAATTAGGATGTGACTGCCACCCTGGTGGTCACATCCTGGATCTTTAACCTTGCGGCCGGTGCTGCTTGAAGCAGCACCCGCCGCAAGGTTAAAAAAGCATGTTTCACATTTACATGCACAAAGCGGCAGGCACCGTGCGGTGCCTGCCGCTTTGTGCATGCAAATGCAGGGGGGAACCATAGGTACCCCCCATGTGCACCCCCACCCCCCCTTTACCCTGGGGGCCCGCAAGGTCCCCCCAGAAGCAAAGGTCCACATGCTTTTCCACGGCGGAAAAAACGCCGCGGAAAAGCATGTTTACTCATGCTTCCTAATTTGGCTGACGGTGTCTTGTAGACACCGCCACCAAATGGCCCGGAAAAACCCGTGGATCAGCGGCGGACGGACATGCCGTCCGCCGCTGGTCCCACCACATTCCCACCGCCATCCTAATCTGGCAGTGGGTGTTTGATGTGGCCGCGGCGGTGAATCCGCATCCTCCGGGCCGGCGGTGGCTTCCGCCGGCCCGGAGGATGCGGATTCACCGCCATCCTAATGAGGCCCTTAGTTTGGTTTCTCTGAAGAAAGTCTGATAAACTTTATAATCTCTTGAATGAATGTATCCATATTAATCCCAGCCTCCTGTTCTTCCACTCTTCCAGGAACCAACTCGTCCCTTTCCCTAGTCTCTTGTTCAGGACCAAAGAAATGAAGCTGAACATCTTCACAAACGTTTTCTGCTACTGTTCCATGCAAAAGAGCTCTATTCATTTCTCCTACACAAAGAGCAGGAGTTTTCACATAATAAAGTCTCATAACTAAATTTTGCATTTTAGAGTGGTAAACAGATAAAATTCTGAAATGAAGAAAGGTGCTTCAGGACAGTTTTTTTGATAGACATGCAAATGTCCCTGTAAGTTACTATAGTTCCTCATTTTACTAATCCTTGAAAAATAGAATTTTTTTGATTTAAACTTCTGCATGGAAACTCGCATAGGAATGCTCTCAACATATCTATTGATTTCTGCTGGACACTGCAAGTACTGCTACAGTTCCACTTGTATACAGGGTCCTGTCTACGTCTTCCCTGTAGCTCTGTAGCTGTCACTTCTTCAATATTTCTAGAAACTATCTCCTCTTATGGAATGGGAATACTATTCTTCACCTCATAACATCGACCAGTTGTTTCAACTGAATGCAGTCATGTGTTCTCGTAGAGGTAGCTTTCTTCATTAAAGAAAGTCTCAGTACTAGATGTATGCTTCTATTCACTTCTAAAGATTTTACAAAAATGTGTTTTATTCACAATTCTTTTTTTCTTACTTTTTCTCTTCATACACAAGACTGTTTCATCTAGTGTTTTCATTCTGTTTATTATTAAGATAAAACGTTTTCGCTTCAAGGCAAATGCTTTATCTACTACAGTTTCTATGTGTTGCTTTTGCTTATAAGCTGGTTTTCTTCTCTTATGCTGTTTATATTTCTTTCTAAATATTGGATTACCCTACTTGTAAACATTTTTCTTCCTATGTCTTTGTACTGTTTCTGACTTGTTTTCCAATAAGTTGTTTGTTTTGAACATTTTCTACTTTGAACATAATTTACTGCTTTTCGTTGTTGGTAGAAAAAAAATTCTGTTCATATCATTTTCCACATTTTTCATTTTTCTTACTACTGTTTTAAGAAACTGCTTAGTACTCTTACCAGCAGATTTTGTTTTCCACAGTACATTCTGTCCATTTCTCCTTTTTTGTTCTGAGTAGTAGTGTTTTTTTGTGCATTTCTCCTCTGTTCCTCTATTGTCACCTTATACTCTTCTCTTTCAACCCAAGTAGATATCTGAAAACAAAATAGAATATAAATGGTATGTTCTTTACTTCAAACAACTAAAACTACATATGTGATTATATCAGTCATTCCTACCATTTCAGAGCTGAAAAAACATAACACATCTACTCTCTATCAAAGTACATGTCTGACTGCTAAGTACATAGCACCCTGTCCCATGGCCTAGCTATAGCCTACAGATAGAACATATAAGGTTGACAAGGAGTTTTAAATGTGAATTCATCCTAACAGTAAAACTGCACAAAGGCTTTACAGCAACAGTCCCAAGATATGTTGAATGAGCTACTTAATTCAGGGGAGTAGAGGAGCACTCGAGTCTTTAAACACTTCACTATATTAATCTCACTTAACTATGGGGTGCAACACTACTAATTGTGTTGGCTACACAATGTGTGAAAACTATACTGAAATGTAGACAGAGGCCTAGATGCAGCGTGCACTGTTCCAAGAGAATAAATTCCCAGTAATTTCAACTGTAATCTTATTGCATATCTAAAAAACAAACGAACAAACTAATCTTCGGTGGATTCAAAATCTTTTTTAGTGGTAAACATAATTACTCAAATGTCACAGTTCAATTATATTCACCATAATGATTGTTCACTTTACAGTCAACTAATGCGTGTATCACTATTCATTAGAAATCATGACAAAATACTGTCAACATCGGAATATATTCTGTACATTATCCACAACATGATATGTATCACATCTTATATCTTGTATATATGTCAAAATTAATTTTGGAGAAGCGTGCCCAATGCATTTCGGGAACCGACGTTCCCTTCTTCAGGGGAAAATACCTAAAAAATACAGAAAGATAACATCAAATAATCAACTAGCCTATATGCTCAATATACAAAATGGACAGAGTAAGTAGACACAGGGGGGTAAGATCCTATATGACGTTCAAAATGACATACTGTTTTTAAAAAAAGTGAAAGAAATGACTATCTTATCCATTACAAACTGGAACCATAAGACCTATCGTTATGGTATGTTATAATGGAACATGAAAAATATCGCTCATCTGATATACAACACCCATCAAGATGAATAAAAAAATACACTGTTCGATGACAATTAATTAGTGCGTGACTGTAACTTGTTGAAATGTACAAACATTCTCCTTAATTGTACATGTCAGTTTTTACTGACATTACTGTTCAATATAAACTCACAACAAAGTTGCAACGTATATATCTTTGTGACTCAAACTAAAGGTCAAAGCACTATACCTTGAAATGTATATCTACTATGATTATTGTGTTTGTCTGCTGGATATACATACCAACATTACAAAATGCTGTTGAGGAGTTAAAACCAAAACATGCTTCCTGCGATGTAGCACTGACCTGCAGCTCTCAATAACTCTCAATGGCAAGTACTGATCCGTTTATGTGAAAACAAATGTAGATATCTGCATGAAATTAACACATTACAGGAGATCCTGTTAACTTCGCCTGAACTCGACAGTACGGTGCTCTATCTCTATCAAACTTAAAAATATGTTCACATACCTATTTGCGGAAATTCAAGCGTAAAACCATCTCTTGATCTCTGTGTGTTTATTCTCAGTACGTAAGTTAATTTCTGAAATAAAAACATGAATCCTCATGAATATTCTTTTTTTCCCATTCCCTGTACTGAATTCCTATGTACATAAATACTCCTGCTCATACCTTTTATCACGGATAAACCGGTGAAATCGTCTCTGAATGTCGGTTTCGAAAGTTTAGGAAGCACAGTTCTTTTTCTGAAATGTACAAATATACCTAATTAAATGCCATATGCTTTCACCCTGAACGGTGAGTCCCTACTGCTAATGATGCTATATAATCCAGAAAATGTTTATCTCGCTTACCATTGAGTCATGAATGTGCTCCTTCTATGTTAATCCCGCGTTTCTCCCAAAGGAGCCGCGGAAGGATACAGGTTTTATAGAGTTCCTGCCCAGTGTTGTCACATGATTACCCTCAGGTTTATGGGACATGTAGTTATTTGATACTTTCTTCGTAACAGCATCAAGTGATGTTGTAGCACGGAATCACAAAGAAACTGTTTATCTCTACACATCCTCCTCATATGAATATACTGTTGTCTCCCACACCGGCAACATTATCAACAAAACGCTGCCAAATGAATCATGCGTCATCAGTACCTATCATTGCCTCGGTCGCTTGCCTCAACTCACTTAGCATATGATCAAACAAAGGCTGAAAAACAAAGTCGGTGACTGTTGTCGTTTAGGTGTAAGAATTATTATCTATCCTACACTGCTTTGTATACCTTACTTATATATAAAGTGGATGGTGTATCCATTGATAAAAAACGTCTGGTATCACTAAATGAATAATTTACTCACTCCGTGCATGGACTAGGAACATAGATGAGGTACATGATATCAACTGGTGACATGTCTCAAATTACATAAACTCACATCTAGTAATGAGTATTAACGTGTTCCATACTCACATAATATACGCAACTAAGATAGTCCCTCTCTGATCACATGTACATAATACAATGAAAATCATGTTTGAACATACACAAAGTAAATGTATACCAATGTCATTACCAGGTATGTCTGGTATTATACAACACATGCACTGTACAATAACCAACATCTGTATACATTCACAAAGTTAATGTATGTATGATTCATGACTAGACATATCTAATGTTGCTATTAATCTGTATATCATATAAAGATTCACATGATCCTGTTTTAATGCTCATCCTACACATATATATAGCATACATCGATACCATATCTCAGGTGATAATATTGGGAATAGAGACAAAATAGTAACAAAATTAATTGATGTACAATCACCTACAATACATAATGACTATATAATGCGGATCCATACAATACCATAATATATGTACTCAAGGGTCAACGGTTCGCTGATGGTGTGTATTAGTGGTGATGTAGATAATGGATAATGTGGTGTATGCCAATCCTCACTTATAGAAAACAACTTAAATCTAATCTGTCGTTAAGTCCTCGTGGTACCAGTGTGCATAAATGTTCTATCCAAAATGCTTCGATTTGGAGTAGTTTAGCACTGTTGTCTAGTCCCTCTTTTCTTGCAACAACCTCTATAATTTGTGCTCTCAATTGTGCAATGTTATGTTTTTCATCTAACCAGTGATTCGCAAATGATGTTGATCTGCTTTTACACCGAAAGTTGCTTTTATGTTCTGTAAGCCTGGTTTTAAGCTTGCGTTCAGTTTTCCCTATATACAACTTCCCACATGGACATTTTAAACAATACACTGTGTTGGTTGTATTACAATCAGCTGAATGTTTCAATGCTATTTTTTTACCCGAAGTTGGGTGTACAAAAGTATTGCCCGTTATTATGTTGTTACAGTGAACGCAATTTTGACATCTCATAGTCCCCTTATGTAGTTGTGGTTCAAAAGATTTACTGGGAGTTCTAACTATATCCATTAAGTTTCTCCCTCTGGTATATGCAAATATGGGTCTATCCATGAATATACCCCTAAAATCTTTTTCATTTTGAAGTAACTCCCATCTATTCAAGATGATACTTTTAATCTTATTAGAAGCTGTGGAGTACTGAGATACAAAGGTAAATCCTTTTTTCTGGCGCTTAGAAGTCGAAGTCAGTAATGATTGCCTTTCCCTAATTTCCAGTCTGTCAATACTTTGATCTAGAATCTCAGTGGGGTACCCTCTCTGCTCAAATCTTGTGCGATGTATTTGCATCTGTTTGTCAAATGTCTCCTCATTTGCACAAATCCTATTAATCCTTAAAAAATGAGAATACGGTAAATTGGTAATGAGACTTTTCGGATGGAAACTGGTGAATAACAGGGTGCTGTTACGGTCAGTGGGTTTAGTATGGATGTCTGTAACTACTTTGTTCAACATGGTGTCTTTAGTGATTTTAACATCAAGGTAAGTCACTTCACTGATACTTATCGAGTGCATGAACTGAATTCTGGGGTTTTTGTCATTTAACTGTTTTATCCCATAGGTGATTTGTTAGTGTCAACTCCTTAGTACATATCTGAATCCAACACCAACACCAACGACATCCCACCGTCACAAGACCTGTGCGACTCTCTGGCCACCTTCTTCCACAGCAAGATCACAGACATCAACAACAGCTTCAACGCAGCGACCACCCCAGCAACCACTGAGACCCCGGCCCCCACGACCACCAGCCACTCTAACCGCCTGCTCTCCTGGACCAACATCAACGACGACGACACCATCAAGATCATGAACACCGTTCACTCCGGATCCCCGTCGGACCCCTGCCCACACCACATCTTCAACCTTCAACAAAGCCAGCACTACCATTACACCCACCTCTGGAAAGCCATCAACATCTCCTTTGAGACAGCGACCTTCCCAGAGAGCTGGAAACACGCTGAGTTCAACGCCTTACTCTAGAAGCCCAAGGTGGACCCCAAGGACCTCAAGAACTTCCGACCCATCTCCCTGCTCCCGTTCCCAGCGAAGGTCATTGAGAAGACCGTCAACAAACAACTGACCAGCTTCCTCGAGGAGAACCACAGCTCCGAAACCGCCCTCGTCGCCTCCACCGATGACATCAGGACACTGCTAGACAATGGAAAAATCACTGCCCTCATCCTCCTGGACCTGTCAGCCGCCTTCGGCACGGTCTGCCACCACACCCTACGAACATGCCTCTATGACGCCGGAATCCAAGAGAAGGCCCTGAACTGGACCACCTCCTTCCTCTCCGGCAGAACTCAGAGCATCCGCCTCCCCCCCTTCTGCTCCAAAGCCACCGAGATCATCTGCGGTGTACCCCAGGGCTCAGCCCAACTCTGTTCAACATCTACATGGCACTGCTCACCCACGTTGCCAGAATGCACAACCTCAACATCATCTCGTATGCCGAATGAAGGCCATCGCCGAATGGATGAGGAACAGCCAACTGAAGCTAAACTCGGACAAGACGAAGGTCCTCATCCTCGAATCCACCCCCTCAGCCTGGGATGAGTCCTGGTGGCCAACCGCACTTGGAACAGCTCCAACACCCACATACCACCACGCAACCTAGGGGTCATCCTCGACTCGTCCCTCTCCATGACAAATCAGGTCAACGCCGTCTCCGCCTCCTGCTTCAACACCCTCCACATGCTCCGCAGGATATACAAGTGGATCCCTACTGAAATTAGAAGGACAGTAACCCAGGCCCTTGTCAGCAGCAGACTGGACTACAGAAATGCCCTCTACGCAGGAGGCCCGGCCAAACTCCTGAAACGGCTCCAACACATTCAGAACGCCTCCGCATGCCTGATCCTCAACATCCCTCGCCGCAGCCACATCACACCACACCTAAGAGACCTTCACTGGCCTTCACTGGCTCTCTGTCAACAAGAGGATAACCTTCAAACACCTCACCCATGCACACAAGGCACTCCACAACAACAGACCAGCGTACCTCAACAGCAGACTTCTACACCCCAGCCCGCCAGCTCCGCTCCGCAGACGTGCCCTCGCGACTGTCCCCCGCATCCAAAGAGTGACCGCCGGTGGCAGATCATTCTCCCACAACGCCGCCAAGACATGGAACACACTCCCCATCCTCCTACGGCAGACCCAAGACCTACTGACCTTCTGAAGACTGCTCAAGACCTGGCTCTTCGAACAGTAGCAACATCCCCCCCCAGCACCTTGAGACCCTCACGGGTATGTAGTGCACTTTATAAATGCTATGATTGATTGATTGATTGAATGTGTGCCTCAGTCCCTATTTGGGGGTGTCATAGAATATTTAAGGACATATGTTGGAATATGACTGGCTGTCAGAGTGACTCTATGGGTCTCTAAAAATTTATGTAAGGGTCTGGTTACTGGTGGTGTTCCAAAGTATTAAGCAATGTAACCCTTTGTAGAACTGCCTTCATTAGGCCTACTTGCATAAGAGCTGTGTGTGTGTTTATGTGTGTGTGTGTGTGTGTGTGTGTGTGTGTGTGTGTGTATGTGTGAATGTGGCTGTGTGAGTGGGTCTATTCTGTAAACATATGGGTGATTTGTTACTGTTGCCTCAGTACATATCAGTACATATCTGAATGTGTGCCTCAGTCCCTATTTGGGTATGCTGATATATGACTGGCTCTCATAGTGACTCTATGGGCCCCTAAATGTGAATGAAAGTAGCTTAATGTATTGTTTATTGGATGTGTTAGTGAGTTTTGGGGTATTTACTGTGTGTGCAATTGCGTTTCTGTGTATGTGTGAGTGAATGTTTAACTGCCTCTGTCACTGTCTGACTGACAGTATTAGTGGCTCTATCCTTTTACACATATGTATGTGAATTCCAGTATTGGTCGGAGACTGTATCTATAACTGCAGATATGGATCTGTATGTGTGCATGCAATTCAATCAAACTTGAAACAACATGTATAATCTTTTCGGCTGATACTTCACATTCCTATGACCTACCTATACTCTATCTCAGGAGTGATTTGTATATAGTAGGAAAGGAGTTTAAGGCTTAGCAACATGTTTTGTACATCAATTTGACCTAGTAGGTAACCTGTGTACACACGCTCTACTGTAGCAGGCCTGAGATATGTTTAAAGGCCTATTTGTCTGGCTGGACAACTTGTTAGTGTCACGTCTTCACAACATACCTGCATGAGGGTATCAGTGCTTATGTGGGTGTGTCAGTGGACATGCAAGTAAGTATGTTGATATATGTCTGTGTCTGTTAGTTACTGTATGGGATTCTCAATCTGTATGTAAGGAGCTTCATGGATTAGTTACTGGCTGTGTTAGTGAGTTTTTTTTTTTAACTGTCTGTGCAACTGCCTCCATTACTGCTGGATACATAGGATTTGTATGTGTGTGTGAATGAATGATGCTTAAGTGCCTCTGTCACAGTGGGACTAGGTGTATTAATGGCTCTATCCTTTTACACATAGGTACGTGAGTACCACTATCGGTAGGAGACTGCCTCCATTACTGGAGATATGTATCTGCACGCTCTACTGTAGCAGGCCCGAGACATGTTTAAAGGCCTATTTTTCTGAATGGATGACTTATTAGTGTCACTTCTTCACTACATACCCAAATGAGTGTCTCAGTGTCCACGTGAGTGTATCATTGTATATCTACTAAGTATATTGATATATGTCTGGGTCTCTTAGTTAGTCTATGGGTCTCTCAATCTGTATGTAAGGAGCTGCATGGATTGATTGCTGCTGATGATGATGATAAAGCAACTTCTATCGCGCACAGCTACTCCTAAGAGTGTCCCGGTGTGGAGCTTCCGGCCTGACATAAGATCTAAAAATATATTAATTTTGAACATAAAAGTAGGTTTTTAGAAATGTTTTGAAGATTGCAGCATTGGTTAGAGCTCGAAACTCCATGGGTAGTGTATCCCATACAACAGCTCCTTGATATGCGAGAGATATGCGAGAGATCTTGCTCCCGCTCTAGCTCGTCGAATTTTAGGAATTGTCGCTAAGAGTTTATTAGCTGAATGCAAATTTTTATGTGGGTTAAAGAAGCAGAACCTAGCTCTGAGATAGACAACCTCCATTTAATGCATGGCCCCGTGTACCAGCACAGGTGCTTTAAAAAAGATTATTTTCTTGATAGGAAGCCAATGAAGATCTCGCAGATGGGGAGACATCCATGTTCTAATCATCATGTTCAGATGTAAAAGGGCTGCGGCATTTTGAACAACTTGAAGTTTGCCCAGCGACTGATCAGATAAACCGAAGTACAAGTACATATTACCGTAGTCTAATCTGCAGGTGATCAAAGACTGAATCACCAGCTTCTTTGCTGAGAATGACAAAAAGTGTAAAGATTTCCTCGAGGAAAGTCGCACCCCAAAGCAGGTGTGAACTGCTTATCTAATTTGGGGTTTGAAAGACAAATTCTCATCAAATTTTATCCCCAGGTTTTTCAACTGTGCACTGAAAACTTGCTGGCTGTGTGTTAACTGTGTTCATCTGCCTCCATTACTGCTGGATACAGAAGAGCTGTATGTGTGTGAGTGAATGTTTCAGTGCCTTTGTCACTGTGTGACTAGGTGTGTTAGTTACTCTATCCTTTTACTCATAGGTATGTGAGTTCCAGTATGGGTAATAATGGGATCTATAACTGGACATAGGAGTCTGCAAGCCAGCCATCAAGCAATCCATGCAGCTTCTTACATATAGATTGAGATTCCCATAGAATAACTAAGACAGTCAGACTTGTACCAAGATAGTTACGTACATTTCCAATGACACACCCACATAGGCACTAAGACAATGATTAAGGTATGTACGAAGAGGAGTTTAAGGCTTAGCAACATGTTTTGAATGTCAAGTCGGCATAGTAGGAGACCTGTGACTGTATAGATTGCTTACTGGCCCTGGTAATGACTTTTGGAATGTGTAACTATATGCTCAAGTACCTCTGTTAGCAGTAGATTCATAAGTGCTTTCTGAGTGAGTAAATGGGTGTATAAATAGTTCTGGCAAGGATTCTAAAATATTTGCCCTACCAAGCAGCAAAAATGCACACGCCGGCTGTGCAGTAGCAAGCCTGAGACATATTCAAATGGCAACTTGACTGGATTGGTCACTTCAATATGCAAGTATTTCACTGCATATTTGAGTGAGTATACTATTTTTATGTGTGCATGTCTCACTGAATATGTAATTAACTCTGCCACTATATGAGTTTCTGGTTTAGAAACAATTTGAATTTTGAAATGTGCATGCACGTAGTTGTTTAGATTGCTTGCTACCTCTGTTAGTGACTCGGGGGGGTGTATTACTATGCATACAAGTGGCTGTGTTACTGCTCAGTACATAAGTACTATTACAGTCTGCGAGTGAATGAGTAAATGCCCCTTCCACTGTCTAACTACATGTACAAATGGCTCTATAGCTTTCTAAATAGGTATCTCAGTGATGCATACATAGGTAAGTGATTGTACGACTACATATATTGCTCACTAAGAATCTTTCTAACTCATTAAAAATTCAACGTATAAATTTTGCCATTCAAACACATACCTTCCAACTCTATTATCTGCCTACAACTTACCTTACAGGCTATTTTATTTATTAAATGGAAAATGTAAGACTTTGAAATGCATTATAAATGTCAATTCGACATAGCAGATAAAACTGCAGACACAGGTTCTGGAGTAGCACACCTTACACATATTTAAATTCCTTCTTCTCTTTGTTGCACAATCATACGTACAATACATCTACTAGTAAAGTAATTACAAATCCAAGCACACCTACAGCACTGAACTTCAGACTTCCAAATACATTAAATATACAAATTGTGGATGAGGTAACAAAACTATATGTAGAACCGAAAAATATTCACTTGATCACAAAGTTTCCAATCACCTAATTCCAACTACATGACTCAGTGCATAAATATATTTGTTACTGACTGTTTCATTATCTAAACGTTTTTTTGTCACACTGTTTTCACATATATACTAGTTACTGTTCAAATGGTTTACTAGTTGCATGAGCACTTTACTTCATATATAATCAATTATTGTAGATTGCTTTAGATAAGTTATAGGCTATGTAGCTAATATTCAAACTTATAACTCACTACATTTTTCTATAAACACATTGGGCCAGATGTATCAACATTGTACTTTGCGAGCCCTTAATAGTGAATTTTACTGATTCGCTATTATGGACTCGCAAAACACAATGTATGTTGGTTTCACGAATAAAATTGCGATTCCTAGACATTCCTTATTTGCAACTCGCAAATTGTGAGTCGCAAATAAGTAATGGCTTCCCAACATTTCTATGGGCCTAGAGGCCCAAAGGAATGAATGGGAATAGCATGCACAATTTGCTAGTACCCAATGGGTGGTCGCAAATTGCGC
The DNA here is from genome assembly GCF_964261635.1 of Lissotriton helveticus. NCBI lineage: Eukaryota > Metazoa > Chordata > Amphibia > Caudata > Salamandridae > Lissotriton > Lissotriton helveticus. The sequence goes on from NC_136063.1 coordinate 561,027,434, forward strand.
ATGCCATTCCAAGGATGCAAGGGGGCTAAAAGGACACCCTGTTGCACCCCTGAAATACGCATGTGTGCACATGTGGCGCACATACATGCCCTAAGGGCATATATACACGCCACATGGCACCTAAGAAAAAAGCAAAAAAGGGAATCTTTCTAGGAATTTGCAAATTACCACCAACTTAAAGCCAGGTCACAATATTTTTTTGCTTCCATCATTGCGTTTAAGGAATCACAAATTGTAAATAACAAAAAGTGCGATTCCCTATTTTGTGAATGCCTTTTGTGATGATACATCCCGAAAAGGCTTTTTGCCGTTTGCAAACGGGCCAATTCTGTGAATTGGGCCAATTCTGTGAATTGGCTCTTTTGCAAACGGTAAAACACTTGATACATCTGGCCCATTATCAATATGCTAATTTTTAACATACCTCTGAATTTGCTTTGGAGATCCTCAAATGTTAACATACTCTCACTTCAAATTCCTTCTCACGGAAAAGGATAAGTACCACTCTCTGCAAGAACGAATCAGTAATGGCAATTTTTCCCTCTCTTTTTTCAGTGATACAGATGTATTTTGCAAATCAAAATGATCCCTTCTTTTTTTCATGTTGTTACTTCAGTTTCCATTGGTCATTTTTTTAACCCTTTATTAATCTACTCATAAGAAGCCAAATATTGTAGTGTCTGTGGGTAATTTTGCAACTTGGTTATGATGCCCAGCACTGCCCCCATGTACATTTGTAACTGAGTTACAAATTCATCCGGTAGTCCCAAAAACATTTACAATAATAGTACTACCATTTTTCAACTACAATTGACCTCCTATCATAGTACTGTATTGAAAAATGTGTATTTCACTAAATATATGATCTCTAAACCACTCTGCTTTGTGGTTTCAAACTACACTGTATTTAGAACCTTTGCCCTACACTGCTTTACCTCTATTGACATAGCAACCTTCTTTGAAACACTCCACTGTATGAGTAAGTCAAAGGTTCACAGCACTTTCTAGCAGCAGCATACCAGCTTCAAATTCAACTGTAGCAGGTGCCACTGACGGCTTGAAACAGCATATCCAAAATGGCATAACTTCTCTTAAACTTATCCAGAGCCAATCACAAATCTACTTTCTTTACATGTCTAAGAGCCATCCTATTTCCAAACACTAAATAATTTTCATTTTTAGTTAATTTTTTCAGATTTGTGATGCTGTTGCGAAACCGCGAAGCAAAAGAACAAATGGAATGCATAACAGCACATTTGAGATGTATAACTCTCAGTTTGACTCTGTGTATGTGACAATGACCTTGTACAGTTTTGTGAGTGTCTAAGTGTGTGTGTGAGTGGGTGCATACATTTCTCAGTGGGTCTGTGAGTACAAACATAACTTTGTGAGTGGATGTGTGACTGGGTGCATAAGTGTCTCAGTGGGTCTGAGAATGACCGTGTCAGTGTCTGAGTGTATCTGGGAGTGGGCACATAAGTATCTCACTGAATCTGGAACTGGATGTATAAGTGTTTGAGTGGGTCTGTGACTGGGTACGTGAGTGTCTCGGTGGCTCTGTGAGTGGATGCATCAGTAACTTAGTGGAGATTTAATAGGTATATGACTGGCTGAGTGGGTCTCTAGATGGGTGCATAAGTGTCTGAATGGGTTTGTAAGTAGGTATATGAGTGTCCAACTGAGTGTGTGAGGGTCTGCATGAGCCTCTTAGTGGGTAAGTGAGTGGATACATGGGTGACTGAGTGAGTCTGTAAGTGGATGCGTAAGTGTCTGAATGAATATGTGAGTGGGTGTGTGAGTCTCTGAGTGGGTCTGTGAGTAGGTGTGATAGTGTCTGAGTAGGTCTTACCATGTCTGTGTGAGTCTCTGAGTGGGTCTTTGAGCGTATGTGTGAGTGTCTGAGTAGGTCTGTGACTGCATGAGTGTCTGAGTGGGTCTGTTAGTGGCTGCATAAGCATCTGAGTGAGTCTGTGAGTGGGTGCATGAGTCTGAGTGGGTTTATGAGAGGGTGCATGAGTGTCTCAGTGGGTCTGTGGGTGGTTGCCTGAGTGTCTCAGTGGGTCTGTCAGTGAGTGTATGGGTTTCTAAGTGGGTCTGTGAGTGGGTGCATGAGTGTCCGGGTCGGTGAGTGAGTATGAGTCTCTGAGTGGGTCTGCGAATGGGTGCATGAGTGTCTGAGTGAGTGTGTAATCTTTGAGTGGGTTTATGAGAGGGTGCATGAGTATCTGAGGAGGTCTGCGAGTGTGTGTATGAGAGTCTGAGTAGGTGTTTGAGTGGGTACCTGAGTCCCTGAGTGGGTCTGTGAGTGGGTCTTTGAGTCACTGATTGGATATATGAGTGGGTCTGTGAGTGGTTGCATGTGTTTTGAGTGGAACTATGAGTGGGTACATTAATCTCTGAGTAGGTTTTTGAGAGGGTGCATGAGTGTCTGAAAGAGTTTTCGAGTGGATAAATGAGTGTCTGACTGTGTCTGTGAGGAGGCGTGTGAGTTTCTGAGTGGGTCTGTGAGTAGGTGTGTTACATGAGGCCCTGAGTGGATCTCAGAGTTGGTGCATGAGTTTCTGAATAGATATATGAGTGGGTGTGTCAGTCTCTGAGTGGGTCTCTGAGTGCGTACGTAAGTCTCTGAGTGGGTCTGTGAGTCGGTGTATGACTAATGAGTAGGTCTGGGAGAGGATACATAAATGTCTAATGGGTCTGTGAGTGGGTGCATGAACTTCTGAGTACATGAGTGAGTAGATACATGAGTCTTTGAGTGGCTCTCTGAATGAGTGCATGAATCTCTGAGTGGGTCGGTGAGGGAATGCATTAGTGTGCAAGTAGGTGAGTGAATGTATATTTCTTTCAGCAAGGTTTGCAACAACACTGCAACAATTCATGGGGGGCTGTGCTGAGAATCACAATGTGTCTGCAACCCCCTACCACATGGAAAACAAGCATTTACAATGCAACGGTTTCGCCTTTGGAAAAGTTAAAGCTATTGGCATTGTAAATGACAACATTTTTATTTATGTGTTGGCTTTGAAAACCTAAATAAATGGCATTGTCATTTACAAAGCCAATAGCCTAATCTCTCGCAAATGCGACACCTATTGCATTTGCACCCACACACACACACAAAACTGGATCACAAGAAGGGAACAGGGGCACAAACAAATCCGGGTCACAAGCAGGCAACAGAGGCACACACAAAACCGGGTCACAAGCAGGCAACAGAGGCACACACAAAACCGGGTCACAAGCAGGCAACAGAGGCACACACAAAACCGGGTCACAAGCAGGCAACAGAGGCACACACAAAACCGGGTCGCAAGCAGGCAACAGAGGCACACACAAAACCGGGTCGCAAGCAGGCAACAGAGGCACACACAAAACCGAGGGGGCAGGGAAGCAGCTCTACTTGATAAGAATAAATCAGAGATCTGGCAACGATGGACGTGATCATGGAGGGAATACCCAATCCACAAACAGGAGAGTAAGAAGCATTGCAACCAAATTTGCTAAGTAAGGAAAACATCAGAACCCATAAAATAAATGACAGCCTGACATTGTTTATGTAAACGCAGTCTAAATGCAGAAGTGTTTAAGTAAAATGTTTAATTAGTTAATACACAGGCCACATTATAATATTATGATCAAGGCCAATATCTGGTGAGCAGTGCAAACCAGCCGCACAGCTGTGGTATTGGAAGTATGTGGTTAGTAGTGGGCTAGATTTCAATGTACTGAAACCATAAATATACACCAAATATTGAGTCCGGAAATGGAAAACCCTTGTTAACAAATAAAGTATTGTATGCCATTAAAGGCTTGTGCTTAGAATAATAAGTGCTGAGCAGAAATGCTATGTTTACTCTTGCCTCCTTCAATGTACGTCATCATATACACACACTAGTACCACATACATCACCAAATACATAATTCACAGTCAGGAGCCACATACTCAATTACATACAAATAAACGCATACTTTAAAATGCACTTGACCAAGATGTACATCATTACATGCACAAGTCACGGCAGAACATAGCATAACCCATACAAAATATTGCCACAAATGTCATCACAAACACGTCACACTGGCACGTAACTACCACATGCATAAGTCACCACCATGACCATATCACAGACACACATCATCATAATAAGTAAAGAAAAGACATTGCACTGCAGTAACCCAAACAAAGTAAACTGCAGCATTTTATGGTGTTTCAAGAGGGAAGGGAGAGGAGAGAGTGGGAAGGATAGGATAGAAAGGAAGAGCGAAGAGGCTAGGCAGGGAGACAGTGAAGGGGTAGGCAGTCGTAGTGTAAGGGACGGGAGCAGAAAAGGAATCTTCGAGCTTGGGTACGTTACGGCTGTACGTTTGTACGCCGAGGCCTTATTCTTTGTGACCCCTCTGAATACTTTGACAAAGACAGCCACATTTGAAATAACAAATAACAAAAATGTCAGCGCTCAGGCTCGCCCCTTGCAGGGACCAGGACACTGAGCTCCGCCTGACTGAAAGCAGACTTCAGGCTGGCGGGAAAGACCTGATCAGAGCCCCGTGTCACATCAGCAGTCACTTCATTCTGACAACGGCACATGTGGTACAACATAACATTCATGTGTATGTTAATCTTGACAGAAGGGACAGATTGCATTGCCCTGGACACTCACACACCCATGCACACAGGCACGTACACACACAAATGCTTTCCAATACACAGGCAAACACACACACACACGGATGCGCACACACACACACCTACACAAACACACAGGCAAACACACACAGGCACACACACGCCCAGGCATACACAGGCGCACACATACACAGGCGCACACACATACACAGATGTGCACACACCCAGGCACACACAGATGCACACACACACACACACAGATTCTCACATACGCCCAGGAACGCACACACACGCAGATGCACACACACACACACAACCACGCACGCACCCCCACACACACAGATGTGCACATATGCCCAGGTACGCACACATGCAGATGCACACACACGCCCAGTCATGCACATACACAGATGCACACACATTCACAGGCACACACACATACACAGATGCACACACATACACAGGCACACACACATACACAGATGTGCACACACAGAGGCACACACACACAGAGACACATATGCACACACAGACACATACATGTTTCCGTCTGCGAGGCTGGGAGAAAGAGTTAATTTCAAACTCCCGGAGTGTTCACATTTAAGACAAGAGCATAATGTTCTACAACAAAACTGGCCAATCAGAGGCTCTGGCAGGAAGTAGTGTCAGAGCTCCAAGGGGCTGAAAACAGCATTTCACAGCAGCAGCCAAGACTTAACGGAAAGAGAGGCCCAGAGTTTGTTGTAGTCTGACTACCGCAAAAGGGACACCAAAAAAAACATTCCTTTTCAGTTACTAATGACAGCAGTCCCTACTATTTCAGATTCCTTCCAAACCCCCCTCATGCTCTTGCATGTGACACTACAGCGCTGCCTGAATGAGGAGAGCAGTGTACTTCAGCGGAAATATCTGAATTCGAGGCGCATATGGGGGAGCTAGCAGAGCTTTACATGGAATGAAACAACTGGGACAGATGCGAATAGGGGCGTGGCTTAAAAATATACGCGCATAGAGCCCCCCCACCCTCCGCTGGTATTTTGCTGCTTCCGTCATTGCCTCCAGATATAGAATGCAATAAGTAACATTACACCTACAACAAGACACACACAAATGCTTTCCAATACACAGGCAAACACACACACATGGATGTGCACACACACACACACACGCCTACACAAACACACAGGCAAACACACACCGGCGCACACACACAGATGCATTCTCACGATTCTGTTTTTTGTTTTTTATCTTCCCCTTACCTCCTCTGAAATGTTGGCATGTGTGCCCATTGGTTCCCTGTTTTCGGCCATGCTCTTAAGTGAAAGCTGCTCCCTGGAACCTCTGACGCAGACGGGTGGAAGGACTGCCGGACTCCGCATCTCACCAAGACGTAGGACGGGTGCAAGGACTGCCGAATTCCGCATCTCACCAGAGCGGGGGACGGGTGCAAGGACTGCCGGTCTCCGCATCTCACCACGGCGGAGGACGGGTGCAAAGACTGCCGGACTCAGCTTCTCACCAGGGCGGTGGACGGGTGCAAGACTTCAGATGGGGCAGACAGGCTTTCAGCAGATGTCCCGTTGCCTTCCCCCTCTCGGAGGCTGACCTGTGCTGGAGTGTTCCCGACTTTCAGTTAGATATAAAAATAGATAAAACATATACTGATATGTAGAGCTTCGGTTTTGAAAATAAAAGGGGGTGGCGCAACGTGTTCTGGCGTTGGCTTTTAAATTTAAAAACACTATTTAAACAGTCAGAAGTGAGGAGAAATGGTTTGCGTGAAGAGTCGAACTGGCCAGGAATTGCGTTAATGGACTCTATGAAATGCACAAATCCACAAGACGTCACCGCAAGAGACTGAAGACGGAGCTATACCTCCCCTCTAGGGTCTCGGGCTGTTCCCATGATATCAGTCGCCCGGCGGCGGGCTCTTGCTCCCCACAGCCACTGTAAATGAGTAATGCAGGGAGAACCCGGCTGCCGCTTGTATTAACCCGACAGAGATGCTGCTCTCGAGGGCACCCATCCACACAGTAGGGTCAAATCAGTCACCCTCGCGGACGGCTCCATCGGCCGCCCCCTCCTCTGCCCCCGAAGACAGCAGCTTTATTAACTTCGGCCCTTGTTTTCATAGGAACCAAACACGGAGGCACCCAGCTCGATAATGAACTGTCTGGCTAATGAGGGAAAATCAGCTAATTCAATCAGCCCAGTGTTTGTCTTTCATTCGGGGCCGGGCCGCGCTGAAGCTTTCAGGAGCTGGGGTCCAGACGAGTACACGCTGCACACTAGCGGGCAGCATATGGAGAGCCAAATCTGATACCATGCCTCTGACGTACGTGCGACCCTTCTTGAACTGTCAAACACCAGGCAATGGCACTTTGTTGCAATAATTTAAAGCGAGCTTAAAACACTTTAATTTTTATTTATTTTTTACCATTTTGGCATTTTTGGGACGATTAGCATTACTTCTACCGGATGTCAGTCTTCCTTTGGGGCACTTTGGAATGCCATCTTCCCGGGGTATATGAACCATTGCCCCTAAAATATTCTGCATCTGCTCTCATGATGCTTTTAGGTGCTTGAAAACATTGCCAATAATTACTTGAGGTCTCCTGGTGTTGCCGCTAAAGTTGTTGGGGTGGCATAGGTAAAAAAGTCAGGTCCCGGGCCGGCAGCCAATCACAGCGCGGCCCGGGGAAAGACGTCACGGGGGTGTCCCGGCCGGCAGATTCGGGGGCGTGTTTTTCGCGCTCTCCCCTTCCCATTGGCTGGAAGGTAAAATTCCAGCCAATGGGAAGAGGAGAGGGCGTGACTTAAAAAAGACACAGAAACGCCCCCGAAACGCGTTTTCACGGGGAAAGCGTGATTGACGGCCTATCTCTTCCAATGGCTAGCCTCCATTTATGGAGCTAGCCAATGGAAGACAGAGGCGGAACCAAAGCCCCATATCTAGGACATAAGATTTCGCCCTGGGCGGAGCAACTGCTACGCAGTTGTAACGGCAGGGCGAAACCTAAAAAATGGTTTGAGACATTTTCATACTCTCTAGGGGATGTTCAGGGACCCCTACAATGCACCCATGGGGCCAGGGTACCCCCTACACAAACCCCTTCTATAAATTCCAATCTTTATTTTCATCCCATGGGCATGGTGCGGTTTACAAAATGGTGGCTGCAACTTTCTGCACAGGTTGTGGCCAGACAATCACAGCACTCCTGGCATCGTGAAGGATCTGCGTCCCTATATTTATACATTTTGATCTGTTTTAATATGCCAAAAACTACTGAACTGATTTACACCAATTCAAAAAAGGTCACATTGTGGACCAAGAGCAACCTTCCTGCCAAATTTGGTGTAATTCTGGTCAGCAGATCAGGCTATAGTCTAAACTTCCTATGGGAAATTGCATGAGGAGTATGCTTTTTGGGACCCCCGTCTTATCTCTACCCTAACTTGATGTATCACTGATGACATCATCTACAGAACCACTCACACACCCACTCATACCCCCATACAAACTCTCATACACCCACTCCCACACAACCACTCACATACCCATAACAGTATTCACACACCCACTCCCAAGCACTCACTCCTCTATAGAGGCACTCACTCACTCATACAGCCACTCACATAACCATTCACTCACTCATGCAACCACTTATATTTCCAGTCACTAACACTGTACAGCTGCTCACAGAGCCACACACTCCCATATAGGTACTAACACACCTACTTATTTATCTAGACAGTCACTCACATACCCTCTCACTCATCCATACAGTCTCTCAACAAAGCGACTCACTCACCCAGAGAAAAACTCACACACCCACACAACCACTTGCATGCCCTTTCACACATCCATACAAGCACTCACATCTGCTTATTCACCCATACAAATGCAAAAACAACATTTGATGGACAGAATGCAGAACAATGTCATACATTCACCCCAGTACAGACATCTGGGCCTAAATCCATCGTTTTTTTGCACTCCACACCACCCCAGTTCAGACATGGCCATATGCAAATCAGCCTTGACCCTGTGCCTCATGGGACAGTCCAGCCCGAACTGCCAAGCCATGTCTTTCCTGGACCGGAATCAAGCATCCTAGGACCGGTTTCTGGCTATCAGCCGTCTTCAGCCAGGATAGCTTGACTCCAGTGGTGTGGAGAGCATGGGACTCACGTCTGAGCATACCCATCCCACTCGGGGTGACAAATGCAAAAACAACAGTTGATGGACAGAATGCAGAACAATGTCATACATTCACCCCAGTACAGAGATCTGGGCCTAAATCCATCGTTTTTTTCACTCCACACCACCCCAGTTCAGACATGGCCATATGCAAATCAGCCTTGACCTTGTGCCTCATGGGAACAGTCCAGCCCGAACTGCCAATCCATGTCTTTCCTGGACCGGAATCAAGCATCCTAGGACCGGTTTCTGGCTATCAGCCGTCTTCAGCCAGGATAGCTTGACTCCAGTGGTGTGGAGAGCATGGGACTCACGTCTAAGCATACCCATACCACTCGGGGTGACAAATGAAAAAACAACAGTTGATGGACAGAATGCAGAACAATGTCATACATTCACCCCAGTAAAGAGATCTGGGCCTAAATCCATCGTTTTTTTGCACTCCACACCACCCCAGTTCAGAGATGGCCATATGCAAATCAGCCTTGACCCTGTGCCTCATGGGAACAGTCCAGCCCGAACTGCCAAGCCATGTCTTTCCTGGACCGTAATCAAGCATCCTAGGACCAGTTTCTGGCTATCAGCCGTCTTCAGCCAGGATAGCTTGACTCCAGTGGTGTGGAGAGCATGGGACTCACGTCTGAGCATACCCATCCCACTCGGGGTGACAAAGGCAAAAACAACAGTTGATGGACAGAATGTAGTTGTTTTTGCCTACATGCTGCCCCCTTGGTGCATTCCTTTTTGTTGTACTGACCTACATGCTGCCCCCTTGGTGCATTCCTTTTTATTGTACTGCCAGCAGGCCGGTGTTTTCGTCCCCCCGCTTTTGTCAGTGTTCATACGTCTTTATTCGAAATATTTCATCATAAAAGACATCATACATAAAAAATATACATAAAGCACAATAGTCTTAACAGTATTAAAAAAACAAGATGGCCCAGATAAAAACATAGAACTAATTTCATACAACCCTAAGGTGCAACAGTTAATTTCGGCACACAAAAAATCATTGTGTAAGGGGTAGAACGTATTATACAACCAGATGAAGTATAAAACATTATTAAATTACAATTACAGACGTACGATTGTATTAAAGAGATAAACCTGTCAGTTAATCAACTCGTAAATTGGTGCCTAGCTCTGATAATCCAGGCCAACCCCAAAAACTTTGCTACTGCAATCGACACAATCTCAGATGTATTAGTTCTTAAGAGCCAAAGTGCCTCCGCACTCACCCTCGTTCTCAATTTAGAACAGATTGGTTTTAACCATTTTCTCCGGGGGGCGAGGTATGCAGGGCAAGCAAAGAAAATATGTCCTATTGATTCCCTTTGATCCCTACACCAAGGACAATACTCAGAAGACTGTACGCGCCACTTATTTGTAAAAGTCCTCACAGGTAGCGTCCCAACTCTCAGGTGATGATAAAGCTTCCTATCATTGCTCTTTGTGATGACGTCCCAGTATTCCTCCAATGAGGGGTCAAGCTTGTGGGCCAGGAACCTGTTAGTTAATGAGATGGACTCTGTCTGGGCAACAATTTGATATCTTATAGACGCCCAGTATAATGCCTTAAATTCACCTTTGGAAGGAAAGGCATTATTTCCAGGGTCCGTCCACAACAGACTTAGGCCCATATTTCCCAACATAAGCTTAACTTCTCTAAACCAGGGGAGATTCTAAGATCTCGTTAGCAAAAAGGACCAGTTCCGGCGTTGTCCATAATCTCCGCCACAATGCTATCATCCTATACCTTGCTACATCAACAATTGAGCGGCAGCCCATATCGAGCAATAAGGGTTTCATAGGAGTAGATTGTGGAAGACCAACCAGATTTCGCAAGAATTTATTTTGGATCCTGGCCAACTGGGAAAGGTCTGAAAAACCCCATAGGTCTGCGCCATACATGATTGCAGAACTTATTTTTGCATCATATATTTTTAATGCCGGCGCTATCCTTTTAGTTTGTGAGGTTCTTTGCTCCTTAATTAGGCACCCTATTAGTCGAGCTAATTTTAAACAGAGTGCATCGAGTTGGGGTTTCCATTTTAACCTATATTCTAAGATTACCCCAAGATAGGTCATTACTTCCACTTGTTCTAATTCCATGCCATTCATGCTTACATGACTCTTCAGCGGTCTGTTTTTTGTTAGAACCATAAATTTCATTTTACTCACATTCACCTGTATGTCATTCGATTTGCAGAAAACCTCAAACTTGTTTATCGCTGTCTGAAGTCCCTTGCGAGTCTTAGAGAGAATGAGGGTGTCATCTGCAAAGATAAGAAGGGGAAACTTTGTACCACCCAGGACAGGGGCATCAGTGCATGAGTCAGCAAAGAACTGCACTACTTGATTTATAAATAGCAGGAACAAATTCGTGGCAAGAACACACCCTTGTCTGACACCGCGATTAACTATAAATTGCTCAGTTATCTGCCCCTGTCTGCCCCATCTTACCCTTGCAAAATTATACTCGTGTAATCTTATAACTAATTCCAACAAATCGCAGGGCATTCCCATTTTACTCAAGGCAGCCCATAATTTTTCTCTTGGCACGAGGTCAAAAGCAGACCTAAGGTCCACGAACGCTGCGTATAAGGTTCCTCCACCCAATAAAACCACCTTCCAATAGATCATAGTAAATCTCAGCACCTGGTCCATAGTGCTAATGCTTGATCTAAAGCCAGCTTGCATAGGGGATAAAATATTCTCATTATCAATCCAAATCTGTATTTTAGCCAATACCATTCTAGAGATGACTTTCTGAATAGCTTTCTGAATTAAACTTATCGGACGATAATTACCCGGGGCCGAACGATCCCCCTTTTTTAAAATCGGTAGGATTTCAGCCCCTTTCCATGAGACCGGAATCCGTGCCCCTTTTGCAATGGCATTTTCAAGGGTAGAGATATATGGCACCCAAATCGACGGATCATATATGAATAGGTCAGCCGGAATACAGTCCATACCCGGAGCTTTGCCGGCTTGGACCAATCCCAGCGCAGCCTCAGCGTCGATATGTTCAAACACTAGAGGTGAACATGGCAATGGGAGCACAGGCGCGGAAATAACCAAGCCACACCCAGGATCTGGATCAGGGCCCTTAAATTGGGGTGCATAATACTCATCCCAGTTCTCAGCGGGTACATGGTTCGCCGGAGTTTGCAAATCCTGGTTCCCACCCCATTTTACGACCTGCCAAAACTTAATCTGGTTTGAGGACCTACTCGCTTCATATAATTCCTGCCAGCGATTTTCGTCCCATGCTCGTTTGGCTTCCCTTTGGGCCTTCTTATACGAGAGCCTTGCCTTTCTAACATCGTCTACCACCCTGGATTTTATGGCTTTAGACAAGGAGCTATAAGCCTGACGACATGATTTATTATACCATTTTTTACCTGGCGGCACTGCCAGAGCTTGTCCGGATTTAACGGTTTTAGTTAAGAGAACTTTTAGTTTACCAAATAGCTGTTCATGGAGCACTATTAACTGATCGGATGACCCTACGGGATAAGTCAGAGCCTGGCTAGCACATCGAGTAGAAGAGACTTCATGAGAAATCCTATCTAAAATAGCGGGTTCTTCGATTATCCTACTCCAACGAACCCTACGCCTATCGTTGGTGAGGATAGCCTCAGCTGTAGCACACTTGGTCGGGCCACTGCACCCAAAGTTGATTTTGAGTTTAAAACTTAAAACCAAGGGGTTATGGTCACTCTCTGGGCGCGCAAGGATTGTCATGTCATCAAGTAGTGACCAAATTAAATTTTAATTAAAATATAGTTAATACGACTTGTGCTAATACCATTATCGAATGTTGGCCGGCCCATTTTATCGGAGTTTGAGCGGCCATTTGCCGCTCTCAGCCCCCATTCGAGACACAGTCCCAACCAATGAAGAGCTGCCTCTGTCCCCTTCTTAATTGGGATTAGATCAAGATGCGGAACATTCCAAAGTGCATCTTCTTCAGCATACAAGTCCTCACCCTCACACTGAAGTAGTTCGAAAGTACAGTTTAGGTCCCTCGCCTCAACTAAAAACTTGTCCCTTCCAATTGAATTCAGGAGTGAGTCTAAAGCTCCAATAATTGTCGGGCACCGCCCTCCAGGTAAACCACGAGCTTATATATTAATAATAAAAATATCCTGGTATTTATCCTTACTGAGCTTCATCCCAAGAATATCTGGGTTGGTCACTGGCACTTCAGAGGGCCTATACTTAAGAGACTGCCTCACCCAGATTATTAGACCACCGGATGCTCTACCTTTTTTACCCCTAATGGCGGGTTTAAAAAAGTTGAGATAACCCAGTCGGAAAATGGGATCAGGAGCCCAACTTTCTTGGAAAATCAGGATATCATAATCGTCTAAAAAGTCTGCCCACTCTGCTAGATCTAATTTCCCCTTCAGCCCTGCGATATTCCACGAGGCAATTTTAAGTGAGGAATCCTGAAGGGTAAGTTGGCTTGATTTGATTCAGGGGACCCTAGATTGGGGTCTATTGTCCTCCCACCTTCATTCAGTGTTTTTCTAACTACTAGGTCACTAAGCAGAGAGTCGGGGGGGGGTCCTGTCCATCCCCTGAACATCTCTCAAACTCACCATGACCATCTCCTTAGTCCTACACTGTGCCAGATCACCATTTCTATCTTCCCCAGCCCTCGGTATGCACATATCGTCAGAAACCCTTCTGAAGCTCTTGAACTGGGTGTTACAGCCTGGCTTGGACAGAAGTCAATCAACTCCCTCCAAGCCTGAGAGGGGCTCAAACCGGTTAAACAAGCGTGGAAAAAATGGAAAGTATGTTGCCCGATCAGGGCGAGGTCTTCTAATAGGACTTCTCCCTCGAGGCTTAAATGGGTGAGAGAGAGAGAGTCACTGCTTCTTTGGGGATAGAAGTAGTGGAGATCTAAAGATTGAACTTCACCCACCCTTTCATACCTTGGTTCTCTGCGGATAAAATCCACCACCCATTTTTCCCTGAAATTAATTATTACGCAATCGCCCTCTAGGTCTTTAGGGCAGTGTCCAACCCAGCTAACTCTTCTCACATTTAAGATCTCCGTTTTAGACGGGGGAGGGAGAGTTCTATTCTTGTTTAGCCAGAAGGTGACTTTATTTTTCAGGTCCCTATATGATTCTATTTTATCCTCCCCAATAGCTGGGACTCCCGTCAAGATAATAGTATAGGGAGCGGACTCAGGAGGTAAATTTACACATTGAAACCTCTCTTTGACTGCCTCATTCCCCAATTTATCATGCGCCTTGGGCTGTCCACTAATGGCCGGCACTCGAGGAGCGGGCTGAGATGTAGACGTCTCACCTTCCTTCATAGCCGTGCCCTTAGTGGAAGCCGGAGGATTATTACAAACACGAGGCAATTCCACTCGTGGACTACTCAACTGAGGGTTCGATAAGTCATTAATAACTGAAGAAACCATCTTTAATACAACCCCATTATTCTGAGAATTAGGCGGTGACTCCATTCCTTTATGTTGACCTTTTACTAGTTTATCCAACGTGTTGGAATAATCTATAACTAGGTTTTCCAACAAATCCAGTTTAGAATTGATCAGCTGCGTACGTTCCAATAAGGGTAACATCAAGAATTTCCCAAGTATTTCTATTTTACCCAAAAGATCGTCGTCTGATCTACTAGACAGGCATTGATCAACGGTATCAATGTGTGCCACCGTGGGAATTGGGGGGCTATTTATGGTATGTAGAGTGTGCATAGACTGTATTACACCATTGTTTTTCGACATTTTAGCAGTACCCCCTTTCTGATGTTTGCTCCCTCTCTTCCTTTTACTGGGGTAAGAGTTGTTCGATTTACCCTCTGTTTGGGTTTTTTGTACAGGACTATGGTAGAGAGGAGGATCAGCAACACTATTGGATAAACTAGTCGAGGTCATGCTGGATATAGTTGTATTGGTATTTTGTAAGGGACAGTCCTCCTCAAAGTCCAAAGCCATAGATGTAAAATCTCGACTAGGGCTTTGGGTCGCTAAAGCGGCTTGATGGCTTAAATTAATAGGGGACACTACTGTACCAATTTTGCCCAGGGACGAGCGCTTTCCTGTCATAAGGTCAATGGATAAGCGCTTCTCAACAAAAGCTATCTCCTTTTCTAAAATACCTGATGCTTGTTTAAAAAAAAATGGTCAAGGGTACCAGATACCACCCCATTCTTTGTTGAGACCTGTATAATTCTTTTTTTACCAGAACGTAAAACCATAGTGGTTGGTCCCTCAAAGCTGTAATCCACACAGCAGCTAGGTAATAGGGAACAGAAAAAGCGAGTACAAAAGCCCGCTGAACAACAATAAATTACCTCAGCTATAACCAGGGTATAAATAAACCGAGGGGCAATAAACAAATAATAACTAATACACAGATGAAAACCAAAAATTATTTAAGAGGGGGGCCCAGCCCGGCCACGGTCAGCCTCGGACGGCCCGCCCTTTGCCCGGGCTTCGCCCCGGTCTTCGTCCCGTGCGCGTCCCGCGTACCGCGGGAGTGTCCAATGTTATATAGGAGGAAAGGGGGCGGGAAGAGGACCCAGGTGCGCTGGATGATAATGCGCACAGACTGCTGGTCCTCGCAGTCCCACTCCTCTGGCAGATTGAATGTTGCTTCAGGTGTTGGCCCCAAATCGGCAAAAGCATGAGACAAGTGTCAGGAGACACCACGAACCAAAAGAATGTCCCGCTTTGCTCCTCGTTAAAAAGAATCCACACGGGAGAAGTGACAGTAAGAGATCACGGCTGCAAGCGGCTCCCGCGAAGCGGGGGCCGTGAGCCGTTAAGAGCCACAGGGCAAGGGGGCGGGAAGAGGACCCAGGTGCGCTGGATGATAATGCGCACAGACTGCTGGTCCTCGCAGTCCCACTACTCTGGCAGATTGAATGTTGCTTCAGGTGTTGTCCCCAAATCGGCAAAAGCACGAGACAAGAGTCAGGAGACACCATGAACCAAAAGAAAGTGCCGCTTTGCTCCTCGTTAAAAAGAATCCACACGGGAGAAGTGACAGCAAGAGATCACGGCTGCGAAAAGACTGAACAGATTTTGCAGATGACGGAGACATATTGAACTCAGCGTGCAAATATTGATCTCCTCCCTCTAGTCCCACGCTATCTGCGGCTTAACCACCTTCACCTGCCTAAACCGTGATGTAGTATGGCAGCCAAGCCAAACCCTGCAACTCAGAGGCTGCCACATGTATCAGGGACATGTATCCAAATAACGGTGGGGCCAATGCTGGGAATTTCTCCGTCACAATTGCTGCATAGATGGATAACCCTATCACCTAGTTCCTGAGGACCATTTCACCCACACTGTTTTAGGCTTCTGCTCACTCTCCTTCCTTCCTGAAGTTGAGGGAAACTTCCGGACTGGCCCTTCAATGCCCCGGAAATCACATTGTACTGCACTGGGGAAACAACCTTTACAATGCAGTCATTACATCACACTACATTTACAACACAGTAATTACATCGCAACATCCTTTACATTGCATGTCACTACAACACATCCATTATATTGCATGTCACTACAACGCATGACACTACAACGCATGTCACTACAATGCAGGCATTACATCGCAAGTCATTGCAACGCACACTATTACAAAGCATAGTACCCCTACACTATCCAACACTTACCCTACTGTTGTACCCCCTGGAATTAGAATAGTAATTTTTACCCCTGCACTAACACTTACCCTACTTTTGCACCCCTGGAGGTAGAATAGTAATTGTTACCCCTACACTATCCAACACTTACCCTACTCTTGCAACTCCTGGAGATAGAATACTAATTTTTACCCCTACACTATCCAACACTTACCTTAAATGCAATGTAATAGTATGCATTGTAATGGTATGCGTTGTAACAGTATGATGACATCCGAGCCCTACTTGACAACGGAGAAACAGCGGCCCTCATCCTCCTGGACCTCTCCGCGGCCTTCGACACTGTCTGCCACCGTACCCTAGTACAGCGCCTCAGCAACGTCGGAATCCAGGAGAAGGCACTGGAGTGGGTCACCTCCTTCCTCGCCGGAAGGACACAGAGAGTCCGCCTCCCCCCGTTCAGATCGGAGGCCACCGAAGTCATCTGCGGCGTTCCTCAAGGCTCCTCGCTCAGCCCAACACTCTTCAACGTATACATGAGCCCCCTCGCAGCCATCGCACGCCAGCACAACCTGAACATCATCTCCTACGCCGACGACACCCAGCTGATCCTCTCCCTCACTAACGACCCCGCCACCGCCAGAGCCAACCTGCACGAAGGGATGACAGACGTAGCCACATGGATGTCGAACAGCCGCCTGAAACTGAACTCGGACAAGACGGAAGTCCTCATCCTGGGATCCTCACCCTCCGCCTGGGACGACTCCTGGTGGCCCCCCGCCCTGGGCAGCGCACCCAAACCAACAGACCACGCACGCAACCTGGGCTTCATCCTGGACTCCTCCCTCTCCATGACCAGACAAGTCAACGCCGTCTCCTCGTCGTGCTTCAACATCCTGCGCATGCTACGTAAGATCTTCCGATGGATCCCCACCGAGACCAGGAAGACGGTCACCCAGGCCCTCGTCACCAGCTGTCTGGACTATGGCAACTCCCTCTACGCCGGAACCACCGCCAAACTCCAGAAGAGACTCCAGCGGATCCAGAACACCTCAGCACGACTCATCCTGGACATCCCCCGCCGCAGCCACATCTCCGGACACCTGAGAGACCTGCACTGGCTCCCTGTCAACAAGAGAATCACCTTCCGGCTCCTCACCCACGCACACAAAGCCCTACACAACCAAGGACCAGGATACCTCAACAGCCGCCTCAACTTCTACGCTCCCAAACGCCAGCTTCGATCGACCAGCCACGCCCTCGCCGCCGTCCCCCGCATCCGAAGAGCCACCACAGGATGAAGGTCCTTCTCCTACCTGGCCGCCAAGACTTGGAATTCCCTTCCTACCCACCTCCGCCTGACCCAGGACCACCTCGCCTTCAGGAAGCAGCTCAAGACCTGGCTGTTCGAGCAGTAGCGGACCCCCTCCCCCCAGCGCCTTGAGACCCTCCGGGTGAATAGTGCGCTATATAAATGCATTGATTGATTGATTGATTGATTGAATGCGATGTAATGGAATGCGTTGTAAATGTAGTTTAAAAAAATTCGTTGTAGTGGTATGCGATGTAAATGTATGTGTTGTAAAGGATATTGCCACGTAAAAACTGCGTTGTCAAGGCATGTATTGTAAATGTATGCATTGTAATGTCATACATTCACTGCACTGGCCCGAGACACCAAACGCCTTTTGCTGAGGTCACTGTGGCTTAAGCCTTCTCCACCCCCAGCATCCCATCAGCATTCCCCACTTGTTACTCAGAGGGCATCCATATTGTTTCTGAGTAGACGCCACGTTGATGTTGCCTCAGCTTCCAGGTCTGAACCAAAGGGACGAAGAGGGCAAGGACCGTGGGGCGCTGCCTTAATTGGCCCCCAGGTTCTCACCATGACTCCCGATGACTTCACTTCCCCATCCCCATACCTGCACTTCCTGTGCCAGAAGGAGTTCAGACCTGTGGCGCGGACCAAAAGCAGCCCATCCCCTAGGCGCCAGTTCAATGTTGGAAACTCCCATTGTAATAAAAAAGCTGAGGAGAAAAATAAAAACAGCTCACACCATAAAGGTAATGAAAAAACAGAAAAGGTAAATTTGGTACAAACGTCACTTTACAAGCACTTAATCCGTTTACTTTTCAAAATATTATCATAAATCCCAATAGAAGATGTACACAAAACAACACAGTAAAGCACATACTTTTTACTGTGTTTAAGAGTTCCGCTGGAATCATGGAAGGACCTGTGGAGTTTTTGATTAAGTAAATACTGAAGTACACTTTCAGCACAGAATTGTTTATCCGGATTGCTTATTCCGGAAGCAAGCCCTTCGCAAAGTGAAACATGGGCTTCACATATTCTTTTAACCAATTCTGGCAGCGAGCTTGTTTGCACTGCACGGTCTGTTTGAGATGTGATTGGCGGGGGAAACATTATTGCTGCAGTTATGTTTTTTTCCCTGTGCATGTCAGGAGAGGCCGTAAGTCGACTATAAGCCATACGAAAACAGATGGCTTCTTATTTAAAAATTGTAAATAAATATTCGCAGACGCTTTCTTTCACATATTTTTGAAGAACTTGAAAAGCTTTAATTTCTTTATTTGTGTATATATTATTGTAATGTTCATTCCATTCTAGGAAACAATGTTGTACTTTAAGCTCCTTTTGAAATACAAGACTCCCATTTCAAATTAAAGGAAAGATTTTATTAATGGTTTCGTTTTCAACAACAAACAGGGTCTGTTAAAAGTCAATGGCCCCAATGTATCAAAGTCATGGGGCCATATGTATCATAGTTCCGTTTTGCGAATTCTAAATAGCGATTTTTAAGGAATCGCTACTTAGAATTCGCAAAATGGTATGTATGCAAAAAATCGCTTCTTTTTAGCGATTCCTTAACATTCTAATTTGCGATTAGCAAATTGCTAATCGCAAATTACCCATTCATTTCTATGGGCCAGGAGGCCCAAAGGAATGATGGGGAAATTTGCGATTAGCAATTTTCTAATCGCAAATTAGTAATATTTTCAAGGGTGCAGGGGTGTCTCAAGAACACCCTGCTGCACCCCTGAAAATGACATGTGGGGGCATATGGCGCACATACATGCCCTAAGGGCATGTATGAGCGTCGTATGGCACCTTTGGTTTTTTGGAAAATTGCTTTTTTAAAAGAATTCGCAACTTACCACCAACTAGAAGTTGGTGGTAATTTGCGAATCCTTATGGGCATTTTGGAATTATTTTTTCTTTGATACATTGCATTTAAGGAATCGCAGAATTTGCGATTCCTTAAGTGCAATCGCAAAATAAGGAATAGCAAATTTTGCGATTCCTTATTTTGCAGCAAAAATGTTACATACATACCATTAAGCAAATTAGCATTCGCAAAGGCCGAAATTCTGCGAATTTCGGCCTTTGCGAATGCTAATTAGCTTGATACATATGGCCCATAATAAGAAATTGCAAAATGCGAATGATACTGATTCGCAATTCGTGATTTCTTATTTGTAATTTATGAAAACATACCTTCCAGTGATAACGAATCGTTGTGTTTCGCTATTTCAAATTAAGTAATCGGGAAAACAGAATTGCAAATTGGGAATGCCATTTGCAAATTTTGACTGTCACCCTGTCTATTAATTATGACATCAGCAATCCAGAAAGTAAAAGCCACAGTATGCCGTAGACAGGCATGGAGTTTTGTGTTGTAGGTGTTTCGCTTCAAACTTTACAGCCAAAATTAATATTGATTCTGCCCTGAATGGGCAAAGACCGCTGATTATTTCTATACACATTAATCACTCCCACACAAATCTGCCCTGAATGGGTTATCTAAATCAGCCTAGTATAATTCATTATTACATTCACATAGACTCATTCTGGCTAACTCATAAGTCTGGTCATTCATCCTTATACTGCCCTCCTCCTTCTCAATTATAGGTGCACCCCATGTTCCTCCCCAATATTCAGTCCTAAAAGTGACTTAATTACCATATTCAGTATGTATCGTGATTCTAATCTACGCAACTTTTTTTCTCTGTCACACCCTCTTATGTCTCTAGGTACGTGATCTTTCACATCAATAACATAATCACAAAAAATATATGGTACACTTAATATATTAAAAAAACTTTATATTGTAGTGCTTAAAAAAGGCGATGGTTTCTTCAACGCGTTTCAACACAATGAGTGTCTTCATCAGGAAAGTACCATCAACAATCTAGAATTAGATAAACAATAATACAAATCTACACTTAGTTAAAAGATACATGGTTTCTTGCTGTTACATTGCATATGTCAGAAACATTACTTTTAAAGTGCTGCTATGTGGTACCAAAGAACAGGAAGTGGCAAGATAGAAAGAGTCTATGCATGTGTACCACGGGTACAAAGAATAGTGAAATGGTACATATTAAAGAACAGATGGTTAAAAGCGAAAAAATCACAAATTTAAACAATGGAAGCCTAAACATAATAAAGGCAGGGCAGAAAAGACTATGAAATTAATATGTTGAAGATGTTAAATGATCGCACCTTTTATAATAAGGTCCAAATCAATCCCACTGGCAGAATAATTAGCACTATACAAAAAATAACATCTAAAGCATTAGAATCGGGCATCATTACCATCAAAGAACATGACTATTTGAATCAATCTGACAAGAAAATTTCCTGTATATAGGGGGTCCCCAAAATTCATAAAAACCAGTTAGACCCACCCTATCGTCCGATAGTGTCCACTATAGGAACCCCTACTGAAGCATTATCTAAGTATATAGATAGTATCTTGCGACCCTATATTCCTTTACAACATCATACATAAAAGACACAGGTGATATCATATTGAAAGTAGAACATCTTCCTTTTAATCAAGCTAAAGATATCCTAGTCACGCTTGATATTGAATCATTATACAGTAATATACCCCAATCAGAGGCGTCAGATGCAGTCATGTGGTTTATAGATAGATACCAAATACCTTGCTCTAAGACATTCATTCAGGAATGCCTTAAGCTAGTTCTCACAGAAAATGTTTTTTCATTTGGAGACTTCTTGTACCACCAAACAAAAGGAGTTAGCATGGGGGCTTCGGTAGCACCATCAGTGGTTAACATCTACATGTCCCAGTTTGAAGCCAACTTCATCTATAATGAGGTTGCACCTTTCTATGAGTCTGTTTCCCATTGGTACCGATTTATAGACAACATATTTTTTGTCTGGACCGATGGTGAACAGACTCTGAAAGAATTCTTAACTTGGCTTAATCTCATAGATACCAATCTTAAATTTTCTGCGCATACCAACACCCACCAAGTAGAATTCTTAGATATTCTGATAAAACCTAATCAAGGTAAATTGGAAGTTGACTTATATGTCAAACCTACTTCAAGGAATACGCTCCTCCACTTCCACAGTAACCATCCTAGGTGTAAAAAAAATAGTATCCCTTTCTCTCAATTTTTGAGAGTGAGACGCAATTGTACTAATCTAAAAGACTTTGACACCCAAGCCACTATCATGAAAGAGACATTTCTTGCCAGAGGCTACCCTCGCCGGCTGGTGAGGGAATCATACAAAAGGGCGCGGTTCAATGACAGAGACCACCTTCTTAATTCAACCAAAACTCCCCCTGAACCTAAGCTTGTATGCATCACCAAACACTCAACCATCAACTCTAAAATAAAACAAATCATCAACTCTAAGTGGCATCTTTTAAACATCGATCAAAACCAGAAAAAGATTGCCAGACCCCTTTTTGCCCACCGCCGTAATAAAAACATAAAAGCTATGGTGGTCCATTCCAGACACACTATGGTCACTCCTAATCGTCCATTCATCCAAAAATCCATTGATGGTAATAACCCAAACAAAGGAACTGTCAGATGCTCCTCATGCCAGTCCTGTACTAGTATCTTAAAAGGAGAAGAAATGACCTTCAACAACTTTAAGATCCATGCAAAAGTACTCTGGAACTGCAACACACAGAACGTAATTTATTTGATCGTATGTCCCTGTAACCTTGGTTACGTTGGGGAGACATCGCGAGCAGTTAAAACCCGACTAAGGGGCCGATTAGGATGGCGGACGGACTTGCGTCCATCTGCCACCCCAGAGGTGGAGGGACCGTCCGCAGGGCAGCGGCGGTCCCTCCATGCAAATTAGGATGTGACCGCCACCCTGGCAGTCACATCCTATATGTTTAACATTGCGGCGGGTGCTGCTTGAAGCAGCACCCGCCGCAATGTTAAAACTGCATGTTTTACATTTACATGCACAAAGCGGCAGGCACCGCGCGGTGCCTGCCGCTTTGTGCATGTAAATGTTTGGGGGTACCATAGGTACCCCCCATGTGCACCCCCCACCCCCCCAACACCCCTAGGGGCTCGCAACGGGCCCCCAAACACCAATGTCCACATGCTTTTCTATGGCGGAAAACCCGCTGTGGAAAAGCATGTCTCCGCCGGCATCCTAATATGGCTGGCGGTGTCTGATAGACACCGCCACCATATTAGAGCTTTTCCACCACGGCGGAAAAGCGGCGGACAGAAACATGACCCCCCAGCCATCCTAATCTGGCGGGGGGTCTTTTCTGTGTCTGCAGCGGTGAATCCGCATCCTCCAGGCCGGCGATGGCTTCTGCCGGCCCGGAGGATGCGGATTCACCGCGATCCTAATCAGGCCCCTAATGTAAATGTAAATGTAAATGTCAAGGTATTTGTAGAGCGCACTGCCACCAAGCGGTTTCCTGGCGCTATTACCCATACCGCTGTGGAACCCTTCCTGGCTTTCCCTGTGAAGTGTCCACTCCTGGGCACCCCCAGGGTGAAGCCAGGCATCCTAGCACTGTTGGGGCCGGTGTGGAGGTTAAGCAAGCTATTGCCCAGAGTTGCAGCGTGGGGCCCATGATTAGAATAGGCACCGAGGCGAGAATTGTCAGGTCCAAGGAAATTGAGGCCAAGACCCGCCGAGGCGGGAATTGAACCCTGGTCCCAGGCCAGAACTCTGCATCAGGGTCTGCCGCTCTGACCATTGAGCCACACTCCTCCACTGAACACAGGTCAGCCATTAAAACTTCTAAGACATCAGCACCCTTAGTAAAACATTTCCTCGATTTCCAACACTCCCCATTAGACATTAAATGGCGTATTCTAGAAAAAATCAATATTGCAAATGACAAAGGCGGAGAGAAGATCCGCAAAAAGAGAGAAGTATTCTGGATCTTCTCACTTGACACTTTCCATCATGGGTTAAATAACTACCTACCATGGGAGAACGCTATCATCTAAGGGAGATAGCCTCTTTTCCCCTCATTTTTTCGGGCCCCTCCTCCCATTTGACCCACACTGTATTCGCTATTGCTCTGTTACTTCATCCGGACCCCAGCGCCATCATCTCCCTGTGTTGTTTTCCAACCCTCCGTATTTCTTTCTTCGCGCAATAAACAGACCACGCAGTGTCAGCGTAAAAGGCCATTTTATTAGACCAGAAACTGCGTAATCTGTACAAAAACAGTAAACATAAACAGGTAATAACATCAAAACCCCCACTCACACTCCCCTCTCACTCGTTTCACTCGTTCCACCTCATCACAAAGCCCTAGAGGCTCCATACCATGCTTTCTTCCTGCCCCTCAATCCTTTGTCATCCAGCCCACTCATTGCGTCCTGCCATTCACGCTTCTATCCCCCCTAAGAACTCCCCCCCAAGGGATGGGTGTGCCCGCTCTTGACCCCCTTGTCCCTTCAAGTACCGCCTAACGCAGCTCTGGCCTAAACTGGCAACGCCAACGACCAGCCCAACAAACCACCTCCAACTGCCGGGTGGGTGGGCGGCCTTTTGTGACCCTCCCGATGGTGCCAGACGCAGGAAGAGGAAGTTCCCTTCCTCCCCTGCGCCTATATCCCCCAACCCCTAACTCCTCCCTTTCCCCTACCTGGCCTATCAGCGCGAATGACCCCGGGGGAAGACTAGTCTGCGACTTCGCTTCCCCCGGGGCCCGGCATATGCCCCTTTAAAAGTAGACTGCTTTATCACTCCTTCCAATCACTGGCCAGCTTATATAAAGAGTGAAGAAATCACCTGCACTGTTGTTGCAGACCATTCACTTATCATTCAGAAAGACACGAGGAGGCAGCGCTTGTCCCTCTCAGGTATGTGTTTCCCCGCCACAATCGAACTAATAATTTTTTATTTCAGTCGTTATTAGATCCTTATGTCTAACTATCCGTGTGTTTTACTTAAACTTTCCCAGATACGCACAGAAACACATGAGCCCATACCCAGGCCGGTGTGCCCGCAAAGAGTGATCGTCAATTTAGTCGGCAGCCTATTCCGTGGTCTGCCTCTCGTTCCAATGAAGCCAAAGATACAGTTACTCAGGTAAAAGCTTTCACTTAATAGGATTCCACCCCTGCGGTGCTACCGTTATTTGTTTAGTTCCCCGGTGGTTAGTCAGGTTCACTGTCGATAAACCCCTTTTTTACCCTGTGACTTTTTGCAGAAACAAACAGTTCGCATTTTAGCTGGAAACCAGGCACAGACGGTCCGTTTTTCGTAATTTGCTACGGGGCTGTCTCCCAGTATATTTACTGTTGCCCGTAAAACTACATAGATCAGGTAAGCCACTTAGGCATCCGCAAACAGAAAATTTGTCTTAATATAACACCTGTGAAAAGAACTTCTCTAGCGATGCTAACAACAAAACCAATCTTTTGGTTTATTGCGGGATAATCTTTCTTGCTAGTGACATGGCGTCCTTTCTATCCTCCTGCATTTACAGCGACCGCGATCCACATGCCAGCATACCATCGAGGTTCCCAGTTCATTAGACAGAGCTCAGAACCCCTCCACTATTAAATAGATACTGTTTAGCCCATACAGTTTCAGTACATCAGGTAAGCTACTATTGTATACATAGTTATTAAATAAGCTACGGTCAATACTGTCTCCATCAAAGAGACACAGACACCTTCTTAAATCTTCTCTCGCCAATTGCCATTCTAGTGTGGCACAACCCGCAAAGATAACAGACATTTCCCGTGCTAAATGCGACCACTGTTGAAGAGTATTAACCCCTCTTGTCTCGATATATAAAATGGTGGCTACCTCGAAATATATATAGGATTACTCATTTAAGGCACATTTTGAGCCAAATATTAGGGCTATAGTATCATTAGACAATATTACAGCTATCTTTAGACTACATTATTTGTGCTGCATCAGTATGTGATTTTTTCTCCCAACACATCTCCCACTTGCAAGCCTTCATTCCCAAATTTTCTGCCCTGCCTTTATTATTTTTAGGCTTTCATTGTTTAAATGTGTGCTTTTTTCGCTTTTAACCATCTGTTCTTTAATATGTACCATTTCACTATTCTTTGTACCTGTGGTACACATGCATAGACTCTTTCTATCTTGCCACTTCCTGTTCTTTGGTACCACACAGCAGCACTTTAAAAGTAATGTTTCTGACATATGTAATGTAACAGCAAGAAACCATGTATCTTTTAACTAAGTGTAGATTTGTATTATTGTTTATCTAATTCTAGATTGTTGATGGTACTTTCCTGATGAAGACACTCATTGTGTTGAAACGCGTTGAAGAAACCATCCCCTTTTTTAAGCACTACAATATCAAGTGTTTTTAATATATTAAGTGTACCATATATTTTTTGTGATTATGTTATTGATGTGTTTTTTTTAACTTGTATGAACTTAATTAAAATTCTTGATACCTTTTATTCATATATGTTTCTGTGACTTGCTTGTTTGCATTGCACTGCAGTATATATTGCCTGGGAGTGTTATTTTGCATTATATTGTTTTTCCCTGACCTAGGAATGTTATCCATTTACAGGGGGTCCCTGTTTGTTTAGATATCTTGGTACGTGATCAACACAAAAATATTTACGAAGGTTCCTATTTCTCTGATGATGAGTTTGAAAATGTCTTGCGACAGGGTAGCTGGGATCTTTATTATCCATCGCTCTTTGGTGCTCTAGAATGCACATCTTTGCAGGGTGAATCCTGGTCCCCACATATGTTAGGTTACATGGGCAAATTAAGCAATATACTACATAGGGTGTAATGCAATTCATAAACTTTGTCTTGCAAACCGGGTCCCGTAGACCTCGAATCACATAAGAAGTGACTCTGTTACTGTTAGCACAGACCTTGCATTTACTGCAAGAATAAAAGCCTGGTATTTGCTGTAATCACTTCTGCATTCTAGCTGGAGGTAGATGGCTCCCTACTAACTGATCTTTTATAGAGCATGTCTTTCTGAAAGTCAGGGAGGGATCCCCACATATCCATGTGGGACAATGAGGAACCATATGGGTCGTTACGGATTTGCAATAGTATGCTCCAGTTAGTAGAATAGGAATTCCGGTAGCCAGATTTTATTTCATTTTATTTTGAGTATTGTGTTTATACACTTTGCACATGGATTTTCCGATCACTGCATCTGATTTCAATATGTGCCAGTTTGTCTGCATTATTTTTCTCACTTGACTGGCTGCATTCGAGAAGTTTGTGATCAGTTGAAAGTTTTCTTTCACATCAATCTTTTTAGTTTTCGACTCCTCTTTCAGAAGATCTGTTCTATTCGTGTCCTGTACACTTTTTATTGCTTTCTTTAAAACTCGCTTTGATAGCCCCTCACTTCAAATCTCAGTATACTCTCAAGTGCGTCTTTCTTAAAATCTTCCGCCCTTGACCTTTTTATCCTTAATAGTTCTCCATATGGGATACTATTTTTTAGTTTACTGGGGAGGCTGCTTTTAGCATGTCAAACAGAGTTTTCTGCTGTAGGTTTTCTATACAATGTTGTATGGACCTTGTCCTCCTACACACATACCTGTAGGTTCAAAAACTTGACCTCAGTTGAGCTGATCTCATCTTTGAATCTTAAATTTAGATTATTACAATTGAGATGTATAATACACTCTTTGGCTGCTTCCTCTGTTCCTCACCAGATCACAAAAAGATCGTTGATAAAACGTCTCCAGCTTTTAAACATCGATCAAAACCAGAAAAAGATTGCCAAACCCCTTTTTGCCCACTGCCGTAATAAAAACATAAAAGCTATGGTGGTCCATTCCAGACACACTATGGTCACTCCTAATCGTCCATTCATCCAAAAATCCATTGATGGTAATAACCCAATCAAAGGAACTGTCAGATGCTCCTCATGCCAGTCCTGTACTAGTATCTTAAAAGGAGAAGAAATGACCTTCAACAACTTTAAGATCCATGCAAAAGAACTCTGGAACTGCAACACACAGAACGTAATTTATTTGATCGTATGTCCCTGTAACCTTGGTTACGTCGGGGAGACATCGCGAGCAGTTAAAACCCGACTAAGGGGCCGATTAGATGACGGACTTGCGTCCATCTGCCACCCCAGAGGTGGAGGGACCGTCCGCAGGGCAGCGGCGGTCCCTCCATGCAAATTAGGATTTGACCGCCACCCTGGCAGTCACATCCTATATGTTTAACATTGCGGCGGGTGCTGCTTGAAGCAGCACCCGTCGCAATGTTAAAACTGCATGTTTTACATTTACATGCACAAAGCGGCAGGCACCGCGCGGTGCCTGCCGCTTTGTGCATGTAAATGTTTGGGGGTACCATAGGTACCCCCCATGTGCACCCCCACCCCCCAACACCCCTATGGGCTCGCAACGGGCCCCCAAACACCAATGTCCACATGCTTTTCTATGGCGGAAAACCCGCTGTGAAAAAGCATGTCTCCGCCGGCATCCTAATATGGCTGGCGGTGTCTGATAGACACCGCCACCATATTAGAGCTTTTCCACCGCGGTCGGAAGCCGACCGCGGCAGAAAAGCGGCGGACAGAAACATGACCCCCCCAGCCATCCTAATCTGGCGGGGGGTCTTTTCTGTGTCTGCAGCGGTGAATCCGCATCCTCCAGGCCGGCGGTGGCTTCCGCCGGCCCGGAGGATGCCGATTCACTGCGATCCTAATCAGGCCCCTAATGTAAATGTAAATGTAAATGTCAGGGTATTTGTAGAGCGCACTGCCACCAAGCGGTTTCCTGGCGCTATTACCCATACCGCTGTGGAACCCTTCCTGGCTTTCCCTGTGAAGTGTCCACTCCTGGGCACCCCCAGGGTGAAGCCAGGCATCCTAGCACTGTTGGGGCCGGTGTGGAGGTTAAGCAAGCTATTGCCCAGAGTTGCAGCGTGGGGCCCATGATTAGAATAGGCACCGAGGCGAGAATTGTCAGGTCCAAGGAAATTGAGGCCAAGACCCGCCGAGGCGGAAATTGAACCCTGGTCCCAGGCCAGAACTCTGCATCAGGGTCTGCCGCTCTGACCATTGAGCCACACTCCTCCACTGAACACAGGTAAGCCATTAAAACTTCTAAGACATCAGCACCCTTAGTAAAACATTTCCTCGATTTCCAACACTCCCCATTAGACATTAAATGGCGTATTCTAGAAAAAATCAACATTGCAAATGACAAAGGCGGAGAGAAGATCCGCAAAAAGAGAGAAGTATTCTGGATCTTCTCACTTGACACTTTCCATCATGGGTTAAATAACTACCTACCATGGGAGAACGCTATCATCTAAGGGAGATAGCCTCTTTTCCCCTCATTTTTTCGGGCCCTCCTCCCATTTGACCCACACTGTATTCGCTATTGCTCTGTTACTTCATCCGGACCCCAGCGCCATCATCTCCCTGTGTTGTTTTCCAACCCTCCGTATTTCTTTCTTATGCCCCTTTAAAAGTAGGCTGCTTTATCACTCCTTCCAATCACTGGCCAGCTTATATAAAGAGTGAAGAAATCACCTGCACTGTTGTTGCAGACCATTCACTTATCATTCAGAAAGACACGAGGAGGCAGCACTTGTCCCTCTCAGGTATGTGTTTCCCCGCCACAATCGAACTAATAATTTTTTATTCCAGTCGTTATTAAATCCTTATGTCTAACTATCCGTGTGTTTTACTTAAACTTTCCCAGATACGCACAGAAACACACGAGCCCATACCCAGGCCGGTGCGCCCGCAAAGAGTGATCGTCAATTTAGTCGGCAGCCTATTCCGTGGTCTGCCTCTCGTTTCAATGAAGCCAAAGATACAGTTACTCAGGTAAAAGCTTTCACTTAATAGGATTCCACCCTGCGGTGCTAATGTTATTTGTTTAGTTCCCCGGTGGTTAGTCAGGTTCACTGTCGATAAACCCCTTTTTTACCCTGTGACTTTTTGCAGAAACAAACAGTTCGCATTTTAGCGGGAAACCAGGCACAGACGGTCCGTTTTTCGTAATTTGCTACGGGGCTGTCTCCCAGTATATTTACTGTTGCCCGTAAAACTACATAGATCAGGTAAGCCACCTAGGCATCCGCAAACAGAAAATTTGTCTTAATATAACACCTGTGAAAAGAACTTCTCTAGCGATGCTAACAACAAAACCAATCTTTTGGTTTATTGCGGGATAATCTTTCTTGCTAGTGACATGGCGTCCTTTCTATCCTCCTGCATTTACAGCGACCGCGATCCACATGCCAGCATACCATCAAGGTTCCCAGTTCATTAGACTGAGCTCAGAACCCCTCCACTATTAAATAGATACTGTTTAGCCCATACAGCTTCAGTACATCAGGTAAGCTACTATTGTATACATAGTTATTAAATAAGCTACGGTCAATACTGTCTCCATCAAAGAGACACAGACACCTTTTTAGGTTTCGGCTACCGTCCCACTGCGTAAGCAGTGGGTGGGCGGAGCCGAAATCTTTTGTTAGTAGTATGGGGCCTGAACACGCCCCTCTTCTCCATTGGCTGGCCTCGTAAATGCTGGCCAGCCATTGGAGGAGAGGAGCGTCACTGAGTTCAGGGCCCGCCTTGACGCGATTCGGGGGCGTTTCTGTGTGTTTTTTTAAGCCCCGCCCCCCACACCTTCCCTCTCGCCGTCCCGTTGTCTGTGCCTTCTCCCTCCCGCCCACTCTCCGTGCCGCCTCCCTCCCGCCCGCCCACTCTCCGTGGCCCTTTTTCACCCTCCCACCAGCCAGAGCACCTTCACATCCGAACGCTCCTCTCGCCCGTGCCTTCTCCCTCCCTCCGCCCGTCCACTGTCCGTGGCCCTTTTTCACCCTCCCACCCGCCCTATCCCAACCCCAGCCAGAGCACCTTCACATCAAACGCTGCCTTATCTGGGTTTAAAATGCGGCAGGACAGCGGCCGGCGGCCTTTGTCACGGAAATCAGCGGTAATGTAAAAGCGGTTACACCAGACCTGGTAGATGGAGGGAACCGCAATATATTGAACACCAACACAGATCACCCCCTCCTACAATGAGGGGTGCGCTTTGAGGCTCTGGGGTGCAGAAACAGCCGTCCTGTCCCTTGAACGTGAAACCCACAGGTGGCCGCGCTTGGACTGAAAATCCTGCCCAGTCCCCGGTGATAATTATCGACGCGGCATTGGTGGGTCCGGAGGCTGCTGCTCTTTCAGGGTTGAGCCCTCCTTTTCTTCTACTGTTACCTCAATTTAAACCAAACAAGGGGTCATTAGCAGGGCCTAATTGGCTCTTTATCTTTTATTGTGCCCGGTACCTGGCATTCGTTAATCCCCTGTGGGCCTCCCAGGATGGAACCTGCCCTGTTCTCACCAGCCCTAACCCCAGGGCCTCATTGTCCTGCCGGAGGCTTCAAAACAAAGAGGATTTAAATCGCAAATTGAAAAAAGCTTCGAATACAATTGCCACCAAGAGTAATCTGTGAAAAGCAACAGAAAGCAAGCATTTTCTACACGTATTGTTTTAGTTTCGCTACAATTATATGAAGCCGGTATTATTTTCCTGTGGGGCGGCGCGTAGATCCGAAAAACTACCCAGATCGGTGTAAAGAACAGGAAGCGAGGTACCTACACAGAACAATATGGTTTCAGATAAAGTTATATACATTAGGATGTGATGGGGGGGGGGGGCGCAGGATTATGCAGTCCTGTGCAGGCTTTTTTAAAACGCAGTGCAATGGGATTTTCCTTAGCCTAGAATCACACGGTTTGTTTGGGTTAGGTAGCGCCGAGATTAGAGCGCAGCTCCTCACTTGAATGTAAATATAGAACTTGTCGGAGTGACGGTCATTACGAATTTCCGAGCAAGCCGGGGTTTAGATTGTTTAAATAAACAAAACAGAAAGGTTATATTCTCCGGATACCCAACACATGTAATTGAACAAAAGGAACATTAGCGAGTTTTAAAAATTAACACCTCGTTAAAACCATTCTGGAATTGATTACTAAACATTCATCGTTCGATTTGTATGGCGGCGGTACCGTGGGTTCAGCACCAGCTGACCCTATGTAATGCTCCTGACGGGGGCTGTTGTTAAAGAAGAAAATGCATTCTGGTACTTGTAGTTTTGATGTCATCAATGAGCCCAATAGACTGTACTACCAGATTTCAAACGTCTGAAGAAGGAAGAGGCGGGCCTGGAGCATCGTGTCCTTGTGGTAGTCACTAAGAAGTCTGAGGCCAAAGTCCAGATTTTGCCATTCGTATGTTTTGCATAATTTCTTGTTTTTGGTGTTACGATAAGAACACTCAAGACTTTGGTCTCTTCAGAATACCTCTTGTCGCTCCCTTAGTGGACATTTTGGCACCACAGTCCTTTTGTAGGTTCCCGTCTGTCTCTTTTTGTAACTGTCCCTGTGTCTGTCTCCGAGTGCCTCTCTCTACTCCTCTAAGTGGATGTTGCGGCTGCTTCATCTTCTTCCGGATCCTAATCTGCCTTTTTAGTGCCTGTCTCAGTTTCTGGTTCATAATGTCTCTTGCCACTCCTTTAGTGAATGTTGCGGTGGCTTTGTCTTTACATCCTAGTCTGTCTCTTTTTGTGTTTTTCTCTGTGTCTCTCGTCGCTCTCTTAGTCTTACAATGTCACTCTCAAGATGTCTCCTGCTGCTTCCTTAGTGGACGTTGTGGTGACTCTCTCTATTTGTAGTTCCTCATCTGTCTCTTTTTGTGTCTTTTTGGCTTTTCCCTTTAGGTGGTACAATGAGAACTTTCAGTACTTTGATTGGTCCCACAGTGCCTCACACTGCTCCCCAGACACAGATGCTTTCACATACACAGGCAAACACACATACACACATACAGATGCTTTCACATACACAGGCAAACACACACAGATGCGCACACACACCCAGGCATTCACACACACACTGATGCGCACACACACACTATTGGCAATGTAAATGACAATGCCATTTATTTACCTGTTTTCAAAACCAACACATAAATACAAATTTTGTCATTTACAATGCCAATAGCTCTAACTTTTCCAAAGGCGAAACCGTTGCATTGTAAATGCTTGTTAAATCTTCTCTCGCCAATTGCCATTCTAGTGTGGCACAACCCGCAAAGATAACAGACATTTCCCGTGCTAAATGCGACCACTGTTGAAGAGTATTAAACCCTCTTGTCTCGATATATAAAATGGTGGCTACCTCGAAATATATATAGGATTACTCATTTAAGGCACATTTTGAGCCAAATATTAGGGCTATAGTATCATTAGACAATATTACAGCTATCTTTAGACTACATTATTTGTGCTGCATCAGTATGTGATTTTTTCTCCCAACACATCTCCCACTTGCAAGCCTTCATTCCCAAATGTTCTGCCCTGCCTTTATTATTTTTAGGCTTTCATTGTTTAAATGTGTGCTTTTTTCGCTTTTAACCATCTGTTCTTTAATATGTACCATTTCACTATTCTTTGTACCTGTGGTACACATGCATAGACTCTTTCTATCTTGCCACTTCCTGTTCTTTGGTACCACACAGCAGCACTTTAAAAGTAATGTTTCTGACATATGTAATGTAACAGCAAGAAACCATGTATCTTTTAACTAAGTGTAGATTTGTATTATTGTTTATCTAATTCTAGATTGTTGATGGTACTTTCCTGATGAAGACACTCATTGTGTTGAAACGCGTTGAAGAAACCATCGCCTTTTTTAAGCACTACAATATCAAGTGTTTTTAATATATTAAGTGTACCATATATTTTTTGTGATTATGTTATTGATGTGTTTTTTTAACTTGTATGAACTTAATTAAAATTCTTGATACCTTTTATTCATATATGTTTCTGTGACTTGCTTGTTTGCATTGCACTGCAGTATATATTGCCTGGGAGTGTTATTTTGCATTATATTGTTTTTCCCTGACCTAGGAATGTTATCCATTTACAGGGGGTCCCTGTTTGTTTAGATATCTTGGTACGTGATCAACACAAAAATATTTAAGAAGGTTCCTATTTCTCTGATGATGAGTTTGAAAATGTCTTGCGACAGGGTAGCTGGGATCTTTATTATCCATCGCTCTTTGGTGCTCTAGAATGCACATCTTTGCAGGGTGAATCCTGGTCCCCACATATGTTAGGTTACATGGGCAAATTAAGCAATATACTACATAGGGTTTAATGCAATTCATAAAATTTGTCTTGCAAACCGGGTCCCGTAGACCTCGAATCACATAAGAAGTGACTCTGTTACTGTTTGCACAGACCTTGCATTTACTGCAAGAATAAAAGCCTGGTATTTGCTGTAATCACTTCTGCATTCTAGCTGGAGGTAGATGGCTCCCTACTAACTGATCTTTTATAGAGCATGTCTTTCTGAAAGTCAGGGAGGGATCCCCACATATCCATGTGGGACAATGAGGAACCATATGGGTCGTTACGGATTTGCAATAGTATGCTCCAGTTAGTAGAATAGGAATTCCGGTAGCCAGATTTTATTTCATTTTATTTTGAGTATTGTGTTTATACACTTTGCACATGGATTTTCCGATCACTGCATCTGATTTCAATATGTGCCAGTTTGTCTGCATTATTTTTCTCACTTGACTGGCTGCATTCGAGAAGTTTGTGATCAGTTGAAAGTTTTCTTTCACATCAATCTTTTTAGTTTTCGACTCCTCTTTCAGAAGATCTGTTCTATTCGTGTCCTGTACACTTTTTATTGCTTTCTTTAAAACTCGCTTTGATAGCCCCTCACTTCAAATCTCAGTATACTCTCAAGTGCGTCTTTCTTAAAATCTTCCGCCCTTGACCTTTTTATCCTTAATAGTTCTCCATATGGGATACTATTTTTTAGTTTACTGGGGAGGCTGCTTTTAGCATGTCAAACAGAGTTTTCTGCTGTAGGTTTTCTATACAATGTTGTATGGACCTTGTCCTCCTACACACATACCTGTAGGTTCAAAAACTTGACCTCAGTTGAGCTGATCTCATCTTTGAATCTTAAATTTAGATTATTACAATTGAGATGTATAATACACTCTTTGGCTGCTTCCTCTGTTCCTCACCAGATCACAAAAAGATCGTTGATAAAACGTCTCCAGCTTTTAAACATCGATCAAAACCAGAAAAAGATTGCCAAACCCCTTTTTGCCCACTGCCGTAATAAAAACATAAAAGCTATGGTGGTCCATTCCAGACACACTATGGTCACTCCTAATCGTCCATTCATCCAAAAATCCATTGATGGTAATAACCCAATCAAAGGAACTGTCAGATGCTCCTCATGCCAGTCCTGTACTCGTATCTTAAAAGGAGAAGAAATGACCTTCAACAACTTTAAGATCCATGCAAAAGAACTCTGGAACTGCAACACACAGAACGTAATTTATTTGATCGTATGTCCCTGTAACCTTGGTTACGTCGGGGAGACATCGCGAGCAGTTAAAACCCGACTAAGGGGCCGATTAGGATGACGGACTTGCGTCCATCTGCCACCCCAGAGGTGGAGGGACCGTCCGCAGGGCAGCGGCGGTCCCTCCATGCAAATTAGGATTTGACCGCCACCCTGACAGTCACATCCTATATGTTTAACATTGCGGCGGGTGCTGCTTGAAGCAGCACCCGTCGCAATGTTAAAACTGCATGTTTTACATTTACATGCACAAAGCGGCAGGCACCGCGCGGTGCCTGCCGCTTTGTGCATGTAAATGTTTGGGGGTACCATAGGTACCCCCCATGTGCACCCCCAACACCCCTAGGGGCTCGCAATGGGCCCCCAAACACCAATGTCCACATGCTTTTCCATGGCGGAAAACCCGCTGTGGAAAAGCATGTCTCCGCCGGCATCCTAATATGGCTGGCGGTGTCTGATAGACACCGCCACCATATTAGAGCTTTTCCACCGCGGTCGGAAGCCGACCGCGGCAGAAAAGCGGCGGACAGAAACATGACCCCCCCAGCCATCCTAATCTGGCGGGGGGTCTTTTCTGTGTCTGCAGTGGTGAATCCGCATCCTCCAGGCCGGCGGTGGCTTCCGCCGGCCCGGAGGATGCGGATTCACTGCGATCCTAATCAGGCCCCTAATGTAAATGTAAATGTAAATGTCAAGGTATTTGTAGAGCGCACTGCCACCAAGCGGTTTCCTGGCGCTATTACCCATACCGCTGTGGAACCCTTCCTGGCTTTCCCTGTGAAGTGTCCACTCCTGGGCACCCCCAGGGTGAAGCCAGGCATCCTAGCACTGTTGGGGCCGGTGTGGAGGTTAAGCAAGCTATTGCCCAGAGTTGCAGCGTGGGGCCCATGATTAGAATAGGCACCGAGGCGAGAATTGTCAGGTCCAAGGAAATTGAGGCCAAGACCCGCCGAGGCGGAAATTGAACCCTGGTCCCAGGCCAGAACTGTGCATCAGGGTCTGCCGCTCTGACCATTGAGCCACACTCCTCCACTGAACACAGGTCAGCCATTAAAACTTCTAAGACATCAGCACCCTTAGTAAAACATTTCCTCGATTTCCAACACTCCCCATTAGACATTAAATGGCGTATTCTAGAAAAAATCAACATTGCAAATGACAAAGGCGGAGAGAAGATCCGCAAAAAGAGAGAAGTATTCTGGATCTTCTCACTTGACACTTTCCATCATGGGTTAAATAACTACCTACCATGGGAGAACGCTATCATCTAAGGGAGATAGCCTCTTTTCCCCTCATTTTTTCGGGCCCTCCTCCCATTTGACCCACACTGTATTCGCTATTGCTCTGTTACTTCATCCGGACCCCAGCGCCATCATCTCCCTGTGTTGTTTTCCAACCCTCCGTATTTCTTTCTTATGCCCCTTTAAAAGTAGGCTGCTTTATCACTCCTTCCAATCACTGGCCAGCTTATATAAAGAGTGAAGAAATCACCTGCACTGTTGTTGCAGACCATTCACTTATCATTCAGAAAGACACGAGGAGGCAGCGCTTGTCCCTCTCAGGTATGTGTTTCCCCGCCACAATCGAACTAATAATTTTTTATTCCAGTCGTTATTAAATCCTTATGTCTAACTATCCGTGTGTTTTACTTAAACTTTCCCAGATACGCACAGAAACACACGAGCCCATACCCAGGCCGGTGCGCCCGCAAAGAGTGATCGTCAATTTAGTCGGCAGCCTATTCCGTGGTCTGCCTCTCGTTTCAATGAAGCCAAAGATACAGTTACTCAGGTAAAAGCTTTCACTTAATAGGATTCCACCCTGCGGTGCTACCGTTATTTGTTTAGTTCCCCGGTGGTTAGTCAGGTTCACTGTCGATAAACCCCTTTTTTACCCTGTGACTTTTTGCAGAAACAAACAGTTCGCATTTTAGCGGGAAACCAGGCACAGACGGTCCGTTTTTCGTAATTTGCTACGGGGCTGTCTCCCAGTATATTTACTGTTGCCCGTAAAACTACATAGATCAGGTAAGCCACCTAGGCGTCCGCAAACAGAAAATTTGTCTTAATATAACACCTGTGAAAAGAACTTCTCTAGCGATGCTAACAACAAAACCAATCTTTTGGTTTATTGCGGGATAATCTTTCTTGCTAGTGACATGGCGTCCTTTCTATCCTCCTGCATTTACAGCGACCGCGATCCACATGCCAGCATACCATCAAGGTTCCCAGTTCATTAGACTGAGCTCAGAACCCCTCCACTATTAAATAGATACTGTTTAGCCCATACAGCTTCAGTACATCAGGTAAGCTACTATTGTATACATAGTTATTAAATAAGCTACGGTCAATACTGTCTCCATCAAAGAGACACAGACACCTTTTTAGGTTTCGGCTACCGTCCCACTGCGTAAGCAGTGGGTGGGCGGAGCCGAAATCTTTTGTTAGTAGTATGGGGCCTGAACACGCCCCTCTTCTCCATTGGCTGGCCTCGTAAATGCTGGCCAGCCATTGGAGGAGAGGAGCGTCACTGAGTTCAGGGCCCGCCTTGACGCGATTCGGGGGCGTTTCTGTGTGTTTTTTTAAGCCCCGCCCCCCACACCTTCCCTCTCGCCGTCCCGTTGTCTGTGCCTTCTCCCTCCCGCCCACTCTCCGTGCCGCCTCCCTCCCGCCCGCCCACTCTCCGTGGCCCTTTTTCACCCTCCCACCAGCCAGAGCACCTTCACATCCGAACGCTCCTCTCGCCCGTGCCTTCTCCCTCCCTCCCGCCCGTCCACTGTCCGTGGCCCTTTTTCACCCTCCCACCCGCCCTATCCCAACCCCAGCCAGAGCACCTTCACATCAAACGCTGCCTTATCTGGGTTTTAAATGCGGCAGGACAGCGGCCGGCGGCCTTTGTCACGGAAATCAGCGGTAATGTAAAAGCGGTTACACCAGACCTGGTAGATGGAGGGAACCGCAATATATTGAACACCAACACAGATCACCCCCTCCTACAATGAGGGGTGCGCTTTGAGGCTCTGGGGTGCAGAAACAGCCGTCCTGTCCCTTGAACGTGAAACCCACAGGTGGCCGCGCTTGGACTGAAAATCCTGCCCAGTCCCCGGTGATAATTATCGACGCGGCATTGGTGGGTCCGGAGGCTGCTGCTCTTTCAGGGTTGAGCCCTCCTTTTCTTCTACTGTTACCTCAATTTAAACCAAACAAGGGGTCGTTAGCAGGACCTAATTGGCTCTTTATCTTTTATTGTGCCCGGTACCTGGCATTCGTTAATCCCCTGTGGGCCTCCCAGGATGGAACCTGCCCTGTTCTCACCAGCCCTAACCCCAGGGCCTCATTGTCCTGCCGGAGGCTTCAAAACAAAGAGGATTTAAATCGCAAATTGAAAAAAGCTTTGAATACAATTGCCACCAAGAGTAATCTGTGAAAAGCAACAGAAAGCAAGCATTTTCTACACGTATTGTTTTAGTTTCGCTACAATTATATGAAGCCGGTATTATTTTCCTGTGGGGCGGCGCGTAGATCCGAAAAACTACCCAGATCGGTGTAAAGAACAGGAAGCGAGGTACCTACACAGAACAATATGGTTTCAGATAAAGTTATATACATTAGGATGTGATGGGGGCGCAGGATTATGCAGTCCTGTGCAGGCTTTTTTAAAACGCAGTGCAATGGGATTTTCCTTAGCCTAGAATCACACGGTTTGTTTGGGTTAGGTAGCGCCGAGATTAGAGCGCAGCTCCTCACTTGAATGTAAATATAGAACTTGTCGGAGTGACGGTCATTACGAATTTCCGAGCAAGCCGGGGTTTAGATTGTTTAAATAAACAAAACAGAAAGGTTATATTCTCCGGATACGCAACACATGTAATTGAACAAAAGGAACATTAGCGAGTTTTAAAAATTAACACCTCGTTAAAACCATTCTGGAATTGATTACTAAACATTCATCGTTCGATTTGTATGGCGGCGGTACCGTGGGTTCAGCACCAGCTGACCCTGTGTAATGCTCCTGACGTGGGCTGTTGTTAAAGAAGAAAATGCATTCTGGTACTTGTAGTTTTGATGTCATCAATGAGCCCAATAGACTGAACTACCAGATTTCAAACGTCTGAAGAAGGAAGAGGCGGGCCTGGAGCATCGTGTCCTTGTGGTAGTCACTAAGAAGTCTGAGGCCAAAGTCCAGATTTTGCCATTCGTATGTTTTGCCTAATTTCTTGTTTTTGGTGTTACGATAAGAACACTCAAGACTTTGGTCTCTTCAGAATACCTCTTGTCGCTCCCTTAGTGGACATTTTGGCACCACAGTCCTTTTGTAGGTTCCCGTCTGTCTCTTTTTGTAATTGTCCCTGTGTCTGTCTCCGAGTGCCTCTCTCTACTCCTCTAAGTGGATGTTGCGGCTGCTTCATCTTCTTCCGGATCCTAATCTGCCTTTTTAGTGCCTGTCTCAGTTTCTGGTTCATAATGTCTCTTGCCACTCCTTTAGAGAATGTTGCGGTGGCTTTGTCTTTACATCCTAGTCTGTCTCTTTTTGTGTTTTTCTCTGTGTCTCTCGTCGCTCTCTTAGTCTTACAATGTCACTCTCAAGATGTCTCCTGCTGCTTCCTTAGTGGACGTTGTGGTGACTCTCTCTATTTGTAGTTCCTCATCTGTCTCTTTTTGTGTCTTTTTGGCTTTTCCCTTTAGGTGGTACAATGAGAACTTTCAGTACTTTGATTGGTCCCACAGTGCCTCACACTGCTCCCCAGACACAGATGCTTTCACATACACAGGCAAACACACATACACACATACAGATGCTTTCACATACACAGGCAAACACACACAGATGCGCACACACACCCAGGCATTCACACACACACTGATGCGCACACACACACTATTGGCAATGTAAATGACAATGCCATTTATTTACCTGTTTTCAAAACCAACACATAAATACAAATTTTGTCATTTACAATGCCAATAGCTCTAACTTTTCCAAAGGCGAAACCGTTGCATTGTAAATGCTTGTTAAATCTTCTCTCGCCAATTGCCATTCTAGTGTGGCACAACCCGCAAAGATAACAGACATTTCCCGTGCTAAATGCGACCACTGTTGAAGAGTATTAACCCCTCTTGTCTCGATATATAAAATGGTGGCTACCTCGAAATATATATAGGATTACTCATTTAAGGCACATTTTGAGCCAAATATTAGGGCTATAGTATCACTAGACAATATTACAGCTATCTTTAGACTACATTATTTGTGCTGCATCAGTATGTGATTTTTTCTCCCAACACATCTCCCACTTGCAAGCCTTCATTCCCAAATTTTCTGCCCTGCCTTTATTATTTTTAGGCTTTCATTGTTTAAATGTGTGCTTTTTTCGCTTTTAACCATCTGTTCTTTAATATGTACCATTTCACTATTCTTTGTACCTGTGGTACACATGCATAGTCTCTTTCTATCTTGCCACTTCCTGTTCTTTGGTACCACACAGCAGCACTTTAAAAGTAATGTTTCTGACATATGTAATGTTACAGCAAGAAACCATGTATCTTTTAACTAAGTGTAGATTTGTATTATTGTTTATCTAATTCTAGATTGTTGATGGTACTTTCCTGATGAAGACACTCATTGTGTTGAAACGCGTTGAAGAAACCATCGCCTTTTTTAAGCACTACAATATCAAGTGTTTTTAATATATTAAGTGTACCATATATTTTTTGTGATTATGTTATTGATGTGTTTTTTTAACTTGTATGAACTCAATTAAAATTCATGATACCTTTTATTCATATATGTTTCTGTGACTTGCTTGTTTGCATTGCACTGCAGTATATATTGCCTGGGAGGGTTATTTTGCATTATATTGTTTTTCCCTGACCTAGGAATGTTATCCATTTTCAGGGGGTCCCTGTTTGTTTAGATATCTTGGTACGTGATCAACACAAAAATATTTAAGCACGTTCCTATTTCTCTGATGATGAGTTTGAAAATGTCTTGCGACAGGGTAGCTGGAATCTTTATTATCCATCGCTCTTTGGTGCTCTAGAATGCACATCTTTACAGGGTGAATCCTGTCCCCACATATGTTAGGTTACATGGGCAAATTAAGCAATATACTACATAGGGTGTAATGCAATTCATAAACTTTGTCTTGCAAACCGGGTCCCGTAGACTTCGAATCACATAAGAAGTGACTCTGTTACTGTTAGCACAGA
This sequence comes from Lissotriton helveticus, assembly GCF_964261635.1. Taxonomy (NCBI): domain Eukaryota; kingdom Metazoa; phylum Chordata; class Amphibia; order Caudata; family Salamandridae; genus Lissotriton; species Lissotriton helveticus. The sequence continues at coordinate 561,068,795 of NC_136063.1, forward strand.
CCTTGCATTTACTGCAAGAATAAAAGCCTGCTATTTGCTGTAGTCACTTCTGCATTCTAGCTGGAGGTAGATGGCTCCCTACTAACTGATCTTTTATAGAGCATGTCTTTCTGAAAGTCAGGGAGGGATCCCCACATATCCATGTGGGACAATGAGGAACCATATGGGTCGTTACGGATTTGCAATAGTATGCTCCAGTTAGTAGAATAGGAATTCCGGTAGCCAGATTTTATTTCATTTTATTTTGAGTATTGTGTTTATACACTTTGCACATGGATTTTCCGATCACTGCATCTGATTTGAATATGTGCCAGTTTGTCTGCATTATTTTTCTCACTTGACTGGCTGCATTCCAGAAGTTTGTGATCAGTTGAAAGTTTTCTTTCACATCAATCTTTTTAGTTTTCGACTCCTCTTTCAGAAGATCTGTTCTATTCGTGTCCTGTACACTTTTTATTGCTTTCTTTAAAACTCGCTTTGATAGCCCCTCACTTCAAATCTCAGTATACTCTCAAGTGCGTCTTTCTTAAAATTTTCCGCCCTTGACCTTTTTATCCTTAATAGTTCTCCATATGGGATACTATTTTTTAGTTTACTGGGGAGGCTGCTTTTAGCATGCCAAACAGAGTTTTCTGCTGTAGGTTTTCTATACAATGTTGTATGGACCTTGTCCTCCCACACACATACCTGTAGGTTCAAAAACTTGACCTCAGTTGAGCTGATCTCATCTTTGAATCTTAAATTTAGATTATTACAATTGAGATGTATAATACACTCTTTGGCTGCTTCCTCTGTTCCTCACCAGATCACAAAAAGATCGTTGATAAAACGTCTCCAGCTAACGGTTTGCTCAACCCACTCATATGTATCCGACCATGACTCCCCTCTTCTCCCACCAGCCTACAAACAAGTTTGCGTAGCCGGGGGCAAAGAAGGTTCCCATGGCTGTCCCCTTAATTTGTTTATACACTTGGTCCTGAAAGATAAACAAATTATTATGAAGACAGAAGCCCAAAAATTCAAGAAGCATTTCACTGTACTCCATGTATTTCAATGGACGATTTTTCAAAAAGTATCTGATGGATTCCAGTCCATTTTCATGTGCTATGCTTGTATACAGGTTGGTTACATCAAGTGCTATCATGAGGAAATCTGGTTCCCATACAATCCCCTCAATGTGTTTTAAAAAGTCTTTTGTATCCCTAGTGTACGACGATAGCTCAGACACAAATGGAAATAAGAAATGGTCCACATACCTGGACATATTCTCCAACAAACTACCAATTGAAGAAATAATTGGTCATCTTGGTGGATTCAGTCTGTCTTCATGCACCTTACGTAGGTAGTAAAATGTAGGTATTCGTGGATGCAGAATGGATAAAAACATATAGTCCTCTGTTGAGAGCATCCCCTTTGAATGCTATCTCAAAATCAAATTCTCATACATCATTATACTATTCATTTACTCTGTGATCATGACAGGGAGATAATTGTATCAATTGATGAGTTTTTTATAGGCTTCCTGCATTAGTTTTCTTTAGTTTGCAGCACCATATTTCCGCCCTTGTCTGAGGGTTTATCACAATCGATTCCTCTGCTTCAAGATTTTTTAATGCCTGGATTTGTGATGTTCAACATATTTTTTAATTTATCATTTTCTTCACGTAACTTTAGAAGATCTTGATTTACTCTGTCTGCAAAAATATCAATCGCATCTATTGGTGTTTGCGGGTAGAACATCAAAGTCGGTCTTAATGGATTTCATGGTCCTGTTTGTTTAATTCCCAAATGGACAATTCGATCCATGCCATCCAATCAGATGGCCCTCTGTTGTGATTCCTCATTACTAAGTTCCTCCAGGGTGGCTAGCATGTCCAGATCATTTCCAGTCAGGATATCTAGTCCTGTCTGATCCAATTCTTTTAGCTCATTTCTATGATCTACTCCCTTCATTTTGAAATATTTGAACAATTTTATTTTCCTTATGATCCAGTACATATCAATCCTCGTTTGTGCATATTCGAAGCTCTTGGTTGGGCAAAACGTTAGTCCCAATCTAAGTATTGATTTTTCCAGCAATGTTATCTCCCTAGATGTCAAGTTGATAATGGTTAGATTCTCCCTTACCGCTGCTTCATTCATTGCCTGAACTTCGTGATCCATTTGCTGCGGGTGTTCCTATTTGTGTTCCTGTTTCCTTCGTTTCCCCTACCCCTCGTCATTGTTCTGCAGCTCGTGGTTCTGGTGGTCTCCCTTTGCCCCATCTCAGCCACGTTTGTGTGATGAGGCTAAATTCTTGGTGAAATGCTGCTCCACTCCAGCACCTCCTCTTTCCTCTTCTGATGGTTCCGCATCCATTGCTTCAGACTCTAAAGTGTCCCTTGGTTCTACCACTGTGCAATTCTTGTTGCTTCTCAAATTCTGTCTTGGTGTATCGTACTTCCTAGCAGATGTTAGGATCCTCCCTTGGTCGCAATCTCTTGCATCACGATCAAATTTATGTTGTTTTCTTTGTTTAATTTGCTGTTCATCTGTTCTCAGGCATTTCCTCATTGCCTCTTTAAATAGATTATATTTCACTTTATCCCCTACATTGGTGATGCTTTTTTCAAGCTCATCAATTTCTTTTAGTGTCCGCTCACGGTCCCTCCAGGCAAATTTCACTAATATTGCCAGCATGCTCTTTGAGGAATCCGTTATGTACTGAGCCCATTCCTCTAACAAATTTGGATCCAGATTCTCATATGCTGGGACTGTGTATATTCTCAGTCCTCTCTGTAGTCTGTTCACATCAAAATAATGCTGCAATGAAGTGGCCTCCCACCACTTCACCACTTCCTAATTTCCCTTTCATACAGCCTTTCCAATTGTTGGTATTTGTTCCGTAAATCCTGCTGGGGCTGGTTCGAGGCACCACTCTCCCCTATCGTGCCCACACTCGGTCGCACTCCAAAAATGTTTGAGGCCACTTTGTGATGTGCCGCTTCGCTGAACATCTGTTTATATTTCTTATGAGCTCCAATAGATGCCCCTTGCAATGCCCTGCTAATGATTCAATATTAGAGTGTGCCGGTATTTCACTACCACCAATCTGTAATCTTTCCTTCCCCTCTGGCGGTCTCCCACAATCAGTTCCTGACTCTTCTGATAACACTCCTCCTCTTAGCACAGTGGAGTGGGAGCTTTTATTGATTCTTTTGCTCCATGGTCTGCCGAATGCTCCTGCACTTCCTAGCAGGTGCACTGAAACACGAGGGGCATCTTGCGTCAATCTCTCGGCTCTGTAAAGAAAGACCAGCACTAAACGGGTGCAAATCCACATACAAATTTATTCGTACTTTTTACACACTCGTTCCAGCGGGTTGCATGCTTCAGTGTCAGCGACAGCAGCGTCAGTGTCTCTTTTATTTCATTCAGATCAACCATTTTCATTGGTGGTCGGGCAGTTACTATATTGCCATCTTTGAATGGTGTTTCTTTAAAACACATTTTACCATTTTTCATTTGTTAATACAATTCTTGCAATGTCATAAAAGCAGGCAATTGAGTCATTCAAAATTAATGCATGATGCTTCCACATTTAAATTCCTGGAGCACAATCAAAATATATTACAGATGGTTTCTTTTTGCTTAAAAAATAATATCTTTTTGTTTGCAGGTGACCTGTAATGGCAGAGTCAAGTGGCGGCCATGGGCACGTGCTTCGCTCCCAGCTATGCAAACTTGTCTGTAGGCTGGTGGGAGAAGCACATGGCCTGGGCCGAACAGAATGAGAAATGGGTAGAGAAAATTTCCCTATGAACAAGATATATAGATGCCTTGTTTATAGTATGACAGGGCACCCAGAGTGAAGCTGAGGAATATATTCAGGTTTTAAATTAGAATGATTTGAATCTGAAATTCACCTGTGAAAGCAGCAGAACAGAGGTAGCTTTCTTAGATTAGACTGTTTTTGTTAATGACAACAAACTATGCACAAAACTGTTCTGAAAACCCACAGCAGGAAATACTGTCCTGCATGCAAGAAGTCAACACCCAAAGTGTTTGGTGAATAGTATACTTTAAGGGGAACTCCTAAGATCTAGGCAAAACTGTTTGTTAGCATCTGGTTATGAAAATACAGAGAAAGACGTTTTGGCAAGATTTAGAGAGAGAGGATATTCACCAAGAGTATTAAAGACTGCCAGTGAAAAAGCTGAGAGAAAGGACAAATACGAACTTCTCATGTATGGAGGAAGGAAGGAGAGGAGGGAAATTGAAGAGAATACTGAGAAGTCCAAGACTAATATTGCATTTTTATGGCGAGCCCAGACAAGTGAGAGAAATAATTGAGATGAATTGGGGGATTCTCCATACAGACTAGTTACTGGGGAAATAATTGGACAAGAGGCCAAATGTAACTTATAGGAAGAGTATATCTCTGAACGACATTTTGGTTCATAGTCATTTTCAGAAAAAATCTCCTAGAAATATGGAAGTCACAGGCTTTTATCCATGAATTAAATGTAAAGCCTGTAGAAACAGAACAATAGTGAAGGAGTTTGAAGTGCCAGGCAGAAAAGAAAATTAAAAAAATCACCAAATGACTTAATTGTAATTCGGATTTTGCAATCAACTGCCTCATTTGCACATGTGTTAGGAAATATGTGGGAAGTACTGTTCATCTGGCAAAAAAGAGGGTTCTGGAGCCTATCAGAGCCATTAACAATCAGGATAGTACCAACCCAGTGGCAAGGCACTTTGCTAACTACCATGAATGCAAAGGAGATAAACTGAAATTCTTCTGCATAGATGAGTTACAACACAAAGAAAGAGGAGGAGATAAAGTCAGGACCCTAAGAAAAATGGAATCTAGATTTATAGTAGACTTCCGCACCAGAATCCCAATAGGATTAAACACAGAGGAAGAGCTGTGGATCCATGTGGGACAATGAGAAACCATTTGGGTCGTTACGGATTTGCAATAGTATACTCCAGTTAGTAGAATAGGAATTCCGGTAGCTAGATTTTATTTAATTTTCGTTTGAGTATTGTGTTTATACACTTTGCACATGGATACACTTTTGCATTTATGAGTGTTCATGACATAGTTTGCCCGCTTATAGCTTGCAATACACATGAATACAAAACAGGGAGGACGGTTGTAAATAAGAAAGGAGTAAATATAGAGGGCGCCATTTTTCTCATTGATGTTAATGTCCATACAATGAAGACAATTACATTGTGGGATTGAATTGGTTAGCCTATTAAAGGCTAGATACTTTGGAGTGATTTTTAATGGGTAATGAATTATACATGTAATGATGAACAGTATTGGTGAGGATCTATGGATACAATGGAAGTATATTAACTTTGAACATTTATTTTCTAATATTTGATTTTGATTTGTACCATCCATTTTATGGTAGTTAGATTAACCTACTGAGTATTAATCATGGATCCGAACTACGAAAGTTCACTTTGCAAATTAATTGTGTAGGCATGGTTATATTTGGAGGTTCATGATGGATGGTTATCTTCAGGAACATTAAGAACCAACTGTGCAAAAAATGATAAATTGTACTCCTTATATATGTATATATAGATGAGAAGCCATTGCAATTTTAAAATGGCCGCCACATTCACAACTTACTATAAATTAATTTAAGTGATAGGCCTCTGTTTGTGTTTATGTTAATGTAATGATACTCTGCCAATCACAATAGTGGATGTTAGATTTAACGCATGTCATCACTGGGGGGAGCTGGCAGTGACAAAGGCCCGGGAGCCGAAATACAAATGTCAGTTGTAGGTTGCACAAGTGAAAATAAAAAACAATTAGAAAAAGTTATTAAAGAAAAAGAAGCCTCGGGTGCCCAGCATCTTATATAAATGTTGGAAAAGATCTCAAAATACGTGGACTACTTTCTTCAGCCCCATGTCATCACCTTACAATCTTTTGTGAAGGAAACCTCTGACTTCCTGAGACAGATCAAATATGTTGTTTGGCATCCAGAATTTTTGCTAGTGGTAATGAATATAGAATCACTGTACACTAGTATCAATCATGTAGATGGATTGGCTGCAGCAAAATATTATCTTGCGAACAGAGACATTGGTATGAAAGAACACAATTGTATGTTGTTAGCCATGATAGAGCTCTGCCTTTACAATAACTACTTTTTATTTAACCAGGAAGCATGCCAACTGTTCAAAGGTGTCGCCATGGGGGCATGCTTCTCCACAGTTATTCATGTCTTCATGTCGGCTGGCGGGAGGAGTATGTCTTCAAGACCAAACATTCCATTGAGTGGACTAATCATGTTCAATTTTACTGGTGTTACATTGATGATGTTTTTTTTTATTTGGAAAGGGAGTAGAGACGCAGCGCCTGAATTTATAAAATCTATCAACTTTAACGTACAAAATCTCAGATTTACATCTAATATTGATGATTCAAGTGTTGAATTTTTAGATGTTCTTCTTTATGTTAGTGAGGGCAGGCTTCATACCAAGTTACCCCGCAAACAAACTGCGGGAAATTTATTTTTGCATGCCGAGAGCTCACATCCCCCGCATACTTTTCGTAGCATACCGTTTTTGTAGTGAGAAAACTGATTCAGACAAATGTCAGCAAGAAGCATTTCTTCGGTTTTTAAATCGAGACTATAAAGAAATCTCTGCTAGTTCAAGCTTTAGATAAAGCTAATATACGTACTAGGGGGGAATTGCTGATCCCTAAAAAAGACTGTCACAGCTTTGCTCCCCCTCACTGATGAGATTGAATGATAAAAGCAATATCAGATTGATTACTACCTATAGTCAACAGGAGGGCAAAATCCGGAAAATAATCTATTCCCAATGGCCAATTGTGTTGACAGACATAACACTGAATCGATATTACCATGATTGCCAGCCATTACATTCAGGCGGGCACCTTCTATGAGGGATGCCCTTGGAAAATCTAGTCCTGAAATAACACCTAAAAGTACATGGCTGGCCAGAAACTGATTTTTTAAGTGTCACTCGTGTCATGCATGCACTTTTGCAACCAATGCTACAGAGTACGAGACGCATTTGGTGATAGAAAGAATCCCATTAAAGACCATTTAACATGCTGTACCAAGTTTACTGTTTATAAGTTACGCTCTACCTCTGGCCTGCAATATATAGGGAACACCAAGCTCCCTGTACACAAGCGCGTTGTGCAACATGAGAGGGCAATAGTCAATTCCGACCCAAATTATCCGGTGGACAGACATTTCAAGTTGGTTCAAAGTAATAAACTGAAGGATTTGGAATACACGGTGTTGGGGGCTCTTCCATTTCCGGACGGGGTGGGAACAGTGAGAAAAGCCTCCCCCAACTTGAAACACATTTCATCCTGGCTCTCGACACGAAGATGCCTACATTGTTAATGCAATCTTTCTAAATGTCTTTCCATTTGCACATCGTGAATTTTAAACTGGTTTCAATCAGTGATGTATCTGATATGTTGTGATTTTAACAGTCTGTTTTCCAGTTTTATTAGCATGACATTCTACTCTTTAGAGTCATTAGTGCTCATTTTTGTATTTATTGTTCCCTACCTCAAAGGATGTCATGTGATCAGCCTCGCATGTGTGAGCGAAACACGTCACTGCAGGCAATATGCTCGAACACTTATGGATGAAATTGGAAAAATTATTTTCTGCACTGCTCACCGCAAAATTTGGGTTGTTTGATTTTTTCGGAGGCTGCGAAGCTCTTTTTTTTTTATTTCCGAATATTTTTATTGAAAATAAATTTTACATATACAAAAACCTACAGTTGTCTTGCTTGGGCTGCTCTTATAGTGTGCACTTTTGTATGTACTTTGGCCTAGTTAGGCCAGAGAGAGAGAGAGAAAGAGAGAAGAGAGAGAGAAAGGAAGGGGGGGTGTTACTGGTCACTTCTTTAGATAGGCATCGAGGGCTTCCCACATGTCTTCCTTGCCTGTGTGGTTTGCCGCCTTGTGCTTGGCGGTAATGTTGTCTGCCCCTCGAAGGAATGTTACCCAGTTGAACCAGCGTTTGAAGATGGCTTTGCTGGTGTTCTTCCAGTTCCCCAGGATGGTTTTCACTGCGGCAGTTAGTAGAACGTCGACTAGGTCGCGTACTTCTTTGGAATGGAGCTGTGTTTCTAGGAAGCTGGTGGCCATCCCTGCTAGACCTCGTTGTATCTGGCATCCCGTGATTGTGTTTATGAGGTTGTATACTTTGTTCCAGAATGCTTTGACTTTGGGACATTCGTATATCATGTGGGCTAGATCACCCCTTGCTTTATGGCAGTTCCAGCAGGTGCTGCTGCCACTTGCCCCCACTGTTTCTAGTTTCGCAGGTGTCCAGTGTAGTCTGTGTAGGATCCAGTATTTTGTTTGTGCCAACTGCGGTGTGATTTTGTTTTTGGACGCTGATGTCCATAATTTGGCCCTTTCTTCTTCGTTTAGTGGTCTCTGTATGGTTCCTTCCCAGAAGGCTATTGTTTTGTTTTTAAGAGTTGTGGTGCGTGGTGTGATTAGTTTGTAGATCTGCGCTGTTTGGTGGCCTGTCTTGTTTAGGTTCTGTGCATACTGTATGATGGTGGGTTTGAGTTTGGAAAGGTTTGCTTTGGTGATTGCTGCTTTGAGTCTTAGGAATTCGTAGAATTCCTTGTCTGGTAGTCTGGTTGTCTGCTGCAGTGCCTTGTAGGTGAGTGGGTTGTTTCCTACTTCTAGTTGTGCCGGCATTGTGATTCCTCTGCTGAGCCATTCTCTGCTCTCTAGCGCTTTACCTTTGTAAGTGATTTTGGTGTTGTACCATATTGATTCCCATTTGGTGCCTCTGATGCTTACTTCTAGTTCCCTGTCTACTCTCAGTAGCGCTGTTTTTGTGTTACGTAGTATCGCGTTTTTGACTTCTGGGTGTTTGTTTGCCGTAAGCGCCATGATCGGGTCCGCTCCTCCTAGAATGCCCCTTTCCAGGTCCAGCCATATTGGCATGTAGTCTGGGATTGGGGCTACCCAGTGTAGTCCCTGCTTGGCATGGCATGCCATTTGGAAGGCCTTGTAATTTGTGAGGTTCAGCCCACCCTGTTCTCTTCTAAGTCTGAGTTTCGCTAGGCTTATTCTTGGCTTTTTCCCTCCCCATAGGAACGTGTTAATGGCTTTGTCCATGTGTTTATGGAAGTCTGTGGTTAGAGTTAGTGGCAGCATGGACAGCAGGTAGTTTAGCATGGGGGTGATCATCATCTTGATTGTCTCAATTCTTCCCCACCAGCTGACGAATTTGGGGCCCCATGTGTCTAGTTTCGTCTTGATCTTTTTCAGTACGCTTCCTCGTTGTGGTCTAAGGTTGATCTGAGGTCCCTCCCGAAGAGAAGGCCCAAATATTTTAGGGGTTTTGTTTGCCACGCCAACCCGGACGTGCCTAGGACTGTTCTGGTGGTGTGGCAGTTCATTGGTTTGCACTCAGATTTCTCCCTGTTAAGTTTGTACCCTGAGACTTGTGCGTATTCCTCTATTGTCTGTACGAGTGCCTCTATTGACTCTTGTGGGTTGCTTGTGGTGATCAGGATATCATCCGCGTATGCTGCAAGTTTGAAGGCTTGACCCTCTACCTGCACTCCTGTGATCTGCGGGTTTGTCCTGATCATATGGAGGAGTGGCTCTAGTGCCAGCAGGAATAGCCCTGGTGATAGAGGGCATCCTTGTCTCGTTCCCCTGCTTAGGGTGAGTGTTTCTGATGTTGCTGCGTTGACCACCACTCGAGCCCGTGGGTTTTTGTACAGAGACATAATCATGCCTCTGTATTTTTCCCCAAGTCCGAATTTGCGCATACATTGGTTTAGGAATGGCCATGAGACTCTATCGAAGGCTTTTTCCGCGTCTAGTGCTATCATGACGGCCTTCTCCGTGCTGTTTGCGGTGCAGTTTATTAGGTGGCAGAGTAGTCTGGTGTTGTCTTGTGAGAGTCGGTTTTTCAGGTAGCCCACTTGTGTTTTGTGTATGAGAAGGGGAAGGTATGCATTTAATCTTGCTGCCATTGCTTTTGCGTAGATTTTGCAATCCACGTTTATTAAGGAGATTGGCCTGTAGTTTTGTGGGAACTGAGGGTCCCCTCCGTCTTTGGGGATGACAATAATGTTTGCCTCCGCCATTGAGTCTGTCATGTTCCCCTTCTCCGCATAGGTCTGGAAGACTCTGACCAGTATGTCTTTGAACAGCGGTTGAAATTGTTTGTAAAAAGTTGCTGTGAAGCCGTCTGGCCCTGGTGCTTTGTTGGGTTTTAGCGAGTCTATGGCCATCCCTATTTCGGCTCTGGTTATGTTTTGGTCTAGCGCCTCTCTTTGTTCGCTGCTTAGTCTGGGTAGGTCTAGTTTCTCTAGCAGGCTGGCTCCCCCGTCAGCCTCCTGTGATGTGTCTGCGGGGTATAGGTCCTTGTAGAACCTCCTGAAGGTTTTGAGGATTTGTTTGTTACCCGTGTGCGTCTTGTTGTCTGTATCGGTGATTGCCGCGACTGAGTGTTGCCTCCGTTTGGCTTTTAAGTATCCTGCTAGGGCCCTTCCTGCTTTGTTTGCTGAACATAAGTTAATGGATTTGTATTTGTTGATCCATGTGGAGGCTCTCTCGCTTAGTAAACTGTTGAGTTCGTACTTTTTCTTTGTGAGTGTTGTGAGTGTGTTTCTGTCCTGTATGTTTGCAATATGGTTGCTCTCTAGCTCCTTTATCTGTTCTTCCAGTTCTCTAATTTTTTTGTTCCTCCCTTTGTTCATTCGTGCCTTAATGCTTATGAGTTTCCCTCTTATTGTGGCTTTAAGTGCATCCCATATTGTCATTAAGTCTGTCTATCCTGTGTCGTTGTATTGGAGGTATTGTTTGATCGCCTCTTCTATTTCGGTGATGTTAGCGGGGTGTTCTAGTATGTCGCTATTGAGACGCCATCTTCTGCTCGGTGCTTCATTATGTTTCCCGCTTATGGAGAGGGAGATGTGAGCGTGGTCTGAGAATGCTATGGGTCCTATCTCTGTTGTGTCAGTCAGGTGTGTGTGTGTGTTTGACATGAGTATATAGTCTATTCTACTATACGAGTTATGAGGGTTTGAGTAGAATGTGTATTCTCTGGCGCTTGGGTGCTGTAGTCTCCATGGGTCTGATAATGTAAGTTTGGTGCATAGGTTCTTAAGTGTATTCTGTTCTTGTGTGGTGTGGCTAGGCCTGAGCGGGTGCCTGTCTATGGCGTTATCCATCGCCTGGTTCATGTCGCCCGCTGTGATTAGTAGTTCTCCCAGTGGGATCTTGCTGAGCTCGCTTTTTACCTCCTCCCAGAATTTTTTGTCTGTTGCGTTCGGTCCGTAGATGTTTGCTATGTGCATGGTTCCTCTCCTCTTTTGATGCATGTGACTAGACTTCTACCTTTTGTGTCTGCTACGTTGTCGTGGACCCTGAACTTCCCTTTCTTGCTGATGATGGTGATCACCCCTCCCTTTTTGTTGACTGCTGGTGAGCATACGACCTCACTTATCCAGTTTGCCTTAAGCTTGTTTGCATCCTCTATGGACACTCTGGTTTCTTGGAGGACGTATACATCCGCTTTGAGTTTGTTCAGGTAGTCTAATGTCTTCCGTCTCTTGACGGGGTGGTTGAGGCCTTTGACGTTTAGTGATACGATCTTGATGTCTGCGGCTATCTGCGCTAGGCCCTGTGTGTCGGGTGTGGTCATGGCGTCTTAGTTAAGTCGCTGCTCCCTGTGGTGTGTCCTATGTACAGCCTCCATAGTTGGTGTGTGCCTACTGCTTGCCACCCATCTTGGGGCTTCCCCCGGGGTGTGGATAGGGGTGGGGATGTGTGTATAGGTAGAAGAAAGAGAGAAAAAAAGAATAGATAGCTCCACCAAGTTGAGAATGGCCTTGCTGTATGGCCCCCCCGCCTTCTTCCCTCCCCTCCCCCCTCCCCCCCTCCCCCCTGTCAACGTACTGTAAACGTGCGACAGCAACGGTTCTCCGCCCTCCGCCCCCCTGGGTACATTAAAAGTTCCACTGCTCCCTTCCGTGCTGTGCATAATAAAAGGATATTTGCCGATCATTGGGCCCGCCCAACAATGATGACGTTCTAGGAGTTCTGTAATACTTTTCTGGCAGTCTTTTTGTTCTTCATACCGATTTCCCTGAGGTAGGTGTCGTTCAGTAGTCTCTTAGTTCTCTTAGTTCTTCACTCCATTTATCGTGTGGTAGGTCTCTTTTTTCCTTCCATTGAGGTAGATGTTGTTCTTTCGAGGTAGTTGTCCATCCGTTGCTCTGTGGTCCCGTGACGTTACAGAGTCTTTTATCGGCCACCTGCTGTTCCTTTTTCTCCTGTCTCTGAGCCGTCTGATGAGGCTCTTCTTTTTGCCGTTCCCGGGCTGTTTTGTTCCATCTCTTCCTGATCTGGCTCCTGAAGGTACCTACGTAGCTCTGCCGGGTCATCGAACAAATGTGTACCCTTCCTGTCTGTTATCTTCATTTTTGCTGGACCTACAAAGCTACACGTTATCTTGGCTCTCTTCATAGTGTCCCTTAGCACTAGGAATCCCTTCCTTGCTTCTACCGTGCCTTTTGAGAAGTCTTGGGTGAAGATTATCTTTTTGCCCTTCCAGTTGAGAGTTTGGCCTTTACGCGTGAAGGCGAAAATGGCATCTGTGTTATTCACTCTCAGGGGTTTGCAGATGATCGTTCTTGGGCCTTTCATGTGCAGTTGTCTTGTGGCTGGGACTCTGTATGCTTTGTCGATCTCGAAGGTTCTCTCAAAGTTTAGGCCAGTCAGCTTGGGTATCAGTGTTTCAAGTAGTGCCGCGCATGAGCCCGCCGTTTCCTCCTCATCTTCCGGTATACCTAGGATCCTGATGTTCCCTTTCCTGTTTTTATCTTCTTGTTCTGCGAGCAATCTCTGCATGTCACTAGAAATCTTGGAGATGTAGCGTATATCTTTGTCCATGATGCCTGATTTGTCTTCTATTTCACGGATTCTTCTTTCTGCCTCCCCTACTCTGCTTGCTATTTTGTTCTGCTCCGCACGTATGGCTGTAAGTTCTAGCTGGACATTGTCCATGGAGATCTTTGTGGCTTTGGCCAGGTCGTTGGCTTCGGTTATTTTTTTGACGAGCAGGTCCATCGCAGTCTCTGTGTTTTGCAAGTTCTTCAGTTTGATTGGTGATTACAGGTCTTTCCTGATTTTTTTGTTGTCACTGGTCGTCATCCTTCCTAAACCTCTTCTTTCTTGGTATATGGACAGCCTCTCCTTCTTTTGCTGGTCTGACTGTTGTGCACCTTGTGGTGGGCTGTTTTTTATGTTGGTCGTGTCCTTATCAGCCTTTGTGGAGCTTCCGAAGGTGAACCTGCTAGGCCACCTTATCGACCTTGTTCCGGTTTTCCCGGACGCCAGGGCTTCTGTCCCTGAGCGGGGTGTTCTACCTGGGTGTGCTTGGTGCCCTCCCTTCTGCTTCCTGTATCGCTACGTTTGGACAGGCTCTTTGGGCTTCCGTATTGCTGTCCCTTTTCTTCTGCTGACCCACTTTATGTGCTGCAGGCTCCTACCTTTGCCGCCTCACTTTGGCGTCACCCTTTCTTCTTAGTGCCGGTAACTCATCGCTCTTGGTCAGCCTTTTTTTAACGTGTCTGCCACCTTTCGTTTATGTGGGGCTGTTGCCGGTTTCTGGTACTCTGGTGGGTGCTGTTGGAGGCGGTTCCCTCTCTCAGGACCTTCCAGATGCTCGTTTCATTCTGTTTTCGCACCCTTCGCCGTTTTCCCGTGATGCCGGTGGCGCTCGGTCGTTCCTACCGCCCCAGGGGTGTCCAACTATTCCAGGATGGCTTCCGCGCTGTTTGTCCGGGAGGCTGCTGCTGCTGTGCGCTTGGGCGCGCTGCGCTTGACTCCCACAAAAACCAGTTTTTGCCTCTTTCGCCTCGTTGCTAGCCCCCTTATTTAGGATGTCTCTCTTTGTTATCTTGACCCGCTGTTGGGGGGGCCGTCGCTTGAGTCTAGTAGGGCTCTGGTTGGAGAGGTTGATCGCTTTCGCTTTCTCTGCTAGCCAGCCGGTGGGTTGCCTCCTCTATGATGGCCGCCGCCGGCTGCTCCCCTCTAAGATGGCCGCCACTGCTTGTTCGTGCTTTTGCCTCACCTTGCACCGCACCTTGCGCCGCACCTCAGTTCTCAGCGTGTGGCTGCTGGTATCTTGATGCTCGGTTGCACCCCCGTCGGGCGAGTGCTACTCTTTATTGCACTGTGCTTCTGTTGGTGTGATCATCATGTGCTGCGATATGATACGATATGATTTGCCCCCTTCTAAGATGGCCACCACTGTTTTGTTTGCACCGTTCCAAGATGGACGCCGCCTCTCCGTTTGCTGGCAGCTTCCTTGGTGCTTTTTTGAATGGTGGACGGCGCTTGCAAAAGAGACGAACAGTGCTTCGTTTTTGCCCAGCCTACCTTGCGCACGGCTTGGCCTCCCTTTTTTTCTGCACCGCTCTCGCACTCCGCTTCAGGTGCGTATACCGCTGTTCTGCTTGCACCTTGCGTTTGCCTCACTCGTGCTCCTCAGCACCGCATCTCCGTCCTCCGTGTGTGGCCGCTTGTTTCTTGGTTTCCCAGGTGTTAGTCCTTCAGGCGAGTGCTTCGCTGGACTGATTCCTGTGTGTTCCCCCTCCTGGTTGCACTTCTGCTTGTGTTGTTCGTACAGTGAGGTGATTAAGATGGCCGCCTTTGTTTAGCTTCGGTTCATGCCCCTTTTCCTTTTGTATGCGAGGCCTGACCTTTCGTTTACTTTGGGCTTTCCGCAACCTCTGCAGACTCTGTCCTACTTTCGCTCGTAGCCTCCGCGTTTAACCTGGTTCCGGATGATCCTGGTGTTTCCCAACTCGTTGCGGCTTCTCCGTGAGCTTTTATTGCCCCGCCATCTTGGGCTGCTCACTTCGTTTTGCCGATCTTGGTGGTCTTGGCTTTTTTTTGCCTTCTATCTGTTGTTCCGCTCACTCAGGCTTCCTTCTTCTGCTGCCCTGTGTGTTCCCCCACACTTCTTTCCGTTTTGCGTGGGAGACCGAGGACTTTCGCCGTTTATCTCGCCGTTCTTTTCCCCGGGGTCACGGAGTTCTCGAACTTAGGCAACCGCCTGCGTTGCCATCCAAGCCACGCCCCCCTGCGAAGCTCTTTTTGACTTGGCTATTTCTTCAGCACCGTTTGCTTAAGCTTAATGAAATTTCCCAAAGAAGTGCACCGGTGATTTTTGTTGCAAACTTGTTTTTAAATGGTCCCCTGGGTGGGCCAGGTCCTGGGGCATTTTATTAAAAAATGAGGGAGTGTATGAGGCCCCCCTCCTGAGGCTCTTTGAGCCCCAGGGACCACCACCTTTATTAATACAAAATGGGGATACACTTAAAAAAAATGGGAGGGGGCTGTGTGGTCTCCCTTGGGCCCTGGGAACCACTACCTTCCCAGGGTTTATGTTAGTATGGTGGGGGGAGCCATACAGCCCCCCACACCTCAGGGACCACCACCTCCTCTCGGCTACCTTTTTGTTTTTTTAAGGAGAGGTGTCTTGTGTGGCTCTCCTCCATGTCCATACTCAGCTCTGAGGACCACCACCTCCCCAGGGTGCTAGTGCAAAGAGAAGAGGGGTCTGCATACCCCCCTGCCTGGAGCCATACATGTCCCTGGGGACATCCACCACCCTAGGGCCGGCTCCTGCTCTGTCCCGGAATGCCCACCCTGGGAACACAGCTGTTTGCTTTCGCTCAGCTCCCTCCAAGTGAAAGCAAACACTCTGGGTCCAGCAGGCGGGAATTATGAAAGTGCTCCTGCCTTCTGGAATCAGATGTTTCATCTCTTTCCTGTCAGCAGACATGTGGGCAGGGAAAGAGATGAAACACATTGCTCCTACGCGGAGGGAGCTGCCTTTCCAGCAGCTCTCCCCAAACAGCAGCAATGCTGGCTCCCGCAGGAGGCAAGCAACTGACTGGGGCGGCTGGGCCTAAGGCTCTCCCCACAGTCCCGGTGAACAGAGTGGAAAAAGGCAAAATAAAAGTGGGAAACGAGCAGAAAGTGGCAGAGTAAAGGTCAGAAACAATCAGAAAGAGGCAGATTGAAGATCAGAAGGTGGTAGAAGGAGGCAGAATAAAGGTCAGAAGTGAGCAGAAAGAGGCAGATTAAAAGTCTGAAGGGAGCAGAAAAAGGGAAAATGAAGGTCAGAAACTAGCAGAAAGAGGCAGAATAGAGGTCTGAAACTAGCAGCAAGAGGTCACAAATAAGCAGAAAGAGGCAAAATAAAGGTGAAAAATGAGGAGAAAGCGGCAGAATAAAGGAGAGAAACGAGCAGCAAGAGGCAAAATAAAGGTCCAAAATTAACAAAAAGAGTCAGAATAAAGCTCATAAACAGACAGAAGGAGAAAGAATAAAGTTCAGAAATTAGCAAAAAGAAGCAAAATAAAGATGAGAAACGAGCAGAAAGAGGCAGACTAAAGGTCAGAAATTGTCAGAAATAGGAAAAATAGAGGTCGGAAATGAGCAGCAAGAGGCAAAATGGAGGTCCGAAACGAGCAGAAAGAGACAAAATGAAGGTCATAAACAAGCAAAAAAAGGGAAAATAATGGTCAGGAACCAGAAGCAAGAGACAAAATAAGGGTGAGCAACAAACAGAAAGAGGCAAAATAAAGGTCAGCTATGAGCAGAAAGAGGCAAAATAAAGGTAAGAAACTAGCAGAAAGTGGCAGAATAAAGGTTAGGAACGAGAAGAAAGGAGTCAAATTAAGGTTAGGAGCGAGCAAAAAGAGGTACAATATTGGGCAGAATGAACAGGGAGAGGCAAAAAAGAGGACAGAGACGAGCAGCAGGAGGCAAAGTAGACGTCAGGATGAGCAGCAATAGGCAAAAGAAAGGTCAGGATCGAGCAGGAAGATGCAGAATAAAGGTCGGGAACAAGCAGAAAGAGGCTAAATACAGGTCAGAAACCAGCAGCAAGAGACAGCACAGAGGGCAGGAGAGAAGAGGCATACAAATGTGCAGAAAATTAGCAGAGGAGGCACAAGACTGAAGGCAACAGAGGGTAGCGAACTTCAGGCAGTCTGGACAGGAGGAAGGTCTCCTCTGTGCCCCCTCCCAGCACACCCCTTACAGACCTACCCATACACTCATGCACCCACTCACACACTCATGTACCCACTCATAGATCCATTCAAGCACTCATTCACCCAGACACGGACCCAATGGGAGTCTCGCACATTCAGCTACAGACTCACTCTGAGACTCATACACCTACTCACACACTCATGCACTCACATTTCCACTCAGCCTCTCATATACCCACTCACACACCCATACATCTCACATACCCATTCACAAACCCATATAAATACTCATGCCCGTACTAACTTATGCATAGAGCCAATTACATACCCAATCACTCACTCATACAGCCACTGACACAACCACTCCCTCACCTATGCAGGTACTCACACACCCACTCACTTACTCAAACTGATAATAAAAGATAATAACACATATACCCTCTCACTCACCTATACAAACACTCATGCACCTGCTCCTCACCCATACATGCATCCTCTCAATCAACATTTACAGCCACACCCACACTCACTCACTCATACAACCACTCATGCACCCTGTCATTCACCATTTACAGCCACTTACATACTAGCTTACTTACTCACCCAAACAGCCACTCACTTACTCATGCAGCCACTGACACAGTGACTTGCTCACCCACACAAAAACTCACACACCAACTTACTCACCCATACAGCCCCTCACACAGCCTCTCACTCAACCATATACCACTTACACACCCACCCACTCACTCACCCATACAGGCACTCACACAGTTACTTACTCACTCATACAGCTCCTCACACACCCACTTATTCACCGATACATCCACACATACAAACTCACTCGCACACAGAGATACACAGATACTCACCTAATCTATGTTATAAAATAGAATCAGTCATTAGTAGCACACAAACTAAACTAATTTAACTTTTTAGGTACCTTAATATATATGTCTAACACTAAGCTTTCAGAAAAAACTCACAATCACTGGATGATGTCATTAGTGAGGTAATTTCATATGTCATCAGTAATGTCATGAGTGATGTCACTGACCATTTCATTAGTGATGTAATATGTGAGGTCATAGGGAGAGCATTCTGGGGGGCTTAAGTTATAGTTATCAGAGGTGACTCTAACTCCTGAATTTTTATGGTTTTGTATGAGTGAAATGCAAGCCTAATTATAACATCCCCGTAACCTTTGTTTCTTCAGTGAATATATATATATAGTTTCACTTAACTTAATACTTACTATGTGTGGTAAAGGCATCTGTGTGGTAAAGGCACTGATTGTATTGACATACATCTTGTTTATCCCATCAAAAAGCAAAATTGCTGTACTGTAGATTGTCAGCCATGATGCTGTGCACGTCATGTTGCATATTTATGGAAAATAAGTAAAATGTGTGCTGAAGCTTGAATTCAAATATCCACAAAGTCCACGTAGCTAGTGAGTGGCTTTAAATCAGTTGAAGTCCAATACTATCTTCACCTTGTATAGGACGATTCAGCTCAAAGGAAGAGAAAGCTTGAAAAATATAACATGAGGGTCATATTACCAATGGTGGCGATATTGAATTATCGCCGCTTTAGCGGCCGTTTTCGGCCGCTAAGCGATGATAATTCCATCGCCCTATTACCAAGCTGTCGCTAACACCAGTTAGCGACAGCTTGTAGGCGATAGCGAGCGGTTTGGGGCCCGCTTTGCATGTCAGCGATATTTATCGCTAATGACATGCAAAGTGGGCGTACCCAACCGGTTAGCGACTGAAAGCAGTCGCTAACCTCGCTATCGCCTATTACCAAGAAAGGCGAAGCGATGGAAATATTCGCGCTAAGCGCGAATATCGCCAAACGCTAACGCCTGCAAATACCAGTTCTTAGCCATGTTATCCAATGGGAGGTGGATAACATGGCTAACAGCATTTGCACGCTAATGCGTGAACACCGCTGGTTTTCCAGCGATATTCACGCTAACGCCTGCAATATTATCGCTTTTGAGATAAACGTTGGTAATAGGACGTTATCTCAGCGATAATATTGGGCGAAGCACGGTGTTAAAAAAACTAACGCTAAGCTCAGTTAGCGATAAATATCGCTAACTGTTGGTAATATGCCCCCAGGTGTTTTTCAAAGTAGTTTTACAACCTCAAAAACGGTCGTTGATGACGGGAGCTAGTAGCCACATGTACTAAAGCAGCCGTTAGCTTCAGAGAGTAAAGGCGTTGATTCTGAAGGAGTAACACGTTCCTTTATTACTGCGAGGTGTCTCTACAGGAAAATATCACCAAGCAGGCATGATTAGAGCACGTGACAGCCTCACCCTCATTAGCATGGCTCTTTTCTTCCAGGCATACATTTTTCATTCAGTTCTAATTTGCATAAAATGTATCATGAGGGAAGGAGATTGATATAATTGTATTTAAAGAGGCTCCATTGTTTTAAGTATCATTAGCAGCTCCTGCTAATCCAATTTATGAAATCTCATCAGACCCTTTCAGAAAGTCTTTGTGAACTCATCTGGAGGATGCATTTATTCCTAAGTGTCCTATATTGCATTACAACACAGCAGCCAGTCACATGCTGCTACAGATGTTTATGTGAAATGTAATTAACACGCTGGCAATTTAGCTGTTCTAGGCATACAATCAATGTTGATTCACTTTAAATCTGGAATGCTTTCTTTTATCGTGCGCTGTCTGTGCTGATTATATCCCTAAACAAATTACTTTTGTGTATTTACTAAATGGCAATGTTAGGCAGAGCCGTGGGAGAGAAAGGCACGCGCAGATTGTAAATGAGGTATTGACGTCGATAACAATTCACCTGAATGTTGTTCCCTGCAAAGATTTCTGAGGAAAATATATATATTTTTCCGTCATCTTCACTGTTGAAGATGGAGCAGGTGGAGGTGTGTTTTACAATCGTTGTGATTTTTAATATGCCCCTTTGAAGCGCCCAATGTGCCATTAGTATGGTTGTGCAGGCAGCGCCTTTCGGCAGTCTTGGGTATAACTTCCGAAACGTTTCTGCTTTCACAACAAATACTTCGCAGCAATGTAGGGGCTTATTTACAAGCCCCTTGCGCCACCCCTACGTCACTTTTCTCATGTTAAAAATGACGCAAAAGTGGCGCAAGAGGAGTGTAAATAAGCCCCGTAGTATTTTAGCAATAGATTCACTGGGGGCGCAGTTCTACTACTGTAAATTTACAGCTGTGGGCGTTTTAAATCTTGGACTTGTTTTTGGAATCCACTGAAAATTCCAGGAGTCCTCTTAGAAATATGCTGTTTGCCAAGAACAATTCTGCAATTCTTTTGTGAATTCCAGTAGTGTATGTTAAAACCTTTTCACATGTGTAAATGCGTAAGGTGAACATTCTCCTTGCATAGATGTGACGATCTGAAGTGGTTGCACTTGCTAACTTATTTATTCTATTGAAACCACATGGAATTATGTATTTCCCTTGGATCTACTGCTTATTCTGCACCCTCAGCCTTGATATTGATTTACTCCTATCCTTCACAAGAGTAAATCTATGACCATATGAAGCTTGCTAATGAGCCTTGAAAATGTTCAGTGAATACCCACAAATGTACATGTTTTACAACTGGTATCATTTCACCTGTGAGTAAATCACACTGAAAGAGCATATTCACTTTTTTGTCTTAAAATGCAAACCAGGGCCTATGAACACATGGGATGAAACTACTGCCAGGGATATAGGTGCACTTGTTTCAAGACCTCAAAACTGCATTTGTAGTTTATCTATTGAAAACTGTGAGCTAGTACTTCCCGCTTCTCACACTAATGTAAATATGTATAGATTGCATATGTAAACTTAAGTAGATGTATGTATGTCTTTAAAAGTGATATCTATACAGCAGGTACAAGTAATATATGACTTAACTTTTGGAATCCCTATTCGGTTACCTCGTCACATTCCAAAATGTTTCTAATGGAAGTATTATTGTTGCTAAATAAATACATAAAATGGCTTTGAATATCTTTTTCCCAGTTGACAAGTGTGTGTTATGGCGTGGTACCGGAATTACACATTGACAGAATGTCGCCTGCAAAAAATAATGTGTCCGTAATATGATTTACAAAAATATTGCCATGTTGGAGTTTGGAATAGAAAATCTACACCCAACTGGACAATATTTCTGTAACCGGTTTTTGGGACACTATGTTAAATAGCAGACAGTGTTTCAGTATTTGAAATGACAGACAACTGTGTCTTACTCCTAAAATTGAGGCGGTAGGCACAGTTACATAGAGAGTACAGCACAGCATTGTCACACAGTATGAGCTGTCACTATAGCTCGGTGGCATGTCTCACTAGATGCCGCTATCCAAAGTGTAGCAAGAAACATTCAATAGATGTCAGAGGCTAGCCTTTCTTCCGTTGTCAGCAGATGTGTGGTTTGAAAGTAGAACCAAAACATTTCATATTTTATTCCTATACTAAATAAAATGGTGGAGTAAAATAATATATTGACGATATATAGCACGACTTGTGGTACTGGGGTTTTTTATTTCAGAAAATTTAGCTCTGATCAGAATAACATGAACAAACATGTTTTTGTGTAATGTGTTGGAGTTTATGAATAAATAAATAAAAAACAAATGATACTTCATTTTTCAAGTGTGATAGATGGTGCGAATTAGGTGCATAAAACATTGCCCTTTCCTTATTATACAAGAGGTAAAAATGTGTATAATTTTCTATCTCCTTGTTAGCTTCCACGCAGACAGACTTGAAAGAGTAATTACCTGTGCTTTAGGAAGTTATCACCCTAAATAGGACCAGGGTGCCTTAATGTGACTAGAATGTTTTCGAAGACCCAGGATTTCTATTCTTAATTAGGCTAAACTGAAGAATCATGTCATGTGAAGGAAGAGTGTAAGTGGATTATATCAGATGGGGTTGAGTGTGGAAAAGGCTGTTGAACCCAGGCTGAAGTGCAACTTGGAAACCTACTAGAATACCAAGAGTGTCATTTAGATACTGGAGACAGCTGAAGATCCTCAGGTTTGTGGATGAAACTCTGAACATGGAGAACTGGCTGAAGGTCCTCCGTTTGTGATTTAGATTTCACAAATGTTTGTTTCCCTCACATTAGTGCCACCATAATGTTGCCTTAAATACATTCCCTAGTCTTTTGCCTTTCTAGTGAAGCTGTGGGCAGACTTTTTGCCCGAGGATATGATACTTTCAGTAATCTACAGAATACTGAACATCCATGCTCTTTTAATATTCCAGATGTTTATAGTGTTGCTTGTTTGATTTCACATGCAATACCAGTACCATTATAATGTAAATCAAACAGAACAGGTGATGATGTGTTTCACAAATCCTGTGATCAAACAATTTATGTTTGAATCAACTTTACAACCATATTATCCTTCATAGAATGTTGCCTAAACCCTTTATCCTAGATACTACTAGAATTCTCTGTGTAGGTATCTAGCTTAAGTAGTCCATAGAAGTAATTATCTAGACCTATCGTATCTAATGCATCTTTTAGGTTACTCAGAAACTGATTAGCCCATTTACTTCTAGCAAATAAGACTACCATATTGAATTTTGCTATTTATTTTAAATGCAAATTGCATGATGTTTGGGATCATGGACACTTTCTAATTATTTAAACATCTGCAATACCTGACAATCTTTATGTAATGTGATATACACAAAGTAAAGTCTCATAATAAATTGTCATTTACTAGGAGTTGGCTGCTCCAAACACAATTGTCCATTCAAATAACAGGAGTTCAGGCTACTAAAACAAAATCTCTGTTTTGAATAGAAAATATTGGGCCAGAAATATCCCAATCGCCATTCCCTTTGGTTTATGCTTCAGTAATATTCCAATCAAAAGAGATTTTGGCATTAAATCTGCCTCAATAATACATAATAATTAAGGTGATCATTATGCAAATTCCATTATCATATTAAGATCTTTTGGCATGCTGATCGTTACTGACGTCAGGTTTAAAATAACAATGTTATCTAATTAAATTAGCACCTAAAGAGTTATTCCCATGACTTTTTTTGAGGTATTTATTTGGTGTCACACTAGTTTCCCATTATTCTGTGACTGATAAATCTACCTTTGTGAGATTAACTGCAGTCATTAGGCATAACTAGATGGACCATTTGTAGAGGGAACATAATCACTAGTGTATATTTCATATTATTCCATAAGACTACATCCTCTGGCATTTTCTGTAGCATAATAAATGTATTAAAAATAATCCAAACATCAGTTTCCTAACTAGTGTAAGCAACCTTCAGTAGTCCAAGAAACTATAATTCAAACTGCCACATTATTTAGACCATCCTTAACGTAACTACCTTTGTAAACAGGCAGTCAATGAATCATCCAATGCCAAATCATCATCTCTGTAGTATTCTAGAATAAGTGTATTTTTCCATATGTCCACCTATACAGTGTAGCACTCACACAATAGTCTAGGACAACCACAAAGACATAGTTTATGATCTGGTTTTGCCAAAGGTCCATGCTCTCCGAGGTTGTAGCTCTATTCGATGCAGTTGTCATTAACCAGTTGGGATCTGCCTCTTCCATTTCATAATGAGACATTTTTATTTCTTCAACTACTATGTATTGTAGAGTGGGTGTATATTTAAAGGACCATTAGGGTAATAAACTATGATAATTGTAAGGTACACTAATCAACCATAAATTCATCTTAGTTCACAAGCTGAGGAGTAACCTTATTTCTCACATCAGAGGATATTTATTGATATTTTAAATATTCTACTTGCATGCCTACACAACAAAAAGTGATACATGTGTCATGTTGAAAGTGGCACTGTTCTCAAACTGTATAATTTTGACCAACAGTATCTCGTGCACACATATGAGGTAATACATACAATATGTACAAAATTTAAGAAATCACAAATATAAGAAAGAATATTTGAAGAGTTGTTGATCTTGTTGCTTTAATACTCGAAACTAGACAGCGCCAGCCGACACGTGTTTCGTCTGAGTATACATACACTCGGACTCTTCAGGGCTTCTATTTGTATGTAGTAAGAGGATCAATCCCGCTTAACCAGTGATAATTCCAACCCGGTCAGGGTGTAGGTAGATTGTTGTTCACAAACAAGACAGACCAAAGAATTATTTCCAGTCAAATCCAGTCAAATCTAGTGCCCAAACAAGTTTTGGTCTTGAGACCAAAACTTGTTTGGGCACTAGATTTGACTGGAAATAATTCTTTGGTCTGTCTTGTTTCACTAATTCGGTGTTATTACCGATGAGCACACCGCAACAGAGCGGACGGCTATTGTGAATGACACCTGTGAACAACAATCTACCGACACCCTGACCGGGTTGGAATTATCACCGGTTAAGGGGGATTGATCTTCAATGGTTGCAAGTTGTGATTCCCAATGCAATATAATCAAGTCTCAAAACATTGAAAAGTTGACAACTCCCAAGTTGGGATGCAACCCTTCTCCCTTGTGAACCTTAAAAAAAAAGAAAAGTTAATTGGAGAGTAAGCAGTCATCCAGGGAACCACTGCCTACTCTGAAATAATGTTTTTTAGAAAAGAACAGCTTTCTAAACACCAAACAGTTTCCTATAACCCTACTGTTGGTGGTATAGGTCAGTAGAGGGTTCCCTTTTTTTCCTAAAGGGCGGGGGAGATGCTGAATCGCTTCTGCATCTGCTCCCGACTCCTGTCCCCCTATCTGTGGCATCAGAGTACTGCAAGGTGTGCTAATATCACAGATTCCCCACTGGAGCAGTGAGAAGACAGAGACAGGTGTTCTCAACTGCTCCTGTGGGGACAAAGGCCCAAACAAGGCTTCCCCGTGTTATGCCACCAACGTGATTGCAGATCATGCGGTGGCATGACACAATGCAAACATGTGCTTTTTCAGAGTAATCCATTTACCTCTACGGGACTGTGTAAGGAATTGAGCAGCCTGTTTCTCGTTGTTGGCTTTGTCTTGGAATCTTTTAGTATTTGCAGGTGTGACTGCTTTCTCCACACAATACAAAGGTGTACTTCACCTGAATAATTTGTCTACCCAGCTGGAACTGTTTGACTAACAGTATACATTGGAGACTCGGTCTTGAAATATTATTGCACATCTTGCTTACAGGATACCTTTTTGAATGTCCAACGATTGCATGGTTTCTACGGAACTTTAGTCAGGTGACTTTTGTTCTGATGTGACCTGAAGACAAGCTATGGGTTGAAACATTAACATCCCCTACCTAATGTTGCTTTCAAAACATATTATGATCCACAAAGAGATACCATATATGAACAGACAGGGTCTCTGCCTACATTTGTGTGATGTAAAATCCTATGCAACCTTGGGATCTGTTCAAGGTGTTGTTCTATGCTGTTGTATATACTTGTTCACTGTATGAACACTGCGTAGTTTGCACTAATTTGGATGTACAATGGAATGTATATTGTCTTTATACTAAAGAAGTAAAAACAATCATCATGCAAGATAGTGTGCCCTGCACCCTTTTTTAGTAACATTGGTTATTATACAAGCTATTAATTGAGTTCTCACACTTTCAAATTATAAGTAGAAGTGTCAGACATTTGTTTGCCTTATTATTTTAGGGAAATTAGGCAGCATTCTCCAGCATGTTCGCCTTAGTTTCAAATGTAGATGTGCTCACTCGGTTTAAGGAATGAGGCCTTGGAGACATACTCTGACCCCCCAATTGCATCCACAAACTGGAAGGAGTTGGATTTAGCACAGTGGGTGTGCTGAAGGTGCATGAAAGACACATTTTGTTTTAGATTAAAGTAGTTAGTAATGGAAGGCACTAGTGTAGGTTAACTTGGAAAGTATGCAGGATTAGTCAGAACTGATGAGAACAGAGACATGAATGGGTAAGAAAAGCTTAGGCTAGGAGTGCTTTCACAGGGATATTGCACGGGTAGATGGCTGATACTAAAGGTAGAAAGAGGCACACTTTCCATCACTTCACTTTCACCTAAGGATTCAAACCCTTTGGCACTACACTCACCTGATACTGAATGACTTCCTCACTCAACTAAGCAGATGACTCCAAACCAAATAGAATGCAGCAGGCAGCCTCCTCCCTCAACATCCGAACATGCACACACCTGACACCTGACACCTGAAACAGCTTCACTGACTCCCAATCTACAGCTCTTTTCAAACTCCTGAAACACACATTTAAAGTCTTACACAGCACAGGTCCAGCATACCACAATACCACCTCCAGTTTCAGAATCTTTACAGACACCTTTGCTCCAGAACAAGAAGAATAGACTTCTCGTAATTGGATCTAAAAGGACAGACTAACCCGCCTCTACACATATACTCCATCTCTAAAATTAGTGCATACTCCACAAAGCTGAACACTTGGCTCTTCGACTAGGTTACTCCATGGATCAGCCCAGGCTGTTCTTGCATCAGCGACAGGATACCCTCTCTTTTATGGTCCCTTTTACAAAAAAATCATATTATTACAGAGAACACTGCACCCAACGCTACACATATGTAAACCATGTTTGTTCTGCTTGCCATATTCATTCTCTGTAAGAACTTAATATATGTTCAATTTACTGTATGACATGTGAATTATAGTCACAGCACTGCACATAACAGTAGACATGGTATATGCTATGTGCTCACTTACTACCCTATGTGTCAAAAACGTCCATTCATCGTAGTTTATGAAGTTCTCTTTAGGGAACCTAGCCAGTATTTCCCAGCGTGTTTGCCTTAATTTTAAAAGTAGATATACTCACTAAGCATGGGCGTAAAATCCGCTCCGCTCGCGGATTTTTCGGATTTTCGGCAAATTCGCAATCCGCGAACTCTCGCGAATTTGTCGAAAATCCTTGAATCCGCTCGCGGCGGATTTTTTGCTTGGTTGCGGCGCGCGGCGTGGTGCACGGCGTTCACTTTCCGTCATTAAGCGTTTGCCGAGTTGTTTTTCTCGATCATATTTTGCGAGTGCTGCGCCATTTTGGATCTTGCTGCGTGATCCCGCGGGAGTTTGGCGCCCGCGAATACGTAATCGCGGCTTGCCACCTTGCACAGCACACCTCGCGAGAGTTCGCAATTGCGAACACGTAGTTGCGGCGGAAAGGAACAATCTCGCACTCGCGAAATAGAGATTTTGCAATTCTGCACGAGAAATCCACCAGCAAACAGGATAAACCTTCAGAAAATGATGATTTTTATCAGAATCACTCCTCAGGTTGACATTTGCATGGCCTTTTTTTTTGCAAGGAGTCCATTTTTGGGGGGGGGGGGGAGGAAGTGCCCCACAGTCTCCAACTTCCTGTTCCTGTCCAGCAGGCTCCTCCCAGTGCTTTGTCCATCTCCTGGTCACTTTCATTTGGATCTGGAGCTGGAAGGATTACTTTTTGTGGGTGCTGCTGGATATTTGGATTCGAGGCCTTTTTGACTATCTTTGGATCACTTTTGGATTAGAAATCAACTTTCACAAGTAAGTTTGTTTGGGGCATTACAGTTGCTGCAACTACAATTTTGGAACTTTTTCAGAACATTAAATAAATTATATTGTGGGTAGCCACAGTATCCAGTAGGACCAGGGTTGGTTATGGGTGCATGATACAACTGTTTTGTTGAATTTAAACACCATTGAGGCCATGGATGGTCTGGGATTGTGCTTATTTTTGTTGTTTTTGTCGTTTTTTTGGGGCTGCTGGTGGGGCCTTTTGCCCAGGGGTGGTGGTGCATGGACTGAGTGTGCCTGTGGTGTGGTCTCACTCTCTTTAATGTAAACATCATGGATGGCATTGGATTGTGGTGATTTTTGGCTGTTTTTCTGTTTTTGGGGGGTGTACTGTTGATGTGGACTGGCCATGTGGGTGGTGGTGGTGGCCATCTTGAGTGCTGGCTGGTACAGGCAACATGTGCTTGGGGTGCAAGGGGCCATTTTGAAGAGAGGCAGTGTCGTCTGAGGCCTGCACTTATTTTGCCTACTTTTCATCCATTATGCCCAGGGTAGTGAGTGTTGCATGGGCCTAGTCTTTCTGAGGGGAGTGAGTGTTGCATGGGCCTAGTCTTTCTGAGGGGTGTCTTCTTGAATTTAAACACCATTGAGGCCATGGATGGGCTGGGATTGTGCTGATTTTATTGTTTTTTGTCGTTTTTTTGGGGCTGCTGGTGGGGCCCTTTGCCCAGGGGTGGTGAGTGTTGCATGGGCCTAGTCTTTTTGTGGGGTGTCCTCTTCAATTTAAACACCATTGAGGCCATGGATGGGCTGGGATTGTGCTGTTTTTTGTGGTTTTTGTCGTTTTTTTGGGGCTGCTGGTGTGGCCTTTTGCCCAGGGGTAGTGGTGCATGGACTGAGTGTGCCTGTAGTGTGGTCTCACTCTCTATAATGTAAACATCCTGGATGGCATTGGATTGTGGTGATTTGTGGGTGTTTTTCTGTTTTTTTGGGGTGTACTGTTGATGTGGACTGGCTTGGGGTGTAAGGGGGGGCCATTTTGAAGAGAGGCAGTGTCTGAGGCCTGCACTTATTTTGCCTACTTTTCATCCATTATGCCCAGGGGTAGTGAGTGTTGCATGGGCCTAGTCTTTCTGTGGGGTGTCTTCTTGAATTTAAACACCATTGAGGCCATGGATGGGCTGGGATTGTGCTGATTTTATTGTTTTTTGTCGTTTTTTTGGGGCTGCTGGTGGGGCCCTTTGCCCAGGGGTGGTGAGTGTTGCATGGGCCTAGTATTTCTGTGGGGTGTCCTCTTGAATTTAAACACCATTGAGGCCATGGATGGGCTGGGATTGTGCTGTTTTTTGTGGTTTTTGTCTTTTGTTGGGGGCTGCTGGTGTGGCCTTTTGCCCAGGGGTAGTGGTGCATGGACTGAGTGTGCCTGTAGTGTGGTCTCACTCTCTTTAATGTAAACATCCTGGATGGCATTGGATTGTGGTGATTTGTGGGTGTTTTTCTGTTTTTTTGGAGTGTACTGTTGATGTGGACTGGCTTGGGGTGTAAGGGGGGGCCATTCTGAAGAGAGGCAGTGTCTGAGGCCTGCACTTATTTTGCCTACTTTCATCCATTATGCCCAGGGGTAGTGAGTGTTGCATGGGCCTAGTCTTTCTGTGGGGTGTCTTCTTGAATTTAAACACCATTGAGGCCATGGATGGGCTGGGATTGTGCTGTTTTTTGTGTTTTTTGTCGTTTTTCTGGGGCTGCTGGTGTGGCCTTTTGCCCAGGGGTAGTGGTGCATGGACTGAGTGTGCCTGTGGGGTCTCACTCTCTTTAATGTAAACATCCTGAATGGCATTGGATTGTGGTGATTTTTGGGTGTTTTTCTGTTTTTTTGGGGTGTACTGTTGATGTGGACTGGCCATGTGGGTGGTGGTGGTGGCCATCTTGAGTGCTGGCTGCTACAGGCAACATGTGCTTGGGGTGCAAGGGGCCATTTTGAAGAGAGGCAGTGTCTGAGGCCTGCACTTATTTAGCCTACTTTTCATCCATTATCCCCAGGGGTAGTGACTCAGTGTTGCATGGGCCTAGTCTTTCTGTGTGGTGTCTTGAATGTAAACATCATGGATGGCATGGGATTGTGCTTATTTTTCTGTGTTTTTCCATTTTTTGGGGTGTATAACTGAACTGATGTTCCTCTGTCTTCCATTGCTTTTAAGTGCACAAGACTCTAGAGAACCACCAGTGCCAGGAAGAAGTCCTGCAGCGGTGTGTGTGTGCAGCATAACGTCACGCGACGTCACGTCTGGACACAGACAACTCTGCAACTCGTGCAACTGCTGCCTGCTGTTCTGAAGAAGATGGCCCCAAAAAAAGTTACCCGTAGCTCCTCTAGCAAGAAAGTTGCCAGTAAGGAGCAGAAGAAGCAAGTTACCAAGGAGACTGGTGTGCCGTCTGCCCCTTTTTTTGGGAGTAAAAAAAAAGTATGCCTGCAGCAGCAGCGGGATCTGCTGGGGACCAAGCTGGGAGCAGCACCCCTGCTCCATTGGGCTCAGTGCCACCACCACCACCACGCCAACTTAAGTCCAAGCCCTTCAGTGCTGCAGAGGCACTTAGTCTAGTTGTTCAATCACCATCGACCAGTGATGTTGGCTCATCGCAAGAAAGTAGCAGCAATGTCCCTCAATCAACACAGGTTGTTGTAACTCATCTGACGAGTGTTGAACAACCACAGCCGCAACAAAAACCACATGTGCAAGTACAAGCCCAAGTACATGTGGAAGGAGAGGCAGCGCAAGGAGATGCGCAAGCAGAGGTGCATGGAGGGTCACAAGTGCCCACAATAGTTGTTCCTCCCGAAGTAGGGGCACATCAGGAAATCGACAATCAAGGCGAGGTATCATTTGAGGAAGACACTCCTCCTGATGATCATTCATTGTCTTCCACACCCCTAGCAAGGAAGAGATCAAGGGTGGTGTCTACATCTTCTTCAAGCACACCTCCTTCTGATGATACGGATCAAAATTTGGAACCAGCACCACTGCCGTCTGAGAGTGAGGCACATGATCTGACAAAGGTAGTTAAGCGTAAAAGGAAGCTCGTCCAAAGTCTCAGAGTTATGGAGTGTGATGATGAGGCTCAACAAGAAGTGGCGGATACTGCTGCTGATGAAGACTCTGACAACGACGACCCAGTCATCATAAAGGTCACTGCAGCCCCAGCGGGCATGCAGCAAACAGACATTTTGACCCTAGCCCGAAAAGCTGCTGAGCGTGATGATGATGATGTTGTCGACGAGGAGGCAGTGGAAACACCACAATCATTGGAGTTAAGTACACCAACTCGTACCGCTTCCATATTTCTTTCTCACAAGAAGGGACCTCCATCCACCTCGACCTTAATTAGTGGCGGTGAAAGTGCACAACGTACAAAAGTTGGGCAATCCAGATCCTCCACTTCATCTGGCATTAGCAGCATGACCACCACCACCAGTATCGCCGCCTCCTCCAGGCCCCACAGACACTTCAAGTCACCAGTTTGGGACTTCTTTACTGTTTGCCCAAAAAGGGAAAAGTTCGCCATTTGTACCCTTTGTAAGCTTGCAGTTAGTCGTGGTAAGTCAGGTACCAACTATGGTACCGGAGGCCAGAGAGGTCATCTTGAGAGACAGCACACTGTCCAATGGTTTGCGCACCTAGATGCGATCAAGGAAGCCCGAATTGGAAGTCAATAAAACGTTGATGTTGCATCTGATGATGACGAGGAGGAAGAAGACGTGTCAAACACTTCACTTACACCCAGTACCCCTGTCAGCAGCACACCCCGTGTGAGGCACAGTAAGAGTGTTGGAGCGAGTGAGACACCAACGCGCAAAAGTTCACCAGCGAGCATAATTGGGTCAACGAAGTCATTATCATCCCGTAAATGCTTGGTCCAGGGCAACATTAGAACCATGTTTTCTTCAGACGCGCCATATGAACGCAACCACCCACTGACGCGTCTGTATAACACTAAGCTGGCTAAAATGCTAGCTGTGGACCTTCTCCCTTTTTCTTTTGTAGCAGCGGTAGGTTTTCTAGAATTAGTGGCAACGCTCTGCCCTAAATGGAAGGTTCCTAGCCGGTTCTATTTTGCCAGAGTTGCGGTTCCAGCACTACATGAAGATGTGCTGGAGGCGATTGGGGCAGCTTTGCAGAAGAGTGCTGTTCACACTATACATCTGACAACAGACATGTGGACCAGTGGCGCAGGCGCTGATTACATGTGCATCACTGCACACTGGGTCTCTTTTTCAGGTGTTAAAGCAAAGCTAAACGCAGGTGTTGACCCGGACCAAGTTTTTAAAGCTGCTCGGAAACACTAGCCATGTTTGGCTTGGAGAAAAGTCACACAGCAGAAAACATTTTGGACGAGTTTAACAAAAAGGTCTTTCACTGGCTGTCCCCCAAAAAACGCCAGATTGGTTATGTTTCCACGGATAATGGCGCCAATGTAGTTAAGGAAATGGCGATAGGTGCATATTTCAGAGTGCCGTGTTTGGCGCACTGTATCAACCTGGTAGTTCAAAAATTCTTGAGTGATAGAGACAGTACAGCGTTCGAGGTAATGGCCACCTGCCGCAAAATGTGCAACCATTTCAGCCATTCTTTTAAGGCCCGGAAGCATCTGAGGAGGCTGCTACTTGAACGTCGAATGCCAGTGAAAGCACTCATCCAGGAGGTGGCAACACGTTGGAACTCAACCTTCTACATGCTTGAGCGTCTGTATGAGCAGTATACGGTACTCGATCACTATTTCTTAACAGAGGGTACAGCTCAGAAGGACCTGCGGATGGGTGCGGCGCAATGGGACATAGTTAAAAGCCTGACAGACATGCTTCGTCCTTTTGAGTTCTTCACGCGTGCAGTCAGCCAGGAGGACTGTAATTTGGGACAAGCTATCCCATTGTTGTGCATGCTGGAGCACCAATTGAAGGCGGTGTCTTCTGAGTTAGAAAAAGATGAAAAAAACAAAGACCCTTTTCTTTTGTCGGAGAAATTATTAGAGCGCCTAGGTGGTGATAAACGTCTTAAAAAGATCAACTCAGAACAGCATTACATTTGTGCTACTATTCTGGATCCACGCTACAAAAAGGCACTGGCAGGCCAAGCATTCTTTCCTTTTGCTGATGAAGATGTTAAAAAGTACAAACGTTGGCTAGGCTGGTCAGCCAAGAGGTTTGAAAAAGAACGGCAGGATATTGAAGGAGAAGGCAGTACATCAGCATCAGCATCAGCAGGCCATTCCCAGTCAAAAGAATCCACTTCTGCACCTGTGGCTGTGGCACAAGTGACCTCTCAGCCGTTAAAGACACCGGCAACCGGATCATCTGCACCACACACAACAGTAACAGTGGCTGCTGTAGAGGATTGGCTAACTTTGCTTGGGTATGGTTCTCGAAAAAATGTCACAGGCACAGCAAAAAGTAAGCAAAGTGGAGGAACTGTTGGGGACCTTGAGTCGATGGTGCAGGACTATCTGAATGACTCAACAGAGGTCTTTCTTAATGATGAGCCATTGCAGTATTGGCATGGGAAAAAACAATTGTGGCCACAGCTCTCCAACCTGGCTATAAACTATTTGTCTTGCCCACTCGCAAGTGTGTCTTCTGAACGTGTTTTCAGTGCTGCTGGTGGCATTGTAACTCCCAAACGGAGCCGCCTCTCGCCCAAAAATGTGGAGCGGCTGACAATGATCAAGATGAATCAGCACCTCATACCACCAGATTACAAAGTACGAGAAAGCACGCCGCATGAAGACGAGGAGGACGGCAACGTAGATGAGGGGATTTGTTCTCTGTTCGGTGACACTGACCTCATCCTGCCTGAATTCGCAGAGTATGATGACGAAATCTTCTTCTTATTCCCTGACACCGAGCCCTGAAAATGAGACAATGAATCAATAACTTACTTTTTCGTCCTTATTCACTTTTATTTCTGTGTGTCTGTCTTTCTTTGTTTTGCACAGTTAATTTAATTCAAACTTTAATCACCTAATCCCAAAAACAAGCCCATCAGCAGAACTGTCTTCACTTGTTTGCTTATTGATTTGAAGGTGCCGCAGTCTACATTCCTCAGGTTCACAAGTTCAGAAGAACATGCTCCTCTATCCTCCTCCTCATATTTCCCTCAAAGCAGAGGGCTGGATTACGCCCAATGAAGAAAGACTCAGCACTTGTGGGGGTGTTCTACTTCTTTGCGGGTGAGTTGACGGCTCTGGGCCCATTGCTGTGAAGCTCTAATAACGGATAAAAGTGTTGAGGACCAAATATGAGGCGGAAATTTCGTGCCGTTTTTTCTGACTTGCTTGCCTTTGAGGTGCTCTTTGGCGGGGTTCCGGGTGTTTGTGGGTGAGTTTTGGGGTCTGGGAGCACTGCTGCGACAGTCTAATCTTGATTGCATTTGCTTTTCAGGAAATCCGTGGTGGAAAACAGGAGTTATGATAATGATGACCTAGCTGCACAGCGCGTTTGGACCGAAGGCCGAGAGATATTGTAAGTATGAGATTTTGCTTTTTGGCTGTTTGGGGGTGTTGTCGCGTGCTTTTTTGCGGGTGGGTTGGCGGGTCTTGGGGCATTCCTGGGAAGGTCTAATACCGGATAGAAGTGCTTTGGATAAAATCCATAAGGAAAAGCCTTTTTTTTGCTATTTCTTCTGACATCTTGCTCAATGTAGCGTTTTGGGGGGCTTCCTGGTGTTTGTGGGTGGGTTGCGGGGTCTCTGTCGAAGCACTGCTGCGACAGTCTAATCTTGATTGCATTTGCTTTTCAGGAAATCCGTGGTGGAAAACAGGAGTTATGATGATGATGACCTAGCTGCACAGCGCGTTTGGACCGAAGGCCGAGAGATATTGTAAGTATGAGATTTAGCTTTTTGGCTGTTTGGGGGTGTTGTCGCGTGCTTTTTTTGCGGGTGGGTTGGCGGGTCTCTTGGGGCATTCCTGTGAAGGTCTAATACCGGATAGAAGTGGTTTGGACAAAATCCATAAGGAAAAGCCTTTTTTTTGCTATTTCTTCTGACATCTTGCTCAATGTAGCGTTTTGGGGGGCTTCCTGGTGTTTGTGGGTGGGTTGCGGGGTCTCTGTCGAAGCACTGCTGCGACAGTCTAATCTTGATTGCATTTCCTTTTCAGGAAATCCGTGGTGGAAAACAGGAGTTATGATGATGATGACCTAGCTGCACAGCGCGTTTGGACCGAAGGCCGAGAGATATTGTAAGTATGAGATTTTGCTTTTTGGCTGTTTGGGGGTGTTGTCGCGTGCTTTTTTGCGGGTGGGTTGGCGGGTCTTGGGGCATTCCTGGGAAGGTCTAATACCGGATAGAAGTGTTTTGGACAAAATCCATAAGGCAAAACCTTTTGGCACTTTTTGTAACTTAGGGTTCGTTAGGGTTAGCCCTAGCAGCAGGATTGCATGTGTTTCGGGGTGTTCTATTGCAACTCAGTTCTGGGGTTTTAGAGCACTCTTGGAGCGATGCTGGCTATGGATACTTTTGCTTGCTTGCAAGTGGTTTGAATACAATCCACGGTGGGTAAGGGTGTATTTGGGCCTACTTTTACTTTTAAAGTACGTTTTGTCACCATTTTTCTGCTAGGCCTCGTTTTTTGAGATCTGATTGGGGGTCTTCTACATTTGCGACTGGCTTTAGTAAGGGTCTTGGTGGGAGCATTGCTGGGAAGGTCAAATTTTGTTCTAAAACACAGTTTACAGTACACCTACCTTGAGGGGAAAGATCCGCTATAATATTTTGGCCATACTTATTTATCCTTAAAAAGGTCACTCAGACAGAGTACGCAATTTCAAAAATATTGTACTGTCTATTAGGGAAATCAAAGTGTGACTTTTTGCACCACACAGCGTACATACCTTATATTTATTTATCAGTGGTATTGTAATAGCACTTCCTGTTTTCCGTTCAATAATTACAGGCCGGGTTTCAGTCAACATCCGCCAGGCAGGCAGTGGACAGGGTGTCTTCTGTCAGTGGTCACCAACATTGATGGACGAAGCGTCAGCTGGAATGGAGGAGTGCCGCTAATAAGAGGAATTGTTTGCTGCATGCAACTTACTTACCAAATTCAACAGGACAACTCCAACAACATACAGAATACAGATACAGTATCCATTGTTTTCTTCTATGAGTGTGACTGCATGTGGTTAGCTTTAGTTTGTACCCAAAGATATCTTTATCTTCAATTATTGTTTGTCCATGCTGTGCTTTTTTTTTCTTCTCTCAACAAAACCTACCCAAAAAGAAACCCCCATTCCCATCCATTTTCCAAACCCTAACCCTCTTCCCCCGGGCTGTGTGGTTTTGCTTGATGTCTGACTAAATGACATCAATAATTCCACACACTTGCTCGGGAGGATAAGGTCATAGCAACAGGCTGGTGAAGGAATACGAGGATATATTCTAGACTTACTCAGCTTCAGTACTATTTCTTGTAGTAGTAGGAGCCAATGTCAAATAAATTCAACGCAAGTACTAGTTATACTTGCAATACTTTACCATTTGTTAGGCTACATTGTGGCACTGTTCTAGTGTACTGTCACCTGCTATATTCTCGAGCGTACCGTAACCGTTGTAATGCTACAGTAAGGACAAACCAGGTTTCGTTTTCTTTTTTTCCATAGGCATGCAACTGCCACTGTGTCACACCACTAGTACCACCGCAATGAGGAAATTTCATCCGCCCAGGATTGCCAACCTTAATCCCCATTTCACGTGGAGCCAGCCCTGGGCCTAGCCCTAATTTCTAACACAAATTACAGGTAAGATAAGCGTTTGGTGGGAGGTAGTATAATGGAGTATTAGGACTAGACGAGAGATTGACGGTAGTACTACTAAAGTCCTAGGACTCTTCAGGAAAACAAACTTACTGTTACACCCCCACCCACCAGACTGAAAAGCAGTAAAAAACAGGTATGGTCAGATAAAGTTTAAAAAAGTATATTTATGTAGCCCTAACAAAATAATCTCCCTCAAGACCCTCCCTAACCCCAACGATTGTCTTTGAAAAGTCGCAAAAAGCACCCAACTCCCAAATCCCACCCCCCAAAAGTCTCTAAAAAAAGGGCAAGGGACACTCCACTACTGGAGGGTGCTGGTGAATTTTGCGGCCAGGGCATCATACTCCTTGCAGAGGGTGGCATGCTCAAAGCGGAGGCCCTCCACCAAGTTCTTGTACCTATGGACCTCCTGCTCCAGGTAGGACATTCTCACTCCTAGGCGGCGCTGGCGTGCCTTGCAGCTCCTGTGGGGGGCAGCTGGTCTTTTTGCTGCTTGGCGGTGGCAGTTGGCTTTGTTAGCCCGGCTCCGTACCGCTGGAGCACTGCGCTGGCTGGCAGCCCGTGGGGTCACGGAGGAGGATGCAGCTGTCCCAGTCGAGGATGTTGTGGTTGCACCGGTCGACTGCGTGTCCTCCGACTCCTCCAGGGCCACCAGCCGCCGATATTCCGCGACAGTGGCATCCAGCCTCCGTTGCCGGGCCATTCGAGCCTGCTCCCTCCGTGATGTCGATTTGGAAGGAGCAACTATATGAAGAAAGAAAGACATAGTCTGTAACCAATGCTCCTTAACATTAATAACACAAAGTGATTGAGCCGAAAGTTGTGTCACAGTACAAGTAGCAAATTGAAAGCACAGTACATAACTATTGAGGACAGTATCTATCTAACCTCCCACTTCTGCATCCTTGCTCTAACATTAGTGGTAGTTTAATGAACAAATTCTACGACCACTATGGACTTCCATTACAGTCGACTATGACAGTACACCAGTCTTATTCTTATTCTTCTCTCTTGTTTCGGAAAATTGGTACGTTATCTTATGCAAGCCGGCAGAATGTCAGCGCAGTGAACTTGCACCCGAGAAAAACAGACGCACACCATGATGAGTGAGACAGACTTGCGTTACTGTACCGGTCCAGTACATGCAGGTGGTGAAGCTATTACTTTTCTATTACGGGTGGCACTGAGAATACTCGGTTACAAGGGCTACTGCTTAATTAATTTACCTTTCACCCTACAGTGCAAATGAGTACTAGAAAAGGAAAATGAAGAAGCTAAATAATTAGATTATCTATCACTTCACATGGGATGTATTTGATGACATATGGGATGACTTTAGGTGCTTTGCTTATTATTGAGTGAACAGTGATTCACCCACACATGAATGACGTACTACTACTAAACGAAAGTTATTAAGAGAGGTACGGAGTGTCCACCGTAATAACCGGATATATGCTGTGCTTGCAGTTGCAATACAAACTATTGCTACTATTCATGGTAGTATTGGACAAATTTACAATTTCTTTTCCTTGCCTTCCCTACACTGGAATGGACGTGCGGGTGCGGTGTTACATGCTCTTCAAGGTAACACTTAGTTCATCCAGTGACAATCTACTCTCTCTAGATACACATGTGCTATCTAAGAGTCAGATAATACCATGCTCCAGGCATCCATCCATTCAAAGTATATGCACACATACAGTTTATGTTTCACCCACCCAGGCTGTTGTCCTTCCACCCATCCTTGCTTCATCATTGACCAAGCCATGCACCATACCATATTCTTTCCTTCCCAGCGACCTCGGGGGCCAAGCAAACACATATCATTCTTCTTTGCCAGCCATCATAAAATTTCTCGTCCTTCCACACTTACTTACACCCTTCTTTCGCTTTTCGAATATATAGCTTACCTGTGCCCGCCACCACCGTGTCAACCCTCACAGGCACATCGGTGTCGTCCGGCACTCGCACCGCCTCCTCCCCAGAAGTGTTGTCCTCCTCATCCACCACCTCCGCGCTGGCCCCGCCACCAGATGTTCCACCTACAAAGTAAATTTTTAGAATGTTAGAATACACCACTCACTACTGTATAATATTTGGTCTAGGAGGAATAAAGAAAGTTAAAAAAAACGAAATACAATGTAATAATTTGTAACTGTATACTCTACAGTAAAAATGTCCCTTTTTCCAGGGAAGGCTGTTTTGCTGCACTTTTTGGCACAACTGATGAATGCTTGCTTTTTATTTTTAACACACAACACTTTTTCTCCTAACAGAAGCTTGACTTCTAAGAACACGATGAGGGTCAAGCTCAAGTTCAAACCAGGTGAGAGCTCAGCTCGACCACAAGAAATGTGTCCAATTAATCGTTAGCACTAAGCACTTTTCCATTTTCAGTTAAACGGTTACTTTTATGACAAAGTTGATTTTAATAAATGTGTTTAGTTTTAATAAAGCTTTTAAACTTAAATAGACTCTGTGGTTTTTGGTCCTCCAGACTAGAGTGGATGAGCTAAAGGTTTTGGAATTTTTGCAAGCATGAGTGCCTCTGACACTTCTTGACTGTGACTCCGTACTCTTTCCCTGCGTAGGATAATCTAATGATCATTGGGGATCAATCATCGGTGACTTAGGGAGCTAAATGACTCTGCCACACTATCTAGTCAGTAAGGAGATTGGGGGTTCTTCAAAGTCTGATATCACTGAGGTATGTGGAAAGAAAGTCTACCTGCGCCTATTATAATTGATAAACAATGCACTATTTAGTGTTCATAGTTCGGTTTGTGCAGATTTGTCCCTGCAACAGTAGTAGAATGGATTGTCCTCCTATCCAAAACAAAAGTAAAGTAGTATCTTATTCTTTCTTGGTGGTCATTCACCTTTTTATTGTTGGCAATTGTCAAAGCATAAACATTTAGAAGACTTGAAAAGACATTATGGACAATCCCAGAGGACTGCACTCAGTGCATAGAGCTATTGCTGACTAGAATGGGAGTCCAATGGAATTGCCAAATGTGCAATCTTAGTTAGCTACACACACAGACTAATAAGAATAATCTAGTAATACCACAGGGAGTCATAGTCGAGGCAGGATAAGAA
This sequence comes from Lissotriton helveticus, assembly GCF_964261635.1. Classification (NCBI taxonomy): domain Eukaryota; kingdom Metazoa; phylum Chordata; class Amphibia; order Caudata; family Salamandridae; genus Lissotriton; species Lissotriton helveticus. Next base: position 561,108,239 of record NC_136063.1, read on the forward strand.
TTTAGATCCAGTCTACAAGAAGATCGAAGACGATTTAGAAAAAATCGAATGAGGAACGCTAGGAAAAAATAGGTACTCTTTATTAAAATTAAAACTTACTGGGGCCAGCAAAGGAGCCCTCGCCTGCCCGATCCTGGCCTGCATCCTCCTGAACAGCACCCTCCTCCTGTGTCCTCTTGCCCTTGGGGGGAGCTGATGTACAACATGAAAGAAAGAAAGACCAGAAAACATGGATGAGATTTGTCAACCAAATCAAACATTTCAAAAGAACTATAACAAAATATTTTTGAGAAATAGCAAATAGATAGACAACTATTCCACGGGATATATTGACCTATCTCATGTGGTATACTACGTTAATCGTATTGCCTGATTTGCGGACCGTTGACTTTCAAAGTTCCTATGTAACTCAATAAACAGACTACTAAAAAGGTTTGCCTAGGCCTGGCAGGCAGCAGTCCGCAGCACGCAAAGTGACAGACAAAGTCCATCCTGCTTGCAGATCAGTGAATACTCAAACTATCAATCCACCGACCACCACCACTATTTCTTCTTATAGCCATGTGTCTAAAGGAAGGACTGGACTTCAGTCTGTTGGGGCTGATTTAGAAGTCCCTTGCGGCTCATTTTCCTCCATTGTTGCGTGACTTTTGTGACGCAGCGGCAGAACAAAAGAGTCGCGATGGTGCGACGTATATATTTTAAAAAAAACGCATATGGGAGATGCATCACGTTGTAAAGCCCTGCACCATCAGGGGGCGTTCCGGCGCAAGGGAGGGCGTTCCTGCGCAGGAACGAATCCTAGAAGTGGGTGAGGGAAATGTACAAGATGTCAATCAGTCACTTTTAGGACAATGATGCGTGACTCAAACTCTGCGCCTGCTTAAAGCCGACGTACGGCTTGATGCAGCATTGGGGAGATAGGGCACCCCAGAGCATTGCTGGAGCTGCGCCATCGTTGGCACGCAACTCCAGCAATGCGCCGCCTTTACGCCACAGATGCGTAAGGCTTCTGTGACGTTTTGGGCCAATGGGTGGTGGTGGCATGGCGCACAATTACTGCCGCATCCCTGCTACTTTGCAGATATGCGCCGGTAATTGAAAATATGACCCTTAGTGTCTAGCATTACGCAGTTCTTTACACTACACTCATACATAATTTCTCAGGCCAATGAAATGAACACAAAATACAAAACAAATAGGCATAGTAGCAAGCAAGGCTACTGAGAAGGAGAGCAGTGCACCTGAAATGCATAGAAGATTTTGAAATATAATTTACCTAATGTAATCGGCAGCATTATTGCTCTTGGTAAAGAACAAACATTTGCAAATAACAGAGCCGGATAAAACAGATTAGTGATGAAATAGCTAGAAATGGCTACTACTACTCACCAAGCCCGGGGACCTCTACGCCGAGCGCGTCCAGCAAGTCCCGTTCCCGGTCCATGACATCCGTCCAGCGGTGGGTGGCCTGGTTATAGGTGCGCCGGACCCCAGAGAGCTTAAACATGGCCCGGCACACCTTCTCCCACCGCTTCCGGCGCTCCCGGATGCCATAGCCGGTTGCGATCTTGCCGCCTCCCAGGATCGTCTTGGGGAGGCGGCGCTGGACGTGGAAGATGAGTGCGGCCACCTCCTCCGCGCTAAAGATCTCCCGTGGCATCACTTGCTCCCCCCTCAAATGCCCGCACGGGAGCCGGGCACGGGGTACTGGACCCTTCCCCTTCTCAGGGTGCTTCCCGGCTCCCTTTACCATGGTCTGGGCAGAAATGAGTTAAATAATAAAGAAGAAATAGAATAGGGAAGAAGAAAATAAAAGAGTTTAAAAAAGTAGTTTAAAATTAACAAAAAGTAGCAGAAAACACAAAAATATAGAGCTAGAAAAATAGAGGGATAGATAATAAGTAACATAGATCAAATAAACTTCAAAAAAAGCAAAGGAGGGCAGAGATTCAGAGAGGATACAGAAAGCATGCCCAGAACCATAGCAATGAATGAGAAACAAGATGGCCGCGCTCATTCACGACCGCGTGGGTAAGTTCGCGCAAGATTTTCCTCGCGAGCAAGTGCGAAATTGTACTAGCGAGCAGCACGCTTTGCGAGATTACACATAGCGGCCGGAAACGGAATTACGTCACGCAAACAAGATGGCTGCGCCCGTGTACGACCGCTAGGGTAACTTCGCAAATGTATGGCTACAAGCGCCTTGCGAACACGAAAAAATCACGCGAACATACACGCCGCAAAAAAAAAAAGTGTATTCGCTCGCATTCGCGGCTTCCGTAATCGATCTCGCACGGATTCGCGCCCCGCAAATGACGCGAAATTGCAGAAAAACGATTTTTGCTAAACTGAAAGCAATCAGCAGGTGCAAAAGTTCAAACTTAACATTAGTAACCATTCACTCTAGTGCTTCCTGAGGGGCCCCTCCAGAGTTCAGTTGCCTATTTGCAACTATTCCATGACCCTGCTATGACCCAAACAGCAGGCTCATAGAATAGCTACAAGTAGACCATAAAGGTCCTGTGAAAAAAAATTGCACTGCAACAGAAAGCAAATTACAGATAAGGAAGGAAGCAGGTGCCAGCCAGACTGGAAGTTTTTAAATTACTGACACATTAATCCCCCCCTAATTAATTCATGGCAGTTGAAGAAGGGCAGGTGTGCTTGCTTTCACTGCAACAGAAAGCAAATTACAGATAAGGAAGGAAGCAGGTGCCAGCCACACTGGAAGTTTACAAATAAGTGACACATTAATCAACCCCAAATTAATTCATGGCAGTTGAAGCAGGGCGGTGTGCTTGCTTTTTTTCACCCCCATAATCTACAGTGATAAACAAACCTAATGGGTGGCAGTCAGGATGTACCAGAGGGTGGCATGGGTGTACCAGAGGGTGGCAGTGGTGAAACAGAGGGTGCTGTGAACCTGTGATGATAAACCAGACGTAGAAACAACATAGTCGCGGCCGTTGCGAGCCGAAAAGTAAGTTCGCAATTGCGAAATGGTCCACAAATCCTCGCGAACGCTCGCCATAAAAAAAAATGGAAAAATCCGCTAAACCGCGAGAGTTCACGGATTTTGCGGATTGCGAATCCGTAAATCCGCAATTTCGCGTACGCGAGATCCGCTAGATCCGCCCATGCTTAATACTCACTCTAGGATTGAGGCCTCAGAGACATACTCGGACACCCCAAGCTTGCATCTACAAACTGAAAGGACTTTGATTTAAGACAGTGAGTGTGACTTCCTGAGCAGCCGCGGCCCGTGGAGGGAGTTACGGTGGAGCAGGAAGGCGGAGATGGGGAGGGGCAAGGTGGGGGTTGCTAAAAAGCGGCATATGGATAATTGCAGGTAAGTAAACAATTTAATTAATAAAACAAATTTAGTAGCGCGCACTGCATCGCATTTTGCGATGAAAGGAGCGCTACGCAATTATCCAGATGCCGGTTTTTAGCACCCTCCACCCTGCCCCTCCCCCTCCCACCTTCCTGCCCCACCGTAACTCCCTCCACGGGCCGCGGCTGTTCCTGAGCCTCATCTGGATGATATGGGAGACATTAGTAAAGGTTCACTAGGCATGCGTTCAGTAATGTTCAGAATGGAGGCAGTTACTACACATATAGGCAAACTATTCTTTTTATTTGTGATGATTGTGACTGCATCAATTGTCAACATGTCTGGACATCAGCGGGAATTTCATACTGTGAAATATGAATAGGATGGGCTATTGCATGGTGGTAGTATGTTGATGTGAGTACACTGATCTGTCGGATTGGGCCCGTGGCCAGTGATATGAAAGTCTTGTATAGGCCTGGGAATACATTTCCACTCTGCTCACTGAATTTACAGAATTCTGGAGCTCTGTGTTCCATGGAGCATGCAGAGTTCCCGATTCATTCTGCATTCCGCCTCGTAGCAGAATTAATTTTCGGTTGGTGCACTAAAGCTGCTAGTATTTTGTGCACCCAGGTGAGGGTGATGGGTCTTTCCAAGCACTCATGAGTTCTGGCAAGATTTTCTGGCTTCCTATGAGAACCAGCGAGACTTGCCAGCCACACGTGAGTGCTTGCGAGACTTGCCAGCCACTAGCAAAGCTTTAGGCCCTGCCTGCCGCATCCAGCACCTTTTTTTCTGAAGACAGCGATCACGAGAAAATGTAAGAGAGTGCCAGCGACCACAGCTTCATTCTCAAGCAGGTTTTCTCCATGAGAAGCTGCTAAATTTACTCAAAATTACATTTTTGAGTTAACATTCTTCTCCAATGGACCATTCAATTTGTTTTTCGGTTTCACTCCGCCACCCCAGTTCAGACATGGCCATATGCAAATCAGTCTGACCCTGTGCCTCATGGGAACAGTTTAGCCCGAACTGCCAAGCCATGCCTTCCCTGGACCGGAAACAAGCTTCTGAGGACCGGCTCAGACGTGAGTCCTTTGCTCACTTTGCCACTGGAGTCAAGCAAGCCCGGCTGAAGATGGCTGTAATGCCAGAAACCGGTCCTGGGAAGCTTGATTCCAGTCTAGGGAAGACATGGATTGGCAGTTCGGGCTGGACTGTTCCCATGAGGCACAGGGTCAGACTGATTTGCATATGGCCATGTCTGAACTGGGGTGGCGGAGTGAGCTAAAGAATGGTGATGGATTAAACCCAGATCAGTTGACTGGGGGTGAGTGAGTGTATTGTCAACGCTCCGTCCATCATCACCTTTGGTTTTTCTTTGTTCGCCCTAAGTTGGCAGGGTATGCTCAGACGTGAGTCCCTTGCTCACTTTGCCACTGGAGTCAAGCTAGCCGGCTGAAGACGGCTGTAATGCCAGAAACCGGTCCTGGGAAGCTTGATTCCGGTCCAGGGAAGACATGGCTTGGCAGTTCGGGCTGGACTGTTCCCATGAGGCACAGGGTCAGACTGATTTGCATATGGCCATGTCTGAACTGGGGTGGCGGAGTGAGCTAAAGAATGGTGATGGATTAAACCCAGATCAGTTAACTGAGGGTGAGTGTTTGTTTTGTCAACGCTCCGTCCATCATCACCTTTGGTTTTTCTTTGTTCGCCCTAAGTTGGCAGGGCATGCGCAGACGTGAGTCCCTTGCTCACTTTGCCACTGGAGTCAAGCAAGCCCGGCTGAAGACGGCTGTAATGCCAGAAAGCGGTCCTGGGAAGCTTGATTCCGGTCCAGGAAAGACATGGCTTGGCAGTTCGGGCTGGACTGTTCCCATGAGGCACAGGGTCCGACTGATTTGCATATGGCCATGTCTGAACTGGGGTGGCGGAGTGAGCTAAACAACGGTGATGGATTAAACCCAGATCAGTTGACTGGGGTGAGTGTGTGTATTGTCAACGCTCCGTCCATCATCACCTTCGGTTTTTCTTTGTTCGCTCTAAGTTGGCAGGGTATGCTCAGACGTGAGTCCCTTGCTCACTTTGCCACTGGAGTCAAGCATGCCCGGCTGAAGACGGCTGTAATGCCAGAAACCGGTCCTGTGAAGCTTGATTCCGGTCCAGAGAAGTCATGGCTTGGCAGTTCGGGCTGGACTGTTCCCATGAGGCACAGGGTCAGACTGATTTGCATATGGCCATGTCTGAACTGGGGTGGCGGAGTGAGCTAAAGAATGGTGATGGATTAAACCCAGATCAGTTGACTGGGGGTGAGTGTTTGTATTGTCAATGCTCCGTCCATCATCACCTTTGGTTTTTCTTTGTTCGCCCTAAGTTGGCAGGGTATGCTCAGACGTGAGTCCATTGCTCATTTTGCCACTGGAGTCAAGCAAGCCCGGCTGAAGACGGCTGTAATGCCAGAAACCGGTCCTGGGAAGCTTGGTTCTAGTCCAGGGAAGACATGGCTTGGCAGTTCGGGCAGGACTGTTCCCATGAGGCAGAGGGTCAGACTGATTTGCATATGGCCATGTCTGAACTGGGGTGGCGGAGTGAGCTAAAGAACGTGTATGGATTAAACCCAGATCAGTTGACTGGGGGTGAGGGTTTGTATTGTCAACGCTCCGTCCATCATCACCTTTGGTTTTTCTTTGTTCGCCCTAAGTTGGCAGGGAATGCTCAGACGTGAGTCCCTTGCTCACTTTGCCACTGGAGTCAAGCAAGCCCGGCTGAAGACGGCTGTAATGCCAGAAACCGATTCTCGGAAGCTTGATTCCGGTCCAGGAAAGACATGGCTTGGCAGTTCGGGCTGGACTGTTCCCATGAGGCACAGGGTCCGACTGATTTGCATATGGCCATATCTGAACTGGGGTGGCGGAGTGAGCTAAAGAACGTGTATGGATTAAACCCAGATCAGTTGACTGGGGGTGAGTGTTTGTATTGTCAACGCTCCGTCCTTCATCACCTTTGGTTTTTCTATGTATTTTATGTAATCAGTGTTCATAGGCCTGCATATGTTATTTGTTTTCCATGGCTCCTTGCTTCTTGTTTGAACAGGTGGCTGCCGACCATTATCAGGATCATTGGTTAATATGATATATTTCTAGATTTAATAACAGTTTTATATTACATGCTTAATGCACTTTTCACCTGCACCCCCTTGCCTTTCAATGGAATTCTCATTGTTCCTAGTACACCAGCAATTACTTATTGTTAAAATTCTTTCATTTACATTTTCTTTTTATATTGACATTTTATTTACTTTTGTTAATGATTTTTTGGGTTTTCCACCATCCAACCACCATCTAGCCATCATGTGTGCCCAGCCGCACAATAGCATTCATTACTGAAGGATTTTTCCACTTTCCTATGGACACCCTGCCTGCTATAGATGCACAACACACAACAGCTTTCATTTTTTATGGACTCTTCAATTTTCCCATGGATACCCTGCCTGCCATAGGTGCACAACAAACACTAGCATTCATTTTTTAAGGATGATTTCATTTTCCCATGCACCTGCCTAACTGCCTCAGGTTTCTCCTTTAGATACATGCATTTCACAGAAAACAAACATTTAAATTGTTATTCTGATTGGAAATTAAATATTATTTTCTGGTGGTGTGGTTTGAATTAGAAATGCACAGTTGTTAATTATTTTGGATAACAATGATAACTTAAGTAACCACACTAAATTTATATATTTCGAAATGCAACAATGCCATGTTTCACTAAATGTTTTTCTTGCTTATTTGCTTTTAGATGCACAAGAGACATCACCTACAGCACTGCCAGTCATGTGAGTCTTTCAGTCTTTTACACTACTGCAGCTAAGTACAGCTGCCCACCGACAGCTTCACGATGACCCAAAGAAAGGTGCTGCCAATAAAGTGGTCAGTGGGGAGGAGAAGAAGCAGATTCCCAACAGGTGCATGCAAACACAACCTTTTTTGTGAGATTTGTGCTTGCTGGACCGTCCTCCAGTGAGGACCCTGGAAGCAGCACTCCTGCATCAACTGCACCACCCCAATCTAAGCCCAAGATAATGTCTCTCAGCAAAGCAGCCACTGCAACAATGTCAACGCTGATGAGCTGTGACATTGAATCGGATTTATCTCTTTCCCAAAGTACTACCCGATAATCTCCGGAAAGTGGGTAACAGCCTGCAATGGATATCACTGAAGTAGGATAATGACAGAACATTAAGCCTACTGCCAAGCAAGAACATCCTCTTTTACAACCATTGATTTCCAGATCTCCGACAAGAAAAAAGAAGGGTACTCCACAATATTCTCTAAGTCCCCCTTCTGATGATCTGGATACGTATTGGACCCCAGGTGAGTCCAAGAAACGCCAGGAGAGAATCAGAAAAAGGAAAGTTCCTGTAACCCTTTCACTTATGGAAGAGGGTGAGATGACGATGAATCACTCATTGTGGAAGCTGGCACAGAGGATACTGACATTACCCATCCTATTCAACCTGCTCGAAGGGATGTGGCACCACCACCCTCCGTGCACCATCTCCCATATTTGCAAGACCTGCATACTCTACTAGTTCTGCAAAAAGTGCATACTGCAGAGAGCTGGTCATCGGCACACCCACCTACCTCCAGTTCTTCAAGCATTGGCAGTGGCACCAGTAGCTCACAGAAAAGGAACTCCTCCCCAGTTTGGGATTTCTTTAGGGTTAGCCAGCAGGAGGACAACATCGCAATCTGCTCCATTTGCAATGCTAGTGTTTGTTGAGGTAAGCTTGGTACAAACTATGGTACTGGAGGCCAAATGAACCATTTGAAAAAGCATCACACACTCTGCTACGAAGTGCACCTTAATAAACTTTCTGTATGTAGTGATGGTCAAGGTGAGAGGTATCAGCTCTGAAGCCTCCCATCTGTGTGGGAGGTGTAGGTGTTGAGGGGGAAGAACAGTGTGACATCTTTATGCAAAGCAGCCCTGTTCTCAGCTGCAAACCAGTATCACCCACCTCATCATCAGCAACCTTGCAATGACCCAAGAGTCAGAGGAGGATTCACAGAAAACAGTTGTGACTGTCCCAAGATGGGCATTGAGCCTGCCATCTCCTGATCCTCCTCAGAAGTCGACCGCATCATCGGCACCACCAACCCAAAAAATCCTGACTACTTTTATGATCATGTTTAGGCATGCGGGGCCCTAAAACCGCAACCACCCAATGGTACGTTTGTACAACAGCAAGCTCAGTAAAATGTTAGCAATGGACCTCCTCCCTATTTCTATTGTAGAAGCAGTGGGGTTTTTTCAGTTTGTGGCATCCTTCTGCCCAAAAGTGAAGGTTCCTAGCAAGACCTACTTTGTCAAAGTGACTGTTCCAGAGCTCCATCACGATGTGCTGGAATTGATTGGAAAAGCTTTGCGGCAGAGTGTTGTTCAGACAATCAATCTGACGACATACATGTGGACCATTTGTCAAGCCACTGATTACATAAGTATCCTTGCAGACTGGGTCTCTTTTGTGGGGCTTAGGCAACAGCTATCTACAGGTCTCAGGGCTGAAGGAACTTTTAAGGGCGTTCTTGGCATGCAACAGTAGCCATGTTCATCATGGAGAAACCCCATATAGCTGCAAACATCTTGGAAGACCTTAAGAGCAAGGTGTTTGAAAGGCTGCGACCAAGAGTTCTCAGAATTTGACATGGATAATTGCAGTAATATAGTTAAGGCCATGGTAGATAGTGGCTATTTCTGAGTCCTGTGTTTGGTGCATTGCATCAACATCATTGTGCAGGACTTTCTAAAAAAAGAAGACCCAGTCAGCAACTTACTGGCCATCTGCAGAAGAATCTGCACTCATTTCAGCCATTCTTTTAAAACCCGTAAGCACTGGAGGAACATTCAGCGTGTTAATAAAGTACCAGTTAAAGCTCTCATACTGGAGGTGCCAAACAGTTGGAACTCAACCTATCACATGTTACAACATCTGTTTGAGTAGTACAAACCAATCAATAAGTATGTCATGCAAAGAGGAGGGGATGTAGCTAAAAACATGACCATTGGAATGGACAAATGGAAAGGAGTCAAATGCCTGACAGAGTTGCTAGTTCATTTTGAGGTTTTCACACAGGAAGTCAGCAAGGAGGTCAGTATGATCGGTCAAGTTATCCCATTGTTGTATCTGCTAAAGGAGCAGTTAAAAATGTGTCTGACAGTTTCACTGCTGAGGGTGATGAATACCAAGATGCGTATACCTTGATTCAGAGCTTAATCCTCAACTTGACTGAGGATACAAGGTTGCAAAGAGACATTGTGTCATTCAAACAGTACATCTGAGCCACAATACTGGATCCAAGTTACAAAAAATACTGACCACTTCTATTCCTTTTTCAGAAGGGGATGTTTCAGAATACAAGGAGTGTATTGTTGTGCGAGCCAGAGTCCTGGAAGAAGAATCGTTGGGACATAGAGTGCCACTCGAAGAAAGAAGCTCTGAGGTGCTACCTTCAACTTACAGACAGGGCAGTCGTGTTGTCTCACAGCAGCCAACACCAGCAACAAGAACACTGGTGGCAACAAAACCAATTGGAACACAGGAATCGTCCACAACCTCTATATTGACTTGGTATCAAATGCAAGTGCTTAGATCCAGTGCAGAGATGAAGGCAAAACAGGTCAAGCAAGTGGCAGCACCAATTACCATTTAGATCAATTAGTATCTGGATGACCCAAGAGAGGTCTATGTGGATCAAAACCCACTGGTTTATTGGTATGAGAAGATGAACCCATGGCCACAGTTTCAGCAGTCTGGCAATAAAATATCTGGCCTGTTTGGTACCCTCTGTGTCTGCTGAGTGTGTGTTCAGTGCAGCTGGTGCATTCGTCACAGTGAGAAGAACCAGTCTCTCACCTCAAAATGTGGAGCGATTGACCATGATTAAAATGAAGCAACATTTTATACCACCAAAATACACCATTCCTGAAACACCACAGGAGGACGATGAGGGTGATTGGTCAGACTCAGATCAAAGTGTAAGCTGACCGGCTTCTAGGTGAACCACCTGAGTTTGAGGACACAATCTACTTCCCTGACTGAGTAGGCCACCGTAAAACATTTAGGGCCAGATGTAGGTAATCTCCGATTACCGATTCTTAAATACCGAATCATACCGATTCGGTATTTAAGAACTGGCAATCGGGATGTAGGTATATTTACCGAATCAATTACCAAATTGACAGTGATTCCTATGGGCCTTGAGGCCCATAGGAATCAATGTCAATTACCGAATCGGTAAATACTGATTCGGTAAAATTACCCAATTTACAAGGGGGACAGGGTGTCACTTTGACACCCTGTTGCACCCCTGATTCTGGCTTGTGTGCAATGTGACACACATACATGCCCTTAGGGCATGTATGTGTGCCACATGGCACAGGTGTACATGCACAGATGTGCATTTACACAGGAATTCGTTATTTACCATGAGATAGTATTTCATGGTAAATAACGAATTCTTAAGGGCCTCTGGCACTATTTTAAATGCCACCTACATCTGGAATTACCGATTCGGTAAATATACAGAGTCGGTATTTTACCGAATCTGTAAATTTACAGAATCTGTAAATTTACAGATTCGGTAAAATTCGGGCCCCCTACATCTCAAAAACCAATTACCGGTCGGTAACGGCCGAAAATGGCCGTTACCGACCGGTAATTGGCGACCTACATCTGGCCCTCACTGTCAAATTGCTTTGCAAAAAATAGATATAGCTATGGGAACATGATGTCATTTATTTTGTTTGTTTGTGCATGACTGGTTAATGCAGGACTTGGGCAACAGAGAAAGTATTCAGGGGGGAAGATGGCGGCCGGACGCTAACCCAGTCGGGAGCTCCTTGCCTCGCATCATGAACGGAGCCGTGTTCGGTCGCTATGCTCCTTTTTTCCTCTTATTGAAAAAGGGTCAGTGAAATGTAGTGGTATAATCTTTTTTGTGACTCGTCAAGTCCCGATTCGAGTCATATTCTAAACTGGGATCTTCGTTTCACCCCTTCCGCGGAGCTCACGAAACCTGTGGAGCCTGCAGCGTCGGCTTGGTAACAACACGGAAGGCGCGGAAAACACGGAGGTACGGAAAGATTAATATTCTTAAAAGAAATATATACCCCGTAATCCCCGTAATCCGTAAAAAAAAACTCACTTGTTAATAAGGGATGCCTCCTGGTGTCGGGAGGCGAGAGCAGAGCCGACAATCAGCGGTGAATGCAGGGCAGGAGATCAGTGCTTCACAGAACCTCCACGACGGCAGCAGCAGCTCTGGGTGCAACTCGCAGGTCTTTCGGTGGGAGGCGGCCTGTGTAGCTCAACGCTGCTGCAGAAAGGCAGTAAGACAAATTTCGATCTTTTTTCGGGGAAAAGCTAAGGAAGCCAAGGAAGCTACACGGAGCACTTCTGGCCCGATTAAACAGAATTTTACAGGCGAAGGTAGGAGTGAAAGCTTAGAGATACTAGCAGAGAGCTTTTCTATAGAGAGCTTTACAGTAGCTCATGGCACAGATTTACTGTTAGAACCCTAACCGGATAAAGAGCCTGTCCCAGTACTTACTACACACTCAGATCTGTTAATAGCTCAGGCACCCCTATCTTGTTTTAAGCAAGGCAGGAATCTCATAGAGAGGTTACTTCCAGCAAAGGTGGAGGGGTCAAGTCAGTCTCTGGTGAAGGCATTACACCATCTCCCAGCCTGTATAGACGACGCAGGTCTTAAGGGAGGGGGGAGTGAAAAACAAAGAAGGGAGTTACAGTAAGGGAAAAAAAACCCTGGTGAGGTACCCGGAGAGCCTCAGGGTTTTAATAAAGAGTCTCAACAAGCCACAATAGAAGAATGACCGCAATTATCACAAAGTGAGAAAATATTGGGTGTAGGGGCTCCTTTGGTAAGTCCTGATAATAAAAATAGGTCCTCCTACTGCCTTAGAAATAGACAGTTTTTGAAAGTGAATTTTCCATCCATTACGAAGCAACCAGTTGTCCCCAGGATCACCAGAAGAGTTACCCGCAAAGCCTTAAAGCTTCAAACGACTAAAGGCAGCAACAAGAAAAAGTCAGGGGACAGTCTAGAAGCTAGGGAGGAAAGCAAGACCTCAAAAATAAAAGTTACCCCCTCATTAAGGTCATATTTTAAAATACAAAGTCAAGGTTATATTAAGGAGAAAAATAAGGAACAGAGAGAGACAGCTTTATCTAGAAGTGAAATGGATGATAACCTGCCTCCCGGTACAGCTGATGAAGTTAGTGGAACAGCGGAGGGGGGACAGATGAGGTGGAGGTCGTTCTTACACAGCTGCCTACATCCTCTCAAGTTCAAAGTTCTAGTCCGACCCGAAGCTTACCACCCAGTTCAGACAAAACTCCGCTTCATAGCTCAGCACAGAGTCTCCCTGGAAACACGTCCACCGACTTGTCAATAACTGTGTCTGAAAATCATGTTTCTGTCTCGAGACTCGCCCCGGATAGACCACAAAGCAGTACAGATATCCTGCTGGAAAAAATGATGGAAGAAATCAGATCAAGGTTTGAGATCTCGGAAAATAACCAAAACAAGATACAAGAAAGATTTGAGTTGCTGAATGTTAAGATGAATGCACTAGGAGAGAGAGTCAAAGCAGTGGAAGAGGTGGTGGAAGAGTTAAATAAAAACGCTGAAGTAACCCAGAAGGAGATAAGAGCTCTGAAAGTCAAATATAAAAATATTGAAGAAAAACTGGAAGCGTTAGAAAATCAATCCCGAAGGTGCAACCTCAGACTGCTGAATGTTCCTGAAGGACATGAGGGTACGGACATAAAAAACTTTGTGGTATCTCTACTGGAGGAGTCTTTCCCTTGGACTAAAACCCACGGCCTGTTAGAATATATACACAGGGTACACAGAGATCCCTTTGGTAAATCAAAGGAAAGAAAAAAAACTAGGAAAATCTTAATAAATTTTAAGACTTACACACTCAAAGAAAAAATACTGAGTGAGGCACTGAAAGTAGGAGATCTCAGCAAGGATAATTGGTCCTTTAGAATCAGATCAGATATCGCAAAAGTGACTCAGGATAGGCAATGGGAAATAGGTGAGTTGATGCCGGAATTAGAAACATTAGGTGCCACTGTTCAAATGAAATTCCCAGCATCCCTTCGAATAATGTGGAAGAACAAAATGCACAATATTAGAGATCCAAAAGAAGTTGAATCCTTAATCGAACAAATACGAGATCAGATAAAAATTCAATCACTGACCCAAGTATAGCTGTTTGAAAAAAAAAAAAATAGGGAAAAGGTGGTAGCGTCCTAAAAGTAGAATTAAATAGAGGCAGGGAGCTCAAAGTGGGCCAAGAATAGAGCCCAAAGGAGAATCAGGGAGGTTCCCCCATGGAGGGTGGGTGTATCTTCTCACTTTGGTTTTGTTTTTTTCTCTACTTTCACTCTAGTTCTAAATTATAAACTCAAAAAAAGGAAAGAAGGGAAAAAAAGCGGTGAAAATGCACAGGGGAAGGGAGCAAGATAGGGAAAAAAAAATTCCTCTACAACTCAATAGATATAGAAGGAAGGAGAAGTTCTGGGGCAGGCAAAACAAGAGAAAAAAATGAGACAGAATATGAGACAAATAAAGATAACTACCTGAAACGTGAATGGACTACGCACTAAGAGTAGGCGGAGGAAGATTTTTGAATACCTAAAATCATGCGATAGTGAGATCATAATCCTGCAAGAAACCCATTTGTTAAAGAAAGAATGGGAGGAAGTAGTGAAAAACATGAGCTGGTTGGATTCATATATATGTACGGATCAAGAATGTGTTATCAAGGGGGTAGCTATATTATTTAAGAAATCTCCGAGAGCAAGGATAGAGTCTTCAGAAGTAGACCATAAAGGAAGGTGGGTAACAGTTAATATTAGATTACTTAATCAAACCCTCTCTGTGGTGGGCTATTACGGCCCAAATTTGGACGACCCTTCTCCCCTTCAAACATTATATTCCTATCTGATCACAATATCAGGCCCCATCATAATAGGTGGAGATTTTAATATTATACCAGACCCTAAAGTTGACAGACATCCTAAGGGGAAACAATCCAACCTCCCAAGAATGAGAGAATGGTTGAAAATCTATAAAAAGGATTTGAACTTAATAGAAATTTGGAAAAAGAAGGGCGAAGGTCAAGAGAAGTTCTCTTTTAAGAACAAGAAGTTAGGGATACAGTCTAGGATTGACTTCTTCTTAATAGATCAGGGCCTACTGGAAAAAACCTTAAAAGTAACCCATCTCCCTGCTCACCTTTCAGATCATTCAGCAGTACAAATGATAGTCACACCAGAAGATATAGTGAAACCTTCAAGGTGGACGATGGATCGCTCAATTCTTTTAAATACTGAGATTGTCAACCAACTCAGGGAGGAGACAAAACATTTCTTTGAGATCAATAATGAAGGGGCACTGTTAGAAACGGGACCTCTGGCTGGCCAAGGCTTGCGCCAAGGTCAGTCAGAGACCACCACTTCCAAGGTCAGGGCAAGGGAGTCACACACCAAGATAACCCCCGCTCACCCTCTAGGTAACGTGGCGCGAGCAGCAAGGCTAATCTCAGAGGCGATGTGTAAAGCGTTTGCGCGCGCACCCCAGCGACAACAACCAAAGGCCCACCACAAAGGAAACTCCACACAAGGTTATATCAAAAATAGCCTTTGTATTATAATAATAAAAACACATTAGATAACACACACACTTTACAATGTGCCAACAGGCACGGGCAAGATTTACAAGGGATTATGTACAGGACAGGGCCACCTGGACCACTGTCAGGGGTATGCACTTGTTAGAAATAATACTTGTAGGTATAACACTTTAGCACATCAACATACAATGACTGTAACACAGAAATAGAAAATGTAGCATACAACCAGTAACTACTGGTAAAGGGAAAATACCTCCTACGCCACCCTAAACACTGTAGGGAAATCACGCAGGGAACTAGGACCTTATCATCAGGACCTATGGAAGGAAAACCTATCACCTAAGCAAGTCACATTTAGCAAAGGGAAGGAAACCTAAAATAATAACCTAGGCAAGTAACATTTAGCAAAGGCAATCAAACATCAACATTCCTCTAAGCAGGTCACTTTTAGCAAAGGGGATAAACACACAAAGAATTACCTAAGCCGGTCACTTTTAGCAAAGGTAATAACAAACAAGAATTGCACATGAAACATTAAAACACATTCAGAGGTGCAGGTAGAACATTTGCGCAGAAATCAAATTAGCAGTAATCATAAATTGCGCAGGGTGCACATGGCACAGCACTAGAAAGGTCCCTCAGGCCAACTGGCCTCGAAAGGGGCTGAATGCCCTGAGTCTCAGGGTCAGGGAAGCTGCGCAGGCAGCACAGCACACAAACCTAAACGTAGCAACTGTCCACTAAGTGCTGGACAGTTGTTAAACAGGACTGGGCAAACGTTGGAGCCAGGTGGGCTCGAGAACAAGTGGGCAAGGAGCCTCTCAGGGGCTCGCAAAGCAAATGCGCAATCTAGAGCTTCAGCGCTCTCTAAATAATGAAAATGCCCCAGAGCCTCTCTCAGGGCTCAATGATCAATATGCTGGCACTCGAGCCTCGCAGGCTCGTAAAACCATGTGGGCGGGGGCCTTCTCGCGGCTCAATAATAAGATATGCCCCCTCGAGCCTCGGGGCTCGTAAATATACTCAGGGCGGTCGTTGGAGTCCCTCACGGGGGACTCGGGAATTAACAATGCCCTAAGAGCCTCTCGGGCTCGAAGAAATGCCTCCCAGGAGCCTCGGGGCTCCACACAACAAGAATGCGGGTGTCGTGGGAGCGGCCCTCTGCCAACTGGGGCCGCTCGGGACACAAAGGTAAACGCCCCCGCACTCACCGGGTCTCTGGGGCCGGATGCGTCTCCTCTTCTGGTCGGCGCGGGGCTCCCTTTCACTCTGGGAGCCTCGAGGACAGAGCCGGCTGCTTCCTTCCTCGCTGCTCGGCTCCGGGGGGGCGGGACTTCCGGTCGGCCTCTCCGGGCCGCGCTGTGAGTGGCCGGCCGGCCCAATACTTCAGGGTCGCCGCGGGCAGCGCGGCGGCCCGTTCCAGGTAGGCAGGCGGGCTCCCAGTACCCGAGGAGTGGGCTCCCTCGAGGTATTTACAAAATCCCACAACGGGGCAATGCCGGGTGGGCACCGGCGCTCAAAATAAAAAGTAAAGCGAGGTGGCACTCGCTAATGCCAAAAAGCGGCAAAAGCGCTCCACAGCGCTATAATAGAAATAAAGCGCACCCAGCGCTTGGGGGCTAAAGAAAAGCGCTCCTAGCGCTAGAAATATCAGCAAAGCGCTATTGAGCGCTGGGGCACCAGGAAAGCGCTCCTAGCGCTATAAATCAAACAAGAGCGCCTCCAGGCACTCTAAGCCAAAAGCAAAAGCTCCAGCAGGGACTGGAGGCAGGCAGAGGGGCAGGGCAGGGCCAGAGCCAGCACACTGGGTCTCCAGGCAGGGAGACAAGCCAAGTGGCGGTCCTCTTGGCCCCAGCAGCAGCAACAGCCCCCTCTGGCAAGGATCCACAAGTAGAACCATTTCTGTGGGGACACAGCCCCATTTTTATACCATGAATTCCTTTGTTAGGAGGTGCAGGGTGGGGGGAAACCAGTTGCAGCTGGCTTGGGAGTACCCTTGATGGCCCAACCACCCCTTTCATTCACTGGGGAGGCTAGGGTCATTAGACAAACCACAGGGGGGCGGAGCCAGCATTGTGTGGGGAAAAACCCAGCCCATCCAGGACACAGATCTACTCCTCCCACACATCACTCATGCTGATCTCACACTCACCACCGGGCAGACCCATCCAGACTTCCTGGAGCCTGGCATGCCAGCCAGCTCCAGCCAATCACGCTCCACCATCCTCACTGCACACATACATCAATGTCCAGAAGTAGCACTTCCCTTCTAGACACATACATGCCGCAGACACCATCTTGCAGAATTCACTCTCACGAGTTCATACATACTAAACTCGAGCCTGCACTCCCCACACATCAGGAACTACCAGGGCACACACATTCCCCATGCATTCCTATGGGAGGGCAGGCCAGCCATACTACACGCACGCACTTTCACTCTGGGACACAGGGAAAAAGTGCGCCAAGACCCAAAAATCATTACACAGGGTCACAAACTAAAGCAAAAAGATTAGGGGTGAACCTGCCCTAAGGCCCAAGTCTAACAGGCACCAATACATATAGTTTGGGATACATATAAAGCAGTGATTAGGGGCACTCTGCTAAGCCTAGCCTCCCATAAATCAAGAGAGCTTAAAAGAAAAATACAAGATATAGAAGAAAACATCTCATTGTTAGACCAGAAAATATCTACAAAGCCAAAAGACCCAGCTTTGGAAGCTGAGAGACTTAATCTAAAAAATACGCTCTCAGTCATTCTAGAAGATAAATTGAAAGAAAGATGGGAATGTAGTAAACTGGCACATTACGAATATGGGGAGGGCTGCGGAAAATTATTGGCTTGGAAATTAAGAACAGATAGATCTAGAAACAAAATTCTATTTATAGACCCCAGTCACCCAACACATAATGGAGCAGAAGAAGATACTATAAAGCAAGAATTTTTAGCCTTCTTTGGTGATCTTTATTCCGATGACTGTAACCCATCTATGGAAGAGATTGACATATTTCTAGAGGCTCAAAACATCCCAAAACTAAATCAAGAAGAGAAAGACAAATTAAATTCAGAAATCACAAATCTAGAAGTTGAGGAAGTTATTAGAAACTTAAAAAGAGGTAAGGCCGCAGGTCTGGATGCCCTCCCAAATGAGCTTTATATTAACCTAAAAGACACTCTTGTCATCCCTCTTACTATTCTCTTTAACAAAGTTTTTCTTGAAAACTGCAGTCTTCCTGACTCTTGGAATGACGCAACTATTTCTATCCTCCTAAAACCGGGTAAAAACTCTAAGAAATGTGAATCCTACCGTCCTATATCCATTTTAAATTGCGACTACAACATTTTTACTCAAATAATGGCAAAAAGACTTGGATGTGTGATTGGTTCCCTAATTGATTCTAACCAAAAAGGCTTTGTGGCAGGTAGAAATTTGCATGATTTAACTCATGAGCTTATTGGAGCTATAGATATTGCCATCTGCGAGAATCTCCCCCTTTCTATAATCACTATCGATGCAGCAAAAGCATTTGATAGAGTCGATTGGCTCTATCTGAGTGAAGTACTAAAAACATTTGACTTAGGAACTAACATCTTGAATATGGTTAAAAACATCTACAGTACTCCTAAGGCTAGAATATTAATTAATGGGGAGCTAACGGATCAACTTTTAATACAGAGAGGTACTCGCCAGGGATGCCCCCTATCCCCGCTGTTATTTAACTTATATATGGAACCAGCAGCAGAGTGTCTTAGGAACCATCTAGCCATCGCCCCTTTCTCACACCAAGGTTGGCATAAAAATATAGCACTATATGCGGATGACCTAATGATATTTACATCTAATCTTAAAGAAGCCCTTGAAGCAACAGAAGAGACCCTAATTAACGTTGGGAAAATATCAGGTTATCAAATTAACAAATCTAAAACAGAGACTATGACTTGGAACGGAGTCTTTTTGAGCCCATATAACAAAGAAAAAATCAGATACCTGGGTATTGACGTAGTTAAAGATATAGATAAAGTTCCACAGATTAATTTCCACAGAGTCCAGGTTGAAGTTAAAGGATTGCTGAAAGTATGGAGTAGCCTGCCGCTGTCTATATTGGGTAAATCAAACATCCTTAAAATGTCAGTCTTACCGAAGTTTACGTTCATCTTCGGAGCCATCCCGCTCGAGTTCAATAGGGAGTCTATTAAGAAAATCCAGGGAGAGTTATCAAGTTTCATTTGGTCATCCAAAAAAACCCGAATTGCTTGGACTAAAATAAAGAGAAGGAAAAACCAGGGTGGATTAGCAACCCCAGACATTTTAGAATACTGTAGAGCTTTCCAATTTAAAAATAGCAGAATCTTATTAGGACCTTATGAAAATTACCCATTATATATGCAGATAATGACAAATAACACCAGTCATTTCCTCTTTAAATTCGGTCGCCCAAAATTCTTCAAAAAAAGTTACGTTGAAGACTCTAAGAGCAGCTGCAAAATCATGGTACTGCATCAGGTCGACTGTGAATATCCCTCTTCACAGCGATAAAGCTCCTATTTGGGACTCACCTAGTACTCTGGAATGTCTTAAAGACTCTTTGTCACTTCCCCTAAAATCAGCAGGAGTTGTATTATGGGGACAAGTACTACATCAGAATAAAATCTTAGACTGGGAAAAATTAAATGAAATCACAAACTTTTCTCTAGCTAAGTTTAAATATTATCAACTCTCAAGTTGGGCAAAATCAGTGAAGGAAACCAAAACAGGCTATACAATCCTAGAAAGCAAAATGTTGGAGAATCCTTTCAAGAAAGAGATATCATTCTGGTATTGGGCCCTCATAACATCAGGGGAGGAAGAATTCCGGATTCCGGAGAGAATTCGGGGGAAAGACCTGCCAACGCTGGATACAAACCTCTTATGGCAAGTATCTATGAACAAATGCTGGTCAATAGCAACATCTGCGGCATTAAAAAGAAACCACTTATATACAACCCACAGGGCTTATTGGACGCTTGAAAAATTTAGTGGATCTGTGGTGAAGTCCTGCCCGAAATGCAGCTTTCCGAAGGCCAATGACCTGCATATGTTCTGGCAGTGCCCCCATCTCGAAGACTTCTGGAAGGCGGTGGGTAAGACTATAGAAGAGGTTTTGGGAAAACAGCTAACAGTGAGTATGGATTTGGTCTTTTTCGGGGTGTCTGGGTCTCCCTCAGCAGACAGATTAACAAAACGGGAAGAAAGTCTGGTGTTTCTTTTAATTTTATCAGCCAGAAGAGAGATATGTGTAAAATGGATCATTCCATTAGCTCCGCTACATGAAGAGTGGTTATCTTCAGTGCTTAGAATCTATGATTTGGATAAAAAAGAAACAATTTTCAAAAAAATGTGCCTTCTGGGAACTGTGGGAAAATCATTTTCGGGGTATATGAGTTACGAATGTCTGATGGTTTATTGTGTTCCTCCTCCTGGTATTTTCTTCTTTATAAGTACGTCCTATGATTAAGTGCAAGCAACACTTAATAGGATTGAAGGCCAATTAGAGTAGCCATAATGGCTAGCTCAACCCACCCAGAATTACAACCTTCTACAATAGTAATTGGAAGTAAGGGGTCCCCAAATTTTTCCCAAATGGTCCTCACGTGGTGAAAATTACAGGTTACGGCTCGAAGGGAAAAAAGAGGCAACCCTAATAACTCCTTACTATAAGTGAGGCACAATGAGGACAAAAAAAAAAAAAAAAAAGACTGGTTAATGCAACCCTACCGTTTTAGGCACATGTTTTGCCGGATTGGAGATGGACCAGTGTACAGTGAAGAAGCCTCCCCTCCATTCCCTAGTAGGATATTGGAGAGACAATGCCTGCCTTTGTCCGTTGTCTATCCTATTTTCATCTCCTAGCAGGACTGCCCCAGAATATTTGATTCACAAAGAATGCCCAAGTATGTGTTGCAAGCATCAAAGAGGATTGACAATTGTGTACCATCATGCTTAAATTGGAACAGATAAATAATGTTGGATGAGATAACGTGTGACAGACGTACAGATGCGATGAATTTGTAAGCAATGGAGGTGCTGTTGACTAAGGGTTGAGTGTAAGTGGTACACACCCTTTGGCATGGTGAAAGCTGGTATGTGGGCCCTTGGCTTCCATAAGTCACTCTATATCTAAAGTCAGATGTCCAGTGAGGTGATTGCTGACCTCGAAACCCTGACAAATTTGCTGAAAAGACATACAGGCAATGAAACATGTTGGCCTACTTGGAATTGGTTTGCAACATGCTGTGTTTTTTCTATTGAGCAAGCTCATTATTCAGATTAAAGAGGTTCAAACCATAAGTGTGAGTTTTAGTTCAGTTTGACTGTTTTTCAAGAGATACTGTCTCTTGTATATCACAGGGTCTTTTTCTTTTTCTCTTTGAAGAGATATGTATCACTATTTTCACCTCTTTACACTTTCTTTACTGGACACAAATTTTCTTTCTATATGAGATTGGTACCGATGATGATAAAAGCGTGGGCAAGCTAGTGAGAACCTACCAGTAGCTCCTATGCTGTTGCGCACGTGAGGTACTTTCTCATTTCCACGCACATTTTGTGGTGGTACTTATACACCTGTTTGTTGAGGGTATGTTTGCAAAGAGTGTTCTGACTTATATTTCTTTCTCTTTTTTTATAAAATAATTAAAATATGGGTAAAGAGGGCTGGATTAGACTGTGAAATTGATAAAACAGTTGTTGGGTTGAGGTGAGTCCTACTCAAAATAAATGGATACTGCCCATTATAGCCAGATGTTTTGTTGTTTAATTAAATAATATATTGCACCAATGAGTAATTGTGAGTGATGATCCATGTGGTGGCAGACAATGAGGGAGGGTGTCCAACTATTATTTGTAAACTTGATTGTGATGATTTGTAATGTTTGTGGATTGATGGATAACATTTTTCCTGAAGATGATTAGCCCTTACCCTTTTGCACTTAGCGAGATTTACCTGCCTGGTCTACTCTGGTTTATTTTTGTTCTGGTAACTGGTTCACAAATTAACATTCAAAGACCTTTCTAGACAGTTTAATAACAAACACAAACCTTCCCCCAAAAAATTACTCATTGTTTCTTTTGTTGTTCATCCACAGCAGTTCATTACAGGTCAATCTCTCTCCTTCGGGTCTGGAATCGGAACGGAATTGCACATAGTCAGGAATATATTGGAAGGACTCAGGGTGGTACTACTTCAACAATGGCCAGAAGAAGAAAGCTATCAACTTCAGTGAAGCCAAAATGACGAAGACTCTATGAGGCCTATTCAGTTTTGTGGACTGGTTAGAGATGCATTGATTTGGGAAATGCAATGCTGTTGAGTGTGTATGCTAGCACCAAAAATTTAAAACTCCTCTATTATGTGGTCAGCTACAGTTGGTGCCTGTTGCTGTAAGTAACTGGAGACAGTAATGTGATGTCACCACATTATGCATGCAGTTGGCTAAACATTATGATGACAGTCTGGCGGTTGATCAGCCCGGTACATGCAGACAGTTGTCAGTGATTGATTGTAATTTGCTCTCACTTCTCAGTTAATTGATCATACCTGAGTCTAAAAATGATTGATTGCAGCAGTCTATGCTCTTGCTCTGCCTCTCTGAGTATTCTTGGTACACTCACCTTCTGTTCTATCCTTCTCCTTGACTCTACAATATGGTTACTGTTTTAAAACCTGCAGGCCTTTTTTCTGCACAAAAGGCAATTGCTCCATAACACCCCTGCTTACCTTACCGGACCAATTCAGCCAGGCAACCATGATTGAAGGACAATCTGAGAAGAATGCAAATGCACCACCCTATTTGGCAATACAGTATCATTTTTCTTTTTAAAATCATTTTTTAGAACTGTGTCTTATCACCTCACTCCTCTATAATTATTTTTAAAACCTAGCTGGCAGAACACTTAGATATATAAATAGCTTGGGTTTCTGGGTCTGAAGGATGGTTTCTGTTTCCAATGGATTTAAAGGAACTGTGTAAAACTCATTCCTTCCTATCCTTCCACAACAGATTGATGGTGTGTAGCTCATTCCCCCAATGAATATTGTGTTGTTCTGTAATGTTTGTCTTGGACACGCCTTTCCCCAGCCATTCAAACACCTAACCCTCTTCAGTCAGGCTGAGCAATAGCCCACACTGACCCCATAATATTTTACATAAAAGTGATAAAATATTTTAGATATAGAAAAATATCATTCATCAATATCACCATTCAGGCTTTGGGTTGCGTAAATGATTAACATTGTCCAGTTCTGACTCTGACTCAACTCCTCCTGACTCTAAGATTGTGCAAGTTTTTTCTTTAGTTTTAAAAACTATCTCGCCACTGCTCGAAAGAAGCTACTATGGCCAGTTTTTGTTATATCAGTTCTTCATTGTCATGTCATGCTTGTGGTCTGCTCTAAGTCTATCTAAAGTTATGATGATGATATATTAATATTTAAACCCACTAACTTTGTGTTTTTTCTTTCAAACCAGTTGCCTGTGATAGATAATACTTTTATGAATCCTATAGTTGTAGTTCACATAGGTGGAAGAGGAACCTCGCTTGTGATTCCTTACATGTTAGTGCGCTAGCCTGCTTCTACTGCCACCACCATAAGACAGCACCTTAGGAAACCCTGCTGTAAAAGAGGTAGCGGCCCTCGCTTCATCTGTTGAGGTAAGAGATCTATGGAGCATTGTTGTAATATAGGCAAGGGCAATGCTCCCTAGGTGTCAATACAGTTACAAAGGGTAGTAGGACTAGGCTACTGTATGTTACACACTTTTTTAAACATGTTCATAAAACAGGCAGTGCTAAAAGACAACAGTACAAAGCAAAACACCCCAAAATAATTTGAGGCCTAAATAAAGTAAAATAAATATTTATTTCCCTTTTATAACAATAAAACCCACCCTTTCTACCCAGAACAGACCCACCTCCCTCCCCAAACAAATCTCTCTGTCCCCAACCAATGTCCAAAAAATGTTCAACGAAAAAGTCCAAGAAACAGTCTTGTTTCCAACTCACATCATTCCCAACCTCTCGACCCACAACAAGTTCTTCCCACCAAAACAAATAATTAAATAGGGGCTAAAGAAGAGGGCTCTACACCACATGTGGTCAAGTAGCTGTTTAAGGTACCCCTCCATGCTAACCTGTCTGTTTTCAATGTGCACCAGCCTCATCAAGGCGCAGCATTAGAAAGTATGGTCTGGGTGCAAGGGCGGCAGCAGTAGTGTTGTGACAGGCAGCTGCCAGCAGCAATGCCTTTATGCTTGCTGTAAAATGGGAGCTGCTGGAGGTTGGCTGGGGCCCTGGTCAGCAGCATCTGCCTCCTCCTCAAGGCCCACCGTGTGCTGAAATTCAGCCCGTACGGCCTCCAGACTCTGCTGCCGCAGCCAGGCTTACAGCTCTTGCTTAGTAGGTTGTTGACCAGCAGAATTAGCTATATCAAAAAAGAAAAAGGACAACTTGTAAATAATGCTCTGTCCAAAGCACTTCTTTAAAAGTATATGGTAGCACAGGAGTAGTACATTACTGGTCCCCTAGGGCCATTCGAATTTGATGTGATTAGAGTCACAGCCATTTTTTACCCACACATGCCTCATATAAGGCTGAAACTGACTAAAAGGAATTGAGGCAGAATTACATAACAGCACACCTGATTTAAAAAACTGTCCATTCTTTTCATTTAAAGGATTTCCAAGCAAACAAATAAACAGACACTTTGTGTGGAAAAAGAAAAACAAATGACCTCTCATTAATGAGTAAGACATTAAGCACTCTGGAGTACCAGTATTCTTTTTGTGCTAAAATGATGGATCCATTCCAGCTAGTGCGTCGGTAGTCGCTACTCTACAGTCTGCAACTGTGGCAGCTACAATGGACAATTAACTTATCCAATGGCTATGCGCTTCTCCAAAATGTCTTTCAATTTTACTGTAACTCCAAGGCAGATGAATAATAATGATAGAATGTCACTCATGTCAGGTAAAAATTTAAATGTGGATATCCTATGCCGTAAGAGATGAGGAAAAACAATAACCTGCAGTTCAGGGAAAGGATTAAACAGAGGGATATGTAGATTTATTTCCAACAAATAAATTTGCTTGCCAGTATGGAAAGGAAACTTAACTTACTCAAACTCAGGGTAAGTTAGAGAGATTACGCTGGGTAAGTAAGTAGATGTTTTTGTACAGAATACTAGCGGAGTGTTACTGATCTTCATCATCTGCCTAAGCTTTGGCTTAAACAATGACTGTAGTTGACAAATGTCGAAAGGGAACAATTTGAACGGGCGTAAATCTGTTATGAAAGCTAAGAAATATATAAATAACTTGGACAGAAAAATGTGCCACATCCCAAGAATGGATTTTACAATTTTGTGGCGAGGCTGAGACAGAACTTAGGAAAGAAATGTAATAATGGTGTGAAGTACTAGAAAGTAACTGAGTGGGCAGTGGGAGACAAATGAAACACACTTTGTTTTCGCTTTGCTATGCATTGAAAACTTTGTAAATGCAACATTAACTGAAGCAGACACACATTGCACAGTCAACACTAGAATGCTTAATTGAACAATGCAGCATTGAGATCATGGGCGGCATTGTCGAAATGCCATGTGAAGGGATTTGATGGGTGGGATACATATTTGCCACGCTTAAAAAATACAGTGAGTCAAGGGACTTGAAAATAACGTAAGCTTTGATAAAACCATTCCAAACAAGCAAAGTAGGTGGCCACACCCCTCTCCAGAAGAACTCCCTTGTTTCTTCATCTAACCAATTATCCATTCATCATTTCACTGTTCTAGTATTCTTCACCCTTTTATACCCACCATTAAGCTTTACATTCTCATATCTAGTCTTTCAATATTGAAAGCCATCCATCCATATATATATACTTCCATCCATTCATTAACTTATCCACTGCTCTCGACCATCCTTTCACTAATACATCCATTTACCCACTCACGTAACTTTTTACGCATCCTGCTTGAACCCACCCAAGAACTCCTTCAACCCATTATCCTTTCACCCACCCAGGAAGTCCTCCTTTCAACCATATGTCCATCCTTTGCCCACCCTTGCATACTATCACTCACCTATGCATCCATTCACCTTCACTAATCCACGCAGCCTTTCACTCCTATTATATTTCACCCATCCTTTCGCCTTTTATCCTTTTTTTCATCAACCCATCATTTTTAGCGTTTATTATGAGTTTTTGTCTGCTGTGTTGCAGATAGAAGAGGCCATTAACTCTGCCCCATTTTAGCTGCTAAAGCGGGGGGATTTATGATGCCCTTGTAGAGAGTATACTAGTACTTGACAATAAGCAACTATTGTAACTTACCAGCAACCATCCCTGCTGCTGCTGGGACTCCCCATTCGACCGCCACCACACCTGCTACGCAGGTACCAGCAATGTTCTCTGAGGCTAGAGAAATATTACATATTTCAGATGCGAGACACACCTCCCCTATTATTTTTTTTAGCAAAATTCAACCACAATGCATCACTACAGCTTGTAGTGGAGGGGCCGAGCTATGATGACTCTTGTGTCACTGACGCGCAATCAAGAAGAGGAATAATGGTCAGTGAAGGACATACAGTCTTGGTTAGAAAATATAATGGGACCATCTCTAACTAGTTTCCAGCCATGCTGCACTGTCAATGAAACTGTTGGTATACTACTACAGTATAAATGAATACAAACACAACTATTGGGTGGTACACCCATGACCGTGGCCTAACTCTAGTTTCACTGTGTGAGCATGAGCAAGAAAAAAAGGAAGCACTCTCAACGAACATGCGTATAAAAAGAATATCTTACTTGGGCATGCAACCTTCACAGTAGAGTACCTGTGCAAAAATCAGTTCGCTTAGCCTTACAGAACCAATGCACAAGATATAAAAGCAGAGAGGAAAAGCTTACTGACAAAGCAGAAGAAAGGAAGCTAAAGACAGACTAGTACAGACAGGAGTAAGTTAACCACAGAAACTTTAAATATAGAAAATAACTAGGTTAATGTAAGGATAACAAGTATTTAACAAACATTAAATAGAAGTTGAACACAGAGGAATTGTGGAAAAATGAATTAGGAGACAGGCACAGTAAAAAAAAAAAGGAAAAAAATATTCTTAATGTGGAGTGGTAAAAGTTAGGGAAGTGATAATAATAATATTAACAGGTGGACTTACTGGGGCCAGCACATCTGTTGGCCTCAGTCGCGGCGCTGCCGTTAGTGGTGGAGGTGGACCTTCCACTCACTGTAGCACTGGTGGTGACACACCCGGCTCTCTGGCCCGCCTCTGTGCTAATCCTACTGCTATTCCTAATTTCTTCAGTTCTGTTCCAAATTTCTGAAACTACATTTTGGAACAACTAATTCATTGCAACGAATGATCTTTGCTTCTCAGTCTCAAACCCCTTCGATGGGTCAACTCAGTTTCACTTGTTATTCAATGCACAGATGCATACTACACATCACTTGGAGATTGCCTGTGACTGTATGAGCTACATATAGAACGGCACAGAGAACAATAACTTACTGATATTAATACTACTACCACTATATTAGTGATAGGACAGAGGAGTCTGTATGAATTCTTAAATAATCAGCCCAAGCTAGCGCTAACGTGTACTATTAGGTACAATACCTGGCTGGATCACATACTACTTGTAATGTAAACTTAGCTTAACTCTGAGTGTGAGAAGCATGCTATTTGGAAGAAAATAATAACATAAAAAGAACACAACAAATAAATAGTTACTCACTGAGCCCTAAAACCTCCATGTCCAGCACGTCCTGTTCCCAGTCCAGGATGTTGGCCCACTGGTGCGTTAACTACTACTGGGTGAGCTGGTCTACAGAGCTCTGACGCACACACTGCAGCACCCTCACCCAGAGCAGTCGACATTCCCAGAGGCTGTAAACACTGCCTGCCTGCTGCCAACATGGGGGGTAGGTGGCGCTACACATAAAAAACTAGTGCAGCCACCTCGGCCTCTGAGATAATGGTACGGGCTGAACCCCTTGGTTTAGCCGATGGCCGCAAGGTTTGTATCTGAGAGCCACCCTGATGCCGCCACTCCCCCTCTTGCTCTGCTCTGCTTGGTACTGGAAGGACCAAACAAAACAACAAGATGAAATAAGAGTAGGAAGAAAGGAGAAAGTAAAGACTTAGAGGGAAAACTAGGGAAAACTAAAAATAGTAGAACAAAATCATGAAAACCACAAATGACAAAAACATAAAATACATAAATACAAAAACGAACATTGTGACAATAAAGGAAATGAGGGGTGGAAGAGTCAGAGAGTTGGAGGATTGAAAAGATTGAAAAGATTAATGGCAGGTTAAGAAACAGGCCTCACCAGCATGCACAGAAAATAGTAAACGAAATGGCCACACCCATGTGAACCGCGTGGTGCCATTCATGCATGGTTT
This sequence comes from Lissotriton helveticus, assembly GCF_964261635.1. NCBI lineage: Eukaryota > Metazoa > Chordata > Amphibia > Caudata > Salamandridae > Lissotriton > Lissotriton helveticus. The sequence goes on from NC_136063.1 coordinate 561,136,771, forward strand.
TGAGCACGAGAATGTGCGTCCATTGCTGAATGTCAAAAAGGTAGTGCGAATAGGCGTGTTGAGCAGCTCTGCCCACTCAATGAATTCTGAAGAGTCTTGCTGAGTTTTCGGGGCGTTCCATTGAATTCTGCTTGGCAGAGCTCTGTGAGCTCTGCCCAGGCCTAGTCTTGCGTATAATGTTTGAATGGAGTTTGAATGGACCATATACAGTTGGTGCCTTGACAAGACTTTTTGGCTCACCTTCAGAATTCTTTGTTTCATTACTCAGATGTTTTGATAAGTATTTGTGCTTTAAAGCTAGCATTTCTGGAGGTGCTCAAACCAATCAGTGTAAATGGAGGATTAACTTTAAAAAGTTAGTCCAGATTTGTATCTGTGGTGGTAAGGATACTCCATCACAATGGCAACAGATTATCCTTACTGAAGATAATGGTCTGGCCAACCAATATGTATGTGGATGGAGCATTGGTGTAACCGTGGAGAAGACTACTCCATCTATGGCAGGGTTGTACCCCTCCCATGTACCGACTGAGTAAGGGCAATCTGTGACTGACCTCTGTGTCCACCCACCTAATTTAGATGTGCAGACATACAGCTCAGTTTTCACTGCCTGTCACCACCTGGAAAACCATGGTGGTAAGGGGCAGTAATAACTGTCTAATGACCCCCTTGCTAAGGGAGATAACTCCCATGGTGAGAAGAGCTCTTTTAAAAAAAAAAAAAGAAAATCTGGCTTTAGGGTTTTGTTTTTAATAATAAAAAAAATAATGGACTGCTCCATCATATTGATGGAGTAGTGTGTCAAATGTAAAAAGGCATTGACAGGAACCGCCATTTCGGCTGCTCCTGTCAATGTTTTTTAAATTGACCGCCAGCTTGGTGGTCATTTTGAAATTTGATGATGGAATAGTCTCAGCATGGCAGATGTTAAGTCATCTGCCAGGGTAACGGAGTATTCTTTGTCAGCCAAAATGTAAATATGGCCCTTACTAAAAACCTCTTGTTGTTTGTTTAATTTTTCAAGGTGGGTAGCTGTGAATTTTGGGGCCTAGCTCAGCAGGCTCCTAAGAAGGCCTGCACATTTTTGAAAACTAGACAACCAGGGGAGTCCAGTAGTGCATGACTTGCATGGCTCTCCCCAGGAAGTTTTACCCAGAAGCCCTTGCAAATGACAAACTTTGATGAGAAACACCTATCTTCCTCATATGTCTGTGACGGATAGACCTGGAATCTGCGGAGAGCCAGAGATTTCCTACCACCCTGAAGTCCCACACCTCTCCTGACACGAATGGGCGGTACCCCAATTGTGTGGGATGGCCAAGAGAAAACTACACAAAAGGCCCGAAATCATTACTATCGGAGCTAGGAAATAGGGTTAAGTCCTGTATTTGGGGCCGTGCTGTGGCTCTACTCGTGCAAAACTACAAACCAAAGACCTCAAACTACCTGAAATCATGTATTTTCCTTCCAGTTCTGTGATGGAAAGTTTTAGAATCCACAAAATTCCTACTACTCTTCATTACCCCACTTGTGCAGATAAAACGGCAGCCCCACTTTTGTGGCTGGGCCTGGTGCCTACTACAGGAACTACTCAAACCAAGGTGAATGGGAGACCTTGCCCGGTGGCTTCCATTGACCTTGGATTGATCAGTTTCTTTCACGGACACTAGGACTAGCCACATAAATGAGCTACTATTTTTTGTATCAGGAGACTTTGTGGAATGCTGGGAGGAGGGAAGTTTCTGGCTCCCCACAGATTCCAGAACTTTCCATCACATACTTGTGAGGAAAATGTGTTTTTTAAATCAAAGTTTGAAGTTTGCAAGGGATTCTGGGTAACAAAACTGTGAGAGCCATGCACATCACCACGCCCTAGATATTCCAAGATGTTTAGCTTTAAAAAATGTGCAGGTTTGCTAGGTTCCCCAAGGTGCTGACTGAGCTCAGGTCCAAAATCTACAGCTAACCACATTGGAATTAAAGGGCCAGTTTTCAGTGGAAAAATGTGATGCATCCATGTTGTGTTTTGGGCTCTTTTCTGTCACAGGCACTAGGCCTACCCAGAAAAGTGAAGTACCATTATTATCAGACGGCTTGGGGAAATACTGGCGGATGGAAGTTTTTGGCTCCCCACTGATTCCAGAACTTTTCATCACAGAAATATGAAGAAAATGTGTTAGGAAAAGTTTGAGGTTTGCAAGGGATTCTGGGTAAAACAAAAACAGTGGGGCCGATTCACAGAACTAATCTGAGACAAAATCCTAAAGTTACTACTTCTGGTATTCACAGAAGGTACTTATGATTTTTGGTATTCACAGAAATCACTTACGAATCCTGGTCCCGATTCACAAAAGTAATGTGAGACAAAATCCTAACTTTACAAATTTCGGTATTCACAGAAGGTATTTAGGAGTACTAAAGTTAAAGTTAGGATTCCTAACTTTACTACTCCTAAACTGAGAACAATCATAACTTTACGACTTTGGGTATTCACATAAGGCATTTAGGAGTACTAAAGTTAGGATTCCTACCTTTACTATGCCTAAACGGAGAAAAATCCTATCTCTACTTCTTTCGGTATTCACAAAAGGTCTTTAGGAGTAGTAAATTTAAGACTTTAGTACTCTTAAATGCTACTGTGAATACCGAAAGTCATAAAGTTACATCAGGTGTGTCAGAACCTTTTCTGTTGGATACTGGTGCTACGAAGAGTTCCATTAAGCACTCAAAACTCCCTGGCGCACCTTTGTCTGGCGAAACGAATGTATCAGTAGGTTTTTCTGGCGCCCCGGTTAGAAATCCAATTTCTGACCCTTTGACTCTTTCTGTTGGTCCCCGTGAATTAGAAGCACCCCTTATTCTGACAACAGGTTGTGGTGAAAATTTGTTTGGATTGGATCTGTTAAAAAGATTGTATGCGACTTTGTACTGTTCTCCCTCGGGAGTGCAACTCACTTTAGGTAAGAAAGTGGTTTCTGCCATATATTTGTCGAGAGACAAACTTCCTACAGAGTTGTCCTTTCTTCCGGACATTCTTTGGGCTACTGGTCCTAACGATGTCGGTCTTTTAGAAATTCCACCATATGTTGTAACATTGAAAACCAATGTTCAAATGCCACGAATTCCCCAATATAGAATTTCTAGTGAAGGCGAGAAAGCTTTGCTAGCGATCGTTCACGAGTTAATTGAAAAAGATGTGATTGAAGAGACAAGAGGCAACGTTTGCAATAGTCCTGTTCTACCTGTTTTAAAACGAACTGACCCATCTCAGCCACCGGTGTACAGATTTGTGATCGATCTCAGAGAGGTGAATAAGATCGTGGTGCCACAATTTCCAGTTGTCCCAGACATTACTACATTATTGACTATGATTCCAGCTTCTGCCACTTGGTTTTCGGTGATTGACCTGAAGAATGCTTTCTTCAGCATCCCGATCGCCGAGGAGAGCAGGGATATTTTTTCCTTCAGTTTAGGAGGTCAAAGCTTCCATTTTAAACGCGCTCCCCAGGGCTACTGTGAAAGTCCGTCAATATACAGTCAAGCTCTAAAAACACAGCTTGATACGATTGTTTTGCCAAAAGGTGCTACTCTTGTACAGTATGTTGACGATTTGCTTATAGCTGCGGATACTGAGGAAATTTGCAAGCAAGCATCAATGTCATTGTTACGTCATCTGTGTGATTTCCATCACAAGGTGTCACTTTCCAAGCTTCAATACTGCCGACAAGAGGTGACCTACTTAGGTCATCTCTTATCGAAGGAGGGAAGGAAACTGACCCCAGAAAGAATTCAGGCAATAGCGAAATTGAGTGTGCCAAGAACACAGAGAGAAATATGTGCTTTCTTGGGCATTACATCATATTGTAGACAATGGATCCCTAATTTTTCGTTATTGGCCAAACCTTTGGTGGCGTTAACGTGTAAAGATACACCCAATCCCGTCCCTTGGTCTGAAGAGTGTCAAACAAGTTTTTCCGAATTACGCACAGCATTATGTTCGGCTCCGGTGTTAGGTAACCCTAACTACAGTAAGCCTTTTACATTGTACGTCCACGAGAAGGAAGGTTGCGCATTATCAGTACTGACTCAGTCATTTGGGGACAAACAACGTCCATGCGAGTATTTTTCGTCGACTTTGGACCCGGTAGCTAGAGCATTGCCAAGTTGTCTAAGAGCCACAGCGGCAGCAGCTGTTTCTATTCGACAGTCTGCTGGCCTGGTCATGAATAATACACTAGTCGTGATGGTCCCACATGCAGTAGACACATTGTTAAATAGAACCAAGACACAGCACTTAACCAGTGCTCGATTGTCAGGGTACGAACTGACTTTGCTAGCAAGTCATGTGCACATTCAAAAGTGCAACACCCTTAACCCTGCCAGGTTATTACCATTCATAGAAGAATCAGATGCTTCAGAACAGCATGATTGTCTTTATAGAACAGAAGAAGAGACGAAAGGAAGAGTAGACCTCTTTGACACTCCTCTTGCTGAATGTGAGGGTACATTGTGGGTGGATGGTTCATGTTTCAAGCTTCCGAATGGCGATACGACTGCAGCATATGCTGTCACGACTTTGCACACGATTGTTGAAGCTACACGCATCCCACATAATTCAGCTCAGGCGGCGGAGCTAATTGCACTCACGAGAGCATGCGTATTGTCGAAAGGAATGAAAGTGACTGTCTACACCGACAGCCAGTACGCGTTTGGTGTGGCTCACAGTTTTGGACGATTGTGGAGAGAACGTGGGTTCCTGACTTCACATGGAGCTAAAATTAAGCATGGTCAGTTGGTAAATGAGCTTCTAGAATCACTGACTTTGCCTTTACAAGTGGCGATTGTAAAATGTAGTGCTCACAAGAAGGTGACTGATGACGTTGGTCATGGAAACGCATTTGCTGATGAAACCGCGAAAGAAACCGCAAGGAATGTGACGAGTCGAATGTATGTTGCAGGCCCTGCGAGATGGATTGGTGACGTAGGAATGTGTGAAGACACAATAGAGAGCGTGAAGTCCATTCAAGCCGAAGCCACAGAGAAAGAGTTGAGTACGTGGAGAGAAAGTTCGGGTAGAATGGATGCGAATGGTTGCTGGATTGAATTGTCGGAGCATCAGAGGTGGTTGTTACCCGATGCGTACGTGCTTGCAGTAGTCACAATGGCTCATGGAATGGCTCATATCAGCGTGAAAGGGATTTGCGAGTTGTTGGCCCCAGTGTGGAAGAATTCAGGGATTCCCAAGTGTGCAGAGAATGTTGTCAAGAATTGCATGGTATGTCTGAAGCACAATCCTGGTAGGGGAACCCCAACTCCAGCTGGTCATTTTGCACCTCCTACGTATCCGTTCGAGGTTTTGCAAGCTAGATTTCATCCACATGGAAAGGTGCAACAACTTAAAATACGTGCTCGTTGTTGTTTGTGCTTTCTCAAGATGGATAGAAGCCTATCCCCTAAAAGACAATACTGCCTTGTCCACAGCGAAAGCCCTTGTGAAAGAGTACTTCCCTAGATTCGGAATGCCTAGAATGGTCTGGTCTGATAATGGGAGTGAATTTGTGGGTCTTGTGATGAAAAGAGTGTGTGAAGGGCTAGGCATTAGGCAGAAGTTCCACGCTGCAAATCACCCCCAATCAGCTGGATTAGTAGAATGTGACAACGGCACGCTTAAACTTAAATTGGCCAAAATCCAAGCGAGCACAGGTCTTAAATGGCCTGACGCTCTACCCTTAGCACTCCTATCCACCAGAATGACTGTGCATTCGCGAGTGAAACTCAGCCCTTATGAAATTGTCTTTGGCCGGCCAGCCAACATATGGGGAGTGCCTAGGCCCACGAAGTTCAGCGAGCTAGAACACCCTATTTTGCTTGATTACCTGTATGAATTGACGGCTAAATTGCGTGTTTTGTATCAACAGGTACATGACTCTCTGCCTCCGGCCTCTGATACTCCAGGACACCCCATAAACCCTGGATCCTGGGTGTTGATAAAGAATTTCCAAAGGACCAAAAACGACCAGCCCAGGTGGACGGGACCATACCTCGTCCTTCTCTCTACCAGATCGGCAGTTCGAGTGGAAGGGAAGAAGGCCTGGATCCACGGGGTCCACTGTAAAAGGGTACCCTTACTTCTGCCCTATGACCAGTGGGTCCGGGAGGGTGTCGCTGACCAAGAACTTGATGCCGTGCCAAATACCGTCCCTTTTAATGATTCACATGTGAAAGGAACTGACTCTGAACAAGAAAATGAAAACATTTTGCACAAGGCTGTGCCACCATCCAAGCGAGTGAACATTACAGAGCCTGACCTTTTGTTCCCAGATCAGACGATACCTGGGAAACGACGGTATAATTTGAGACCGAGAAAAACGAACTAATAAAATACTTTCTTTTGCAATTTGAGACTAAAAATCCATGGACAAATAAAAAGATATTTTCTTTTTCCCAAAGCACTATTTTTTGAAAGTGCAGCTCTCCCATCTAAGAAACTTGCTAATTTTTGTTTTTCGATCCGCCATCCGGGTTCCGGTTGATTAAAGTCTCTGGGGTGCAGCTGACGACGTTAGGTCGGTAGTTCTGGTTGGTCCAAGGGAGTTGCCCTAGACTGACGGAAGCATCCCTTAGCAGAGGCAACCTCCCACCGCGGGCAGCACCTTAGAGAGGATGGAGTTTCCTGATGTAGAGAGACCTGCCAAACAAATGAACTTTAAGCAGAGACTGTGTAACACGATGACAAAGAAAAGTTTTTTCATAATGTGCATTTGTATGTTATTCAGTATGATGATATTTTTGATAAGTTACGCTTTATTCTCCTTTCGTGTAACATTTGCACCCACTGCATCACCCATACCTCCTACTACTGTTTCCTCTCATTCTTTCCACCCCCTTCCTGGCCATGAATACAATAGAAGATTAGAGTTCATTAATAACTCCTTCATTCAGCTATTGCACCAGCACCAGCTGGTGATGAACACAACTGACTGTTGGGTTTGTGGCCTTATGCCTCACACTATGGATAAAGGTATCCCTTGTCTAGTTTTGCCTTTCAGTCGTAATGGCTCTGTATGGGCGTACAGAACGATGTTCATATATGCACGTGAAATCCAACCCCTACGTTCTGTAAAAGACAACCTTAAGACTAGCGCCCTAGTAAAAGGCATAGTTGACATGATTAAGGAAGTAATTTCTTATGAAGATCCTCCTGATGATGAGATACTTGCATATGTAAATTGGAACGTGACCGGATATGAAGCCACTCTCAGTGAGAGACAGCAAGCTAAAGGATCATCCCCAATATGGATCGTACCCCATCAGGGTCACCTGTGTCTGCAAGGTATTGACAAGAATCCCAGAGCTCAGTTAGGGAAGAGTGTCTGTACAGAAACATATGTCTTTGGATCTCAGACTTCCCCAGCGTTTTTAGCAGCTAAGGGTACTTATTTTATCTGTCACGATAGAGCCTACACATGGTTGCCCCCTGACTTTTCGGGCTCATGTTTTGTTTCATTCCTGTTACCTCCCACCTACACACCAGCGGCGGATTACCACAGGACAAGGGTAGTTAGAGGTGTCTTGAGTAAAGAAGATACTGCAGGTCAAGAATTTGGGGACTTCGCAAAGGGTTTTCTGCCGTTCTGGGGATCCATGGCAAACAGTAGGAACATAAGACAATTGACAAGGGTAGTTGAGTCCACCGTGACTGAAACTGCTGGTGCCCTTAGTAACTTGACTGCTGAGCTCCAGTCGGATCGTCTTATGACCCTTCAGAACAGGGTCGCTCTAGATGTCATACTTTCAGACCGAGGTGGGGTATGCAGATTGATCCAATCGAGTTGCTGTGTTTTCATCCCAGATAACGCTCCAACAGTGTACCAGGCCATCTCCAAACTACATAAGATTTCCGAATCTATTCATGTGGATAAAGGAGATTGGTCGTTAACGGGTTGGTTCTGGGAACTGATATCCGCCTGGGGATGGAAAATTCTGATGGTCATTGGGATGGTCTTAGCCATTCTTTTCCTGTTCTGTCTATGCGTACAGTGTGCTCCTGCAATATGTGGCCTTTGTGTTACATCATGTGTAAGGAAGCCTGTATCAAGAGATGAACTAAGTACTAGGATGATGTTACAGCAACATCTCAATGACGTTAGGAATATGGATCTGGACTCAGATTAGCATGAGGACGGATTAATTGCCTATGTAAGGGCAAAAGGAGGGATTGTAGTACTGAAAATTCTGGACTCGTGTAATGTGTCTGCACTCGAGAATAAAACTTCATCGTAAATTGGCGAATTTAGTACCAAAAGACCGAGAATGACGAGTACGTCCTGTACAGGTATTTTCAGCATATTCGAGTGACGATTTCACTTCAAAATCGTCACTCTCGTTCAGAACCCTCGGCTTCCATTTTGTGTATGGCAGCCATTTTGTGAGTTGCCCTTTACATAGGCTTATAAACCAGCTGGATTCGACCCCAGAAGGACACGTACACCTTGATCGACTTTTCCTTGACCTATGCCAGTTGGAACCATTGCCCCAGGCCGGACCTGTTAGGTCAGTTCCTCTCCAGTGGCCAAGCAAGATAGCATCAGGGCTCAGCCGGCCATAAACCTCCTCATTGCGCACACACCTGCCGTATCTTGCTCACATCTGTCTTTACTCTTTTGCTTCACTTATTTTATGATGGGGAGGTGCCTGTTTTTATTGGGGGTCCACTGATATCTGATGAAATGTTGGGCCTTGCCGGGTGATTTGTTATGGGCAGCACGACATGAAATATGGACATGTCATCATGACTCTGCCTTTCTTTTGTCTAAGAAGTTATGTCAATGATCTACCGTAAAACCAGGTATGTTTGCCTGAAGCTTAATATTCTGAATAAGAAGAGAAGCCTGATTTTGTAAATTGCAACAGTCTCCTGAGAACATACTCCCTGTGTGTTGTACTTCCAGGACGCTTGTTACCTTGGTTGCAACCAATAAATCGATCCTTGACTTCACCTAGAAGACTCTGAGTTTCTGTGGTCTGAATCAGGAAAAGGACTCGAGGTCTTTGGGTGTATATTCCCTGACACCGCTGGGTTACCGGTTAAGTACCGGTTCTGAAAAACCCAGTACCTCACGGGTTAAAGAGGTGGGGGCCTAGCGCTTATTCTTAGAAGCAGCCTTAAATCTAATTTCTAAGATATCCCTGAAGTCCTAGACTGTGAGGTCTAGCCTTTAAGACTGCACTAACTACCCATCACTCCTTTAATAGCATATTACTCTACCGTTCTCCTGGGACTAAAGCATCATTTACCGACAATATCAGCCATCTCTTGGACCAGAATTTCGATCTCCCAAACTTTTCCATTTTAGGGGACTTCAATTTTCATACTGAAAACTCTATGGACTCGGAGTTAGGAATTCTTCTAGATCAAATGATCAGTGCTGGCCTTACCCAGATATCTGGGTGTGGTGGCTCAGTGGACTAATGCGTCCACTGCAGGGGCCTGTGTTCAACTTCATGGTCCCGAGTTCAAATCCCTGCAGGTCCAATCAACCTTTTATCCATCTGAGATTGATAAAATGAGTACCCTTGAGTTGGGTAAATATAAGCATCTGTTATTCAGCCCCAAGATTTCTCTAGGTGAACATGCGCTTTACAAATACTTATGTGCTGTTATAGTCCAGAGCCCTACCCTGTCTCAATGGAATCTTTACCGACAATACCAACTTAAAATGGCTGAACTCGCTGCTGTTAGCCTGGCTGGACCATAATACCATTATGTTCAAAATAAAAGGCCTGTTCAATCCCCCCTCCAAGTAGTCTGACAAAACTATTCCCAGCCACCCTTGGAACAGGATTAGGGTCGACCAACTCAATATTTTCTTCAGCCAGTCGATGCCCGATGTTTCCTTACATCTTGACCTTGCTGTTTCAAATTACCACTCCTAGTGTGAGTCCACAATAAAGGAACAAGCCCCAATAAATAATCATCATCAAGCCACATCTTCCCAACCTGAATCATGGTTTATTGACACACTAAGATCCCAGAAACAAATATGCCTAAGGCTTGAAAAGAAATGGAGGGTAGACTACAATGCGGATGACAAAGACAAATACAAAGCTTCCATACAAATGTATAAAAAGATGATTCTGCCGGAAAAAACGTAATACTACATTGAAAAAATGAAAGCTGCTAAAGGCTGTCCCAAAGAATTATTCACCACAGTTAAAAAACGTATCTACAGTTGCAGAAAAACAAAGTCTCATGACAAGCCAACAATCCTGCAACTCCTATGCATATTTACTTTCAAGATAAGGTGAAATCTGTCCATGACAGTATTGTACTAAACGGCAATCATTCAGCTCTGGCCTCCAATTAGCTGCCAAGTGTACCCAAACGTGCAATTCTTAAGGAAGATCCTGCCACTACAATCAGGAATACCCCCTCGACCTTCTCCACATTGACAAAAGATCAGATTCTTAAACTATTAACCCTACTCGAATCTGGTTCACCACGGGATCTCTGCTCCTCAAAAATCTCACTTATGACCTCAGAGATCATAGTTACCTATCATACCCTGCTGTTCAACAGGATGTTCACATCCGTATTCCTCCCTAATAGTTGGAAGAAAGCCTCAATACTCCCACTTTTTAAAAAGCCCAGCATGGACATTGGGATTTTCTTAGTTATAGACCGATTTATAGACTACCATTTCCATCTAAGGTGGTGGAGAAAGCCATTAGTACGGAACTGACCATCTTCATCACAAAAACACAATCTTAGATCCATCTCAATTTGACGTTCACGATCATCAGAGCACAGAATTCACCCTTCTCATTGCCACAGAGGAACTCAGACAAACATTGGACAATTGGGGAAATGTGGCCCTGATCTTATTGGATAAATCGACCCCATTTGATATGGTCGACCACAAACTCCTTGTCAACAGTCTTGCCTCATTCGGAATTAAAAATAAAGCATTAACCTTACAAATCTCCTTGCTCACTGACCAAATTCAATTGATGGCCTTGGGTGACTATGCCTCACCCTAATTTCGTTTCCCTATGGAGTTCCCAAAGGATCATAATTTTCCTTGGTGTCATAAGCTGATGACACGCAAATAATTGTATCAGTAGCCAGCACACCAAACTCAACAGCTGTCAGGCTCCATGATTGTATGATCCACATTGGCAAATGGATGCTGGACAATTGTTTAAACCTGAACTCTTAAAAAACAGAGGTTTTACTTTTTTGGCAACAATCCCTCCATGTGGACGGCCAATTGATGGCTAAACCAACTTGGCCCCCCTCCTATTCCAACTAAAGAAGCAAAAACTCTAGGACTGATATTTAATACCAGGTTCTCTTTTGAAGGACAGATCAATCATATCACATCCACCTCCTTCTTAATACTCAAAATTCTAAGGAAGGTCCTCCGCTTCATTTCCCCTGACCTTCAGAAAACGGTGGACTCCGCACTTATCTCATCAGGACTTGACTACTGCAATGTACTTTTACCAGCACCCAGAACAGAAATGTAGTCTAAACAAGTTGCAGGTCTCGCATTATTCCACAACCCGACTACTTCTGGGCATTTCCAGATATAAGTTGTATCGTAGGCTCTGGTGCAATTACACACTTTAGCAGAAACATGTCAACCCTTTATAACACGGTGAAGGGAGATTAATGTCCCATATAACCGACCACTTCTTTTAACTACCATACCTTTGATCCCTGAATATACATTGGCTATGGACAAGGGTAATGGTTTTTAAAACACTTTTCACTCCCCCCACGGCCATCACTTAGATTTAGAAGTGCATCCCTGTCTCCAGGTGTATGTCCGTCCTCCATCAAACCAAGTTTTTAGAGGGCGAGGACAGCCGATGATGAAGCATGACACCGGGCGGTGTGTGAGGCCAGTCCGTAACTTTTTATGAGATGCCCCCATTAGCGATGCATCTAGCCCTAACTCTGTAGTTACCTTTAGGAACACAATCTAGGGGCAGTCTTCTTTTGTGGATTCATTCACAACTACACTACTGCCAATAGCAAAACAAATTCTGTTTAAGCACCCTTTGCATAGCGTTCATGTCCCTGCATGGTCAGGGTCCCAGTCAGCTATCTGACTATCTTAGACCATACACCCCCCCTAAGTTCCCTTAGGTGGGCTGCCAGTGGAAATCTAGTTGTTCCAATATTTTAAAAAGTGAGATGGGGTGGCAGGAGCTTCGTCACTACCACAGTCATGCTCTGGGATTCCTTTCCCTTAATTCTAAAGAAAGAATTAAATCTGCTAAGATTCAGGAAAGGCCTGAAAACTTGGCTTTTTATTCAATAGCCCACACTCTCATTGCCACTGACTGTCCAACGCTGTTTCTCAGGAAGTAGCGCCTAGACAACCCAGAGTATTAGTTGCACTCTATAAATCTTCATTTCATTTAAATATTAATCTACATTTTTTATTTTAGTATTTAGTGGTCAGGCACTAAGTAACATGAATATGGAAGACTGTGTACAAATACTGATCAGTCAGCCATGTCGCCATAGTTCCCAGAATGCACCTATGCAGTCATCATTGAAAATTGAAAGACGAAGCTTAAATATGTCCTTTGGTTTGCATACATAAGGGTGAATTATTCCCAGGCAATGCAAACAGTTTGCAATTTATTGAGTGTCAGTAATGTCACTTGTGATAGAAATGTGCAGTGTATTGGGGTGGCTGTAGTGGAACGTGTCTACAGTTGATTACGCAAAACATATGTGGGAATTGTGCATTGCCATTGCCTGTTATGAAGAGAGCGCAGCACAGTAGTGCACTGCTTCACATGGTTGTGAAGGCAGCACAGGACATGCAGCTGGCATTTAGATTTATTATGCTGAGAGATGCCACCTTAAAAATCATCCAGTTGGCACGGTATACAGTGCTGCAAGTTATGGGCTAGGATGGCATTTGAACAAGCAGCTTGTAATATGAATTATGTCTTCCATTCCTCGACCACTTAGGTCTTCAGCCTTTTCTGTAATAAGAGCCATTTCTAGTTAATGAACTGGGCTACTAAATACTCTTAATGTTGTAATGGTGATCCTATCAGACAGGTTTATTTTAGTGGCCTCCATATGCAAGTTTACCAGCACTGAAGACCTCTGTGTACCAGACAGCGTCGACAGCAGTAATGTAAACAATTATTTGTTAATTTAGAATGGATTTACATGAGTAATACAGTATAGCTAAAAATTCCCCAGGCATGAAAGCAATAATACTAGTAATAAGTGCTCCGGTGCTACATTGTTTATTACTCAAATATCAGCTTTGAATATATTTTATAAATTAAAAATAAATAGCCAAACATCAGCTTGTGCGTTCTGAAAATATATACATTTAATCTCAAATACACATTTTCAAATGTTGTTGTACCTATAATAATTCAGCCAACAAATCTTCAAAAATAATGGGTGGGGCTGCACAAAGAATAGCTACTTACAGGTAGCTGGAGAGCTACAGTCAGTGGTGGCTCCTCGAGGAAGTGCTGGGGGGCTGTGGGGCGGGGCGGGGGAGGTGCCACCCAATCGGCGATGCAGCACGGCAATGTAATTTGTTTTATTTATTTATTTATCTACTTAACTTGGTTCGGCCATATGCTGGAGTTTCCTACCCTGCCCCTCTCCTGCCCGCCCTGTAGCTCATGAGCGGCTCGTTGGAGAAGCCTGCTGTGACCAGTGTCTTAGAATTCACCTTTCCACCTGCTGTTCACGCTTGGAAGCCTCTAATATTCTAGCTGAGGTGGTGTGCCTACACCCCAGCAGTGGCAGTTACCCTGCTGAGCTGTTTGAGCTGCCATTCAGTGAACTTGCAGAGGCGTTGAGCAGTCAGTGAAGCAGCGTCATGAGATAACATATTGGAAGGGCAATTCATCAAGCACATAATGAAAATTCCTCAATGGCAAATGTTTCAGTTTGTAGAACTTGCCATAGAAAGATATAACAAATTATATAAAGCCGAACATTTATTTGTTTTTTTTTTATAAAAAAATAAAGATATTTGATTTTTCCAATGGTGATTGATGGCGATAAACCAAAAACCTGATCACCTGTAACCGAGATAACTACTTATGCAACAGGCTTCAGTATCCAAGTGTGGTTAAGTGCTTCTGGAGACTCGAGGCAGGAACCTCTCTTCTTTGGAAAAGGCCATTAATGGGTCCCGCATGACACAGCCATCAATTCTTTAGTAACAGATATACATGCTGCTTCCATTATAACTTCCACTGGAAGGAGGACTCTGTCTGACATTGTAGTAACTTTGCGTTTTGCTGATTTTGACTACATCGGAGGATTAAAAACAACTGATATTGCCTAAAACCGAAATATCTACAGTACATTCTTTTAACTTTTAGAACTTCACATGCTAGTTAAATAACTAAAATCTAACAAAAACATCTGCATTGTTTCTTTTCACTTGAATATTTCCCAGTGTGTTTAAATGTGCTTTGTAAGCACCGCTGAAGTGACAAGTTAACATTGATCTGCCCTTTCTTCCACATCATAGGGACGTATTCAATAATGCATGCCCCCAAGTGATTTACCCCTCTTAACTATTGTATTCCCAGACCATTAGCCAAATATAGCAACGCCAGCATCTTCAACCCCTGGAAACCGACTGGCTTCCGTTTAATTAAATTATCCCATTATGAAATGCAGATAATTAGATTAAGTTTAAATATTTATCAGGCACTTATTTGCACTAGGGAGATTATCAATTATGCATTATGCATAGGAGTGCTAAACATTGTCCAACCCATCACCTTTTCTGTAAAGAAAAAGTGCCAGATATTAAGTTTCATTTATGCACATGTCAGATCACTACAGGAAGTCTAAACTAAGACCCTTATGGCCCATCTGCGTCTATGTTTCACTTGCATTTGTAAGTGAATCGCAAACAATTAAAAATATGGCATTTAATGAGGGTGTAATACATTCTTTACCAAAATGGTTTTATTACCTATGTTTTCTTCGCTTTAAAAATTTGATCAACATTGCATCCACTGTAAGCAAATACAATTTTCTATATTTTGCAAAATCCTTGCTTCTGTATTTTATTTCTAATTATGCCAAGCGCCTTAAATGGAATGACGGTGTAAATCCCAAGCGATAGCGCTGTAATGTCCTTTGCAGCGACTGGAGCTTGGAGTCTTCGAGGAAGGTGGGCCTCTTCCCCTCACAGATGTGATGCTAGAGGGGAAGTCAGAAGAGTCTCAATCTTGCGCTCTAAATGGTGTAACTGAGGTCAGGCTGTCAGGGGGATGTGGGGCTTCTATACGTTTATTTATAATAAGAACCATTATTTTAGCGTTTTATTAATTAGTAATTTCATTACTCTTTGGATATTTGCAATGAAATGTTACATTCTTAGATATTTTTACTATTTTTACGATAAACCTATCTTCAATTGTTTTAATTCCAAATATAAATTAAGTATAGAATAATTATTTAAAATAAAGTTATTGCTAATTTAATGAAGACATTGCACGTTACTTACCCCCACCCTTTGCAATCCAGCATTATTGATGCACACGATTGCTACCTCATTCAACTTGCTCATCACAGTCCTAAGTAAATGTAAGCCGGCTCCTGCATGGAGCCTAAAAGTGACATTCTCCCTAAAATATACTCATTCCACATTTTTAGGTTTGACTCAACTGGACTTGCAGCATTCGAGTCATATTAAAGTCAAGAAAGAGAGCAAACTCCCTTCCCCCACCCCGTTGCAGGTCTTTGTGTCAGTCACATATTGAACAGCCACTTTCCTCTTCACAAGCATCTCACTGGAAAAATAAGTGATGTAAGTCTTACTAAGAAAAGGAGCACTCTTCTTTTCCTTTCATGTTTTATTGGCAGCAGATTTGCGCATCGGACCTCCTCCTCAAAACTTGCACATAACTCGTTCCCAATTGTTCACCTACGTAAGCCTAGGACCGGCTCTAATCGGGGGCCATGTCATGGTCATGTTTTTTGCCTATACCCAGGCATTGAAGAAGGATATACATTCATTTCAATTGAACATAAAGGGCCACTTCATATATCCAAACTACCCTGCCTGCAGCTCCTGTAGTAGTTTGGGAAAGAAACGGGGCCCCTGAATGTAGGATTAACTAACACTGTCAGGAAAATACAACTATGGAAAAAAAAGGAACACCTGGGCATGGTGGATTTCACTTAACACAGGCACATCAATTCCAGACATTCATCATGATAACATTAAGGTAAAAACAGCTTGTAACTTGGTGATATATATATTTAATTTATTTTTTCATTTTTTTAAATTGTACTCTTTTTTTTAATTAAAAAAATAAATCTCCCAGTATTGACAATTTTTTCTAAAACACACAAAATGTATTTATCTTTTTTTCTTATCGTTTGATACACATTTTTTTTTTAATTCAGTAAAACCAACTTTCTATTTATCAGGAAAATCAGAGATGTCTTCTTTTTTAATTCGATGTTATGATCAAAAACATTTACACAATATCTGTAATCAAATAATCCATATCTAAAACCATTGATCAGATTAATAATATGAGGAGACTGGCGGCTTGTTGTCAAACTACTCGCGTTTCAGCATAGGCCTTCATCAGGACTCTCTCTCAGTGATAGCTAAATGGAAAATAGACAACAGTATAGTCTGGAGTTAATATGCCTGTATGGATAAATATGTTGATATACTAAACTAACAGGTACCATTATTTATTATTATAGCATTATCATGCGTGGTGTATCACGCTGAACCAGTGTCAAAAGATATGAATGATAGCAGTGCTCAAAGAATTAAAAGTGAAGGCCATTCAAAATGGCCCAAGAATAAAACCAAAGGTCCCAATATGAAAAACCAGGAAAGGGGAGATAGCCATCTAATTAGTGGTAGCTTGGAAAAAAGAGAATAGCACTCTTTAAACACCCTAACAACCTATTACCAGTTGAAGAAAGTGTTTCTTATAGACTGTGTCCTGTTCTGAGCTACAAGGACATAACACGCTGCAGAGGCCTCCATGCATGGGCCCAGATGACCTGCTTCTTGGATCTGCAATTGGATCTGCCTGAGCCCTGATGGGCTCTGCTGGAGAGATTTCCTGATCCTAAGAGGTGCTCCTCAGGGCCTGGACCATTGGTGTGACATCATTTGAGCTACTCTCCAAAGAAAAGGAGAAATACTGAAGTTTTGGGCTCCTTGCGACAGCAAACAGGCCTGTTCACACTGAGATTTTGCTCAGAAACAATACTCATATAACCCATCATAAATCCCCCCCACCCACACTAGGCAGTAGAACCTAGAAATCCCAATAAGACTCAGAAGACGAAAAATAAAACAACAACTAGTGAATCATGGAGTATTTTACTGGGAGCAGGCAACACTTTGGCAATCAAAGCCCTAAGTGAAAACCTGATATGTAATGACTACATACCTATAGGGTTACAGAGGGAAAAGGTCATTTTGAGATGCAAATAAGGTTGATCAGGAATGGAAGCAATAAGCCAGCGGTCAGAAGAAAAAGTAGATGGCAGTGCCTGTAGAGGAGACTGGGAGCAGATGAAGAGGTCCACACTGGCATAGACGTGGAGGTCCAGAGGTGAGCACTCTGCAGTGGTATGGGTTTAAGAGGATTTATTGATGCTCAATTGTTTGCAGAAGGCCAGGACTTCTGCCAGAGTGTCAAAAATTGGGCTTTGCTGTCCACAACCACCAAGAGTCTCGCTAGATACAACGTACCATATTTACACCCCTGCTTGCGGAGCACAGTCTTTGTTTTGTTGAAGTGTGAAGTCTGGGTAAATGGAGATTGTGGCCTCCTGATATTGCAATGGGCCTTGCTCGTTGGCCAGCTGGAGTACAGTTTCCTGGCCACTGTAATTGAGTAAGCAAGCTACAATGGGGCATGGTGGGGTCTAGCAATCTTTGGGCCCTCTCTACCGCAAACATGGAGGTGAAGTGTTGGGTGCCAAAAAAGTCAGTGAGCAACTTCTTCACAAAGTGGTCAGGGCACCCCATGTCTGTGGACTTCACAAGGCCCACTATGTGAATATTTTGTTCCTGAGTGACCATGAGGTCCTCATTTTTAATAGCCATCGCCTTCAAGAGTCTTCTGTCTTTTCAAGCCATCGATTCATGAAAGTTACACCATTCTCGAGACCAGAATCATATTCCTTTGCTATGTCAAGGCAGGTGCCATGGCACTCCAAGCGTCTCCACAAATGGTCCAGAGATGCAGCCAGGGTGTCAAAGCGGGCATCAGTGGTACAAAATCCTGCTTAGCTCTCTTCCATGATGGCAGCAGAACCCCCTTGTGGATCAGCGAGCTGAGATGCATTGTACCAGATCTCCTGGTTGCCTTGGTGTGGTCAAAGGTGAACTTGCGCTGTTTGGGGTCCCCATGACCCATGGTGAGCAGTCCGTGAGATGCACAAAAATAATGGCGGTAACAGGGGCTATGGGCATTGCACACATGGATGGAGTGGTTCCGGCGTAGGAGGCAAAGCCATCCCAGCCGCTTAGATTAGGGCCAAATTGCACCCAATCACACCGACGTCCACAGGATTGGGGTGCAACAATGAACAAATGTCGTAGAGGAGACCAATGAGGAGGAGATCAGAATCAGCCCAGCCCTGCAAACTCAGAGGCAATGCACAACAGGGGGGAGCTGCCCAATAGTGAGCATGACCCCAGGGTCAGCAGAGCAGCTGGAGTGCAGGCTGGTGGTCCCAGCGCAAGGAACCAGCCGCTAGTGATGGAAGTGAGGCAGGGGGCTCAGCCGGGTGGTGAAGAACTTCTCCCCAGCAGCTTAACTGTAGCACAGCAGCAGGTATAATGGGTCCAGAGGGCTCTAAGAAAGGCTTCAGGGGGGCAATCCATGTACTTAAAGGAAGGGGGTCTTCTGAGCAGTCACTGCCCATGTAGATAAGTGAGGGTCCAGCCATTTGGCAGTTCTAGGCGGGTCAGGCAGGATGATGATAGTCTCCAAGGGGGGACGTGGCTTAAGCGCCAATGTAAACAGAAGCGGATCTTGGAGCTCCTCCGGGGCCGACCTCCGTAGCAACTGATCCGGAGCAATAATTTGGGCCCCCGGCGCCGAAATCCGTGGCGGAACACCTGGTGCCCGTTTTGAGGGGTGATTGGGATGTTTCAGAGAGCGGCTGAGGAGCGGAACGAGTTTTTCCTGCAGAGCAGCAATCCGCCGAGCTGAGACCTAAAATGGCGGCCCCGCTCGGCAGGACAGTCGCCTGACTGAGAGGATGGCTGCTGTGGACTGTGGGTATCCTGAGAGCGTCCCTGCCTGCAAGCGACACTGCCTGGGAGGAGGACGTGACTTAACTGGACATCCGCAGTGAGGAGGCATCGAGGGGCAGCGGGAGTGGGCAGATATCTCCTGGCTAGCCTGCAGTGGATGGCTGACTTCAAGATGGTGGTGCCCGAGACACGGTCTGCGCCGCGATGAGGCCTCCTAAGTTTGAATCCTGCCATCACTTGAGCTATATATGAGAGGGATATTTGGCCCGAGCTGCTGAGCGGGCGACCGCCTGTGGTATTACTGGAGTGGAGTGGAGGGCTGGCCCGGCGAGCGGTACTAAGGTTACCTGGGAGTGCTTGAAACCTAGGTTGAAGTAGGAGCGCAAAGTGCGCCAAAAGCTGAGGGACCGACGAGACGGTCCTGGTTGGAGTGACACTGCCTGGCATAAGATAGGGCAACTACGGCGTGGGCACTCGATAACTGGAGGCAACCACTGCGAGCTGAGTGGACTACCATAGGGGGCTGCCCATAGGGATTGAGCAGGTGGCCCTGAGCTCATCTGGACACTGAAAAGAGTGGAGGAGGGGATTGATGTCGACATGTGAACAGCCATACTGAGGGTTGAGCTGCTGCTGATGTGGACGGCCTGCGATTTGGAGCGGAATGGACTGGTACTATTGGCCGATGAAGGGGCGAGAAGCACATCCCCTAGAAGCCTGGGGTGCACCTGGATGCTGCCGCTGGACATATACTGCGCCATCACCAAAGGCAAAGAGACCTGATTGCGGCTGCGGGGACGAAGCCGACCTTCCTCCATATTGATCAAAAACGGAGATAGGGGCTGTAGGGCTGGAGAGTCCGCTTCCAGTATATTTGAGGCACTTGGGGTGGCTGCTGGGAGTGCCTACGAAGAGGGTCTATCTAACCGGTGGACATTTGGCAAAGGCTGGGCAACAACACCTCCGCTGGAGTGAAGACACTATATCATCTGTCCGGGGAGGGTGGAGCTCATAGCCTCTCCTCTCACAGTCTACGTTTGATGTCCATGGGTCGCAAGATGGGCAGAGTGTCCAGGAAAAAGGGTTTTGAGGTCCTGCGGATGGAGTAATCCGAACAGCATACAGATGAAGGCGATTCTGCCACTGGGGGACGAGAGCCTGGAAAACCTGTAGACCCGACATTAGGGGATATAATGCAGGTGATCATAGCATCCCAGGAAGTGCTCGAGGCGCGGATGGATGCCATTGGATCGAATCTCACCCTGTTGAAGGATGACCCCCGGAAACTCAAAGAGAGAGTAGTCACCAACAAAACCACCATAAAAGTGGTTGCCAGTCTGCGAGACTCTCTGAAAGAAGTGGTGAACAGGGTCAAAGTTTTGGTGATGAGGGCCGAGGACAGTGAAGGGTGCTCAAGGCGTAATAATCTCCGCATCGTAGGCGTACCAGAGCGCGAAGAGGGAGCTGATGCGGTACAGTTCTTGGAAGCCTGGCTTAAAACGGTGGTGGCCCCGGAGAGCCTATCCCCCTTCCTCGCACTGGTCCCGACGTGTCCGCCTAAACCTGGAGCTCCGCCCCGTCCTTTTGTGGTGAGACTGCTGCATTATAGGGATAGAGACTTCATATTGCAGAAAGCCCGGGAGCACCTGAATCTGCAAATTGGGAATAGTAGGGTGATGATATTCCCTGACTACACTCGGGAGGTACAGCGGCAGAGGACCTCCTTCTTGGCTGTCAAGCGAAAGTTGCGCCAGCTTCACCTCTCGTATGCCATGCTATTCCCAGCCCGACTTAGAGTGGCTGTAGGCTCAGAAACACACTTCTTTCTCACCCCGCAGGCTGCATGGGACTGGTTGGAAGCCCGTGCGGGCACTGGAGCAAGCTCGCCGCGGGCGACTTCTCCTCAGAATCGGTTGTCCACCTCGTCACCGTTACAGAGACCCATCTCCCCTGCTGATCGACGACAGGAACGGGACAGAGCGGTCCTGGCAGTAGCAGCCATTAGTCAAGGTGAAGTCAGCCAGAATGGTACTGACATGGACAAGGAGAGCGCAGGGATGGAGAATTCGGGAACGAGCAGTGTGCTGGGACTCTCTGATGTGGACCTACCGGACGTTACACCACAGACAGCTGATGGACTATTTGGGTGATCGGCATGAGGAGGGTACGCAGTACTAGATGGTAGGCTACCGGTGGTGACCCCGGGGTCCGGAATCCCGACCGACGCACTGAGAGGGAACATACAAGAGACAGGGGGACCCATTGGGTGAATTAGCTCCCTCGGGGGTCCGGGGGGGGGGTTCTGGCACCAATGAAGGCGAGCGAGCCACACACCACCTTTTTCCTTTGGTTCTTTGTATGATTGACTTTGTTTGGATGGGGGCCTGTTTTCGTGTACCTGTCCTGGGGAGTGGAAGTTGGGTAAAGTTCACAGTTGGGGATGAATGGGTAGGGGTTAGACATGTCGCTATGGGGGCTCTTTGGGGGCAGGGCTTAGACTCTTGCAGCCATGGGTACCTCCGTAGGAATCAAAATTATGTCCTGGAATGTTAGGGGGATGCACACTATGGGCCGGCGACACAAAATACATGCCTACCTGGTACGCAGAGGAGTGCAAATTGCATTACTTCAAGAAACCCACCTAATGAAGACAGAGGGGGCAGCGTTACAACGCCATTGGAGGGGGCAGGTGTTTCATACTACATATTCGGCCTTTGCGAGAGGGATCTTGGTGTGGGTGCGGGCATGGGTGCCATTCCAATGTATCCGACAGATTATCGATAACCGAAGGCTGATACACAGTAGTGGTAGGGCGTCTGGATGGGCGGGATATCATGATAGGAAGCATATATGCCCTTAATATTGAACAACCTGCTTTCTTTGCTCAATTATCGCAGAAACTGGCAACAGTCTTGACGGGCCCTGTACTCCTGGGAGGTGATTTCAATTGTGTTACTGACGTTGACCTAGACTGTTCTCATCCACCGCTCCCTGACGCTCCCGTACGTAAGAACGCAGAAGCACGACGGGACTGGCAATGACACTGGGGATTGACGGACACTTGGCGGGCTCATCACCCGGGGGAGCTGGACTATTCTTATTTCTCAGCTCTACATGAACTGCATGTACGATTAGATTCCATCCTATGCACCTCAGATGTGCATATGACGGTCATGGTGAGTGAGTACTTGGCCAGGACGACATCTGATCATAATCCGTTACTGGTGTCCTTGCACTGGGTTAGAATTTGGTCGACTATCCCCAGCTGGCGTCTACGCCCGGAAACACTGGAAGACCAGGTCTTCAGAACCACCATAGGCACTGCTATAGAGGAGTACTTTCAGAACAACACTAACACGTCCACTAGTTTACAGAATGAATGGGATGCATTTAAAGTAGTGATATGAGGTAGGTGCATCGGGAGGCGGTGGTGGTTTATAAAATCTTGCTGAATGATGTACAGAAGACAGAACAACGACTCAGGGACATAGAGAGAGAAAGGCCCGGCCGAGAGGATAGGCAAGGAGATCTTGTAGTGGCACGGGAGGAGTTGTCGGCACAGGTGGAGCGATTAAGGTGTTTTGGTTATAGGGCATACATAACACGGGCACACGCAGTGCGGGACAAATCTGGGGCACTGTTGGCCTGGCTGGCCAACCCAGCGCGCAGGGGGATGCCGATTCTAGAGCTGTGCGGCGAAGGGAACACAACATATTATGGGCAACAGGCTATCAACACGCAGTTTCTGACATACTACACTGCACTGTACCATAGTCAGCTATATTCCAGAGCTTTGGAGGAGGAGGGATTCCTGGACATTGAACTGCAGCAGGTTGAGGTGGAAGATGCAGAGGTCCTCGGTACGGCAGTGGAGCTGGGAGAGATTAGAGGAGCCATCAAGGGAATGGTTTGGAACAAAACTCCTGGCACTGATGGGCTGCCAGTAGAGTTGTATTCCACGTATGTGGACTTGTTGGCCCGCCAGTTGTTGGCCCTTTATAACTGATCAAAGCAGGATGGTTACCTGCCTAGCTCAACTAGAGAAGCAGTAATAATACTGCTCCTCAAGCTGGATAAACCACCATGGGATCGCACTGCCTATCGCCCTCTAGCGATGCTTAACCTCGATTATAAGATCTTAAGCAGTATTTTAGCCAGTCGACTAATGGTCCATATGACTGCACTTGTACATGGAGACCAGGCCGGGTTTATTCCTTCCCAAAACACGGCCATGAATATAAGAAGGCTGTGTCAACTGTTACATGGCTCGGTTGATGAGGAGGGGGAGGCGTGCATACTATCGATTGATATTGAAAAGGCCTTCAATAGTCTTGAGTGGCCATATTTGTTCAGGGTACTGCGGGCATTTGGACTGGTCGAGGGTTTTGTGGCGTGGACGCAGATTCTATATAACCGTTCGACGGGCAGGGTACGAGGCATGATTTCAGAGGCCTGCAGCGTAGGCAGGGGGACGAGGCAGGGTTGCCCCTTGACTCCCCTCCTGTTCGCGCTGGCAATAGAACCACTGGCTGTCCATGCACAATCGGGGCGGTATTACAGGGGTTTGGATGGGATGGGTCAGCCACACTACATTGCCCTGTACGCTGACGACCTTTTAAAGTTCCTCACCAATGCTGGTGGGGAGTTAAAGGGGGCCCGGGATTTGCTAGCTAGGTTGGGACGGATGGCGGGGCTCCCAGTCAACTGGAATACGACGTGCCTTTTTCCGGTCTGCGAGGGTAGAGCTGAACCACCAGAAGTTCTGGATGTGCGATGGGAGAGCAGCTGCTTGCCTTATTTAAGTGTCAGAATTTATCATGAGCCGTCTGACTTGCTTGAAGGCAATGTAGGTCGGGCATTGAAAGCTACCAGGAGCAACTTTGATTTTTGGGGAATCTGCCTCTGTCAGTAGCGGGGAGGGTGGCGCTGCTAAAGATGTTGACCCTGCCTTGCCTCCTTTACTATTTTAGCTCACTGCCAATATGGATACCTGGTAAATATTTCACCCAACTAAACACCATGACTACGGGTTTTCTATGGGGCTCTGGGAGGCGTAGAGTGGCGCTTAATACCATGATGTGCCCTAGGCAGGAGGGAGGGTTAGCAGCCCCTGACTTTGAGGCATATTATCACGCGACCCAATTTCAATGGGTCACGCAGTGGATGGCCGGGAGGCTGCCGGTGGAAGAGGACCAAAGGGATAAAGACCCAGACCTCCGCCGTCTTTCTCGAATTCTTCTCCAGCTGCCTGTGCTCGAGAGGGAGGTTCCGAGGGATCTGTGGGTGGTGCGTCAATGCTGGAACCGCGCCATTAGGAGAAATAAGGTAGGCCCTGCGTATGCACCTGAGATTCCATTATGGTTCTGTGAGGTGTTGCCGCATGGAGGAGATTGGCGACGGTTGAGGGACTGGGAAGACCTGGGGATCTCCAATATTGGCGACCTTTATTAGGTCGGTACGCTTCGCCCTTTCAGGACCTCATGGAAAGGTATGAAATGCCTAAACAAGACTTCCTCTTACACGCGGCATTGATGGCATCCATTCGAAAACACTGGAGGAAGGGGATGGAGGACCTTTCCCCCTTGTCAGTAAGTGGTCTCCTCAGCAGGAAAAGTTAAGGTGGTTACCTGTCTGTATAGGCGCCTTACGCAGGGATTCCGAACTTCTTTCGAGGGGCTGCGCCTTAAATGGGAAGCGGATCTGGGGCACCTATAGAGGAAAAGCCTTGGGAAATGCTGTTGGAACGGGCATGGAAATGCTCTAGAAATGCTAGATTTCAACTTATACTGTTCTATGTGTTCCATCGATCGGATCTCACACCTCACAAAATTGACAAGTTTTTCGGATCTTGTACAGCCTGCACATGCTGTAAACTAGAAAATGCCACATTTATACACATGCTCTGGGAGCGTCCACTATTACACGGGTTTTGGGGGCGGTCGTGACCAAATTCAATGAGGTAATCGACAGGGATATTCAGCAGTCCCCATGTTACTGCCTGCTACACTGGTTCCCACACACGGCCCGCAATAAGGTCACCAGTAAGTTTATGGATTTAGGATTAGTCCTGGCCAAAAGGGAGATTAATAGTCATTGGAAAGCGGTTACTGTACCTAGAGCTTCACGCTGGCTGTGGGAATTTCTAAAGTGATCTGACTGTGAGGGAATTTTTAGACTACAAATGGCTCAGAGAACCAATAATGACAAATTGTTAGCAGCGGCCAGGGCATGGGTAGCGATGGTCGACTTACTCAAGAGCCCGGATGATGACGGTGATTGACCCTCTGAAAAGGGGGACCAACACCTGTAACTGGGAACATGGCCTTTGGTGGACAGAGGGTGGGGGGTTGAGTAGTGAGATTGGCAGGAGTACATCCCCCTAAATGGATGCTTTCTTTCTGGTATGATGATTCCAATGAACCTGCAGGAATACATGAGGTGCAGTATTGTATGGTGCGGGGTAGAGTGACATGTCTGGCGGGGAGGGGGGTAGGGCTTGTGGGGAGGAGGGGGTTGGGGGTTGTTGTTTGTTAGTTAACTCATTGAATATAGAGATGAACCGGACTGTGTTCCAGCCTGGTGAGGAAAAGTTCGGACGACCTAACTGATATGGAAGGGGGCATCATCCTAGCACTGTTGGCTGGACGGACAGCTCCGAAGATGGGGATGGCGATGGGGGCCATGAAGAGGCAGAATTGAATGCGGGTACGGAAGATCATATGTACAAGATGTTAAAGTATGTATTCCTAATGCAATCTATAATATGAATGTAGTTGGTTGCGCAGCTAACGAGCAGGAATAAAATTTGTTTAAAAAAAGAAAAAAAGATGGTCTCCAAGCCAATGAGACAGGATGGACCACAGGAACCATGACACCTCTCCAGGACTGACCTCTGGAGCCAATACACTCCCTTCCCATAAGGCCCCAGCACGATGGAGAGGCAGGAGCCGATAGAGCCAAGGTGCCACCCAGGCATCAGGCTGCGAGGGTTCATGGGTGAGCCAAATGATGATGTGATTGGGCCAAAGCAACACAGAGCTGGGAGTCCCAGTCAGAATGCCTGGTACATAGCTGGAAGGCCCAGTGCACACTGCTGGGTCCAAGGTATGTGTGGCCATATTGATGAGAAGCTAGGAGGTGGAGAGGGCTAGCACTACACCCTAGAGGAGGTGGGAGGGGGTATGGATGGAGGGCTCCAGTGAGGCTCAGTGGCCTCTAGCCTCAGGATCACTTGCTTCCCCTGGGCCGCTGAGCTGAGGCTAGGCTTCCTGCACCCATCCTCAGGCTCTGGTGCTATGGCGGGGCTGCAGAGGACTGGATTAATCTCCGCTGGTGTTAGGAGAGCTGCATATTTAACCTCAGGCATAGCAGGATCATGGTGGATAGTAGCAGCACTCGGGATAAGGCCTGAGCTTCACTGCTGTGCGGCCATTACAGTCAACAGCATGACCACGCCCCTAGAATTGTGACTTCAAATCCAACTTTACCATTGTAGAGGATTTTAAATTATAATTCCTCAGACACCGAACCTGACTTTTCTGCCTGCTCCCACTCAAACGTTATCACTTATAAACTGTAATACAGTGACTCAATGTTTTTCTACAGGAGAGGTAGATCCCACATCCAACTTGGTAATTACACTACACCCTGGCCTGTGTGCTGTTTAGAGTCCTACTTTAGGGGTGACCCATATGCAATGAAAAGAGAGTTTTAGGCTTCATAATGGGATCATTTTGCAAAGTCAAATTGGCAGTTTAAAACTGCCATCAGGCTGCAATGGCAGGCCTGGAACATGTTTGAAGTGGCTACTTAAGTGGGGGCACAATAAGTGTGGCAGGTCCACTAGTTGCATTTAATTTACCAGACCTGGGTATATGCTCTATCACTTTACCAGTGACTTACAAGGTGACTAAAAGCAGCAGCGGTCCATGCAGGTAAGAGCTGTGGGGCCAGGTGGGGGTGATTTAGACAGACGATGATGAGGGGAAATTAATTATTTATTTAATTTTCCCTCGTGGTCGTCTGTGGAATCCCCCCCCACAACGACCCCACTGCCCGATCGCTCTTGCCTGCACGGACTGCTTCTGATTATAAGTGCCAGTCAGGTGTACGCTAATTTTACTATTTTGTGGGGGTGAGCACAAGCCTTTTAGCACTAGTTAGCAGTAGCAAAGTGCACATGCCAATTAAAACATAATCACAAAAAGTGGAAGGAGGAAGGTAAAACCTTTGAGGGAAGACAACCCTAAGACTGACATGTCTAACAACATTCTGCTGAGAGACTCCTGATTCTTAATCCCAATTAGATTAGGTGTTTGAAGACATTGTAGAAACATCATCTTTGTCAGCTAATGTTCAAGGAGTTAAAGGTTGTCAAACCACCACTGGTTCAAATGACCCCATTACAAAAGTACCTTTGGCACAATGTTGTATTTGAATATTCTGGACCACTACAATCTGGCAAATATGTGATGGTAGTGATACATAAATACCCAAGACTCCTAGATCTCCTCCACCAGTGCAAAAGTGCTAATGTCGGAGCTAGAAGAAATACTTGCAGAATGCGACATTCTGGAAGTCGTTAAGACAGATAATGGACCCCTGTTCATCAGGAATGACTGAATTTGCCAGAGACCAAGACTTCAAGCACCAAAAAAGAACTCTGATGGAATGGTGGAAAAATTCATGAAAACACTGTAAAAAGACCCTGTAACCAGAAACAAATGAACATCCACCACTTCAGCAAGGTCTCAACAGAGCAACACAGTGCAGAGGGCATATCTGAACATGCCTCACAGCATCACCAGCCAAATTCCAAGCACACTCATGTTTAGCCATGAACTTAAGACTTGAATACTAGTTAGAATCATCGATTCAATCATGAGTAACCATGAAAATCAAAGGCTGAGATATGGGCAAGGAATCAGGATGCGAATGGAAGATACAAATGTATGCAGACACTGCAAGGCGTGGTCATCCCACCAACATTAAGAAAGATGAATGGGTTCCAGTGAAACAACCACAAGTGCAAGCAATCAGACCCCATGCATGAGAAGGCATAACTCTGCATAACTGCAGGATAGAGACTATAGTCACGGCAAGGCTGGAAATAAACAACTAACTCGCAATATCTCACACTTCAAGCCCTCCGACCAACCAGCAATCAAAAGGATGGACTCACAGATGTTGACTGAGTCACTAGCGCCAGTCAACTGGCACCTCACAACCAGTGGCCCATTGAAACTGATCAGCTGAGACACCAATCAAATTCAAAGAAGCCAATCCAGCTAATCGAAGAAATGTATGAAAGTCAAGAACAGTGGAATTGTCCCTTAAGTAGGTCATGTAAAGCAATGAGTAAACAAAAGAGAGGACGTTCTGTAAAGGGGGGAGATGCCACGTCACTGAACAATAAACTCCGTGCTGCGTAACCTATTAGAGGTCAGCAGCCTACCGGCTCATCAAACCTTACTGCCTGTGCAATATGCCTTGACAAGAAGTAGGGGTAAAAGGGCAATGCAGGGGCAGTAAGGAGATGAACACACTTGTTTTGGAGAGTAGCTCCACATTAGTAGGCCCTTCTACTTGAGGAGAGCATCAATAAAAGAATAGAAATCTCCATCCATCATTGATTACATCATACAACACCTAGGATCATTTTCTTGGGGGTAGGGGATAGGCACCATGCTTTTCTTGGCAGTTCTGAACAAAAAATGGTATATCAAAATATCTGGTTTAGAGAGCTACTTATACTATCTGCCTGATGTCCGTGTGGCCATGGGTCTAAGGTTTCTATTTCATTAGGATCGCTTCTACCCTAACCTAGGAAATGCAGTACCTGACACACTGTGGAACAGTTGTGTGAGGTTGGCAAAGGCCTTGCCTACAGGTCACAGGTCAAGATTTGTGCCATTGGAGTGAGGCCTGAACTCATCATGGGGATTTTAATGCATGGTCAGAAAGTCAGAGACATGAGGGCAAGAAATCCAGATTGCAATTGGTAGTTATATGATTTTTTCTAATGTTAAGCAGCAAATACCCACATCATTGGTTTTTGTCATGATATATGCAGTTTCTCATCCTTACCTGCATCCAGCAATTTGGTGTAGTAATGCGAATAGTCTGCATAGATAGGGTTGAGTTTCTTAAAGTGTAAAGAACAGCCCCAGGATAGTACCGTTGTAACCATTGCCAGCTTTTCAAAAGGGCAGGAAGTGCCTACTATATGGGGCGGCTCTAGGTTCATGGCGGACTTGGGCAGGGAGCGTAGGTAGGGGGCCCCCGAAAAGGGGGTCAGGGCGGGGCGGAGCCCCCCCAGAGCTCAGGAAGGTGTTTTAATAAAACAGCCAGAAAAAGTGTTAGATGCCAGTACCTGCGGCTGCTCAGAGTATCATTCTGCTCATGGATATCATCATTTTTTTGTTCTTGTTTATGGTCACCAGTGCCTGTTTTACCTAGTGCATCAGCAGTACTCTGGCCGGAGGATTCTCCATCTTTAGGTTTCCCTTGGGTGATAGAGTTCAGGATTACTCCTTCCTGTGACGCTACGAAAGCCTGCTGAGCCGCCTTTTTCTTTCGTTTCGAATAACCAGATTTGTGTACTCGAATTCTCTTCGTTTTGCTTGCAATGTTATATACGCCTGTACCAGCGGGCCAGCAGTGGGTAGGGAAAAAAAGAAGCCAATCAGGAACCAGGAGGAACGCAGGCACGGAGGCCAGTGAAGAGGGGGTGGGGGGTCAGGGTGTTTGGAAGTGGAACAGAGCCGAAGGCTGCCAAATCCCTGCCAGGGGCCGCCACGCAAATATGTATCCATCCTCATAGGATTATTACATTAAGGATATATATTGGCTTGGCCGCCCCTGGGGTTTGGCGACCCTGTGCAGGTGCACAGCTTGCACATGCCTAAGGCCACCCCTGCTGCTATGACTGCCGATTTTCCTTTGGGGTCTTCTCTGCCAACAAACAGGCCTGGGGCTTCTATTCCATTGAAGGGTATCACAGCAGGTACCATCTACTAAAAAAGTCTCCTCAGCTCCCTCTTCTGTATTATTATACCACAATATTCCCTGGCCCCTTAGCATTGCACCACTGTGTGTCAAGTGGTCACCCTCCCAGCCTGCTGTAGGAGTGGGCAGCTAACGGACTGCTTCTTGGAGTCCAAGCATGCTCATGCTCAGCGACTCTCACTATGAGTTCCATATAGCACAGTGTATGAAACCATGGCTGCACATGCAGCGTGGGTAGTTCCAGATGCAGCCCATCAGTAGCTTTATTCTGACTACAGCTCTGAGGTGCGTCACACAACCTGCTGCAGAACCATGGTCAAAAGCCAGGGATATCCTGATGTGGGTGAGATTTGTCTTGTGTACTGCTCTGAGTCATCCAATAAAATACTTCATGATCTATAAGAGGGATTTGCCAACCCCCAGTCCCTGGCCCCTAGGGATGATTTTATTGAAAAGAGTGTTTGGACCCTTATTTTAATTATTTTTCCAGTGGTATCTTTGTTCTATAAACGTTTATTTATTTTGTCTTCAGTGGGGTCCCTCTGGGGGTCCCTCACAGGTTCTAGGGGGCCTGGGTGTACCTACTCTGCCCCCTAAATATTATTTTTAGTTTGTTTTCTGGGGGCACAGGACTCAATACCCAAGACCTAATATGGATGTCAAACATCTTTGTGGCAGACAATTAGAACCTTTGATCTGCCATTCCACAGTACTACAGCGACATGATATATTTATAAATTCGGAACCTTAATTTCTCAAAAACTACTGGAAGGATTTACACCAAATCTCAAAAGGCTTGTTTTCTGGGTAAAGATCTAACTTCCTGACAAATTTGGTGTAATTCAGTTCAGCTGTAACTGTGTCTAAACTTCCTACGGGAAATTGCATTAGGAAAACACGTTTTGGGACTACCCTTTTTCTTGGTGCCTAGTTGACAGATCACCTCAACACTTTACAGGAAGTAGCTAAGATTGATGAACCTTGGTTTTGGAGCGTTTGAGTACATTCATACAAACGGTGCCAAAGTTATTAGCAAACCCCAAAACATTTTTTCAATAAAACTCCAGTCCTAACTATAAATACACAGTGCCACTGTGGAAATAATTTGCACCTTTAAGAACTAAGCATGCAAAGGTTGCTTTTAACAACAACGTTCTATGAATTGGGTTCTACAAAAGAATAATTTCCATTCTTCTTAAAGATGTCCACTAAATAGTTTATGTGAAATAGTTTCTCAGTAATAATAATATTCCAAAAAATAGTCTATAAAATCCCATATAATCCCTTTAAAAGATCACAGAGTAGCCAAGAATAAAATGCTAGAGCAGAACTGCCCTTGGTTTCCAGGGTGATGTCTCAAAGTTGTACACGCCTATCTATCTACCTCCTAATTGCCACTTCTTGAATTTAAACATAAAGAACTTTGATTTCAGAAAATACATCATTAAACCATGCAGGAGGAACTCGGTGCAGAAATTCATAAGCATTATAATGTTCAGAATTTTTTAAGGGGCAAGAAAATCTCCCCATTGCCCTCTAGTGAGATTTTCAAAATAGATAATGGGAATATATGTAAAATCTGCCTTGTGACTCCCTTCAAAGAAACTTTGGCTTAGCAAAAGAAGGTGCACATCACTTTTAGTATGATGCTACTCACCTCTTTTATGCTTCTCCTGTTTTACACGTTTGTCACAATCAAACTAAATATTTCTAAATACTATTTTTTTGCAGTTGTTTGTATTGTCTTCATGTTCAGCAGAGGCAGTATACTCCTGTGTTGATTGAGAAAACAATAAAAAACTTTAGGAATAATGAGCTATTGTGAATAATTTTTGATTTTTTTTTCTTTAGTAGCCCACAAAAACGAGTTATTTTTAGTACTGTATGTTGTTTAAATTCTAGGTTCCGATTTGCACACATAGTCCCAAAAGTGAAAATTTTCCTCAAGTGGTTTTTGATCTTGATTAAGGTAAACATGCACCT
This sequence comes from Lissotriton helveticus, assembly GCF_964261635.1. Classification (NCBI taxonomy): domain Eukaryota; kingdom Metazoa; phylum Chordata; class Amphibia; order Caudata; family Salamandridae; genus Lissotriton; species Lissotriton helveticus. The sequence continues at coordinate 561,169,029 of NC_136063.1, forward strand.
TGACATTGTTCCCCACATGGCCAAGATAGTACCACATGGAGAAATGTCCTTCCACGTCCCCTGTATATAAGGAACTGTAGCATCTTCCCCTGCCGGGATACAGGTAAATGATCACAACACACATGGAGCTCGGTAGTACACATCTTTATTTTTCAGAGTGTAACCGGTAACTGCCAGTAACACTTCATGAATTTTCTTACGCATACCCCATCACTTACATTGCTATTCTACTGAATCCATCAGGGACCATAGGGCTCTTGCTATCTCTAATACACATGCAAAAACAACAGTTGATGGACAGAATGCAGAACAATGTCATACATTCACCCCAGTACAGAGATCTGGGCCTAAATCCATCGTTTTTTTGCTCACCACACCACCCCAATTCAGACATGGCCATATGCAAATCAGCCTTGACCCTGAAACCTCATGGGAACAGTCCAGCCCGAACTGCCAAGCCATGTCTTCCTTGGACCGGAATCAAGCATCCTAAGACTGGTTTCTGGCTATCAGCCGTCTTCAGCCAGGATAGCTTGACTCCAGTGGTGTGGAGAGCACGGGACTCACGTCTGAGCCTACCCGTCCCACTCGGGGTGACAAATGCAAAAACAACAGTTGATGGACAGAATGCAGAACAATGTCATACATTCACCCCAGTACAGAGATCTGGGCCTAAATCCATTGTTTGTTTGCTCACCACACCACCCCAATTCAGACATGGCCATATGCAAATCAGCCTTGACCCTGTACCTCATGGGAACAGTCCAGCCCGAACTGCCAAGCCATGTCTTCCTTGGACCTGAATCAAGCATCCTAGGACCGGTTTCTGGCTATCAGCCGTCTTCAGCCAGGATAGCTTGACTCCAGTGGTGTGGAGAGCACGGGACTCACGTCTGAGCATACCCGTCCCACTCGGGGTGACAAATGCAAAAACAACAGTTGATGGACAGAATGCAGAACAATGTCGTACATTCACCCCAGTACAGAGATCTGGGCCTAAATCCATCGTTTTTTTGCTCACCACATCACCCCAATTCAGACATGGCCATATGCAAATCAGGCTTGACTCTGTACCTCATGGGAACAGTCCAGCCCGAACTGCCAAGCCATGTCTTCCTTGGACTGGAATCAAGCATCCTAGGACCAGTTTCTGGCTATCAGCCGTCTTCAGCCAGGATAGCTTGACTCCAGTGGTGTGGAGAGCACGGGACTCACGTCTGAGCATACCCGTCCCACTCGGGGTGACAAATGCAAAAACAACAGTTTTTGGACAGAATGCAGAACAATGTCATACATTCACCCCAGTACAGACATCTGGGCCTAAATCCATCATTTTTTTGATTCAGATGCTCCGTCCATCACCACCCCCTTTTGTACCACTTTTGGCCACCACAAGTGTGGCAGGGTATGCTCAGACGTGAGTCCCTTGCTCACTTTGCCACTGGATTCAAGCAAGCCGGGCTGAAGACGGCTGGAATGCCAGAAACTGGTCCTCAGAAGCTTGTTTCCGGTCCAGGGAAGACATGGCTTGGCAGTTCGGGCTGGACTGTTCCCATGAGGCACAGGGTCAGAATGATTTGCATATAGCCATGTCTGAACTGGGGTGCCAGAGTGGGCTAAAGAACGGTGATGGATTAAACCCAGATCTTTTGACTGGGTGTGAGTGTTTGATTGATTCAGATGCTCCGTCCATCACCACCCCGTTTTGTACCGCTTTTGGCCGCCATAAGTGTGGCAGGGTATGCTCAGACGTGAGTCCCTTGCTCACTTTGCCACTGGATTCAAGCAAGCCGGGCTGAAGACGGCTGGAATGCCAGAAACCGGTCCTCGAAAGCTTGTTTCCGGTCCAGGGAAGACATGGCTTGGCAGTTCGGGCTGGACTGTTCCCATGAGGCACAGGGTCAGACTGATTTGCATATAGCCATGTCTGAACTGGGGTGGCAGAGTGGGCTAAAGAACGGTGATGGATTAAACCCAGATCTTTTGACTGGGTGTGAGTGTTTGATTGATTCAGATGCTCCGTCCATCACCACCCCCTTTTGTACCGCTTTTGGCCACCATAAGTGTGGCAGGGTATGCTCAGACGTGAGTCCCTTGCTCACTTTGCCACTGGATTCAAGCAAGCCGGGCTGAAGACGGCTGGAATGCCAGAAACCGGTCCTCGGAAGCTTGTTTCCAGTCCAGGGAAGACATGGCTTGGCAGTTCAGGCTGGACTGTTCCCATGAGGCACAGGGTCAGACTGATTTGCATATAGCCATGTCTGAACTGGGGTGGCAGAGTGGGCTAAAGAGCGGTGATGGATTAAACCCAGATCTTTTTACTTGGTGTGAGTGTTTGATTGATTCAGATGCTCCGTCCATCACCACCCCCTTTTGTACCGCATCTCTAATACACATAGCACTACACATGACACTACATCTCCCCTCGTCAAATAAAAAGTACAAACAAAATACATATATACATCATAACTTCGTTGAGGTGCTTTCAGATCTCATTGCGTGAGGTTGAGAAGACATAGGAGAGGCATCCCCGGCAGGCACAGGTGACAGAGACACAGGTACAATCTTTTGGCTCTCCTAACAGCCAGATGGAAGGGCCTCACTCTGAACGTCTGAAGTCTTGTTTTGCCTATATACATGTGAACTTCAGTCCAGGGGAATTCCTTTTGCTTTCCTTTGACAGGGCTCAGTCGCCAAGATTTAGTGAGCCACCTTTCTCTTTAGTCTATCACTTTCTTTCTCATCAGTCTCTTGTGAATGAAATGCAGTATTACAATGTCGTTGAGCAATAGTATGAACGTCCTCATTCATGTGAAGTTGCATTTTCATTGTCTTAAATCTCCCTAGTACATGAAACAAGGATCAAAACTGATTCCTTATCTCATGAATTGTAGTTTACAGAAATCAGCCCTATGTCTGTAGCAGTGCTGAAACTTAGCAAACATGCACTCAATGAAGTGCCTTGCAGGACATGAATTGGTGCCTGTACATCCGCCTTTCTATGTTTCACAGTTGCTATAAATGAACCTTGACTTTGCAGTGATGTCAAAGCAGCCCACGTATACACTTTGGTTTTTGATGGCGGTAAACAGGGCACTGGAGACAGTTCATTGTACTTTTCTGCTGTAATATGTTTATCGACGTGCCACTGTCTATGATAAAAGGTATGGAGCACCCATTCTCCTTCAGTGTGATTTTCGGACAGTGTCCAAATGAATTTTGCACTTTCACATGTCAATCTTGCTTTGACCTGCATTCTTCCTTGCAAGAAGCTAAACCTATATGCGGCTGTTGTCCAGACATCAACATTGACATTGCACACCTATCTTTATCACTGTCGCTTGACAATGCGGGTGATACATTTTTAGACAATGAATTTGATGACATTTGGCATCGTTCAGTTTCTATTTGCCTCAACTAATGTTGCCGCTTGGCCTTGTAGGCCTGGTTGGACCATTTGTGGAACATTCTGCCAACCATTTTGTTTTTTGACGTGACGCACTTGATCTTTCCTTTGCTTTGCAAACCATCACAAAATGGTTCTCTTTCCTGCAGCCTTTGCATGTATGTCCAATGGCTGGACATTTACCTTCCTGTGGAAAGGAAAATCCAGATGGAAAACACAACTTCTTTTTCTTTGGAGACATTACTTTGTGGACTTCTACCTTGTGTTTCTGCTTACTTGTCACACTCAACACTAAATCATTTTGGGCTGTTTTGGCCTCCATGTTTGCAGCTTGTCTGCCAGCTCTTTCTTCTGCTTGAACAGCCATGGGTACTCGTTCTAATCTGAGTGTATCTTTCAGCATTCATCTGAACAAATCAGAGAGACAATCATCTATTACTCTGATATGCATGACCTCTTCATCGTTGAACTTGCAGTGCTTGATGAGCGAATTAAGTCTTTCTACAAACTCATTCATCATTTCACCAGCTTTCTACCTTTCTTGGTTAAAAATCTACCTAACATTTGCCATTAAGTTGTACTTGGTGTTTAACATCTCTTTGATTTGATAGCAGCATCATAACCTGTGGGACTTTCTGCTGTCAAGAGCGGAGCCGGCTCCAGCAGCATCTGCTGCCCACTGGGACAGGCACCTTCATTAAGCACTAGCTGTGTGCTAATATTTGGGCTGTGGTGCCTGCTCTCTGTGTTGTTGTGAGGCGCTGTCTTCCTCTTTGACGTTGAGTAGCAGCTTTTTTTGGAACGGGGTCTTTACCACTTTCCCCTCTTTGCATTGTACCTGGTTTCTACTGCCTTTATCATTTTTTTACATCCGAAATGTTTCCGCTTTTAGCGCTTCTTTGAACTCAGCTATCACTACTTTTAGTGCATCTCTGTACCTAGTGGTTGCTGCCTTGAGCGTTGTCGTACCGTAAGAACGATGGCTTGTGTTAGGCTGTGGTGCAGTATTTCCTGTCTTGACTTTACCAGCAAATTTCTAGTAGATGACAAACAAACTTTCTGTAAGTCCTTCACTTTCTTCACAGGCCGTGCACTGGCTGATTGCCGCTTTGTCTCCACATACGCCAACAGTTGATTTGTCAGTCAGACTGGGATACATATGTGGCACGCACATGTAGTTTGCAGGACCACAGCAAACTCATCAGGAGAGCACTCTCAGTTCCTCGAGTTGCTGGGTTTACGTAATCACTAACATTGTTGCCAGTTGTAGCATCCTCTTCAGCCTGGGTAAACGTAAAGGATCACACCACATCCTCATTCTTCAGACTCTAACCGATAACTGCCCATGCGATGTAATGAATTTTCCTAACTACACCCAATCGCTTATGTCACTAATCTATAAAGTCCATCAAGGACCAGAGTGATCCCACTATCTATAACACACACTACACTACAGAACTCTTGCAGTGAATATGCTCACTCACTCCAGAATTGTTTACCACTGAAAATGAGTGCAAATTTGTTTTGAAAAGCAATGGGGTATATCTGTGAATATGCACAAATGTAGAGGTTTGTGCATGCTCACCGTGCTCCTAAATACAACTCCTTTTTCTCTCCTGTGAATGCCCATTTTCTCACCGCTAACATCATACCTACAAGGACGTAAAAACTAATACTGAAAGAATTTAAATAATTTTAAAACTGTACAAAAAAATCTTTCAAATCATGTTTCTGTGATACATAATTTGTGAATTTCGACCCTATGTAAAACAATTGCAAATTGCATAATGCTGCTTTTCCTTTTATATACTATATGGTAGCTAAAAAAAGGTCATATGCGGGCAATTCTAGCTGAACATAATTGGGTCTGCTAAGTAGTGTTGTAGCTAATTTCAACAATTGCTTAACATCTGCCTACTTCATCCATTGGCAAAGCATGTTTACTGATTACGTGCAGGAAGCAGCAAAATGCCAAGATTGTGATGGACATGGACTGGTGCGAGCATGAACTCTGCAGAGATCATGTAAAGGTTATGATGTAACTTAAGGTCAGACAGGGGGATTTACTGAGCAGACACGAGATCAATAGCAGGGCCTAATCAATTTTATGCTAAGCTCGTAAAAGATTTACATCCGATTCCTTCGTCTATGTAAAGCAGGAACAGATTTGTCAGATTAAAACTTCCTAAACAATTGGTTATAAAAACCACCGTGCATAATTTTAACCATGAAATTTAACATTACGTCACAATGTCGGCTCAAAGTTCCTCCTTTATCAGTCACGAAATACAAAGAAGTTGCTAAAATGAGGATTGTTGCAAAACGTGAAAATGATGATGCCACCATACTGTTTCGTTATCCGTTATTCCTAGCATTACCCACTTTTTTATGTGGCGTTTGTCCTATGACAGCTTGAGACGTGACAGTCACTGACTCAACATATCATAAGAGGTTTATATTTTTCACAGTGATGACACCCTAAGAGGAAGAGGCCTGCAGGGCTCACTCTCTAAGTCCTCTGTAGTGAAGCGGGCGAACATTGGACTCCTGCATGCGGGTTGCGTGTGCTCAAAATTGTAACGCAAACCTATGAGGGTACATGGAAACATCAATAATAAGCATTGGCAACAGGGGAAGTTGTCTCTTTTCTGGTGTGCCTAGATGTATCCAATAAGGTTACACTCTCTCATCAAGACAGAAAACCAGCGCCCATTGACTGGGCCCTAAACTGGAGGGCCCATTCCCATGTTCTTGTAGGAAGACCTTCTGATTTCCGCACCTGAGAGGCGTCGTCCCATTGCTCTCAGAGCAGTTTAACAAGGAAAAATACAATGCTAATAACACATTGTTATTATTATTTGATTTTTTCTGCACAGAGTCAGGTTGGGCTGGTTCACAGGAGGAGTGGTATGGGCACTACTAAGTGCGTATGATGGTTTGGTCAGCTGTCTTGGGCCTGCCAAACTGTCATGCACACCTAGCATTTCCCCATCCAGCTGGATGGAGAACTGTCCTAAGGCTCCCAGGCACTGCCTGCGTGCCCAAACAGGCCGCGTAGACCAATCACAATGCTGCTGTCATGATTCTGACAACAAAGTCATGTTTGGCTTAAGGGAGTCTGGGAGCTTCCTGCTTCTGGGAGTCAGGAGTAAGAGAGAAGGACAGAGAAGAGGAAGCAGCCTTAACCAGGTAAGTGATTTTCTTTATCTCTCTCTCCCTTATTCTATCATCACCATTTCTATATCTATAATGCCACACCACATCTTCCTTTCTCACCTCCATACTTGCACCAGTCCCACTTCCATGTTCCATTCTTGCCGTGATCCTTCCCATTATTCTTCTCACAAAAGGGTGACCACTTCACTCGAGGTCATTCTGGACACTATCTCCATTCTTTAACTTTTTTGCGTCTTAACATGTTATCCCAAGTGTCCTTGCTCAGCTCTCCTCTTTCCTCTGCATCATCTATGTTGCTTCTTAACTCCACTTCTGTTCTTCAATTGCATCGTTCTCTTCTAATTTCCTGTTCACCTCCAAATGTACCTCTCTCATTATCATGCATTTGTTCCATGTTTCCTTTCACCTCTAGCTAGATTCTTCTATCTTTTTCACCATACATCTATATCTTATTCTCTCCTGTGCCTCTGTCACTCGTAGTTTCTCCTTTGTTTCACTTGGTTTTCCTCTTACTTCCAGATCTCTCATTCATTCCATCATACTATTTTTGGCATATCTCCAACTCTAACACATTGTTCCACTTACCTTTAGCTCAGCATGTTCCTTGTTCACCTCCACCTCATATAGTTACCCTCCAAGTGGCATATAGGAGCGGTTGAGCCAGAAAAATCTTAAAATAGAGCTCTGCTCCAACGACGCTACAGAGAACCCAAAATGGGAGATGAAAGTTATAAGATATCATATAATTTACTAGCACAAATTGCATTCTGAAATAAAATCGTAGATTCACAGCAAAGGGAAATTCACAAGTTTAATTCTGGCATATTTGCACTAACTAGAGACAGGAATAGTGCAGCCAATAACTTACAAAAATGAGACTCTGCATTACGTAAAACACATACTAAAATAATGTGGCTAGAAAAAACTGACACTGAACTATGCACCAAAAAAAAACTTGTGGAACACATGCAGACATGAATCCTAAGTCATCGGTTCGCAGCATTCCGTTCTAAAATAAGAGGTGGTCCATATGCGCAAAGGCAAGTGAAAACAGCTTAGACAAAAAGTCCACTTCCAATATCCTGCCTTACATACTTGAAAGAATTAGTGAGTGGAATGATTACAGAGAAAAAGGCCACTCAAGGAAAAAAGAGATCGGCAAAACCAACAGGTCTAACTTTCATTTTCAGTAATAAGACCATTTGCTTTGACAGTTCTTGCTATTTTATTGTATTTTTTGCAGTTTAAAGAAGGAAACTTGATGAAGCCGGTCTGCATCCACCCATGACCCGCCTGCGACCAGCGCCAGAAACCCTGGTTCTCCTGGTCCTCACTGCTACAACTCGGCCAGCCTATACACGCTCAATCCCGGATGCCTCACTGACTGCGCACGAGCCACACCCAATAACACCCAGGGACAGTTCTCGTGCGGACACTGACGTAGATCTTTCACCGTCGACACAACGCCAACACCTACCAAAGGACCACCTATGGGACGACCCACTGAAACCCTGAATTGCATCCTTCTCAACGTGGGCTCCCTCCACCGACACACCGTAGAAATCTGGGACCTGAACGACACCCTCGCACCCGACATCGCATTCCTCACAGAAACCTGGCAGAACGCCACCTCCGGCTCGACTTTGCCACAGCTATCCCTGACAGTTACAAGATCCAGAGAAAGGACCGCCCACACCACCCGGGTGGGGGACTTGCCATAGCTCACAAGACCCCCCTCCAACTCTCCACCCCCAGCTCGAGCGACCCACACTCCAACACAAAAAACCTCCACTTCCAAATCCAGACGAGCCCCAAGACCATGCTACGCCTTACACTCATCTACAGACCACCAGGATCCCGCGTCAAGCCTGCAACTGCCATCGCCGAGCTTGCTGCACCCCACGCCATCACCTCCACTAACTATGTCCTGGTCAGAGACCTGAACTTCCACCTCGAGAATAGCCAGGAGCCCGACTCCACCATTCTCCTCGAGAACCTCGCCAACCTGGGACTGAAACAGCTCGTCAGTACTCCCACCCACAGAGCAGGGCACACCCTTGACCCCGTCTTCGGGGAAGGATCAAACATCCGTTTCAGCCACACCACCCAGCCCTCCTGGACTGACCATCATTGCGTCCACTTCACTGTCAACACCACCACCGTGCCCAAACCCACCCTGCGCCCGCCTCAACGGAACTGGAATAAGGTCACCGAAGAACACCTGAACTCCACCCTCCTCCAAATCCCCCCAAGGCCACCACCGACACCAACTCCGCACCAAGGGAATTCCACCAGTGGGTCGCCTGCTGCGTCGACAAGCTGGCACCTCTCCGACAGACTGCCAAACAACGTCCACCCAAGGCCGCCTGGTTCACCACCGCACTCCAAGAAGCCAGACGCACCTGCACGCATCTTGAAAAAACCTGGCGGAACCAGAAGACCACGGAAGCACATAACAACCACAAGATCTCCATGAAGGACTACCACCAGCGTATAAGGAACACCAAAAGAACTTTCATCAGTGATAAGGTCAAGACTAACAAATCCAACATGTAGGAGCTATTCAACGTCATTCAGCAGTTTGCTAACCCCTCCTGCGCAGCCACTGACATCGCACCATCCCAGGAACTCTGCAACAAACTCAGCTCCTACTTCCACCTGAAGATCAAGGCCCTCTATGACAATTTCAGCTAGCCGGCAGAAGACAGCACCACACCGCCCACCACCACCGAGAAACCGACCACTGATTGATTGATTGATTGATTGATTGATTGATTGATTGATTGATTGATTTTTAATTTATAAAGCGCAGCGAATGCCCGGAAGTGTCTTGGCGGTGAGGACTAAGGGTCGAGACTAAACAGGTGCGAGAAGGAGCTAAAAGTCTACTCGGAACAACCAGGTCTTTAGAGATTTCCTGAATGAAATGAGATTAGGACTGTTCTTAATTATGGGAGGTAAAAGATTCCAGAGTTTAGCAGATCTTAGCAGGAAACTTCTACCTCTCCAACGTGCATGCTTGAACCTGGGGACTTGAAGTAGTTTCTGTTGTGCAGATCTAAGGTTCCTAGATGACACATAGTACTTTATCCTGGACGTCAGGTAGGAAGGACCCCTTCCCTGGAGAGCTTTGAACGTAATGCAAAGTGACTTAAGAATGATTCTTTTCTGGGCCAGCAACCAATGAAGCGCTGCTAGCCGCTGGGACACTGGTTCATGCAAGGAATGTGCAGGATCAATCTGGCAGCTGTGTTCTGCAGACGTTGGAGCTTACTCAGATACTGTGTATAAAAGATCGAAACTTCCTAATCAATTTTATTATGGCCCAAAAGCTGGCCGTAAGGCAATTAATCTGGTTGTCGAAGGTCAGCCGACAATCGAACATCACCCCTAGGTTTTTGACCTTGGGTACTGGTGTGGGGCATTCGCCCAGTTCAGTGGGCTACCATTTTGAGGACCAGCTTAATGGGTTGGCGCCCAGCAGTAGGACTTCTGTTTTGCTACTGTTTAATTTTAAACAGTTAGCTTGCATCCAGTTGTTGACGTGGGACATACAGGTATTAAAGCGCTCCGCCACCTCATCTTCGTTGTTGGTGAATGACACTACCACCTGTGTGTCATCTGCATAGCTGATTACTGAAACCCTGAATTGTCTGATCAGTGCGGCCAGTGGGGCTACGTAGATATTGAAGAGTGTAGGGCTCAAAGATGAGCCCTGCGGCACTCCACAATGCAGATCAAAAGTTTGTGAACTTGTTCCATTTAACTCGACTCTAAAGGCTTTGTTAGAGAGATATAATGACAGTAGAGTCATGGCCGATTCATGAACCCCCAGCTCAGACAGTCTTCTGATTAGTAGATTGTGGTTGACGGTGTCCAAGGCTGCCGATAGGTCTAGTAATATCAACGTGGCCTTCCCACTACCATCCAAGGCTTTCCTGAGCTCTTCGCTTGCAGTGATTAAAGCGTATTCAGTTACATGACCTTCTCTAAATCCATTTTGTGAGTGATCTAGCAAGTTATTTGTGGTGATGAAGGTGGTAAGCTGAATATTAAGTAACTTCTCCAGAACCTTAGAGAAAAAAGGGATTCTGGAGATTGGCCGGTAGCTATTGGGATCGTCAGGGTCCAGGTGGGTTTTTTTCAACAGGGGCAACACGGAAGCTGTTTTCCATGCATCAGGGAACTTCCTATGAAGTAAAATTCCGGAGAACAGCTCATTTAATTGTATGCTGAAAATCTCCGGACAGAGATGGAATATTTTAGGGGGGCATGGAACGGTAGGGGCCCTGGATTTCGTTTCCTTTATGACTTGTGTGATCTGATCCCTACTAGGTGGGGAGAAGGAGAAGCTAGTTTGAATTAGGACAGCAGCCGGCCTTCCCGATGGTAGATCATTGGGGGTATTTAGAAAGGTGTTGTAGACTGATTGCACCTTATCGGCAAAGGCTTGTCCCAGAGAATTACAGAAGTCTGGGTTGTTGCCAGCGATATTTTTATTAGGGAATTTGGCCAGTTTTTTTACAGTGTTGAAAAGTTCTTTACAAGAATTGTTTGCTGCCAAGATTTTGGTTGAATAATAATTGCTTTTTCCCACTCTGATTAGCTTTTTATAAGTCGCTAAGGACTGGGCATATTTTATTTTCAATTCCAAGTTGTAGTTTAGTCCCCATTGTTTTTCTATTCTTCTGCATAGGTGTTTTTGAATCCTTAATTTATCTGAGAACCAAGGTTCGGATGGTTTTTTCCTTCTCAAAGAGGATGTTACGAGGAGAGCAGCTGTGTTGCCGGTCTGGGTAATCCAGTTAGTTCGATTATGTACGCCATGTTGGTATCTGACCCCTGGTTCGGTTCGATTTCCTGAAGTAATATTTGAAAGTGGTCCCGGTCAATTTTCGCCCAATTGCGGTATGTATAAGTCACAGGCGGATCAGACCCTGCCTTCACTTGAGTGGAGGTCTTGATCGAAAATATGATTGCTCTATGATCTGACCAGACCACCAGGAGTACCTTGTATATATTTATCTTAGAATTGGACGTAAATATACCGTCAAGGGTGTGTCCCGCATCGTGGGTGCTCTCTTTTACCAATTGTTCCATGCCTAAGCCCGCCATTGCCTCGAGAAGTTTGACGTTAGTAGCGTCGGAAGTGTTCTCTAGATGGTAGTTAAAATCCCCAAGGATGGTGTAGTTTGTATAAGTTATACTAGCTTCCAGGAATGGAGTGAGTATATCAAGCAAAGGGGGCTGGGCTTTAGGTAGACAATAGATTAATATGCCATTCAGTGAGTCATTAGGGTTGAGTAGGATCTGGAACGAAAGTAGTTCACAGCCCTTTGAGGTGTCCTGCAAAGATGCCTTTACTAATATTTCATCTTTAGCAATAATGGCAAGTCCACCGCCCCGTTTATTAGATCTATCCGCTCTAATAATTTGAAAGCCTGCAGGGACCGCTTGTAGCAGGTCTGGGTCAGATGTCTCATTGGTCCAGGTTTCAGTGACGAATACTAGATCAAGATTAAGATTATATATCAACTCCGCCATTTCTGTGTTATGACTAATTAATGAGCTTGTGTTAAGTAGCATAGCCCTGATCTCTTTAATGGACTCGTGCTCTTTGTGTTTAATTGGAGGTAGCGACAGTTTAATAGGATCGTAAAAGAATCGAAGTTTACAGTTTGGGCACTCTTTTAGCTCCCACAGAGGGTTAACCCTGAGGCAACAGGGGGACACTGACCTTGGTCTCCAGCTGACTAATTCCTCCCTGGAATAGATAGTATGCACCGGGCTTTGTGGAGCAGGTATTCTGGCCTTCGGCCCGGTCCAGGCGCGGGCGGGCGCAGACGGGCTAGCCTTTGGTGTGCCGCCGGCGCGACGGCTGCGCACCCGCTGTGCACGTCCACTGCGCGTGCGCGTATGGATTATCCTAACTACTGGTGGGAGTGCCAAACTAGAGCGCTAACCACCCGGTAGGAGAGTATTACCACTCTAGGGGGCCCTCCGAGCAAACGGCACAAGCCGCGTCGGACCTGGGCTGAGGAGTCTATCAGCGATAGGATGGTGCACAAGTAAGTTTTAAAACATAAAGTAAAACAAACTGTGAGGCCACAATGAGGAATGAGTGCTTTTGAACTACGACCGCAGTGCAGCTAACAGCAACCTGCTGTGTCCACCGCGCGTGCGCGAAAGGTTCAGCCTAAATCCTGGTGGGAGCGCCAAACTAGAGCGCTAACCACCCGGAAGGAGTGTATTGCCACTCCAGGGTGCCCTCCGAGCAAACGGCACAAGCCGCGTCGGACCGGGGCCTAGGAGTCTATCGGCGATAAGATGGTGCACAAGTACGTTTTAAAACATAAAGTAATACAAACTGTGAGGCCACAATGAGGAATGAGTGCTTTTAAAATACGACCGCACTGCAGCTAACAGCAACCTTGCTGTGACCATCACCTCCTGGGACACCGCGTCCGTCACGCTCATCACCTCAACCATGAAGACGACACACTCAGGAGCCCCAACGGACCCTTGCCCCCTGCACATCTTCCACGGGGCTGCCACTGCCATCGCTTCCGAACTATGCCATACTATGCCATACTATCAACTCCTCCCTCACATCCGTCACCTGCCCCAATGACTGAAAACACGCAGAGGTGAAACCCCTCCTCAAGAAACCAACAACCGACCCTACCGACCTGAAGAAACACCGGCCTACCTCTCCTCCCTTTCGCAGCAAAAGTCACCGCAAGACTCGTGAACGCCCAGCTTAACGCCTTCATCGAAGAAAACTGCATTTTGGACACCTCCCAATCTGGCTTCCACAGCAACCACAGCACAAAAGCTGCCCTCCTCGCTGCCACTGATGGCATCCGCATGCTGCTCAACCAGGGACACACCGCAGCCCTCATCCTCTTAGACCTCTCCACCGCCTTCGACACTGTCTCACATCGCACACTAGCCACCAGGCTCCACAATGCGGGACTACAGGGGTCCGCCCTCGACTGGATACGATCCTTCCTCTCCGGCAGAACCCAGAGGGTCAGACACCCCCCTTCCTCTCTGACCCCACTGACATCGTCTGCGGAGTACAACAAGCCCGGCGCTCTTCAACATCTACATGGCCCCCATCGCCGCCATCGTCAGACAGCATGGGCTCAGCATCGTATCCTACACTGACGACACCCAACTCAACCTCTCCCTCACCAACAACCCAGAAATCACCAGAAACGTGGCAGCCTGGATGAAGGACAGCTGCCTAAAGCTCAACTCCGAGAAGACCCTGCACCTCTGCCTGGGACAACACTTGGTGGCTCTCTGCCCTCGGGAGCCCTCCCACCCCTACTGACCACGCTTAGAACCTCGGCATAATTCTCAACTCCTCCCTCTCCATTAACCGCCAAATCAATGCTGTCTCCTCCCCTAGCTTCAACTGCCTCTACATCCTCCGTAAGACTTTCAAATGGATCCCCCCAACTACAGAAAGACTGTCACCCACTCACTCATCACCAGCAGACTCGACTACGGCAACGCCCTCTACGCCGGAATCAACAAAACTCTTCTACCTAAGGTCCATACCATCCAGAATGCTGCCGCCAGACTCATCCTAGGGACACCGCGCCACAAACATATGACCCAACACCTGGGAGACCACCACTGGCTTCCCATCAAGAAGAGGGTCACCTACAAACTCCTCACCACGCCTACAAATCCCTCAACAACATCAGACCCAAATACCTCAACGACCGAGTATGTTTCCACACACTCAAGAGGAACCTCTGTTCCGCCAACCTTGCCCTGGCTGAGGTCCCCCGCATCCACAGAAGCAGGACGGGTGGGAGGGCATTTTCCTACATCACAGCCAAGACTTGAAACACCCACCCTGTCAACATCAGACGCACCCCAACATTGCACACGTTCAGGAAGGACCTCAAAACCTGACTTTTCTACTGATCCAGAGCAGCTTTTTTCCCTGTGGGTGAGTAGCTGCTCCAAAACCACTGATTGATTGATTGATTGATTGATTGATTGATTGATTGATTGATTGATGAATTAAAGTGCATCAGTTCAGCACATGAAATGAGATCATATTGCTGGTGTAACTCTGTCAGAATTAGGAACTTAGAGTTGTTTGAGAGAAAATATCTCCTTTTCCTGAAATTGACCCAGATAATAAGTCTTTTGTTAGATGACTCTGGCCAAACTGTCTTGTGGCAATTCGATGTTGAAAAGTGTACTTCAAAAACAAATTCTTCTTGGAGTCCATACATTTAAAATCCAGAATTTACTACTGACAGTAAAACAGAAATTATCAATTAAATTTATATATATCAAACAGAAAGAGAAAAACAAGATTTTTTAGGGGACATGCGCCTGGTTCTTCGACAAAGGGAATGGGAACAGAACCGCGGTGTGCAAACTCAAACAAGAGGAAGGGGCAGAGGACGCCCCTGGCAATCAAAAGGAAAAAACCGCAGCGGAGAGGAAGACGGAGCAAGCGGTTCAACAGAGAAAACTGGAGCGACAACAAGAAGCATGGCCCAAAGGAAGGAACGTTAATAGACAACAATCTTGAAACAAATGATATCGATGAAATACAGACAATGGAACTCCAAGTAGTCAACCTATCCAAACAACAATTATCTGAAACAGAAGTAACCCTTCTCAAAAAAGGCATACATTTCTGTCCTACCAAAATCATGGACATTGCCCAAACAAGAATTGACTTATATCTATATATAAGAAAATTAAAGCTATCAAAGTTCTTCATAGAACACCCCAAGAAAGAAATCAATTCAAAAGCAATACCTGAGTCTACTCTAAAAGCTAAGGATGAAACAGCATATCTAACGTTATTAAACTTAAATGCCTTGGAAGATGAAGAAATAACTCTCCAAGAGGCTTATGAACAAGTTGGTGCAGGCCTAAGTAACAAACACCCAAAATCAAGATTTTATCCCCAATTGCAACCGGGGAATAAAATAGACCTTTTTCAAGAAGCTGTCATACATGATCTGTATAAAATGAAAAAAAGAGGATACAAAGACAACTTAACAAAAGAAGAAAAGGATGCCCTTTATAACCTTTCAAATGACAAGGAAATTGTGATTAAAATAGCCGATAAAGGCGGCAATGTCGTGATTTTAGACAAACAAGCGTACATAAAAGAAGCACATCGACAGCTTGGGGATGCAAATTACTATGAAAGGTTACAAGTGAATCCAACTACCAAAATGAAAAGAGAAATAGATGAATGTATCCACAAGTGGACAGCTCAAAAACTTATCGATAAGGACGAGAGAAAATACTTAGTGGTGGACCATCCAATTATGGCCACCATTTATTTCCTCCCTAAAGTGCATAAAGACACTGCCCAACCCCCGGGTCGACCAATAGTCTCGGCTAATGGGTCCCTATTAGAGCCAATGACAAATTATATTGATTATTTCCTGCAACCTTTTGTAACAAACTTGGAGTCTTACATTAAGGATACTAGCGATATCCTTAGAAAGATTGAACAAATTACCTGGGATGACTCATACTACCTGATCACAATGGATGTCATTTCATTGTACACCACCATAGCAAATGATATGGGTATAAATGCCTGCAAATATTCTTTACAGGAAAGAAACATACATTTCAGGGACCATAATCGAATGCTGCTGGAAATGTTGGAAATTTGCCTTACTGGAAACATCTTTCTCTTTGGAGATGAAATCTACAGACAGTGCAACGGCACGGCTATGTGTTTTTCCTGCAGCCCAAATTACGCCTGCCTCACCATGGGATGGTGGGAAAAAGAGGTGGCATGGAATATTCAGAACAACAAATATGTGGAAAAGATTGTCCAATGGTTAAGATTTATTGATGACCTAATAATTGTGTGGAAAGGAACAGTAATGGAGTTCGAGGAATATTTTGATATACTGAATACAAGTATAGAAAATTTAAAGTTCACTTACCAAATGGACAAAAGTGAAGCTATTTTCCTGGACACAATAATCTCCATAAAGGACAATAAAATCCAAACCCTTCTTTATCGCAAAATAACCGCCACAAATGCCACCCTACAAGCTGACAGCTTCCACCAAAAATCATTGATTGAAAGTATTCCATACGGAGAATTTCTCCGAATTCGCAGAATTTGCAGTGAGGAAAATGAATGGCTGCAGCATAGCACCAATACAGCAAAAAGATTCAAAAACCGTAAATACATTGCCGGCACTGTAGGAAACTGTTGGAAAAAATCAAATGAAAAGACAAGAAGTGAATGCTTGGCAATTAAAACAAAAGCAACAACAAATCCAACAGAAATAAGATTTATCACAGACTATACCCAAAATGCCAAAATGGTGAATTCAATTCTGAAAAAGAACTGGAAGATTCTAAAATTGGACGGCACTATCGGAAAAATGGTGGGAGATCACCCCATAGTGACGTATCGCAGAGCAAAGAACCTAAAAGATCGTCTGGTGCATAGCCATCTAGACACTCAAAATAAAAGCAAAGAATGGCTAAAAACAAAAGGCTTTGTTAAATGCTACAGTTGCAAGGTCTCCCTACCTCGAGACTTTAGGTCCCGACCCCTACGCACACTCTCAACAAGGGTTTACCAACAATTTACATTCAGCTTTATATACATTGAAAAACAATAATAAAATTAGGTTTGAACATTTATTTCCGACACCATAAATATCCATTCATTTGAATTTTTATAGTAAATCATAAAACATGATTTTAGTCATATGCGATCCAAAATTTCATTTATACATGCAAGAATTTCAAATCAACAAATTCATCCGTGATTTCTTGAAGATGCTCTATGCATTTCGGGTCACACCGGACCCTTCATCAGGAGCAAGTGCCATCTAAAAAACAATGTTACACAGCAATAAGCACTATGTACCAACTGGAGTTTGCAATGTGTCAAAATTGTTCAAGAGCAAAACAAGTTGCAGTGCAATGAAAATAACCATGTGTTTATGTTTAGTGCCCATCACCTCTGTGCTCGAAAAAACCACAATTTATATAAGCTTACTTGGTCCATCCTACTTAATGCACGTGGATCTGAAAAAAAGAGAACCAAACAATGGAACTAACCTACTACTTAAATGCACACAAAATTGGTTGATGCTTAGAAACTATGGCCTTCTGGACTTACCGAACGACTTCAAAAAATCTACTGCCTGCCGCAGAACATCTTAAGGAAACTTTCGTGTTTTCTACTCCCAGAAAGGAGACTACGTCGGTGAACCCTGTAAACATCAATGCAAAACAAACGCTCGTCAAACCTCCACTCTGAGAAAAGATCTTGCACACGTCCATAATATCTGCTCTGTGTTAATCTTACCAGAACTTCCTCGTGCTGACCACAAAACTCCGCTTCGTCAAACCTCCGTGGGATACGTCTCTATGGCCTCTGACTGCGGATCGGAGCTAATACCCGGTCAAGATCATTGAACACAGAAGATGGACTACTATTCCGGTTCCTTTCTCTCTCCGCCATTTGTAAATGGTGGAATGTGGAATGAAAATACTGCGTGCGAACTACAATTCACTCAAAACAATTACAAATGCTTGCATATAACTTAATCCTATCAGGAATCTCGAACCACAGTGGGGATCAGAACGAGTAACATACCTGTAAAAACCTAACTCGCCCCTAGATCAAAAAACAATGGTGAAAGACCTATACAATGCACAAACTTTATTGTTCACCGAAGTGAACACTACCCTATCCATCCCTAGAACCACTATACTTGCACCAAAACAAAAGGTGAGAGTGTGTGAAAATAAAAATAAACGAGTGATTGCGTGGTCATTTGACAATCTCTATAACACATTGCACAATATTTACAATATATACATGAGTACTTAGTCAACAGTATCCCAAAACAGTGAGCGAATTTACAAAAAACAAGATAGATCAATCTTGTCATTTAATCCTTTTGGTTCTTGGGTACCCAAATTTTTTATCCAGAATGCTTCTCGCTGGAGGAGGGATCTCGTGCGATCCGCACCTTCAGGGAGAACTACCTGTTCTAACACTGAAAACTGCAATTGAGAAATGCTATGCCTTTCTTTTATCCAGTGGGACGCCAAATTACTTTTCAAATTTTTGTTTCTTATGGTACTCTTGTGTTCTGAAATGCGCACTTTTAATTTCCTTTCTGTCTTGCCTACATAAATTCCCCCACAGGGACATTCTATGTAATAAATCAGGTTCATGGAGTTGCAATCTGAGTTGTGATGTAGTGCGATTTCTTTGCCTGTCTGGGGATGATACATTTTGTTTCCAGTGATCACATTATTACAATGGACGCAATTAGCGCATTTTTTCATTCCTCTAGTTACTGTAGTTTCTTTTTTGTACGTTGGAAATTTCAGAATTTCTTTGATATTTTTAGATCTAGTATAAGCAAACAAAGGTTTAACACAAAATAAACCTTGAAAATCCAATTCATTTTCCAAAAGAACCCAATGGCGATTAATTATGTTCTTAATTTTTTGGGTGCTAGTGTTGAATTTGGATACAAATACATGCCTTTCTTGTTTGACCTTAGGTTTCTAAATCAACAAATTTTTCCGTTCCATGGCGTGAATTCTTTTGTTTGCCTGCTCAATAATATTGGTGGGATATCCCCTTTCCTCGTACTTTTGCGCTTGAATTTTTAATTGAGCTTCCAAATCTGTTTTGTCAGAACATATGCGTTTTAATCTCATAAATTGAGAGAACGGAAGGTTTTTCTTCAAGCTAGGTGGATGAAAACTTTGATATTTAAGCGCATTGTTCACATCAGTATCTTTTCTATAAAGGGATGTACTGATTTGTTGATTTTTGATTTTTACTGAAACATCCAAAAATGATATTTGAGAGTCACTGATGTCATGAGTGAATTGAATATTGTCATCGTATGTGTTCAACTGTAAGAGTTTTCTCTCTAGATTTTGCCTTTCGCCTGTCCAGATGATGAATATGTCATCTATGAACCTGCAAAACAGTCTGGTGCAGGTGCTCCATTCCTGATCATTAAAGATGTTGTCTGACTCAAATTTAGCCATGTAGGTATTAGCATACGCCGGAGCCCCGGCAAAGCCCATTGATGTACCTTTCTGCTGAAGGAAAAATTGATTGTTCCAGGAAAAATAACTGTGGAACAAACAAAAGTGCAGTATTTCCAAAATGAAGATTGTATCTGCCTTAATGTCTGTTTGTTGAAGTAATGCCCACTCAACCGCCTCAATTCCTTTCAAATGGGGAATTGAGGTGTAAAGTGACTTAACGTCCACAGTACATAGCAACATGTTTTCTGTGCAAGATACTTCTTCAATTTTGTTTAAGAGATCGGTAGTGTCTTTGACGTAAGAACGCCATTGTTGTACAAATGGTTGGAGAAAAGTGTCTATATATTGGCCTAAGGGTTCAAAAATAGTTCCGCATCCCATAACAATGGGTCTCATGGGAGGATTCTGTAAGTCTTTATGGATCTTGGGAAGCATGTACAACTTTGGTTGCCTCGGTAAATCTATGGTCAAGAACTGTCGAGTAGAGGTGGTGATTACTCCTGCTTCAAAAGCTTTCTCTAGAATAGTATTTAAAGTAACTTTAAGATCTTTGATGGGATCCTCATTTAAGTGAAGATATGTTGATGCGTCATGCACATGTTCATTGACTTTTTCCATGTAGAAGGAGGCCTCCATAACAACAATGGCTCCACCTTTATCCGCCTTCTGAATCACCAGTTGTTCATCTTGTTGAAGCATCAACAGTGTGCGTTTATCATGAAATGACAGATTTTTCCTCTTTGTTTTATGCAAGTTTAATTGATGTAAATCATGTAAAACCGTCTTCTCAAATGCGTCAAGTACTTTATGAGATACTGGAGCTTGGAATTTGGATTTTGGCTTAAATTCCATGAAATCCGGTTCTGGTTTCTGAGTTTGATCCGTTACTATATTGTTGAAGAAATGTTTTAAACGCAGGACTCTCATAAACTTATAAAAAGATACCTCTGTTTCCAAGATGTTCGTATCATATGTCGGCACAAAACTTAGGCCTTTGTTGAGAATCTTTATTTGTTGGCTCGTGAGTGTTTTCTTTGAGATGTTAACAACTAGGTTTGTTTTTGACTTCTCAGACGACTGCTTACGGATGCTTCTTCTTGTCTTTCTTGTCCTTTGGATGAACTGGGTGTTTGGCTTGCATCCGTTGCCTGTGATAAAAAATCCTTTGACTTAGATGTTCCGTCTCCACTCTTTATTGAAGACTCTTTTGCTCCGGATTGATCCCCTATTTGTGTTTTTGCAGGTCTACTTGCGCTGACCTCAGAGTCAGAAACACTACTTTCCTCAGATGTGGTGATATTAGTTGTTGTTTTCTTCTTTAGATAAACTCGCCTTTGGGCATAAACCTCAGCCCAGGTATATACCTCGTTCAATTTATAGTCCAGGGTGTCCCTCTTATATTTGCGGAGTTTCCCTTCTTGGACTTCTTTAGCATGTTTCTCTAAACGCATTTGCAGCTCCTCCAATTCTCTATCAAAATCTGATCGTTCCATTCTTTCTGACAGATTCTGTTTGATCTCATTGATTTCAGTAGCTAGTTCTTCTATGACTCTGGCCAATTCCTCCACCAGTAGTAGGATCAGATCTAAAGAACATTTATTTAAAATGGAATACCATTTTTCCATAAAATCTTAATTTAAGTGGAATCTGTACAACATGGGTCGTTCGGTAAGTCCAGAAGGCCATAGTTTCTAAGCATCAACCAATTTTGTGTGCATTTAAGTAGTAGGTTAGTTCCATTGTTTGGTTCTCTTTTTTCAGATCCACGTGCATTAAGTAGGATGGACCAAGTAAGCTTATATAAATTGTGGTTTTTTCGAGCACAGAGGTGACGGGCACTAAACATAAACACATGGTTATTTTCATTGCACTGCAACTTGTTTTGCTCTTGAACAATTTTGACACATTGCAAACTCCAGTTGGTACATAGTGCTTATTGCTGTGTAACATTGTTTTTTAGATGGCACTTGCTCCTGATGAAGGGTCCGGTGTGACCCGAAATGCATAGAGCATCTTCAAGAAATCACGGATGAATTTGTTGATTTGAAATTCTTGCATGTATAAATGAAATTTTGGATCGCATATGACTAAAATCATGTTTTATGATTTACTATAAAAATTCAAATGAATGGATATTTATGGTGACGGAAATAAATGTTCAAACCTAATTTTATTATTGTTTTTCAATGTATATAAAGCTGAATGTAAATTGTTGGTAAACCCTTGTTGAGATTGTGCGTAGGGGTCGGGACCTAAGGTCTCGAGGTAGGGAGGTTCAGTTTTCGACACGGAAAGGACAAACGTGTCACTCCTGCAGCACGCTAGATAAAGAGCATTAACAGAGTGTAAATACAGTCAAAAGTGTACAGGCATTTAGAAGGGAGTGCATCTCTATATCTCAAAAAGTTTCAGTTGTTTGTCTTTCAAGAGATAGCACCCAATCATGGCATTCGACGCCATCACTAGCATGACAGAAAACAGAGCTAATATTTTAGCATACACAGCCGAACAAGCTACAGACATTTATTCACTCATTAACGAAGTTAAAACATCTAATGTACAAGGCAGCACAGTAATACAGCAGCTTAAACAACTGGAGTTCTTAGTCAAAAGAGAACTCAGCCAGAAACTACATGCTAGTACTTTGATACAGTACCACAGAGCAAAGCGAATTCCACGTGGCCTAAGAATGGCGATTAAACCCATGTTGTACAGATTCCACTTAAATAAAGATTTTATGGAAAAATGGTATTCCATTTTAAATAAATGTTCTTTAGATCTGATCCTACTACTGGTGGAGGAATTGGCCAGAGTGATAGAAGAACTAGCTACTGAAATCAATGAGATCAAACAGAATCTGTCAGAAAGAATGGAACGATCAGATTTTGATAGAGAATTGGAGGAGCTGCAAATGCGTTTAGAGAAACATGCTAAAGAAGTCCAAGAAGGGAAACTCCGCACATATAAGAGGGACACCCTGGACTATAAATTGAACGAGGTATATACCTGGACTGAGGTTTATGCCCAAAGGCGAGTTTATCCAAAGAAGAAAACAACAACTAATATCACCACATCTGAGGAAAGTAGTGTTTCTGACTCTGAGGTCAGCGCAAGTAGACCTTCTGCAAAAACACAAATAGGGGATCAATCCGGAGCAAAAGAGTCTTCAATAAAGAGTGGAGACGGAACATCTAAGTCAAAGGATTTTTTATCACAGGCAACGGATGCAAGCCAAACACCCAGTTCATCCAAAGGACAAGAAAGACAAGAAGAAGCATCCATAAGCAGTCGTCTGAGAAGTCAAAAACAAACCTAGTTGTTAACATCTCAAAGAAAACACTCACGAGCCAACAAATAAAGATTCTCAACAAAGGCCTAAGTTTTGTGCCGACATATGATACGAACATCTTGGAAACAGAGGTATCTTTTTATAAGTTTATGAGAGTCCTGCGTTTAAAACATTTCTTCAACAATGTAGTAACGGATCAAACTCAGAAACCAGAACCTGATTTCATGGAATTTAAGCCAAAATCCAAATTCCAAGCTCCAGTATCTCATAAAGTACTTGACGCATTTGAGAAGACGGTTTTACATGATTTACATCAATTAAACTTGCATAAAACAAAGAGGAAAAGTCTGTCATTTCATGATAAACGCACACTGTTGATGCTTCAACAAGATGAACAACTGGTGATTCAGAAGGCGGATAAAGGTGGAGCCATTGCTGTTATGGAGGCCTCCTTCTACATGGAAAAAGTCAATGAACATGTGCATGACGCATCAACATATCTTCACTTAAATGAGGATCCCATCAAAGATCTTAAAGTTACTTTAAATACTATTCTAGAGAAAGCTTTTGAAGCAGGAGTAATCACCACCTCTGCTCGACAGTTCTTGACCATAGATTTACCGAGGCAACCAAAGTTGTACATGCTTCCCAAGATCCATAAAGACTTACAGAATCCTCCCATGAGACCCATTGTTACGGGATGCGGAACTATTTTTGAACCCTTAGGCCAATATATAGACACTTTTCTCCAACCATTTGTACAACAATGGCGTTCTTACGTCAAAGACACTACCGATTTCTTAAACAAAATTGAAGAAGTATCTTGCACAGAAAACATGTTGCTATGTACTGTGGACGTTAAGTCACTTTACACCTCAATTCCCCATTTGAAAGGAATTGAGGCGGTTGAGTGGGCATTACTTCAACAAACAGACATTAAGGCAGATAAAATCTTCATTTTGGAAATACTGCACTTTTGTTTGTTCCACAGTTATTTTTCCTGGAACAATCAATTTTTCCTTCAGCAGAAAGGTACATCAATGGGCTTTGCCGGGGCTCCGGCGTATGCTAATACCTACATGGCTAAATTTGAGTCAGACAACATCTTTAATGATCAGGAATGGAGCACCTGCACCAGACTGTTTTGCAGGTTCATAGATGACATATTCATCATCTGGACAGGCGAAAGGCAAAATCTAGAGAGAAAACTCTTACAGTTGAACACATACGATGACAATATTCAATTCACTCATGACATCAGTGACTCTCAAATATCATTTTTGGATGTTTCAGTAAAAATCGAAAATCAACAAATCAGTACATCCCTTTATAGAAAAGATACTGATGTGAACAATGCGCTTAAATATCAAAGTTTTCATCCACCTAGCTTGAAGAAAAACCTTCCGTTCTCTCAATTTATGAGATTAAAACGCATATGTTCTGACAAAACAGATTTGGAAGCTCAATTAAAAATTCAAGCCCAAAAGTAAGAGGAAAGGGGATATCCCACCAATATTATTGAGCAGGCAAACAAAAGAATTCACGCCATGGAACGGAAAAATTTGTTGATTCAGAAACCTACGGTCAAACAAGAAAGGCATGTATTTGTATCCAAATTCAACACTAGCACCCAAAAAATTAAGAACATAATTAATCGCCATTGGGTTCTTTTGGAAAATGAATTGGATTTTCAAGGTTTATTTTGTGTTAAACCTTTGTTTGCTTATACTAGATCTAAAAATATCAAAGAAATTCTGAAATTTCCAACGTACAAAAAAGAAACTACAGTAACTAGAGGAATGAAAAAATGCGCTAATTGCGTCCATTGTAATAATGTGATCACTGGAAACAAAATGTATCATCCCCAGACAGGCAAAGAAATCGCACTACATCACAACTCAGATTGCAACTCCATGAACCTGATTTATTACATAAAATGTCCCTGTGGGAAATTTTATGTAGGCAAGACAGAAAGGAAATTAAAAGTGCGCATTTCAGAACACAAGAGTACCATAAGAAACAAAATTGTGAAAAGTAATTTGGCGTCCCACTGGATAAAAGAAAGGCATAGCATTTCTCAATTGCAGTTTTCAGTGTTAGAACAGGTAGTTCTCCCTGAAGGTGCGGATCGCACGAGATCCCTCCTCCAGCGAGAAGCATTCTGGATAAAAAATTTGGGTACCCAAGAACCAAAAGGATTAAATGACAAGTTTGATCTATCTTGTTTTTTGTAAATTCGCTCACTGTTTTTGGATACTGTTGACTAAGTACTCATGTATATATTGTAAATATTGTGCAATGTGTTATAGAGATTGTCAAATGACCACGCAATCACTCGTTTAATTTTATTTTCACACACTCTCACCTTTTGTTTTGGTGCAAGTATAGTGGTTCTAGGGATGGATAGGGTAGTGTTCACTTCGGTGAACAATAAAGTTTGTGCATTGTATAGGTCTTTCACCATTGTTTTTTGATCTAGGGGCGAGTTAGGTTTTTACAGGTATGTTACTCGTTCTGATCCCCACTGTGGTTCGAGATTCCTGATAGGATTAAGTTATATGCAAGCATTTGTAATTGTTTTGAGTGAATTGTAGTTCGCACGCAGTATTTTCATTCCGCATTCCACCATTTACAAATGGCGGAGAGAGAAAGGAACCGGAATAGTAGTCCGTCTTCTGTGTTCAATGATCGTGACCGGGTATTAGCTCCGATCCGCAGTCAGAGGCCATAGAGTCGTATCCCACGGAGGTTTGACGAAGCGGAGTTTTGTGGTCAGCACGAGGAAGTTCCGGTAAGATTAACACAGAGCAGATATTATGGATGTGTGCAAGATCTTTTCTCAGAGTGGAGGTTTGACGAGCGTTTGTTTGGCATTGATGTTTACAGGGTTCACCGACGTAGTCTCCTTTCTGGGAGTAGAAAACACGAAAGTTTCCTTAAGATGTTCTGCGGCAGGCAGTAGATTTTTTGAAGTCGTTCGGTAAGTCCAGAAGGCCATAGTTTCTAAGCATCAACCAATTTTGTGTGCATTTAAGTAGTAGGTTAGTTCCATTGTTTGGTTCTCTTTTTTTCAGATCCACGTGCATTAAGTAGGATGGACCAAGTAAGCTTATATAAATTGTGGTTTTTTCGAGCACAGAGGTGACGGGCACTAAACATAAACACATGGTTATTTTCATTGCACTGCAACTTGTTTTGCTCTTGAACAATTTTGACACATTGCGAACTCCAGTTGGTACATAGTGCTTATTGCTGTGTAACATTGTTTTTTAGATGGCACTTGCTCCTGATGAAGGGTCCGGTGTGACCCGAAATGCATAGAGCATCTTCAAGAAATCACGGATGAATTTGTTGATTTGAAATTCTTGCATGTATAAATGAAATTTTGGATCACATATGACTAAAATCATGTTTTATGATTTACTATAAAAATTCAAATGAATGGATATTTATGGTGTCGGAAATAAATGTTCAAACCTAATTTTATTATTGTTTTTCAATGTATATAAAGCTGAATGTAAATTGTTGGTAAACCCTTGTTGAGATTGTGCGTAGGGGTCGGGACCTAAGGTCTCGAGGTAGGGAGGTTCAGTTTTCGACACGGAAAGGACAAACGTGTCACTCCTGCAGCACGCTAGATAAAGAGCATTAACAGAGTGTAAATACAGTCAAAAGTGTACAGGCATTTAGAAGGGAGTGCATCTCTATATCTCAAAAAGTTACAGTTGCAAGGTCTGTCAAATAGCCAAACCAACATCGGAAATCCAAATGGGCAACAAAATGGTGTGGAAAATCCAAAATCTAATTACTTGCAAAAGTAGATTTGTGGTGTACATAATTAAATGCCCCTGCAAACTAAAATACATAGGGAGCACCACATGCAAATTGAAGAAGAGAATTTTAGAACATACTCGTGCAACCACAAACAAGGACAAAAACAATGCCATAGCCAGACACATGGAATTGGCCCACAAGGAGGATTGGAAAATGCTGAAATTCTATGGCATCGACCAAGTGATTGAAAGCAAATGCGGAGGAAATTTGGAAAAAATACTCCGTCAAAAGGAATCTCGACATATTTTAAAATTCAGGACAATGACCCCATTTGGTTTAAATCAGTCGGAAGAGTTATATGTGCATCTATAGTAGAAAAAAATATGAACATGTTGATACAGCAAATGTAAATGTTATATATACAGCTAAAATGACATCAAATTATATCATATTTTGCACTTGCAGCGACGACAAAACTGTCTGCACTGTTTATTGAATCAACAGCTAATCATCATTGTGTCTGAAAATGAAAATGCTGTTTACTAACAAAATCCCTATTTAGGTTTTGATAGTTTGCACGATTTGTATATTTAACAAAATGCAGATACTACATGTCCCATAAGCCTTAGGGGCAGATTTCAAAAATACTATAGGAAATGATGCAATCGTCCTTTTCAAACTTGTTTAAATCACGTAGAAAAAAATGTTTGTGAGATGCCGTGATCAAGCAGCGGCAGCTGCGAAACGCGTCGGTCTTGTTTGTCTTGCCAGAGTAACCGATGGAAATATAATGAAAAAATATAAATAAAAAGAAACTTGACGAAGCGATTCCTTTTGGTGAGTGCGACCCGTCTTTTCATGGGCTTCTAGAAGTGTGTCAAAATATATATATATATATATATATTACCTACTGGCGGTCGCCAGTAGGTATATATAGTTAGGATTTTTTCTCTATGGGTTTTTTGAAAATTCTATGTCTAATAACTTTGGCGTTTGTGGACGGAATCGGCTGAAATTTTCAGGAAAATGGCACATTTTGTTTCTGAGCAGCCCTTGAAAATTTGGGGGGGGTTCGTCCAGTGGGGGCCGAGAAAAAAGGGGGGTCCCAAAACGTGTTTTTAACATTGAGTTTTCCATAGGGCGGTTGGCCTCACTTTTAGCCCGAACGGCTGAATGGATTTGCACGAAACTTGGCAAAATTGTAGGGACTGGTAGCCCGATGTGCCTTTTGTAGGTCTCAATATATGTGCTCCAGTGGATTTTGAGAAATTAACGTTTAAAAAAAGATATATATCTGTAACAGCGGACCGGTTAGCGCTCTGGTTCGCGGACTTTTCGCGCAACGGAGCTTTGTGAAGCGAAGCTGATTGGTTCTCCGGCGTCTGTCAACATTCCAAACAGTCCGTAGCGGCCGCCATCTTGTCTCTCGGTAGGATCGAGAGACAAGAGGAGGTCAAAACAAAGGGGGAAATAACTATAAGGGGGCATAGTAGATCCTCGCTGACCCCCTAGGTTTGATGTGGAGGTTTTAAAAGGGCCCCGCGGGGCAAAAAAAAAACAAAATAATAATAATCGAACGGCTGAATGGATTTGCACGAAACTTGGCAAAATATTAGGGACTGGTAGCCCGATGTGCCTTTGCTAGGTCTCAATATATGTGCTCCAGTGGATTTTGAGAAATTAACGTTGAAAAAAAGATATATATCTGTAACAGCGCTCCGCTTCGCGTACTTTTCGCGTTACGGAGCTTTGCGAAGCTGATTGGTTCTCCGGCGTCTGTCAACATTCCAAACAGTCCGTAGCGGCCGCCATCTTGTCCCTCGGTAGGATTGAGAGACAAGAGGAGGCCAAAGCGAAGGGGGAAATGACCATAAGGGGGCATAGTAGATCCTTCCTGACCTCTTAGGTTTGATGTACCATTTTGCCAAGTTTGGTGTAATTCCGTTCAGCCATTCAGGCTGTAGACGTATGTAAATGTCCTATGGAAAATTGCATGGGGAAAACACATTTGAAAGTGTTGAAATTTAGAACCAATTAAAATGTTACTTTGGTTTTGTATTTGTGTGTGATGAAAGTTAATTGGTTATGTATATATGTCAAATGAGAGGAAACCACAGCCATTTTGTGATACTACTGTCTGAGGTACATTTGTGAGGAATTTTTGGTGGTGAATTTCTGGTGTTTGATTTACACAGTACTAACACTTCTGCTACTTTTAAAAAGGTGAGTTGTTAATTTGTAAGGGGAACTATGTTGTACACTTGAAGATAATTTGAAAAATGTTTTCTGTTATTTATTTGCAGTCCTTCTGTTATACTAAATACTTGATGAAGTTAGTTTTATATTATGTATTACTAAAAACGATAAATGAAAGTGATTATTTTTTTCTGCAATTTACAGCAAGCAATTTCAAAATAAAATGGCTCACAATGAAGAGACCGTGGCAATTTCTTTTGAATTGTCCACTACATTGATTGAAATTGAGAGCACCAATAATGAAATATTGTCACAAGGAGGACATGACTTGTATGATTCCATTAGATTGATTGAAATGGACAGCACCAAGAATGAAATATTGTCACAAGGAGATGACTTGAATGATTCCACTACATTGATTGAAATTGAGAGCACCAATAATGAAATATTGTCACAAGGAGGAGATGGCTTGTATGATTCCATTAGATTGATTGAAATGGACAGCACCAATAATGAAATATTGTCACAAGGAGGAGATGACTTGAATGATTCCACTACATTGATTGAAATTGAGAGCACCAATAATGAAATATTGTCACGAGGAGATGACTTGAATGATTCCACTACATTGATTGAAATGGACAGCACCAATAATGAAATATTGTCAGAAGGAGGAGATGACTTGAATGATTTTTTTGATCAATCTCTTGATGGCGAATTTATCGAGTGTTTGGAGACCATAGAGTTACAAGAATCATCATTGCAGACTTTTAATGAGGAGATTCCAGATGAGATGATTGAAGAGGAAATTACTGATGAGGACATGTTACTAGTTGTTTCAAATTTAGAAAATTCTGAAGAATAAATTTATATTTAGAAATCAAAAATTGTTTGAGACATTATTTATTTTTATTTTTAATTTATGAGGTTGTAGCGAAGTGATTGTAGTATAAAATGAGACTTATAGTATAGAGTGCAACATTTTTATGTTACATGGTAAGTTTACTCATATTTACTTCCCTTCTGCCACTATATTATCTCCAATGTGTATTTGACATCTCTTCTTCATCTCCGGCCTCCTTTCTCTCACTGTGTGTCTCCGATGCATCTTATCGCTGCTATTTTGTGTAATTACAGAAGAGAGTAAAATAAAATAGTTCGGAACGTGAAAAGGGGGCAAAGTAGAGTACTCCTCACCCCCTAGGCCTTTTTAGGCGGTCCCAAAAGGATCAGTTTCTGCTTTCCTGAGAGATTATGGTATGAGTTCCATATACCACAATAACTTGCATTACAACATGCAAGATATCTATCTCCTATTACCAACTTTTGGAGATATTCGCGCTAAGCGCGAATATCTCCAAAAAGTAACACCTGCCCTGAGCAGTTCTTAGCCATGTTATCCAATGGGAGGTGGATAACATGGCTAAGAGTATTAGCTCGGTAATGCATGAATATCGCTGAGTTTTTAGCGATATTCATGCATTGCGGCCGTTTATTATCGCATTTGCGATAAACCTTGATAATAGTAAGGTTTATCTTCGATAATTTCTGACGATGCTTAGTGGTAAAAAATTGGTTGGTAAGCATCGTTAGCGATAAATATCGCTTAACTTTGGTAATATGCCCCAACGTCTGTTAACGTTCGATTCGAAGGAAATGAGGAAGTGTTGAAAAACATTGTCTGCGCCATCTTGCCTTTTTTGAAATGCCACACTTTTGTCGTGCACGGCAGCCATTTTAGATGTCTTGACCAGACCCACTCTCTGCACGCTGTCGATTCGTAGCATGGCTCCTCACCCTCGTAAGCATCTCCCCCAGGCACTGGTCACCACCGCTCTCTGTCCTATGCATGGGCAATAAACCTTCCCCCATCTGCGCTGCTCTTCCCTGAGAATCACACTCTGTGCCCGCCCGACACCTCCCTTTCGCCCTATTCACTACCGCACCCTCTGACACTCCTCTTCCTCTGTGTCCGAATGTCCAGGCCGGTCCTAGGCTATCAGCTAGCCCTGCAGATGTAGTTTATGGCCCCAGCTGTAAAGAATCACCCCTCTTCAAAGGAGTTATAGTAGATCAAGGCCCACACCCGATGTGATCCGTCACAGCACACGCGTTCCTACTATCTGAAAACCATCCTGTATTGTGATTGGGGAGGGGACCGAGCCTGAAGCGGAAGATTCCAGGAATGACTCTTTGTACATCAAAGTTTTTACAATTATGTGTCACATTAAAAATATATAGCACTCCAACAAAGTAGTAGGAATATAAAACTTTAATAACATATAAATATATACAACAAAACAAAAACAGTAAAAACATTTAAACAACGAAGAGACCGTGGCAATTTCTTTTTAATTATCCAATAGATTTATTGAAATTGACAGCACCAATAATGAAATATTCTTGTCAGTAGCGGTCTGTTGTGCGAATAGTTCCAAGGCAGAAGAACGCGCTGAAATCTAGATGGCACGAAAGTGATGTCTAGTAAGTTGCCGCCCAGCAAAAAACGGCGTGGGGCGCCGCGGGGGTGAGTGAGTCCAGTAGGCACCACAGCTATTCTTACCGGCATTGCAGAATTACTGCTGGGGACAATGCCTGTGCTGTAGCAGGGTCACAGCAGAAACAAAAAGGATTCTGTTGAAGATGTTGTTGGTTTCAATTTGAAAACAGTTCTGGTGTCAACTGCTATGCTAATGTAGTGGTTAATGTTTTGTTTTCTCTAGAAAATGTAAAAGAGGGGGAGGCAGTCCAAAGTTCCGTTAAAAGGGCAAAGGAAAGGATCGGTGGTTTGAACTATCAGTCAAAAAGGGGAGGGGGTGCAATAATTTTTCCTACCGGGTCACACTGTGCTTTCACCGGAAGTGAGGTCTGCAGGATTGTAGTAATTCAAAGTGAGGCTGGCGCCAGCATGGGAGCGCCGACGTCCCGCGGATACAGTTTCGTCACTCCACGGGCGATCATGGCAGTCATTCCCCATCGGGGGTCGGAGACTCCCGCGGCTCCTCTAGAATCTTCAAGGTCGTGGAGGACTACGGTGGTGGAGTCAACCAGTGACCGGGCCATTTCTTTATGTTGGGCCCGCTCTTGCCAGGTCGACAGCCATTTTGAGAGTTCGGCAGCTACCGGCGATCGCGGGGTCACATGAGCGGACGGGCTCCACCCTGCCGGGCGAGACGTTGCAGCATGGCCACAGTGGAAGAACCGTTATCTAGGTCGTTCCGAAACTGTGCAGCACTGTAGTTGTTAGGATGCCACCGCCTGGAGCGCTGAGGGTGCAGCTGGGAAGCCTCCACCTGGGGAGGCGGGAGAGGCCTGTTCGCACCGTCTCTCCCTCCCAGTGCACCCCACGGCGTCTCGCTTGAGATTTGTTATGGCCGGACCAGGCGATGAGGACGAGGGGGGGGTCGGAGGCATGTGCAAGACATCCCCCTCCAGTGTTGTCGCAGCCATTATAAAAGAAAGAAGTGTCCCGTCCGTCTTCGGGCCGGGCTTCCGGTGGATGTCGGCCGGACGCCCCTGGCTCTGGCCCCATGAACGGGTTTCTTGGTTTATCGGCTGCAGCCGGATCCCGTCGGCCTCGGCCCCCCGACCGTTGGTGGTCGGACCGGAAGAGCATGTGGCGGGACTACCTGCAACTCTCAAGGGCCACCGCGGCCGGACTGGGAGAGAGAGGGGAGGGTCGAGGAGACATTCCCCCCCCCTGCAACTGTTCAGCGTTGTAAAGGCAATCCCCTGGCCGGGTCCCGCTGGTCTCGGCCTCTCCTCCGGCTACACCCTACGTTAGGATCTCCTGGCCGAGGCGTGGCAGCAGGACCTGCCTTATATGGG
Organism: Lissotriton helveticus; assembly: GCF_964261635.1. Classification (NCBI taxonomy): domain Eukaryota; kingdom Metazoa; phylum Chordata; class Amphibia; order Caudata; family Salamandridae; genus Lissotriton; species Lissotriton helveticus. The sequence goes on from NC_136063.1 coordinate 561,201,758, forward strand.
CTGCTCCCGGCTGGGCGTAGCCGGAACCCTGCCCCACCTTGGAAGTTTCCAGAGTGGGGGTGGATGTTCTACTGACTTGCATTTTCCCTAGTCTATCGATTTTTTTGGCGTGGCAGGCGGTGGGACAGCGAGGGGTGATTTGGTTTCTCTTACTGTTTTTCTGGTCTCTCACCACTGGCATATTTTAACGTTTTCTTGTTTCTAGGACATTAATAGGTTTTATCATTACGTTATGTTATCGTTTCTTTGTTCGTTGTTTAATAAAAGTTCATGTTCATCAGTGGCCTACTGATTTTCGTTTTCCTATTTTTTTCTTTCCAGGTTGTTTCATGGTAAAGTTTCTGTTAACAGGATACAGTGATCACTTCGTTATTATTGCATATGTCCTTTTCACTAGGGGTGCTCTCTGGTCGGGCCAGATGACGTATCTCTAGTAAATGGTCCGGGTGAAAAAGGTGCATCAATCAGTGGGGAGTAGATAGGCATGACAGATTACAACGGGGGAGAACGGTCCGCATTACGTACCCTTTCACTACTTGCAAAGATTTTCCTACGTTTATTTGCAAACAGGGAATACCTCCAAAAAGAACTAATTCCCAAACAGTCAATGTTCGGACAATCAATCAATCAATGAGGAATGAAATAGGTACGACGTGTTAAAGGCTTGCGTTACCTACCCTTCACTATCTGCAAAGGGAGATAGAATATTCCTATTCTTCCTCGTTTGCAGGTAGAGAAGATCGTTAAGAGAATTAACTTCGAACAATTCAATGCTCGATTGAAACAATCAACAAGGGGTACTGTGAACACAAATGAACGCCGCTTATATACATACGCATTGCTATTTTCAACAGGTTGTTCCTAATGTTTCTATTTTAGCGAGGTCAAAAGAGATCCCATTAGTGGCCTACTGATTTTGCTCGATTCCTTTTGTTTTTTTACACGATTTTTCGCTATCTGCAAAGACTAAACAGAGTATTGCGACTCTGTGCTTGTTTGTAAATAGAGAATGAACCAAAGAGAACAATCAATCAAATGGAGAGAGAAGCAGGCACGACGGATTACAAAGGGGGAAAGGGCTGCGTTAACTACCCTTCACTATCTGCAAAGAGAGAGTACTCCTAATAGAAATGAGGGGTGGGGGGCAGCAATCAAAGCAGATCAGTGTGCATTAACACGAAAAAAAAAATTCTTACCACGTACTTGACATTCGACAGCTTATGATATTTGCTATTAAAAAACCATTGAAATTCACTGAAAAAACCATAGGTTATAGACCATATATAGTTAGGAATTAGCATTTACAAAACCTTGAAAATTCACTGAAAAAACCATGGGTTATAGACCATATATAGTTAGGAATTAGCATTTAAAAAACCTTATTTTACTCACACAAAACCATTGAAATTCCATATATAGTTAGTTGCACTAACTATATATTGCGCACCCGCAATCCACTGCTGATGATGTCACATATTACATCATTCATGACATGGTCAGTGACATCACTGATGACATCACTGATGACATCTCAAATGACATCACTGATGACATCTCATTTGACATCAATGACCACATCACTGATGATATCATTCATGTGACAATACAATGCATCTCCTCACATTTTAATATAACCTCTGTTTCACCCAGTGTTAAAAACAGAGTATAATTTTTGAAACCATTGACACATCAATACTAGTTACTACATACGTACTCACTGATTCCTACGTCTACACACACATTCACTCATTCACCCATACAATCATTCATACATACAATCACTCATGTTTACAACACAATCATATGCACTCATACACCTATACAGACACTCACACTCTGCCACTCATCCATGGAGTTACTCACACACCTAGTCAGTCCTGTAAAGAATCAATCACACTTCCATTTTCTACTCTATACAGTTAAACATAGAGCACCTTACGTTTTCAACCATATACTAACACATACTTACTCTCTTATACAATCATTGATACAAGTACACATTGATCTGTACAGAGTCACACACCTCCCATCCAGCCACACACACACTCAGTCTCCCATGCAAATACTTGGGCAATCAATCAATAACCCATATAGTTACTCATATAGCTACTGATCAACACATGCAGCAGTTTACAGAACAACAGACATAATGATGCACAAATTAAGACAGTTTAGTCACTAACCCATGCACTCAGTGAGACACATTTAATCACTCACTCATACATTCAGTCATGCACCTACTAAATCCTTCGTCCAGACACTTATACATCCACTCATTCTTCAATATGTAAGACATATTTTAACTTTACAGAAACATAGTCACTGGATGTTGTCATCAGTGATGTCACTGACCATGTCATGAATGATGTAATATGTGACATCATCAGCAGTGGATTGCGGGTGCGCAATATATAGTTAGTGCAACTAACTATATATGGAATTTCAATGGTTTTGTGTGAGTAAAATAAGGTTTTTTAAATGCTAATTCCTAACTATATATGGTCTATAACCTATGGTTTTTTCAGTGAATATATATATATATATATATATTCACTGAAAAAACCATAGGTTTCACACCAGTTATAGTTAGCTGAACATTTTACTCTAACCATTGAAATTCCCACGTTATAGTTAGTTGGACTCACTATAACTCGCGCGCCCGCAATCCAATGCTGATGATGTCACATATTACATCATTCATGACATGGTAAGTGACATCACTGATGACATCACTGATGACATCTCAAATGACATCACTGATGACATCACTGATGACATCATCCATGTGATAATATAATGCACCTCCTCACACTCTAATCTAACCTTTTATACATCCAGTGTTGAATACAGACTACCATTCCTGAAACCATTGACACAGCAATACCACTTACTACATACACACTCACTGATTCATAAGTCTACACACACATCCACTCATTCACCCATACAATCACTCATACATACAGTCACTCATCAATAGAACGCTATCATATGCACTCATACACCTATACAGACATTCACACAGTGCCAGTCATCCATGGAGTTACTCTCTAATCTACTCAGTAATGAAAAGAATCAATCACACTCCCATTTCCTCATCTATACAGTTATACACACATAACCTTACTTATTCAAACATATACTAACACATACTTACTCTCTTTTACAATCACTGATACAAGTACACATTGATCCATACAGTCACTTACGCAATCACAGGCTCTCATGTATAGTCATTGATATATTATAAAATAGAAGGGGGTTTCCCCAAACGGGCTTAAAGATACTGGCAGGAAAAAGGGAAAATAACAGCTGAATAGACTGTGGGAATGTGTGGGACTTGTATAGATGTATGTCATTGTTAATATTGTATAGCACCCTATATCTCAGATTCTAAATGAACTGGCATTTTATATGTTTTTCCTAGCTCGCATTTTGATTTTTTTAAATCAAATCCAGCTTAATTAATGATCAATAAAATATATATTTTCCCACAAAAGGTGTATGTCTATCTGTGCCCGCTCTGATATGTGATTTCTTGTCACCGTTGTTTAAATGTAAGGATCCCTTAGTGGGACCTTTAAACTGACCCTGGCAGGGTTTCCTGTTCTATTCAGCTAGTCATTGATATATGCCAACTGTCACATGCACTGTTTTTTACATATGTACTTACTTGGACATGTAGCACTGAGACATCCATTCACTCACCAACACACCCATGCACACAGTCAACCGCACATACAGCTGTTTCCACATATACTCTTGAACCCATACACCAAGTGAATCAACTGCTCACATATCTATGCACAGAGTCACACACCTCCCAGCCACTCCCACACACACTCACCCTCACATACAAATACTTGGGCAACCAATCAATAACCCATATAGCCAGTCATATAGTTACTAATCAACACATGCAGCAGCTTACACAACAACAGATATAATGATGCACACATTCAGACAGTTTAGTCATTAACCTATGCATTCAGTAAGACACATTTAATCATTCACTCATACAGTCAGTTACGCACCTACTAAATCCTTCATGCAGACACTCATGCATATTGTAACTTTACAGGAACACACATTCACTGGATGATGCCATCAGTGATGTCACTGACCATGTCATGAATGATGTAATATGTGACATCATCAGCAGTGGATTGCGGGCGCGCGAGTTATAGTGAGTCCAACTAACTATAACGTGGGAATTTCAATGGTTTTGTATGAGTAAAATGTTCAGCTAACTATAACTGGTGTGAAACCTATGGTTTTTTCAGTGAATTTCAAAGGTTTTTTAAATGCTAATTCCTAACTATAACGATTGTGAAACCTATGTTTTTTTTAGTGAATATCAAAGGTTTTTTAAATGCTAATTCCTAACTATAACGATTGTGAAACCTATGGTTTTTTCAGTGAATTTCAAAGGTTTTTTAAATGCTAATTCCTAACTATAACGTTTGTGAAACCTATGTTTTTTTCAGTGAATTTCATAGTTTTTTTAAAAGTTAATTCCTTTGTATATCGACTTTGTAACCTACGATTTTTTTTTTATTAGCTGTTTTTTATAACTATTAATTATCATTTGTTTTATTTTTTTATTATTTGTTCACTGTATTGTTCTTTTTTTTAATCATTTTTTCCTGGTGCGCTCAGGGTGCGCACACCGGTAAGCTTACCCGTATCATGGAGTGCTCAGGGTGCGTGCACCAGTAAGCTCTCCCGAGAGCGCAGCCAGAGCGCTATTTCTGCGTTCGTAAAAAAAAAATATGTATGAACACTAAATAATAATGTAAGACATTCAGTACCATACTTATAAAAGCAGTATTTTTGATTTTCCGAATGAAAATGATTTTGCATTTCCGTAAAGCTACCAAAACGTCACTCAGGCGCACCGCGTAAGCGCCCCCAGAAGCGCCTACGTTCACACCGCGTAAGCGCCCCCGGAAGCGCTCCGGTGCGCGCAGCGTACGCGTGTCAAGTCATGTGACCTTAAAATAACTCTTTTCATTGGTTGTTAACAGTTTCTTTTTACAACTAATGAAAACCACACCCTTTTCCTTCACTTCTTCTTTCACTTTGGTGAGAGCAAGACCGATTTTTTTCTGTGCTAACAATTTGTGGATAGAATGGCTGCCAGAGCATCCAGCAGCAGTGAGGAGTCAGATGGTTTCATTGATGAAGAGCCTCCTCGGCCCAAGGTGAAAGAACATTTTATTTGGAAAAAAAATTCTATACCTGAGGGACTTGAAAAAGTAAATGCACCAAAAGTTGAATGTAAAATCTGCAAAACTGTACTTTCCCGAGGAGACCCCAGAAGGAAGTACAGTTTTGGTAGTTCAACTATGATTCGGCACGTCCAGAGGAGGCACCCCCAGAACTATGCCCGGGAGAGTGTCAGGGCTCTGGCACGAGAGGCTCCAAGGGATGGTGCTTCTACTTCAACTGGAGGAGCAACTGTATCCATGAGGGGGCGACCAGAACAGCTGATCCCAAATATTCAGTCTGTTTTTAATGACGCCACAATCAAATGCAAACATTGTGATGTACTACTTTGTTATGATGAACAAAGTATTATGAACATTGTTCGAACAACAGAGAACCACCGCTGCCGTCCTCAGCCCTAATTTTGATTTTTTTTTTTGCTCCTGTTGAGCAGTTTGCCATTCCCTGTTTTTGTTTTTGTTGAGAAAAAAACGAAAAAAGAAGAAAAAAAAAGTTCTTTTTAGAAGTACCTCCAATTCTCAAAAAAGAGCTGTATTCTTAAAAAAATGAGTGAGAAAGCAAACAAAGGGACGAGAGGGGAAGGGAAGTGAAGTAGGGGGACTGAAAGAAGGTGAGTGTGGGGAAGGAGAGTGAGGAGAAGGAGAGTGAACATGGGGAATGAGGATAAGTGAAGAAAATGTAGTAAAGGAACGGGGGTGTGGAAGGGTAAGAAAAGAGCAGTGATGTTTAGGAAAGAGTGGAGATACAGACTGCATAAAGGCAAGTGAGTGTGAGACAAGGTGAGTAAGGGACTGAAGAGACAGAGAAAGTGAAAGAAAAAGTGAGAGTAGAAGACTGAGGGCCTCATTTATGAGGCCAGGCGTCACTTTTATGCCGCAGGTGCGTCACTTTTTGTGACGCACCAGTGGTGTAAAAAATGCGCCTTGTTGAGTCATATTTACAAAGTGACACATCAAGGTAGATGCGTCACTTTGTAAACCCCTGCGCCACATTATACCTGCACCAGGTATAATGTATACAAAGGGGGCGTATTGACGCAAGGAAGGGTCGTAGAAGTGACGCAGTGAAATCTATGAGATTTCACTGCGTCACTTTTAGGACGCCGTTGCGTCAAAATCTTGCGCCTGTCTCACAGCAGGCGTAAGACTGACGCAGGCCCTTTCACATGGGGCTTGCCCCATGTGAAAGGATGCACTGCTGGAGTTGCGTCACTTTTGTGACACACTCCAGCAATGCGTCTCTTTTGCGCTTACAGATACGTCAGAAATACTGACGCATCTGTAACTCCTTGCGACATGATGCGTCATACATTAAATATGACGCATCAGGAATGTCGCAAGGAGAGAGTACTGAGAAGTGACGCATCGCTGCTTTCACGCAGCGATGCGTCATTTCTCATAAATGAGGCCCTGAGTGAGGGAGGAAAGAAACATAAGTGAGGGAGAGTGGCTGTGTTATAGGGAGTGAGCGTGATAGAAGAGGAGTGACAGACTAAGGGGTCAGAGAGAATGAGGCTAACAGAGAGAGAAAGAGGGAAGGGGAGTGTAGAACTAAGAGGACAGAGGGAGTAAGAGAAGGAGTTAGTGAAGTGAAGTAAGGAGAGTAAAGGAAGAGAAAAGAGTGATGGAGCAAAAGAAGGATAGAGACAGGAAGGAAAGTAAAGGTTAAGGTCTGAAAGAAGGTGAGTGTGGGAGTATGGCTGCGTTATAGGGAGTGAGCATGACAGAAGAGGAGTGAGAGACTAAAGGGACGGAGACAATGAGGCTAACAGAGAGAGAATGAGGGATGGGGAGTGTAGAAGTAAGAGGACAGACGGAGTAAGATAAGGAATTAGTGAAGTGGAGTAAGGAGAGTAAGGGAAGGGAAAACAGTGAAGGTGTAAAGAAAGAGAAGTGAGAGGAAGGAAAGTGAAGGAGAAGGTCTGAAAGAAGGTGAGTGTGGGAGTATGGCTCAGTTATAGGGAGTGGGCGTGATAGAAAAGGAGTGAGAGACTAAGAGGACGGAGAGAATGTGGATAACAGAAAGAGATTGAGGGAAGGGGAGTGAAGAAGTAAGAGGACAGAGAAAGAAAGAGAAGGAGTAAGTGAAGTGGAGTAAGGAGAGTAAAGGAAGGGAAAAAAGTAAAACAATGAAGTAAGAGAAGAGAGAGGAAAGAAAGTAAAGGAGAAGGTCTGAAAGAAGGTCAGTGTAAGAGAAGAGTGTGAAAAAGGGGAGTAAATGTGGGGATTCAGAATAAGTGAGGCAAGCGCAATAAGGGAACAGAGGTGTGGGAGCATCAAAGAAGAGTAGTGAGGTTAAGGAAAACAGTATAGAGAAAATACATTTTGTACATCAAACTTACCTTATAAGTAATGTAAACTTAATTTCATATTTCCATTAAATTTAATATCTGTGAAAGACAAAAAAAGTTAGAACATTTATAATATATATTTTACAATACAAGAGACAAAGTACGACATTAAAAGTCATAAAAGGTTAGTAAGAGATAAAGTAGAAGTGAAGTAGTCAGAACGAAAAACAAAGGAATGGTGAAGGTCAGAGAGAGTTAAAAAGAAATAGAGAGAGAGCAAATTACTAACAGGATAATGACATAGATACATTCAGTGACAGTGAACAAGAGCAGGAGAGAGAAATAAACTGAAGGTGAGTAAGATCCTAAAGAAATATGCATTACGAAAACTAACAGCAGAAAGGGGAGAAAAGAAAGGGGAGTGAGTGACAGAGAATCAGGAGTGAATGACAATGAGGCATGGAATTTCAGTGAGGGTGAATGTAGGCTTGTAAGACAGTGAGGACACAATGGGAGTGAAGGTAACAGAGAGGGAGTGAGGGAAGACAAGTAAGAATATGAGAGAATAGAGGGAGTAAGACAAACAGTGAGTAAAGGGCACTAAGGTGAGTAAGGGAAGGAGAATGGCTGAGAGAGCAAAGGAAGGGAGGAAAGGGAAGAAAAGTGAAGCAAAGGGACTAGGAAAAGGTGAGTACGTGAGGAAAGAAAGAAGAAGGGTAGTTAAAGATGATGATTGAGGATAACTGAACGAACTGAAGTAAGGGAACAAGGATGAGGGAGGGTGAGTACAGGAGAGTGAGGTAGATAAAAAAGGAAAATAAAAAGAGGATAAAAGCAAATGAGCTTGAGACAAAGGAAGTGAAAGAGTGAGAACATAGAGGTAGTGAAGGAAACACTGGCAGAAAGAAACTGAGTAAGAGAGCAAAGAAAGATAAGTAAGGGAGTGTGGGTGAGTTTTAGGGACTAAGGATGACGGAAGAGGAGTGAGAGAGTAAGAGGATCGAGAGACTGAAGCTAAGAGACAGGGAGTGAGGGAAAGGGAGTGAGGATGTGAGAGGACAGAGGAAGTGAGAGAAGGAGTGAGTGAAGTGTAATAAGGTGAGTGAGAGAAGGGGAATTATTGAGGAAACAAAGAAAGAAAACAAGGGGAAGGGGAGTGAAGTAGAGTGACTGACAGCTGGAAAGCAGTGAATGGGAGAGAGGGAAAGGGCAGTGAAGGAGTGGTTAATGAGAATAAGTGAGGAAAGTGGAATAAGGGAAGGGAGGTGAGGGAGAGTAAAAAAAGGCCAGTGAGGGTGAGTTAAGAGGAGTGATAGAGGGTGGAAATAGATAAGTGACCATAAGAGAATGGGAAAATAATATATATTTAATAATAAATGAAAATACAAAATAATTTCAACAACATGTTAAATGGTTTATTTTTGCTGTTCTCAGAATATATTGAATTTCACTTAAAACAGTGACTTCAATAGTACTCATCATATAACAGCGGGCAAAAAAAACACATCAAAATGATTCTGTTTAAAAAACCCATTAAATCATTTCTTAAATAATGTAAAATTTTTAAAAAACATATCTAAACTCACTTTTGATCCATCCACTTTTCCACGAGGCCAAATAGTATATGGAAAGTCCTTTTCTATGGAAATTAGTCCAGAGTATTCTTAATGTCTCAATTACCCGACTTTCTGAAAGAAAAGCTCCAACATCTTTTACATTATGAAGCAATAGATTTATTTCCACCTCTAGCTTACTTTTTATAAATAATTTGTATAATACTCACAGCACACACTATATTAAATACATATACTATCTCTATGAGAACTACATGTTTTTTATTATCTTCATCACTCTCATTCAGAAAGTAATTTTGAAGAGCAAACTAAGTTATATTAACTGCTGCAATCTTCATAGGCCAATTACCTTCCCTAAAATTTCGGTTGTAAGAACACTAGGTAAGAATTTAGTAAGTCAGAAGGCAAACGTTGTTTGAAAGTCAATTGAGTATCATTACAGAGCTTCCAGCCTTTTTGACATTTTAAATAACATGTGTAATGTCCTGATGTTGTTGAAGGACCATCATGGTAAATAATTGCTGCAGTTGTAAAGGTTCTTCCTGAAATTGATAATTGAGAAGCCACAAAATTTTTAATTAATGTTGTCAATTTAGTTCCATCAGGTCTACATCGTTGGAACATTAAAATAACATACTGTCCATATCTTCGTAAAAATAAAGTTGATAGCATTGCATATTTACATTGACTACATACCATGTTTTGATTTGCTTCCCTAACTAGATTATTAAAAGACATTGATTTGCAGTCTGGTAAAGTCAAATATATAAATCTTTCAGTGTCTACTGTAGTACTACTTGAAAAGGAGCAATTGTCACAGTCATGTTGCCATTCATAAGAAAGGCCAAAAAGATGTTCTACATCTACACCTTCATCTTGCAAAACAACAAGCATATACATTAGAAATTCCTGACAATCTTGCTGAATATTCTGTGTAAATTGATTTAGATCAGAAACACTTTGTATTTTTGTTCTATCACTGCTACATTTCTCTAATAAAGAATTTAATAAACAACAAAGTGTTTGATCACGATTTTCAGCAATCTGTTCTTGTACAGTTTGGAGAAAGAAAACAACATTAAGCACTACATTAGTATAGCAGTTGACACCAGAACTATTTAGCTTGATTCACCCATCACTGTGATCTTAGGCAGAGTCACACATACTGTTGGCAGAGACAGACATGGTACATTATATCTAACATTCTGCTCATGTGCCTAAGATCACACTGTGACTGAAGCTTGATTCACCTATCACTTTGATCTTAGGCAGAGTCACACATACTGTTGAACATTGCGCAAGGGTCTTGTAAATATGCCAATGAAACCATTACACTATCTCTATACCAGCATTAATATCAAACATTGCGCAAAGGGGCTTGTAAATATGCCAATGAAACCATTACGCTATATCTATACCAGCATTAATGTCAAACATTGCGCAAAGGGCTTGTAAATATGCCAATGAAACCATTACGCTATATCTATACCAGCATTAATGTCAAACATTGCGCAAAGGGGCTTGTAAATATGCCTCTCTTTTTTTGTATATTCTATCTCAATTTATGCCATTAGAAAAACTCTTTAAGCATTTCTCACGGCATTTCATATTCTTGTCTGGGTGCCAATTTTATTACTCTGCATGCATTTTCTGCTTGCACCCATGTCAAACATTGCGCAAGCAGCTTGTAAATATACCCCTCTTTATCTTATATTCCATCTCAATTGATACCATTACTGAAATACTTTATGCATCTCCTACACCATTTCATATGGTTTTCTATCTGCTATTCCTATCCCTCTCCATACATTCACTGCTTCCACCCATGTTAAAGGTTGCACAAGGCGCTTCTAAAAAACGAGCATATTTACAAGTCTAATGAAACCCTTACACTATCTCTATACCAGCATTAATGTCAAACATTGCGGAAAAGGGCTTGTAAATATGACAATGAAACCATTACACTATCTCTATACCAGCATCAATATCAAACATTGCGCAAAGGGGCTTGTAAATATGCCAATGAAACCATTACGCTATATCTATACCAGCATTAATGTCAAACATTGCGCAAAGGGCTTGTAAATATGCCAATGAAACCATTACAATATCTCTATATCAGCATTAATGTCAAACATTGCGCAAAGGTGCTTGTAAATATGCCTCTCTTTTTTTGTATATTCTATCTTAATTTATGCCATTAAAAAAAACCTTTAAGCATTTCTCACGGCATTTAATATTCTTGTCTGGGTGCCAATTTTATTACTCTGCATGCATTTTCTGCTTGCACCCATGTCAAACATTGCGCAAGCGGCTTGTAATTATGTCCCTCTTTATCTTATATTCCATCTCAATTGATACCATTACTGAAATACTTTATGCATCTCCCACACCATTTCATATGGTTTTCTATCTGCTATTCCTATCCCTCTCCATACATTCACTGCTTTTACCCATATTAAAGGTTGCACAAGGCGCTTCTAAAAAAAGAGCATATTTACAAGTCCAATGAAACTATTACACTATCTCTATACCAGCATTGAATCCAAGCATAAAAAACAATTTTAAAAGAAGTCTACCTTATAACCTAAAAAATACAAACTGTAAGCACACACAGCTAACATTATGGAAAAAGGTCAAAATATATTTTCTTAATTCACACAGACACTCACTGTGATACTTGTCAGCTCTCTATCTTTTTTAAAACAATCATTACTCACCTTTAAAAATGCTTTGGAAGATGTAAAACAGTGTCAGTCACACTCAACAGATTTTCTTAAGCAGAATCTCTGAATGACGCTTCTGTCACTGAAGCCTTTCAATAATGGCACAGATTCTTACTCATTTCAGACCCATATTCTTGTACCTAACCAATCAAAAATGTTCCCACACAAATTCAAAACCAAACTGCACATTTTAATTGATTGTACATTTCAAGACTTTGAAACTCACATAACATTCACCCATCCCCCGTGCTCATTTAGCCTGTAACCATGGTAACTCCCTCCTAACCCAGCAAACAGTTCACAAGTTCATCATACTATGTTGCAAAAGAATCCATCAAGGGTGTTTGACCTCTCAATGTACTAGCAAATCAACTGCAATGTTTGTTTAAATGACTTTTTCTCAACCATTGAAATGACTTTAAAAAAAAAAAGCATGCACCCTAATTTTCAGTGGAGATTTTTGAGAAAGCACCAATCATTTCTGGTTTTTCAAGTGCACTGATTCTCAACCACTTTTTTTCATAATCAAACTGCCATTTCATTTCCACAACTCATCTGACTAGAATCACATCTACCTTTAAGATGCCAAAAATCTGGTTTGTGGGTCATAGCTATGTCCACTGGAGTCAAAAATACGCAGCTAACAGAGGTATTTACAACCTTGATTTACCAAATGTGGACATTGTATGGATTGGACAGAGAGGATTGAGAAGTCACCAATTGATACCATTGGTAAAATACTTTATGCATCTTCCACACCCTGACCTTATAATTGTGCACTGTGGTGGAAATGACCTAGGGACTTTGACTGGGGTAGGTCTGGAAATGCTTTTAAAGGACATCTTTGGGCAATTGATGTCACTTTTTCCAAAAACTGCCTTGGTATTTTCTAATATATGCCAAAGGCAAAAATGGAACTGGTCCAACCAATTTTGTCCACAGATTGAGAAAGCAAGGAAACATGTGAATAAATCTGTTTCTGCTTACCTCAGAGACTATGGTATGGGTTCCATTTACCACAACAACTTGCGTTACATCATGCAAGACATCTATAGGAGAGACGGTGTGCATTTTACAGATGAGGGGAATAGAGTTTTCCTCTTGAATATAAGACTCTGCATTGGTACCTACTTGTAGGTACAAAAAACACCCACATAACACAACAGCTCTTTTCAGAGCTAACTTACCTCTAAACACTCTACATTATTTTTTTACTCTGTTTTTGTAAACTGTTTTTCCCCGTGGTGCGCTCAGGGTGCGCGTACCGGAGAGCGTACCCGGGAACGCACCCAGCGCTTACCCCGCAATTTTTTTTAAAAAAAAATAGTTTTTGAGCCCTTCAGGGTCCTTCTAAGCCTCCCTCAAAAAACCTAGGGCGTCAGGGGGTGTCTACCCTGCCCCCTTTTAATCATTTCCCCCTTTTTTTTTACCTCAGGTGTCTCGATTTTCCCGAGACACAAAATGGCGGACTGTCCAGACTGTTAAGAATGTTGACAGACATCGTACAGCCAATCAGCTTTCCGCTCGCGCACTCCAGTAGCATGCCGGGTGCGCTCCCCGGTACGCGTACCAGTGAGCGCTCGGAGCGCGCCTATTGATATATATGTTTTTTTGAAGTTGCCTTTCATAAAAACCACAGGAGCAATTTCAAAGAAATATAGAAAAGGCCCTACTACATGCCAGTACCTATCATTTTGCCAACTTTGGTGTAAATCCATTCATCCGTTCAGGCTGTAGCCGTGTCTAAATGTTCTATGAAAAATTGCATGGGGAAAACACATTTGAAAGTATTGAAATTTACAACCAATCAAAATATTACTTTAGTTTGGAATTTGTGTGTGATGAAGTTTGATTGGTTATATATATATCTTAAATGAGAGGAAAACACGGCCATTTTGTGATACCCCAGTCTGAGGTACTTTTGATAGAAAATTTGGGTGCTCAATTGCTGGACTTAGAATAACACACTACTAACTCTTCTACTATCAAAAAGGTGAGTGGTTAATTTGTATGGGGAACTATGATAATTTGGAAAATGTTTTCCATTAGTTATTTACAGTCCTTCTGTTATAATTATTGTTTAAGATTGGCTTCATCACATGCAGTGCTTTATATTTCTAGTTCCTGTCTAATACTATACACTGCCCAATTAATTTTAAAGAACTAAATACTTGATTAAGCTACTTTTATGTTATGTATTACTAAAAACGAAAATTGAAAGTGATTACTTTTTTCTGCAATTTACAGCAAGAAATTTGAAATTAAAATGGAGGACAGCAAGGAAATTTCTTTTGAAATTACGGCAACATATCTTGAAAATGAAAATGTCATGGATATTGAAAAAAGCATTTCATCACAAACAGAAGATGACTTAAAAGATTGTTTGGATTATTCTCTAGATGAAGAATTAATTCAATGTTTGGATGAAATAGAATGCCAAGAAACATCAATAAACAATTTTCATGAGGAGATTAAATGTATGAAAGAAGATGAAATACCAGATGAGGACATGTTACAAGTTTTATTAAATTATGAGAAATCTGAAGAATAAATTATTAATTACAAATTAAAAATTAGTTGACATATTATTCATTTTTATTTCTAATTTATGAGGTAAATGCGAAGTGATTGTAGTATAATGAAATACTCATAGTATAGAGTGCAAAATTTTTATGTTACATAGTAAGTTTACTCATATTTACTGCCCTTCTCCTACTGCATTTTTACCAATGTGTATTTGACATCTCTTCTTCATCTCCTGCCTTCTTTCTCTCACTATCTGTCTCTGATACACCCTATCGCCGCCATTTTGTGTAGTTTCAGAAAAGAGTGAAATGTAATACTTCAAAACTAGAAAAGAGAGCAGGGTAAAGTGCCCCTCACCCCAATTTTTTTTAAAACTATTTTCTTTCACTGTTTTTCCCTGTGGTACGCTCTGGGTGAGCGTACCGGAGAGCGTACCGGAGAGCGTACATGAGAACGCACCCAGCGCTTACCCCGCGAAAATTTCCCCCAAAAAAAAATTGTTTTTGCCCTTCAGGGTCCTTCTAGGCCCCCCTCAGAAAACCTAGGGGGTCAGGAGGTGTCTACTCTGCCCCCTTTTAATTATATCCCCCTTTCTTTTTCACCTCTTGTGTCTCGATTCTACCGAGACACAAGATGGTGGACTCTCCGGACTGTTTAGAATGTTGACAGACACCCGACAGCCAATCAGCTTTCCGCTCGCGCACTCCCGTAGCGCGCCGGGTGCGCTCCCCGGTACGCGCACCTGTGAGCGCTCGGAGAGCGCCTATAGATATATATGTGTTTTTTAAGTTAATTTTCAAAAAAAACACTGGAGCAATTTTCACTAAATATAGCAAAGGCTGATCTGCGTACCAGTCCCTACAATTTTGCAAGGTTTCGCGTAATTCCGTTCAGCCGTTCGGGCTGTAGACTTGTCAGACCGTCCTATGGAAATTAACATGGGGAAAACACGTTTTGGGACCCCCCTTTTTTCTCAGCCCCCACTTCATGAATCCCCCCAAAACTATCAGGGAAGGACCGGAGCGCAGCGAGGCAAATTTAAGGAAAATTACAGGCAGATCCCTCAATTGGCGCCAAAGTTATTCCCAATAGAATGTTCGCAATTTCCTATGGTAACTAGGTCCTAACTATAACTACCTCCTGGCGACCGCCAGTAGGTAATATATATATATATATATATAGTAGTTATCCTGAAACGCGTCTGGCTGCTTACATGAACTTTTGTTGAAGACCTTTTCCTGCGTACTTGTCTGCTTGCATGAGGTGAAATAAACTACAAGTGTCATTTAACTTTCCTTGGGCTCGACTCCGTTTTGGCTTTCCTGCGTGTGTTTTATGAATAGACGGCCGTTGCCTGGCCGTGGAGGACAGCCCAGCGCCAGAAGGCGTGCCTGTGCAGGTTTTGGACTTATAACCTGCAACACCGGGAGGAAGGAGAGCGTGGCGCCATTACAGGGTGTCGCTGCGCTGCAACACACATTTCACCACAGTAAAGCGGGGCAGACAGGAGATGGGAAAATGCTTCTCTCCACTTGGATGATTATTTCAAGCCGAATTCTGAGGGGATTTCAAGCCACCCCACGAGGGGAAAACCTTTATTGCACTACAACGCCCAGATGGCTTTGCAAAGAGCCACGCCCACTTGGACAGGTGATTGGAACTTAAAATGTGCGCATTAAATCAGTGCTTGTCATTCCTCGGCAGAAAGCCACTGAAGAAAGGAGGTAGTTATCCTGAAACGCGTCTGGCTGCTTACATGAACTTTTGTTGAAGACCTTTTCCTGCGTACTTGTCTGCTTGCATGAGGTGAAATAAACTACAAGTGTCATTTAACTTTCCTTGGGCTCGACTCCGTTTTGGCTTTCCTGCGTGTGTTTTATATATATATATATATATATATATATATTATATATTACATATTGTATATATATATATATATATATATATATTCACTGAAAAAACCATAGGTTATAGACCATATATAGTTAGGAATTAGCATTTAAAAAACCTTATTTTACTCACACAAAACCATTGAAATTCCATATATAGTTAGTTGTACTAACTATATATCGCGCACCCGCAATCCACTGCTGATCATGTCACATATTACATCATTCATGACATGGTCAGTGACATCACTGATGACATCACTGATGACATCTCAAATGACATCACTGATGACATCACTGATGAAATCTCAAATGACATCACTGATGACATCACTGATGACATCTCAAATGACATCACTGATGACATCTCAAATGACATCACTGATGACATCACTGATGACATCTCATTTGACATTACTGATCACATCACTGATGACATCATTCATGTGATAATACGATGAACCTCTTCAGACTCTAATATAACCTTAGATACAATCAGTGTAAACAGACACTCATAGACTGTCACTCATCCATGGAGTTACTCAGACACTTAGTCAGTCATACAAAGAATCAATCACACCTCCATTTCCTCAACTATACAGTTATACACACCTTACTTATTCAAACATATACTAAAACATATTTACTCACTTATACAATCCTGGATACAAGTTCACAATGATCCATACAGCCACTCACACATTCACTGGCTCTTATGCACAGTTATTTATATATGTCAACTCTCACATGTACTGTATTTTACATATGTACTTACTTTAACATGTAGCACTGAGATATCCATTCACTCACCAATACACTCATGCACACAGTCAACTGCCCATACAGCTGTTTCCACATGCACTTTTGAACCCATACATCTAGTCAATCAACTGCTCACACATCTATGCAGAGAGTCATACACCTCCCAGCCACCCACACACACACTCAGTCTCCCATACAAATGCTTGGGCAACCAATCAATAACCCATATAGTTAATCATATAGCTACTGATCAACACATGCAGCAGTTTACAGAACAACAGACATAATGATGCACAAATTAAGACAGTTTAGTCACTAACCCATGCACTCAGTGAGACACATTTAATCAGCATCGTGACGCGTCGCGGAAGCGCGACGTATCACGTTGTCGCGTAATGCGTCTTATGACGCGCTGCGTTAGCGCACCCGGAAGTGCTCCGGTACGCGAACCGAGGCGCGAAGCGCAGCGACCCGGAAGCGATCCGAGGCGCGTTCCGCAGCGCGTAACATAAGCGTGAGAGGTCATGTGACTTGTTAATAAAACTTTTCATTGGATCATTTAACTTTTGGTTTCATAATCATGTAAGGCTAGGTCAGGTGACCTAAAAATAACACTTTTCATTGGTTTAGAACTATTGTTTTTCCCAAATGATGAAAACCCCTCCTTCTTTCCTCACTCTGACTTTCATCTTTGTGAGAGGAAGACCTTATTTCATACTAGAGCAATGGCTTCAATGGTAGCTTCAGCTGGTGGACCCCCACCACCACCACCACCTCCTCATGGGAAGAGAGGACCACCTCCCCAGGTCATCACCAACACAGAGGAGGAAGAGGAAGAAATAGAGGAAGAGGAGAGAGAAGGACCACAGTTCTTGGAAGAGGTGCCCCGGGTTTCCCATAGGAAAGCCAGTTTCATATGGCAGTTTTTTTCAATGCCTCCAGGCCAGAAGAAAGTGAATGCGAGGTATGTCACCTGCCTCATTTGCAAAGAAAAATTATCAAGAGGGACTGATAAAAAGTATAGTTATGGGAACTATACTATGCATAGGCACATGAGCAGGTGGCATCCACTCAATTACAGCCGGGCGGAAATACGAGACATGGAACAGAACCCAACAGCAACTCCTGTGGCCAGGTCAACTTCGTTGATTTCTTTGACAGCAGCAGAGGCACGGGAAACCGTGCCAAACATCCAGGATAATTTTGGGCATATGAAGTTTACTTGTCTGCACTGCGGTGCATTGATATCATGTGGCAACATGAGTATCAATTCAATAAACCTAGCTTACAACAATCATAATTGCCCTAACCGCTCCACACAGTAATTTTTTTTTTGCTCCTGTTGAGCCCTTTTCAATGCCTGTTTTTTGTTGTTTCCCCCCCCCAAAAAAAAAAAAAAAAATATAAAATTGTTCAAAAAATACAAAAAAAACAAAAAATGTTCAAAAAAAAAAAAATATATATAAAACAACAAAAACATTAAAAAAAAGTTCTTTTCAGAACTACCTCCCCTTTCAAAAAAAATTGCTAGAATGTTTAGCACTCTAGCAAGCTCTATTTCTTTTAGTTCGCTCCCAGTTCGCTTCCCGGTTCGCGAACCGGGAGCGAACCAAAAATTAAAAAAAAAAAAAAAAAAGAAGAGTAAGTATAAGGAAAGTAAACAGAGAGTGATGTTAAAAGAAAGACAGCTATAGGGAGTAAACCAGAGATACTGTTTAATAGATATATTTACCGAAGAAAAGACGGAAGAGGGTATAATTGTGGAAAACAAAATAGATAAGGAAGTGAAAGAAAAAAAAGAGAGTAGAACAATAACAAAGAAGAGTTTCTTGGAGAATGTGAGTGAATGTTCAAAATAAGATTAAAACATGGGGAATAACAGAGAGAAAAAATAGAAAACAGAAAACAAAAAATAACAGAAAAAGATTAATTGAAACAGCAAAGAAATGTAAATAACATAGAGCCATATCATCAACATAGGCAATAAAAGTTTTGCAGCTTTTATCGGCAGAAATATGTCACCAAAGCCGCTTTTGCGGCAGAAAACTGCCGCTAAAACCACTTTTGCACCAGTTTTCTGCCAATAAAAACAGCAATAATTTTATTGGCTGTGTTCATAATATGCCCCTTAGTGTGCTTCAACTACACAGAGAAAGCATTATGAACAAGTAGTGAAAAAGTGATCAGTCAAAGACACTAAGAGTAATAGAGACGGAGTGAGTGAACAAGAGTGAGGAACTATGAGAAGAGAGGGACTGAGAAAAGGAGTGGAAGGAGTTGAGTAAGTAGGTAAAAGAGAAAAGAATGAGGAAAGTAGCAAAGGCAGGAAACTGAGGGTTAAAGAAATAAAGCTGTGGAACTAATAGTAGGTGAATGTGATAGAAATGTAACAAAAAGAATACAAAACATTTACCTTATAATTGTCGTTAAATTACTCACTTTTTGTTTTTATACTTTCAATCTGTGAAAGAGAGAACAGACATTTGAAAAATATTAAAACATGTATTTAAAAATTACAAAAGACAAGGGGAAATATTGAAGGACAAACAGTTTTTCAACAACTTTGACACTGACAGAAGCTTCTGCTTCTCCAGGCCCCCTACACAGTCCTAAAGATATACATTTTAAACTAACAGTATCTTGATGCAGATGAAGTGAGGCCTATCTTAAAACATGGTGCATCTTTTGCACTGCTGTTGTCTCAGAAAAGTGTCGCAAGACACTAACATTTTAAATGATTGCTTCAGGATGCCAATAAGATGTGTCCTATCCAGAGGTTTGTTTGAGGTGAGACCTACTCAGGGTTCCAAATGAAATTTCGAGTTGTTTGAAGAGAACAGAGGACATAATACATGTGGAGGCCTACCAACGAAGTGATTAATGTCCACTGCACTCTTGAACAAATGTCAGACCTCCTCTGTCTCCAGGAACAGGCCTAAACCTCATCTACACAATGTGGTGTGTAATGTTAGGAAACACAGGTAATATAATTGAAAAACATGGACATTTTTTTGCTCATTCCACAATCATATGACCTGTGTTTCCTTTGCTTAGGTATCTCATTGTGGAAATGTAGTCTATCATATGAAAGACTACGTAGAATATGAGCACTGTATGCAAGAACTTTGACACTTACAGAAGCCTCTCCTTCTCCATCCCTCCTACACAGTTCTAAATGTACATCATAAATGGAAACAGTACAGAATTAATTATACATGTTAAATGGTTTATTTTTGCTGTTCTCAGAATGTATCAAATTTCACTAAAAACAGTGACTTGAAGGTATTCATCATATAACAGCGGGGAAAAAAAACACAATCAAAATGATTGTTTTTAAAAAACCCATACAACATAACAAATCAGAATTCAGAACTCCTTAAAGTTAACTTACTTTCCATGACGTCAAAGGATGTCCTATGAACAGCTTACACTCTGTTGTGCTGTTATTACTTTCAGCCCGCCACTTTCTGAAAGAAAACCTCCATCGTTTTGAAAAACATGTTACATACAATAAATGACTTCTTGCTCTCTACCACAAGTTTCCACAAGGCCAAATCTTGTCAGAGCGATTTATAACTCTTGGATTTCTTGTAAGCCAATCCCGTCATTTGGCATTTCCGCAACTTTCAGAATTAAAATGTTGAAGATCATTTTCACAATCCTGGACTAGTAATATCTTCCCCTTCTTCCTCAGTCATGTTCTACATTTCCTATGACACTGATACTGCTTACTATGAAGCAGACTTACACTACCTCTATGACTACTACAATTATTTAATTCTCTACATCACTTTTAATCACAAAGCAATGTAAAACAGTAGACAGCATTGCAGACTAACATTCCCTCTACTCTATGTTTTGATTGGCTGCTTCAATTAGCTTATAAAAAGAAATAGTTTTTCTGAACTCATTCAAAGTGCACTTATTTCTCCATCACGTCCAGTCTTATGGTTAGAAGTTATGTCTCTGAACTACACTTATCCTCAAGGCCAAATCATGTAGGAGCCATTAGAACTTCTTGAAATTCCTCAGAGCACATCCCGAGATTCTTTCCCTAAAATTTTGGTTTTAAAAACACCAGGTAAGAGTTTTTAAGGTCATACGGCAATTTTTTTTTGAAAATTAAAACAGAATCATTGCAGAATGACCAGCCATTTCTAGACTTTAAATAAGCTGTGTAATGTCCTGATGTTATTGAAGGACCGTCATGATATATAATTGCTGCAGTTACAAAAGTCCTTCCTGATATTGACAACTGCGAAGCCACAAATTTTTTAATTAAAGTTGTCAATTTTGTTCCATCAGGCCTACATCGTTGGAACATTAAAATGACATACTGGCCATATGTTTGTATAAATAATGTGGACATCATTTCAGATTTACATTGGCTACACTCCATGTTGTGATCAGCTGCTTTTACTAGCTTATTAAAGGAGACTGATTTACTGTCTGGCAAAGTTAAATATATAAATCTTTCTGAGTCTACACTAGTAGTACTTGATACCATACAGTTCTCGCAGTCATGCTGCCATTGATAAGAAAGCCCAAACAGCTGATCTACATCTACACCTTCAGCATGCAATACATCAAGGATATACATTAAAAACTCCTGACAATCTTGCTGAATATTTTGAGAGAATTGTGTTTGGCCTGAACATCTGTCTAACAGATTTCGAATTTCAGACACACTTTCTATGTTTGTTCTATCAGTGCTACATTTTTCTAAGACAGAATTTAACAAACTGCAAAATCTTTGATCAGAATTGACCACAATCTCTTCTTTTACATTTTCTAGAGAAAACAAAACATTAACCACTACATTAGCATAGCAGTTGACACCAGAACTGTTTTCAAATTGAAAACCAACAACATCTTCAACAGAATCCTTTTTGTTTCTGCTTATAATTTCAGGTTCATCGACTTTTCGTCTTTTTGCTACAACCTCCCTAGTATTGGTCACATTTCTTCGTTTCCGGCCTACCACACGTTTCTCAAACAAAGGATATTGAGGCAAATGTGGCGCATACTCTCTTCTTAACCTATTGTATTCCTTAACACAATCTAGATCCGCACAAATGTTTGTGACATCACACTCAATCAAGTACAATCCCGATAAAGTTCTAACTCGTGACAATGCCACATATGCCATACCCTCCTTGAACACAGAACTGCCAATATTCACCAATGCACTGTCTACACTTAAACCTTGCGATTTATGGATTGTCACCGCATATGCGAAGCAAACAGGAAACTGCTTACGGCGAACATATAAGTCTTTTACAAGCAAAAATCTAGCAGAACAACGACCAATTAGCTGTACTTCCTCAATGCCATCAAATTTAATTTTTAAAAATTCAATTCCATCTCTATTTCTGTATTTCACAAAATCAACAACATTACCCATTGATCCATTTACCAGACCTCTTTCAACATGTAAATTCCTTCTTAAAATTATACGGCAGTTCAAGCACACATTCAGAGTCTTTTCAAAACCTGCAGTTTTAGATATACTCTTCTCTAATGAATCCAATTTTGTTTTCAGATTCTCAGACAAAATAATTGTTGATCCCATATGCTCTACTCTGTCAATAGCTTCCAGTTTCACAATCTCTTGCTTTTCTAAATGCAACATTTTGTTGTTGAATTTGGCACATTCTGCAAGAGTTGGCATCAAATATATTCCAGATTTCTTCTCAGTAATTTTCTGAAAAATATTCTCAGGCACAACATCTTGTTCTGGATATAAATTTGACAGTAATCGTGCATGTAAAGCTTCTTTCCCATGCTCGGTCACTTTTCCAATTCTAACATCTTGTAGAATAGTCTTGTAAACTTCATCCTTCGCCTGACGCATATTTTCATGCAGTTCAGCATAATTGAAGTTTAACCATATATTGACGTTGCCAATGCTGCCTAGGCACTTCCTGGTATCTTCATGCGTGAGCATTTTGAACACAGGTTGCCCTTTCACTGGTGTCAGCTGCAGAAGATCTCCGAAAACAATGATGTGTTTGCCACCAAATAACACATCATACTCTGTTTTGAGAACTTCTTGCATTCTCAAATGCACAAAGGCAAGCATGACATTGGAAACCATGCTTACTTCGTCAATGATAAGAAGTTTCATTTTCCTCAAGATTCTTGAAACTTCAAAACAAGCATCTCCAGATAGCTTGTGATATTGTAATTTGTTGTCATGCTCCACTGGCAGCATCAGTAAACGATGTAAAGTAATCCCTTTAATGTTATGTGCTGCCAGTCCAGTTGGAGCGGTGACAACACAAGACAGCGATGACTCTGTCCTTTCCTGCAAATAACATGAAATTACTTTAATAAGGAAACTTTTTCCAGTTCCCGCTTCTCCACTCACGTACAGTCGGACAGGCTTCAACGACGTACATGAGCACTCTTTCTTGTCATGACTTAATCCATGATCAATTTGCATGGTAACTTCGTCATATATTTTCCTCTGCTCAACGTTGAGTTGTCTTTCCAACTCTTCTAAGTTAACCGCATCCTCCTGAGCATGTGCCATGGCTCTTTCCACTTCATTCATAGCAGTGGCAGCTTCATTTTCGATAACAGGTCCTCCTAGTGGATCCTGACTCAATGAAGCAGAACTCTGACTGTCCTGAGAACTGTCTCTGGCAATCTCGGCTGCAATCATTGCTTCCTGCTCAATTTCCGCATTCAACATTTCTAGATATTTGGGAAAAGCAGGACATTCTATGGTCTCCTTGGCGGCATTGAAAGAGTCTTCGTAACAGAGAAAATCTCCAAGCAGTTCCTCTTCTGCACGCCAAGGCTTGAAAAGTTGCAAAAGTGCTAAATAGAAAAACTCCTTTTTTTCAGGAGATTCGCCACTCAATTTTCGATGGTTTACCAATTGGCATTTTCTTTGCTTGACCAGACATCCCTCACTTCCTATTACAGCATACACTCCTTTCTCAGTATCTTCTTTGATGTTCCTCTTGAATATGTAATTTTGAAGAACCTCATATAAACAAACATTCTCGAGGTGAATGCTTCGATTTGGATAATATGTATCCAACATGTTGGTCTTCAAAATGTCGGTACTGTTTGGCTCCTTTTCCGCCAAATACTCAATTTCCCGCACAGGTTTGAGAACTCGATTACGCGTTGCAGCAAGACCAAGACTCGCCCAAATGATACTCCTGGACTTGGCATAGAGACTTGCTGAAGACAACCGGTCAGAACATTCGTACGCTCCAATTTCTCGATGCGACAACATCTTCAGACTGAAACTGTACAACTTCTTGCTGAGGCTCTTTTCATGGGAAATGTCCTCCCACATATCCTTCAATTCTGTCTTCTCTTTTTTGGTGATGTAAGACGTCACATACCGAGCCACAGCCATACAGTTATCAGCCACAAACTGTATATCCATGTTAGCATTCCACATGGACAAAATCACCGGGTTGTAGTCGTTGATGTACTTGGACTCTTCGTTCCTCTTCAAATTGTATGTGTTTTTAGGTGATTTCTTCATCACATTATGTCGCAGCGAAGACATCAAACTGTTTACTCTTCCTTTAGAAATCACCGGTCGTGGAAAGCCGAAACGACATTTGGTGTAGAACTTGTCCTTGTTTCGGAATTTACGACGACAGTACTTTCCACATCGATGGCTTTGGAAACGCAGAACTTTTTCTCTTAGGCTTTTCTTCTCCTTTGCGTTTGGAACAGCACACGTAGAATACTCTTGTATAAAACTCATCACTGAGTCTTCTGGATCCGTTCCAAATTTAGGTGCATCCTTGATCCACAGCAACATATGTATGTGAGGAGCACCTCTTGCTTGGTACTCCTTTCTCCAGAAGAAATCCAACACCTCTCCAAGAGGTGGATTCTTCTTATTCATGATGAAAGACATCATAGCTTCAAATCTATGATTGAAGTACCTACATACATTGACTGGATCCAAAGAGCACAGTTCTCCGGGTGTCTTGAATTCGATGTTTTCTACGTTAGCATTTGCCTCTCGTAGAAATTCAAGTAAGTCTTCCCAGCCATACTCGGCACAGCTCAGAGTGAGGAACCATGTGGGAGTTCCTAAGTTCCTCAGCATACATTTTAAATCACCATGACGATGGTACCAGTACTCATTAGTACCACGCTGACACGCCATGAGATTAATCAGGTGAGAATCCAAAATACTGTCTTGGACATTGACTTTATCCATAAAGTCACTTGCCGAGATGTTTTGCATGTGTATACCACTTTTTAAGATGTGGTTCACTGCATATGACAGTCCAGACAGATCGCTTTCAAACAGGAGATGAAACAAATAGGGAATGCATTGTCGAAACCTAGCATCTCCTGCATACAATCGCAAAGTCCGGTATTCAGAAGCAGGAATTTGATGAGGTCGCTCATCATATCTTCCTCCCTGACCTGTTGGAAAAAGCTGTGGGAAACACCGAGCTTCCAAACTTTCCTCCCAAACACTAATGGGACTCCCTTTGGCTTGTTTCATTTGAAACAACTCAATAGCATTCCCCATGACTTCCTTGGAATGCAAAGGATGAACACTATAATGTTCATATATTTCTTCACTAGTAGAGGGTTCTACTTTCTCAATTTGACCAGCACACAAATCGCTATCCTCTTCCTCACTTACTTCCTCTTCTGCAACATATACATTCTTATAGTATTTATTATTTTTTTTCAAATACAATGTTGCCTTTTTAACTTTCCTAACATCCACTAAATCTTGCCATATTTTCTTATTCTTTGTCGGAACCCCATTAACTAAGATAACCAGAGGTTCCTCTTCCACTTTTTCTACTCCAATTGTGTTAATGTTTTTCTTCAAATCTAGAGGCAAATAAACAACTCTTCCCTTTAATCCTCTCTGTAAATCTGATGGAGGCAATTTCCCTGTCTTTGGCTCCATTCTTACAATAGCCTGAAAGGGATGGATACTTTGAATCAAAATAGATTCATAAGTATTTAAATCCTTCAATTCAGAAGGAATCTCAACCAATTCCAGATTATTATGAACTGCTCTAGCAGGCATCTGGTTTTGATTTAATTTGCAACAACAATAAGTACACACACGTTGATCCAATCCCAAATCAAAACAATTTTCTGCCATCAAGTATGTTGCGAAATCCTTCCATTCACTATTATTTTCCCTTTCACTTTTTGCATATAAATCCACTAACTTAGTCTGATTCTTATAATAAGTGCGTCGACAACACACACAAGTGAAATTTGGCCTCTCACTTGATTTGACCTGAAACGTCGCAATTTCCCTCTGGAAATTATCTGTACTGGAAACCTGTACACTATCTTCCACATTACCCGCTTCTTCTTGGTCAATTTCAACATTCTCCTCTTTACTTCCAAAGTAACAAAACTCAATTTCTTCACATATATTCTTCACATCTATTTCAGAACCATGCAAAAGAGCAGCGCATAATTGTTTAAGCATAATTGCTGGACTCTTAGCATAATACAACATTCTAACTAATTTCCTCACTTTATTATGATGCACTGCTAGCATCCTGAAATGATGAAAAACACTCTGGCATACTCTCCTGGAAAGACAAGCCAGTGAATGACCATGCAAACCTGTCACTTCTCTCACTCTGCAAGGATCTAATTCTTGCAACAACCTCATTTTCTGCTTCAAACTTTTCTTATTAAATGACCATACAAAATCACAAAGCAAATTGATGGAATCCTGTCGCACACTGCAAATACTACTACACTTCCAGGTGTACACAGGACCCTTAGCACGTCTTCCTAAAACCTCATTACCTAACACCTCTTCTGCCTCTGTTGTCACAAGTTTTTCTTTTTCAACTGGACAACCATCTTTCACTTCATAAGCACGACCACTGGTGTCAACTGCATGCACCAAATCATTATCCTGGAAATAACTCTCCTCATTAAAAAATGCCTCACAGCTTGAACTATGCATCCATTCTCCAGAAAAAACTTCACAAAAATTACTACGATTAACTATTCTCTTCCATCTACTATTTCTTTTGAAATCATAAATTGCCTTGTTTAGCTTCCTAATTCTATTGATTATCAAAATAAATAACTTACGTTTAATTTCAAATGCCTGATCAATAACTTTATCAACTTTTTTTTTTCTCTTATAAAAAAGCACTTTCTGTTGACCTTTCTTAATATTTTTTAACAAATTGCCAATTATCCTGTTGCGGAACATTCGTTTACGAATGTCCCTAAACTGTTGTTTCCTTCTACTATCATGCACAGAGTTATCTCTTGCTCTAGCAGTAACATTTTTGATTGGCCTTTCCTTTCCGTTTGAATTGCTTCTCTTTTTCTGGACTGAAACATTTTCTGTAGTAATATTTTTTTTACTACAAATATTTCTTATGAATGTTTTTGTACTCTTACCCGGTGCTTTCTTGGTGACTTGACGATTTTTTTTTGTAGTGGACTGCTGCTGTGAATGATGGACCTGCTGTCTTTGACGTTTTGTAGCCTTTCTCATTCTCTCCTTAGTTGGCATTCTCAAAATTTGAAATTATCTGCAGTTGAATCTGTGGTAAAATATAATAAAAAATGTTATTAACCACTATTACCAAACAGTAAATCAATAACAGTCAACAAAAACTTAACACACTACTTAACATTTTTACATATAATATTTTTTAGTGCTTTGGCAAATTTAGAATACAGAAATAGCAGAAAAGAAATGGAATTCTTCTTCATTTACCTGTCCTGTTTTATATGTGAATCTGATCTAATTTTATGAGCATATTTTAATATTTTATTGAAGACACTACACATAACCTGTTTTTGAAGGTGTGTTTAATTTAAAATTAAACAGTTTACATTTTTACTTTTCATTTATTGTAAATTTTAAAAATAAATGTTTATAGTTACATAGGCTCAAGCAGGTCAGCTTCCAACCCTATGTCATATAATTCGGACAAATCTGCATCCTCATCACGTTCTTCTTCATCCTCAGGATTTAAATCATCCAAGGGATCAACATCCACTGATGTTTCAATTACGAGTTCAATGATGAGGTCGAAATCAACTGATTGCTGATTGTCGCTCATGTTGATGTTGTCTTTATCTTTAAAGAAAGATAACAACAATAAGATGTTGCAGAGTAAGAGACAAATCTCAGAGATTATAATAGTAAAATTGTTTAACAAGAGTAACATTTTGCAGCTATTATTTAGCCATGTCCAGCGATGCTGAGCAGGTGAAGCCTATGTCTAATTTTTCAGTGAACAGGACTCATCTCTTCTTAACCTTGTATTAGCCTCACCGACTCTGTGTCCCCTGCACATACTTAAATGTAAAGGGGCAGATTTATGTTAAATGGCACATCCCCAGGCATGCACCAGTTAACGTGCACCACTGCTCTGCCACCCATGGTGTGCCGCATTTACAATCAGATAGGAAAAAGCTGCGTCAAAACCCTGCGCCTGCTTTAAGCAGGCATAGGTCTTGACACAACATTGTGGAGATGGGGCACCCCTGAGCCTTGCTGGAGCTGCATCGCACTTGCGATACAACTCCAGCAATGCGCCACCTTTACGGCACAGATGCGTCACGCATCTGTGCCATTTTTGCCCCATGCTGCGCCGCATTGTAAATGCAGCACACCATGGGTGGCGGAACAGTGGCGCAGGATGACTGGCACATCCCTGGTGATGCGCCAGTCATCAAAAATCTATCCCTAAGCTTCTTATCTTGTTAGAGATGAACCGCCATATGTATCATCAAACTATTTTGCATTTCCTAAATAGCGAATTTTAAGGGATAAATAGCGATTCTTTACCATTCCTAATTTGCGATGAGCAAATTGCTAATTGCAAATTACCCATTCATTTCCATGGGCCAGGAGGCCCATAGGAATGAAGGTGCAATTTGCGATTAGCAATTAGCTCATCACAAATTAGGAATTTTTCCAAAGGTGCAGGGGTGTCTCAAGAACACCCTGCTGCACCCCTGAAAAAGAAATTTGGGGGCATATGGCGCACATACATGCCCTAAGGGCATGTATTGGCGTCATATGGCACCTTTTGTTTTTTGGAAAAAAAGCTTTTTGAAAAGAATTCGCAAATTACCACCAACTAGAAGTTGGTGGTAGTTTGCAAATCCTTAATGGCATTTTTTGCATATTTTTTGTTTGATACATTGCATTTAAGGAATCGCAAAATTTGCAAATCCTTCAGTGCATTCGCAAAATAAGTAATAGCAAATTTTGCTATTCCTTATTTTGCATCAAACTTGTTTGATACATACCATTTGTCTAATTAGCATTCGCAAAGGCCGAAATTCGCAGAATTTTGACCTTTCCGAATGGTAATTAGCTTGATACATATGGCCCCAAGTGAGGCCTGTCTTGCAACATGGTGCATCTTTTGCATCACTGCTGCATCGGTTTCATGTGGCACGTTTTTTTTACACCATGACACATCTGCCTAAATGCATCAATTTGTAATTTTGTCGCCTCATAGCAAATCTTTTGCACCACCGCTGCATCACAAAAGTGACGCACAGTGGCGCAAAAGAGGCATACACCTATCATAAATCTGTCCCTAGCATTTTAAATGATTAATTCAGGATGACGATAAGGTGTGGCCTATCCAGAGGTTTGTTTAAGGTGAGGCCTACTCAGGATTGCAGATTAAAGTTACGCTTGATGAAGAATACAGAGGAGATAATACATGTAAAGGCCTACCAATGAAGTAAGTAATGTCCACTTCATTGCGCCAGTCATCATAAATGTATCCCTAAGCTTCTTATCTTGTTACAGATAAACCGCCATATGTATCATCAAACTATTTTGCATTTCCTAAATAGCAAATTTTAAGGAATAAATAGCGATTCTTTACCATTCCTAATTTGCAATGAGCAAATTGCTAATTGCAAATTACCCATTCATTTGCATGGGCCAGGAGGCCCATAGGAATGAAGGTGCAATTTGCGATTAGCAATTAGCTCATTGCAAATTAGGAATTTTTCCAAGGGTGCAGGGGTGTCTCAAGAACACCCTGCTGCACCCCTGAAAAAGAAATTTGGGGGCATATGGCGCACATACATGCCCTAAGGGCATGTATGGGCGTCATATGTCACCTTTTGTTTTTTGGAAAAAAAGCTTTTTGAAAAGAATTCGCAAATTACCACCAACTAGAAGTTGGTGGTAATTTGCAAATCCTTAATGGCATTTTTTGCATATTTTTTGTTTGATACATTGCATTTAAGGAATCGCAAAATTTGCAAATCCTTCAATGCAATCGCAAAATAAGGAATAGCAAATTTTGAATTAATGACATTTTAAGTCATTTCCCCATGTACAGTGTTTTCAAATTATGATTTGAAAATCGTTTTTAGGGAAAAGGAATGGTTTGTAAATTTATGACAAGGACATAATGGTGTATGCTTCTTTATAAGGCATTTCAGTGTCTCTGATGTCATTTTTCCCATATTACATTAAAAGACCTTTCCCCGTGGAGCACATTCCTTGTAAATATGCTCCCACCTGTGCATGGTAAATTTAGATTTTGACTGTTTGAGTTACATAGCCATGTTAAAAGTGACCCAAAAAAGTTGCAAAGGCTTAAAAAAAACACTTTCATGTGTCTTAAGGACATTTTAAGTCATTTCCCCGTGGGCAGTGTTTTGTAAGTGGCGCAAAAGAGGCATACACCTATCATAAATCTGTCCCTAGCATTTTAAATGATTAATTCAGGATGACGATAAGGTGTGGCCTATTCAGAGGTTTGTTTAAGGTGAGGCCTACTCAGGATTGCAGATTAAAGTTACGCTTGATGAAGAATACAGAGGAGATAATACATGTAAAGGCCTACCAATGAAGTAAGTAATGTCCACTTCATTGCGCCAGTCATCATAAATGTATCCCTAAGCTTCTTATCTTGTTACAGATGAACCGCCATATGTATCATCAAACTATTTTGCATTTCCTAAATAGCGAATTTTAAGGAATAAATAGCGATTCTTTACCATTCCTAATTTGCAATGAGCAAATTGCTAATTGCAAATTACCCATTCATTTCCATGGGCCAGGAGGCCCATAGGAATGAAGGTGCAATTTGCGATTAGCAATTAGCTCATCGCAAATTAGGAATTTTTCCAAGGGTGCAGGGGTGTCTCAAGAACACCCTGCTGCACCCCTCAAAAAGAAATTTGGGGGCATATGGGGCACATACATGCCCTAAGGGCATGTATGGGCGTCATATGGCACCTTTTGTTTTTTGGAAAAAAAGCTTTTTGAAAAGAATTCGCAAATTACCACCAACTAGAAGTTGGTGGTAATTTGCAAATCCTTAATGGCATTTTTTGCATATTTTTTGTTTGATACATTGCATTTAAGAAATCACAAAATTTGCAAATCCTTCAGTGCAATCGCAAAATAAAGAATAGCAAATTTTGCTATTCCTTATTTTGCATCAAACTTGTTTGATACATACCATTTGTCTAATTAGCATTCGCAAAGGCCAAAATTCACAGAACTTCGACCTTTGCAAATGCTAATTAGCTTCATACATATGGCCCCAAGTGAGGCCTGTCTTGCAACATGGTGCATCTTTTGCATCACTGCTGCATCAGTTTCATGTGGCACGGTGTTTTTTACACCATGACACATCTGCCTAAATGCATCAATTTGTAATTTTGTCGCCTCATAGCAAATCTTTTGCACCGCCGCTGCATCACAAAAGTGACGCACAGTGGCGCAAAAGAGGCATACACCTATCATGAATCTGTCCCTTGCATTTTAAATGATTAATTCAGGATGACGATAAGGTGTGCCCTATCCAGAGGTTTGTTTAAGGTGAGGCCTACTCAGGATTGCAGATGAAAGTTACGCTTGAAGAAGAATACAGAGGAGATAATACATGTAAAGCTCTACCAATGAAGTAAGTGATGTCCACTTCATTGCGCCAGTCATCATAAATGTATCCCTAAGCTTCTTATCTTGTTAGAGATGAACCGCCATATGTATCATCAAACTATTTTGCATTTCCAAAATAGCGAATTTTAAGGAATAAATAGCGATTCTTTACCATTCCTAATTTGCAATGAGCAAATTGCTAATTGCAAATTACCCATTCATTTCCATGGGCCAGGAGGCCCATAGGAATGAAGGTGCAATTTGCGATTAGCAATTAGCTCATCGCAAATTAGGAATTTTTCCAAAGGTGCAGGGGTGTCTCAAGAACACCCTGCTGCACCCCTGAAAAAGAAATTTGGGGGCATATGGCGCACATAAATTTTAACAACATTCCTTTACGTCAAAAACGATTTTCAAGTCATAATTTGAAAACACTGCACCCGGGGGGAAATGACTTAAAATGTCCTTAAGACACATGAAAGTGTTTTTTTAAAGCCTTTGCAAGTTTTTGGGTCACTTTTAACATGGCTATGTAACTCAAACAGTCAAAATCTAAATTTACCATGCACAGGTGGGACCATATTTACAAGGAATGTGCCCCACGGGGAAAAGTCTTTTAATGTAATATGGGAAAAATGACATCAGAGACACTGAAATGCCTTATAAAGAAGCATACACCATTATATCCTTGTCATAAATTTACAAACCATTCCTTTTCCCCAAAAACGATTTTCAAATCATAATTTGAAAACACTGCACATAGGGAAATTACTTAAAATGTCCTTAAGACACATGAAAGCGTTTTTTGATTGCCTTTCCAGCATGGTTGGGTCACTTTTAACATAGCTATGTAACACAAACATTCAAAATCTAAATTTGCCATGCACAGGTGGGAGCATATTTACAAGGAATGTGCCCCACGGGGAAAGGTCTTACATTAAAATGGGAAAAATAACATCAGAGACACTCAATTGCCTTATAATGAAGCATACACCATTATGTCCTTGTCATAAATATTATAACCATTCATTTTCCTCAAAAACGATTTTCAAATCATAATTTGAAAAGACTCCACAGCTCCTATGCACAATAACACCCTGTCAGTACTAATACTTCACATTTTCTCCAATTACATTTTCTCAAAGAAACAAAATCTATTTGTAAAACACTTGAGACAAAGCAACATTTGAAGAACACAACTTTCTTCATAATTTTCTCCTTAAAGCACACTATTCTCTATCTAAATTAAAGAAATCTTTTCTCACCTTAGCAAATACTTTGAGTTTCAAAACAGTCTCAGAAACACACCAATTTGTCTTCAGCAGAGCAAAAGGTATGCACTCCAGAGTCTGCAGCTATCAAAAGCACAGAAATGCTGTAATTCTTCACACATATCTCTCATGTCACCCAATCAAAACTCTTCACTCACTTTTTTTCAAATGAAAACCCTTCCCCCCTCTGCCATTTCATGCCTTTTCTGCATGGCAACCACCTCTTGGAAGACTTCTGGTGTTTGCAAGTTCACACAACAATGTTGCAATTGAACTCTGAACTCTCAGTGCACCTCATATCCAGTGCATTCTTTCATTTAATGATTTTTTCTTGACCACTCAAAATACATCTTTCAAACAACTCATCCATGCACCCTAACTTTCTGTTTTCAGCAATCAAAATCCACCAATCACTGTTACTGCTTCATTAACACAGAAACTCCACAGTTTTTTTCATTTTAAACTCTTATTTTTTCAACTGCCATTTCATTGCCACACTTCATCTGACTGCAGGAGAACCTTCTCTCACCATGTTTTCTGTCTGGATTGTTGGACATAGTTACATCTATTGGGCTCAGAGGTATGCTGAGAACAGGAATTTACCTAACCTCAATTTACAAGATGTGGAAATTAAGTGGTTTGGCCACAGAGGATTAAAATGTCACCAATTGATACCATTGGTGAAAACCTTTATGCATTTGCCAAAACCTGACCTGTTAATTGTGCACTGTGGAGGTAATGATTTGGGCACTTTGACTGGGGTAGGTCTGGAAATGCTTTTAAAGGACACCTTTGAGCAATTGATGGCACTTTTTCCTCAGACTGCCTTGGTATATTCAAATATATGCCAAAGACAGAAATGGAGGTGGTCAAACCAATTTTGTCCACAAATTGAGAAGTCGAGGAAGCATGTAAACAAATCTGTTTCAGCTTACATGAGAGACCATGGAATGGGCTCCCTGTACAACAATAACTTGCGTTACTACATGCAAGATATCTACAGAGGAGATGGAGTTCACTTCTCAGATGAGGGCAACAGAATTTTCATTCTGAATTTAAGACTGTGCATTGGTACCTACTTATAAGTACCTAAATGTACCATAAACCCAAAAGCTCTTCTCAGAGCTACCCTACATCTGATCACTCACAATTATTATTTTACTCTAACTTTTTTCACTAATTTTCAACAAAGTACGCTCCCTGGGGCGCTTCCCGGTACGCGAACCGGGAGCTAACCTCGCTAAATTTTTAAAAAAATGTTTTTTTTCTCGCACATATGGGCCTCCTCAGCCACCCTCAGAAAACCTAGGAGGTCAAGATAAGTCTACCGTGCCCCCTTCTACCCATTCTGAACATTATTTGCCCTCCATCTTGTATCTTAATTCGACCGAAACACAAAATGGTGGACTCCCGTAACGCTTAAGGTTCGCGAACCGGGGCGCTCACCAGTTCGCGTACCGGGTCGCTCCCTGGGAAGCGCACCATCAAAAAGGTGGGAAAGTAGTTTACAGAAAAGCGACTGGAGACAATTTCACCAAATATAGATTAGCTCATACTACATACCAATGCCTACCATTTTCACAAATTTGATTGAAATTCCATTTAACCATTTAGCCTGTAGACCTCTCTAAATACCCTGAGGTAAATTACTTCACAAAACACATCTGAAGTGTTGGAATTGACAACCAATTAAAATGTTACTTTCATTTTCTACTTTTTTTACCTGACATTTGATTGGCTATGTACCTGAATATATATAAAGGAAGAGAGAGAAACACAGCCATTTTGACTACTACTTCCTGAACTACATTGCAAGATCATTTTCACTCACAACTTAAACTTCTTTTTAGAAGGTGAGATATTATTTTATAAATTTGAAAACATTTTCAGATAGTTATATACTATCCCTCTGTAAGAGTTAGACATTGAGAAAGGCTTCTTTATTATAATTATGGATTGATTTAGGTTTCTGTGGTATAATTATGAATTTACTTAGGCTTCTTCACAGGCACTTTTTAATAGTACTACTTCACGCCTGAAACCATACAGTGCCCATAGATTACTTCTCTGTTATAAACTCACAAGTACCTGTCTGAACTTAAACCCAACAGTGCCCTATCTCTACTGATATATTTATTTTTTATGCAAATTACAGCAATAAAATGGAAGGTGAGCAGAATGTTTCCTTCGAAATTGTTCTGGAGAACAACACAGAAAAAGATATTGAGGACAATGATGACTCAGATTTCATGGATGAATCACGGGACCATGAATTAGTTCAATGTGTAGAATCTGTGGATCATTTACTTCATTATGATGACGGTCAAATGTGGGAACTTATGTTCACTCAACAAGAGGACATATCGGACAGTCAAATGCTAGACGTTCTATTAAATTTTGAAAAACAATCCGAAAAATAAAATTGTATGTAATATTAAAAAATTGTTTGAGTCTTTAATCATTTTTATATGTAATTCATAAACTAGTTAAATGTTAGAAATGTTATTAAATTTTGAAACACAATCACAATAATAAATAATTGCTTAAAAAATAAAAAAATTAAAAAATAATCAACAAAACCAACAATCAATTAACATACAGTATTTGAAAAGTCTATCATTCTTTTTTCCTTATAGTACGCTGCCCAGAACGCTTCACGGTTCGCGAACCGGGCGCTACCCACGCAAAAAAAACAAAAAATGTTTTTATTTTTTTTTGCCCCGCGGGGCCCTTTTAAAGCCTCCACATTAAACCTAGGGGGTCAGGGAGGATCTACTATGCCCCCTTATGGTCATTTCCCCCTTTGTTTTGGCCTCCTCTTGTCTCTCGATCCTACCGAGAGACAAGATGGCGGCCGCTCCGGACTGTTTAGAATGTTGACAGACACCGGAGAGCCAATCAGCTTCGCTTCGCGAAGTTCCGTTACGCGTAAAGTCCGCGAACCGGAGCGCTGCCCAGAGCGCGCTTACAGATATATATCTTTTTTTAAACGTTAATTTCTCAAAATCCACTGAAGCACATATATTGAGACCTAGCAAAGGCACATCGGGCTACCAGTCCCTACAATTTTGCCAAGTTTCGTGGAAATCCATTCAGCCGTTCGGGCTAAAAGTGAGGCCAACCGCCCTATGGAAAATTGCATGGGAAAAACATGTTTTGGGACCCCCTTTTTTCTCGGCCCCCCCTTGACGAACCCCCCCCAAATTTCCAGGGGCTGCTCAGAAACAAAATGTTCAATTTTCCAGAAAATTTCAGCCAATTCCGTCCACAAACGCCAAAGTTATTAGACATAGAATTTTCAAAAATCCCATAGAGAAAAAATCCTAACTATATATACCTACTAGCGACCGCCAGTAGGTCATATATATATATATATATATATATATATATATATATATATATATATATATATATATATATATATATCCACACAACGCCTCTCTTTTTCTTAAGGGAAGGCACACTGACACCCGGTGAAACACAGGAAAAAGGCTTTTATTCCATGTTGAAAATTGCACAGGTAAAGCACACCCAACGCGTTTCTCCTCCTGCGAGGCTTGATCACGGGTAGAAGTCTCTGCCTTTGACTGGCCGCATAGGTTAGCACTGCGGTTTAAGTTGTCTTCCAGAGTGCAAATAACAAACAGGTGAGTCCGTTTTTTTCTTCAGTCAGACAGCAGCGTGCCAAAACTTTATTAGTTGATATTTGCATACTGACTGCTCTTGCGTCGTGAATGAAGACAGTTTGTAAATGCAGTTAGTTTTTTTAAAAAGCTTTTCTGTATTGCATATTTTTTTCTCATGTAGCATTAATCTTGCGCTTTTCACCAGCAAGCGGAAGAATCCATCTTGCCTCCCATGCCTGCTCACCTCCCGATTTTCATCTCGACCGTCTCTGCAGAGAACTGCATTTACAAACTGTCTTCATTCACGACGCAAGAGCAGTCAGTATGCAAATATCAACTAATAAAGTTTTACTGAGTTTCACCGGGTGTCAGTGTGCCTTCCCTTAAGAAAAAGAGAGGCGTTGTGTGGATGTTTTGCGCGGTGAGCTCCGGTCCCGCTACACTGACCCGCCCTTCAGAGTCCGAGGCTCATCCACTGGAGCACTTTTGTGTGAATATATATATATATATATATATACATATATATATATATATATATATATATAAAATCCAACTTGCCCTCAGCATGCTTCGTACAGGTACGCAGACAGCAACAATAAAATCGCCAGAGTCAGACTTCTTTGTTCGGTTGCTTTTATTTATGCATATTAGTGGTGCATATCGTCAGACGCGTTTCGGGCACGTCCGTGCCCTTGCTCACTGATGTCGAACGGTACGTAACCACTATGATTTAAACTAGTCAGGAACCCAATTCGCGCCAAATTTTCATTCCTAATTAGACAGAGTGAACGGACTGCATTGCATGTAACACTGGATATCTTTACAAACGCAGGCGCCATTTTTAAAGTGCAATGTGTATTCAGCTAAAGAGTGGATACTCAACAATTCAAATTCAAAATCATCATGCCATGACTAATAAGCTGTAATTGCAAACACAACAATGATGGACAGAATGTGGATCAATGTCACACATCAACCCCAGTCCAAAGATCTGGGCCCAAATCCATCGTTTTTCCACTCCACACCACCCTGGGTTAGACAATGGCGATATGCAAATCAGCCCTGACCCTGTGCCCCATGGGAACAGTCCAGTCCGAACTACAAAAGCCATGTCCTTCCCAGAACGGAAACAAGCATCCGAGGACCGGCCCGGTTTCGAGGTAACACCTCTCATCAGCCCGGCTAGCTTGATTCCAGTGGTGTGGAGTGCCTGGGACTCACGTCTGAGCATCGCCAGTACACTTAGAGCGGTAATTGCAAACACAACAATGATGGACAGAATGTGGATCAATGTCACACATTCACCCCAGTCCAAAGATCTGGGCCCAAATCCATCGTTTTTCCACTCCACACCACCCTGGGTTAGACAATGGCGATATGCAAATCAGCACTGACCCTGTGCCCCATGGGAACAGTCCAGTCCGAACTACAAAAGCCATGTCCTTCCCAGAACGGAAACAAGCATCCGAGGACCGGCCCGGTTTCGAGGTAACACCTCTCATCAGCCCGGCTAGCTTGATTCCAGTGGTGTGGAGTGCCTGGGACTCACGTCTGAGCATCCCCAGTACACTTAAAGCGGTAATTGCAAACACAACAATGATGGACAGAATGTGGATCAATGTCACACATTCACCCCAGTCCAAAGATCTGGGCCCAAATCCATCGTTTTTCCACTCCACACCACCCTGGGTTAGACAATGGCGATATGCAAATCAGCACTGACCCTGTGCCCCATGGGAACAGTCCAGTCCGAACTACAAAAGCCATGTCCTTCCCAGAACAGAAACAAGCATCCGAGGACCGGCCCGGTTTCGAGGTAACACCTCTCATCAGCCCGGCTAGCTTGATTCCAGTGGTGTGGAGTGCCTGGGACTCACGTCTGAGCATCGCCAGTACACTTAGAGCGGTAATTGCAAACACAACAATGATGGACAGAATGTGGATCAATGTCACACATTCACCCCAGTCCAAAGATCTGGGCCCAAATCCATCGTTTTTCCACTCCACACCACCCTGGGTTAGACAATGGCGATATGCAAATCAGCACTGACCCTGTGCCCCATGGGAACAGTCCAGTCCGAACTACAAAAGCCATGTCCTTCCCAGAACGGAAACAAGCATCCGAGGACCGGCCCGGTTTCGAGGTAACACCTCTCATCAGCCCGGCTAGCTTGATTCCAGTGGTGTGGAGTGCCTGGGACTCACGTCTGAGCATCCCCAGTACACTTAGAGCGGTAATTGCAAACACAACAATGATGGACAGAATGTGGATCAATGTCTCACATTCACCCCAGTCCAAAGATCTGGGCCCAAATCCATCGTTTTTCCACTCCACACCACCCTGGGTTAGACAATGGCGATATGCAAATCAGCACTGACCCTGTGCCCCATGGGAACAGTCCAGTCCGAACTACAAAAGCCATGTCCTTCCCAGAACGGAAACAAGCATCCGAGGACCGGCCCGGTTTCGAGGTAACACCTCTCATCAGCCCGGCTAGCTTGATTCCAGTGGTGTGGAGTGCCTGGGACTCACGTCTGAGCATCCCCAGTACACTTAGAGCGGTAATTGCAAACACAACAATGATGGACAGAATGTGGATCAATGTCACACATTCACCCCAGTCCAAAGATCTGGGCCCAAATCCATCCTTTTTCCACTCCACACCACCCTGGGTTAGACAATGGCGATATGCAAATCAGCACTGACCCTGTGCCCCATGGGAACAGTCCAGTCCGAACTACAAAAGCCATGTCCTTCCCAGAACGGAAACAAGCATCCGAGGACCGGCCCGGTTTCGAGGTAACACCTCTCATCAGCCCGGCTAGCTTGATTCCAGTGGTGTGGAGTGCCTGGGACTCACGTCTGAGCATCCCCAGTACACTTAGAGCGGTAATTGCAAACACAACAATGATGGACAGAATGTGGATCAATGTCACACATTCACCCCAGTCCAAAGATCTGGGCCCAAATCCATCGTTTTTCCACTCCACACCACCCTGGGTTAGACAATGGCGATATGCAAATCAGC
The DNA here is from genome assembly GCF_964261635.1 of Lissotriton helveticus. Lineage (NCBI taxonomy): Eukaryota > Metazoa > Chordata > Amphibia > Caudata > Salamandridae > Lissotriton > Lissotriton helveticus. The sequence goes on from NC_136063.1 coordinate 561,241,558, forward strand.
ACTGACCCTGTGCCCCATGGGAACAGTCCAGTCCGAACTACAAAAGCCATGTCCTTCCCAGAACGGAAACAAGCATCCGAGGACCGGCCGGGTTTCGAGGTAACACCTCTCATCAGCCCGGCTAGCTTGATTCCAGTGGTGTGGAGTGCCTGGGACTCACGTCTGAGCATCCCCAGTACACTTAGAGCGGTAATTGCAAACACAACAATGATGGACAGAATGTGGATCAATGTCACACAATCACCCCAGTCCAAAGATCTGGGCCCAAATCCATCGTTTTTCCACTCCACACCACCCTGGGTTAGACAATGGCGATATGCAAATCAGCACTGACCCTGTGCCCCATGGGAACAGTCCAGTCCGAACTACAAAAGCCATGTCCTTCCCAGAACGGAAACAAGCATCCAAAGACCGGCCCGGTTTCGAGGTAACACCTCTCATCAGCCCGGCTAGCTTGATTCCAGTGGTGTGGAGTGCCTGGGACTCACGTCTGAGCATCCCCAGTACACTTAGAGCGGTACTTGCAAACACAACAATGATGGACAGAATGTGGATCAATGTCACACATTCACCCCAGTCCAAAGATCTGGGCCCAAATCCATAGTTTTTCCACTCCACACCACCCTGGGTTAGACAATGGCGATATGCAAATCAGCACTGACCCTGTGCCCCATGGGAACAGTCCAGTCCGAACTACAAAAGCCATGTCCTTCCCAGAACGGAAACAAGCATCCGAGGACCGGCCCGGTTTCGAGGTAACACCTCTCATCAGCCCGGCTAGCTTGATTCCAGTGGTGTGGAGTGCCTGGGACTCACGTCTGAGCATCCCCAGTACACTTAGAGCGGTAATTGCAAACACAACAATGATGGAGAGAATGTGGATCAATGTCACACATTCACCCCAGTCCAAAGATCTGGGCCCAAATCCATCGTTTTTCCACTCCACACCACCCTGGGTTAGACAATGGCGATATGCAAATCAGCACTGACCCTGTGCCCCATGGGAACAGTCCAGTCCGAACTACAAAAGCCATGTCCTTCCCAGAACGGAAACAAGCATCCGAGGACCGGCCCGGTTTCGAGGTAACACCTCTCATCAGCCTGGCTAGCTTGATTCCAGTGGTGTGGAGTGCCTGGGACTCACGTCTGAGCATCCCCAGTACACTTAGAGCGGTAATTGCAAACACAACAATGATGGACAGAATGTGGATCAATGTCACACATTCACCCCAGTCCAAAGATCTGGGCCCAAATCCATCGTTTTTCCACTCCACACCACCCTGGGTTAGACAATGGCGATATGCAAATCAGCACTGACGCTGTGCCCCATGGGAACAGTCCAGTCCGAACTACAAAAGCCATGTCCTTCCCAGAACGGAAACAAGCATCCGAGGACCGGCCCGGTTTCGAGGTAACACCTCTCATCAGCCCGGCTAGCTTGATTCCAGTGGTGTGGAGTGCCTGGGACTCACGTCTGAGCATCCCCAGTACACTTAGAGCGGTAATTGCAAACACAACAATGATGGACAGAATGTGGATCAATGTCACACATTCACCCCAGTCCAAAGATCTGGGCCCAAATCCATCGTTTTTCCACTCCATACCACCCTGGGTTAGACAATGGCGATATGCAAATCAGCACTGACCCTGTGCCCCATGGGAACAGTCCAGTCCGAACTACAAAAGCCATGTCCTTCCCAGAACGGAAACAAGCATCCGAGGACCGGCCCGGTTTCGAGGTAACACCTCTCATCAGCCCGGCTAGCTTGATTCCAGTGGTGTGGAGTGCCTGGGACTCACGTCTGAGCATCCCCAGTACACTTAGAGCGGTAATTGCAAACACAACAATGATGGACAGAATGTGGTACCGCTCTAAGTGTACTGGGGATGCTCAGACGTGAGTCCCAGGCACTCCACACCACTGGAATCAAGCTAGCCGGGCTGATGAGAGGTGTTACCTCGAAACCGGGCCGGTCCTCGGACGCTTGTTTCCGTTCTGGGAAGGACATGGCTTTTGTAGTTCGGACTGGACTGTTCCCATGGGGCACAGGGTCAGCGCTGATTTGCATATCGCCATTGTCTAACCCAGGGTGGTGTGGAGTGGAAAAACGATGGATTTGGGCCCAGATCTTTGGACTGGGGTGAATGTGTGACATTGATCCACATTCTGTCCATCATTGTTGTGTTTGCAGGTACCGCTCTAAGTGTACTGGGGATGATCAGACGTGAGTCCCAGGCACTCCACACCACTGGAATCAAGCTAGCCGGGCTGATGAGAGGTGTTACCTCGAAACCGGGCCGGTCCTCGGATGCTTGTTTCCGTTCTGGGAAGGACATGGCTTTTGTAGTTCGGACTGGACTGTTCCCATGGGGCACAGGGTCAGCGCTGATTTGCATATCGCCATTGTCTAACCCAGGGTGGTGTGGAGTGGAATAACGATGGATTTGGGCCCAGATCTTTGGACTGGGGTGAATGTGTGACATTGATCCACATTCTGTCCATCATTGTTGTGTTTGCAGGTACCGCTCTAAGTGTACTGGGGATGCTCAGACGTGAGTCCCAGGCACTCCACACCACTGGAATCAAGCTAGCCGGGCTGATGAGAGGTGTTACCTCGAAACCGGGCTGGTCCTCGGATGCTTGTTTCCGTTCTGGGAAGGACATGGCTTTTGTAGTTCGGACTGGACTGTTCCCATGGGGCACAGGGTCAGCGCTGATTTGCATATCGCCATTGTCTAACCCAGGGTGGTGTGGAGTGGAAAAACGATGGATTTGGGCCCAGATCTTTGGACTGGGGTGAATGTGTGACATTGATCCACATTCTGTCCATCATTGTTGTGTTTGCAGGTACCGCTCTAAGTGTACTGGGGATGCTCAGACGTGAGTCCCAGGCACTCCACACCACTGGAATCAAGCTAGCCGGGCTGATGAGAGGTGTTACCTCGAAACCGGGCCGGTCCTCGGATGCTTGTTTCCGTTCTGGGAAGGACATGGCTTTTGTAGTTCGGACTGGACTGTTCCCATGGGGCACAGGGTCAGCGCTGATTTGCATATTGCCATTGTCTAACCCAGGGTGGTGTGGAGTGGAAAAACGATGGATTTGGGCCCAGATCTTTGGACTGGGGTGAATGTGTGACATTGATCCACATTCTGTCCATCATTGTTGTGTTTGCAGGTACCGCTCTAAGTGTACTGGGGATCCTCAGACGTGAGTCCCAGGCACTCCACACCACTGGAATCAAGCTAGCCGGGCTGATGAGAGGTGTTACCTCGAAACCGGGCCGGTCCTCGGATGCTTGTTTCCGTTCTGGGAAGGACATGGCTTTTGTAGTTCGGACTGGACTGTTCCCATGGGGCACAGGGTCAGCGCTGATTTGCATATCGCCATTGTCTAACCCAGGGTGGTGTGGAGTGGAAAAACGATGGATTTGGGCCCAGATCTTTGGACTGGGGTGAATGTGTGACATTGATCCACATTCTGTCCATCATTGTTGTGTTTGCAGGTACCGCTCTAAGTGTACTGGGGATGCTCAGACGTGAGTCCCAGGCACTCCACACCACTGGAATCAAGCTAGCCGGGCTGATGAGAGGTGTTACCTCGAAACCGGGCCGGTCCTCGGATGCTTGTTTCCGTTCTGGGAAGGACATGGCTTTTGTAGTTCGGACTGGACTGTTCCCATGGGGCACAGGGTCAGCGCTGATTTGCATATCGCCATTGTCTAACCCAGGGTGGTGTGGAGTGGAAAAATGATGGATTTGGGCCCAGATCTTTGGACTGGGGTGAATGTGTGACATTGATCCACATTCTGTCCATCCCTGTTGTGTTTGCAGGTACCGCTTTAAGTGTACTGGGGATGCTCAGACGTGAGTCCCAGGCACTCCACACCACTGGAATCAAGCTAGCCGGGCTGATGAGAGGTGTTACCTCGAAACCGGGCCGGTCCTCGGATGCTTGTTTCCGTTCTGGGAAGGACATGGCTTTTGTAGTTCGGACTGGACTGTTCCCATGGGGCACAGGGTCAGCGCTGATTTGCATATCGCCATTGTCTAACCCAGGGTGGAGTGGAGCGGAAAAACGATGGATTTGGGCCCAGATCTTTGGACTGGGGTGAATGTGTGACATTGATCCACATTCTGTCCATCATTGTTGTGTTTGCATGACTAATAAGCTGGTATCTTATGCAACAGATCATAAAGTGCTTAAATGCAAGTTAATTTACATGGCCAACAGTATTTTTTGATAAATGTCGTAATGTATTCCACTGCATTGCAGACTACATGCAAAGGGCTCGGACTTGAACAAGGCTAAAGTGCAAAGTGTTTGGAAACATTTTTCTGTGCAAATACATAGATGTACAAACTTGTCCATACGTAAAATTATGTACTCATTCTACTAAGTCCGTGAACTTCAATTAATTTGCCCATACTTCCAGTACAAATACTGTAATGCAGCACTCAGTGTAGGCTCATCTACGTTGTAATCTTATACACTTGCGAGGGTATACAGAATTCATCAGTACGAATCATAATGTATAAAATCTAATGAAACATCAGACTTTAATATCCACATATGATCGCATATGTTATGACCCCCAGACCAGTGTTCCCTTATAACCAAAGGTTATGTCCAGCCCTAATGCTGTGAGGTACATTCGTATTCTGTTTATATGAGCGGAGCCACATTCATTTTTGCGTTCCATCTCGTTATATGTAGTTGGCAATGGCCCAATTCATGCATAGCGCTATTAGGGTACTAACCTGATAATCTCTCATGTGGTACTAAAAAAGTGCTTAATTCAATGTGAGGATGACCTCGTGAAAAAAGATGTGTTAAAGTGCTTTGTGTTGGTGCTATATATATATATATATATTTTCGCTCCTCTGCACCTTTTGAAAACGGATCACTCGCTGGCGGATGCCACTTACACGGCGGTGCCCCATGTCAATCTCCTGCTCCAAAGACCCTCACTCCCAGCCGGGAAGAAAAGCAGCAGCACTCGCAGGATTTGGTTCCAAATCAGTTTTATTCTCTTGTGCTTCACAAACCCGTTTCGGGGTTTCCCTTTGTCAGTGTGTTTACAATTTGTGAACCGAGGCACCATTTTTAAATACCAGAGTTACAGGTAATGCGAGCGATGAAGGACAACGACGCCGCATAGATTTTGGGCGCCATCTTGGAGTGTGTAAAGTTCGCATTTTGGCATAAAAACAGTATTTACAATTAAATATGTACAGGTTCATGTGTAATTCATCAACACAAGTAATGCAAATTTGTATATACAATATTTACTATGGAAATATTTACTCCAACCTACACGATCTGGTGTGTTGTCAAATTCATAATTCATTTGTCATTATGGTCTAAAACACTTCGTTTTCACAAATCTTGCCATGGATCGGCTATTGGCGGTTCCCGTGTACGGTACCACCCTGTCCTACATAACGCGCGCTCATTCTCACCGTTTATCGGCTTAATGACACCCAACTATCTCAGTTAGTTCAGGAAATTTCTGAGTTTTAGAATTTCATTTTTATGGATTAGCTTGTGTTTCATCACCTACTATGTCCCTAGGTGTAAAGTCAACTCCTCACCACTGTTCAGTCCATTTGGAGTTTTGCTCTGTAAATCAATTATAAATCTTGACTCCAATCTTCTTAATGTGAGCACTCTATCCCCACCTCTAATATGGAGTGGTACATGGTCTAACCCAAAATATTGGAGTAGATCCCTGTTACTGTTGTGTTTCATAGCAAAGTGCCTCACTACTGGATAACTCATGTCCTTATTAGTAATCGCACGCATGTGCTCCAGGATCCTCACTTTTACACTATGTATAGTGCTACCAATGTATTTTAACTTACAAGGACACACTAGACAATAAACTACACGTGTTTTCTGATATGTCACAAATGTACTTATCATTTTACGATTTCTCATCCCTGTGATCTCATAACTTAGAACCCTTTTGCTAAATGCGCAAGCTTTGCATTTACCGCAAGGGTAAAAGCATTTCATATCAGTTAATGTGCCTTGTTTGGGTATAGAATTATCTAGGTGGCTGTGGACCAATTTGTCTCTGAGTGACCTTGCTTTCTTAAATGTTACTTGTAGAGCCGGCGGGATATCCATCCCAATAATTAAATCTGTTTTTAGAACGTGCCAGTTCCTATGAGAGATCTTTCTTATAGCATCTGTGTCCTCAGAGTAAGTAGTGATTAGGCAAAATTTGCCCTCATTGTTTTTGTCTTTCTTGTTATCTCCTAATAGGCTTTCTCTTGATATTTTGGTAACCTCTCTCATAGTGTTTTCAACCGGGTCAGCGAGATAAATTGTGACCAAATGATGGAATCCTGAAGCCCGCAATTGGGCAAAAAAGAAACTGGCATGTTTGTTACAGAGACGATGCAATGTGTATGCATAACTATGAAACCCATAATGCACCACTGGAAAAGAAGGTGAACATATTTTGTACAAAAGTGCTTTTAACCTACCTGTGAACGAGGGTGATCAAGAGCCCGAAACGCGTCAGGACCTTCAGAGTTAAAGTCATCACATGAAAGCACCGGTTGTGTTCCTGCTGCTGACAATAAAGTGAGGTGAAAAACGAGTGCGTCACCATGCAAGGCAATTTTCTTTCCATTAATAGCGGCGAGCCCCGTCGCAGAGAGGCACCAGCGTTATCACGTGGAATCTGTGTGGGCCAAGGCTATGGAATTGCCACACACAGGGGTTTTCAACCGGGTCAGTGAACGAATTGTGACCAAACAATGGAATCCTGAAGCCCGCAATCGGGCGAAAAAGAAACTAGCATGTTTGTTACAGAGACGATGCAATGAAACGCCTCAGGACCTTAAGGGTTAAAGTCATCAAGTGATTGCACCGGTTGTGTTCCTGTCGCTGAGAATAAAGTGAATTGAAAAACGAGTTGGTCTCCATGCAAGGCAACTTTTTCTTTCCATTAATAGCGGCGATTCCCGTCGCGGAGAGGCACCACAGTTATCATACGGAATCTGTGTGGGCCAAGGCTATGGAACTGCCACACACATAGGTTTTCAACCAGGTCAGCGAGCGAACTGCGACCAAACGATGGAATCTTGAAGCCCGAAATTGGGCGAAAAAGAAACTGGCATGTTTGTTGCAGAGATGATGCAATGTGTATGCACAACTATGAAACCCATAATGCACCACTGGAAAAGGAGTGAACATACTCTGTAAAATAGTGCTTTTAACCCACCTGTGAATAAGGGTGATCAATAGCCCGAAACGCATCAGGACCTTAAGGGTTAAATTCATCAAGTGATTGCACCGGTTGTGTTCCTGCCGCTGACAATAAAGTGAGTTGAAAAACGAGTGCGTCTCCATGCAAGGCAACTTTTTGTTTCCATTAATAGCGGCGAACGCCATCATGGAGAGGCACCAGCGTTATCATGTGGAATCTGTGTGGGCCAAGGCTATGGAACTGCCGCACACATGGGTTTTCAACCAGGTCAGCGAGCGAACTGTGACCAAACGATGAAATCTTGAAGCCTGCAATTGGGTGAAAAAGAAACTGGCATGTTTGTTACGGAGATGATGCAATGTGTATGCAGAACTATGAAACCCATAATGCACCACTGGAAAAGGAGGTGAACATACTCCGTATAATAGTGCTTTTAACTTACCTGTGAACAAGGGTGATCGATAGCCCTAAACGCATCAGGACCTTAAGGGTTAAAGTCATCAAGGGATTGCACCAGTTGTGTTCCTGCTGCTGACAATAAAGTGAGTTGAAAAACGAGTGCGTCTCCATGCAAGGCAACTTTTTGTTTCCATTAATAGCGGCGAGCCCCGTCGCGGAGAGGCACCAGCGTTATCATGCGGAATCTGTGTGGGCCAAGGCTATGGAACTGCCACACACAGGGGTTTTCAACCGGGTCAGCGAGCGAATTGTGACCAAACGATGGAATCTTGAAGCCCGCAATTGGGCGAAAAAGAAACTGGCATGTTTGTTGCAGAGATGATGCAATGTGCATGCAGAACTATGAAACTCATAATGCACCACTGGAAAAGGAGGTGAGCATACTCTGTACAAAAGTGATTTTAACCTACCTGTGAATAAGGGCGATCAATAGCCCGAAACGCCTCAGGACCTTAAGGGTTAAAGTCATCAAGTGATTGCACCGGTTGTGTTCCTGTCGCTGAGAATAAAGTGAGTTGAAAAACGAGTTTGTCTCCATGCAAGGCAACTTTTTCTTTCCATTAATAGCGGCGATCCCCGCCAAGGCTATGGAATTGCCACACACATGGGTTTTCAACTGGGTCAGCGAGCGAATTGTGACCAAGGGATGGAATCCTGAAGCGCGCAGTCGGGCGAAAAAGAAACTGGCATGTTTGTCAGAGACGATGCAATGTGTATGCAGAACTATGAAACCCATAATGCACCACTGGAAAAGGAGTGAACATACTCTGTACAAAAGTGCTTTTAACCTACCTGTGAATAAGGGCGATCAATAGCCCGGATCGCATCAGGACCTTAGGGTTAAAGTCATCAAGTGATTGCACCAGTTGTGTTCCTGCCGCTGACAATAAAGTGAGTTGAAAAACGAGTGCGTCTCCATGCAAGGCAACTTTTTGTTTTCATTAATAGCGGCGAGCCCCATCATGGAGAGGCACCAGCGTTATCATGTGGAATCTTTGTGGGCCAAGGCTATGGAACTGCCACACACATGGGTTTTCAACCAGGTCAGCGAGCGAACTGTGACCAAACGATGGAATCTTGAAGCCCGCAATTGAAGGAGAAAAAGAAACTGGCACGTTTGTTGTAGAGATGATGCAATGTGTATGCAGAACTATGAAACCCATAATGCACCACTGGAAAAGGAGGTGAACATACTCTGTACAATAGTGCTTTTAACCTACCTGTGAACAAGGGTGATCAATAGCCCGAAACGCTTCAGGACCTTAAGGGTTAAAGTCATCAAGTGATTGCACCGGTTGTGTTCCTGCTGCTGACATTAAAGTGAGTTGAAAAACGAGTGCGTCTCCATGCAAGGCAACTTTTTGTTTCCATTAATAGCGGCGAGCCCCATCGTGGAGAGGCACCAGCGTTATCATGTGGAATCTTTGTGGGCCAAGGCTATGGAACTGCCACACACATGGGTTTTCAACAAGGTCAGCGAGCGAACTGTGACCAAACGATGGAATCTTGAAGCCCGCATTCGGGCGAAAAAGAAACTGGCATGTTTGTTGCAGAGATGATGCAATGTGTATGCAGAACTATGAAACCCATAATGCACCACTGGAAAAGGAGGTGAACATACTCTGTACAAAAGTGCTTTTAACCTACCTGTGAACAAGGGCGATCAATAGCCCGAAACGCCTCAGGACATTAAGGGTTAAAGTCATCAAGTGATTGCACCGGTTGTGTTCCTGTCGCTGAGAATAAAGTGAGTTGAAAAACGAGTTTGTCTCCATGCAAGGCAACTTTTTCTTTCCATTAATAGCGGCGATCCCCGTCGCGGAGAGGCACCACAGTTATCATACGGAATCTGTGTGGGCCAAGGCTATGGAATTGCCACACACATGGGTTTTCAACTGGGTCAGCGAGCAAATTGTGACCAAGGGATGGAATCCTGAAGCCCGCAGTCGGGCGAAAAAGAAACTGGCATGTTTGTTACAGAGACGATGCAATGTGTATGCAGAACTATGAAACCCATAATGCACCACTGGAAAAGGAGTGAACATACTCTGTACAAAAGTGCTTTTAACCTACCTGTGAATAAGGGCGATCAATAGCCCGGATCGCATCAGGACCTTAAGGGTTAAAGTCATCAAGTGATTGCACCGGTTGTGTTCCTGCCGCTGACAATAAAGTGAGTTGAAAAACTAGTGCGTCTCCATGCAAGGCAACTTTTTGTTTTCATTAATAGCGGCGAGCCCCATCGCGGAGAGGCACCAGCGTTATCATGTGGAATCTTTGTGGGCCAAGGCTATGGAACTGCCACACACATAGGTTTTCAACCAGATCAGCGAGCGAACTGTGACCAAACGATGGAATCTTGAAGCCCGCAATTGGGCGAAAAAGAAACTGGCATGTTTGTTGCAGAGATGATGCAATGTGTATGCACAACTATGAAACCCATAATGCACCACTGGAAAAGGAGTGAACATACTCTGTACAAAAGTGCTTTTAACCTACCTGTGAACAAGGGCGATCAATAGCCCGAAACGCCTCAGGATCTTAAGGGTTAAAGTCATCAAGTGATTGCTCCGGTTGTGTTCCTGTCGCTGACAATAAAGTGAGGTGAAAAACGAGTGCGTCACCCTGCAAGGCAATTTTTCTTTCCATTAATAGCGGCGAGCCCCGTCGCGGAGAGGCACCAGCGTTATCATGTGGAATCTGTGTGGGCCAAGTCTATGGAATTGCCACACACCGGGGTTTTCAACCGGGTCAGTGAACGAATTGTGACCAAACAATGGAATGCTAAAGCCCGCAATCGGGCGAAAAAGAAACTAGCATGTTTGTTACAGAGACGATGCAATGAAACGCCTCAGGACCTTAAGGGTTAAAGTCATCAAGTGATTGCACCGGTTGTGTTCCTGTCGCTGATAATAAAGTGAGTTGAAGAACGAGTTTGTCTCCATGCAAGGCAACTTGTTCTTTCCATTAAAAGCGGCGATCCCCATCGCGGAGAGGCACCACGGTTATCATACTGAATCTGTGGGGGCCAAGGCTATGGAATTGCCACACACATGGGTTTTCAACTGGGTCAGCGAGCGAATTGTGACCATGCGATGGAATCCTGAAGCCCGCAATCGGGCGAAAAAGAAACTGGCATCTTTGTTACAGAGATGATGCAATGTGTATGCAGAACTATGAAACCCATAATGCACCACTGGAAAAGGAGGTGAACATACTCTGTACAGTAGTGCTTTTAACCTACCTGTGAATAAGGGCGATCAATAGCCCGAAACGCATCAGGACCTTAAGGGTTAAAGTCATCAAGTGATTGCACCGGTTGTGTTCCTGCCGCTGACAATAAAGTGAGTTGAAAAACGAGTGCGTCTCCATGCAAGGCAACTTTTTGTTTCCATTAATAGCGGCGAGCCCCATCGTGGAGAGGCACCAGCGTTATCATGTGGAATCTTTGTGGGCTAAGGATATGGAACTGCCACACACATGGGTTTTCAACCAGGTCAGCGAGCGAACTGTGACCAAACGATGGAATCTTGAAGCCCACAATTGGGCGAAAAAGAAACTGGCATGTTTATTGCAGAGATGATGCAATGTGTATGCAGAACTATGAAACCCATAATGCACCACTGGAAAAGGAGGTGAACGTACTCTATACAATAGTGCTTTTAACCTACCTGTGAACAAGGGTGATCAATAGCCCGAAACGCTTCAGGACCTTAAGGGTTAAAGTCATCAAGTGATTGCACCGGTTGTGTTCCTGCTGCTGACATTAAAGTGAGTTGAAAAACAAGTGCGTCTCCATGCAAAGCAACTTTTTGTTTCTATTAATAGCGGCGAGCCCCTTCCCCGTAGAGGCACCAGCGTTATCATGCGGAATCTGTGTGGGCCAAGGCTATGGAACTGCCACACACATGGGTTTTCAACCAGGTCAGCGAGCAAACTGTGACCAAACGATGGAATCTTGAAGCCCGCAATTGTGCGAAAAGAAACTGGCATGTCTGTTGCAGAGATGATGCAATGTGTATGCAGAACTATGAAACCCATAATGCACCACTGGAAAAGGAGGTGAACATACTCTGTACAATAGTGCTTTTAACCTACCTGTGAACAAGGGCTATCAATAGCTCGAAACCGTCAGGACCTAAGGGTTAAAGTCATCAAGTGATTGCACCGGTTGTGTTCCTGCCGCTGACAATAAAGTGAGTTGAAAAACGAGTGTGTCTCCATGCAAGGCAACTTTTTGTTTCCATTAATAGCGGTGAGCCCCGTCGAGGACAGGCACCAGCGTTATCATGTGGAATCTGTGTGGGCCAAGGCTATGGAACTGCCACACACAGGGGTTTTAAACCGGGTCAGAGAGTGAATTGTGACCAAGCGATGGAATCCTGAAGCCCGCAGTTGGGCGAAAAAGAAACTGGCAAGTTTGTTACAGAGACGATGCAATGTGTATGCAGAACTATGAAACCCATAATTCACCACTGGAAAAGGTGTACATACTCTGTACAAAAGTGCTTTTAACCTACCTTTGAAGAAGGGTGAGCAAGAGCTCAAAACATGCCACTCGAACTCACAAGCATGACCCTTGACCCATTCAATCCCTCAAACACATCTGATATACAGAATCTTTTGAACACAGACACAAACGCAACACCACTAACTAGGTTTAGAGCCAAATCCAAGTTTGTCCCTATAGTCCCGAAGGATAACATTGATGTATTCAGCGATCTAGTGGCCCAAGACCTACTATCCCTGCTAGGAAGGAACCCAGGCAAGAGCAATGTAACTAAAGATCAGTGGGAGGCGGTGAATAATCTACAAAAAGATCAAAATCTTATCAAAAAACCTTCAGACAAAGGGGGTCATTATGACACATGAAATGTACCTCAAAGAGGCACATCGCCAACTTCAAGATAAAACCTGCTATGACAAAGTAGAAAAAAGTGCCTTACCTCCCTCAAAAGTACATATCATGACAAACTGACTATACGGCACAAACAAGGGCTCCTATCTTGGGATGAAAGACAATTCCTTTAGAATGACACACCAACAACACCCACTCTATATCTTCTACCCAAGATACATAAGAGCAACACTGACCTGCCTGGGAGGCCTATAGTATCCTCCAAAAACAGTTTACTGGAGAATACGAGTACATATGTGGAACACTTTCTGTTCCCCTTTGTCAAGGAACTTAAATCCTACTTACGTGATACCACTGACCTTTTACACAACATACATGATATCAGAATAAGTGACAGGGAATGGTTGGTATGTTTGGACGTAGAGGCACTCTACACGAGTACACGGCATGAAGACGGGCTTAAAGCCTGTCGCTTCTTTCTAAAAAAGACGCAAAGCTGAATACCTACAGCACACTATCATGTTACTTGATATGATCTCTATGTGCCTTAAAGAAAATGTATTTATGTTTGAGAATGTCCATTATAAACAACTGCAAGGCACTTCTATGGGCACTTGCTTCGCCCCCAGCTATGCCAACCTTATGGTGGGCTGGTGGGAGAAGCTGGTGCTCTGGTATGATCAAACTGAAAAATGGGCCTACACTGTTTCTAAATGGCTAAAGTACATAGATGACAATTTCTTTAAATGGAGGGGAACTGAGAAAGACCTTAATGAGTTCTTTGACTGTTTGAATTGTAATGATGTCAACCTCAGGTTCACAAAACACTATAGCCAGAGTTCTGTAGAATTTCTGGATCTGAAAAGTGGTGCACGGGTGTTGTAAATCTGGTTTGGATTTTGAAATAGAGAATAGAGTGCATCAGTAGGGTAAGTGCAAGTTAGTGTAGCGGTAACAATTACTATTCTAACACCAGGGGGGTGCATCTGTATGTAATGTCCTGGATAGTGTATCACTAAAAAAAAATATGACAACCCCAAGGTGGTGTATCTATATGGTATGTGCTGGATAGTGTATGAGTAACAATTACTATTGCTAATCCAGGGGGTTGCATCTGTGAGGTATTTGCAGGATAGTGTATGAGTAACAATTACTATGAAAAAGAAAGGAGTTAAAGGAGAAGGAGACACATACTTTCACAGTGATCGTGGAAGAAGAGAAAGTGACGAGAGATGGTTTGTGACCTGTTAGGCTTGAGAGCCTGGATAATCATTAAATGGGGTCTGGCAGTGAAGTGCGTACTTATTCTGGAAGAAGTCTTTCGGGGTCTTGCGAAAGCAAGTCATCTTTAATAATTGCCTCTCACTGCATGTAATTGCAAGGTTATCTGATTTGTTCGTATATTAAAAACAGAACCTTTCGACACCTCTTTTTGATTGGTTGTGAAGCATTGTAAGAAGACGTATTAGCGACCTATCCCTTTCCTTGCGCAGAATTTGAAAAACATTTGATTGGCTGTTGTGTGGTTAAATCTACCATCCTGATCATAATGTTGATCGACTTGTTTTTTCTATGTGACGTTACAATACACTCACCATGTACCTAGCTTATTTTGTGACGCACTTTATTTTACTATGCGTTTCAAAAACTAGTTGTGGTAGAGTGTTTTTATCTCAAACTGTGTACTGTGCTTATGAGTTTGTTGACTGTAAAGGTATTTAAAAATATTATTCTATTTTCTATTCTATCATAATTGTGCTGACTTCTATTCTATCATAATTGTGCTAACTTTTCTCCTTTAGCGTGGAGTACTATGTTCTTTTATAAAATGTATAATTCGTCAAACCATCCATGAAATAAAAATGCTCATGTTTTCAAAATATGTTTATTGAGTCTTTTATATTCATCATATGGGTGAAATGCAAAAATTCTTTTACATTCATTGGTATCACGCATTGGACCACATTTATTTTATTTTTATCATAAGCACTCATTAATGTGTTTACATAATATAAGTGTTGCCCCATCATCTTTTTATAAATGTTTGGGCTTTTTTTACTTTCAGATAAAGTAGAATAGAAGTGCCAAGACAAACACTCCCTCAATACTTCATCTTTATTTTTTATGTACATTTCCTATCATTATTACATTTAACAATAATTTTTAAAAACGGAAAGAATTATTAACATTTGAAGCCACAATGATATTACTTTTTTCAAAAAAAGTGCTTGCGAAGATAATCCTCCTGTTCTTCACAAGTGAAAATTGGGAAAAGCACTGAATATAAATACTTTTAGCCCAGTTTTACTCTAGAAAATAAAGAGTATTCTTTTTTATTCCAACGTATTTTGTTGTTTCGTCGATAGTTTATTTATAGTAAATTTTTCAATCAATAAGAAATACTTGCATACTAAAAAAATAATATTTATTAAAGTATGAAATTCTCGGTTGTAAGTCATCCAACTCCAGTTGAAGGATCATAAAGTTATATATAAATTAAAATATACATTAACAATATGATCCCTCTGTGGACATGAAAGATAAATTGAAGATTATGACATCGCTCCTAATCATTACTTTGCACGTAGTAATTCCTTAAATAACCTATATTTCTTGTAATGGTTCTTTAGCGAAATCGTTATTATATTCTATTTAAACATAATCATACCACCTTCTATACTCATTTAAATATTTTTGCTTTCTTTTTTAAATATATAAAACATATACCCATTAAGATAATTTACCTCTCTTCGATATTCTTTCCTTCCTCTGTCGAAATTCATCCAACTACTCTGAAGGGGACATAATGTTTTAAGTATTTTTAAATATACATTAACAATATGTTCCCACTGAGGAAATGAAAGATATTGTCAAGATGCTTCCGCAGTCCCGAATCATTACCTTGCTCGTAGTTTCTGCGCCCATAATGATTCTCTGAAACGAAACTAATTATCCCACGGGTGTGGTTTATATACTTTTTGGTTACTTATCAGTCTATGGGTTAAGTTTTTTGCTCCTGCCACGTTTAAGTCACATTTTTTAGTTGACTGTTTTAGTGCGTCACGTGTTTAGGTAAACGTGCCTCTTTCCATACTTTTTAACTTTCGTCTAATTTCTCAAATGCTTTGTTTAAACTCGTTTTTCTCATTAAATCATTTCTATAGGTTACATTTTTTTAAATACGATTATTAACATTCATTTCCCCTTTTTTTAACTTATTTTTCTAGTAACTTCCCTTCTTTTGTAAAACTATTTATAATATTCGTCATTACCCTAAACCCCTATTTTCCCTGCATCCCGTGCAAGAGATACTCTCTATTAAACTATGAATAGTCTAATTTATATCCGAGCATTCATTTATTTAATTCCATTACTACGAGTTTTAATACATTTATCTATCTAATATTTTTAATCTTTCTTTATATACTGCAAGGGATACTGTTATTTGTGTAGAATAACACTATGAATCAGTGTCCATTTGGCAAAATAGCGAGAGATTGATGTGGTTGGTTGATGTGTTTGCAGTTACATAAGTATATATACTCTTGTAGTAAGCCAGGCTTTAGGGTATGCAGTGCTTCAAACGCCTATGCATTATGCATGTAGTTGTGTAACCACCTTCACATTTGTGCTTCAGGCCTACAATTCCCCAGTCAGTATCTATATACTCCAGCTAACACAGTGTGACTCCTGTTGCAATTTGAAAATGAATCTTTTGGTGCCATGTAGTAATTCATTCAGTAAAGTAAAAGTGAACCAATTAAGAATTCACTCAGTGTCTTTACTTATATTAATGTAATAATTCACTCAGTAAGCATGTACTCATGCAGTGAGGCAGGCTTTAGAGAATGCAGTGATTCAAAGTGCTATGTATTAGGCATGTAGTGGTGTAATAACCTTTATATTTATGCTTGAGGACTACGATTCCCCACTCACTATACATACCAGCGGTCTCCAACCAGTAGCTAGGGAGCTACTGGTAGACCACCAGCACCCTGAAAGCAGCTCTCAGAGGTGAAGCCAAACAAACCAATCTCAGAGATTCTGTGTATATTAAAGAAGGTAGTACTGCTCATTTCACTACCCTTAAGAGTTACAGACAGCCAAAGCAATGGCAGGGCCTGTTCATAACATTCAAACACAAATTGTGGTGGGGTATGAGTTAATTAATTAGGGAAGTATAGAGCTCACTATTCACCTATGAGGGTTTCCAGGCGCTGGGGAATGTGGGGGAGATTTGTGCAGCTTTGGTCATTCGAAAAGGCAGGTTTATGGTTCTTCGTGAATGCTTTCAGTGTGAGCGTTCATCTGATGCTGAGGTGGAGTTCTTTCCAGGTCTTGGACATGATGTACGAGAAGGGTGTGCCTCTTGTCTGGTTATGTGAATACAGAGGATTTCAGTCAAGGCCTGGTCAGAGGAGTGGAGGTTTCTTTTGTGGGTGTAGAAGGAGATTGAGGTATTGGAGTCCGGTGTTGTGGAGGGCTTTATAGGTGTGTGTGAGCAGCTTGAAGGTCACTTTTTTTTTGACGGGGAGCAAGTGCAGTTCTCGTTTATGCTGAGTAATGTGGTCTTGTTGTGGGATCCTGAGGATAAGTCTGGCTGCGCGGTTCTGGACAGTCTGAAGTTTGTGGAGTAGAGATTTGTTGATTCCGACATAGAGGATGTTCCCGTAGTCCAGCCTGCTGGTGATGAATGCTTGTTTGATGGTCTGCTTTAATTTGGGGGGGGGGTCTATTTGAAGGTCTTGCTGAGTATGGAGAGGGTGTTGAAGCATGTGAAGCTGCAGCGTTGGCCTATGGGTCTGTCACATGAAACATGTTTATGCACTTTTAATCTAGGTGGGGGAGACTTACTGTTGTGGTAATACCATTTGTGGCACACTGTATGTGGTGATTTTACTTGATTAGAAGCATTTAATATTGATAAACGTTTTACTAGCATTCTGCTGATAACTTCACCTGGAATTTTTTGGTGGTTACTACTGACAATTGTGCTTAGGGTAGAGATAGTGTAATGTTAATAGATACCCGCAGCACAACCCCCACTTCACAAACACCACTACACTATCGTGAACTCTAAACACTATCCCCAGCATGAACCTCTACAGTACATAAACACTATTGCACTACTTTAAACCCTAAAACACTACCCACTACAGTAGACGAACACTACTGGACTATCCTAAAGCCTACAACACTACCTTCAGCATGACCCCCTGCACTACACAAACAGCAGTGTACTACCCTAAGCGCTATATGTACCACCAACACGACCCCCTCATCTAGACAAAGACCTATACACTACTTTAAACCCTAAATCTATCCCCGGCACAACCCGTTCACTACACAAACACTACACTACCCTAAACCCTAAAACACTACCCCTAACTCTTATACAAACAGCACTTCATTTATTTATATAGATAGTTACTCATAGTTAGTGTTATGAAATCACTAATACAAGTATACAGTTATCTATAAAGTTACTGAAGCAATCACTGAGTCATATGTATACTTCTTTATATACAAGAAATGTCACATACGTTGCCTTTTATTTTTGTACTTTATTGCACATGTACCATTGAGAGATAAATTTGCTAATCACCACACCCATAATGATGTTAACTCACCCACACAATTGTTATAACATGTAGTCTTAACAGTCATATACTTACTGAATCAACTATTCACACATCTTTGGGCAGTCACACATCCCCCACCGAACCACACACACATTGATTCTGCCATACATATACTTAGTTAAATAATCAATAAGTAATATAGACTTTCACGTAGCTAGTAACCAATTGGTGCAGCAGTTTACAGAACAACTGTCAAAGTAATACAAATATTCACATAGTTTAGTCACTATTCAATATATTTAATGAGACAGTATAAATTAGTCAATTAAACAATCAATCACACTGCTACTAAACCCTTTATCCAGATTTTTTTATATCCACTCATTCTTTAATGCAGATTGTTATATATATATATATATAATACATATTTAAATAACAAACCAAACCACATTCACTGGATGTTGTCATCAGTGATGTCATAAGTGATGTCATATGAGATGTCATCAGTGATGTGATCAGTGATGTCATTAACCATGTCATGAATGAAGTAATATATATACGTAAAGAGCTGCGTATGAATGGGCCGTACTTCTAAGGAAAGGAAAAGTCACGCAAAGTAACTTTTTGTCTCTTTGTAAATATGGAGGAGGCACCTGCGCAACCAGTATGTCACAAAAAGTGACATACTGGTGGCGCAGATAGCTTGTAAATCTGCTGCAGAATTGTTTTCATTTCTGCTAATTTTTTTCTTCCAATATATGCTACAATGCACAGCATAGAATGTAGGAGAAAAATTCCTTCACTGATTGTTTTCGTACAAGAAGGTGTTTCTTCCTGGACAAAAACAAACTCCACACGACGCAGATATTCTTGCACCATGGTGCAAGGGTGTCTGTATCACCACATGCCTGCAGTTTAAGCAGCAGTGCAGAGGGAAGGACAGACTTACAACATATTTATGTACATATGTTGCATCTCTGTGCTTCGGAAGTAGCTCAGCACGCTGTAGCTAAAGAGCTTGCAGTACCATGCTACAGCACTTCCTTATAGTTCTACAGTTATACATTCACCATATACTACAAATGCATTCTTTAGTCAATTATGCAGTATGTATCCATTTATGTAAACTTTCACACACTAACATATAAATGTAGCTCTTTCTTTAACCAGAGTAGTTAGTTCTGAAAATAACTTTTTTTTATTTTTTTGTACTTTTATATATTTTTTATATTTTTCTTTTTTATGGTTTATTAAAAAGAAAAAAAGTCAACAGGATGAACAAAACAATGACCTTTGAGGGAATTAAAAAAAGACTAGCATTGATGGTTATCAATCACTCTGCAAACTAGGTCTACTGATTGCTCCCCATAACAAATTAAATGAAAGAACTTCACGCAGTGCATTCTAACTTTCACAAATTGGGGATGTATGTCTGGTGGCGATGTTAAAGGTGATGCCACAGAGGTACTTGGTATTGCCAGTGGTTGAGGTGTATTTTGGCGCAGTCTTCTAATTCTTCGTGAGCATAGTTCACAGGATGCTGGGATTGGAGGTGCTTGCGCATACTAGCAGTGCCACTGGAGTATTTCTTGTTTGGATCTCCTCTGGACAGCACTGCCTGGCAAATCTTGCATGTCACCTTGGTGGCATTACATTTCTTTTGTCCCTCCGGAAAAGTAAAAAAATTCCATACTATGGATGTGTATCTTTTGGGAGGGTGAGGTTCTGGTAGAAATTGTTCAGTAACAAAATCACCAGAATCAGATGATTCTTGTAGTGGTGTAGCCATTTTTTAATCCTAAAAAGATGTTCAGGTTTCCAATGACGGAAAAGTGAGTTTTTTCTCAGAACAGGTCTTCTCTTAAGGAAGGTCTAAGAAGAGTGATTATAATGGCTGTGGTTCTTCAATAGTTAGAACAGTAAGTGTAATAAACCAATGAAATCTCTTTTTTTTGGTCACATGGGATGCGCGTTGGGTGTGTACACGCAGCTAGCATCTAACACAACTTCTCAAAATGGCATTTAAACGTAATATAAGTTTATTAAAACTAAAAGAATATTATTTTTTTCTCCTTAATATTTATATTAAGTATATATATAGATTATTTATTTATTTATTTATTTATTTTGAAGGTCTTATATAGCGCGAACAAGATCCTTCCGGATATCAGAGTGCTTTACATTTATTCAGGCTGGGTATACAAATGAATAAATGTAGGCACATCAAGAATACAAAACACATAATGCAAAGTGAGGCATTAGGGTACAGGAACATCCAAAAACCGTTGAGTTAGGTCGCGGTCAGTGTGCATACCTAGAAAGTCTGGAAGGCCCCTTATCGATGTAGATGTTAATGGTAAGGGAGAGCTTGGTCCCCGCGAAACCTTGGACTATGGGTAGGTGAGTTTCGCCATGAGGAACGCTTTCGCTTTCTTTTTGAATGAAATGGTAGAGGCATTTAGTCTGGTTTCTGGGGGAAGTGAGTTCCAAATCCTGGGCGCCATCCCAGAGAAGGTTTGTTTATATGTTTTTTTTCTGTTGAATCTTTGGGGTTTTAGTAGCAGGTTTTCAGCGTTTCTTGAGGCTCTTGTCCCACCCGAGATTGTCAACTTCTGTACGAGGTAGCTGGGTGCTTTGTGGTGTAAGGCCTTATGAGTCATGCATGCTATTTTTAGGTGAATTCTGGCTTCAAACGGTAGCCAGTTCAAGGCTTTTAAGTCTGGGGAAATATGGGAGCTTCTCTTTGAACCAGTGATGAGTCTCGCTGCTGCATTGATTGAGGCTCTTAGGGGTGCTGTCCTTGCTTTAGGGAGGCCACACAAAGATACACTTCTGTACTCCACTCTCGGGATAACTAGCGCTTGAACTGCCAACTTGAAATTGTTTGCTGGCAAAAATGGTTTCAGCTTACTCAGCGTGTTTATCTGGAAGTTTGCTCCCTTTGTTGCATTACTAATGTGTTTCTGCATGGTTAGGTTGCTGTCAAGAATTATTCCCAAGGATTTAGCTGAGTCTACAATGTTAGGTTGAAAGTTGAATACATTAATATGTTTGACCAGATCTTGCATCATGGGGACTTTGGCGGGAGGAGGACTTCGTTTTTTTGGGCGTTCAATTTGAGATGGTTTTCTACCAACCAAATCTGGGTGTTCCTGAGCGTTGTACTGAGCACTTTAATGTCTTCTAAGGATTGAATCTTGAGATAGAGTTGTGTGTCATCAGCATACATATGATATTGCATGTTAGACGCATGAAGCAATTCAGTGAGGGGTTCCAGGAAGAGGTTAAACAATGTCTGATATAGTGAGGAGCCTTGTGGGACTCCCAACGTGACTGGTACTGGATTGGACAGAATCCTGTTGACCTTGTATTTTTGCATTCGGTTATGGAGGAAGGAGGTGAACCAGTTTAGTACTGATCCAGATAGCCCCATTCTATGTTTTAAAATATCTCTCAGATTCTCATGTTTAACCATATCAAAGGCTGAGGATAGGTCTGGCAGGATGAGAATACATGCTCCGTTCTGATCCAGGATTTGTAGCACATCATCAATAATGTGTCATGGCAGATTCGGTGCTATGACCTGCCCTGAAGCCTGATTGGTGTTTGTTCAGCAGGTTGAAGTGATCAATATGTTTAGTGAGTTGGTGATGAGCACATTTTTCCAGCAGTTTGGCCAAGGTAGGAATATTGGAGATAGGACGATAGTTGTTTAGGTCAGAAGGGTCAGCTGTGGGTTTCTTTAGTATGGGAGAAACCTGTCCGATTTTGAGGGTATCTGGTATACAGCCTTGTTGGAGAGAGCTGTTAATAATTTTGGTCCAGAGGGGCAAAAGACATGGGGTCACGTCTTTAACAGAGTTTTGCAGAGAGAGGGTCGGTGGAGTGATTGGCCGGCTTTAGTGTAGTAAGAATTTTGCCTAAAGCTTCTTCCGAATATGTATCAAAGGATGACCAGGCTGCGTTGTTTTTTAAATGAAGATTTGAAGTGATTTGGTGTGGTGCTGACGGGGGTGGAAGTGAGGTGTTCACCAGCGATCTGGAGTATAGTACTAGGTCATTTAGGAGCTCCTTCTTGATGTTGTCAGTTTTCTGACTGAAGAAGTTAGAGAATTCTTCACAGTTGGGTTGCAAGCTGGCTAAGTCTTGAAGTCATTGTGGAATGTCCTTAGATTGGGTTTTGATGAGCTCAAAGAGGTATTTTGGCCGATTTCTTGCTTGGTCTAGTTGGTGGCTAAAGAAGTCAGCTTTCGTGCGCTTGATCTTTCTATAGTACGTGTTTCTTTTTTGTACGTACGGACTTGAGGTTATACAAAGATGGGACTGTTCTCCAAATGCGATCGTGAGATCTGAGAGACCTTCTATCCTCGTTAAGAAGACTGTTGTACCAGGGCTTAGAATCTTTAGTGGAGACTCTCTTTAGTTGTAGGGGGGCTACCTCATTAATTAACGAGGTCATAGAGTTGAAGTAGTGGTTGGTGAGATCATGTATGTCGTAGGAGGATTGCATGGCATTACAATGCAGGCTTTTACCCCGCGTGCCATTACAACGCTGTTTTTACAACGCAAGTCGTTATAACGACTTGCGCTGTAAGCGCTGGATAGTGGAATAGTTTAATTTTCTATTCCAACTCCAACCCACGTTACTGTAGGGAAGGTGTTGGAATAGAAAATTAAACTATTCCCTATCCAACAGCGCCCTCCAGCGCAAGTCGTTGTAAAAGCAGCGTTGTAATAGCAGCGCGGGGTAATGCCCGCGTTGTTATGGCTGTTCCCCGTAGGAGCCTGCGGGGGCAGAAGACGGTTGGAGCAGGCAGAGGGTAAAGTGTTGGGGTTGAGTTTTTTAGGTCTCTTTTCCAAATCTTTGGTTTTGTGGATTGAACCGAGTTCAATTTCAGAGTTTCGTTGATAACGAAGTTGATAGTAAAATGGTCTGACCAGTCACAGGGTTGGATCAAGACCAACTGAATGGCGTCTCTTTTGGAGATCACTAAATCCAGGATTGACCCTTTTTTGTGTGTAGGGCTGTTACACATTTGGGTAAGGGTTACGTCAACAAGGAAGTGTTTGAGACTATTAACCACTGCGTCGTTGTGGTCTTCCCAATGAAGATTGGAGTCGCCGGGGAATATTTGGGTATTCTGCCGCCCGGTTTTCGAGGAGATGATATTCATGAGGTGTTCGGTAAAGATGAGTTTGTCTTCAGGTGGATGGTAGATGATGTGTAGCAAGCATATTGTTTTGCCATTACTGCTAAGGTCGAGGCATAAGTATTCGCATGAGGTGAAAACAGGGGATATGGCTCTGTTTACAGTAATGTTGCTCCGATGTATGCAGGAGATACCGCCACCTATCTTGTCGATTCTGTCTAATCTCTTGATGTCATATTTGGGGGGAACTAGAATGTCGAGGATTGGAGTGGAGGATTCTGTTAGCCAGGTTTCAGTTAATATAATCAAGTCTAGCTCCTGTGAGATGATGAGGTCAGCTATGTCTGCTGCGTGTCTAGAGGCAGATATACAATTTAGGAGTATGCATTTGAGACGGGGAGTGGTGAGGGAGGGGGTGGGACCTTGAATGATAGGGACTATTCTAAGGTTATTATCGATGATGTCTCTCTTGTTTTGCATAGAGGACCTGTAAGGGTTGAGAGGGATGGAAGGAATGGGCATCTGAGTAGGAATTAAGGTGTTTGAGAGTTTGGGTTCGTACGGGTGAAGAGGAGAGAGGAGATTGCTCTCAGAGAGCGGGTTGGTGCAACGCGTTGGGCGTGTTACTGTGTTACGCAGGGCGACTGTTTTACAGCTGAGTAGGGTAGATTCCGATAGTAGAGTTCTCTAGCAATCAGAGTTCTTGGAAGAGTAGTGTGCCTGGATTGTTTCGAGAGCACCTCCTTAAAAGATTGGAGTTCCATTTTGATTTGGTGCAGGGCAATCATAATATCATCCAGTCTAGGGTCTGGTGCGCTTATATATGAGGTTGGTGCAGTGTTATGCATGTGGAAGGCTGCGTAGGGATTGGGTTGAGTGAGTGGTCGAGTGTTGGTAGGCGTAGTGTTGAATGGAGAGTTGTCATAGTGGGTGGATGAGTTATGGGTGTGGATGGATGAGCTAAGCACTTTGATGGTTGCTTAGTGTTCGGGGTGGGAGTGTGATGAGGTGCACTGACGGGTAGTGTTGGAGGGGCTGTTATGGAGTGGATGGTAGTGTTGTGGAGGTAGATAGCTGAATTGTAGGGGTCGTTGTCTGAGGTGTGAATGTGGGAGGGAAAATTGGGAGAGGGGTGAGTATTGAGAGTGGTGAGTTTTCAGAGTTGCAAAGGGGTGTCCTTTTATCTGCCAGCAGATAACTAGGGGGAAGTGGGCGAGATGGGGTGAGGAAGTGTAATGCGTAACATTATGGGACAAGGCTGAAGTAGTGGGAGAGATGATTCTAGGGGGGATGCGGTTAGGGAGGGGGCTAAGATCGTGGTCTGAGGGGATTCCATATCGAGCGGGTGGGTGTATGTTGAATCTGATGAGCTGACCGGTGGGGGGTATGCGTTAGGAGGGGTGAAGTGCGGAGCTGAGATCGTGGTCTGAGGGGGTTCCATATCCTCACGGGGTGTGTAAGCTGTATCCAATGAGCTGACCGGCGGGAGGTGTGCGTTCGGAGGTTTGAAGTGAGGTGGGTTGGAGGAAGGGGTAGACTGGGTGGAGGTAAAGTATGAGTCTGGTATGGGTAGAGGATGGGATGGTGGGGGGCATGGTTATCAGATGGGGTGGGAGATGTGGTATCTAGTTTTCTGGAGATGAGAGTCGATTGGGTAGGGAATTGGAGAATGGACACTCGTCTTTTAATGATGGGAAAGATGTTGTCTAGGAGACTGAGACTACGGTCCGTGGCCTAAATGAGGATAATACCATTATTGTAAATGATGAAAGTTGCTGTGGCTTGGAAGAGCTGGGAGGGGGAAATACAAATAACAAACCCATGTGCGGTTTTCCTTGTGGAAGAGATGGAAAGTGCATCTAAGAAAGCTTTCCTCCATTGGGCTCTTAGTTTCATGTGGAAATTGCTATCCATGGTTGTAATCCCGTTGTGAGGTGAGAAGTAAGGGTCAGCGAAGAGAGTTTCCGGGTGAAGGTTTATGAAATTGTGTTTGAATCATTAGGCTGATTTTTTAGAGAGGGTGGGGGATCATTACAACAGGTCCATTGCTGAGGTCCTGGACCAAATTGCCCCAGCCAAACTCAAAATACAAAAAAGCAAACCATCTAAATCCTGGTTCAATGCCGACCTTAACAATGAAAGGCGAACCCTCAGACAAACCGAACACACTTGGAGGCAACAGCCCTCCTCCTCTAACCTTATCATCCTCAGAGCTGCTCGGGCCAGCTATAAAAAACATATTTTTAACGAAAAAGCATCCTTATTCCGTTCACAACTAGACCGGGCAAAAAATCAACCGAGAGAACTGTCTAACATTATTAAAAATCAAACTACTTCTGCCCCCCCAATCTTCCAGCTTTAATTGAAAGATGTGAGATAATCGCTAGCTTCTTCTCTGACAAAATCACAAAGATTGACCTATCCTTCGCTGCTCCACCCCCCCACAGAACCTACCTCCCCTCCCTAACTTTCTCCCCCTGCCTTTCCTTTCCCCCCTCGGACTTGGCTCAACTTTCCAACACTGTCCCCCACGTGGGACCCCACCACACTGTTCCCCAGCGAAAGAACAATGCTTCCTGGAGTAACTTTAGTCCTATCTCAGAAAGGGATATCCTTAGCATCATCTCCAAGTTGAAACCATCCTCACATTCCTGAGATCCCATACCGGCTCATCTAGTTCAAGATCTAAAACATATCATCGCCCCGTATTGGACCGCCATCATCAACTCCTCCCTCACTTCCGGTTTGGTTCCTGCATCCCTCCAACTAGGTCAAATTACCCCCATCTTGAAAAATGCTATAGCTGACCCAACTGACTTAAATAACCTGCGCCCTATCTCCAACCTTCCGTTCCTATCCAAGGCCCTAGAAAAATGCGCCCTGAGCCAGCTGGACAAACACATCAACTCCTTCAACCTCTTAGACGCCTCACAATCAGGTTTTTTCGAAAGGGCTGTAGCACTGAAACAGCCATGCTCAAGATCAATGACGACATCCATTGATCCCCAGACAAAGGTGAAGCCACCCTTCTCATTCTTCTTGACCTCTCCACTGCCTTCGATACTGTTAACCATGCTGCCCTACTCAACATACTCAAAAACCGTTTTGGCTTTGACAGAACTGTTCTTAAGTGGTTCACTTCCTATTTCCTACACAAAACACAACAAATCAAAATCAGCAATTGCCTCTCCAAACCTCTTCCTGTCACCATGGGTGTCCCCCGGGCTCCATTCTCTCTCCCACCATATTCAACCTCTTCATGGAACCCCTCACCCTCATCCTTAAACAAGCTAAAATTAGTTATCACCTCTATGCTGACGACACCCAACTTTACTATAGGATCAAATCCCATGCTGACATCCTTCATCTCAATGATACCCTGACTAAGATCCACATTTGGTTCCATCAAAATCACCTCAAACTTAACCCTAAAAAAACTGAAATCATTCTATTCTCTCCCAAAAACAACCCTCTGCCCATTCATCACTGGATCTCTGACATCAAAGCCCTTAACTGGCCTCTTGTCATCTCTAACTCTGTCAAATCCCTTGGCATCAGCTTCGATCAGAACCTCAGCCTCACCCCCCACATAAAAAATTCAGCCAAAGGTGCTCTAATTATACTCCAGCACCTCAAAAAAATCAAACCCTTCATTCCAACCGATGACTTTAAATCGATTGTGCAATCACTGGTCCTATCAAGAATTGACTATGGTAATGCCACCCTCACGGGTACTCCCAAAGTCCACCTTGCCCCTATCAAAGCTGTCCTCAACCTTGGTGCCAGGTTGATTACTGGCTGCAAACGATTCGACCTCATCTCCCCCGTCCTCAAGGACCTCAAATGGCTCCCGATTGAAGACAGATCCACCTACAAAATTGCCTGCATCTCCCACAAAGCCCTCCACCTAAATACCCCTTTCTTACCTCACTGAAAAACTCCACAAAGTGGGCTGCACCAGAACACTGAGGAGCTCCAACGCTCTTTCCCGTTTCCCTCCTCTACTAAAAAAGAAAACTAAACAACCTCGATCTTTCTCTGCACCTGTGTCTGGAACGCTCTCCCTAAAGAACTACTCTGCAATCCCTCCTACACCTGCTTCAAAAAGAACTCAAGCTGCTTCTTCTTAACAAATACTGAAACTCTTAAGTACCTGGCCACTGATCACTGTGCCTATGCAGCTACATCCTTTCCTTCCTCTAACACTCTATCCTCTATGATCTGTTGTTTAATCCTTGATCTTACATGTTTTGTTCCATTTAATTTATGCCCCACATGTGCAAATTATGTATCGTTTTGTCTCATTTGTTCCTATGCTTTATTTCAACCTGAATCTTTAATTTAATATTTAAAATAAATAAATAGGCACACAGTGGAAGTGGGGGATAGGGCGCAGGGTGGGATGTGGCGAGGAGAGAGGGAGTGCAGGGTAGGGTGGGCGAGGCAACAGGTGAAGGGGTGGTGAGAGAGGCCTGTAGAGATGGAGAGTATCCTGGTGAATGCCGGTAGGATGGGAAGGGATGGGTCGCAGGGTGGGTAAGAGCCTAGTGATGGTGCGTAGCGTAATGAGGAGTGTTTGGAGTGTTAAGGGGTATGTGAGATGTGGTGAGGAGACACGAGGTGTAGGGTAGGGTGGGTGAGGAGAACAGGTGTGGAGGTGATAAGAGAAACCTGTATAGAAGGGGAGAGGAATCCTGGTGAACGGAAGTAGGGTGGGATGGGATGGGTGGCAGGGTGGGTATGAGCCTAGTGATGGTGCGTAGCATGACGAGGAGCGTTTGGGGTGGGAGCGAAAGGATGAGGTGGGAGGGTAGGGCTGGGGGGACGAGGCTTGTAAAAGACTAAAGTGGAGAATATATATGTAGTATATAGAGGGGTGAGTGTGAGGACGTTCTGACTGGGATGACTAGCTATATAGTCCTTTGTTAGTGTCCCTTACATGTGTCAGAGATCCTGTGGTCCTATGTTTCTGTCACTTCCATTAGTGAGGAGCAGTGGACTATCCGATGAAGACCTGTTTTACTGGCTAAAGGGAATTTGTGGAAGAATAGTCCTATTTCAGTTGTAATGACTTGTAAGAGGAGATGATGTAACACATAGTTGAGATTGACCAGTGCCTGGGGGAAATCTCTTGTCTTGTTATTTTATGGCTGGGCTATTTTGGAAATGAGAAAGAAAAAAGAAAGAAAAATAACCCAAAGCAACTCCATTTAAAAAAAGAAATTGTAAAAGTACGATTGAATGCGGAGTAGCAGTAATATGATTAAAGTCTGTTGAAACCAGCTGTTGTTGGCTTTACACTGCAATTGAGGGTACGGTAGTTTATGATACAGAACAGGTAGTTTATGGTGACAACAGGTAGACCAGCTCGTTAAAGCAGGGTCCCTTTGTTGCATCGGGCCCGTGTTGCCATGGAGTCGTGAGCGCCGAAATTTTTTGCATAAGTCGTGCGCCCACCGCGTTGAACACGTACATGAGATCATGCTGAAACGCGCACGCGCGGTGTGGCGTGATACATATATGTTGCGTATGCGCTTGAAGTCACGTATGGGTCGCATAGCAATCGCACATGAATATACGCTCGTATCGCACACCCTACGCGCATCCTACAGAACAATTGTAAAATGGTGGCTACGTTCTACACAGCAATCGAGAGAGGTGCGCTATGGGTGCGGGACTGCTCAAAAAATTATTTAAAAAAAATATTTTAATAAATATAACAAATATATATTAAATTTTTTAAGAAAAATATATTAAAAATGTGTAATGTAATCTAAAAAAAGATATCTAAAATAAAATATATTTGAAAATTGAAAATCAGTATCAAATAAATAAATAAATATAACAATTAATAGATTTAAAAATTGTTATTGAATAAATCTTTCAAAATCACTGAAAAACCCTTGGGTTTCAGGCAGGTTATACTTTGGAATTATCATTTAAAAAACCTTTGAAATTCACTGAAAAAAACATAGGTTTCAAACAGGTTATAGTTAGGAATTAGTATTTAAAAAACCTTAGAAATTCACTGAAAAAACCATAGGTTTTAGGGGTGTTATAGTTAGCTGGACATTTCACTCATACAAAACCATTGAAATTCCTCCGTTATAGTTAGTTGTACTAAGTATAACTTGCGTGCCCGCAATCCACTGCTGATGATGTCACATATGACATCATTCATGACATGGTCAGTGACATCACTGATGACATCACTGATGACATCTCAAATGACATCACTGATGACATCATCCACGTGACAATCTAATACACCTCATCATACACCAGTATAACCTTTCATCACTCACTGTAAAATACTGAGTACCATATTTGAGTCCATTGACATACCAATACAAGTTTCTAAAAACCCACTCAGTGATTCCTAGATCTACACACACATCTAATCACTTACCTATAGATTCACTCATACATACTGTCAATGATCAATAGAACACTATCAAATATACTTATACACCTATATCGACATTACACACCAGCACACATCCTATTCACTTATGCAGTCATCTTACTCACTTATGCAAAGAATGGATCATACTTACATTTACTCAGCTACACACTTATACAAACACCACTTCATTTATTCATATAGAAAGTAACTCATACTTACTGTGTTATAAAATCACTTTTACAAGTATACAGTTATCCATACAGTCACTCATACAATCACTGAGTCTTGTGTATACTTTTTTTTATATAAAACAACTGTCACATACACTGCCTTTTATTTTTCTAGTTTGTTGGACATGTACCATTGACAGATATATTTTCTCATCACCACACTCATAAAGATATTCACTCACCCAAACAATTGTTATAACATGTAGTCTTAACCTCATATACCTACTGAATCAACTATTCACACATCTTTCGGCAGTCACACCCCCCCCCACCGAACCACACACACATTCACTCTCCCATACAAATACTCAGTTAACTAATCAATAACTAATATAGACTTTCACATAGCTAGTAACCAACTGGTGCAGCAGTTTACACAACTGACAAAGTGATACAGATATTCACACAGTTTAGTCACTATCCAACATATTTAGTGACACACTATAAATTAGTCAAGTAAACAGTCAATCACACTGCTACTAAATCCTCCATGCAGATATTTATATTTATATATCCAGTCAAATTCAAATTCAAAAGACCTTTATTCGAATTTCATAAAATTCATAAAAGCACAGAGTACATTTCAATCGTCCCATAAACTCTTTGTAAAACAATTTACAATATCAACAATTTTAAATTATACAGATTCATATGTCAAATTTCATGGGTTTTCCATCATTTTCCGGACGCGAATTGTCAATTTCAAAAAAGTGCTCATGCGGAAGACCAATTCATCAGTGTCCAAAGAAAGCAGCATTATATATGAATCCCCTAAGGAAAGGGGTCTTCGTTTTCTAAAATATGATGATAAAAACCATTTAATATATTGTATATAAAATTTACAGAAGAATAAAAAATGCAGATCATTTTGTGTACTCATTCCATCACGAGGGCAGGGTTTAACATGTGATGACTGATAAAGACCCAACGGAAACATAATAAAAATGTTACCGTGCCAGCCCTTAGGCGAAACAACAACGATCTTTCCCATTTGGTCCTTGGCAGTGTAAGATATAGTGTGGACGGTTGCCTGTTCAATTTGTTACCCATATAGGTCACAACTGATGATTTGAGTAATTCAATTCCCATTCTTTCCGAGTTATAAAGTGCGTATAATGCTTGTTTTATCTCACTTTTGATTTTAGGGACTATTCTAGATAGATCCGAAAAAAGATCTC
Organism: Lissotriton helveticus; assembly: GCF_964261635.1. NCBI lineage: Eukaryota > Metazoa > Chordata > Amphibia > Caudata > Salamandridae > Lissotriton > Lissotriton helveticus. The sequence continues at coordinate 561,272,642 of NC_136063.1, forward strand.
CCCTGCCCACTGCACGCAGGTATTTAAGAACTCCCGCGAGCCAGGGGATTGCTAATCCTTTATCACAGCTCAGACAGTCATTAATAATGTCCTGAGTTAGAGCGGCAGAGCTGTTTTTCCAAATTCTAAGCAAGAATAGAACTGGTCTAGACCTAATAAAATCACCTGAGAAAGGCAGATTTAATTCCTGATGACAAATAAATTCAGATGATGAGATTGGGGCACCCAAGACCTTTCTGCAGAAGCGATTTTCTTCTCTTTGGATGCTGGGGGACTTTCCCAGGCCCCAAACTTCTGCCCCATATGTGACTACTGGTACGCACTGTAATTCAAAAATCTTTAAAATAGCCGTAGTGGCACCTGTTTTCTTCGGGCGAGGCAAGCTCAAGATGGAATTGATGGTTTTTGAGAGCTTGCCCGTGGAGTGGGCCAAATGCCCACTCCACGAGCCGCTCGCAGCAAAAACCATCCCCAGATATGGGAACATGCTCACAGAGTCTAACTTATCAGTCCCCACATGTATGGTTTTAAGCTTCCGTTTCCCAGGGCCACATGGCATAATAAAAGACTTTTTGAAATTCATGCGTAAGTCTAAGGCCTCCATGTATTGTACAAAGGTTTTAACAAGTAGACGTAATGCGTTTGGCGTCCGGCCCATATGGGCCGCATCGTCTGCATATAGGAGGACCGGTAGAGGTTGCCCCTTAATCATCGAAACATCCGGAGTCACCTGTTTTAAACAATTGCTTAGTCCGTTATTATAAATAATAAAAAGCAGGGCTGCTAAGACGCACCCCTGTCTGACCCCTCTTCCTACTTTAATTGCGCTGGAGACTTCCCCACCCTTCCCAATTCGAACTTGCGCTTTAAGGTCGGTGTGGAGATAAGCCAGAAAGTTTACAAGAGTTTCATCCAATCCATAATTCAATAGGATGGACCATAGTTTAGCCTTATTGACTAGGTCAAATGCAGATGAAAGATCCATAAATGCGAGGTTAATCGGGGAGGATCGAGCAAGGTTATACTTGTCAATCACTAATTTCAGATTCAAGCACTGCTCGACCGTGCCTACCCTACTTCTGAACCCCAACTGACAGGGATCCAATAATCCACAATCTTCTGTCCACTCCAACACCCTGTTATAAAGAAATCGCCCCAGGATCTTTAGGGTATTATCTAAGAGCGAGATTGGTCTATAATTAATCGGGTCTGCTCTATCGCCCTTTTTAAATATTGGGACGATTATGCTAGTAGACCAAGTGTTAGGCATGGGCACTAGGGGCAGGTTGTTAAAGACGTTAAGAAGAATTGGTGCCCATAAGTCTGGGCTCCACGTAATGACATCTATTGGGAGTCCATCCGGACCAGGAGCCTTATTTCCTAGGCTCTGTCTGATGGCCATTTCTACCTCCTGAAGCCCAAACTCCAGGCAACGCAGTTCCCCGGGGGCAAAACTTGTTATGTCCTCAAGTGGGGTAGCATATACTTTAGAGAAGTGGTTCTCCCAAACACTGCTGGTTATGGTGCAGCTTATTGTGTTCAATGGTTTACCCATGTCTCACATTTTTCTAATGGCTGACCAGAAGAGGACACTACTCTTCTTGGATGCACATCCAACCAGTTCCTCCCACTGCTCAGTTACTAATATGGCTTTCCGCTCAGCAATTTTAGTTTTGTAAATTTTCCTTGCTATCTGTACCTCTGAAGTACATCTAGGTTTTGCGGTTAATACTCTACGCAGTGCCCTATTCGCTGCCGAGCAGGCACTATCAAACCACCTAGGAACCGTCTCTTTTTTGGATGAGGGAACTGATAGGCAGGTTTTTATTACGGAACATAGTTTTACAAAGTCCGTAACTACCCTTAAACAGTTCCCGTCAGGTAGTAAGCAGGAAGTTATCCGGTGTGAGTAATCCTTTTTCACGATATCTAATATGGCACCGCTATCGACTCCCCTCCATTTCAGTCGCAGGCCATCTCCCGAGGGGGTGATATCTCTCGCTCCACAAAGTTTAAAATATACGGGACTGGGACCTAGTTCTAAGACAACCGCAAGAGGATTATGATCTCCAAATGAGGTTTCCAAGACTTTACTCGCTATTATAAGGTCTATTAGGCTAGGGGACATGAAGATAAAGTCAATGGTCGAGGAACAATCTCTGCCTCTAAAGGTAGGGACATAGAGTTTACTGTGGGCATGTCCCGCTTCCATAGCATCACTAAGAATGTGCTCGGTTAGCAAGTTATCTAATTCCATCCCCCCTCTTTCAGCTTGATCTAGTTGGCATTTGTCCTTAACCCAGTGGTTCTTTGGGATTTTCGCATTGAAGTCCCCCCCAATGAGGATCCCTATCTCCTCCTCTGTGACTATATTTTTAATTTTAGATTTGTTAAAACATTGGATAGCTCTCTAAAGTTATTATTTGGGACAGAGTGAAAATCGTTATTATAAAAATGTATTAAATAGATCCGAGTCTTTCTCTTATATTCTACAACCTGTAAATTCGGGTTCATAATTGGCAATTCCCTAATGGTCCCCCCGGCAGATATTCTAATCCCAGTAAATAATCCACCTACTGCACGGCCTGAAACAGGCCTAGGGGCTGTCACACTGAAACAGTGAAAACCCTCTATGTATAGTTTGTCAGTGGCCCATGTCTCCTGGAACATAATAATAGCTTTGCCGTCCAGTAACAATACCCAGTTCGGGTCTAACAATCTTGACTCTAACCCGGCAACGTTCCAACTGAGAATAGTCAAATCTAGTTTGCCAGTGGACAGTTTTGGATTAGGTGCATTCCTTCTTATGCCTTTGTCTTTGACTACCTCAGTATTTGACAACTTGGGGTGTTCATTCCTTTGTGAGACTGTTGGGGAGGGTATAGGATCGTGTCCTACCATGTCATTGGAAGACTTTTTTTTAAAAGATGCTGAGTCTTCCTCGTTTCATTTAACTCCTGGGGATTTATGCCGCCCTTCTTAATTGCTGCATTATAGCTATCAGCTAAACCTATTGCCCTAGTTTTTGTACTAATAATGGGGCAATATTTTATATCGTCAGCACCCCCGTTCTTGTCTAGCCTACTTAGGAGTCAATCTACTTCCTCTAAGCCTGATAGAGGTGCGAAGCGATTATTAGTGGTAAAGGTTTCCAATTGACCCAAGAGTGACATGGTACATGGGTATCGTAATCTGTGTGTTCTCTGGGAGTGCCCTACAAGAGCCCGGGGATAAAAATAACCTAGATCTCGAGTGGTTATACCATCATTGGTGCCGCAGTATACCAGTCTCTGATAAAATGTGTGGCCCTGCAGTCTTTAAAATTGATAATTACAATGTCCCCATGTAGATCTTTAGGTCTCCGGCCCACCCAGCCTAGCCTTCTAACATTTAGGATTTTACCATCAATGTTGTAAGGTAAAGGTCTATTGTCCCCTAGCCAATGTACCACCTTATTCTTCAAGTTATCGTGGCCTTCCAATTTACCCTCAGTAAGAGCCGGTACTCTTGTGAGTATGATGACATAGTGTTCTGCCTCGGGTGGGAGATCTATGTGTTGAAGCGGGGATGTAAGTTTTTGTCCAAGGGAGGTCTCCCACCACGTAATCCCTGTCCTTGCCCGTCCCCCTGCATATTTTCTTGTCCTTTCAAACTCACATCGCTAGATTTTATATGCTTAGATGCTAAAGTGGTTTTATGGTCAGCCAAGATGTTGTTTTCCCCTCTATATCCAGTCATTCTTCAATGCAGATTGCTATATACATAAAACATATTTAATTAACAAACCAAACCACATTCACTGGATGATGTGATCGGTGATGTCATCAGTGATGTCACTGACCATGTCATGAATGATGTCATATGTGACATCATCAGCAGTGGATTGCGGGCGCGCGAGTTATACTTAGTACAACTAACTATAACGGAGGAATTTCAATGGTTTTGTACGAGTGAAATGTCCACCTAGCTATATCACCCCTAAAACCTATGGTTTTTTCAGTGAACATATATATATTCATGTAAATTTGGTTGTAACAAAACGAACTACACTACTCCATTTGATGATTTCCCGATTTCCATTAAAGGCAGCTATAACTGCAAAACAGAAAATGCTGTATATGTTCTGATGTGCACCTGTGGCCTTAACTACATCGGTAGTATGAAGCTGCAGGTGCATGTCAGAATATTGCAGCATATTAGAGCCATCCTACATAGTGATCCGGCTTACCCAGTGGCACGGCACTTCAAAAGCTGTCATGCGAATGACATTAACTGTCTAACCTATTACGTGGTAAGTGTCATCCCGAAATCTCGAAGAGGTGGTAATAGGGAACGCCAACTTAGACAATTGGAAACAAAATGTATCCTTGAGTTCAACAGCAAGTGGCCACAGGGTTTAAATAACACAGAAGATATGTATAATTTTTTATGAGTACATAGTGTTTATTGTGTAGTGATGGTTCAATCCTTTTAAATATGTGCTTTGATCCATAACATCTGCTGCTACGCTATATGAGATTCCCTTTTTTTTTACTTTTTAAGACCTGTTTTTATGTATAATGATGTTTTAGCAAGCAATTCTTTTTTAATATGAATTTTAATAGTATCTTCCCGGGGTGGACTTTACTGTTAATAATATTGATACACGTTTTGCAATTTAATTATGCTAAAACTAGTCTTTTGTCTATACATATTTTGTACTGCACTTTATACTTGCTTTCTTTTGCACAGTTATGCATTATATTGCACATTGGAGAAAGTATTCACTTTATAGCTGCTTATTCACTAATGCACATTATTCTGGAGGTATATCTTGGATTTATCCAGAGAGACATATGTTTTTTCACAAAATGACTATAAAAAAAACCCGTTTAGAATGAAAATTTAATTTACATGTAAAAATGTCCTTTATGTATTTATACATTCACAAATATTATCAGTTTACATAGATTTCATGTTTTCTATGCACTGATATGAAGACTTTTTATTGGCAAAACATGTATACTTTCCAGGTAAGGTATAAATGCTTTTACTAGGAAGGCTGTTTTTTGCAGCGAGTCTGTTTTCCATGACTATTGTCATGGGACTTGAGTAAAGTGAAGGTGGGTGGTTACCAAACACACATTTGCACATATAAAAAAAGTTATGGCGCAGTACCTAACCGCATGTGAACAAGGGCTCTTGTGGCCCGAAACGAGTCATGCGTGGGCTGTAGTGGAAAATAAAATCATCTTGCCTGAAGAGCTGTGGGGTCTGAGTCTCCTTCTTCGCCGCCGAGTGCTGGAAGTAGCAGGAGTTCGACTTTGGTGATATATATATCATCAGTGATGTCATTTTAGATGTCATCAGTGATGTCATCAATGATGTCACTGACCAGGTCATGAGTGATGTAATATGTGACGTCATCAGCAGTGAATTGCTGGGGCGCGAGTTATAGTTAGCTGAATTAACTATAACGGGGGAATTTCTCTGGTTTTGTACGAGTGAAATGTCCAACTAACTATAACGCCCCTGAAACCTATTGGTTTTTCAGTGGATTTCTAAAGATTTTTAAATGCTAATTTCTAACCATAATGTGCCTGAAACCTATGGCTTTTTCAGTGAATTTCAAAGGTTTTTTAATTTCTAATTTTTAATTATTACACGCCTGAAACCTATGTTTTTTAAAGTGAATTTCAAAGGTTTTTTAAATGCCAATTTCTAACTATAACGTGCCTGAAACCTATGATTCTTTAAGTGAATTTCAAAGGTTTTTTAAATGCTAGTTTCTAACTATGCCTACAGAGGTAGTACATGTGAAGAAAGAAGAAAAGCGCAGAGAAAGAAGCAAACGAAATGCAGAAAGAAGCAACAGAAATCCACAAAGACGAAGAAAAGTGCAGGAAGAAACAAGACATGTGCCGAAATAACCAACAGAGGAGCAGAAAGAGGCCTTGTTGCAAAATCATCCTGTGCACACAACGTTTTCTGACGGGTACTGGTGGTAACTGACTCACCAGGCCTAGAGCCAGTGCTATGCTAAAAGACGCTTAGAATACAGTGAAAACACCTACATACACTAGGGAACACTATGTGTTGGGGTACCCCTGTGATTAGCATGACCTCCTCTGTAAGGCCCTAGTACATAATAGGGCAGGGGGATTAAACCTACCTCTAAGTCAGAGGTGCAGAAATATGCTACTTTAACTATTAGTCACGTTTGCAGAGTGGTAGAGAAAGGGCGCTGGGCATCCAACCAATGATCAGGAATTCCGCTGTGTAGGACTTACAGGAGGTACCAGGAGGGATTATTGGCTCCCAAACGCCCTTAGGACTAAATTGGACTTCATCCCCCATCCCGTAGTCTGCCACAAGGCATGTTTGCAGAGTGGTAGAGTAAGGGGGCCATGGCCTCCGAAGACGTCTTAGCAAACCCACTGTGTGGGACTTACTAGAGGTAACAAGAAGGGTAGTTGGCCCCCAAGGACATCCTTGGGGGCTAACTTCCCAAACTATTGCCTCTAGTCAGTCCCACACAGCAGCATTGGTAAGTACTTGTGCCAGGCCACTAAAAACGTGCCACAGGGCTTGTTTGCACATATGTCACCCAAGGCCCCGCTCCCTCCCTTCACCACTGTGCAAACACGCCCCGTGGTGCGTTTTAAGTTGGGGGATTAAGTCCCCTTGAATCCTGAGGGTCCGTATGGTCCAACTAGCCCACCAGGTACCTCCAGTAAGCGCCACAGAGCTGCATTGCATCACCACCACCAGCACAGACTTCATCGCACCCCACGCCATCACATCCATAAACTACATACTCATTGGAGACCTTAACTTCCACCTCAACAACCCCAGCGACCCCAACTTTACCATCCTCTTGGACAACCTCACCAACATCGGACTCAACCAACTCATCACCACACCTACCCACAGAGCGGGATTCATCACTCGAATTGAACAAACAGGTCAACACCGTCACCTCCAGCTGCTTCAACACCCTCTGCATCCTTTGAAAGACCTTCAAATGGATTCCCCGGAGTCAAAGAAGACAGTCACCCATGCACTCATCACCAGCAGACTGGACTATGGAAAAGTTCTCTACGCCGGCATTAAAAGGTCCCTACTCCGCTAAACTCCAGACGATACAGTACACCGCGGCTAGGCTCGTCCTCAGAATGCCCCGGCATGAACACATCAGCCAACACCTGCAGAGACTCCACTGACTCCCTGTGGAGAAGAGAGCCACCTTCAAAATCCTCACTCACGCCTACAAATGCCATTGACTACACAACAACGGACCTCAACAACAGAATAAACTTCCACATACCCAAAAGAAACCTCAGATCTGCCGACCTCGCACTAGCTGAAACCCTGTGCATCCACAGAGCCAGAGCAGGCAGAAGATAGTTCTCTCACATTGCAGCCAAGACCTGGAACAAGCCAAGCTACAGACAGACATCAGACGCGTCCTCTCCCTTAAGGGGCATGGCCTCTCAACACCTCTCTTCAACGCAGCTCCCTGGCGCATACTGGAGATACCTGGTGGGCTAATTGGCCCCAAGGGATCCTCAGTGTTCAAGGGGAATTAATTCTTCAACTTACAACGCGACAGGAGGCGGGTTTGCTGAGTGGTGCAGGGAGAGGGTGGGGCCTACACTAGATATCACTATTTGTATTTATTTTTTTAAGAAGGGGCAGTGTGGCCCCCCTCCTCTTTCCTTTTTTTGGGCCACATGGCCCCCCTCCCGAGGCATATTTCGGCCCGGGAACCCCATCCCCCGGGGCTTGGCCATCATTTTTTCATTATTTTTAAATCTAGGATGGGGGGATGCAAGGCCCCCCTCCTGAAGCCTCTATTATTACCCCCAGGGACCCCATCCCCGGGGCTGTGCCTCTTTTATTTATTTTTATTTTTTTATGTCGGGCCGCTTGGCCCTCCTCCTAGGCCACTTCTGGCCTAGGAGGGGCCAGAAGTGGCCAGGCCCCAGGAACCCCAGGAACCCGATCCCCTGGGCCAGGCCATCCTTTAATGGGGGGGAGGGGGGCCATGTGGCCCCCCTCCTCAGGCCAAATATGGACCTGGGGACCCCATCCCCCGGGCCTGGCCTCTCATTTTTTTCCTATATGCAGGAGAGGGGGCCCGCTTGGCCCCTCTCCCGGACCACTTCTGGCCCAGGGGACCCCATCCTCCGGGGCCGGCCCTCTCTTTTGGGGACCATGGGGGGAGCCCCAATGCCCCCACGGTCCCTGCCGGCTCCCCGCGTCCTGCAGGACCCGGCATTGCTTTTCCGCACGGGGAACTGCTGACATGCAGCTCCCCGTGTGGAAAAGCAATGTGGTTTGGATTCTGAAAACGAAAGCAGGCTTCCTGCTCTCGCTTTCAAAGCCCAAACCACAGTTTGCTATGACAGGGCGAGAGCCGCATGGCTCCCGCCCTGTAATAGCAAACAGCAGTGTCCTGGGGTGAGCACACCGGGACATTGCAAGAGCTGGCCCTGGGGGGTGGCGGTCCCCAGGGCCGTCTCAGACTCCAGGAGGGGGGCCACGCTCCCATCACATGCACAGCCCCGGGGAGGTGGTGGTCCCCTCGGCTTGGGGGGCTCAAACCCCCCCACGCAGGTGTAGGGTTAAAAAATAAAAACATCGGCGGTGGCAGTCCCTGGTGCAGCGGGGGGCCGTGTGCCCCCACAAAATAAACAATAAAAGCCCTGGGGGTGGCAGTCCCTGGGGCTTGGGGGGTCTTGGAGGCCCCCACCCATTAACAAAAATGGTCTGGGGGTAGCGGTCCCCAGGGCTGCGGGGGGGCCATGAGCCCCCCACAAATATTTAAGGAAAGCCCAGGGGGTGTCGGTCTCCGGGGCTGCGGGGGCCTGCCTGGGCCCCCGCAATTTCAATTTTGCATGCCCCCAGGATTTGATCCACCGGGGGGGCTAAATAATAACTAAGCATGGGAGCCCCCGCTTTGTTTTGTTTTTTGGCCAAAATTCACGCTGGGTGCGGTAATATCGCCGATTGTTTTTAAAAAAATGCTTTTTTTTGCCCTGGGGATCCTTGTGGGACCCCCTGAGCAGGCCTAGAGGGTCAGGGTGTTTCTACCCTGCCCCCTTTTTTTTTCACCTTTGTTTCCCTGTTTTGAGGCATAAGATGGCTGCCAACACTTCCTGGTTCTGAGTGTTTACAACCAATCCTCCGTGCCTCTATATATCGAAACTTTTTGATTTTCTCAGCAACTACTAAACGGATTTACACCATTTTAAAAAAAAGGCTGCTTTCTGAACCAAACACTATATTTTTGCCAAATTTGGTGTAATTCCATTTAGCAGATCAAGCTGTAGCCGTTTCTAAAGTTTCCTATGGGAAGTGCATTTTTCAACCTCTTTTTTCAATTTCTCAGGAACTACTGAACCGATTTACACCATTTAACAAAAAGGCCTCTTTCTGAACCAAGGGCTACCTTTTCGCCAATTTTGGTGTAATTCCGTTCAGCAGTTCGAGCTGTAGACGTGTCTAAAGTTTCCTGTGGAAAATAACATGGAAAAAATAAGTTTTGGGACCCCCTTTTTCTCGGCCCCTGCTTGGCAAATCACCCCAAAACTTTCAGGATAGGAGCTGACCGGAACGGGCCATATGTTTTGAAAATTTCGCAAAGATTCGTCAACCGGCGCCAAAGTTATTGGGAAAACAAAAAAATATTTTCCTATGGAAACTAGGTACCAACTATAACTATCTACTGGCGACCGCCAGTCAACAATGTATATATAGATGGGTCTCTGTGCATCTCACTGAAATGTATGTCTGTTTTTGAGGGGTCCAATTGTGTCTGCGTTTGAAGCTCATATTCAGATGTGCATATATGTGAGTGAATAATTTTTTTGCCATCTGCAAGTGTTATACGTTGTCAAAACTCAGCAAGTATCTATATGGAACTTGATGTATTTATGCATATGTCTCTCTGTGTGCCTCTAAGCATCACCTGCTGCCTCATTCCTCCTGGTTTATTAATTTAAATGAATTTAGTGCAATCGGCACCCTGCCGGTTTCCTGCCGCTGCTACCCCTGGGGCCCCTTCCCCAAATGCAGCCCCCGCACCCACCTCCCTACCTCTAGTCCCAGCCCCTCCCCTACTTAATGGCAGTTGCTGGCACATCTAAGGCAAGCCCATCTGCGCCCATACACGACCCTGGATCCACGACCCTCCACCAGTACGACTCCAACGCTCTCCTCGCACTCAACCCTGGAAGACTCAAAGACTGCCAACAGGCCTCACCGAACTCGACCCACGGCCAGTTCTGCTGCCTCCACTGCCATCAGAACTTCACCACCACCCCAACCTCCAGCAACACTGACACCTGCGCCGAATACACCCTAAGATGCATCCTCCTCAACGTGCGCTCCGTACCCAATCACTCCATAGAGATCTGGAACCTACTCGCCCAACATTGCCTTCTTCACGGAGACTTGGACCAACGCCGCTCCCGACATCAACACCACCATCCCAGATGGATACAAGATCCAGAGGAAGGACCGCCCCAACCACCTGGGAGGGGGCCTCACCATAGCCCACAAGAGCACCCTCTGCCTCACCACCTCCAGCGAAACCTTCCCCTCTGCTGAACACCTGCACTTCCAGGTCCAGACCAGCCCTAACACCACACTGCGAGGAACACTTGTGTACAGAACCCCTGACCCCAGGTCACCCATCACCACCACCAGCACAGACTTCATCGCACCCCACGCCATCACATCCATGAACTACATACTCATTGGAGACCTTAACTTCCACCTCAACAACCCCAGCGACCCCAACTTCACCATCCTCTGGGACAACCTCACCAACATCGGACTCAACCAACTCATCACCACACTTACCCACAGAGCGGGATTCCTCACTCAAATTGAAGCTACAGGTCAACACCGTCACCTCCAGCTGCTTCAACACCCTCTGCATCCTTTGAAAGACCTTCAAATGGATCCCCCAGAGTCAAAGAAGACAGTCACCCATGCACTCATCACCAGCAGACTGGACTATGGAAAAGTTCTCTACGCCGGCATTAAAAGGTCCCTACTCCGCTAAACTTCAGACGATACAGTACACCGCGGCTAGGCTCGTCCTCAGAATGCCCCGGCATGAACACATCAGCCAACACCTGCAGAGACTCCACTGACTCCCTGTGGAGAAGAGAGCCACCTTCAAAATCCTCACTCACGCCTACAAATGCCATTGACTACACAACAACGGACCTCAACAACAGAATAAATTTCCACATACCCAAAAGAAACCTCAGATCTGCCGACCTCGCACTAGCTTAAACCCTGTGCATCCACAGAGCCAGAGTAGGCAGAAGATAGTTCTCTCACATTGCAGCCAAGACCTGGAACAAGCCAAGCTACAGACAGACATCAGACGCGTCCTCTCCCTTAACACCTTCAGGAAGGCTCTCAAGACCTGGCTCTTTGGCTGAATGGATCTGTGTACCCCCCACGCCCCCTCAGCGCCTTGAGACCCTCACGGGTGAGTAGCCCACTTACAATTCCCTGATTGATTGACCTGTCTATCTCCTTTAGAGATTAGTAGTTATGGTATTCTGTCAAAAACATGGCTGCGGTAATCAAGTGCAATAGGCTATAATGCACTTGCAATACAGCAGACAGGATATCCGCCACATTTGTTAGAGTATTCAGTCCTTCAAACTAGGTCCATTGTCTTTATTTAAATGCACAGTGTTCTGTTTTTGAAATATGCTTCTGTGTATCCTGAGTAACAGCAAATTTGAAAGTGTGTTTGTGCATCAGTGTGTGCCTGTAGTCATGTCTAACTTTGCATGAATGTCTATGTCAATATACATTTGTGTCTTGGTGTTTATACAGTTGCTTAATACTGTGAAGATTTGTTTATTATGTATTAATTATGTTAACCCCTTCGCTGCTAGGCCTTTTCTCCCCTTGTGCTAAGCCTTTTTTTGGCTATATGCGGTAGTTGGCGCTTAGGCCCCTGTAACATGTTGACCACATAAGGTATCCATGCCAAATGTGGGTCCTTTTCTTCCAAAATCATGGTGATTTTAGAGGTACATGGGGGTGTGTTGATTCCCCTTGAGGGGACCCAGAAATAAGCTAAAATACAGAAACATTTCGGTTTTGGGGAAAAATGGGGAACAAATGCTTCAGATGAAAGCGTCTGTTTTTTTTTCCCTGCAAATGGTATCAACAAAGGCTTTGTGGTGCTGAAATCACCATCTTCCCAGCTTTCTGGGACTGACAGTCTTTTGTCAGAAAACTAAAAAACTTTACACAGTTTTGGCTTTTTACAGGGACATATGCTATTTTTGCTATTTTTTGTGCTTTCAACCTCCTTACTCCAGTTAATGGTAAAAATAGATATGAAAGCAGTAATGGATCCTGGGACGCTATACATTTCTGAAAAGTAGACACCATTCTGAATTCAGCAGGGGGTCATTTGTGTAGATCCTTCAAGGCATTCTTATGGAAACTAACAGTTGAAAATAGGAAAAGTTGAAAATGAGTTGAAAAAACAGCCAGTTGTGGCAATGTTTTCACCTGTATATTCTTCTAAGTACGACAGATTTTTTAAAAACAATATACCGTTACATCCAATGGACCCTTCTGGTTGTGTAGATATGTAGGACTTGTAGTTTCACCTAGAACCCGCGGAACCCAGAGCCAATAACTGAGCAGCAATTCATTTGTGAAAATATAAATAGTGAAAAATCAATATGAAAGACACGTATGTATTTCTGAAATAGAAGCAAATTATAGAGTTTAGACCACACCACAGTAGCTATTTGCACACCTCTGAAATTGCGGTTACCCATACTAGCATGTGAATTATAGGACATTTTCCAAAGTGACTTCTTTTTTACAAATTGTCTTACATTTGGAAGGCAGAAATGCATCAAAAGTCAATAGGTAGAGGGGGCGTGGCCAGGCGCAGAAGGTAATGGCCGCCTGAATCCCCAGCCATGCCGGGACCGTCAGTGTCCCCTTCAAAATCCGCCCTAAATCCTGGCTGGGAGGCTCTCTGTAGGTAGCCCCCAGTTCCCTCAGGTCCGGTGACTCCTCGGTGTCAATTCCGGGCTGGACGGACCCTCGGAGGCTCCGAAAACCGGCCGCGACTTACAGCGGCGGCCGGACGTCCCACCCCTGGAGCCCGCAAGCGGCCGCATCGACCACTTGAGATCCCAGATTTCGGCCTGCCGCGGCCCGCGGCTGTGAGGCGCGAAAGGCGGGGGCGTGGCCTCCGCATCGGCGCGAGAACATCGAGGCGCCAGGTGCGTCTGGAGAGGTGCCCAGCGAGACCCCTCGGACCCAGGAGACCTGAGAACACCAGTACACACCTTCCCAAGCGGTGAGGAGGGCTGCCACACACAGCGTGTCTACCACGGGGGGTGAGGAGAAAACGACCGGTCTGTGCTGCTCCCAGCCTTCCATTGAGTAGCTGCCCTTGACCACTGCATTCAGACACCCCCCTGTAGGCCGGACAAATACCCACGGGTGTGGAGGCGGCTTATCCGGGGGCATTGGTGACAGGGAACGGCCTCGAGTAATAACGGTCCTGGGAAGCGTTGGATCGCGACGTAAAGTCTCGGGGCGCACCCCTGGCAGTGGGCCCCACGCCACTATAGCGCCTGTACGATAGCTGCATCTGTTTCTGGCTGAGATCGGTTGGAGCGGGGAGTGGATCGGAACTGGCGGCAGCCCGGAGGAAGGTGGGCGACGGACCGCCTGACCCCAGAGGCACTAGATCGATCATGAGGCCTAAAGGGGGTGCAGTGTCCTAAACAAATAAACGTTATGTTATGTTATGTTATGTTATGTTAAAATGTATTTATATAGCGCACGGCTACTCCGACAGAGTGTCCCGGCGCTTTTCACAAACAACTCAGTGTGTAATAACATAACACGAAACAATACAGAAAAGAAAGACCCACCCAAAGAGCAACTAAACATTAAAAAGCCATGTCTTCAAGCTCTTCCTAAATTGAAGCAGATTAGGAGTACTGCGTAGCGCCAATGGTAGGGAGTTCCACAACTGAGGTGCCTTAAAGCCAAAGGAGCGGCCCCCAGTGCGGGCCTTCCGCACGCGAGGAACCACGGCAGTAAAGAGAGCCGCAGAACGCAGTAGGCGAGCAGGGCGGTAAAAGATCAGCCTGCGCCGTAAAATACCCGGGCCCGGAGCCAAACAGTGCCTTGTGCATCAACGTAAGGGATTTGAACATAATCCGCTTACGGATAGGCAGCCAATGGAGCTTCTGTAGCAGCCCCGAAGCTCGCGATCGCCTACGCAGGCCAAAAATCGCACGGGCAGCAGAATTTTGCGCCACCTGTAAACGCTGGACCAGGTAGTCTGGAAGGCCAAGGAAGAGGGCATTGGCATAATCCAGCCTGGACCCAATGAGCGCCTGCACGGTAATCCGCCTATGCTCCGCAGAAAGCAATGGAAGAAACTTGCGGAGCATCTTCAGAATACCGAAGCAGGCGCCCACCAGACCAAGTACGTGGGCTCTCAATGACAACTTATTGTCAAGTTTAACCCCGAGATTTTTGGCAACCAGAGATGACTGTGCCGGAGGGCTCATTTCAACTGGATCAATATACAGTGCCTAAGAATCAGACACAGTCTGGGGGAGAGACGAGGGAAGTCACGGAGAAGGCGGAACCCTCTCTGACGTCCATCATGGCTGCAATCCAGACACTGGGCACTACCCTTGAAACAAAGATGGACAAGATCACCATCGAAGTGAATCTGCTCCGCACTGACTTGGGGAAGACCACGGACCGCTCGAAAGCCAACGAGGTGGACATTAAGACCCTCCAGGAGTCGGAGAAGAAGCTCACGAGCAGGGTCAACAAGCTGGTCCACCAGCACCGACAGATGGCACTGCGGCTTGATGACCAGGAAGGTAGGGCTCGAAGGAGCAACATACGCGTGGTGGGCGTAGAGGAAGGACTGGAGGGTGACAGTACGGAGCTATTTCTAGAGGACCTGATACTCCGTCACCTTAAACCCAAGAGGCTTTCCAAGATTTTTACTATAGAGCGGGCCCACCGGGCTCCGATTCCTAAGCCCAAGCCTGGAGCCCCACCGCGAACAATTATTGCCAAAATCCTTAATTACCGCGAACGAGATGCGATACTACAGGCTGCCAGACAACACGGTGACCTACAATACGAGGGGTCCACAGTATGTTTTTCCCTGACTTTACGCTACAAGTGCAACACGAACGGCGATCTTTCCAGGGGGTCAAGGCGGCGCTCCGAGACCGTGGTGTTCGATACATGATGTTTTTTCCCGCGAAACTAAAAGTTATACATGATGGCCGGTCCCATTTCTTCACCTCACCAGCAACGGTACAGGAGTGGATTGACGCGACGTTGGCTGTGGCCCACCTTCCTCAAAATGGCGGACAGTGGAGAGACAATGGACACCCCTCTCCTGGGTCGGCGACGGAGGGAGCTCGAGGTCAAACAGTCCCCGCTGGGACACGCCCGGAGAAAACACAGCGCGATGAAGCGACGCACACAGGACTCGGAAGAAGCCGGACAGTAATGTATAAAGTGTGCTTGTTTGTGTGCCTGGGCGCTCTGAGGGGGCAGAACGGGGCCTGCCCAGGAATTAAGGGCCGGGCTCCCCTATTGTACTCGCATACCCAAGGCCTGAGGGACTGAGGGACCTGGGACTCTGCCGGGTGGCGGCCGGGACGGAGCTGGCCACGTGTATCCCGAGTTAGAAGTTCCTCGGTGTTTCACCGGGGCAGGGTTGGGCGACAGGCGCTCTGCTAATTGGGGTGGTGGGTAGTTTGAAACCCACGGAGCAGGGGGCAGGGAGGGGGGGGTTTGTTTTTGCAGAGGTGGGCGGGATGGCTGGGGTCCAAACAGGGAGGAGAGCAGGGGTATTATCGTATATGCATGTTACTGCCTGCACTGTTAGAGCCTGTCGGTGGTACCAGGGTGGGAGATGGCCGCTGGGGGGGATCCGGGGAGGGACGGGGAGTTGGGGGTTTGTTATGGTCGTACGGAGTGACTGTCTATGATATCCTTAATGGTTCCGTGGTGCAACGTAGGAATGGCTTACAAAGCAATGGTTATGGCTAGGCAATGGGAAAAGAGCTTAAGAATCATGAGCTGGAATGTGAATGGGCTCGGGGACAGACTAAAGCGCACTATAGTCCTTCAACTCATTAAACGACACCAACCGGACATAGTAATGTTGCAAGAAACTCACCTACTGGGTAACACATGCCACGCCCTCAACAGGTGGGGCTACACTCTCGCTTCGCACTCTGGCTTCACCTCAGGTTCCAGGGGGGTGGGGATCCTTTTGCGCCGCTCGCTGCCCTTCCACGTTGATAGTACCAAATCAGACCCGCAGGGCCGCTTCACGGTGGTCACAGGAAGATGGGAGGGATACACGCTGAACCTGCTCTCGGCCTACATCCCGCCGGGCTTGCAGGCTCAAGCCTTTGCGGACTTGGGCAAATTGCTGCTCTCCCTTCCCGAAGGTCAGTTAGTCTTGGGCGGGGACTTCAACTCAGTAGTGTCAGGCGTCCTCGATAGACAGCCCCCCAGAGACCTTCCTCAAGGGCAACGATGGTTAGCTGACTTTCTTGAGGCCTTTGGACTCACTGACGTTTGGCGTCACCTTCATCCCACGAATAGCCAATTCACCTTCTTCTCTGGGCCACATCATACTTTCTCACGCATTGACTACATCCTCACCGTCCTGCAGCACCACACTATAGTACGAGAGGCCACACTCTTAACCCGGGGCATTTCGGATCATTCACCAGTAACCTCACACATCACGTTCGGAACCAGGAGGGAGGGGTGTGTAGCGCTGATAAACCCCTGGCACCTAAAAAACGAGGACACGCGGGGGAAACTTGACACCTCTATCGCCCACTATTTTGAAGAGAATTTGGGATCAGTAGACTCCCCTGTCACGGTATGGGAGGCATTTAAAACGGTGGTGAGAGGGGAGGCGCTGTCAGCCATCGCAGGTACACAACGAGAACAGCGATGTCAGGTCACTACAGTTGAGGCGGACCTTGCTGAACTGGAGGCTGAGGCGCTCGAAAAGGGGGCCAGGATGGTTCGACATAAGTGGCAGGTCAAGTTGGCAGAATACAGAGAGCTGGTCTCCCAGGAGGCCCAGACGGTGGCTAGACATAGGATGGGTAGGTTATACGACCAGGGCGACAAAGCTGGAAAGCTCATCGCCTGGTTAGATAAAAAGCAGCAGGCCAGGAAGATAGTCCCGTTACTTCACACGCAATCCGGTGAGATTCTCACAGAGCCTCGAGATATAGTGGATGAGTTTGCTAGACACTACAAACAGGTCTACACGAAGGTGTCTGACCGTCCAGAGGAAGACTCTATAGCCCTCCTCGCTGATATCCGAATGCCGTGTCTCTCTGATGATGATCGAGAGACCATTGACAGCCCACTCACAGAGGCCGAAATACAGCGCGCGATAATGGAACTCCGGCCAGGGAAAGCGTTGGGTCCCAACGGCCTCCCGATAGAACTATACAAGATTAAACCTGAGACCATCGGTAAGCATCTCAAGGCCATGTTTGAGACCAGTAGAAAGGACGGAATACTGCCGCGCGACCAGCGCAATGCCACTATAGTGGGAATCCCAAAGGAGGGGAAACCTGTTGAATACTGTGCATCATACAGGCCAATTTCACTCCTCAACGCTGAGCCAAAGATACTGGCTAAAGCACTCACCAATAGACTCAAACCAGTACTGAGTACGCTGGTACATCCTGACCAGTCTGGCTTTATGCCACACCGAAATATGGCCCTCAATATCCGACGCCTGCATGGGGTGCTTGGGCAGCGCCATAGACTGACGGAGGATGCGGTGGTGGTCTCCCTGGACGCTACTATGGCGTTTGACACCCTGGAATGGCCGTACATGTTCGCTGTCCTGCGTAAGCTGGGCTTCGGACCCCAGTTCACGTCGTGGGTTCGTCTCCTTTACTCGGAACCGCGGGCACAGGTCCTAGTGAATAATAAGGTATCGGAGGTCTTCACTTTAGAGCGGGGAACTAGACAGGGCTGCCCCCTTTCCCCCCTCCTGTTCGCCCTCTCCCTCGAACCGTTGGCTGCCTGGATCAGACACGACATATACCTTCGCGGAATAGAGTGGGCAGAGGGATGGGAAGATACAATATCCCTATACGCTGACGACATACTTCTATACCTCTCCAAGCCACGCCGATCGATCCTTGCTGCACTCGACATCTTCGTTAGCTTTGGTCGTAATTCCGGCTTCAGAGTCAACTGGAGCAAATCGTATCTTTACGTCCTCAGAGGGAGTCCCCCGCGGCTTCCCGACACGTGTCCCATCACAGTCGTTGAGGAAGGCTTCAAATACCTGGGAGTGTTCATCTCCACGGACAAAGCCTTATCCTATGAGCGTAATCTTCTGCCTCCCCTTCGGCGTCTCCAACGAGAGGCCAAGTCCTGGCAGGATCTGCCATTGTCATTGCTGGGCCGGGCTGCCTTATTCAAAATGATGGCGCTGCCCATGTTCCTATACGCCCTCCAAAATTACCCTGACCTGGTGCCTAACGCCTACTTCACAGCAATTGAAGCCGCTCAGCGTACCCTCCTTTGGGCGGGCGCCCCTCGTATTGCCTTGACAAAACTCACATTGGGGTGGTATGACGGTGGCATAGTACTACTGGGCGGCCCATCTATCAGCGATTAACCAGGGGACCTATGGGGATGGCAATGATCCGGCCTATGGGATGGACAAATGGCAACTCCCGGGGGGGAACTATGAAATTGCACTCTACTCCAAAGGGGGAAAACATCAATTCACGGGACCTACTCAGCACTCGGTACAGATATGGCACATAGCACAGAAAAAGCTAGGCTGGTCCGGGGTCCTCACCATGGCTACACCGCTATGGGCTTCTGATAAGTTAGGCAACCTGGGTCGTTCTAAAGGGTTCCGGGAATGGGACCTGATTGGGATCTCCCAGATTAAAGACGTCTGGGGCCCTAAAGGTATTCACACATTCGCTCACATGCAGGCAACGTACGAATTGGCACACACAGAATACTTCAGATACTTACAGGTGCGACACTCACTTCAGAAAAACATTCCGCCTGACACTACGTTGCCTCTATGCTCACCTCTTGAAGACAGGCTATTGGATGGCCTTATGCCAGAACATGCTATATCTCTCACGTACAAAAAATTACTCAATAACTCCCCCAACCTACTCCTTCCCTTAAGAGAGAAATGGACTGCTGATGGGTTGATAATTGATGAGGAGGAATGGACGTACGCTCTTGCCTCCCCCCGCGAGGTGGCAATATCAGCCCGACTGCGCCTAATTCAACTGAAAATACTACACAGAATTTATATTTCATGTACGAGGCTGCAGATGATGGGGAAAAGTGGGGACGGACTCTGCAGAAGGGGATGTGGTGCAGAGGGTACCTTCTTTCATATCCTCTCGGGGTGCCAAAAAGTGCAAATGTACTGGGGGAGAGTGGTGCGCTGCATGCAGGAGGTGTGGGAGGTAGAAATTCGATTGGAGGCCAAAAGATGTCTGCTTAATATATGGGGACCAACTGACTTATCACACAAAGGGAGGCTTTGGGTAACACTTGGGCTGATGGTGGCGAAAAGGAACATTGCGAGGCTGTGGGGAGATCCCATCCCGTCGAAACTGAGAGACTGGAAATGTGACATGGACTGGTCCATGCTGCAGGAGAAAACAGTGTATGTCTCACGAGGATGTCCTCGCAAATGGGTGGAAATATGGTCTAGGTGGAACGAGTACAGGGGGAACATATGTGAGCCTCCTATAACCACGCAGTCTAGCTCACTGGAAATATAAGGCAGACCATTGCTACCTGACTCCAAGCACTCAAATGCGTTTAGGTACCATGCGTGCACCGGAACTGCTCTAAACCTGACAGTCATGTAACTTATCGACCAAGTTAAAGGGGGGTTTGTTTTCTGTTTGTTTCCGTTTTGGGAAAAATGTATACACTTTGACCTTCTTATCCGTGTTAAACTGTAAAATGTGACCTTCCTAAACCCTCATTATCCTTCGGGATCTCATTTATTTACACTCTGCAATGCCGCCGTACCCCCGGGTTGACGGCACTGGGCTGTGTCTTTGTTCTATGACAATAACTAGGTTTTTGACTGTTTGCCGGCCCGACGGGTTGTAGGCGAGAAATGTTTGATGTGATCCACTAAATAAAGGTCTTTATAAAAAATATAAAAAATAAAAAAGTCAATAGGTAATAACAGTTGGTCTACAATTCTGTGTTCCCCTAAGTCTCCCAATAAAAAATGGTACCTCACTTGTGTGGCTAGGTCTAGTGCCAGCGTTAGGAAACTGCCCAAAACACAACGTGGACATACCACAATTTTACAGTGAAAACTGACCCTTGTTTGCGAAGTGCTTAGCTATAGATTTTGAACCCTTGATCTGCCGGCACCTAGGGAAACCTAGCAAACCTATACATTTTTGAAAATTAGACACCCAGGGAAATCCAGGATAGGGTGAATTTTCTGGCTCTCACCAGGTTCTGTTACCCACAATCCCAAGCAAACCTCACACTTTGTCGAAAGAAACACATTTTCCTCACATTTCTGTGATGGAAAGTTCCAGAAATTGATTGGATCCACAAAATTCTACACATGCTGTATTACCCAAAGTGTTCCGATAAAAATGGTACCTCACTTATGTGGGTAGGTCCAGTACCCGTGACAGGAAATGGCCCAAATGCTACATGGACACACCACATTTGTACAGTGAAAACTGGCCCTATTTTTGCAAAATGCCTAGGTGCAAATTTTGAACCCTAGCTCTGCCGGCACCTTGGGAAACCTAGAAAACCTACACACTTTTGAAAACTAGACACCCGGCGGAATCCAGGATGTGGTGAATTGTCTGGCTCTCACCAGGTTCTCTTCCCCAGAATTCCTTGCAAACCTCACAATTTGTCAAAAGAAACATATTTTCCTCACATTTCTGTGATGGAAAGTTCTGGAATCTGCGTGGGTCCACAATATTCCACACACCCCGCATTCCCCAAAGTGTTCTGATAAAAATGGTACCTCACTTGTGTGGGTAGGTCTAGTGCCCGCGACAGGAAAAGGCCCAAAACGCAACGTGGAAACACCACATTTTTATAGTAAAAACTGACCCTTTTTTTTGCAAAGTGCCTAGTTGTAGATTTTGAACGCTACCTCTGCCGGCACCTATGTAAACCTAGCAAACCTTTACATTTTTTTAAACTAGACACAGATAGGAATCCAGGATGGGGTGACTTGTCTGGCTCCCACAAGGTTCTGTTACCCAGAATCCCTTGCAAACCTCAAACTTCGTTAAACAAAACACATTTTCTTCATAGTTCTGTGATGGAAAATTCTGTAATCTGTGTGGATCTGTTGCAGGGATTCAAGGGGCTCTGCTAAATTCTACGCACCCCACAGTCCCCAAAGTCTTCCAAGAAAAATTCTACCTCACTTGTGTGGGTGGGTCAAGTACCCGCAACAGACCAGGGCCTTAAACGTATTGTAGAGACCTCAAAATTAATTATCATAAAACAACTTGGTTTTGCAGGGGGGAGGCACCTGGGTTTTTGGCCCCAGAATCAGTGGCCATCTAGGGAAACCTACCAAACCCATACATTTATGAAAGCTAGACACCCTGGGGAGGCGAGTGAGGTATGGTTCTCGGCAAAGAAAGTTTTAAGACGGATTTTTTGACAGAATTATATTACTTCTGACTTCATTTGAAACTAAGTTTGTGTTCTTTGTTGGTATGAAGGATAGACCTTTCTCCAAAATGCTTATCTCTGCTCTAGTCAAGACTTTATCGGATGAATTATAAATAGGAGATCTATTTAGTTCTTTTAATCCTGTCATCTTGTCGACATCTCCCATGGTTGATTGTTGATTCTTGTCCTGCCTCTTGGCTTATGTTGGCCTCTTCCTAAAAAAAGAAGGCTGATGTTGTTGTTGAAAATTGCCCCATCGATTAAAACCTGGACGACCTTTGTTATTTTCGGCTTCACTTCCACTTGATGAAGAAGATGTTTCCGAAAATGAAATGTAGTTATTTTTTGATCTCCCTTGATATTTTTGGAGAAACCTCCATGCTTCAGCTCTTGAATAAATGCCTGTTCCAACATCTTCCTGCCGAAAGTAAGATAGTTTTAAAACCATGGGCTCTTGACTTACAACAACAGCAAATGTGAACCAATGACTGAGACAGTGTGATTGCCTTTGCAGGAGTGACAGATTTGTGAATTTGGGAACGCAGTAAAGATCGACTAATCACACACCATTTAATAAGGTAAGAGCACACACCTAGACGAGGCGGAGCAAGACAGGGGTACTTATATGGTTAGTAACTAAGACATAGTTATCTTCTTTGTGTTTTCCAGCTGTTCTGGTCCTGGTGAGAACCCCGTCTGTGAAGATGTTTGAAACGCGTCAACCCTAGGATTGTGACAAATCAAAAAGAATACATTTTCTGCAAAAGTTCAAAGTGTTCGATTTAGACAAACTGTTCCATGGTTGGCCCTGTTGGATATTGAACTTTTTTTGTAATTGTTCAAATTGCAAACTTTTCAAGTCGGGTACTTGTGTGCTGGTTTGTGAGGGTAGTGTATTGAAGGTATGATTGGTATGTTCATTTTGATAGAGAAGGTGGTGTGTTGAGAGTGCGCATAAGAGAAGTCTGCATGGGCGAATGGTTGTCTGAACAGAAAGTCTGGGAGTAAAGGGTGCTTGGATGTTGTTTTTCTAAATTTAAAAAATGTTTGTATTTAGGTGCTGGTAATTTATACATGTGAATTTTTACAAAATTCTTGATTAAATCTAATAGAAAAAGAGGTTATCGGTGGCATTATTTCATTTCGATGCACTGTGAATAGGGTAGTAGTTGAGCATCAGCATTGGCACTCTGTTGTTATTTAAATTAAATGCCTCAAGGGCAGGGGGCCATGCTAAAATAAGCTAGGACATTATAAAATATATTTTATATGCCCTAGTGAGGGGAAAAATGTAATTTCATGTTTCCCCATTGTAGTACATTAGCTCCATAGGCTAACATTGGAAGGCTTCTTTAACATTAATAAAGTCTATCTTTTGTCGGGAGTGAGCTGAAATAATGCTTCAAAGTATGAAAATAATAGTTGCAATAAATCCAGCAACTTGTCAAGGTTAGATTCATTCTAACTATTATAGGAAAGAAGTTATAGAACGGCTTTCCTACAGTTACTCAATTCAGCTCTGTAGCAGCCTCTTCTAAATGGCCAGCCTTTGACAGGCTGAACCAAGCTCCATTAATGAGGTGTAAAATGACCCGAACTGAGACAAAGGAGACATCTGGTAGGAGGAGATCTGCAGCCTGCAGAAGGCAGGACAGGATTGGGGCGGGGTGGTCAAACTGGTCTTCGAAGGGAGAAAGGCAGTGATGACAGGAACCAGGCCCATTGCGACTTCCTGCACCCCCAGCCAGAAGGGGGTCCCCTGTAATTGAATTAGAACAGGGACTGGAAGGAGAGTTTAGGTAAAAGGTAACTGTGGGTGGGTTTAGCCAGGCCTGAAGCTCCAGGAGAGATTTTCTCCATTTTGAATTTTGTGGAACAGTGCTTTCTGGGACATGACAATGCCACACTTCAACAGAAATTACCATCACAGAGAGTGGCACCCTGCCCCCTACTGGTCAGGGTTTACCCCCTTATTGACAGCCCCAAAACCTGGATAAGTATGGGAGAGCTGCCCAGAAACTCAGACCCTGCCTGGAAGAGAGATGAAGAAGTAGGACTGCCTTGCTGAACCCCTGGTCTACACCAAAGAGGACTGCACTCACAAGGACTGCACCTGCTGCACACTCTGAGCTTTACAAAAGAAAACGTTGCCTCACTTAAAAGTTTGAAGCATAGTCTCCCTGACAGCAACAAGTACAAAAGAGCTTCAAGAACTCACCTATATTAACTCCATCAAGAAAATTCCAGCTGGCCAACATCCAGAGGACTTCTAAGGATTTGTCCAGGTGCATTATGGGAATTGTAGTCCCAACTCACCAAGGAGCAACTCAGAGCTTCTGGAACCTTGGATGGTGTGGTGGACACTTCGAGACCCAAAAGGGTCCTCTGGGAGAAGATATAGAAATTTGGAACCAATTGGGGAATTGTTGGTGACAAGCTCCATAAATTGACTGACCTGTCATCAAGAGTCTGCCGTCGACATCGAACGGCAACTCAGCCTGAAGCCTAAGCTTGCCCCGCTGAAAGCTTTGAAGCTCTTTGCCATTGACAACCAGACCCAAGACTTCCAGGAGTCGCTGAGGCATTGTGTGGAACAAGCTGTCATCGTCAAGCTGCAGCCCTCCCCGACAAGGAGCCTCTCTCAACCTCGATAGAAAAAGTGACTATGTCAGAAGGTAAAAACTTGACCGGGCCCTACCACTCATCCTATTCGACCTACGTTCCATCGTAGTCAGCCTGAAACTTTGAGTTTGTCTCGGTAAACCATTTTCAGATGACTCAAGTAAGCGCTTAGGACTTTTAGGCACTAGAAAGTACATGTTTACATTTAATCTTTTAAAACGTATTTCTTCAGTAACCTACATTGGATTTTTAGGTTTTGCAGACCTGCGTTGCAGTGCGCATGTGCTTCTCGCGTCTGCGAGACATATTGTGGGTGAGTATATTTCAGAAGGTGGCTTGAAGCCCTGCCCCTCATTTTCATTGCGTAGCGTCACCATTATTGAAAATGAGGCTTCTGTGTTACCGCCCTTTCTCCTTTTGGGACCGCCCGTCCGGACTGGGTCTCCTGCTTCAGGGCTGTCATGAAGCAATTTCTTATCTCAGAGACGTGTTCTATAAACAAGCCTCTGAGATCCAGTCCTGATGGGCCTCCCAAAAGGAGACAGGGCGCCGCGTGTGTATTTTTGCATCGCGCTTTTGCTTTCACTGAAAAATGAAAGCGCGATGCAAATATAAACAGCGCTTGTTGTCTTAGCCTAGCAAGCTTTTTCTACTGACATTCTTCCAGCCTTTCTATTTCAGTCAGAGCGTTTTTAAAATATTGTGGTTGTATAGGGGTTGAAAAAATAGCAACTTTATTGACTTGAATCGCACACTTTTTAAAATAGGTATAAACGTTGAGACGCTCGTAAAGTTCACGTTGTGACTGTATTTCTTAAGCATTGATGCCCGAACTTTGAACCAGGTTTTTAATTGGCAAAACAGCGCTATGACGAGCGCTTGTCGTCTTAGCCTAGCAAGCTTTTTCTACTGACATTCTTCCAGCCTTTCTATTTCAGTCAGAGCGTTTTCAAAATATTGTGGTTGTATAGGGGTTAAAAAAATATAGCAACTTTATTGACTTGAATCGCACACTTTTTAAAAATAGGTATAAACGTTGAGACTCTCGTAAAGTTCACGTTGTGACTGAATTTCTTTAGCAATGATGCTCGGACTTTGAAACAGGTTTTCCTTGGCGATTCCTGTTTTTATGTACAAAAAATTAACCCTGGGCGGGCAACTTCGCTACGCCCACTAAGTGGGCGTAGTGTTGCCTACTTCGCCCTTTGCAAAGTAGGCGAAGCAGGCAACACTACGCCCACTTCTAGGGCGTAGTGAAGTTGCCCGCCACCCGCCTCCCTCCCGCCCTCCCTAAATGCTTAAATGAATATATAAATGAATTATAAAACCACTTACCTTGTCCGCCGCGTCCCCGGGGCTCCCGCTCGTCATCGCGCCGCCGTCTTAGATCCTAAGATGGCGGCGGCCGCCCGCGCATGCGCATTTCTCACGAGAAATGTGCATGCGCGGACAGCCGCGCATGCGCATTAGGATCTAAGACGGCGGCGCTATGACGAGCGGGAGCCCCGGGGACGCGGCGGACAAGGTAAGTGGTTTTATAATTCATTTATATATTTATGTAAGCATTTAGGGCGGAAGGGAGGGAGGCGGGTGGCGCGTAGTGGGGCTACGCGAAGTGCGTGGGTGGTCGTAGTTTTTTGCCCACTTCGCGTAGCTTTGCGAAGCCCCACTACGCCCACTATGCCCAGGGTTACAAAAAATCTCTTCCACCACCTGGAATTTCAGAAGTGGGTGATTTAATAATCCTCCGAGTTTTGCAGTGCGGTTTTGCGAACCACAACAACTCGTCGCAGGCAATTTCAAAAGGGTGCTTTGGTAATACTTTCTGTTTTGCAGCATTGTTGTACGTTTTGCGAGCCTCCAGTTTTGCAGATGTATTTCTTAGTTTTTATTCTTAACTTTTTAACTTCTAAATTATTGACCTAGATCATAGCAATACTACATTTTAGAAAACCAAATCCAGCCTACATGTATGTATGTAGTATGTGCATAGCACACGCCTCGCCAGAAAAGCACTTTAAAGGGTCAAAGACAAGCACACAGTCAATTAATGACTAGAGGTAGCTGGTTATTGGATTGTTGCTGCATTGTGATGTAGTCTTTAAAGAAGTGTGTCTTCTTCACCTCCTTCCTAAATTGAGCAGCATTGGAATGATTCTTTTGGATACAGTTCCAATTATTTAAAGACAATGCCTTTTATTTATGCTTTTAAAACGAAAACAAAAATAAAAGGCATTGTTATTTACAATGTCAATAGCTCAAACTCGCGTAAATGCGAGACCTATTGCATTGCATTGCATTGCAAATGTTTGTTGTTGTTCTGCTGTCATATTAATCATATTAATCAGAAAAATATTTCCTATGTATATAAATTGGTGTTGGATTTCTATTGTGTGTTTTCTCTTACTTATTTACTGTTATTGGTGGTTTTAAATGCTTTACACACCTGTCTCCTAAATTAAGTCTGACTGCTCATGAACCAAATTCCCAAGGGTTGAGCAAGGATTAATTTATTGAAACTTGACTGGACTTTATTTGTGGTTGTGGTGTTTTACTAAGTGTAGGCACCTACCTGTCCTTATTAATTAGGCCACCTTCCAACAGATTATATGTATATGTATGTGTTTGTGTGTGCCAATGTGTATTTGCCTCTACAGACATCAGTCTCTCAACGTTAATGTGTTTTTAGTCAGTGTACTTGCATGATTGTTTTTTATGGTTGTTATTCTTGTGTTTTGCAGTACATATGGCTGTTTGTCATGATGCATGTGTGCTGTTGCTTTCTTTCTTCAGCGTGTGCCATTGTGCATCTGTGTGTTTCTACTAGTCTTTTGGTCTGTGTCTATGTGTGTTTCTGTCATTTTGTCAGTCTGCTTGCTTTTGTTTTGTATGTATCTCCGCTTTTGCATTTTTTCAATTTCTGTTTGTTTGTGCTTTTATTCTCTGTGTTTTGCTATCTGTACATCAATAATTGTGTCTGTGTGTTTGTGTATATGAACTCTGTGCTTGTATGTGTTTACTTGTATCAGCATAAGTCCCTGTGGTGTGGGTCTAGGTGTATGTATCCTTGTGTGCATCTATCAATCTTTGAGTCTACTTTTAGGTCTCACCTACAGACAGCTTTCGTTATCTCATCACATAATACATAACACAAAGTACGCCAACAGATATAGGAAGGGGCCTTTAGGCAGCCCTTTTTAGCCATTGGGTACATTTGTTAAGCAGGCTTTAGGCATTTGCTGATAAGGTGATCTATCAGCGTTGGTATCAGCCCATGGCATTTCGCAGATGAGAACCTTGCTTTATATTATTTTGTTGTGTTATTTATTTAATTGGAATGCCCCTAAGTCTCCTCCTCAGCTCCACTTTCCCACCCACATTTGTATTATAATCAAATCCCACAGGAACGAAGCGCTTGCGGATAATTAACAGCTCCATTTATTTCTTTGGCCAGACACCTTTCGGCAAGGGCTGCCTTTCTCAATGGCGATAGTGAATACGGCAATGGGAGCATTCTAGTTTCCATTTAAAGACCAATGTTGTTCGATTTCCCATATTCACTATCGCCTTTGAGAAAGTCCTTGCCGAAACGCATCTGGCCAAAGTCCTAAATTAAGCAGTTCCTTACCCACGAGTGCTCCATTCCGGTGGGATTTGATATATTATATATATATATATATATATATATATATTATTCCATACTCCTGGTACACACGTTCCTTCTCCTGGGATAAAAGAACCAGAGCCGAGGCCCAAATAGTGCTCAGTGCAATTATTTAATGGCACACAAGAAAGAAAACACCCTACGCGTTTCGAAGTTCTTGCACTTCTTGCTCACGGGTGAAGTGGAATTCGCGGCCATTCTATTTAAAGATACAATGTTGTTTTACAACGTGCACGTGATCAATGAAAATAGAAAAGTTACATTGTTGCCATTTCAGTCCGACTTGAAACAATAAAGTTGTTGGTTGATGTACACAGTGCAGTTGCATTAATAAATGAAAATTATCGTCATTAAACCAAATTCATTTTCATGTAGTAATTCGTTATTCAAATGAAAAACAACCAAATGTATTTTGGCCTGATTCTAGAGTCCGTAAATAAAGCCCTAGTGGGCAAATGAAAACTGACTCAGTTCTAAATAAACTGAATAACAATCTGCAATTTATCAATGTACCATGACGTATAATTTTAAGCAATGTGCTTCAACGTTCAGCACCATAATTCCTGCTTCATGAGATAATGCCCAAGTGGGCAACCCCTTCCAATCTGCACATGACATCTTCACATGTTTTCTGTAAATCAAACGGGCAAAAAGCAATATTTACTGTCAATACATAAACTGATCACTACTTATGATAAAAAAACATTAAAATTCAAAGAATGAAATTCCTTAAAGAGACAGCCTACTCAATTCATCATACAACATTAGGTCTGCAAGTGAACTGCCAGTTCCTCATCCAAATTATGTTATGTGGGGTATGTAGTGTTGTACTTGATAATGTATCTTGATTCAAGTTTTCGCAATTCCAACAATCTATTGCCTCCCCTTTCCCTATATGCGATACAATCCAGCACATAGAATTTAAGTAGATTTGGGTTTTGTTTGTGTTCTGTTGCAAAGTGTCGTGCAATCGGATATTGCTGGTTCACATTTTTAATGGCTCTCAAATGTTCTAATACTCTCAATTTAGCTTTATTGATGGTACTCCCTATATAAAACTTATTACGGGGGCATTGTAATGCATATACTGCATATTCTGTATTACATCCCACATGCTTCATTATTTTGTGTGGAGCTTGGTCTTCAGAAATTTTGAGATGTTTGCAATTGGTACTGTTCTTGAATGCTTTACATTTTTTACAAACAAAAAAATCCCTGTATCGGATTAGATTTCCCTTGTTCTTTAATCACAGCGGTGCCGAGTGTGTCTTTTAATGATTTCGCTTTTCTGAAAGTTACTGAGGGATTGTCACTTAAAACCTCATTCAAGTCTTTATCCAGTTTGAGGATACTCCAGAATTTTTCCAAGTTCCTCCTGACCTCCCATGATTGACAGTCATAATTAGTGATAAATCGTATTTGTTCTTCATTGTCCCTTTGTTTAGGGATGAGCAGATCATTTCTTACCATCTGATCTACTTTTGCCTCAGCTTGTTTAATCACAGTTTTACTGTACCCTCTCTCAGTAAATATTTTATTCATAATACTTTTTTCTCTCTCATACCCTGCCTGTAAACTACAATTACGTTTAGCTCTAATTAATTCACCAAGCGGGATGCTTTGAATTAAATTGGTCGGATGGCAACTCCCTGCGTGGAGCAGGCTGTTGCCAGCTGTTTGTTTTTGAAAGAGGACACTCATCAGTACATTATCTATTACCTCTAATCTGACATCCAGAAAATCCAATATTTTTCTGTCCATGTGACTGGTAAATTGTAAGTTATATGAATTATCATTCAGGATAACCTCAAATTCTTTTGCTTGCTCTTCTGAGCCATTCCAAATGCAGAAGATGTTGTCAATGTAACGGACCCAGAGAACGGCGTGGTCACTAAAGTGGGAGATGTTATTCACCACTTGCTCCACCCACCAGCCCAGGTATAAACCTGCGAAACTGGGGGCGAAGCAAGTTCGCATCGCCGTCCCCTGGGTCTGCTTGTATAGTTGTTTGTGGAAGATGACAAAATTGTTTTTTAGACATATCAAGATCATGTCCAAGATCATATTAGTATGGATCAAAAATGAAAGAGACCTGCCTCTGAGAACATGGTTGCAGGCATCAATGCCCAAGCTCTGTGGTATACATGTATACAAACTGGTTACATCAAATCTGAGTAACAAGTAATTGGGATTCCATGTTATCTCATTGATAATTCTCAGAAAATCTGCTGTGTCCCTGACATAGGAAGGTAGCGAGTTGACAAATGGCTGCAAGAAATAATCAATGTACCTGGAGGTATTTTCAAGGAGGCTCCCTGTTGAAGAAACTATCGGTCTTCCAGGGGGAACCTCAAGGTTCTTATGTAGTTTCCGTAGTAAGTATAATGCAGGGATTTGTCGGTGTTTACATAAAAGATACCTGTACTCCTCATCTTCTATGATACCTTGATCCCTCCAATCACTCAGCTTCACAAAGTACCCCTGTTTAGCTTCATCATACTCTTGTCTAGTTGCAATACTGTACTTATCACTATCACCCAATTGCCTTAATCCTTCCATTAGGTACATACTCAAAGGCCATATACATATATATATATATATTCTCCACAGAAAAGCGATATTCGTCGGAAGAAATCACACGAGCCCACTCGGTCAGCTTAGCAGTTTATTCATGGCACAGCAGGTAAGGACGACGCGTTTCGCCCACGTCTGTGGTCTTGGTCACATGACCATCACCTCCATTGTCATTACATTTAAAACTATGTGCACTTACAATTAGTCATAGACATAAAGAAAATATTGGTGACTCATGTAACATTAAAGAATGATCACATGTGAAAAACAGACGCAGCTGTTTGTAGTTTTAATTGTAAACTGTAGGAATTTCTTCCACAAAGTCAGCTTTTATAAAGGAATCACTTATTTGGAGTTACATGGGATTCCTAGTAGAGATAAAGTCAATCATCGCCTATCTTGGATATTGCTCCAGGTAGTGGGTAGGGCTAGTGCCATTGTTGTTTAGGTCGGATCAGTAGGAGAGTGGAGGGACTAGTGCCCCTGGCGCTGATCTTACTTGTGACTAGAGGAATTACCTTGTGACTAGTCTCAACTTTGGATCAGGCGTGATGAAACAATGCGGTATAGTACCCCCAACGATGACTAGGAGCTTGATGGGATATCCATCTCACTCCGGTGCTTTATAGTGATTGGTCATCCACGTGTTTGTTAGAGCAATTCGCATAATAGATTCTGTGAAGTTGACAGATAGTAAGGGATAAGCGCCACATTAAAATTACAATACAATAATTTTAGAACAACAACTCTGATGCAATAAAGGCTCATAGTGTTCATCAAAGTAAACATTGTGTCTGTAATTTGAAAATTCAACATTGACATCAAAAATACCATGAGTGAATTGATTTAAAAAGAAGGGGCGAGATAGGGGGGATGTGAACATTCTGCTGGGCTCTGAATTGTTTCCATGATAATATTACAGGTGGGAATGCAATTCTTTGTCTTGATTAAGACCATCTGGGTACTTGGTGCCTGCTAGGAGAATCAGATGTGACTCTAGTCTGCGGAGGGCTGCAGTGTAGTTGCCTCCCCTTGGGTTCGGTATAATAGTGTCAAGTGCAAAATATCTAGCTTTGGACCAGTCTGACCCATGCTCACTGGCAAAGTGTCTCGTCGTGCTATAGCTGTTGTCACGGTTAGTGATTGCACGCCATTGTTCTAAGATGCGCTTTTTTACAGGAAACGTAGTTGACCCTATATATCGGAGATTACAGGGGCAGGTGATGGCATATACGACAAAGTCAGTTCCCCATTAGATGAATTTTGGAATCTTCCACTGGGTCTTTGTTCGGTCTAGGGTGACCTCTAATACATTGCTGCTGTATCTACATGCTTTACAGTTTCCACATTTGTGGAAACCTTCGGCCTGTCTGAGCCAGCTATTCTCTTTGGGTCGTAGGTGGCTATGTGTCAGCATGTCCCTCAGTGACGGACTTCTCATGTATGTGACCAATGGTGCTGGGCTTATCTCATTTCTAAGGATGGGGTGTTTCCTGAGGATACCCCACCTATTTCTCAAAATGCTGCGTATCTGTTAGACTGGTTACAGTATTTGGTGATAAACTTCACTTGATTTTTGTTATTGATTCCAGTTAGCCTTTTCCCTAGGGGTTTGCCTAGTATTTCCTCTCTGGACTGGCTTTCTACTCACTTCTTTGCTTGATATATGGCTTTCCTGGGGTATCCTCTCTCTCTGAATCGTACTTTCATTTCCGTTTTGGTGTTTTCATATGCGGTCGGGTTGCTGCAGTTTCTTTTGGCCCTAAGGAATTCACTATAAGGATCCCCTACCTGAAGCTAGAAGGCTGGGATCTGGCAGCATGGAGGATGGAATTCCCTGCTGTCGCCTTCCTGCATAGATTGGTACTGACTTTCCCTTTCTCTACACTGAGTTTAAGGTCCAGAAAGTCAATGCATTCCTGACTGTAGTGTCTTGTGAATCTTAGATTCACCTTGTTGTCATTCAAACAGTCAATGAACAGATTCACTTCTGTCTCAGATCCCGTCCACACAAAGAAAATATTGTCAATGTACCTGAGCCATAAGGATACATTATATATCCAATGTTCAGTCTGATCATTCCAGAGCACCTGCTTCTCCCACCAGCCTACCAAGAGGTTGGCATAGCTGGGCGCGAAGCAGGTCCCATGGAAGTTCCTTGTAGCTGTTTATAGTGTTCTTTTTCGAAAATGAAGACATTCTCTTTCAGGCAGGTCGTTCTCATGTCAAGGAGCATAATAGTGTGTTCAAGGAATTGCCTTACGCTCTTTCAAAAAGAACTGACATGCCTTGATGCCATCATCATGCCTAATGCTTGTATACAAAGCCTCTACATCTAGGCAGAGCAACCAATGATCTTTCACCATATTCACATATTTTATCTTTCGTAGAAAGTGTGTCATGTCTCTAAGATATGATAACAGAGTTTCGACATAAGGGAAGAGGAAGTGTTCCATGTATCTACTGGTGTTTTCTAGCAGACTGTTTTCAGAGGACACAATGGGCCTGCCCGGTGGATTAATCAGATTTTTATGGATCTTGGGAAGGAGGTACATGGTGGATGTGGTGGGTGTGTCATTCCTGAGGAAGCATGGCTCATCCCATGATAGTAAGCCTTTGTCCTGCCAGGTTTGTAGTTTATTCGTGTATATGTTTCTCAGGTCAGTGAGGTATCTTTTGTCAACTTTACCATAGCATGTCAGGTCACTCAGTTGACGTTTTGCCTCCTTGGTGTACCTGGTACTCGTCATCAGGACCACATTGCCTCCTTTATCTGAGGGCTTAATGATGAGTTCTTGGTCATATATATACTGCTAAAAACTCCACCAGGTCATCGTAGCCTCAATAGATGACAGCACTCCTGGGTCGCGTTCCAAAGTTTTTATTCACCAAATGAACTCGGGGCACACAGACACGTTATGGCAACCGCTTTCTTCGAAGACCACATCACATATTCAACTAAGGGTAATAACTTCCTAGTAGTTGCATCACATATTTTTAACCATATCCTGAGCCGCCATTAATGAATTTTATGGGCAAGGATTCTCAGAGATATTTTTAATAAAACACATGACACATCACATATTCACACCACACCATATCCGCTGTAATCAGGCATTGTAGCACAACCGGGCGGCATTCGGCCACCCGGCTCGGACCCCAAAGATGAAGCATGACACCAACCAGGTTGATGTGTGAGGGGTCTTTTAAGTACACCTAAAGGGTCCATGCACTCACCACAATAGTGTTTGTAATGCATCAATCTAATGGGTTTGCCCACATTGTTTAGTCTAGCATTACACTTGGACAAGGACACACCCCGCATTTTCCTAGCTCTCTCCTTGTTTTCCTATAGGCTGTCTTTTTTATATGTCTTTCGCTCTCAGATTTCTCAGTTTATGGAGAGTATTATGTTTGTCAAGAGATGTCTTCGCACTATTACACCAATTGACCATTTCAAAGAATATTGACACAAAAATGCACACATATCCTAATAGCAACAGTGCTCAGAATATGATAATCTTTTAATGTGGTTTAACTAATGTTAATACCTAAAAATAAATTGACAGTCTGTGTCAGTCTTTTTGAACCTAAATATAGTTCTATGGCCATCGTAATGAAAGAGGCTGTAATTTTTACAAGACAATCAAGTTTCATTTTGAAATTTCACACAGAACGGAGTGTTTGTTTGCCTTACCTTTAAGTTTGCAGAATGATGTCGGATCACTTCATTTGCCGTTGTTTAAACCAAAATTATTGTCAATGCTTTCCATTTCAAAGGTAAATTGTCTTGCATTTTTTGAAAAATCAATTTCAAGTGCACGGTAACTTGTTACCGAAGCAATGAAAGTAACATTGCCTTTTTTTCCTCCTTGCAGGTTCCTTGCCAGCATGATTGCAGGAGGCCGTGAAGGATGAGAATTTTCAAGAAAGGACTTGATTCGGCCAGGTACGTAGAGCGACAGACCATCATCCAACAGTCAGCAGCAATGGCGTAATCCTAGGTGTGACTCTTTATAATCTGGTTCCCAAGACCGGTGCTGCACACAAACTCGCACAATAATGGGTTTCTGATTCTTCCATCATTGTCCGCTTATTTTATCCGAATTGAATGTCTGTGGGAGCGGACAACGGGGTTGGCCAATATTGCTCCACATTATTTCCGGCCTGCATTATGCCAGATATTTTAGAGAACCAAGTTTCATCTCAAGTTCCACAGTTTCAAAATGTTTTGTCAGACACAGTCATGGCACTAATAGAAAACATATTTTGTACCCTTCTGCAAGATCTCTTCCCTATTGCGATCCACTTTGTGCCAAGCAGATTTCATATTAATACATGGCCCTGTCAGTCAAACCAAGAACATGGGCATAGTTGTGGACCACCGACTCTCGATGATCAGCAACCTCAACATAGTAATTTCATCCTGTTACCACACCCTAGAGAGCCCCAGAACATTTTTCAAATTACTCCCAATCAACACTGGCAGAACCTTCAGCCAGGCCTTATCAACAGCAAACTGGACTAAGGAAATGCACCCTGCCTGCATCACAGCCCTATTGACCAGACAACTTCAAGTATTACAAAAAACAGTGACCAGACTCGTACTCAGGCTCCCACTCACATCACTGTAGTGTCCTGCTGGACACGTTCTAGTGTCTCAGCAGGCACTGAGTTTAACAGCCACTCCCTTGTGCTCTGAACACACATGCACCCGACATCCATCCATCACAGGCATCACAAGTGACGTCAAATGACCCTGTTCATAAAAAGTGCCTGGGTGCAAGTGTTCATGGAGAGTTAACCAACAATGCTTATGGTGTCTGTGCTGTGAGTCAACTAGCATATGGGCCCAGGGTCCACAAAACCACAATGGGCGCAAGGAGGAACTGCACTGCATGCATGCTTCCAGCAACATCTATTAGTCCTGGAAGAAGTGTAGCCCATGGCTAGGGCACCTGCACCTTCTGCCAGGCAAAGAGCTGTACAAAAGGGGGTGGTGATGGACGGAGCATCTGAACCAATCAAACACTCACACCCAGTCAAAAGATCTGGGTTTGATCCATCACCATTCTTTAGCCCACTCTGCCACCCCAGTTCAGACATGGCTATATGCAAATTATATCAACAACAAAAGGAGACCCAAGAGCTATTGAAGATACAGAGTCCATGCTCCTAACTACATCACTAAAACATAAAGGGACACTGCAACTTGGACGTCGGATGCAAATAGTCATCACAAAACGTGGGGGTGCTAAAAAGTCACCTACACAAACAATTTAAAGAGAAAAAAGAGAAGGAGAAAAAGGAGCCTAGGTATAATCACCCTTCGTAACAAAGGCAAATGTTGTCCTTCGTAGCCCTCACACACCCTTGGGATATCATGTGTCATCATACACCCATCGGATGTCATGCTTCATCATCGGGCCACAGCTCCACGTGGGGCCGGCGCTGCAATCCCCCACGGGCCCCAAGATGGGACACTTTGCTGGAGATCTTTTTTTGGACAGCCGGATGGTGCATGTAGGTGTGCGGGGTAAAGGTGATATGGGGTAAAGTGAGGGAAAAACCAGTGCCTAGTGAAAAATTGGGGAGGGGGTTTGTACGCAACAATATGTCGTAGTGATAAACCTCAAGCTGTAGTAGCCATGAAAGACGTTCTTGTTCTAATAGGTATTTTCCCTGGTGAATCAAGGAATTAACGGTCAACATGTTTCATGCTCATAATCGCCCAGAGGTCGGTGGCATTTCGTCAGGACCAAAAGATTTGTAAGTGCACGTGATTTCTAAAATTAGAGGAAAATCTCTCAACTTAACTTAACAGGGCGGCCAGGGGGGGGTTAAGTATCCAATCTCAGGATACATCTTCTTAGTGTGTCCCGCTCCTGTGTAGTACCGTTTATGCTTCGCGTGTTTGCTCTCATGAAACCGGTTTTGTGATGACTATTTGCATCCGACGTCCAAGTTGCAGTGTCCCTTTATGTTTTAGTATATGCAAATTAGTCTGACCCTGTGCCTCATGGGAACAGTCCAGCCCGAACTGCCAAGCCATCCCTTCCCTGGACCGTAAAGAAGCTTCCGATGACCGGTTTCTGGCATTCCAGCCGTCTTCAGCCCGGCTTGCTTGAATCCAGTGGCAAAGTGAGCAAGGGACTCACGTCTGAGCATACCCTGCCACACTTATGGCGGCCAAAAGCAGTAAAAAAGGAGGTGGTGATGGATGGAGCATCTGAACCAATCAAACACTCACACCCAGTCAAAAGATCTGGGTTTGATCCATCACCGTTCTTTAGCCCACTCTGCCACCCCAGTTCAGACATGGCTATATGCAAATCAGTCTGACCCTGTGCCTCATGGGAACAGTCCAGCCCGAACTGCCAAGCCATGCCTTCCCTGGACCGGAAACAAGCTTCCGAGGACCGGTTTCTGGCATTCCAGCCGTCTTCAGCCCGGCTTGCTTGAATCCAGTGGCAAAGTGAGCAAGGGACTCACGTCTGAGCATACCCTGCCACACTTATGGCGGCCAAAAGCGGTACAAAAGGGGGGTGGTGATGGACGGAGCATCTGAACCAATCAAACACTCAAACCCAGTCAAAAGATATGGGTTTAATCCATCACCGTTCTTTGGCCCACTCTGCCTCCCCAGTTCAGACATGGCCATATGCAAATCAGTCTGACCCTGTGCCTCATGGGAACAGTCTAGCCCGAACTGCCAAGCCATGCCTTCCCTGGACCGGAAACAAGCTTCCTAAGACCGGTTTCTGGCATTACAGCCGTCTTCAGCCAGGTTTGCTTGAATCCAGTGGCAAAGTGAGCAAGGGACTCACGTCTGAGCATAGCCTGCCAACTTTTGGCGAACAAAGCGTACAAAAGGGGGGGTGGTGATGGACGGAGCATCTGAACCAATCAAACACGCACACCCAGTCAAAAGATCTGGGTTTAATCCATAACCAAGAGGACGAAGCACACAAGGTCAGAGAAGCGCAGAGGGATGCACCAGCGAACCTGACAGCGCTGGCAGGTGCCCAGGAGAGAGAGACATCTTCATGAAGAAGCCATGCTGAATGCAGGAGGGAGGGCCTCTACATCTCCACTGCACCAGAGAAGCCCCGCAGTGGGCCAAAGACAGCAAAGTGTGCTCCCTCACACTGCCTCAAGACAGAGTCGCCAGTGGCCTAAGACAGGCAAGAGGAGAGTCACACACTTCAAGTGGCAAGCTGCCACCACAACATGCGCTCCAAAGACATGTGGCACGTGGCCGGATGTCACATGGCACAGCAAGCAAGGAGCATGTCACATGAAGAGACCAAACCCGCCAAGCATGCCTGAACGGAGGCAGGAGCAGGCGCCACGGTGGTGCAGGCTTGAGGTACAAGCACAACACCTTTAAGTAAAGAAGTTGACCTGCCATCCTGGTAGAGGAGCACTGCGAAAATCCCTGAAGAAGAAACACAGAAGACAAGTGGCTGGACGCCACCCAGGAGGAAGAAGAGATAAGAGCGACTGGAAGTCTCACCCACATGGTCTAGAGACCACTGAAAGTGATAGGCCCTGTTGGCCGGTTTGGAAGAAGGCACATGCTACTGCACCTGGAGGCAGAACCGCCAAGATGTGTGACAATCTTGTCACCATGAAGAACCGGATGACCACAGGTGCCCTGGAGAGACCGAAGGGAGAAGAATGAGGAATCGCTCTGCCACAAGACAAGAGCGCACCCAGAGACACCAGACAGCCACCAAGGCGGACGGATAGCCCTGGAGACAGCTCAATGGAAGGACCAAATGTAAGGCACAGCCAGCGCGAATTGCGTACCTCTCCGATGTTTCTAAGTGCGACCATTCATCCCCGAGCGTCGGCAGTCTAAGTCAGACGACATCCCTGCTCCTGACCACAGATGCCACGAGTGAAGAACAGCCTCAGCAAGATGAAGATACCTGGCTGCAAAGTCGCTACAGACATCCTATCTCCCAGCAAGTCACCACCACATGTCATCCAAGTTCAATGGCAACCACATCCTCATTGCCATGTGCATGCCACCGCACCCAGCAGGAAATATGGAAGTGTGACTGGATGGTCTACACTAAGAATCTGATGACTGACCAAGTTCAGGAGGGGAAGATGTGAGTGGCCGGGCCTGACATTGAAGAAAAGTCAAGCTGCTGAAGGAACGCATCCCGACACACCAACAGCAAGTGAAGTAGGTGAGAACGCGAGAATAACCTGGTGACCGCCCAGTGGGAGACCGAGAGTAAGCCGCAAGCATGAGTCTCTGCCTCACGTTTCTCAGTGTGCCCATCA
This sequence comes from Lissotriton helveticus, assembly GCF_964261635.1. NCBI lineage: Eukaryota > Metazoa > Chordata > Amphibia > Caudata > Salamandridae > Lissotriton > Lissotriton helveticus. Next base: position 561,311,562 of record NC_136063.1, read on the forward strand.
CACCACTGTTACTGATAGCTCAGCAGCCCATGACATCCAAGCGCGTGGATGCACATGCCTCCACAAAGAAAATGGATGCGCCTGGCCACCCCCACTCCAGGTGATCGATTCAAGAAAGGAAGGCCTGTACCCACCACGGCAAGTCATTGCCACATGTCGTTCAGATTCCCCACACTGCTGGCCATTGAAACATGCCAGTCAGTGTCATGTGTGTCAAACAATACCATCCCTAGAGTAATGAACCCGTGGACCAGAGTCCCACACTGTTGCCGTGCCAACTGAGATGAAGAACCAGAGACTGCCCGCTACCCTGACTCGCATCCGAATTATGGCAGAGAGAGAATGTCTTTAACCAAGATCTATCCATCCCTGAAGTTGTGCGAGCGACTAGGCACTGGCTCCTCTGTGGTCTTGCAGCTGCACCCATGTAGGCACACACGCAGCCCCAGCACAGCCAACACTCAGTCCTGTGGTAAACCAGACAAGGGGCCACCCCAGGGCGGGAGAGTTGGACTTGACATTGCCCCACTGACGGACTCCAGGATGAGCAATGTCATCTAACGAAGACTTTAGTTGATCAGTTAACACATTTATGAACTTTTACCATGGACTCCAACCACACTCATGACGCACAGTGTTCATGAACTGCTATGACCTACCACAGATCATCCTCAATGTCAGCGGAGTGGAAGAACTTCACACCAATGGAAAAGTTTCCACTGGTAGGCTGCCAGAGTGAGGTTGATGTCTCTAAGCCAGCATTTGTGGCCTGAGCCACTCAGGTTAAATTATGAGTGCAAGCGAATATGTCCTGCTGCAGTCCAAGTCACCAGACCCATGTCTGCTGTCTTCCCGCTGCACGATTCTAGAGGCTGATGGGCTCTGTGGTGTTTATGTGATTGTTGTTTTCCCCCACAGGTTGAACTGGTGTTTGTTTTGTTTTTCAATATTGTTTGGGAGCAATGTAGTGTCCTGCTGGACATGTTCTAGTGTCTCAGCAGGCACTGAGTTTACCAGCCACTCCCTAGAGGGCTGGCCACCCATACACCCAACACCCATCCATCACAGGTATCACGAATGAAGTGACCCTGTTAATAAAAGGGCCCGGGTGCACGTGCTCGTGGCCAGTTAACACTACTATGCCTATGGTGTCTGTGTTGTGATTCAACTAGCATGTGAGCCCAGGGCCCTCAACACCACAATCACTTCACACCTCAAAGAGCTCCACTGGCTTCCTGTCCATAAACATGCACTTTTCAAGCTCCTCAACCACGCATACAAATGCTCTCACAATCTAAGATCCTCTTACCTCAACTGCTGAATCAATTTCTACACCTCAACCAGAAACCCATGATCGGCTGGCCTCTTGCTCACTCACAGCCTCATAGAACTGGCAGCGGCTCCTTCTTGTACCTCACAACTGAATCCTGGACCAGCCTCCCCCTGCACTTTAGAGCTGCATCCTGGGTTCTTGAATTCCACAAGAAACTGAAGACATGGCTCTTTACCGAGATGTCAGACTCGGCCAGGGCAACTCAGTACCCTACGTATCTAGCACAGAACACCCTCATAGATAAGATCGCCTCTCTACAAGTAGCCATAATAATAAATGAAGCTAGAATCCTAATTTATGGATTTTCACATGATATAGAGGAAACACATGATATTTGCAAAAGGAACTGAAAAGGAGAATGGAAAACATGCATCTGTGTCTATAACAGTATATACAGTGTTCTTTGCAGCTTTCAGTGAAAACGTCAGCACGCCTCAGAGAGAGCCTCCTGCTAATAGGGCTTTGGATCACGTCATCTTTGGATAATCAAACGTCAGATTTGTTTTCAAAAGCATTCTTTTAAAAATCAGAATTTCAAGGTGCTGCACTGAGACTTTAATAATAGACTTTACTAATGCGTACTGTCTTTATCCAGGTCTTCCCATTCTGAAACAAGCATTTGCAATGCAATAGGTCTTGCATTATAGGCACTTTGACCTATTGATATTGTAAAAGAGAATGCCTTTTATTAATGCAGGTTTTTTAAACATATAAATAAAAGGCATTGTCATTTACAATGCCAATAGCTTAAAATCTCGCAATTGCGAGAACTTTTGCATTGCAAATGCTTGTTTTCCTTGTACTTGCATGAGTGATGGTGAACTTAAAAACAGACGAAGGCATGCCACTCAGTTGTGGATGCAAGATCAGTTTGAAAAGTCAACACGTGAAAATTATTTAAGCCAAGCCTCTAATTGTGTTGACCACGCTCCTTCAAGAGGTTTAACATACCCCTTTTAGAGGACTCTAGTTTTTTCATCCCACTTAAAACCCTGGTTATACGTACAATAATTCACTGCAAGTAATACAACTGTGGCAAGATGCTGGTCGGGTTAGTCTCTATCTAATAAAAACTCACAGTGTAATTGCTACAATTTAGTGTTCTGTGCAAAAAGGAAGATGGAAGAACACGGAATTAAACAACTTGGCCATAAAGACAAAGGTAGTCAGTTCGGAGTAACTCAATGACTGTGATAAGGGTTCGCCATTGCCTTTCTCGGGTACGAATAGTACTGGCCTCTTCCTTTGCTGTACGGAGAGGAGCGACTCAGTGCCCTAAGTAACCATTGTCCTCTGAGCTTCCATAAGCTTTTAACACACTTACTTCAATGCAGAAAGCAAGCAAGCCTCTGATCTTCTAATACCACTTCCTGATCAACCGGGAACCGCAAATGGTTTTTTTTCAGTAACAACATATACTAGAATACCTGGAGTGTCACACTCCCGAAGCCCAAGTAAGAAAAAACTCTCTTGGAGCTAATATACTTTATAACACATATCAATCATTCCCAGTCAAATCTTTAGAACCAAATGTATCTTAATCAATCTCGCACACACCCAAACTGTAGGCTCCAACAAACAACTACAAGCACATTGGTGAACTACTCAATAAGTTTGTAAAATACAATTGTATTAAAAAAATATTTTTTTAAAACATTTAGAAATAGGTTGATGTGATGAAAGATCATAATTAAAAAATACAAATTACAGTGCATCTTATTTCTACCACACAGGTGGGTGCTGTGGCGACTCTTAATATATATCTTTTTAGCGTCAGCTTAGAAAATGTGGTTTCCTTTTGATATAGATATATGGGTTAAACCTAACAAGGATAAAACAGAGGAGGAATTCCCTGTGGGTTCACAACAGGTGAATTAATACACACCTGCATTGTGATAAAGCATTCTTTAGCTTATTTGCACATATGAGTATTCAAGTGGGTGTATAAGTGTGTGTGTGGATTGGTTGTATAAATTAAATTGTGGACCCTCATCAACAATTTAGCAATCACATTGTACATGTAGTGATCTAATTTGTTGGGTTGTTCATGTTACGTGTTATGTATCAACTCTTAGATTGAATATAAAAATTTTTAAATGTATGTATAAATACTTAATTGTGATTCTATGCTTATGTTTGTGTTTCAATTAGGTTACACAAACTTGCACCGGAAAATATCTATTAAAGAGTGACAGTTTATCAGAGCGACCCTTGACCCTTCCAGGTAGGTCGCTCCCCCTCCGCACAGCACGGCCTGTGCCTCCCTGCCCAGCTGCCGCTGCTGAAGAAGTTCGAGGCCCTCCTCCACCCACAGGCTACCACTTGCGCCTCATCCCAGGTGGCCAGTGGTAGGCCGTAGGTTTGCTCATCCTCCATTGTATTGCCTGTATTTTCTTTCATTGCTCCCGTTGTAGTGACTGCATTTTCATTGTTGTGACTGTGACTGCTGTTGTCTATCTCCCCCGCTGCCTGTACGTGGTCTGTGTTCCATGTATCTACTGGTGTTTTCTAGCAGACTGTTTTCAGAGGACACAATGGGCCTGCCCGGTGGATTAATCAGATTTTTATGGATCTTGGGAAGGAGGTACATGGTGGATGTGGTGGGTGTGTCATTCCTGAGGAAGCATGTCTCATCCCATGATAGTAAGCCTTTGTCCTGCCAGGTTTGTAGTTTATTCGTGTATATGTTTCTCAGGTCAGTGAGGTATCTTTTGTCAACTTTACCATAGCATGTCAGGTCACTCAGTTGACGTTTTGCCTCCTTGGTGTACCCGGTACTCGTCATCAGGACCACATTGCCTCCTTTATCTGAGGGCTTAATGATGAGTTCTTGGTCATATATATACTGCTAAAAACTCCACCAGGTCATCGTAGCCTCAATAGATGACAGCACTCCTGGGTCGCGTTCCAAAGTTTTTATTCACCAAATGAACTCGGGGCACACAGACACGTTATGGCAACCGCTTTCTTCGAAGACCACATCACATATTCAACAAAGGGTAATAACTTCCTAGTAGTTGCATCACATATTTTTAACCATATCCTGAGCCGCCATTAATGAATTTTATGGGCAAGGATTCTCAGAGATATTTTTAATAAAACACATGACACATCACATATTCACACCACACCATATCCGCTGTAATCAGGCATTGTAGCACAACCGGGCGGCATTCGGCCACCCGGCTCGGACCCCAAAGATGAAGCATGACACCAACCAGGTTGATGTGTGAGGGGTCTTTTAAGTACACCTAAAGGGTCCATGCACTCACCACAATAGTGTTTGTAATGCATCAATCTAATGGGTTTGCCCACATTGTTTAGTCTAGCATTACACTTGGACAAGGACACACCCCGCATTTTCCTTGCTCTCTCCTTGTTTTCCTATAGGCTGTCTTTTTTATATGTCTTTCGCTCTCAGATTTCTCAGTTTATGGAGAGTATTATGTTTGTCAAGAGATGTCTTCGCACTATTACACCAATTGACCATTTCAAAGAATATTGACACAAAAATGCACACATATCCTAATAGCAACAGTGCTCAGAATATGATAATCTTTTAATGTGGTTTAACTAATGTTAATACCTAAAAATAAATTGACAGTCTGTGTCAGTCTTTTTGAACCTAAATATAGTTCTATGGCCATCGTAATGAAAGAGGCTGTAATTTTTACAAGACAATCAAGTTTCATTTTGAAATTTCACACAGAACGGAGTGTTTGTTTGCCTTACCTTTAAGTTTGCAGAATGATGTCGGATCACTTCATTTGCCGTTGTTTAAACCAAAATTATTGTCAATGCTTTCCATTTCAAAGGTAAATTGTCTTGCATTTTTTGAAAAATCAATTTCAAGTGCACGGTAACTTGTTACCGAAGCAATGAAAGTAACATTGCCTTTTTTTCCTCCTTGCAGGTTCCTTGCCAGCATGATTGCAGGAGGCCGTGAAGGATGAGAATTTTCAAGAAAGGACTTGATTCGGCCAGGTACGTAGAGCGACAGACCATCATCCAACAGTCAGCAGCAATGGCGTAATCCTAGGTGTGACTCTTTATAATCTGGTTCCCAAGACCGGTGCTGCACACAAACTCGCACAATAATGGGTTTCTGATTCTTCCATCATTGTCCGCTTATTTTACCCGAATTGAATGTCTGTGGGAGCGGACAACGGGGTTGGCCAATATTGCTCCACATTATTTCCGGCCTGCATTATGCCAGATATTTTAGAGAACCAAGTTTCATCTCAAGTTCCACAGTTTCAAAATGTTTTGTCAGACACAGTCATGGCACTAATAGAAAACATATTTTGTACCCTTCTGCAAGATCTCTTCCCTATTGCGATCCACTTTGTGCCAAGCAGATTTCATATTAATACATGGCCCTGTCAGTCAAACCAAGAACATGGGCATAGTTGTGGACCACCGACTCTCGATGATCAGCAACCTCAACATAGTAATTTCATCCTGTTACCACACCCTAGAGAGCCCCAGAACATTTTTAGGTCTCGCCTGTCGATGCGCATGCGCATCGAGCAAGGCGAGAGTATTGCGAGTTATCCACTCTTTATCCACACTGCAAGGAATCGTGGCGATTCCTTGCAGTGCCCGTGACTTTTAAGGTCAATGCGCATGCGCATTAAGCTTATGCGCATGCGCATTGACCTTAAAAGTCACGGGCGCGTGCATGTCCGTCTTTGTTTACCGTGTCGCATTTCTCCTCCCCCCTCCCCTCTCTTCCCTTCGGCTTGTTTGTTGATTTGACCCGCTCCGCCCCCTCCCCTTCCCACCGTGTCACATTTCTCCTCCCCCCGCCCCTCTCTTCCCTCCGGCTTCGTTTTTTTTTTTGTTTATTTTACCCGCCGTGTCTCCGATCCTTTCGCTTGTTTATTTGAATGAGCGTTTCCCTGGCTTAGAGCGGCACCCAATTCATGGGTGCCTTACTTTAATGTATACAGATGCTTGCTCTCCTCCCTTTGTGAGTGTTTCTCTGGCTCAGGCAAGCATGCTGCTGGCTTTCACGTTCCTGTAGCTGTACCCTTTACATCCGTGTTCCTAACCTTACTGCTTCAGACTATTAAGCCACCTTCACACCACCAGCCCCCTTTAGCAGCCCACGCATGCTCCTCCGCACAGAGGTTCCAATCACAGTAACTGCATGCCACAGCTTCTTCGTAACTAACGTCCTCCTGTGCCGTGAACCTCAGAGAACGAACAAGAAAGAGGTTACTGGAGGTTCTTTCAGTGGGTACACACTCTCCCTGAAATCTCAGCTGAGGGGCACCGACAGCGAAACTGGTTAATGCAATCTAGTATCGCATTTCTCCTCCCCCCTCCCCTCTCTTCCCTTCGGCTTGTTTGTTGATTTGACCCGCTCCGCCCCCTCCCCTTCCCACCGTGTCGCATTTCTCCTCCCCCCTCCCCTCTCTTCCCTCCGGCTTCGTTTTTTTTTTTGTTTATTTTACCCGCCGTGTCTCCGATCCTTTCGCTTGTTTATTTGAATGAGCGTTTCCCTGGCTTAGAGCGGCACCCAATTCATGGGTGCCTTACTTTAATGTATACAGATGCTTGCTCTCCTCCCTTTGTGAGTGTTTCTCTGGCTCAGGCAAGCATGCTGCTGGCTTTCACGTTCCTGTAGCTGTACCCTTTACATCCGTGTTCCTAACCTTACTGCTTCAGACTATTAAGCCACCTTCACACCACCAGCCCCCTTTAGCAGCCCACGCATGCTCCTCCGCACAGAGGTTCCAATCACAGTAACTGCATGCCACAGCTTCTTCGTAACTAACGTCCTCCTGTGCCGTGAACCTCAGAGAACGAACAAGAAAGAGGTTACTGGAGGTTCTTTCAGTGGGTACACACTCTCCCTGAAATCTCAGCTGAGGGGCACCGACAGCGAAACTGGTTAATGCAATCTAGTAGCACAATTAGGGGAGTGATGATCATTTTTATGTGTTGATACATTTTAATTATTCAATGAAAGTTTTACTGCATTTTTTTTTTTGTTGGGTAGCTTCATCATTAACAATGGCGGCGCGTGCCTTTATTCATCTTTAATAATGGCGGTAGCATGCCTTTCTTTTGTTCTGCGCGGCTCGCCCATCTCTTTATTTACTTTGCTGTCATTCAGAAGCTGTCAGTGGTGGCCGCTGTTCAACAGCCTGTTGCGTTTTTGCGGTCACAGGAAACAAAGTTCCAAAACGTTCCTGGGGCCGTAATCGAAAAATGTCATGTCAGCATTAGGAATAGGCGTGGCAGAAAGCAGCATAGCTTTTTCACACCGCCTACAATGTCTCCAGCCTTATATCTGCTTTATTCGCTACAATCAGCAAGTCATGAATATTTGTTGGGCGAAGCGACATTTAACGCTTTGCAGTGAGTTATAGTGCGTGTGCATTTACACATGGGGAAGGGGGTTGTTAAGCGCCTGCTGCACAAAACATTGCTCTAGGAGCGCTGCGCAGCAGACAATGGAAATCCGATGGAAGTAGATAAGCACTAATCACTGGTTACATTCTCAATGGCTCCCAATGCTGATAAATAATGTTTAATATTTGTTATCAGACGCCACAGTGGAGCCGCTGCAGTTCTGTGTTCATTTCCACACAGAAAGCCGGCCCTCTTCTTTCTCTCACTAGCTCGCCTCCAACCCTCATCTCCCAATGTAATTTCATGTAATTCTTTTAGTGAACGACTTTATTACAATGATGCCAAATCCACGATAAGAAGACAAGCAGGTTTATTGCAGCACAGCTAAGGCGTCCGCCCAGGTTGATCTCCAGATGCAACTGGAGATAACTGAGTGGAATATACAGTTACAGGCACTCCATTAAGAATGTAGAACGCCATGTGAAAATACACAGAGCGCACAACAACCAGGCCTCATCAGCTGTACCTCAAAACAACCAGGACTCATCACCCCTCTCTCACAACAACCAGGCCTCATCACCCCTCTCTCACAACACTCACTCTCACTCACCCTCAACCCCTCAGCCTCACCCTCACCCTCACTCACCCTCAACCCCTCACCCTCACTCACCCTCACCCTCACTCACCCTCACCCTCACTCACCCTCAACCCCTCACCCTCACTCATTCACCCTCACTCACCCTCAACCCCTCCCCCTCGACCCCTCCCCCTCAACCCCTCACCCTCACCCTCACTCACCCTCACTCACCCTCAACCCCTCACCCTCAAACCCTCACTCACCCTCAACCCCTCACCCTCAACCCCTCACTCACCCTCACTCTCACTCATCCTCACTCACCCTCAACCCCTCACCCTCAACCCCTCACTCACCCTCACTCTCACTCACCCTCACTCAGCCTCAACTACTCCCCCTCACTCACCCAAAACCCCTCACCCTCACTCACCCTCAACCCCTCACCCTCAAACCCTCACTCACCCTCAACCCCTCACCCTCACTCACCCTCAACCCCTCACCCTCACTCACTCACCCTCAACCCCTCACCCCCTCACTCACCCTCACTCTCACTCACCCTCACTCAGCCTCAACTACTCCCCCTCACTCACCCAAAACCCCTCACCCTCACTCACCCTCACCCTCAACACCTCACTCACCCTCACCCTCACCCACCCTCACCCTCACTCACCCTCAACACCTCACCCTCAACCTCAACCCCTCACCCTCACTCACCCTCACTCCCCCTCACTCACCCTCACTCACCCTCACTCACCCTCACTCTCACTCACCCTCAACCCCTCACCCTCACTCACCCTCACTCACCCTCACTCACCCTCACACAGTGCAATAGTTCTCAGACCATTTCAGTTAGAGCTTTTAGAAATGTTTATGGCTTTTTTTATTTGTAATACTTTAGCATTGGCTACAGGAAACAAAAATGCTAAACATTGACAAAAAAACCCCATAAACAATTCTAAAAGCACTAACTCTAATGGTGCGAGACCTATTGCATTTCCAATGCTTGTTCAAATTACTCCCAATCAACACTGGCAGAACCTTCAGCCAGGCCTTATCAACAGCAAACTGGACTAAGGAAATGCACCCTGCCTGCATCACAGCCCTATTGACCAGACAACTTCAAGTATTACAAAAAACAGTGACCAGACTCGTACTCAGGCTCCCACTCACATCACTGTAGTGTCCTGCTGGACACGTTCTAGTGTCTCAGCAGGCACTGAGTTTAACAGCCACTCCCTTGTGCTCTGAACACACATGCACCCGACATCCATCCATCACAGGCATCACAAGTGACGTCAAATGACCCTGTTCATAAAAAGTGCCTGGGTGCAAGTGTTCATGGAGAGTTAACCAACAATGCTTATGGTGTCTGTGCTGTGAGTCAACTAGCATATGGGCCCAGGGTCCACAAAACCACAATGGGCGCAAGGAGGAACTGCACTGCATGCATGCTTCCAGCAACATCTATTAGTCCTGGAAGAAGTGTAGCCCATGGCTAGGGCACCTGCACCTTCTGCCAGGCAAAGAGCTGTACAAAAGGGGGTGGTGATGGACGGAGCATCTGAACCAATCAAACACTCACACCCAGTCAAAAGATCTGGGTTTGATCCATCACCATTCTTTAGCCCACTCTGCCACCCCAGTTCAGACATGGCTATATGCAAATTAGTCTGACCCTGTGCCTCATGGGAACAGTCCAGCCCGAACTGCCAAGCCATCCCTTCCCTGGACCGTAAAGAAGCTTCCGATGACCGGTTTCTGGCATTCCAGCCGTCTTCAGCCCGGCTTGCTTGAATCCAGTGGCAAAGTGAGCAAGGGACTCACGTCTGAGCATACCCTGCCACACTTATGGCGGCCAAAAGCGGTACAAAAGGGGGTGGTGATGGACGGAGCATCTGAACCAATCAAACACTCACACCCAGGCAAAAGATCTGGGTTTGATCCATCACCGTTCTTTAGCCGACTCTGCCACCCCAGTTCAGACATGGCTATATGCAAATCAGTCTGACCCTGTGCCTCATGGGAACAGTCCAGCCCGAACTGCCAAGCCATGCCTTCCCTGGACCAGAAACAAGCTTCAGAGTACCGGTTTCTGGCATTCCAGCCGTCTTCAGCCCGGCTTGCTTGAATCCAGTGGCAAAGTGAGCAAGGGACTCACGTCTGAGCATACCCTGCCACACTTATGGCGGCCAAAAGCAGTAAAAAAGGAGGTGGTGATGGATGGAGCATCTGAACCAATCAAACACTCACACCCAGTCAAAAGATCTGGGTTTGATCCATCACCGTTCTTTAGCCCACTCTGCCACCCCAGTTCAGACATGGCTATATGCAAATCAGTCTGACCCTGTGCCTCATGGGAACAGTCCAGCCCGAACTGCCAAGCCATGCCTTCCCTGGACCGGAAACAAGCTTCCGAGGACCGGTTTCTGGCATTCCAGCCGTCTTCAGCCCGGCTTGCTTGAATCCAGTGGCAAAGTGAGCAAGGGACTCACGTCTGAGCATACCCTGCCACACTTATGGCGGCCAAAAGCGGTACAAAAGGGGGGTGGTGATGGACGGAGCATCTGAACCAATCAAACACTCAAACCCAGTCAAAAGATATGGGTTTAATCCATCACCGTTCTTTGGCCCACTCTGCCTCCCCAGTTCAGACATGGCCATATGCAAATCAGTCTGACCCTGTGCCTCATGGGAACAGTCTAGCCCGAACTGCCAAGCCATGCCTTCCCTGGACCGGAAACAAGCTTCCTAAGACCGGTTTCTGGCATTACAGCCGTCTTCAGCCAGGTTTGCTTGAATCCAGTGGCAAAGTGAGCAAGGGACTCACGTCTGAGCATAGACTGCCAACTTTTGGCGAACAAAGCGTACAAAAGGGGGGGTGGTGATGGACGGAGCATCTGAACCAATCAAACACGCACACCCAGTCAAAAGATCTGGGTTTAATCCATAACCAAGAGGACGAAGCACACAAGGTCAGAGAAGCGCAGAGGGATGCACCAGCGAACCTGACAGCGCTGGCAGGTGCCCAGGAGAGAGAGACATCTTCATGAAGAAGCCATGCTGAATGCAGGAGGGAGGGCCTCTACATCTCCACTGCACCAGAGAAGCCCCGCAGTGGGCCAAAGACAGCAAAGTGTGCTCCCTCACACTGCCTCAAGACAGAGTCGCCAGTGGCCTAAGACAGGCAAGAGGAGAGTCACACACTTCAAGTGGCAAGCTGCCACCACAACATGCGCTCCAAAGACATGTGGCACGTGGCCGGATGTCACATGGCACAGCAAGCAAGGAGCATGTCACATGAAGAGACCAAACCCGCCAAGCATGCCTGAATGGAGGCAGGAGCAGGCGCCACGGTGGTGCAGGCTTGAGGTACAAGCACAACACCTTTAAGTAAAGAAGTTGACCTGCCATCCTGGTAGAGGAGCACTGCGAAAATCCCTGAAGAAGAAACACAGAAGACAAGTGGCTGGACGCCACCCAGGAGGAAGAAGAGATAAGAGCGACTGGAAGTCTCACCCACATGGTCTAGAGACCACTGAAAGTGATAGGCCCTGTTGGCCGGTTTGGAAGAAGGCACATGCTACTGCACCTGGAGGCAGAACCGCCAAGATGTGTGACAATCTTGTCACCATGAAGAACCGGATGACCACAGGTGCCCTGGAGAGACCGAAGGGAGAAGAATGAGGAATCGCTCTGCCACAAGACAAGAGCGCACCCAGAGACACCAGACAGCCACCAAGGCGGACGGATAGCCCTGGAGACAGCTCAATGGAAGGACCAAATGTAAGGCACAGCCAGCGCGAATTGCGTACCTCTCCGATGTTTCTAAGTGCGACCATTCATCCCCGAGCGTCGGCAGTCTAAGTCAGACGACATCCCTGCTCCTGACCACAGATGCCACGAGTGAAGAACAGCCTCAGCAAGATGAAGATACCTGGCTGCAAAGTCGCTACAGACATCCTATCTCCCAGCAAGTCACCACCACATGTCATCCAAGTTCAATGGCAACCACATCCTCATTGCCATGTGCATGCCACCGCACCCAGCAGGAAATATAGAAGTGTTACTGGATGGTCTACACTAAGAATCTGATGACTGACCAAGTTCAGGAGGGGAAGATGTGAGTGGCCGGGCCTGACATTGAAGAAAAGTCAAGCTGCTGAAGGAACGCATCCCGACACACCAACAGCAAGTGAAGTAGGTGAGAACGCGAGAATAACCTGGTGACCGCCCAGTGGGAGACCGAGAGTAAGCCGCAAGCATGAGTCTCTGCCTCACGTTTCTCAGTGTGCCCATCACACCACTGTTACTGATAGCTCAGCAGCCCATGACATCCAAGCGCGTGGATGCACATGCCTCCACAAAGAAAATGGATGCGCCTGGCCACCCCCACTGCAGGTGATCGATTCAAGAAAGGAAGGCCTGTACCCACCACGGCAAGTCATTGCCACATGTCGTTCAGATTCCCCACACTGCTGGCCATTGAAACATGCCAGTCGGTGTCATGTGTGTCAAACAATACCATCCCTAGAGTAATGAACCCGTGGACCAGAGTCCCACACTGTTGCCGTGCCAACTGAGATGAAGAACCAGAGACTGCCCGCTACCCTGACTCGCATCCGAATTATGGCAGATAGAGAATGTCTTTAACCAAGATCTATCCATCCCTGAAGTTGTGCGAGCGACTAGGCACTGGCTCCTCTGTGGTCTTGCAGCTGCACCCATGTAGGCACACACGCAGCCCCAGCACAGCCAACACTCAGTCCTGTGGTAAACCAGACAAGGGGCCACCCCAGGGCGGGAGAGTTGGACTTGACATTGCCCCACTGACGGACTCCAGGATGAGCAATGTCATCTAACGAAGGCTTTAGTTGATCAGTTAACACATTTATGAACTTTTACCATGGACTCCAACCACACTCATGACGCACAGTGTTCATGAACTGCTATGACCTACCACAGATCATCCTCAATGTCAGCAGAGTGGAAGAACTTCACACCAATGGAAAAGTTTCCACTGGTAGGCTGCCAGAGTGAGGTTGATGTCTCTAAGCCAGCATTTGTGGCCTGAGCCACTCAGGTTAAATTATGAGTGCAAGCGAATATGTCCTGCTGCAGTCCAAGTCACCAGACCCATGTCTGCTGTCTTCCCGCTGCACGATTCTAGAGGCTGATGGGCTCTGTGGTGTTTATGTGATTGTTGTTTTCCCCCACAGGTTGAACTGGTGTTTGTTTTGTTTTTCAATATTGTTTGGGAGCAATGTAGTGTCCTGCTGGACATGTTCTAGTGTCTCAGCAGGCACTGAGTTTACCAGCCACTCCCTAGAGGGCTGGCCACCCATACACCCAACACCCATCCATCACAGGTATCACGAATGAAGTGACCCTGTTAATAAAAGGGCCCGGGTGCACGTGCTCGTGGCCAGTTAACACTACTATGCCTATGGTGTCTGTGTTGTGATTCAACTAGCATGTGAGCCCAGGGCCCTCAACACCACAATCACTTCACACCTCAAAGAGCTCCACTGGCTTCCTGTCCATAAACATGCACTTTTCAAGCTCCTCAACCACGCATACAAATGCTCTCACAATCTAAGATCCTCTTACCTCAACTGCTGAATCAATTTCTACACCTCAACCAGAAACCCATGATCGGCTGGCCTCTTGCTCACTCACAGCCTCATAGAACTGGCAGCGGCTCCTTCTTGTACCTCACAACTGAATCCTGGACCAGCCTCCCCCTGCACTTTAGAGCTGCATCCTGGGTTCTTGAATTCCACAAGAAACTGAAGACATGGCTCTTTACCGAGATGTCAGACTCGGCCAGGGCAACTCAGTACCCTACGTATCTAGCACAGAACACCCTCATAGATAAGATCGCCTCTCTACAAGTAGCCATAATAATAAATGAAGCTAGAATCCTAATTTATGGATTTTCACATGATATAGAGGAAACACATGATATTTGCAAAAGGAACTGAAAAGGAGAATGGAAAACATGCATCTGTGTCTATAACAGTATATACAGTGTTCTTTGCAGCTTTCAGTGAAAACGTCAGCACGCCTCAGAGAGAGCCTCCTGCTAATAGGGCTTTGGATTACGTCATCTTTGGATAATCAAACGTCAGATTTGTTTTCAAAAGCATTCTTTTAAAAATCAGAATTTCAAGGTGCTGCACTGAGACTTTAATAATAGACTTTACTAATGCGTACTGTCTTTATCCAGGTCTTCCCATTCTGAAACAAGCATTTGCAATGCAATAGGTCTTGCATTATAGGCACTTTGACCTATTGATATTGTAAAAGAGAATGCCTTTTATTAATGCAGGTTTTTTAAACATATAAATAAAAGGCATTGTCATTTACAATGCCAATAGCTTAAAATCTCGCAATTGCGAGAACTTTTGCATTGCAAATGCTTGTTTTCCTTGTACTTGCATGAGTGATGGTGAACTTAAAAACAGACGAAGGCATGCCACTCAGTTGTGGATGCAAGATCAGTTTGAAAAGTCAACACGTGAAAATTATTTAAGCCAAGCCTCTAATTGTGTTGACCACGCTCCTTCAAGAGGTTTAACATACCCCTTTTAGAGGACTCTAGTTTTTTCATCCCACTTAAAACCCTGGTTATACGTACAATAATTCACTGCAAGTAATACAACTGTGGCAAGATGCTGGTCGGGTTAGTCTCTATCTAATAAAAACTCACAGTGTAATTGCTACAATTTAGTGTTCTGTGCAAAAAGGAAGATGGAAGAACACGGAATTAAACAACTTGGCCATAAAGACAAAGGTAGTCAGTTCAGAGTAACTCAATGACTGTGATAAGGGTTCGCCATTGCCTTTCTCGGGTACGAATAGTACTGGCCTCTTCCTTTGCTGTACGGAGAGGAGCGACTCAGTGCCCTAAGTAACCATTGTCCTCTGAGCTTCCATAAGCTTTTAACACACTTACTTCAATGCAGAAAGCAAGCAAGCCTCTGATCTTCTAATACCACTTCCTGATCAACCGGGAACCGCAAATGGTTTTTTTTCAGTAACAACATATACTAGAATACCTGGAGTGTCACACTCCCGAAGCCCAAGTAAGAAAAAACTCTCTTGGAGCTAATATACTTTATAACACATATCAATCATTCCCAGTCAAATCTTTAGAACCAAATGTATCTTAATCAATCTCGCACACACCCAAACTGTAGGCTCCAACAAACAACTACAAGCACATTGGTGAACTACTCAATAAGTTTGTAAAATACAATTGTATTAAAAAAATATTTTTTTTAAACATTTAGAAATAGGTTGATGTGATGAAAGATCATAATTAAAAAATACAAATTACAGTGCATCTTATTTCTACCACACAGGTGGGTGCTGTGGCGACTCTTAATATATATCTTTTTAGCGTCAGCTTAGAAAATGTGGTTTCCTTTTGATATAGATATATGGGTTAAACCTAACAAGGATAAAACAGAGGAGGAATTCCCTGTGGGTTCACAACAGGTGAATTAATACACACCTGCATTGTGATAAAGCATTCTTTAGCTTATTTGCACATATGAGTATTCAAGTGGGTGTATAAGTGTGTGTGTGGATTGGTTGTATAAATTAAATTGTGGACCCTCATCAACAATTTAGCAATCACATTGTACATGTAGTGATCTAATTTGTTGGGTTGTTCATGTTACGTGTTATGTATCAACTCTTAAATTGAATATAAGAATTTTTAAATGTATGTATAAATACTTAATTGTGATTCTATGCTTATGTTTGTGTTTCAATTAGGTTACACAAACTTGCACCGGAAAATATCTATTAAAGAGTGACAGTTTATCAGAGCGACCCTTGACCCTTCCAGGTAGGTCGCTCCCCCTCCGCACAGCACGGCCTGTGCCTCCCTGCCCAGCTGCCGCTGCTGAAGAAGTTCGAGGCCCTCCTCCACCCACAGGCTACCACTTGCGCCTCATCCCAGGTGGCCAGTGGTAGGCCGTAGGTTTGCTCATCCTCCATTGTATTGCCTGTATTTTCTTTCATTGCTCCCGTTGTAGTGACTGCATTTTCATTGTTGTGACTGTGACTGCTGTTGTCTATCTCCCCCGCTGCCTGTACGTGGTCTGTGCCCGTTCTCTCCCTCTGTTCCCCTCAAGCTCCTGTGTCTCTCTGCCCGTTTTTGCCTTCTGTTGCTTAGCTGCCCCTGCATTTCTGTGACCTTTCTGCCTTCTGTGCCACTCGTTTCCCCCGTTTTTTGTGACCTTTCTGCCCTTTCTTGTGACCTTTCTGCCTTCTGTGCCACTCGTTTCCCCCTGTTTTTTGTGACCTTTCTCCCCTTTCTTGGGATCTTTGTGCCTCTGCGCCACTCGTTTCCCCCCCTCATTTTTTATGACCTTTCTGCCCTTTCTTGGGACCTTTGTGCCTTTGTGCTACTCGTTTCCCACTGTATATTTGTGACCTTTTGCCCTTTTTTGTGACCTTTCTGCCCTCTGTGCCACACGTTTCCCCCGTTTTTTGTGACCTCTCTGCCCTTCCTTGTGACCTTTGTGCCTCTGTGCCACTCGTTTCCCCCCATTTTTTGTGACCTTTCTGCCCTTTCTTGGGTCCTTTCTGCCTCTGTGCCACTCGCTTCATCCTTTATATTTGTGACCTTTTGCCCTTTTTGTGACCTTTCTGTCTTCTGTGCCACTTGTTTCCCCTGCCTTCTGTGCCACTCGTTTCCCCCTCAATTGTTGTGCCCTTTTGCCTTCTGTTTCCTTTGTCTCCCCTCGCCGCTGCGTCCCCTGCGGCCCCACCACCCTGACTGCCCATTTGCTGCCCCCACTTCCCACCTCCCAGCTCCTCCTCCCTCCCACCTCCCCATATAGGCCGGCCGCTGCGCGGTGAGCAGAGTGACCCATGACCCTTCCAGGTAGGTCGCACCCCCCTCGCAGAGCACCGCCTGTGCCTCCCTGCCCAGCTGCCGCTGCTGAGGAAGTTCGAGGCCCTCCTCCACCCACAGGCTACCACTTCCGCCTCACCCCTCGTGGCCTAGTGGTAGGCGGTAGGTTTGCTCATCCTCCATTGTATTGCCTGTATTTTCTTTCATTGCTCCCGCTGTAGTGACTGCATTTTCATTGTTGTGTCTGTGACTGCTGTTGTCTGTCTCCTCCGCTGTCTGTACATGGTCTGTGGCCATTCTCTCCCTCTGTTCCCCTCGCTGCCCCCGTGTCTCTCTGCCCGGTTTCCCTTCTGCTCCCCTCACTGCCCCTGTGTCTCTCTGCCCAGTTTTTCCTTCTGCTCCCCTCACGGCCCCCGTGTCTCTCTGTCCATTTTTGCCTTCTGTTGCTTAGAATGCCCCTGCATTTCTTGTGACCTTTTGCCTTCTGTGTCACTCATTTCCCCCCGTTTTCCTGTGACCTTTTGCCCTTATTGTCACCTTTTGCCTTCTGTGCCACTCGTTTCCCCCTGTACTCTTGTGACCTTTTTGCCCTTTTTGTGACCTTTCTGCCCTCTGTGCCACTCGTCCCCCTCAATTGTTGTGACCTTTCTGCCCTCTGTGCCACTCGTCCCTCTCAATTGTTGTGCCCTTTTGCCTTCTGTTTCCTTTGTACCCCCCTCACCGCCCCTGCCGCTGCGTCCCCTGCGGCTCCACCCCCCTGACTGCCCAGCTTCCCGCCTCCCAGCTGCTCCTCACTCCCACCTCCCCATAAATGCTGGCTGCTGCGCGGTCGCGCCGCTGGTACGTGACAAGCCCGTCTGCACCCGTCCGCACCTGGACCGCGCCCAGCGCAAGAACCCCTGGCCCCAGCACCCGCCATGACGACTGCCACCACTACGACGCCAGCACTCTGCACGCTCTCAACCCCGGACGGACCCACAACTGCTTCAAGGCCACCCCGAAACGCACACATGGTCACTTCACCTGCCGGAACTGCAGCTACACTAGCCACAGAGCCGACGAACCACCCACCAAGACAGACCTCAACCACCTCCAATGCATACTACTGAACACCCGCTCCGCACGCAAACACGCCGTTGACCTCTGGGACCTGCTCAACACAACCTCCCCGGACGTCCCCTTCCTGACAGAGACCTGGTTGAACAACTCCTCCGCACCTGACATCGCCATAGCCATCCCAGACGGCTACAAGATCGCCTGCAGAGACCGCACCAACGGAGTCGGAGGAGGAATCGCCATCGTCCACAAGAACAGCATCAGGGTCTCGACTAGCACCGATGACACGCTCAGCACTGCCGAACACATGCATTTCCAGATCCACACAGACCCCAACTCCACCCTCAGAGGCACCCTCATCTACCGACCCCTGGACGCCTCCCCCTGTTCAGCGACTCCATCTCCGACTTCATCAGCACGCACGCCCTGACCTCAACCGACTACATCCTCCTCAGAGAACTGAACTTTCACCTTGAGAACAACAACGACAACAACTCCACAACCCTGATCGATAACCTCGCCAAACTCGCACTGAGACAACGCCCACCCACTCCGCCAGCCACATGCTCGACCCCGTCTTCTCCTCAAGCCCACACATCTCCGTCAGCCACACCACTGAACTCCTCTGAACCGACCACCGCTGCATCCACTTCACCTTCCAGAAACCCACCACACACCACCGCACCCAACAGATCCCCCACCGCCGCTGGAGCAAAATCACCGAAGACCAACTACATGCAAACCTCGTTCTCAGCCCACCCACCGAACCAACCAACACTGATGTCGCTGCCCACAACCTCAGACGCTGGATCGAGGACAGCACCAACACCCTCGCCCCGCTGAAGAACCCCCCCCACAGAGACACCAGCAAGAGGGCCAGCTGGTTCACCACAGAATTCCTAGATTTCAAGCAAGCCTGCCGGAAACTAGAGAAGAAATGGCACAGTGAACAAACTCCACCACCACATCAGGGCTGCCAAGAAGACCTCCTTCAAAGACCGCCTTCACAACACACACGACAGAAAGGAGCTCTTCAACATCGTGAAGGAACTCTCCAACCCCAGCTCCAACACCAATGACATCCCGCCGTCGCAAGCCCTGTGCGACTCCCTCGCCACCTTGTTCCGCCGCAAGATAGCAGACATCCACGACAGCTTCAACACCCAGACAGCCCCAACAGACAGCAACACAACAGACTCTCCACACACCATCGACAACGTCCCCTTGCTAGCCTGGACCAGCGTGAGAGTCGATGACACCATCAAGACCATGAGCACAATCCACTCCGGCTCTCCGTCAGACCCATTCCCGCACCACATCTTCAACAAAGCAAGCAGCTCCATTGCACCCCACCTACGCAACATCATCAATCTCTCCCTTGAGACCGCGACCTTCCCAGAGAGCTGGGAACACGCCAAGATCAATGCCCTACTCAAAAAACCCAAGGCAGACCCAAGAGACCTCAATAACTTCTGACCCATCTCTCTGCTCCCCTTCCCGGCCAAGGTCATCGAGAAAATCGTTAACAGACAGCTAATCCGATACCTCGAGGGGACAGAATCCTGGACCCTTCCCAGTCAGGGTTCCGCAGCAACCACAGCACCGAGACCGCCCTCATCGCCGCCACCGACGACATCAGGACCCTGCTAGACAATGGGGAGACTGCAGCACTCATCCTCCTAGACCTCTCCGCCGCCTTCGACACTGTCTGCCACCGCACACTACGCACACGCTTCCATGCCGCAGGGATCCGAGACAAGGCTCTGGAATGGACCACCTCCTTCCTCTCCGGCAGAACCCAGAGCATCACCCTCCCCCGTTCCATTCATAAGCCTCCGAGATCATCTGCGGCGTACCCCAAGGATCATCCCTCAAGCCAGACACTGTTCAACATTTACATGGCCCCGCTTGCACACATTGCCCGACAGCACGACCTCAACATAATCTCCTATGCCGACGACACTCAACTGATCCTCTCCCTCACCAAGGACCCCATCACCGCCAAAGCCAACCTCCATGAAGGAATGAAGGCCGTCGCCGACTGGATGAAGATCAGCCGTCTGCAGCTGAACTCGGACAAGACAGAGGTCTTCATCCTCGGCTCCAACCCGTCAGCCTGGGACGACTCCTGGTGGCCAACGGCACTGGAGGCAGCCCCGACCCCCACCGACCATGCATGCAACCTGGGAATCATCCTCGACTCAGCGCTCTCAATGACCAAGCAAGTCAACGCCATCTCCTCCTCCTGCTTCAACACCCTCTGCATGCTCCGCAAGATCTACAGATGGATCCCGACAGATACAAGAAAGACAGTCACCCAGGCCCTCGTCAGCAACAGACTCGACTACGGAAACGCCCTCTACGCAAGAGCCCCGACCAAGCTCATCAATCGAATACAACGCATCCAAAACGCCTCGGCACGACTGATCCTCTATGTACCACGACATAGCCACCTCACCCCCCACCTGAGAAACCTGCACTGGCTCTCCGTCAGCAAGAGGATATCCTTCAAGCCCCTCATCCATGCACACAAGGCACTCCACAAGACCGGTCCAGCCTACCTCAACAGATGGCTCTCCTTCTACACCCCCAACCGCCAGCTACGCTCCGCCGACCTCTCACTCGCCACCGTCAAGTGCATCCGAAGAACACCCACAGGCGGGAAATCCTTCTCCCACATTGCTGCCAAGACATGGAACACCCTCCCACTGAGCCTACGACAGACCCAAGACCTGCTAACCTTCAGGAGGACACTAAAGTTAGGCCCGCTCTGTTTAGAGAGCAGGCCTTTGTGGGGCTCACTACGGTGTGTGCCCTTGTCAACCTGTCTTTGGAGACAGGGGTGGTTCCAACTAAGTGGAAGCAGGCCGTGGTGTCTCCCATCCTCAAAAAGCCTTCCTTGGACCCATCTAAACCCGAGAATTATCGTCCCATCTCGCTGCTGCCTTGGCCGGCGAAGATAACAGAGGCCCATGTCAACTTGGCCCTGTCTGAGTACCTCACTCGAACCAATGTCCTCGACCCCACACAAAACGGCTTCCGTGCTGGGCACAGCACGGAGACTGCCCTCCTTGTGATGGTGGAACATCTCCGTGCGGTGTTGGATGCTGGACAGACGGCGGCGCTGATATTGTTAGATCTCAGCGCCGCCTTCGACACTGTCTCTCACAGCATCCTCCTGCATCGGCTCGAGGAGATAGGTGTCGGTGGGCAGGCTCTGCAATGGTTCCGCTCCTACCTCGGCGATCGTTCCTTCTGTGTTTCCATCTCTCCCTTCAAGTCCAACTTCCAACCACTGGCCATGGGGGTTCCACAGGAATCCTCGCTGAGTCCCACGCTGTTTAATCTGTACGTGAGACCGCTAGCTGATGTCGCTAGGCAGTGGGGCCTAACCATGGTCTCATATGCCGACGACACACAGCTGGCGGTTACTCTCAGCGGGGATGCGGAAGTGGATGCCCCCAGGTTTCAGGATGGATTGAAGGAGGTGGCTAGCTGGTTGACAGGGAACTGTCTCCAGCTGAATGCCACTAAAACAGAGGTTATGGTTGTCGGCAGGGGAGCGGAACTTTGGGGTGACCAATGGCGGCCACCCGAGCTGGGACCATCCCCGGTGCCGGTTTTGAAGCTGAAAAATCTGGGTATGTGGATAGACTCGGGTCTGACCTTTGTAGGGCACACCAAAAGAACAGCGGCTTGCTGCTTTGGTCTGTTGAAAGGCTTAAGACCTGTTCTTAAGTACTTTGATGCCCCCACCAGACAGCTTGTAATCCAGGCCACTGTCACCTCTCGCCTGGATTACGCGAGTTCTCTTCTCGCAGGGGCCAACCAGGCCGAGCTTACTCGACTACAACGGGTACAAAATGCCGCAGCCAGGGCGATTGTCGGCCTCCCCAAGTTCTGTTCGGTCGCGAATGTCCTCCGCTCCCTTCACTGGCTCCCAATAAGGAAGCGTATTCTTTTTAAGGTACTCTGCCTCGCTTTTAAGATCCTGAGAGGCATGGGCCCTGAAATTTTGTCTGGCTCGCTTTCTTTTTATGTTCCTACCCGCACTCTTCGCTCCCAGGGCCAGGCCCTGGTCGTAGTTCCCAGATATAGGCTCTGCCGCATGGGCGGCCGTTCCTTTGGTGTAAAGGCGGCATCAGCTTGGAACTCCCTCCCGGTGGAATTGCGCCTGTTAGAGGATCTCATGGCTTTTAGGAAAGCCTTGAAAACATTCTTGTTTTAGTCTTTTTCTTTAGTCTGTGCTATGCACCTAGAGTGGTCCTCCCTGGTTCCCTTTTAGTTGTGTTATGTTTTTTAGGCACTCTCTTGTCAATGCGCCAGGACGCTCCTTAGCTGGAGTAGCTGTGCGCATAATAAAAACCTATAACATAACATAACATAAAGACCTGGCTGTTTGAACAGTAGTGGCCCCCACCCCCCCAGCGCCTTGAGACCCTCGCGGGTATGTAGTGCGCTTAACAAATGACTGATTGATTGATTGATTGATCATTCTAGTCCTGATGAAGGTGGTCTCTGTATAATCTATTGCCACCGAAACGCGTTGACGCCCTTGTTTGGTTTTTAGGTTATATTCACAGAACTTTCAATATTCTACTGTGAATTTCATTGTAGGATTTGTCTTAGCACTGATTGATTCTTATGAAATAACCACCATATGATGATTTGAATGTTCTTTAACATAGCTGACTGTCTCTTGTGCACTGTGATTTATATTTTTTAATTGTGGTCTTCAATCACATCAACGTATTTTTATATGTTTTAAAAAATTTTTTTTAATAAAATTGTATTTTTACAAACTTATTGAGTACTTCACAGATGTGCTAATAGTTGTTTGTTGGGGCCCACAGTTTGGGTGTGTGCGAGATCAATTAAGATACAGTGGGTTCTAAAGATTTGACTGGGAATGATTGATATGTGTTATATAGTAAATTAGCTCCAAGAGAGTTTTTTTCTTACTTGTACTTTCCGTACCCTGTCTCTTGGTTAGTGGGGTCACTCCCTTTTTTTACATACACTCCCGAAGCCGCCATGTTTAGACTGTTGATGGTATAAAACTCGTTTAGGTAGAAGCTGCGAAAGACTCGATGTGCCTACCCACATGTCAAGCTTTTACTTTCTGCCCAACCATCACCAGGCTGCTTCGGCGTCCCGTGCCTAATTAAAGTGAAAGCGACGATTGCGCCCTCCGTTTACAAGTAGCGTTCGCCATTGTCCACGGGTGCTGTGTGGGTGCACTGCAAATTGAAGTGCTGCCATTGTCCCACATTATTTATTAAGTAAAAATATTGCTCACAGTCTAGATAAGGCTTTCTGTTTAACAACGGAAGTAAAAGGGCCAGTCTTTATCGGCGGTAACAAATGCAGACAAGGCGGCACCAAGGAAGGACTAACAAGCCTACCTATGAATCAGAAGCAAGCATTTATGAAGGACAATGACGCAAGCCAATGACAAATATGGGCGGAGATTGGGAGGGGTTTCCAGTGCATACCTTAATGCAGCATGCCTTGCAAAGTGAGCAGCGCATGTGTGCTGCCCTTAGTCTCAACCTAAAAAACACACAAAACTCTTTTTAAGATTTTCGATTTGTAGGCTACAGCCGTTGTGATTTCGACATTCAGAACGGGGCATTAAACTTTTGTGCAGTTTTGACTATTTAAATTAAAATTTGCAACTTTTCTTCTTGGAGTATGGAAATTATTTTTAACAGATGCATTTTATCAACTGCTTAATGGGGAAATGTTTGCTTGCAGCTCTCGTTTGCTGTAGGTACATGTTACTTGGCATTGTGGTCAATAACACACTAAAGACATACAGTAACAATACTTACTTCACAATTGGTAGTGCACATGGTTTGAGGAACCACTTACAATACACCGGTTGTGTGATATTTTATGAAACTTTAGAACACCATTTTGCGTTCACTAGCCAGTGAAACCAGACCCCCCCCCCCCCCCCCAGCAACAGGGATTTTTCTACATCAGAGGGTGCTTCGGTGAGCTGTTTAAACTGTGTTTTACTAGGGCCTGTGCACTTCGTTTTTTGGCCAGCAGGGGGAGTAAAGTTTTATTCAAACAGTATTGTTAGATTTCAAGTTAGTGAGGCTCTTTACCTGCTGAAGTCCAAAGTGTG
This sequence comes from Lissotriton helveticus, assembly GCF_964261635.1. Lineage (NCBI taxonomy): Eukaryota > Metazoa > Chordata > Amphibia > Caudata > Salamandridae > Lissotriton > Lissotriton helveticus. The sequence goes on from NC_136063.1 coordinate 561,335,893, forward strand.
GGTTGCGCCTGTCTGTCTCCTAGGAGATTCTGAACAGGAGAAGCATTCTCCTCCATCTTGTGAATTGCAGCCTACCTGTGCCCCAGATTGCAGTGAGCAGAGTCCAGTAAGTGGTAAGGAGACAGACTAGTGCTGTCTCTTCCCAAGACAAAAAGTTGTTTAAAAAACGATTTTCACTTTCTGTGTTTACTGTCTATGCCTGTGGTTGTTACAGTTAAAAATTGTAGTTTTATCCTGCCTGTAATTGCATATTTTATCACCTGTGTTGTGTTTTAAATGTGTGGTTTTCCCTGCCCATGATTGCCTCCATTTAGTGTGTTGAATTGTGGGATGTTCAGTCCAACCTCTGTAGTTTGTCCCTCTCATTCCTTGGTGACAATTCTGTTTTCCCTCAGAATTGTTTCCTATGCTCTGTGCTAAGACCTGTATGTTAAAACAGTGCACTCCCAGCCACCATTTTGAGTTCACAAGCCAGTGAAACCAGCCCCCCCCCCCCCAGCAACAGGGATTTTTCTACATCAGAGGGTGCTCCTGTGAGCTGTTTAAACTGTGTTTTACTGTTAGATTTCAAGTTAGTGAGGCCCTACACCTGCTGAAGTCCAAAGTGTGTATTGAGCCTGTCTGTCTCCTAGGAGATTCTGAACAGGAGAAGCAGCTGCCCGGCCCCCACCCCCAGGCCAGCAGACCATTGGCTATTCAGCTATCAGACAAGTCTGAGCCCTCCTCTCACACCTGCCCAGGCCCCTTAGAGCCTTGCTGAGTGCATCCCAAATCATTCTCCTACATCTTGTAAGTTGCAGCCTACCTGTGCCTCAGATTGCAGTGAGCAGAGTCCAGGAAGTGGTTAGGAGACAGACTAGTGCTGTCCCAAGACAAAAAGTTGTTTAAAAAACGATTTTCACTTTCTGTGTTTACTGTCTATGCCTGTGGTTGTCACAGTTAAGAATTGCAGTTTTAGCCTCCCTGTAATTGCATATTGTATCACCTGTGTTGTGTTTTAAATGTGTGATTTTCCCTGCCCATGATTGCCTCAATTTAGTGTGTTGAATTGTGGGATTTCCAGTCCAACCTTCGTAGTTTGTCCCTCTCATTCCTTGGTGACAATTCTGTTTTCCCTCCAAATTTCTCCTTTGCCTTGTGCTAAGACCTTTATGTTAAAACAGTGCACTCCCAGCCACCATTTTGTGTTAACAACCCAGTGAAACCAGCCCCCCTGCCTCCCCCCACCAGCAACAGAGGTTTTCTATATCATAGGGTGCTTCTGTGAGCATTTTAAACTGTGTTTTACTAGGGCCTGTGCACTTAGTTTTTTGGCAAGCAGGGGGAGTAAAGTTGTATTCAAACAGTATTGTTAGATTTCAAGTTAGTGAGGCCCCTTTACCTGCTGAAGTCCAAAGTGTGGATTGAGCCTGTCTGTCTCCTAGGAGATTCTGAACAGGAGAAGTAGCTTCCAACTCCCTGGCCAGCAAACCTTGTCTGAGGTCGCTGGGACCTTATATGGTCTGCTAGTGGTTGGTACATATCTACACTGATTGATGGTTGTACCTGGTGTTTCTATTGGATTAGGGTTAATATCCTCATTGGTTGGGTATTTGAGGGTTCTGATTGGTTTCTGGGTCTGTGATTCAATCATTGTAGGGTTGGGACTAGGGCTAGGGTTAGAATTTCTATTGGAAGTAGGGACTACGGTTTCCTATGTTATTGGTTGTTGGGAGTAGGGTGGGACTAGGGCTAGGGTTAGACCTTTAATTGGAAGTAATGATTAGGGCTTCTGGTGTGATTGGTTGCTGGACTAAGTGTGGGACTTAGAGTAGGGTTAGGCTTTCTATTGGAAGTAGGGACTAGGGCTACCTGTGCCATTGGTTGCATGGACTTGTTTTGAGACTACTGGTAGGGCTAGGGCCTTTATTGGATGTAGATATCAGGGTTTGTTAACTGATTGGGTGCTTGGACTAGGGCTAAGATTGGCTGTAAGGTCCTGGTCTCCTATAGGTTCCTAGATTTTAGGGCTAGTGTTGTGATTGAATAGTGTTAGGGCTAGGGTTCCCACTGGCTGAAGGGGTCACCTGATTACTAGGGATATAAAAAAGGCCAGGCTTAGGGCGTCTCAGCCCGGGCGTCGAGGCTAAGAGCAGAGAGGACAAGGGCAGTTTCCTGTTTGAGCCTGTTAAGGGCAGAGAGGACAAGGGCAGTTTCCTGTTTGAGCCTGTTAAGGGCAGAGAGGACAAGGGCAGTTGCCTGTTTGAGCCTATACTAGACTGGTCGGGACTAGGGCCAGAAATGCTACCCTTTTTCTCATTTAGCAATACCCAGCCATCACCATCCACATCCACGAACAGAGCAACACACTAAATGTACACCACGCACAACACTATGCACAGATTAATGTACCAGCCTGCACTAGAAACCCAACCAAACCACATCTACACACCCTACTATCCCAATTACCACACATATCCACCATCACCTACAAACAGTACACAACTCTATCCTATACCACTAAACAATACACTCATCACTAACACAACACCAATCAACACCATACATAACTACATCCCATTCAGACACCCTCTCCCTGCTGTAATTACACCTACACACCACCTTTTATCACTAACAAATATATAATCATCCTTCCATCAGTTGTCCAACAAACACCCTCCTCTCCCTTCTACCATAATAACACTAACGCACAACACACACACTGCACACCACCACACTTTGTAACTCTTGCAACAAATATACTTTCAATGTAATTATGGATCTACATATGTATCACTTTCTTCTAATTTAGCATTTCCAATCACTACCCTATCACTACATCTATCAATATATCCTCTACATCCACTCTCTCATTTATCCCAAACCTCATACCACTACTATGATTGCCAAAATAACCCTTTCTAGACTCTCCTACTCTACCCCTCCTTGTATTATCTGACACCTCTTTTACTATACCGATCCCCTAAAACAAACCTTTCTAAACTCTTTCCTCGGAGTCCTCCCCTCCAAAACTGCGTTTTACTCATTCAAAAGCCGCCTCCTATTGCTAAGACCTAAAAATAAAAAATAAAAATCTTTCACTCTTTAATCCCTCCACTATCCTTTTCAATCGAAATTACCAGACTAACATGTTCACTTCCCAAATTCCATAATAAACTATACTAATATACTACTCAAATAACTGAATAACATATCCACTACTCAAATTACTTCTTTTTTTACTATACTAATTTTCAACAGTAATCCTTTATGGGTTCCGGGGTGGAGTGCTACTCGCCAGAAAAGCGATTCAATCAGGGTTGGATTGAAATTGAAAATCGTCCCGGGCACGCCAAAAAAAAAAAAATCAGCCCACATTTGCATAATCACTACTCAAATCACTGCTTTGGCGTAATCTTATAAAAAAAAACTTTAGGGGGGGCTAATAAAAAATGCATGCGTTAGTTTACAGTGGTGAAACAAGTTAGGCCACTTCTACTCAGGCCCCCTGCCCCCACTTAATATGTGCACACGTTAAAGGCCGGCCAGCGAGACAATGGGAGTGACACCTCTTGCTAAACGGAGGTAATGAGCGCCCATCTGCCTCTAGAAAGGCCACTCAGACACCTACTGGGCCGCTGGCTGTGTTTGAACAATAGAGACTGCGCCAAAATGGCCCCCCAGACTGCTAAAAAAAGAGGCCCACAGCAGCACTCAGACACCGGCCCCTCGGGCATTGCCCGAATGCCCGCGTTACCAATCCGACGCTGGATTCAACACCCATCAGGGGTAACAAGTGCTATATGAATGCAAATCTTTCTTCCCCTTTTATCCCTCCGCTATCCTTCTCACTCCAAGTAACTGACTAATATCCACCACTGAAATTACTTCATATTTCACCATATTAATTCACCACTAATCCTTTGTAGGCTTCCTGAATAGCGTGCGTCAACAAGCGCTATATAAATACAAACTTTTGTCCTCCCCTATCCTTCTGCTATCATTCCAAATCCAAATAACTGACCAACCTATCCTGAGGCAAGATGGCCGCTAGAGGGTCGTAGAGGGCAGTCACACCAACTCCCTCTCCTGACCAGGATGCGGATGGACGTTCTATGCTGGAATGCTGTGGACCCATAAGAGAACGCAAGGCCGATCTGCGGTAGCCTTAAGAAGGGAAAGCTTTGTGGCTGAACGGTGGATTCACTGGGCAGTATCATCAAGCCTTAAGTTCCTAAAAATCCAACCTGAGGGACCTGTGCAGCTTCGTTAGCACCTACAAGGCATCCTTCACGATGTCCCAACGTACGAGGCAAGAGAAGGAGAAGCCTCCATCAGAGCCTTCCAGCAAGGTAAAGGACTCAGCAGGCAAGAAAGACACTCCAACTTCGGGGCTAAATCAGAAATCGGCTGGCACGAGCAGGAGGCTGGCACCTCTCACTAACACACCGACAAAATTGCAGCAGAAAAAAGCGGAGAAGAAGGTAGAACCCCGCTCCAAGCCTATGGACCCGGACGCGGTGGAGGAAACACGCGGGCCGGCAGGGCAACGATCGCAGCGTAGCATCAAGGACAGCTTGATTGTACTACAGCAGCCTACCTTATCCGAAGTTTTCAGCACAAAACCCCCAGATCCTTCCATGGCAGCAGCAGCAGCCCAAGCACAACCGAAGCAAGTAGCTCAGGAGGACGCCGACCCAGGAAACGGAGAAACCGTCCCCAAGGACGCTAGCAGCGTGGTTGCCAAGCAACACCTGGTTTCGAAGGCAGACCCAGGGAATGAGGCAGCCGCGCAGCCGACGGACGGACAGGAGGATGAGCAGGAGGTGAGCTGGGGAGCGGCTGCGGTGGGGGGTACAGCGAGGCCGGTTAATTCAGAGATGTTGGACGCATTGCTGCAAGTAGAGGCGGGGCTGTGCAACCCTCGGGTTGTAACAGGAAAGTGGGGTTGTGTTGCGAGCCTGGCATCACAAAACGAGCTCACAGAGGCTCTATCCCAGAATAAGGTGGACAGAGGGGGAGGCTTCCCTGAGGGGGATCGGTTCTTCTCAGTGAATGAAGAAACTGACTCAATGATATCCAGCGAAGGCGAAGGCTCTAAAGGTGTCAGCTCAGACTCAGACTTAAGCTCCAGTGGTTCAGGGGTAAGAGCACCCAAAAGAGAAGGAAATCTAATACAAGACGTCATGTGGCAGGCTCTCCCTCCAGCATGAATAAAAAGCTACTGTGGGACTATTCCGCCACTTCAAAAGTTTATCAAGAAGGCAATTCCGCGGCAATTGTCACGGCGGGAAACACCGGCGAGGCACCTCCTCAGCATGCCACGATGGATTTGTTACTGAACACGTTGAAACAAATGCAGGGGGAAGCCAGAGCAGAGAGTCGGAGAGCCAGGCAGGCCACTAAGAAAATCCAAACATCACTTAGGAAGATGAATAAAATGTACGAAGAGGTAGCGGACAGGGTGACGCACGTGGAGGAAAGAACTGGCAGACTTGAGGACGATATGGTGGAGTGGCAGTCCTTCAAATCTGATCAAGAGAAAGTGGTAGAAGATCTTCAATGGAAGACCGAGGATTTTGAAAACCGCCAACATCGGAACAATGTTAGACTTCTTGGCCTTGTCGAGGGGGTGGAAGAGCAGGATGCAAGGGGTTATGTGATTAAGCTGTTAAAAGGAGCTTTCCCCGAATCACAGTGGCAGTGGGAAACCGAGATCCAAAGAGCGCATAGGTTTCCACTCACATTAAAAAAAAGAAGGGATGGTACTCAATAAAGCCTGCCTAGGGCAATGCTGGTCTTTGTGGGGAATTTTCTGGCAAGACAGGATATTATGGACAAGGCCAGACCAGATTCTGGTAGAATGGTATGTACAGCACAAATCAACAGAATACAGTATCACACTTTTTTGTTAGGCACAATAGGGAAGATGAGCGTAAACATTTTTTGGAGAAGGTAACACCTAGCAAATACAGATGGCGGTAAAAATTGCTTCTATTAATATCTGCGGTCTCAATGATGAGGGTAAAAGACAAAAGGTGGCTGCCATGATGAGAATGTTACGATTGGACATAATATGTCTTCAGGAGACTCATATCGAGGGAAACAATAAACACTTGCTGGAACAGCTTGGCTTCGAGGTACTCGCACACACAAGGCAGGGGACTAAAACAAGAGGAGTGGCCATATTAGCCAGGAAGGGGGCGTCAAGGTTAGAAGGAAAAAGGAAGATCAGTGGGGTAGGTGGGTAATGGTGGAGGGGGAAATGATGGCTGGAGTTTTTACGATTGTTTCTGTTTATGGCTCCACGGACGACGAGCCAGATATATCTGAATTTTTAGACATTGAGTTATCCCTATGGCCAGAGCCGGTGATCTGCTGCGGGTATTTTAATATAAATGGGATGGATGGGCTAGGCACGACGGGGGGACTGAGGTTACGTAGTTTTCGGCCCCGCTTCGCTACAGCCGCCATTTTGTGTTTAGTCGCCATTTTATGTTGTCTCACTCAGGCAGCACGGCTAACGCGGTAAAATGGCCTTTCTGCCTTTTTCAGCTGCTCCATGTTTTTCCCGTTAAAGAACAACCTTTGCCCTTGTGTGCGATACTGATGTCAGGGTCTGGCCGAGATCGCAAAGCTGTGTCTAGACTGATTAATCCATGTCTTACTCCGCTGTTTGGGTCCCACCATTCTTCTCTACCTTATCTTATTTAACTGGCCTTCACTATTCCCTTTATGTGTTCTCTTGTTACATAGCCCTTCTTTTGAAGCATTCTACACATGTTTTGCCACCTGCAAATTGAATTACGGGCACTAGTGTTGATTAACCTGAGGGGAGGAGAGCACACGGGGTCTGAAAGGAGGGTGTGTTTTAGACATTCGATAGCTTGTTTTTGAACTATTCCTATTTGTCAGTTTTGTGTATATTGGGAGTTGTCATTGTAAACTTGTGTTGTATAATAGACTGTGCGCCACGGATTGAAGTGGCAGTCTCTTGAGAACCTACCTGTGTGGTACTTCTTAGATAACTGTGCTTAGCTGCAGCTAATAAAACTACTTTTCTACACCTAACAGAGTGTCTCGTGTCTCTGTCGGTCGAAGCAGGTGAACTCGGAGATCTTAGGCGTGCCCTGCGCCGCCTGGCCCATAAGGTCAGGTTCTCCAATTGGCGGCCCAACGTGTGGGCGACTTCAGCGGTAGTAGTTTTTGCCCGAGAGTCTTGAGGAGCTTCGCAAGAAAATTCCGGAGGATTTCGCGAACCACGTGAGCGACCCCTGCATGTCGAAGTGGACCGAAGGTCTTTTGAAGCGTGGCTACTCCTTCCCGACGGCTGCTGACGACTGCTGCCCTGACTGTCGCCCTGCCTTGGCCCTTTGGTGATGATTGGTATCGCGAGACGTTAGACGGACATCTGTTGGCGTGAGAAAAGCATTTAGTTAAGTATTTGTGGGTAGCGCCCACTCTCTTTGTTTTTGTATTTTGTTATTCGATTAGCGCGCTAACCGAAGCCAAGGGGTAAGTACGCTTGTGCTGTGACTTTATTGTCTGAAAATCCCTTGACGTTTGTAAGGAAGTCCAGTTTGTTACGAAAATGCCTGGATTTAGTAAGTTTAAGAAATGTTGTTGTTTTGGTTGTTCTAGGGATTCCCGGCTAGAGGATTCTTGTCCGATTCCTCCAGTTGGAACTCCTACTTACGAGCTGTATTCGAAACATGGTCTGGGTCCTATTGTTTTTAAAGAAACATGGATCCGATACACTAAGAAGGATGGTGTTTTACAGTGGCCACAAAATGGTTCTTTTGAGCCCGATATATTAGATAATTTGGAAACGATTCTATTCAAGAGAAAAGCCCGGCCAGCAATGTTTGACTCCTTTCGCCTATGGCGTAAGGAAGCCAAACAGAAAGAAATTAAGCAAATGAAGAAAGATAAGAAAGAGCAGAGTATGTCGATTCTATAGGCTGCCCAACAATTTAAAAATGAAAAAGCTGATCAGGTGATTGAGGTGTCGGAAAGACAACATCGTATGGCAATAGATAGATGCTATCCTGTGTTACCTACTGTATCAAAGAGTAAAACTCCTGAAGATGATTCTTTTATGTCCCATTTATTGACATTACCTCCACCTTATTTGTTAGGTGCTAATGCACCGCCATTGCAGCCTGCTGTTAATCCAGCTGCTTTAGTTCCTGCACAGTTGCCTATTCCTGTGATTCCACCTCCGCCCCCTTTGCCAGCGACATCTGTACCCCAATCTCCTGTGCCTCAGCCTTCCCCATCTGTCGTTTCCTTTGCTACAGATTCTTCGTCTATTTTACAGAATACGTTGTCTCCTGTTTTGGTGTCAGATTCCCCTACAGCTCGACAACGTTTAGTCGATACTGTTTCAGGTCTTTTGTCGCCTTTTCTTGGGCCTCTTTATTTTTCTCCTGCGTCGTCTAGGAGACAATCCCGTAGTCAGTTTCCGGATTTGGAAGAACGGACTAAATTAGATTCTCTTGCTAGGAATTGGATTATGAGTAGTGTACAATATAGTGTACGTGGTATTTTAGATACTTTCCTTCAACGAAATGTGCCCACACAGAGATACGTATTTAATGTTATGTGCAATACTCTGATTAAAGAATGGGGAGACGTGGATCTAGATTCACCTCCTCAGGATTTATTCAAAATACAGGATCGATTTGATAAGGGACTTATTGTGGGTCCTGCTGTAGAGCATGCTGTTCAGAAGCTTGTTACTTTTCGATCCGCCTTTTTCTCTCAAAATTCTCTTGAGCCCGATCCTGCGGTTCGTCGTAAGATGGCACAATATCCTATGCGAGAAGTTCCTCCAATATGGAGAGATGAGGTCCCACAAGCAGGTAATGTTCCAGGTGTTCCTGCTCATTTTCAGCATATATGGGTACATGACCCTTGGAAAAGGTCAGAAGTATTGGCACTTAAACAGTCTTTACCGGACCCCCGTAAGAATCCTGCTGGGTATTATAAAGAGCTGTCTCAGACTGTTGACGCTTGTATTATGAATTTGGCAGATATTGACTTACTTATGGGAAATATAGTCCCACAAGCAATATGGACCAAGATTCATAGGCAGGATCATGCTGCAGCTTTAGGTGGTGATTGGGCTGCCATTACAGCTGAGGATGCAGGACAAGTAGGTGGTGCCAAACCGGATGTCTTGATTACGGAATTACCTGGAAGAATAATAGATTTGATGAAAACTATGATGCCTGCGGTGCGCGTCAATTGGGATAAGTTAGCGGCGTGTAAGCAAAAGACGGGTGAAAGTGTCTCCGACTTCTTTACTCGTTTCGAGGAGACTTTCATCGACCATAGTGGGCAAGACATGAGTACTGAAGGTGGACAGCGATTATTCGAAGACAAATTTGTTTTTAATTTACTTCCGGAATTATCGCATAAATTAAAACAATCGGAGAGTTTGTGGGCTGTCTCTTCCACTGCTCAGATATTGGCTACTGCTCAATATTATGAGAATAGGGATAAGGAAGATAAGGAGAAAGCGGAGAAAAAGACTAAAGACTTAAAGACGAAGGTTCTTCTGCAACAGGCTTATCCCCCTCGTTCTGCTCAACACCAATTTCCACAGCCCCTGCAGTTTCAGAGGTTGTTACAGAAGCCAGTACCCTCAGTTCCACGAGTTCCATTGGGCCCTAATCAGTGTGCCTACTTTAAGGAAGATGGTCATTTTAAGAATACTTGTCCAATTTTATTACAGCGGTATGGTGGACCATTAGCATCACGGGGTCGTGGTGATTCTCGATCCATATCCAGAGGTAGGGGTCGTGGTGCGTCGACGCAGGAACGACGTCCCTCTCCCCCTCAGGATTCTACAAATTACTTTGATCAGCAGAATTCTCAATCTGCACAATACTACAATGATGACTATTGTTTCAATAATGAGGACGTTGATTTTCATACTAGCTAGGACAGCCATAGGCAAAGTAAGGGAGTCGTGTGAGTTCCAGTAGGTCAGGAAGGTCCTTATGTTAATGTTATGGCATTAGGTATTACAGAACCATTTCTCTTGGATACTGGTGCTATGGGAAGTTCCATAATGCATTCTAAACTCCCTGGGGCACCTTTGTCTGGCTTAACAAATGTTTCTGTTGGATTCTCTGGCGCCCCAGTTTCAAATCCTATTTCTTGCCCTTTGCCAATTTCCATTAGTCCATACGATTTGGAAGCTCCACTCCTTTTAACAACAGGATGTGGAGAGAATTTATTGGGTTTGGACTTATTGAAACGTCTACATGCTACACTGTATTGTTCACCCTCTGGCGTGCACCTCACTTTGGGTGATAAACTGACTTCTCCGATGTATGTATCTAAAGAACAGCTACCACCCGAGTTGCGTTCACTTCCTGCTACACTTTGGGCTGTGGGTCCGAATGATGTTGGCTTATTGCAAATTCCACCATGTGTGATAACTGTTAAAGACAATGTTAAGATGCCACGAGTTCCTCAATATAAAATATCTAGTGATGGTGAGAGAGCTTTGTTGGCCATTGTTCATGATTTGGTTCAGAAGGGTGTGGTTGAAGAGACTAGAGGGAATGTTTGCAATAGCCCTGTTTTACCTATTCTCAAACGCACTGATCCCTCTCAGCCACCCCTGTACCGTTTTGTAATTGATCTTCGAGAGGTCAACAAAATTGTTGTCCCTCAGTTCCCTGTTGTGCCAGATATAACAGCCTTGCTTACTATGATTCCTGCTTCAGCGGTCTGGTTCTCGGTTATTGATCTTAAGAATGCTTTCTTTAGCATTCCTATTGCTGAAGAAAGTAGGGATCTCTTTGGCTTCTCTCTTGGAGGCCGAAGCTTCCGGTTTAAGCGTGCACCTCAGGGCTATTGTGAAAGTCCTTCCATATATAGTCAAGCTTTAAAGTCTCAGCTTGACACCTTTTCTTTACCCTCAGGTGCTACTCTTATCCAATATGTGGATGATTTATTGATCGCTGCTGATTCGGAAAATGTCTGTAAAAATGCAACTGTGTCGCTCTTACGACATTTGTCTGCTTTACATCATAAAGTGTCATCTTCCAAGTTACAATATTGTCGACAAGAAGTTACCTATTTAGGTCATCTCTTATCGAAGGAGGGAAGGCGATTGACTCCAGAACGTATTCATGCAATTGCACGGATGCCTGTACCATCCACACAAAGAGAAGTGCGTGCTTTCTTAGGCATTACCTCTTACCGTAGACAGTGGATTCCAAATTTTTCCCTACTTGCTAAACCTCTGTTGGCACTTACACTTAAAGATACGCCCCAACCTCTGCCTTGGACTGATGAATGTCAAAAGAGTTTTTAAGATTTACGTACTGCCTTGTGTTCTGCTCCTGTGTTGGATACTCCAAATTACAGTACACCTTTCACGCTCTATGTCCATGAAAGGGAAGGTTGCGCATTATCAGTACTGACGCAACAATTCGGCGACAAAAAAAGGCTGTGTGCCTATTTTTCTGCAACATTAGATTCAGTAGCTAAGGCATTACCTAGTTGCCTTAGAGCAACAGCAGCAGCGGCAATTTCTATTCGTCAATCCGCTGGACTAGTGTTAGATCATACTCTTAATGTTATGGTGCCACATGCAGTAGATACTCTTCTTAACAGGACGAAAACTCAGCACTTAACGAGTGCTCGCTTGTCTGGATATGAGTTGACACTTCTAGCTAGTCACATACACATAAAAAGATGTAATGTTCTGAATCCAGCAACATTGTTGCCTATTCTGGATGCGAACCATGTACAAGATCAGCATGATTGTTTTCTTCGCACTGAAGAAGAAACGAAGGGTCGAATAGATCTGAAGGATACACCACTTGTGGACCCGGATGGGATCCTATGGGTAGATGGGTCTTGTTTCAAGCTTTCTAATGGCGAAACCACAGCTGCTTATGCAGTAACGACTTTGTACACCGTGGTAGAAACTGCACGCATTTCGCATAATTCAGCGCAAGCTGCAGAATTGATTGCGTTGACAAGAGCATCTGTGTTGGCGAAAGGGAAAAGAGTGACTGTCTATACTGACAGTCAGTATGCATTTGGCGTTGCCCATAGTTTTGGTCGTTTGTGGAGGGAAAGAGGATTCTTTACCTCCCACGGCACCAAGATACAGCATGGTCAGTTGGTAACTGACCTTCTTGAATCACTTGCTCTGCCTACTCAAAAAGCGATTGTGAAGTGCAGTGCGCATAAAAAGATTACTGATGACGTGGGTCAAGGAAATGCATTTGCAGACGAGATAGCGAAGGAGACAGCGAGGAATGTTGAAAGTTGCGGGCCCTGCTAGATGGGTCGCAGAAGCTGGTATGTGTGAAGACACAGTGGAAAGTGTGAAAGCGATTCAGAAGGAGGCCACCGAGAAAGAATTAAGTACGTGGAGAGAGAGTACGGGAATGTTGGATAGTATGGGATGTTGGACGGAATTGTCAGAACATCAACGATGGTTGCTACCAGATGCGTATGTACTGCCTGTAGTTACTATGGCCCATGGACCAGCCCATATTAATGCAAGGGGTATATGTAAGCTTTTAGCTCCAGTATGGCAGAATGAGGGTATTCCTAAATGTGCAGAAAATGTGGTGAAACATTGCATTGTTTGTTTGATGCACAATCCAGGAAAGGGAACCCCAACTCCAGCAGGTCAAGTCAAGTCAAGTCAAATAACTTTATTCGGTTATTAGTAATAACAACCATAAAAGCATATTACATTAGACGTATATTAACTCATACAATCAGAAAAGTTTTAAAAGCAACATGGAACAAAAAAGTCACAAGCAGAATGTACTATAAAAATATAAAAGATACTATAAAAATGTAAAAAGTTATTATTAGCTAAGAATATATATGTCAATGGCACTATTACCCCTCCATGCTTTTTCTAAATTTGAGTGCTAATTTTAAAAAGCTGCATACAAATAAAGTGCAATCACAACTTAACAGCTGAAGGTAGTAAAGTGCGGGTCTAATTTGTGTGAAATTCAATTTTTTGAGGCAGGGTTTTAAGTATAGCCTCCGTGGTACAATATAGTAGAGGCAGATATAGAAAAAGTGTGCCTGGTCTTGCGGAGACTTTTCGTCGCAGCCGCAAGCCGGCAACACTTGACCACGGTGGGTCCCCTTGGGCACGGCCAGTAATAGGTGGAATAAGTCCAGGCGAAACCTTGTCAGCAGGAAACGGTCGTAACCTGACATGGGCCATGACAGGTACGGTTCCATGAGCAAAGATGTTTTTAATAGCACATGTTTCCGTACACTTCCTTTCTTTAATTCGCCATCCTCCCTGGCTAAATACCTGGATGTAATAAAAACCTTCTTCACAATAGTAACATCCAGTTTCGTAATGGATTCTGGGGTTGAAAAGAGTTCGGGCGCCCTAATTCAGTAAAGCAGTTACTTAAGTACTTTATCCAGGGAACTTTAAGCCTATTTTCTCATGTTAATGCTTCCCTCAAAATTTGCTGGGTAAGAGGTAAATCACTGTTTAACCAGCAATTTAGCCAGCAGAGTAAGGGGTTAACAGCTATCTTGTCACATAGGAAAGGCATACCCAACTCTTCATGTACAGAAAGGTTTGCTGTTCCCCTTGGAACCCTCAATATCTGTTTTAGAAAGTTGTTTTCTACTACCTCCAGGGCTCCTAATGAGGCATATCCCCATAACTCACTCCCGTAGCATGCAGTAGCAACACTCTTGGCCTGGTAAAGTTGGAGCAATGCAGCCACCGGGCTATTGCCCATTTTCCTTGCAAAATCAAGTATTGCTGCGTTTGCCCGGGTTACCTCCCCCTTTTTCTTCTGTACCACGGGTTCCCAGTTCAGTTGGTAGTCGAACAGGACTCCGAGATAAGAGAATGTTTTTGTTACTGGGATTTTTTCCACGTTAACATTTAGGTAATTTGGCTTTTTATTACCTTGACCAACCTTCATTACAAAAGATTTGGAGTTATTAATGCTCAGGTCTCGGGACTTCATAAAAACAAGGAAGGAATTTAACAATGTTTGAAGACCAATTGCAGTCCTGGATAGCAGGACTGCGTCATCCGCATAAAGCAGAACCAGCAGTCCCTTCCGTCCGACATAGGGGTAATCTGCTCCTGTATTTAAAAGGTGCTCTTCCAAGTCATTTATATATAGGTTGAAGACGAACGGGGCTAAAATGCACCCTTGCTGGACACCCCGATGCACTCCAAAGTCTCTTGTCACTTTTAGATCTTGTGTGTACCGGACATTTGCTCTCGTGTCAGAATGCATATCTGCTAACAAATTAATTAGGTTCTGCTCTACACCCATTTTAGCCATGGCGTCCCAGAGCCTTCCACGGCTTACACAGTCGAAAGCCGACGATAGGTCCATGTACGCCATGTGAATTGTACCTTGGCGGGCCATGGTGTATTTCCCTATGATCAAGTACAGGTTCAAACACTGAGTGACCGTAGAGTGACAGGGCTTGAAACCATATTGAATTGGGGATATTACTTTATTTTCATCTGCCCATGCAGCTAGCCTGTTTAGGATTACTCCCCCCACTACTTTGACCACAGAGTTCATTAAAGATATTGGTCTATAGCAGAGGGGGCTGTTACGGTCTCCTTTCTTAAACACGGGTACAATGGTGGAGACCCCCCACGACTTTGGGCAGCCAGAAACCACAGCCGCGTTGAGTACAGCAGTGAGGACAGGTGCCCATAGCGATATGCGAGATTTGAAGAGGTCCGGAGGGAGGCCATCCGGCCCTGGGGCCTTGTTGCTTGTTAGCCCTTGGATTCCTTTTTCAACCTCATTAATTGAAAAGAGCAGAAGGTTCTCCTTAGGAGCATCAAAACTATATTCTGCTTGCAACTCATTACTTTTAAAAATCGAACTAAAATGGTTAACCCACTCCTCCTCTGGGATGTTTGTACCAAGAACAGAATTACTTGGGTAATCAAACAGGGGTTTATTTATAATTTCCCAAAACTTGGCACTATTTCCCAGAGTTTTGGGATCTAAGAGGGTCTCCCAGACACTTCTCTTTACCTCTTTCTTTCGTGTGGCAAGGGACGTTTTATACCTGGCACGCATGGCCTTAATGTGAGCCGAGTCTCTGGGTTTTATTTTCAAGGCCATCTTGAGATCTCGGCTGGCCTTAGAGCAGGAGTTGTCAAACCATTTCGGGTTACTGCTGTCATTCCCTTTAACTGGCACCATTAACAACGACCCTACTGTTAATGCAACACCCTCAAATGCAGCCAAGATTTGTTGTGATGATGATACTAGTGACACACAAAGAGAAAGTTCGGAACTGCACAAGTTATTAATAGAGGTGTACAAATTTTCACAGTTCATCATTGTCCATTTTAGGCGACGCTTTCCATTTATACACTTTAAAGACCCACAGGCTTCACGTGGCTTTCGCTGTTCGAAAACTCCCCCACCCAATTTAATACAGATAGGATTGTGGTCACTATGAATGTTCATTTGGATGGAGAAGTCCTAGACAATGTTGGCAAGATCAGCGGATAATAGAATGTGGTCTATGTATGACCCATTTGTGTGGCCTTTATACGTGGGGACGGGGTGAAGGGTTTGTTCCGCCACCGTAGTCATGGCTGTGATTAGGTTATTTTCATTCATCAGGGTATTTAGTTGTATTCCACGCCGCGAGTGATCGAAGTGGAAGCCTTTCAGGCTATTACATACCAGTTGGTCGATAACAGTCACTCCTGGATTTCCGCAGGGGTGGGTATTAAAATCACCTGCGATCAGCATTTGACGCGGCAGATTTCCCGCATTATCTCTCAGAAAGTCACACAAGGGCAATATATTACACTCTCCATTCTGATTTACTGCATTATAAAAGTTAATCAGGGTAAGGGTGTTTTTGCCCCTCTTTAGCTCTAAAACTTGGATATTTCTGTTTCTAGAATGACGCTTAGCTATGTGACAGGTAAGTGCCAAATTAACGTAGGTTGCCAGGCCCCCTTTTGCTCATGCACTATTCGATGGTTCTGCAGGAGTGAAAAAGCTTTGATACCCCTCAATATAAACATTTCTTCCCTCCAGCCATGTTTCTTGGAGGCATATCACTGCATGTTGCTTGACAAAAGACAGCCAGGTAATGTCGCAAGCTTTATCAGCCAGCCCTGCAATATTCCAAGAAACTAAGCTTGCACTACAGGGTATTAAAGGGCACAATATTTTGGTGTCTATATCTGTGTTTGCCTTTTCAGCTAGGTTATCATACGATGGCTCTATACTTATGACTACCTGCTCTTCCGTGATGTTATAAGCTTGATCTACATGAGTGGGAACAGGACTATGGGCGTTCAATAAGTTAATAGATCGATTTAGCCGGGCTAATGATGGTGCGACCTCGGGTAGGGATCCCATTTCTTGTTCTGTGAGGTTGTTTAGTTCAGGTTTTTCAACGGAAATAGATCCGTGCAACGCATTTGTGTTAACCTCGTTACCTAGGCCTATATAGTCGGTGTAATCAGACAAAGTTGATGTTCCAGGTAGTCAATCCACCCCTTCCAGGCCTCCCTGTCCGTAAAAGGCGTCAAACCTATTTGAGATAGGGACACTGTACTGGTTGTTGAAATGAGTTGGGTAAGGATACTCATGTTGATATAGGTGATATGGGCCTTCCCGCCTCTCTAAAGTACTCCCCCAGTCGTTAACAGGAGCACCTATACCCCATCTGTTTGTCGTTACATTCCACTCTGGCCTTGTAGAATTAGGGAATGTCTTGGGATATATCATGCTACGCTGTTTTCCACATAAAAAAATTCTAAAGTGAGTGGAACAATAGTACCACTCCTACGTTGAGGGGGGAGTATATTTGACAGGACATTGGGGAGTACAGCCGAGTTTGAAAAGTTTAGTACTATGCAATCTCCTTTGAACTTTTTTGGGAAGTTCCCTATCCAGGGTACCCTTCTAGCCATCTTAACCTCCCCTGCTAACTGTTGTTTCCCCCAGGGAGCCATCTGCATATTACCTGACAGCCAGTGCAAGGCCTTACTTATCAGGGATGTTGAAGATTCTGATTGGCCAGGTGCCAGAGGAGGTACATTTGCCAGTACCAACACCAAAGGTGAGGCTTCTACTATAAATTGTAAGGAATCTTTTTCTAAACCTGGTGTGGTCGTTTCAGTTGGTCTAAGTAGGGGATCTTCTCTTGTCTCTGGCTGATTATGTTCTGTTGCTGATACCGGTCCAGGGGGGATAGTCGGGGCCACATTTTCACCTCCCTCTGTCCCACTCACAATGTGCTCTTTATTTGTGTGGGCTAGATTTGAGACTAGGGTTGTTGTGTTAGCCACCTCCTGTGCTATCTTTTTCTGGGCCCCACCCAATTTCTTTTCTTCAGCAGTGAGTTTATCTATTTTAGCCACCAGCGGTTTAATAATGGCCTTGATCTTACAGTCGATCATATCTGCTATCCTATTGAATAACTCATCGTCCATGATTTGTTTGTCACTATCTTCCCCACACCCCCTACTTTTATCCCTTATTTTCACTGGTGATGCAACCCTTTTTCTCCCTTGTCGTGACCCTCCGCGATTAGACTGGGCTTTTCTACATGTTCTAACTGCCTGAATTACAGGCACGGGGATGGGAGGTTCCTCTGCTATTGCGTCCACCCGTATGGGAGAATTCTCTACTATAACATCAATCTGTGACTCGGGGTCAATTTCGTGATCAGTTTCTGGATCAACCTCTAAAAGTACACTTTGATTAAAAGTTTCGCTATCACAAAGATCAGTGTCAGGGACTTCGCTGCCTACAGCCTGAGATGGTATATCTAACCATGGGGAATTTGGAGGTGGACTCAAGGAATGAAGAATAGGGGATTGGCTTAGTCCTAGTGACTGCCTTCTTTCACTATTAATTTTTGATACCACCTGAACCAAATAATTATCCATAGTATTAGACACAACGGCAGCAATCTTTTTTGGCATACTGTATAATATTAATTGCTACGCAATTTCAATACCATACAATAATAATGTACAATGCGAAAGAGTAAGACTAGATAATGTTCCTCAGTAAGGTAATGATCATACGCAATATGTCTTACTTTAGGGAGGTATCTTAGTGTCGGCACGGGCAGTATGTCGTGCCCAGTCCAGTCACGGTCAGTCTCGGACTGTCTCAGACTGTCCACCCTTTGTCCGGGCTTCGTCCCGAGCTGCGTCCCGCACACGCGTCCCGCTAACGCGCACTGGGGCCGCCTAAAATACAGATCAGAGGCTGAAGGGGAGGAGTCACGGGAAGAGGCGGCAGGTGTGTGGGATGTCAGAACGCGCTGCCTGGTGGGCCTCGCAGTCCCGGTCTCCCGCTGGTTCAAACACGGACGCTACCGAAATCCCAGCAAGGGCAGCTCAGCTCCTTAAAATGTGGCGAGGCAGAAATCCAAAGTCCAAAGTCACAATTACGACTGCGAGCGGCTCCCGCGGAGCGGGGGCCGCGAGTCGTGTTTTAACAGGCCAGGTTACAGTGTCAGCAGAGGGGAGGAGACACGGGAAGAGGCGGCAGGTGTGCGGGATGTCAGAACGCACTGCCTGGTGGGCCTCGCAGTCCCGGTCTAACACGGACGCTACCGAAATCCCAGCAAGGGCAGCTCAGCTCCTTAAAATGCGGCGAGGCAGAAATCCAAAGTCCAAAGTCACAATTACGACTGCGAGCGGCACCCGCGAGTCGTGTTTTAACAGGCTAGGTTACAGTGTCAGCAGAGGGGAGGAGACACGGGAAGAGGCGGCAGGTGTGCGGGACGTCAGAACGCACTGCCTGGTGGGCCTCGCAGTCCCGGTCTCCCACTGGTTCAAACACGGACGCTACCGAAATCCCAGCAAGGGCAGCTCAGCTCCTTAAAATACGGCGAGGCAGAAATCCAAAGTCCAAAGTCACAATTACGACTGCGAGCGGCCCCCGCAGAGCGGGGGCCGCGAGTCGTGTTTTAACAGGCCAGGTTGCAGTGTCAGCAGAGGGGAGGAGGCACGGGAAGAGGCGGCAGGTGTGCGGGATGTCAGAACGCACTGCCTGGTGGGCCTCGCAGTCCCGGTCTCCCGCTGGTTCAAACACGGACGCTACCGAAATCCCAGCAAGGGCAGCTCAGCTCCTTAAAATGTGGCGAGGCAGAAATCCAAAGTCCAAAGTCACAATTACGACTGCGAGCGGCTCCCGCGGAGCGGGGGCCGCGAGTCGTGTTTTAACAGGCCAGGTTACAGTGTCAGCAGAGCGGAGGAGACACAGGAAGAGGCGGCAGGTGTGCGGGATGTCAGAACGCACTGCCTGGTGGGCCTCGCAGTCCCGGTCTCCCGCTGGTTCAAACACGGACGCTACCGAAATCCCAGCAAGGGCAGCTCAGCTCCTTAAAATGCGGCGAGGCAGAAATCCAAAGTCCAAAGTCACAATTACGACTGCGAGCGCCTCCCGCGGAGCGGGGGCCGCGAGTCGTGTTTTAACAGGCCAGGTTACAGTGTCGGCAGAGGGGAGGAGACACGGGAAGAGGCGGCAGGTGTGCGGGATGTCAGAACGCACTGCCTGGTGGGCCTCGCAGTCCCGGTCTCCCGCTGGTTCAAACACGGACGCTACCGAAATCCCAGCAAGGGCAGCTCAGCTCCTTAAAATGCGGCAAGGCAGAAATCCAAAGTCCAAAGTCACAATTACGACTGCTAGCGGCGCCCGCGGGCCGTGAGTCGTGTTTTACCAAGCCAGGTTACAGTGTCAGCAGAGGGGAGGAGACACGGGAAGAGGCGGCAGGTGTGCGGGATGTCAGAACGCACTGCCTGGTGGGCCTCGCAGTCCCGGTCTCCCGCTGGTTCAAACATGGACGCTACCGAAATCCCAGCAAGGGCAGCTCAGCTCCTTAAAATGCGGCGAGGCAGAAATCCAAAGTCCAAAGTCACAATTACGACTGCGAGCGGCACCCAGCGGAACTCCAGCAGGTCACTTTGCACCCCCTACGTACCCATTCGAGGTACTGCAAATAGACTATATCCATATGGAACGCTTTAATAATCTCAAGTACGTCCTGGTGGTGGTTTGTGCCTTTTCCAGATGGATAGAGGCCTACCCCCTAAAGGACAACACTGCCTTGTCCACTGCAAAAATACTTTTGAAAGAATTCTTCCCGAGATTTGGTTTGCCGCGCATTGTCTGGAGTGACAATGGAAGTGAATTTGTAGGTCAAATTATGCAAAAGGTGTGTGTGGGTTTAGGCATTAGACAGAAATTCCAGGCGGCAAACCATCCTCAGTCAGCAGGTCTGGTAGAGTGCTATAATGGCACTCTCAAACTTAAGTTAGCAAAGATTCAGGCCAGCACGGGCCTTTCATGGCCTGATGCCTTGCCTTTGGCACTCCTTTCAACTAGAACGACTGTTCATTCTCGTTTGGGGCTTAGCCCATACAAGATTGTGTTTGGACGCCCAGCTAATGTTTGGGGAGTCCCCAGACCCAAAAAGTACTCAGATATTCCATACCCGCTGTTGGTTGACTATTTGCATGATCTCACCACTAAATTGCATGTTATTCGTGAACAGGTCCAAAACGCTTTACCGGAGGCCTCCTCAGATCCCGGACACTCCATCCAGCCTAGGGACTGGGTGTGTCTGAAGAACTTCCAGAGGAAAAAGAACTTGGAACCTCGCTGGGGGCCGCCGAGACAAGTGTTACTCACAACTCTTACAGCTGTCAAGGTCTTGGGAAAGAAAAATTGGATCCACGGCGTGCATTGCAAAAGGGTACCATTGCCTTTACCTTATGACCAGTGGGTCCGAGAAGGTATCGGTGATAGTGAGTGCGAGAAGGTACCCAGCTTCGTACCGTTCAGTAGTGCACGCCTGGATTGGACTAGCTCAGAGAAGGAGGACGATGACGTCTTACAGGAAGCTGTACCTGTGCATCTGAGACTTAACACTACAGATCCCGACCATTTATTCAAGGACCAAACAACGCCTGGAAAGAGACGATACAATCTGAGAAAGAGATTGCCTAAAGACAATTAATTTTGGTTTCCTTTAATTCTGTTTAAAAAGAAACGTTCTTTTTTTTCCTTTATCCATCAAGTTGCAGGGTCACGGTAGGAGTCTTGAGCTGTGACCTGAATAGTGACTAGGTCAACAGGACTTGCAGTGTCATAGGACGGCTAACAATCACAGCCAAGTGATCAAGGAAGATTATCGTGAGCAACGCTTTTAGAGTAATGGATAGTACAGGGAAAGGAAGTGATATTAAAATGATGAAGAGAGCTCATTATAAGAAATTATTATTCGGTCGTTGTGGCGTAGCACTATGTGTTTTGGTATGTTTATATAGTTTATTAGCATGCATAGGATGGCTTATTCATGTCCTGCAGTTGGTACCTGTTCCCGCTTCTGCCCCTCTAAATCCCTCTACTACTGTTTCTCCGCATAAATTTTACTCACTCCCAGACCACGAGCAAATGAGAAGAATGGAATATCTTAATAATTTGTTCATTCAACTGTTACACCAGCATCAATTGATAGTAAATGTTACTGATTGTTGGGTCTGTGGTCTCATACCACATAATACACAAAGAGGGATGCCGTATCTAGTCCTCCCCTTTTCATACGAAGGTTCTGCTTGGGCCTATCTGGCTATGTTTTCCAATGCATACCAGAACTTACTTCGATATCCTTCTGGTGGATCCTATAATGGTGGAGTGGATTTCAGTCACAGTTCTTTGATAAAGGGTATTGTAACGATGGCAAAGATTGCTGACATTATCAAGATTCCCAAAGACGAGAAGAGAGCATACGATGGGTGGAATATAACTCGTTATACTCTCAGCCTCACCGACAAGCTTAAGCAACAGAGTTCTACACCAATTTGGGTACTACCCCAAAGAGGTTGTTTGTGCTTGCAAATAAATGGCCTGAATACCAAAACGAAGCAAGAGAGGAGCAATTGCTCCCATACTTATGTCTATACTCCTTCTACCCCCGCACCATTGGTGGCACCGCAAGGTACATATTTTATCTGTCATGACAAAGCTTATACATGGCTTCCCCCATACTTCTCGGGGACGTGTTATATAGCTCTCCTCCTCCCTCCTACATACACTGCTCCTGCTGATTATCACAGAAAGAGAGTTCGTAGAGGAGTTATAGATTCGGAAGATACAGCAGGGCAAGAAGGAGGGGATTTCCTGAAAGGGTTTCTTCCCTTTTGGGGTCCGATGGCCAATAGCAAGAATATCAGACAGTTGGTCCGCGTGGTTGATGCTACCATCAATGTGACTTCTGGAGCATTAAAGAATTTGACTGCTGAGCTTCAGGCAGATCGACTTATGACTTTACAGAATAGAATGGTTTTAGACATAGTCCTTGCAGATAAAGGAGGAGTCTGTAAACTGACTGGATCCAGTTGTTGCATTTATATTCCTGACAATGCCCCTACAGTATACCAAGCCATCTCTAAGCTACATTTCATCTCTGAGTCTATTCACCAAGATACTGGATATTGGTCTGTGATGGGATGGTTTTGGGGACTACTTTCCACTTGGGGATGGAAAGTGCTAACTTTCCTTAGAATGATTTTAGCACTCGTCTTTTCTTGTTGTCTTTGTCTACAGTGTGGTCCAGCCATCTGTGGGCTTTGTGCCACGATCTGTGTCTCCAAACCAGTAGCACAGCAGACAGAACACATTAATATGATGGTGCAACAACATCTCAATGCCCTCATGACCATTGATATTGACTTAGACTAACATAGGTTCCTTTGTGCATTGCCTGAGTATGGCAAAAGGAGGGTCTGAGGTTACGTAGTTTTCGGCCCCGCTTCGCTACAGCCGCCATTTTGTGTTTAGTCGCCATTTTATGTTGCCTCACTCAGGCAGCACGGCTAACACGGTAAAATGGTCTTTCTGCCTTTTTCAGCTGCTCCATGTTTTTCCCGTTAAAGAACAACCTTTGTCCTTGTGTGCGATATTGATGTCAGGGTCTGGCCGAGTTCGCAAAGCTGTGTCTAGACTGATTAATCCATGTCTTACTCCGCTGTTTGGGTCCCACAATTCTTCTCTACCTTATCTTATTTAACTGGCCTTCACTATTCTCTTCGTGTGTTCTCTTGTTACATATCCCTTCTTTTGAAGCATTCTACACATGTTTTGCCACCTGCAAATTGAATTACGGGCACTATTGTTGATTAACCTGAGGGGAGGAGAGCACACGGGGTCTGAAAGGAGGGTGTGTTTTAGACATTCGATAGCTTGTTTTCGAACTATTCCTATTTGTCAGTTTTGTGTATATTGGGCGTTGTCATTGTAAACTTGTGTTGTATAATAGACTGTGCGCCACGGATTGAAGTGGCAGTCTCTTGAGAACCTACCTGTGTGGTACTTCTTAGATAACTGTGCTTAGCTGCAGCTAATAAAACTACTTTTCTACGCCTAACAGAGTGTCTCGTGTCTCTGTCGGTCGAGGCAGGTGAACTCGGAGATCTTAGGCGTGCCCTGCGCCGCCTGGCCCATAAGGTCAGGTTCTCCAGGATGATCTTATGCGGAGCGAAAGAAAAGGACATGCCAGGCTATACTTAATTTAGCATGACACAATGCACTAGTGGACATTTGGGCCCAGGGTAATCCGGTAGGTTCGGGCAGCACGTATTACTCGGCCCCCCATAAGATCATGGTTAGGCTGGACTATTTTTTAATCTCCAGTTGTTTGGTAGGTAGTAACCAGCTGGAAACGCTGCCAAGAATCTTGTCAGATCACAACCCGTTAGTTTTAACACTGTCACTGGGAGATGGTAGGAGGAAGGAGACATCTTGGACATTTGAGAGGGCTCTCCTAAAGGACGAGGAATATATCAAGCACATGCACGGGTGGATAGCTTCTTTTTGGGAGATTAATAGGGGATCGACCCCCCCGGGCATAGTTTGGGATGCATTCAAGGCTGGAATTAGGGGGGAAACCTTGAGCTACACGCTTTATAGAAACAGACAGGAGCGGAACAGGATTGAAAAAACGATTAAAGAACTGGTAGCTCTAGAAGAACTTCTGGTAAGGGCCATAGCAAGGAAAGAGTCCTTGGTCGACATTCTATTAAAAATCGAAATAAAAAAGCAGAGGCAAGCCAAAGCATAATTAGGAAAGCGGCCAGTAACTATCTATCTAAGAAAGAGAAATGCTATGAATATAGCGAGCGGATTGGTCACCTTTTGGCAATCCGTACGAGGCAGAATCTGGCAGCGGGAGAAATAAAGGAAATTGCAGACGGCATGGGGGAGTGGTGAATAAGACAAAAGATGTAAGGGAGGTCTTCAGAGGGTTCTATGCAACATTATATGACCAGACTCCCTTTACCTTAGAGACAGAGACTATGGAATACCTTGAGGGAACACCACACTCAGTACTAGAAGAAGAGGGGAAAGAGGAGTTAGACCTTCCCTTTACTTTACAGGAACTAGGGATGGCTGTGAATAAACTCCCCTCTGGGAAAGCTACAAGCCCGGACCAAATTCCGGCAGATTTCTATAAAACTTTTTGGGGCACGCTGGGCAAAGATCTTCACGAGACCCTAAGACAGGCACAACTATGGCTTTCTGTTCCTCATTCATGGGCGGGGCAGACATAATAGTTATATTAAAGAAAGATAAACCTCCCCTGGAACCAGGGTTCTACAGGCCAATCACGCTAATGAATGCGGACGCATACATTTTCTTTAAAGCATTGGCACAAAGATTAGGGAGGGTCATTGAGAGCCTGGGTAGCAGTACACAACATGGGATTATCCCAGGGAAAGGGACTACGCAGCACACGAGGCAAATGATAACCTTGCTGGACGTAGCGAAGGTTTCAGGAGATCCTGTAGCGGCTGTATTCTTGGATGCGGAAAAGGCCTTTGACAGGGTCTTCTGGAACTATCTTTGGAAGGTCATGGAATGGTTTGGAATCGCTAGGGGCTTCATTAGAGCAATCCAGGCCCTATATATAGAGCCCACAGCAAGGTTCAAAATTAATAAAGGCTACACAGATACAGTACAGATAGAACGGGGGACAAGGCAGGGGTGCCCCTCCCCACCTTTGTTGTTCGCGCAGTACTTGGACCCATTACTACGAAGGTTAGCGGGTAATAATAACATCCTCCCAGTCAAGTTGCACAGTAGCGAATACAAAGTTTTTGCCTACGCGGACGACGTGGCTATCATTACTCCGGATCCAGGTAGAGCCATTGGGGAAATTGAGCGGGTGGCAAAGGACTTCGGGGCAATCTCGGGGTACTCGATCAACAAAGGGAAGACTCAGATTGTACAAAATAACTTTACAGCATACCAGGATGTGATGGTGGTTCCAGTGGCAGTGTATCTGGGGATAAGGGTAACTTCAGATCTGGATAGTCTGGTAGAGGTAAATATGGAGCCATTAATAACAAAAGTTAAGAAGAACACGGAAAGGATACATAATCTATAATCTACATTTAACTCTTGTGGGGCGCATAAACGTCATCAAAATGATTACCTTGCCCAAGTTTTTATATATTTTCAGAGCCATCCCGTTATTCCTTGAGCACGCTTGGTTCAACAAACTAGAACTGATATTGAATAGGCTCATTTGGGCGCAAGGGAAGACGAGGAGAACGTATCGGCACATCACTCTCCCCAGAGATAAAGGCGGTTGGGGGGCCCCAGACTTTAGGCTCTATTATTGGGCGGCAGCTCTACAATACTTCCAGGGATTGATAGGGGGCGGAGGCAATGGGCATGAGTACTCGGGCGATAGACCTTTATCCAAAAATGTATATAGGGCACTGCTGGGTGGGGATGCAGAGAATTGTCTTTTACTTGTGGAAAACAAGGGTACCCTGTAAGACTGATAGTGATAACCCCTAGGTCAGGGAAAAAGTACTGTGTAGGTATCAACCCAGGCGGTCATGAACAACACTTGCCCACATGAATAGTGTTTAAGACACGAGAACCCACTTCCGTAGTCAAGACAGATTATTTATTATAAAAATTCATACACAAACTAAACAACAATAATTTTATATATAAAACAAGGCATGTAGAAACATACAATGAATATAAGCAATGAAGTAAAAAACAAACACAATTTTTATACAATATTCATAAATTTCATAAAAACATAATAATAATAATTCCTGAGTCAAATATTAATAAATGTGTTGTCGACGCGCATTTCGGCGACCAGTGCCTTCTTCAAGACAGACAAAATTTCAGGTACCTAAGTATAAAAACATAATTACTGATCAAAAGAATACATTCATTGATTTAACTAAGAAAGAGAACAATTTATATTTATCAATAGACACCACAATCTATACTGACACCATAATATAGCATCTTACAGTAACTTTAAAGAACCAATATGACGGAAGTGGGTTAAAAGTATATGTGCCCCAAAATAATGAGCACGTTTTTTGCCCTCAAAATGAGGGGTGAATAATTAAAACGGACTTCGGTGCTCATTTGAAAAGGAATAATGTTAGGGTTCCAAATGCCAAAAGGAACATGGATAAAGACAACCATATAATAGTGGTCAAATCAAAAAAGGATACAAATGGTCATATTTAAAAATAAGAAGAGTGTAGGGAAAGTGCTGCATCATTCTACACTTGTCTCTCAAAGTCTTCTAACTGAATTTATTAAAAAGCACATATATTCTGCTGGTACAGTTTTGTATTAATAATCAGGACTGAATCAGACTGGATTTGTCAGCTATTCTCTACACTATGTTTGTCTAAGGACCCATTGCTGACTTTGATTAATATTAAATAGTTACAAATGCACTTACTTGCAAAGGGATGCATATATGTACAGTCTTTTTTTGTGTTTAGAAGAATGGCACGACTTGTCACATTAGGTTTAAAAACTCTGTAAAATGAAAAACCACTATTAGAATGGGATGACATACAATATTCCTGTGAAGTACACAACGTTAACACAACGTGTTAGATACAGCTCGAAAATGCCTCTAAATACCTATGGTCACATAAGTAAGCATGTGACTTGCCTAATCGCATTTTAGATGAAAGACCAACTGAACTTACGCGACGCAATACAATGATGTGCGTAAATGAATCAATGACGGTGCGTCAAGGGTGCAAGCAGGATTTTCCTTGCGGGTAAATAGGTTTCTGGGAATGAAAAAATAAGAATAAATGATACTAAACAAGGAATAACGAGATCGTGCTGGAATGCTTAAATTGCAATTTCAATTCTGTTAAGTCACCTACCATAAAAAAGATGTTCGTGTATAAGGCTACATATGCGAAGGATATCCGCTGAGTGAGAACGGATATTTTAGATCCACTTCTATATGTTAAAACGACTACTGTTGATTAAGAGAAAAAACGATCTAAATAAGGAGGCTAATAACAACCAAAAGATCACACTTGAAGGTCGTAAAGAGTGGAGTAACTCAGTTAGACGCAACATACCTCCAAATATAAGTATTGCTTTGTTAAGGATGTTTAGCGATTGATTCGCACATTCCTGGCAGACGAAGATAAACGCGCCAGAGCTGAAATGTAAAACGACAAGATAAGCGATAAGAGAAACTAGATTAAAAGGCGTGTCACATAACATAACACAAGAATGGCACCTCATAACGACCGACGGGGCAAGGCACATACCTGTCGGAAAACCGCGGATCAACGTGTGGAGGCTTGCTAGGTTGATAAACGTATCCCGGTCACAATCGGCGCCGGAGTTTGTTGCAAACAACCGCGGAGGACTAGACCCGCCTTTTAAATCAGCATCAGTCGGTCAATAAATGTCACGTGTTTCCGGTTAAGAAATAATAGAGCAAGGGAAAGGACTGAATCTGTGCTGCTAATGCATGCAGGTATGAAGGTGAATTTTATTTTGGTTGTCCTTTCACCTCCTAGTAACGGAAAACGTGTATTGAAGTTAACCTATCAAAAGTACCGGTTCGCAGCATTGGAGGTGCGGCAGTTTGCTTTTTTTTATCACTGTACGCTCTCTGGTTTGTTAAACATGTCTTTATTCCTGCAATTAGCTGTATTAAAGACAAACTACTCGAAATGTGCCTTTATTTTTTTCTCTTAATCAACAGTAGTCGTTTTAACATATAGAAGTGGATCTAAAATATCCGTTCTCATTCAGCGGATATCCTTCGCATATGTAGCCTTATACACGAACATCTTTTTTATGGTAGGTGACTTAACAGAATTGAAATTGCAATTTAAGCGTTCCAGCACGATCCCGTTATTCCTTGTTTAGTATCATTTATTCTTATTTTTTCATTCCCAGAAACCTATTTATTTACCCGCAAGGAAAATCCTGCTCGCACCCTTGACGCACCGTCATTGATTCATTTACGCACATCATTGTATTGCGTCGCGTAAGTTCCGTTGGTCTTTCATCTAAAATGCGATTAGGCAAGTCACGTGCTTACTTATGTGACCATAGGTATTTAGAGGCATTTTTTAGCTGTATCTAACACGTTGTGTTAACGTTGTGTACTTCACAGGAATATTGTATGTCATCCCATTCTAATAGCGGTTTTTCATTTTACAGAGTTTTTAAACCTAATGTGACAAGTCGTGCCATTCTTCTAAACACAAAAAAAGACTGTACATATATGCATCCCTTTGCAAGTAAGTGCATTTGTAACTATTTAATATTAATCAAAGTCAGCAATGGGTCCTTAGACAAACATAGTGTAGAGAATAGCTGACATTTTCAGTCTGATTCAGTCCTGATTATTAATACAAAACTGTACCTGCAGAATATATGTGCTTTTTAATAAATTCAGTTAGAAGACTTTGAGAGACAAGTGTAGGATGATGCAGCACTTTCCCTACACTCTTCTTATTTTTAAATATGACCATTTGTATCCTTTTTTGATTTGACCACTATTATATGGTTGTCTTTATCCATGTTCCTTTTAGCATCTGGAACCCTAACATTATTCCTTTTCAAATGAGCACCGAAGTCCGTTTTAATTATTCACCCCTCATTTTGAGGGCAAAAAACGTGCTCATTATTTTGGGGCACATATACTTTTAACCCACTTCCGTCATATTGGTTCTTTAAAGTTACTGTAAGATGCTATATTATGGTGTCAGTATAGATTGTGGTGTCTACTGATAAATATAAATTGTTCTCTTTCTTAGTTAAATCAATGAATGTATTCTTTTGATCAGTAATTATGTTTTTATACTTAGGTACCTGAAATTTTGTCTGTCTTGAAGAAGGCGCTGGTCGCCGAAACGCGCGTCGACAACACATTTATTAATATTTGACTCAGGAATTATTATTATTATGTTTTTATGAAATTTATGATTATTGTATAAAAATTGTGTTTATGTTTTTTACTTCATTGCTTATATTCATTGTATGTTTCTACATGCCTTGTTTTATATATAAAATTATTGTTGTTTAGTTTGTGTATGAATTTTTATAATAAATAATCTGTCTTGACTACGGAAGTAGGTTCTCGTGTCTTAAACACTATTCATGTGGGCAAGTGTTGTTCATGACCGCCTGGGTTGATAACTACACAGAGAATTGTCTTTTAAACACAATTGAATTCAGTTACTTTAAGCACACAAGGTTCAAGACCCTAAAAGCAGCATACAATATTTGGAGGGCATTCACCAAAAAACTAGGGCTGGGTAGATATAATAGGTATACCCGATTGTTTACGAATGCCTCATTACCGGGGGATATATTCAGGGATGCTGTTATGACAGAATGGGAGAATAAAGGCATTAAGAAAGTAGGGGATCTGTGTGATCAGGGGTGCATGCTTCAGTTCCAAGAGCTACAAACTAAATTCATCCTAAGTAGTAGGAGCTTTTTTAAGTATCTACAGGTGAGAAGTTTCTTCGCCAATAAACAGGGGGGGGGGGCACTAGGATTTGGCCAATGCCGAATATTGGATTATGTAGAGAGCAGCGGGAACTGTTCAATTCGACAGTTATACGCTGAACTGTATGCACTTAAAATTGACGATAGGGAGAAGTACGCAACGAAGTGGGCAGAGAAACTAGGCTCACCTCATGAGGGATTCCAGAACTCCCTGGATATGGGATGCACTTTATTATGTTCAGCGGCTCCGCAAGCACAACATTATAAGACTTTGTACTCCCTGTACTACACTCCTGCCAGAATAGCACAGTGGGGTGGCACCACAGGCACAACCTGCCCGCGGTGTGACTCAACTGATGCGGATATAATTCACATATTCGCAGGATGCCCACAACTGTACTCCCTTATTACTGCAATTGAGAAGTTTATGGATGTCTCGTTAGGGGATAGGGTAGCACTGTCGCCAGAACTAATAATCCTTGGGGTGTCGGGAGGAGTTGAGGGGCACGCTACAGAGTTCTTGTTTATGGCCATGGCAGTATATCGCATCTGCATAGCAAAGGCCTGGCTAGACAAAGTTCCTCCAACTTTTCAAACCTGGATCGCCAGGCTGCTGTCTACATATAATCTAGAGAAAGCAATATATGACAGGAAAGGTCGCAGAGCCAGAGCTTTGGGATGCAAAATTTGGAGCCCATAGCACATTGGAAAAGTGGGATGAACGCTGGCACTTAGTCAGGACCCCCTCCTGGATACACACTTTAGTAGGGCTTTTGGGTAATTCTTTTGGGCTTTATATTGTTTCCGGCTTTCTAATTCTGCTATCTAATTTCTTGCTACTGTTTAGCGTCAAGGGTCTCCCAGGTAGTAGAGGGATCTTAGGAACTGGAAATTGTAATTGTAACTATAACTAAAAAATGACAACTTGTTTTCTAAGGATGCACTTTCTTGTTTCTTTTTTTGCTCCTCCGATGCTTTGACTCCAGTTTTTTTCTCCCGTTTTTTTTTCTTTCTCTTTTTTTCTCTGTATTCTCTTCCCTTTTTCTTTCTTTCTTTTTGCTTCCTTTTTCTTTTTCTAGGTTGTTTCTTTAATTGTTTGGAAAGTGTTGAAATATGCCTGGATTAAGGGTGCTGTAACACTGTCTTGGAATTTATATGTGTAAAAAAACCTTTTAAATAAAATTTAAAACAAAAAACCTGACTAACCTATCCACCACTTAAAATGTACTCGCATGTTTCACTATACTAATTCAACACTAATCCTCTACGGGTCCCGGAGTAGCATGCTACTCGCCGAAAAAGCGTTTCGACGCCTCGTCAGGGGTAGTAAGTTCCAGGCGCGCAACACCCATTGAACTCGCCGGGCTTCAGCCCCCCCCCTCGTGTGTGGCAGCCCGGGATGAGACAGATCGCGGGCACACACAGAGCCGCACCCGAACGTTTCACAGGTCTTTAAAAGACCATTCGAATGTTAATTAGGCCTTGCAGTTGTTTTACCCCTTCTCAGAGCCCCTGCAGCTTCACTCTGCCTACTGATTAAAGGTTCAGCCCCCCCCCCCGAATTTTTTTCTTAGCCCCCCCTGAAATTTGGGTCTAGTTGCGCCTCTGGTAAGCGCTATATAAATGCAATTACAATACAATACATGCAGGCAGAGGATGAATGCACAGCCCGTGTCCCTGGGCGTTCCGGCGTGTCCTCACTTCCTGCTCTCAAACCTCTCTGGCTGAGGAGAACCAGCCGAACCAGAGATTGAGTGCGTGGGGGAAAAGAGGGGGGCGGTCATTGAACAGACTCCTGCCGGGGGTCGTGTGCCACCAGCCGCTCCCATGACAGACAGCAGCTCTGCCTTGTGATGGAAGAGGGGACGAGGCCTTGTACAGGCCCTGGCTCGTGAAGTGCAGCTCTGAGGGGAGGGCGGAAGACTCCCCTGCACCGATTTAAGAGAGATAACGCAGTCTTATTTATTCAACATTTACGGATCTGCTGTCAGAGTTGCACGACTGTCAGCACCAGCCATGAGGTAACACTGACGTATATGCAATCAGTGGCTTATGGCCAGAACTGCCGATTCGAGACTGGGGAACCAGGTTCAAGTCCCTGAGTCAGCTCAGCACCCTGTGATTCTGGGCAAATCATTTATTCTCCCCGAGCCTACAAAAATAGCCTGACCTTGTCTACTGTAATCTGGTGTTCATGCAAAGCGCTGCAATAGCCTTGGGCAAAGTTCTAGCTACGCAATACTGCAAAATAAAAAATAAAAATGTGTAACAGCTTGTATTTTCAGGGGTGCTATGGAGTAATAAAGTTACCGTTATCTGTTGCCATACATTCCCGTATATGTTTTAAATTGTCTGGTACTGAGTACTAGCATTTTTCTATTTTGAGAGGGAGAGTACCGGCACTTTTCAATGGTGACTTAATGCTTTTAATTGGAGAGTACCGGCACTTCTCAGAAATCAGCAGGTACTCTGGTACAGAGTACCTGCACTTCTATTTATCCATTTCGAGCACTGCGTAAAAGCATCGGTTTTACGCGTATACAAAGTACAGTTTCTTCCCTGACACACTCTGTTTGCTGTTGGCTTCTGTGGTGCTTTGTTGTTGAATTTGCGCACCCTCCTCTCCCTGATAGAACAGTGCCTCTGCAGCCTGGAGTGGTGACATTTCCTTCTGTTTGTAATTACTGCAGCTTGCGTTTTTTGCTGTAACGCAGCCGTGGCATCGGGAGGCAGTCAGTCCAACACCCTGGTGGCTGGGATCTGTTGCTAGGCAACCGCTTGTCGGTGTAAAATAAAACCTGCTCGGTGACTCTGGAAGATGCTATCTGCACGAGATGATCCCGCGCGGATCCAGCAGCAGCTACAGGAGATCCGACAGCGAGGTTACACGTTTCCCTTCAGCAATCTCTTCACATATGGGAACGTGCTGCTGCAAACTCTGCTCCTTTCTCGTATTTCCTGATCACGAAAATGAAATAATTACAGTCAATTCGATCTGGTTTGATTTTATCCTGGTGTTCGGCCAGTTTTCTTTGCATGGCCGTGAGGTGTGTGCTTTTCATTAATATTTCACATTTCGATGCGATTGGAAATCTCAAACTGCTCCCTTGTTTCTAGCACAGCGGGACTGTTGCTTGGAAATATGTTCTCCTGAGCTGTTTACCCACGTAAAAGAAAACAAACAAATGCACAGCAAAGCGAGATGCGTGCATGTTCAGGATATGTGCGCGCAGAGTCAGCAAACATGCTCTCTGCCGCCTCCAACTTTATTTCTCCGAGTCCCCAGTGGAGGATGGATTGCATGGACGCTCTGTTCATTGTGCCACTGCGCGCGACTGCTAAAATACCTGATTATTTTTAGAGGTGTATTTCAGAGTAACTGCGCAAATTTAATGGGAACTGTCTCTAAAAATAGCCAGGTCGCTGTTTGAAACGAGGGATGCGCAATCCTTTTAGTTGATATTGCTGACTAAAAGAATAATGCTAACTTGGAAGCAAAGCCGCCTCGTGGGGCTTGAAAATATTTGTGTGAGACTTTTGGAAACCCGGTTGATGGGCAGCACGTTAACATTTGAATGTGTCGTGTAAATAAATAGACTTTCACCAACATAAGCTGTAAAATAGGCTGGACAGTTTGTCAAATCAGATTGGCCCTCGAGTTTGGTGTAGGGTGGGCGGGTGGCATTCCAGGCCTCTCATTGGCACTCTGTAAAAACTACATTCCACGTGACCTTGATGTTTTCAATACATTTCGTCGAATTGTTTATTGGTTTGGGGAAACAGGTTTTGCGCGGGGTACGTTACTCGTATTTGGGCTGTGTTTAGCCTGGAAATATGGTTCCTTTTTTTGTTTATTTAATTATCACCCCCTGTGATGTACGGGTCACTTGCGCAACGAGAGAGCGTTTAGAATCCGTTAGGAGCAGGCCTAGGCGCTGGCTTGTTTGACCCGCTCTATGGTGGCATGAGTGAATATGTGTCCTTAAGTGTATACTGCCTGTTGCAAACCCTACTTGTATAATATTCAGAGTTTTCGTTTTTAAAAAAAATATTTGACCCCGAGGGAGTTATGAAAAATGACACTAGATTTGCAGTAGTGTGTAGGAAATGTGTCTTCTTTTTAGGTCCGTTGATAGCCGCCACTTTTCGATTTAACTAAAGCTATACTCATAGAAGCTTGTTCAGCCAGCCCTCTTCATTCATTGGTCTGCTGTTGTGTAATCCACATTTGCTTTCCTCACGCTACAGCACGGGTCAAAGGGTCAGCACACTTTAGGCATTGGCTAACTGCACTGTGAGAGACTGCACCAATGCCAGACTGTCTGGCTTTACCATTGCTAGTTACTAGTGCTTCTGCCAAACAATAATATTGTTTGTGGTCGGTTGCTTGTGATTTGTGTCTTATTCGTCCTCCCTTCTGCTGCAGTGAGAAAACACACAGTACCCACCCAGCTGCTCGTTCTTTTACAGCACAGGCGGCAGCCTCAGGCCCACTTGCCCCTCCCTACCCTAAAGTATCCAGTAAACACTACATGGCAGGCTCCATATGTCAACGGCAGTATTTCTTCTCTTTCCTTCCTCTTCGGTGATTTTAACATTTGGTGACGTGACCAGTATTCTGTGCCAAAATCACCTACACTTCAATAATGTGTTTTCGATTGTTATAAGTGAGCTCAATACCAGCATTTTAGAATTAAAAGACCATTTTTTCCAAGCAAAAGCCTGCACGAGGAGTCTTGAGGCCAAGAAATTTGTGAACACTCGATACACAAATATCAAATTAAGGAACTTGTGGTAACATTATATTATCAAATACACCAATGCGGTTATACAAAGTGGCTAAAAATAAACCACAATTATGCCATTCAATTTACTACACGCAGGCCATCTCCGAAAAACAGTTTCGGTTTTATGTAAATAATGCCGTTAAGATATGAAAGCAACGCACTACAAATCCTGAATGAAACCGGAGTTTTCCGATTTTAAATTGTTCATTGCATTGTGTTGAAGTTATTAGGGATTTTTTAAAGTCACTGTTCACTGCCAAGCACAATAACGTTTTTCTGTATGCTTCAGTTTTTCAAAACACAGTTTTGTTATATATATATATATATATATATATAGCCACAGCTTTCTTCTTCCCACGTTAAGTAGAGTAAAGACCACGGCACAGCAACAGATGAGTTTCAGCGTTTATTTACACACCAGTGCAAAGAATAACGTGCATCAAATGGACGGTCTACGCGTTTCGGCTCCTGCCTTCCACTGGACCATAGAGTCCCTGGGTCTAGACCTTACTTATATAGTGCATTTCGTGTAAGTACCCTCTACCATTTCCATGGTCATCTAGACCAACCCAACCCAGCAAAGTTTATATACATGGCCAGTACATGTTAAAAGGTATATACATAAATAAGAATAATCGATGTAAAGTACATTAGTCAATTTCCATGACCATACACAATAAAGTATTATAGGGTTTCATGGTCTATTTTACATATCAATGCGCAGATTAATGTAAAGGTATGTACATAAATATGTATAATCAACGTAAAGTACCTTAAGCAAAATTCTATGACAATACATTCAAAATAAAGTATTATCAAGTCTCATAGTCTATACATAATTATGTTCAATCATTGTAAAGTACCAAAAAGTAAAGTTCTGTGACCATACACTCAGAGTGAAGTACTATCAGGTTTCATGGTCTCTTATTCCACTTCAAAATGCGCAATTGGAATGTGCAATACCCCTATATGGAACCGAAGATTCTTTATATAATTTTAAAGTATGTACAAAGGATCATTATCTACATTTCCAATCACCCCCTATATATATATATATATATATATATATATATGTGTATTCTGTGTTAATACACGTCAAGGCAAAACGAAACCATCCAACTTGTGGAGGAAAAAATAAGTGAACCAAAAGGACAAACGGCCACACATTTAAAATACATTTGTGTTCACCTGCATTGCTTTCGTATTAACACCCGAAGCAAAGCTTTTTTCTAAGGAAAGGATTAAGTTCGCCTGTGGGTGAATTGGTACAAGGTCTTCCGCCCTCAAGAAGGCTCCTTTCACAAGCAGATGTGTTGCTGCTTATTGAAGGACACGCTTCCAAACAGCATTTTCATTTTTGGACATCTACCCACCTGAAATGGCGGAAGTTCCAGTCACGCCCGGATTTGGGTAATTCGTTTGTATTGGCGCCGGCTGTGTGCTAGTCTAGGATTACCAGAGGACTCTATGTATTGGATCCGCAACACTTGGTTTCCAGTCCTCAGTTTCTGTTTAACCCATCTGTGCATTCTGGGAGATGCAGTCTTTGATCAGTATATTTAAACCAATTGGACTGATACACCTGGACTCCATGAATTGTGAAATAAAATTCCAGGACTGACCGAGTTGTATATCCCAGTGGCCCGGGTCAGCAGGGACCATTAACAGGAGAGCTTGAAATTTAAGAAGAATTGTCCGTGTTTTCCCTCGGTGCTATCCAAGGTCCAAATTTCCATATGCTGCAACTGCATATAGTGGAAACCATTAGTAAATGTCCCAATGTCATTTGTGCTTATAACTTGATTTGGAAAATAATTATGTAATATTCCGCCGCAGACCTCGGGTCTTCCGAGGTTAAGGACATTTGTCTCCACCAGGGCATTAGTAGCTTCCAAGGGGGCGCCCGTAAAAGGCAGGTAGTATGCGCATGCGCAGCGGGAGGAGTCCACTGAATGTTGAAGCTCAATTCGTCGCCTGCTAAAACAAGTTTAGTGAATTGATTCATCGTTTTCCTGCGCCTGAGTGTCCTGATTAGAATGCACATGGAATACAAACACGTATTAATAGCTATTTGGTGTCGGCTGACAGCTTGCTGGCGTTAACAGAGGGCACAGGGGCTGTTACCGAGGGCACCAGCGGCTGATTTGATGCGTATTGCTAAAAGGGTTCTTCTGGCACACAGGAAGCTCGGACCCCACCGGGGTGATGCTGACAGGGCACTGAGTGCTCGGGCTTCGCTTTGAGGATGGCATGTTGGGTAAGGTTGATAGTCTGGTACTGTTGCTGAGATGTTTGGGAAAGACAGGATTTCTTTTTTACTTAATGTATGCCAGATGTTGGGGTGACGGGTCCACTCGTTTGCCTAACAAAGTACTTGAAGGTTGACATTAGCCTTACAATGGACAGTGTGGGTTGACATAGTCTGTGGGTCCCAGGAGTGCCCTTCCAAAGGCAATGTTGATTTGTCTAAAAAGATAACCGTGAGATGGCTGTGGGTTGCCATGACACTTGGACATGCGCAGTTGTGGGGCTGACAGGGTACTTCTGGCAGGGAGCGGGGGTCACTTGGTGGCGGGACTGATAGGATGTGGGGACGGACAGGTACGCATCTAACAGGGAATTGTTGGTCCAACATAATGTTTGGTGTTGACAAGGTGTTGTGGCTGATAAGGTGCGCAAGAGCTTAGCGGGCGAGGCTGCTCATGTGGCCCCGTAGCTGAGAGGCCTGGCACGTGCCGGGCTATGGTTATTTCCCTGACATGCTGCTTGAGCCTCATAGGATGCGTGGAGGCCCAGGGTGCACTGTGGCTGACTGGAATTGCTGTTCAAATGATAATAGGGTGACAGGGTGTGGGAACTGGCAGGGCCGGGGATAACAGGGTGCTGTGGCTGGCAGGGTTGCCTGGGCATAGCAGGCTGCATGAGGCTTACAGGGTCCCGGGGATCAGTGAGTGCTGATGATCGCTTGGTGATGAGAGAGGTGGCAAGGGGGAACTGATGCGCGGTGGGTGGCTGATAGGGTGCATAGAGGTTGACAATGGTGCTGTGGCCAAACTATACATGGTGGCTGACGTGATTAGAGACTGACGTGGTGCTGTGGCTGAAAGGGTGCTTGGAGGCTGCCAGGGTGTGGGAGTGAAAGGTGCAGGGATGACAATATGTTTGGAGGCTGACAAAATGATCGGAAGCTGACAGTGAGCTGTTACTGACAAGTGCTGTGTGTGCAGGTGCTGGTCAGCCATGGTGCTATGCTAACAGGGTGCTGTTGGTGACTTGGTGCGGTGCAGTCAAGGTGCTATGCTGACAGGGTGCTGTTACTAGCAGGTGCTGACTGTGGCTGACAGGGGTTTTGTGGAGGCAAGTGTGGGTGACGGGCTGAGGGGCAGCCATTATGCTATGCTGACAGTTTCTGTGGGTGACTGTGCTCTAAGACTGGCTGCTTGCTTGGAAGCTGACAATCGGGGCACTGGCAGGGCGCTGTGGCTGACGGGGTGTTGTGGGCGCAGGTGCAGGTCAGTCGTTGTGCTATGCTGATTGAGTGCTATGCTTGGATGGTGCTGTTGTTAAAGGGTTTTGGGTGCAGGTGTGAAGCAGTCAGTGTGCTCTGCACTCTGGGTACTGTGGGTGAGGAGTACGGGGCAGCCATGCTGCTATGCTGACAGGGCGCTGTGGCCGGCGGGGTGTTGTGGCTGCAAGCGCGGGGAATCATTTGCGCTATGCTGACTGGGTGCTCTGCTTGCAGGGTCTGTGACGACTGACGGAGTGTTGTGGGCGCAGGTGCGGGGGCAGTCACTGTGCTATGCTAAGTGCTGTGGGTGTCAGGTACGGGGCATACAGGGCGCTACGCTGACAGGCGTGCTGTGAGTGTCTTGAGTGGATGTGAGGCGGTCAGGGTGCTCTGCTGACTGGGTGGGTGCCGCGCTTGCAGGGTGCCTCAGCGGCGCGTGGCTGCCTGTCCTCGAGGACAGCTCCTGCCCTCCTCATCTACATAAACCGTCGCTCTGCATCCTCGAGGCGGACGGACTGCAGCGTTCTGGCGCGTGACTGTTAGACCAATAAGGTAAAGCATACAGCAAGGCTGTGGTTTGCAGCGAGAACACCCCCACTCGGCCTGGGGCTGCGAGAGTCCGCAAACACCTCGGCGTGCAGGCGCTTCTTCTGCTGTGTTGCCTCCAGGTGGCAGATGCTTATCTGGCCTGCTGGAGGTGCCAAGGGCTGCTGGAGGCCGGGCCGAGAGCACCGCGCGCGGCAGTGCGGGGCTGGCGCGAGCTGAAGCAGTCCGGGCTCTCTCCAGAGGGCAGCGCGAGCCGCGGTGACCCTCCGCCGGTGGAAGCAGCTGTGCG
Organism: Lissotriton helveticus; assembly: GCF_964261635.1. NCBI lineage: Eukaryota > Metazoa > Chordata > Amphibia > Caudata > Salamandridae > Lissotriton > Lissotriton helveticus. The sequence goes on from NC_136063.1 coordinate 561,374,836, forward strand.
CCGGCCGCGCGCGAGCCTCACGCGCAGAGAGGAGGCTGCCCCGGCCGGGCAGGAGCCCCCGGGCCGCGGAGGACCCTCCTTCTGTCACGGACACGCAGCGCTCCATGCTCCTCCAGCGGAGGCGGATCCTGTCACTCCCCTGCTGATAGGGAGCGCACTTTATCTGGGAATAAAACAATGCGAAGAATGAGGCGCCGCTAAAGACGAACCTGAGAGGGAAACCCATACCGGCCCATCCGGCGGGGCAGCAACCCGATCACTGTGAGTACCCGCCGCCTGCTGCAGCGCACAGAGGGCTGGCGACAGGGCTGACAGCAGGGCTGCCGCTGCTAGGGGCCCACGCATCCTTTCAAGGGGGGTTGCAGCTCTTACGAGGCTCCTTTTCGTTCACTTTGAGGCTCTCTGATGCTGGCCCAATGACGGCTGCGTATCAACAATGCTGCAGGACACACCGCATGGTGCATGTGTACTCTGCTGCAGGGTAGATGATCGCACGTGTGTTGTGCTGCAGGGCACACGCACCCCATGGTGCACGTGTACCATGCTGCAGGGCACTCCACGTGTTGCATGCGTGCTGTGCTGCATGGTAGACCGCATGTGTATTGTGCTGCAGTTCACTCCACGTGCTGCATCTGTACTGTGCTGCAAGGAAGCTCGCATGGGCACTGTCCTGCTGCAGGTCACACCGCCTGCTACATGCATACTGTGCTGCCGGGTGGATTGCATGTGTGTGCATGTGCAATGTGCTTTAGGGCACACAACGTACATGCATACTGTGCTGCAGGGCAGATGGGTATTGTGCTGCAGGGCACACCATATGCTGCATGCGTACTGTGCTGCAGGGCAGATGTGTATTGTGCTGCAGGGCACCCCATATGCTGCATGCATACTGTGCTGCAGGGCAGCGCATACCATTATCGCAGAACAGGGTACCTGCTGCATGGACAGGGTGCTAAAGTTGCATTTGCAGAGCGCGTGAGGTGCTTTGTAGGTAGCAGTGTTTTTTTTTGGCTGACAGGATACGCGCAGAGCTGGGATAGCGCGTTAGTTTTTGATTCCTCGCATGGCTCTTCTTTTGATACTGATAGTGAGTGTATGGTCTCTAAACTCAGCCTCAGTTTCGATGATCCAATAATGTTTACATTTGTCAGACCAGCACCAAGAGGTGTATTCATGGACAGAGCGCTGTACACTTGTTCTTTTGACCCGGTGAAAGGTATCACAGAGCACCTCATAGAGAGGGCTACTACATCTAAGACTTTCACACAAAGCTGACACATATGCAAATCCGGGGGCGCAGTATCTCTCTCCTGCTCTGGCCCACCAAATGAAACCACAAAGAGGCCTTCTGTGACCCCTCCACACACTGGGGTCCTGTGGAAGTCCTGTGTCTGGCTGTCTGTCTATGCCTCCTGTTCTGATGTCTCAAGGGGTCTGAAGCATCGGAAGAGCTTCATGTCCTCCTCCACTAAACCTGGAATGCCCTCACAATTATTACTAAGACCTGTGCATCAGCAAATATAGCATAAAAGCAGGCAGTAGAATTCCCTTCTCTCTGTTAGATCAGGATAATCAGATGTGGTTTGCGAGGCTGCACGAGACTGCCTGTGGAGCCTGCATGTCAGTTGAAGGTGCTGCGTCTGTTTCGCGCTTTGAAGTACTTAGGTCTGTAACGCAGCGCTATGTTAAAAGTTATCACTCGTCTATCATAGCTCACTCACCGAGTTGCATAGTTCACCAGTTCATTAACCCTTTACTTGGTGTGTGGCAAGAACAGCGAGAGTGCAACAGATACAAGGAGGAAGAAGCTAGTTGAAACTCTAGGAGGCAATTGGTGACTGTTTTTGATGCAATTGGGGAACGGGACATCCCTTTGTTCCAGATATCTGCTTTTAGGAAACGCGACGAGCCCCTCGGGAGAACTCAAAAGTGTGCAGAATAAACATGTGCACAACTGCACCACGTGACAGCGAGGTGCACTCCGTGGGGGAATGGAACCAGCTAGCTACACTCGGAAATGATAAACGGAAAATATGAAGCGATTTACTATGACTCCGTTGATGGTGAATGAGGCATTTTAAATCATGATTGGGGCATTATTAGAAACACAGAGGGTGTACATTCTCCCCATTTTTATCAACTCATCAAATTAATGGTGGCTTGTTTTCGATTTCAGAAAAGTACCTGGTGAAAATGCCACTTAACCAGTTGCACATGGTTTTGACTAAACACAGATGCAGCATAATATTTTTAGGACACTCGAATAAGCCTGTATAGTTCATAAAAGCAAAGGAAATTCTCATAAATAAGAGGATACAACGACTCTAGTGAGGCCATTAGATACCAATCACCATACGAGTCCCTGCGGAGACGTCCACACCTCTCCTGGTGAATGTGGCCTCCACACCCCTCCTGGTGAATTTGGCTCTACACCTCTCCGGGTGCATGTGGCCTCCACACCACACATGGTGCATGTGGCCCCCACACCACACCTGGTGCATGTGGCCCCCACACCTCTCCTGGTGCATGTGGCTCCACACCTCTCCGGATGCATGTGGCCTCCACACCACACCTGGTGCATGTGGCCCGACACCTCTCCTAGTGCATGTGGCCTTCACACCATTCTTGGTGCATGTGGCCTCCATACCTCTCCTGGTGCATTTGGCCTTCACACCATTCTTGGTGCATGTGGCCTCCATACCTCTCCTGGTGCATGTGGCCTTCACGCCTCTACTGGTGCATGTGGCCTCCACCTCTCCTGGTGCATGTAGCCTCCATACCTCTCCTGATGCATGTGACCTTCATACCTCTCCTGGTGCATGTGGCCTCCACCCCCCGCCTGGTGCATGTGGCCTCCACCCCCGCCTGGTGCATGTGGCCTCCACACTCCTCCTGGTGAATGTGGCCTCCACACCCCTCCTGGTGAATGTGGCCTCCACCCCCTCCTGGTGCATGTGGCCTCCACACTCATCCTGGTGCATGTAACCTCCACACTTCTGGTGAATCTGGCCTCCACACCTCTCCTGGTGCATGTGGCCTCCACACCTCTCCTGGTGCATGTGGCCTCCACACCTCTCATGGTGCAACTGGCCTTAACGCCTCTCCTGATGCATCTGGCCTCCACACCTCTCCTGGTGCATGTGGCCTCCACATCTCTCCTGGTGAATGTGGCATCCACACCTCTCCTGGTGCATGTGGCCTCAACACCTCTCCTGGTGCATGTGGCCTCCACACCCCTACTGGTGAATGTGGCATCCACACCTCTCCTGGTGCATGTGGCCTCAACACCTCTCCTGGTGCATGTGGCCTCCACACCCCTACTGGTGAATGTGGCCTGCATGTCTCACCTAGTGTATGTGGACTGCACCCATCTTGTGGAACATGCAGCTTTCTAGCTCTACTGAAGAACTTCGCCGGTACCCCCCAGCTTGGTCCATGTGGCCTGCACCCCTCTCGGGTGTATGCGGCCTGCTCACATGTTTTGGTTTGTGTCACCTGCATCCTTTTCCCGTTTTTGTGTACTGCACTCATTTTTAGGGGGCGTGTGGCATGTCCTCTCTACTGAAGAATGCCTCCTGCTCCTCCACCTGCAGCATGTGGTTTGCACCTCACTCATCTTGTATGTAATGTTCCCCCCTTTTCTCTTACGTGTCCTGGCCCACGTTCCTGGTGTATGTGGCCTGCCCCATGTCCTGGAACATATGACTTGCCCCCTCTCCCGAAGTACGAGATCTGTACACTTCTGTTGCATGTGGCCTGCACCCCTCTTTCTCGAGTGGACTGCTCCCGTCTGGCGGTGGCAGAGAGAGGGGGTGGGGGACGAGCGGCGCTGACAGGCCGCAGCTTCCTAGCTCTCTTGAAGTGCCGCAGAACCGGTTTCTAAACCCAAACAATCCTTGACAACAACTGACGGAGCAACCGGCAGCTCTGTTGTGTAAACACAACTATTGTTGCGTGAAGGGGCCAGTCCCCTCTGAATATTGGGCACCAAAGGCCGCTAGCATAGTCTGCAGCACCGTGCGCTGGATGACATTTATTTAGCAGCATATGAGGCAACATGAACATAGGAAGAGTGTGCACTATGTGTCTCGCGACCTCATCATACTTTTCATCGACATATTACTCGGTGACCGGAATGACGTGTTTATATGTGACTGAAGTGGTTAACTAATTTAGCCATTACATTCTTCATACCATTAGTTAAAAGAGACATAACATTTGTATTTAACTTTTTTTTGTTATTATTGTGCTCATTTTATTTTTATTTTTGTGTCCGGAGATCCACAACAAAAAAGGCAGTGCTCAGTTTTGACCGCGGTTTACTTCTAATTTTGGAGCCTAATAGGAGCACAGTGCGTAATTTCGCTGCGGGTCTGCCCCTGGTGTTACATTGTCTAGTTGGGTGAACTATTACAAACATTTTGTTGAGACTTTTCGGGGATGTCGTGTAAACATTTTGTATGATGAAATTAAAACAGACAAACACGTCAGGTAAAATAAATAACGACTTATTTCCAAACAAATTAGTTCAAAACTCTTTCCAATCGAAAGAAATTATTTTCATCCAGATCGTCAAAAATGTAGCTCAAGCAAAATATGCCTGGCCTGAAAAAACACTCTTGATTATTTACCCATGAGTGATACTTTCGTTTTACAATAGGTCGTTTCGCCTGAAGGCAAATATGTAAAATGATAGCCATTTAATTGAAAAAAGTGGTTAGCGAAGCAAAAAAAAAAAAAGAAAAAACACATTTTGAAACCTCATAATTTTGACAAGTAGCTCGGTTTTATCTGCTCTCCGCATTGAGTGAAAGACCTCCTCGCATTTGCAGTTTACATTTTTCAGAACAATATTAACTGTCTGGCTTGGCGCGCGGTGTTTCTCACGTGCTTTTGATTAGTAATACACAGTGCCGAAGTGGCGGGTCGCGAGCCCTGTCTGTGGTGGGCAGAGTGCGATCAGACGTCTTCCCGGAGCCCGAGCGAGGCTCTCGGACCCGACAGCCCTTCTGGAAGTCATTGGCTGCAAGAGCGCCTCGGCCACAAATTGAACGTGGCCCTGCACGGCCTCGGCTCGGCCCCTGTCAGCTGCAGGCCGACGAGAGGGAGACAAATTGTGCCTCACCGGCCCCATCTGCGAGGAATTAGACTTTTAATTAGAGAAAGGCCAGTTTAAAGACCTCATTAACTAATCATACTTTGTTCTCACTGCTTTTGGGGTTTGCTCGAGGCCTTTCTTCGCTTTGCTGCGGCCGCAGTGTATGCTATTAATACAGTGTAATCGTTCTCGTTCCAGCGGACGCTTGTGAACAACGAGAACCATTTGACAAAAGGCGAACCTTGGTTATTGCTGCCACGAAACCGCACTGCCGCTGTAAAAATAAATGGAGAAAAATTGCACAGCAATATAATGTTGTAATGGGGCACCGAAGAGGAATTTGATGCAAATTAGCATCACCATAACATTTATGTACCGTCTTCCCAATACACGGGTTCAGAAGAAATAAGAAAGAAACGAAACAACAATATCACCCGTGTAATATTGACCTAAACGGCACTTTGGTGCAAATTAGCGGGTTCAGAAGAAATAAGAAAGAAACGAAACAACAATTTCACCCGTGTAATATTGACCTAAACGGCACTTTGGTGCAAATTAGCATCACCCACATATTTTAAATACCACCCCTCCCCCAATGGTAATGTCTGCGGAAGCAACACGTGAGAGATTGGATAAAATAACACTTATGTCATAGTTGCTAAGTAAATAGAACCTCTGTGCAGGTTAGCAGAATTTGTGACTATCAGAATTAATCTAAGCTACAATAACAAAAGTGAAATAGAGGAAAATAGCAGACCATAAATAGGGTAATGGGGAGAGTGTTCCTATGCATGTAACGAACACCTGGAGTTGGTGTGCTCCCCCTCATACACACACACAAAAGATTAAAGGTGCGCTGAAATACAACCATGAAAGGTAGTGGCACTAGAGAGATGTGTGTATGAACACCCCCGCTGGAAGTATATACCATGTGGCGACCCGGAAACGCCGTAAATCACATCAGCGTTTCTTGGAGCTGTGCCTCGGTGCAAAACTGCAAATACTGTATAGTGTGGTAATGCGAGGGCTCTTATAACCGCAGTGGCGTGGTCAGGCGACGGACACTTATCTTATTAAGGTTGTAGGTCACTGGTGGAAGCTATCATGCAGCAAGTGGGGGGAGGTGGCTTTCCGAGGGGCTGCTACCCGTTTATTTTTCTACCCGAGTGTCATCTTTGACCACAGTCCTATAAAAAGAAAAAAAACGAAAGCACGTGAAGTGTAGCATTTTGTAAACTGTAACCAATTTCGCCCACATCTGTGTCTAATTGTTGTCAGCTTTCGCATTCTTGAGCGCGGATTTATTTTTCTTGCGCCACCATGTGGATTCAGCTGACCAGCCTAAGTGAGGATTAGTTGTTTTAGAGTTATTTTGATTAAAAAGTCGTCTTTTTTAATTAGGCAAACTCGGACCACATGTTCTACGTGATCCACCGGACACAGAGGAAACGTGTGTAGGACACAAAACGAAAATAAGGGTGACATCGCAAGCACACGTGTAGCTAGGCACAAAACCTGCCCACGAGCACGCATTTATATTTCAGCATATGGCTTCATTATTGACTGCTTGTATTGCATGTATACCTATGAATTCAGGATACATGTAAATGTGACTGAAACGCCTTTAAGGATGTATGTGAGGCAGTGACTCAAAGAATCTTAATAGAACATGAGGAAATAACAACCGCCGAATTAGCGTAAAACAACAAATTAACACGATTGACAGCAATAGATAACTAGAGAAACACCAGAACATGCAGGTTTGTGTGAGTATATCAGCAGATGGTATGAGGTGCTGCACAAGACACATACACACAGACACACACACACGGCAAATACATACCTGCATACAAGCACATTCGTAAACAAGCTCCCATAAATAGTCAGATGAGCTCACACACATACACAAGCACCCATAAATAGTCAGATGAGCTCACACAACAATCAACAACTGATGACATGGCACTCTCAACACAATACAAGCAATACCACACCTGAAAAATCTCTATGACCTGGCAAATGAGCTGTCAGAAGATGAAAGTACAGAAATTATGGCATTGGAGGATCAATACAAAAAAACATACAAGCAGCGGATGCAGAAAGAAATCCAAATACTGTCCACAATTGGCCCCCGGCAATAAAATTGACTCCTTCTCTGACGTTGTCATGGATGAAATAGGGAAAATGGAAAAAGTGAGAAATCCAAATAAAAAGAGAGAAAATCTGTCCACCTGTGAAAATAAAGCACTTCAGGACCTCGCGAATAACATCAAAATCATAATAAAGCCCGCAGATAAGGGCGGGAATATTGTAATACAAAATGTAGAAGACTACAAAAAAGAAGCCTATCGTCAACTTCCTGATAAAAACAAATATAGAAAACTATCATCCAACCCAATACACAAAATGATCTTTGAAATCCGGAAAAACTTGGATGAATGGCACAACCATAAACTATTGAATACGGAGGAATACAAATTTTTATTCAAGGAAAATCCAACCATTCCAACAATATATTTTTTGCCTAAAGTGCACAAGACAATGATAAATCCTCCAGGAAGACCTATTTTGTCTTAATGCGACTCAGCATATGAAAATATTGCATCCTACATTGATCACTATCTGGCTCCCGTGGTCGCAGATCTCAGTTCATATATTCAAGATACGGGAGACTTTTTTCGCATTCTTTCAAATACATCATGGAATCCAAAATATCTCCTGGTCACTATTGACGTAGTTTCCTTATATATGTCTATTGAACACTCAGTTGGACTAAATGCCTGTGCATATTTTTTAAAACAGAGAAACAGCAACAAATTAGAACATTCTGCCATGCTACTAACCATGATCCAAATGTGTCTGAACAACAACATCTTTTTCTTCAATCATGAGATTTACCATCAACTCTGAGGCTGTGCCATGGGCATATCCTTCTCCCCCAACTATGCAAATCTCACAATGGGTTGGTGGGAGAAGGAAATAGCATGGGGCATTGAACATGGCGACATTTTGGACAAGATCTTACTATGGACAAGATACATAGACAATCTTTTCCTAATCTGGAATGGAACCAAGGAAGAGTTTATCAAATACTTTGATCAATTAAACCACAACATCGGGTTATCCTTCACTTACAAGATTAGTCGCAAAAAAATAGATTTTCTAGACGTATGTGTATACATAGATCAGGATCAAATACAAACTACACTATACAGGAAGAAAACAGCGACAAACAGCATCCTACATGCTGAAAGCTTTCATCCCCAGTCAATAATTCGAAGCATCCCCTATGGGGAATTTGTAAGGATGAAACGTAACTGTTCAGAGGACAAAAATGCCCAAAAGGAAATTGCAGAAAGTATTAAAAGACTGAGAGGAAGAGGCTACAGAGAACGAGATCACGGACACATTTTATTCAAAAAATCAAAAAAGCCAAAAGGAGATGAACAAACCCAACAAATTCCAAGACTGATTCTATCATATAGCAAAGAATCTCACAAAATACGTCAAACTGTACAAACATATTGGCCTATCCTAAAACAAGATCCAGACATGGCAAAATTAGTAGGTCCAAACCCCCAGATAACATTCAGGAAAGCACCATCAATTAAAGACACACTAATCCAGAGGCACTTTAGCCCAAAAAGTAAAACTGAGAGTTGGTTGGACAAACAACAAAGTGGATTTGTGAAATGTTACACCTGCAAAGCATGTAAAATTAGCGTAAACAAGAGGAATATAAGAGATCCAGAGGGAAGATTAATTGAAATCCACAAAAGAATCACATGCCAAACAAAATTTGTAGTATACGCCATTCAATGCAATTGCGTAATGCTCTATATAAGCAGCACTATCTGCATGCTAAAAAAGTGAATATTGGAGCACATTAGGGCAGTTAAGAACCAAGATCTATCGTATGCCACAGCAAAACATTTCTTAACTTGTCAAAATGGAGACTGGCGAAAAATGACCTACTTTGCAATCGATACAGTGGAAGAACATGAAAGAATGGGAGACCAAATAAAGAAACTCAGACAATTAGAATCAAAATATATAATCAGACTATGGACAAAAAATCCAAGAGGCATGAACTTCGACGAAGAACTTTATGTGCACTTAGAATAAAATTGAATCATCGGGCCCCAATGATAAACAATTTTAAGGAGGAAGCAAAACCAATGCATGAAACTGTAAAGATTGGAGAAAGGGCAAGGTACTATACCACAAATGCCCAGAAAGAACATAGAGAATAAATACAATATTCAATTATGGACTACAAAAATATGTACTATACATTGTAAATTGACAATCACTATCGTATTTGTTTTTATTTTCTATCCACACTTTCGATATTTACAATGTATGAGATATCAAGATAGACTAATCTCTCTAAACAACATACATTGGCCAGACAAAGATGCAAAATTGTTTAGTATTTGAACTAAGTACCACTTGTAAATAGGACACTGTCTAACGAAGGTGATCTGCTGTATATAATGGAAAACTACATGTCCCAGAATTCATGGGAGTAGTAGAAATAGAAAACAGTATAAACAGTTGCAGGAAAGTAGTTGCACCTACCATGAGTAAGGCCGTGAGGCTGAAACGCGTTGGTGTTAGACTAGGCACTGAATAAAAGTCTATGAAATCTGGAGTTGCTGTGTGCAGCGTCCTTTGTGTTAAAAACCGATCCTGGCCACTGGTCTGACCCAACACCGGCACCCGCTGTAGAGCGATCCTGTATACAGACCACATTGAAGAAAAAAAAAAAAAAAATATATATATATATATATATATATATATATATATATATATATATATATATATATATATATATATAAAATCCGTCTGTAGTACGTGATAATAATGCACTCCCAGGCTCCAATGAAGTCAATCAATCAGGAAGTTTATTTCCACCTGGAATAAACTTCCTGACTGATTTACTTCATTGGAGCCCAAGAGTTCATTATTATCAAGTACCACAGATGGATTTTGGATTAATTTTACTGGGTGCTCTCCCGGTGCATGCACCACCCTCCACGAGTGCGCAGTCTCGACAGGAGCGCTTTTGGGTGTGTGTATATATATATATATATATATATATATATATATATATATATATATATAGATATATATATATATATATATATATATATTCAAAAACAGTCCGCTGGTCTCCCTGCCGCTTTGTCAGTGGCGGGCTCAAGCGAGGTAGCGACCCTCTATTTAAATTGAAAAGATGCCTTTCCGTATCCAAAAAGCAAACTTGAGCCCAACTTCATATGCGTGAATGGTTTTATTTACAAAATAGCGAATAAACGCCCGACGTGTTTCGGTGCAGCTGCACCTTGGACCCGTGACCAAGGTGCGGCTGCACCGAAACGCGTCGGGCGTTTGTTCGCTATTTTGTAAATAAAACCATTCACGCATATGAAGTTGGGCTCAAGTTTGCTTTTTGGATTTGGATATGGAAAGGCATTATATATATATAAAAACACAGTTACAGTCGCCACTGTCGAGGTATAGTTTAGTCAAAGATTCCATTGGAAGAATGTTTTTGGTTGGCTAATAACTGTGGTGCTGCTTGAGAAATCTGCTCTCAATTTTCCAATAACAAAGTTCATTCACCTCAGTTACTTCATGGAACGTTTTGCGCTAACCCATCAAGCCTGGGCCAAGAAAAAGGCAGGGTCTCAAAATATTGATTTCCCACACCGATCTTTGAGGCAACTTTGCCCTTCGACACAGAAAACACTTCTAAATGTAATAAGACTAAGGAGCTTATTTACAATGATCTTTCAGCACTTTTACGCTGCCGAAACATCACTTTTTGTGATGCTCTGGAGAATCAGTGTGCAGGCACGTATTTACAAGGCCACACAAAGTCACCCTGCGTGGCTTTTCATGGCCCTGTAAATACGGAGTAAGGCAATGCTCTACTCTGCGTAAAAGGGGCGTTCCATGGGTGTTACTATGTGTGTTCCCAGGAAACGACCATCGTTTCTGACACTGCCCCAGACTTACAACATAGCGTAAATCTAGGGCAGTGGCGGCTGCAACTTAACAGGGGTGGCAAGGGGTGGCAAGGGTGGCGTGGGGGAGTAAATCAAAGAAAATCAATTGAAAAAAACATTTACCTGCTGGTCAGCCACTGCCTCTCGGTCCTCTTCTGCTCCTCGGTTCACACCAGGAGAAGGAAACAGGAACCTGGAAACACGCAGGCTCCCAGACCCCCCTAGCCAATCACAATGAAGCACTATAGCAGCATTGTGATTGGTGTGAGTGCTGTGGTTCGGTGCTTAGGTAAGGACTGGGAAGCTGTGCATTAGCTCCACCCAGGCTGTGCATTACAGCCAGTGGAGCACATGCAGAGCGCTTATGACTGTTTGGCCAGCCAAAGCCGGCCGGCCAAACAGTCATGCACACTTAAGAGATTGCCCACAACTCCTCCCCCTGTTCCTTTGACAGCCAGCCCTGCCACTAACCAGCTGAGCCAAGACAGAAAAATAAAATGATAATAGCATTGCATTATTATCATTTTATTTTTCCTTTTTCAACTGCTCACAGAGTAATGGGGCGACGCTCCTCGGCCTTAGTGGAGGTGCCATGCCTGATCTTGGGCAGTGCCAAAACTAACGCCTTCCCAAAGCACGGCTAATGAAAATAAATGTTTAGATTTCTTCTAGTTTTTTTCCACTTTCCACATGTGTTGCATTCTGCAGCACACATACAACAAGGAAAACACCTCCTTTGAATGTTTTTGTGCAGGAAGGTGTCCCTTTCTGCACAAAAACAATCATGCAAACAACACGGACACCCTTGCACCATGGTGCAAGGGTGCAGGCTTTGGTGCTCAGCGGCAGTTTGTACACTGGTGGTGGCAGAAAGGACAGGAATGAGCTGTATCTTGAAGACATGGCACATTCCTGACATTTTCTTTTGAATTACAGCAGAGCATCTAGATGGCTTGCAGCGCTGCCCTGAGTATGATACGTTACCACGCGTACTAATAAAACATGTGCCATTACATCCCAGGTATTACTACGCAAATACATTTACCACGACCTACCATCACAACGCAAACTTTTACCACAAATATGCCTTTACCACGCATGCTATTACAACTCAAAGGCATGCGTGGTAAAGGCATAGACTTGGTAAAATTGTCTAAGGAAAGTTACTCCCATGACCCTACCCTAAAATACTACCCCTGCACAACCATCTCCCCAGTCCTCTCCCAACCGTAAAACACTACCCTGCACGACCCAAGATCCTACCCTAAAACACTACCCCTGTATTACCTTCCCCGACCCCAGTCCTCTGCCCTACCCTAAAACACTACCCTGCACGACCCGACCCTACTCTAAAGCCTAAAACACTACCCCTTCATGACCCTCCCCCAACCCCCAGTCCTCTTCCCACCCTAAAACACTACCCTGCACGACCCCATACTCTACCCTAAAACCTAAAACATTACCCCTGCATGACCCTCCCCAACCCCGGTCCTCTCCCTACCCTAAACCACTACCCTGCATGACCCCGACCCTACCCTAAAGCCTAAAACACAACCCCTTCATGACCCTCCCCCAACCCCCAGTCCTCTCCCCACCCTAAAACACTACCCCGCACGACCCCCTACCCTACCCTAAACCCAAAACACTACCCCTGCACGACCCTCCAGTCCTCTCCCCACCCTGCATGACCCCGACCCTACCATAAACCCTAAAACACTACGCTGCACAACCATCCCTGATCACCAGTCCTTTCCTTACCCTAAAAGACTACCCTGCACGCCCCACCGACCCTACCCTAAATCCTAAAATACTACCCCTTTACGACCTTCCCCCTACCCCAGTCCACCCCCTACCCTAAAACACTACCCTGCATGACCCACGACCCTACCCTAAACCATAATACCCTACCCTGCATGAGTGTGTTAGGGTAGTAAATGCTGCCCCCACCCAGACCCAATCCTCCTTACCTCTCTTTCTTCGTGGTTTCTCTCTCTCCTCCTTTTTCCTGCAGCACGTCTTGTCTGAGGGGCGGTGCACGTTGTTGTGAGGAAACGTAAGAGCTTCTATTTCCTTACAATGACGTGGATCGCCTATAGGTTTTTTTTTACAACATATGTGCTTTTAACATACATACCTTTAGAACATAATTCATTGTAAAGGCATGCTTTGTAAAAAAAATGCGTAGACTATGCGTTGTTATGGCATGCGGCAGCCGTGATGTAATGGCTGTTCCCCCACTGCCCTACACCAAAGTATTGTTAAAATCCCCCTAAATTTGGCATAAACTTAGAACTTTAACAAGAAAGCGTGCTTTGTGTGAATTGATGTATATATCTTTACCCATATACCAGAAATTAGCGTTCAAATAAGGGCTTGGGTTGGACATGAGGGTGTTAAAAAGTTAAGCATACCTGGACAATTTGACATTCTGGAGTCCTGCGGTACCGAGCCGCATCGGGGTTAGGTCTCCTGCTCATGGCTTAATGCTGTGTGTAGTAGAGGGTTGGCTGCCTTCTGTGTAGTTGGGTGAAGGCGAGGACCTGCAGCCAATCTCCAGTTACACACAGTCCAAGGTGGTGCAAAGCTGTGAGGTTGGCTGTAGGTTGCCAAGTTGTTCAAGTTTAAATATGAGCAAAACCCACAGAAATTCACTAAAAAGAAAGCAAAGTTTAAAGTGATGCTGTAGTTAGGTGCAGTTAAAAGATCTTAGATATTGCCACAAGTTATAGTTTACTGAGCTGATTATAACTAACCCCCGTCATGCACTGCTTATGACCTCACATATTACATCACTCATAAAATGTAAAAACATTAAAAAAAAAAGATTGTGGGTTGGACACTTGAATGGGGATGGGTATAGAGCGTGGCTGAAGTCCAGTGCATGATAGGGGTGCAAAGTTACAGTTACCTTAGTAAACTGTAATTTTTGAATTTCGGTGATTTTTATTTTTTAGACATTAGCTTTTTATTTTTCAATCTAATTTTGAATCCTGAATACAAACTCATCTTTGTTTCTTTCTATTTCTGTTATTTGTTAACATAAGCTAGGATCCTAATGATCTTAATACACTATCTATCTATCTATCTATCTATCTATCTATCTATCTATCTATCTATCTATCTATCTATCTATCTATCTATCTATCTATCTATCTTTCCAAAAAACAAAAAGGTTAAAATTATGTTTTTATTTGGTTTAGTATTAACATGCTGCATCCCATAAAAAAAGCTTCAGAATTTCACTGAAAAAACCCACGCTTCAGGCGTACATGGATTTCATCGATCTAATGTCAGATGTCATCAGTGATGTTTTTCCAATGATGTCAAGAACATGTCACAAATGAAGTAATATGTGTGGTTATAAGCAGTGCATGACAAAGGCACAAGTTATAATTACTTCAGTTAATTATAACCTTATCAGTATTTTTATTTTTAAATGTTACGTTTTAAGTGACATAATACATAACTATAAAATAACGTCAATATTTGTTTTCTTTACTGAATTTCTGAGGATTAAAAAAATATGTAATGTAATATATCATTACCATACCCAACTATAATGTCACTTTCATCTTTTTGTTTTTCCATTAAATTTTTATGTTTATTTAACATAAAGATTTTATTACCATATTTAACTATGCAAATCGTCCGCTGTGCAGGTCATTTTAAAAAGACATACTTAATGCCTTTGTCAAAAGATCACCACATTAATAAACCAGCCATATCATATTTGACCAATAAAATCAATTTTATCAACCATAATCTATCCAGTGCATTCCTTATTAACACACACATTTCAACGTTCAATAAGAATATTAGTCCCTAAATTAATTTACATAAAACCCTTATAATCAAATTAACCATAAACTTGTGCTTGAGTATTTCTTTACCACTCTTCCAGCCTCATAATGCAGGCATAGGATCAACCACCGGGGGTCCCCCCAACCCAGCTGAGGGCATACAGCTCCAGCCCGGAGTGCTGTGAAAATAATGGTAAGCTCTCCTGGAGTCATGTATTCAAAAGCCCAGGAGACTTATGGTGACGTTTTCTTTAAATGTTCCTGGGGGACTGCTGAGCTCCCTGCAGCCCCCATAACATTTAAATAAGCTGTTGGTTATGCCCCAACCCCTTATTGGAGTTCCAAGAGAAACAAACAATACATATAAAATTCCCTTGCATGGCTTTATAAGGTGTTCCTGGGCTGGGCGCAGTGAATATGAAATGATCTGCTACTCTGCATTATTTCATATTGCTCCTGCCTTTTTATTTTCTTGGTGTTTTTTGAGGGGGAGGGGGTTTCCCGGCCCCCCACAAAGCACCCAGCAACTGTATGTATTGTTTGGAGCCACAAGGAGAGCCTCACAACTCTCACGGCCCGCCAATTCCCCAGCTAGCACCCATCCTGGGTGTGAACAGGAGGTGGCTGATCCTGCAAGACTCTTACAGGAGTCAGCATGACCCATGCACTTCCGCTAGACTCCTGTGGGAGCCCAGGGGCCAACACACTGGCTCCTGTAGGACACCCCTGGAATGAACCCCCCCCCAAACTATTTAAAAAAACAATTGGACAAGGAGGTCCCTTTGCACTGCTCTGTAACTGTTGTGAAGCGCTCTGATACCCTCCGGTCAGGCTAACGCTCTATAAAACTTCTTAAATAAAATAAACTAAATAAGGTCAGAGCGGCCGGGGTACCCCTATCCTGCTCCTTCATACCTTTTTCTTTTTTTAATTTTCAGGACACGTTGTAAGTCCCTGCCACCTGAAATGGCAGCTACAACATTTCTCTTCATGTTGTGGCCAACCAGTCAGAGTGCAAGCTCCCACAGGAGTTAACAGGAGCCTTTTGCTTCCGCTGGAGCGAGACGGCTGACAGGGAAAAAAAGCCTTCTTGGCCAATCAGATTGCTATTGAAGTTTTGTGATTGCGGGACTCTCACAAGTCTTCTGTGAATCTAACTGTCTAGATAAACAATATTTTTGAACCTTAATTTCTCAAAAACAATAGAACAGATTAACACCAAATCACAACATGCACACTTTCTGGACCAAGAACTAGCTTTCTACCAAATTTGGTGCAATGAAGTTCAGCTGTTTTTGCGGTATCGCTGTTCAATTTTCCTATGTAAAATTGCATGGGGAAATGTCATTTTGGGAACCTCTTTTTCTCGCACACGACTTTTAAAGGTTTGAGAGGATTCGGCAAATGGAGCATAAGTTGTTAGCAAACCAAATAAATGCAATCCCTATGGTAACTAGGTCATAACTATAACTACATCATATATATCTTGTTTTAATTATTATATACTCCTTGTTTTGCATATATATGGATATAATACATTATATTGGCTATATTTTGCACATTAAGTATGTATTGTGCTGCTACATATTTTGCTGCTATGAAGAGAAATGTTGTTCTTCAAAAATCTTGCACTGATATAAGCCTATTTTGCACATTCCCATAGCACTACCCTGGCTATAGTAACTTTTTACTGTTTATGATGGATTGGGCAATGCGTCATTTCCTGTATATGCACTTTAAAA
Organism: Lissotriton helveticus; assembly: GCF_964261635.1. NCBI lineage: Eukaryota > Metazoa > Chordata > Amphibia > Caudata > Salamandridae > Lissotriton > Lissotriton helveticus. The sequence continues at coordinate 561,391,490 of NC_136063.1, forward strand.
TGCCTCCCCTTCTATGACAATGCGTCATGTGATCAAGATCCGATTGGGGGTCGAAACGCGTCCTGGTGGACAGGCTGGTCGATCAATAAAGAAATCCTGATTGGCACAGATATCTGGGTCCACTTCTCGTCTTTTGCCTACCAGTGGCATTACAGTGGTGATTTTGGGTATATATATATCCAAAACAACAGGGCTCCTGCTGGCAATCCTTCACCTTTTCCAGGGGTGGTTCGTTCCCGGCGGAGCAGTCGGCAATAATATCCTTTCAAACACGGCGTTCCACAATGGGCACTCGGGCAAAGAACCACAGCTCACGTGTCTAGTCCAAAAAGTAAGGTTTATTACACCATAAACCCAAACGTGACGCGTTTCGCGCTCCACAGAGCGCTTGATCACACACATTGTCGATAAAGTTTCACATTTTTAACAATATCGTATTAGTAGTAAAGAGCGGACTGTAGACATCAATTTGCGCGCCATCGTAACCTAGTACAACTTTCATTATGGTACCGTTACTAATGTCTGTTAATCATGAATATACACTGGCCACAGAAAGCATCTCAATTCATAATGCTATTTACATAAAGTCAATATTAGGATTATATAAACCATTCCATCAAACCAATTGTAAAATCATTAAGAAAAAAAGTGATTTATACTAAGTTGTGCTCGTGCAAATTCGAGCTGTCCATATATTGTCCCAAGCTCATTTGTTCAGTATACTTAGTATTGCGGGACAATTACGTGTCATATATGGGCGTGGTCACACACTGAGAGGGCGTGGCTTGGCATACTCTTGTTATTCCGTTGCCATGGATCCCTATACAATGATATCGGACGGCCATCGTTTACAATGTAATCCGTCATACCCCTAAGTAGCAGAGGGTAATTCGCCTGCCTTACTGATGAGTTCGAGATCATAATAACCTCTTCAGATAACGGCATAAAAATGTACTACGATATCCTCAGAATTCATGTAAATTGCTCAGAGTGTTAGCCCTGACCGTGTAGTACACATGTCTCCAAAAGTATTTCCTAGTTAGTGGATTAGATTGACCAAACATCAAGGGGGATATCTGTACTCGTGTATCACTCTGGTTAGTGAGTGAAATCAGCTAAGCCTCTCTGTCTGTCTACATAGTACAACTGAGGTTACGCAAAACTCGGGCTAGGCTTCTCATTCCCATCAACATTAGTTTCCCTGGTATGTCAAAACAGTGCTCTTATAACTTAAAAAAATAAACATAAAAAACAGTTAAAAATCCAAATACTTTCATGGATGGGTTGAGAGTAGAAGATAACCACAGTGAAAGGATTATGGTACAGGTGCTGCAGGCCTGAGACATCGTCCCTCCCTTTCTTCCTGTGAGATAGAAGAGAAAAGAAGAAATCTTGCTTACACATTGGTAGAAGAGAAAGTCATTTTTCAGAAATAAAAACTCATCAAATACAATAAATTATTCTTCATGCAAATGTATATTCAATTCTTCATCCATATTATGCCCGTTAGGGTAACGTGTACAAAGCCCGACTATATATCTGGATTCTCTCTGCCTCAATTTCAAGATTCAGCTGCCTCCTCTTTGATTCAGATTAACTTGTTCAATGATAAAATATGATAGTTTACTGGGATCTGAAAAGTGGCTAGCTTCAAAATGACGGGCTATGGGATATTGTTTGTCCAACTTACTTATAGCACGTGTGTGCTCAAGTATTCGTTTTATGGCCATATGTGTTGAACTGCCCACGTATTTCAAATCACATGGGCAGACCAACACATATATTACAAACATCGTAGTACAGGTCAGAAATTGGTTTATTTGTTGCATTGTCTTAATGCTAGGATTCCAGTACTCTTTTACCATGTGACTGTTGGCACATGCTTTGCAATGTCCACAAGGGTAAAAGCCATGAAGGCCAATACCCCTGGGAATTGCATTTTCACTGATGTCATTGTGAACAACAATATATCTCAGACTCCGTCCTTTCTTATAAGTGATACTTGGTCTTTTAGGAAGAGTGTCTCCTATTATTGGATCACTTCTGAGAATTTTCCAATTCTTCACTATGCTCTTTCTGACCTGAGTAGAATTCCCATTATAGTTTGAAATGATTCTGATGTTATTACTATCTGAATAATCTTCTTGTCAGTCTTTTTTTTTAAGAGTAACTCTTCTCGCTTTACTTGTTTTACTTTCGTAATCGCTCTTTTGATCCCCCACATAGGATATCCTCTAGCAAGAAATCTCTGTGTCATGATTGTTTCTTCTACTGTGTAGTCAAGCTCATTGCTACAGTTCCTTTTTGCCCTTAATAGTTCCCCAAATGGGATACTCCATTTTAGATTTTCGGTATGACTGTTCAGGGCATGTTTTAGGGTGTTACCTGCTGTGCTTTTGCGGAATAAGACAGTCTGTACTTTATTATGTTTTATCTGTACTTTCGTGTCTAAGTATTCAACTTCTGGACTAGTGATGTTACAGGTAAGGGTGATGTTTCTGTCGTTCTTATTTAATCTTTTTACAAAATCTAGGGCTAGTTCTTTGTCACCTTTCCAGATGATAAAAATATCATCAATGTACCTTAGCCACATGTTCACTCTTTTGAAATCATCTTGGAAATCGATGCTAATTTTAATGTCTGCCTCCCATGCCCCCATGAACAAATTTGCGAAACTGGGCGCAAAACATGTTCCCATCGCGGTTCCATGGGACTGTACAAAGATCTCATTGTTGAATAAGAAAAAATTATTTTCAAGACAGTGTTTGATCATGTCCAGTATCATAGTAGTGTGTCCCAAATATTTGATATCTCTCCCTTTCAAGAATCTAGCACATGCCTCCATACCCTGCTTGTGCTCAATAACCGTATAAAGAGAGGTCACATCCATAGTTAGAAGTAGACAATCCTTATCCCATGTTACACAGTTGATTTTCTCTAAGAAATCCTTGGTATCTTTTACATAGGTCGGTAGACTCATTACAAAATCCCTAAAAAAATGGTCCACATATCGGGACACATTTTCAAGTACAATCCCCTTGACGAAATGATTGGTCTGCCCGGGGGATTCTCTCTGCATTTGTGTACCTTTGGGAGAAGATATAAAATGGGGAGTATAGGATGATCTCGTTTCAGAAAACAATATTCCTCCCATTCAATCCATCCCTTCTCTCTCCATTCTATCAGTTTGTTCCAAAGGTTGTTAATGCTTTTGTTGTAATCAGCTCTATTGGATATCTTGTAAGTTTTTTCATCATATAGTTGTCTCTCTGCCTCTCGTATATACATTTCTCTGGGCATGATTACTATATTACCGCCTTTGTCGGCAGGTCTTATCAAGATACTGTTGTCCTCTGCTAATTCTTTCATAGCCTGTTTCTGTGACGCAGTCAAATTGTTTTTAAATTTTTTCATTTGGTTAGGCCAATGGCGACTGCGAACATCCAATAATTCTTTGCCTATTTGGTCTTGAAATGTGTCTATATTATCATGATTCATTTTGGGCAAAAATGTGGATTTAGGCATAAAAGGAGTCCCAGCAGCTATGTCGTGTTGTATTTCCAACGCATCGAGGATGCGTTTGGCTTTATAACTTAAATCGGGGTCTTCCGGATCGTTATTAAGTTCATCTAATGCCACCATATTGTCAATGTCCCCAATTATGAGGCTATTTTTGCGTTCCATTGCCTCACTTCTCTGACCCTTTTTGCTTCTTGCTGGTTTCAGTTTGTGCCATTTCTTTAATTTCAATTTTCTACAAAATTTGAAAATATCGATCTTTTCATCCACAAAATTCATTGGCACAGTCGGGCAGAATGACAATCCTAGGCAGAGAGTTCTTTTGTCTTTCTGACTTATTTCTTTTTCAGATAAATTAATTATAGTTTGATTTACCTGTGCGTCATCCATTATTGGGTTTTCTTGTACTGAACCTTTTTGTTTCCCACTTGCTCCTTCTTGTTGGTTTTGTTTTTGCTTCTGTTTTGAGTTCTTCCTCCTCTTGTTCTGGTATTTCTTGGCCTTCCTCTTCCGCTTGTACTTTGCGATTTGTTCTTCTCCTGTAATCTTGAGGATGATCGGGTTGCTTGTCGGCTCTGTTTCATGAGCCGATACTCGTCTAAAAAAGTTTTCCGTTTCTAGGTTACTTCCCCTTCTGAGGCCATACTATCAGAGCTTTTGGTCAATTCTGAAACATCAGTCAGAGAGTCACTAGTTTCATCTTCCTCTAGTTCTTCTCCTGTTAATGAGGTTGTCCCCGTTGCTCCTTTCGTATTTGAGTCATATAAATGGTCATACTTTTACAATTGGTTTGATGGAATGGTTTATATAATCCGAATATTTGTAATGAAGTATATTGACTTTATGTAAATAGCATTATGAATTAAGATGCTTTCTGTGGCCAGTGGGTATTCATGATTAACAGACATTAGTAACGGTACCATAATGAAAGTTGTACTAGGTTAAAATGGCGCGCAAATTGATGTCTACAGTCCTCTCTTTACTACTAATACGATGTGGTTAAAAATGTGAAACTTTATCGACAATGTGTGTGATCAAGCGCTCTGTGGAGCGCGAAACGCGTCACGTTTGGGTTTATGGTGTAATAAACCTTACTTTTTGGACTAGACACGTGAGCTGTGGTTCTTTGCCCGAGTGCCCATTGTGGAACGCCGTTTTTGAAAGGATATATATATATATATATATATATATATATATATATATATATATATATATATGCAGCATCCAGTCATCAAACATCCATTCCACAGACGACAGCGGACCCAGAAGTTAAAGGTGCTACAATTTTATTGTGCTTGTCTCTCTTGCACCTCCGCCATGACGCGTTTCGAGCCCCAACGGCCCTTGATCACATATTCAATGTTTTAAAATAATAAAAATTGCCAGATAACTAACCTACGGAGCGCTGATTTCGCTTTCATTCTGAGGAGAAAGCGTTTTTCTTTGATATATAAATATGTCCATCCATATCTCTGCACTAATGGTGGTGTAAAATAAAACAAATATTGAAAAAGATGTACTTGCCTAGACTTTCCTCCTTAATGGTGCAGTGAATAAACAGGCAACATATTCACTCGCTTTTTAAATGTCCTGCAGCTTACCCATTGGTCGTAGTCCGCCCTACCCCCTCATTGGATGGTCGCTCACTACTCGCTGTTGATGGGAACTGCGAGTCCCAGAATGCCTTTCCCAGGTAAGTGCTGCATGGGGCATGTCCATGTGAATTTGGCGGAGTGCAGGGCAAATAGCGACGTGATCAAAAGTCTGTATCCTGTAGGTTAAACCTAAGAGCTTCCTCCAGTCCCCAAAACGTTCCAGCCCCTCAGAAAACAAACGTCCACTGGGCAGGGGTAGGAATGACAGTGCACCCGATCCTTCGTGAAGTCACGGACCGCACTGCAGCCGCCCTTGTTTGTTTTGCACTGAGCGGCGGGCACCAGGTTGTTCCAATACCTTGGACGAAACAGAAGACTGCCAGAGCAGGAACCAAAGTGACCCGGGCCAACTTGAAGAACGGGGCCTCTGTAGCGCGTCTCTGGCTGATGCGTAAAATATCCCACAGCACCTCCTCCAGCAGCAAAGAAGCAGAGGCACCCAGGGGAGACAATGGAAGCTCTTTAATTGGTAATGCGGCATAATGCATTGCGGCCTGAAAGGCCTTCCTCAGATGCCAAGAATAAACAGGCGACATGTTCACTCACTTTCTAAATGTCCTGCCGCTTACCCATTGGTCGCAGTCCACCCTACCCCCTCATTGGATGGTTGCTCACTACTGAACAGGAAGAGGTGTCACTCCCTTTCTCTCGCTGGGCTGGCCCATTAATATGTGCTTATTGAACGGGGGCAGGGGGGCTGAGCAAAAGGGGTCTCACTTGTTGTTAGGTGTGTTTCACCAGTGTAAACTAATCTGTGCATTTTTTTACCCTCCCCCCCACTTTTTTATAAAATGTCACCTAAGCAGTGTTTTGCGGAAAGGCAAATGGGAAAATTATCACCATACACCAACAGGGTTGATCACATTGTCTCTAAATATACATCAAACGCGTCTGTCTGCCTCCAGTATTCACAGACCGGGTACAAATTCCCAGAATTGGAATTTATGCAGTAATAATCCCCAGAATTTGTATGAAATGTTTAAAAATACTCCCAATTTTATGTCTATAACATGCCACAGGGTATGCCAATCCCATCAATATGAGTTATCTGTGGGTCTTGTGAGTGTGACTGTATGGGGTGACTTGATATGTAGAATGTGTGAGTCTTAAAATGGTAACTTTAGTAAAACGCACAACCTTTATCCAGTGTCATTTGTTTGAGCAACAGTCAAGGGTTGTAGGAAGGGTCTGTGTATCAGGGAGTGTATTCCCATTTGCCTCATGACCTTAGTTATTGTACATTCACGGAAGGCTACTCTTAAAAGTTCTGCTAAGGCCACCTCTATCTATGTTTGTGGTTGGACAAGCCCATTGGAACTACCTATACATCATGCAAAAATGCTTAAGGCACAATCACCTTCCCGCTGCTAGTAGACCCTTTGACCCAGATTGTAGTCCAATAATCTTCCACATTCGAACATGACCATACAATGTGAAATAGGTAACTGTTTGGCTGTTGACATCTCCAGATATTACAGTGCAACAAAAAGTCAGACCTCTGTAGTCTGAGGGATAGTCAATAAAAGTTAGCCAATATTTTTGAATCTGAAAATTTGAGTCTAACCTCCCTGAGAGTTCTGTCACATGAAAATAGCAATGAGTCCCAGTCATCCTCAGAACAGGGAATTTATAGCATTGATTACCACACATATTTGTATGTTTGGATAAAAGGATATCTTTAAATAGCTTATATAACCTGAGAAACATCCAATAGGTGCCCCATGATTTTAAATATGTTATGAATCAACCTGTTGGTCAAACATTGTGATAGCTGGCCATATTGCCAGTGGGGTGTATTGTCTAGACCTAATTCTGTGCACAGGGTGTGAACGGGTTTGATAATACAATTGTTATAAATTTGATCCAAGCTCAAGGTCCTTCTACAGGCCCACTGGTCATACTATACTTCGATTTTTATCAATAAAATGCTCTCATTGGGCTGAATTGAGGAAGAAAGGGTCTACCTTGAGCAATTTGTGTGCTTGTTTCCAGTAAAATACTATAGATCCAAGCACAGGGTTATCCGTAGATACTAGTAAAGCTTTGTGTGAATATACAGCAGATAGTCATTCATGCGCTGTCACTATCTGTTTCTCCAATGCAATCCATGGCTGAGAGGAGGTAACCTATGCTAAAAAGCATGCCAGTTAGTACACCTGGTGAGCCAGAAAAAATGAATCCATTTGGGGTCGTTGCAGATTGTCGGCAGTCCAATGACCATGTAGATGAATTCATTTTAGCCTGCGTCTTGTCCATTTACAAAGGAATGCCATGAAAACAGAACTGATCCTGATTAGTATGTGTTTGTGTATTTGCAAAGGGAACATCTCAAAAAGTTAATGGTATCTAGGGTTCACTATAATTTATATGATCTGCACATGACCTTACATGAAATATTGAGTTGCGACCAGCAGCATTTTTGTCCCAAAAGGATTAGAATTGACGTCTATCATGTCAGCGAGTCCTCTGTTGACAAAAATATCAAGATACTTTAGGCCCTTGTACCCATTTAGGCCCTTCGTACCCAGTTTATAGCCCTTCAAACTGGCTTTTGTAGTGTGGGGGTATGGGTAGTTTCTCAGATTTCCTTCTCTTAATTTTGTATCCAAAGAACTCTCACAAAGGTTGAATTAAGAACATCAGCACAAGCAGGGTTTGTTGAAGGGGATATCTTCTATATATAAGAAAACTGTTACTGGTCCTAAAGAGGTGGGAAATCCCTGAATGTCACCTCCTGCCTTCATCACAGTGGTCAAGGAATCTCAAGTAAGGAAAAAAAGGAGGGGGGACAAGAGCACCCTAAACTAACCTACTCCACTGGGTTAATTCATTACCAGAAGCCTCCACAATAAATCTGGGTCTTAAGAAAGTTACACAATTATCACACTTTGTAGCTGAAGACCTTACCTTATCCCAGCTTATTCAACAGGTGGACTAGATGGTCTTACATTAAATTGTTGAATGCTTTTACTGCATTGATGAGATCACTAGTAGATCTTGCAGAAGTGCTCTTGAATCCAACATAAGGCAGGCAAAGGTTCGCAGATTATTCTAGAATGAACGTCCGAGGACAAATACCATCTATAGTATGAACCTTGCATAGCTATGTGGAGAAGATCTTTGCCAGTATATTCATTTACTCAGTAACCCGAGTAATTGGGTGATCGCTGCAACACTAAAGATAGTATTTCCCTAATTTGGCATCAGTGATATAATGGCCTTATTAGAAAATAGTGCCAGATTCCTCCGCTATGATGAATGCCATGTAGAACATAAGAGCTAGCAGGTCCTTGATTGTATTGTGAAATTTGCCAGGAAACCCATCTCCCCAGGACAATTTAAAAGGGGGTATGCCAGAAAGGGCTGACGTTTCATTCAAAGTGATTACCACATCAAGTGGCACCCTCCCTTCAGAATGTAATGAGGGTAAGACGAGATAATTTAAAGCTGTGCTTCTGATTCCTACAGATGACGGTAGTAAGAGAGAAATTCTTCAGCAGTTTTACACCCAGATTGTGTATGACTCAGTGGCCTTCTGTGCTCTCCACTGTCTGAGTTGGATCGTCAACAGTCGCTTGTACTTCCCTTGCTCATGTCTCCATTTCAATTTGTTTTTGAAAATGCTCTCTCTGCTTTCATACTATAAAGAGAGTTAAGGGAGATTTGTGCAGCATCAGATTGTTGGCTGAGTGCACAGGAAGGACTGGTAGCCAGTTCTTAGTGATCAAAGCTATTGTTGCAGCTGTAATTGTTCTTCTAATGTATTGCCATGTCAGAGTCTCACACCAATAGCCCTTGACATGTGAACATTTTGGTAGCTCAGAGATTGTGAGCTGATGTCACTGAGGATTAGTTTTCTTCTCTGTAAGTGTGTATATGGGACCTGGGCATCCCTTGCCCTACTGGAAGTTTGTGTCTGTTCACTTGTATCCTACATTGATAGCCGGTTCTACGGTATGGCTCAAACCCAAAATCAATTTCTTGGGAAGTGATTTGAAATCCCTCCCTAGGAAGGAGGCATCTATGAGCAAACAGTCAAGACTTGAGGAGGTTCTATGTCTAAGATAGAAGAAAGTGAAATTCTTCTCCTGGTTGCGAGTCAAACCCCAAACATTGGTAAGGCACTAGCCTCCTATTATATCATGAATCTGTCACTACCTTTACCCTTGCTGATTGGACCATTCTTTGTAAGAGACCAATAAGACATTCCAGTTGCTCCCTCATATGGGAATAGTGTAATGAAAATTACCAAACATTTTGGACAATTTTGAGAAGAACATCCTTTTACTTTTAATTGGTCCACTTATATAGCCAACAATCACCCATATTTCTAACATCTTCAATTTTGTGAAAATGTATCTGTCATTCGTGTCTGTCAACACATTAAGGGGTTTGTTTTTTTTGTTGTTTTTTTTGGTGTTCAAACTACTTTTATTGAAAAAATATAGACAGTACACAGCTTCTTACGCCTACAACCCAGAGGCATGCAACTCAGTAACTTAGTTGTAGTGGGTATAACACAGCTGTTAAACCGGCATCCCGGGGGCCCGGCAGCGTCAAATAGCACAACATCATAAGTGTCCAAAAGCTAGTACCGGAGGCTGAAGCATCAGGATTTAACATAGCAGAACAGGGATGTTTTGGGTTTTCGTGTTATGTGTAACCTTAAGAAACAGTCCCCAACGTGAAACAGAACAGTGAGGTCGTACAGACACACGTAGAAGTAGATTGCTAGGTCAACATAAATAGCAGTATTCATCTAGGGTCTTTCAGGGCAATATATTGGCGGGTGAAAGTCACAGTGGTGCTCGTCAAACTGAAGGATTAAAGCGTAGTGTAGCGCCATAGAGCAGAGTCGGGCCTGATAATAAAAGTGTGGTGGATTGACAGGGCTAACAAAAAGTGCGTGGCAAACAAGGGTCTAGCGATAATGTCTGCGTATGTAATGTCAATGAATAATGTGCAGGAAGGAGCTATGCATATGTGCGATCAGCGGAGCAACCTGCGGGGTAGTATGCAAGGTGATGCGCTGGGAGTGGTGGATGCACCTAAAAGGAGCTGTCTGTGTCCCTAAGTGCATACAAATCAGTTAAGCATTATCATTCCCTCCCTCAGGGATATCAGTTTCATCTGCCTGGGCAAGCAGATAGTCAACCAACGGGCTCCAGATGTCTTTGGGTCGGCTAGGAATCGGTAGCAGGTCAGCAACGGTAAGGTGCTGCTCCTGACAGTAAACTATGTCTGCCAGCCACTCCTTGAATTTAGGGGCTCTGCCTCTGCCCCAACGACATGCAACACGTCGCTTCGCTAAAAGCAATGCCTTGTCCACAAATTTTCTGTTGGTTTTTGAGATATGGGGTGTGTGTCCGCGTATAGCGAGAAGCGGTTCCGCCGCTATGGTTTCCTTAGTCATTGCAGTGAGAGCGTCCGTCACCTGTTGCCAGTATAGACGGACAGGGGAATAATTCCAGGCCAGGTGGAGGAAGCCCGCATGTTCGGCGTGACATCGTTCACATCTATCATCATCGGCTAGGCGAAATCTATGTTTTTTGACTGGGGTATAGTACAGTTGGTGCAAGAATTTGTAATGTATCATCTTAAATCTGCTACTGGCTGATATTCGAGCCGTCAAGGTACAGCAATATTGCCAGTGGTCGTCGGTGAGTTCTGTGGCTAGATCCGAACTCCAGCGAGCTCGGGCTCTTGCTTCAGGTAGCGTAGCGACAGATCTGAGTTGGCGATAAAGCCCAGCAACAAGGTGCGTCCCGTCCTGCGAGCACAACAGAAAGTGGAGGGGGAGAAAAGTCTCAGGTTCCTCGGGGAACTCAGGTAGGATGTCCTTCATGCCCTGACGGAGGCGCAGGTAGTAGAAGACATCCAATGGGGTGCGGTCGTGAGAGGCGAAAAAGACTTCAGCGGTCTTGAACGTACCGTCCACGAAGAGCTCACCCCATGAGGTGATCCGCAGTCGTTCGCAAAGCAGCCGGAACCCTCGCTCTTGTAATAGGGCAAGGTTAGGGTGAAACATCAAAGGCATTCCGGGGGAGTATGGCAGGCTGCAAGACATCCTCTTCGCTATGCGGCGCCAGGCATCCAGAGTGCAGGAGACCGAGGTGTTAGGTGTCTGTATTAGTGACTCCGGGCAGAGTAGCAGACCGTTAAGCGGGATGGGATGCACGATCCAATCCTCCACCGCCAGCTGTGGCATGAAGGGGGTCGGGCCAGCCAGTGATAAGCGTAATGCGCTTGGGCTCATAGGTAATAGGCCTCGAAATCAGGGACGTCGAAGCCTCCAACCTCGCACGGCATGATCAATGTGGACCATTTTAATCGTGGGTTCTTACCTCCCCAGAATAACCTACATAGTTCTGTCTTCAAGGATTTAAAGAAGAACGCGCCCGGATAGTACGGGAAGTTGAGGAAGAGATTCAGGAACTGGGGTAAAACCACCATTTTGATGAGGGACGCTCGGCCGGCCATGGAGAGCGGCAGTGTGACCCAACGGTCGACTGTAGCTGCAAGTTTTGTAATTGCCACTCCATAATTGGCACGGATCGTTTCATCTTTATCGCGTGAGATCATTATACCGAGATAACGGAGGTCAGTCCGACACCACTCAAGTGGATAGTCAAGGGGGAAATCAGGTACTGCATCAGTTAGAGGAAAGAATTGCGATTTGGACCAGTTAATGTGTATCCCCGACATCCTGCCAAAAACTACAAATTCACGCAGTAAGGGATTGAGGTGAAGGTCCGGGTATTTTACATAAAGGGTAATGTCATCGGCGTAGAGGGACACATCTATTTGTCGCTGGAGGCACTGTACCGCACCGGCTCGATGCAGCTGGCGCAGTCTACAGGCTAGTGGTTCAACCGCTATAGCGAAGAGGAGGGGAGAGAGAGGGCACCCCTGACGCGTTCCCCTAGTGATGGCTATGGAATGTGATAGATGACCGTTGATGAGGATCTTGGCGGTGGGTTGTGTGTAGAGTAATTGGACCCAGGAGATAAATAGTCTAGGAAACCCCATGCTCACAAGGACGGAGAACAGATAGGGCCATTCGACAGAGTCAAATGCCTTGGTGGCGTCCAGATAACTGCCGCCACCGGCAAGTCGGGGTGGACCGTGCGAAGCAAGGAGAACAGGGTTCGTAGGTTATGGGAGGTAGAGCGACCCGAGACAAATCCTGCCTGATAAGGCAAAACAATCCTAGTCATAAGGAGGGACAGTCGAGTGGCTAAGACCTTCGCTAGAATTTTCACATCGCAGTTGAGGAGAGAAAGCGGACGGTACGAGCCTCGAGAACTAGGGTCCTTGCCTGGCTTTAACAGCGAGGTGATGACCACTTCTCGCATAGAGCAGGGGAGGATGCCATCGGCTAGCGACTCCTCGTACACTTCTCGGAGGACGGGGGCCATGATGTCAATATAGGCTTTGTAGAACTCGGCAGGAATGCCTTCCAGCCCCGGCGCCCTACCGTTTCCTAAGGACATTATGGCATCGCAAATCTCATCAGTTTCAAAAGGGGCGGCAAGGAAGGCCCTATCTCCGTCACTGAGCCAGCAAAGTGCCACATCACCCAGGAAGTCAGCATATGGCGCCTCAGCCGAAGTGCCAGTGGTGTATAGCGTACGGTAATGATTTGTAAAGGCATCGAGTATAGCATCCGAGTCTCTAATGACTTGGTCGTGGTCATCAGTGATTTCAAGGATAGTATTGTGGTCCCGAGGGACGCGCGTAAGGACCGCGAGTGTTCTCCCCGGCCTGTCTCCCTCGCAGTATTGTCTGGCTTGCCAATGTTTCCCCCGGAATTTTGCCTCTCTATTAGCCTCCTCCTCATATTTCGATAGCTTGTCTCTAAAGACTGCGTGGATTTCGGGACTATCCTCTTCAACCATACGGAGCTCCAACGCCCTGAGTTCCCCATGCAACGACTGGATAGTGTTTTGTATGTCTTGCAAGACCCCGAAGCTTTTGGAGATATAGTACCCCCTTACAGTGACTTTGAAAGCTTCCCAGACGCATTCGACGGAATCCACTGACCCCTTGTTCCTGGGAAAGAAGGCGGCAATTTCCTCCCCTAGTTCAGCTTGGAACAGGCTATCTAGCAGCGCCGCCGGCTGCAATCTCCAACGTGGCCTAGGGTTGTCCCACCCGGGGACACGTGCGTGCAACAGGACAGGGCTGTGGTCTGAATATGTCCTCGGTAAGTGCGTAACCCCTAGGATCCCCGAGATAATCCCCTTGGTGAGAAGAAAGTAGTCTAACCGTGCCCATGTACCGGCGTGCGATACAAAGTGTGTGCCTTCTCTGCGGAACGAGTGTAGGTGTCTCCATGCGTCCACTAGTGCGCCTTCCGTTATGATGCCCTCCAGTGCCTCCCCGGCCCTCGGTTTGTAATGATGTGCTCCATCCGACCGATCCAAGTGAGGTATTAGTGCTAGATTAAAGTCCCCCCCCCAGATGACATGGCGAGACCCCACATCCATGACCTTGCCCCAGAGTGCGGTAAAAAAGGAAGGTATGTCAGAATTGGGGGCATAGCAATTGATGAAAGTAATCGTATCATGGCCCAGTCGCCCCCACAGTATAACATAGCGCCCCTCTCTGTCCAGTGAGTGCCCGAATTTATGAAAGGGTACTGCACGCTTAATCAGGATAGTTACCCCTCTAGCATAAGTGGAGTAGGAAGAAAATATACGAAGTGGCAGTAACCAATGGTGAAAGGTGAGTCTCCTGTAGCATGGCAATGTGAACATTATGTCTATTTAGATAAGCAATTACATCTCGACATTTACGAGCATTGTTCAGCCCTCTGACATTCCACGATATGCAGTTCAATTGTGCACCAGACCTCTAAGCCTGCCATATTCAACTACTTGGCAGCGCACCCCAGCGCGAAAATGACGAGACAGAAGGTAGTATACCATGTGCGGTAGAAAGTCGACCGCAGTCTTGTGTGATTTTAATGTCATCTTCATGTGCAATCCGTTTCACCTCAAACATTCCCACCCCTCCTCCCACTACTGCATCCCAATCATGCCAGCAGCCGCCTATCCCCCCTCTTCCCCCATCCCCCCCCTACCTGCAACTCGAACCCCCCACAAAAATACATGGGGAACACCCGAAAGGGAAACAACAACAAGGGCTCACAGCCACTGCTCCCGCCGGACGACCTCCCAATCTGTACCGCCCTCGGGAGAGGTCGTGGCAGGGAGAGTGGTCCTTGGGGTACTTTACCATCGACGAGTGGAAGTAGTCCAGGTCAGTAGTGCAGCGTCTGTGTCTCCCGCCTTCCCATGGCAGGCGACAATGGGCACTGCGCCGACGCGCACACGGTCAGGGCATGCCTTGTTCAAATGGTCACTGCTCCTCCGCTGCTAATGACGGATCATCGTCCTCCAGATCTTCCTCAGCATTGCGGTCATTCCACCGAGCCTTGTTGACTGATTTCAGAAAATCTTCAGCTTTCTGGGGATTGGTGAAAAAACAATGTTTCCCCCGATGAGTGACTCGCAGTCTCGCTGGGTAGAGAAGGGCGTACTCCAACTGAGCCTCTCTTAACTTCTTTTTAACAGGAAGGAACTTCCGTCTCTCTTCTTGTACTAAGGGGGTGAAGTCAGGATAAATGGAGAACGTCACTCCATTATATTGCAAAGTCTGTTGAGTCCGGGCCGCTCGGAGCACGACGTCACGGTCGCGATAGTTCAGCAGTTTAGCAATGATTGGCCTAGGCGGCAATCCGGGCTTGGGGACAGGTGCCAACGACCTATGCGCTCTTTCAACTAAAAAGTGCTGCGAAAACGCTTCTTCCCCTATCGAGCTTTTAAGGAGTTTCTCAATATATACCTCCATTCTGCCAGTGTCTGTGGACTCCGGTACGCCCGTGACGCGTATGTTGTTGCGTCGGCTGCGGGCTTCTAAGTCCTCGTTCTTAGCCGCTATAAGTCGGAGCAGGTTATCCATGCGGGCCAATTGTGTGGAGTGGGACGATGTGATGTTGTCGTTGTCAGAAATCCGCTGCTCCGTGACCGCAAGTCGCTCCTCGTGTCGATCTACTTTATGGACAAGAGCGTCCAGTCTAGAAGTCATGCCATCCACCTTTTCAACCACCGTGGCGAACCCCTGCCTCATCTCCTGGAACAAGTTGTGCAGATCGATGTCTCTGGTGGGGGAGGTAGCGGCAAAGGATGGAGCGTCCAGGGGCCTTGAATCGGCGGGCACCGACTTGGTACTTTTCTTGGCGTTATCAAAGCTAAGTTTAGGTTGGCGATGTTCAGGGCTCCCCATTTTGACCACCGAGCGTGTCTGCACCGCCACCCTGTGCGCCTCTGCACCAGCCCTTGGGAGGATGAGGCCGCTGAACGAGTCGTTGGTCGGAGACAGGTGGTCTCAAGAGCCGCTATCAGAACGCACACTCACCCAGCACTGGTAGGAGGTGATGCCACCCGGGGTAGATGCTCCCAGCCCACACCCGCACTCAAGAGGTAGGGAAGAATCGTGCAGAGGCAGGGCACCAGTGTTCCGCAATGGAGGCCCGGCAGATGCGCGGGCGCAAAGTACCAGTCGCCCATATGGCCACGGCAGGCAACAAACAGGGCCTCCTAGTGCATGCACCAGTCCACAAGCCTCTCGATGTGCGGTGGCAGCAGGCCTCAGTTTGCACTCTGTTATTGAGGTGCTCGCTAGGCAGTGAACGATGCGGGTTGATCACCTGAGTGGAGTCGCAGCAGGTAGGCAGGCCCAGGGCCTCCCCGACTTGCACCGCCGTTCGCCCGATGCCAGTGTCCTAATGGCGCGGCCGGCAGTGGATGGTGCCTAGCGCATCCGAGTATCGGTGCTCCTTACCCCACATACGGTGCAGAAAGGCGCAATGGGCGTCCGGCTCCCCCCGGAGTCTAGTGGAGCAGCAACCGCGGTCACGGCTCTCCCTCCGTGGTACTCTGTCCTTTAGGCCGCACAATGTGCGTGGCGGCGCCCGCCCAAAGTATCGATCTCGAGTGTCGGATTATGCAGGCAGGGTGCAGTCGGCAGGTCGGGCAGCCAGCAGCAAGCAGGATCAGTCAGTAGCGCTGTCCCCGAGGGCCGAAGTCTCTCGCGTCCCAGGCGCCAAAGCCAAGGGTGCCGGTGCGGCCCACCTCCTCGTGGCGAGCCCTGGTCTTGCGTGATCTCCTGTGGCCGGCTTCCTCGAGGAGCACGTTCCGGGGTGAACGCCGGACAATTTTCAGACGCCGATTGCAGCAGTTCCACAGCCCCGGGAGGACTGAGCTTCGAGTCGAGTGTCAGGGGCTGACCACTGCAGCGAATGGTAGGCGACTTAGCGAAGGCACTCGTCGTTGGCAGCAGATAATTGCAGGATTATGCATCAAGGAACGGGAGCTGCTTAACTAGGCAGCCATTCCGCTTGTGCGCCCTCTAGCGCCCCTATTTAAGGGGTTTGTTGGGAAGGGATTTCCAGGTAGGGATCACTACTTCACACATTTCTTTGAACTTCTGGATGATGTACTGAACAGATTCCCAGAGGAGTGGATTTGGCTTCTACTGATCCTACCCAATCTAGCTTAGGTTTAGCAGATTCCTTCTCAGGAATGTAGTGTAGGAACTTTCGTCTCTCAAAATAGAGGGATAAACTATTCACATTCACTAGTGTACTTCATCAATGCAGATACGGCAGACTACATATATTCCAGCACAGAGAGAGAGTTCCAATGGGGTATAACAAGGGGTTTAGGTGTTTGCAGGGAAGCGAAAGTATGTGTTGGACAGTGCTAAACAACCTATAGAGGGCAGAAAAGCAGTGAAGCTTAGGAAACACGGCTGCAGAGACTGGGAAGGGGCGGTACCCCACTGTAACTGGGAACAGTTGTAAATGTGTAAGTCAAGGAAGGAATATCCAGGTTTTGCATGGGACAGTAGAACTGTGTGAGGAACTGTGTGGAGCAGGTCCACTCCTATGAGACAGTTTGAAGGCTGAGCTTCAGCCACAGTAACTATCTGATGCATGCCATAGAAAGGGTGTGGAAAGGGATCATTTGGGCATATGGTTCCAAAACAGCGGGAGGCCAGCAGGAAGAAGCACTTTATCCAAATTCAACCCACAGGTGATGCACTAAACTTTGTTTCCCTGTGTTCAGATATCCAGGATATCCCAAATGAAGTATCTGTAACAAAATATGTGAGAGCGGAAGAAATAAGTGCAGATTACAAAAAGCCCTACATTATCTGGAGGCTCATGCCAACAACATTAAATGTCTTTACTATTCAATGGTACCACAAGCTTATAAAACATCATCAAGAAAGAATGGGTATTGAGGAGGTAAAACATAAGATATCAGGTGGCAGATGACTTCACGGAAGAGCTAGAGGTGTCTCTATCTTCAGTTAAGGTTTCAATGAAATGAAATGAAATTAATTTGTATCGTGCAACTAAAACCCTAAGGTATCAAGGCGCCTAACAAAACAAATCAAAAAATGGCAGATCAGGCTACAGGTATGCGCGTGCGAAAAGACGGGTCTTCAAGGCCTTTCTAAATAGCTGCAGGGTAGGGAGAGACCTCAGTTCCTCCGGGAGGGCATTCCACCACTTAGGTGCCAAGACGGAAAAAGCTTTACCGCCCCATCTCGCTTTTCGAATGCGCGGGACTGATAAAAAGGCCTTACTTGAGGAGCGTAAAGTCCTACAAGGACTATAGCGCGACAGGATAGATCCAATTCCTAGAAGGCTATTTTTAGCTAGGGCCTTGTAGATAAGGCACAACACCTTAAACACGATACGATCTTCCATAGGGAGCCAATGCAGTCGTTTTCTGGCCAGGGTGGCCGAGATACCTCGAGGTAAATCCAGAGCAAACCTTGCCGCTGCGTTCTGGACCACCTGCAAGCGCTGCAGCAGACTTTTGTTCAGTCCCGCATACAGCGCATTGCAGTAGTCCAGACGAGAGCCCACTAGAGCGACTGCCAGTTGTTTCCTAGCCTGCTGCGAGAGATAGTGCCTGATCTTCCTCAGTATGCGGAGGATACCCCAACAGGTAGAGATGGTCCTATTAACCTGCTGGCGCATACAGAGGGTAGGATCAATCACTACCCCAAGATTTTTAGCAGATGCAGCAGGGACAGGGCATGCTCCCAGTTAGTCTGGCCACCAAACGGCTGACCATACCTCCTCCTTATCCCCAAACACCATCACCTCCGTCTTCTCCCCATTCAGCTTTAGCGAATTGTGAATCATCCATTGTCCGACAGCCTCCATGCAAGATCTAAAATTGGAGGCTGTCGGAGAAGCTGGCTGGGAGAGAGAGACGAGGATCTGGGTGTCATCCGCATAAGAAACTACCTCCATCCCAAAAGATCTAATTAGTCTGGCAAGGGGGGTCACGTAGATGTTATAAAGGGTCGGACTTAACGCCGACTCTTGAGGGACCCCACATTGCACAGACAGGGATGGAGATAGAAAGGAGCCCAGCTTCACTCTTTGCTCTCGTTGATCGAGGAAAGAGGTAAGAAGAGCTAGTGCCTCCCCCTGAATCCCAATCTCCCTCAGACGAGATGTTAAAACTGAGGGAGAAAGGGTATCGAAGGCGGCTGTAAGATCTAAAAGGATCAGGAGGGAGGTCTGTCCCCTATCCACAGACATACGGATATTATCCAGTACTATTGTGAGGGCAGACTCAGTGCTATGTTCCCTCCTGAAACCATGCTGGGAAGGATCTAAACAGCCAGAATTTTCCATGAAGGCAACAAGATGTTTGTTCAAATGGATTTCTAGCATCTTCGCAGGGGCTGGGAGCAGTGAGATGGGGCGGAAATTCTTTAGTACCCCAGGGTCGAGAGAGGGTTTCTTAAGCAGAAGTCTTACTACTGCATTTTTCCACTGTTGAGGAAAAATACCCTCTCTCATGGCCCTATTCATGATGTCTACCAGAGGGGGTAAAAGAGAATTCCTACACTGCTTCAAGATCTTAAGCGGACAGACATCCAGAGGAGAGGCAGATTTGATTTTATCCAGAAGTGTCTCTGCATCATGTAGGGGGAGAGAAGGGAAGGATTCTAGGAAAAAAACCTGAGATCCTTCCGAGAAGGCAGGGTCCAGAGCCACAGGAACAACAGGCTTAGCGGTAACAGGTCTCAGTAACTCTAAAGCAGTATAAATATCCAGGATCTTAGTCTGGAAAAAAGACGCTATGTTGTTACAGAGCTCCTGGGACGCAATCACCGGATCGGGGATCTGAAGGGTAGTAAGGGAATCCGCTATCCTAAAGAGCTCTTTAGGAGAAGAAAGTGAGGAAGTCAGGGCAGTAAAGTATTCTTGTTTTACCCTGATAACCTCCAATTTATACTTTCTTATCAAGATCTTATGGGTATCCTTATCCCATAAATCCCAGCTGGTGTGCCATAAACGCTCCTGTCTCCTAACCTCTTGTCGGAGTAATCTTAAATGCTCCGTAAACCACGGGGCTGAAAGTCTTTTTCTGGCCGAATAGCATGGCCGTGTCGGGGCCAATATTTCCAAAGCCTCAGTGATGGTCTTGTCATATTGTAGGACAGCTGACTGAACATTGTCCCCCAAAGAAGAAGACATGCTCGATATCCAAGATATAAAGGAACCTTCCTTAATATTATTCAGATTCCTATGTAGTTCCGTTTTACTCGGAATATTTCTAAAACCATCCAAGATTGGACAGGACAGAGTAAATGGTACGGCCAGATGGTCAGACCATGACAGAAAAAATTGATCTTTTACTGTCAGCCTCGGATCATTAGAAAAAATTCCATCGAGCGTATGTCCTGCTCGATGAGTGGTAGCTTTCACCAATTGGGAAAATCCACAACCTGACATACCATCTAGCAGGGAGAGAGTGTCATGGGTCTCTAACAGCTCAAGATGGAAGTTAAAATCTCCCAGAACCGTTAGGTTGTCACAGCCAAAGTAAGGCTCTAGGGTATGGAGCAATTGCTGTTCAAAGTCGGCTCTAGGGCCTGGAGGGCGGTATATCAAAAGTCCATTAAATGTACATTTATGGAGGCCTGTCAAGGAGAAATAGAGTGCTTCAAAGTTATCCCTAGAGACCTTAACCGAAGTGATAAGGCAATGGAAGCACTCCTTGTAAAGGATAGCTAACCCCCCACCAACCCGGCCCACTCTATCATGCCGCGCCAGACCATACCCTTCCGGGACTGTGTTAATAAGGTCAGGGCCAGAGGAGTCTTTAGCCCAAGTCTCCGTGACAAAGACCAGCGACGGCTTTCTGTCAAGTACAAGCTCCTTGAACATAATGCTGTTCTTAATGAGTGAGCGAGCGTTAACAAGAATACAGTCTTCTTGCCTCGTGTTAATTCCTGTATCCACCTGGGGGTATAGTAAATGGGTGGAGGGAGGTAGACTAGGAACACTAGGGCATGAAATAAAACAGCCGCAGTGCGGAGAGGAGAGAAGGTCTTCAGGAGAGCTTCGATGGAAACATGATAATTTTAAGGGCTTGAGCCTTAACATCTCCTGTGCCGAGTACTTACCGGTCTGTGGGCCCACCTCATTATAACAAGCCGGCCAGCCGTCCAGCCCGTCCTTAGCGCGGATGGGCGCAGATGGGCTGGACTCTGGCGTGACTCCGGCGTAGCGACAGCTTACACGCTGCGCGCACACGCTGCGCGCCATGGATTCGATTTATATAGGGCTCTGACTGCTCCACCTGCCTACTAGAGCGCCCGATAATGCAGCGCTTCCTAGACCCACCCAAGATGGCGCCCACCAATTATAAGATACGAGGGTCAGGGCCGCCTAAATAGCGGTGAGGACACGAATTATAATGCAGAATTGCGGACAGTGATTTAAAAGCAGGGAATAACTATCATAAAAATAAAAGCTAAATGAAATACAAAAAAACTGGAGTTTTAAAAGCGCAGAACGCGTCTTCAAGCCAGCGCAAAGCGCGTATCATGCAGCCAACAAGAGAGAGCTCCTACCTCCAACCGGTTTTATAAGAAAAGCCACGAAGCCGGGAACTGCCTCTGACTGCTCCACCTGCCTACTAGAGCGCCCGATAATGCAGCGCTTCCTAGACCCACCCAAGATGGCGCCCACCAATTATAAGATACGAGGGTCAGGGCCGCCTAAATAGCGGTGAGGACACGAATTATAATGCAGAATTGCGGACAGTGATTTAAAAGCAGGGAATAACTATCATAAAAATAAAAGCTAAATGAAATACAAAAAAACGGGAGTTTTAAAAGCGCAGAACGCGTCTTCAAGCCAGCGCAAAGCGCGTATCATGCAGCCAACAAGAGAGAGCTCCTACCTCCAACCGGTTTTATAAGAAAAGCCACGAAGCAGGGAACTGCCTCTGACTGCTCCACCTGCCTACTAGAGCGCCCGATAATGCAGCGCTTCCTAGACCCACCCAAGATGGCGCCCACCAATTATAAGATACGAGGGTCAGGGCCGCCTAAATAGCGGTGAGGACACGAATTATAATGCAGAATTGCGGACAGTGATTTAAAAGCAGGGAATAACTATCATAAAAATAAAAGCTAAATGAAATACAAAAAAACTGGAGTTTTAAAAGCGCAGAACGCGTCTTCAAGCCAGCGCAAAGCGCGTATCATGCAGCCAACAAGAGAGAGCTCCTACCTCCAACCGGTTTTATAAGAAAAGCCACGAAGCAGGGAACTGCCTCTGACTGCTCCACCTGCCTACTAGAGCGCCCGATAATGCAGCGCTTCCTAGACCCACCCAAGATGGCGCCCACCAATTATAAGATACGAGGGTCAGGGCCGCCTAAATAGCGGTGAGGACACGAATTATAATGCAGAATTGCGGACAGTGATTTAAAAGCAGGGAATAACTATCATAAAAATAAAAGCTAAATGAAATACAAAAAACGGGAGTTTTAAAAGCGCAAAACGCGTCTTCAAGCCAGCACAAAGCGCGTATCATGCAGCCAATGGTTTGGTGTAGACGTTTTTATTCTGAGCATCTAGATGTTCCTATGTTCATTGGTCCCACACTATTCTATTCTATCCTGTTCATATTCTACTCCCATTTGTAAAGTTCATGGTTATCAAGCAGAGACTCCCAGCAATAGAAGTGAAAGAAGGCAGACAAGATCGTAACATGCATGCTCAAACAACCAGGTCGTAAGAGACTTTCTAAAACTGAATTAATCACAGTAGTTATGAAGCTTAGAAAGCAGAAGGTTCCACTGTTGAGTTGTGAAACAAGAAAAGGACTGGTCGCCCCTTCTGCTTTTATGAAATTTGGGAGATCATTGCTAAAAGAGCAGTCGATAATCTTGGAGATCTTTTTTTTTTTTTTTATATATTTTTATTGAAGAATTTTTTCCCCCTCTTTTTTTACATACATACAGGGCACGGCAACATTTACATAAAACATAGCATATCATATATTGAACAAGATGAGAGATAAAGCTAAGACAAAAAGAAATATTTAGTGTAAGAAAATGCAAATAAAGAAGAAATGAAAAATTACTATGAGATGAGAAAAATAAACAAATAAGTGCATTGATAAATAAAATCCAAGCTAGATTACAAACTTTTCCCCCTAGATTGGGCCAAAATCCGCGCACCTAAATGTATCTTAAACAGTAATAAACATCTTAGCAAGGTATATATTATTCAAGCATTTCAAACCTTTCAAGCCATAGTCCCTTCTTTCCAGCGAGTAATGGGATCCCAAATATGTTTGCCAGTTTTCCTTCCCTTTTTCCCTTTCCTTGCATATATCTCAATTTCCAAATTATATATTGATAGTAATTTAGCCAGCCATTGTTGAAATGATGGTGGTAATGGATCCAGCCATGCAGTTGCAATGCATAGTCTCATGACTGCCATAGCTAAGAATAAAAAGGATTCCCATCTATCCTGACGCTGTCTCTCCTCCTCCTTTATCCCCAAGAGAATTATTGGGGGGGTAAGGAGAGTATTTATTCCTAACTCTTGGTTCAAGAACCCCTGTATATTCTTTATAAGAGGCTGCAAGTGAAGACATGTTGCAAATACGTGAATTAAATCTGCCTCCGAATTTCCACATCTAAAGCAGTCAGTTCCTCCTGTCCCCCCCCATTGGGCTATCTTTGATGGCGTATGGTATAGGTGGTATAGTGTTTTGTAATGTTGCGCCTGAAGAGGTGCTGAGCATAACAGTGTATACCCCATTTCCAGAGACATATGAAAACTTTCCTCCCTAACTTCCAGACTATCTTTCCATTTATTTGCCCATTTTTCAATATCATCCTCTTTTGAATTTAATAACTCAGCATAGAATCTCTTTATAGTGCATTCCTCGCCAGCTTCGATAACTTCCATGATTGTATTTTTACTAAATCCTGACACACCACCTTGTTTATTGTGCAAAAGACTCCTTATTTGTAAGTACTTAAAGAATTGTCTTTTATCTATTGCATACTTAGCTTGTAGTTCGGAAAACTGGCAGACACGTTGCTGATCCATTAGGTCACCCATCCTTCTAATTCCTTTTAGAGATCTTGCTGTTATATAAGTTTGAACCAGGTGACTCAGCAAGCTCGGGACCTTGTTGTTGAAAGCTTGATATGCATGACACAATGGTTTAAATTAAACCCTTTTTAGGTCTCGGCTAGCGTTGCAGCGCAAAGTGCTGCTCCTTCGGCGAGAGATTTTGTGGATGAGGGGTTTTCAGAAAGGATTTGAAGCCCCGCCCCTCATTTCTATTGGCTGGTGTCACCGTTTGTGCTAAACAGTGGCCTGTCATTGGAAATCTGGGTTTTTTGTAGACGCCCTTTCGCCTCCGATCCGGACTGGGTCACCTGCTTTGCTGCTGTCGCAAAGTACTTTCTTATCTTTATGGGGCCATGTGTTTCTAATTAGAAACTCATGGCCCCATAAAGACAAGAGATCAATGCTTTTTTTTTTAGGAGCTTGGGGAAGGGTGAGTGGGCAAAGCGAGAGATGTGCAGAAGAGCGGACTACGCCGGGACAGTTATGATCCATATTAATTGCAACTGAATCAACTGGACAATCAAGTACTCGATACCTGATTGTAATATCTGCGAGACAGTCACCCCCAATGCATTATTCCCAATCAGAGCTTTGTACTCCGGCCATCTTTGGCCATGCATATTCCCCTTGGGATCATTTTTGGGCTAGCAACCTGATCTCCTCTTTTTCCACCCTTGCCACATACACCACCGCAACCCATGCGTCATAGCACCATTTGCTGAAGGTATATTCCCATCGGTAACATACCTGCTCACATTGATCCTGCAGTTGCCAAAGACAAAAAAAACTACAAAGATGAAGGTTCCCGCACACTCCATCACAACTTCCGGCCCTCTCCCGCCACAGCCGGACGGCACTCAGGGCCAGTCCCACTTGCTCCCCGGCAGGTGCTGGTCGCTTTCCAGGGCCCTCCAGGAGACGAGGGCTGGAGAGCTGAGGCTGTGCGCGGGTGACCAGCAGCACCTGGCCTCGCTGCTGTCCCTGCTCCAGCACACCGGTCAAGGCCTGTGAGTCCAACTGCAGCAGGCAGCGCATCTACCCCACCTCCAGCGCACCACCAGACACCAGCAGAAGCTTTCTCACTTGCCCTCCCCCTGGTAACACCTGGGCAGACATGGCAGCACGCAAGACCTCTGCATCTATGCGGCCTACTGGGGCGTGGCTGGATCGAGTACCCCAGAGCGATGTTTTTACTCCCAGATGCAAGGATCATCAACTCCGCCCACTGTGCTTATTTTCCTCCCTCGGTTGCGAGCAGTTCTTGGGAGCCCCTTAACTGGCGCCATATCCCAAATAAAACTCTTGGTCAGCAGAGTTTACAGACAATGACAACATGTGAAAGAGAATCGCGGGGTCTGTGCGTTGGCGGCCTAAAAACCGTGAGAGAATGGATGCAACTTGGCTGGCACATGGTCTAGGAGAAGAAGGACTGACAGTGGCGAAGGCACTTATGTTCTCTGTTTTGGCTGCTGAGGAGAACTTTTAATTTATCAGCATGTCAGGAGTGGTAGGATAACTTGCGTACAGGTAATATCATGTGGATACTAATGGGGCTGCAGTTTAGACAAACATCTGTTATGTACAGAGGCAAACACTTCATGGAACAACACATGTTTGGGTTTGTCTCGATTTGAAGTTATGTTTTACTCTGTTGGCTTTGGCCAGATAAGTACTCGCTCTGTGTAGTGTACTGCATTTCAAGTACCACTAAAAATTATGTTTTAGCAGTTTGGTTCAATATGAGTAGACCCACTAGAATTTTGCGGTAGGAGACAACTAAATTATGCGGCATGGTTGACTAAATTAATCGGCAAGAAAGACCAACTATGATAGTATTACTTCATTTTTATATTGCACTGAGGAATAAAGGGTCATTTTGCATGTGTGCGCCGACTAAATGAAGCAAGAGCTTGTTTTCGCTTTGTTTAGTGATCCAAGTTGCGCCTGTAAACAAAATGAAACAACCATTTACAATGCAATAGGTCTCGCATTAACACGAGTTTGAGCTATTGGCATTGCAAATAACAATGCCTTATATTTTGCTTTTCTTTTTAAAAACATAAATTAAAGGTATTGTAATTTACAATGCCAATAGCTTAAACTCGCGTAACTGTAAGACCTATTGCATTGCAAATGCTTGTTTTCAAGCCAATGAAGTTCGAAACAGAATGATGTTTTGGAATCCTCAACAGCTGATAGGCAGCAGCTTTTTTGACAATCTGAAATCTTCTGAGCAAGAATTGAGAAATACCCAGAAAAAGTGCATTTCCATAGAAAAGGCAAAATGTTACTAAGGTCTGTACCACGCTTCTTTAGCTGATATTTAGCAAGAGTCCAATTAACTTTTTTTAAATGTTTTAAAATACCAAAATACCCTGCCTTTTTTATGCCAGTTTTATTCTGTCTCCGAGGTCCAAAACTCACTAGAGCAGAGGAGCCATTAGCTTGGCCCTGATGGTCCTGATATGTGCTAGTTGATCCAAGGTCTACATCCGTGCATGAATGATCTAGGGTGTCCAAGAAATCTTTCAGCTCATCAGGTTCTTCATATTCCATAATGGTGTTGTCTGTTATAATCAGCATGGTTGCTGGTTCCAAGAATCCAATAGTCTCTGTTTTATGTTTGAGCCAAGAGGATACTCTGATGAGATATGAATTGGAGTACTTTTAAAGCAGAACTGACCACCTTTTTCCTTGGCCATTTTATAGGATCTATCTTGGCTATTGGTCAGGGCCACTGGAACTATGCAATTGTGCAGCCACTGTGTTTTTCGCCTAGTTATAGATTTTGTGCATTTGCCACATAAGCCACAATCTGCTGCATAATCTGAAGATATTAACAGAAAATAGTGTCTAGCTTAAACAGTTCAAAAGTTACTGAAAGTGCAGCAACACATGATGTTGCGAAGTGGAAGACCCTTCACAAAACTTGACTGGTTACCTTTCTGTTGGTTATTGCTATATCTGAGTGATAAACTTGAACAAATGAGGTGCAACTAATGCCAGTGTAAATAAGTGCAAAGATGACAAAATAATTATGTAATACTGTCATAAAATGTACCGCATTACTCAGTATAATTTGGCTTTTCTTGCCACATCATTTACTCAACCCTGCTCTATAATGTGGCCGTCCCCTGCTGCATAATTCAAGGCAATGTGTAGTAGGCAGTATTGATCCGACACGGACAGTTTAAGGATTGTCTCACCACATTGTAGACAAAGGAATGGTGGTTCATCAGTGCTGTTCCCAAAAGAAACCTCTTCCCATTATTCTCTCATGGTGAGAACAGGCCTCTCTCACAAGGAAAAAGTGCACCTCAATGGTTATCAATAGTCAAGGGAGAGCCTAAACTATCACAGAGATATGGGACCTTTCAGTGCTTTCAACTGCCTTGATTTCATGTCACTGGTCCCCTATCCACAGTGCCTACAAGGGTGTGGCATAGACAATCCACAGGGTATGTAATCCTAGCTGCTCTTTGGCCTGTTGGCTGTGTTTCCTATCCCAGACATAGAGAACAGAGCCTCATGTTGCGTCTGTGTGTGTGTGGGGGGGGGCTACAAGAATCTTCTCCTGTGCTTCCCCCACTCTCTGCCAGGCTATAGGGATCCCCAAAAGGCAGTAAATGGCATTACTAAGGTATTAGCTAATGAGCTTCTCAGGAAGCAGTCATCTTGAGTGTGGCTAGGCTCCACACTCCTCTGTATGTTGTCTTAATGTGATGCATAGATTTCTTCACTTTGTCTTGGAAAGCATTTTCTTTTTCAGAGATATTCAGTAAGTATATTTTTGGCATACTTCTGTATCCTGGTGATGAAAAGGTAAAGATGCTCAGTTTATACTCCACTTGTGTCTATCTCTCTTCTGTCTCACTGTGTGTAGAGCCTAAACTTGCTGGCTCTCCGTGTTCATATTTGTTGACCTCTTTTGAGCTCCAGTTTGTTGTACCACTTCTGTACCTTATAAGTGTCTTTCTTAGCTGAAAATTCTTGATACATGTGAGGTATTTTTCTGGGCTGTGTAGAAACAGTCTATGCACATGACCACGGCATTGTTCTGTATTTGCACCTTCCGGTGTGAGATAGATTGACTTTCTTGGCCTATCTTTAGTTTCTGGAGTCTGGCCTACTTTTGAGCTGGTATATTTATTTGATAGGCTTAGTTGGTTGTATAATGTCATTGCCTGTTAATTTTACTACACATGGCTCTAGATTGGTAGTACCGTGACTCTGTGTCACGTTTAACCAGATTGACCATGTTATCACTCCTTTACTTTTTCTCATTCTTTTCTTTTGTCTCTCTCTCTCCTTCTACCTTCCTGACCCTTCTATGACACTGCTGGACCTAATCGCTCAATATTTATCTCCCTCTTTGTCTCAATGTTTGCCTCTTTCCTGCTCTCTTACTCACTTTATTTCTCTCTTACACTTACATTCCCCCTATTCATCATGTTCAATGTTTCTTTTTCCCACCCTGACTTTATCCAATCGTTTCTCTCTTTCACAAACCCCATTCCACTTGCTCACTTTCCCTCCTTCAATTTCCCCATATTTTGCACCATCTCTCTTGTTTCCTTTTATTCATTCTCCCTTCTCCTTTTATCATTCAGCATCCCTTTCCTTTCTTCTCTGTTATTTTCTGTGTGTCCCCCCTTTCTCTCCCTTTCTTCCTCTCCCACTCTCAGCCTCTGTAATTGTTATCTCTTTCTAACTACTTTCTCAAACACACTTCTCTCCCTCTCTCTCATTCTATATCTCTTTCTTCAGCTGTTTTCTCTGTCTTTCCTGAAGAAAGATAGGCCTTTGGACATAAAAGGCCTTTTTGCCAGTGTTAAATTAAGTCTTCCCTACTGAGTCAAAGGATCAACCTGGCTGCTATATTGTGAACAATCTGGCATCTGGCTAAAAGATGTACGGGTATTCCTACATACAGCAAATTGTCGTTATGCAAGCAAGTGGTTACCACATCTTCCTGTACAGTCTTTTGGGGCAGTTGATAAGTAAAAGAAGAAGAATTTTCCTGAGTTTGTATTACAATAAAACAAGAAGTTGTGGCCCTAGTAATTTGAGAAATCAAAGACAACTTAGAGTCGAATAGGACGCCCAAATTCTTGACTTTCTCAAATTGAACTTGGACTTTCCCCCCAAGCATCTGGCACTGAGAATTAGACCAACTATATGGTTTGCTGCCTCCTTCGAAGACTACTATCTTCCTAGTGTTGAGCTGGAGCTTGTTTTTCTCATCCATTATGTAGCCTCAGACATAACGTTGTTCACCTTTTCCTAAGCCTGGCCTGGGTAACCACATGCTCGCACAATCAACTGCATGGAGAAAGGAAGTAAAACCAAATGAGCTGTTTGCGAAATAACCAGGACCTGGAACCCACTCCATTGGCTGATGCTCTGCAGTGCCTGATTTACACTCGTTGAATGTATGTGACATTTGCTTGTGCAGTTTTGCCTTGAATTCACAGTTATGTGATAGGGCGGGCTTCACCCTCCATTCGTGCTGGGGTGGGAGTTTCTCAAGAACCTCATGATAAAGCATGAGCCGTGCTACTCTTCCCCTCTGTGGGCTCTTGCTAGGTTGTGAGTTTCCACACTATTCCAAGGTACATCACTAGGCCTTCAAGCAGGATCAGGTTGGAGGAAAGGATGTCAGATTTCAAGATAAGCATTAACTATGCAAAATGTCCATCTAAACTAATTTGATCAAATGTTGTGAAATATAAAATATAGATGTCCAGAAAATCTGGCATGCAACAGGCCCTGCTAGGCTTCCTTGTCACACGCCTGGCATGCATGCTTCATAATACACTGTCACATAGGACCACAGACACAATTTAAATGTACTATTTGATTTTACCACAATAATACCTTTTGCACATTGGCATGCATTCCATATGTTTAAGGATCAATAACGATATACATTGAGGTGTTCAGGGTTTGCTGACAGTCAGCTGTTTCTGGTGGTGAGCTCTATCTGGAAAGAAGGGCCTGCTTTCACCAGTTAACAAATGATCCACCAACCAATTGGTATGTGGCTTATTATGATGCTGCCTTCCTCATCCTAGGGAAGTCGTTACCATGAGGCCACGTCATATTATTTAATCCGTTGCTGCCTACAAGGAGTTTGCTCTAATTCCTAAAGTAAACATTCTACAGGGCGTTATAATGGAAGAAAATTGTCACCATTCATTTGCTCTCCTCTTTGTCTCAGGACACATATTTTGGAAAGTGAGCAATTATCTTATGATAAAGGCCTGCAGAACGCTCATTATTTCCATAATGACGACTTTTGTGAGTTTAAATTTGGTTTACAGAGAAATACACGAGTTGGACTATGTAGGCTACTTGCTTTTGCCTGTAGCTGCATCGCTGCATAATATATATATATATATATATATATATATATATATTACCTACTGGCGGTCGCCAGTAGGTATATATAGTTAGGATTTTTTCTCTATGGGATTTTTGAAAATTCTATGTCTAATAACTTTGGCGTTTGTGGACGGAATTGGCTGAAATTTTCAGGAAAATGGCACATTTTGTTTCTGAGCAGCCCTTGAAAATTTGGGGGGGGGTTCGTCAAGGGGGGGCCGAGAAAAAAGGGGGGTCCCAAAACGTGTTTTTAACATTGAGTTTTCCATAGGGCGGTTGGCCTCACTTTTAGCCCGAACGGCTGAATGGATTTGCACGAAACTTGGCAAAATTGTAGGGACTGGTAGCCCGATGTGCCTTTTGTAGGTCTCAATATATGTGCTCCAGTGGATTTTGAGAAATTAACGTTTAAAAAAAGATATATATCTGTA
The DNA here is from genome assembly GCF_964261635.1 of Lissotriton helveticus. Lineage (NCBI taxonomy): Eukaryota > Metazoa > Chordata > Amphibia > Caudata > Salamandridae > Lissotriton > Lissotriton helveticus. The sequence goes on from NC_136063.1 coordinate 561,421,968, forward strand.
ACAGCGGACCTGGCAGCGTCCCAGGACGCGTACTTTACGCGCAACGGAGCTTTGTGAAGCGAAGCTGATTGGTTCTCCGGCGTCTGTCAACATTCCAAAAAGTCCGTAGCGGCCGCCATCTTGTCTCTCGGTAGGATCGAGAGACAAGAGGAGGTCAAAACAAAGGGGGAAATAACTATAAGGGGGCATAGTAGATCCTCGCTGACCCCCTAGGTTTGATGTGAAGGTTTTAAAAGGGCCCCGCGGGGCAAAAAAAAATAATAATAATAATAATCGAACGGCTGAATGGATTTGCACGAAACTTGGCAAAATATTAGGGACTGGTAGCCCGATGTGCCTTTGCTAGGTCTCAATATATGTGCTCCAGTGGATTTTGAGAAATTAACGTTCAAAAAAAGATATATATCTGTAACAGCGCTCCGCTTCGCGTAACGGAGGTTTGCGAAGCTGATTGGTCATTCTGTCACTGGGCTATAGTTGGGCTACATCTGGCTGATATTTGGGCTACATTTGTTTTTTTGTGTGTCTGGCGGCCATCTTTGGGCTACATTGGGCTACATTGGGCTTCATTGGGCTACATTGGGCTACATTTGGGCTCCAACATATATATAGGCCAATGTAGCCCAATATATATTTTTCAAAGTTAATTTTCGTAAAAACCACTGGAGCATATATCTTGAGACATAGCAAAGGCACATCGGGCTACCAGTCCCTACAATTTTGCCAAGTTTCGTGGAAATCCATTCAGCCGTTCGAGCTAAAAGTGAGTCCAACCGCCCTATGGAAATGAAGGAAATGAATGGGTAATTTGTAATTAGCAAATAGCTAATCGCAAACTAGGAATGGTAAAGAATCGCTATTTATTCCTTAAAGTTCGCTATTTAGGAAATGCAAAAAACTTTGATGATACATATGGCGGTTCATCTCTAACAAGATAAGAAGCATAGGGATACATTTATGATGACTGGCGCATCACCAGGGATGTGTTAGTCATTCTGTGCCGCTGTTCCGTCACCTATGGTGTGCTGCATTTACAATGCGGCGCATCATGGGGCAAAAACAGCACAGATGCGTGATGTATCTGTGCCGTAAAGGTGGCGCATTGCTGGAGTTGTATCGCAAGTGTGATGAAGCTCCAGCAAGGGTCGGGGGTGCCCCTGCCGCAGGGTTTCTGTTCTCACACAGAACTGTGGACAGAGGATTGGAACCTCGGCGAATTAGGGTGTCCCAAAACTCACGTTAGTAATGAAAAACTCCTTAGCAAGCTAGGTACAGTGTCACATTGGATATAACAAACTCTCAATGTTTAGACAATCCAGAATATGAACTTATAGTACCTCAGGATACGTGGAACTCATGAACAGTCGGTCGTTATATATTTCTTAGAAACCAGAACATGGAGTTAAGAAGAACACATGTGTATTTGAAATGTTTATTTACTAATGCCGTCTTCTCAGGCGTAGTATCTTAGATAATACAAGTACACATATTATCAGTAGCAAAATTACCAGCATAGTTACTAGTACATAAAAAGCGAATGGTGATAGTATGTTAACATGCTGTAAATGAATAAGAGTTAGCAACACTTATAAGCAGCCGCGGGCCGTGGAGGGAGTTACGGTGAGGCAGGGAGGCGGGGAGGGGGAGAAGCAGGGTGGAGAATACAAGTACACATATTATCAGTAGCAAAATTACCAGCATAGTTACTAGTACATAAAAAGCGAATGGTGACAGTATGTTAACATGCTGTAAATGAATAAGAGTTAGCAACACTTATAAGCAGCCGCGGGCCGTGGAGGGAGTTACGGTGGGGCAGGGAGGCGGGGAGGGGGAGGGGCAAGGTAGAGAGGGCTCCACCCTGCTTCTCCCCCTCCCCGCCTCCCTGCCTCACCGTAACTCCCTCCACGGCCCGCGGCTGCTTATATCTCACCCTCCCTAATACACATATTATATTATTTGCTAAGAAGGTCTCTTTGTGTTGGTTTAGGGCGTGCCCATACTTTAGTGTCTTAGATTTGAAGGAATCACATCAGCATACACCAGCTCTCTCTTCATGTGAACCGCATCAACTGTTGTGTATGTGTGTTCGGCAAAGCAATATAAAACCCGCCTCATGCCCAGAATTGGCAGAAGTTGCACTTATGTTATGAGTATGAAGTCGTGGAGATCAGACCTCATAACAATTCTGTATCGTGTTGTTCTTGAAACTTTAGCACTCGCTGTACAGATATAGTTTAACAAGCAAAGCAGATAGTAGAGCAATAACATATTATTCTCATGTAAACCACGATGAACTACTAGGTGGAAAGCTAAAGCAACAACTAAGTGTCGTGTGCAGAAGTTGCAAAAAAGGAAAAATGGCGTTTAAACCGGTAATGAGCCCATGCTAACTTAACACGGTGTAAAGATATCCAGGACCTAGATGACACCTCCCCATGATCCGGAAACGAACTGAATAAGATAATAGAAGTGCCATCTCATGAGAGCAGATTGCAAGTTTATATGTGGACGGTCCGCAAGGTAAAGCATTAAAAACTAGGAAAATTTAATGCTAAAGAAAAATAAAACAGCCAAGTACTTTATCGAGTCTTAAGCCAATAGGCAAGGTAAATAATAAAAACTTGACAAATAAGTCAATGAATTGTCAATGAAATGCTAGTACTCAGCATATCAAACATGAAAAAGGTCTATGACATAACTGTGTATGCAAAATAAGCTGCAACAGCCTCCAATAGGAAGTCACCGTCTTCATCCGAAAACAGTTCAGCCATCCAATTTAAAAGCGGAAAAGAACATACGTGCTCTCCCAGCACCGGATCCTCTATCACCATCAGAGGACAGCTCGGTGGGTTTTCAAGAAAGCTCTGTTCCAAGAAAGACTGTGCTGCCGCCAGTAAATTCCAGGGACCAAGTAGTCCATGCATCAATGCCACAGCCATAATCCTTTCGCCAGGACAAACCAACTCGTGAGTAATGATAGGAGTCATCAGCTGATTAAAGTCGACGTCAGGAGAAACCGGTCCGCAGAGACACAAATCAATGGCCCAATCGAAATCACAGGTCAGGCAGTGAAATACAGGCTGGACACAGGTGAAGTAGGAGAATCGAAAAGATAATCCATATGCCGTGCTTAATATCGCCAACGGCATTGTGCCATAATATTCTAGCATGCGATTGCGGAACAGTGTCAGCAGCTGCAGGGTGGGAGGTTGCATAGGAGGGACATCCATATTTAAAAATGTAAAAAAGCACAAGAGCGTCCGCTGGTAATGCAAGTAAAAATGCCAATCCACGAACCAGAGTGGAGAAAATAGAATGAAAGGAAGCAGGGATGACTCCAAAGATTTTCTCAAATGAAGTCACGAGACCACTGGTAACAACTTTAAAAAAGTGCGCCAGGGTCTTTGTGGAGGATGCGTTAAAGATAGTCGGAACCATCTTGCTGAAATTGAAAGGCAAATCTGAATTGAAAAGGGTCTGCACCTCTGTACGGGTGTTCGCTATGTGAAGCACGAAAGTTTCACGGGCCGAACTCAAGGCCACCTCTCTCTGAGACAAAAGAGCTCTTATTCTTGCCATGCCGTTGAAATCTGTCCCAAGGTTGGTATTTGTGGCCAGATTGAAAACTCCCTATGTTCATGTGTGGGAGGAAATAGAACATTTCTGCAGCAAATAACCCGTTCACTTACTGTTACGATAAAAGGAATACTTTTAATTAACTCAGAACAATCTTCATTATTGAGCATCAAATAACTACCATTTTCCAACAACTTGAACGTGGGGATGATAGCAGGAACTGGCGTGCCTTGCAACACGCAAACCATATTTGGTCGGTGTTTGTTGCATGAACCGTGTAACTGTATGTGCCTACACATTAGTGAATGATCTGGCGTCTCAGTGCATTCCTCTCCATTCAGATAAACTTCTTGATCATCTTTGAAACATCTGTATGTGTATGGAAGCGACCAGACCTCATGAAGAAAAGCACTACCTAAAGGTTCATAACGACCTATTGGTATATATTTCATACAATTTGAAAACTTATATAAAGCAAAAGGCAGCGTTATTAAACCGTGGATAAGGCACGTTGCCAAAAAACCCGCAATCCTCTGCTGATGATGTCACTGAGCATGTCATGAATGATGTAATAAGTGACATCATCAGCAGTGGATTACGGGTAATAGTATCTCTAGTTTACTCCCCTATAGCTGTCTTTCTTTTAACATAAGTGTCTGTTTCCTTCCCTTATACTTACTGTTTTTGGTTCGCTTCTGGTTCGCGTACCGGCGAGCGAACTGGGAAGCGAACTAAGAGAAATAGAGGTTGGCACAGTTCCAAATATTGTACCAATTTTTTAATAACGGGGAGGTAGTTCTGAAATGAACTTTTTTTTTATTGTTTTTGTTGTTTTATATTTTTTTTATTATTTTTCGGAACATTTTTTTACTTTTTTTGAATTTTTCTGAACAGTTTTATATTTTTTGGGGTTTTTCTTGGAGGGGGCAATGAAAACGATTCATTGTAAAGGGCTCAACAGGAGCAACAAAACAAAAAAAGAAGTATTTATTATTTTGGGCGTTTCGTACAAACTTGCATATGATAGTCAATAGCTCTGTTGATCAGAGTGATGCTTTTTTCTCCGTAGGAAATGAATCCATCGCAAAATACGCAGATGTGTTTTACTTCACCAAATTTCATTTGTATATTTGGCACCATCTCCCTGCCCTCTGGTCCCGTTACTTCCGGTACAACAGATCTTCTGGCCATAATAGGGAGATTATCTAGGTCGTTCCGAAACTGTGCAGCACTGTAGTTGTTAGGATGCCACCTAGTCATATGGCGATGCATTGTGTAGTTTCCGAAACTGTATTTTTTCTCGGTTCCTCTGGACAGTCTATCTTGACATATAAGGCAAGTTACGTATCTTGCATTTACTTTTTTCTGACCTTTGGGAATTTTAAAAAATTGCCAAATGAAGTTTTCTTTCCGGTGAGACGTCCTGGGCTGCTCAGGCAAAAACTGCCTCTCTTCGTGCTCGTCGTCCTGTTCCTCTTCTTCTTCTTCTTGTTGAATTATAACTTGAGCAGGTGGTCCTCTCTTCCTTGGATGTGGTGGAGGTGGTGGGGAAGCACCAGCTGAAGCTACTAAAGAAGCCATTGCTCAGTGATCACAAAGGGTCTTTCTCTCACAATGATGAAAGTCAGAGTGAGGAAAGAAGGAGGGATTTTCATCATTTGGGAAAAACAAGAGTTCTCAACCAATCAAAAGTGTTCATTTTAGATTATATGACCTAGTCTTACATCATTAGGAAACCAAAAGTGAAATGAACCAATGAAAAGTGTTATTACCAAGTCACATGACTTGCTGTGTTTACGTTAAGCGCTTTGCAGGGCCTCCCGGTTTGCTTCCAGAAACCTGCGCTTTGCGACTCGCTTCGCGTACCAGTTCGCTAACGTAGCACGTCATATGATGTATCACGCGACAACGTGAAACGTCATGCGGATGGGAGGCGTCACGATGTTGTTTTCTAACGCGGCACTTGCGGTAAAGAAACGTTTACCGGCTCGCGGTCTATTTCGCGACATCAAGGTCAGCTAACGGGAAGCTTCCCGATTCGCGAAGCGGGAACGAAGAAAAAAAAATATTTTAAAAAAAAATTATTCATAAACATATAAAATATATTTTTGGATTTAAAGAAGAATACATTTTACAGCTACAGATATTAGCTGTTAAAAAACCAATGAAATTCACAGAAAAAACCATAGGTTATAGACCATATATAGTTAGGAATTAGCATTTACAAAACCTTGAAAATTCACTGAAAAAACCATAGGTTATAGACCATATATAGTTAGGAATTAGCATTTAGAAAACCTTATTTTACTCACACAAAACCATTGAAATTCCATATATAGTTAGTTGCACTAACTATATATCGCGCACCCGCAATCCACTGCTGATGATGTCACATATTACATCATTCATGACATGGTCAGTGACATCACTGATGACATCACTGATGACATCTCAAATGACATCACTGATGACATCACTGATGACATCTCATTTGACATCAATGACCACATCACTGATGATATCATTCATGTGACAATACAATGCATCTCCTCACATTTTAATATAACCTCTGTTTCACCCAGTGTTAAAAAGAGAGTATAATTTTTGAAACCATTGACACACCAATACTAGTTACTACATACGCACTCACTGATTGCTACGTCTACACACACCTTCACTCATTCACCCATACAATCATTCATACATACAATCACTCATCTTTACAACACTATCATATGCACTCATACACCTATACAGACACTCACAGTCTGCCACTCATCCATGGAGTTACTCACACACCTAGTCAGTCCTGTAAAGAATCAATGACACTTCCATTTTCTTGTCTATACAGTTAAACATAGAGCACCTTACATTTTCAAACATATACTAACACATACTTACCTTCTTATACAATCATTGATACAAGTACAGATTGATCTGCACAGAGTCACACACCTCCCAGCTAGCCACACACACACTCAGTCTCCCATACAAATACTTGGGCAATCAATCAATAACCCATATAGTTACTCATATAGCTACTGATCAACACATGCAGCAGTTTACAGAACAACAGACATAATGATGCACAAATTAAGACAGTTTAGTCACTAACCCATGCAGTCAGTGAGACACATTTAATCACTCACTCATACAGTCAGTCATGCACCTACTAAATCCTTCGTCCAGACACTTACACATCCACTCATTCTTCAATATGTAAGACATATTTAAACTTTATAGAAACAAAAAATCACTGGATGTTGTTATCAGTGATGTCATCAGTGATGTCATTTGAGATGTCATCAGTGATGTCATCAGTGATGTCACTGACCATGTCATGAATGATGTAATATGTGACATCATCAGCAGTGGATTGCGGGTGCGCGATATATAGTTAGTGCAACTAACTATATATGGAATTTCAATGGTTTTGTGTGAGTAAAATAAGGTTTTCTAAATGCTAATTCCTAACTATATATGGTCTATAACCTATGGTTTTTTCAGTGAATATATATATATATATATAAATCTGTTATAGGACACCCTTGATCAGGGGCAAAGTTCAGTTGAATGCAAGGAAGCAGAGTAGGCCGGTCTTACTCATTTCCATGCATCTAATTCTTTACTTTATTGTGATGTCTATGCCTCAGGGCCTATTTAAATATGAAATTAAGAAAGAAAGGTTTCAAACAGGAGGACTGACTATTGAGGGATAAATAATGAAAAACTGGTATTTAAAAAGAACCCTTATATATTGATGACTTTATTTCCTGTTTATTAGTCTTCTGTAGGAAGCAAAATCAATGCATAAAGGTAAGCAGGGCACCATTTTAGTAAAATTGCCTGACTAGCTGTATTTGGGTAGTCAGCGTGTACTGCAGAGGTCTTCAAACTTTTGGATGCCGAGACCCCCTTGTAAAACCTTTTTAGGCGTAAGGACCCCCTTCCGACAAAAGTTTCTAGAAACTGGTACTCCTCATCATCAACAACTATTGACAACTATATATGCGCCTGTTAGACCTTATCACACCCATCCATCCATTATTCATCCACCCACACTTTCACACATCCATCCATCCTTCATCCATCCACCCTTTTATCCTTCCATCCATACATCCATCCTCCCTTTCATCCTTCCATACATCCATCCATCCTTTACCCATCCACCCTTCCATCCATCCATCCATCATTCATCCATCCATCCATCCTTTCATCCATACATCCATACATCCATCCTTCATCCACCCACCCTTTCATCCATCCATCCACCCATCATTCATCCCCACCTTTTCACACATCCATTCATGCATCATTCATCCATTCAACCTTTTATCCATCCATACATCCTTCCTTCATCCATCCACCCTTACATCCACCCTTTCATCCTTACATCCATCTGCCCTTTCATCCATCCATCCATCCTTTCATCATTCCATCCATACATCCATCCTTCATCCATCCACCCTTTTATCCTTCCATCCATACATCCATCCTCCCTTTCATCCTTCCATACATCCATCCATCCTTTACCCATCCACCCTTCCATCCATCCATCCACCCATCATTCATCCACCCACCCTTTCATCCATCCACCCATCATTCATCCCCACCTTTTCACACATCCATTCATGCATCATTCATCCTTTCAACCTTTTATCATCCATACATCCATCCTTCGTCCATCCACCCTTTCATCCTTCCATACATCCATACATCCATCCTTCATCCATACATCCATCCTTCATCCACACATCCATCCTTCATCCACCCACCCTTTCATTCATCCATCCACCTATCATTCATCCCCACCTTTTCACACATCCATTCATGCATCATTCATTCATTCAACCTTTTATCCATCCATACATCCTTCCTTCATCCATACACCCTTTCATCCTTGCATCCATCTGCCCTTTCATCCATCCATCCATCCACCCTTTCATCCTTCCATCCATCCATACATACATCCTTCATCCATCCACCCTTTCATCCATCCACTACTTGGTCCATGCAAGGAGAACATGAATAAAACAAATAGCAAATTTCATGTTAATGACTAATAGCAACAGACATAGGCAAGCATTGTGCTCAAACCATAAAGTAGGAAGCAAATGCACACCGTTTGCATTTTAATCCAGAGTTAGTCTTTCCAAAATCGCTCTAACCCAGAGGTTTTATACATCTCTTCGCAGGAGGCACATTAACGTACCCAAATATCTTCCCATAATGTGTGTACTAACTTGCAGAACGCGGCTATTAGCCATGAGTTTTTACCTGTCCACTTGTGCCAGCAGCGCTGAACTGGAGGTGGCTCCCAGGCGCTATAAATCATTATCAAGGGCAGTTGTGTGTAAAATCAGGCTGTTTACTTTTACGTTAATCGCTGCAGGATGTTTGTTTTCCTTATTCAGTATCACTTTCGAGTCTCATTCCAGGCACACTGACCTACAGCCCGGCAGTCCCGTCTACCTGCTTGCTTATCTTGTATTTCCCCCGTAGGCCCCATCCACTTCCCCAGAAAGGCTCTGCCTGAACTGCTAATAAATGTGCTACACCTTGCACTTTTCCAGCCTCTGGAACTCCAGCTTTTAAACTGCAAGAAAAAAGCTGCCTCTGATTAGAAATCCCTGTCTGCAGCATGATGCCCTCCACCCCCTGGTATTACCATTATTATTGTGTATCAGTCCATATTTGTTTCCAAACTGTGTGCTTGGTGCACATCTTTTCGCGGCACCCCTGGCTACTTTCAATGGCGCACTGGGGTGCCCTACAGCCTCCTCCCCGAACCACCCCACCCCACTCCCCCCTCGTGTATGTGAGCCGGCTGAAACAGCTTGGACACACACAAAGCCACACCAGAGTACTTCACAGGTCTTTAGAAGACCTTTTACTTGTTAATGAGGCTTTTGTTGTTTTTCACGCCTCGGTCCGAATTAGGCCTCCGCCGTGCGCACCCTCAATCAGCCCGACGCCCTTAAGGCAAACTGTCAATCTGCGACCCCCTTCCCAGGACTCCACGACCCCCCTGGGGGTCGCGCCCCACAGATTGAAGACCTCTGGTGTACTGGGATGTGTGTGTATGATGTCTGTGTATGTATAGCAATCTAAAAATATTATTGCAGGTACCACATGGTTGCAAAATGGTAACTTTCTAAGTGTTTCCCCTTTTTTACTTCTTACAAATCCCTTGACTGTCTTGGTGTTGCCTGGCGTTGGCTGCTGAATAAAGACCAGATTTCCCTCAAAGGAAGATGTTGTTAAAAGCTCAACCAACAAATCCCGAAATACTCCAAGTGAGGTCTGCTTGGCTGGTGTGGGTGGCACTTACAATGCCTGATCTCCCCTGCTTTGTTGTGGGAGCCTCAAAGAGGAGTCCGTTCAGGTTGAATGGGAGGGGACATCAAAGCTTCTAATGCAGCCCTGAAGACAATGCCTGCCCTCTGCACAGAAGAGTGTGTTTGTGCTTTCAGGCCGGCAGCAGCAGTCTCTCCCCACCTGGTCTTTGTCACCTGCTGGTGATATGTGGTAGCCGCAGAAAGGGGGGGGCATATCACTGTGGGGATATGTGTGCCACTGGTGTAACTCCCAGGAAAGTCTACAGATTGTTCATGGATTCTGGACTCCAGGGAGAAGCCCAAGGTGTCCAAGATCACACGATTCTCTAGCGGGTGTTATAAATGCAATTAAATGCTTATGTTATATTTCCACTGTTTGCGGTTTCGGCACTAGAGCACATGCCCTTTCATAGTCTATCGCCTCTTCAGTATAGTGACGTGAAGTTTAAGGCAGAGTGATGACATGCTTTAATGGGCACACGACGACCAAGAGCGGGGCTTCATTTTTGAGCACCTGAGAGTTGCTTCAGGCCACAGAAAGAGAGGTCGGACTCAAGTCCACACACCCTTACAAACCTGCCCTCAAAAGCCCTAGTAAAGTGACTACGGGACATTAAACTGACTTTACTGACCCGTTTCTCACAGAAACACAACCTACATTATGAGTTGAGTTGCTGTCGATAAGAAGGGTGTATTTTATGTTATGTTTATTATCTGACTGTTATAAAATACAGTGCCTCGTGTAGTGTGTCTCTAACCCAAAGCTATTCGATTACCTAAAAAACATGAAAGCGAGGCACTGCTTGTGTTTTTCCCGCCGCTCCATCAAGGTTTCTGTTGGGCGATGTCGTATCTGGCAATATAAAAATTCAAACACGTGCAGGGCTGGTATAATGATTTCCCCGGCCCCGCATCACCACCTTTCCTCTTCCTCACCGTTTACCTATCGTACATTCTGTAAACATTTTTTTAGTAGTGTTCGAAGTACTTATCTTGCGAACATAGACCGGATGGACGTCATAACGAAAAACGCATAAAGTTACATTCAAGCAATAGTCAATGCATTTGGAGAAAAGTGAGATAATAAAATTAAACATGCCGAACGCCCAAAAGACATCTGGATTGGCATACGGGGCACACAAGGCATTCCAATAAAATCCAGAGCACTGCGCGTTGAAGAGGTAAGCGCTGTAAAAGAGTCCGACGGGAGGCCCCCGGTGAGGGATCGCGGCAGAGGGGGGCCTTCCCGGGCCACCTCGCTGTAACCTGTGAAGAGAGCCGTTTGAAGGCACCTTGTAAGCACCTCAGCCGCGCAGCTTTGCATGGGGGTCGGGGGAGGGGTAATGCAGTTTGCAGCTGTCATAGGCCAGCGATGAATCACGGCCCCTGTCATTCCTCCCCCCTGGCCCGGGGAGGAGGAGGGGGCAGACCTGCAGACAGAAGCCGCAGCTCCAACCTCCACTTAAAGACAATGTGCCCTGCACCGAGGCCGGGCCCGCTCCCTGCTGTCCATCCACTGCCAGGCCACTGGGGCCCCAGCGCGCGCGGCCCTTGCTCCGTCTGAACCCCGGTCCTCTAGCGGAGTAACCTAAGCGACCCTGAGCTTTGTTTGATTTTTGTTTTTTAATCGCAGGCGGACACGTCTCCAGCCCGTTCCGATGCTGCTGTTTCTACCAGCTGCAGGTAAGGACCCGTCTGCTCGTGTAGTTGAGTGTATTCTCTGTGTGGTGTGCTGCACACTCCTGGAAACGCGCAGGGGCCCTGTAGCGCCTATTGTGCAGTTATTACAGTGGGATAAACATGTCCCAAGACCTGTATGGTGCCCGTTTAAATCCTCACGGCACCTACTCAGCTTTTCAGCCTTCCACGGTAGATATAAACGAGTACCTTTGGATAATACCGTTTTTTGTTCAAGCGCACAGACTCAATTCCATTGTGTGGATTCAGCGAGATAAAACGGCAATTGTATTATTAAAGCATTCACAGTTTATCTTGGTTATAAGCAAATTAGACACCACCTGGAAGTGTGTGAGCGAGTCTACCTGGGCAGTTGTTCAACAGTAAATGTGTACAATTACTCTGACAACAGACTTTTCTATGGCTGTATATATTCATTTGTATGAGTGCACAACACTTCAGAAATATCTGTCTGTGGTGGAAATGCAGTTTTCGATTTTTTGTTGAAAGCTATGGTACTACTTCTGTTCTGGCACCAGGTACCGCAGTTGTATTGGCATCGGGTACCGTATAGCTGGTTGAGGAGGCACCCGGTACCGTATAGTTGGTTGAGGAGACACCAGGTACCGTATAGTTTGTTGAGGAGGTACCGTATATGTGTAGGTGCTAAGCAGAGCAGGCCTGCGGATGACCCTAAGTGTGAGGCGCACGCGCTCCAGGCTGCGCCATTTGCCGCCTGTGAACCTCAGCGCCCTTTGCAGCGTCCAGCGGATTTAGTCGCTGCTGATCCCATAAGTGCTTAATGGCCGCGTGGTAGTTGATGTGTGCGCGGACAGCAGCGTCGCCTTGTGCCGCCTGTAGCCCAGTGACAGCTGTGCAGCGCTAAGGCCGTCTAATGCCTGCATGCATCCCCGCTCCGCTGCCGCCCTCATCCTTTTTCAATTCGGCACGCTTTATATAATCCCGAACGCAAACATAATAATGTTTTAATGCTGCATTTGTTTCAGCGGAAACAGAGGAACAATTAAGTAGTTTGCCAGGGTAAACACATGAGGCAGGAGTGTCTGGTCGTGGGCTGTCAGTGGGCCGCAGGCCTCAACAATGCCTTTAAGTGCTGTGTTTGCTTAGCTGAACCATTCAAAGGCAGTTGTATTAGAAGGCAGGGTCTCGTGTGCAATGCTCTTTGTTACTGGTGGATATTGCCCCAAGTCCCTCCCCTCGCAGCACCACCTTGTGTAAAATAAATAGAGCAAAGTAGCATGCAGATAGGAATCATGTATATCTATATATGTGTGTGTGTGTATATGTGTGTAATATATGTGTATGTGCATATATGACGTGACGGTCAATCTCTTAAAGAAGCATGCAGTTAAGAATTGTGTGTGTATATATATATATATATATATATATATATATATATATGTTTATGTGCATATATGACGTTCAATCTTTTAAAGAAGCATTCAGTTAAGAATCATATGTAATGTAATGTAAATGTAAAGTAAATGTATTTATATAGCGCAAATCACCGACACGGTATCTAAGCGCTTGCTTAGGGAACCCGTCCAGGTATTCCCCTGTGAGATACCCCGGCAGGGTGTCCACAAGGTGAAAGCCAGGCATCCCGCAGCGAGGGGCCGTAGTGTGTGTATATATATACGAGGCCGTAGTATGTGCGTGTGTGTGTATATATATATATATATATATATATATATATATATATATATATATATATATATATATATATATATGTGTGTGTGTGTGTGTGTGTGTATGTGGATATATGGCGTTCAATCTATTACCAGTATATAATATATAGTGGTGTATGTGTCAATATAGTGACGACTGAGCTAGATTTAGGACAAAACGCAACCGATACACGCAAACATGGACGTCCGACTGGTGCTGCGTGTTTGTACCTATTCTAAAACGCGCCTGGGCCTCAGAATGTGTGTGCGTCTGTGACAAGACTGACGCATCTCTTCTTCTGCCCAGGTCTATGGAAATGCAGGATCTCGCCAGCCCGCATAGCCGACTGAGTGGGAGCAGCGAGTCGCCCAGCAGTTCCTCTCTGGAGAACTCCCATATATGTGCCAATCCCATGACACCGAATGGCACCGAAGGTGAGTGGCCTGCTGCCGCCTGGGGGGAGGGTGAGGAGCTGCCGCTGCGTGGGGCTCCCTGGCACCCGCGGTGGGCGTCCACTGTGGAAGCTCTCATTAATATTCGCAATATTTCACTGCGGGGAACATTCTGCATGTATTACCTGCGATGCACGCTTTCGAAATGGCCTTGGTTGTTTAATTCATGTGATTTGCTTTCAGCCACATCTGCGCTGCTGGTTGGGCTTGTTTGTGTCACAGCGTTATGTAAAGCATATTAAATATTCCCTGCCGCATGTCGACATCCACGGTAGACTGTTTAGTTTACAGTGACGAAGATTAGACCAAGGGCGACCTTTTAATCATGGCTTTTGCCAGCATTTGAGCAACTTTTTGCAATATTTGCACAGTGGCATTCTGCGGGGTTGTGTCTGGGAGTGACCTGGACCTGTGTGGGGCCTCGGGCATCAATGTAACACCTTTCTGCGTTATTTCTACCTCTTTACCGAGTGTCGTGGCCCACACACCGCCTCCCCAGGGCAGCCAGAGGGGCGTGCAGTCTGTCCCAGTGGGTGACACATCTAAGGAATGCTACAGCTCCCACATTTCCTGTAGCAGGTACAGCTGGTCAGTACTGGAACACGTCAGACAGTCACGTGGGTCTCGATCTGCCGTGCAGTCCAACCAGGCTGCCTCTTAAATGTCTGACTCCTTTAATTGATCACCACGTGGTCAACCGTTTCAAGTCATAACAGCCCCTACATATGTTTTGATTTCTAACATCACATGTCGATTGTTACAACACACATTTACAAAAACACACGCTTTGAACTCACTACACTACATGAAATTCAGTTCATTCATGTGCATGTTTGCAGATTTATAATAACTTCTCAGTGGGTTACTCTCCAGCCACCAGAGACCAGTGTATTTGGGTGCAACGGAGAAATTTAACTCCAGAAAACAGCTAAGGCTACTCTTTTAGGACAGATCTGAGCTTACTTTGTTTTCTGGTAAATTAACTGTCCTCGGTGGTGAGGCATTAGGTGAAAGGAGATGTTTTGATGCTTATTGTTTCTAAAATGCCTTCTTTTTTGACGGATAATGGTATTTAGCTTTAAAATGCAATTGGATGCTGCGGACAGTTTCTATAGAAATTAGCAACCTGTTCTTTCAATGTTTGCAAAGGTTTTGCAATCACACAATCTTCACAATCTCTAGAGAGTAGTAGCAAACGACCTTTGTATCTTAGAAGTGTAGTTTGCTGTCATTTTGTGGAATATGGTGCAGTCAGGTCCAGCAATAGAGCATATATTGGGAACACATAGAACAGGATGTTCAATATCATATAAACATCTGTTAAAGACTGTACTTCTCAAATATCAGCACACATAGTTGCTGTTCCTTTCAATACAGGTACATAAGCACATATTTCTGATGTACTCTGCCCTTTACTAAAATACGGGAATGATATCCAGGCTTTGCATTGTTTAAATGAAGAAACATTTGCACACGCCTATTTTAATTTGCTTTGTTTCTAATTAAATTGATAAATCACCAAATTAAATATCTGCACTTATTTTAAACAAACTTTGCAAAAGTCAACTTCACTCCATTATATTGATAAGGTGACATTGAAAGGTACAGTTTGTGTAAATCTACATAATCCGCTAAGTGTTCTGTCAAAAAGAATCCTTATATACAATTATAATTTTCAGTTTTTAGATTTCCACAGTTAACCCCCCTACAACAGAAGTTGCTTTTTGTTGCTGTCAGGAGATACTGTAATATATTATTAATGACGTGAAGTAACTGAGATCAGAGCTTGCTTGGTTTACCTCAAAGGCTAATGTTCTGGATCCCAACCTTGGCCACACTATTTTATTAGTCATCATTCATAAAGCCTGAATAGCAAATTTACTCAGAATAGCAACTTACATCATAGAATCAGTACCAAGCAGGTAGTGACGAGGCCGATGTATGTTGGTGAAACAGGAGAATTTTAAGGGTTTCTTGTGAGAGTCACACCAGGTAAGGAGAAGGGGCTAACTCACTGGGGTGCTCTGTGAACAATCTCGTCCATAGCAGACAGTAAGAGATCCCCAAGCTATGAACACATACGCATCATGGCTGTCTACACATCAGAAATACATGAAAGACACCATGGGAAAGAAGGCTACTGCATTACTCAAAGAGTCATTGACAAAGTAGGTCTGTGAAGGGTTCTCATTCCCTATTGTTGGGGTTGATTCACGCCACTTTTAGCCTGTGGCATAGTGTGCAGCTAAAAACACCTGCAAGATATATGTATACTTAAAGGGCGAGATGAAAGTTAGGTGTCTCTCTCAGACACTTCAAGAATTCAATTCAGGGAGCAGCATTCATAAGCCATCTAATAGAAATGTGTCAAAATTGTACAGGTTAAAGCAGGCATTGGATTTTAAATCACTGAAGCAGATTAAAGTAACTTGTGCTGTTTACTAAAATATTGCATACATTATTAATTTTGTGGCCAGGATCCCTGGAATTTAAAGAATCCAAAAACCTGAATTGTGGAAGACAAACTAATCTTGCATAGAAAACTTTATGACCGATTCAGCCAATTTTATTAAAAAGTTTGCCTCTGAGGCATAGTTTGTAAACATACTGACACACTTTCCTGTGCTTTCCATGACGAGTTGTTAATGACCTATTCATTTCAAAAGAACAAAAAAGAGGAGCATGAGACGCGGGAGAGTAACATGAAACTTCTTACAAAAGCTGGAGTTAATCACCGCAGGACTGAAAGCTGAACTGGTGGGAAAATACAAAAACATTGTGGTAGCTTGATGTAACCTAGAACTGTCCTGAGAAAGTGGAAGTGCAAGTGTACCTGACTTATCAGGGCAATATCTAATGCACATGAAAATCTGCATCCTCAAAAGAAGCAGAATGCAGTGTTAGTTCACACCTGGTAATTTATTTAGCAAGGTATTGGAGGACTTGCAAAATAGAATACAGAAGGGGATTTCTTTAGATGTAATGAAAAATAAAATAAAGCCTTATTCCGGAGAATCATACACTGAGGTTTACAGTAACTACTGTCATATACAACACTAAAGAAAAAGAAAAAGAAAAAGAACTAGCAAGCAGTACACAAATATATTATTATTATTAGTTGTAGAAGTAGTACTATCAACATTATTATTCGGTCTGATGACATAGTTGAATACATGGGGGCTTGTTTGTTTGTATGACTGTGTACTGACACTACAAGTGAAGGAACATTATAATTAAATCTACAAACTAATTGCCTTTGATGTTGTGTAGTTATGGTCACCACCTCTGCAATAATAATCCTATATTCGTTGCTATTTTCATTAGTGGCCGACTATATGGGCCATATGGTTCTAGTGCTAATCACAACATGCCGATTTCAGAAGAGGATAGTTTGTAAATCTACCCATAACGTTCCTTAAAATATGTTTTG
Source organism: Lissotriton helveticus (assembly GCF_964261635.1). Lineage (NCBI taxonomy): Eukaryota > Metazoa > Chordata > Amphibia > Caudata > Salamandridae > Lissotriton > Lissotriton helveticus. The sequence continues at coordinate 561,439,130 of NC_136063.1, forward strand.
TGATTGGATTTCTGAGGATTTTCATACAGTTGTATGTGTCTTTAAAAAGTCATGTATATAACATATAAAAAGCGCCTTTGTGAGAGTGAGTGACTGTGGAAATATAATAAGCCCTAAAATACTGCCTAGATGACTTCAAACATTAGAAGTTCACAAACTTTTTTTTTTATGTTGGTGAACTTTGATACGGAATGACACATTTATTGAGGTAAAAGAGAAGTGTTCCAACCCTGCTACATGAACAATCATGCCCTCCATGGCGATTATACACATGCCTTTCGACTTTCAGGCTAAGTTTCCATTTTCTTGCGGGGCAAAGTTCAAGGACTTTATGAAAAGTATTTGAAATGTAAACATGACTAAATATAAAAGTGTTAATTTCTAAACATCCAAATCATCTGACTATTTCTAATTAAGTTTGTAGATGTCAGTGAACCTTTCACCCTTCCAGCCCAAAATTGAATTAACGTTTTATTTAAACATACAGCAACAGTGCTAAACAGAAGGACCAAAAAAAAAAAAATCACAGGACTGGGCATGTCACACCTGGTGGCATTCGGTTGTTTTGTTCTTGTCTGCCCTTTGCAAGTGATCAGCATTGAGATTTCATATACAACCCTCTTTCACTTTTCACACCCTTGACAAATCAAACAAAAGTGCACAGGATCAAATAAAATGCATCATGCTTTTATTGTGAAATTTCATTATGGTTGGTCAAGCTATGTTTCTTTTTTCAAGGGAACTAACTATGTATGCTTGAGATGGTTACTGCATTGGATTCAGCTCGTATAATAGCATTTTTTTAAATCACTAATACTAAGTTTGTCCACATATGATGGATCTATACGAAGCTTTTCAAAAAGTAACTGGCACCTGACAGAGATAATGTATAGTTTTATGGAGATTGATTAAGCGAGGGATTGCTTGTAAGGTTGTCTAAAAATGTGCATTTGCATTTCAAAATCCACTGGACTTTGTCTTTCTTGTAAAGCACAATACTGCTGAAGAAGACTACACCAAATAAGGCATGACGAGAAAGTGAAGTCTAGCTTAACCCATCTGCCTGGTTTTGTGTAAATCTGTTCAGTATTTAAGAAATCTGAAAAACATGATTTATTTATAAATTAATTATTTGATTAGTGATCATTTGAATTGATCATATAATCTGACTGGCTGAGATTTTTTTTGATCACATTGGCTTCTTTGTTTCTTAGTGATTTGTTTATCATATCTCCACCTTCATGTATCTTGTTGAGAAATAAAATGTTGCTTGGGCAATGTATGAGCATGGTCAACCCTAACCAACTTCATGAGAAATGAATGCATACCAAGAGAGAACAAATGCCCTTTCCTAAAAATATAAGTCTACAGTTAGTTGCAGAGTTAATAAAGCAAACTTCCCAGTTCCTGAACCAATGATTAATGAACTGTTGCTCCAGGTTTAACAACCTTCGTTGTGAAGAAATGTTGCTGGAGACTTGTGCAGGCAAGGTTAGCACACCCTAACACCAAGGTGATCCATTGGACACTAAAGAGGTGTGGAAAATGACTTTCATACCTAGAACAAACGAACAAAACGAAGGCAATGAGTTCACACCAAGGGTGTTAAAAATCTAAGAGGTGCTGCAATAGGAGAGGAAGACTGAATTGAAGATAAGGAATGTATGTAGTGGCAGGAACGGGGTTTGTACTTTAAGTATCCCTTGGTTTCAGGACATGCTAGGTATTACTGTCAAAGTGGATGACTGAAAGCTTTCACTTGCTTTGGCACGTACTGTGAGAGGGGTGCAGGGCACACCCTGGGCCTGCTGAATATAGGCACAGGCACTGCTCTGCAGGAACTGAACATGCCAGACTCTCAGAGGATATCTTGTTGCTGACTCTGGTTGTTACCAAATGTGATGTCATTGGTGATATAATATATAATGTAATCTGTGATTTCATGTGTGGAGTCATTAGTAATGTTTTGGTGGTATTATGGATGTGCAGCTAAATTAATCGGCAAATGTAGGTGTTTAATGTTTTGGATTGCAATTATAATGTAGCTTTAAATAAATACTTTTCTGAAATTATATGATTAAAATGTAACATCTGAAAATCATTGATAATGATCAGCTCTGGTGACCTGAACATTTATAAGCCCCCTTCTGTCTTGCTCATGATTTTGTTTCTCATATGATGTAGCATATAATATCACGAATTACATTTTTAATTACATCACTGGTGAAATCACATTTCACAACACCATTAAAATAATTGATTATGCTACTTTAAATGCAAGGGAAGGGGACATAGTAGTTAGTACTGGCACCAATTAGATCCCCTTATAAAGATTATATGTAGGAAACCTACTACTAATACATATTGTCATACACATTTATTGTAGTGATAAGGTTGGAGTACCACTGCCGTGTATATGTTCTTGAAATTGACTGCTATGAAAGCAAGGGCTCTATGTCCTTGACTTCATACATTTGTGAAATGAGCAATTCTGGTGCAAATATTTGTAGAGAATTCTGTGCTTCAGAATTGACACTCCAAGTGGCCAGGATACATGAGAGATGATGCCTCAAGAGTGTCATGATAACCATCTCTTGCCTCCATTTAGTAAATAGCATACAACTCATCGCTTGTCTGCATATATGGTTTATGTCATGTTTTTGCATTGTAGGAGTTATAAACAAAGGCATTTAACCAGGACTAGAAAAAAAGCGTTCAATTTAAGCAGTGATATACAATCTAAATATCAAGGCTTTGCGGGTGGCTTCCCAGTTGCTATCCTAAGTAAAATCACTGTAATGAACATTGTTCTCCAGCAACCCATGCATGAATATATGTATAATATCACACTGTTGCAAAACGCTTATTTTATTGGGCCCTATTTATTGTCACTGGCGAGACATTCAAAGGTTGCAAACGCTTTTTGATTGAACACGTGGTTCATCATCATTGGTAATGTATCAGGTATTTATTTGTAGGAAGACAATGGAATCTGTCAATATATTCTGCAGGATTGTATTTTACTCTCAATTTCTTGTCTTTAACAACTTTTTGCATGTCTTATTTTTTAAATATTTCGAGTCACTGATAAAATAGGACCCTAATAAAATAGGTACATTTGGTCATAAATATAAGTTTAAAACTAATGTAACTTTTTTATGCCTGGAAGAAATCTACATAGAGATTCTAGGGACCAGGCACCATTTATGGGGGCAGGAAACTTTGCTAAGTCTATGGAGATCTTGGTAGCTGTGAATCTCACTCAAAGGGTGGGAAGTGGGTGTTTCTAGAAGTTGTTTCCCTTAGAAGTTTAGTAGTGCCCACAAACTTAAATGTTTGTGGGCATTCCCGAAGTCCTCTCCCTCCCTACTCTACTCTGGAAAGGATAATACATTTACAGCCAAGGACTCGATTAACACTCCTTCCAGGGTAGGATGGAGAATGGATCAGTCCATGGTTAGCTGAGAGTGTTGGAGAAATGCTTCCTGAAAGGGAAAACATTAATTCCCTATGGCGAAATAAATCTATGTTTGCAGAGGGGATTATTTTCCTCCTGTGCAGACTTTTCTGCTATGTAGAATAGGAAAAAGTAAGAAAAGTACATGCAAACACACATTAAAAAACGCAAGGTATAGCATACATACAATATGGTATGTGTCATAAAACAAATTTTGTAGCGCGCTGCATCGCATTTTGCGATGCAGGGCGTGCTACGAAATTTGTTTTATTTATTAAATTGTTTACTTACCTCCAATTATCCATATTCCGGTTTTTAGCACCCCCTACCCTGCCCCTCCCCGGCCCGCCTTTCTGCCCTACTGGAGCTCCCTCCACGGGCCGCAGCTGTCAAGAGGAGAAGTTCACACTAAACTTTGTTCCAGTTGTTACTCAAACAATAAACACCAAATCATCCTCCTAATTCATAGTTAATGCATGTAAAGGGAAAGATGTTTTTGCTTTTTTGCACAGTTTGTGCGTTATATTTGTTTTTTAGTTGTAGTGTACTTCTTTCAGTAAACAACATAAATGATAAAATGATAGATGGTTTATAAAAATAAGTAGACTCATATATACAATATGCTATCTCTGCAAATTTACATGCTAATAGTCAATATAAATCTACCTCTCGAAAACTGAGTCACCATAAAAATATCTTGTTTTGATAGGGTAGGTGCAGCAGGCAACATTTAAGCGTTTTAGGTAAACTGATAATTATAGGAATAAGAAACGGGGTGCACTATTCCTCTCTGTGCTGTGTGCTCACTCTTACTTATGATTGCCCAGCGCAGATGAGGACACTGCACCCAAATTTGGAAACAATACAGTAGCCCTGGTGCAGGAGCAAACTCTTACAGTTCGTGCTGAGGAGACCACATACATTAAAGGCAGAGTTTCTGTTTAAAACTGTGGCTCTGCCTTTCCCTGCCACTGGACCCAGCCACATTTTTAAAACAGGGCAGGAATCCCTTCAAAAGATGGTTGCTGTGAGTGACTATACCTACCTGCAGAGGAATTTCCAGGGGGCCCTGGGACCAATAAGCCACCTTCTCAAGCGGTGTGTTTTCGGGGTGGGTTTATGCTGACTGTGACCCACCTCATCGGTGGTCCACAATTAATGCAACTCACCATGGCTTGTTTGCCCCTGTACATGCACTGACGATATGGCTTAAGAAAAAGGGCCAGGTCTTCCCTCATTGGAGCCATGCCCAATGCGATTGTGTGAATGACCCCTGGGAATTGCACCGCTTCACATTTTGCATTGGCATTGCCTGTATTATAATAGAGACCTGACCGGCAGCTGCAGGCCCCGCAGCAACACCAAAGTTTCCTAGAATAAAATGAAGGCTGAATGCCTATTATGACTCTGGGCACTACGTGAAATATGGCCCCTGATGTCTTATATGTAAGCAATAACAACTGAGCCTTAAGGCCTTCACAGGAAACTTGATTAAAGTGGTTTTATAGGATGTAAGCTTCTTTAATTATCATCGGCACCAAAGTTGTTTCCAGTCTATAAATACCTTATTACGTTGAGCATCGTGGACAATCAAATCCTTCTAAAAACAGATCAGACATTTTGAAGTAAAACTATATGATTCAGTTATAAGGACAATCTGCCCTCTGTAAGAATCACAATATGAGCTCGTTCTTGCTTCTTTTAGAACAGCATGACCTGAACTGAGGGCAAATTCCTGTTTTTCAAGTTAGCAAATATACAACCCAGCAGTACTCTACAGAGAGTCGCTCTCTTGAGTTGCACCCTTCCTACAGTGCGGCCAGTGCCTGGTCAGAGTGAAGTTCAGATCAGCACATGGCCCATGTGTTTAAGTTCAACACTCTTTTCTCCAAAGCTTCATATTGTCTTTTAAAAAACACCTGTGAGATTTCAAAGGTAACACATTTAATTTATATTTCACCTCCGAAAGTACGGCTGAAGGAGCAAAATATACAAAGACTCTGACACACCTCAGAAAGTCCTTCTTTTTCCATGGACAGTTTATGCATATTTATACTTCATATATTTTCTTTCCAGCAAATGGAAAGGTTTGTATAAATAGATATTAATCAAACGTGCAAGAAAAATAACCGCACATGTAATTGGGGTTATGTTTAGAAAAAGATAAGATCTGCACGTTTAAGACTTTAAAAACATTCCCAAATTTGTTGATGTTTTAGGTGAGTAATAATAGTGATACCTTACTGGCCAAAAATTCTTGTTGGAACCATCATAAAATGCTAGCTTTCATCTAATATAGTCCTTTAAATTATTTTATCGTACTGCTTCCTTACTTAAACGCATAGCATTGCTTATAATTGATTTAGAATAATAGTATATGTTGTGTTCCTTCATAGCCAAAAAAAGCCTTTGAGAAAAGCCACGCTGTGTCGTTTGTTTATAAATTATATTCAGGTGTGCACCACTGCTCAATACTACAGTTTGGTTAAACGGTAGCTCAATTTCAGTAGAAACCAATAACTACTTCTTCAGATTTTATGGATAGATGACATAGGTTATAATTGTTAATACAGTACAGGCATGCCATTAACAATTTGCTGTGTGTGTTACTTAGAAAAGTGCCTTTAACATGTTGTTTTCAAAATAAATTGAGTAGCAGAGCAATGAACCTGTGACCCTTCAGTTTAGTTGAAGCTGCTGTTTTCAGACTACACATAGTGTTTTTGGCTCCTCCACTCTATCGAAATTAACAGTTACTTGAGTGCATCCTGAAATGACATATTAACCCAGACATTTGAGAATCTAATATCCCTGCCAGAGAGTCCGGATATGTTTAACTGATAGCCATTCTCTATAATATTGTCCTGCCAGCCTCCAAGGATGAGCTGCCATGTTTCTCACAAAAAGAAGATGCTTCACCTCTTATAATATAACAAAAGCATTTTTTTTAACAGAATGATATCTTTAGCACCTTGATGAAGGGCATGGTTATGTCTCAGAAAGAGATATTCTTCAAATGATATAACTATTTGATTCTCTTTGAAATCACATTAATTGGCAAATGTATGTTATGCTACAAATTCTGTTGCAGAGCAATTACATGTAGCCAGACAGCATCCCAGCGAAATCTTTCCCATATTTAAAATATATGTATAATTCATGAATAGTGGCATATTTGATTGGCTTCAGAAAATAAAAGACTGTGAATAATCATGGTTGTTGTGTCATAGAGTCCTGCGTGATTATAGGTCGTCTATTCTTTTCTTAATGGTGTAAATGAGAGAAAATAGCTGAAAATATAGCACGAGTGTCAGTACACTTGATATAAGTTTTTTAAATAAACACTGTCTAAAAAAACATTTAAGCCACCAGGTTTAGTTTTCAACCACTTCTGGAATGGCACCAAAGAAGAAGCATATTTCAAGGTAAACAGTTTAATTAGCTTGCCTTCAAAACAGGCAAGGAACCATGCTCTTATCTTCTATTAACACAGCTTTATTTTAATTCAGACGGACAATTTATATACTGCATGAGCCTGGTACAGCATACGCAGAGCCTTGTCTAAAATCTAACACAAAGATACATGCACATGGGGACTTACAGAAGCATGCATGTTCTCCATGGCCTGAACTCCACTTTCACCTCTTTTGAGTAGAATAAAGTTGAGAATGATCAACTCTCCCAAGAAAAATCAGAAGCCTTAGCAGAATATTGAACATTTGTGCCGAGGAACCCTTTAAGTGTTAGGATGGGACCCAAAGAAGACATAGGTAGCAGCATGAGAGGTTTTTCATCCAGTAGAATAAAAGATTAATTTGAGATTTCACATTCTCCAGGTTTTCCCTGTAACCAATAAACATGAGCCCATGAGTCACCATGTTTTGCAAGTTGATGGTATGCTGATGGAAATGACACAGGAACCTAACATGCAGGAAACAACCTCCAGTTGTATCTCATTAGTTAATATATTGATGGCTCCATAGGGATGTATTAAATGAGGGAAGGTGGTGACACTAGGTTTGAGTATCACAAGGAGGAGGAAGAATGTATCATTTGTGGCATTCAGCAGCTCCTCTTCCTTATCTTGTCCACTCTATTCACCATAGTGGATAACGTGAGCAAGATTTGCAGAACATATTTTCTGGCAGATGAATATTGGTTGTATTGATGCTGTACATCAACTGAAGATTTGTTGGTAATGTCCACAAATTCCCTTTCAGTGGTTTTATCTGGAAACTACACAATTATTGTGGTAACACACATACCCACAGCTACTCTGAGGTAATTCCAGAACTGTTGAATCATGACTTACAACCATCAATACCTGGGGCATTGTTTAGAGTTTTCATGGATAAACAGAATACTCATCACAGTTGTGGTGTATGGTCCTGTCTGTTGTATTACAAGTGTATTATAGCCTATGACACTTGCAATTTGGCGGATGGAATATCCTGTCTGCCAATCTCTAAATTAGGGCTTTGGTATCTTGAGCCCACAGATTTAAGAAATGTTAGGCTATACACATGCAGGAAAAAGGGTGTAATCTGTACTTTTGAAATAAACACACTTGTGACAGCTTGAAAATGAAACTTTTTTAAGTAGTGCAGTCACTCTAAGTTCATGTTGACTTCGTTGTTTAAAATTTACAGTAAAATACAAATGTATTTCATTCCTCCTGTAGAGAATTGCAGCACTGCACTAATTAAATACATACATTTCTCGTTTTAAATTAGTGATTTCTTTTTCAGGCACTGAATTTCTGGTGCAAGGGAGCTGAAAAGCTAACCATCCATACAGTTCTTAAAGTTGTTTAAGAGGCAGTTAGTGTTCTGCTCAGAATTTTACAGTTCGCACTGTCTTCTGATCTGGCAACCAGCATCCCGATGCCACAATTTAACTGTCACAAATGGAATCTTTGCAAATTAACGAAAATTAGGCCAAATACTAAATTCCTTTATAAGGCCATGTAACTCGGAGGATATTTTATTGCTAGGAACTCATTGTCGCACCATGAACTTTCCCCCAAAAAGCTTCAATCCATGGTCTCTTGCCCTCTCATATGAATTTGCATTGTTGCCAATATGTGGAAAATGTGGGGAGTCATTGGTGTGTAATTAAACTCACCTTTATACAGCTGGTAATTTGTGGCAAAACATGTTACACGAAGTTCAATTTAAATCTCTTTTAACATCGCTATTATTCATGAAAAGCTATTTCTGCTTTCCTGTAATGAACTACAGCCCTGCAAAAGTAAGCATGCTGCCATAAATGGATACGGTGTCCTAAGGACTCTCCATTTCAGGAAAGCAATTCAGAATAGGTGAAAAGCTAGTTCTTGTTTTCATTATTGAAACAGCGGGTGTAATTATGTTCCATGACTTGTAATTCTCGTCCATGACTTTGTCTGCTGGTACTTACAACAGATGTTGTGATATCATAGCTCACCTGTAATAAGTTATTACAGTCGATCAGCTTTGTCACTTTGTTTCTTGTGACTAATGATCTCACTAGGCAGTAATACAATTAGAGAAAAGTTTTTTCAGGAATGAAGACTTGCTTGTATTATACATTGATGCAGCCGAGTAGTGCATGTGTTTTCGTATTACAGACGAGAGGTGATGTCACATGCCAGTGGAAGTTCATATACCTTAGTACAGAATTCTACATATTATAAATTTGTGTACATCATTAGCTCTAAGAATGTCCACAACGTGATTTTGCACCGATGAGTCCTTTGTTACTACTTAAAAAACGTTAACTATCAGTTTTACCATTTGGGTAAATTATTTAAAAGTTCTGTAAAAACATAGTAAACATGTATGCACTAAGTTGCATTAACTGAAAACGGCGAATGCAGATAGTGTTAACTCATCTCCTGTATCCTGTATGAGGGTCAAACGTTTGGGCTACATCTCAAATGAGTATGTATGTAATGGTGACTTACTGACAGATATACTAAGCTTAAATCATTCTTTTTGTAGACAGGGTCTCAAAAATACCAAATCTTCTTTGTACTATGACAAAATATCATGCTTTACTACTGTACGGATACGCAGGCCCCCATAAGGTCACTAAGAAGTCTCCTTCATCTAAAATAAGCATTGACAAAGCCAATATGTCTGGCTTACACCTTGAACCTTTTCTGAAATATTTCCAAAACACCTGCTGCAGTGATAAAAAACAAAATGCTTGCTTTCTGTATACATTGCACATATGAGACGCAAAATGTAATACGCCATAATTCAATATTCTTTTGAAATGTTAAATAGTCATTAATGCAATCCAATGTAAGATTTCCATATGAGGCAGAATGATACACAAAAACTCCAATATCACAACGATTGAGAAAAGTACTTCTGTAGGTTTAGTTAGTGTCCACTCTATGTGTATTTTACAAAACTGGTAACAACAGATTTTGCATATAGCTGACCTTCTGGGCAGACCTATAAACAGTAGGAGTATGGTGTTTTCAGTACTCAAAACAAGTTTGTGGAAGTTTTATGCAGTACGTTTTACATTCATCGAAAATCAACTTGGCTTCAGGCGTTTGCATAAGATCTGACTATTTCTTGGGCACAAACTAGAGGTCTCCTCACCAAAAAATGCAGAGTAGCATTGTAAACCCTCGTTAGTTAATGTCAGTCTTTATACACCTAATGCCAAAAGGTAGACATTGAGGCCCATTAACAAAGGTATATTTGGTTGATAACATAGTATTTACCTTACTTACACCTACTTGGAATTCACAAATGCCTAAGCCTAATTAAGTGTGCTGAGATCTCATCCACCAATGCATTGCTCTCCATACCTGTAAGTTACACTCATTGGAGGGGGGGCGGATAAGTGGTCATTTCAAGGTGTCAAGACGTAGTTAGCCTTGGAAAGTTTTGAACACTCACAAATTTGTCTGTTTGTCTTCAAACTTCTCTCCTTCCCTTTTCTTTCAAATCTGTATTTCAGGAAGTTGCCATAAAAGTATATAATTAAAACCACATCCATAAGTAATGACAATCTGCACTATGGATTAAACAGTTATATAATAAATATATCAATTTAAAACCATAAAACAGATGTGTTAACTTCATTTCATTATGTCAAATATAGGATCTATACAAACATCATGGTGAGACTACTAAAATCTTGGGTTGTACCCTCACTCAGATAAAATATTGTAATTTATGACAAAAGAAAACATCTAGGGCACAGTCATTACATCATAAGTCCCTATTGTACTTCTGTCTAATTCTCCACATCAACAACAGATAACGAAAGACTGCAAAACCCATGCATTGTCTGGTGTCTGATTTCAGTATTCTTAAGGCTTCCGTATGTCCCTTAACATCCAAGTTTCAACACAATGTTATAATTCATTTTTCCTGCCACATCGATAGGCTGGATAGAAAAATAATACGTGCTCCACTGTTTCTTTAGACTCACCACAAGAGGGGCACAGCCAATATACTATCCTGGAGTTGCTTGCCCACTTAGTAGTGAAAGATAGGAGTGGGAGGGACCCATACCGAAATTATAGAAAGAGCTATCTGGCAGCTACATCTCATCTAAAAACTGCTGCTCTTCAAATTTGCCCTTCATCATAAGGAAGGCATCAGTTAGCGAACCTAATGTAGACTGCCCCTCCATATTTCTCCTTCTATATTGCCAGTAATTGTCACTCCTATCCCATCAGAGATTGATCTGAGGCCCATTTTTAACCTTTGAGGGAGCAAGGGGGTACTAACAGGGAGGACCATCAGTTGGCGTATGTATCGGGTTTTGACTTCCACCAGGGCAGTCACATCCCTATGGCCCCACAGGTGTGCACCATATAGGGCTCCTCCTAGGGCCTGATAGTTGTAACTTTTGAGTGCTGGAGAGATAGGGCAAAATTGAGTGCCTCAATGCATTTTCACAATTCCTCCAGTAGATTTTTCAAGTTTAAGCCTACACTGTGTTATGTGAATATGCCAGTCCAGCTGCTCTGTTAGTGTGATCCCTAGATAATCAAAGGTATGCACACCCCCCAAAGGGGTCTCACTTAATGTGGGATTAGGATTTGCAGAATAACAAGGGTTTAAAACCATGAAGTTAGTTTTCCCTATGTTGATCTCCAAGCCCCTTTGTCTGCCGAAACAATCAATATGATCTAGTATTTTTTGCAACCTCTTTGGAGATTTGGAGAGCAAAAGCATATTGGCAAAAATTAAAGCGGGATCCCTGGTGTTTGCCAGACTTGGTGCTTCATTCTCACATTGGTCGTGGTGGGTTACCAAATCCTTAACATATAGTGTAAATAGATTGGGGGCAAGGACACAGCTAACTTCTCTTTTAACAGGGAATGGATCGGCCAATTCACCCAGTTTGGCCACATAAAACTAGTGCATAATTATGTTCAAGGAGCCTGATAATAATGTCCAAAAGACATTGGGGGACCTCCAACTTCAGCCAGCAGCTGCCAGAATAAGGATTTGGGCAGAAGGGCAAACAAAGAACGTAGGTCTATGAATTCTACGTATCCCCTAGGACAACTGCTTTCCAGAATAAAATGATGTCGGAACACTTGATCTATATATAGTGCTAGTGCATTCTCAAAAACCTGCTCACAGAGGGGTCAATATCTCATTCAAGGTTAGCCAGTCCTGTAACCTGCCCATAATGATCCTACTAAACAGTTTTTGAGAGCTTTTTATGAGGCATTTTGGCCTATAGTTAGTTGGAATTGAATGTGAGCCCTTTTTGTAGATCAGTATTATTTCTGTCCCGGCCCAAGAAGGAGGGATGAGTGCCCCTTTCATAATAGCATTAAAGTACAGCGAGAAATATGGGTTCCAGATTTCAATCTCATCTAAGTAGAGGTCTCCTGGTATCTATCTATAAGCTTTACTCATTTCCAGGGTTGAAATGTAGGAAGTCTCCACACATTCATTCATCTGATTAAATCTTACTGCCTTTGCGCCTGGTAGATCACATTGGGAAACATTAAGCTCACCCTGCATAGAGTACAAACCGGAGAAGTGTGCAACCCATCCTGGTGCGGCAATGTGATTCTCAATGGGGCAGAAAACATCTCGACTCCTCGTGGACACAATGTTCAAAAAGCATCGGTGATCCCCACTTCTGGCTGCAGCAAGCATCTCTTTCCATTTCCCATGCTCCCAAGCTCTTTTCTCTTTTGAAACAATGCTTTTATATGCCTCTCTTATAGCTTGTATCAGCATTCTATCTTGCTGCTTTATAGTCTTTATACCCTGGCGCTTCTACCTTGTTTGTTGTACCAAAAGGGAGGACTTTTCCATCCTACTACCTGCTTGGTCTCCACATAGAAGGGTTTCTTTGGTCTCTGAAACATCTGAATATGTATGTTGTTAATCTTATCTGTGGTGTCCCCTTAATCCAATGACAGATCCAAGAGGAGCAAACCTTCATTACTATCGGCTACTTGTTTGTAGATCGCCTCAACGATCATAACACTCCATTTTACTCTACGCTGACTATCAGTCATTCGCAGCCTTCTATCGAATTGCTCATGGCAATTCATTTGGCTAATTCAAACTGTGATCCCAAGGACAAGAGTTAGAGCATTATGATCACTGTCTTGTCGGGGTATTACAATTATATCAATTAGATATGGCCACATCTTTATATCCAACAGTATAAAGTTGATAAGGCTAGTACTTTGGATATGATTTTTCCGTCCTGGAAAGTTTCAGAGATTTACTTCAGCCATGTGCTAGTGAAAATCTCCTTCCTGAATGGGAAGAGGAATTGATTGCCTCAGATTTGCTGTGGGTGTAAAGAGGAAGAGATTCCTCCATAGATATAAAATATCTTCCCCACAGGGCAAAACAATTTGGGTTTGCACGGGGCATCCTCCTTGGCTGAGATATCCGCTATGAAGAGCTGTATACAGTAGGAATAGTATCCCCTGTGAATGACATATGACTTGTCCAAGAATACCCATGGAATCTGCACCTGGTGCAATTTTCTATGTTTATTCCTAATGTTTGTGAATTCCAGAAAGTCAGTCATAAATTTACCCCTGACCATAAGTTTAAATCTATGAGTACAGATGTATTACTTTCTTTGTGAATTGGGCCCATTGGCTTTAATATTGCAGTTTGGTATGGTATTTATACCATAGCTTTCCATTGCAGTATGGATATACGAATGAATGAGGTTATTGCACGTTTGCTTTATGAGGACCGCTTGACCATTTTTATCATCTGTCTTCTCGATTGCAAACAGCATGTGATCTCAGAAAATATGAACATTTGTCATATAATGTATTTAGATGAACTGTCACAGTTATTTTATGTTAATTGGGCGGAGTATGCTGTTGCGGTTATTTTGTTTTTAGATGCCACGAGTAATGTGTTCCCGTGGGGGGGGGGGCGCAACAGAGGCCCCCGCAGCCCCCGCGGTGCGGGGGGCCCCCAAGCTCCAGGAGGCCCCCTCAGCACAGTACTCTGGCTGCAGAGCTCCTGACTGAGCCCAGAGAGGGCCCCTCCACGTGCCTTGCAGGGAGGCCCCCTCGAGTTTCGTTACGCCAGTGTGTGCGCATGAAAGTGCTATTGACTTCAGTGGCAGTCGCACTGTTTGTAACACCAATTAAGCTTTCATGTAATTCTACAACGCCATGTAACGTTCACCTGGAACTCTTTATGACAAAGCGAATGTACCTGTTTTGTAGAAAAATAATAAAAAACACCTTGAAATTAAAAAAAGAAAATGCAGATCTGTCATTTACTAGGAATGCATCCAAAATGACTGTATATTTTTACTGCAGAAAAATGAACACCTACGGTGTTAGAAAATTGTTGCGGATCTGTCTCTGATTTTGCTCCGCGGAAGTCTTGTATTGTATTCGGAAATCCAATTGCAACTAGTGCTATCATATTCCTTACGTGGCTTTGAATTTCTTAAATGTTTATGCTTTTGAGATCGTGCAATGAAACAATAAATAACTACACTCTGATGGCAATGATGTTTTGAGCAAGTTGTTTAAATTGAATTGGATTATCAATTATATACATTTCATAGATTATGCCTACGAGGCAAAAAGACCCCTGTTAAATGAAGTTTCTCTCATGACAGAGAATTTTTATTTATAGTGAATAAACAGTGTTCCACCATCGGAGGTGGCAATAAGACCCTCCTGGATCACTGTATCGCTCTGTCCAGCGAATCAGCAGTACTTCAGCGGCTGTGAGCAAGTTCTGATCCAGATGTGGGTGGCACAGATGTCAAGGGCTCAGAGGCGTCCTCCTCTGTATACCGCCCTTGCTCAAAAGACCCGCCCTCACAGGGACAATAATAAAAGGAACATGTCCGACCGTTTCTTGGGTCCCAAAGGGAGGCCAAATGTTCTGTCCCATTTTTGGAACATGAAGTTTATGAGGAAAATCTATCACAGACCCTAAAAATGACAAACATTTGTAAACAGTCACCAAGAAGAACTCATGATCCCTATTTCCCTCCTACTCATTGAGGATCATACTTCATAATTACCACCCCCCTTTCATATTCTCTTTAAGTCATTTCTTGTAGTGTTGCCATGTGCTTAAATTTGATTTTCCATTCTTCAAAGCCCGAAGCCATTTGCAGTTGTGTGATTACATTATGCATGTTACAAAGAGGGACACATTTAGACCCAAATATTGCTAAAATTTCTTTTGTTCGTTTATCTTCCTGTGGATCTCATTATAGAAAATCGGCAGTTTCCGCCAGAGAGATTTTTCTGTCAAAATTCAGTTAGCAAAGGGGAGTTTGAAAATATATGTAGTGTGTTACTGTCCTTGAATAAGCGCCTTCGTAAGACATCCTCATGAGCAGCAACTAAATCAATCATCCCATAACTGTTTTGAAATATCAAGCCCATCTGACGACCATTTCTTTTTGTTATCCCATAACTTCTCCTGAAGATTTTGTTTGCTATATGTTGAGATCTTATTTTGGCTGATAAATACAATTCTAAGCTATAGTTTGTAGCAAATCAGACGTATTGGAGTTTCTAATCGTGTTTATAGTTCCTTATTCGTACAGTTCCATATGCATCATGGGCACTGAATAATAATGTTGAGTGTTTTAGAATACATCACTACACCAGCATGGCATACTCAAAGAATCATCACAGTTGTACTTCTTTTTTGACATCTACTTACCGCCCAGTGACTGATTCTATCTAGTACGATCAGCTTAACTTTCAGATTCTAGGTGCACATATTGGAAAAAGAAACAATTTAAATCAGGCCCACATTGTCAAGTGGAGGAATTATTTTAATTGCTACTTGAGAGAAAACCTCATCTCTCCATCAGTGGCTAAGCATGTTCACTTGGTCTTGGTGATCTAGACCATACTGCACCCACTCCCCTCAAATTTCTTATCTCCCACGGATCAGCGCCTACTTCCATACATATTGTCCGCAACCTGGATGCTATATTCCCCCTTAGTTTGCTTTCTCTTCTAAAATCAAAACGGTACTGGATGATACAGTTGTCATGCTCCCAAAAAGTCTGTGACTGCACCCGCCTGCAAGGGGATCTCTAAACTCCTTTGAAAGTGCAGGCGGGTGCCGCCTGCACTGTGAAAACACGGAGCGGCTGCTCCGTGTTTTCACATGAATGCGCTGCCCTAGGGCAGTGCGAGTTCACGGCTGCCCCGAGGCAGGACATTAACAATAATGGGGCGCATAGGCATTGTTTATTCCCGGCACACTTTTTCTCCAGTATTAGGGGTGTCTTCCATAGATTCACATGCTTGAATATTCCCCGTCGTCGAAGTGGGAGTCCCACGGTACATAAAAATAGCAATAATGCTAATATATATATATGTAATAACATAATACATGATAACCTAGAGATAATATACACTGAAAAACCTCTACAATGGTTCTTCCATAGGAATACATTATAAGAGAAAAAACTCATTTGTAACATATCAGAGTCATTATGTTAGTCCAAACTGCAGCCAATCAGGCTCAAGCACCCTCTAGAACCTTCTCCTCAGAAGCTCAAGCCCTCAGATTTTCTACCGCACGTCGTGTGAAGGGAGTCTCCCTGAGCTCTGCTCAGTTTTCTTCAAGTTTTATTACTTCAATTGTTCTTTCTACAAGATGTCAAGTAAGAAGTCTTTGTTTAGACCTTGCTCTTCCTGTGGGAAGCTACGTTTGTTTGAAAAGGACCCCCACCAAAAGTGTATTTACTGCTTATATCCAGAACACAAGGTGGCTGACTGTAAATTCTGTAGAGCTTTTCCAGCCAAGACTCTCAGAGACAGGGAAGGTCGTCTTCTTCTGTGGTTGAAGCGCCTTCAGGACAAGTTTTCAGTCAGGCTGTTCTACTGTCGCTTCCAAGCGTGGAAGTGTTCAGGAGTTACCTTCTCCTTTTATGAAGAAGAAAAAGCTGGCTTTGACAGTGGCACAAGTACCATCTGTGGCTACGCCCACGAGACCTGGCTCTCAGGCGGCATTTCCAGCCTCTATAAGTGTTGTTACAGTTATAACACCGCGGTCGACGGCACCGTCGACGGCTGAGCCAAAACGCTCGTCGTCGACTATTTTAAAGAAGGCATCGTCTCTGACTGCTCCATCGTCGACGACTGCTGTCGACACAACTGGCTCGTCGACGACGACGTCTACGTCAACAACAGTTTTACCTTTATCTTCAGGATCACGGCCGGAACGTGCAGCATCCACGTCAGTGATGGGTTCTTTCGCCACTATGCCCCTAGTGCCTTTGCCTTCTACGACCAGTTGCAAGGAGTCTACTCTCCAATTGCCACCTCCTACTCTCCAGCCACCCTCACCAATGATGGCTACTGACCACGAAACAGAATCCATTGGGGATGATGATGATGTCCTTGGCGATGCACATAGTCCATCGGACTTAATCATTAAATGTCAGGACTCAAGTTCTGAGAATGATGAGGAGGAGGACGTTGACCAGCAAGATGAACAATATGTTCAGGTTCCTATGGCACATTTTCCGGTGTCTTTGTTTTCCAACCTCCAGCACATGCTGGACGACTACAATAGAAGATTTCCTCCGACACCTCAGGGTACACCAGCCCATGCAACATCAGAGACGCCTGGCCCTACTCACCTTCAGCACTCTACAGAGCCAGAACGACCCCGTCCTGCTGTTCCCACAATTTCGCATCATGTTGCTGCGGATGAGGCGGAGTCGGATAGAGAGGAAGGGGAAGTACCCCAGGATACTGATGAGGACCAGGACCCAAATATGGCGGACTTCGATGATTATCGAATACAGACGCTCTCTCCTCAGCAGGCAGACGCTGGTGATTCACCTCCGGTTGACATTGCTAGCTTCCATGTTTTGATGAATAAAGCGGCGGACCGCTTTAAACTACCGAGAGCACAGCGACAGGAAGACTGTTTTCTCTATGATTTCAAAAACTAACCTTACAAACAAATCCACACCATACCTATTATCAAATTTGTATGGAAAGAGGGTATAAAGATCATGCACGCTCCTAACTCCTTGCCTGCTCAACTCCCTCGTCTGGAGAAGAAATACAAAGCTCCAGTTGGATCCCCCGCTTGTTTGCTTTCGCATCCTAAGCCAGATTCCGTGGTAACACAGGCGGTGCAACGACGATCACGTAACCCTGCGACTCCTATCACCACTCCACCTGATAGAGAGGGTCGGCGTTTGGATGCAATTGGGAAAAAAATTTCATCCATGGCGTCTACGTCAGTCCGTGCCGCAAATGCTTTGGCCATTTTGGGTCGTTTCGACCGGCAAATGTGGTCGGATTTTTCTGCCCTAGTATCCCTAATTCCAGAGGCGTCCAGAGCGGAGGCGCAACAGATCCTTCAAGATGGCATGAGGGCATCAGAAGAGATGATCGACTGTGCGATTGATGTGGCAAGTACTGGTTTCCGTATCCTTGCCAGTGCTGCGGCGCTCCGCCGTCAGGGTTGGCTTAAATCCACATCATTTAGACAGGAGGTACAGTCGAAGATACTCGACATGCCATTTGACGGTGAGTCTCTCTTCGGCTCTCACATTGATGAGGCACTTGAATCAATAAAGAAAGACACCGATACGGCAAAGTCGCTGGGATCCTTGCAATTCAAGAAGCAGCCCTTTCGTGGTGCGCGTGGACGAGGCTCGTCTTCAACCACTTTTCGAGGAGGACATTCTCAGTACCGCCAGTACAATCAAGGAAATCAGAGTTACTCCAACCAGCAGTCTAATCGACAGCCACAGTCTAAACCCTATAGAGGAAAATCAAATTATAGGGGCTCCACCAACAAACGCCAATGACTTTCAAGTTGCACACGGAGTTGGAGGGAGAATCTCGCAGTTTTATTCCCAATGGTCTCTGATAACATCGGACCAATGGGTATTAGACATTGTACGCAAGGGTCACGCCTTGAAGTTCACAGATTTTCCTCCAAATTCTCCTCCATCAGGTCCGCCACCTCCCCATTTCGAGGAATTGCAACATCAAGTTTGTCTTCTAATAGAGAAGGGTGCAGTCGAAGTGGTTCCTATATCTCAGCGAGGGACAGGTTTCTACTCACGGTTTTTCCTCATTGTCAAGAAGACAGGGGAGTGGCGGCCCATTCTGGATTTAAGAGCACTCAATTTCTTTCTAAAACAACAATCTTTCCGCATGCTGACATTATCGTTAGTCTTGCGACTTCTCTGCAGCGGAGATTTCCTAACAACAATAGACCTGCAAGACGCCTATTTTCATGTGCCAATTCTCCAACAGCATCGCCAATTTCTGAGGTTCAAAGTGGGGCACATGCACTACCAGTTCAAGGTGCTACCTTTTGGCCTACGATCGGCACCTCGTGTCTTCATGAAAGTTTTGGCCCCGGTCATGGCTCATCTGCGTCTTCAGGGAGTGCAAATCTTTCCTTATCTGGACGATTGCCTTCTGAAATCCCCATCCCCTCAACAGCTGGCTCACGACACAGATCTCTGCCTGCAGACGTTCGAGTCACTGGGGTTGACCATCAACATGGAAAAGTCACACCTTGCTCCGTTGCAAAGAAGAAACTTCCTGGGAGCGATTCTAGACACGGACCTGTCAAAAGCCTTCATCTCTCAAGAAAGACAGCAAAAGATAGTCCGTCTGGTCACCCTCATCCGTTCAAAGCAGTCAGTTTCTGTGCGGACGTTAAAGTCGTTTCTGGGGATGGCATCGTCCTCTATCGGCCTGATCCCGTATTGCAGGTTGCGCACTCGCCCTATACAGGAGGAATTGGACCTGCAATGGCGCCAAGTGTCAGGGTCTTTCAACGACCTAGTGCGAGTCTCATCCCGCATGAGGGACAGTCTGCTTTGGTGGAAACAACCATCCAATCTAGACAAAGGAACTTCATTTCTAGTCCACTCCCCGGATCTAACGCTGACCACAGATGCATCCATGGAAGGTTGGGGCGCTCATCTCCTGGACCTTTCAATCAAGGGCAAGTGGACGACGGCACAGCGAACCTGGCATATCAACAGGCTGGAGTTGATGGCGATCTTCCTAGCGCTCCGATCCTTTTTGCCCGTAGTGCAGGGAGAGTCTGTGCTGGTGCAAACGGACAACACCACCAGCATGCACTACATGAACAAACAGGGCGGCACAAGATCTCAGCCACTGTCTCGACTAGCTCAAAGGATCTGGGATTGGGCTCTTCGTCATCAAATTTCTTTAACGGCGGTCCATCTGCCGGGGGTATCAAATATCCTAGCGGATTCTCTGAGCAGGTCCACGTCATCCACTCACGAGTGGGAATTACATCACCTACTCTGGACATGGTCTTCCGCCGTTGGGGTCATCCCATGATAGACCTTTTTGCAACCCCACTAAATCGGAAGTGCCCCGCCTTTGCGAGCTGGCATCCCCATCCAGAGTCCAGCGGAAATGCCCTTCTCATGGATTGGAGCGGCCTGTTTGCTTATGCATTTCCTCCAATCCCGTTGGTGCCGAGAACGTTGTGGAAGATGCGCAGGCAATCCTGCCACTTGATCCTGATCGCCCCTCGTTGGCCCAGACAGGCTTGGTTCTTAGAACTTCTTCTGTTATCCCTATGCGCTCCCATTCGTCTGCTTCCACGTCCAGACCTCCTGACGATGGACGAAGGTCAAATTTGCCATCCAGACCCAACCACGCTTCAGTTATGGGCATGGAACCTGAATACATCGAATTCGCAAATTTAGATATGCCCCAGGAATGCAGAGACATTCTAGCTTCTGCTAGAGCTCCATCAACCATTAAAGCTTACAAGCTAAAGTGGAAGCGTTTTTGTCATTGGTGTGCTGCATCCGGTATCCATCCAGTCAACTCCACTCCGAAGCAACTTTTGCCTTTCTTTTTGAGCCTCGCTCAGTCTGGTCTCCCTCATGCCACCTTGAGAGTCTTTCTGGCAGCTATTTCGCGTTTTCGACACGATGGTTCAACGTCTCTCTGCTCCTCCAGAATAATCAGACAGTTCTTTAAAGGTCTCTTCAGGAAGTTTCCTCCTATTAGGCGCCCTCCTCCGGCATGGCACCTCAATGTGGTCTTGTCACAGCTTATGAAGCCTCCTTTTGAGCCAATTCACAGGATAGACATCAAGTTTCTTACCTGGAAGGTTGCATTGCTTTTGGCCTTAACATCTTCTCGTCGTGTAAGCGATCTTCACGCTTTCACGATCAAGCCTCCGTATTTACAATTTAAACCCGATGGAGTGTCTCTTCGTACCAATCCCTCGTTTTTGCCAAAAGTACCTACTGATTTCCATTTGAACGAACCTGTCTTCTTGAAGACTTTTTTCCCGGATCCAAGATCACCGGCAGAACAACGACTACATTCCTTAGACATCAAACGTTGTCTAAAGTTTTACATTTCAAGGACTGCCCCTTTCCGCAAATGCGATCAACTATTTGTAGCATATGGAAGAATGCGGAGGGGACACTCAGTGACAAAACAAACAATTGCAAGATGGCTCTCAGCAGCCATATCCTTCTGTCACCAACAAGCTGGCAAGCCTTTACAGTGTTCAGTAAAGGCACATTCGACGAGAGCGATGGCGTCATCCACCGCTTTGTTTGCTGGGGTGCCTCTACACCAGATTTGCCGGGCGGCGACATGGTCAAGCAGGCACACCTTTACCAGACATTACTGTTTGGATTCCATCAATGAAGCGGATACCGCAGTGGGGCAAGCAGTGCTTCGTCATCTTTTTAAATAAGGTGAGCCTCTGTTCCCTCCTCCATTTCTTTCTGTGATTGCTATATGCTTTTAAGCTGTATTTTCTTGTCTTCCAGTTTGGAGAATGTGTTAGCAATCCCAGCTCTAGGAGGTTACTGCTATCTATTCTATTCAAGCATGTGAATCTATGGAAGACACCCCTAATACTGGAGAAGAACAATTGTTACTTACCTGTAAACAGGTGGTTCTCCAGTATTGGTGTCTTTCATAGATTCACATGCGACCCAACCTTCCCCCCCTCAGAGGCTCTCTTCTCCTCATACGCTATTATTACTAGTGCTACGAAAATCTGAGGGCTTGAGCTTCTGAGGAGAAGGTTCTAGAGGGTGCTTGAGCCTGATTGGCTGCAGTTTGGACTAACATAATGACTCTGATATGTTACAAATGAGTTTTTTCTCTTATAATGTATTCCTATGGAAGAACCATTGTAGAAGTTTTTCAGTGTATATTATCTCTAGGTTATCATGTATTATGTTATTACATATATATATATTAGCATTATTGCTATTTTTATGTACCGTGGGACTCCCACTTCGACGACGGGGAATATTCAAGCATGTGAATCTATGAAAGACACCAATACTGGAGAACCACCTGTTTACAGGTAAGTAACAATTGTTCTTCACAGGTGCGCCAGGCACAAACAATGCCAATACGTAATACGGCCCCAGGTAGACATCTAAAGACCATGAAAAGTCAAGCAGCTAGGCTCACCTTTATAAAAAAAAGAGCTGCATTAACCCTGCACAGCAAACACTCCACCGGCGCCTGACAGTGTTAAGAACCAAGTTCACAATCCTACACAATATTCACCAGTTCTTATGGAACAGAGGCCCAGGGACTTTCTTAAGCTGCCCCCTCAACATGGTTTCAACAAGAGTCTCTGATGAACCTAGTCCCTGCCTTAAAACATGGGTACAGAACCCTAGGCATAGAAGACCAAAAGCTATAGAACACTCTTTCTGCCCCCCTAGAAGCCCAATCAAAATACCTGATCTTGAGAAAAATTATAAAAACTGAATTATTCAAAGAAATATGAAACGTGAAGAAGAAGCATTTTCCTGCAGTGATTTTCATGCCACAGCCAATGGACAAGGATTGACTTGGCTTTCCATCCAATATTCTGCCCCATGCCCTCAATCCGACAACGCTCCAGAAACCGCCAAAGAAATCCTTCTGAATCCCCACATTAAGTCTTGAACAATCAATATTTAATGTCCCTATTTTAGCCACATCCTCCTTTTTTAGGTCGACCCTAGCGGAGAGGGCCTCTTGGAATCACTCCAGACTTCCACGAGACTCCTCCGTGTGGGTCGGCCTCCGCCCACACATTCCATTGGCCTTTGTGTGTGGCTTTCAATAATGAAAGCACACAAATGGCCAAAGACGGGTGCATGTCCCGCCTTTCCTCTAAACTTTCACTCCCATGGCCTAGGGGCCTCGGGAGGGAGCAGCAGTGCGCATTGTGCCAGCTGCATTCCTCGTTATCTTGGCTTTCACAGCCGCGCTTGTTTACACTTTGGTGTTCTCCTTCTTCTTTGATGCTAAGAGCTCCTGCCACTTCAAAAGGTCCCTTTAAATAAATAAACACTAAAACGTTTAATGCAAAGACCAGCGGTACAATAAGGATCTGTCTACGGGCGTGGGGCAGGCGGGACGTGCTTTGAAGCGCTTCGTGTAACATGTTCACGTCATGCAGACTCTCCATGGTATTGTGCAACTGCCAAGTGGTGCGCCTTAGAAAGCGGATGCCCGGAGCATGCGTTATAACCACCTGTCTAATGCAGCTTATGAACACGTTGAGCTGTCACCGGGACTTCATCCCGTCGATCCTCTTCTAGTGCTGTGCGTTCATAAGGGTGAGTTCGTTATTGTGTTTGAGTGGATTAAAGGCTGGCGGAAGCCTGCAGCCTAGCCCCAAGTTTTATTATTAGGTATTGTGCAGTTTGTTTACCCATGGTCGGGGTGTTAACCCCCTGAGTTTGTGCAGCGCTTTCTTTCTGTAGGTCCTCTTCTAGCGCCTGCATGGCATGGTGACCTTCTGTCTAAGAGAGGAGCTCTGCACACATCTTCCAGGTTCCCATCCCGCAGTGAGCCACCGGGTCGAGGTACGCGTACAAGTCACGGGGCGCTAGTGAATGTCATCGCGGACCCACCTTTTTTTCCTGCAAATGCTCCCTTGCCTTTGTAGTTTTTATATTCATGAAAACAAAATGCGGATAATTAGTTTGTGATCCTTGGAGCTCCACCTCATGACATCTTACATAAATTAGATAAAACAAGCACTGTTACCTTGTATATCTCACCCGAGGGGGCAACTAGGTGGCGGAGAGCGAGCCCCTCTTCCATAGGGTTTGGTCCGAAGGGGGCAAATATCCCAGTCTTGGATGGTAAACTCGTTTCTTCCTTATTACTTTTGGTGGGCGGGTGGGATGCAGCAGCTCCATTCCTTTGAGATGGTCAGATAGCGCCAAGAGGCGAACCACTCTCTGCCCTCGTGTCTACCTCATCAGGGTTTCTATGCACCCTTTCTTAGGCGTGCTGTGCCCTCTGCCCCACCTTAGCCCGTGGTAAGATGCTTCTAGGCGCTGATGCCAGGGCACGCTTTGGATAGAGCTATGCAGGGGAGGATTGGTGCGGGCAAGGAAGAAGAACATGGGAAAGAGACGTTCGTTAAGTGGGGGGGTGTGGTTGCCGGCACTCCCGGTGAAGTCCGTGCGGCGGGCTCGTGTGATGGGACTGTGGCCCTGGTCTTTAGTTGGGTTGGGTAAAAGTCAGTGACACACATGGGCCAGGCGTTTACAGGCTTGTTCTTGAGCACAGGTCAGGCCATAATGATGTACCTTATCTAGCACTGGGTGCGTTTTTCATACCGGTGCATACGTTGTTTCACCACCCCACACACGCACACACTTTCAAGTGCCATCTGCCTCTAATACGGGGCAGGCCAGGGCCTCAGACTCTCGCTACACACTCCTCGAAGCCTCAGGCAGGATTAAATATATTCAGGAAAAGAACTGAAGACTGAACAGTTCAATAGAAGGACCCCTTCTCAAAACTACCGGGGTCACCCTGTCCAGTGCCCCTCTATCGGTCAGACCTGAAAGCTTCGCATGAGGCTCAAATACTCCCTGTATGGGCTGGGGGTGGTGAAACCACAGCTGTCCAGACACAGACCCAATCTGCGCCACCACAGTGCCTTCAGAGTTCTCTTTGTTTTTTCCCCCCAGGTCTCGGTCTGTTGGCTCATTGGACTAAGACCCCTAGTATTTCCTAAGTCCTATGTTTGACCTCAGGGTCACAGGTTCAAATGTGTGCGTGTCCACTCAGCTTTTCATTCTTCTGAGGCCGATAAAATAAGTACCATTGAGCGGGGTAACAATAAACATCTGTTGTTCAGCGCCATGTAAAATCCGGGCTTTGTAGTCCTTATATATGAAATGCTGCAGTTTGTCTCCACACCCCCTAGATTTCTGCAGAGGGTCGGAGGGGCTCAGGTTGTCGCTCTGTGTAATGCGGGGCTAGTAGTAACACCCTTCCAATAGTCTCTCTAGGTGCCCACACAGCCTTTTCATATTACACTTTGCGTCAATCCGTGATACATTGTACGTCATCCTCCCGTAGGTCTGTCTCCATGGGTTACAGATACCAGCACGGTCTGACGTCTTTACTTTTTCTCATAGTGTCTTTTACCGCACTTCAGCCCCATTCTAAGTGCTATAAAGATGTTGTGCTGTTACCGATAAGTGGCATCGTTGGGCCTCTGAAGTTGTTGAACGATGAACTCTTCACCAGACCTGCTGAGTCTGTAGCCACCTCCACATCAATGCACCACCACCAGTGCAGCCCAGCTCAGCACCTGCACAACCCCACAACACAGCACCACTTCAGCATCAATACAGCAACACCTCAACACAGAATAAAAAACATCACTTAGCATCACATAAGCACCAGTTCAGCTATACAATATCGGCATAACTCATCACCAAAACATCACTAAGCACCTGAGCATCACCTCCACCACTACTCACAACAACCACAGCATTACACCGCACAACTTCAGTTTGACATAAAAATGTGGCATATCTTAATTCTACACAAATAACTCTCCACTACTCCTATCTAATTAAAGTACTATTTCACAACATCCACCCTCCTGTTGTTTATATCCCACACCTAACAATAAAAACTATAACAAAGATGTTTTAAAACAAGCAAAGAAAACTAGACAGCATTGAATAAACAGATAAACTACAACACAATGTTGGTGTTAATTCTGGTTTTTAGTAGGATACTTCTGTTATATATATTATATTTTAGGTTATTTATAAGGTGCCAGAAATGGTTATAACACACATTTTTATTATAACTTATACATTTTCAACATGCTGCACTACATTCACAATGCTCTACAACACATATTACAATTTTTCACAAAGCCAATAGCTCTATCTAAACACTTATAACGCCCCAAAGGCGAGACCTATTGGCTATGCCAATGCTTGTCCTAAATAGTTGTAACCACAGATGTAAGTGCCCAGGTGTGGTGCAAGTCAATATGCAGCACTATTGAAAACCCCACATATAATGAGTAAATAAAATTATAGGGAAAGGAAGAACAATTTTCAGTAGTCAACGTCCCAAAGGAAGATACCAAACTGGATACTTGCTTTTAATCAGCTCGAGGCCTGTTTTATTCGAGACCTGCTTTCCTGATGATCGAAGCATTTATTGTCATGAATGTTTTGGTGTAATCTAGTATTCGAAAAGTCCCTGAAAATAAAACCAGGAACACAGGGCTAGAGTGATCATTTATTTTATCAGGCATTTTGCCAGGTGGGGGAAGAGCAAGCTGGAGCCATTGGAGGCCTGCTTGTAAATGATAAAGACTGGCTCCCCTGGGTTTATGGCAGCAGGCACAGGAGGCAAAAAGCGAAAAAAAGAAAAAGAGAACACGAGAGAGAGAGATAGTGGCGAAACAAAAGCCCCCTAAGCCCCAGCGGAGCAGGGGAGCTGAGCTCTAAGGGGCTCCTCTGTACTGTGCACGGGTGGTGGCCTGAAAGCTCCTGACTGGGCCCGGAGCATGAAGGGGGGGGGACATCCATGAAGTTTGCAGTTGGGCTCACTCAAGTTTCATTACGCCACTGGGAAGAGAGTGTGGGCTGGGCTGCTTTTAGTTCCCAAGCTGGCCCTGTATGGGAAGGAAACACAATAATTGTTTAAAAGAAAATGTAAAGCTGTGCCCGAATATCTTTAGTTTTCTTGCGTAGCAATAAAAAAAGGTGACCTCCAATTGTGACCAATTTCTATATACCACAAGGCATGCCCAACAAGATCACTGTAAAACAAAAAAAAAGCTAGTACTAAGGGCACTCATCTTTTAATCTCTGAAAGGTATTGCACTGCTGCCTAAAATAGTCTCTGCTTCAAGCCTTTATACTTTAATAAAAATCAATAAAGTAGTTTCATTCACGTTATGATTTGTTCATGAAGAACTTACCCTGGGGTATCCGAAAACTTTACAAAGAACTGATTCGGCCTGAAACTCTTATAATGAGGGGAGGGTGTACAAAATAGTTGGCCTCTGTTTTGTGGTCATTATGTGTCTCTACAATTTAGAGGGAGGCGTGTAAACAAAGGCCAATAAAGATATGATTCAGGGACTTTACCAACTTCAAAAGAATTACATTACAAGTCTGTTTCACAGCAACAGTGCAGAATTCTTAATATTTTATGCTTCTGGGTTTGAAATATAGAATTGTCAGTACATTTTAGTTTTAGGGTATGATGCTGAGGCTTTATAAAAGAAATGCACATTTTTTATCTTCAGAATTAGCAAATGATATTCGTACAAATGTCCTTGTGAGTCAATCACCATGAAGGAGAACATCAGAAAAAAATAGTGTCTTCTAGAGGAAGTATCTTTACACAGCACGAAGATGTTGCCACTAGGGTGGCATAAGTGTAATGCTACTCATCAACAAAAGAATGACTTTTGGCGCAAAGAAAACAATTGAAGTAACAACATTTGCAACCAAAATGGGTGTGTGTGTGTGTGTGTATATAATGAAAAAAACCTCTGTTATTAAAAAAAAAAAGCTCACTCACCAACCTACTTGGTGACATGCTTCATCATCGGGTTCCCGCCATGGAGACCGAATGTCTCCCCGGTGTGCTACAACGCCTGAGTTACAGCGGAGCTGGTTTTTTTGGTATGCGACGTTTACGACGCAACCATTACAACGCCGTTCCATTACGACGCGGTCATAACAACGAAAGTTGTTACAACAAATTGCGCTGGGGGCGCTCAAGGATAGTAAATCATTTAATTTACTATCCCAACACCTTCCCTACTATCCACGGGGACTGGTGTTGGAATAGTAAATTAATTTTTTTGTTGTAACGACTTGCGTTGTTACAACCGCGTTGTAATGGAACGCGTTGTAAAAGTGTGCGTCATAATGACGTACATCCGGTTTTTTGGGAACTGTGTGATAGTGCAAAAAGGTGGGTGTACGTATTAAAAGATGGCAGGCTGCTCCTAGAACTAATTTTAATAAAAGGACAGCATGCAATCATTAAAATCTGGTGAGGCGGACACGTGTTGGTTTCTAAAGTGAACCAGCTGTATCCTCGGTTAAATGTGGAAAATGGTCGACATGTTTCTGCTTAAGACTGCTAATTTAGCAAAGCTTTCATCAGGACCAAAGGGACACCCCGGCGGTATACGCACGCTAAGGCGTACCCTAACTGGGGAGTGTGTGTATGTGTGATAAAACTCATGGTTTTACCCAAAAAGGGGCGCTCCCGGAATTTCCAAAGGCCCTAATCTGAAAGATAAAAGCAAACAGGAAACATACATCAAGGCATCCATGCAGAAATATTATTTTCTCTTACGATTCTGTCGAGGTATATATTCATCAGTAACCCCGTGTTTATGGGTCACATGTTTCAGACTTTTTTTCCCCACCAGTTCTCGTATTTATTATAACACTAGTGATCAAACCCCTGTTATTTAATCATGCCAGAGGTTTAGTTGTACATTGACTTAATGTGTGAATCTCTTCATTATTTTATGAGCGTCCTCACGCATTTACACGAGTTAAATCACACCGTGCACCACACATGAAGTACAAGCTCAGTTAGTGCTATCGCCACTCAAATAAAAGCATGAAGTGACTTTCACACCACACACATCTCTCTGGCAAAGGGGTGTGTGCACCGTAGCATGGAAGAATATCGGTACGTTTTTAGGCGTCTTACATGAAGACTGAAATGGCTTCACGTCATGGGATCAGCGTCGGTTTTATTTTCGCCATGTAATTTCTTAAAATAAAGGGAGACAAAGAAAGCCTCTTCGGTAAGTTTTGCTGCTTAAACAGCCAACAAATTGAAGTATAAGGCACCTCGCAAACACTCATACGTCAACGCACACTTACTTATTTTTAGGAGGGGGAAACCCTCACACGACCTACTGCGTCCTCGTCCGCGGCCCGAATGTTGTTGACAGGGCGCTGCCCGGTAACAGAAGTACGATGCTGCGGTCACGTGAGTATCAGCTTGTAAGATGTGCGGCGTGACATGTGGTTTAATTTTAAAGGGCCAGGACGCTTTCATAAGCTGGAAACTTTATTGAGGCATTGCTCTTGACACGAAAGTTCACGCGCTATAACACCTAAATGATATGATGCTTCAGAAATACCGTTAATGTGCATATCTGCACTATCGTATTTATTAGGTTAAAATTCAAAGACATGGGGGATCTTTTTTGTAGAAAACGCCACCGTCCCAGAAAGTGGAAGAGGCAAAGTGATCTTATGTTTGTGTCCCAAACTATATGGCTTTTACAGAAATACCATTAAGGCGCATATGTGACCGCTCAGCCCTCCACAGGGCTTGGTCGCCCCACTCACTGTTGCCGCTCCTGCCTGCCTTTGCCGCCTCCTGCCTGCAGATTCCTTCGCTCGCTGCCCGCTGCTCCTGGGAATTTCCCGCTGCTCCTGGGAATTTCCCGCTGCCCGCTGCTTCTTGGAATTTCCCGCCGCTGCCTCCCTGCGGCCCCGCCCCCCTGTGATTCCATTCGCCGCCCGCAGCGGGAGCGCCGATTGAGCGCCGAAGGTGCACCAAAGGTAAGCCCGTCTGCGCCCGTCCGCGCCTGGACCGCGCCCAGCGCCAGGACCCCTGGCCCTTCCCGCCAAGGCAAGACGACCCGACTGACCTACGACGCCGCCACTCTCAACGCACTCAATGCCGGCCGTACCCACGCCTGCTGCCGAGCCACCCCAAGACGCACCCACGGACCCTTCACCTGCTGCACCTGCAAGTTCACCTGCCTCCGAACCTGCCCCGCACCCGCCAAGACAAACACCAGCAGCAACCACCTCAAGTGCATCCTGATCAACACCCGCTCCGTCCACAGACACGCCGTGGAACTCTGGAACCTCCTCGACGCTACATCACCGGACGTCACCTTCCTCGCGGAAACCTGGATGAACGCCTCCTCTGCACCCGACATCGCCATCGCCATCCCGGACGGGTACAAGATCATCAGGAGGGACCGCATCAACCAGACCGGAGGTGGCATCGCCATCGTCCACAGGAACACCATCCGCATCACGACCGACGCCAACGACTCCTTCGCCGCAGCCGAACATCTCCACTTCCAGATTCACACCGACCCTAAGACGACCCTCAGAGGCACCCTCATCTACAGACCCCCGGGACCACGCACACAATTCAGCGAAGACATCACAGACTTCATCAGCCCGCACGCCCTCCCCTCCACCGACTACATCCTCCTCGGGGACCTCAACTTCCACCTGGAGAACAACAAGGACCGCAACACCTCCGCCCTGCTGGAAAACCTCACCAACCTCGGACTCAAGCAACTGGTCAACACCCCCACCCACTACGCCGGCCACACGCTTGATCCCGTCTTCTCTTCCAGCAAGTACATCACCTTCAGCCACGCCACCGGACTCCACTGGACCGACCACAGCTGCGTCCACTTCAGCTTCAAAAGATCCACGACCCACCACCACCCGCAACAGGTACCTCACAGGAATTGGAGCAAGATCACCGCAGACCAGCTCACCACCTCCCTCAGCCAGAGCCCACCCGCCAACACAACGGACCCCAACGAAGCAGCCCGCAACTTCACACAGTGGCTGACCGCCTGCGCCGACGACCTCGCGCCACTAAAGAACCCTCCCAGCAGACCCAGAAGCAAGAAGGCATCCTGGTTCACCGACGACCTCAAGGACTCCAAGAAGGACTGCCGCACCCTCGAGAAAGCCTGGCTCCTCGACCGGACCACCGACAACATGACCGCCCTCAAACAGGCTACCCGCAAGCACCACCAGCTCATCCGCACCACCAAGAAGAAATCCCTGAAGGAACGACTGGACAACAACGCCCACGACAGCAAAGAGCTCTTCACTATCGTCAAGGAGTTCTCCAACCCCAGCACCGGCACCAACGACATCACTCCGTCACAAGACCTCTGCGACTCCCTCGCCTCGTTCTTCCACCGCAAGATCACCGACATCCACAACAGCTTCGGTGCCCCACCCACGCACCCAACCGTTGAACCAACGCCCCCCACCGCCACCCTTCGCACCTGGACCACGGTGACCACCGGAGACACAGCCCGCACGATGAACACCATCCACTCCGGATCACCGACCGACCCCTGCCCACACCACGTCTTCAACAAGGCCAACTCCACCATCGCACCCCAACTACGGAACATCATCAACGCCTCCTTCAACACCACCACCTTCCCGGAGAGCTGGAAGCACGCCGAGATCAGCGCCCTCCTGAAGAAACCTACAGCGGACCCCACCGATCTCAAAAACTTCCGCCCCATCTCGCTCTTCCCTTTTCCTGCTAAAGTCATCGAGAAGATCGTCAACAGACAGCTGACCACCTTCCTCGAGACGAACGGATCCCTCGACCCCTCGCAGTCCGGATTCAGAGCCAACTACAGCACCGAGACCGCCCTCATCGCAGCCACCGACGACATCCGGACCCTGCTCGACAAGGGGGAAACAGTGGCCCTCATCCTCCTGGACCTCTCCGCTGCGTTCGATATGGTCTGCCACCGCACCCTAGTCCAGCGCCTCAGCAAAATCGGTATCCAAGAGAAGGCACTGGAGTGGATCATCTCGTTCCTCGCCGGAAGAACACAAAGAGTCCACCTCCCCCCGTTTCGCTCCGAGGCCACCGAAGTCATCTGCGGCGTCCCGCAAGGATCTTCACTCAGCCCCACCCTCTTCAACATCTACATGAAACCTCTCGCAGCCATCGCACGCCAGCACAACCTCAACATCATCTCTTACGCCGACGACACCCAGCTGATCCTCTCCCTCACCAGAGACCCCGACACCGCCAGAACCTGCCTACACGAAGGGATGAAAGATGTCGCCGAGTGGATGAAGGACAGCCGCCTGAAACTGAACTCGGACAAGACGGAAGTCCTCATCCTGGGATCTTCGCCCTCCGCCTGGGACGACTCCTGGTGGCCCCCAGCCCTGGGCACCGCACCCAAGCCAACCGACCACGCACGCAACCTGGGCTTTATCCTGGACCCCTCCCTCTCGATGACCAGACAAGTCAACGCCGTCTCCTCATTGTGCTTCAACACCCTGCGTATGCTTCGCAAGATCTTCCGCTGGATCCCGACCGAGACCAGGAAGACTGTCACCCAGGCACTCGTCACCAGCCGACTGGACTACGGAAACGCCCTCTACGCCGGAACCACAGTCAAGCTACAGAAAAGACTCCAGCGCATCCAGAACGCCTCCGCCCAACTCATCCTGGATGTCCCCCGACGCAGCCACATCTTCAGCCACCTGAGGAACCTGCACTGGCTCCCCATCGACAAGAGGATCACGTTCCGGCTCCTCACCCACGCACACAAGTCTCTCCACGACCTGGGCCCCAAGTACCTCAACGACCGCCTGACCTTCTACACGCCCACCCGCCAGCTACGGTCCACCAGCCTCGCCCTCGCAGCCGTACCACGCATCCGAAGAGCCACCGCCGGAGGAAGATCCTTCTCTTACCTGGCTGCCAAGACTTGGAACTCCCTCCCCATCCACCTTCGGCTGACCCAGGACCATCTCGCCTTCAGGAAACAACTCAAGACCTGGCTGTTCGAGCAGTAGCATACCCCTCCCCCAAGCGCCTTGAGACCCTCCCGGGTGAGTAGTGCGCTATACAAATGGCATGATTGATTGATTGATTGAGTAATCGTATTTCAGTACATAATTAAAAACCCCAGGAGGCGATCTTTAGTAGAAAACCAAAAATGCCCTAAATTGGAAAAGGCAAGAGGGTCTTACATTAGTATCAATGAAAACATCATGGTGGTGCAACGGTGTAAAGATCTGATTAGCGTCACATTACAGTGCCCCATGGTATATTATCATTCAACCCAAATTCGTGTGTGGACAAACGGTATATCCACTGTTGCTCCTTCTCAAAGAGTACATGTTGTGACCCTATAATCGACTGAAGTTGCTCAATGATAGTCCACCTGATGTCATTGGGGGAGTGATTAAATTGCAAAAAAAATTCAGTCAGTTTTGTGGTATTTTTGCGGCATCTTATGTTAAAATTAGTTCTGGGATCAGCCTGCCATCTTTTAATACCTACACCCACCTTTTTGCACTATCACACAGTCCCAAATAGCCCGCTCCGCTGTAACTCAGGCTTGTAGCACACCGGGGAGACATTCGGTCTCCCTGGTGGGAACCCGATGATGAAGCATGTCACCAACTAGGTTGGTGAGTGAGTTTTTTTTTTTTTAAAACAGAGTGTATTTTCATCACATACACACACCCTCCATTTTGGTTGCAAATTTTGTTACTTCACTTCATTTCTTTGCACCAAAGTCACTCTTTTGTTGATGAGTTATGTTTATTAGGGGAAGAAGAGTGATTCCTATACCTTTCTCTCTTGTTGTTGGTACATATGTGTAACGCTGGCAGGAGGTGTCTGGCAGTATAGATGAGTGATATTTTGCCAAAACCTCACTTCAGAGTTTTATGAATTTATAAAGGAACTTGACCTCAGGCTTCGTTTCTTCATATGGTCATGCAACTCCTCAGTGACTTTCAATATCCCTATATTATATGGTGGGGTGTTCTTTATCCCATATATCGTTCTCTGGGGATTAATAAAAAAATATTAGTATCTAAGATAAAAGTGCTGTTGCAATTATCTCAGCTCTGTGTGATACTAGATTACCACATGGTTTAATTTGGTCAGCATCACTTACTACCCTGTAACAATTGACAAAGCTACTTTGTACAACGCATGTATTGACTAATATATATTTAGTTTTTGCATTTATCATTTTAAACAATTCAGCACAGTTCACTAAACACCGTGGTCCACGGTTTTCTCCATGTACATGAACCACTGTAAATATGCTTTCATGAAGAACGCATTTTAATTCATGTGTGCACTGATTGCACAAAAGATGCCTATTTCAAATACAAGAGAAATCGCAATTTATTCTGTATTTGCTATTGCCTAATTCCTGTTATCGATTCATATTTTCACATATTTCCTTCAGTTGTGCCAAATAAATGAGTAAATCTAGCGCCACTGCTGGAACCCTTGATATCTGTATAATATTGGCTTGCCCTTGAAACAACAATTCTATAGCAAACGTAACATCTGCAATAAAAACAGAATGGTAAATAATAAATAATTTTGCCTTTAGCACTTGATAACACAGTACTGCCATTTTAAGTGCTCTGAAAAACAGGGTGTTTGTTACTATTAGCCAGTTTAGTGGTGATCTGTGTATTTCTATTGAAAGGATGAAAGACAGAGCTGGCTCGGGTGGAATTCAAACTTGTCACCTGTATGTCTCATATCACATCAGAAGGGAGCCGTTAATTCAGAGGGTCATCTTGCAAGCTAATGCCAGGCAGCGATTCAGAGGGCTGAGACTTAGACTTAGGAAAGCCCAGCACACAATTTAGTAAGAGCAGCAATTTCATACATCTAGGTGGGTGACTTCTTGAACCTGAATCTAGTACTGATTTGTCTGAGATGTGGTTCCTTGGCCACAGGAAAGATTCAAGACATTGCATCCAGAAAGAACTCTTCTCAGACCTGACCACCAGCTAGAGGCCAGTCTTTGCGTTCATAGAAATATTGCTTAAGATCTCGTGTCTTGAGAATTCTTTTCATGCATGTTGTGTTTTTACAATCATTACCCAACTTTCTACAACCTGGTTACATTATGAAAAACACAGAAATTTGCGCATCTCCGTTTTTGTGGCCGTTTCCATGTACCTACCACCAGCCACGGCCCGTGGAGGGTGTTACGGTGGGGCAGGGAGGCGGGGAGGAAGAGGGGCGGGGTGGAGGGTGCTAAAAACAGGCATATGGATCATTGCAGGTAAGTACACAATTTAATTAATAAAACGAAATTCGTAGCGCGCACTGCATGGCAAAATGCAATGCTGTGCGTGCTACGAATTTCGTTTTATTAATTAAATTGTGTACTTACCTGCTATTATCCATATGCCGGTTTTTAGCACTCTCCACCCTGCCTCTCCCCCTCCCCGCCTCCCTGCCCCACCGTAACTCCCTCCACGGGCCGCGGCTGCCTACCACATCTCAGTCTTAGAGAGGGATTTCACAGAGTGGCATTTTAGTGATTCAGGTGGAGAAGTGCACGGGAATGGGACTCAATAACTTCCATCTTAGTGAGCCTCATCAGGTCTGTAAAGATGATTGCTGTATTTATTTGTTTTTTACGGCACCACATGCATCTGAAATCATTTTCAGAGTGTACCATGGGCATGCCACGTCACAAATACTGAGTCAGTTCATTAACGAAAATTATTTAAAGAGTGAGAATTAACCTCGCTGCTTGTATTCGCCATGCCCTGTATACGGCTACCCTTTTTTTGTGAAGATGACCTCTTGGGTGATCAGATTGTTGTAAACTGATGCATTTACATTGAACCTCGAGATCTTCTAATGGTGGTAACTACAAAATCAGCCTTTGCTGAGATCTTGGGCTTGACAGTTTCCCCCGGACCTTTCCTTTATGTAGCACAGATATATAGAGCATTTATTCGCTGTCCTCCAAATGACGGATCATTGCCACCATTAATGTTACATGGATGGTTGGCTGCAGACTAGCTTTAGCCTAGTGCCTTAGTAATAAAGTTCTTTTACAATTGAACTTCTTTCACAACTGTGACACATAGCACAATGTGCAACTTTGTTTTACCACTTAGACCATATGCAAGAGAAGATAGATGTACAAGATGTAATAGTCAATGAACCTTTGTTCACAACATCCATATAGCTTCACCAAAGTCAGGGCACCAGTCAGAATACGCCAATATCTAACTTTTAGAAACCTGGGAATTATTTTCTATTTCACAGCAAGAATAAAACAAACTCCAGTAGTTCTACACAACCACCAATACGTTGCTGGAAGAAAGCAATTAGACAGTGGGAGACATCTTTTTCTGAGGGCAACCAAAAACATAGCTTAACCTTGGTTGGTCACATCTACAGTATGTAAAAGTCTGTTACCCATAGATGAAATCTCTATGAGGTACTGCCACTATCTGACTTTTTCCTCTATCATTCTCTGCTATTTTAATCCAGATGTTTCAATTGTCGGAACATATATGATGTATAAATACTAGGATAGCTTCTAGCCTCTGTGAACTAAGAACAAAATATAGTTCCAAATATATGACTGTTACTTAAGGCTAGGTTCACATTGTACTCTCAACTCTTCAGGAATGGATTTTTAGCATCGTAAAAGCCTACTGGTGTCAAGAATGGGAGGATATTGGTTAACATCATTTCTTGTCTAAAACAGGAATATCATCACATTTATGACTCTGGTATTGTGGCAGAGGTTAAAAGACTTTGCTAGAAACTGGTAGTCATTTTGAATTGTTGACAGCATATTTGTAGACATTTCATAGAATGGGGCAGTTGTTTCAGCAGTACATTGGGTGCTCTATTAGTTGTATGCAGCAATGCTTCTTTAGGGATTAAAGAAAAGCCTACCTCACATCAGATGAATGAAGACCACTTCAGATGGAAACTAAAGCTGAAGACCAGTTCAGATGGAAACTGAACCTGTTGGTCAAAAAAACAAATGATGTAGGAGCACTGAAAAAGACCAGCGGGTCAATAAATCACTTGTAATTATTGACAGGCACCTTATGGTCCTGTAGAAAAATTGAGCATCTAACATTCTTTGCTTAGTATATGAACAATTCTTTACGTCAACGAGTCTTTTCAAGAGTACACATTTGTTCATGGAAGGTTTAAAAGGTGCGAATTTATTTAATTATAATATAGGATTTTAGTTCATGCTAAAATATAAAACATTAAGTGATAAGAAAGTGCACACATTTTTACACTAACAAATATATCTAATATTTTTAGTGAAAACAGAACCAATGACCAGCAGTGAGATTTCCAGGTCTACAGAGGAAACGTTAGACAATTTCTCGGGCACAGGTAAGAACCATTGATAATATTTACAAATATCAGTCTAGTTTGTGGACGCTTCCTCTAGCATATACTAGCATATATAGTAAATTCCGACACATAGTTGATAAAGTCTGCCACGTAAGGCTATCTCAATATATTTCAAAATAGATTCGTACTGTGTCACCTGCTTTGAGAGTGCTGTTGATTGTGCTATCTGGCATGCAGAAAACTGGGAAGAAAAAATGAGCTCTTCAGTATTCCCCTGAGTCTGTACTCTGACAATGCTCACTTAAGAGTCATGCACATGATTCATTGCCATTATATAACTAAAATTCTCAATCTCCCTGCTCGCATGCATAATGGCATGTATTTAAGAAAACCATAAGCACCAAAACTGCAAGAAACAGAATAACTCAAAAATAAAAAGGAGAGTCATTTAGAAGTAGTATCAATACTGATCAATTAAAGTGCAATCCTAAAGCCAATGTCCATAAAGTCTGCAGTGGTGCAAAAACAGCTTTTGCACGACCTGTTCTCCTTTAATATGGAATGGTGCACAGTTTTCTGTCCATTTTATATTACAGAAAGATTTTTGCATCAGGACAAATATGGAAAAAAGACTTAAAAAACCGTATCTGAGTCATTTACTTTTATTAAAGAAATCGCACTTCATAATTAATCCTTTGGTAATTATAAAATAAAGTAGGAAAGTGGTATTTACAGTTTTTACTACTTATGTGATAGTGCATGTAACACACTAAATTTACCTAAATATAGTTTTATCTTTCGCATTTGAAAAGTAGTGAAAATGCATTTTCCCGCTTATTATTGGGTAACATAAAACATATTCTGAAATTAGTTATGCCATGTTTGTCCTCATGCAAATACTGCTTGGTTCATTCCGTGTTAAACAAACAGCAACATATATGTAAATGGACTGGCCGTTTTTGCATCTGTACAAATGTTGTGTCTTATGGCCTCACACTTTGCCAGATGTAAACTAAGGCATTGATTCCCAGAGATTTGCTGGCATAAGTCTGATGTACAGCTCGAAAAATGTGTCTCATTTTCACGCCAAATTTAGCTTTTATCAAAAAGTATAAAACAGGTCAAGATACAAGTACAAACACATGTGTAGTGTATGTGTATACTATGAACTGATAGCCTTAGATTCACTCAGTGTCTCTGTGTGGGCTAGTCAATGCATATAAGCTGTCACAATCACAGTGTTAATATTCGAAAATGTTGTGGTATCAATACCCTCCCTTATGGTCATCTGAAATGATATGGGAACATTTCAGGTATAAGTGCAGCAGTATGTGTAGAAATGTGCAACTTATTTTATGGATACCGCAAAGTAGATGTTGGAGAGGTAAGTATGCCAGTGAATCATTTTTATTAAAAAAGGAACAGACTCCTATTAAAAACACTAAGGGGCCAATTACGGAGGCTTTATGACCGAGATCCTCAGCTTCAATTCCAACTGGCTGATTACAATATGGTCGGTTGGAATTGAAACTGGGTGGTCATTCCCGCTGGATTCCAATGGGCTCCAGGAGCCCATCGGCCAGTCGGATACCGGCTCGTATTCCCAGAGGAAGGTGATGCTCGGTTTCCCACACGCTTTCCATGCCGTGCTTTCTGACATGGAAAGCCTGTCGGAAAGTGAGTTTGGGGGCCCCTAGCCGGGCTCCCTTTTCCTTGTGGCCTCCATTTTTCTCTGCATCTTGTCGCAGGCACCTTGAGGTGCCTGCACCAGGGTGCAGGGATTAACACAATCTCCCATTTCTTTATGGGAGCTTGTGTTACGGCCGTAACATAAGCTCCCATAAGGAAATGGGAGAATGCAACCGTACCATGTGCGGTCGCATCATTATAGCGGTGTAGGGACCGGCGACTGAAGCTCGGTCGGTCCTGAGACTATGACGGTATCGGGCAGACTCAAGTCTACCGTGCATCGTAATCGAGCCCATAATGTCACACATTTTCAATCCCTAGATTTATGTGTTTAAGTAGATCACATTAGTTAAATGGGGCGAAGTCAGCAATGATCATTTCTGATATACATAAATCATGCGTGTGTAAGTTGGAAAACTCCTAAATTGCTGGCATGTGCAATTATAAATTGAGTAGTTCTTAATTTGCATGTTTTATTGAGATGCAATACTTATTATTTTTCTATATCAACTGCTTCACCAGTTCTGATTTGACACAGTTGTCAAAATAATAGTTTTTCACAAGAATTATGATGACATTGTCACTACCTTCTTACCCACTATAGCACACCTATAATGTTCTATGGTTATCTAAGGACCAAGTGATATTGCATCCAGTGTAACATGAGTCAATATACTCATAGAGAGTCATTTGCAATGGCCAACACAACCTAAAATGCAGTGATCTTCCATTTTTAACCACATCAATGCTGATGGTATTCCCCTCCTGTGCTGAGATTTGTTGATTCCCATGTTTCATGACGAGCTGGGCTCGTCATGAGCGTGCGAGGAGGCTACCTCATGACGAGCCCAGCTCGTCATCAGCGTCGAAGGGGTTAAGAGAGAGCTCCATGAATGAGGGAAGAGGGGATAATGTTGCTGCCTTATTGGAATACCTGTTTTTAAGGATCAAGTATGTCTGAGTTGGGGAGCATGGTAAAGAAAAATGTTTTGCCTTTGTTTCCCTCAATGCTTTTTTCTTGGTACCATTGTGCCCTCCATTTTTTCGTAGAAGTGCCTATAGAAGTGCCTACAGGGAATTTGATTGGTGAGGACTAGAAACCTACATACAAACATTATGTTATGCGTGGTTTCTATTAAGAATTTGGGACTCTATTCTCTACCTCTCTACCCTAATGGAAATGACAGATTGTGTTTCCAGAAGTATTACTTCACCATTTGCCAATAACAGTTATCTACCTTTCTGGAAGATGACTAGTAATTTCAGATTTTTAGGTCGAAGCCTACCAGACAGCACATCAGCCTGGTTTGCTAATGGCCGCTTAAGGACATTTGGAAAGCTATCCTAGGAATGCATTCTACACATTACTTATTGGCTTTGTGGTTTGTAACTCACATTTGCTTTCTTCTATTTTCTATTCTATTTGCTTTAGGCTGTCCAGCTTGAGTTTGCCCCTTTAATTGCCCAAACCATTTTTACTGTATTCTTCCACCAGTACTGGATTTCTGCAAAGAGGCATTTAACTCTTTATCTTATCTTGTCACATTTGCTGTGCATTCAAAGACAAAGGTCAAATATCAGGGTCTGTTTTCCAGGGAGCTTGGTGTTTACTTTTTTTTCTCTGACTTGAAAGTGAGAGGATTTATGTGACAATCATGCCTGCAATTGGGGGAGTGCTAGAGGAAATATTATATATTTTTCTAGCACACAGCAACATATAAATCTCCAAATGACTTGTCCAGATATTTCATAATTAGAAAAGCTCAAAAAAAGCACATTTTTGGTACTTCTGAGGTGTGATGAACCAAATATTTCAGTAAGATGAAAACAAGTCAATACACTAGGTGATGCTATTGTTTGTGCGCTGTATACGTTTATCAGTACAACTGTGTGTCTGTGCTAGTGTGATGGTCATTTCAATTGAAGATGTGTTGTCTATAACAATGGCAGTGTGCTACTACACCATGCATATTCCACTCTATGCCTCTTCCCTCTTCTCTGCACCACTCCACACTACAATACTTCTGTCTACAAAGCCTCACTGCACTCTACTCCACACCACTCTACTCAATGCAACTTCACTCTACAAATCTCCTCTCTAACCACTCTACTCTTTGCCAATGCACTGTACCCACACAACTCTACTATGAACCACTGCACTCTTTGCCACTTAACTCTGCACCCCTCCACTATAGGCCACTCTACTCTGCAACACTGCACTCTATGCCACTGCAGTCTACACCAATTCGCTTTTCTCTGTACCACTCTACTCTATGCCAGTGTGCTCTTTGCCAATCTACCCTAACCAATCTAATCATTCCAGTACTCTATGCCACTGTACTCTACTGTGCACCTCTCTTTACTCTACTGTGAAACAATCTACTCTTTGCTATTGCACTCGGCACCACTGCACAGAGTGCCATTGTACACAGTACCACTCCACTCAGCGCCACTCCACTCTACTCTGCGCCACTGCACTCTACACCAATGCAGTCTACACCACTTTACTCAAAGCCAATGTACCCTCTCTCACTGCACTCTATGCCATTAAACTCTTCTCTGCAATACTTCATGCTACTACACTCCAGATTTGGAGACATATTACATAAATGTTGCATTGAGGGAATTCAAGGAATTTCAATTTGCATAATTTTTGCAGTTTCGATATTAAAGAATTGAGTAAGCAAATGTAGCTCCAGTTTATATATTATATAATAGTTTTGGCACTGGTAAAACCTTGAGCAAAAGTATATTGTGCTATGTTTACTGTTAGCACAATAAGATTTTAAGATAATTGACTGTGCCTCAAACTTTGGACATATGATATGCTCAACAGAATATACTTGCCATGTTCCTGGGGAAAACCAATACTTTGTTCAGGCTAAGTTTGGAGCAACACCTCTTTGTCTTATTCTCCATTATGCTAGGAGTAGTTAATGAGTTGTGATTGTATTTTCCCGCACCAGTAAAAAACCTTACGTAATGTGCCGTGGCAGTCGGCCGATTTCAAAGAAACATCATGCGTCTAAGTCACAAAGACCATTAAAAGAGTTGGAAATCAACGCTGGTACGTGTAGATTTCTGGCCTTAAGAAACTCATAATTAATGCACCACATGCCCCTACAAATTGCAACAGTTCTAGATGTCCAGGAGTCCACTTCTACTCCACACATAGGCAGGTTGTTCACTACGTGCAACAAAACACAGGGGATGCTAAGGGTCTAGATCTGACTACAAACTAACCAGACACTCAAATGTAGTGTGAGAGAGGTAGTCAAGTATCAGGAGAGAGAGGTAAACAACAATTAAATTAGATACAAGTGTGAAAGTGTACCCATCAGCCCGCCCATTGACGGAGTCTCATCATCTGGGTTTAGGTTAGAAACTGGTATCTATTAGTCACCTCTTTTGATATATACAGAGGGAAACTAGTGTAAGATCCACCAGTGTGAGAAGTTGCCAACAGGATATGTTGGTTAGGCTGAGAGTAAAGAGAAAGCAGTGCACAAGAGAAAGGGGTGAAAGTTTGAATGTGATATTAAAAATGCCTGTTATGGTGCCAAAAATACATTTTTATTAAGGGGGGTCAGCATAACGGCAAGATTAAAAACAAAGTGAAGATAGTATCTGGAACAAATATTACTATCAGTTGTAGAGAAAAATGGTCAACATGTTTCAGCCTGTGAAGGCTTTCTTCAGGACCTATATTTTAAGTGCTACTGCAACAGTGAAAAAGATAGTTTGGACCTACCAGTCAACAGTGTGGTGGTCACATGTCATTCTGATAAGTACTCTCCTGTAAAAATAAACACCCATGAACAGATATAAACATTTAGAACCCTTTTACATGTGTGGATCAATAATCAACTGATATCAATTGGAGCAACTCACCAATAGTATGGGGAAAACTTCACCTCGCCTGGCACTCGCTCAGATTAGAGGGACCCCGCTCTAGGGAGAGAGAGGTGGAGGGAAAGGGGTGTCATGATCATCTCTTTTGGAACTCCCTCGCTAATATACTCAATAGAGTGGTGCATCTTGGATCAACAATGAAAAGATATATATAATGAATATAATGAAAAATGGAGATTTTGCAATTCTACAACATTGTAGACTAACGTCATGTCATTATTGCAACAAGATATCTCAGAGTTGGTAATATACTGAGATATCCTGTATGGTAAATATAAATGATGTACCAATGTCTTGCACAACTGAGCTTCTTTTCACGAGGTCGTGCAAACAGGAAGGAAAACCATTGCCTATTTGTACCAGTGAATGCCCACAGCCTATGTGGCCCAAGTCGGCACATGGGATAATTTTAAAATTCTAATATCAAGGTTTTCCGCATATAGAAGTGTGTATTTGTAAATGCGGAAGTGGCAGAACGCCGTTGATGAAAAAAAGGGCCGGCGAGCGGCCAGTTAGTTGATCGGCCAGATAAATAGTTAGACAGGCGAATACAGACCCCAACGGGAATGTTGAGAATATCCCACGGACTGCTAATTAACTGGCCGAATAAGCCGTTAGACTCATACATGCGGACGCGGAAGGGAACGCTGAAGATGTCCCACACACAGCGTCACTAACTTGTCCGTCGTTGTCCCAGTCATCCATATGAGTCGAGGGGAAGGTGATTAGTATCGCCACTCGTCCGATTTAAATTCTGCGTATGCGGACCAGAGGGGGAACTTGCTATGTCTATAGTGATTGGTTCATGATTAAATAATCGGACCGGATCCGGAAATGAACCAGAATAACC
This sequence comes from Lissotriton helveticus, assembly GCF_964261635.1. Lineage (NCBI taxonomy): Eukaryota > Metazoa > Chordata > Amphibia > Caudata > Salamandridae > Lissotriton > Lissotriton helveticus. Next base: position 561,482,735 of record NC_136063.1, read on the forward strand.
GGAAATGTAGTTTGGACCAATCTCTTCAGAGATCATACAATCAGGCATAGAAACGGCATTCCGCCGGTCAACCGAGCAGCAAGGAATTGTCTAAAAAGCACCCACCACGGTCACACTATTATTTTATCAAGTCATTAATTTCCTGTTCCATCTAGAATACACAAAATTATTTAAATCTTTTTCTGAGTAGCTTCTCATGTGTTTCCTGAATGCAGATTGCTGGCACAATGTTTTGTGAATAATCACAGGTTGATGAGAATGTGTTTGTCCCATGCTTTATTTTTGCATCCAGCCGCCATAATCTCATTTTATTGCCCTGATTATAAACATAAAACCGAAAATCTATTGATATAGTGGATTGCAAGTCGCAAGTGCCCTTTATTATTAGAAAATAAAACTCCTCGTGAACGCTCGAATCAGAATGTGGAAATTAGAATAGTGAATGCCTTTTTATGACCTGGGTAACGCTTAGGTCTGCAAAATCTTTTCTGTATGTAGTCCTTCCTTCATACTGTCACTACAATAAAGAAATATAGAAGTAAAACATTATATAACTATATGTTCAGCAAACATTTGAGACACTTTTCACTTGGCTGTCACAATTTCGATGAGTTATTCTAAAGTTATTATCACTGCATGGCAAGCCACTTAACATGTTTTTCCATGAGTCTCAAACGTATACATGAAATTTACTTCTCCAGTTCTATTGGGATTGAATCTAATCAGGTTTCCACGGTAGCTGTCTCCAGGTTTCCCATTGCGACTGGATAGAGCTGACTTTTGATTAATGCCCCAACTAGATAATGCTTCCATATCATATTGCCATTCTTTTCCTCTTCCAAGGAAAGCACGCCTTTTAATCCAGTGCACACGGAAGTGAAAAGCCTTTTTTGGAGGCAGACCGCGGCCTCCTCATTTTCATGGTGTTGTGTTACCTTTCTTGGATGGGACATACATGGAACTAGGGATCCTGGGAGAATGCTACTTTCAGTCTAGCAGTTTCGAAGATATTGAAGTAGGATTCATGAAATGTTGAGTTAAGCTTCAAAAGCTACAACAACGTTTTCAGTTGCCAAAAACCTTGTGTTTCTTGGTATGTTCCTTTTCTACATTTCCAATGACTGAAGGCAGCAGCCCAATTTAGTTTTGACTTGAACGCAGGCCACTGCACAATAATCGCTAATGTTAAACTGTACTCTCGACTAATTTTTTTCAATAACTTACATTTTTGGAGATCCTGGAAAATGTTTTCTGATATTGTTTAATTGTTTTGTCTGATTATGTTCAGAAAAGGAAAATGTTAGTTTTACAAAGAATACTGCTCTGCGTTAATGTTTGGAATGTGTGGTTTTAAATCTATCAATTGCATTCTTTTTAATTCTTGGGCTCTTGCTGAGTAGACGCTGAGACTATTTTAAAAAAGCAATTGCTGTAAACCTGAATTAACGTAGGAATTTTTTGAGCAAACAATATTCTGTTCTCATATCCTTGTTTATGCTGGGATGTGCATTCTTTTTGCCTGTGCAGTGATTGGAAGCAGTGGCTTCAGCCCAAGACAAACCCACCCGTTCTCACCACAGATCTATCCTTCCAAGTAAGAGTTTTTTTTTACCTTTTAAAAAGTTATATGAAAATAAAGCTCCTTCGTAAACATCTCCTATATCCCAAGGCTGGGCCATCTTTTAATCATATGAAAAATGTGTAATTTGTTGTAGGGGGTGTGCGAATTGTCTTTTAAATCTGTGCTGGGGGCGAATGTAAAAGTGCATCATCTTAAAAATGAGCGTACCTTTCCAAAAATGTGAATTAATTTTAATATGTGGCGTAGTGATTGACGGTGATGGCAAAGAAGAACTGCAATCTTTGTTAATAACAGTCCCAACATACGTTTCAATAATGTTAGTCTCCTTTATTTGCTTCCTCTCCACATATATCCGTTTTCATTCGTTAAGATTTATTTGACTCTCACCCATGGATATCCCCAACTTTCTTTTACCTCTGTCATATCCTCACATCATTTGTTTGGTGAACTCCTCTTGCTTCTTTTCCATTTCTAGCAATGCATTTTTTTTTATTCGCCAGCATTGGCACAGCGAATATTTTCTTTGTTTGTGTGGGTGACTAAATGATGCATTTCTGTAGTATGTTAACTGAAAGTATGGTTCTCTGAATAATGTTCAAATTCCTTTGCAAATGTGTCTAACACATCAAAACTGTCTTTTTTGGCAAGTTTAATGTTTTCCTCATGCTATGAATAGCCCATTGAAATAGGTTCTATCACCACTCACATGCTCTAACCAACAAAGCTCTTAGTGAATCTGGAACCTTCCCCTCACTTATCTATATTTGCAATAAACAGTGGCCTTGATTGTGCCACTTCTTCATCTCTTCCTCCTCCTTTATCTATGTCTCATGCTTTATATTACAGGCAAAACCAAAAGGCTATCTTATTTTAAAGTAAAATGGATACCCTTGAAACACAATTTCTCCGGGGAGTTGTCTGATGCTTGGCCTCTCACATCACAGTCAACACCCTATACTCGTTGGGTTTTCTCCCAAAGACAGCATCTGAAAACACAAACAGCAGGGCTTTTCTTGAGTAAACCATGCTACATGATTGACCCAGGTAATATCTTGCTGTCCTTCTGTGGCAGCTGCCATATGATCTACTAATACATTTTTGCAACCTATTCTTTTCACTGCATTTCCTGATTGCTTTTGAATATGAGCTGTTAGCCATCTCTTTAACCACCTCTCTCTCCTATTATGCATACACTCCTTTTTTTGGTTTTAAAAAAGACAGATACATCTAGCTGTACATCACACGCCAAAGAGAACCTAATGATTCAATACTTGTTTCAGACAAATTAACTCTTATCAATCTCTTCCATTGTGCCATCACTGCTAAATCACAAGCATCACCATCCCTGCTCATTTTTGCCCACTGGATTATTCTACACAGGGGACAACCTTTACTTCTTACAATTTCTATTCAGCAGAGCAATTATCTGGGTATCAGTGCTCAATTCCTGGTCAAAGCACTGGAAAAGGTTATTACTCTTTAACTTGAGCTTTACATGGAACTTAACAATTTGCTTGGGTAACGCGAGAAATGCCTGTCCGGGTATCACTTACATAGAGAAGATTAAGGAAACAGAAAAAGGTGTACAGTGTGTCACAGAGCAAATATTTTTCTTAGGAGATGATAAAAAAGTAGATTGTTGAGTCAATGCGTCAGTGAGTGAATGAGTAAATAAGTACATATTTTTGGATGTGGACCCAATGTTGTGGAACTGTCTATTCTCAGGAATGCAAGCTGACATTAATCTACTCTATTTTAGGAAACGCCAGTAAAGATATTCAATCTAAATTCTCTGCTAAGTATACTCTAGTTTTGAGCTCTTGGATACCTGCAGGTTTAAGCATTATATAGATCCTCATTTACTGTTATCAAATATCATATTTCTTGATCTACATCCAAGCATTGCAGAAGTTCGTTTGCTCTGATTTGTCATTCCGTTCTCTGTATTACATCATCTTACTTACTTATGTGTGCCGTTGCAAGCTACCAGACACGGAGCCTCCTACATTACAACTTTCTAACTTGTTATGTTCATATTATCCTTGAACTGTTGACAATTATTTACATGGCTCTCCGTTTATAAAATTCATATTACCTATGAGGCTACCAAAAGTCCAAGTTCACAAGCCATGCTTCACTTCTACCGAGTCCTCACACTGTACTAATTTCCTTTCCTATTTACTGTTCATTTCTGCCACAACATAATTGTTTACAAGTCTACGTTACTCAATGCAATCTTTCTAATATTTATTAGAACTTCAAAGAAATCTCTTTCCCCATACTATACTTGAAATATTTAAATGTAAATGTAAATGTCCAGTATTTGTAAAGCGCAAACAATTACCCGAAGGTGTCAAGGCGCTGGGGGCCAGCGGGAAGATTAAGCGAGCTATTAACAAATTGTTATACATAAAGGGCAGTGATTGATGTGTATGAACATATATATATATATCTATATATATATATCTATATATATCTATATCTATATATATATATCTATATCTATATCTATATATATATATATATATATATATATATATATATATATAGATATAGATATAGATATATATATAGATATTGAATTTTGAGTCAGCTCAGCAGTACATTTACTGCATGCTTTTATACACGGTATTAAACATAATAATAATAAAGGCCCTTTTATTTATTTTCTTGTTTTGGGCAAATAGCAGAGCATATCCACATATACTCCCCACCCCATCATCGCAAACCATGGCTGCATATGGGCAGACACAGTTTACAACAGGAATGCAACAAGCAACAGCATATGCATCATATCCACAGCCCGGTCAACCCTATGGTATTCCCCCTTATGGTAAGCTTTAAAAATAATTCACATATATTGAGTAGCACAGTGAACATTTTATTAGGCCTCGACTGAGTGTCAAAATTTGTCAGTCAATAATATTGTAACTTGTGTTTTATTTGGCTTCTTAGTTATTGTTTTTAGTTCTATTATTTATGGCTGTTTATATTAGCATGCCCTTGACTCTGGAATTTGAAATAAATATGCACCATTTTGTATATTGTATACACAAAATGTGGTAACTTTAACTTTGCTTTTTGTCTGAAATTATCTTTTACTGTGACAAATATTTTGCATTTGCGAAATCAAGTCAGTCAGCTTCTAAAATAAGCAAGCAATGGAATTGTCTGGAAGGACATAATGAGTGCCACTTTTCAAAAAGTGTGGCAGAATTTTTTTTAATTATACTTAATACGTGCATCATGTTTCTTCTTTTTCATGATCTTTCTCATTCAGTAGTAACAAAATATACTTCTGTGCTCATACAGAGTTATCCTTTGCTATAAAATGCCAAGATATATTACTTGAGCACTATAACACCTTACGATTTATTGTGTCTGCTTTTTTACACAAATTACTTGAACTAAGGTTGTAAGCCATGCCAGGTAGAGACAAATTCCAACATTAAAAATGCAATTAATATCCTTAGTCCTAATAAATTAATGCGATGCAAAACCTCTACTGGTATGGCTCTGGAATATCAAACTCTAAATATTGTGATACCTTTATATTTATGCAAAACTGTGGTAACAAAAATATCAACAAAGTAGCTATATATAGTCAGTACAGATTAACTATACTTATATCCTCATATATGTAACTTAACGATATATCTACATATATATCTTCAAGTAATTTATATGGGCAGGGGAGGTGACAACAGTAAATCTATATTTACCAATAAATTCTTCCCTCCTTGATATTTTGGTTGTCGATATTTTGGCAATGATATTATGGAATCACAATATTTGTATAGTCTATATTCTGACATAGATCCCACTATTTTTGTTAGAGTTCTCCGTTAAAATAAATAAGATCCATGAAAGCAATACATTTATTGCATGGATATTGTTTCAATTGAAACAGATACAAAAAAATAAACTTCGTGAAATCACACAATAATATATTAATCTATGAAGTTATGCGCAATGAGAACTCCCCCTTCTATAGTTCTGGAGAATTGGGCACATAAGACCGTGAAATACATCACTACAATAAATAAATGCAATCAAATGCTCTGGGGAGGATCTAGCTCCCGTACATGATGTAAAAAAGAAGAGGGAACATGAGATAACACATTTTATAGTTTTTTTCAGACTGAGGTGTCATGGCCAAATGAGGGCATTCTGTTTATAAGTGTAATTCAGGATAGCCCTTCAAAAAGCAACCTGAAGCAGTAGGACCAGTAACAAATTTCCCAGGCTACACAACCTAAGCACTGGGGATACTGAAATGAAAGCTAAGACAAAGGGTCTGACTTTCACAAAGAAGACACCTGATAACAAAATCTGGGGTGGTACTAAAAAGGGCAGCTGGTCTCCCCAGGTATTGTGGCTTCAGCTTCCCCTAGATGATTCACATTTGGCATCATAAAACGAGTGATGCTCAGGGCAGTTTTACCCAGCACCAGTCTGACAAAAACTGACCGCATTCAAGCTAAACTGCTAGTTTTAGGACCAAATCTATTACTCTCAATTTTGGGATCCTGTGAGTGCTTAAGAATTGAAACGTGGCATATAAATAGAAGGAGGGGTATGAAATATTGTAGGGTCCAAGAAATGTGCAACAAATTAAATCAGTATTCATACCCTCTCTTCCTTTAGTGATGTAAGTGGAGAAATTAGACAATTTTAGAAGAACTGCTTTTTATGAGTGTGAGAGACACTTACTTTAAAGGAAAGAGTTGTTTTAGTGGTCTCCAACTACAATAATGGCCAAGCACATACATAGATGTAAAGGGCCCTTAGGCTGCACAGAAATATCGTTAGACATGTACACATATGTACCATTAGCAATTTTAGGGATCAGTCGGAATCTAGAATGCCATTACTAAGGTCTGATGGACAATTTTGTATTTCCAGATAATACTCCTGGCATCCTAAAAAGGGAAAAAGACATTCAAGGGGGGTGGAGGGGGGGAGGGGGGTGTCCTGGAAGAGAGGGCGTGGCATAAATGTAACAACCTAACAAATTTAGGATCGCAGTCACAAAAATATTGGTGCCAATAAGTGACATATAGGCTCAGGGAAGTTGAACTTACATTCACAGAGTCCAGTCATGAAACAGAAAATAACGTTATTGTTTCTAAATTCCACATATGATGGGGAAAACTATTCCATTATGGCTGATTTTTTAGAGTCATTAGTCCTTGCTTTAAAAATGAGAACAGGAAGGGGGAGTTGGCCATGGAACATGTTTAACACACAAAGTTACCAGCTTACATAAAAACTTTATGGTAAACTAAAATAAAGATACAAATACAAGGGAAGAGTTGAAAATACTTCCAGGCATATAGAGGGCATGGAACACAACCACGTTTCATGGGAGTGTCGAGGAAAGGGTTTCTTCATTTTGAAAATATCATTTTCAGGTAAATGGAGATTACTTACAAAGTTACATGCAATAATGCACACTCTTATTAATTGGCTAGCTTGTAGTTGATCCAGGATGAAGGTGAGGTAGGCTTAGAAATGTAGATTTCCATACATTCTCTTGTAGATTTTTGTGAAGCCTCAGAACCTCTGAAATGTATCTCATAATAATTTCAGTTTATTAAACCTTTCTCCACTGTAAGGATACCAGAAATCGAGCTGGTATAAAATTAAATAAACAAGAAAAGGATTTACCTCGGGTAGCAAAAATGTCCTGTTTTCACAATGTATATTATGCGACTATTACTAAACTAATAAACAATAAACAATTTTATGATATGGAATAAATTAAAAACGCTAATCTAGTTGGTTTACTTTAACATTTTAAATCAAGTGAAATTGGGACTCTATTTTTAACTTTCACAATTTCTATGAAACATTGTGTTGGGAAATATCTTTATGTTGTGTGAACTGTAAGAAACTGAAATGAGTGCTAGCACCAGTGGCATGTATACAAAAAGAAAGCATCTACCATATTGCATTGCTGTGATGTTTGGTGTCATTTGTTAAGTACATTCTCCTGTGTGAGCATACATTTACAAATGCAACTGATTTGACATTGGTGGCGCCTTTTTTTCGTAACCAGTTGGACAAAGAAGTTTCTATCCCGGGTTTTGTAGAGACTCTTATCTACATTTTACACTAGAATAAACATAATATATGTTCATTTACACTAGCCCCTCTCTTTTCCGAGCCAATATCATTTTTTGCATTCCTGCTTTTGCACCATCATACCAGGGATGGCTCCATTAACCACCATAAAGCCACAGCTAGCGTTGTCACCATTATACACAAATATAGCATTATTCCCACAATTAAGCCAGGGCTAGCATTATGACAGGGTGAACACCATCATGTTATACATTTCCACAATGTTTGCCTGATCTGGTTTATTTGACTTGATTTTTATCACACTACTTTAACAAGGAAGGATCGATACCTTACACACCATGGACATTTTGTCTCCTGACAACACTAATTGCACAAGGACTTTTATCCACTCCAGCTTCAATATAGGATTTCCTTTCTGTCTACCTGTATTGATGGATAGTTAAAAATTCTGGATCAATATATGAGGATTCAACACATGGCCGTAGGAATAGACTCACCTATGGAATTATAGATCTAATATTATTTCTCCGTACTGTACTTCCTATTTTACATAATACACTGTTATGCTATACTGAATTTGTTTCTAATATTTACTTTGACTTTTTTTGGTATGCTTTCCACTTTTCTATGTTGTAAACATTCCGGGATATTGTACTCAAATTATGTTTTATAGTGGTAAAAATAGAAGGCAACAGTTTTGATATAATTTTCGGAGATATTTCTTAGCCAAATGTATGTACAACTAATACATACAAATCTGATTGGCAAATTGATGTTTGATATGATGTATCTCTATGTTTAAATATAATCAAATGGATCTGATATCACTAACTGATTTAGGTACATTGTGGGCAGGCATCAAGACAGAAGGTGGATTATCACAGTCACAGTCACCTGGACAGACAGGATTTCTCAGCTATGGGACGACGTTCAGTACACCACCACCCGGCCAGGCTCCCTATAGCTACCAAATGCAAGGTTGGTATTGGCATATACACACAAATATGAATATTGAGTCCTTCTGAATTTTGTGATGCATATTTTGTATTATTTATTTAGGTTCTTAATATAGTCAGTCAAGATTGATTGCACAGTGTTACAAAGCGCTTTAGAGATAATGACTTAGAAATAACAGTGAACAAGCAATACAACGATAGTCAGAACCATATTGGTATCTTTGTAGTACAGTTTTGGTGAGACCAGATATCATAGGTGGAATTTAATTGTGAAAAGTGTTTTAGGAAGTGCTGTTAGAGGTATCTTTTAAATGCCAAAATTGGGGCAGTCTGTTAGATATGTGTTGGTTTAGCATTCCAAAGAGAGTAATGAAACAGCACCTGCATTTAAGTGCCTCATAGTGTTTAGCATATATGGATCTATGCAAGTGCCATCATTCATATCTCCACCCTTCATAGAAATAAAGCTGTTTACGTAATCAGTGTAAGCTAAAGCTCTTATTAAAGAGCAATGTCTGCTTTCTTGAGACAAGTTCTGAATGCCCCAGTAAGTATCCAAAAGAATATTTGGTGTGATGTATCTTGCAAAAACTTTATTTGGCAAAGTCAGCCCTTCTCAAAATATAAAATATTGTCCTGACTTACACATTTTCTCTGGCCCAAATTAGATAATGTATCCTGAATGTTTGACATCTTCTAACTGCCAGATGATGTAATAATTTAGCTCCATTGAGATAATCGTAGCTTGGACATACAATTATATTTATTTTACCTGCTCAATAATTTATATAGTGAGGAAGCTAAGTGAGAAACAGTATGATAAAAGTTAAACCAAGAGAATGTGAATATTTATGTTTTTCTTGTTGAAATGTACATTTTATTTTATTAATTTTCATTATATTTGCAGCAATTTGTGAAAATATTTTATCAGTGTCTGTAAAATCTCGAATTTTAAACTGGTTAAGTCAGTGTAAGGTACTCAATTTAATCAAATGTTTTTAAAAGTATCTCAAACATAGCTTTATATTCCTCAGTGCATTGCAAGTCTGTCAAATTATGATTGGCCCGTAGCTTCAAATCCATAGGAAATCATTTTTTGAATGGAACAGTTAATATTCATGTTGTACTTTGAGTCATATATGAAGAACAACTATCTTCAAACAGATGAACAAGTTTTATTTTTCTGAGTTTGGAATGGATAGATACTGGTCTTTAATCCTGCTTGCCTTGACCTTATGCTGAATGTTTGTGCTGCAGTGTGAATGACATCTGCCCAGAGTTTGTAAGTGGGTAATTGTGGTTAGTTTGTCTCACAGCTAGCAGAGGAAGGGAAACATCCTTTACAACAGAACCGCTACAATGCGGTACCATTACGACGCAGTTTTAATAACGAAAGTCGTTACAAAGACTTTCGCTGGAGGGCGCTCTAGGATAGTTTCATTTACTATCCAACACCTTCCCTACTATCCACGGGGACTGGTGTTGGAATAGTAAATTAAACTATTCACTATCAGCGCCCCCCCAAAGCAAGTCTCTGTAACGACTTGCGTTGTTAAAACTGCGTCATAAAGGGACGCGTTGTAACGCTACGCGTTGTACCGTCATACATCCGCAGAGGAAATGAACAAATGTTTTTATGTTTGGTTGTCCTGATACAGATGGTGTTTACAAACTAGCATCTCACCATTACTGTTAAGTTATTGTTCATTTCTACCCTAAATATTTCTTAATAGAATGTAGGTGCCCTCACACGTTAAGAGTGCATGATTGAAAGACATTTGTAAAATGTTCTCACAATTGTTTATCCTTTTTCACTATGACATTTCGGTTAAATATTTTCAATAAAATGTAACTTTCTTTCAACTTTCATTAGGAATATGCTGGGCCTATTCATTTTTATAATGCTATCACAATAATACTATTGAGAGATACTGTTTTGCTATTGGCTGTTCCTTCTCTAAACATGCATACATATCTCAATATACTTCTTACTACCATATTTGTTCCTCATTTCAAAATTATACCGTATTTCCAATACAGAGTAAGGGAGGTAAGGAGAGGTTTGGGGAGGGATAGGCTACTACAAAACACTCACCCACAGAAAAGGAAGCTCATTGCTATTCATAAACAATACTTCTAAATTTACTAACTTTCACTTAAAGTTGACAAAACAGTAGTAAATGTGCTCCAGCCCAGCCTTGGAGCAAGTCAAGTACCACATATGGTCACTCACATGTACTGCAAAACACTTCCATAGAAAATAATAGAGGCAGGCACTTAACCCCTTGCATGCTCCCGTCGGCCAGCACTACCTCGCTAGTGCTGCCATCAGCCAACGGCCGACAGAGCCCCACCCACCTAATAGAACGCCCGGTTAAGGCGTTAATATAACACACCATAAGAAATAATGTTAAATAAACAAAAACAAATGATGTTAAAACATACATAAATATAACATAATTATGTTATTATGTTAACATGTAATACTAAACATAATTTCAAAATAAATGTACTTTACCTTTTAAAAAGTTTACATTTAAAAATGTTTTTACATAATGTCTGCCATAACTTTTAACAAAATGTTTATAAGTTTATCATTAATTAATATTTAAACTGTTATATTTTATATAAAATATTTAAAATATGTTTTCTAGAATAATACACTTTAATACTTTTCGCTGTACTGTCCCACATGCAGTTCTCTGCCTCTGTGGTGTAGAGCTCCCCTTACTTATGAAAAGTTATTAGTCATAGCTTTACACATGTCAATTATGTTGTAGGAGGCTCGACCAGGGGTTGGAGAGATGTACATCTACCCTTAAATGTAAATCTACACTCAGAAATGGTGAAGAGCGAAAAGTGTAGATATATGCTTTGGTGCAGGAGTAAATGTACGCATCTAAATTTGCCTTTGGGAATAGGCTCCATTGTCCTAAGATGTAATATCTGAAATGTTTTCTAACTAACAAGACAATGCCTTTACAATTTATGTTGGTGAATCAGGTCATCAAATGTGGACTGCATAGACCTTTAGGAATTGGGATGATGGGATTCACTGTGGAGGAAGAGTCATGCGATGTCTAAGAATAATATGTACCCAAAGTGTATTTAGTCGCAGAACTGATGTTGTTGCATGTTGTGGCAGTAAACACACCTTTTCAGGTGCACTACATTGTGGTTCTCTTCTAAATATTTTCTGAGTTTATGACAATATCATTCATCAAGAAGTCAGTAGTAATTGATTAGTACATTAATTACTCTGCTGCTTTTATTGGCTGTTTTAAAATATATACTTCACCTAGACTTGTGGTGTTATCTTCTGGGGAAATGTCCACACTTGATCAACTAGAAGAAAGGAAAAAACTCTCAAGCAAGCAAAGTATTTATAAACAAAATATCGAAAATACTACTGTCCAAATAATTCCAGTTATGCATTGGAATTACCAACCTTCTTGTTCTCAGTTAGTTTAGGTGTTATCCCTTTTACTGGACAAAACCAGTACATTTAAATGTTAGGGTACATTTACTGGAATATCTTGGTGACAACTAAAGGAAATTGAAAGGTTTTTAGACTTGTCTGTAGCTTTTATTCAATTAATGTGATGGCAAGAATGTGCACCTGATTTAAAGCCCGAGACAAAGTATTAGAATGGCTACAGTCATTTGTAGTTAACATTGTACATCAAAGATAGCTTTGTGCCTATTAGTCTAATCAATGCTTGATGGATGAACAAAGTCCTACCAATTCTATATTACTTTTTAATATCTATTTGTACCCAGTAACATGTGTGATTTGCAGATAAAGGGCATATATTAAATTGCATGTGGTCGACACAAAGCAATAACACCTCAACTAAGAGGTTAGGTGCACTTCTGTAATTAGAACAGGTACAGCTTCAGTTTGTCTATGATACCTAGTTTTGAATAAAGGATACCACTTGCCAGAAAACAGGATAAAAATAGACTTCCTGTTTTGGGAATGTGGATTTAATTGCAGCATCATTTTGATGGTCTACATGGCATGATTTCAGCCATCCTCTCCTTGTCTTTCAAATTCCTCCTACATCTTGCTTCTAATCAAGGAATGCAATTTGGTTGAGACCATTTATCAAAAAAACTCGAATTTCTAAAGAATGTATTACTTGGTGAAAGTCTATAACTTTTTGCTCAGCCTTTTGCTTGGTAAAGGACCACACTCTATGGCTCAGTTGCACTGAGACAGAATTACCGGAAACACGTGATACTGTGAACCAAGCAACAGCATATAAGAGAACAGTCCCAACTCTAATACAAAATGTTGATAATATGGGGGTACTCTTTTATCGAGACAGTGATATATCTCCCACAACCTCAGTGGCTCAAAATGCCAACTTTCAGTTTTCCATCATTTAAAAGACCCTGACACTCTTACAAACATACAAAAAGTAACTGTGGGTCAAAAGTAATCTGCCGACTAACTATGTACCTGACACAAACAGAGAGAAAGGAAATGTATCTAGAGGTGTGATACAAGGTCAACAGGATACTTTCCAAATGTGAAAATACCCATCAGTTATCGACCGATACCGCCCTTGTCATCATCTGGGACCCTTCACACCGAGAAGAGTAAACATTGCAACCACTTGTAAGTTGTTCAAAAATGTGGGTGCCCCAGTGGTCTGTGGGTATGTTGGCGTGTACTGATAACTGAAAAGCAGTGCGTGAATCAAAGCGAGGGTGAAAAAAGGTGCAAAGACGCCTAAAATTGGAGAGACAGGAGGAAAATAAGTTTAATAAGTACCTCTCAGCTTCCAAAAGATAAAATCAGTGCAAAGATAAAGTAGTTTCAACAAATAGCTACTATGTATAACAACTAGGTCAACATGTTTCTGCACCCAGGTAGGTGACCGCTGCTTTCATCAGGACCGGAGGTCGCTACTGCTTAAAAACGTGGTGAACAACGAAAAAAGTGGTAAAAATATCACCTGGACATCCTAGGTGTGATACTCCTCCTAGCTATTTGGTAGGAGAAAAACACTCCGCCTCACCTGGCTGCGGCGCAGGTAAACAGAGCACCGCTCTGACCGTCGGTACTCCGGGCGTCCCTCTGGGCCGTCTCAGGGAGGACCTAGACTGGGTCCATAGACTGCAGAAACATGTTGACCTAGTTGTTATACATAGTAGCTATTTGTTGAAACTACTTTATCTTTGCACTGATTTTATCTTTTGGAAGCTGAGAGGCACTTATTAAACTTATTTTCCTCCTGTCTCTCCAATTTTAGGCTTCTTTGCACCTTTTTTCACCCTCACTTTGATTCACGCACTGCTTTTCAGTTATCAGTACACGCCAACATACCCACAGCCCACTGGGGCACCCACCTTTTGTGAACAACTTACAAGTGGTTGCAATGTTTACTCTTCTCTGTATGAAGGGTCCCAGATGATGACAAGGGTGGTATCGGTCGATAACTGATGGGTATTTTTCACATTTGAAAAGTATCCTGTTGACCTTGTATCACACCTTTAGATACATTTCCTGTCTCTCTGTTTGTGTCAGGTACATAGTTAGTCGGCAGATTACTTTTGACCCACAGTCACTTTTTGTTTGCTTATACTGTCTTTACTAGGGGTTGTAGCTGTGCCAGGTCGTTAAATATCCCTTTGGACCCTCCGTTCACTGTTCTGTTTATACTCTTACAAACACACCACCAAGCTGAGTTCACTAGCTCTCTAATATCTGACTTCTTCAGGTTAGAGCCTGGTGTATTACATTTCCTCCTAGATTTAAGAGTGTTTCTTAACTCTCAAGCTGATGGTTCTGCTCCCAGTCCTGGCTGTCTTTTGCAAGGTGGTGGGTCGGAGATTTGGATTTCTCTCTGTACAGCTATGTAACTTCCCAAAACGAGGAGACCAGGGCTTTCTCGGGTGGTGTTAAAACCTCCCCTTCTCTGTACTGTGATGTTGTCATTCATATGGCTTTTCTTGGGCCCAAGTTGTAAGGTGTTGGGTTCCACTCCTGTACTGGTTAAGGGGTGAGGTAGTTAACGCTAACATAAACATGATGATAATGATGATGATGGGGAGCAGCAAGCATACTGAAAGCACCGGGAACCGTCCTCGCAGCCCTTGCTTAAATCGGAGGCTAACATGTTTTCCTTTTCGTAAAGATTAAGATAAACAAGGGAACATAGCGTACAGCATGCTTTAAAAGGCATTTGTAAAAGTGGCTTTTACTGCGCGGTTTTCATGACGTGTGCTGGCCAGAAAAGCAGTGACAGACAACTGGAAAAGGCTTGCAAAGTGTTTTTAAACAAGGCAGTAAAAGCAAGAGGGAACCGCCGCGGGTTTAAAGAGTCCATCTGGCTGTCATCGACTTCAAGGCCCCCTCCGCCTCCCGAGAGAGTCGCACCGACTCTTGCGGGGAATAGCCTTCCCTGGTGATGGACACAGCCCATGGCAAAGTGGCTCATGGCGGGGAGCAAATGGGCCCGAGTAGCAAAGCTACAATTAATCAATGTGTTGTGTTTAGTGCTGCATGCTGGAGCGGCCAGATACCAAGTGCTAACCAATTACAGCTGACTTAAGCGAGACAGGGGAAGTAAGTGGCCAGATCAGGAATAGATCACACAGGCTGTCAGTGGCATTTGGGACTGAAGCCCGGGAATGCTTCTCTCCAATTGCAAATCCAGAGCCAAGAGGTAACTCGCCCTCCCCTTCTCTGCCCGGAGCAGCGCCCAGCTGACAGGACAGGGGCTTCAGAAGACTTCTGCCCCGGGGCAGGACAGACTAGGCCCGCAGGTATCGGTATTCTTTCTGAAAGGTCCAACATTCCTCATAAATCCTTGTTCATTCCTCGCTGGACCTTTGACCTGCACATTTGTTTGTTTTTTATAGCGTTTTATGTCTTTTCCTCCACTGTGTCTTTTCTGTGTGAAACATGGAGACTTCCTTATTCTCTGGATGACAGGCCTCATGCTGCCGAGTTTTCCTACGATTTTAATGCTAGCATTATTCATCTCAGAAACACAAATGGAAATGTCAAATAAAAGGCTTTTAGTGCCTTAACGCCAAATGCCAAAGTGGCCCACACAGCAGCATGTAAGAAACATGTTTCAGGTTTGCACTGAGAACTCCCAAGAGGCAGGGGTGACTGCAAAGGAAGAAGGAATGTGCTGGCCGCGGAGCCTATTGCTGTACTTTCCCCGCTCATATAAATCATTAATTTGCAAATTGTAGTTTGATTGGAAAACTTCCTGAAGTGAAAGATGTGTGCTAGTTTAGTAGATTTGAGATAAATTCACAAAAAAGTTTAAATCAAAGATATGCATGCATAAACCTGTTTCCCGATTGGCCGCACTCAGTCTCAGACACGTTGCAATTTAAAACGCATGTTCTTATTACTTGCACTACACAGCGATCTCAAATTTACCCCTGATTTGTTCTCCTTGCAAACATTTTTTTACTTGAGGAATCCATACAGCTTCAGTCACTAACAATGGTGGTGGTGGCGTTCGTGTCACTTTATTGAATAAAATGTATGAGTGTATTTAGAGCTGACATTTTTTGGGGGGGAAATGTTTGTTAATACCCCAAGTGTTTCGGCCTTTTTGAATGTAGCCCTCATTTCCGCTGGTGGCCGTTTTACCTCCTCAGAATACTTAATTTGAGCCGGAGGTTGCAGGTGGGGTCCAACTGCACTCATTTTTGGGGACCAGCGCTTTCCCTCTTCAGACTTAGACTGCGAGCGAGATGAAAAAATATACAAAAGGGAATAAAGGACGAATCGAAAGATAAATAAACCATCACAAAGGGAGACAGCAGGAACTGCGCAAGAGTGAGATAAAGGAGCAGGGTTTCTGCTAGTGGATTAAAGAGGTGTGATATGGCTTCAAGACTAGCATTTGGCACGCCCACTTTTAATAGCACTGGCAACAGGCATCTGCGGTGAGGTTTTGGCACCAGCACTCATTTGTTTACAAATTAACCACTGCCCCCTCATGGGAACATCCACTTCCCCACCCATGTTGCTTACTGCTAACAATGTGGAACATCCACCAGTCTGGCTGGTTTTCCCCTGCATTAAGGAGAACCTCATGGGCAGAAACGAATTCACAAATCGTGATTCTTTAATAGTAATTTCAGATATAGCCAACCTTGTGTGACAACTGTGGGCCACAAAAGTTTTGTGACAGAGGACCTTTATGTTTTCATGCATCGGGTATTCAACTGGCAATTTCATTGTTGCTTGAATTTAGCTCCACTACAGTTTACAAATTACACAATTAGAAGTCTAACAGTTTTATCATGATAGAGTGAAAACTCTGTGGTATCTCAGAGAAGACGTAAATGCTCAATAAATTAGTCACCAATCTCGCCCATTTCTATGCATTCATAATATGACAGATAGAGGAACTGAGTTAGAGGGAGGGGAAGGGATTGGCCCAGGATCATGTAAGGTATTCAACCGAAGAACCGAGGATTAGGAGGCAAGTGTCCTGGGTCAATAGGGAACACCAATATCAGATGTGTTTTATTGTTAAATGGTATGTCTGGGGATTACATAAAGCTTGCAGCCTTCCTGGTATCCAAAGGAAATCTGGTTAGGAAATCCCATTGTTGATACCTGTATAAGAACAAACATGCATGAAAACTGGGTAAATTGCAAAGAGTGCAGAGAGGCATTCGAAATCAAAGGGTCACTCTATTTCAAACATCTGTTATCCCTCAGTTTAACTGAGTGGATATGTCAGGATGCGCGATAACTGGTATCACCTGAAAACGACTAGAAATAAGAAGAGACAGAGAACTACAAAGCCAATAGGTATGAAATGGACTGTGATGAAGAACAATTTAAAGTTCAGACTGAGTAATACAATCTAAAGGTTTGGGTGTGGCGGTTAATTAAGAACTCGAATAATAGGTTAATCTTGACATAGTATGCTTCATTTAGCAGATTTGGAAGGTACTTGGTCTAGTTTTTTAATGTCTGGCCTACAAAAGTAAACTGATATTTCAAGAGCTCATCTGAAATAGGCTTTACCCAAAATGGGTACATGTAGAGGATGCTTAATTTGAGCCAGTGTGTGCAGGTGTGGCCCACAGGCTCTCGTTTTTGGGAACTGGCACTTTTTCACATCAGACATTGACCGAGAGCAAGAGAGAGTGAAACAAACCTGGGAAAGAAGAAGAAAGACAAAGGCTGAAAAACCTTCACAAATTGAGAACGTGGGAATCATCTGCAAGAGAGAGAGAGATAAAGGGGTAGCTAGTGTCTCATAGTGGATCAGAGGTATGAGGTGGATTCAGGATTACGCATTTAGCTCACCGACATTTATTAGCACGGGCTGCGGGCTTCTGAGTAGAGGTCTGGACACCAGCACTCATTCTTTGATTAATTAAGCACTGCTTGTAGGTGTCTGTTTCCGTTGAAATGCAACCAAATTCAGGTGCCCTTTGTTTTTTTGATGGTGGTTGTAGGACCATCGTGGACATTTGCTTTGTTTAGACAAATCTGCAGTTCACACAATTTAGTTTTCACGTTAATAAATGATGATATTAGGCATTCTATATTGCCTTATTAAGCTACAGTTGCATAAAATGAACATCAAGAAAGTACTTCTAATCTCTGGAGAATAGCCAATGGCGAGGCGGTGGTAGTGCTCTTACATTTGGGAATCGAAGTGAACTGTTTCAGGATGCCTGCTCTCAATTGTGGAATGATCACATGGGGCATTGCAGTGATGAAGGTCTTGCCTGCAAGTGATTGTCTCTCTTAAAAAGCAAAAGAAATGCAAATAAGGCAAACTCTGTATAAGACCAATTGCAGTAAAATACTGCAACTTAACATTGTATGCATAATTTAACACACCTGGTATATATTTTTTCCTCGCATAGGGGCTCATTAGGATGGGGAGCGGATCGCCACCGCCGGCCCAGCAGGGGCGATCCACCCGCCATCTGTCCATGATTCAGGCCGCCACATTAGGATGGAAAGGCATGCAGTCTTCGCTGTTGGAGGCCCATAACGGGGGATGGGGATGCACATGGGGGTACCTATGGTCCCCCCTACATTGGTGTGGACAAGGTGGCAGGCACCGCACAGTGCCTGTCACCTGTGCATGCTGATGCACAACTTGCATTCCCAGCATTACGGCGGGCGTGCTGTGAGCACCACAATGCTGGGAATGGAGAATGCCACCTCCACAGTGGCATCCTAATTGCAGGTGCGGACCCGCCGCACCCCTTGCAGATGGTCCCGCATTCCGTTAAAGTCCACCCGCCATCGTAATGAACCCCTTAGTTTGGTTCAAATAAAACTCAAAATTCAACTATAAAACAAAGTAACTTCATCACTATCCTATGAAACATTTGACAACCCGATTACGAAGTGCCAATGTACCTAGCTCTGAAAAACAGTGCCAGACATGCGTCTTTAAATCTCTGATTCGTTAAGAAAAAAGTAGAATGACGTGGTCAGAAAGCATGTCTTTGGTAAAATCTACATTTTAGTCAGGACTAAAGAGGTGTCATGCAGAGAAACAAGTGTAACGAGGAATTAGGAGTGTATCAAAGGGCGGAATGTCTTGAAAAAAACAGTGGCAGTGTTTACATACTTTGTGGCATGTACATTTGAAAAGATTAATTATGCATCTTATTTTATGAGACCTTAAAAATCTTTTTTAAGAACTAGGTACAGATTTTGGTCCTCTTGGTTTAACCTTTGCTCAAATTATATTTGGGTCTTTTTCGTTCTGTGTGGATCTTCCACGTAGCTGAAGGAGGCAAAATTAGATTTTAAAAATTGCTTTCCATTTCTGCTATGTTACACCGGTGTGCCAAGAAAGTACCCAGAAGCATAGAAAAATGACTTTTCACTACTGCCTGGTTCCCTGTAGCAAGAACCACAACTACCACCCAACACTTTTTCTATTTCAACTCTGGTAATAACAGTGCTGGTAGAAGTATCATTAATACCAGTAGCATAAGTAGTAGTAAAAGAGGACTAGTAGAAGGAATGGTAGTAACATGAGTAGCAGTTGTAATCGTCCTACCAGTAGTAATATTAGAGTTAGTAAATGAGTACTAGAAAAAGTAGTAGTATTACCAATGCCAGCAGTCCTAAAAGTGGTAGCTGATGATATTAGTAGTAAGTTTATTGTTGTATTAATGCACTTAATGTTGCAGTAGTAGTAGTCGTAATAGAGGTTGCATTTGAAATATTAGTAGTGCTAGTCGTGTTACAACAACTAAGGTTAATGGTGTTAGTACTACAACTTATTTGTGATAGTTGAAGGAATGATGGTTCAGATAGTGCTACACTAGTGTTATTTTTAGCATGGTTATATCAGTAACTTCTTAGTAGTAGCAATGGCAGTTATCCTAGCTATAGTAGTAGAACCAATCACGGTATTACAAGCAAGCCTTAAGTCTCATAGGTAATTGTGAGTGAGTAACTAAGTCGGTGCAGAGGGACAGATCCCCTGAAAAGCAGGTGTTCAGTGAAATACAACATAGACTTGGCAGTATATTATCACACAGCTGTATAGTTCCATTTAGCATATGAACACACAGGGGTTTACTGAGCTTTCATTCTTCTGAGGTTCATTGATACTCAATTAAATTGGGTAATAGCTGCTGTTACTACCAAAAGTTGGTAGAAGCACACATCAGGGTAAAATACTATACAAATGAATAGTAATAAAATGACTTCATTTAAATTAGTGGGAATGACAATAAAGCATGCGAGCCAATTGTGCCACATATCCACTGATCCATGCATCCCATTAAAAGGTTAATTTGGTAAATTATGTCTAATACATCTAAAAAAACAATCAGATGTCATCAAGCAAAGCAATATTCTAGAAGGTCTATTGTTGATGATAGTTAACAATGCAGGACTGCTTAAAGATATTATTTTTCCTTTACAC
The DNA here is from genome assembly GCF_964261635.1 of Lissotriton helveticus. NCBI lineage: Eukaryota > Metazoa > Chordata > Amphibia > Caudata > Salamandridae > Lissotriton > Lissotriton helveticus. The sequence continues at coordinate 561,503,266 of NC_136063.1, forward strand.
TGGATGGCCTCTTTAACCTCCCCAAAAGCACAGAAATACAGGTAAAACCAACTCTGTCCTTCAAAAGAATCTCAGCTGCCATTAACACTCCTCATATTATGTTGAAGGGGCAATAGTCAACTTCAGTAGGTTACTTTGCTACATTGTTGACCTAGAACAAATCATATGCAACACCTTCAGTGGCCTCACAGCTTCAAATCTACTGAAGGAGAAGTCTAGGGTTAACAGGGCGGAGTGGAATGAATGTCTGCATTAGGTGAGTACATTTTCCCTACAACAGTACCTGGTGGTGAATAGATGTTGGGCAGTGTCAGTTGGTGTCAATTGATGAGTGACATATGTGGAAGCTGAAAATCTCTGAATAGGCACAAGGATAATCATTTGGGTTTATTTATCAATGAAGTTCACAGACATTGCTCTTGAAGTTGTCCTTAGTTTCTTTCAACGCTCAAAATATATCAGTCCATAGCTCTTTGTTTGTCTGTGGGTGACTTATTAAGTTTCTGGTGTAGAAGTTGGCAGAAAGTGGGATCTGGTGAGGTGTGGTCAATAGGAAGTCACTGAGGAATAATTCTATCAGGAAAGAGGTGCTCGAATGATGAGTCACAGACTGGGATTAATTGTCTCCTATGCTCAAAATCCTCAATTAACTACAGTTTCAGGTATGCCGTCTAAAGAGAACAAAAACACCTTTTCACTGGTGTTGTACCACCACATATTCCTTCAGTCCCTTCCATCTACATACTGTAGGATGAAATACAAGCCGTTGGATGACGCAAGATTCATTCCGGTGGAGGAAGGGAATGCTGACATGGTACTACATGCCAAGACAGTCATTGCTGAGGTGCAGAGCGTACTAGCCTCACTCTAGCTTCTGCAGGTTGATATTCAATTCTAAAAAGACTCCGGATTCACTTCAGCCTCCTCTATATCCCTCTCAAATTAAATGCATCATATTTCTGCTCTTCTGACCAGTGGTGGCTCGCACAGCTTTCGCTGCGGGGCAGTGAGGTGAGGCGGGGCTGTGGCTGGGGCAGGGTGTGGGGACAGTGGAATTCGATATATACGACGGGAAAGTGGAGAGCAAATAAATAAATACACAAATTCACTTACCTTGCGTTCGCCGCATCGCGGAGTCGGTGATGCGGCGAGTGCAAGGTAAGTGGTTTAATTAATTAATTTTTTTACTCTCCTCTTTCCCGTCGTATGTTGAATTCCATTACCCTCCACCCATCCTCACCCCCTCCCTGCCTCACTGCCTGCAGCGAAACCTGTCCAAGCGGCCACTGCTTCTGACTGTAGTATTAGTAGCTGATACTCCTGCTCCTTTTCTGTTCTTCAGAAGGCTTCTTTCAGCCACCCATGGAAAGTATGAAGAGGCAAGGTGAAAAAGATGGTCATTTCCAAGCAGTACTAACATATACCCATCAGCCATCAGCACTAATATAAGCTTGGGCATGCTTGCAGCTAAGGCATTTGGTTCTTGAACGCTCTTCGCACAGGTTTACAGACCACAGGCAAAGAGGCTGGTTTCCTCTGCTTTGAGGATCAGAGCCACAAGTTAATCAGCAAGAACTCCGATATTGTATGAGAACAAGTGACACAGCAAGCTGTTGATTCCTCTATGTCTGCCCCATCATGTGTCGATCGATTCACTCTAGTTGCCATTGCAGTTAGTGCTTAAGGAAACAACTCTGCTCACCATTAATTTCAGCCAATCCACAGGCTACAGAATGCTTGGTTACCCTCACATGATAAGCATTTGAGCTGGTGGATCCCAGAGTCATGCGCAGCACTGAGGTGGAATGGACCATTAGTAACAGGAAACAACTCACAAAGGGCTTCTTCTACCTATTGCCTATTTTCAACATTGTTTAGTGAGAAAATAAGTTTTTATCACCCATACATACAAATTAACAAATAATGCTTTAGGAAAATATTATTTAATACACGGTTCAGTAAATGCTTCAATGTTTTAGAATTTAAATTGATCTAGACGTTTACTCTGGGGATTCACACACACCATTTTCTAGGGCAATAGCAGGCAAATTGAAATGGGACGGCGTCTATATTTTGCAAAGCAGTGAGCATAATCTTGGCTGATCAATTAGATTCTTAATACAGTGAGACTAGAAGTAGTCAAAGGTGGATAGAGCATGCAATGGAAAGGTACCCTGATGAGGGAAAATATTACATTGTATAGAGCCTGAGATTCCTAAAAGGCTGCCATGTGCCATATTTAATTTTTCTTTTTCATGTAAATCACAGTCTTATCATAAACTTCCTAGTACTGGGATGTGTCCTGCTAAGTACATAGTAATGAATTGTCAGTTCAGTGGTGGAATTAACACGTTATTTGGAATAACCGAGTTTTCCATTTTTATGAAAGATTCAAATGGATTCTTCTTGTTGCAATGGTATGTTCAACGATTTCCAAAGATCCACCACCTGGGCCCGTAAAACTCTGCGTTTGTTTATTAATTCTGACTATGCCAGTTCTGAAGGAGGTATTTCTCATCAGAATATAGATTCTGGGGGCTGTTAGAGCTAGAATATATTATCCTGCTCAACCACCTGTCTTCAACACAACATTGAATATCCTGAAACTCATCTTGCGTGCTGGAGGTTGTTTAATTAAGGACTTAACGAAGTTACACAACATGAAATGAAGAAATGCAAGAGGAAAATGACCAGAAGACAGTCCTAGTCCAACTCTGCACCCAGGAACAGTAACCTACAATATCAAATTTGCTCCACATCTCCAGTAATTCAGAAAAAATTAAGTCACTTCTTTCTAAAGAACTTTAACACCCAACACCAAACGCAACCTGCAGTCTTCTTGCTTTTTTAAACATCCTTGAAGCATATCCATGTATGTTTGGCCATTGTACAGTGCTCGCTTGCCTCCTAGCTAGATAGAAACACCAGACTAATCTCTCACATGGCCTTTGACATGTCAACAAAAGTTGTGAACTTAATTTATTTCTCCACTGCAAACCAATGCAGGTTCATCAATGCCAGTGTAATATGATCTCACTAGTTGTTGATAATGAACCTGACTGCCACATTCTGTATGTCTGATAACCATTGAAATAAGGTATTAGGTAAGCTAAGACACAATCTATTACCACTGAGTCTAAAATTAAAGCCCATTGGTCCTTAGGAATATAGGGTGAGAATCTGGGAATGATCCTCAACTGGCCATGGAATTTATTTGAGGGACACGTTTTTATTCAACCACACATCAGAATTAGTATTATTGGTAGCGGAGATGGCAACGCAAGTATATGTCAGGCCAGGAAGTTCCACTACAGAAGGAATTGCTATAATTTATAAAAGGCTCTCTTGTAATCCCATTCTGCTGCATGTAATTGCTGAATTTTCAATGGGCCACCAATTCCAAGCAGGATTGCAATAAAATGTACGCTAATGGATTGACAGAGTCAATGCTCAACTTTAACCTTGGCTCATCCACTTAGACAATGAGATCAACATTGACAATCAGCTTTTCAAGAGGTCTCATGAATATGTTGATATGTTGACTAAGAAAGAGCCCAAGGAAGAACTTTGTGGAAAACCCTCAAGTGATATTCTGGGGAGCAGTTCGAAATTGTACTGGGGTCATCTCCCTATGTAAGCAGATATCAAGGATCAATGTTATTCAGTGCAGAGGGCTGCTCCTATGATCTGTTTCTTGAAGATATTCCAGGAGTACCAGGCGAACCATCCTATTAACTACTGCTGGCATAAGATATATGATTGCTGCTGAAGAAACCACCCCTGTTTTGACAATTTTCGTAGATTATCTAGGAAGGCGTGATTAACGCGTCAGTGTTCCATGGGATTGAAGCCATTGATTCCTTCAAACCATTGGAGTTGTTTAGGGAGTACTGTCTCCAGCGCTTTGGCCACATATGGCAGGTTCTAGATTGGGGGTATATTATCTAGATCCAAAGAATGCAGAGACTTTTAATGTGTTTTCAGAAAATTGCAAAGCCAAACATTTTGTATAATACTAGCATCAAAGCATACGTTACTGATTGGCTAGTAAACAAATCCGCGGGACTTAGTTAGAGCCATGGAGTAACATTTGTGTCCCGTAAACAAATCACATTTTAGGTTTTCCATTTACCAAGGGACCCGCAGTTCTAGCAAGTTGATTGTTTCTCAAGACGAGCAGTCAGTGTGGGAAGAGAAGGAGGGGTAGGTTTAGGTGCACTATGGTATGAATTATACAGTTTAGCTAGTGCAATTCTTGTAGGTTTTCGAGTGCATATTGGCGTTAGAAGTCACTCAAGTTCAGTCAATTTTCTACGATTTCCCTCTTCTAGAAGCAACACAGACCACCTTAAAGAATGATCATCTATTCCTGTCGTCACGAGGGGCAAGCTATAATATGAAATATATTAAAGCCTGAAGCATATAAAAAAAAAACTTTTGCTCACTTTCCACTGCATGTATACATAGCGAGTCAAACTCGGTTCCATAATGAACATAACAACAAAACTATTGCACTGAAAAAAGAAAGCCAATTGCCTCAAGGGATTAAAAATGCGACCAAGAAGGAAGACATATAAACGCATCAGCATAGTTAATTCATTGTTTCTGTAGCTTGTTCTTTCCCTTGCAGACACTATTATGTACGTCATGCAGGCATGACTGTTATTAAGTCATTAGGGGAATGTGGTTTGCATGCATCCCTTGGTACTATTGGTATAAATTACATTTATTTATATCTATCAACGGCGCCGAGACTCCTCTTTCCTCTCCAGTTTGTCTTTTATGGAAGGAAAGCATTTTATCCATTATAGCATTGTCTTATTCCTGTTACAGCATTTTCATGTATTTTAAGAAATCTTAAAACATTAAAAACAATTAGATTTTATAATGTATTAATATAATTGATATTATCTCAAGATCGCACCAATATGGTTAAATTGCAATAATGCTTCTCCTCAACGTGGCCGACTCCAGGAGTCTCTTAAAATCAGTAATATAAGACCTCTTTCAAAGAAGGGAGGAGCAGAATCCTTAAAAAGAGAAAAGTTCCAATCAATAATGCATCTCTTCTTTATGTTGAAGCTGCTGGAAAAATGTGTTGCTTACAAATATTTGCACATGTTAACAAAAACAAACTGTTAGGACCTCCCTATTTAGGCATAAGAACAGTCAAAGCACTGAATCCAGTTTGCTTAAGGTAGTAGCCGACTCTCCACCTCTTTGACCGGGGAAAATCCTGTTGCCATATTTGCCCTGAAGGATCTTTCCTCATCATTTGATACAATTGATCACTGCACCTTTCTATTCATTCTCTGAGAATGAATGGGCTTTGAGGGAACTGTCCTAAATTTGTCAAAATCCTGTCTCTCTAATCTGTTCCACCAAATAAGAGTAGGCAACTTTATTTCCAAAATCATCTCCATCACCATTTGGAGTGCTACGTGGTTCTGTTTTAGCTCCTTTCTTATTTAATCTATATGCTTATCCTCTGAGATTCTACCTGCACAAACATGGTGTTCCCTTCTGTTAATACGCTAATGGCACATAGATTTGCATGCAAGTGCACTGTTACAATAGCCTCCAAAACTACTTATTGGCCTCTCCGAAATCAAAGTAAGATGAATAAGATACATCTGAAACTGAATGCTAAAGAAATTGGAATCATTATTTCTCTGTTCAAAAACCTGCTATGCCTGCCTACCAATAGAGCAGACCAAAACTCTCATTGACATAGGAATTTATCCCGCAAGGATCACTTCAGCAAAATCTATGTGTGTGTCATTGGTCTTGCAGCTTAATTTGGCTTCACATATCAGGGCACTTGTCAAAGTTGCTGTGGATAAATTGATTATTAGTTCGGGTGGATGTTAGTCCACGACAGGTAATAATGTAACTATTCTTGTTACATCCAGTAAAGGTTGCATGAATTGAAACTTGAGCTCAACCGTAAGTTGTTATGGAACAAAGCAGACAGTCTTAACTTAAGAGAATGTGTCAATCATTTAGAAGTACCAAAATAGTTTAAAAGTCAAAAATACAACACAAAAAAAATCCCACTCGAATTAAGAAAATAGAGAATGTTTTACTTTTAAAAAAAGGTACCAAAATGACAGAAATCCAACAACGGGAACTGGAGACATGATTTTTTAAGGTTTAAAATAAAAATAGCGCCAAAAAGTGAAAAGTGACACTGGGCAAACGTTTTCAAGAAGGTCCTCAGTGAGGCAAGGCTGCAGACTGATCTGAAGATGGGCTCGTCGATGATAGGATGACAAAGGACGACATCTTGATGGAGACGTCAACACAGGCGGAAAAAACTCAGAGCTGGAAAAGTCTGGAGTTTGCGCCAAGGTAGTCATTGACATGGATCGGATGCTGTTCTGCATCAGGCCTAGTGAAGATTTTTGCCTTCGGCCTTCGACTCCTTTCTGGAAGTCGAATCCCTTTAGTGAAGCAAGGCTGCAGGCTGTAGCCGAAGGGGGCTCAATATCGTCAGATGATGGTTTGCATTAGGCCTGATGAATCAGATTTGCTGCTTGTTATACTTGGCATCCATAGCGTGTTTTATTCCCTAAATGTTTGCCTTCAAACCTTCTGTTTTGCTGACTTAGCTTTGCTCCGTAGAACTCTGCACACTTTACCACTGCTAACCAGTGCTAAAGTGATTGGGCTCTCCCCCTAAATCCTTGTAGAATTGGTGTATATCCAATTGGCATATTTAATTTACTTGCAAGTTCCTAGTAAAGTGGCACTACCTGTGCCCAGGGCCTGCAAATTAAATGCTTCTAGTGGACCTGCAGCACTGATTGTGCCACCCACTTAAGTAGCCCTCTACAATGTTTCAGGTCTGCCATTGCAGCCTGTGTGTGCAGTTTTAAACTGCCATTTTGACCTGGCAAAACAAACTTTTAGCCAGGTCAAACCTTCCTTTTTAATGCATAAGTCACCACTAGCATAGACCCTTGTCAGTCTAGAGGGCAGAGTGTAGTTAAAAATTTGGACATGTACTTTTAAGTTTACATGACCTGGTAGTAACAACTCTCAAGTTCGTTTTTCACTTCTGTAAGGCCTACCTCTCTCATAGGATAACATTGGAGTTAACTTATTACATTTAGTAAGCTGTAACTTCCGAATTTGAACAGGAAACCAGTTTATATTTGGTGTCTTTGGCATTGTAATGAAAACCCTTCCCCCACCAAATGTTTTTGCAATTCACCCGTTCCATTATTTCCCTTAATTTGGCCATCATATTAGGCTTAGCAGGCAGTCTTGAGGGGTATCTGTCCATCCGCCCATGTAGTGTGCACTTAAAATCACCCTCCCAGACAAGCGGGACACCCACATATGGAAGCAATTCCTGCTATATCTCAAGGAAGAACATCTCATCGACAGTGTTATGGGCATACACATTCAAGAGGCACATCTCCGCCCCATTTAGTAATCCATGCACAATCAATGGTTCAATGTCTGCATTAAATCCCCCCGACCTCGAATGGGAGCTGCAGGCAATCCAGATCAAAACACCCCTAACATAGAGTATGTGGAGGAGTGCAGTTGCCCCCTCCATCATGTGTAAAGTAAAGTAAAGTAAGTATACTTGTAAAGCGCACTGTTACCCCATCTCGGGGTGTCCTGGTGCTGTATACCGCTGGGGAACCCGTCCTGGCTTTTCCTGTGAGATGATCCCTCCTGGGCACCAAGGTGAAGCCAGGCATCCCCGGCGTTGATGGGCCGTTGTGGCGATTAAGCAAGCTATTGCCCAGAGTTGCAGAGTGGGACCCATGGTTAGCGTAGGCACCTCGGCGAGAATTATCGAGTCCGCAGACATTTGACCCAAGACCCTGCCGCCTCGGAAATTGAACCCTGGTCCCGGGCCGACCTCTGCTGCAGGGTCTGCCGCTTCTAACCAGTGAGCCACACTTCTCCAACATATATTTCCTGTCAACTGAGGTATATTTGGACACTGTATCTTTTGACATATAAAATGAGGCCACAAATGTTCCATATCACCAGTCTAGTACTTCCAGGCATAGTTCTCCCACTCACATTCCACCCCCTAACCCAAACCCCTCTCCACCCAGAATCCCAGGGCCCTGCCCGACCACACAATCCTCAGTCCACCACAATAGGGGGGGGGGGCACATTACTGATGCTTTGTACTGTAACTTGGCAAAGCAACTCTCCCACCCTTCGGGTAAAGACATAGATGAGCAATTGTTGCCTCCCCAACTAGTATCACAAGGTATCCCCCACCTCTTAATCTAATGCCACCCCTGCGTGCAGAAGTTCAGTTTATGGCAGGAGCCTAATGTTGCTTCCCAGTGTATTACCTTGTTTCATAAGTGGGGAGGCGGTGTCACCCTGTGTCAGCCACTAACATAAATGCCTCAGTGCTTAGCATGTCCCAAACCTACCCCTGCCAGCACACATTGCACACAATCCAAACACCCTTCTAATATGGCCATGACACCTTGTTGCTAGTCGAGTCCAGTGTGTACTCTGAGTCCAGTCTCGGGTCTCAAGAGGCATTGGCACAGATATTCGGCTGTCAGCTCGTACTTACAAAACCCAACAGACTCAGGTGTAGTAAAGAAGTGCATCCAACCCTCATGGATTGTTTTAATCTATGCTGGGTAGAGTAACATGTATCATAATCATGTATCATAATCCTGTTGCTTTCAATTTTTGTTTTCCCCCCCAAACGTCTAACGCCTTTGCTTGTAATCAGAGAAGATTCAGATCACTTGTTTCTCAAAGTTAGGAAAATTCAGATCACTTGTTTCTCAAAGTTAGGATCACCGGTTTGCCTGACAGCTTGCAGGATTGCCTCAGTCTCTGTAATTGAGGATTTTCGTGAGCACTGTTCAGGGCAATGCCCCCACGGATGGCCACGGCACTGGATCCTGGTGCTCCGTCTCAAGCGACAAGAGCTTTGGAGTAGGTTTTGTGGATTCAACCGAGCACTCCAAGAATAGATCTGGCATCTGGCTGTCCACTTCCTCCGGGTAGCCAACAGAGCAGAGATTAAAAGCACCACAAGCAACACTGTTTATCCTCCACTCTAGTCTCAAACCAGAGGGTCCACACGGAGAGATCAGTCACCATGGTCTTGAGGACAGCCAGCTCCTCCTGGAGCTTGCTGACATGTTCAGTGGCCAGCAATCACTCTGCAACCTTCCGGAGGTCAACTTGCAGCAACCTGACATTGTGCTAGTCCACTTCAATCTTATCTTGCACATTTGCGCTTGACATTTTGATGGCATCCAGTATTTGAGCACCAGTGCAACCCTGAGAATCATGAAGTGCCCCCCCCACCCCTTTTCGATCAAGGTGGGCCCCCTCCGGCACCTGTCCCCGGAGCGATAAATTGATGCATTTTGGTCTGCTAAGCGCTGCGGTCTGTCCGTCCCCATGTTTATGCACCCATGTGGGGGGGGGCACAGTTGTGCTCCAAAGTGAGCAAGGGTCTGCTGCTTTCCCCACTGCATTGTCGTCCTACTCTGCTGTCCCTCCAAGAGACTGAGGCACTGCACCAGCTTATTCCCCTTGTGTGCCGGGAGCATCTCAGCATGCCGCCACTACGCCAGCCACTCAGGGAGAGACCCTCCTGCTGCATCCGTCTGCTCAAGACCTGCTGGCAAGGATCGTTAAATGACTTCAGGGTCCATGGGGGGCCATTCCCCTGCCCCCTCACATACAGTCCAGCTTCTGAGGTGAGCATCAACAGGCCCAAACAAGCAGCAAGTCACTCACCAAAGTCCCATAGCCTATATGTGGGGCACTCTGCCACTGCAGGGCGCCCATCCAATCACCACGCCCCGGCGGACTCAACCAACTTCAAAGATGCCCAGAGTCCAGCCAGTGGCTGTTACTCGATGCCCACACTCGCCATGCCAACTCAAGTACACTTTGGCCTCTCTGTCGATCCACCATCTCCAGGGCCAAGAGGAGGTGGCCGCCAGGTTCAACACAGTTAGGATCTTGCTGCACATGGAAAAAGGGAGCCTCCTGTCTGTTGGGCACTGCAAAACACTGATCTCAGGCTCGCCTCCATGCTCAGTCAGCCGTTGGCCTTCCTAAGCTCCATCCAGGCCCTGCTGGGGTCACAGGTCTAGCGGCTCACTTTTCCCTCAGTCTGGGCAGGTAGCAGCCTCCCGGGCCACAATGGCTGCATGGAGCCTCACTGAATTAGAATACAAACCGTTCTGTCGGGTGCTAAGATTATATTTCTTGAGACAGTAAGGTTACTCAAAAGGACTATGCAAACAATAAAGGATTAATTGTAATACACACACACACACACCAAAAAGGGTATTTAAGAGCTTTTATAAATTGCTTCATTTATGGAAAATACCCAAATTTACATTTGCAAGGCTGTCATAGAATATATAACCAACACAAAGAGTATCGCCATTGGACCAAATCCATGGTCTCAAATGGGAAGAAGGGAGATGGAAAAATAACAAAAGAAGGAGTTTATCTTTTGTTAGAAGACCCCTCACTCACCAACCTGGTTGGTGACATGCTTCATCATCGGGGTCCCACCCAGACAGCCGAATGCCGTCCGGGTGTGCTGCGACACCTGATTACAGTGGAGCGGGTTTTTATGTGAATGTAGTGCAAAAAAAGGGTGATGTTAAAAACTGTCCAAGTATAGCTTCTTTGAAAATAGTTTATTCTGAAGTTACTGGACAATGTTAAAAAGCAGTGATGAGACACTAATGTTGGTTTTAATGACCAACTGTATCTATGTGATTGTGAAGTAAGGTCCTTACTTCACTGACACACATAGGTACAGTTGGTCATTAAAACCAACATTAGATGTTTCAACGCTGAATCTGCACTAATGGTGTGTCAGTGCAGGTTTTCATCAGGACTTTGACATAAAATGGACAGCTTAATTATGCACAGGTGGGCTCAAGGGGTGCCAGTGTGGTCACTCTCAATGGTAGGGCTGTAATCCTAGCAAGAGCCTGAAGTCTCCTTCACTCAGTCAGAATAAATTCAAATGGTGTAGAGGCTGTATGTATCAGGTCTCATCAATTTGATCATGATTCAGGTTTAAGTTCAAATGGTGTGGAGGCTGTGTGGTTTACGTCTCCACACTTGGTCAGGATCTGCTTAAAATTCAGATCGTGACATGAAATCTCTTCCTGCCGCTGCAGGCTGTGTATATCAGGTTTCATCAATCGATCATCAATAAGGTCTAAGTTCAGAAAGTGTTGGGGCTGTGTGATTAACGTCTCAACACTTGGTCAGGATCTGCTTAAATTCAGATCGAGACTGTGGATCTCTTCCTGCCGCTTCAGCACTTAATTCCGCTGTGTCACTGGCACCACAGCCACCCTCCACCACCAGGCTGCCGTCACTCCTCAAGGCCATTGTGCTGCTACAGCGGTGTCCAGCCAGTCGCCCATCAGGCGGTCCTCCTCCACAACGCCTATCCAGTCAGCAAGGTGTCTCCTCTCATCTTGGAGAGATGCAGCAAGCAAATGTCACTGCCTCTGGATGGATCTGAGACCACACCAGCTTGTGGCCCAGAGCAGGCTCGCACAGTCCTGTTGCACTTTCAGGCCCTCACTAGGCCACCGTGAGGCAAACCGCAGGTCGATGCCAGTTGGGCCTCAGCATTTCACCGCACCTTGGATGTCGTCCATGGCTGTCCCCACAAAATTCTTGCCGTTCAGGCCATTTTCCAGATAGCAGGCGTATCGGATTATCAAGATTTAGACAGCCCAGGACGGGATCCACGAATAGTACGCCCTGACGGCCATTTTACCAGGCAACGACCCAGCATCACCTTGATTATATAATCTCGCTGTTGTTCTTTCAAAGGATAGGTCTTATTCCATTGGATTCTGAAACCTTTTTTCTCTCCTTGGCTACTGTAAGTTTGATATTGGATAACAGAGGTAGGTGTGTGCATGTGTGTGTTAGCAATAAAATGGAATCAATTTGAAGAAACGCGGCTGGCAAAACAGTACTCGCTTTGCGAGATCTGCTCAACTGCTATAGAAATATCATTTATTATGTCATAGCTTGCCTAGCTCAATATTTAAGTACTCCTAATAAAAGAAAAAATAAATATGTGATTTTATTACAAAACGATGTGTCTTGATCCGTTTTGTAGTTGGGTCTTTCGCGCCGTCCTTTTATAAGTTCCATACTGCACAGAAAGTTTTTCATTTAAATGTACTTAACACCGGTACAGTTATATAGCATGATACATTTAATAATAAAGGTGAAGTGCAAGATCACACATGGAGACTTTATTGCCGTCATTTCTTATATTGCCGGAATGGCACAAACCATACACGTAAATGAAACCAGATGATTTACAAACCTTGTATACTAACACGTGTTAAAAACAGGCCCGCCTTCAGTTACCTTAATTGTGTGTTTATGCGCTCTGTATTTGTGCTTGTTGGCGTTTCTGCATGTGTATGCAACTTTGTCTGTGGATGAGCTGTGTTTATTGTGCGCCCGCATGCAGTGGAATACGGAAAAGGACCTCATGCTTTGGCCAGCTGTTGCATGCCCATCCGCAGGGCAGAGAGCAAGAGCGTCAACATTTATTTCCCCAGCCTTTTTTAAAGTTGGTAAGAACAACACCTAATGAAGTGGAAAAGGAATTAACTCTGCAGGCCTCGACGGCCTCCTTACGATAGGAAGTAGTTCCATACGGTAATTGATGTTTAATTCAGAACATTTTCCATTTCATTTCAGGAAGTAATTTTACAACGACTTCTGGAATATACGCAGGGAGCAATTCGCTTACAAATTCGACTGGATTTAATAGCTCCCAGCAGGTACATGTGCTGTAGAAATGTGGATTTAAAATGCATGAAATAGATTTCCCATTTTTTTCTATTCCCTTTAGCTATGTTCTTTCCTTTCTAAACTCTTTCAGAATAAAAAACAAAAAAATGAGTTTGCACAACATAATCTGCAATTTGTGATGCGATTTTTCTTCGCGTTTCTGGCTAGTGTGATTTTCCCTCATACTCACGTATTTGTAGGAAAATCGGTAGCTTATTGAAGCGTTCAGATTTTATATTCCATTGCGTTGTTAGTTGTGTAGCGCTCTAGTCTTGAGCTATCTAAGAACCCCAACCAACAGTCTTCATTTTTCAATCTACTCGAATGGTGGCTGGATATCTGTCCCATATTTGAGGACTCAAGATGGAGACGGTTCTTCCTTCATTTCTTTCTGTTGAATCTAGGGGCTCACGCTAGGAGCGTCCTAGATGGTTCATAGTCATTTGTTATGCCAGGCTAATGTGTTGGTGCTGCTGTCAATAAAAGCGATATTAATAATCGTTTTATATATGCGTGCATGTTCATCACTCATGGTGCAGACACCCAGGGGAAACCAAGTCAGTAGTAAAATCACGTTATTCAAGCTGCCTGCCTTAGGCCACCAAATTGAATGCCACTTTTTTCATTCTGAAATGAAGACACACGATAAAGCCATTCTAGTTGCAGTTTTAGGGATGATTGCATATATATGCCAAAAGCTTAAATTCTAATATTATATTTGTCTGAACAGAATGTTTTCTCTGTCCTGTGAGACTGGAACTGCTGAGTGTCAGGATTGCGGAATACCAAGGCTGTCTAGTTTTGATTCACTCTCATGCCGCTTTCATCCACCGCCTCCACTCGCTGGCACTTGATCTCACTCTTATAGGTTATTTTTCATCCCCGCTTTCTCCGTATTTCACTATTCTATCATTTTCTTTCTCCTCTTTTCCCATATTCTGCTTTTCTCTCTCTTGTTCTGGGTCAAAGTGTGATGAATTAAAAATAGGTTCCCCGAACCCCAAAATGAGTGTTGGTGGACACTGCCAGCAACCTACAGCTCAAATTAAGTGCTGGATATGGCAGACATCCCACATTAGTCTTTGCAAACACTTTGTAATATCTATAACATGAGAGATCACTGTATTAGGGACAACACACGTAGCTCGTTATTAGGGTTGTGCCTTCACCAAGTTTTCAGTGCATGCATTATTGGCACCGTCTTGTCGTGAATGGCACTTAATACAGATCAAATTGAATTGCCCTGCTTCTCCAGTTGTTTGAACAACATGTGATGGAAGTACAGCTGTCTATTGTAGAGGATAGCAGAAGTCTGGGGATTTGATGTCTGAGCTTCCAGGGATTGTGCGTGTGTGGTATTTCCACCGCATACATCATACATAAAGATCTGAAGACACACCTCTTTAAATAGCACTAGATATCGATGAATTAACAGGTCACCTCTGATTAGGGCTCCCGGTTTTATGGTATTTATTTTTGGGCCATTTCCGTCTGTATTTATCCATATTTATTTTTTGCCCATTTTATCTGTATTTATCCATATTTATTTTGTGTTTGCGTATAAATAAAGTTGTAAAACTGTACATTTCCATATCTATTTAACTGACAGACGCGCACTCATACTTTGATGTCTGTCGTGTTTTAGCTATTTAAGCTGCCAAATATTACACAATACATACACTGGTAGATATTAGCACTCTACCATAAATATAAGTTAACATATTCCTTTATTTAAAGACATTTCATCCTGTTTTTTATTTTCCCATGCTCTCCATCTGCTCAGCTGCTGGCCTATAATTCATGAAAGAAAGCATGGAGAATCACTTAAAAGAACCACCATTTTCTGTATTTATCCACTTTTAAAAATAAATGCAGACAGAAAACACATTGTTTTCTGTCTGTATTTATCTGTAAAAATCTGTAAAAACGGAAAACCGGGAGCCTTACCTATGATTAACAGGTCACCTCACACCACATCATCATGGACACTGTCTCCAGTCCTGAACTTTTCGCACATGAGTCATCGTTTTCAGGGGTGTGTGCTAGTTTAATTACTTTGATGAAAATAAAAAGAAGACTGCCACACGCAGGATGCATTAGTCTAGCCACAAAGGACCAGGACTGGCAAAAGTGTCTATAATGACCATGAAGGAGGTTAGTCACCCTAATCTGTCCAGTCACCATTTTACTTTATCGTTGGATTTGACCCTTTGCTGTGTTCTGATGATGTTTAGCTATCTATATATATATACACACACACACACACACACACACACACACACATAAATGCATATGTATTTATATACCCAATAACATAAAACATTTAAAAAACATAACAATTTCATTACAAATAAAAAAGAAACAATATACAAATGTAAATTTACTAAAAATACATTATATTCTAAAAACATTACTGATTAAAAATATTATAGTTTTACCTAGACACAAAGATAATAATATATATTTCTTTAATAAATCCTAAACTCTAAATGTCCACAAGTAAAACATATAGTATAGCCACTCCAATTTATAAAACAGTACCAAAAAAATTAAAGTCAGGAAAAGTACAAATTACTATTCCCACAACAATAAATGCAACAGTAGGGAAAGCATTGAATTGCTCAGGGGTAAAATGTACTATTACTACTCCATTCAGTGCAATCGTAGGGAAAGCGTTGGATTTTCGGAGAGGTAAAATTTGCTATTCCCACTCCAGTCAGTTTAAAAGTAGGGAAAGTGTAGGATTACGGAGGAGTAACATTTACTTTTCCCTCTCCAATAAGTGCAATAGTAGAGAAAATGCTGGATTGCGGAGCGGTAAAATTTACTATTCCCACTCCAGTCAGTGCAATAGTAGGGAAAATGTTGGATTGTGGAGGGGTTAAAGTTACTATTTCCACTTCAGACATAACAACAGTAGGGAAAGTGCTGGATGATGGAGGGGTAAAATTACTATTTGCCCACCAGTCAGTGCAACAGTAGGGAAAATATTGGATTGCTAAAGGGTAAAATGCACTATTCCCACACCAGTCAGAGCAACAATGGGGAAAGTGTTGGATTACGAAGGGGTAAATGTTGCTGTTCTCACGCCAGTCAGCGCAACAGTAGAGAAAGTGTTGGATTGCGGAGTGGTAAAATTGACTATTCTCACTCCAGTCAATGCAACCGTAGGGAAAGTGTTGGATTGCAGAAGAGAACACTTTATTATTCCCACTCCACTCAGTGCAACAGTAGGGAAAGTGTTGGATTGCGGAGAGGTTACATTTACTATTGCCACTCCAATCAGTGCAACAGTAGTGAAAGTATTGTATTGCAAAAGGGTAAAATATACTATTCCAACTCCAGTCAGTACAACAGTAGGAAATGTGTTGGATTGCAGAGGGCTTACATTTGCTATTCCTTCTCCAATCAGTGCAGAAATGGTGAGTTGAGGAGGGGGTAAAATTTACTATTCACACTCCAGTCAGTGCAACAGTAGGGAAAGTGTTGGATTGTGTATGGGTAAAATGTACTATTCCCACTCCAGTTAGTGCAACAGTAGGGAAAGTGTTGGATTGCGGAAGGGTAAAATTTACTATTCCCTCTCCAATAAGGGCAACAGTAGAGAAAATGCTGGATTGCGGAGGGGTAAAATGTACTATTCCGACTCTAGTCAGTGCAATAGTAGGGAAAATGTTGGATTGTGGAGGGGTTAAAGTTACTATTTCCACTTCAGACATAACAACAGTAGGGAAAACCCACAATCCGCATATAAAACCTAAATTAAAACGCAAATGTAATCATCCAATGAACATAAATTATTGACAATGAAATTATTTATATTAATTAAAAATGAATTGTTAATTATACCCTTACCATTATACCACAGCTTTCAAAACTTTTCATGTTAGGGTCACGCTTTTTGGAGATGCATCATTTTGGGACACAGCAAGGCAGTGTAGCGAACGAGGGTAGCGTAGTGAGCCGTAGCACCTATGGGGAGTTTGTGGGATTCTCATGCACTCTGTCTGTCTCCCTCTCTCTCTTTCTCTCTCTCTCTAACTGTCTCCCTCTCTTTGTCTCCCTCCCTCTCCCTCCCTCTGTCTGTCTCCCTCTGTCTGTCTACCTCCCTCTGTCTCTCTCTGTCTGTCTCGCTCCCTCTGTCTACCTCCCTATGTCGCCCTCCTCCCTCTGTCTGTCCCCATCTGTCTCCCTCCCTCTGTCTGTCGCCCTCTGTCTGTCGCCCTCTGTCTCCCGCTCTGTCTCCCTCTGGCTGTCTCCCTCTGTTTCTGTCCCTCTGTCTCCCTCCCTCTGTCTCTGTTCCTCTGTCTCCCTCCCTCTGTCTGTCTCACTCCCTCTCCCTCCCTCTCTCTCTCTCTCCCTCTGTATCCCTCTGTCTGTCTCCCTCTGTCTGTGTCCCTCTGTCTGTCTCCCTATGTCTGTCCCCCTCTGTTTCCCTCCATTTGTCTCCCTCTCTCTGTCTCTCTCTGTCTCCCTCCCTCTGTCTGTCCCCCCTCCTTCCCTCTGTCTCCCCCTGACTGTCTGCATCTGCCTCCCTCCCTCTGTCTCCCTCCCTCTCTGTCTCCTTCTGTCTCCCTTGCTCTCTGTCTCCCTCCCTCTCCCTCCCTCTGTCACCCTCTGTCTCCCTCTGTCTCAGTCTCTGCCTGTCCCTGTCTCTGCCTCTATCTGTCTGTCAGTCCCTGTCTCTGTCTGGCCCTGTCTCCCTCCCTCTGTCTCCTTCTCCGTCTCTGTCTGTGTCTGCCTCTGTCTGTCTGCTCCTGTCCCTGTCTCTGTTTGTCTCTGTCTGTACCTGTCTGTCTCTATCCCTCTCTGTCTCAGTCTCCCTCCCTCTCTCTGTCTCCCTCCCTCTCTCGCTGTCTCCCTCCCCCTCTCTCTCTCTCCCTCTCTCTCCCTCCCTCTCCCTCCCTCTGTCTCACTCCCTCTGTCTCCCTCTGTCTCCCCCTCTCTCTCTCTCTGTCTACCTCGCTCTGTCTCCCTTCCTCTCTCCCTCTGTCTCTGTCTCCCTCCATCTGTCTCCCTCTGTCTTCCTCCCTCTTGTCTGTCACCCTCTTGTCTGTCTCCCTCCCTCTGTCTCCCTCTATCTGTCTCCCTCCCTCTGTCTCCATCCCTCTGTGGCCCTGCTCCCTCTGTCGCCCTCCTCCCTCTGTCTGTCTCCCTCCCTCTGTCTGTCGCACTCTGTCTGACGCACTCTGTCTCCCTCTGTCTGTCTCCCTCAGTCTGTCTCCCTCTCTCTGTCTCCGTCCCTCTGTCTCCGTCCCTCTGTCTCCGTCCTTCTGTCTCTGTCCTTCTGTCTCCGTCCTTCTGTCTCCGTCCCTCTGTCTCCTTCCCTCTGTCTCCCTCTATCTGTCTCCCTCTATCTGTCTCCCTCTCCCTCCCACTGTCTACCCCGGACTCCTTCCCTCTGTCTCCCTTTCTCTCTGTCTTCCACGGTTTCCCTCTCTCTCTCTCTGTCTCCTTCCCTCTGTCTCCTTCACTCTGTCACCGTCCCTCTGTCTCTGTCCCTCTGTCTCCCTCCCTCTCTCCCTCTCTGTGTCACCCTCTCTCTGTCTCCCACTCTCTCTGTCTTCCTCCCTCTATCTCCCTCTGTCTCCCTCCCTCTGCCTGTCACCCTCTGTCACCTCACCCCAACTTACAGGGCACACACACACAGCCGCACCTGAGTACTTCGCAGGTACTTTCTCTGGTACTTTCCTCTGTCTGACACTTGGCTGTGTCTTTGTCACACATGTGTGTCTCTATCACCTATTGCTCTCACCTGTCACAATTTTTCACACCTGAAGTGTGGCCAATCACGAAAACACCAGCAGGTTGTTCAATGAGTAATTCTGAAGTAATTGAATAAGTATAAGTTATACAGAAAATGAGCCCAGGAGTGCACATCCAGGTCCAACGGCTTCAAACTTCAGGACAACGTGGCCCGATTGCCACCACCGAATTATCATGCCAGCCTGCATCCAAGCTGATGGGAAGGGGGCAACATGATAGCAAAGAGTTCTGAGGACCCTGATGAGGTGCACTACGATGCACTGTGCGGGAATGGCGTGAGGTCAGGCTGTGCGGCGAGTATGGGTGACTTTGGGGGTCCCAGGAAGAAGAGGACGTGGCCCTAGCGACAGACCTGCAGACTCTGGCACCAGGGAACAAAATTGGAGTCTCTGGGCCCGCACCACATCCTGGGATTCTGGCCAAATCACGTAATCTTCTCGTGCCTAAAAACAGGAATGTGACCTTGTGTAATAAAATATGTTAAAGCGATCCAATACATTCGGATCGAGTTCGCGCTATATAAAAGTGCAAAATTAGAGCGGCACTGTACCCGTGGCCTCACGGCACAGTGCAATATGTCAGCTTATGAAAAGAAGGTGGTTGGGCGGCGGTATCCACAGACTGACTTTTCCCGGTTAATTTAAATTCATGTCAGTTTTTTCTTCAGGCAAGAAATACACTCCGGGCACGGAGAGACGCTTAGAAGCAGTGCACGGCAGAAGGAATGATATGGGCAGTTGTAAAGGGAGAGAGGAGTAGTGTCTGGGGAAGGGGGCAGGGCATGGGTGAAAGGCAGTACTGAAATGGCAAGAAAGCCTGGGAGAGGCTGGCGAGCCACACAGAGACTGAGGTTCAGAGAAGCGCATGTAAATTGGGGGCAGAGCAGTTTAGACACTGCATCTCCGCGACACACCCACACATGGCAGGCGATACAGTACCGTGTCGCGGCACAGAGTTTGGAAAGCTCTGCCTTGTACCCTTACAAAACCCACAACCCACACCTAAAACATAATAAAAAAATTAATAATTATACAATTAACATAAATAGCTATCAATTAAATAATTGTTATTATTAATGAAAAATGAATTATTCATTCATTATAATTAACTTGCTTCCCGCCCTGTACCCCTATAAATCCCACAACCCAATACAATACTAAAAATAACACAAAATTATTAAATTACATGTTAAAAGTACTAAAAATCCAAAAACTATATTAAAAAACATTAACAATATTTATACAAAAAAGCATTACTTATACAATTTGAAATATATAGTACAATACAAAAAATAAATACAAACAAATATTATTAACTACAATATTTTTAACATCGATATCAACAACATAGATATTTTTGTAATAGATATTAACACTTTATACATTTCTAACATTGATATTAAAATCGATATTCTTGTCAATGATATTCTTGCTGACAATATGTCTACCTGATGATATTTCCAACTCAATATTTCTGTAGGTCGATATTGAAATTTTTATATTTTGTCTGAATACCAACTTTCTTTTAATTTTAAGGAGAGTATTTTTTCACATGATATTTTTGCATAGTTTAGATACCAACTTTTGTCAGGGCTCAGATTGTGACCCCAAAGTCTCTTTCTTCCTACCTTTTCATGGCGGGTTACCAGCCATGGAAAGGAGGGCGGAAAGGGACATAGTAATCCCTACGGCGGTGCCTGGCCTGCACCGGCATCATGGTAGGCAATACAACCCCTCAGCAGCACCAGCCGGCTCAAGGAGCCCGTCAGAAGCATGCCAACCATCCACCCGCCATTGAAATATGGCGGGCAGATAAGACGGTTCTGATTGCGGTGCGGCCGCCACTTTGATGACGGTCCCACCGTCATCAAAATCAGCCGCAAAGCCATCATTGTGAGTGACATCAGAAATAGGCTGGTAGTGCAGCAGCAAAAGAATGCCCAATGCTGGCAGTACTGGTACCATTGGGCTAAGGGAATTTCCAGATATTTACGAGGTGGACCCTGAGGAATTGGTAGAAATACGGAGTTAACAGGTAAATCAGAAATTTCAGGTCTAATTCCTCATTGTACCTCAGACTTTCACCTAAAGGTTTTGATTGCTGAATTTTCAGGGGAAAGTGAACACAAGAGTGGTGTTCCAGCTGATCTCATAATTCTGACGGGTTCTCTCCCTATTGGAATGAAGTGGCCACTCATGATGAGGGCCTGAAAGAAATCCACACAGGTACTGTGCTGCAAACAGGAAACTGGCAAATTAGTTGAAAATGCTCGTACCATAGCCTTTAACTGCTGATCTAAGGCCACATGATTCATGGAAAGAGGTCACTTGGGTGATGCTGTGTTAACATTTTCTAGGCATAAGGCAATGTATTATTTATAACTCTGCCCTGGTGCTACCCAATTGCGTCATCATATTGAAAGTCAGTCTTGCATGGTATCTAGTCACCGGTTGTAAATAAAATCTTCTTTTTGCATGAGGCCCGCACCATCTGGTTGAACCCAGTAACCGAGATGAAACTTCTTGATAAACAAATGCTATGGGGTTATGTGGTGCGTTGAATATCACCAGAAAAGATTTTATTCTTTTGCTCCTTACCAAGTATATGTACTTCCAACTTTTTAATAATCTGTATGCTTGCAGTTTCTTGCTGCTAGCTACCCTTTGAACTTTGTAACTTTCCAAACGTGTCAGTCATGACACTTGTTAGCCTTTACAGGTCTGCTCATGTCTATGATTGTTGAACATCTGTGAATGATAAATGTCTTTTAATGACAAAGTCATGTTAAAAATAGACAATGCATAGGCAGTACATATGACTTTATTCCAACCTTTGAATTGGAACTATTGATGCTTATTAAGAAAGCATACCCCAGTGGGCATTTACATCTTGTATATGCTTTTACAGTATGGTGGAAACCCCGAAGAAAGTTTTCTGTAAGGTCAAATGGGCGTGTAGCAAGTAGACTTTAACTGAGAAAAGTTCTACTCTACTGCACTTTTACTCAGAATGTATTTTCCGAAATGTTTCTGTCACCATAAGATGCCAGGTATTACCCCGCTATGGTTTACTGCTGTCAAATGTCTGCTACATCATACTGGTGAAGCAAAGCAGAAGGTTAATGGTAATATGAGCTGAGCAGATCATAATGTGAATGTTCATGTGTAATTGCTGTCTGAATGGTCTTTGGCACTGAGTGCACATTGGTCAAACAATAGGCATCTGGGTACCTTTAACATCAAAGAATGTCGACACACCTATCCGCACAGACTTATACAAAGTTGCATTTCCCGCAAAGCAATTTCTATTTATTGATAATAGGGCACCAAATATTTTAGATAAACCATTCACTACGATCTAAAGATTATAAAGTTGGCATTTATATTTATTGTATGATGATTGCGTTTCACCCTTCTCAATATGCTAGAAGTATTTTTAAATTATAGTACTACTGTGGACATTTTCTGTATGCAAAACAGTGCTAGAAACATACACAGAATAATGAAATGACTTATGTTTCCAATTATGCTTTGGAATGTATAGAAGAAAGCACCATGATGCTTGAATACTCTTCTGTTGCTTTTTGCACGGTAGGATTATCCTTCATATCCCAACTTCGGCCAGGGCCAGTACGCACAATATTACAATAGCTCGCCGTATCCCTCCCATTACATGAGCAGCAATAGCACCAGCCCAACGACACCTTCCACGACGGCGACATATCAGCTCCAGGAACCACCATCTGGGATTGCAAGTCAAGCCGTCACAGACCCTGCTGCAGGTAATTGCCTGTATTTTATGAGTCCTCTTGGTTATATTTCTTGTGGCTGAAATGCACTGTATTTTGCAACAAACTAATACCTAAATCAGAGCTGAACTCAGTTTTTCATTGTCGAAAATACATGAATATATTTCAATATAGTTATGGGGTGCTTTCCCTGCCTTTTAGTATTACCTAATAAGTAAGCAACTGATGAGACTGCATGGCACTGGCAATAATAATGGTGTACAACTGTGTGACAATTGCACAACAAATTAATCAGGTTATAGTTTGAGTACCAACAGATGTACCCTAATGTCCACAAGTTTGCAAATGACATGTGATTTGGGAAGGCAACAGAGCTTCCCGTTAGGGTTCAGTATTTCCTGGGGGCCCTTTGTCAGATTGGAGATAAAGGTTTTCGCTGTTCAAGTTGCTTAATACAAACCAATGGATCTTTTACACTCACAAATTCCCTAGGAATTGTGACAATATTGCTGTGTTGTCACACTATTTGTAATCCATATTCTCACACTATTTGTAATCCATATTCTCATGCAGAGATAATGCACGAGGGTTTGGCCAAAATTGAGATCACTGCTGCTCGGATGTATGACGTTACAAGGCATGCTTTTACCACGCATGCTGTTACAACACAGTTTTTACAACGCAAACCTTTACAACGCATAGCGCTTTGGGGTGCTGGATAGTGAATAGTTTAATTTACTATTCCAACTCCAGTCCCCGTGGACACTAGGGAAGGTGTTGGATAGTAAATTAAATCTATTCCCTATCCTAGAGCGCACCCCAGCGCAATGCGTTGTAATGGTTTGCGTTGTAAAAGTTGCGATGTAAAAGCACTGCGTGGTAAAAGTTGCGTTGTAAAGGATGTTTCCCCAGCTGCTCCTGGAATGAGGACCTGAGTGAGGACATACAGTTCCTAAATCCTTTTTCTGTGATTGGCTTAACTGTACACCTTACTGCATTTTACAAGCCTTGGTTAATTTCTTTAGGGGTTTGGCATGCGGTGTGGGGTTATGCAAAGACAGACGAAATAGGATTAGCTTTAAAGGTAGGGGTGCGCGGTGAACTCCGCTCTGCTGGCGGAGCTTGCAAAGTTTTTCACTCTCCAAGCTCCGCTTGGAGCTCGGAGTTTGGCAAAAAACTCTGCCTACCGCATAGTGTAGTGGAGTTTACTGGAGCAGACTCACCCCAGTGAAGATGAAGAGAATACTAACTCTATTACTAAGCAATACAGTCCAGCTCTGAACACAGCAACTGTAAAACGAAGTGAGATTTCTGAGAACAGCTGTGTGGCATACTGCCCCCAGAGAGTAGCAGTTGTATTATTGGTACTGGGAGGAAGGTTAGCATCAGCGGTTTCAGCTGCCCATGTGTAGTATAATGGCTGCTAGTTTTTATCATGTTGAGTTGCTACCCCCCTCTTGGATTATCTGGGAGCGTTCTTTTGTTCCTGCGCAAGTTAGGCAGCCATCCTCTTGGTGTCCTGTTCCTTAGTAAGATGGCCACTCCAGTGGTCTGGGAAGCCGCTGACCCTCCCATTTTCCCATCTGCCCCAGAGCAGCTCTGGCTGGCATGCCGCTCAAGCACCTCTGGTGTGCTTGCTAGTTGCAGTGTGAAAGGTTCAGAAATTTCCTGGCAGTAGTGATGCCAGCTGAGGCTTCCAGGTGAGTGTACGCTAAGTATTTCCCCAAAGGACCTTCTTTGCGTTTCCGAAGGGACACCATCTCAGTCCCCGTAGCGGTGGTTAAATAATGCACGGGTGTCAGCAGAACCTGCATCCCACCCATTCCCACGCTAGCTAGCAGTCAACATGACCACTAACCAAACAAAGCACTATGTATGTGGTTTAAGCAGCACAAGTAGTTAACTGGCAAACAATGTCAGTATACAGTCTCCCCATTATTTAAAAAACTTGTCACAAATGAAACAGTAGCAGTAGCAGTAGCATTGCCAGGCACCCATTGCCATCTCCTCCTATCAACAGCCCATTATTCACAGCACCAGCAATACCACATTGCCTCGTCAACAAGCTATTGGCATTTGGCATATGTCATGTCACTGTTGTGGTGTTGCAAGCCTTTGACTCCACAGAATTCTACAGAGTTTTTATGCAACTCCGCATAATTTTGCATAGTACAACTCCACGAGCTCCACGAGCACCGCCCACCAGATACCACAGGAGACCAGGATGGGGATGGGTTGTGCACCAAAGGCTTTGACTAGATTAGGATGCTAACGTGGACAGGCATTTTAGGATGAATGCTGTCTCCAGGGCTGGACTGAGGGACTAAAATCAGACCTGGCAAAAGAGTCAACCCATCCCCCCTCCCTTCATCTCCTCACACTCGTTTTTTCCATCCATCAATTCTCTCACTCTCTCTCTCTCTCTCTCTCTCCACCATACATATATCTCTTCCTCTACTCGCTCTCACTTCTCCCTCTCTGTTCACCTTCCCTCTCACTCATCTTTCTTTCACTTAAATATCCCTTGTGGCTTTTGCAAATAACCTCAGGGAGCTGCCGAAAGTGACAGAGGCAATATGAGCGGCCCTGGGCTTTCAAAACCAGCCTCCAGGGGAACCAACCTATCGAGGTTGTGGAATAAAAAGCCTATCTAGTCCTGGCTGCCTCGCAACTCTTCCTGTTGCAGGTGTGAGGCATGCTCTAGTAGTACTAAGCAGCTAGTTTTGAGTATATATCTCTTTTCAGATTGAGCGTGAGCCAGTGCGCAAGTGCTGCTCTGGGAATAGCTGTGGTAATTCTGTACAGAGAGAAGCTTCGCCCACTCCTGCCCTTATTTTTCATTGGCTTGTGTGTTTGTCCTTTGTAAATGCTGTCTTCTGATTCATTATGAGACTTGTTAGTCCTCCTTAGTACCGCATGTTGTCATTTGTACCCTCCCATGGCTACTGGCCCCTTTACTTGGTTGTTACATGGAGCATGTACTATTTCCTTTATTAAGTTTCTCCATTAGGAGGACGACGTGCTTCGCTTATTTCTTAGGGATTTGATAAATGCTTGGTTGAGTAATGGTTAGTGATGGTTAATGTGAAAGTAAAATTAGTTTCATCATTCTCATATCTGTGTATATAGATGGATGTGCTGAAGGATTTTACTGTTTTTCATTGAGCTGTTTGGTTGGTTCTCCATTTATAGCCTTTGCTTTCTAGACAATATCGTCCTCCAGCTCAAAATCTGCAATGCGATGTTTGCATGAGGATCTGGAAATTAATGGTGTCTGAATGATTTGGAGGTCTGTGTTGCTGGTGAGCTGCAGGGGTAGCCTTGCTGAGATCGCTTGGCTTTGCCAACTATAGGGCGTTAATGCTATGTTGTGCACAAGGGTGTCTGGGTCTGACTGTAGCGCTCTGTTTTAGAAGAGTGACTTATAAGTTTGATTGAAAAAGTGTTGCATTGCGCAGTAGGTACCTTGTGTGTACGCAGGCAGCTGGTTATCGTGTGGCAGAAAGGTGTTACATTTTATTGTGAGTTTACTTATTGAATGCTTCGGTTTTGTGTTAAACATCTTAATGACATCTGTCGTTTAGTGATGGGCAATTGTAAACCATATGTTAAGCTTCTACTGTGCCCAACAGAAAGGTTACAACAGAAGAAGTAACAGGGAAGTTAGTTAGGCTGGCTGTTAAAAAGAGCAGGGGATGGGTGGTGTGTTTTTTTTTCTTTTTTACACGGGGCACGAGTCCTTTCAAAATGTAAATGAAGTGGCGTGTGCTAGAGGTGTGAGAGTTGACAACAACCCTGCCCAGGTACAGCAGGTCGATACTTCTTCCTCAGGAGTTGGAGCAAGTTCTGGTGCCTGCTGTCCCATTCCTGACTTCTGGGAGTACAGAGGTGTGGAAGTTTGAGGACTGGTCCCCGCGATGCTTAAGAGCACGCTCTGACAGTCATCTAGTTTCAGGTGGCCTGGACTTGGCTACCAGACTGTATGTGGCTGCTGAAAGTAAGGCTTTGTGGCTCGATGCGAGAATTCATTCTTGTTTGGAATGAGTGGATGGACGTGTGGCGCAGACCCACGATCATTTCGCTTTAGGATTTCAGAATTGGACTGCACAGGGAGAGAGAGAGAATGGCGTGTGTGCATGATTAGGGTACGGAGAAGGGGGAGGGGGTAGGATTGAGCACACAAGCATTTTTACAGTGTGTATGAATTAATCCATGAATGAGCTGAATGTGTGCAATGTGTCTGTGAGATCGGGTATAGTAGGAAGAGTGAAAGTAAGCTAGAGTGCCTTTATGAGGAAGCACATAAGACCATGATACGACAGTAATAACCGCACTAATAGTGTTCCTCCTTCTCACCAAATTCTAAAACAGCTTTGTTTTTCTGAGTGTGCTTATTTTATTATTATTATTATGAAATTTTATAAAGCGCTTGGTTACGCGCCCCGGCGTGTCCCCGCGCTGAAAGCGAACAAGTGGAAGAATGGGATCAAGAGGTTACAGCAGTGCTAGGCGGAAGAGGTAGGTTTTTAGAGCTCTGCGGAACTTGGCCTCAGAGGATTCGAGGCGGAGTTCAGTTGGAAGCAAGTTCCAGTTCTTGGCTGCGAGAAGCCTGAAAGATCTGCCCCCCATTCGAGCTTTGCGGATTTTGGGGACAACTGCCAGACCAGTGCCAGAAGATCTAAGCATCCGCTCTGGTCTGTAAGGGGTGATGAAGCTGTTTAGGGGGCGGGCGCCCTGCCTCCAAAGATGCGATGGCACATGCATAAAGCTTTGAAGGTGATCCTTTCTCTGATCGGAAGCCAGTGAAGGGACTTCAGAGCAGCTTTAGAGGACGCTCTCCTATGAAGCCTCAGCACCAGCCCGGCTGTGGCATTTTGAAGTACCTGGAGACGATTAAGGCTTCTAGCCGTAATTTCCAGGTATAAAAGATTGGCATAATCGAGTCTCGATGTGACCAAGGCATGCACAAGAGTCTGCCTGGCACCAACAGGAAGTAGGTCAAGGACCTTACGTAAGCTCTTGAGTATACCGAAGCACATTCCAACCACCCGATTAACCTGGGGAGTGAAAGACAGCTCGGAGTCAAATAGTACTCCTGGATTTTTGGCCTGTTGACAAGGCACTGGAGTGGAGCCCAGGCAGTCTGGCCACCATGCTGAGGACCACACAGTCGGACCACCTCCCACCACAAGCACTTCAGTTTTGGACTCATTCAACTTCAGGCAGTTGTTAGACATCCAGGAAGCAAACTCCTGCATGCAAGCACTGAAGCTGAATGCCGCAACTTCGGGTGCCCGTGACAGTGAGATGACCAGCTGTGTGTCGTCGGCGTATGATACTAGTTGGATGCCATGACTTTCCACAATGGTGGCTACAGGGGAAGCGTAGAGATTGAACAGGGTGGGGATCAGGGCAGAGCCCTGGGGAACCCCTTGGTCGAGATTGAACACACGGGAGTAGTGTTCTCCCTGTCTGACCTGAAAGCCCCTATCCGTCAGGAAGGATTGGATCCATCTCAGCGCTACCCCATTTACTCCACCTTTATTAAGACACTGTAGCAGGGTGACGTGTGCTACAGTGTCAAAGGCGGCACTCAGGTCGAGTAAGATGAGAGCCATAGTATGTCCCTCATCTACCCCTTGCCTGATGGTCTCAGTGGCCATGAGCACCGCGGACTCCGTGGAGTGGCATGAGCGAAAGCCAAACTGAGTAGGATGGAGAAGGTTGGCTTTCTCCACAAATGCCATAAGTTGGAGATTTACCACCTTTTCTGCCACTTTGGCCATGTAGGGGAGGAGGGAGATGGGCCGGAGATTATCCAGCCTGTCCCAACTGAGATTCGTTTTTTTTTTAAGCGGGAGCACAATCGCTTGCTTCCACCTTTTGGGTACGGTCCCGGACTCAAAAGAAAGATCCAAAACATCCCTGATATAAGGTTCCAGGATTTCAATACTCTCTCCAAGAAGTTTCGGAGATGCCGGATCACGGGGGGATCCTGACTTGATGGAACGGCAAATCTGCTGAAGCTCATCAGAGGGTGGGGTGACAAAGTTGCCTAGCCTATTTGCACCTACATCTATCGATATATTTTCCCTGAACTCTGTTGCCTTTTCCTTTCCCCCTGAAAAAGCGGAGTAGATAGTGGCCACTTTGTCAGAGAAGAAGGTGGCAATGCGGTTACAGGATTCCTCTGAAACCGAAGAAGGGTCAACAGATGAGCCGCATAAGGAGATTTCCTTATAAATTTTAAATAGCTCCTTGGTAGAGTTATGAGCTTCTCCTATCCTACCTGAGAAATAGTTAGTTTTAGCACGCCTGATCAAGCTATGATATTCCCTGCGTTTGCCTATATATCTCAGTTTAGCTTGATCCAGGTAGGCGACCCTCCACCGTCTTTCTAGTTGTTTAAATTCGGCTTTAGCTAGGCGAAGTTCTTCGCTAAACCAGGGGGCGGATTTATGGGGTCTACTACAAGGTTTTTTTTTAAAAAGAGGGGCTGTGTCATCCAAAGCATTAGTAATACGACCATCTAATTTATCTGATGCCATGACAGCATCCTCGCCTCCTGGTCTGCCGCCTTTGGTCAGGGCAGTATCGAACTTAGTTTTGGAGAACGCAGTCCATTTGCGACTCAGGTATTTAGTATGCCTGGGAGATGTGGTGGTTTCAGTTGGCAGGCCAAGTCTGAAAACATTATGGTACTTTTTTTAGAGGATTTTCTGATGCTTTGTATTTTGTATAATAGTAAATGTTATCCAAAATATACTACATGTTCTATTGAGAAATAGAAGAATTCCATATCGAAAATACTCTAGTTCAAAAGATGTTATAATACCCAATAATTGAGTGAAATATCAGCACACCTTTGTGTCCTCAATGTGCAACCTGCTTCACTGCAGGCTCTAATTAGGTTGTAGCAAAATCTGTTATGCTGCATAATTTCGGTAATTTCGTTTTACTCTTGTTAAGTAAAATCACGCTGATAAGTAATACTGCATAATTATTAGCAGTGTGCAACAATCATTTAGCATGAGAACAACGAGAATGGCTAAAATGCTAGAAGCCGCTGTTTGTGGCACTTGTTGTTTGTGCTGTTTTTTAGCACACAATATAGCACCAAATGATGGACGTGAAGTTACTTTTGTATGGACAAGACATTTATTTAATTAAACTGACATGCTCCAGCACAGCATGAAGTAGGACTTCAGTATTGCAGCAAACAAGCATCTGTCGCGGTAGCAATGTATGGGAAAATGCCAGCTGAACCCTTTCAGAACAAGCATTTGCAATGCAATAGGTGTCGCATTTACGCGAGTTTGAGCTATTGGCATTGTAAATGACAATGCCTTTTATTTAGGTTTTAAATAACAAAACGCAAATAGAAGGCCAATGCCAATAGCTCAAACTCGCATAAATGCGAGACCTATTGCATTGCAAATGCTTGTTTCTATACTCATTGATTCAAGTGGCCTCCCGTTTCTCTTGTTACGTCTCAGTGAAGTGTAAGTGAATTGGAACTACTCAGGTTCAGGGATTCCTCACATGATGGGCTTTATGTAAAAAATAATGGCCTACACTGTTCCACTTGATCACACATAGGCTTTATCGAGACTCACAAACAAGTTTTGAGAAATCAACCACTATTATGGTGTCTTAATTAAAATCCCAGTTCTGTTACTTTTCCTAGCTTGTATTGGCAAACATGTGTTATTAAGATCATGGAAATTATAATTGATCTACATAAAATGGAAGCCTAGTTTACCTCAAAAGGGTAAGCCTACATGTTTATATTTTGCTCTTGGGAACTAAACTTGTATGTATTTTTAGGTCGAGCCTAGACAGCGCATGCTCTGTCGCAAGACCTGTAGTAAACAGAATATGGAGGGTAATTTCTCCTGCCGCTTGCCATTGGTTAATTCTGGCATAGCTCTTCTTATCTGCCTTATTGTTGGCTTGCAATCCGATACGTCACTTCCGTTTTGCTTTCGTTTTGCAGGAAGCAGCACCGATCAACTACAGTTTAGTTCCGTTGCTGGGCTGTAATCTTTTCATTTAGGGACTACTTCCTTACTTACCAAGCGCCCTGTTGTGCCCTTTCATCTAATGGCGGACGCGCCACTTTGTATTTACCAAGCGACGGTTGTGCGCTTTCATGTAATGGCGGCTGTGCCACTTTGTTTGCATGCGGGTCCATTACCTTACTTTGTTTTTTTAACAAGCGCCCGTTATGCCATTCACATAATGGCGGCTGTGCAATTTGTTTACAAACGCGGGTCGTCTAAAGAAAAGTGCTGGCTGCTATTAAAATGCTGGACCCATGCACAATTCCACTGTCAGGTTTCAGGGTCACGGAGGATCATCTTTCCAGGATCTTGGAGTTGGTAAGGGGGTCTTGCAGGGAGAACCGGGGTGAGGACTCAGCCTTTAGCACATCCATGGGTTACAGTTATTAACGAGCGCACACAAAGTCACCAGCAAACACAGGGCCCTGCAGCGCGTCGGGTAATAAGAGCTTCTTCCGGGGAAAGGCTGATGGACAGTGGAGGTTGGGACCATTCTGTGCGCCTGCTCTTTCTCTGCCTACACTTGACTTCGCTGTTACTGACTGAACACCACTGCTCCGTGGCTCAAACTACTCAGCTTTGTAACCAACTGATCTGCAATGAAATACCCATGACTGTTGTGGGAATGACTGGCTACCGTGTTACTGAGGTTATGCGAGCGCTCTGTGAGTAACTTTGTTTTCACTGACTGAGTGCACAAACTGCTATTTGCTGCTCTAGACCTTGCACTCTGCCTCTCACTACAGCACCCTCTCTGTTGCTGATTGTGGATTGACTGCTAGCTCTGTGGCTGACTGCACACTGCTGCTTCTCCTGCGTGCTTGTGATTGTCTGCACATGAATGCACTGTCACTGCGAACATACAACGGCTCTGACACTGCTTGCACACAAATGCTCTGCCACGTCCCCCTTGGCAGCCCCTGTTGTTTAAAGCTATAAACCCTAAGTTTACTTAGAACCCTTCGCATGGTTAACATAGCACAAGCATTTACAATGCAATAGGTCTCGCATTTACGCGAGTTTGAGCTATTGGCATTGTAAATGACAATGCCTTTTATTTATGTTTTGGTTTTTAAAACATAAATAAAAGGCATTGTCATTTACAATGCCAATAGCTTAAATTCGTGTAAATGCGAGAACTATTACATTGCTTTATTTCGTTGTTTTTTGTAATGCATCTTGGAATTTTGTAAAACAGTCGAAATTTCAGATTGCAATGAGTCCTTTCTTTACAAATTCCGCCGCAACTATATTTCCCCAAGCTCTAAGTGTGATGCAGCCATTATTCATTTTGCAAGCTACCTACAGAGTTGGAAGGGCCTGCTTCTTTTCCTGCCATTACTCTGTTCTCGGAGGACTCCGTTTGAAATACAACTTCGAGCTTTTGTATGTTTTCTCAAGAAATCCTAAAGCCCTGTGTAGCGCAGGGCCAAGAAACGTATAACTAATGAAAAATGACAGCTTGGGATTTTCAGTCGTTTGCTTCTGATAGCAAGAAAGCCATTAACAACTACTGTATTACCCGTAGATAAATACATAAAAAATATGTGTCTGACCTCTGAAATTTCTCTGACGCTTTTGGAGAACTCATGGGCAGTCGATCAGAAGATTAGCCCACTATTCTGTCAGAAACATTATATTTGAATTTTAGTAGCGAGGGCAGGCATGGCCTTGTAGTCCTTAGGATCCCAATGATATTTTAAAAACCGTGCTTTGAAAAATATTTGCCAAAAAATATTCAGAATTTTGACACATATCCTAGTAATCGCCATACTACATTCTTTTAGATCTTGTGATGCCACGGAAGCCAACAAATGGTGGAACATTGCTCAAGCAAGTAAACTCGAGTGGCTTTGCGGAAATTCCAACTGTAACCTCAGCATTTACCTGCCTGGCAGTTGTTGCTGAAGTGGGAGGAACCACCATGCCTGGTTCGCATCCTTCATATTCCTCTGACAACGCAGATCAAACTAGGCACTATCCTATCTGAATTCAATCTCTTTAACTGTGAAAGCCCATAATTTGCTACTCCCCAAATCAGTATTTAATTATCTCTGTGGCTACGTGTCCAATATTTTAGGATTCCACAGCAGAGGACAATACACCACCATTCGCTTGTCAGAATTGCCCTTAATGTATTACTGACCATTTTGTATTTTGCACACCTCTGATGATACCTGCCTGTAAGTGCGGGACCACCATTTTCAATAGTTGATGCACCAGTCTTTCTGGGTGGGGGAGGTAATATAAATGAGCAGAATGACGTGACTGCGCAGTGGACGCATGTAGGTGCCTACTGCTGGCACGCAAAAAGTGCGGCAAAGGCAAGTCCGTCTGCGCCCGGATCACACTGAGCACCAGGACCCCTGGTCCGTTTGCTCCAAAAAAGCAGTTCACTCTTCAGTATTCCAGAGAAGGGCTTCTAGCCTTCAATACAGGCGGTAGGAATGACCTGTACTACTCTTGAGCCACATCTTGGCCTGGTCATGGCTCCAAATGTACTCTGTCTCTTACTAATGCTACAATTCACAATATACACTGTAAGACCTGACTCAGCTTCTCGTACCACCCAGCTTGTAAAGCACTACACCTTCAGAGGCTTACTGACATACTGCCCCCTGGCGGTACAGCATCATTTGTACCAAGCCTAAGCACATTATTAAAATCTAAATCTACAGGACTTTAATTACCATCTCGAAACAAACAAGGATAAAGGCATTGACTTTATGATCAACACAATGTCTAGTCTAGGACTACATCAGATTGTCAGATTTACCACGCATTCAGCAGGGCATACACTGGATAGTATCTTTCCCAGCAATTCATAGCTCCAGGTAACAAACTTGCTACCACTATTGTGGTCAGATCATAAAGCTGTGATGTTTAGCATTACTTTTGTCCCTGCTTAACAGGGGCATAAACACCCAAAGCACCAAGGGCAGAGCCTGGCAGAACATCAGCCCATCTCTCCATCTGCTGTACATTCTGCCCTATCAGCAACATTGCCGAAAATCAAACCTAGTTGCATGATAGATCTCGATGTAACAATACAGAACTATTCCGCATGGCTAGGAAGGGCGATTAACACTCCAGCGCCATAAAAGACATTCAGCAATCACAGAAAAACTCCTTCAGAACCTTGGTTCTCCGAGAGACTGAGAGCTCAGAAACAGAGGTGTAGAAGGCAAGAGCGAATATGGAGATCCAACTATGATCAACACGACAGAGAGATGTACAAGTACTCTTTTGCTGGGAATAAAAAGTTTTTACTAGAGAAAAAAAACAAATACTTTTCCAGCAAGATTATACAATGTAACAACTCTACTAAGGAGCTCTTCAACACCGTGAAAAGCCTTGCAAAAATGTCTTTGACTAGCAACAGTAACTGCAGTGAAGGGTTTTGTAACATTCTGCGCAATTTTTTTCAGACAAAATTACAAGAAGTTTTTGACACTTTCTCAACCAATAATCAACATCATCCACATCGCCTTCAGACAGTAGT
Organism: Lissotriton helveticus; assembly: GCF_964261635.1. Lineage (NCBI taxonomy): Eukaryota > Metazoa > Chordata > Amphibia > Caudata > Salamandridae > Lissotriton > Lissotriton helveticus. The sequence goes on from NC_136063.1 coordinate 561,537,164, forward strand.
TGGGCGATCCTCACCTGCCGTTTTTGATTCTTTGTCATTGCTCAGTATAGAACAGGTTTTTAACCTAAGGAAATCTACTAAATCATGATCCCCATTAGACCCTTGCCCCCCAAAAATCATGCATCTCGTCACAGACATCCTAAGCATTCAACTGAGGTCTACCTTTAACAACATAATTCCCCTTTGAGTGAAAGAAGGCTTCCATTCTACCTTTGTAAAAAGAAACCAACTAGATCCAATAGAGCCTAGTAGTTATAGGCCAATTTCTATGCTTCCTTTTCCAGCTAAGCTACTGGAGATAGACCTGAATACAGAACTTACGTCTATCATAGACATCAACAGCTTGCTGGACAGTACACAATATGGGTTTAGAAGGACTCACAGCATGGAGACTGCGGTGATAGCTGCATCGGATGAGTTGAGGTCCATTTTAGATTTAGGTGGCAAGGCTGCACTAATATTATTGGACCTCTCAGTGGCCTTCGAAAAGGTCAATCATACCATCTTAATTGACCGGCTTGCTGAGTTGGAAATAGGTGGTATTGCTCTCAGCGTTATAAAATCCTTCCTAACGGAAAGAGTGCAACATGTTGCCATGGGGGTATTCATTTCTGACCAATTCTTTTTGCCATGTGGGGTGCCACAGGGCTCCTCGCTGAGCCTTACTCTTTTCAACCTGTACGTCACCCCACTGGCAAGACTTATCAAATCATTTGGATTCTCGATTGTGTCATATGCCGACGATACCCAAATAGTAGTACCAGTATCCAGCAACCCAGAAGACATTACCTCAAGATTCAGCTCCTGTATGTACCAGATAGGTAGCTGGAGGAGGCTAAACTGTCTACAGCTTAATTCTGGAAAATCGGAAGTCCTTTTCATTGGCAAAGATAACTCATTTTGGTCACCAAGCTAATGGTCTCAGGAAATGGGGACGCTTCCTTCACCAGTGTGGAAAGTGAAAAACGTGGGGATTGTTCTTGACTCCGAACTCCATTATGAAGAACAGGTAAACACTTTGGTTTCATGAGTATTCTTTACCTAAAAAAAATTAGGAAAATCTGTTCTTTAATTTCCACTGACCTCCAAAAAACGGTGGTTACCACTCTTGCCCTTGCCAAATTGGATTATGGCACTGTCCTATTCTTAGGCATCCAGAAAAGACTTTTCCATAAACTTCAGATGTTACGGAACGCTCCGGCCTGGCTTTTGCTGGAAATACCAAAATATCAGTCTGGATACTTTCAATGCCGCACTGTACTACTTGCCACAACCTGGTTGTTCCTGGAGTGGGACTTCGTTCCCCAGGATTCTGTTGGCCAAGGAGGCGGGGCTCTCTGTAACCAAAGCACATTAAAGCGTTTCAAGGCCCTGGCAGCATGGGTCACATCCGGGGCGAAGACCAGGCCAAGAGCAAGCCTGTCTGTGCCCATCCGCATCCGGAAGAGGTTGGGCTGGACCAGGCCTCTTGGCTTGGTGTGAGGGAACCACGTTGACAACCGGCGTGAAATGGATAGGTGCAAACTATCACTTCTGCTGCTACCAAATGCCGGTCAGTAGGGTCTATCACAAGTCATCTAAACACTGCCACGAATGTTAATAACTTCGAAATAGTGACCGTAGAAGAACGACTAGGCACTGTAAAGAAGTTGCTATCACTCACAACTGGTTGCGAACAGGCAGGTACTGCTTACATCACGACTACCCTGTGGAAAAAGGGTTCAGGCAGATCAGGTCATTTACCCCTTTCCTAGGTTTGCCCGGCGTTAGCCGCTTCTCACCCAACTCACGATTACCCAAATAAAGAGGCAGGCGCTGGAGACTGGAAGGCAGGAAACAGGAGTTTATTTCCGACGGAACAGAACACGTCAAATCAGACAACAGGGTATCTTCTCGAGGTGCTCTAACAAGTTTCTCTACGGCTCAGTCTTTTATACACAGGTTTATGATGTACAAACATTCCTTATTGCAATAAAGACACTTTGAAGTACAAAAAGGGCATGTTTGGGACCCCAGCTCCAGGCCCATTCCCATACTGACCGCTCTGATGTTGTTTTCCCCTCCCAAATGTGACATGTGATTGTAATCTGCAGCCGGACATTCCAACAGGGCACGAGGGCAGGAGGGGGTGGTCAGATCTAAGGTTGGGCGGGCGATAAGATCATGTTTCGCTATGCGGGGCCGGAGGGGTACATCCACGAGACCTAGTTTTATAATGGGGGACTGGGTCGAGAGGCCAGGTGTAGCCGGGGGGGGGGGCCATCAGAAGAGAGGAAGGGTGTTCCTGGGAGGGATGCGGGGTGTCGGTTAGGTCTAGGGGTGTGAAGGCCTTGATTAATCACCGCTCCTCTGATGTGAGGCGAGGTCCTACTGTAGGAAGCAATAAACTGCATCTGTTGGGCTAGGTGATGGCCTGGGATCAGGCCGGGCAATCGGGCAGGGAGGAAGAGGTTACCAAAAGGGCCCGTTCTGTGAGTAGGATGAAAGAGCGAGGGGGCAGGGGTTCAGCACGGAGACAAGGTCGTGTTTAGCGGTGCGTTTATGGCCCGAACAGGAGAGACCGGGGGCTGTCGGGGCGCGGGGTGCTTGCGGGGCTGGAGAGAGAGAGAGAGAGAGAGAGAGAGAGATGATGGCTATCGGCAATGGGCAGGGAGGTCATGACACAAAGATGGCTACTATCTATGTTCAAGATGGAGCCTAAAAGGGAACAAGATGGCGGGGCCACTGTTTCGTGACTTTCTTTACCTTCAGCAGTGGCGAGGGTGAACACAAATGAACGCCGCTTATGTACATATACATTTTGTCATTTTCCACAACCCCTCTTAATTATCACTTTGGTGGACCTTCAAGTGGTTTTGGCAGTAACTTAAGTCCTGTGCCAAACAATATGCCAAGTAACCCGCATGTATCTCATGAGATTCTTGAAGTATTAGCCGTCTCCTCTGACATGATAAGGGTTGTACGAACTCGACGTTTCTGAGTCTCTCCTGCAAAATATATATATTTTTAAAGCGTGCGCCCATCTAGAGTGGCAAAATCAATAGTCAATAAAATCCTTGTGTGTGTGTTCAAGTGAACCTTGAAAAGAGAGGTTCAATTTGTCATATAGAATTAACCAAGCAGGGTCAGTCATTGAATATAGGGGGGGCTGGTTTAACAGATGTGGTTACTCTCCACTTCAGTTGCATCCAATTAGAAACAATACTTGCCAAAGATCTTAATCCTGTGGTGACGGCTCTCCAGAAAATTAGTGAGACTTTGTCCGACATATCGCTGGCAAAAAAGATCCACTCCCCCCAGCACATTTGTAGGCAATGTTATCCAGTCTCCCCCCCCCCCCCAAGACTATAGTTCTGCTGGCTGGTCATTGTTTGGATACTATAATAGAGGGCTATAATGGACATGCTACACGATCTGTCGAGGTCCACTCTGCAACAATTAAGGTAGCTTCAACATCTCAGCCTGCCCAATCATTTTTAGACAACTGAGACCCCAATTTTCAAACTTTGCAGCTGCCTCCTGAATGTGCACCTTAAGGCGCTACACTAAAGAATGTTCCACCCTTGCGTGCACCTCAAAGTGAGCGGGCTTACTAACTGAAAAAGAAAGTGGTGCATTAGATGTCCTCAGCCGTTGGGACCATTAATAGTGATGTTTTGCTTACATTATTATAGGTGTTCGCAGAGTTCAGTGAATTGGGAAACAATCCATAAAATCATTTTGTGAGTGTATTGTAGTAAATGTTCGAGATCCTGAGTTGGTGCAATTTATTTTAAACAGGTCTTGGAGCACTCATGGGCCTTATTCAGGGATATTTATAGTTCCATTGAACCATTTCTATAGTCCTAATATGCTTCTTAGGTTAAACCTCTCGCAGGACACCACAAGGTCACAGGTATTTACAGTGCTAACACAGAACCGCTATGCTGCCACTGATGGGGTTGACTGACTACTGGACGTAATGTTGCACCAGCTAACCATAGTCCTATGGCAGCACCTGGTCTCTCTGCTTCACTTTATAGCTTAACAAACTGTCCAATTAGTAGTAGTATCAAGGGTAACTCAGATGATCACCCGCCCAGCTAATGTACATGTGAGGGATACTACTCTCATGGATCAGTAAAATGAGTGGTGCTATGCAGGGCAATGACCCACTATTGGATGGTAAATTAAACTTATCTGTAACTGAGTGTTGCAATCCCAGCAACATAGTGCATGTACTCTATTGGAACATTGCAGGGATTAGGAACAAATTGACTGATGATAATTGGGTCAGGTATGTGTTAAAATATCAGGTGGCCTGCTTTCAGGAGACTTGGTCCCACATGAATGTGCATATTAATGTATTTTTACTCAGTATACACTTCAGCGACCCCATCCTCCTCAGAGCGAGACAGTGGTTGTTAGAAATGAGGGTCTCGATTTTGGCAGAGGTAGGTACCTTTGTCCAAATAGGGAGGGGCCCTTGCTTCTAGTCAGGGTAAGGGGGATACACACTTTAGTTAACCCCTGCTCACCCCCTGGGTAGCTTGGCACGAGCAGACAGACTTATCCCAAAGGCAATGTGTAAAGTATTTGCACTCAAACACACAGTAATACAGTGGTAACACCACAAATGGACACCACACCAGTTTAGAAAAATAAAGTATCATTATCTAAACTCAACAAAACCAAAACGACAAAAATCCAACATACATGTAATAAGAATATGACTAATCAAAGATTTCAAACAACAGAGTCCATGGAAAACTATGGATGCGTGATTTCTCACAAAGTACCTGTAGATGCGTCAAAATTCACAAGGACAAACAGCTGCAGAGATGGAAAGCGTTGAATAACAAAGAGATGCATCAGTTCCTGAGACCATGGAGAGGCGATGTGACAGTTTGGCTGCACGCAGGAAAGTGATTGAATCTGGTCTGTAGGGGGAAGCAATGCATCGATTCCGTGACGGTTCTGGTCCGCGCATCGCACCACAGGTACGATGCATGGAAATCTGGGAAGTATCGGCGACCGATGCGGCGCTCGCTGTTGTGCAGTGCTGCATAGGTTTCTTCTGCCGCGATCCCCTACCTCGATGTGTCAGTTCTTGCAGCGGTGACAGGCATCGGTTTTGGCAGCGGCGCAGCTGTGCTTGGAGATTCTTCTCGCCCAGCTGTGCTGCGTCCGAAAAAAAGCCACAAGAAGAGCTATGTATCAATTTCTTCAGTTCTTTGGGTTTCCTCCAGCTCCCAACAGCAGGCACATCCTCCAGAGGCCCAGAACTGGAAAAGGCATTGCCTGGCAGGTCAGAACTCTCTAAAGCAGAGGTCAGGGGAGCTGGGGTGACGTCTTTGTGAAGTCTTTGTGTCCCTGAGACTTTAGAACAGAAGGCCAGCACACACAGTCCCTTGGAGATCTTATTCAAGCAGGTTCAAAGCAAAGTTTCAATCTTTGTCCTCTCCTTGGCAGAAATAGTAACTGCAGGCCAACCCCACATAGCACACAGCAAAGGGCAGTACTCCTCCTCACAGCTCTTCAGCTCTTCTCCTTGGCAAAGGTTCCTCTTGAGTCCAGAAGTAAACTACAGTTATGGGGTTTCAGTTGTAATACTTATACTCCAAAATGTCTTTGTTCTTTTTGTGCAAGGGTCTCTAAGCCCAGTCCAAACCAGTTCTGCCCTCACTTGTGCAGTATGACCACAGAGGCCGGAGACGGAATTGTTCAAGGGAGTCGGGCCCTATTCAGGTGCAAGGAAATCTCCTCCCACTACTCTAAATTCAACCAAGGTCTATTCAGCTCAGCTCTGAGTCATCCAGGAAGGGCCAGGCACACCTCAACCCCACAGTGGCTGTCTACAGTGAATGCACATTACTGACCCCTGTCACTACAAAACTAGACAGTCAATACACAAACAGGCAGAGGCACACAGAATGGTTAAACAATAAAATGCTTACTTTCTAAAAGTTCCCATGAGGCACAGGGTAAAAATTTATTTAAATATGTCTGGGTCCAAACTGGGATGGCATAGTGGGCAAAAGAACAATGGATTTAACACAGGTCTCTTGACTGAGGGAGAATGTTTGAATCATTGAGCTGTCCGTCCATCATTTGTTGTCGTTATACTTTCTAAAAGTGGCATTTTCAAACACACAATTTAAAAACCATCTTTACTAAAATATGTGTTACTAGCAGCTCGTCCCGACCTTGTCAGGGTGCAACAGGCTTCCCCGACCCCCGCCCGCCCCGACATTGTACAGCAGCCCAGGGCCCCGCCCGGCCCGTCCCCCGCCTGCCCCGACCCCCGCCTGGCCTGTCCGCTGCTCCCCACGTCACTGCTCCTCCCCCGCGCCATGTCCGCCTCTCCCTTACCTCAGCCGCCGCTCCTCCAGCCTGTCCGCTGCTCGCACCGCCGCTGGCCTGTCCCCTGCTCCTCACGTCACCGCTCCTCCCCCGCGCCATGTCCACTGCTCCTCGTCGCGCTCCTGGACGCCGCTGATCCCCACGCTCCTGACGTGAGCACGCACGTCGCGGCCGGCGGTACTTCGGAGGGACTACTTTTTTTTTTACTGTAAATTTTTTAAATCACGTTTAAAAAAAATGTATATAGCCTATAACCATCTACACACCCTGACGATTCCAACGGTGTATCGGGTGTGTGGATTGGAGCTGTGGTTCCCGAGTTTACCCGCCTCAAAGGCTGAAAGTTCTTCCTTTATTATAGTAGTATAGATTAAATTCTGAGTTCAGAGAGGTTAAACTTTATTTCTCTATCTTGTCCCAATGGGAAGATATGCTTGTAAAATGTTTCATAGCATTTCCCATTCTATCCTATGGGGCAAGATAGTCGTTCAATAGTGAAAAACGAAATTGGCAGTATTTCACTACCAGGACATGTCACACACACCAGTACATGTCCTACCTTTCACATACACTGCACCATGCCCAGGGGGGTAGCTTAGGCCTACCATAGGGGTGCTTTACATGTAAGAAAAGGGAAGGTTAGTACCTGGCAGTGGGTGTATTTGCCAAGTCGACATGGCAGTTAACAACTGCGCACAGACACTGCAGTGGCAAGTCTGAGGTACCATTTCAGGGCTACTCATGTGGGTGGCACAATCAGTGCTGCAGGCCCATTAGTAGCATTTGATTTACAGGTCCTGGCAAACTTCAGTGCACTTTACTAGGGACTTACCAGTAAATCAAATATGCCAATTAGGGAGAACTAATTGTAACAACAATTTACACAGGAAGCAAGTGCACTTTGACACTGATCAGCAATGGCAAAGTGCCCAAAGCATCTAAGCCAGCAAAAACGATATCCAGCCCAGCATAGAAAATACAGGAGGTAGAGGCAAAAAGTCAGAGGAAATCATGCCAATGATGCAAAGTCTAACAGTGGTGGTCTACTAACCCTGGTGAGCTCCACATTTCTGGTCAAAATCAGGAAAGATTATTTAAACTCTGCTTTAAAAAAAAACGATTTCCCTTATAATTGTGTGATTGCCTTCAATAATCCTGATACATTTTTATAATAACAATTGTGACAAAAATAATGTCTCTGTTATTGACTCCCCTAAAAACGCTATTGATGTGCTGGGCTGGTAGTAGATTATGTTATAATATGGTGGGGGGATTTTAATCACAGACTATGTGCTGTTTTGAATGATAAGGTATGTGGAGTGGGGGTAGAAGATTCTTGTGATCACTCCCACTTTGAGGATAACCCTTGTGGCAAGCTCATGAACAATTTGCTAACAATGTATGACCTCCTTATTTCGGTAGATTTAGCACCCCAAAAGATCCTTGAGCAGGTCACATTCACAGGCAGAGGCAATGGTGCTATGGTCAATTTTATCAGAATTAATACATTTTGAGCTGGGAGGAAGTGCAAGTTCACCATTAAGGAATATCCAATAAGTGATCACAACCTGTTGGAACTCTGTCTTAGTGTAAAGTTGCCTGTGGCAACTTCCAGTCAGAGGGTCGCCCGATTGAATACTCTGCAAACAAGGATCTTCGTCTCAAATGGAGGGTTTTTGATTCAGATGTGTTTCTAGTATCACTACTGAGGAATGAAAGGGAGCTCTTCGAGCTATGCTTAAGTATTGGCCCTGCGCCTTGCTGTTGTACTAAAGGTGTTTTTGGGAATATGTAAAAAGGCAGTTCTACTCACAGTAGATCAAAATCAACGAGCTCCAAGGGGCACAAAATGGTTCAATGTAGCCTGTTCTCACACACATAGAAATGTGTTACTTGCCCTAAAATCCTGCCCGAGAGATATAGGGAAGATTAGGAAGCTTAGAACGCTTTACAAAGAAACAGTGGATACAAGGAAAGAAAAGGTCAGAAGTGAGGCCTGGAAAAAACAAAGTGCTACCTGTGCTAAGAAAGATACAACTACATTTTGGGAAGTAGTAAATGCCCCTTTCTTCTCAAACAGCCACACAACTAAGATAGATGTAACAATTACTGAAAATGCCTCAGTGGAGCACTTTTTAGCAGCATATGATTCTTATATTTTCACAAAAGGTCTCTTATGCTATCTCACACTTTGGGCCCGTGCCATCGCCACTGGTCCTCCGAAGTCCTGGTCTTCAGATCAAATTGTCCCGATTTTAAAAAAGGGTGACCCTAAATGCTATCACTCTAAATCCTTAATTGATTCTACTGCTAAGCTATTGGGGTGAATAATATTGGATCATCTGGAGGTTTGGGCAAGCGAAAATGTTATTAACACCTGCACAGTTCGACTTTAGACAATGCCTTGGGACAAATGACCAGTGTCTGAAATTACTCCTGTTAATTAATACATATGTGATAGTGAAGTAAGGATGCTTATTTTTGGCATTTATGGATTTCACTGCAGCTTTTGATAATGTTATAAGGGGAAGGCTGTGGGACATGCTAATTAAAAATGGTGCTGACCCAGGGAGAGTACAGCTGCTTACCCAACTCCATGAGGATGTGGAGGCATTTAAGGATTGGAGCTGGCGGAGAGTACTCAGATTCCTTAAGATTAGGAAAGGAGTTAGGCAAGGGTGTGTGCTGGCTCCTTTTCTCTTTAGCTTCTACATTAATGGGCCCACTGGGAGTCTGCTGGCGATAGAAGCAGATTCTCCTCAAGTGGGAGCGATGTCACTGCCTGTGCTAATGTGTGCTGATGATTGCGTCTTAATGGCCAGAACAGGACAGAGGCTCCAAAAACTGTTGGACAGATTTGTGAGTTTTATGTCCGATTTGGGACTTTCTACAAAAAAATCTAAATCTTTTGTCATGGTGTGTGGTCAACCCCAGATACCTTTTTCCATATCATGGGGGTCCCACTTAAGTGTGTCTCCACTTTTACATTTCTTGGTATTCTGTTTGACAAAGTTAGTTTCTGCAAACATCTGGCAGATGTTCAGGCAGTACAATTAGACAAATCACTTGCTGCTCCATTCAAATTTGCTGCTAAGCTGAGATCTTTGCAATTAGACACCGCCATCGCTGTTTATAAAGCTAGATCTGCCTCCGCTGCCACTTAGGGTGCAGGGTTATGGGGATTCACCAACTGTTCATTCCTACAGACCATAGAGAACAGTTTTTTTAAGAATGCTTTCCCTCCCTAACTCTAGCCCTTCAATTACAGCGCATGAAGAAATGAGGATAGGATAAAAATAGCTTTAGTCCTTTTATGGTTGTCTGTCTTCGCAAAGCCAGAGGTGGCACTGATTGCCTTAAATTAAGATGGGTGAGCAAAATAAGGTGGTTTGCACATGTTAAGAACAACCTCTTGGCGATGATCGCTATGACCCCCTGTAAACTATAAATCAGTCCCTTAAAACTACTGTTAAGCAGTATTTGTTTAATTATTTACAAAACAAAAGGCACTGCAACCCGAAAGGAACTTTATTTGACTAAAATCCCGCTATATCAGAGGTTCTATCTGGTTAGATTCAGACTTGGTATTGATCATTTTTAGGTGTTTCGCCCTTCAAATGTTTACAGAAGTAAAGATCTGCTACCTTGCCCTTGTGATTTAGTGTTATTTCAATCACAATTACATCTATTTTTCTTCTGCGACCTTTATGAGAAGCAGAGTCTTACAACTTAAAGCCTTTATTTGCTAACCTAAATATTAGAAAATCCAGGGAAGCCCTGTTTTATATAAAATTGCTTCATACTGAGGCACTCTGCATTACTGTTTATAGGTTTACAGCCTCAATGGTGCGCAGTCGGAAAATTGTAGGCAAATGTCCCAGGAATATCTCCAAAGTGATGATGAGTGACATAAATGAAGGGATGGTTTCTGGCAAAGTAATCTCTTCCTATGTTGGTCCAGCAGGTTGTGGGTAGCTTATTTATTTAAGTTGTATCCTAACTTATTTTATATTTGCACCTTTTAGGTCTGTTTTATAGTATGGATGTTTAATATTGTGGCATTGCATGTAATTATTTAATAGAGCATGCTGTTGTTATCTTTTTACCTTCTTGCACATCACTTACACTGTTTCTTGATGGGATTATTGTTTTGATATATCATTGAAATGCTTTTTTATATGAGTGTTTTAATGGTTTGTTTTAAATCGAATAAAGCTTGTTTGACCTGACCTGACCAATCTGTGTCTCATGCCTTGATTAAGATATACTGGCTCCCAGTGGTTAAGAGAATATAATTTAAGGCTCTCTCAATAGCTTTCAAGGCACTGCATAACATCAGCCTGGACTGTATTCAGGACAATTTTATCTGGTGACACCCCTTTCCGGAAGCTCAGATCCTTGGAAGCCAAGTGCCTAGTGCTACCCAGGGCCAAACGAGCATCTTGGGGAGTTAGACGTTTCTTTCTCGGTGCAGCCAAATTGTGTAAATCTCTCCCCATGATTATAAAGAACTTGCCAGACCTACTGACCTTCAGGAAATCTCTTAAGTCCTGGCTCTTTAGACACTAGTTTAGCTTTCTTCTTTATCTCCCCGCTCTAGCCAAAGTATCGGCAGTGCCAAGATGCCCCAGGACATTCTAGGGCTTTGTAAAATTGAAAATCAAATCACAGGCACACAAACAACCCTCCAAATTACCTCTAGTTGGAAGAGGGATAAGGGAAATAAAATAAAATGCCTGTCTGGCTTTACACTGGCTTTACACTGCCTCCCAGTTAAAGAGACCATGTATCTAAATTGAAACGCACCACTTACTGCATTTTTAGTGACCACTGTGCAGTTTCAAAGACAACTATACATAATTTCACATAAAATACAAGTTGAAGAACATACTGACTTTACCAGGCTTGTCACCGTCTACTTTGGGAAGGTCTAAACAAAGGAACATTTGTTTTTCTGGGAGTTGGAAACTTTTAACAACAAATCACCAGGAAAGGGGCACAAGATGGTCAAGAAAATGACATAGGAAAACAAATAGGAGAAAAGTGTCAGGATTAACAGAAAGGAGAAGGGTAAAGACATTAGGATGTAGGTAACTGTAGAGTTCTAGGGTATAGGCATGAGTGCAGGTATTAGGGTATAGATAGGGGAAAATGTTCTAGGAGATAGATGAGCTTATGTGCACCTGGTCAAAGGCATGGTTTGAGGTACATATAGGGGTAGATATTCTGGGGGACAGAAGGGGTTGGAGGCACTATGGCATAGAAAGAAAGAAGTCGCGATAAAAGGGTAATGGCAGTGGTAACTGTATTTGGGTTTAGGTAGGGATTAAGGTACTGTGCTATTATTAGCAGTAGAATTACCAGAGTACTGGTATGAGGGATTGATGAGATATAGCCAGGGTTAAAGGTACAGGGTGGAAAGCAATAGGGAGATAAACCAAGGTGCATGCAGGACAGACGTACTAGAGAGCTTAAAATGACGGAAGGGGTAGATGTAGAGAAAAGCATAAACACATGGTTGAGGGAGAAGGGAATGGAACAACCAGGATGCATGAAGACCTTAGAAGAATGGAGGAATGAAACAAGAGTAGAGAGAGAACAAGAGAAAGGGGATATGTGGGTTTTCCACAGAAAAACAGAAACATGGAAATAAGCAGACTGCGCACAATTTTATGACATGAAAGGCGTTCATGGGGCCTGGGTACGAGGCAGATGAGAGCGGACACGAGTTGCAGCGGCGTGGCCCAGAGAAAGCCCACTCGAGAGGGAGCCGAGACGCAGTCCCAAGATGGCGGCATACAGGATCGGGGACTCCGCTGGATGCGGCGGAGGCCAGAGCGGAAAGACCTGCTGCGGACCGCCAGTGAGGAAGAACTGTGTCCGCGCGGAACCCGCAAGGATTAGCGGGGGGAGGCAAAGGATTTCTGCCTCGCGAGGGCTTGATGCGCGTCAGACCTGGGCGCCGGGCAGGACGCAAAATGGCGGCAGCGGAGACACAACAGAGTAGCAACGGCGGAGAGCCAGCGCTGCGAGTGGGGGAACGAGGTCTCCTTTACTGCTAAGCGGCTGGACAACAGAGCGGAGGAGATTGGTGAAGGACTGTGCCTTGGCGCGGCACAGAGCGGGACACAGTTGGCGACGGGCGGCATGCCTGGGAGAGAACGCTGCAGCCTCGAGACTACCCTGGCTAACCTGAGGCGGCCCCGAGGCGGGGAAGAAAGCTGGACTGGGATGTCTGCTGGGAACTGCGAGCTGGAGATGGAAATGAGCCAGACCACTGGAGTAAATTATTGAGGGGGACTGCTAGATGAGCAGAGGAGCGGCCCTGCATTGGTAGCCACGAATAGCGGCTGTGGCAGAGGTGTACAGCAGAGATCAACAGGGCTGGATGGGATTTGCAGCCCTGGGGCTGCGTGCAATGTGTGTGGCGATGGAGGATAGCAGTTGAGGAGAGCTCGAGTAGTGCGCAGGCCCAGGAAGTGTGCTACTTGGGAGCTGCCAGTGTCCCAACGAGGAGGTTGAGACAGCCGGTTTCTCTGGTCTCAATAATTGATGGAGCAGAAGACCACCGGTGAATGGCACGATACCAGTGGGAGGTGCTGGCACGGCTGAAGGGAGCTGACGACCGAGTGGGGCTGGATGGGCATGTTAGGTGACCCCCCACCACTGAAGGAGCTCATAGGGGGTGCTACTGAGCTTGGAGTACTGAGAAGAGATGTCGCCTGATCAGCTAGTGGGCCTGGCGGAGCGAAGAGAATGTGAGGAGCTGGGAGTGGAGATGGCTGGAGACACGGGAGAGCGAACCCAGAGTGAGGAGACCGGGGCAATGGTGCTGTAAGGCGGTGGAGCTAGTGGTACTGGCAGGGGGAGCACTCGAGTAGTTGGTGCTAATTTGAGGCTGGGCTGCAAGCTTGGCAGGAGGGAGCACTGAAGTGAGGCGAGGCTCTAAGCAGACGGGAAGGGTGCCGCGGCTGAAGACTGCTGGCCTGGAATGGGCCTCTTGCATGGAAGAGTGCCTTTGATTTCCTGCCGGAGAGGGGTCCTCCTGGGGGGCTGAAAGGACGCAAGGTCTAGGACTGCTCCGAGCAGACCACGCAAAATTGTTCGACAGGCTGAAACAAACGGAAGTAGCCATAGAGGTCCTGCAACCGGCTCAAAAGTCGATGGCAGCACTGATGGCTGATTTTCAAAATAGGCTGCCGACCCTGGAGAGGCGGGCAGAGGATGCAGAAGGGAGGAACCGAAGAAACAACATCCGAGTGGTGAGACTGCCTGAAGGGGTGGAAGGCCCCAACATGGTGGAGTACCTGGAAGAAAGGCTAAAGGAGACCATAACGCTAACAGGACTGACGTCCTTCTTCACTTTGGAGAGAGCCCACAGAGTGCCAGCCAGGCCACTGGCCCCCGGAAGACCGCCGAAGCCGGTGGTGGCCAGGCTGCTTCACTACAAGGATCGAGATCTCCTGCTGAACCAGGCCAGGATGGCGGGCCCATACACGGTGGACAACAGCAAGGTGACCCTGTTCCCAGATTACACGCTTGAGGTCCAGCGCCGCAGAGTATCCTTCATGGCAGTCAAAAGGGCACTTCGAGACGAGGGCATTCAATACTCTCTGATGTTTCCAGCACGCCTAAAGATAACGTTTGATGACAAGACGACGTTCCACAACAGTCCTGAGGAGGCCTGGGACTGGCTGAAGATGTATAAAGCAGTAATTGGAGTAGCAGGAAGTGGCGTGAATGCAGGCGTGATGGGACCTGGGCCGCGCAGACTGAGGCTCAACCGGCGTCGTCACCCAGCGGCCCAGAGGCCAAAGGAGTCACAAACGGAGAAGGAGCGAGCGGCCGCTTTGCAGGCTGTCACAGCTCTCTCGCAACATGGAGGGGGCTCACATCCAGCAGGGACGGAAGTGCACAACATGCCTCCCTAACATTGTGGCGGGTGGTGGCGGGTGGTGCTGAGTGCACCGCCCGTCACAATATTAGGGATGCAGGATGCGCCCGTCAATGTGGCGGGCGCATCCTAATAGCACCCACGGGACCCCCGCCCTTATGGAGGGAGGTCCATTTTCACGACGCCGTCATCCTAATGGGGCCCTAAGTGAGGGGGGCTAACCGTGGACTCGGTTGGCTGTTTACTGGCTATTTAGAGATACGGAGTAGGTGAGGGCTGTGGAACACATGTAGAAGAGGTCTTTCAGATACACGGCTCCGAAAGGGGCTGGATCAGTAATAAGGAGGATAGGCGCAGGAAAGTGCACAACCAGGAGTCCGACTTTCTGAAGCTTAGGGCTTACCTCCCGTACGTTTGTGTGGGTGTAGCTCCTTTGGAGCATTGTAGGTGTATTTGAGCAATAGTTTGGATGGGTTCTAATGTTGTAGCACCTGTTCTGGGGAAGGGAGTTGGGGAGGGGTTGGGAGGAGGTTTGGGGAAGTTAATGATACCGGTGTGATCTTGGATGTGGGGTGGGCGAGAAAGGGGAAATGCTTGACCAATGGGGACGTTACATGAGCTGAAGTGTATTACATGGAATGTTCGGGGGCTTCGTACAATGCAAAGGCGACACAGGTGCATGCATACCTGATACGACGAGGGGTGCATATAGCTCTCCTTCAAGAAACGCATCTTAACCAAACTGAGGGAGTGGCTCTGAAAAAGAGATGGCGGGGCAATTATTTTACACCACCTATTCAGTGTTTGCCAGAGGTACTTTGTTGTGGGTTAGAGCGGAGGTCCCATTTCAACCAATGCAGCACACCCAGAGGGAAGATTTGTGGCGGTAATGGGGCGACTCAATGGAGTGGACGTAACGTTATGCAGTGTGTATGCCCCCAATGTAGACCGAAAAAAGGGGGAGGAAGCTACCCCTGTATTTGATATCAGGGAAGGGGTTAGCAAATCACAAGAACTGAAGACCCTGTTATGAGGCGACTTTAAGTGCACCTCTTTTACTTAAAGTGCTACCACTCTCTCACACTCTATGTTATATTTCTAACAATGTTGTCAATCTCACAGAGCGATACAAGTCACATCTAGATTAAAATATAAAACACTTTTTTTATTTTTGATCAAAAAAAGACCTCCCATTGGGTTACAATCTAATATACTTCCATTTCAGTGATCGTTTAAAAACATCAATTCATTAAAAAACAGTCGACATGGCGTTTCGGTGTACAGTTTATCTTATTCCACCTTCATCAGGACGAAAACATTTTAAAATCTAGACCAAAAGATAAAAATAACATTTTTAGATACCTAATATGCTCTGGGGATCCTATTTTCAATCTATACAACATTGAAATACTGGTGGGTCTGACTGTATCTTTACCACCCTCTATACAAAACTCATTAAGTGACATCCTCATCAGTCAAAGAAAGGGGTATTTTGTACCACATGCGTATCAAACTATTCCACTTAAAAGAGTAGATGTCACTTGGTTGAAATACTGGTGGGTCTGACTGTATCTTTACCACCCTCCATACAAGACTCATTATATGGCATCCTCATCAGTCAAAAAAAGGGGTTTATTTATATCACATTCGTATGAAACTATTCCACTTAAAAGGGTAGATGCCACTTGGTTCTCTTAGTTTTTCCCTTTCAAAGTAGAGTTGTGCTTACTTAAATTTATGTCTGTAGGTCAAGACATTATTAACTGATAAAAATTATTGTGGGGTCTGATCCTTCAATTTCAGAGTTTCATCAATATTTAGTATATCCTCTGGTTTATTATTGAATCGAGGCCTTTGAAGGTAAGTAGGTATTCGTTATAAATTAAACCACTCAAAGGGCTGTGCCTATTATATAATGGCTTTTTTTGCAAAGATATTTACCTTGTTGTTAAAATGTCTGTAGGGTATAAATCACCACCCTCAATGTAGAAGAACCTTCCTTTTTTGAGAGATTGTCGGGGAGCCTAGCGCCATATTTAACTACTGCATCACTAATAGGGGGAGACTTTAACTCAATAACAGATGTTGAGCGAGACAGGTCCCACCCCCCGCTATCTGGTGCCTCGGTGCATAGGAACTCCACGTTGAGAAGCGCCTGGCAAACTAATTGGGGGCTGATTGACACGTGGCGTGCCCCGCATCTGGAAGAGAGGGATTATTCTTATTACTCTGGCCTCCATGACCTGCATGTGAGGTTAGATACAATATTATGCACCTCTGAGGTTCACTCCAAGGTGACGGGTAGCAAGTATCTAGCGAGAACGATATCAGATCAAAACCTGTTGCTAGTGCGGATACGTTGGAGTCAAGAGAGGGCGGTCATACCGACCTGGAAGCTCAGACCGGGGGCACTGGAGGATCCGGTCTTCAGTGAGGAGCTGGGGACGGGCATTGCACAGTGCTTTGAGAAAAACAAGGGGACGTCGACGTCAGCAGCAATTGAGTGGGATGCGTTTAAGGTTGTGACCAGGGGTATATGTATTAGTAAGATGACAGGGTTCGGAAAACTATTTTGGCTGACCTAGAGAAAGCGGAAGGCCGGTTGCGGGATGCAGAGAAGGACCCGGGGGTGCAGGCTGAGGTCTTGGAAGCTGGGGAGGCAGTAGCAGTTAAGGTGGAGAGATTGCGCTCCTTTGGTTATAAGAGCTACAGAGAAAGGATGCACGCAGAGGGGGACAAATCGAGCGCACTGCTGGGGTGGTTGGCTAATCCAATCCCCTGAAGAATGCCAATATTGGCCCTGGTAGCACCCTTAGGGGAGAGGGTGAACACTCAATCGGGAATAAACAACTTGCTCCTGGAGTATTATACAGGACACTACAGTAGCCAACTGACTCAGGGCCCTGACAGCATGAGGGAGTATTTGGAGGAGGTGGCTTTACCGAGCTTGAGCAAGGAGCAGGGGGATCTGCCGGTCATTGAGGTCACAGTAGGAGAGATTAGAAGTGTGATTAAACATATGGCCCGAAATAAGACACCTGGGGTGGTGGGCCTCCCTATAGAATTTTATTCCAAATATGCAGAATGCTTAGCTCTGAGGCTGCAAATAATATATTGGGAGGCGCACAAAGTAGGGAGGTTGCCTAAGACCACTAGGGAGGCTATTATTGTTCTCCTTCTGAAGCCTGGGAGGGAAGCCACAGATGTGAAGGCATACCGCCCGCTATCAACGTTGACAACCGACTACAAAGTCCTGAGCAGGATATTAGCGTCCTGCCTACTCCTGTATATGTCGCAATTAACACATCAAGATCAATCAAAAAGTTTCATACCTAAGCGTAACATGTCTATTAATGTGAGACGGCTACTGCGAATTCTGGAGAACTGCCAAGACCTAGCGCCGCCTGCCTTGATTCTCTTGGTAGACATAGAGAAGGCATTTGATAGTGTGGAGTGGCCGTTCCTTTTCCAGGAAGATGGGTCTGGGGGAAGTGTTTGTGAGATGAACTCAAATACAATATAACTCAGCGATGGCCGGGGTGCGAACGGGGGGCGGTGCTGGCTCCCTGCTCGGTGAGACGGGGACACAAAAAGGTTGCTCGCTATCTCCGCTGCTATTTTCGCTGGCAATTGCAGCGGTACAATTGCGGCGGTGCAAGCTAGATCGGGGAGGCATTATACCGGGCTGAAGATGCGGGGAGACATGCATTATTAATCGCTCTACACAGATGACCTGCTGATGTTTCTAGCAGCCCCTGGCGAGAACTTAACGGGAGCAACGGTGCTGTTACGGGTGTTTGGGACGGCATTGGGGCAGTGCTTGAACTGGGAGAAGACTAGCCTGTTCCCGGCGCGTCGAGCTGTGGGACCTCCTGACAGACTGAACAGAATAAGATGGGAACCCTGCTGTCTGCCGTGTCTGGGAACTAACATTTATCATGTGCA
Organism: Lissotriton helveticus; assembly: GCF_964261635.1. Taxonomy (NCBI): domain Eukaryota; kingdom Metazoa; phylum Chordata; class Amphibia; order Caudata; family Salamandridae; genus Lissotriton; species Lissotriton helveticus. The sequence goes on from NC_136063.1 coordinate 561,555,345, forward strand.
GGCGGATTTTTTGGATGGTAATGTGAATAGGGCAGTGAGAGGGATCAAGGGGAGCATGGCGTTCTGAAGTACTCTGCCACTTTCAGTGGCAGGAAGGGTGGCGCTTCTGAAAATGGTGGCTCTACCCCGACTATTATATTATTTCCAGACGCTGACGATTTGGATCCCAGGCCTGGTGTTCCGGACGCTCAGAACTATGGTAGGGGGATTTCTGTGGGAGAATGGCAGGAGGCGGGTGGCTTTGACCACGATGATGAGGCCTAGAGCAGAGGGGGGATGGGAAGTCCCAGACTTTGAACTGTACTATCTGGCGGCCCAGCTGCAGTGGCTCACGCAGGCGGTTGCTCGGGAGTACAGGGGGCCGGATGGCCCATTGGACCAATGGTTTCCAAGACATGTTTTGTCTTTTGTGATCTTGGGCCAGCGGTTGTGGGTCGATTCACTGACCTATGAGGAGAAAGCACTGGGGGCATGTTGGAAAGCAGGTGTAGGGTGGGTGGTACTCACCCGTACCCATAGGAGATACCTTTTGGAGTGTGCATGGCCCTCCCGCACAGAGGAGACTGGTCGTGCACTGGCAGAGTGGGAAAGACTGGGGGTTGCAGATGGTCGGTGACCTGTATGAGGAGGGAGCTCTCTTGCCTTATCCAACACTGCAGGACAGATACGGCTTCCCCAGGGGTGACTTTTTGCTGCATGCAGCTCTGGTGTCAGTGATTCAGAAACACTGGGGGGAAGAGCTGCTAGAACCACAAACATCCCTGACATGCCAATATGTAGTAATGGCAGCAGGGAAAGTAAAGACAGTAACATGCCTGTGTAGGAGAATGGTAGAGGAGGGACTTCAGCCACTGTCTCAGCTGCGAGGAAAATGGGATGTGGACTTGGACAAGGATATACCTGAATCGACTTGGGCTAAACTAGTGGAAAGGGCATGGAAGGGTACGCAGAATGTTAGATTCCAACTTATCCATTTCTACATCATACACAGGGCGTACTTAACCCCAGAGCAGATAAATAAATACTTTAATGTGGATTCGGCATGTTGCCATAGATGTCATTTGACTGCAGCAGACTTCCAGCATATAATGTGGAGTTGTCCGCAGCTCGGAATGTACTGGGAGCAGGTGGTTGAGGTCCTCTGCTGGGTGATGGATACGCAGATAGAACCCCACACGGGGGCATGCATACTGCACTGGTTTCCTCATACAACACGAACTAAGGTAACAAGCAAATTCATGGACCTGGGGTTGCTGTTGGCCACATGGGAACTAACGAGAAAGTGGAAATCCAAACAGGGTCCTAGCGTGGAGCGATGGAAGGTGGAATTCACAAGCTTGGCGGCTAGTGAGAGTATGGTCAGGTTCCAACAGGCCAGGAGAGCGAATAATGAAAAGGCGATGGACCCTGCACTGGTATGGGAGGCCCTCGTGGCATTGCTGAAAGTGCCAGAATCGGACTCGGACTGTGACTCTTCGGAGGCTTCTCAGGAGAATGTTGGCGCACACAAAACATAAATAGGCTTGAGGTGGCTGTTGGGGAAAGGAAGCAAGGCCGGACATAGCAGGAATTGGACAACAAACCAAACGCAATAGGACACTGGCACAGCCTGGCGCGAAAATGAAGATTGAAAATCCTGGTTCAGTATACTTAGAACACACCGGTGGAAGTGGTCAGGCAGGGGGGGGGGGAGGCAAATATCTGCGGGAGCACCAAGTTGGGCTCCCATTATATTGTGGGGTGTATATGATACATGTAATGATGTTGATAATGGTACACGGAGTGGAGCTAGGAAGCTTATAGCGATACTGATTCTGAAATGACTGCAAGCTCAACTGTGGAGAATGACTTTATACAATGTATCCAGTAAATTGCCCCAGCTGATGATGAGCCTTGTATGGGGGGGGGGGGCTATGTTTGGGTTGAAAATCAATAAAATACTTTTTTAAAAAATGAAAGGCGTTCATTAGGAAGAATCTAACTCCTTGGGAATTCCATTTATTAAAAAAATGAGGAAGCAGTTTGATGTTCCAGAACACATTTCCTTAAACGTGTTTTTCTCTAGAAGTCCATAGAACCTTTACAAACAGAAGTCCATCACCCTGAACTTTTCGGCCACCAATTCAGCTCAATGTAAATTCTTCAATGACACCAAAGGTATCAATATAGACATTTCTGATTACTAATTCAGTAAAAGCATTTCAATTAATAGATAACATTTTATAACAAGTGTTTTTGTTATATTTGGAATGGATTAAAATTCTCAATATAACAGTATGATTGCATAGGAGAGAAACCACTTGCTTAATATGTTTTTTACACCATGATGCAATGTGAGGATGAAGTTGTGATTTCACTTTACTACTCATTTTTTCTAAATTATCAACAAAATACATGCTCTAAACATTCAATTGTGAAATTCTTACATTTTAAAGCGTGTTTTCTTGAGTATCTAATTTACTTATCATCAGAAGCTGACAATCTCACATTACGTAGTTCATCCTAAAATCATTTAGATTTCATAGACATATTTAGGGATCTCATATATAACTGAGCTATACCGGTATGTATTATTACTGCTAGACCAAATCGCCCTAAGAAATTCAGTCGAACTAAAATCATACAAACCAATAATGCAGTTAGAGCTATACAGACTAGTAGCATTAGAATCTGAAGACCAGAGATCTCTCTGTTTGAATTCCCATCCCTCATTAGTGCTAAACTGGAATGCACAATCAATAGTTGGAGATGAATCATAGAGCAGATACATCAATAACAGGCTTTGATTTAGGAGTGCAAAATAATCACATTTTTTTCTTGTGGGCCATTAATTTCCAAAACTCTAGGAGACTTTAGGAAAGGGCGTGAACCATATCAGCTCAATGGTTCTCTCCCATGGGGAAAGGAGTCTGGGAATAGTGCACACAGCATTATGCATCAGCCAGGGAAAACAAGTAGAGTCCGTATGGAAAATGAATGATGTCTATCTGTCCGCAAAGATATAATATCACCACAAAAAAGAAAAAGAAGGAAAAGAATATGAAGTCTCTCTACTCTCCCCATTCACAACGTATAATATATCCCTTAAATTTAGGGGTGACATCTCCTGGGTCACCTCATCTGGTCAAACCACTCAGTCAAAAGGTCAGTTCATATAGGTTGATTGTCATGCAACATAAGAAAGACACATTTTGTAGAAATATAGGTGGTGCAGAATACATAAACTATCAGGCCATCCCATAGGAATATTGCTCTTAAACAAAGATTCTTTAGCAAAGGCACATGAGCAAAATCGAAAGGGCAGTTTCTCAGGCATATATTACCATAGTAACAGAAATCATGTCAAACAGTCCATGTATGCGAGTAGGAACTCTCGAAATAAAACATAGTTTCAATTCACTTTTCAATTTCAGGACATTCTCCTATGATAACGAAGTCGAGCAACAAGGAAAAATGCTTTCAAGCAGGCAGGCCTTCATTGAATTTAGGCTAATATAAGCAAAATATGAAGTATTGAAATATACATTTTCATTGAGAAATATGACATTCAGATATTGTTTTCAGCTTAATTGCTCTTAGAAAGTAAGTTAATTTCATTGTAAATTGCATGTGTAACTATAGCATATTACTGCATTTTTAAAGTACCCACATATACACTATAAATTATTAATCTCGTATCTAGTAGTTCTCATTAGTACATGTATGAAGATTATTCTCTCAAAGTTTCAGAGCATTTGGAATTAGTATAAACGTACCGCATTATTTTCTCTTTTCTTACTTTGTGCACATTTTAACATAAACCAAGATAGAGTTAAAATACTACTTTTCAATAAACATTCTGGTATCATCGAATTAACATGTATTTTCATTAGTTCTTCACATACATTATTATTTAAAGAGAATGATTAATGAAATCGCTGTAACATTTGAAACCACCATAGTCACATTTCTATTACATGTTAAAAGAATACACCAATGCAGTTTAGTAAAACATCAACCTATGTTATTCAAACCAACATTTTCGCCGAGTCTACACTCTTAGCATGGTTTTACAATGCGGTTACTATTTTTTTCATGATTTCTTCAGCATATAGTTAGCGTGGCGTACTTTTGTCATTTTCTCCCAAAAGTGTCAAAAATCGGTTTTATGTGTCAACTAAGGAGTTCAGCAGTTTATCTGCTTCATCACTTGTGACTCCCAGTTCAATTCTACATTAACTTCAAAACCAAAATCCAACAAAGTCAATCTAGTCTGTCCCATAAAGAAACATGGTTTTCCTACGCCCGCATTTCCTTCTGGTACAAATTATCTCTTTTACCCCATGTTTAATAGTGTTTTACAAACTTTCTGCAGCCAAAAGGGCTCCACATGTCAAGATCAGTTGCAGAGAGTATCTCCCAAGATTTCCCAGATTACATCAAGGAAAAACAATGAAAAGCCTTTTATGTCCCTGAAGCATGATAAGAAACAGACAGGAAGGGAGGTGTACAAGGGAAATCAAATGTTCGCCTACTGATGCACCGTGGTTGCTTAGTTTCTGTGAAGGTTAACAATGAATATTATTAAACCAAGTTCAGAACTCACGCTTTTGCATTTAGTTGTTAAAGGTGTTGGCCTTTTATTTCCAAGAGAACGCAATTTTGTTCAAATGACACTACTGATTTCTACCTCATGCAGGCTAGGGGGTTACTATTCAGGAGTGAATGTGTGCCACTAGATTTAACTTTCTGAAAATGAACCCGGCACACTAGAGTGTTATATTGTGTATCTGGCAGACAGGACGGTACCAAATCTGAAAGCAGTGCAGAGCCTTTTTATTAACCCAGTAATAAACCATTTGGCGTACAAGGCTCAAAAGAACACTGCATAGTAATGTGCTCCATCTGTGCTCTGGCGCACTTAGTAGCTACAGACCTGCTTGTGCAGCTGCTTTACTCGCTGGACAGTTCCTTATGGCACAAACCAGGCATCCACTCCCCCCTCCCCCCATCACCATTTTAAACACCTACAACCGCGAAATGCTTTAGTTGGCCTGAATAATCTTTTACCCAGAAGGTTGTCTGATGTGCTTTTACAGTGTTCACACGTGGCGTGCCTGGGGCTCTGCATCCCAGATCCAGTTTGCACATCCAGTGCCTTCTCTCTGGAATAGATGCTTGAATACATCTTATCTCTTGGGGGCTTAAAGTTAATGAAAAATTAATATAATATGTAGTTTTTAAGTAGTACTCATGGGCAGAGGTACCAACAAATGAACGGAAATGCATTACTTGTATTTGCTTACTTGGATGCAAAACGTGCCCTAATAAAGGGACACATTGGATGACATTATTTCCTTGTTTGCAAGCTCTGTTATGGCGCTTTTTGTTATGAATAATTCACCTACAGGGAGACTCTGTCTTAAACCATAGGTTTAGCTTGGTCTCTTATCTTCACTTATGCTTTCCAGTTTCTCAATGTTTTTATGTCTGTTACATCTTTGATAGCCTGACTAAAGACATAAGAGATGCCAAAGTTAAGTAGTGGATTGCATGTATTCGGCAGTAACTCCTCTCGCTCGATATCTGTGCATGAAGCAGCGTCCATGATAAATAGAATTCTGACTAAAGAAACAACATGGTATTTAGTTTGTGCACAGGCAGTGTGAAGTAATGACATAATTTACTGTGTAGACCATTTGGCCACCTCGGCTTTCACAGAGTTGTGTCTGTGTGGATTGTAGATGCATCCTCCGAGGGCTGGGATGGTATAAGAGTTCAATCATGAATGTTTCTTTAGGAGTTTTCAGGTGTTGTATGGTTATTTGTGTTAGACATTTGTCAAACTCTCTGAATGTAATTCTACATTATTTGACCTAAAATGTAATTGAGAAAATAGAAACTGAAATCTTGAGCATCTCTATTTTGCTTGTACAGAGACTAGAAATTGGAAACTCCAGTATGACCAATATACTGATGCTTGAAAAGAAGGAAATTCAAAATAGCGGACGCTAAAGAAATTGTGTTTCATATTAGTATATATTTGACTCTTCTAGTGGATTCACCAGTAATGAATAATTGATGGATGGAAATTCCAAGATGCTTTAAAACAGTAGCGGCCCGTGGTGGGAGTGCTGCCGGGTGCTGACGTGGAGAGGTGGAGGGGCAGGGTGGGGGTTGGTAAACTATGGATTACGGCCGATTAAAAGGCTCTGGGGACCCTATTCCCCAGAGCCAAATACAATTAAACAGCGAAGAAGGGAATGCAACGCTCCATCCCTGACCCTTCTTAGGCCCCAGCAACCCAATACCCAAGAGTTGTTCATTATTTAAAAAGGAGAGGAAGGCTACAGGACCCCTTTCACAAGTCTCTTTTAGCCCTGTAGAACCCATCCCCCGGGGTCATCCATTTTTTTAAAAGTGGAGGAGGGTCAGGTGGACCCCTTCCCAAGCCTTATGAGGCCCCAGGGACCCTATCCCCCAGAGCAGCGTTGCATTATAAATAATTCACCCTGTTTTCCGTTCTTACAGATTTAAACAGATAAATACAGACAGAAAAACATTTATTTTCTTGTCTGTATTTATTTTTAAATGTGGATAAAAATGGAAATTGGGTGCTTTTTGAGTGATTCTAATCACACTTTGACATGACGGCAAGGCCAAAAACGGTGAGGATTGATAGGTAAGGGTGTTAAAAAAGAAAGGTATTTTAGTAAAGAGGCTTAAACAGCAGTAGATATGCACAAGGCTGACCCTGAAATGTGCAATATTTTCATATAAGTGCATTGGTGTATCTTCTACGGGTGTTCATATCACTGAAACCTGGCAGGCATTCAAACATGACTGCATATTTATTGGTTAAATACATTTGGAAATATACCAGTTTCAGTTTTATTTTTTCATAAAACCCATAATAAATATGTATAAATACAGATACAATTCACAAAAAGTAAGTATGGATAAATACAGACAGAAATGTAAAAAAATAAATACCATAACACTGGAGGCCCTAATTATAAAGGGGAGGGGCACATAGCCCTCTCCTAAAGACTCATTTGGCTCCAGGGTCCCCATCCTATGGGACCATGTAATTAATAAAGGAAGTGGGCATGCAGGCTCTCTCCTTGAACCTAATTAGGCCACAGGGACCCTATCCACTGAGGCACAATTTACTTATTATGGGGAGGGTGTGCTTTATTTTAGATAGTTTCAATGACATTTAGCAGGCACTATTGTCACTTGAACACAGAAATGTTGTACCAAAATGATGATGACAAAAATTTCCTGTGTTATTGCTCTTTCCTGTTGCATGTTTCTGTATATGAAATAGGTTATTGCCAGCAGTGTAGTTTGGTCGCCAAATTAATCATTGTTAGAAGGAATATTGTTTACACCTATGTATTATTTCTTTTTTCTCCAAACCAATAAATACAGATGTGGCCGATTTTGTAAAAGTGTTATCTGTTTCTGACACAGAAAATGTTGCTCATTAGTTGTAGATTTGGAAAAACAGAAAGGTTTAGATGAATGAAAGAAGGACCTAAGCATTCATACCTATTTCATGAGCAAACTGAATATAATAATATAATAATTCCATTATTATTATTCTGCCTTCTATAGTAACCAGGCATTTTAATGCTGGTAATAGGCACCCAGGATTAGGTAGGAGTTGCATTCTTCATATTGGAATAATATAGCCTGTCCTGGGAAATGGGCACTTTCATTATAGAACATCATATCATGGTTATGAATGTTTAAAAGGTTTTATATTGTATAGCATGTGCAATATTGTCTGACAATTCCAACTTGGATGAACAGTCCCCATGCAGTAATTTAGTGTGTATCCATTTTCCCACTCTTCCCTATGAACATAGTGTAGCCCCTTAGTGGTACAGCTCTAGCTATAGAAAAATGTGGCATATGCATGTCTACAACATTTCTACATGTTAAGTGTGTAAGGTGGTACTCTGACAAGAACAGAACTTACACATAAGAAATAAAATACAATAATGGTAAGAGAATGTTCTAAATCTTTGCATGTTCGTTGTACACATTGTCTACAGTAAGCACAAGCAGATTTGAAAAATAGGTGCAAATACACAATATATGTGAGTTACATGCAGTACCTCACATACGTTGAAATATAGAACAATTGTCAATGAAAACATGTATTGCTGAACAGTGAAAGATTTGTAGACTATGCACGCACACAGACTTACATTAATCCTGGCCTAGGTTATACAAGCAAACTCCTACCTTAGTCAATATAGCTGAACATGTCTGGAGATTTTTGTTCTGGACACTAGCAATTCTTATTTGATAGATTGTATGTTGCTGTTTGCATTATTTTCATTGTATTCTGCACCAAATGCATATGCAGTGAGGTTATACATTTGCAAAGAAAACTACAGAACAACTGTAAAGTAAAAATGTTTACTCAAGTTGTTTTTCTTAGAAACGTTAAACAGTGTCTCTATTTTTCTCAAAGCTGAGTATAGTACAATTCACAGTCCATCAACGCCCATTAAAGATTCAGATTCAGATCGATTGCGTCGCACATCAGATGGAAAATCACGTGGCAGAGGAAGAAGGAACAACAACCCGTCACCACCTCCAGACTCTGACCTTGAGGTACTGTAGGCTTTATCAAAGTCGTTATAAGGAATAATTACATCCAAAATACATGTACGTAGTTAATCAGTTTGACAAACTGGGATCTTTGATATCTCGAGCGAAAGCTGCATTTTTCATTGCTATATATTTTTGGGGGATTGGAGGGGTCTAAAAAGACAACTTTGGCCCTCATTGTGTCAAACTTCAATTTTGTTTGCTTGCAATTTGCTGGAGGGAAGCGGCTGATTGTATGACTCTGATATGGTTCAGTGTGAAAATTGTTGTGGGAATGATGCAGAAATCATTGTTTCACTAGAAAGACATCTTTATCCTTTTTGCTCATCAATTGATTAATAGAAGGATCACCTATCCACATGCAGAGAGACACATATTGATTCTGGGCTCTCCTTTCCTGCAGAGAGTATTCATTTGGGATTTGGATGAAACCATCATCGTTTTCCATTCCTTGCTTACAGGATCCTATGCTAACCGATATGGACGGGTGAGTAACAAATTTAAAGAGCAATATTTTATGCTGTATGCCAAGTCTTGTATTTATAAGAAAAGGGAATGTTTAATGAACCAAACTTATTTTAATTTCACTTGCATGTGTCGCTAGACATATGTATTCAAAGCAATCGCAAAGAAGAAATTAACACTATTTCTTCTGCACTTGGTTTACAGTATGAAAGTCATATGTTTGTTTTTGTGTTTGCTAAGAAATGGAATAGGAATATTTTTGGAGATAAGATTCTGATGAACTTATTCAATGAACTAATTGTTAATAACAAAATGACAACATTGAAAGCGATGTTACTATTGGTGCGCGCTATTCAGATATAATGATATGCTACTTTCACCAAAAATTGGTAACAGTTTTTTAATTGTGGAGCGGAAGCAAATTTTAACCTTTACTTGACTAATGTTGAATAGTATCGTATTTCGTTAAGCATTTCTTTCTTTCTCTCTTTCTTTCTTTCTTTCTTTCTGTGCAATGATTGATGTATTCAGAGTTTTTAGTTACAATTGAAATATTTATGTTGCAGTGATATTTTATTATTTTCTGCTCGATGAAACAGTATGGGTGTGTGTAATTAAAGAAGATCTTAATAAATTGGTGATCAGTACAATCCATTCACAAATCGTATTTATTTCACGGTTTGGAATGCGGCTTCAACGACCCAAGTTGAATTAAAAAGGTATCTAAAGAATACCACTTTCAATGTAATTCCTTTCTCTAGCTTATAGCAATGTATATCTAACTTAAGAGGATGAGGTTTGAGCTGTGGATAATGTTGTGTCTGTATTTTCTATCAAGAGTAGAGTGCAATACGAAATGCAATCCTGTGGTCCACGCCCAGTCAATATGAAGGATTTGTTTTTGCATTTTTTATTGGGATCGACTTGGTACTGTTTTTGGCACTTATATTAGAAGAAGCCCACTCATGGCCGAGATCTCTCTAAACATAAGTGGGTTGACGCCTGCCATGGTGTCTGGATGGACTGACCTCTACAACATGGCCAGAAGAAAGATTTTCTAAATGTTAGTATTGTATGAAAATGGGATAATTCATATCACACTTAGAAGTAGTAAAAAACACAAAATGACAGCTTTTCTAAATGTTTCACATTTGGAGAAACACTCAAGCTATGGGGCCAGTGGCATTACCAAATTTGCGTTCATGTAACATCAGACATTTGGAGGTTGCTTCTTCATTCATAAAATGATTTAAACAATTAATTACTCTTAAAAAGACATACAAACCAAAACAGTTTATTTTAAAAACGAGAGTCTGTATTATAACAATAATATGTGATTCTACAGGCAATAACAAGAAATTACAGCATACCTTTGGTCTAGTGAACATGTTAGTGAGCGAAATTAAGAACTCAAATCTATTGATTGGCAAAAATAGAATGTGCATTAACAAAATAGATGATCTGATGTCATAAATTTATTGAGGCATGTAATACAGGAAGATTTATAGCACTGCCCAATAGTTTTTCATTACATTACTCAGTTTAAATGCACCATTTAATAATAGGATAGTCTTATTCCAATTTGTACAATAGTATTCTTCACCTAAAGCTAAGTGCTAAATCTTACTGTATAATCAAAGTAAAGTAAATATGTTTCCTGAAACCATAATGATGAGTGTATTTCCCATTCAAGGCAGTCACATGCGCTCGGTAATACATCTAATATACAGATTTATTCTAACGACTGTGTGGAGCTTTCTGATAAATACTTTTCTGTAATTTCACGTTTTGTTTCAATAGCTAGTAATTTTGAAATGCTAACATGAACTTCAAGTTTAGAGCAAATACAGGAAGGAACAAAGCATGTCTTTTACAAAAAGGAAAGCATTTAGAATGTCTGAAGCATTTATTTATTGTGGAATGATTTTTAAATGACAATCAACTCAATTATTAAAGAGGAAAACCAAGAAAGATAATAGTGTTTCTAAAGTAAACAAGACTGGGTGGAATCTCTAAAAGAAGTCTAGAATGCTTTCCTAGTAGACATCCCTACCAGGCCCTCTAAAAGCAATGACAAAACTGGTATGCATAATGCCGACTACTGCCTATAGTAGAAAGTTCAAGTGATCATCCCGATTTACACACATTTTTGAGAATCTAATTTTAAACTAAAAATGCAAAAATGAAAAATGTGGGCATACTGACAGACCAACTCTTTTTCAGAATTAGGATATTACTATTGCACATTAAACGTAATGCTGGTAACATTAGTGGCTCTGAATATAGAATGGGCATGCACTATTATCATGAGTGCCTGGGGAGTGTCCATGAACGTGCAGCTGCCCTGGCGGCAGTGCATTCACTGAAATATGGAGCAACTGTTTATAAGCAGCTCTGTGTTTCACAGTGCAGAAGAGTGAATGCACCCAACTGCAGGTAGATGTCTGAAGGGGGCCATGGTTCCCTCTTTGCCTCTTCCAGAGGATTGCCCTCAGGCAGCACCAGTAGCGCGCGCTGCATCGCCTTTCGCAATGCAGCGCGCACAATGAAATTCGTTATATTTATTTATTTGTTTACTTACCTCTTTTAGGCTGTATGCCATAGTTTACTACCTCCCAACGTGCTCCTCCCCCGCCCCGCCGCCCCACCGCCCCACAGCACTCCCACAGCGAGCCTCTATTGGGCAGCACGCTAACAATGCACCATTTGTTGGTGGTGCACTGTCAGTACACCTCCTAAGGGCCTGTTTGCCTCTCTGCACCTGCATTCGTAACAGGGCATGGGCTCAGAGTCAAAGTGATTCCCTCTTTTGTATGGGGCCATGACTCTATGCAAATGAGGAAATGCTCTCCCAATATTGCGCTGGTGCTCCATGTGCACCATTGCTAAATGTATTACAAAAGGGGCTGCACAAGCATCTGCAACCCTTTTGGTAATACCACATTGTTCCAGGAGCCCATGAGTGATTACGGATTTTCAGCAGTAAAAAGTTTAGAAGAAGGTGTGGGAAAGGTGGTTGCTGGATGGTGCTGCCATTCGCAATGCTTGAAGTACCAACAAACATCTATGGGTTTTGTCCTGTAAACATATGTAAAATTATTCTTGCATCTCTAAGTGTATTTCCAAGAGTGGAAAAGTGAAAGAAAGAAGGGGAAGTACAGAAATGAGTAAGTATATTCTCTTGTTAAAAGAAGATATTAGGGAGCTTATTTACAAAATAATTTATTAGTATAGGAAGTAGTAAAGCAGGAGTACTATTTTACTTACTTTTACATACCTTTTTTAATCAGGCCCTAAACATCCAACTGTCTATTAACAAACGTGCTAAAAGGACACATACGTTTCTATTTATACTACTAGTATTTGAATGTGACCCAAATATTCACATTTTATTCAATTTTTTTATTTTTTTGTGCTGTTTCTCAAAGACATGTAAAAGTGTGTGAAAGAATCCTACATGAGTGCTCATGCCTTTGTGAATTGGCCCTGAAATATTCATAAATCACAAAATGTGCACCTTGATGATGATCTGCAGGAGTAGGTTCAGCGGCAAAATAGACATTAAAATATATGATTTGCAAACATTTTCATATATACTCCACTGAATCTTTTTGATCTCATTAAAGGTTAAAATTACATGAATATCATAATCAGAAATCTATGGTTCATAGGTTTCGTACTGCCTACTACACTACTACAAACATACAGAAAGAGATGGATATCACAATGTGGAAGTCATTTTCTAGGCTCCTGAATTTTTTATTTAAATTGACCGAAATGCTAATATTCTTTTGTAGTACGGAACATAATTCAAAGGTGAGCATCATTTTGATAAATTATAGTTTTTGGCATTGCTGTTGTTTGTGTAATTTCAAAAGCCTAACTTATGATTTGATTTTTTTTAATTATTAACATGATAATCATAATAACGTAAATCAGTGTTTTAGTATTGAATCATTTAAAATATATATATATTTTATCATTATTGTCGTGGCTATTGATACCCAATCATGATTAGCAGAACTGATTTTTATTTTAAAAAATAAAACAGACTATCTAAAACAAATGGAAGAGATTAATTCTTAAATTCTTGCTGGACCCTACAGAAAGCTAAAGCACCTCTGCCTGGCCTGAAATGGCACACAAGGGAAAATGCCCCAACAGTCTCAAGTCAATAATTGAGTACCATTGCGGGGCCTTAGAACGAGATGTGTGCTGTGCCCCACTTTTCAGAATATTCTCCAAAGAAATATTCACATATGATAATTCAAAAGAGAACTTATTCACATAGCGGTTATTTGGAAAAAACTTTGCTTTAATTATATCTTTTATTACCTATTCATTTATTTAGACTGCTGAATAGTACATGCTGCGAAATAAGTCAGGAGTACCTCTAGTAATAACCTGTATGAATATTGAGATACTGTCTATTCAGAATTCCAAAATGTGCATTTAATTAACATGCAAAATATTTTCGTCTTAGTATATCAGATTATTTCACTGCATTGAGAGCAATTAAGTAAAAGTGATAGTTTTTAAACAAGAACTTTGAAAAATTCATGCTTTCCCCCACTCATACGATAATGCCTTTAGTGAATCAAGAGGCGTGTGCCATGTGCACCCCCTTGGTGGCTTAGTTTGTTATTGTACATGGAACAACATTATAGAAAAGTTCTAGTTCAGTGAAGTCCCTGATCTAATGTAATTGATGGTCCTCTCAAATGTGGTAATGCAGAAAAAGGAGGCACAGTGTAATAATACAACTGCCTATGTTCACACAGTTTGGTCAAGTGTGGAAGCTGCCTTTATCCCAGGTTTTATTTTTTTACATTATTCAGTTCAGCCAGTAAATGGGTATCTCTTTTCCTCTCTTGTTATACATTCAAATGCAATGCTTTGTCTATGATTCTTGGCGCAGAAGCTGAGCGGGTAGGTGGCAGATACAAGCCACATCAATGTTCAGTTCATTTTCGCTTGAGGCTACAAGATAATCTAGGGCTGAGTCAGGCATCTATGGCTCTATCTCATAATGGCAATAACGAGGACGAGGACAAGGGCACATGAAACATATGATTTGACTATCATGAACAATTCAGAGCAAAAACGCCACAGTGCAGGTCTTCTTATTTAAACAATCATGTTTCTCACTACATCATTGAGTATATTATGAGACTGGTTGTTCTCTTCCCTATGGCAAAAGTAAAATGATTGTTGGGTTACAGTTCTGTTTTTCATATCATATACTTCGTTCCAGAGTTTAGTTTAATTTAAGTTTTTTCTATCTTTTGTTAAAAAAGGAGCAAAGAAATATTTTCAGAAAGCAATTACCCAAAAGAGCACAATTTCTCACAATGGGAAGCAGATTAATACAAAAACATGTTTTATGGTTCCATTGTTTCCATCTTGCCCATTACCCAACAACTGAGGTGTGAGTGGCTCTGATGGTGAGACTTGGGGACTACTCTCCCCAAGGAGACGCCACTGTGCAGTAGAACCTACCCATATTTTAAATACAGAGTTCAGAACCAGTATATTTTGACAAAGTGGTAAAGACAAGTCTAAATGTTGTGCATCCTATAGTCACGGCTAAAACGTTCCCACTGTCTCATGTCGAGTGGTGGAGGTTGGCTATTTGTGCCTTTCCACCTCATAAAAGTGTGCACCTTGTTGGGGGAATCTTTGTCAAGAATATTTTAGAGCACTCACTACCTTAACTGAACCTGTTTCTAAGCACTCCTAATGTTTACAGACAAGAGACGAAAGGAATAAGGCAATTGTGAGACCTAAGATTCTATTTCAATCCATGTAATAATAAATCTCTTCCTTTGTACACTTGACTCACCAAATGTAGTGATAGCCAGCAGTGAAGACTTACCCTAGTGGGCAGTGGAGGAACACTGACTCAGATACAGCATAACACAATATTGTCAAATCCATTACTCTTCCAGACACCAGAGGTTTAACTGAGTGAGAAGTACGGGATGAACCCTCAAAACACTCCATGACACACTTTCCACACTATTTACATGCTTTGCTTCCCCTGCATCAACCTTTACCTCCCCCACAGCACCTCCTGACCAGGGCAGGAGGTGCAGGGCGGTGACGTGGGGAGGGGGAGGGGCAGGGTGGGGGGTAGTAATGTATGGATTACGGAGTTTTACAGGTAAGTAAACATTTAAGTAAATAAAATGAATTTAGTTGAGTACACTGCATCCCAAAATGCGATGCAGTGCGCGCAACGAAATTCGTTTGATGTATTTAAATGCTTACTTACCTGTAAAACTCCGTAATCCATACATTACTACCCCACACCCTGCCCCTCCCCCTACCCACGTTACCACCCTGCATTTACTCCCACTGCCGGCCGTGGCAGCTCCTGATCCATGTGACTCTTCGTCATGCCACAGACCATAATTTCTGGCTCCAGTGAAAATATTTGTGAATAGTCCTGTACTTGTTTAGAGATGAAAAAATGACCAATTTGCTTCTGCTGAGGAATTGGCAGTGAGTTCCTTGAAGTTAATGCAGAAACGTTAAGGACTCATTCAACCAGTCCAAACTTGATACGCTAAAATAATCTCCAATTCAAGATTTGAGTTGTTGGCAGGGAGTATTATATTCAAACTGATATACAAGAAATAGTTGCTTAGTCTTGAGAATCGTCTTGTGCACCACAAAGCAAATTTTAAACATCACTCTCTGACCTACGTGTGAGCCATGATAGAACTATCAAGTCATGATTCCACCATTATGGCTACAGTGTTATGAAGATGCTGTAACTAAATCAATATACATTATGACAGTCTTTAATGTCACACATAGCATATTCAAGTAAACAAGAGAAAACTGCAGTATTAACTGCCCTCTGTATGGGTGAGGTCTCCGAGGAAGCATTTATCCCAGAATTAAAAGCTGACAGTGGCATGATTCAGAACTCCAGTGATTACGGGGTTATGAATCAGTACAAAGTCTAAAAAAACTGAAACACTACGTTTTGAATAATTGGAAAAGGAGTAGAAGGAAACAACATGGATTCTCACCAGACATTAGGTGCTCAAAGTTTTTGTCACCAAACATGAGTACTTCAGTTTATTGCTATGTAGCGTACTGCAATAATACAATAGAATACATGTTAAAATGTAATCCCTGCACCGTTCAGAATTTATCAATTTGTTTGTGACACATGTGTGGTCTAAATACCTCATCATTTGTAGAGATCACTGATGAAGAAACGCTTCTTTTGTCTAGAGAATTCTTTGGGTAGAAAATTTGACCCAGGCAGACACGATTCTGTGCCTGGATGTGATTGCATCTCGGAATGGACACAAGGCTTTGCCTTCAGCTTGCTAATGATGCACTCTTGGTGTGCAGATAAAGAGCTGAGCTATTTTATTTTTGTGGAACGTGAAGCCAGAGATCATGTGGTCACCTCTGCATCACCAGTCACTCGCTCATGGGACCACCTGATGCACAGCAATCAAGTTAGCAAGTACTTAAAAAGAAATAAACATAATTTTAATGTTAACTACTAGGCTGCCTCAAACGAACTATAGCTACCACCACTGACACTTAGGGCCCATCTAGAGAAATTGTATTAATAGTATGTCAGAGCAACAAAGGGGACAGCATCTGCTTTCACCAATAAAGCAGATACCCAGATGTGTCTTACTAATTGTGTGGTAGTTGATTTCACAACCTATCTCACCAAGTGTGTGTCACTACTCTAATTTGAAACTGTCTCAGTCCATTTGTGGCCATCGGGGACTAGAATTAATAAGCTCTACCTCTGATGTTTCTTGCCTGGCCATCCAAGATTTATCAGTCTGTATTGGTGTAGCGTTGTCTTCTATATTTTGATACTGATGATTTGAAACTCTTGCTAATTAGCCTTATTACAGAGCCCGACATCCTTCAACTCCAGTAACATACTCAGATCATTCTAGTTTAAATAAATAATTTTGCTCAGCCATTTTACAATCCAGAACTGACCACGTTGATCAACAAGGGCCAGAAAATTACCAGATGGTCGTGGTAACCAGACAGTGCAATTTGTTGCATTTAATTCGATGCATATAAGTGTGACTTCTGTGTTGAAAGTCTGGCATGTCCGTGGCCTCAGTTCACCAACATTTTCTGCTTTTCCTCCTTGCTTCATTCTTCTTCTCCCATTAACCAACTTCCTTCTCTGTTCACTGATGTCACTGTGAGAGTTGCATAGGTGGATTATCAGGAGCAGCTTGTATTTGGTAAACGAGGCGAGGCGGGTGAGGGCGCCATGAGGGGGGACGGGCGGAGGACAACGCAAAAAACATATGCAAAAGAGGCAAGGTGAGGCAGGAAACAGGGGACAACAAAGACAAAATAATAAAAAATTAAACGTACTTGTTGCCGCATCTCGTCGCACTTGTCCACTTCTCTCCACTGCTGCAGGCATGCACAAGCTCCCAGCTGGCCCTGCAGCCAATCCTGAAGCTGCTCTCATATGAGAGCAGCTTCGGGATTGGCCTGAGTGCCGATAATGTGGCCTCCAGGACAGACTGGGAGTCTGTGCCTGCTCTCTCCAGCTCCAGCAATGCAGCTGGGATTGGAGAGGGGTCACTGCGCAAGTGGTATTTGGCCAGCCTGAGACCGCCGGCCAAAAACCACATGGGTAATGTAGGTAGATCCCACCACCCCCCCTCCAGCCCTGGCCCTGGCCCAAACGCTGGCCCTGGCCCAAACCCATGGCACAAAAAAAAAGCGGGTTTTATTTTTGAATTTTTTTAACTGCTGTCGGGGGGGGATGATGCTCCTCTGCCATAGTGCAGGAGATGCCGCTGTTTATAGATAAGTGACCAATAAATAAATAAATTCCTTCTTAAATAAATTAATTTTTCATTTCTTGACTTGTGGACTTTACATACCTTAGAGTGGAGAAAGTGCAATAAGTTATATATAGCTGCACTTTCGAAATCAGACTATTTTACATACTTTATCATTTTCCCCCTAACTTTAAGGCATTGATGTCTTTATTAAAAATAGAACACTCATTACCATAGATTAATCTTTCTCTAAAAACATACTTAAAGAATTTTAGCAATACTTTAAAGTGGTGTGCCTTTATAAATACATCCAACTGCGAGTTCAAGCTTATACATTACATAGCAGTGCTCTGTGAATCTCCTTGTTTTGGGAAACAGGTGTTAATTAGAAGTGTGTTCTGATTATTATGTCTTGGTGCTTTATATTATTAACAATATTACTAGCAGTAGTTGTAGCGGCTATATTAGCCTTATTATTGTTCTAACTTTAAAGATATGTAATGGAGAGCTCATTGTGCATACAAATAGCAATCTACTGGATGCCTGAGTAAAGCACTTGTTTAGTTGAGCAAAGGGAGCACCACCAAAGTTCAGCTATGTAGTGGTGAAAACTAATGTTCACAGCTAGGTCTGAACAAGGCTTATTTAACCCATTAGAAAGTTACATGCTAGAGTTGCACTGGGGTGGAGGGCAAAAGGTATTTTGCAAGTGGGGAATTTGTTTGACACGAGTGGTTCCCTTATGTCTTATGAAGAGTTGTCTAGACAGTATAACTTGTCTAAATCTCAAATTTCTTCAAGTTCGAGATTTTATTAGTTGGGAAAAAATTACACCGGCACCCAATATAGTATTTGAGGCTATTAAGCGACAGGATAAAATTGGGGTGATTTATAAGCTATTATTGTCACATAGAAGTGATGATCTAGATAAACATAATGCTAAATGGTCTATGATATTGGGGGTAGACAACAAATCTATAAAAGATGTTATTACAAGATCTAGGGAAGCTCTGCTCTCCGCCAATTTAAAAATGCAATGCTTTAAAATGGTCTTTAATATGTATTATACGCCGGCACATATGCTTAAATGGGGGACAGGGCAAGATGGTAAATGTTTTCAATGTGGGGGGGTCGATGCAGATATTTTGCATATTTTTTTCAGTTGTGGCCAATTGACAAATTATATAGTTAGTATAGAGAAATTTTTGTCTAGGATTATTGGGATCCCTATGGGTATAACACCTGCAATTATGCTTTTGCGTATGGGGCCTGAACTTGAGAAGGGTACCCCTCTGTTTAAACATGGATACTTGATTTTTATAGCTATGGCGGCTGCCCGGCTTTGCATTACGGCTGAACGGCTACAAGCTGACCCTCCTCCTTTTGAACATTGGAGGGCAAAGATGTATAATTTATTTAATTTAGAATTAAGTTTGTATTCAGTTAAAGGGGCGAAGAAACGTAAAATGGGTTTAGGCATTTAGGGGTTGTTTTCTGATCATATGAATATATGAATTAATGACAAATGTATGTTTAAGTAATTTGAGTTACTGTGGAATAAATAAATTAAAAAAAAAAAGAAAAAGAAAGTTACCTGCATATGACCTTTGTACATTACTCTTCCTGTAGGCAAAGTGTTTTTCTTTGAAATTTTTTGAGATGACAAAAAAATAACGTGCAATATATGTGTGCGCGTGGACGTGTACTTTATTAACCACATGCTGCTATGTCAAGTATATATTGACATTTTTACGAAGTGCGAGCCAGGTGGGAGACACATCATAATCTAATTTCATGAAAATACAATTGGACTAAAGTTAATTAAAAATAAGACAACAATAGTAGGGAAAGAAATTACACCACCATCCTATGCAAAACTTAAAATAGTAGTAGAACTTGAAAGCATCTCATTGCATTTATCAGGAGCACAATTTAAACAAGTTTTGTCTTGGAGGCATCACTTGTTTTTATTATTCTGAAAAATAAATTAATTGGATTCTACAAAGCTTTTGCTTTAAAATAGATAATTCTGCCATAAATAACTCGCACAGCAGCACAAATGACCTTTAAGTGAATACAAAGAGTAGGGGTGAAAATAAGAGTTGTTTCAACAGTGATGTGGCAGAATTAAATATCACTTTGAGCGGATGCAGGTCTGTAGGAGGCAATCAGCACTGCCTTAGTGGGAAGAGACAGGACCAAAGCTGTCCCACCAAAAAGATCCCATTGTTCAACTTGAGCAGCACATGGACCTGGGCATCACAACAAAAACACGTTGCCGGTTTAGAAAGCATAGCAAACTCAGAATTGTGAGAAACAAGCTTACATACATGAAGTGACAGGCAAGTTTTCATGGAAAAGTAAGCATATACGTAATTTCAGTTTCTTTGAGACATGCCTTTCTTACAGTACTTTCAAATGGAAGCTGGGAAGGAACAAAAAGACTAATGACTACAGCTCACGTTAGGAGCTACAGACAGTCACAGCACTATGGAGTCACTTAGCATTCAATCACAGGATTCCGGATTCAAAAGGTCCAAAATAGCATTGATTATGATCCAATGAACCATTATGCATCAGCCTCCTGAACAAAAGCATTAAGAGAAAAATAGAGGCATGATAAATCTTTTGCACTCTTATCTGATGTATGATATGGTTAGGCTTCGTTAGCAATACAGAAAACTGAGACAATATCAGATTGTAAAATACCATTATTTACACCTGTGTTTTTTTCTAATGATTATAACACCAGGCATTCCTCAAAATTCAAACTTAGGTGTGATAGACAAAAGAGAGTTCATTTTAATATTAAAATGCTTAATGAAGAGGGTGATACATGCATCACACTAAGAAGACATAGTGCTGCGAAGTAGCATACGAGTAGGAGGACAGATTCATACATTGGCTTTGCTTCCGTGAACAAGCATTATAAATTCCTATGCTTGTAAACGGAGATAACCTCCATAAAATGCACAACGTGTTGCTGGTACTTTGACCCTACATGCTTAGATTCTTAAAAAGTGCACAGTAGAGTTATGGAAGATTTAAAAACAGGTCAACATTATTTTGACCTTTGCTAGAGTTTCAAACCATTGTAAGACTATGTATTTTAGTTTTAAATAATCCTGTAATTGTTTTAATGCAGTTACAATATTTAACACATTGAATATACTTATACAAATGCCTTCTTATAGTACTAGTTCTAGTGCAAATGTTTACTGGTGCTGCTGTTAAACATAATTCCTAACACTCTACTGGTTCAATATTAGTACCAACTTTAATTATCTTTTTATTTGTGGTCAGGAAGAATAAAGTCTTTAGTTATCTTACAAGATGTGCACCTTCAGCTCATTTCTCACTCGTAGATGTGATAAGACAGTTCTGATGTTCAAGGGGATGTTGGTCTAGATCCTGGGGCTAGAGATGAGTAAGCTTGTCCTCTTGTTTCCTCTTTTTTTTGCAGTAGTGGGTAGTCATTTTTTCAGGCAGGTATGGAGGAGTATACACTGTTGTATGTGATGCAGTATGTCTTGAAGATGATGCTGGTTTGGAGGGAGAACAAATGTAGTTCTATTAGGATAAATGTGATATGTTCAAACCTCTTTTGACCTATGAGGTGTGTTGCGGCATGGACAATGCTTTTCAGAGGAGTCTGTGTGGTGTCAGGGAGGCCCCAGAACAAGGCATTGCTTCTATCGATGTGTGAGAGGACTTGGGTTTCTGGGAGGAATAGATGTCTTGGTTTTCTTAGCAGTATGTACTCTGAAGGAGAATTCAGTGTCAAGAGTCAAACAAGTGATATTACTCTCAGTGTCAGTAAGGGTGAATATTTTTTTCAAGTTCATTTCAGACCCCCATGCTGAAGTTTTGATTGTGTTACTACTGGTGAACAGATTTAATACTATTTTCTTGAATTCACTTTTAGATAGGTGCTGAACATTCACTTCTATATGAGATTAATGCAAGTTTTAAGTTAAGCGGTTTTTGGAGAGGTCCTGATTTTCACTTAGAGTTGAGTGTTATCAGTGAATTGATGGATCTTGATGCTGCTCTTGCTACAGGGTCCCAGGGGTTGAAGATGATGGAGGATGACATGGAGCCCTGATGCACACCATAGCAGATGTCTTGTTCTGTGAAATTTAGGTTCCTATATGGACAAATAAGTGGCTGTTGGTGCGGCAGTACCTTTACCCTTATAAGACCATGTCAGAGAAATCTATAAAATTTGCAGCGTGTCGATTAGTAGTTGTGATTGACTGTTTATTCTCTTTTCAGTAAATCATTGAAATATGTTTCTGAAACCTCAACTGATCCTAGCCCTTGTTTTTTCCCATTTTGGAATTTTTTGAATGGTTTCATTTTGTTAGATGATGTTTTTCTTTTTCCCATTTTGGTATCTCTCATTGTACGGCTTATTGGATTCTATGGCTTGTTTTATTGTATACATGAGTTTGTGCAATATCCACTTAACAAATAAAAAACAATTGAACTGTAACAATTCCATTTTTATGTTACTGACTATGTAATTGGCATTAAACAGTTGGTTTTGGATTAAAAGTGTTCACAGTTTTTACAATTGCTATTTGATCATACATTTTGGTGAAATGTATTGAGCAAAGAGACAATCAGACATCTCCTTTTAAAACATTCATAATTCAAATATTTGCATTCAGTTGCAAGTCAGAGATGATACATTTGAGGCAAAAGTTATATCAGTAAGTATTTGCATATGTTACACTTATTCTTCATTCAGGAAATAATTATAACAGGGAATGTAGCCCTAACCACATTGTCCTCTCTCACATTTTGAAAGTCGTTTAGAACATGAGCAAAAGGAGTTCCCCAATTTTGTATGAAAAATAAAATGTATTGAATTATTAAATGTAGTAGCTTACTATGAGCAGGAAAGAATGCAGTTTGTGAGGCTTATGCCTCCCTTGTCGATAACTTGAAACAAAACAACATAACTGGATATCAAATTCTTAATGTCCTGTGTGTGAGTGAAATTTGCTTTCTGCATTGTTTCTGGGTAGTTTGTGTGTTGCGGGGCTTGTTAATATACTAAGAATGTGCAGGCTATCAGATGTTCCCAAAGCCAAAATTCTTAACAAAATTCTTAACAGCATATTTATTGGCTCCTAACACTTCTCCCAATTATTGTCTACCATGGTTGGCTTTGGAAGTCATTTGTACCTAAGATTTTAAGCATTTAGGTATGCAGATTTCACATTTGTAAGACGTCTGTTTAACTCTGAATTTAAATGCCAGAATGTGTACCTTTTGTGCCTCCCGTACCATCTCTTTGTCATCTCAGTATATATTGTGAATATGTAATGGTTATCAATTGAGTGTAAGTAATGATCTTTGCTCAACATATCCAGCCTTTCTACTAGAATGATGATTGTTACAACCATAAACACTTGCCTCATGCTCACAACCAAATGTCAACATTTTATTTAAAAAATCATTTTGACTGTTCAAACAGATACATTTCATCTTTCAGATGGACAAATAAACAGTAAGGAAAGATGCAAGATGCCAAAATTCAATTGGAAGACCATCGGCTCCACAGGCTTTTGCTCCTGAAATAGATTTTATTACATTCTCAATTTCTTCTTTAGATATATCTAGCAAGAGCTGTTCCACCGCAGGCCCTGAAAGAATGGGGAGCTCGACCCCATCAAAATAGTTGTCTATTTGAGTCGCTCCAACTGCATATCTCCTGGTGTATAACCGAGAGTAATGGTCAAGAAAGACTTGAGCTGTCTCCTCTTTACCCGTTAAAGACAATCTAGTTTTGGGGTCAATAATTTCTGTGATGGTGGCTGCCTCCTGTTTAGTTTTATTACTACCGGTGAGCATCATGCAAACCATCTGACTCTCCTCATATGCTCGCTGTAGATATTTTCTGTAGTTGGCAATCTCTTCCAAAGTAAAGAAAACCTTTAACTCGTATTTGGCCCTATCTAGCTTTGCTTTACCGTCCCCCGTCCCAGCAGACTTTGCATATCGAAATGTTGTTGCTTTTACTACTGCCTGCTGAAGTTTCAAAATGTTATCTTTCCTCAATTTAACTGGAGATGCGGATAGTGCAATCATTCACCCGCAAAGGGCAGCCTTAACCCCCCCAAACTGAGAACATTTCTGCTGTGTTTTCATTGATCTTGAAAAATTCCACAATCCAATCTTTTGTGTCAGCCACCCATTGCTGGTCCTGCAGAAGGAGTCGACCCATCTGCCACCTGGATCTTGGCCTCCTGCTTACCCCTATTTCTATATTAAGTTTAATAAGAGAATGGTCAGAGAATGGATTAATGTCTATAGCAGAGGTAGTACTACCTAGGGTTTGTGATATTAAAAAAAAATCAATTTGAGAAGCCATATGGAATTGATTAGAATAGCATGAAAATTCCAATTTTGATGGATTGCCAACGTGCCAAGGATCCATCAACATATGCTCATGTTTTCTTTAAATTTTTGTTCGAGGTGTCTTTCTTTAAGTCCTGAATGAAGTTAAAATCACCTCCCATAACTATTTTCCCAGGGACCCCCCCTTAATAGCTCACTAATTCTGTATAAGGCAGTGGTGTCATCCACAATAGGGCCACAGTAGTTGATAGAATGCAATATCATGCCATTTAATTTAGCCTCAACCCATATCCATCTCCCCTGGGGATCTCTCTTCACTTTGCTAAACTCCCATGGGAGACCCCTGCAAAAATATATCGCAACTCCTCTTTTAGCCAGTCCTGCAGAAGCAAAAAAGCCAAGCGAGTACCATCTTGGGAGGAATATTCTAGGAGAATTCGTTTTTAAATGTGTCTCCTGTAGAAATAGTATTTGGGGTGAAAAGGAAGCTAACCATCTAATTAGAGCTCCATATTTTTGTTTGTTCAAGATCCCATTTACGTTAAGCGAAAGAATACTGCACTTACTTGACATTTATGATCCTAAATCTATAACCATATTAATTACAATACTTCGCATACTCCTGACCCTTTTTTCAATCTAAATCCTGCTACTGCTCATTTTACAAATGCTTTCAACCCCCCCTCGACCCCTCCCATCCTCCCTAATGTGGTCTCCTCAGATCCCGCAAGCCACATTTTCCCCTTTCTCTTAGTGGGGTGCCTTGACCCTGCACCCTCAGTGACCGGCTCCACCCAAACCCACAGACAGATACATTTTTCCACAATAATCAAGCATTACAAAGAAACTCATCTCAACACGGAAAATTCTTCCAGAAAATCTTGGGCTTCTTCTACCCGTGTAAACAAGTAAAATTTCCCTTTAACCAGCACCTTGAGTTTAGACTGCCGTGCAATGGATGCCTGGGCCCCCTGAGCTTTGAATAACAATAACAATTTGACAAATTCTTTCCGCCTTCGTGCCACCCGGAACTGACATATCTGAAAAAATACGACAATTAGATGTCTCATCAATAGGAATTTGTCTCATTTGAATGGCTTTCATTAGCACATTTTCTTTCATCCTGAAATCAGAGAAATTAACTAGAATTGTTAGTGGATATTTAAAATTTGGAAAGGGGTGGGCTGGAACCCGGGGAGCTCTTGTAAGCGATAGATCCCCCACCTGGCCGGGGAGCACCTTTTGTCTAATAAAAGTTTCCACCCAACAGAGAGAATTAGTCCCTTCACTCCACTCAGGGACTCCTACTATCCGAAGATTAGACCTGCACGAGTAATTCTCCAAGTCCTCTATTTTAATTAAACTCGAGGGCGATCTTATCTGCAGTTGCCTCATTAACTTTCCGCATAGTGGAGCTCATCTGCTCCTACAGGTGAGCAGCCCTAGATTCTGCTTCGTCGAGCCTTAAGGGAAACCAGCAATAGATGCCTCAATTTTCTCCAGCCTTAAATGTTAGTAGCAGTCTCTAGCGCCTGGGATTTTTTCATTTCTCTAATTTCCTCCAATATTAGATTCAAGAGATCTTTTACTTCCATCTGGGGCACACTGGCATCGGAGGAAGGAACAGCGGACTTCTCAGGGCAGCTTTCCTTTCTATGCCTTGTTGGTTCCCCACCATTCTCTACTGCCGCTACCAACATATCTTGACAAATCTGCCCAGACTCTGCATCCTGCTGTCTTGTGGCATTTACCATAGTTAGATGTGATACGAGTAAGGGCTGTTGAGTGACGTCTTGATTTAAGGGTGTGAGCACAGACACTCCTTCCACTAGATCGGCTTGAGCTAATGATGTTACTGAAGAAATTGCAGAAGATTTTCCAGAGGGAGACATACCCATTTGCATAGCCACATGGGGAGGAGTGATCTGCAATCCCTCAAAAAGATTGAGAGTTGCATCATCTCAGGGGGCTGCTGGGGAGGCCGAGCTGGTTAATACCGGTCCCTGGGTTGCAGGAGGCTGGTTGATTTTTTTTGTAAACAGGGGAATCATTGCACTCCCAGTTGCTCCTTTTCCACACGACTTTTGGATACTAGGGGGGTATTTTCCTCTTGAGATGGCAATAGATCTTGCGAGGGGAGTATCACTGGAGGCAACCCTATATGACCCTCAGTCGAGCTTTCTGACCCAGAGCTTACTTCGGATTGGTTCGCAGACAAAGGGGTTTTTACTGTGGAAGAGGCCCCCTTTACTTGAACAGGGCGCTTTCAGGCTTTCATTCAGGTGGCTGCTTCTACCCTGGCCACCATGCTTGCCTGCTTTTGATGTCTTCCCATGTTAATACCAATTTATAAGGCTCTTAAACTTTTTGGAGAGAGCTGACCCTATTTTTGGTAAACCTTTTAAATAATATCACTTAGGGAGGCTATGTTCCCCCTTGCTTTAAGGGATGCATTCTGGTTAGCTTTGACAAAAAGGGGAAAATGGCAAAGACATTAATTTGTATAGCCCTATCAGTCTTCCTAATGCAGATTTTAAAATATAACTCAAAGTTTGGGCACAACGTTTTACTCCCATCGCCCAGGAGTTAATTCACTGTGATCAAACCGGGTTCGTAGCGGGAAGGTCCATGTCTTCTAATACCTGTTTTTTTAATTCAAGCCCTTGACTATGTGACAAATAATAAAATACATACTTTTATTACCATGGTCGATGCCGAAAAGGCATTCGACCGGGTAAACTGAGACACACTGTTGTTTGGTTTTGGTAAATTCGGCATTCTTAAATATGCTGGAAAATATTTACCAAGGTGCTCAAGCCCGGGTGATAGTTAATGGAGACTCATTAGGGACCGTGGACATAAACCACGGCACTAGACAAGGGTGTCTCCTAATTAAAGCTCCATGCAAAGGGATATCGAAGTTAAAATTATTAGCGGACGATATAATTATGTATCTCAGCCCGGATAAACAGATCGTAGAAGAAGCTCTTGTAGAATTTAGTAAGTACGAACAAATAGGTGGCTATAAAATAAACCAAAACAAATGGAGATTTTAGTGCTTAATACGGACTGCAATTTTTACCCACGACCTTAAGAACCCAGGCCCTGAAAGAAGAGCCTATTAGATATTTGGGTATGTCTCGAGCCACGTAGATCAATTATTTACCTTGAACTATCTAGCTGTACGAAATAAAATTAAAACCCTATTGGAGAAGTGGTCCCTTCTACCACTGACTTTGATTGGTCGTGTATCACTTTTAAAAATGTCAATTCTTCCACTTTTAATATTTTTGTTTTTTAATGTACCCTTAAAAATCAATGCTAAATATTTCAAGGAAATTGACTAAATGTTTTTGGAATATATGCCGATTTTTAACTTTATTAAAAAATATAATCTCCTGCCTAGCGGGGTTCCATTTGCCTTGGTTAATGCTCTATATAAAGTAAAATTAAAGGGAGTAGGAAATTGGCACTCCTTAATTATGAAACAAATGGTACTCCCCCTGGTTGCTGAATTTTTGGGAAAAATAACTCGGGAGACTACCTGTTCCTTCACTCATCAGGAATGGCAGGCTATAGCCCAGGTAGGAAGCAAGGCTCAGAAAGCAGCTAATTTTAAAAGGATGGACTTCTTGTCACGTTGGCTGGCCTATTACACTCCAAAAAACCTAAACAAATGTCATGCGGAAGTGGATAATAAATGCTTTTGATGTCTCTCACATGGTGAGGGAGACTGGCTTCATATATTTTTTACCTGCCCGAAGCTTGAAGCCTTCTGGAGAAACATTTTTTAGCAATGAGCCAGTCTACTAAAAAAAAGATTGACCCCGAGGCAGAAGTGGCTCTCTTCGGGCTCTCTAAAGTTGGGCCAGATTTGACTAAAGCCGAAGAGACGTACATCTCAATCTGCTCTACAGTAGCACGCTCATTAATTCTCCAAAATTGGAGGCCGGAAGGGATTCCATCTTATTCTAAATGGATAAATAAAATGTCAAGAATAAGGAGATTTGAGGAAGTTTATGCTAAACGGGTTTGCGCATCAAAAAAGTTTGCTGTGGTCTGGAAGTTTTTTCATAATTTGGCTGTATTGTTGGAATCTTAACACTTTAGCACATTGCACTTTAGAAAACTTAGCGCTTTAATGCACTGCTCTTTAAGCCCCTAACCGGGGGAAAAGAAAAAGAAAGAGAAGAAGATAAAGTACTGTATTAAAGCCAAGATTTTGCACATGAAAAAAAGCTGTAGATAATCCAACTGATTTTTGTCGTAATCTTGATGATTATGTGGTACAAGACACTTTAGGGTATTTTAGGATGGGGAAGGTGCAATCGCTCTTTTGATGTTGATGTAAATTTGATATTCCGCACTTTCTGTTTCATTTTAATTAAGGATGTGTCCATCTCTTTTTTAAGGGTTTCAGATGTTAAACGTATATATTGTGTATTTGCGTCAAAGTCGGATTGATGATGGTTGTTGTTTTTTCCTTTGCTTTTCTCCTGACGACTAATGATTTGCTATTTTTGTTCTCTGCTCTGCTCAGCAAAAATAAAAACAAAAATAAAAAATAAAAAGAAAGATGTAAGATGCCAGCATAAAAGCAGAACGGGCTTCAATTTTGCAACGACTGACCAATAGTGCAACAAAATGCAATTTTTATAGAAGATACAAAGCTTTTTCTCTTTGCTGCTAAATATTGTAACACACATTCCTATTTATTTTAAAATATATGCTATTGAAAAAACAGCCTAGCTTAACAATAAAACCTAGGAGGTTCTATCTGTTGTGTATTTA
The DNA here is from genome assembly GCF_964261635.1 of Lissotriton helveticus. Classification (NCBI taxonomy): domain Eukaryota; kingdom Metazoa; phylum Chordata; class Amphibia; order Caudata; family Salamandridae; genus Lissotriton; species Lissotriton helveticus. The sequence goes on from NC_136063.1 coordinate 561,584,378, forward strand.
ATAAAGCAAATCATTTATACAGTTGGAAATCTCAACAGTGTAAAACATCCACACGCTTTACTTAATTGGATGGGAAATTCAGTTGCAAGAAGGATAAAGGACAGGGTAAACAGCATTCACTGTGGAGCTCAGATAACCTGGGGCTTGGAATTTCAATCTTCAACAAGGGGAAAAACCTAGAAACATGTCTTGTGTGGCAAGTCGCACACAATTTGGAATTCCATCCCCTCACTCAGAATGTTAAAGACTCTAAAACTCTTCAAGAAGGAGCTCAAAGAACTAATCATTTGGTGCGTTTAATAATCTGAATAGCTATTGGTGTAATTTACTCCTACCTTTGAAGTCCTTTTTTCAGTCAGAGCTCTTCATGCTCTTAGGAATTTCTCCTTTATGTATGTTAAGTATATAATGTCCATCTCGCATGTTTACAGTAAAATACTTCATCAACCAATATTTGTATATATTACTATCATTGTCAGTAACCTATTGATCTGTGAAGTGTTCTAATACCTGTTTTCAGGTCTAGATCGTGCTAGATAAAATAAATAAAATGGATAATGAAGATTTAAGAAGGGGAGACATGCTTTATTCAAGACTGCAAACTTACAACTATACCCTGTGTTATCTCAGGTTTTCACGGCACCACTGTAGGTATCAATACAATTTACACTCCACTGTGCTGTTCAAAAGATCATTTGTAGCAGATTAAGTTAAACAAATAGTTAATCAATATCACTGCATACTTTAATAGGAAACGAAATATAAGAATGTCATGTTAAAGCTAATATGCATATATATACATGCTATTGAATAGTTAAAAGATTTAGGTAAACTGCTTGTAATAGTCACTTAAACAGTCAGATAGTGCTTAGGAGCAGTCATTTAAAACACTGCATGTAGGCACAATTGGTGTTGTTAAACTTCTCCGATTTGTATCGTAGAAATGCTTCCATGTGTCTCTAAAAGGAAGTTAACATATGTTTTGGCAAAATGTCAAAATGTCATTCTGAACCAGACTTCATAATAAAGACAAAGAAGCACCCAGACACAACAGTATAATTATTAAACAATGCTAAAAATCACACTGTGCCAGGATTTTCTGAAAGACTGAATGCTTTCAATTCTCTTCGAGATTAAAAATGGCAGGTGGTCTCACAAAGTGCAGTACAGTAACTTCTTTAGTCTAGCCTAGAGCATGCTAATACTTCCCAGGACACATAAAATGCAAAACCCTGACAAAACCAAGGCCTTAGCCCAGATGTATGGTGAGCATTAATTGGGAGTCAAGCATCTGAGAACCAAAACTAATGTTCTACCAGCTGAGCATGAGCAGGAACTGCCTTGTTTATTGTACACTCTCCAGATTCTCTAGGGCACTATGAACTCGGTTTTTCAGGACGTTATTTAAATAAAATAATGATTTTATAGGCATCTAATTCCAATAGTACTGCTCAGGAGTCCGCAAATAACTGGTTTCAGGAAACAAAATTATTCAATATTCCTCTGTACAAGTAGACTCCTCTTTATGAAACATTGTGCCGCAAACCTCACTTTAGGCTCGTCTGCATCTCACCTACTCTCGCTCCCTTTTCCGCCTTCTCCCAATTCCTGCCCACCTGAAAGACCTGTACTGGCTCCCCGTCAACAAGAGGATCACGTTCAGACTCCTCACCCACGCACACAAGGCTCTCCACGACATGGGCCCGAAGTACCTCAACAGCCGCCTCACATTCTACACACCCACCCACCAGCTCCGATCCGCCAGCCTCGCCCTCGCCTCTGTCCCACGATTTCGGAAATCCACCATCGGAGGAAGATCCTTCTCCTTCCTGGCAGCCAAGACATGGAACTCCCTCCCCACTCACCTACGGCTGACCCTGGACCATCTCTCCTTCAGGAAACAACTCAAGACCTGGCTTTTCGAGCAGTAGCGACCCCCCTCCTCCTCAGCGCCTTGAGACCCTTACGGGTGAGTAGCGCGCTATACAAATTTTGTTGATTGATTGATTGATTGATTGCTGGACTTACATTGCTACCACGGCCAGATTTGAAACCTATCATCATACTTAATAAGCATTGTTGTAAGTGTCTTGTACTACATTGCCCTGTTATACTTTGAAGCCAGGTGTATGCTGTATGAATAGAGAAAATAAAATAATCAAAATAAGTATTTTTCAGTTTCTCACTTTAGTTCTCTGTTTACTCGAAAACCTCATAACTCAATTAGAAGAGACTCTGCCTTTGGTCCTCTCAAGGGATGTGCTAATAATGAGATAAAATGTATTTGATTATATTCATAGATGGAAAGGAAAGCATCGTTGTCCTTGTCTCAAAACAGAATCTAAGTTGTTTCTATGTATGACTTTAGCATGTTTGGTTTGTTAGAAAATGGATCATCCAAAATACATAGATTCTAAAGAAGGAAGTACGGTTTAATACAATTAACGATTCAGATTTCATTTGAAGCAAATGCTAAAAATAGCTGGAAAATTCTGTCAGCCTGCATCGGTTATCATTAAAGTTAAATGTCATCATGGTGAGCGTGGCCTCATTAACCTGATGTTTCGAGGCAGCTGCCTGGCGATTGGGTCTTGGACGCTGGGAAAGCGTTGACACCCTGATGATGCCGCTGACGAGCGAGACAGGTGGATAAACTGTCAGTGCAGGGTACACTCCGGGCTCTTGCTTACTTTCAATGTGGAATGTTTTCTAACAGATGTTTAATTAGGCATGCATTTTATTGTGGACGCCATCTTGCAGTTTATTTTTGTTTACAAATAAGACACTTGACCCATGTAAACGTGTGCAGTCATGGAAAAATTGCTCTATTAAGCTATTATAAGACTAAACGATCTCAGTTGAGCGGCAGCTATCGTGTTATTGCCTATTGCGACCAGCAAATGAACTGTGCTTTAAACATGGATTATATTGCTGTTGTATGAAAAATATTACAGTCATTTTACAAAATATACTTTCTGGGCAATGAATTGTACGTAGAAAGCGCTTTTTTAGGATGACATTTAAAGATTTTAAATAACTTTTGTTAAGGAAAAAGGCAAATGATTTGAGATTTGGTTGTTTAAGCCTGGCAAAGACACGAGCTCGAAAGAGCCACGTGCGTTTAGAAAACAGAGAGAGTGAGTGGAAAAGGTTATGCACATTCGGCCAGAGTAACTGTGCCATTACAACATGGCAAGCTTTTATAAAGTCAACAGCATTGCTACTTCCACCTGGCGTACTATGGGCATAAACTACTTACTAGTCAGGGTCGCAAGTGCCCTAAACCAAGACCGAAAATGAAAAACACCAAGATATAGATGTTGACTACAGCATCTTTTCGAGGTGCATATTGTGAAGAATTATTCATAAAGGATTAGGAAGAGCAGCAGAGAATATGCATACATTCATTTAACATCCTTCTGTGGTTTACTCAGTTAATTTTAAAATGTCTCAATTGATCCAACAAAGTTAATAGCCATAAGGAGACTGATCCCAAGAGTGTGGAGAGAGATAGAAATGAAACTGCACAACGTCCAAGTTCTGTCAGAGATGTCTGTCTCCACATGCTTCAGTATTGCTGAACATTAAATAATTCAATGAAGCACCAACAATCTCTATTCGCTTTTTGTAGCCAACCTACGCAGATTTATCTGGCACTACTTCTTTAAAGATAAAAAAAAGCAATCCAGAGGAAACTGCCAATATTTTAATAATCCTGATAAAGTGTCAGTAGAGTGGCGAAATGAGTTTCAATAACACCATCCTACAATTAAATGAAATGAAATGAAAGGAAATTTATAACGCGCGAACTAAGCCCAAAGGGCATCAAGGCGCCTAGCTCAAAATAGTTACATGTCTCAGGTGCTATTCACTGGTACGCTTTCTTAAAACACCATGTTTTCAGGGCCTTTTTAAAAAGGGGCAGTGAGGATATCGATTTTAATTCAAGAGGGAGTGTATTCCACAGACGGGGGGCAACTGTTGAAAAGGCTCTACCTCCCCATCTGGTCTTCTTAGACCGTGGAATAACCAGAAGGTTTTGTTGTAGTGAGCGCAGACATCTGCTGGGAACATAGCCGGAGAGAAGTGAACCCAATCCAACAGATGTTCCAGATTTCAGAGCACTATGTACTAAGCAAATGATTTTGAAAGAGATGCGGTGCTCTATCGGAAGCCAGTGTAGGCTCTTTCTGGCTATAGTCGCAGAGGAAGAATGGGGGGTATCCAGAACGAATTTTGCAGCCGCATTTTGTACGGTTTGAAGTCGCTGTATTAGTCCCTTGTTAATCCCTGCATACAGTGAGTTGCAGTAGTCCAGCCTTGAACCAATCAATGCAACCACTGTCTGTTTCCTAGCTTGCGGGGAAAGATAGTGCGCTATTCGACGGAGAATTTTAAGAATTCCCCAGCAAGTAGCCATCGTTCTGTTAACCTGAAGGGTCATTGCCAGAGAAGTGTCGAACATGACCCCCAGGTTCCTAGCTGAGTGGGAGGGAACAGGGCAGGTTCCTAGGGATTGCGGCCACCAGTCACTTGACCACACATCCTGATCCTTTCCGAAAATCAGCACCTCGGTTTTGTCGCCATTCAGCTTCAAGGAGTTGGCTACCATCCAGTCAGAGACTGACTGCATACAGCTCCTGAAGTTGAAGGCGGAGGTGCTGACCGGCTGGGTTAGTGACACCATGATCTGAGTGTCATCTGCATATGACACTACTTCCATTCCCTGGGCTTTTACCAATCTCGCTAGGGGGGCAACATAAATGTTAAATAGGGTCGGACTCAGGGCCGACCCTTGTGGTACCCCACATTGCAGCGATGTAGGGGGAGAGAGGTATTCTCCTAATTTGATCCTCTGTTCTCTATGATCTAAAAAAGAGGACAGGAGGTCCAGGGCTGACCCCTCCACTCCCATCTCCCTCAGACGAGATGTTAGTATCGAGGGAGATATGGTGTCAAACGCTGCGGTCAGATCGAGTAAGACCAGCAGTGTTGTCTGTCCCTGATCTACCTTCATTCTGATATTATTGGTAACCATAGTAAGTGCGGACTCCGTACTATGGAGTTTCCTGAACCCGTGCTGGGTATGATCTAAAAACCCAGAGGAGTCCAGGAAGGCAGACAAGTGCAGATTCAGATGGGACTCAAGCATTTTGGCGGGGGCAGGAAGTAAGGATATGGGCCTAAAGTTTTTCAAGATGGTTGGGTCAAGTGTAGGTTTTTTAAGTAACGGCCTAACAATGGCTTTCTTCCAGTCTGACGGAAAAATCCCGTGTGACAGGGCACTATTCATTACTTCCAATAGAGGAGGTAGAAGCGTAGTCCTACACTCCTTCAGCACTCTGAGAGGACATGGATCCAGAGGGGAAGAGGATTTAGTCCTATTCAGCAATGCGTTAAGATTATCAAGAGTAATCTGAGGGAAACTAGAGAGTGTCGTAGTGGGGTTTTTTGTCCTGACTGCCAAATTTGTGAGAGCCTGAGTAGTGTCATTCCCAAGTAATTTTTTCTGCGCTTCTAAGTTAACAGCAATCTCATCTATTTTAGTATAGAAAAAGGATGAGATCTTATCGCAGAGCTCCTGAGAACCCTTCACTGGGTCTGGAACTTGCAGTGTACAGAGTGAATCCACTATTTTGAACAACTCTTTAGATGACGTGAGAGACGTGGTGAGTTCAGAGAAATATTCTTGTTTTGTTTTGATGACTGCGGCCTTATATTCGCCCAGCTTTTGCTTGTGGGTCTCTCTGTCAGCATGATCCCATGATTTCCTCCATTTTCTCTCCTGTCTCCTGCAGCTCTGTCTCTGCAACCTAAGGGGCTCAGTGAACCAGGGGGCAGAGGGCCTCCGTCTCGCTGAGTATCGATGTATAACAGGAGCTAGCTCATCTAATGCACCAGAGATAGAGTTTGCAAGATTTTGTGCAGCCTTCTCAGGATCTGATGGCAGATAGACAGAACCAATGAAGGGGGCCAAAGCGTCATTCGTGATATTTTTATAGTTCTTTTTACCCGTTCCCTGAATTAAATCTTTACTAGAGGGAACTGAGTGGGAAAAAGTCAGGGCTAACGGTACAGCCAGATGGTCTTTCCAGACTAGGGGTTCCGGCGTCCCTGTCTTGACTCTAGGGTCGTTGGAGAAGACTCCATCGAGGGTGTGGCCTGCCTGATGTGTAGGGCCCTTAACCAGTTGGCGAAAGCCACATTCTTTAAGAGGATCGACCAGGGAGGATGTATCTTTAGAAGTAGAGTCATCTAAATGAAAATTTAGATCCCCTAAGATAGTAAAGTGAGGCTTGCCAACGTATGGCTCCAGGATTCTGAACAGGTCACTGCTAAAATTGGATCTAGGACCTGGAGGCCTGTAAACAAGAAGGCCCACAAAGGATGCTGATGGAGATAGGGAGATGAAGAAATGCAGGACCTGGAGGGGGTCGGAAGGCGCAGTCAGAGCATTAATATGGCAGGTAAGACGGGACTGATAAAGAATCGCTAATCCGCCACCTCTTCGCTTGACTCTGTCAAATCTCTGAAGAGCATAACCCTCCGGAATTGCCATTAGGAGGTCATGTCCCGAAGTCTCCGAGGCCCAAGTTTCAGTTACAAAAACCCATCCAGGCTTTCTAGAAGACACAAAGTCATGGAAGGCTACATTATTTTTAATTAGGGAACGAGCATTGATAAGAAATCCTTCCACTACGTGAGTGCTTTTATCCAAAGAGTAGATTTCTTGAGATGGATGACTAACCAGAGAGTGTCCATCAGGGCTCCAGATACCTGTAGCAGATGTAGCCATGAGCAGCAGGTCCTCTGGAGTATGTCTATGGTGGCAGGAAGACTCCCCTGGTTTCCACACTAACATTTCCTCCAATGTGTAGGAGTGTGGTATCTGGGAGGGGCGGTCAGGGGGCCCTATGTGCAGCCCGTCATGCAGCTCGTCCTCAGCGCGGACGGGCGCAGACGGGCTGAACTCTGGCATAACTCCGGCGCTAATACGGCACGTCCGGTGGTCGCGTCCGCTGCGCGGAGCCATGATCGTATGTATTTATGCAGGTGACTCACCCAAGATGGCCGCCGCTAATGGTCCACCCTCTTCCCAGGTGTCTCAGCCCTAATATCGGCAGGACACTCCGTGGGAAGGCAACAGAACAATTGTAAGTGCAAGCAGGGGTATTTTAAAACCAATTTTACAATTAAAAGGAAACCAACACCATAAAATCGATGTGGCACCAAATGACTGGCTTTCTCGGCGCGCTAATGCAGGGGAGGGAAAGGACACAAGGGGTAAGGGCTGGCAGTAAATAGCACGAGCAGAACAAGTATCTATCGCCCGGCTCAAGCCTCAGGCGTTTTGTGTAGTAATCACTCGAATAGGGAGCTCAGCCTGAATTTATGCAGGTGACTCACCCAAGATGGCCGCCGCTAATGGTCCACCCTCTTCCCAGGTGTCTCAGCCCTAATATCGGCAGGACACTCCGTGGGAAGGCAACAGAACAATTGTAAGTGCAAGCAGGGGTATTTTAAAACCAATTTTACAATTAAAAGGAAACCAACACCATAAAATCGATGTGGCACCAAATGACTGGCTTTCTCGGCGCGCTAATGCAGGGGAGGGAAAGGACACAAGGGGTAAGGGCTGGCAGTAAATAGCACGAGCAGAACAAGTATCTATCGCCCGGCTCAAGCCTCAGGCGTTTTGTGTAGTAATCACTCGAATAGGGAGCTCAGCCTGAATTTATGCAGGTGACTCACCCAAGATGGCCGCCGCTAATGGTCCACCCTCTTCCCAGGTGTCTCAGCCCTAATATCGGCAGGACACTCCGTGGGAAGGCAACAGAACAATTGTAAGTGCAAGCAGGGGTATTTTAAAACCAATTTTACAATTAAAAGGAAACCAACACCATAAAATCGATGTGGCACCAAATGACTGGCTTTCTCGGCGCGCTAATGCAGGGGAGGGAAAGGACACAAGGGGTAAGGGCTGGCAGTAAATAGCACGAGCAGAACAAGTATCTATCGCCCGGCTCAAGCCTCAGGCGTTTTGTGTAGTAATCACTCGAATAGGGAGCTCAGCCTGAATTTATGCAGGTGACTCACCCAAGATGGCCGCCGCTAATGGTCCACCCTCTTCCCAGGTGTCTCAGCCCTAATATCGGCAGGACACTCCGTGGGAAGGCAACAGAACAATTGTAAGTGCAAGCAGGGGTATTTTAAAACCAATTTTACAATTAAAAGGAAACCAACACCATAAAATCGATGTGGCACCAAATGACTGGCTTTCTCGGCGCGCTAATGCAGGGGAGGGAAAGGACACAAGGGGTAAGGGCTGGCAGTAAATAGCACGAGCAGAACAAGTATCTATCGCCCGGCTCAAGCCTCAGGCGTTTTGTGTAGTAGGTACAATATGGACCCAATACTAAGTTTATTGCCAGAAGAATCTGGTCACCTTGGATTTTACTGCAGAAAAAACTCCCCTCTTTTTTAAATTGAATGTTTTAAAATATGAAGGAGAAGATCGGGGTTGTGTTTTAAAAAGTCTGCAAAAGAACATCACTAACAAATTTGAGAATTGACTGGCGTTTTAAGTGCTTGACTAGCATGGACCTCTTCCCTTACTCAGGGAGGCATTGGAAACCTTAGTGAATAGGCCCATACCAACACTGAATGGTCTACAGATGACCAACCTAACTAGCAGCTATCTTCCAGCTCAGAATAAGTTCATGTCCACCCATTAAAGCTATACCAGTAATCTTTGCATATATTGCTTTGTATCAATATTCAGTTGCACATTGGGAATTATCAGGCGATGCATCAACTGCAGGTAAATTCCCTGCTAAATTTTGTTTGTTTTGTCGCTAATCACAACCACCTCTGTGTAATGGAGACCACAGGTCTGAGAGTGCACAGAAAGAAGGGTGTGGGAAGTAATGCTCACTACAATAGAACTACATCCGATGAATATAGAGTGCAGTGGAGCATCATGGCTTGCTTATCATGATGAATTCATCATGTGGTGTTCACCGAGATCTAAATCCAGTCACTTTCAGATCCCTTCAAACCTACTTTCTCATGGTCCCTTGTAGCTTCTGAAGCACAATTTTAATGATGAATCAACCCTTGAAAGTTGGTTATGGTACCTGTGTTTCATGGTCTACCTGCTTTCTCTCTTTAAATTAAAAACTTATATCTTTGCAGTTTAGACATTTAAAACGTAAACACTATTGATGCCAAAAATCAAGTTTTACTTGAGAGATACATTCAGTGCCTAGTGCTACATATGGACCGCTCCTAGACTATGCTGTAACTTAACAATTTCCTGCTATAGTTGCTGACTTGGAGCTGGAAATCCTAAAATCAGACATATTTGAAATTTTTAGGTTTTCTTAGTTCTGCGTTCCACGAACTCTCTGGTACTTGGAAACACACGGTATTCAGTTGGACTATATTTTGGTACGTTTGCAAGAAGTACTCAAGCCCGCAATCTAATAATAGCTCAGTCTCTTCAATATGGAGGTTTACTGTGCTCAAGGTGCAATAAATCTGTTTCATTTTGTTGATGTTTATTATTTGCATTAGACTCAACTTAAAGGACTGTCCACGGGACATGTTAAGGTCTTAGTATATGAGGTTTGTTGTTTGCTATGAAAATACCAAACAATTATATTTCTCATGTGCCTACAGCAGCAGGCACCACTGAAATCGTTATACGTGAATGTGGTGCATAATAGTCACATATGCCTGTTACACACGCACTATGCAACTTAATAATTGTGAGTAGTGTGAGCATTAAAGGCGACCGTGAGAGAAATAAACTTAAGAGGGATCTTTGCGTCGTACCTCAAAGCAGGTCAAACAATGGGAAATTGCCAAATATCGTCTCAAAGGTGCTGCACCTTTGGGAAAACCACTTAAAATGGTCATGCACTCTTGACAGATGTTAAAAAGCAAATTAACATTCAACCCTACTCTTTTTTAGGGACCACCAAGAACAGAAATATGTTTAACATCAAAGAGTTACAAGAAGGGTAAAAAATGCCCAAATAAACCCAGAGAAAACTTAGTTTACTTGCGTCCATCAAATCGCCATCTTTTCAAACAAAAGAATTTAGCCAGGGGGGAACGGGTAAATATATTTATTTGTTATTCAAATAAGTAAATTCTTTAAAAAAGGGAGTAAAACTTTAACATAAGTGAATCCATACTTTACCTAAAAAACATTAATTCCGTCTAAATTGTTTGCAGGGACATTAAACTGTTGAGCCATGAGTAGTGCACAACTATGAGTTCTAGTCTTGATGCCTAACTTTGAATATAATAGTTTAAGATGTGATTGATTGCATTTACCACTTCCTGAAAATCCAGAGGGTTAATGGTTGCGTCTGTTAATCTTTGAAGCACTTCTTTGCTATTAGGTCAGGGCGTCTTTGAGCAGCGTGCATCCACAGACATGTGTTTGGAAAGCTCGGGAATCCTGCTGAAAGGCCATTAACGTGATGGATGTGGGGAAAACGGGAAGATTATGAAACTGTTGCAGTTCTGACTTGCATTTTTCTTGCCAATAGAACATTATATGAAAATTGCGGACAGTTTTCAATACCATTTTCATCGACATAGAATGCAATAGGACATTGCAGCGCTTGGTGATCTCTCAGAAATGCAAGCACTTTCTTCCAGATGAGAAAATAAATGCGTTCAACCTAACTTTTGCCCTGTAATATATACAGATACTTTGGGTGACTGAATGTGACATTAAAATATATTCAAGTTTTATTGCTTTTTCCAAATAGAAAACATAATATAAATCAAAACAAGGCAAACATCTGCAAAGCATTTACTAACCGCAGCGCTTTGAATTTATTAGTTCTGTAAGGAGCACATTAGTATGGCAATTTCTGTAGTGGGCTTAAGTGTCTTATATGTTAATAACAAGCTATAGATTTGTTCTCTCTACATGGGTGGGCAGTGATAAAATGTATCCATTGGTAATATATGGATCTGCGGCTAGACTTGCAGATATAAATAATAAGTAACACACATGTGATTTCAGGGCTTCATAAGAGCCAAGAATTCCTGAAGTAACAATTTATCGTCCCATTCCTTATACGCCAAAGTTCAGCGTGATCTAACATAGAGAGCACACAGAGTGGTTTTCTGTTTCTTGCTAGGTGAATTCAGTGCTGCTAGTAAATAAAAGGAGAAAGGACTGCGAGGTAGGCCATGTCTGTCAATTTCGTTGGAGGTTGAGTGGACAAATACGTCCACTTCCGTGATCTGTGCTGGACCTCATAGTCACAGGTAAAAATCCCTGTTCATCCACTCAGCATATAGTCCTACTATGGGTGATACAATTATTACCAATGAGTTGGGTTACAATAAACAACTGTTAATCACCACAGCGGTGTCCCAAGAATTGAACATGTGTTTTATAAATACACATATTATGTTAAAGAGGGGCTCCACATAAACAATGCCATCATTTTCCTCGTTGGCCCATGCACTCTGAACTTGATATTATGTCTACTATTTTTCCACCAGGGACAAAATTATTTAAACTCCTATCAGAGGGAATTGATAATATCTGAGAAGTAAGAGTGAAACTATTATTTGTATTTATTTCACAGAGCTATATGCATATGTATTTACTTAGCACAAGCCTAGCTGACCCGAACTGGGTGGAGCTTGTCTGTGGGGTATGGGCGTCAGTGTCACTGTGCACGTATCGGACACAGGAATGAGAGAGTATGCTAAGACTACACTTCAGACTTAACATGGTTTCTGACTTTGCTCACTTCAACAACATATGCTTGAATTGAGAGGGCATGTCCTCACACCCCACATATATTAGAAGTGTGCAACAAGCACCCACCACCGTGTTTGTGCCAACCTCCTTTTTAACGTAATTCCAGATTAATCTGTTGACCCTCCTCTCATAATCACTTGTAGAAATGTGTTTTTTTTTTATTCAGAGTATAACAGCGAGGTTACTGCATGGCTTTATAATTTGCCATTATGTCATGCAGTCCCCTCCCAGTAATGTCCTTGCTTCCCCATGCCTCCACTTCACAGTGTTACATATAGACCCTATTAAAAATCCATTATCCATCAGTGGTCTGCCCAGGACTCCCGAACAGTAATCTTCAGTACGTGCAGAGAAGCTGAGTTGGCCATTTCTTACTCCTGCTCAGAAGTACGGCTTCACTTGCAGTACAATTCAGTCTCACTACTGCACTAGGAGATGGATTTATGTAACTGAGTAAGTGCAATCTCTTCAGCATTTCATATGCTTGCAAACTAATGACCTCCCCTCATGTTTATGCATATGAATTTGTTTTGGTGTGACACTGTTCTGTAGACGTTCAACTCAAACTTGTCTTTATGGTGATTGGCAAATGGGAATAGGGCTTTGCCCTTTCCCCCTCCCCTTTATGAGCATTGATTTTCCAAACTGCTACTGTATTTTGGAGAAACGTTACTCTGCTGGTGTAACTAAACTGTGTCTGTATGTTCACAGAATGCATTTTCAGTGTAACAGTCAATATAACAGTGCATTTGGAAGACTATGACTGGTTCCCAGAATTACCTTATTAGCAAGCATAAAGAAAGCATATTGTGCAAATTCCACAATTAACTTGCAAAAAATAACTCTACTAATGTGGAGTGAGGATTCATAAAGTGAGATGAAATGTACATTTTCATGTAGAAGTGGGCAACAAATACACATTTAAGTGCCAGTATTTATAACTCCGATGATTTCCTGTGCATGCGCTCTGCAACTTTAAAATTCTTGTTTTTTTACATGAATAATTCTTTCTAGGAACATGACTAGTTCTCTTGCTTGTTTGATTTTAAAAACAGACCTGATGATTGCTGATTGTGCATGAAAAATGTAGAGAAAACTTCAATTAACAAACACTTATGTATACAAGGGCTTGATGTATGGCAGACGCTAGCAAGGTAACCACATACTGAATACTCCCCTCTACTCCACCTCAGCGGTAGACCACACATTATTTTGCAAAAGGAAAAACAGTCAGAAGCTAATTTTAATTTAGGGTTTGGGGTGTAGAATAAGCATAACTTGTCTCTTTCTATCATTTGCTGCACTGTATGATGGATTACAGTCTGGGAAAAGCTAACTAGGAAAAGCTTAAATGATTCCCAACTATTTTCGTGCTACAGAGGCACTTTACATACATTTACACATTTGAATGGATTCTTTGCAAAAAAAATAAAAAACAAACACCGTTAATGCCCCTGCATTTTGAGACAGCCGCATTACCGTAGAACAGCTTCTCTTCACTGCTTTCTGATTTAGAATTTGAAAATGTTATCAATAATTTTCGTTTGTCACTTCTGTTAGGCTTCTTTAATTGACTTACATTAGATGGTTGCTGAGTTCCCACTTTTACCCTACAATCACGGTCCTTTCCAACCAGAGCTGGTGCAAGAGCCTTTTCCACCTATGTGGAAGTGGCATTTTATTCCCCTTAAACCTCAGCACCTTGGCAAATGTCATGCCTAAAAGAGTAATCTTTCACCGCTTGAGATAGACCCCTAGTACTGGCACTGGTCTTAATTTATTTTTCTGTTTTACAAATTAGTTTCGGGTCTATTCTTACATGAGAAATGGAATGCCAATTCAGAAACAGTCAAAAAGTACGCACTACTTTAACAGCAGAAGTTGAACAATAACAAATGGTTTAAGTTCATTTCTTTTAATTCTCCTCCAGGTGAGAGTTATTTCTGGATCCAAATTATGTGAATATTCTGCAAACAAAATATGTATCTATATACCTGCATTGGTTTGACAACTTAGCACTTTTTAAATTGACATGGAAAGTGTTTCTTACTACTACATCGTAGATCCACTATGTTAAATTCATAGCTAGGTTGTTGTATATCTATTGTGAACATATTCTGATTCGAGTGAGATCACTGGTGGCCTTGTCGTATCCATTTGCATTGTTAAAATCCACCTTTTGGTCAGTGGGTTGTGGTGACAAGAAGCTGGTGGCTGGGAGGGTAAACTCTGCTTTCCCCAGTGCTGGGTGCTGCATTGTGAGTTTGTGTGCTATAATGTGACTGCGATGGGAAGGTGGTATGTTAGGTCTCTGGTTTTGTGGGTCAGAGCAGGCTCTCCACTTTTACTAGATAGGTAGACCCTCCTCTCTGGAATGTATACTCTGCTTTCCAACTCCTTCTAGCCCTACAAGAGGGTCGAATGTTTGTTGTAACTCATGACACTGCACTTAAGGTGTCACTATGCATCTATATGGTAAGCTACAGAGACAATGCCAATGTGGCTAATAATATTTGATATTTCCTCAAAAGATAAGCCATCAGAACCATACAAAGTAAATAATAGGAACGCATAGCTATTTTGAATATGTGGGATGAGTATCTGTCGAACTACATGCTCATTTACAAACATAAATGCACTTCTCACGCTGTCACCTCTCAAACACACTCATGCAGAACATCTCCACTGAAATGCAAATACATATATAAATAAATCAAATGAATGACATTGAGCACGCTGCAATGCCGTTGCAGCGTGCGCGATGTCATTTATTTGATTTATTTATATATGTACTTACCTCCATTCGGATGTATGCCGGCATTTACTACCCCCCAACCTGCCCCTCCCCCACCCCACCGCCCTGCAGCACTCCCTCCAGGAGCCGCTACTGATCTAAGGTCTATTTAGATGCACAAAAGTGTCATCTGCAAGCACAAATGTCAGATTTTGATTTGTAGAATCTAGTTTTGTTGACACACTCGTAAACGGAACGTCTAACCATGATAGGCTTTCCATAGTTGTAAGAGTTGGATGAGGGTAAGGGAACATGGAGGTGACACAGGAGAGTCCATGGTTGGCAACTGGGAAGCTGGTGAACACTCACAAAACCTGCATTTTCAAAGATTTTGTGCCACTACACTTAGTGGCACAATTCTAAGTGAGTGGCAATCACGGTAGTGATAAACTTTTTTAGCAGTATAATATTTTCAGGGGGTGCAGTGCTAGGTATTTCATGAAAAATATTTAAGGAACTGGAAAAAAAGTTTAATCGATTTTTTTGCAATGTCTTTGGGTATTTGTAAATCCCAAAAAGATGTAACTTTATGAAAGCGTAGATTTAAAACCACCACTGTTTAGTGTGTAGCACTAACAGACTAGAATTTTTTGCATGGATCTTTAACAAGGATGCATACCCTATGCAAATGAGTCCCATCAACTTCCTCTGACTGCAGTGCAATCCATTTCAGGATTACACTGCTAGCTTGCTAGCTGAAGATGGAAAAATAAAGTCCAGAAAAAAATCACCATTTGGATGACGTTTCAGAGTGTCACCTGGCGGTAGTACCCGATACCTATTTGGATGTAGAGGGAGGCTTTAGAAGTCCCCTAGGGAAGGGGCTCCAGAGTCACCCTCCATCAGAATTCAATAGTAGAGTGTACTCAGGAAACAATGTTAATCACAATTCAAGTTCATTCGTTCAATAATGTGAGTTCATCCTTACAAAGGTATCAAGTTGAGATGTCAGTCTCAAAATTCCTATTATTCCAAGGTATCATAAAATTATTTAATAATTTCATTGGCAGTCAATGCATTTAGTCCCGTCGGGACTTCCTCAAGGCTGAAATCAGTAAACAAATATACATAAATTACACAACCACATTAATTGAAAAATATTTTAAAACACGTCTCATAACTGTTCTGCAGCTCTCATAGCACACAGAGAAAAAAACAATTAGTCCTTCTGTTCCAGAAGTCAGATTTACATCCTGAATGACATTCAAACTTCATATCATACAGAGTTATTTGTCATAGACAGCCATTAAATCGCTTTTGTTAATGTAATTACTATCACATATACTGTGTGATTCATTTTATCTAATTATTATAATATTATATGTTGTTCCTCATATATTATTTTGTAACGTATCCTAAACCATGACCAGGAAGCTAGTCATTCAATTTGTCCCAACCATTATCTTGTTGCATTATTTATTTATTCTTTGGGGTACTGCATCCTCCATGAGAGCATGGCATATATTTTCTCTCTGTTTGGCAGTAAGATTTCTGACCAGCATTTCACAATTCTACCACTCAATAATCAACACATTAAGCTCTCCCAGTCATCCACAAACTTAAAATCAACTATCAATAACCATCACCCTGAAGCATTAACATTCACCTTTCTCTTTTTTGTAATACTTGTACTGCCCTTAAGGTGAGGAACGCTGCTAATTCCTTCCTTAAAGTATTAAAGCTTTCCAGAATGCATTAAGCTATAACACCATCATAACATCTTGGAACTGTATCATGAGATTCAACCCCAAGCTTCTGCTCAGCAACAAACACCTTTATAATGTTCTTGCTACTTTGTAAAGTGTCATATATGCTGCAGTCTAATTAGTAGGATAGCTCTGCCCCTACAGCAGAGAAGGTTGTGCAGCATACATGTTACAGATACGACACTTCTAACAGAACCGGTTTTGTTGGGACATAAATGTGGTACTCATGATATTTCTTATGAGTACTCCAAGATTTCGATGAGTTAGTACTATAGGGACTTGGGCTCTTTGGGAATGTCACTGATGTTTCAGTAACGTTGTTACTTAAAAAAAATTGATAGGAAGGTAAAACCTAAATTCACGATGCTTGAGACAACTACATTAGTCTATAACAATTCGTTAGCCCTGTTTCCTAATTCATTATCTTGTATGCATGAAAGAAAAAAATAGTGCTTCACAATTGTTGTTTCCACTTATACATTAAATACTGCCAATAAATCCACTTATTGAAATCTCTAATTTCTTTCTTAAGGACCCCCCTTCTTCTGTTTCGCTTGGCCTTCGAATGGAAGAGATGATATTCAATTTGGCTGACACGCATCTGTTTTTTAATGACTTAGAAGTAAGTAAAACTTGCTTTGATTGACCTGCTGAACTTCCATAATTTAAGCTGGTAACTATGGCAGTGAGATGAACATGAACTGCACAGTTTGTAACTACTTGTAAAATACTACATTGGAGACAGATGAGTGCACTGGTAGAGTCTTTTAAATGCCAGTACTCAAAGATGTCTGCATAAAAATGTTGTAAATGTGGTATATGCGATTTTTAAAGTGCATATCAGTGTCAGCAACACACACTGAAGTTTGATACCCTGCACAGAGCATTAAATATTGCATGATGGTTTGTCTGCACTGTGAGTAGTATGGAACACATTTTTTTCTTTTCTACCCCGCAGTGGGGACTTATCACCTGAGAACCTGAACACCCGAGCGTGCTCATGAATTTTGCATATGTCCTTCTCAGTAACTGATTGCATTAGACTCTGGGACTTTATTACTGGAAGACATGAGCTGAAGCATCCTGCAACATTGTTTTGGAATACATGTGGCCTCACAGGATGCTACTGTGCATGTTGTGGTCCACTTCATGGACAGGAGGTTAGCATGTATAGAGCAGAATAGGCAGTAGATAATAACAAGCCCTTTTTCGAATTTGAGTTTTACCCACTTATCCATGAAAAACGTAGGCCCACCATCTGTCTTTCCGCATGTGAAATGAGAGGAAGAGAAAGTCTTGCTGAGGGCAGGCACTAGTATAATACAGTGAAGTGAACATTTGTGTCAATAGAGTTCTTGGAGAAAACGCTGGTGTTTTTAAAGGGATTGAGGTTACATATGATGATTTTTTACAGGTAATTGGGAGACATGCAATTAAAGGGAGAATTTAAGCAATAGCACATACAGTTTGTTTACGTAGTTTGTTGAAAGGTGCTGGACTTTGTGACTAAAGCAAACTTCTTAATAGAATGTTCGCAGATGTACCAATCAATAGGATTTCTTTTTGAGATATATTTATTTCAGACTTTTATATAGCAGGAACATGATTCGTCTGATTTTCAGAGCGCTGTGCAAATAGAAATTGAGTCATACATAATGGGAAAAGAGAAAAGCAAATAACAATCTGAGAGAAATGTATGTGCTTAGTGTTTAAAGTAGCTTATATCATTGGTGGTTAAATGCATTGCTTCTCATTTGATTTTCATCAGTTTTATGTTTGCAATAGCTGCATTATGCACCCCAGAGTGTGTATTTTGTTTCCGTGATTTTATGTTTTATAAGAAAACATACATTTTATATTTTGGTTAAAATTGTTTTGCTTTTTATTGCTCTTTATAGCAGAACGTCCTGCCATTTACTATGTGTGTTAAGATATAATCTGAAGGCTTTAAATTATATTGTTTGTTTATTAAAATAAAATTATTAATACAAAAACAAAAAAAGAGGCATTTTGTTGCTCTGATGGAAAGCCAGATGGTGGAGGGACACTCTGAGGACCACACTAATATCTTTTCCCTTAGAAATAAATACCAAGTGTAAGAAATTGGGTTATTGTTTGAGCGGAGTGGCAGCCCCACTCAAATAATAAACACAACCCTCATCAGAGTAAAAACCCTCATCAGAGTAAAACATAAAAGTCACTAAATAAACCTGTGCTTAACCCACTGTTAGTTTGGTACAAAAGCAGTCATGCTTAACTTAGAGGCAATGTGTAAATTATTTATGCAGCACTCAAACAATAATAAAGTGAAAAACCCAAAGAAAAATCCCAAACCAATTCAGCAAAACAGTTATTTTTTTATAAATAAAGTGACTTCAAAACACCAAAAAGTCAACCTTTTAGGTGAACTTATTGTCGAAAAGCACAAAGAACTTCTTATTGTGTGCTTCAGGCAGGGTTCTTTGAAGTGTAATCGGCAGGATACAGCTCCTCCTCAGTTGTGCCGTCAAGAAGACCCACTCCCTTCACACCTTCACCTCTTTGATCCTATGTCTGGAAAGAATACACAACCCAATTCTCAGTTGTGTGTACCATGCCACTGGCACAAAGACACAGTTGGTTTGGAAAGAAAATTGCCAAGTTTCTAAAAGTGGCATTGTCAGAATAGTAACTTAAAATCAGACTTAACCATTAAAGGGGATTTCAAATTAAAATGGATGCATTTCGTTATCTGGTCCCAAACTAAAGTTATCACTTATTAAGTGTAGTAAGCTAAACCAGTGTTAGTCTATGGGAGAGAGAGCCTTATAGCTGTGAAAAAGGACTTTTGAAGTTTTTCTGTGCCAAGACATGTAAAACTCAGGAACACATGTCCTACTTTTTAAATACCATGCACCTTTTCATATGAGGATTTAGAGCCTACCTTAGGGACAGTAATGGCTCCTCGAGGGAGTGCAGCGGGGCAGTGGGGCGGGGCGGGGGAGGGTTCAGGGTGGGGGGTAGTAAACTCCGCCATACGGCCGAACAGAGGTACCTAAAGAAATAAATAAATACAACTAATTACATTGCACTCGCTGCAACGCCATTTGGCGTTGAGCGATGCGCAATGTAATTTGCGTTATTTTTGTATTTCTTTACTTACATCTGTTCGGCCGTATGCCGGAGTTTACTTCTGCCCACTCTGCCCTTTCCCCGCCCACCTCCCCGCAGCACTCCCTCGAGGAGCCGCTACTGCTTAGGGAAGACTTATTAGTAGCCAAAAGGAAGGTTAAGGCCTGACAAAAGATTTATTTTGTAATGTCAAAATGGCAGTTCAAAGCTGCCCCACAGTCTAGAATGGCAAGACAGAGACAAGTGCTTAGTTTGTAAAAGAATGAGTGCCAGTGCCCAAAGCAGAAGCTCAGCTAGTACAATTAATGTTGTGCACCGAATACCATGGCTCTGCCGTTTTCAATCAACCTGATAACATTACCAGACACTCCCTGTCCTATTATCTCTCTCTAATTGGTTTCTAGTTTTTCTCTTTGTAACCGGTTTTCTGCCTTTCTCTTCCTCTGCCTTTCTGCTAAGTTCCTTTTTCCCTATGTTGCTTTTAGTAAATGTTTTACAAAATAAGTGCCATTCCCAAAAATGCATACCTTGTGGCCCCCACAGGCTCAAATTAAGCAAAACCTGAGACATATTTTGCAGAGTTACTTTAGTGGGTGGCACAAAAGAGGCTGCCGTCTACTTGTAGCATTTAATTTACAGGCTCTGGGTACATGTAGTTCCATTTACTACTATATATAATTAGACTAAATGTTTTAGAAAGAGAGACAATTACTTTACCACTGGTTAGCAGGGGAATTCTACGCCAAGGATGTCAGATCAAACACCAAGAAGAAAAGAAAATAGAGAGGAAAAGCAGAGTTGAGTCAATGGGAAAGGAAGAACGCACTGGAGAATACTGTAGCATGCTAGAAAGGGGTTTTGGAATATTCAGTAGCACTAAAAACCAGGAGTTGCTTGTGGAAGATGAAGAGCTGCCAAACCCTGCAGGCAGTGATTTTGGCAAACACAAGTCAGCTGATTGTTTTCATGCAGCAAGGTTGCCAAGATGAGTTAAAAGAACATGGGACTTGAGCTGAGGAGTGAGCACAGGTTGAGGGTAGGAGTCACAAGAAGAGTATGGGGCCTTGAACAGTCATTCTGAAGCCACTTTCTTGAATAAATGTTTTCAATTTCTGTAGACGTGAGAGCTGGTACCACGCTTTCTTTGTTTTTTGGCTCTGTGTTTCTTGAGGGTGAGGCTGATAACCATGGTGAAACCAAATGACTTGGCATTTGGTGAATATTGGTGTTTGAAGCTGCCAAGGTGTATGTGTAATACAATCAGGTTATTATGGTTTCTTGTGTGCTTTTGCTGGCAAAACACAGGATCCAGGTCTGGATAATGTACAGTGTTTTGTAGGATTAGATGTCTGAAGGAGAAGAGCCTTTCAAGGACAGTTGTACATCAATGTCATATTGGTGAATCTTAAAGCTGTTATCTATGAGTCGAACAATAAGCAGCTCGATGTAAATGTTGAAGATGTCAGTAAGGAACCCATTGATACGATCTTGGAGTTAAACACAAAATTACTTTTTAATGATCTTGCTGATGAATGGTATGTGAGTGAAGGGCCGTAGTTTGCAATGCCGTCAGGTTCTAGTTTGAGCCCTACCCTTTTTAATATCTATGTGGCCCCCCTAGCGAACATCATGAGGTCCCATGGGTTTATCCCTGTGTCATATGCGGATGACACCCAACTCCTCTTTCCTTTTAAATACTTCACGGATGAGGTCAGGAACTCCTTCTCCCAGGGGAAGAAGGCAGTGGCCCACTGGATGGCATCTAACTTCCTGCAATGCAATGTTGCAAAAACGGAGGTGATGCTGTTCGGTGAGGCCAAACTCCTGTGGTCCCCCGACTGGTGGCCGCAAGATCTTGGCCCAGTCCCAGAGCCCAAGCAGGTGGTTAAAAATCTCGGTGTGCGTCTGGACCAGGAGCTGTCCCTGAAGCAACATGGCAACCAAGTGGTGGGGTCCTGCTTCCATGTCATCGGAATGCTGAGGAAAGTTTTTCCCTTGCTCCCTGACACAACCAGGAGGACGTTAGTGCAGGCCTTAGTGTTGAGTCGCTTGGACTATTGCAATGGGTTGCTTCTATCAGCAAATGAGGGAGTAACTGCCAGATTGCAGGTAGTCCAGAATACCGCGGCCTGTCTTGTTCTAAATCTGCCCTCTCGCACCCCCTCGATACCCCTCTTGAAAACCCTGCATTGGCTTCCCATTAAGCAAAGGGTGAAGTACAAGACTTGTTGCATTATATACAAGTGTCTCCAGAAGAAAGGCCCTGTGTATTTGTCTAACAGATTTTTTCCCTATAAACCTTTGAGATCCTTGAGATCTAGTGAACAAGCCCTGCTGCAGGTTCCGAGAGCAAAAAAGGCTAGACAGGGTGGTAGAGCCCTCTCAATTGCTGGCCCGACGCTGTGGAACAGCCTCCCACTTTCCTTGAGACTTTGCAAGGAGTATCTCCCGTTCAGAAAACAGTTAAAACCTTTTTATTCCAAAACTAGTGTAAATTTTATATACTTACTGCTAGGCGCTGGAAGGTTGCCAAAGGCGCGGAGATACTCCTTTGGGAGGTGATCCTAGCGCGTTATAAACCCACAAATGAATAAATAAATAAATAAATAGTGTAGGTATCTTTAGAAGTAGTACAATCTGACCGGTCATGAGAGCTTCTGGAAAGATTCCTTGAGATAGGGAGTCACTGACAATGGTGAGTGGGGGTGAGAAGTACCCCCAGAGAGAGCTTTGATGACAGATGGGTCTAAGACATCATCTTCATAAGAAGTTGTTGTGAGGGATTTAAGTATTTGAATGAGATCTGAGAGTGATAGGGTTGTAAAGGCTAACCACTGTGGAATTTTACGGGTATGTGTGGGTGCGTAAGAGATGAAGGAGGCTTGGTGTTGTTGATATGCTTTTAGATTTGCAGTATTTTTTCACCTTTCCCCGACATGTAAAATGCTGCAACACATGCCTTACTGTCTTGAATGGTAATGCTGATACTATAAATAAACAGCCTCACACTACTAACACAACCATACAAGACACCCTTACATAGCCTCCAGGCGAAACATGTTGTAGTCGCAATGATGCACTGAGGACTGACTGAAATGCCACATGGAATTAGTCAATCAGCACAAGATGTGATAAATGAATATATATTGCCAGTAACAATTATAGCAGTGCCACTAAAGGTTGTTTGCCTTATTGCCTTATTGCTGGAATCCTAGTAATGTCCTTTCATATCAAAAGCTTGTGTTCATTCCATGATACCGCTCTGCAGCCCTGCACATGGCACATAAGGGGGCTGTGCGCCTGCTCCTAGAAAATCAAACGGTCTTCTGCACATACACGGATAGAGTAACTAGACAAGTTAATGAATAGCAAACCCCACTCTGATATTGTTGTATTTAAGATAATATATTAAGTTAAAGGTTTTATGTTCAGAGTTTTTGTTGAGATCCTGTTTGATTTTCTGGGATTCTTTGCCTATTGGCATGGATGACACGTAGACCACAGGTACTCTTTGATGGCTTTAAAGTGCCAAAATGAGTCGAATTGTCAGTGTAATCGATGACGATTGAAATAACTCACCTTTTTAGGTGTACATTCTATGAATTTTTATTTCTTTTTAGTGGAGAAATACTAAACATGCTACTGAATTGGGGCCTTTAGGACTGTCAGTAGATACTTACGGTGTACGCATTGCCAAATCGGTGGTCTGTACTTGTGGCCATTAGTATACTATGTTTCATTATGTTTTCTTGGTACCACAGTGATGGTTCTTTAAACATTTGAAGCTACCACCTCCATTTTTCTTTTACTTTGTGTGACTTGCTGGCTCAAGTGGTGAAATAGCTCTACAAGTACGTCTATGTGCTGTAAACAGTGTGGTTTCTTAGAAGACTAGCACAAGGCCATCTTCTGCATATGGTTAGGAACAGGAGATGGTGTATATGCTCACATGCCAATTTACTGTTGGAACATTTGTAGCACAGTTATACAATTCCACCCCTCAACAATGTTCCTACAGTGCAGCTACTAAACTGTTCTTATTAGTGAGAACTAGGAGACATGTATTTTTATTCTCCTTAGACAGCTCCGCCATCTTGCCTCAGAATAGAATAATTGTAAACAGAGGTCCAATTCTGTTGACCTCCTTGGACTCTTCTAGAGCAGCACATCAAAGGCCAGTCAAAATATTACTCTTGGTTTTGTGTTGAGACCTGTGCAGCTAATAACACTTCTCTGTAGGTATCTACAACACTGGCCACAATGTTACAGTACGGTACTTAAGATTCAACACCAAAGTAGACCAAGAGGTATTGAATTCATAATTACCAACAAGTATAGAATTCTAGCAGGGTAAAAATGACACTTTTCAGACGAAGGTATAGAACATTAAACTGAATCCCAGACAACACTTCCTTTCCTGGTTCCCAAAACGCATATTTATCACAAACGAGTCAGCAGAGAGAATTTTCAGAAAATCCGAAAATATTGCAAAATATGTGTAAGAAAAGAATGATTTATGTTTCCTTATTAAATGTATAAATGTAAATTATTTTTGACAGGAATTGGCGTTTTTGTTGTTTTCCTATAATAATTGTGCTTATATTGGTACAACATGTTTTGATGAAAAGAAAGAGAATAAGTATGAAGATCTTTTTATTACTGTGAATATACTTCTTTTTTCTACTGCATGCAAAAGTGGAAAAAAGAAACTGGGTACAATATTTTGAAAGCTGCAGTACTGCAGTAGATATTTTTATCCTTGGTTACTTTGACGCATAATCATTTTGTCTGCACATATCTTACTGGTTAAAGTGGATATTTATGTTTGTAGAGTGTACATTTTCCACAAAATCACTTCATGATTCATTTGAATTAATGTAGGTGTTGTGAAAGGGGCTAGATCGAAGCTCTAGAAACCCAACTTATTCACAGTAGTAAAAGATAATTCAAAACTCAGTGTGCCTAGAGTATGATTAAGAGAAACAATAATTACTTTAGATCCAATGATCATTCTGTCTTTGGCCTCTGTTTTGAGACTTTTAATAAAAGTACCACTTTTAGTCCAATTGGTATATGAGCCGATGTGTACAGTAGACACATGGCGCAAAATCACCAACTCTTTTTATATGGGCTACTGAACATGTTGCCAGGTATTAAATTGTGTGATTATTACTAATTTGTGTCCTGTTTGAACTGAATACCTATTTGTCAAATGCTGTGCTACTCACAGTCAAACGTGAAGACTGTTTGGAGATCTTCTAATGGAGACTGGTTAGTGTATTCTCATGGGCTATTTATTCTAAGTGATTGGTATAACCCTTGATTGACTTACCGCTAGTTATACAGTCACTTGCTTTCATATTTTGCATGAATAAAAATAGAAGTCACATATGACACCCACTGAAATATAGACCGCTGTTTATTTTAAATCTGACTGCTAAGCAAGCTTGTGGTAGGGCTGCCAACAGGCATTAATCATCACCATGCTGTTTTCTTGGGTTTCGCAAATATGTGTTATTTCAGACAGGCGATGGATTCTGAAAGATTCGAATACAACTTTTGCTGATCAAAGTTAATTGGTAGCAATTGGCCTTTAAATATTTCCTGATGTTTCCATTTTGAAAATCAAGCGAAATGCACCTTATTTAACAGATGAGCCAAAATCATGAGAAAATGCCAACGTATGACAGGCTTTAAATGTGGTTAGCTCAACATCTGTCCTATATTTTCCTTTCTTTTCATGTGCAAAGAAACCACACAGGCAAAATATCAGCTTAAAGATGGAAAGTTCCAGCCATTTCTTAGCAAGGAAAGTTTTATAACATATTTCCAATTTATTTTTGTATTTAACAATTTTGTTGAGTACTTTAAAACTATACACAACACATAAACGCCTATAAGCATTTGCTACAAATTAAAATGTTTTACAAAATGTATTGGCTCCTTCAATGTAAGAAATGTAATAATTCATTTACAATTGTGAACTTTAGTTATTTTTTTATTTTCATTAGATATTCCTTGCGCAGCATATATGGAATTATAGAAAAACGCTTTTAAGACATTTGATGATAATTTTCATATATCATTTGTCAGAGATGTGAAAGGAACAACCACAGAACGTTGTCGTGTTGTGCTTTTTCAAAGTAGTTTGCTTCAGTTAACAAACAGCTTTGCCCATTAAACGATAAAATCTGCAAACTGTTGCAAACAAATCTAATCGGGTTGCTGTTTTTCTAAGTTGCTTAACTTAAAAACAGTGAAAAACATCCCGCATGCTGCATGTTGTTTTTTTACGAACTTCGTGTTACGTTTTCGATTTTAAAGTTATTGCTGTTCTTTCATGAGTTAATCGAAACTAGGTTGAGAATGCACAACTATAGGACAGAGAGAACCTTTTCAGTATTAATGCTATAGCTACATTTACAAATTCAGGTGTCAAAAACCAAGCCTAATTTAAAAATGGATATGTTTAGTAATTCAACCAGTTATATAATCAATCAGTCATCTTATTAAAAAAATGAGCGTATTAAAATAACAATTTGGATTTCAAAGCCACCTGGGTCTGCTAACAGTTTTTAGCTTTACGCTTGAAATTCACAGTGGTAAGGGTTTGTCTGGACTGGAGTGGTAATTTATACATGCTGGCGTTTCTCAAGCTCTCCAAGTTAGCGGGTTACCTTTAAGGCTGGAATGTCTGCCATGGTTCATAAAAGAGCAATCCTTACACTTTGACTAGCTTCATCTTCCTGCCAGTGCCCCGCCCAACCAAGTGACCTGGAGCGCAAGGCTTGCTTGGTCTTCCCACTCCAGTAAAAATGTAAACTTTGTACAGTAAGACTGAAGAGTGGTCTGCCATCTATAACTGTGGTGAGCAGCTAGCTCTAGGTATGTTTGCAGGAGATGGATTCTGCATATCAAAGCCAAAGCCTCCAATACCATTGTTGCCAACGCCTGGTAAAGGATGATGACGAGAGAAGAGGCAGTGGTGTTTATAATCAGAACTACTTTAGATATTAGGGACATTTAGTCCCTGTCATGATTGTGGTGCTGTGCGTTCCCGGATAGTGTAGATTCTGGCTGTACAAACTGTGGTGATATGCATGCTTGCATGTAGCAGTGCATTACAAAAGTCAAAGCAATGTCGATTCTGGCATGGAATTGGTGCAAGGCAATCTGGATTCTCCAGCATCAAAGGTGCTGTATATATAGGAATCATCTCCATTATACCATAATAATGGCACTTTACATATGGGCCAATCTGAAGGGAGGCAAGGGAGTGCTTCATGTGGCGTGGTCGTGCCTACATCGTAAATGGAGAAACTCTCATGACAGTATTTGTTTGGGGATTTTTGGGCAATGCGGATAAGTCATCCTGTTTGCAGTTATAACCTTGTTTGAAAAGAACGGAGACAAGCACTCTATTGTGGTATATACTATCCAGTTTGTAATTATTTAGCTCATGAAGAAAGCACTAAATATATATGCTCTTGTTATTGTGTTCTTTTATTTGTTTCATCTATTCTGGAATCTCAGATCAACTGACACAAGTTTCACTCCAGCATGTATGCTGTAACCTATTTCAAGGCAAAATTGTCATAATGGTTGGAGTTAAGAAGTCTGCTCTGTTCCAAAGGGCATCGAATGTCACTGTTGTTGCGCGCAGTATTTTTTTACAACTTTTGTAGCAGTCAGTCTTGACTCAGTAATCTATTAGCGTATTTAAAGTATGAAAATCTTGTTGACCAATTATAGTATAATGTGTGTCAGGACTCTTTACAGTCATGAAGTATGGATGACTGAACAGGGATCAAACTGCTTTCCCAAGTAAGTCCTGCTTGCAATCATATGGCAAGACACAACACAAATGCTTGTCAGAAAAATTCAGAAGTGTTCTCAAACCAAGATCAATTGGCTCCATTACTGCATGTTTCTTTGAGTTGCGTCCCTTGAGTGATAGTTCCAAATTGCTGTTGAGTGGCTCTACCTTCTCAAAACTGGTTCACATTGCGCTTTAAAAATATCTTGTGTATTTTGTTTCAGTTAGTGTAAATCCTCTTGCGTACCATCTTGATATGTCATTTCAAAACATCCTTGCATAGGTACAGCACCACTGATAATGACGCTAATGGCCTAGTGTGGCCTTTCTGCAGCTGCCAATGATTGGCAATGAGCATTGTCTAATTGGTCCAATATGGAAGGGGCTACTCTTCTGTACAACACCCCGGTGTTTTAATGTGTTAGAGTAATTAATCGTCAGCAGCGTTCCCCCTTTTCTTTCTTGTTGCCATCTAAGCTGCCTATTAGAAAAAGAAATGTTGCATTACAAATGAGTAATGTGCACACACTAACTGTACAGGATGGGACTTTGGGGTATTTTGAAATTCTTGAACAGCCATTTAAGTATTATCCTGGTTTGTCAGGAAAAGCTTGTGTCCAGTTCAGGGCTTCCATTACTTACAAAAGAAGAGTCTGAAATAGGCCCTTCTTTGACTCATTCTGAAGATGTGAAGGCATTTTGTACTACCACTTGCATTGTTAGCCTAATTGATTCCTAACTTCACATTTCTTCTGCGAAGTGAATATACTGCAATAGTTTTGTGGCACGTGGGAATAGAGGAAGCTGTGGTGCTCATTGTACATTACTGAAGATGTCAACAGTTTGAGGGTAGTTCTTCTTGACATCTCATATCCCAGTCTGAGGAAACTTCCTGAAGAGAGACCTAAATCTGCTGCAGCATTTGAGAAGTAGTTTTGTGTATCTGATGTATCGTTGATGCTCATCTAGTTGTTCAATTACCTTGTAGTTATTTGAGTGATTCTGATGAGAAGTGTAAGCAATTGCCCACTGTTCTATGTACATTTCCAATGGTATCATTGAGAAACATTGTGTAGTACTTTCTGACACTGGATCCGTAGGCAGATCTCAGCAATCTAACTCACAAGTTGCCGTGGCCTGCCTTACCAAGCAGGCCACCAATCACACTTTTACACCCATCACACTTTAATTGAGCTAGCACTGGAGCCACTTGTTCCAGCATGATTGAGCAAACTGTTGTTTTGGTTTATGGACCAGCCTTTAAAGATGGTGAACCTGTTTTTTCATTGGTCAAGTATTTCCATGTGCTTCCTGCAGGAATTTGCTGGTGCCTTGTCCCCATGGAACACACAATAACACGTTTCTTCCCCTGTTAACTATCAAAAGGGTTCATCATCTTCTCACTGAACTTGTACACAATGCTTTCTGGTTTGTTGTGACATCACCTAGTTTCTGCTATATCCACTCGCAAAACATTGGCAGGTAATACAGTGACCGTAAACACTGCCATGTGGTAACTTCTCAGAATTGACTCTATAGTCCGGTGATGGCATACATATTCAGATGAAGAGAAATTCCTGATCTTTTTTATTACCTTAAGAAATGAAAGCAATGGATTTGAGAGACAAGTGAGTTCATATTGAAAGAGGCCTGTTATTTTCGAAATTGTGAGAGCCAAGCATATATTTCAATCTGCTCCCAAGATATAATTCATTGATAAGGCCTTTCTCCCTTAGTCACTCCCATCCTTGGACATAGTATATATGTCGATCCAGGTAGTGCTTCTTAGATTTCCACAATGCTGTATATCTGGGTCATGTTTATTGGGGTTTCAGCCTAGAATTAACATGCAAATGTGTTGGTGTATGCATACTGATGGACTCATCTTTTAGTTCCTCTAATGAGGTGGTATTTCCGGATTTGAATGCTAACATTTTGACAATTTGATGACATTCAATCATCTGCATGCTGTTCATACAGTAGTTTCCAATATTGCTCTAACATCTCCATTTAGAAGAAGCACTTGGGGAAAGAAAACGTTTCTGCCTCAAAGCAAAATGCAGGAGCACATATTCCTGAAAAGCTATACACACACATTCAGTGTTCTGTTCCCATCTACTAGAGGACAAAACCTCAGGAAAATGCCTGAGGGGTATATAGTAGGTAGGAATGATCAGAAGATTGTTATTTCTTTTAAACATTATAGAAAATGAATCAGGTTAATAGATTGCACAGTCACTGCTGCAGTTTCATACCAGTATTTCAAATAGCATAGACCTGTAACATTACAATTTTGCCCTGACATTTGCACCATCACCCACCAGGGGAAATTATTTTCTTTTTACACTGAACAATCATTACATTTGGAAAGAAATTAGCAACATATACCTGCATATCAAGCATCCCTAGTGCAACCATTGTGATTGCCTCTAACAAGAAAAACAAATTAGCCCAAATTCTTCTGGGTTTTCTGCTTGAGGTATGCCTGACATCTACTCATGTCCTTTATATCAAATAAAAGGTAATGAAACTAAAAAACATGACAATGTGGCAAAGACACCATTCCTCTTACTCTGTTTCATTACTGTCTTCCAATCCAACATCGAACCAAATAAATCAGGCCGCAGGACCAGGTGCCTACTCAATTGACTATTACATAGTGTGTGTAGCCTCCCACCCCTCACAATCAACACATGCAGTGTCATAACATAAAGGCATTCTACATCATGTTATCAAAACACTTTCCTTCAAACATCCCTTCACAAAGTATTGTTTCTTTGACAGCAGAGATTATCCACTGAGAATCAGCGACTTCTAACATTTGAACTTCTGTATCTGTCTTAAGCTGATGATGAAACAATGTCTATTAACAATAAATAGTTTAGCCATACCCTGAACCTTGTTTTCTAGTGCGATAAATTAAATGAATGGTGAACAATCAAACCCTGTGACCATTTTATGGGAAAAGCCTCATAAACTTTTCGGAATCTAATTGTAGTCTGGATCAATGTAAACCTCAAAACATAGGATCCCTCAGACTACTGAATAGATTTCTCTTGATAATGTCATCTAATGACTTCTTATCCCAGTGGCTATCACAGTGTATCAGGAAAAGTAGTAGAAGCCAATTTTTTGATAATACCAAATTTCATACTTACTTCCTGCGTTTTTGTTTCACAATATCCACTTTGTCTCCCAGAAAGTTAGTCTTTGCAAGAAGCATTTTTCCAAAAATCCAATGTTCTACGTTCACTTTTCAGGATATCTTTGCCCTATTCATATATTTTTAGATGTCATCTCTTTGGATGAGCGGTTATTTTTATGATAAAGCTTGTTACAAATGAAGGACCCCAACGGGACCCCCGCAGGTGGCCTGGAGGGGAGCATTCAGTAAATGGGGGGTATCAGAGGAGGAGACACTAAGACTCGAAGAAGTCCGGGGCACCCATAAGCACCACATATCTATGTTGTGGGTACACTACTACACGCCTTCAAACAAGAGGTGACAAATGCACAACCTTTTCAGACTACTCCACCCCCCTCTCAAATCTCGCATGAGGAAAAGCGCCTGAGTAATGCACAAGATGACCCCCAGGCGACATCTAGCTCGCAAAGGGTGGACACCAGGCAAACATACTGCCCACGCTGGCCAATCCCTCCTGGGCCCAGGCCTATAATGATTAGATACTAAAGCCCACTACAAAGCTTGCCTACATCCAGCGCAAAGCAGATCCTCCTATACAGTGTATCCCTGTTGAACTCACCTCCGTTAAAATTTATGTAATATGAGGTATCTTCTAGTACCATTAATAGCTGATAAGTGCCACAGATGATGTACACAATGTAGACAAATGTTCTTTTTATCATAACACACCCTTTCTTTATCATTTTAGAAGCATGAGGTGTAACAGTACAGTAATAACTGTTTATAATGTCTGCGGTTGAAACCATAATACGCTAAATTGCATATACAAACTCATATGTGCCCTATTTAACAGTCAATGAAGTTGTCTGTAACTTGTATACAACAAAGTGGAAATAAAACGAATTTATAAAAATAAAAACTTGTTACAGATGGCACACACTACATGTTATATGGGGAGTTTATCATGACAACATGTCAATTTCTTTTAGAAGAAATGATGCTAATGAGTTATGGTAAATTGCTAGTGTGTTCATATTTATTGTTTTTTTTGTTATAATATTGTCTTCTTTTTCTTTCATATTCAAAGATTCTCCTTAATATGTTCTGACACAAGCAATATCAATCTGTGTAGCAATAGTTTTGATTGATATTGTTGTACATATTTCTGAAAATTAATATAAATATCAGCATGTTAGATGGCATTTAAAAAAAGAAGTAAGGCTGATGCTGCCTTCAAAAAGTACTGGAGGATAACTGAAAAGACATTTTGTATGATATTTTTTAATGTTATACTGATTACATTGTTTACAAAGTAGTAGAGAGGAGTTTTTCTTTTTTAAATAGTTCCAAAGTTGTAGGTTTTATATTTCATATTTATCTGCACATATAAAAATAAAGCTAACTGTTTATATTATAATAAAAGGAAGGCATCTTCAAAACTATTGAAATAGGTTGAAATTAGCAGTGGTTAGTCTTTCTAACAAACAACCTGACATTCAATGTCTTCAGTATCACTAACACTGAGTCTCAATTTTTTCATTTTCACTAATTCACACAGTGTTTTGGGTTTGTTACATAAATTGTGTATGTTGATGGCTGTAACTGGTCAGTGGTTTTAACACAGAGTAAAAACGGTTGAAGACTATCCTGAAACGTAATGAACATAAAACATTTAATTGGTGGAAAGTTCAAATTAGATGAACCTTTCAAATATCACCTCAGCCGATTCAGCACATCAGGTTCTATGTCAGTGCCTTCATCCTTATATGGTTAATTGTAGAAGCATTTCAACTGCAAGCTGAGGATTTTTAGTGCAGCTGGCTAGTTTGTTTCGAATATTTGTGTTCAGATGGCGTGCTGGACCCACTTTGTCTTGCCAGCAATAGAGTACTAATTTATTAACGGTATACTGAAGAGGTAGGCGCAGAGCTCAGGTTTTGTGGACTCACATTGTTGAACTAGGCAGGGTTACAGCAGTAGGAATGTTATTAAATATATTACTCTGAACATATTGTACTTGTTTATTCAGAAAGTAAACATAATCTGATTAAAACTCCTCTATAAAAACCCACTAAGATAAAGAATTAATGCCAACAACTAGTTACTTAATCTTTTCTTCTGGGTTGTCTAAACATTTTATGAGTGTAACCCAAAGTGTACGATTCAAATACTAAATCAACTTTTGCAAACATTTCTACAAAATGCTTAGCTATCTTTAAAGCATTCGACAGTCATTATAAATGCCACCTGTTTCAATTACAGTCCAGTGAGTAGTGAGGCAGATTGGGCTAGTGGAAAAAGAACACAATCGAGTTCCCTCTTGGGGCATGCACAGAAGATGGGAAATGGAACACATCAACAATAAAACATGAGATTTGGGGTGCAAAGCAGACCTAGAAGAACCAACAGACACCTCTTGTTAGTAAAGAGTGAAAGCTTTACACAATTCTTCAAGACCTGTGGCCTCTATTTTCATACATACTGTAAGCAGACCTTAATCAATGTCTTTGACAGAGATATACAAAGGTATTTGGACATATTTCCATTTGATATTTCTAAAAATGTGCTCATCCTCACAACGGTCCACATCAGTCCTTGCTTAGCCCCTCGGTGCTTGGTCAAAGAATATTTCATACACGTGATTTGTATCCAGGAGGCTGACATCCCTCTTGTAAGCCATGGCAATGATCTATAATTTCTGTTATTTGGAAGTAACAGTATACAAATAATATTGTGTAGGCTAGATCTTACTTCAGGGAGGACACAGGGGTACACGACCATTCTCCAGATATGTGAAAATACACTGCTTCCATGCTTCACTTTTTCACCAAAGTCACAATTGTAATGTTGAAGTATAAGACGCATAACAGTCATACTAAGAAGCACTGAGCTATGAAGGGTTCACCTAATAAACATACAGGGGCTCTGTGTCATTTCGGAAGCAGTTTTTCAAGCCCCCGCAAGGCCGCTTTTAATTCCTTGGTTGGTCATGCGCAAAGAGTCCGATGGAATGAAGTGGATTTAAGAACTCCCTTTGTTCACTACATCCTGTTCCTGGCCCACAGGTAATCTGCACCTTTCTTCTTCTGCACAGAATAATTGTTGTGGGAAAGCAATGGAAACGAGGAGGTCACAAAGTGCACGCCAGACAGAGATGACAGGTTCTGCCAATTGACTGCCACTGTGGAGAACCTGCGAACTGGAGGCTTTGCCTTTTCACATGGATTTATCACAAATGTAGCTTCCCGTGATGAGCGATTGGTTGTTTAGGGACTATTTTAGACTGGTATAAAAGCACCCTAGCGTTAAAGGTGGCACCTTCTCTCGTTGCAGAGAAACCATATTGTTTGCTGCTGCTGAAATTTATCCAATACAATCGTAGAATACCTTGCTGGTACTTCACTTTGCCCACATTTAATAGTAATCAATCTTGAGGCAATATATTTGACTTTTAGGAAACAATAGAAAAGGAAACAAACTATTTAAATAAAACCAAAAATTAAATA
The DNA here is from genome assembly GCF_964261635.1 of Lissotriton helveticus. Lineage (NCBI taxonomy): Eukaryota > Metazoa > Chordata > Amphibia > Caudata > Salamandridae > Lissotriton > Lissotriton helveticus. The sequence goes on from NC_136063.1 coordinate 561,618,256, forward strand.
GATGTAAATCAAATTGTGAAGTTTGCATTCACCGACAGGGTGTTGTTTAGACTATTACTGTTTTCAGTGAACTTTTTTATGTTCCAAACTAAAAGATGCGTGAATTTAGTTGTGTGCATCTAAGAGGAAGGAAAGCACTATAGAAATGCAGCAGTACAATTCAGTACATTGTATAAAATGAAGTCATGCATAATGGATAAACAGCATTTACTTTGCCACTCAACAGAACCTCGTAACTGGACAATAAAAAAAAGTTTGCGTATGTTTACCAACAATATTAAAAAAATTTCCTTATCTCCTGCAAAACTAAAGATGCATAAACCAATGCAATCCAAGTAATAATGCAAAAACATTAAACACATACAACACAAGTTATGTTGTGATTTTAAGACGCTAACTGTATGAGAAGGGACCTTAATGTAGACATAGACAGTGGCGGCTCCTCGAGGGAGTGCTGCAGCATGGTGAGGCGGGGGAGGGGCAGAGTGGGGGTAGTAAACTCCGCAGCTGTTGTCGGTAGGGGAGTACCTGCCGGTGCGGTGACGTGGGGAGGGGGAGGGGCAGGGTGGGGGTTAGTAATGTATAGATAATGGAGGTCTGCAGGTAAGTAAACATTTAAATAAATCAAACAAATTTTGTTGTGCGCACTGCATTGCCTTTGGGGATGAAGTGCGCGCAACGAAATTCGTTTGATTTATTTAAATGTTTACTTACCTGCAAACCTCCATTATCCATACATTACTAACCCCGACCCTGCCCCTCTCCCTCCCCACGTCACCGCCCCAGCAGGTACTTCCCTACCGACAGCGGCTGAAACTCCGGCATACCGCCGAACCGAGTTAAGTACATAAATAAATAAATAAAATGAATTACATTGCGCGCGCTGCATCGCCGATTGGGTTGCAGCGCGCGCAATGTAATTTGTTTTATTTATTTATGTATGTACTTAACTCGTTTCGACCTTATGCCGGAGTTTACTACCTCCATCCTGCCCCTCCCAGCCCCGCCCCACTGCCCGGCAGCACTCCCTCGAGGAGCCGCCACTGGACGAAGATACAATTATATTCATACATGTTTAGCCGAGTCCAAAGTGAAGATTATGAATGATGAAAAATAGGTAGTCTAAAATTAACTGCTGCCATTTGTGTCTGTCTATGTGCCAATTTTAAATGAGCACCGTCCACACATGCATGAATAGAACAACGAATAAGACATCTGCATTACCACAAGTCCCTGATATATCAAAGGCGCAATTCACAGAGTTGTTCCTGTGCATAAGTGTGACACGTGGAAAAGTATTACATCACACGTCTATGATTTAGTAAAAACTTATTGTGCACATGGGGTTTTTAAAACCTTGCATACGCGGCAAAACACATATGTGAACACCTTACATTTCCCTACATAATTTCTGGTACTCGCAGATTATTTACATTTACGCCTGTATGTTTTATGAATCAAGAGGGCAGTCACGGATCTCCTCGGTGCCTAGGAGCATCCATGCACTCCAAATATAACGACTGCATGGTGAATCAGCTCCTACAAGAGTAGACGTCGACCTCTTTCTTGTTTCGCTTCCCGCAATATAAATTAAATAAACGTTGTGAATCCCAAAGACTCTGAGGGATTGAGGATCAGCCACAATTGTCCTTAATATAAATGACTGCGGTTCATTCTTTCCTCAATGCTGCACTGGTTCTCACAGCGATATGGCCGAATCTCCCCATTGTTCCGCCTTGAAAACAAAGCACTGGAAGTAATTGCCTAATGACAGATTTGAGGAGAACAGAGAATGCACTGATCACTTCTTGTGAGCTGGCGCGGTTCCAGCTGCGCTCAATGGACCAGCTGAGGTAAAGAATACGTGAAAATTGCTGGTTCGGGAGGTTTCTTCTTCTCCACCCTTGCTTTTTCAAACAAGGTATTGAAATGATTTCTTGACAGCACGGTGTTCGTTTTCTCACGGTGATTTAGGCAAATTAAGGAAATGTCGAAAAGAGCTTTTAGCTGTAGTCCGGAGATTTGGAATGCTGTCACATCCCCGTGGTCTTTGTCTCAACACTGTACAAGTCCACAATGAGAACGATCACGTACCGGATTTCATGTTATACTACATCTGTTTTGAAACTCGGATGGCACGTAAGTACAGTGGATATGTGTGCCTGTCGGGATTGCACTGTGTTCCGCTTGCCTCTGCGCAGAGAAAAAATACACACATTTCAAATTACCTAATTTCTAAATGTAAGATTAGATTGCAAAACATATCATTGATGTCTATGGCACAGATGCATTTAAGCCATGTCTCTCCTTTATAAACCCGGGGTTTCAACCTTTAAATTGCCTTTCAACATTGTTAGACAAAGTCGATGTTGAGATGTTTTGGCAGTAAACTGGAACATTTAGGCCTGCTATTCAAATCAGAAGGTGTCTGGTTCATCAACAAGGTGGTGTCTCCATTTTTGATTTCCATAATGTTAAATCCTTGTCCTTAGAGAGCTATGAATCCCACCTCAGGATTTTAACATCCCTGTCAGCAAACGTCTTTCCAGCTGCAACTCTTTTCTTCATCCATACCTCTCCAAACCTGCATATATTACCTACTGGTGGTCGTCAGTAGGTAGTTATAGTTAGGACCTAGTTTCCATAGGAAATCCGCAACATTCTATTGGGAATAACTTTGGCGTTGATGGACGGAATTGGCTGAATTTCTCCAAGAAAATGGCCAGCTCTACTCCGCTTCTTCCCTGAAAGTTTGGGGGGGATTCGTCAAGCGGGGGCTGAGATAAAAGGGGGGTCCCAAAACGTGTTTTCCCCATGTTAATTTCCATAGGGCGGTTGGACTCACTTTTAGCCCGAACGGCTGAATGGATTTCCACCAAACTTGGCAAAATTGTAGGGACTGGTAGCCCGATGTGCCTTTGCTATGTCTCAAGATATGTGCTCCAGTGGATTTTGAGTAATTTAGGTAAAAAAAAAATATATATCTATAAGCGCGCCCCGGTACGCGCACCGGGGCGCGTACCAGCGCGCTACGCGAGTTTGCGAGCGGAAAGCTGATTGAATCTCGGGTGTCTGTCAACATTCCAAACAGTCCGGAGCGGCCGCCATCTTGTGTCTCGGTAGGATCGAGACACAAGAGGTGGCAAAAACAAAGGGGGAAATGACCAAAAGGGGGCAGGGTAGACCCCCCTGACCCCCTAGGTTTGATGTGGGGGCCATAAAAGGGCCCCGCGGGGCAAAAAAAATGTTTCTTCTTCTTCACCACCAATGTGGTGTTGTGGTGGTCCTTGTGGTGGTGGTGGTGGTGGTGGTGGTGGTGGTGCAGATGCTCCTGCTGCTGCTGCTACTGTAGCCATTTCTCAGTGAATAGAAACAGGTCTTCCTCACTCAAAGAACAAAGTGAGAATGAGGAAAAAAGGTGGGGGCTTTCATCATTTGGAAAACAAAACTGTTCTGAATCAATGAAAAGTGTTATTTTCAGGTCACATGACCCAACGCGCTTACGCTACGCGCCCCGGGCGCGCCTGGGTGCGCGCCCGGGGGCGCTTAAGTAGCGCGATCGTATGCGCCGTGAGTCATAAGACGCATCACGCGGCTACGCGATACGTCACAATGTTGTTTTCATTCGCGGAAATAGCGCTAATGGGGCGCTCACTGGTACGCGCACCGGGGCGCGCCGCAAGATTGCGCTTACCGGTGCGTTCACCGGTACGCGCACCGGGAGCGCTCTAGGGCAAAAAATGTTAAAAAAAATAAACATGAACAATATACATAAAAAAATAGTATTACATAAATATACAATATAGGATTCATTATAAAAAATATTATATTTCATAGCTATAGAAATTAGCTATTAAAAACCTATGAAATTCACTGAAAAAACCATAGGTTTCACACCAGTTATAGTTAGGAATTAGCATTTAAAAAACCTATTACATTCACTGAATAAACCATAGGTTTGACACCAGTTATAGTTAGCTGGAAATTTTACTGACATAAAACCATTGAAATTCCCACGTTATAGTTAGTTGGACTCACTATAACTCGCGCGCCCGCAATGCACTGCTGATGATGTCAAATATTACATCATTCATGACATGGTTAGAAACCGGTCCTGGGAAGCTTGATTCCGGTCCACATGGCTTGGCAGTTCGGGCTGGACTGTTCCAATGTGGCACAGGGTCAGACTGATTTGCATATTGCCATGTCTGAACTGGGGAGGCGGAGTGAGCTAAAGAACGGTGATGGATTAAACCCAGATCAGTTGACTGGGGGTGGGTGTTTGCATTGTCAACGCTCCGTCCATCACCACCTTTGTTTTTTATATTTTTTTTATTTATTTATTTATTTATTTTTTTCTTTGTTCACCCTAAGTTGGCAGGGTATGCTCAGACGTGAGTCCCTTGCTCACTTTGCCACTGGAGTCAAGCAAGTCCGGCTGAAGACGGCTGTAATGCCAGAACCCGGTCCTGGGAAGCTTGATTCCGGTCCAGGGAAGACATGGCTTGGCAGTTCGGGCTGGACTGTTCCAATGTGGCACAGGGTCAGACTGATTTGCATATTGCCATGTCTGAACTGGGGTGGCGGAGTGAGCTAAAGAACGGTGATGGATTAAACCCAGATCAGTTGACTGGGGGTGGGTGTTTGTATTGTCAACGCTCCGTCCATCACCACCTTTGTTTTTTCTTTGTTCACCCTAAGTTGGCAGGGTATGCTCAGACGTGAGTCCCTTGCTCACTTTGCCACTGGAGTCAAGCAAGCCCGGCTGAAGACGGCTGTAATGCCAGAAACCGGTCCTGGGAAGCTTGATTCCGGTCCAGGGAAGACATGGCTTGGCAGTTCGGGCTGGACTGTTCCAATGTGGCAAAGGGTCAGACTGATTTGCATATTGCCATGTCTGAACTGGGGTGGCGGAGTGAGCTAAAGAACGGTGATGGATTAAACCCAGATCAGTTGACTGGGGGTGGGTGTTTGTATTGTCAACGGTCCGTCCATCCCCACCTTTGTTTTTTCCATGGTTAGTGACATCACTGATGACATCACTGATGACATCTCAAATGACATACTAATGACATCTCAAATGACATCACTGATGACATCACTGATGACATCATCCATGTGATAATACAATACACCTCCTCACACTCTAATCTAACACATGATACACCTAGTGTTAAATACAAACTACCATCCCTGAAACCATTGACACAGTAAAACCACTTACCACATACGCACTCACTGATTTCTAGGTCTACACACACATCCACTCATTCACCCATACAATCTTTCATACATACAGTCACTCATCAATACAAGACCAACATATGCACTCATACATCTATACAGAGACTCACACACTGCCACTCATCCATGGAGTTACTCATACACCTAGTCAGTCATCTAAAGAATCAATCACACTCCCATTTCCACAACTATACAGTTATACACACAAAACCTTGCATATTTAAACATAGACTAACACATACTTACTGTCTTTTACAATCACTGATACAAGTACATATTGATAGATACAGTCACTTATGCAATCACAGGCTGTTATATATAGTCATTTATATATGACAACTCTCACATGCAGCAGCTTACACAACAACAAACATAATGATGTAAACATTCAGACAGTTTAGTCACTAACCCATGCATTCACTAAGACACATTTAATAACTCACTCATACAGTCAGTCACGCACCTACTAAATCCTTCATCCAGACACTCATACATACACTCACTCTTCAATATGTAAAACATATTTGAACTTTACAGAAACACACAGACACTGGATGATTTCATCAGTGATGTCAATTGAGATGTCATCAGTGATGTCATCAGTGATGTCATTTGAGATGTCATCAGTGATGTCATCAGTGATGTCATTTGAGATGTCATCAGTGATGTCATCAGTGATGTCACTAACCATGTCATGAATGATGTAATATGTGACATCATCAGCAGTGCATTGCTGGCGCGCGAGTTATAGTGAGTCCAACTAACTATAACGTGGGAATTTCAATGGTTTTATGTCAGTAAAATTTCCAGCTAACTATAACTGGTGTCAAACCTATGGTTTTTTCAGTGAATATATATATATATATATACTCCTGTGTGGGTCTTTCCATGACGGGCGAAGTTTGGAGTGGATTAAAGCGGCCACTCCTGGGCCGCGGAAAGTGCCCCGCTGTGTATGCAGTCCTGCTATGACGGTAAACGTTGCAGCGCGAAGGATGGGAGCCGGTGATGGTGGTTACAAGGTGTGTTGCGCTGCAGGACTGGAGCCACACAGATCCACTTGGAATTAACTTTGGGGTAACATTGCTGTGATGCAGCAACTCACTGGAGTGGAACATAGGCACTACAAGGACCACAAGGCCACGGGGTGGCCACACCCAGATGGGCGGAAACTGTGAGATATAATTAGATGCCTAAAGAACTGCCGGTCTTTCACGAGCAACCAGTAAGCCTTTGGAACCCATGAATAAGTGCTCTTTAGCATGAAACGCATTAGGTTTGGGACTTTGATTCATGTGAGGCTTAATCCTGTAATGACAACGCAACTACCATTAAAATTTGTGGCAATACTTACTCCTGTGTGGGCCTTTCCATGACGGGCGAAGTTTGGAGTGGATATATATATATATATATATATATATATATAAATATATATAATGAAAACTCCCGGCCCGTCTGTCTCAACGGGACAACCCAAGTACGGAACACTTCCATGCTGAAGTAATGCACAACTCCAACAGTTCCTTTTCCACAGTGATGTGCTTTATTGCGCATCTTTTCCACAGTGATGTGCTTTATTGCGCATAAATGATAAACTCCAGTGCTGCCCAGGCATAGTGCCTGCCACAACGCTTTTCGATCGTGTAACGCGATATTGATCACATGACCCGCCACATGACAAGGAACAAAATAAATAGAATATGTGCTGTGCACTATTGACTATATAATGTTTAAGCCAAGTTGGTGGAGAACAAAAACAGACTGTTACTAAACTCATAAATATCATATTCTTTTCTATGTCTATATCAATGTATAAATAGATCAATTAAATACGATATTGTAAAACCACAAAAAAAATCACAAATTCTGGTTTCAGATTTCAAGCCTTAAAAAAACTAAAGAGGCGAAATATACTGCAGTTGTAAAATGGTTCTTGCAGTATCGCTACACTTATTATAAATATAATTTTTAACGTTCATTGATGGATTTGAGGTGCTGTTGCTAGCAAAAAAAAACTCAATATTTCTCAAATACCACATTATATATATGTTCTCTCCAAGTTCAATAGTAATATTAAAGAGCTAGTGCTTGCAGTTTACCTCAATCTTTCCATCTAGCTAGAACATTATTAGTTATACATTATATACATTATAACGATACAAAAGGACATAGAAAATTGCTCGGTCCCATTAGACTAAACCATATTAACCTCGATTAGTAACTGCTTCAGTGATCCAGAATGTTTAGAGTTTGACATTTTGTTGGTCTACCAAAAAAACAATTGTTTATGTATATACAGTCTATCCTATAGTGAAAGTGCTGTGCTCATGTGCAAAAAAACAATTACCTAGTGCAAACATATTGTGCAAATACTATGAATATATCTTGGCGGCCAAGCCAAAAGTTACATTCCAAAGCTAAACATTAGTAAAGTGCAAGTGCTAATTCCATAATTGCTTATACCAGAGTGAGCTTTGTTGTACTTAGGAACAAATGTATTCTCTCACTAACTTTGTACAAAACTGAGACTGAATAATTATACATGTTAAGAAATTCATCACAGGGCTAAAAAACTTCAAGAGCATTGTCACCCTCAGAGCATATCATGATGTAAACAAACGACTTCCTGACTGAGATAAGAGTGTGCTCGAATGGCCTAGAAGAAGTTGTGCATATCCTCACTAGTGTTTAAGCCATTCGGCATCTCGGGGTCAAGTGCCAGAATAAAATGAGTTTCAAGTTGGCGAAGGCTCTTTTCATGATTCCCACCGCGTCCGGGTATGGGTACTGCACTAACGGCGAAGGCTCTTTTCATGATTCCCACCCCGTCCGGGTATGGGTACTGCACTAACACAGAATATTCCAAATCCGTGAGCTTATTCTGGTGCACCAGCTTGAAATGTCTTGTAACAGGGTAATTAGGATCAGAATTTACAATTGCCGTTACGTGTTGTAAAATCTGTTTATGTACTGGGAACTTAGTGCTCACAATGTACTGAAGCCCACAAGTACAACGTAATGCATTTATGGCGAACTCAGTGCGACAGGTTAAATGATCCTTTATAGGGATCGGTTTTGTACTGAACGCTGTCAGATAATGTGTTAAATTAGTGCCAAATGTACATGCACGGCACAAGTTGCACCTGTAAAATCATGGTTTATTTAGCCAAGAAGTCTTGGATGTTAATTCAGGGCTAGTCTTAACTAAGGCGTCCCTCATTGAAGGAGGCCTCCTGAATGTAATGGCAGGTAAGCATGGCAAGATTGGTTTGAGGCTCATATCAGTTAGTTTTATGGGACATTGAGAATAGATGATTTCCCGGATTTTATGTTCTTCTATATATTCAGTGAAAAAACCATAGGTTTCAGAGACGTTATAGTTAGAAATTAGCAATTAAAAAACCTTGGAAATTCACTGAAAAAAAACACAGGTTTCAGGGATGTTAAAGTTAGTTGGCCATTTCACTCGTACAAAACCAGAGAAATTCTGCGATTATAAGTAGTTGCGTTTGCAGAGTGGTGCAGGAAAGGGACTGGGGCTCCGACCAGCGCTCAGGAATTCCTGTGTTGGACTTAAAGGAGGTACCAGGAGGGCTACTTGGCCCCCAAAGTCCCTCAGAAGTAAAGTGGACTTCATTAGTAATATTTTATTTTTACATAAAACGTGGAAAGGCCAGCCCCAGAGGACGGAGGCCCCCTTTCTCCAACACTGCGCAATTGCGCCTCTTGGCACACTGCTGGTGGGGCGGATGAAGGTCCCCTACCTCCTGAAGGCCTGAGGACTAGAGTAGACTTCTTCCCCATAGCAGCAGTGCACCAGGAGGTGTTTTTGCACAGTGGAGGAGAAAGGGGCGTGGCATCTGACAATCTCTTAGCAATCCAGCTCTGTGGGACTAACAGGAGGGGTAGTTGCCCCCCTAAGACAGTCAAGACCCAAGGGGACTTCATCCTCCAACTAGTAGTGTGCCAGGAAGTGTGTTTGCAGAGTGGTGGAGAAAGGGGCATGGCCACCGAAAACGTCTCAGCTTTCCTACTGTTTGGGACTTACTGGAGGTAACACCCACAGAGACACTCAGACAACCATACATGTACTCAGACAACCAATCACTCACAAATACAGCCACTCACGTACCCACTCACACACCCATACAGCCACTTAGACACCAACTGACAGACTGATGCAGACATTCGCACAACCAGTCACTTATCCATACATTTACTGAAACACCTGATCACCCCCTACCACAGTCAGTCACACACCCACTGAATCATTCATACAGGCACTCATACACCCACTGATTCACCAATACAACTTGGTATATATATGGAACACCAGCTCCGATTCCCCAGTAGAAACCAGACACCTAGGCTCGATTTTAATTTCTCACGTTTATTTTCTTGCTGTTATGCGTTTTGGCTTCTCCGCCTTGCTCACACAATAAGCGTCACCTCTACCCACACAATAAATGCCAGAACTACCGGTCACATGATTTTTTTGTTACAACAAATATAGAAAGCATACTTCAAGAAAGTCCGATAATAGGGAGTTTCAAACAGAATTAAAAAACGTTTACTCTTACAGATGAACCAAATACATTTCATAAAAAACCTCCTTACTTATTATACTTTTTTTAAAACTCTTTTTTATATTCTCTTTTTGTATTCTTTTCTGTTTTTATACTTCTTATAATACACTGAATAAACATAGAGGAATGTCGGTTCGAGCTAGTTTCAATATCTCCATGGAACCAATCCAATACAGCGTTATCTATTGGTTTCACTGACTGAGATAAAGTGCAAGTGCTTTAATAATATTATTTGTTTTTGATGTAAAAAGACATATATAAAAAGATATGTATAGAAATCCTCATATATATTCTTTACTGTATCACAAGATGAAATTAGGTGTAAAAAATGCATTATTTCTAAAATTCGAATCACGTTGAATCTCGAGCACAAGAACCACCTCTAAAACAACACCAGGGTTAATGCCAGTGCATTGCTTACATAGATTGCGCCTTCACACCACAGCACCAGTTCTGGTTCTTTCTACAAATGGTGATTGCTCGGTAAAAATATCCTGTAAATAAATAAAGTGCAAGTGATTGATATTTACTGATAGTTACCGCTCAAATAAAGTGCAAGGGCCTTAATATAGATATGTATATATATATATATTTATATATATATATATATCAAAGAAAGCTGCTTTCCACCGCCACTCCAGTCTTCTAAACAGCAAGCAGAAACGGACCCAAAATAATTGCTTAAGATAATCGTTTATTCTCCGCCATGCCACGCCATGTATATATATATATATATATGCTAACTATAACTGGTGAATTTCTGTGTTTTTTTTTAATTCAAAACTTTATGTTGCTGTTGGCATATTCACCTAACTATAACATATATGGTTACGGTGATACTATAGTTAGGTGAATATGCCAGTGGCAAAATAACATTTTTAACTAAACAAAACACAGAGGTTCACCAAACTATAACTTACACCCTGCCTTGCACTACTTATGACCTCTCATAGTACAACTCTCATGACAATTTTCTATCACATCATTTATGACATCACTGATGACATCTCAAATGGCAACAATGATGAGATCACTGACAACTATTATATTACTTCCCTACATAATTTTTCCCAGTCTGTGTCCAGATAATGTGTGTAAGTGTTTACAAAACACATGTGCCCCTAATGCATCATTAGTGTGTGGAGACATTGAACACACTATAAATGTCTGTAATTAGGAGTAAGTCTGTATGTAGCTGACAGTTTATGACTTGTGCCATAGTCCCCCTCCCCTTTGTTATTTCAGCCCAGGAGGATGGGGTGCCTGAGGGCTAGCAAGGCCGGAGAGGGGGTTGCACACTGCCTCCATTTATTTAATGTATTTGTTCATGGGGGAGGGTCACTGTGCCTGCCATTGGTTCAGAGGGGGCTGGGTGCCCCCCTCCCTTTACTTATAGAATCCGGCAATAGGGGATAAGATCCCCAGGGCCCACAATGAACTCAGGGAGGTCAGTCCTGATCATACCCCCCCAAATGTGTGAAACAAAATGGCAGGACGTCATTTTCTTTTCCTTTTTTTGCCACAATCCATCTGGAATCCCATGGATTCACAGCAAAACCCACCTATTTTTTTTTTACTATGGCCCAAGAGGCTCCCTCTAGGCACCCTCCCACAGGGCCTAGGGGGTTAACGTATCCCTACTCTGCCCTCTTATATTACTTTTACTTATTAACTTCAGGATGATGGACTAAGCCCCCGAAGTTCTGTAGTGGCTGCTTGCAAAAATTTTCTCATGTGGCTAGCAGCTAATCAGAGCGCTGCTCCCATGGGAGTCTGAATGCATGAGAGCAAATTGGCCAAAGGGAAAAAAGTTCTCAGGGCCAATCAGAAGGCTCTATTTTCTTTAATTGGGTTCAAGGGACTCTTGTGAGAGTCCCTCTAACCCATTTCTCAAAAACTACTGAACTGAATTACACCAAATTACAAAACAAAAATCTCAATCTAGGAACCAAGATCTAGCTTCCTGCCAAATGTGGTGTAATGCCATTCATTATTTTTTGAAGCAGTGCTTCTTAAAGAAGTCTATGGAAAATGCATGGGGATTTGTGTTTAGGGTCTCCCCTTTTATCTCGGCTCCCACATAGCAGATTACCTCAAAACTTTCCATACACAAACTAGACAAAACAGAAATAGTCTTGTGGAGCTGTGTCAAATGGCACCAAAGTTTTACCAAGACAAAAAGCATTTCCTATGGACGCTTACCCAACTATAACTACCCATTGGCGACGGTCCCTAGTATGTATGTGTGTGTGTATATACATATAGATGTGTGTGTGTGTGTGTGTGTATACATACATAACAAAACTCCCACTACCCCTCTTTTTTCTCTCCACCACAGCAGGAATCGCACAACACCACAATCATAGAGTTCAGTATTTTATTTTGTTTTTTTGCACTGACAGTGCATTACAAACAGGGGACAGGTGATGTATGTTGGCACTTGCCTTCCACAGGACCATAGAATCCCACCGAATGATTTCATCAGCGATGACATTTGAGATGTCATGATTGATGTCATGATTGATGCCACTGACCATGTCATGAGTGATGTGTCATAAGCTGTGCATTGGAGGGGTGTAAGTTATAGATAGCCCAGGTAACTATAACTGCTGAATCTCACTGGTTTTGAATGAGTGAAATCTGAGCCTAACTATAGCGTCTCTGTAACCTTTGCTTTTTTCAGTGAATTTCTACGTTTTTTTAACATTAAGTAAGATGGCCATTGCAATGCATGGTGATGGGGGATTGGATGCACTGGCACTGTGCTAGCCCCACCCAAACCTGCTACTCCTGCCCTCCCTCCTCCTTGCCATCCACTGTCCAAGTCCATGCCCTCCTCCCTCATTACAGCCCTGTGTGGCCGTTGTTCTACCACTGCCCTTCTTGCCTGCCTAGCATTGTCAGATACATGTCACCTGTTCCTGCCACCTCCATTCTGCCTGTCCGAGTTCCATGCCCCACCCCCTCCCTTCTGTCCTCTATGGACCATTTTGCTGCCATGCCTTTCTGCTTTATATGCTCTGTTATTCTGCAACTGCTGCACCTTCCAGCCTTGCGTGATGTGTTGTAAAGCCCCTTTCCCTGTACTCTCTTGTCTGTGTCTAGACCCTACCCCTCCCTTCTGTCCTCCATGGTCCTTTGTACATGTCCTGCTCCCTCCCTCTTGCCCACCATGGCTATTGTGCTGCCACTAACCCTCCTGGTTGCCATGCATGGTCTTCTATGCTGCCACAGACCCTCCCACCTGCCCTGTGTGCTCAGCTTGCTGCACTTGACCCCCTCCCACCTTCCCTGTTGTCTGTGTGTATGCCATTATAGTCTCACTGTTACTCTCCATGGTATGTTGTGCTTCCAGTGCCCATCCTGCCTGACCTCCATGGTCAGCTTGCTGCTTCATCCCCAAACCCTTTCCCCCAGCTCTCTGTTTTCCATGTGCAGACCCCTACCCCTTACTCCTGCCTCGTCTGGTCCATTGTCATACCCCTGTCCTCTCCCTCCTGCCCTTCATGGTCTGTTATGCTGCAACTGTCCCTCCTATCTGTCCGACATGGTAAGTGTGCTGCCCTTGCCTCTTTCCCCTCTGCTCTCTGTTGTCCATGTGAATGACCCTGCCCCTCTCTATTGCTTCACTTGATCTGTTGTGCTGCACTGCCATCCTGCTTACCATGTGTGGTGTATTGTGTGCTGCAACCCCTGAACCCTGCCCTATAAGGTTCGTTTTTTCCCCTGCCCTGCTCCCTACTGCCCTCTGTTATCCAAGTGCATGTCCCTGCCCCATTCCTCCTGCCCTCCATGATCCAACGTACTATACTTGCCAAGAGTGTGAACTTGGTAATAGGGAAATTGTGGAGAAAAAAACCTGGGGAATTGATTCTCCCTATTGACTTACATTGAAAAAGAGGAGGTGTTATGCAGGAGACATATAAAATAAAGCACTTTTGGGCTTAAAAATATTGGAAGTCTCCTGCCTGAATCAGATCTATTGGCATGTATGGTTGTACTGCCACAGCCTCTTCCTTCTGCCCTCAAGGGTCTGTTATATTGCTACAGCCTCTCTTCCCTGTCCTGAATAGTTGGCTTGTTGCCCCATATCCCCTTTCCTGTACCCTCAATGGTGAATTGCGCTGCCACTGCCCCTCCCTCTGCCCAGTGTGGTCAACTTGTTGCCTCTAAAGCCTCCTCCCTGCCCTCAATTATCTGACTCCATGTCCCTGACCTCTACCTCACAACTGTATTCTAACAAACAACTTGATTGCTAACATTCTATATTTATTAAAAACGTGTGACCCACCTGACATCATCTTGATGTAACCAAACAGTAATACATAAAGCATTTACTTTAGAAATTATAAAAACAAGAGGGTCTTATTCCCATAGAAATTATGGTTAGTGTTTTGGAAAACTAAAATCAGGAAATATTTTCTAAGTTCTCAAATAGCGACAAAGCACCTTTAAATTATTTGCTATCTTTAGGCTTTTCTATCCAGTTGATCACTTGATTATATGTTACACTTTGGAGAAAGGATGTGGCGTTATGTCTGGAGCTGCAGACTTTGCATTTAGGTATCCAGGCACGAGTTTCGACATCAGCTCAACATACTGCGGTTCCGGGCAGATTTTTTCCCCATGCCTAAAATTAAAATTAATGTCATGGTGTTCTGATTTGCGACTCTTTTGGCAGAAATTTAGAATGCTATCACTCTAGTTGCTCATTACAACATTGTAATAAAGCTGCCGATCATCGGGCAGTTAACTGGCTGTCTGCTGCTGGTGCAAAATTGCATGTTTCAGTTTACATGTCAGAATGTTTTAATGAAATAGAATGATGAAGATATTTGAAAACTCACTTAAAATGTGTCCTAATCTTTCTTTCTACAGCACTAACCATAATTTCCTTGACAAAATGAACCCCCTCATTTTGTTTCTTTCTAAATTAAATATTTTGAGTCTTACCAGTTTGACTCTATCAAGATAGCTTCAGGTGTGCCACACTTTTGTCATAAGTAAGACATTTAGTGCTCTAGTTGTTCTTTAGAACACTCTGTGAGGCTGCAAGAGAACACAATGTAATCAACTGGCAGGCTGCTCGTCTTGGAAGTAAGTTTTACTGAGAATGTCAGATTTCATTCTTATATGGCTGAGAAAGATAGTTCGGATTTACAGAAAATATACTCCCATTTTAGCTTCTGGAGCACCTTGCATAACCTCTATGAGAAAATCATGAGAAAACAAGATTCATTAAATTCCAGCAGGAGGCTTTTTCCTAGGGTAAAATCACCAAAGAACACACCACAATTCCTAAAATTAGTATGGTACCATCAACAAATTATATATATTGTAACTAAAATCTGTTGTCACCCTTTATACGTTCTCCTTTTTGTCACCCTCAAAACCTTCCATTAACTACAATTTATTTCAATGAGGTGTTATCATGTATATTGGTCCCAAGATGCCTGACAGAACTTCCTGGTTGAAGTACTGACAGCCAATCAGATCTCACCGTGAGATCTGTGCTCAGGCTCAGCCCAGATATACATTTTTCTTTTCCTTTAATATCTAAAAAACTATTGAATGGATTTGCACCAAATAATTGAAAAGTTGTTGCTTTCGAGCCAAGTGCATAGCTAGACGAGGGCTTCAAGTGTACATCCTTAATCTCTGGAGCTATAGCTTGGATCAACAAATGAGTATAAAGCCATGTTTTGAGCATTTTCCTAAACTTAATCTCAATAGGTTCAGTTCTAACTTCCGTTGGTATAGCATTCGATAGTCTGGGGGGTAAATCGGAGAAAGATCTGCCACCCCATCTGGTTCTTTGACGCGCGGAACTCTATAATATATAATTTTACAGTCAAATGGTCACCATGACATTTTGCGGAAAGCTAGATCTTTACCCAGAAAGTGTTCTATTAGTAATTTGGTGTAAATATGTTCAGTAATTTTGGAGAAATTACGGTTAAAACAATAGTGATATATTGATAGTTGGTTGCTCGGGATTTCCTTGCGAGTCCTGTGAGACTGTCAATTAAAAAAAACATAAAGTGCTGTAATTAACCGAGCTAGCTCTTTTTCTCATTAGTTATTTTGTACCCCAGTGAACGTATTACGATTGGCGGGCTGCAATATCAGAAGGAGACTTTCAACCACCATTACATGACGTGTGGTCCCCATATCCAGAAAATGTTTAAAGAACACCATATAAGGGAGCAGGGAAGGGACACTGTGACACCCTGGCCCTTGTGGTAGGGTCCCAGAGGGATACCCTTGGGCCGAAAAATAAATAAAAGTACCTTTTTGCGGTGGTCACCGCGATCCAGCAGGACGTCTGAGAAACATTAAGAATAAAAAAAAGAGGGGTGTGTCCATAGTGGGAGAGGGAGTTGACCAACCACAGGAGGTTGGGTGCAGGGCCTTTGACCATGTGTGGGGTTTGTCATCTGCAGAGGGTTGGGTCATGCGTCCAACCAATGCTATGCATGACGAAAGGCCATGCAGCATGGGTGTTTGGCTGCATGAGGGAAGGTGAGTGCAGTGTCTGGTCACAACCCTCAGCCTTTCCTTACAATTCATATGGCCAAAGGCTGTCCAAGGCATAGGGTTGGCTACCCTCAGGGGACCTGGCACTGGGCCAGCAACCAACTCCAAGCCGCATGGTTGCAAGCTGTTCACGGGTGGGGTTGTCTCCCCATAGGTGGTTGAGTATAGTATGATAAGAAGTTTAAAGTTAAATCATAGTTAGATATGGTAATGATATCTTACTTTTCATTAAAAAAAAACTCAGAAATTCACTGAAAATAAAACAAAGGTTAAAGTGGCTGTAATGAGGAGAAATACATATGTTTTGTAAAAGAATCCGTAGGTTTAGTTTCATATACTAAGGAGCCCACATCAAAAACACAAACTGCTTTTATAAATTAATTTATAACGAGAACGAAAGCCCAGGCAGGAGTTGAATACATGCTATTAAAGATAAGAGACAATTGTGAATTTAGTATGGTGAATTAAACGCCAGAGGTATGGTTAGGGAGTGATCACCTCAATTCTTAACTTTTTACTGTGTCCTTATTTCTGTTTATCTGTCTTATGGACAAGGCACAAAAAAAGCTTTTTTACCTATCAATTTCAATCTATGGTTCTAGAATTATCCCACTCCACTATTTTGTCTTATTCATAAGAGAATTATTGATTTTTTCTTCAATTTGCAATTTATCAATGTTAACAAAAGAAAACACAAAAACTGCAGAGTTCTCAACAGATTGGAAAGCCATTTCCAGGAAGTAGATGAAAGATTGTATACAGCCAAAACGGAAATGTGAAATCAATATAATGATTTAGAAACATACTGAAAGGGACAGTTCTGGCAAGTGTTTCGCAGAGATGGTGGTAGGAACAGGGAGATAAAGGATATGATTTAATTATATTTCTGTGTTTTCAAGTATCTTCTTTGATTGTGTTGCAATACCTGTCGTCTTTCATTTTTGCCAGCATAGTAGCATTAATAAAATCCATTTGTCATCTGGGATTGGTTTGCTTATATGCACCTCATAGCATAGTGGGAATAAATATCAATTTTATTTTTCATGTTCAATAATAAAAAATAAATCATATATGTAGCCAGTACTTTTGAGGGGCGATTGCTGAATGGAAAACTGTGTAACATGATTCTTTTGTATTTTGTCTATTAAAAAGAATTGTGTTCCTTTCCTCTGCTAACAGTGTAAACATTTTCATTCATAAATTAATAATTCTCATCACTTAGCCTGCCTGTGCCTAAATTGTAAATGTTTTAAATATAATAATATTTAAATGTGTACGTCTCGACTTACTATATGCAGTCTTGTATCATATCTGATCAGACCTTTAATTTAGGGCTCACTGTTGCTAAACACATTTTTTCCCGCTATGTAAATGCCAATATACACATACACATTGTTGGTTATGCCCTGGTACCCACAGCACCACTGGTCAAGCACTGCTCTGTTTACAACCACAGCACAAGTGATGGTTCCCAATTGGTTCTTGCATTCAAGGCAGTATGTAGTGGGATGGTTCCACTCCCAACCTTCTCATATGGATTCCTTAAGTGTCAGAAGGAACCCTTGCACAATCATCCATACAGTGAAAGATCTGCTTAGGATTTACCTCCTGGTAGGGCTATAATCAGAGGGACCACTTTCTTACAACTGAATCTTATGCATCTACAATTTTATACCCTTTGTACTGATAGATGGGAAGCAGTAGAAAGAAGGATGATAGCTGGAATTGTACAACCGATTTGTGACTGCTAGGTTGTGGTAGTGGTGGAAGATCTAGAGATGCATGGAAAGTCTGCCAGCCTTGTCTATATTAAACCCAATGTCTTCATATTTTTTAATATACAAATAGCTTTTGCAAAATTAACTTAATACTTATAAATAGCATAACATGGGCCAGGTGTGCAAATCCCTTTTGCAGCTGCATACCTTGCTATTCGCTAAAGTACATGGTTTGAGATCCCATAAGGGACAATGTTCAAAAGCCCATTCTGGAGCCTAAAATTCTTTTGACTCATAAAAAAAGTTTTTGCACCTGGTTCCCAACTTCAAATAGGATGGGGAATGAAATTACTCTCCCCCTTCTATTTGCGATTCAGTAAGGTATGTATCAATGGTTTGGAAACCATTCATCAGTTACAGACCCCTCATTTACGATGGTAACTGATGCACAAAAGGGAAGCTGTCCTCATTGGGTTAGCTTCATTTTCGGTAATAATACTGGTGGCCTTGGAGGAGCAGACAATGGGCTTGTCTTCCGAAAAAGGATTTTTTTTGTTAAAACAGCATCTGTCCCTTTAATGAACAGGTTTACAGTGTCAGGAACAAAGGTTTGTTGACTCTTGCAAGCCTTAATCCCTGAATTAGCAGCAAGTCACAGGGGATTGCAAATTCAGAACAGGTTAATTAATGGGCAGACTAGTTTTTGACCCCCTGCAAATGATCAATTTCCAATGCGAACTAATGATACTAAGGTCGCATCACAATTGTTCTCCCATTCACAAACCAGTTGGTGTGCAAATTGCACATCTAGTGTTTGTGAATAGGTGTGCGTGCATAGGGACACACATGCTTGAAAACAATGGATAATTCAATATTTTAAAATAAGTTTACCGGCAGTGTAAATTAGATGTATTACTCATTCGATGAGATGGATGTATGAAGATTCCTAAACAATCATGAGCACCCTAAAGTGCATGTGCCTACATTTAAAACGTTATCAGCCTACTACCAAATGGAAGTCTTTAGAGAATGTACAATATAAGCAGATGGACCGTATTTCCTTCAGGTATCTAATATCCCTTTAAAAACAACTATATTGCATTCGTAAATATTCTTTAAAGTACAATGACAAGCATTTTGTTCTTCAAAGTGTATGCTCTCCTTATGAAACGTCACACTGACGATTGAATTGCACTTTCACAGTACTGTTATAGAATGTTAAAGCATACCTCTTTGTTTTCAGTCCCAGTGCAAATAAAATCCGAACTAGTCAAGTATGTCTTAAAAGATGAAAGGGTGCATAGGAAGGGGAAACAGGTTTGCGCTCAAACTGAAAAGCCATTATTAAAAAAGATTTTGACCACTTTCTAGGTAATGGGCAGCTTACTGTTGTTGAAGGTTACTTGCTCCCATTTTGCATTTATCTGATTAATTCCATATAAATAATAGTGTGAGAACTCCATCTGCCCTGTTAAAACCCAGAAACATTTTACTTGACTTCGTGCCTTCTTCAGACCATAACTGAGGGCCCAGTTCTGACTTGGACCCTAATTTGTTCACTGATATGCTCAGTGAGATAGGGTCAATGGCTGCATTGGTTGCCAAATCAGACTATACCCAGAGATTGACCACTAAAGGGCATTAGTTACATAATATTCTAATAGGCTAGCTTCAGGCCCCCAAATTTGTCGGGCATAGCCAGTCAGCCCCGCCGATTTTTTTATTCATCCAGTTTTCTGAATTACCAATAATTGTACCAAAAGTCTCCAATCAAAATGATTAAATGTATATTTACCACTTACATGTTCATTGTGGCTATTCTGAAAATCTGACTGAATTCAAAGACTTTGAGAAAAGACAAGTTAAAGCCTAAAAAACAGTACTAATAGTTAAATCGAGAATGTATTTCTGAATTACAGGCTCCATTTTTGTTTATCATATATTAAGGCTGTCTTCCGTATCACACTTCTTCACTGCAGAGTGATGCTTTTCACTCTCTCAGTTATCCAGAACATAATCCACCGGACTCAGGGCGAGTTCTACATTAAGAACATTGTAGCTGATGGAGCCCCATTAAATGCATTTCTTTACAGTGGCGCAGTTCTGGATTGAAAAGGTTCAAATATAGCTTCAAGCCCTCTCCTACTCTCTATATTTGCATGAATATTAAGACTGCACTTGGGTGGCCATGAAGATGTGCTACGTTCTGTGGGGCAGAGGGCACACGGGTAAAGGCAAATACTACTGAATGTGAATCCTACAAGCCCCTTCCTGGAAGATGCAGTCAGTGATTGCAGTCCTTCCTTCAGTGCCAATGGAGTCCAAACATTCACAATAACAATATGACTTTTGTGCGACACTGCAAGTCTTCTTTGTGAAGGGCATGCAAGTTGAATGTGTATCAGCCATGACAGTTCACTAGCACAGAATACAGTCAGCACACACTGCAATGAACAGAAATGGCTGAGGTACACTTCATTCATTATGTTCCTGTGAATAAATACTTATGATACAATCTGTGTGATAGACCCCTAAGTGCTTACTTGATGTTGTTTTGTAGTATAGGAAAAGGTGTGTTAATACTAAAGGGCTTATCGCACCCCGTGTATAAAGAACAGGTTACAACTGGGGCATGTAAACTGAATCAAAACAAGCAGTTTGCATTCCTGCAATCATTTAACATGTGTGAAGATGGGGGGTCCTCTAATTGAATAAAAAGTGTAATTAAAACCAGTAAAATGTAATTGCTATCCGTTTTCTACACTTAATTCACATTGTGTGGGAGGATGATGTTTCCATGTAAGTGTTTGTCCCCGTGCCTGGCTGATTACTGTTCATCTCTAGCTTTGTATAACTCGTGAATGCATTACGAGTCTTCTTGTATGCATTTTACCGCAACTAGGAGATAATATGCACATACCATCTTTCTCAAAACCTTGCAAAATGGAAATTTGTAGAAAAAAATTGGACCAAGTGCAGCCAAACACTTTTTATTGCCATTGTCTTTTTTTACATCCAGCTTCTTTAACGATTGACTATATCAACCAACACGATTTCGTTTTCTTTTTTTTTTAATAGAAGAAATCGTTGAACTTTAGTTTGTCGGAGGTTCTCGAAACCGGTCGAATTTTGGTACCGCTTTAAAAGCATCAGTGTTGACATCAAGCATGGATACTGCATGCAACAGCCTTAACTGTAAAAAGTCAAAATAAGTGTGTGTTGACGAAGAGTGCGTTTTCCAGCTAAAATCACGGAAAACCATTCACGTTCATTTAAAAAAAGGGGTTGAGACTGTTTGGAGAAAGAAAATTGCTTTGCAATCAGTTTCTTTGCCAACCACCAATCGGCCAGTGCCCGGCATACTTCAAGTTCATAATGACGGGATTGTGCGATTTGAAGTCTTGACACTTGTTGACACTTACTTATGCAAAGCTGAGATAATGCACAATGCTCCTAATTAATAATCGCATCTATGGGTGAACAAAGAGGCTCAAGTCACCCAAGCGGAGAAAAACAAATACAGGATGTTTGAGAAGCCGGGGCACAATAGGTTAATTAGGAGCCTGGAAGGGAGTAATTTTGAGCTTTTTAGTTAGAATTGGAGCGACTTGTTCCCGCAGGAACTGACAAGTTTTTACCACGTTTGCTTAGAACCTCGTGCATGTAAGTAACCTATGTACCCAGGTTCTATGGGAGTGCATGACAACATAGTGGGGCGGCCAAAAAAGGACAAGTCTATTCATCTTTGTAGTGTTTTTTTTGCTTTTCCATGTTAAGTTCTCTTTTTTTTAAAGATTGTTTCATGTTTGATTAAAGTGGAGCGGTATTTTCACTGCATGGATTGGTCGTCTACCTCCTAAACAGTTCTGGCGCCAGTCAGTTATGATTGCATTGTCGAATGATATTTTTAGATCAATCCCATGCCTTGGACCTGCACACATTTTTGTGGCACTGATCGCACGCTAATATGGATTAGGTGCTGAGGTGTGTGGTATGAGGTGCAGCTTTTATGGTGGTTTGCAATTCAGATAAACAAAACTATACCACAAAGATAATCAGTGCTAAACCTACAGGAAGTGTGATATTTTTTTTTGGATCCCTAACGTTGTTCAAAAAGGGTCTGTAAGGTTTGCTGAACTTTGTCCTCAAGTGACACAATGAGTTTTCAAATGTTACATTTGCAGCATCGGCTGGGGCCTCGAATACTTCCTTTTTCCCTTATCTTAGCTTTGGACCTCAGGAGAGGCAGAGGGGGTTACAGGGTCAAAGTCTTTTCCTCCTTGGATCTTGCTGCTTGCTGGGAGGGGAATGGCTGAAAAAATGGATGTTTAACAGCAGAGGTTGAGGGTCATGATTTTAATTCTGTTAGGGAACAGCTGTTTTGAGTTTCCGTGCACTTCGATCCTCACCTCCTTCGCTTGCAAATCCAAGGAGCGCAGCGAAAAGCCTGCTCTGGGATGCTACAACATTCTCAGTATTATTCCTGCTTTTGGATACTTTTCAGAACCTTTACATTTTGTTCCTTTTGTTTTAAGAAGCATTAGAATCCTTCATCCAAATTGATTCACTATACATTTAAAGAGCTGCCACCCACTCTGTTGTACATTCTGAATTAACTGATTTTCTTTCCAAAAAAGTACAAATTTTTAAGGCGATAAATTTAAGTAAACAGAACGCAAATATGCTAGACTCTTAACGATTTTTTCTTGCTTTGCGATTTTAATAATACCCTGCAGGGCATCAAGGTAATTTATTTGTACGCATTTTTGCTGAAACATGGTTTTCCCACCATCCGCTTTTTAGACAGAAATAAATACCCCTGTCAGGGTATGTCCATTGAATTCTTCAATTGTTTTGACTGTCCTTCTGTCAATACTGATTACTTTACGAACTCAATATCAAATTAACACTTTACCAAACACTTAACACCAACACATAATACTTTCAACCAAGTCCTGCAACTGCCACAGATAGAAATATCAAAGTCACTTTGCACACCCTCCACTCTAAAATTAGTAACCAAAAGATCATGGATAGTGGTTTCTCTATGTATTTCTTTATTTGTGTTTCTTAGTGTATCAACAAGAAATTCTGACCATTAGAAAGATGGAACATAATTTATAGCAGAGTGTCTGTCAACTGCTTTATTTTACTTTATGTGTGGTCTTCCTATTGTTAAGACCTACTTTACATTGTTGGCTTTTCAACCAGCTTATCTCTGTGACTGCATTTCATTAACTTTGCAATATTCATCGTGTCTACATTATATATAGAATTTTCCTAGTTATAACTATCTCTAACTTTCTCTGCTTTGAAGAGTGTCCCCAATAGTCATGAGATTTAGGTCAGGCCTGTCATAACAAGTTACAATCCCCATAGAAAACGAAAGTCATGTTCCATAACTTGCTGGTTATGTTTACTATGCCCCTAAGAAATACATTCTAGTCTCATCACTTCCATGTGTTCTCTTTCTCCTGGTAAATTTAAACAAAGTAAGCATGCCATATTCTGAAAGATGGTACAAATACACCATTCACTCAGCAATCACGGGCTGCGAACATTCGTTTGAAATATGAAAAAAAATACTGCTTCGCTTTTGATTTCTCCCACTTCTTCCTCTTCACCTTTTTTGTAACTTTTGAAGCCCATACCTGATACTCATTTTATCAACATAGGCTGGTACCTGGGTGTTTTGTGCAATGTTCTTAAAATTGCTCACCTTTATTGAATATAAATACCAACATCTTGATTATATCACATTGCAACATCTGCATATTAATATCAAAACAATTCTGTTTATATTGTGCAAATTATTTTTGTGGTATTATTTTTGTGGTGCCTGTGTTTCTAATACTTACTGGCGCTATGAGTAAATCATTGCTCACTAGCCACTGTTTAATTTGTTAGCACAAATGTCTAATTAACAAATTGTTATAAAATATTTCCCTAAAAGACAGAAACTCAAAGAGATGGACAGATATAAATTGGCATTGGCATATACAATTCTGAAAGTCTTCTGCCTGTCATTGGGCCAAACATGCTCGGTAACATTTAGGGCCAAGATTTAATCTGTTAATAAGCAAAACCTGGAAGAAATTGATGTCCACAACACAGTTTATTCATGCTTTACAGTGCATTATGATATAGTACTTAGGACAGAGACAGTGATCTGATTAAAAGCTGAGACGGGGATTATTTCTTTTTTCATATGATGAATGATAGGAATTTAACTTCAATTACAATCAAAAATCTAAAGTACTGTTGTTCAATGCTAGTCACTAAAATTATTAGTGTGTTATCTCGTTAGTAATAGTATGATGCTTGATGCAGCTTGTTTATAAAGCTTGCATGATATTAACATAATGGAAGGCAGCAAGTGTATGGGTCTGTGGAAATAAATTCAGATGATTTTGTACATACATAATAGCCTCTATGTTGGCTACACAATGCATCAAAGTATCTCCTCCGACTTTTTCTACTCACAATGAACTGTCTCAGTTCTCCATTTTAATCAGCAGTGTGATGTACGATTTATAACAACAACATTGTTTTATGTTTGTGCTACACAAGATTCCCCTATTTTGTAAAATATATATAGGTTTTCCAAATCCCAGTGGCTTAAACTGAAAACAATGACTTTGTGTAGAATTCCTCTACATTGAGCAAAATAGTATTAAAAAATGGCTACAATGTTCTCTGAATCAGATGGTGGGAAGTCTCTGTTTCTCTTGACCGGTAGACACGACTGGTGAACACCACTGACACTGGTCTTCGTCCCCATTTGTTTTGCTTCATGAATCTGTCTAAAGCCATCTTTGCCTTTATCACAGCACACAGTAACAGCCTCACTTCCATGCTGTGTGTACTCACATCCTATAATCAGGGACACTGGAATGATGCGATTCAGCGAATGCTGCGCTGTCCGGTAAACTATGGATTTGCTGCATTTGCCACTGAATCTATCGCCTGCTGCATAATCTGCAGATTTTTGCAAATAGATTTTGTTTGTAGCTCAATTGGATCAAAAGTTACAGAAAATGTGGCGACATGTTTTCCAGTGCAGTGAAAAGCCCTTCTTTAAGGATCACTGTTCATCTTTCAGCTGTTTATCATTGTATTTGGTTGTCAAACTTGTACTAATGACTTTAAATCATTGCCCAGGCAGTGTTACCATGTATAAAATGCGCAAAATAATGAATCAATGCTTTCAAAAAATGTGCCGCATTATGCCGCATAATTTGCCTTTTCTTAACACATAATTTAGTGAACCCTGCTGGATAATTTTGTCTTCCCTTGCCGCATAATTCCAGTAGCCCTGCCTATAATGATACAATAAATAAACATATTTTCTATGCATCCGTAAAACACTTAATTAGTGAATTAATCTGTTTCAATCCATCTAGAGTGTTCTACAATTTTCAACATTCTTTATCATAAGAACATTTTTCCATTGTTACTGGGTAAAGGGTTCCCTATAGATAAATGTGAGTCTAAGATTTCCTTTCCTGAGCAGAGGGTAGTCCTGGAGACGGCTGCATGCACGTGCTGTTCTTTATCATCAATCATTGAAATGTTACGCCTGGAGTTCAATCATTTTTTGAAATGTGAGCACAGAGAGCTGAATTACCTAGCAGGTTTGCGCAAAAGATAAACACTTGCTCTTTTGCCAATGTATGGTGCTTGCAAGCTCTTTTACACAATGCAAAAAAACGAGAGGAAAAAACGTATTTTTTTTCTTTCACATTCCCAAGACAAATCTGCTAACTGCCGTGCATTTTTAGTGGTCAGTATGGCAACGCACTACAAAATGCTATTTACTTTCTGAGCGTGTAGTAGCAAAGCTGTAAAAAACGCACTCGCAGAGGTCCACCAATGTTTGGTTTGCCTATTTTTGTTTGGCATTTGCAGTGTCTGCGCATGCTGCTTTCTCGAAGGAAGAAAAAATAAATACAAGTCTTCAATGGGAGGCAAACGAGGAACAGATTTCTTTGTCTGCGCTCCTCGGGAACACTGCCCTCGGGCTGTGTTGGTGTGTGGCTCGACAGCAATCAGAGGTCATAATTTCATTGGCGGGTTGCATCGAGTTTAATTTTTGTAGCATGTTATATTTCCCAAAATGTCTGGTTTCGGTTATGCGGCGCGCTGACTGGCGCAACCCAGAGCAGCATGAGATTCTGAAGTACCTGAAAGCCCGGAGAAGCCTTTATGGAATACACATGCTAATTGTTTTCAACCACTTTCCGTTTCAAACACTTAAGTGTGCTCTCCGGGAAATCTCATATCCCAGAGGCCTATTGTGACAAGACACATTTCTTTTACACCGCAAGATAAAAAGCAGTGGGTGGTGAGACTGGGCATAGCGAGACTGCCTCACAGGGTCATAAACAAGGCTGTCAACTCACGCAACGTCAAGAGAGTGCCTTACTGCTCTTGCAGTTTTCCAAGTAACAGCACTAAGCATGCCAGAACCTGTTGTTTCACTTTCTCATTACGGGTATGGACTGCAGCTTTCAAGTGTCTACCACTATCAGCTTGAAACCAAGACTAGCTGAAAGTCACTCTCATAGCTCTGCTCAAGTTCACAGTGATACAGCGTTTTCTGGGCCCAGTTGTTTACCATTGGTCCTCTGATATACCCTTTAAACCCGACTGAGAGGTGATGAGTGTTACCCCCAGATTCATCAAGAACACATTTTGCTATTCCTTAATAGTGAAAAATACCGAACCGCTATTAAGGAATAGCAAAATGCTATTCATCAAGAAATCACTTACAAAATAGCGATTTCTAATAATTCCTTAATTGCGACTCGCAAATTGCGAGTCACAATTAGGGAATATCTCCCCATTCATCCTTATGGGCCTAGAGGCCCATAGGAATGAATGGGAAGACAATCTCAATTTGCTAATCGCAATTAGCGATTCGCAAATTGAGATTGCGATTTCAAGGATGCAGGGGTGTCCAGAGGACACCCTGTTGCACCCCTGAAATTGATGTGTGCACATATGTTGCGCACACACATGCCCTCATATGTGTGTGCAACATGAAACTTTGCAAAATGCATTTTAGTGCATTTTTCAAAGTTTTTGCTATTTACCACGTAGTTAGACTTCGCTGTAAATAGCGGCCCCAGATTGCGAATTCGCAATTTTAAAATGGTTCTTGAATTGCATTTAAGGAATCTCAAATTGAGATTCCTTAAATGCAATTAATCGCAATTTAGCGATTTCTAGAATTGCGATTTTTGCATTTGGGATGATGAATCCCGAATGCAAAAATAGCGCTCGCAAAGGGCCGGATTCTCAGAATCGGGCCCTTTGCGAGCCGATTTTAGTTTGATGAATCTGGCTGTTAGTCTTTGCATATAATCACATTTCAAATAACAGTAAAACCCATTTGGCTACACAATGAGGACTAGGAATCGGTAGCCAAGTTCAAAAAGGTTTATTACAAATTAACAATCAAGTTCAAACACACTACTCTTAAAATCATACTGTAACGGTACTGAATAAAAACTGGAAGTCTCAGCCTCCTGAACAAACTGAGGTGGACTAGTATTAAACAAACAAGCAGTTCTGTAATTGTGATGCAGAAAGAAAGTAGCATCAATATATGGTGGTCAGAAAGTAATCTAAGATTCTATCGCCTATACATCAGTAACCTAGGATTTCAAAATCTAGATGGTGATTAGGTAATAAAGAAACTTCACAAATGAGGAATGTCCATGACGGAGGTCAGGACAAGACAACTGGAAATCAAGCGAGAAAGTGTTTGCATCTTAGAAGCTCAGTCAAGAGTCTTCTATGGGTCAGGAATACGTGTTAGCCTAGACCACAAAAAGAATCAAAGAAAAGCATTGAGGTCTAAACCTCATTAAGTCCATTCAGGAGGAAAGGGAATCAGGGAAGGTGTCTGCAAAGAATCCATCAGTGAGATGTGCATAGAGTCTACAGATAAGGTTCAGCAAGACAGTCCGGCAAAAATCAGGAAAAAATCTGGCAAGGGGTTCTGCATGAAATCGGGAAAGAAGTCATCTGAGCCTCTGGTGTTGTGAACACTATATTATAATGTAAAAAGTCCATAAGTCACACCCCCTTGATCACTCCTTTAGGGGTACATTGTCCTCGTCAAGTTCCCAGGCTGCAGACGGCAACATCAATAGATTATCCCACATTGGACATGGGAACAACATCTCTTTCCCAGGTACACGTGGATTGAAACATTTGCTCAATAAACCTTTCAGACAACACTCTGTTTCTCCATGTACCTTCATCAAGGTCTTCTTCTCAGGCTCCTTTCCCTATCACTAGTACAGCGATGTATCTGTTCTAAACTAACAATGCATGTGAATACCTGCAATAAATGTCATATTAGAAGAAAATTTAAATACAATATTTTATGGAATGCAGCATGGTAAAATATAGGCCTAAACTCTTAAAACAAGTTAAACATAAATTCAATGGAGCACATTTCATATGTGTGCGCACATTGAAACATAAGTGAATATAAGTTTCTAGTATGTCATTAAATTCATACTACATGTGGCACACAATAAATCCATCAAATAAATCAAAAGTAGGTATGACTAAGAACTACAATTTTATGGACATATCCGTAACAACAGTGCACACACATTACATATGTAGCTTCTCCAATCCAGCAATAAATGCATTCTCTAATAGTAATGTTGAGTGAAATATTTTCATTAATCATTGTAAGAAACATGTGCCAGGTGCACGTTAATGTCATGTATCTGTTAACATTTTCTATTGTATTTTGTGACGTGTAAAGAGTGGGCAACCTCACTCTGCACCAACAGCTTTGCATAGTCAAAAGGTTTCCCACTGTAAGGTGATCAAATATATTTTTGCTTAGTAAAAGCCTTTAAAAAGTAAAACGAAATCAATTTGCTTTCTGTAGGAATGTGACCAGGTTCATATTGATGATGTTTCGTCAGATGACAATGGTCAGGATTTGAGGTAAGGAAACAGACCCAAATACTTGTTTCATTTAGAAGTAACTTTTGTCAGAATTCAAATATAATGGTTTAAATAATTGTTCATAGCAACTTACCTTTTCCTCTTGTCTAATGAAACCAGCACATATAACTTTGGGACAGATGGCTTCCCTGCAGCAGCAACCAGTGCAAACCTGTGTTTGGCTACAGGTGTTCGCGGAGGTGTGGACTGGATGAGAAAACTTGCTTTCCGGTACAGACGAGTAAAAGAAATTTACAATACCTACAAAAATAATGTTGGAGGCAAGTAATAGGCACAAATATTTTTGTGTGTAATGTATATTAGAATTTGTTGTCATTGAGTCAGAGGTATTAAAAGATTGAAAAGTATTTTTTTTTAAAAAAGGTTTGGCTTGGTTTTGCTGATTTTTTTGAAATATAAAACAACATTTCAAGTGCCACAATACTTTACAAATATGTGCCTTTCATAATTTGAAGAACAGAGTGAACAATGTAAATTTATCAACTGGCAGACATGATATTAGCTGCTTTCATTTGGTGATGTCTGCTCCTGTAGCAGACAAGGGCACTATGGGAGCTTCATTCTTTTTCCTCCTATCTCTGGGAACTCTCACCTTCAGCCATTTAAGTTAGGATGCACAATAGGCAGTTCATAAAGGGTTTAATACCAGTAGCAGCAGGTTTCATGGTAAAGTGGCAGGGTGGAAGGAGGGTGTCCAGGATGAACACAAAAAAATAAATAAATAAAATAACGTACCTGTTCGATGCTCCAACGCTCCTCTCTGACTCTGTCACCGTGCACTGCAGGCACAGGCTCCAGGAATCCCATGGGCCAATCCTTATGCTGCATGAAAGCAGCTTCAGGATTGGCCTGCATGCTTATAATTTGTGCGTCAAAGGAGACTGGAAGCCTGTGCTTCAGTGCGCATGAGGGTTTGGCCAGCCCGAGATGACCAGTCAAATCCTCATGCACACTGCCAACCAGTGCACCTACAACTCCACCTCTGCCTGTTATCTCCATGGCCTTACCCCTAGGCAACACTATAGAGAAATATAGAAAATGAAAAACACAGGTTCATTATCATTTTATTTTTCATTTTTTGGCTGCTGTTGGGGGGGGCAGGCAATGCTCCTCCGTTGGAGGAGCCATCTCTGTTTAATACAGAGGCACCAGCTCTGCTACATGATTCTACACCTGCCAAACCCAGAAGTAATTGGACTGATGTAGCTGGGTTCCATCAGACAATGTCGCTCAAGTACTCCATTGTGTTTCCTCCACTCTATTTTCACTATGGTAAACACCATCACCGTAGGTGCGGGTACAGATTCACTACCCCCGGACACTGGGAATAGAGTCTGTGACGAAGGCAGGCCTCGACTCTACAGTCGCTGAGGAAGGGTAGTGTAGGCGTAGGAGAAAGGAGGCGGTGTGAAGGTTGGCTTTGGGTAGAGTACAACATCAGCATAGATGCGGGTGCAGGTTCACTACCCCGGACACTGCACCTCGAGTGTGTGACGGAGGCTGGCTTCGACACTACGGTCGCTGAGGAAGAGTAGTGTAGGAGAAAGGAGGTGCGCAGTGCAAAGCAGGTCGCGAGACCTAAAAAAAAGCTGAGAAAGACGAATGGAGAGACAAAGTGAAACAAAGACAGAAAGCAAGAAAAGGAGGCAGAAATACGGCATCAAAATATGAAGAGAAAACTATAAAAAGAAAACAAATGATTGAAAAATCAAGAGGCAGCCGGGGACAGTCTAAGACACCCATTCATACATGCGTACTTGTAAATAGACAAACAAAAACACAAAGATCGATACGAAGAAAAATATATTCAGCACAATAAAGAATTTTACATCAACAGGAAATGACCAGTACAATACTCATGGGACATCTGTCCCAACATATATAGGAACAGCAGCCAAGCTCTAAACCTCACCAGTTGATTCATACAACTAAATCCGTCAACTATCGAGAGAATGCTGAAAAACTTTATAACATTAAATCGTGGACATGCAGAAACTATCTCGCCTGGTATTTTCAGCCATATATGTTGTATGCATGCACCAGTGAAGTAAATGGCCAAGATTCATGCACACAACCAGAAATACTTAAAAAAATAATCATTGATAAGAAACAACAGGTAAATATGTGCAGGCTAGACAAATGCTTTTTAACCCCTTCGCTGCAGCGGCAATTCCGCCGCAGCGCTAGGGGGGTGGGGCGGCCACGTGGCGCTCCCATGCTCATGATGGAACCGCTCCATCATGAGCCTCGGGTGCGCTGTGCTTATGACGGAGCGGTTCCGTCACGGCCCCGCCCGCTCAATGGAACATCCAGCATAGGCGCGGAATCCGAGCCTCGCAGGCGCTCTGCTCCGTCATCAGCACAGCGCGTCCGTGGCTGGTGACGGAGCGGTTCCGTCACCAGCATGGGAGGGGTTAAATGTGCATAGGTCGGTCAGAACGGCGTGATGAGTCAAGGTCCGGTGCGCAATCGATTGCTGGCACTCCACACTGGCACAGGTGAAACGCTTTAAAACACTACCAGGCATTGCTCTGGAATATTCTAGGAATGTAAAGCAGCTCAAAAAAGAAGGCGTCAGTTCTGTTCTTCGTACGCCCCAATATAATCAGAAGTGCTAAAGTGTATCATCAGACACCTCCAATAAATCGTGCACCCACCTCGCAGCCCATTTCTGCAGCAACCACCACTTTCCCGTCCTTTTGCCCAGACAATACCAAGGGTGAGGGATTCAGGCTAGGTGCATCGACGGTCGCGTCCTCTCTGCCCTGTCCAACTAGGGGGCCCGGGAGCTGGCACCCCGTCGCTCTGTATCCGAGCCACGGTCCCTGCAGACCTGTCCAGGGTCACCTGTGAAGCGAGCACCGCGAGCAGGGGCAATTAGAGGATTTCAAAGCAACACCTGTCTGCGAACCTGTTTATCTGGCTGTAGAGCCAGCGCTGCCCGACTCCCTGCCCCTCAGGGGAGAAAGGCAGGAGCACAATGCGAGAGTAACTCCCACAGGCAGCTGACGAGAGCACGGCTCCAGCAGGACCCCGAGGGACATGCTGCATACACCTGTCAACCCCCTGGGACACCGAGATACCCGAGCCTGGGAGGGGAGGTAGAGGCCTGGAAATAGAGAGCTACAAGCCCGGCCGACGAGATCTCATCCCTGGCCTGTGAGGGGAGTTTAGGCCTTTGTGGACCCAAGCCTGCAAGGCCTGGAAAAGGGGAGCTGCAAGGACTGATCGCTGAGATGTTGCACAACCCAGGTACCCGAGGGGAGTTTAGGCCTTTATGGACACAAGCCTACAAAGGAGAAACAGGCCTGGAAACGGATACAGAGAATCATAAAAAGATATAACAGACTTAAATTAAAAGGAAGTAAACAGAAGCTTGTGAGTGGTGCGCGCGTGCAACAGTGAGACGTGCTTTCAATTATTGCGCCCGTGTTTGGGCACGATAATTGAAATCACGTGATGACCTATTGCTGTCTATTAGGCGCACCAAGCGCCTAATAGACACCAATAGGCCGTGGGCAGAGCTATGCGCCCGCCTTTGGCCAATTGCGTGCAGTCTTTTATAAAAAGACGCACGCAAAGGCCAATCACGTAGCACAAAAGGAATCGCACACCCACGAGCGTGTGCGATTCCTAGGTCAGCTATCCAAACCCCGTTTTTCCCTTACTAAAGGTCTCTGGACTTGCGCAAGCACTGCTGCGCAGTGCAACGCAGGTCGCGAGACCTAAAAAGTGGAAATGATTGCACATGGGACTGCCTTCTGTATGGTAAAAATGTCCAGAGGTACTTCTGGAACGTTTGTAAGGTCACTGTTTCCCAGGACTACCCATAGAATTTCCTGTAAATTCAAAAAGTTTGACGTTGACTTAAAGTGATGCTCAGGAGTAAGGCTATAGGAGTAGATTTCCTGTTTTTTTCTTCAAAGAATCAGTCCTTGAAAATCAAGCACAATCAGCTGTGACACATTCCTCATGAAATGATTGTAAGACTTCTGGCTCCGATCCCCAATGTGCAACTCTTCTTGTAAACCATGCATTTCAGAGACCATGCAGCAATGTGCCACTTCTTTTCTACCCTCTTTAGGCTACATCACACTTAAGGCACAGATTTTATTTTTCTAGAAGTCATGACAAAAAATGCTTCCTCCTTTGCCAATCATACTTGGCAAATGCACCAATTCTGCTCAATATTTGTGTAAATGTTAACTTTAATGGTTAAGATTTTATATATAATGACAAGGCAAGAAAGCAGGTGTATACTGGAATGCAACAAATGAAGAGTTTATGGTTGGGATGTTCTCCCAAAAGTGTTTATTAACATGGAATGGGATACAGTCATTTTCAAGTGAATGTGTGACCTGTAGCGTGTCTTATTTCTAAGAAGCTTGCTAACATTTGATTTTGAAATTGTGAATCAAACATTTTATTTATTAATATGATATTTCCATTCATAATTGCCGAGCTGTATTTATGATGATCTTCTATCTTTAATAGACGCAAAAAATGTCAAACATTGGACATATTTCTTTAATATATTTCCCAAGCTACTTGGCTTGTACTCCTAAAACAGCCGTTATTTTAAAGAAAGGGCCTATTCACAATCAGAACTTTGTTATACAAGATAAAAAAAAGTGGTATGCACAATTGTCCAAAGTTGTTAAACTGTTTCCTAATAATAATGCATCTGAATTAATTTTGAATAAAAACACATTTCAAATCCTAATGTCAACGGTTGGAAATTGTAGGCTAACATGACAGTATTAAGCAAACCTTAACCTAAGCTAGGCATCAATTACTATCTTAATTTCTTTACTCTCCACAGGTCTGCTCGGTCCTGCAAAAAGAGAAGCATGGTTGCAGCTAAGAGCAGAAATAGAAGCTCTTACCGATTCATGGTTAACGTTAGCACTTAAAGCACTCACACTCATCCATTCTAGGTAAATATGCAATTTTATGTGTATTTTTGTAAAAAAGGAGAAAATGCAAGCATTGTACATACATACGTAGTGGGCCCAATTCATATATGTTTTGTAAATGTATGTAAATGTAGTTGAGCTTATATAGCGCACAGCTACCCGCAGTGGGTTTCCCGGCGCTTGCTTAGGGAACCCTTCCTGGTATTGCCCTGTGAGATAGCAGGGTATCCACAAGGTGAAAGTCAGGCATCCCGCCGCGAGGGGCCGTTGTGGAGATTAAGCAAGCTATTGCCCAGAGTCGCAGAGTGTGAACCCGTGAGTCGAGGAGGCACCGGGGCGAGAATTATCGAGTCCCTGGAATTTTTAGCCCAAGACCCCACCGAGGCGGGGAATTGAACCCTGGTCCAGGACCGATCTCAGCTTCCGGGTCTGCTGCCTCTAACCCCTGAGCCACACTTCTCCACGTTTTCGCGCAACTAAGTTGAATTTAGAGCACAAATACATAATTTTCCAAACAAAAATTCCACAGTCTGATTCATGGAATGTGGATTATGGGTAATTTTTATTTACAGTTGGCTGAGACGAATTTTTAAATTCCACTATTATTGGGGAGTTGTCCAATTCTCACTTTTAGTGACTTAGTGTTAAGTTTGAAGGCGTGGGCTTTGCATTGTGGCATAAGACAGGAAGTTGAATGTTGGTGGTGTACCCTTGTGCCAAATAATTTGTGGGGAACCAATGGAAATCACACTAATTTTCCACCATAAATGTTCACATATGCTGAAAAGTACTGTAAGTGACATATGTATGTGAAATTGTTAATACTCTTTATTAATTGGCATATTGTGGACATTTGCTCAATTTACAATTGTGCATTAACAATTGCGTATTGGATGTGACCCATTGGTTTTACTTCTCATGCAAATCGAACATACCGTATGCATATTTAATTATTAATTTCTTTCTTAACAGGGCAAACTGTGTGAATATACTAGTCACAACAACACAGCTTATTCCGGCCTTGGCAAAGGTTTTGCTATATGGATTAGGGATTGTTTTTCCAATTGAAAATATTTATAGTGCGACAAAAATAGGTGAGTCACCACTACCATTTGTTCTTACAAGTTTCTACTGTGAAGAGATTAAGCAATACTTATTTTATGATCCTCACTGTTCAGCTACACAGAACAAACTATTTGTTCACATGAAATCTCAGACATCAAGTGGCGTGTTAATGTCACAAGCAACCATTGACGGTGTAGGTACAGTATATCATGTACTGAATATCAAGTTATGTTAAATCCATGACCAAGATACAAAGGATCAAAATAACAAAAGATAAATATAAAATATATACTCTGTACTCAAAGGATCTTATTTGTTACCAAATTGAAAATAAATGTATAAGAAAGGGCAAGCCACGATTAGATATGTAATAAAACATATACAACTCTTTACTATGAAAAATAACACCTCTGAACAACTGCACTTAGATCCCTAGCAGAGTGATAAAAATCAATTTTAAATAGCCACAAAACAGGGATTAGATATCCTGGACCTTGCTTCTCTCTTTGATATTTCAGGGCCTGATTTAGATCTTGGTGGATGGGCTACTCTGTTCCAATGGTAAGCCGCGAAGATGGCCGCCGGGTAGGAGCTCCGGGGCGAGCTCGGAGTGCTGGGGATTCCAATTCTGGATTTAATCCCCGTCAGCACCCGCATCTTCGCGGATTCGATGCCTCATACTAAACAACAAGTAACTGGAACAAGTAACTGGATTTAAATTCGTTATTAGTACCTGCTTTTTGAGAACGGCTGCTGCCCAAGCGTTGGACATCGCAAGAGCTGCCTGGAGAGCGGCTGCTGAGCGGACGGCTGCTGTGTTGGCGCTACACCTTGGAGGTGCTGGACTCTGGGATCGCCTGAAGGTCGAAGGAAGGTGCCCGTTCTGTAGCGGTCCTGAGGTGTTTACACGGGGGAGCTGCGCACCGCTGGACATCAGAGGAGCTGCCTGTGTGCGGAGACTGAACGGACGTCAGCAGCACCGGCGCGGCACACGAGCGCTGGACATAGATGCGGCTGGAGCCGGGGATCGCCCGGAGGTCGGAGGGCTCCCGTGGTCACACCGGACATGAGATGACTATGCAGGGGAGTTCTGCACCGCCAGCCGCGCAGTGAGTGCATCATTGCCTGCGGGAGGGCTCCTGACGGCCGGGTGGCATCCTCTTCAACACCGGAGCGGTCCTGAGGGGCGTGGGCCGCAGGAGGGCCCTCGGGACTGCACCGGACCGCGGAGTCTCGCACCGCTGGTCGCGCTTGGAGCCGCGAGCCCTGCGCTGCCCGCGGGAGAGCGTCTGGCTGTGGGGGATCGGCCTACCGCAGTGGCCCCACGGGATACGCGGCGACATCGGACGGCACGGCGGCATCTGAAAGGCCCACCCCGCCCGCTCCACGGCAGAGACGCGGGCTGTTGTGCTGGTTGCTGCGACCAGCGGGGAGCAGAGGAATAGAGGAGCAGAACCACCGGCTCCACAGCAGTGAGTCACGGCGGCATCGCAGGGCGGAGAAAGGATTAACAATCAAGACTCTGATTCAGTATTACAACCGCAAAACTTTGCTGGCAAACGCAACAAACTCTACAAGCGGAAGCTGGAAAAGGTATTTGCTTTGCCCCACTCGTTTGCTGGACAAGGTATTTACTTTCCCCCACTAGTTTTGTTGTGAAAAACCTCCTTTGTTCAAAATGGCCGGGGCCATAAACTGAGCTATTAATCCCCTCCTGCACCGCCTGAATCCACAAGGCCCCTCAGCAGCTCCACATAAGATAACAAAGATAACCAAAATAGAGATAAGACTCACCTTGGCATGCAAGATCCTGAGCCAGCCGGAATAGAATCTGAAACTGCTCTTCCCTGCTCTGAAAACAGCAACAAATAAAAGAGGACTAATGTTTCTATCCCCCCTACTTGGCGGCCATTTTAGACTATCCTAGACTATTCTCTCTCTCTGGTGGCCATCTTGGACTAGTCTTTCCGACTTTTCCTGACTATCGGTACCACAGACTTTACATAGCTTTTTATATTTAAATGTCTGTGTGATTAAGTGCCTGCCATTTATTGCAGTATTATATTACTTTTGGTATGTTTACACTTTATATAACCTGCACCCATTTTCACTTTTTCCTCACCGACAGTGCACTGATTGCTACCTCATTTTCTACCATTTGCTCACTAGTATCATATTTGGTTATTGCAGTCATTGTTTTGCATCTATATGGGTTCCAGCAACTCATTAGTATTTTATCCCTATTTGTATACTGTATTTGCTGTAAGCTACACCCATCGCCCTTTTATCCCTATTATTCACTGATCGCTACCTCATTTATTTGGGTCAGTCTTGTAAGCCGCCCCCATCTAACCTTTATCACTATGATGCACTGATCACTACCTCTTTCATGTCGTTTAATCTTGTTAGCTGCACCCATTCTCTCTCTATTCCTGGATTACACCGTTGCTACCTCTTACATTCTGATGTGTCAGTTTGGCCCCTTTTAACTGATTGCTACCTCTTATATATTATACATTTTGTAAGCTGCACCTCGCACTGTTTGCTCCTGGATTGCACCGATTGTTACCTCTTATATTCTTGGGTATTTTGACCACTCACTAGTGCCACTCTTGTGCTCTGTAACCAACGGTTGACAGTTGTTCTCTGCATGTGTACTATCATCGTTCTTCCTCCCACACCCACCGTTACAGCCATCCTAACATGGATCTCATCGGCAAGCACACATATAGAATCAATTACCCTTCCACTCTCACCAAAAAAGCCGCTAAACGCTTTAAACACAACTTCTTGAGGTCGCACCCTGAAACCCCCTTTGCCGACACCTACTTCTCACCGGGCAATGGACCCCTGAACATGGATATCATCTTCCACACTTCACGCAGAGCCCAATGGAGAAAAGCGTTCATAACCCTACTCACCGTCTCCACCACCAGGAAAACCGCTCATGGCCTAACTCTCTCTATCACACCTTCCCAACTTATCCCTGGCAGAACCACCATTACTATCTACAATAACGGGATTATCCTAATTCAATCCACAGACAAGAACCTGGAAATACTAGACAACCTGTTCCCCAAGTTCAAAGAGCACCTTCCCAAGCTGCGGACCTCCACCCGTAACTCCTCCAGCACTATCACTCATGGCGTCGCAGCCCCCACCCACAACGCTTCTAACTTAGCGCAGCATCACATCCACACGCACCTCACCCCTACACCCAGCACCCCAGTCAATAGCCCACCTGCTGCTACCACCCCACACTCCCCAATCACAGCCACAAATATCTCCCCTTCATATTCTAGCCGCCCCACTCACACTATCCCTTTGATCCCCACTCATACCACACCCATTCCTCGCTCCCCTGACATAACAACACCCACCCACAACATTCCTCGCTCCCCTGACATAACAATTATATCCCCCCCCGCGGTACCCGGCTCACTTTCCAGCTCACTACTCAACCACTCGCCAACGGCTTTCATCACCAACACCATCCCCAACCCACCTCTGGACTTGACCTCTTCCACCCTCCAACAACTCAGAGAGGATCTCCTACAAGTCAAAAAAGATCTCCACACAATCAAAGATCTTCTCTTCTCACAGCCCAGTCAACCTCCCACCGTCCCACTACCCTACAAACGACGCACCCTCCCCACACATTTTCGCCCTCAACGATCCCCGCGTTGGCCGACTATCCCCGCTCGCAATAACTCCCACCGCCCCTGTCGTGTCCTCAACTCCCTGTCGGACCGCGACTTATGCTCCCTCCTTCGCTCTTATGGCCCAGGTCCGATAAAACACATATCCATCACGCACATCCCCATACCCACAATTCTCACAAATCCTCTGAGGCTCCCAACCCTAAGCAACAGAGGTTCCGTCCCGAACAATCTCAGAATAGTCCCCCTCTCTCTAGAAGGCACGACCACCCTTCTCATTCCCAAACTCAAATGCATCCTACTCAATTGCAGATCGGCCCAGAGACACTCCTCCGACATCGCTGATCTCGTCTCAACAATGGATGTGGACCTAGCCATTCTGACTGAAACGTGGCTAACCGAAGCCTCTACACCGATAATGGACATACTAGTCCCCCCTAATTATCACATCATTAGACTGGACAGGCCTGTCAAGACGGGCGGGGGAATTGCATGCATCTTCAGGAGCAACCTCTCCGTCACTAAAGCCACCTCCCCCTCCCTTACTTCCTGTGAACTCCTCTGCCTCGACATCGCCAGCGAGGGCAAACAAGTTTGTGCCTTACATCTCATCTACCATCCGCCTGGTGACAACCTCACATTCACTCAACAACTCATGGACACGATCACATCCAATGCCGGTCGGCAGACCAGCCAAGTCTACCTGGGTGATTTTAATCTCCACTGGAACGATCAGAAAGACGCAGTGGTGAATAGCCTCAAAACTTTCCTTAATGCGCTTGACCTCACCCAAATATGCGATAGACCAACACACGACAAAGACTCAATACTTGATCTCATCATCGCCAAAGAGGACTCTACCCAACTGGAGGCGATCCAACCCTGTGACTGGTCAGACCACCACATTATCACCTTCTTTATCAACAAAAAAGTTAAACTTAACGCGGCTCAACCTACCAAATCCAAGACCTGGAAAAGGGACATGAAGAATCTTAACCCCAATTCCCTGCCTCCCCATATCGGCAGTCTCCTCCTTCCCCCGTCAGGTGCCTCGGATGTTCAATCATTGACCGATCACTACCTTGACTCTATGAATTCAATAGTCAACGAAGCCGCCCCACTGCAACTGAAGAGAATCTCCACCAAGATCTCCAACCCTTGGTATGACGGCAGACTCAATGATGACAGGCGTGCTATGCGAATGGCAGAGCGCACCTGGAGATCCGACCCCTCATCACTGCATCTCAAAACGCTTAAGAACAAGAGAAATGCCTACTTTAGGAAAATAAAGCGCGCAAAGTCTGACTTCTTTAGCCGCCAGCTGGACCAAGCAAAAAGGCCAAAAAAGCTGTTCGAACTAATCAAAACTCAAACAAAGACACAACCCTTACAACCAAACAGCACAACAAGCGATACCCCACACTGTGAAGCCTTTTCTGCTTTCTTTAAGCTAAAGACCGACAACATAAGAAATGACCTCATCATGGATGTAAGCCGATTCCCCAGTCACACCAGAATGACTAACACTCAACCTAAAAATAATGCATCATGGTCGTCCTTCGACACCTACTCGGAAGAAGCAATACACAAACTGCTCGGCACCCTGAAGCCCTCTAACCACCTCTTAGACCCCCTACCTGCCAATGCTGTAAAAGACTTCATCCCCCTGCTCCTCCCACTCTGGACCAAAATCATTAACAGCTCCCTTCAACAAGGTCTCATCCCAGACTCCCTCAAGGTGGGGCAAGTCACGCCTATACTCAAGAAGCCTACAGCTGACCCGTCTGACCTGAACAATTACCGCCCTATTACTAATATCCCCACCCTGGCCAAACTGCTGGAAAAATGTGTCCAACTCCAACTAACAAAACACATTGACCAATATGACCTCCTCAACGCTCATCAATCAGGCTTCCGAGCGAATCATAGCACGGAAACGGCTATGACGCACATAATTGATGACGCCCTCCAAATTCTAGATCGCAATGAATCCTGCCCCCTCATCCTACTTGACCTCTCTTCAGCATTTGACACGGTCAAACA
The DNA here is from genome assembly GCF_964261635.1 of Lissotriton helveticus. Taxonomy (NCBI): domain Eukaryota; kingdom Metazoa; phylum Chordata; class Amphibia; order Caudata; family Salamandridae; genus Lissotriton; species Lissotriton helveticus. Next base: position 561,659,022 of record NC_136063.1, read on the forward strand.
CGAGAACTTACTGGAGCTGCTAAGCACTAGAATGGGTCTATCGGGAACTGTTCTCAAATGGTTTACTTCCTTCCTTTATAACCGGACTCAGAAGTTCAAGATTGACAATGTGCTATCTACACCTGTGCCAGCAGATCTAGGTGTCCCACAAGGATCATCCCTCTCCCCCACACTGTTCAACCTCGTCATGGAACCGCTCACCACCTTGCTCCAAGCATCCAATGTTCAATTCCATATGTACGCCGATGACACACAACTTTACCTAAAGCTACGATCCCCGGAAGATATCAAACTTCTGAATTCTACACTTAGTAACACTCAATCCTGGTTGGCCGTTAATCACCTCAAACTAAATGCTCTGAAAACTGAGTTTCTACTCATCTCACCTCCGGCGAAAATTACCACCACCCAAACCTGGCTCAATAACCTAACAGCACTCAATGTCCAACCTACCATCGTGGACTCTGCGAAATCCCTAGGCATCACACTCGACGCCAAGCTCAACATGCAACAGCACGTTAGCAAAGCAACAAAAGGAGCTAATTTCCAAATCAACACACTGAGGAAACTTAAACCCTTCCTCCCAGCCAAGGACTTCCAAACGGCTGTACAAGCGTTAGTCATCCCTCGCATAGACTATGGAATTGTGGCCCTCAGCGGACTCCCGTTAGCCACAACAGCACCCCTAAGAGCCTCCCTGAACGCTGCCGCGAGACTCATCACTGGCTCACGTAAACATTCGCATATATCCCCAGACTTAAAATCTCTAAAATGGCTACCTTTTGAAGCCAGAACACAGCTAAAAATTGCCGTTATGACACATTCGGCCGTGCACCACAAGGCACCCAACTACCTCGCTCAAAAGTTATCTATATCAGGTGGCTCGAGATCCAATAGAAGTACAAAAAACCTACTCCTGAAACCTCGTAGATTCCGGAAGGAAAAAACATACAAGCGCTCCTTTTCAGGAATGGCACCCAGGATCTGGAATGCACTCCCTCCTGAAACCAGGCTTATCCCCTCCACTGCATTCTTCAAGAAAGAGGTGAAAACCATCCTCATGGCCAAGTTCACATGAACTTTATAGATGATGGATCAGAGTCTCTGCATCGCTGTGTATTTTTGAACTTTTGATCTCCTGATTGCCTCCTGACACTATACTCTTATTTGTTTGTGACACTATTATGCTACTCTCCTACTACCGACCACTATATGATACACTCTAGTTTGTTGAATCACCCTCACGTTGCCCCCACCCCTTGTTCGCTCTATCCTTAGAATTTGGTATAAGCCATCCCTACATCCAAAGTTTACCTGAACTCTGTTGTAGCGTGATCAATGTTTTTGCGCCGTCTTATACTACTTGTTACCTGGATGTATATTGGTATGTTCTCTGTACACTACTGTTTTCCTATTATGTTTAGTGACTATTATACTGTTCCCATTAGTTCTGTTCAGTCCTGTTGCCCCTACCCCTGTCTCTGTGAAGCGCTCTGATATCTGTAAAGATCTTGTTCGCGCTATATAAAACTTTGAATAAATAAATAAATAAATAAATGGTGGCGGATATCTTGTCTGCCCAAAAATAAATCCCTTTATGTCCTATGGGATTTATATTTCGGCAGACTGGCTATCTGTCACCGTTGTGGCAAAATAAAACGTCCACCAAGATCTAAATCAGGCCCTAAGACTAATTGTGAGCTCTTAATGGCACACACAGGAGACTGATACATACATTTATTCTTTTTCATAATTGTTGAAGTAGTGTTTACATTATTTTATATTCATATTACAGCCATGCCAAAGAAAATAGCTTGTGTAAAGTATTAGTGAAAGACTAGATCATTCACTCGTTCTAGTAACTCGTTCTAGTAATTGTTTTTCACACTATTGGTTTACTTGAAATAAATGCAAGGGACCAGCATGTATTTCATACAATGTTTATTCACCAGGTTTCTCTGTACTTTGAGCCTCTCTTTATTGCATTGCTACACCACAACATAATCTTCATGACAGTTTGAAACCTAGTTCAAGGAGAAATGCCCAGTGCTCAAATACTCTGCTGCCACTTTGCTTTCTTGTTATAATTATTTACTGGATTGCAGATCTGCCAGTGACTGAATTGACCTTCCCAGGAATAACGGCTCCAGCCTGGAATGTGCATGTGTTACCTTAGTGTCATCGTACAATAATGGATTTTGTTGTTAACCTAAGTGCTCTGTAAAGGAATGTGTTCTCTACAACTGTAGGCTTCCTGATACAACATGGCAGCTACACCTTGTGAGTCATTTTATTTTGGTTCAGTGAATTCAGCCAACCCCTTTACCTGAGCATAGATTTACAGCGGCCCCTGACAGCACTCTCAAAACGGGAAAGACAAAACGATAATAAAATACTATTGTTTTATTTTTCTTGTGCCAAAAACTTGGGGATGAGGCCAGGGTAATGACAGGATGGAGGGGGAGTGTTGGGCACTACTATTCACTGCGCATGTGAGTTTGGCCCACAATCTCAGTCAGGTCAAACCCACATGCGCAGTGAAGCTCTCGCCAACCCCAGCTGCATCGCCTGGTTGGAGAGAGCAGGCACAGGCTCCCTATCTGACTGGTAGCGCACATCCTCAGTGGTCAGGCCAATCCTGAAGCTCCTCTGATGAGAGCAGCTTCAGGATTGGCCGCAGGGCATTATGGGAGCCTGTGCCTGCCTGCAGTGGAGATGAGGGGAGCAGAAGAGTGCAATCCTGGGCGGCGGCAGGTATGACCTTTAAAAAATATATATTTGTCTCCATTGTCCACCAACCCCCTCCCCCTCTCTTCCCTGACACGAGCTGTTCCTACAGATTTATCCTTACACTCACAAACTGATAGGTGAAAATGTTCGCCTTTTCAAAGGGAGGGGCTTTGAAATGGATTTTCAAATGAATGCTTTTTAATGTGATTCAAGGTGTCACTGGTTTGGGCATGTGTTACTTAGAAGTCAATGCTATTTTTGTATTTACAAATTAGTTGCTAGAACCTGCTGGCTCCTTTCGGTTCTTGTACTGTTTATGCCTGGTACAGGTGGCGACAGAATTTGGATACCATACTAGTTCCCTTGTGAGCAAGTCAAAGGATTTAGATGTCTTTCAAGTTCTGTACAGTGCCCTAGGGAATCTCTGGCCCTTATAATATAAATTTCACTGCAGCATAATATCATAATAAACTACATATCAATAGGCTTCTAGTTGATGGTTTGGTATGCCAACATGAAAGAGATTTGCTGTTGTTTTAAGAGTAGTTGCTTGGGGCTACAGAATGCAACATTACCAATGTATGTTGCATAGAATCGTTTTTGGCAGAAAAAAATATTTTACTTCTTAGTTTTTCAGAGGCAGCAGTGTGAACACTTTTGTCCAGCTAACATACAAATTGGGTCTTAAGGACTGATGACATTAATACTCCCAAATGAACAAATGAGTAGCAGAACTTACCTACCAAGAGAGTATAACCGTTTCAGCTTTTCTGCCACTCCTCAGTTAATGAGATGAATTAAAGCATTTTGTCCATTACTTTTTTGATATACTTCTATGGCATTCCTCATATGACATCCTACTAAAACAAACATTTTAAAAATAATTTTGATACTGTATATCAGCTGTTCCATCATGAACCACAGCTACGTTTTTTTAGCTACTGGCCTTTTTTTAGCTTTGGCTTGCTTGCATGTCAGTTTTTTTGGTCTAAGCGCCAGGATACCCGCAGGGTGACAGCTTGCGTTATATAAGTAACCCTACAATTACAATTACAAAAAAATACATAATGGGTAACAGAATCATATGGTCCAATATTGCAACAGAAGGGCTCTGTTGATATTATAAACCACAAGCATCGACAGAACCCTGAACCCCGAGATAACTGTATGTGACTATGTTACAGATATTGCCATTATGTATTTTTGATGCTTAGTATGTAGTTTGCTTGAAATATGTTTTTCAAACAGTAGAAAGTATGTTGAAAATAGTAAGTGTAAGAAATGGGGTTATTGGCTGGGAGGGTTGGAAGCCCCACTTAAGCAACAACCACACTCCATTTCAGACTGAGTCACAAAAGTCACTACAGTAACGTGTGCTTAAAAGTCTGGCAGCTTGGCACAGATAAGAAAGGCTTAACTTAGAGGCAATGTATTACATAAACAGTCATAAAGTGAAAGTACAACACAAAGAAAAATCCAAACTAATTTAGAAAAATAGAGTACATTTAAAAAAGAAAATGATACCAAAATAACGAATGTGCAGAAACGTGTTTCAGGCATGTCCTGGCAGGTATAGAAGGTACTGGGTAGGTGGGAAGTTGCAGGGAGGCCCCTGGAAGCTTGTTGTGTGCCCTGTAGCTCACATGGGAGGTTAGCCAGCTGCCCCTTGAAGTCAAGGCTGGAATCAAGGCAAACAAGGTCATTTTCTTTCTTCTAACAGCAAAGCTGTCCTTTTTGCTGCAGGACAGTCCTTCTCTATCTTCTGCAGGTCCAGGAGTGTCCGAAAGAGTGGTTCTGAAGGTTCTCTTTGTATACCTGGCACCAGCGTTTGTTTGGTGGAAATTCCCTGACTTAGCCCCAAAACGTATTCTAGTCAGTCCCTCTCCTTCCCCTGGTCCTGTTCCAAACTGTCTACGGTGACAAAAGGCAAGGCCTGGTGTCAGGTTCCTTTGTGTGTACTGCAGGTTGGGCCTATTAAAATGTAATCAGGGCATGGGTCAGCCCCTCCCCAGCTATCCCGTTAGGAAGACATTCTCCTGCCACACCAGTTTCTTTTGCTTCACTGTCTGGAAGCAATACACACACCCCAACAACAGAGCCACTCACAGTCAGGTGCCCCGGGACACTGGCAGAAAGGCGCAATTGGTTTGGACAAAAAATACCAACTTTATAAAAGGGCTAATTTTTAACTGGCAACTGATATTCATTGAGTGTAAATAGCATGAAAAGCATAGCTCTATCTTCTCTCAATCTAAAGTTAGCACTTCTTATGTGTAATAAGGCAACCCAGTCTAAGTCTGTGGGAGAGATACATGGCTAAGTTTTTCCACTGCCATGAATTGTAAAACATAAACACACGTTCTACTTTTTAAATACCATGCACCCTACCCTAGGGGTGGTTAGGGGCTACCTTGGAGGGTGACTTACAAGTTTTTAAAACAAAGGTTTATTTGTCCAGGCCAAAATGGAAGTTTAGAACCTAACTACAGGCTGCAGTATCAGGCCCGAGCCATGATTTGAAAATGCTACTTTAGTGGATGGCACAATCAGTGCTGCAGACCACTAGTAGCATTTAATTTACAGGCATCGGGTACATTTAGTACCATATACTAAGGACTTACATGTAAATTAAATGTGGCAATTAGGTGTAAGCCAATTTTACCATGTTTTAAGAGGAGCGCACACACACTTTAGCACTAGATAGCAGGGATAAAGTGCACACTCCTAATGCCAACAAAAATGAGCTCAGCAACAATCAGGGAGTGAAGGCAAAACGTTTGGGGAAGACCACAATAAGCATGCCAGGACTAACAGTGAGTGAAATACTGACTGTGCTGCTTGGTGTCCAGAAGTAGAAGATGTCAGCAAAAGTTGCCTGTGTGATTAGGAAGGCAGAAGTTTAGAAAACAAAACACTCCTTTTGTTGTTACAAACACATTCTGTCTGTGGAAGGGAAATATGGTTACAGCTGCTTTCATGAAGGTGTAGCTGACAATGGACAATGACTGGAATTTGAATATTTAGTTTTAATGAATGTTTTTTTGATCAACCAATGACCAGTGTGCAGGGCCAATTGAATTATGGGATTCTGTGCTGTGGTGTTAACTGAATAATTATAGATTCACCACACTTGCCACATAATTTGCTGCATAGTTTTCAGCTTTCAACAACAATTTGTCTATATGGAATGATTCAAAATACTACTACTAAAGAAAGTGCCACATAATTTCCCTTTCCTTGCAACATAATGTAACTAAACCTGTCACAGAATATTATCCTCCATTACCACTTAATATTGGTGATCCTGACAATAGTAAAGATCTGCAGAGTGATTTGAGTATATCACAATAATGAAATTCATATTTCATAAGTCCAGAGGAAATATTTTTTATATTTAATGGGTGAATATGAAATATATTTTAATAAAACTACCTCTGTACAATGAAAGTGCCCAAACAGTTAATAAATAGCATACTGTGCAGGTGCGTAGAGTGCAGTTTGTTATTTATTACGATTGGTGTGTGTGGGGATAGCTCAAAAGAGGTGAAGCCTAGAGTGGATCCTGCCCCTTCAAATATAATAATAATAATAGGTAACATATTATAATTTGCACAGCTGCATAAATGGGTAATTCCACATTGTTTGCCATGCATGGTAGTCATAAACATATGTATTCAACAAGTTCTAGAATATAAAGTATTAAACCCTTGCATTGATGTGAAATCACACAGAATTGGCCATTTAACTATTATCAGAATTGTATTCTGTTTTTCACGTGATTGTAATTAAGCCACATTTATTTTCTCTGGAATTGTATGTGGTTGCGTACACACACATATATGTAGAGGAATTGTACACTTTTTGTAAGTAAAATACTTTGCATGTAACTTCCCTATACTGATGATTTTGTAGTGTGAAATTTAAGTTCTGAACATTTTATTGAAGGAGGATTTGATCACGTTAGTTTTTTTTTTGTTTGTTGACCAACGCATTTGTGAAGATAAAAAGCCCACTGGGCTCAATATTGTTTGTGCATTGAATGATTGGATATGAAATTTGGAGATTCTTGCTTTTTATTCATGTAATCCTTTGGACACCAAACATGTAATATGTGTAGCTCCAATGGCAAGAATTTACCAAGTGTTGAATTGTAGCTAAATTTCAATTATAAGAAATTATCTCACTATGGCATATTTACGTCTGGATTAGATGGTGAACTACACTTATGGGGTGGTGATCTGATTAACGGTGAATATAGTTAAAAAGTCTCTGAATTATATTTCTGTTATTGTGTTGAACTTGTTGAATGTATTCAATAAACACAACTGGAGAGCATTGTTGGTGTCTGTGTCTGGTCCTGCTGGACATATTTGGATTCACTGGCAGGGGCAGCTCCTCCTCTAATGTGATGGCCCATTGCCCCACTGCTCGCAGAGTAGAATAAAAATAAAAATAAAATTATAATAAGCTTGTTATTATCAGTTTCTTTTATTTTTTACTATGGGCTGGGTTAGGGTGGGTTGGGGCTGGATTCACAGGGAGAGGAGTGGTTTGCACACACCAAGTGCGCATGACCACTTGATTGGCGGTATTAAGTGTGCCAAACAGTCATGAGCATGTTACATGTTCCCCACCAGGCTGTAATGCAGAGCTTGGTGAGGAACATGCACAGGCTCCCTGTCCCCGTCTGAGCGCTTAACCATGGCACTTAGACCAATCACATTGCTGTATTGTAGCGTTGTGATTGACTATGGGGAGCCTTGATGCTTCCTGGTATGGACCTCGCCTAGAAGAACGGCAATATGATGGAGAGACGCCAGCCATTTGAAAAGGTAAGTGCTATTTTTGGAGGGGGGTTTGCAACCCCACCACCCCCGTTCCCTGACAGCCGCCACTGTTAACTGGAGTTTTGGATACTAGACAATGCATAAATAGCTTCTATCAGGGGAGTAGTAATAATGTGTAGAGCAAATACTTAGCACTGTTAGCAATTGTTACTCAATGAAAGGAGCCATTTGGTGATTGTAAAGACAGTTAACCAACAAGTAGAATTCTTAATACATTCAGTTTATAGTTCAAAACTTGATAATCCAAAGATATATGCATCCTGTTTATGCAAATATCAAAGTGGGAAACCCCTTACGTAGGACCTGATTCACAAAGGCCCTCTGCACTTGTGGTGTAGGCCTCTTAGTTGTGGGCGAGTCACCCCCCCTCGGGACAGAATCTCCACAAGTAGAATTCTCATTTCTGAGATTCCGCCTGAGTGTGAAATCTCTGCGAAGAGAATTCTCATTGCTGAGATTCCGCCCGAGTGTGGAAACTCCCCAATGACTGCGGCGCCTCCGCCACGAGTGCAGAGACACATTGTGAATCAGGCCCATAATTAGTTAGGATTTTAATGTCTTATTTAACCCTCATTTAGATAGCTCTTCTTAAAAGGGACGAATAAGATGCTGAAAGTTAGAGCAACTACCACTCAAATCATGAAAGCACTGGGTTTAATAGATGTCTGGAGAGTGATAAAGGGAACAGAGCCAGGATCCACATTCTTTTTTGCACCCCCATCATCTCTATTCAGGTATTGAGAACATCCTTTTCTCAGATTATTTGATGACTAAAGGAGCAAGTATTATTTTACGTCTGAAGACAATTTTGTACACAAGTCAATGTGCTTAAAAATCCCCACTGTGGGCAAACGTGTAAATAGCAGCTATCATAGACAGATGTTTAAATGTTCTCTATTAAATAAAGTAGAATATAAAAAATGTATGTCAACCTTTATACTAGATTATATTAAGGATAATCTGGATTTGACATCAGAAAACTAAGAGATTCATTAAAGGCTGCTATGCAGCTGGATACTCTGGGCTTCACAACTCACAGGGTTGAAGGACTTCTATTAAAATGTGATAATTTGTGCCAACATAATGTAGGTTAGAAATTAGGCATGCTTATTTCTTATGTGATTCCGATCCACCTGATATAGAAGACAAGGTCTACAATGGGATAATAATAACACAATTGTTGATAGTAAATCAAACCATGCATAACATAGCAGTGGACCTTCAACGTTATTGATCTAATTTCAAAAGCAGCAAAAATAGAGTAGGGTAATCACCTTAAGATGTAAAGAGAAAGAAACATTGATTACAAAGGCAGTTCAAAAGCTAAAGGGGACTCAATCAATTATGGTCATCTTCTGTGCTTATTACTCAGATCGTCACACAGACACCTCATAATGCAATATGGGGTAGGTTTGATAATTAAGCTATTCCAAAGTTATCATCAGTTGACACTTTTGATTTAGAGGCACCTTTTTCTTTATAAGAAATACAAGGTTGCTTAAACACTCTGAGAACTGGTAAGGTTGCAGGCTTTTCACTCCTTGCTTCTTGATTTTACATGGTGTTGTCTGTGGAACTTCTTCCGCTTCTTTTATAGCTGTTCATTAACATAGGGGACCAAGGCTGTATGTCTAGTGATATGATAGCTGTGGAATGCATGGCATATTTTAAGCATAATGAGAAATCAAGAATACATCTGTAGTCATGCCCTTTGTAGAAGGTAAATATAATTCACATTTATGCTACCTAAACAACAGGTGTTACCAAACATTTATTTTTATTTTTTTAATTTTCTTTTCTTTGTCCTCATTAGCCTTTACGCCACCCATTTCTAACCAAACGATACCGCCCATGTTTTTTTATCTCATATACCGAGGCCGTTGACAACCACACTAGTAGTGCCACCCCATGACCACCTCTCTATATATGCCGCCCTTTGTAAGAGGTTGGTGCATAGGTGAACTCCACCGTCACGTTGAAAACACCACCGGCGAGATAGGCCAAGACCTTAATCATTGGACTAAATTATTTACAGAACCACCTATCCCCTACCCTAAAACACAAAAGACTCTTCACCCAAAGTGTGCCAAAAATAATGTCCAAAATTTACAATTAACTTTTGTCGGACCCAAAGTATCCATTTTAGCTGTGAATCTCATAGCTCGCAACCAGTCTAAGATCCCTGGAGATAGCAGGGACACCCACAATTTACATATCTCTCTACGAGCCAAAAGTATCCCGTAAAACACAAGTTTAACTTTATCATCCATGCTTCTTATCTGCAAATTCAACCTTCCAGTTATAATAAGTTCAGGGCTTACCTTAATAGTATGGTCAATAGCTTGGGATAAACAGCTACTTACTTCCTCCCAAAACTCTTTAATATTTGGACACTCCACGAACATGTGTATATCCTTCTCATTGGGACTTCTGCACTTTGGGCATTCCACCAGCCCTCCGAACTTGAACTTTGAAAGTCTATGTGGAGACCAGTATGCTCTGTGGAGTGTAAAAAGATGGTTTCGCCTTAAATTTGCGGGTTTGACAACTTTGTACAACATAGCCATAGTTACTTGCCATTGAGTATCAGATGCGATGTCCGGCAAGCAATCCCTCCACAGAGTTTCTGGTAGTGAGAACTGACCGTCCGCCGTCTCCAACATTGACCAGTACCAAAGTCCTACTTCCTTTTTATACACTTGACTTGAGTAGATCTTCTCTTCCAATTCATTCTGAAGTCCCACGATGATTTCAGCTTTACCGGCCCAACTATGAATTTGCAGATATTTAAATTTCGATATAGCCTGCCCCCAAAGGGCCGCACCCTGACTCCACCCAACTAACTTTCCATCCGGAAAAAGATGCCCCCATATTTCTACCCCTGCTGATCTTAGAGGAATAGCCAGGGCGTCTTTGGTCCATGCAGGAGATCCTGGGCTGTCCCAAACGGAAGTATAATATCCATAATACGGGATTTTTAGTAAGGTGTTACCAAACATTTTGAGTGGCCTCAAATTATTTTTTTTTAAAGGTAGGATAGATAGGGCCATTCTTCACACAAGAAGTTGTAGTTGTTCCTAACCACAGGGAAAGAATCACTTACCACAACCCTTCATCACTGCTTACTATAGATGATGGAGCTGTGAATATGCTAGTGGAATGAGTGAAAACCCCTTTCTCGTGATGTAATATCAGCTGTGGGTGGCCACAAAATATTACTTTATACCAAGCAGAGACAATATTTCTTATAATATAGTTGCTATGTTTATCTTTGGTATGGCTGCAGTAGAAGGGGATCAGACCAGGGTCAACTTTTGGAAGCTAAAAAATCATTTGACAGGGTTTCCTGGCCCTTCTTCTGACCAGTTTTGGAAATGTTTGGATTTGGCACTTGCTCTGTGAAGATGATCCTTGTGCTTCATCAGGAACAGACTGTCCATGGAATTTTTATGTGCTCAGGTTTCTCAAGCATCCTGGTTTGCAGCGAATTAAGGCAGGGGATGCCCTTAGTAACCCATGATTGTTGCTTTCTGTAGCAAACCTCTCATGGTACAGTTTGCTAATCTTTTACAATCAATGGGCTAGAAAGGTAAATTGCTGCATATGGGAGTGATGTAGTCAAGCTTTCCTCTTGACCCACAGCTGCCATTCTAAACATATTGGATGCCCAAGATGGAGGCCCTATTATATGGCTCATCCCAGGGTTATTCACTAAGTATGAGTAAAACCCATATAGACGTGAAGATAACAGACCCTAGGGTAGTCAGTTTAGCTACTTACCTGAGGATGCTTTATATCACCCGAAGTGGAAGACATTATAGACTTTACCTATGGGCATCTGATAAAAAAAGCATGAGGCCCTAGAAAGATGGGACTGGCCTTCGATAAGCTTGTTGGGTCACTGTAACATTATAGAGATGATGATTCTTCTGAGGTTGTTTACATTTATTTCATTCAATGACACTACTTGTTAGTGCCAATTAAAAAGAAAATAGTCAAATCTGCCTTCTTTAGCTTTTTATTTAAGAGACCAAGGCACACAATATATATATATATATTTTTAATTGTCATTAAACTTTGGGGGTTGGGTTTCAACAGACTTGATGTTTTATCACTGGGCAGCAATATGTACTTAATTTTATTTATCTTTTAAGACGATCGACACCTGGGGGATCGCTCTCTTAACGGTTTAGGTAAATCCTGCAAAATGCTTTGCTAACCCATCGTTTAGAGTCTTCTGACCACAAGAAGGTGCAATATTAGACACTATGCAACTGCTTGTATATATGGAAATCATTATGTTTTTAAAACATACCTAAAATTAGTCAATGCTCACCATTATAGAGCAACCCACATCTGCCCGAGGTTTTCCATGATTCGTGTTCCTTTATGTGGCAGAGTGTCCTTACAACAATTGGTCCATCTTTTTGATCCCTACTTTTTTAACGTTACAGACTTAGGGGCTTATTAAAATGCCGGTTGGAGTTTGATCTGACTGACACTGTGGCGGAAACAGGACCAACCGACCTTCTGTTGGCTGTCCCGACCGCTTAATTTTATTGCGACCACACATGGTGCGATCGCATTCTCACATTTCTTTATGGGAGCTTGTGTTACGCCAGTAAAGTGGACGTAACACAAGGTCCCATAGAGAAATGGGAGATTATGTTAATCAGGATTACAGGCCGGTTCCAACTGGCCGATGGGCTCCTGGAGCCCATCGTAATCCAGCCGGAATAACCTTCCGGCTTCAATACCGACCGGATGTAATATAATCAGCTGGTCAGAATTAAAATCGAAAATTTCGGGCAAAAAGTCTCTGACCGGAGGCTTTCCGACCAACATCGTAATGGCCCCCTAAGTATGGCATCTACGAACATTGATTCTTTAAAAATATGGCAATATGGGATTTTATAATTTGCAATCCTGAAGTTTCCATTTAGACGTCTTTCCACTATTATTAATAATGCTTGTTGATAAGGTAAACCTGAGTATAAGCAGAACTTATAAGCTTATCTGCTGGAAGTTAGACAATGACTTGATCACTACGGCACCTAAATGGCCTAAATTCTTGACAGTCCGAAGAGATACCAATGTATTTCTAGCTCTGTAATTGACAGACATAAGCTTGTTAACACTGCTAATTTAAAGCTGCAATAAGAGTGTAATGGCTTTCATATGCCCAGGAAGAGCTACACCTAGGGACTTCTTTCTGAGTTTTCCTGTCCCCTTTGTGGATAGTTATATGCAAATATAGTTCAATGTTCGCAAAATGGGTGTATTTGGAGCAATTTTGGGTATGTATTTTTATAGAGCTCAAGATAACAACTGGGGTTGAAATTACTCCTTTGGCAAAGATTGTAATGCTGTGTGCAATGGATCTTGTATTACCTGAGTTTAAAGGTGTACTTTGTTGTGGCTATCTAAATTGGGCGCCTAATCCAGCTGTGGTTGTGCTCAATTACAAGCTCAAATCCGTTACTGGTACAGTAGATTTATATATTTTTCTGTTATAGAATTAGCCATTTTGGAAATAGTAGACAAGAGTAAACATCTCAGAAGGTTAAGGGGCTTGCTGGCATCTGGCTTAAAAGGTGCGCATATGCAAAGCTATTAAAAAAACGATGCTTTTATACATACATCAGTTTTTTTTATATCAGAGAGCTTTGCTGCACTGTTTTTTTGGGATGAATAAATATTGCAATATATTTTGATACTCCTTTTCTAATATTAATTTTAAAAGGGGAAGTGCCTTTCCTTGGTTTGATGTAAATCCTTTCTGTTCGGCAGCCAGGCCCTACATTCAACCCCTGCATCCAACTAATGGTGCAGGTAACTATCAGTTCAAAAAGTAATGTATGCTACAAAAAATACCTTACACATTCACTGAACAAAACCCTGTAAAAGTGAAATTACGGATACAAAAACCTAAAAAAATAAACCAAATATGCCAGTTATGATTGGGAACGTATAAATAACCCACACCGCAGCATTGCACTGCTTATGACCTCACATGTGACATCACTCATGATATGTTAAATGTCATTTTAGAGGAGTCACTGATGAGATCTCATATGACCTCATTGATGACATGTAAATGAAGCTAAAGTGGCTAGTGGTATAATGTTAGTGCTACAAGGAGTTACAACTGCGTTTAACGAAATTATTCTCATTAGGACGGTCACCTAGAAGGCACCGCATTATCAAGGCTCTATATTGGGGTTTAATGTTCACAAGTGTATTTGTTTGAATTGGTTGTGATAGATTTTCCTTAATGCACTCTTCTTCTCGAATGAGTTTTGGGGAGTTACAGGGAGGCTTAAAGGGAACATAATTCGTGACTTTATTTTGAAAAATATTGAAAATTATACTATTTAATAAAGGCTTCTTGCCTTGAAAGAATAAATATTTTTCTGTCGTGAATATTGCAGTATAAATTATAGTGCACAGGCGTTTCATTTTGCTTTGGTTATGAAAGGAAATTGCTGCCAAAGAATGGAAATATGAACAGAAGTTAATTACTTGAATCAACATCAACAAGGCAAACATTTTTCAGAGCTTGTCAAACCTATTATTCTCTTCTTTGCATTACTGTTTCAAACGTATTTGACTGCAGGCTTTTCTTGTTTATATCAGAACATCCACATTTTTGGCACAACATTTAGCTGTTTTAAACTTTGTCTTAAAACCAAGAGCCATAAAAGAAAAATATTTGTTTAAATAACAAAAGCATACTTTTGAAAAGCATCAAGCATGTGCCTAGGCGAAGTCCGATCTCTAACTGCACTAGAATTAATATCGAAGGCAATCCAACAAGCTTGAAACAGCTGCCCCTGCCTGGCGTTTTACAACTTGGAGCATTGACAGCCATGAGACGGGGCCATGCATTATGCCTGCATACCAAAATAAGACAGGTGCAATGACATAATTCATAGTCTCCGTTTTGAATAATGACGTTCATTGGAACATGACTTCTTAATGCTGTTAACTTATCACATTTGCAAGGACAGTGACGTAGGCAATATATGTCAGAGCAACTCAGCACCAAATCCCTCTTTGCTCATAGTCACGCAACTAAACCTCTACTCACTGTTAGTAACACAATTTTTTCTTTTTCTCCAAAATAAGACAAAATAAAAACACAAAAACAAAATTTAGATGCAGACAATTTCAAAGCATATATATTTTTAAAACCCTTATAACCGTTTATAGGCGTTTTTTGTTATAGCATAGGCTAGTTCCAAATAGCAATGAAGCCCTTTAGAGAGGATATTTTTATTGGGGTAGACACAGCCCACATTCTTGTTTAACAAGATCTTCATTTGGAAACGCCAGAGAAAATCAGGACATACTGGCTTTTTCCCACCAAACAAGCAATATCTTTTTGAAATCCCAAAAACGGTACACATATAACTCGCGCCAGTTGCAATACAAAGAGGTTTGATTAACGGCAAGTTAATTTCTGTTCATTCTGTGTAGAATGCAAATCGGCTTTTATCAAAGCTAGGAAATAACATTTCTAAGCCAGTGTTTTTGATGCAACAACTTAATTATGAACTGTTTCCTTGGATTAGGGCTTTGCTGTCCAATAGAATACCAGCAGGTCTCATAATACTCTCAAATAACTTTTGCAATAATATAATTTCCATCTTCACCAGCACAATTACTGCTATAAGAGAGACAATAACCTCCACCACCACCCTACAGACTATGGCTATGAGACAAACACCAGAAACCATCTAGTCTATACCTCTCTTGTGTTCCCCCGAATCACTGAAGACGACATAAAAAATTCTGAGGCCCTTCAAAACCTCCTTCTTATCATCGGATACATGTAAATGCTAAATTTCATTGCAGTGTTGCCTCTCACACCCAGTCTAACCTCTATTGAGGATCCATCCTCTAGCTCTCAAGCACACTAAGATCATCTCTGTCCTAAAGAAACATTCACGAGGCCCTGACATCCTTTCCAGCTACTTTCCTGATCAGGCCTTTCTTGATTTGCAAAGGTACCTACAACTCTAGTCACTCTACATATATCCCCTTACTTGAACAGCTTTCTCTGCGACTTTCAAATGAATTTCAAACCTCCCAGCAGCACGGAGCCAACATTACTAAATATCAATGAAGAACTTCTCATTACCGTGAAATTTCACATATCCAATGCCTGGTTTTATTACACCTCGGCTGCATTTGATACCATTGACCACTAGCTCTTCAACAGACTGTCATATTCAGCAGCCATCAGCAGCATAGAATTTCTTGGTTTAACTCCTTCCTACAAAACTGTATCTACCTGCTCAAACTGAGACTATTTATTTTCAGATTTGTCAACATTATGCTACCCAAAGGCTTGGCACTGTCGCCAATTAATTCTCCACTTTTAACCAACATGGACTCAAATACTATTGGCTAATATAGGTGCATAAATTACACTAGCTCTATCTCAGACTTTAAGATAACTCTGACAACCTTCTGAATATGTTGAACTTTCTAAAGTACATTCGCCTTTGGCATAGAAAAATGGGTTGAGCCTAAACAGCAAGAAAATAGAAATACTAATTGTGAGGCCTGTCAATCCTTTTGGCCTCTGACTGTGTCTTGACCTGAATCCCTGAAATCACACCCACATGCAGATATAAAAACTGCAAAACTTGGCTTGTTGTTTGACAACAAGTTATCCTTCAAATCTAAATAAGCGCTATCTCAAAATCTGCGTTTCACCACATAATTCTGCTTAAAGGCTTTTTCGATTCCTTTATGACTCAAAAAACTGCCTTAATCCACACTGTGGTTAAGCCCTACCTCATTATTGCAATATCCTGTACAATGGCCTATCCTAAAATCAATTTTCAACTTGAAAAGAGTACAAAGCCATGCTGCACATTATCTGTTTGAACAGAACACCATGGCCACAACACATCTGCTCTGGATCTCTTTAGTGACTCATAGTAAAGGAAGGAGTGAATTTCAGATCCTTCTGTTTTGTTCTTTTATTGTGTCAGACGTATATTGGCTGTGTGAATAAAAGTGGTAAAAGAGAGACAGTGTGCAGTGATTTACGAAGCTGATGACTTAACTGAATTGGTAGATTGATATAATAACATGTATTCACTGATATGGCCTAGCTGACAGGGTGCCCTTGTCAGAGGTAAGTTGTATGAAGAGAGAAAAGGACAATATAGAAGATAGTGATTAGGCAAACCGTAAGAAGGGAAGCAGTTCCAAGCATGATGCAAAGATCAATCAGTAACATCATACTGTGGATGATATGTAGAAGCGAAGCTTGTTGAAAGCCCTCTTAAAAATAGTGTGGGAAGTGTATGTATGATTTCAGAGGGAAGAAAAGGTCATCTGAATTTGAGAAGATGGATGAGCTGTGCTGGAAGAGGAACATCAGGGAATTGGTGAAGTATTGGTAAGCATGGTAAAGCATCAGAGGGAGCATAGATATAGTTTAGTGATATTTTAGAGGTGGATAATTGCAAAATGGAACCTGTGTGAGGTAAAATGCATGGCTGGATGTCACAAAAGTTGGAAACATATAATAGCAGTTCTCCAGTATTAGGGTGTCTTTCATAGATTCAAATGCCTGAATCATTCCCCGTCGTCGTAGTAGGAGTCCCACGGTATATAAAAAAGCAGTAAAATGCCATAAAATATATAGCAAATATTAGAAAGACCAAACCAGGAAGTAAGTAGCCCCAGCTACAGCAGAAACAACTTCCATACTCGTGACTATCCTAGTCATTATGTGTTAGTCCAAACTGCAGCCAATCAGGCGACAGCACCCACCAGAATGCTCTCCCCAGAGGCTCAGGCTCTCAGATTTTCTACCGCACATCGTGTGAAGGGAGTCTCCCTGAGCTCTGCTCAGTTTTTCTTCTAAATCATTAGTTTCTTCAAATTTCACAGATGTCTTCATCTAAATCTCTGTTCAGGACCTGTGATTCTTGTGGGAAGCCAAGACTTTTCAAGGAAGATCCCCACAAGAAATGTTTGTATTGCCTTTATCCTGACCATGAGGTGAAGGAGTGCAAGATCTGCCGGACCTTCCCCTCCAAGACCATCAAGGATAGAGAAGGACGACTTCTATTGTGGCTCAATAGACTCAAGAACAAGGATGACCCTGTCTCTGAGGTAGGAAGCTGTGCCTCTGGCTCTTCATTTCTTTCAACTAAGAGGAAGGCTGAAACTGAAGTTTCATCTTTAAGGGCGAAGGTGGCTAAGAAGTCTAAATCCTCTCAGGTTGCTCCTGGGCCTAGTACTTCGAGTAAAACTCTCCCAACTACTACAGGGGATATTACGCCCTCTAAGAAGTCTGGGACTAAGACAGTTCCCAAGAAATCTTCAAAATCTGCGCCTCCTCAGTTGCCACCATTGACAATTTCAACGTCAAAGAAGGACTGTGTTTCCTCTCATGGGGCCACATCTACCACCTGCACTATGACTTTCTCCTCACCAAAGCCTACTCTTGTCATGTCTTCAGCTTCTTCGCCTACACTGGTTCATGTCCAGATCAGGCCTATCTCGTCGTCGACAATTGTCCCGTCGACGACGGCCAAGGTACCGTCGACGAGTTTCTCGTCTACATCTATGATGTCGAAGGTTGGATCCCCGTCGACGATGAGATTGGTACCGTCGACGAAGCCCTCGACGTCGACGGCCCTCTCGTCGACGACAAAATCCTCGTCGACGACGAAGTCCACGTCGACGAAGGCACCGTCGACGACCTCGCCGACGTCCCCGTCGACGACGCCACCGTCGACGACCACGACGGCGAAGCCACCGTCGACGACCTCGACGAAGCCACCGTCGACGACCTCGTCGACGAAGAGATCCTCGTCGACGACGAAGCCCGCGTCGACGAAGAGATCCTCGTCGACGACGAAGCCCGCGTCGACGACGCTACCGTCGACGACCCCGTCGACGACGATACCGTCGACGAGACAACACTGTCTACAGTTTGCAAACGTGCCGTCGACGCCGCCTCTATCAAGCTGCACTACTTTGCAGGTTTGGTCAGCACAAACAGCAGGGATTCCATTGCCATCGCCTGCGACTACGGCTACATTATTAAAGAAGAGAGCTACTGCGGAATCTATTTCTTCTACGCTTGTAGTGCCAGACAAACTTTTGGATTCCGATGAGGAAGGATCCTATGAGGACGAAAATTTTGGGGCAGCTAGAAGTCCATCTGACCTCAATATTAAAGTTCAGGAAGAGGTTGAGGAAGACATGGAGGACATTCAGCCTGCTCCACGTGCTGACAGATCTACTCCTGATATGCAGTTGCCTGAAGATTTGTTTCGCAATCTGCAGTACATGCTCAGTGACTATTACAGACGTTTCCCACCTTCAGAGTCTGGTGAATCTGTAATGTCTACACCATTGCCGCAGGGAAGGGCTCCCCTTTCTACGCGGACACAACCAGTGACTACTGCGACGTTGGAGGAAAGTCGCCCAATGTTGACTGCGTCGGCAGTTTCGTCTCCTCAACCTAGGGAAGAGGAGTTCTCGGAGCATGAAGAACAGGAAGAAGGAGAGCTGGATGACGTGTCTGAATCGTCGGAGTATGAGGATTATAATGCAAACACACCCTCTCCGGCAGAGCCTACTACATCTGAGTCGCCACCTGTGGATGTTGCCTCATTCCACAAGATCATGGATAGAGCAACTAGAAGGTTTATGATAACCATGGAGTCGAAACAAGAAGAATGCTTCTTGTATGATTTCAAATCTACACCACAAAAGCAGAGTTGGACCATTCCTATTATAGATTTCATCTGGAAAGAGGGCCTAAAGATCATGGCCAAGCCAAATTCCTTGCCAGCAGTGCTCCCAAGAGTAGATAAGAAGTATAGGGCGCCAACCTCTTCACCAGCATGCCTTGTCGGACAAGCCAAAGCAGACTCTGTAGTAGCGCAGGCAGCGCAGACGAGATCTTCCAATCCTACGTCTCATGTCTCTGTTCCTCCAGACAAGGATGGGAGGCGCCTAGATTCCATCGGAAAAAAAGGTTTCTACTATTGCAGCTACGACCATCAGAGCCGCAAACTCCCTAGCCATTTTAGGGAGATACGATAGGCAGATGTGGTCGGACATCTCGCCGTACATGGACAAGCTTTCCGAGCCAGATCGCACTGACGCGAAGAAAATCCTTCAAGAAGGAGAGTGTGTCTCCTCGGAAATGATTGACGCTGCGGTGGACGTTGCTGCCACTGGCTTTCGACAGCTAGCGGGTGCAGCTGTTCTCAGAAGGCAAGGATGGTTGAGAGGAACTTCCTTCAGGCAGGAGGTTCAAAACAGAATTATAGACATGGCATTTGATGGAGAGTCCTTATTTGGAAAACATGTTGATGAGGCTCTGGAGGCCATCAAAAAGGATACTGAAACAGCACGTTCGCTGGGTACTCTGCAATACCAGAAATCTTCCTTTCGCGGAGCAAAAGGAAGAGGGAATTTCTCTAATAGAGGAGGTTACAACCAACAACGCTCCTATTCTTCCACCCAGGGAAACCAAAGATTTCAGTCTTACAGACAGCAAACATATGGGCACAAGAGAGGGAATTTCTCTCAACCTCGAGGAAAATCTAATTATCGAGGGAGAGACAATAAGAAATGAGGTACGCATCCTGCCACCACTTTGTGCCAACCCGAACCAAATTGGAGGACAAATATCCCAAAACTACTTAAATTGGTCCAAAATTACTACAGACAAATGGGTCCTGGATGTAGTAGCCAGAGGTCACATTTTGGAATTCGTGAAAACTCCCCCAAATTGCCCCCCAAAAGGACCCAATCCAGCGCACCTCAAGGAGCTATTCATCCAGATAAACACCATGATCCGGAAGGGAGCAATCGAAAGAGTGCCTCATCATCAGAAAGGAAAAGGCTTCTACTCGAGATTTTTCCTTGTCCGCAAGAAGTCGGGAGAATGGCGCCCCATCCTCGACCTGCGAGCCTTGAACAAGTTCCTGAAGAAACTTACATTCAGGATGCTAACACTTCAAGAAATCCTCCAATTTCTTTCGGTCGGAGAGTTTTTGGCAACACTCGACCTTCAGGACGCATACTTCCACATACCGATTTTTCCACGGCATCGGAAGTTTCTCAGGTTCAGAGTGGCTGGCAGGGACTTCCAGTTCAAAGTCCTTCCATTTGGACTGCGTTCAGCCCCCAGAGTGTTTACGAAGATGCTGGCCCCAGTAGCGGCCCATCTTCGGTTGCAATCGATACAAATATATCCATACCTGGACGATTGCCTTATCAAGGCCAGTTCTTTCGACATGGCACAAGATCACGTTCAAAGAACTCTGTCGCTGATGCAAAACCTAGGTTTCTCAATAAACTTCGAAAAATCTCATCTCACGCCAGCAGCAAGAAAGGATTTCTTGGGAGCGACACTGGACACCAAGCTCGCCCAAGTATTCATCTCAGAGGAAAGACAGGACAAGATTCAACAACTCGCGGCGGCATTGTTACTAAAAAAGTGCGTTTCAGTACGCATATACAAGACCTTCCTCGGGATGCTTTCTTCCTGCATTCTGCTCACCCCCAACTGTCGTCTTCGGATGAGGCCCTTGCAAGAAGAGCTCAGTCGCCAGTGGATCCAAGTATCAGGATCCTTCGAGGATATCATCCAGATTACACCGCGAATGCGACGAGCGATAAAATGGTGGACCCACCGATCCAACTTACAAGTGGGATGCTCCTTCCTAGCGGAAGTTCCCAGGTTCATAGTGACGAGGGATGCATCACTGACAGGCTGGGGTGCACACCTCCAAGGCATGACGGTCAGCGGAAAGTGGAACCAGATCCAAATGAGATGGCACATAAACAGGCTAGAGTTACACGCCATATTTTTAGCCCTGAAGTCCTTTCAAGCGACTCTACAAGGTGCCACAGTCTTGATACGGACAGACAACACCACCTGCATGCATTATCTGAACAAGCAGGGCGGCACAAAATCAGCCCGGTTGTCGCAACAAGCACAAGAGATATGGAGTTGGGCCTTGACTCACAATATCCATCTGTCAGCGGTCCACGTTCCGGGAATTGCGAATGTATTGGCGGACTCTCTCAGCAGGTCCGGGGGCTGCACTCACGAGTGGGAACTACATCTACCATCTCTACATCGCATCTTTCAGATGTGGGGGCATCCGGACTTGGACTTGTTTGCGACATACCAGAACCGGAAATGCCCATACTTTGCAAGCTGGGTTCCCCACAGGGACTCGTGTGGGGATGCCCTTTCGCTGAATTGGAATCAAATATTCGCGTACGTCTTTCCACCGATACCTCTTATTCCGAAAGTCATCAGAAAAATGAAGAAGCAGCCATGCCGGTTGATCCTGATTGCTCCTCGATGGCCCAGACAATACTGGTTCACCGAACTGCTCCTTCTCTCGGAATGCAACCCTATCCAACTGCCACGCACCTTCTATCCACCCAGCAAGGCAGGGTATACCATCCGGACCCGAACTCGCTGAGATTGTCAGCTTGGCTCCTCAGCACATGGAATTTGCACACCTAAACATTCCACTGGATTGCCAGGAGGTGCTGGCAAAAGCCAGGGCTCCATCCACGATCAAAACCTACAAACTCAAGTGGAAACGTTTCTGTGTATGGTGCCAAGCTAATGACTTGCATCCCATTCAAGCAACACCGGAGCAAATCCTTCCTTTCTTTCTGCATCTAGCCAGATTGGGTTTGGCACACTCTACTCTTAAAGTCTTCCTAGCAGCCATCTCTAGATTTCGCCAAGATGGATCAAACTCTCTATTCTCTGTAAGGATCATACAACAATTTTTCAAGGGATTATTTTGCATGTTTCCGCCGGTCCGAAAACCTCCTCCGGCATGGCATCTGAATATCGTACTGTCTCAGCTCATGCGTCACCCTTTTGAACCAATCCATAAGGTGGACCTGAAATTTCTGACATGGAAAGTGTCGTTGTTACTAGCCTTAACATCTGCTAGGAGGGTCAGCGATATTCAGGCGTTTACATCTAAAGCACCTTTCATTCAATTCACCACAGACTCAGTGGTATTGCGTACTAATCCAACGTACATGCCTAAAGTGCCTCTGGACTTTCATCTGAATGAGCCGGTTGTCCTCAAAACATTCTTTCCAGACCCACAGTCTACGGCTGAAAGAGCACTGCATTCTTTAGACATTTGAAGATGTCTTAAATTTTATCTCTCCAGAACTTCTACCATCCGCAAGACAGACCAACTGTTCGTGGCCTATGGGCGACAACGCCGGGATTGTGCAGTTTCAAAACAGACCATTGCTAGATGGGTCTCCTCTACAATTGGACTTTGTCATCAACAGGCCGGTAGGCCCTTACAGTCTTTGCCACGAGCACACTCTACAAGGGCGGTTAGCTCTTCCACTGCCCTGTTTGCGGGTGTGCCACTACGACAGATCTGCAGAGCTGCTACGTGGTCTAGCAGACACACCTTTACTAGACACTACTGTCTAGATTCAGCAGACGACGCTGATGCTTCGGTTGGAAGAGCAGTGCTTCGCAATCTTTTCAAATAAGGTGAGCCTCTGTTTCCACCTCCTCCTTTATGCTCTTTAGACGTTTGATCACACAATGATTATTGTTATGCATATCTACTGTATGTATTTATTTATATATATATGATACTCTAACGTCTACGAGCGTTATGCTGGGAGTACTGCTTACTATTCTGATTCAGGCATGTGAATCTATGAAAGACACCCCTAATACTGGAGAAGAACAATAGTTACTTACCTGTAAACGGGTGGTTCTCCAGTATTGGTGTCTTTCATAGATTCACATGCAACCCGCCCGCCTTTCCCCAGAGACTCACTCGGATAGCATGGGGTTTCACTCCTGTGCGAGAAAATCTGAGAGCCTGAGCCTCTGGGGAGAGCATTCTGGTGGGTGCTGTCGCCTGATTGGCTGCAGTTTGGACTAACACATAATGACTAGGATAGTCACGAGTATGGAAGTTTTTTCTGCTGTAGCTGGGGCTACTTACTTCCTGGTTTGGTCTTTCTAATATTTGCTATATATTTTATGGCATTTTATTGCTTTTTTATATACCGTGGGACTCCTACTCCGACGACGGGGAATGATTCAGGCATGTGAATCTATGAAAGACACCAATACTGGAGAACCACCTGTTTACAGGTAAGTAACTATTGTTCTTTTTCATTTTGCCGATAAAGTAAAACGATAAACCAAAGTAGTATGAGAAAATCATCTTGGTGTTCTTTTAATAAATGAGATGGATAGAAATGGATGGCAAATCTGATCCACAGATTTGATTTTAACCTGGCCTTAGTTAAGAAATTATTATTTTGCATACGACATCACAAACACAACCTGTAGTTTTTTTTCCTCTGAAACATTTTCTGAATTAACATTTTGGTGAAGTGAATGCATCATAAAGAAAAGACGGTGTAAACTAATTTGGGTCATGTGGAGTTGTATACTCAACATGGCCCACATGAGTTTGCACCGCCTTCAGTTCTTGAATTTCTCTAAGAAGCGTCTTTCATTATATGAAGTAGAACTATCATAAAATACAAAGTTAGGGAACAATTCACTTTTTTCTAATCTTAGCATGTAGAATACACAAGAGCTCCCCACCCAACCGAAGTACTGAAAAAAATTAATAAATACATGTAGAACATTTCAGGATATGCAGACATGAATTGTAGTGCCATGAGCACGAGAAGTATAAGGTATGTAGAGTTTAAGTGGACTGTCCTTTGAGAGCTTTCAACTAGTATTTTGATAAGCTATATTTGCGGAATGGCAGTAATTCAACCCCAAATTTATGAGAGGACTAATTCTTGTTGTGATATTGGAGAATAATAAAATAAATGTTTTTTTCAGAAGACTCTTGTGGAATGGTAGCGTGACCGAAATAATATTGTCATCTGAAATTCCAGGGTGAAACGTTTTGCCCGGGGTAGTGCCCGTGGAACAACTCTATTCACATTCTTGTACTGGTATACGAGTGTGTGGGGCCCAGAGTGATACCTGGTTCCAGCTTATGCAGTTCTGCTGTGTCTATGTCCTGAAGCCTGCCAGGTGATTGCACAGAGCTTCGTTCTCAAGAAGGTGACTAAGGACATGTACATTTGCATTTCTAAATTACTGATGTGTGGCATAAATCCCAGCAATGGGGTTCTATCACATAGCTGCTGTAGGACACTCATAGAAATGTAGTAGTATATGCTGTATGTGTCCCAGAGGCAGGAGAATATAAATTAAATCTGTTATTACTGTTGTCTCCGCCATGTGTTCCGAGCAATCTGGTAGAAGATACGCCTCTTGAAACCCACACCATGTAGCTCGCCCACATTTTCAATTTTGAAAATAATTTTATGAGGAATATAACCATGCTCTTTGTGTTGTGCTCACTTTATATGTCAGCACAAATATTTTTAGGTTTTACAGCACACAAGTACAAGCAAGTCTCGACTAATAAGTGAGAAATGGAGGAGGAATAGAGATCTCGAAACTGATGAATTCAGTGTTTTGTTTGTGTATATTTTGGATGAGTTTTGAAGAAAATCTCAAGAAATACTCCAAAGTATCGCCAACTGCCACATACGTTAACAGGAGCATTATTTCCCAACAGCATTAAATTCATGTATGTGGCCATCAGGAAACATTGTGCTTGATCAAAATATTGGATGCGAATCAGGCGAACAAGTTTGCCACTGGAGAAATATTCAATTTGATCATTTGTGCCCTATGGGAAATCTATATTTATTTTAAAAGATGTGCAAAGCAGCTGCCCATCAAATGAGTCATGATCTATGAATGTTTACAATACAGGTATGGCGCTGCACTCTTGCCCCGTATGACCATGCCTTGACAATATTTCCCTCAGCTTCCTTCTACGAGGGGAAAACAACATTTTCACTTTCTCCAAAGTGCTGGGGGCCTTCTCTATAAGAGTTGGCCTTATGAGTTCAGCTACTAGTCTACACCAACAGAGGTCCCCTGTAGGAAATTGAGTTACTGGTTAAGTGGGGTGAAACTCTACTCAAGAGGCAACCACAATTCCTGTCAGGATGAAACACAAGTAATCACGAAATTAACCTGTTCCTAACCCGTTGGTAGCCCGGTATAAAGCAGTCAGGCTTAACTTAGAGGCAATGTGCAAAGTACTTGTACAGCCCTCAAACAGTAATAAAGTGAAAACTCAACACCAGAAGAAATACCACAATAATTTAGTAGAGTACCATTTAATAAATTATTTCACACCCAAACAGCAACAATCCAATCAGTAAGACAGAAGATGTGAAATTTAGAAAATGTTTGTAAAAATAGTGTCTAAAAGCATAAAGTGACAACTGTGCTTATCGGTCGCATTGGACCGGGACAAAGTTCCAAGTTTAAGCCAACCAGGATGGAGCATCGGCTGAATACAGTAACCAACTTAGACCACTGAACATAGTATCTTAAATGCTGGTTGTGGAACACTGCAAGATCCCACATTAAGGATGTGCCAGATCCCACATTGAGGATGTGTCGCTCAGCATTGGTTCTCATGGGTTGTGGGATGTGATGCAAGGTCCTGCATCATAAAAGCACCATGCAGCGGTGATTCCAGGTAGCTGTGGGGCCCTGATGTGAGGTCCTGTGTCGAGGATGCGTCACACAGTTTCGGTTCTGAGGAGTTGCAGGTCTGCAATGCAAGGTCCTGTATTAAGGATGCATCATAAAGTTGCGGTTCCGAAGAGCTGCAGGGTCCTGCTTTGGGGATGCATCACGCAGCGATAAATCTGATGTAGAGATGCGAGGTAATGCATCACACTGCATAACTTCTGCCCAAAAGACCACAGCTGTGCTGGCAGAGCCCCCTCAAGCCCACTTCCAAGGTTACAGGATTGGGGTGGCACCACTTTGGGGCAGGACTCACAGCAATCAAAGTTCAGGTGCAAGTTTCACTATGGTTGGACTCTTTTCTGTCTCAGAGTCTCTGATTAGCCACACTTGTGATCCTGGATTCAGGGTGCAGGTCGAGTCCTTCTCACTCAGGCAGCAATGCAGCAGAGTAGAAGGGCAGCTGAGTATCAGGCCTTCCTGCAGCAGAGCAGCATAGCAGTCCTTCTGACTCTTCCACAGGTCCAGAGGTATACATAAGAGTTGGGTCTGAAGGTCCAATACTTATACTTGGTGACAGCTTTGAAGTGGTAGAAGCTTCTAGATTTCTCCCCTACAGAGGTGTCTGGAATTTCCTGCCTCTCTGACTTGGCCTGGCCTGTCAGGGGACACAAAAGACTAATGTTAAACCCTTTGTGAGTGTGCAGAGGCAGAGTCTTTGTGATGAGCAAGTGTGGTAGGTGATAGTTCTGCCCCTCCTATCAAGTCAGAGATGGCCCTTCCTGCCAACACCTCTTCCCCCTTTGTCTCATTGTCTGGGAGCAATACACAAAGACCAACTGCCATCCTCACCTATTCAGGGTAAAGGCTGCAGGCGCCAAATGGTTCGAACAAGAACAAGAAAATGACAACTTTCTAAAAGTGTAATTTTCTGAACTGTGACTTAAAATCCAACTTTACCATTAAAGAGGGTTTTAAATGACCATTCTTTAGACACCAAACTCAACATTCCTACCTGCTCCCAATTGAAAGCTATGTAAACCTGGGACAGCACCAAACCTTCGCTTCCCTAGAGCATGCGTAATGAGGAGAAATGTTAATGCTCTGAGTGTCCCAGTAGAATGATTGGGAACCGCTTTCTCGTGGTGTTTATTGACTCGATGCCTGCTGTTAAATATTACAGTTTTACATGGGCGGGTTCTGTGATTACTTTTTTTGGGCGGGAGAGTTTTATATAGGGCAAACGTGACCTGAAGGTATCAGAACGCTTTACACGAGCACTAGTTGTGTTACACAAGGACACATTCATTTTGTGGTAGGTATGGGGAGAGTAAGTGATTTTCCCAGAATCACAGGATGTTGAGCGTCCCTGTCAAGACTCGAACCCCATTCCCCAGCTTCGAGGTCGGCCGTAAGGCCACATCCTCCCCCAATTAAAAGGACGTGTGTGTGTAGACTCAGTTGTTTACAAACTGTGAATGTATCATTAATAAAAAATAAATGTTTGGCAGCAAGTGAAATGAGTTGGCAATTACATTCCAGTAGACCACAAAGTGGAAGATTGGGAAAACATACCCACCCTATAAAAGCTAGTATGAAGCTCATTACTTCGACTGTACTCAGTATAAGTGCCTAAACTAATGTGTACCTGAACAATGAACACATGCCTAAGGAATGGCTGGTGTTATCAATTCCTTCTGTAAAGCATATTGCATAAGTTTCAGAAGCATGCACACTGCAGTGGATGCCTACTTGAAGCACGCTAAGATGTTCAGGTAGTGTGCCCATTGGGTGAGTGATGCTGAAGAAGGCCATGACATTCCAAGGGGAGGGGGGACTTCCTTAGGCTCTGTAATAGCCTGCCTAGGGCTCATGGCCTTTCTAAGGCTCCAGGGAGTCCATGGCTCTTCTAAATCAGCAGAAGTGTAGAGTGATGGGAAGCTTCAAGAAGTTTTCACAACATTACAAATTAAAATCGATTTTCCTGAAAGGGGCATTGAGTTAAGGGAAACATAGGGCAGCCAATCTGATGAGAGCTAGTTAAGCCACAGGTATAGCTTGGCTTTTGGAGCACAGCGGTTATCAGCAGGCCATGAGTTTGCATCCCAGCAAGGCCAGTTCAGGTGACCCTACTCGCAAAGGTAGGTACATTGAATACCTTCAGTAAGTAATAGTAACATCTCTTATTTACATTGCTTAGAAATGGCAGAAGTGCAGTATGGAATGCTATACCAAAAAAATATATTATTAATTGTACCAAAATGTGACATACATGTCAAAAAATAGACTTGGCTATAACTGCTTGCATCAAATGCCTATGGGATTGTATGGTTAATGGGTTGCTGTCAAACAAAATTGAAAGTGCATACTTGTTCAAGTTGCGGTTTTAAAAATGTTCTAAAATACTGGGGGGCATATTATCAAGGACAGGCGATACATTATCGCCGCTTTTATCGACAGGAAACTGCCAATAAAGCGGCGATAATGGCCTTGATAATATGCTCTATGAATTCCAATTGAAGCCCATGTTAGATGTGAACATGGGCTTCGATTGGAATTCATAGAGCATATTATCAAGGCCATTATCGCCGCTTTATCAGCAGTTTCCTGCCGATAAAAGCAGCGATAATGTATCGCCTGTCCTTGATAATATGCCCCTGAGATCTTTACTATGCTATAAAATACATGACACAGTCTCTATTTTAAATATGTGTTGTCCAATTATGAAACGGATGAGTGTGGTGAGATGTTGTATATGAGGTAAGACTAGCATGATGTATGTCATCTCATTCGTATGTTCCCGTGCCAGTCGTCTAACACCATGTTTCTACTGTCCTTATGATATTTCACATAGAATTCTCTTAACGATGAACATGTGTGTGGTATATGTATCCCTAGCAAGAAAATAAGTCAAGGCAAGAGAGTTAGCGAATTTTGCATGGAGGCCACCCGATCTGACAAAGCGAATAATCACCCATACAATGCAGAAATCTACAAGTGTCTGCAAGTTTCCACCAGTGAAATGGGCTGTCCTTTTTAAATTGTCTAACTTTTTTTCAGGAAAGGAAAGTTGCTTTGAACGAATTATTCAAAGATTTGGAAGAAAAGTGGTTTACGTTGTTATCGGTGATGGGGTGGAAGAAGAACAGGGAGCAAAAAAGGTAATTGTTCTTTCTTGCCTTAGGTTGTCTTATTTTAGTTATGATGTGGGCTGTGTTCGGTCAAGTCACTGATGGTGAAAATCGAGCCACTTTTCAAAATTACCAAAATATTCAAATAATCTGGACTGAAATGGATTCTGTATATATTTTCATAAACATTTCCATTGTTGATATCTTAAAGACCTATCAGTATCTTACATTTCGGTGGCTTGATAAGCTCAACCGAGGCTGTGTTTAAGTTAAGACGGGGCTATGCTTTGATTTCCATTTGTATCTTTTTGTTGCTTTCGATCTTTAATTGATGCGTGCTTTATGCTTTATTATCCAGCTGACAGACACTCCCTCTGTGCTGACTGCCTTGATACTTTTGATGTCCATTTGATTTACTAAGAAAGGACAGACTTGTATCTTTTTATTAAAAAAACATATCAGAAGGTGTTTTTGCTGTAGAAGGACTTGGGTGCTGAATTTGGGAAGAAACAATTCAAAGATCACCACATAGCGGAACAAAGCACTCTGGGTCAAATTTACAAATATTTTATACATATAAGTTCAATGTAGATATGCAAAAAGCTGGATTTGGTTTTGCAGTTTTCAAAGTCTGAATCCCAAAATAACAATTGAATATTTGTCAACTGCAAGTAGCGCTTACTTCATTGGAAATCCAGTCATGTTAGACCTGGCAACCTCTGCATGGTTCCCCCTGACTTTTTGCCTTCTGACTTCCTGTTTTACTGACTTAATTTTTGCTGGCTTCAGGATTTTTGGCACTTTACCACTGCTGACCAGTGCTAAACTGAATGTGCTATTTCCCTAAAATATGGTACCATTGACTTATCCTGAATTGGCATAGTGAATTTACCTATAAGTCCCTAGTAAAGTGCACTACCTGTGCCCAGCGCCTGTAAATGAAATGGTACTAGCGGACCTCCAGCACTGATTGTGCTGTCTTCTTCAGTAGCCCTTTAAACATGGCCAAGGCCTGCCATTTTAGAGCCTGTGGGTGCAGTTTTAAACTAGTACTTCAACCTGGCAAGTTAACTCTCTTGCCAAACCCAACCCGTTGTTTTTAATACATAATAATCACCCCTAATGTGGGCCCTGCACAGCACCAAGGGCAGGGTGCAGTGTATTTAAAAAGTTGAACATGTACTTTTTAGTTTTACATGTCCAGGTAGTGAAAACTACTAAATTCGTGTTTCACTACTGCAAGGCTTATCTCTTGCATAGGTTAACAGTGAAATTACCTTATTACATTTTATAAGTGTAATTTCCAATTGAGAAAAGATAGATATTTTGAGTTTGGTGTATCTGGTCTCACAATTTGAAATCATAACTTCCGATAAAGGTGGATTTGAAGTTGCAAGTCTGAAAATGCCACTTTTAGAAAGTTAGCATTTTCTTACTTTATTGATTATGTGCCTCTGCCTGTCTCTGGCCGCACGTCTGGGGTGGGTGACACCAAGGCTTTGTGCATTCCTTCTAGACAGCCACACATAAAGAGAGCTTTGGTGTGCCTGATGGGCCATCCACATCCTAATGAGCCATTAACACCCTGATGGGACATCCTGGGCAGGATGGGAGGGAGGAGCTGAAACATGTACCTAAATGCGCTGTGCCTTGCCCCAAACAAAGAGCTGCATACCTGGAGTGAGTCTGGAGCCAGAGCAGGAAGGGCAGGGACCGTGGGCACTTCAGAGGCCTCTCTTTATAGTCTCCTCCACTTCGAAGGCACAACAGGGTGGGAAACATCCTTTACAACGCAACTTTTACCACGCAGTGCCTTTATGATGCAACTACTACAACGCATGTCATTACAACGCATAGCGCTGGGGGGCGCTCTAGGATAGGGAATAGATTTAATTTACTATCCAACACCTTCCCTACTATCCACGGAGACTGTAGTTGGAATAGTAAATTAAACTATTCACTATCCAGCACCCCTAAGCACTATACGTTGTAAAGGCATGCGTTGTAAAAACTGCGTTGTAAAGGCATGCGTGGTAAAAGCATGCGTTGTAATGTCATACATCTCAACAGGGTACAAGAACTGGGCCCCTGACACCACCAACTTAGTACACTTCTGGGTTTGAGGTCATTCTGCCAGGATAAAGGAATGCTGGGCTTCTGAAAGAACTGTCACTCTGCTGAAATTTGCTGGACTTTTCTTGACTCCTGCTTTTCTGTGCCTGCCCTACTGTCTGCTCCCCTCCTTGCCTGGGAGGACTTGACCTGCATCTCTACATTCCCAAAATCAAAGTGACCTGATGGCTTGCCTCTTGTTCTGTAGTCTCAGGATTATCAAAGACTTCCAACAACAGTGCTACAGCCTCTGGACTCCGCCAACTATGACCCCTGCCCTGCTAAGTGGTGCCAATCCAGTCATGTACCCTTGGAAGTGGGTTTTCTGACTGTTTTTTTCTCTCAAGCGGCTCACCAACATTAAGTTTGTGAGTGCTCGTGAGAAAAATCATGCACTAGATCTCCTCCTTGCGAGATTTCTCAATGCAGGCGGTCCCAGCAGGTTGTGACCGCTAATGTTGAGAAATCTGCCGCTCGCTTTGAGGAAACTGCCCCTCAAGTAGAATGTCTACTCAAGCAGCAGAAAGCAGCAGCACCCTCTGGTGCGTCATGTAGTCCATTTGCGCTGTAAAACAAGCAAACTCCGGGGGCGCTAAAAATCAGTGCGAGCAGCATGACTTAAGAGACTCCACTGCTGGCAGAACTCTGTGGAGTGTGACTGGGTTTTTCCAGCACTTCGCGGAGTTCCATCTAGTAAAACTCCACCAACCTCTTATAAAAATCCAATAGTAAGCATTCTCTTACAGACTCCTATTTATATCTAGGAACTGACAGGTTTCACTATAAAACACAGCAGTATTTTCCAGTTCATGTGAACAACAAAGCCTCCTTTTTCTTTCTCACATGGATTCTCCATGAGAATACTACATAGAATTGAAAACAAAATCTTTAGCACTTTGAATGATTAATTAACTTTATGAAGCTATTAGTAGTCACTACCAAAAAGGACACCAGTAAATGAACTTCATGATCATTAACACAATTGGAATGTCCAGTGATTCACATGGGAAGGCAACTGTGCAAGTGGTAACAGGGAAGACAGTTTGGCCTTCATTATGCGTTGCCCTCATTTGACCCTAGTAAGTCTTCTCCTTTACCCCCAGAATTACTATTACCACTATATTTGGTGGGCAGCTGAGTTAGTAGGGAATAAAGGTGAAACAAAACAGATCTGTGGTGCTCCCTGGAATCTCACAATTCCGGTATGGCATGGGTTACTGACCCCCATTAAAATGAAAAGGCCATTCATAATAGGGTCATTGTTGTCTCGTTGTATCCAGGGGTATATCTGTGGTCCTTAGCACAACATTCGAAATGCAGAAAATATTGCATTCATTAACAGGTGTTTTTTCAGGTTTTCTTGGATATACGTTGGGATTTTGGGGTCTTGCTGGACTGTGCAGCAATAATACAAATGTTCTAAAGTATGACTGTGGTCTTCTTTTTATTTGGTGTTAATTTAGCTCTTCTTGCTTCATTGACGTTTGCGCCCCCATCCGATGATACCATTATGACTAGTTTCTCTCATGTCTATGGAGTGGGCAGAGTTGAATTTATCTTTATATTCGTTTTCATGTACTTAAAGTTTAGTGTGAATTTTAAACATTAACTTGCATTTGTTTGCGGTCTTATTTTTCTGAATCAGTCTACTATTCAAGAATCTTATGCTGAAGAGGCCCTGTCATCTTCGTATGTGTTTCTGACACTGCAATGTGCTGTATTGCAGATTCTGTATGGAAATTATTTGCCAAAGGACACAAATCTGCATTCATGTGTACCTTAGTTGTATTATTGAAAACTTCCAAATTAATATTTTGGTGCCTAGTGAAACCCATTTATTTTTATGTTTGTTTTGGCATTTGTGGAGTTTGTTTAGATTTTGAAATGGTATTTGAGATGGAGCTTAGATGTTGCAGAAAGTGTGTTGTGACCTTTATGGATTTCACAAGCGTTATTTTGTATTTCTGGGGGTGTGTGTCTAACCACCGACCATGGTGAATAGAAATATTTAGAGCTCCCAATCCCGAGCCCCGGAATCCTCCAATATCCGTGTCACACTGCAGATGCTCCGCATAAATCACTGTGTCAAAAATGAATAAGGCATTGTCTATAATTTCGCTATAAATCTGCGTAATTCTGGGCTTTGAAGTATTTCTTGAGCACCGTGTATTGCTATTTACCCATTGAAGATAGATAGCGGAAACAAAGAGAAAGCAGTCCAAATATTAGAGGCTACGGGTATTCTGAGTGGTTTTAAACCTTGTACTGAAGCATTGCGTGGGCACGTTGGAATATTAGTTACTCCATTTTGTACATTGTGGGGCACCAAAGATGGAATCTGATATTTCTTGTGTCCTCCTCCTCTTCATTTGTATGGGGTCATAGGATTCACAGGAGGATTCCTGCCTCATGACTGTTGATGAAGCAGGATTGCTATGAATCTATGGATCCTTGCGAGCTGACTCTGTGCCCGATTGTGACACCCAACCCAGTGCAAATGACCGAGCGGGTCACATGGAAGACGCTAGGTGCACGGGGTGCTGTGATGCAGCCTAGCCACGAGTACCTGTGTCGTTGGTGTTTCCCATCTTTCTGCTGGGGCGCATCATAGACGAGAATCCACGCTAAAGGACGTTATTATAAGCTGCCCCTTTTTTACATT
Source organism: Lissotriton helveticus (assembly GCF_964261635.1). Classification (NCBI taxonomy): domain Eukaryota; kingdom Metazoa; phylum Chordata; class Amphibia; order Caudata; family Salamandridae; genus Lissotriton; species Lissotriton helveticus. Next base: position 561,693,108 of record NC_136063.1, read on the forward strand.
ATTTCTGAGACTAATTCTGATTGAGAGACATTCTCCATGGGAAAGGGCTTTCTTTTGCAGCACAACTCATTCTTAGGTCTGACTTGTCCCCTTCGCAGTTATACTGAGTTTAACGCTTCGATATGGACCAAAATTAAACTCTACCCGAAATAAAGGAATATTCTCCGTTTTTTAAAATACTTTCTTGATTGGTAAACAGCTGGCAGCACCCTTGAAAACAAGAAAAGAAGGGCGAGGAAGTACATTAGAGCAAGAGAATGCACTCCTATCTATCAGTCAAACTGGAAAGGCTTGGAAAAATAAACAGGGTTAAGGAGGCTTTTATCAGCAAAGAGCCATCTGCCAGCGCCCAGCCTGCACCTGAGCAAGCACTCCAAACCCATGGCATTCTGGGCTGCCAGATGGCCCGGCCTAGTGAGATGTCCATAATACACGTTTATTTTTCTAAGATTTACCAACGTGATTACCGCAAGAAAGCAAAAGATTAAAGTAAAGTTCAAGAATTAGGAAAGGCAGGAAACATGGCTGTTGTATGCTGCATTCATTCAGCCAGTTTAAGTGTGGTCTCAGAGACAGAGAACAGTGACGTATCAAAAATTGATTTTTTAAATATAGTGCTAGATATCGAACTTCTGCCATTTTGACGATCTGTAAATAGCATACCTTACTAATACTTAGTATATGGGGCTAGTTTTACTGACCTCAGAAGAATGGAAGGCTGAGGCGACATTAAAGAGATTCAGACTCATGATCTCCAGAACACTACATTGAACTCATTGACCCACCTTCCCAGCATTCTTAAATTGATAGCTCAGACTTAAGGGAATGAGTGCTAAAGCAATGCCTCTGGCAGTCTTTGAAGGCTATTGGCTGATCATGAAGTACGGGTATTTATTCTTACAGGTTGATGTTTCGTAGGGTCATCTGCTCTCCCTTTACTTGTCCATCTCTCTGAATACTAAGGCACCCTGCCCACATGCACGGTGCTTACTTGCAGACACACCAAACATCCCCATCAAGCTGTCCTCCTTAAGGAAATCCCTTTTGTATTGCTGGTAACCATAAGCAGTAAAAGACATGCACTTACAACTTGACAGGCTAAATCTGGCTGTAGTATATCCTTACACAAGTTGTGGTGTAATTTTACACTTGCACTTTACATTTGTTGCCCCCTTCATTTATATTTAGCCCTAGCTCCTCATTATAGGGCAGGGTAGCAGGGAGTAATCAGTTTACTTGTCTTGCGCACTTCCAAGCGTCTCTGGTAATTACCAAGCCCTGCAGTGGTAAAGCCTGGAGATAACCTGGAAACCAGTGCCAGATGTCCAATTAAACAAGAAACCCAGCGTTTGCGGTAAGGGCGCACACTTTCATAGTGTGTATTTGTATGCCACTGAGTGCAGTGCTGCATCACAAGTGGCATGAATACCAACCACTCCATTCCTTGTGCTGCAGACCTGTTTGACCAGCCTCTGCAGCAGGCATGCGATCCTTATACCGTAACCAAAGGCAATTGCGTGGTGCTCATGCACAAATTCCATTCACACGACACAATCTGCATAAACAGATTTTGTGCATGACACCCAGCCTGGTTTTAAAAAGGATTCTTACTTGCATCAATGCTTTGGTGATAGACCCCGAGACACTCTCTCTCAGCGGCCTGTACCCCTCTGTGCATGCTTTCAGAGTGGGAGACTATCTAGCTGAAAAGAATGATTACCATATTTCCATGGGATTCACCCCCTGAAAATTGAAGCAATATTCCCCTGAGAATGTGAAGAAACTAGATCAGTCTCAACACATTTTGATCCAGATCAATTAAAGGACTGTGCAGTTACAGATTAAATAAGGGGTTTGCTGCACCAAGTAGTGCAAATTGCAGAATCGAACAATTTTCCAGTATGAAAGATTTTGGCGCTGAAAGTTGAACCTTGTGCAGCACCAAAACTGCTTTGTTACTGACGGTCCACTGCTTTCTATATTCCTGCAAAGTGAGCATGTCTGGTGTAGGACAGTGTAAACAACCCTAGGGCTTGCTCAAAAAACGAGCCCTGCCTTTGCACCAAATCCTTATGCCAAATGAAATCAGAAGCAAACAAGAATCCCAGCGATGTATTGTTTGTATACTTACATGCTATATGCGTTCAATGCAAATATATCAATCTTATGTGCCTGACCCTTATGCTCTATTTTTATGTAGGAATTTGTATTGGAGGTTTTACCTCGAGTATAAATCTTTAGGTAGACATGTTGAGTCGTGTTTGGGCTATAAGGAACAGCCAAGCGTCACTCACAATAACAATTGTAAGCATGAGGCTGGGCAAGTCTTTGCAAAGCTGCATGCTTTGTTGTTGTTGTTGGTGCAATGCAACTCTGCAAGTTTTCTTGCACCCCCGCCACCGCATTGATTAAAGATAGTAAATATGGATCAGTCTATTACAGAACACACATGTCCTCTTCAGTAATACCAATGTGTTTCACCAAAGTGCACAAAGCACTGGTGTCTTTTGCAGCAGAGGCACACATTGTGAGGCAATGCCCTATGTTATATAGAAACTCTGACATGTCCTCCCCACTTGATAGTTGGTTGTACAGTCGAAGTTTAAAACGAGGCAAGTACCTACGTGATCTTTGTAGCATGTAACAATACACTATAAATGACTTTATGTGGTATTCCAATACTTCACCCAGCTGTACCTGGAACACCCTCTTGCATACTGTGTTTTTTTAATGTGAATGGTTTTGTGTTTATTAAACCAGAACCTTAGTCTTCACCTACTTGTCTGTCTTGTACTAGAACTGGTACACTCTATTACCACCTCCATTTAATAGTTTTTTTCTGTTTTGTGTTGACAGCATTCTATGCCTTTTTGGAGGATCTCGAGCCACTCTGACCTCATGGCCCTACATCACGCCTTAGAATTGGAGTACTTATAGCAGCGTTGCAGCACTTTGAAGCCACATAACCTTCTCCTGCCCCTGGACTATGTACAGTACTCCCTTTGTCTGCTGTCAGCATTGGACTATAGAACTTTAATAGCATGTTGACATACTGCTGCAATTTGTCTTAACCTTTGACTTTTCAGTAAACGGAGGAGCCTGTGCTTCATTTCAGAACAGCTGTTGACTCCAGTACTGTGAAGCAGAAGAAAACAAGGCAGGCGAAGGACTCAGTGCCCTGTCTTTACCAAATAACCCCGAAAAAGGTTCACACCTGTGAAGAAAGGAGGGACCTGCACATGCTCTCCGTATTTTTGAATTTCCACCAAGCAGGATAAGTCCTTCAACACAGCAAGCCTGATTGCACACTGAAAACTAAGACTTAAAGAAGAAAAAAGAACAATCTCTTTAAATGTTGTTGTAAAGAAGATTTATTTTTTGGTTTATCGCGCCCATTTATTTATGAACAGACTGTTCTAAGTCATACTAAATGAAGTTCAACAAGATGGCACATATTGGCTTTTACTGGCCTTCACCGGGACTCAGCAACAATAGACTGATTTTTAGCACACCAGGAAAAGAAGTCTGAAGTAATGCCTAACTTAAACAAAATGTGTACATCACTGAGACAATCATGTACAGGAAGATTTTTTGTGTAAATTTGTAATAATTGCTCATTCTTTTACTTATTGTTTAGTTAAGAACATTGCGCCTTTTAGGTGAAGTGGAGAGGCAACGTTTGCACAATATTGTGCTGTGCCTTAAAAAAGTGTTAGGTATAAATATGTAGATAAAAGTTTTTTAAGATACATTTGTTAAGACCAAATCATGGATGTCAAATGTCAATAACGATTTCCTTTTGGTTCTTCTTCAAATGTTTTTTTTTCGCAGATCTTCTGGATAAAATGCATTGTTTGTAGATGTCCCACTAGACATGAATGAGAGACCTCTCAGATAAGTTGAGAAGCCCTTTGAGAAATTTCATTTTTATATTAAAGCTGATGTACTATAGCTACTTGAAAAAAGAAACAGGCCTTGAAGAATCATCCTTTCCTACAGAGAGAATGTTGAAGATAGAACATATATTTTTTATTATAAATGATTTACTTGAGATGAAGGTTAGAAAGCCTATTTAAAGGAAGATATACTGTACTAGTACTTGCATTCCCCATTCCTAGAGGTGGGCGAGCCGCTGAAAGCTTGAACCAGGCTCCAGCCTGAAGCAAGATTAATTCAGCTTGAGAACCTTTGCAACATCGAGCCAAAAAAGAACCAAGCTTTCATATGGCTTCTGCCTTCCACCCTCGCTCTACCATCGTTTACAAACATTAGGAATCAAACCATTAAGGTACCCATTTTGTGGCTGATTTGTACAAAGTGAAACCAGAAAACCAGGATTAATCGCTGTGTAACCAAATTGTGTAGCCTTAGGCAAATAATTTATTTTAACTGTCCTCCTTTTTCTTCACAACCGAATACCAACGCACCTTCAAATACATGACTTCAGCAAATCAGCTTTTCAAAGGCTTATTGTGTTTGATTTTATACACTATTACAATCTGGGCACATACAAAGATCATATGACAACTGTCTTGCTTCTTAATTCACCAATGGCATTGTCACCTGAGTGGGAACAGGGGCAGGAATGATTCAAAGGGCATGTTTAAAAACTATCACTTTTAATAAGTACTTTTTGGTGCAGTGCTATAATGAGATGTATCAATTCCAAAACGTCCGCATGCTAAAGAAATACACTTTTTGGAGTTTTGAAGAGACTTTATCATATTTTAAGTAATGTTTGTTGCATGATGTATGTGGCAAACATTTTCAGGGCTCAACTTGTGCAGTAGCTCTAAGAACCAAGTCAGGCCATTTACTCAGCTCTGTTTAGCTCGCCCAGTTAATTTGTTGGCCTGCCCACCTCTACCTGTTCCCCAAAATTGAATTGTACGAATAGAATCGCGTTATATAATTTGAACGGTACTGCAGTGTATAAATCTGTATCTTCCTCACCACAGGACAAAGGTCAAACACAAAATTAAGACTTTAACAAACTTGAAAATCGATTAATAATATTGGTCAAGTATTTTATCAATGTGATATTGTACCTGAATTTTGAATCTTGGTTTTAATGCTAATGCAAATAGCTATGAGACAACTCCAAAAATTCTTAACCATTTTGCATATACGCTTAATTACAGCGATCACACAGCTACAAATGAAAAGCAGTGGTTTAATAAAGTTATTGATGTTGCTGCTGAAATAGTCAGTTGTGAGTGTGACGCATTTCTTACTCCATCTGTTGGACTCAAATAATTTCACCACTTTTCTTCAGGCAAAGTACTGTGCAAATCACCAATTATTTGGACTTTTTGCATTTTTACAATACGTATAGTCAATAGGAGACTGAAAAAAATACACAAAAAGCAATTTATCTCGGCCTTATTGTGAAAAAAGTGTGTTGCATCCACACATGTACATAATATTTCTTCATTCAGTCTGTGTGTAAATTAATAAAAAAAATATTTGTGAATTATCACACAATACTTTTTCTTGATTGTTACTAAAATGCATTAGCTATAACATCCTCAATTGGTTCCAATATGCATTGGCTGTAAAATGCCACCGGTCTTTCTCTTGACCCAAATTGTATATTTAGTTTTTCTTATTTTGAGGTCATCTTATGTCTTTAGGGAGAGGTTCAGGCACCCCAATATTCGGCAAGGCCACATACGAAAGCCATTTAAATGTGGACAGCAAAATCTGTTCAACATTCCATTTTCCTACCATGTTCACAGCTTTCTTTCCTCTTATTTATGCTTCTCTTTAGTGTCGTAAATAATTGTTGAAGATGTGTTTTTAAAAATACATTTATTCTGTGTATCTATGTACCTGTATGCCCTTGTAGTCAGTGCCCCTACTGAGACATAACATTTAGAAATGTTGGCAACATTTTGCATATAATTCAGATATTCTTCAGCTGTCACAAATCCCCTGCTACACTAACAGCAACCATAGATTTGATTATTAGGTACTTAATGTTGTGAGCCAGTTAGGTTGCTTTACTCTGTTCAATTAGGAACATTTCAGCAACCACTTTCAGATTTTTCAGTTTTGAATCCTTGCAGAAGATGTGCCTTGTCCATTTCAGGTCAAGGAAAAATGCAGGTTAAACCTGGTCTCAGGCTTCATACCTAAACTTCAGCCTCTCTGGCATTTCGCTTGGTGACAGGTCCCCACCTATGGAGAAAAGTGAGGCTTGATGAGAGTTATCTAGTCAGACACATATTGGAATATAATTTTACTGATCAGTTGGTGAGATACTGGCATCATCCTGATAATTGGTTCATTATGTTTTAACAATTTTCTATCATTTTCCAAAGCCTTGTTCAATGTAGTGCTATGCACTGCTCCAGAAATCTTGAAAGAGCAAACCGTGTTTCACCAGGAACTACTTTCTAGATTCAATCTCACTCAGTGACTTACTTACCGGCTAAATTAACCCTAACGTACTGCAAACTGACTGAGGATTGACTTTGACAAGGTAGGACACATTTACTAAGGGTTTGCTCCAGGTCAAAATCATGAAAAGTATCAAAAGTGGTGCAAACTCTTGGAAGGGTATTTACTTTCAATCCCAGAACATATCTTACATAGGAAAGGTGTGCTTTTCTCAATGAAAAAAGCTCTTTATGTTGTTTTGTGCCACATCTGCAAAACTCTAAATAAGGCTCAATGTTACAAAGGATATAGCTGTTAAGTTGTAGAAACCACCTTTGGTGATTGTCTTGTTATGTTTTGTTATTTGAGTTTATAAGGCGCACAGCTACCCTAAGGGGTTTCCCGGCGCCAGCCTGAGAAAGGAATTGCAAGGAAAACTACAAATTAAACAACCACGTTTTTAGCTGTTGACGAACATTAACATAATCAGTTTCTTTACAGAGAGAAATGGGAAGAGAATTCCACAACTGGGGTCCTAAATATGAAAAAGAGCGACCGTGCAAACGCTTCAATCTGATTTTTGGAACGTTAAATTTACATTGAGTAGTGGAGCACAAAGTACGGGAGGGAACATACGGTTGGACTAAGGACTGCATGTATTGAGGGGATAAGCAAGCTTTGATCTTAAACGTGTAACTCAAGGCTTTGAATTTAGCACGATTCTCCACCTTAACTCAATGATGGTTGCGAAGAAACCCTGCAGTAGAGGCAATATTAGGAGCCTGGCAGAGCAATCTGGCAGCCTCATTTTGCACTATCTGCAAACTATGCATCACCTCCTTATTGCAACCCAGATACAAGACATTGCAGTAGTCCAGCCTAGATGTTATAAGGGCCTTCACTACAGTTCTCTGAGTAGGAAGGGACAGCATCCAAATAATCTTCTTCAGCCATTTAAGAATGGTAAAACAGATAGAGGCCACCTTCCCAACTTGCTGTTTCATGGATAACTGTGCGTTAATAATCACTCCAAGATTACGTACTTGACGAACATGTTGGGGTAAAGCGCGCATCTCCAAGGGCCAATGCTGTAGACCTCAAAGTTCTTGTTTTTTCCCTTGGTTCAGAACTTCAGTTTTATCTCCATTTAGCTTGAGTAGATTGTCCTGCATCCAGGATGCAATCTTCCTCAAGCCGGACTGGAGACTAAAAGATTCAGATCCCTTAGCTGTTGAAAGGGAGAAAATTAGCTGGGTGTCATTAGCACACGATAATATGGACAGCCCTGCCTCTGCAGCAATATCTGCAAATGGACGAGCATAGATATTGAACAGAAGAGGACTTAAAACCGAGCCCAGGGGCACTCCATACGGAGAATGATGAGTTTTAGAGCAGGCCGTGGTGGAAAAGACCTGAATTGTGCGGTTGTTAAGAAAAGAGTCAATCCATTGGAGAGCATGGCCCTCAATACCCAGGGATTGCAGCACTTTCAGTAACACAGTGTGAGACACCGTGACAAATGCTGCAGTCAGGTCGAGAAGAATGAGGGTCACTGTGTCACCAATGTCCATATGATGTCGCAACATTTCCGTCACTCCTAGCAAAGTAGTTTCAGTAGAAAAACCTGCTCTGAAACCAGATTGTGAAGGATGTAAAAAATGGTGGGCCTCAACAAAAGAGGATAGTTGACAATTAACGTGTTTCTCCACAATCTTGGAAAAAGCCGGAAGAAGATAAATAGGTCTAAAATTAGAAGGCTGAGAAGGATCAGCATTAGTCTTCTTTAAGAGTGGCAGAACCATCGCATGCTTCCATTCAGGCCAAACTATTCCCTCCCATTACAAGGCATTGAGAAGGTCCATAAGTAACAGAAGTAAAGGAGATTCAAGTTGCCTCAGTACGGAGATAGGGCGCAGGTCACATGGGGCGCCAGATTTCAGTTTTGCCAGAATCAAATTAAAGGAACTAGTATCGAGTGCAGACCAAGATACAATGTTATTGATGGATTTGGAATTATTCCCAACTCTTGTCTTGTGTTAGTAACTGCATTAGCAAGAGCTTAGGCTGCCTGCCTGTGCAGTATTGGTCAGGCTATCCCCTGTCATTGTGGAATATATATTATTTACTTTATTCATAAAAAAGTGGGTTAGATCTTCACACTGAGTTTCATTTAGAATTAATGGGGTGGACTGACTTTCGGCTCCAGATAGTTCCTTGACCACCTTAACAAAGGTTTTGGAGCAATTTTAGGCTTGAGAAATTGTGGAGGAGACATATTCAGCACAAGCTGATTTAAAAAGAGAGTAATACTCCCTTATCGCCTTTTTATAGGTCAATTTAGCATTGGGCGTTTAGTTCTTCCTCCATAATCTTTCTAAGATTTTACATTTAGTTTTCTCATTTTTAAGCCTCTCCATGAACCAGGGGGCAGGGGGACAGTGATTATTAAACCATTTGTTAGAGAGAGGGAGACAGGAATCAATAAAGCGTAGGAGCCAGTTTGGGATGACCTCAAGGTCCGCAATTCTAATTTGTTTAATTGCTGGTGAACTGTTGATTAAGAGGTTATTAAAGGCTCTGATATCAAGCTTACCCCAATTTCTAGTTTTGCACTTAATGCCCTTCGGGGCTACTGGGGGGCCAGAGGCAACTTTAAAATGAAAGACAACAGCAAAGTGGTCAGATCAGCATAGTGGGAGAGCAGGGGGACAGCAGATATCGGGCAAGTTAGAAAAGATAGGATCCAATAAGTTGGCAGCCACATGGATGGGGCCTGAGTTACAAAGTAAAATATTCATTGCCTCAAAACCGGTGATGAGTGCGGCGCTTTTAGCACATGATGGGTCGTTAAGATGGAGATTTAAGTCACCCAGAATTGTAACGTTGGCGGCATTCAAAAGATAAGGAGTTATCCAAGTGGGGAAAGACTCAATCCATGGTCAGGAGGGCGGTAAACCAGTGTACCTGAAAAGGTGAACTGGGGAGTATGTGCAATTTAAAAAGAAGAAGCCTTGCAGACATTAGAGGGTATATCCTCAAACTTACAATCAAATATTTGTTTTATAAATAATAGCAATGCCTCCCCCAACCTTCCTTTCCTAACTTTCCTAACAAGAGAGTAATTTAAAGGTAGTGCTGACGCTACAACAGGACCAAAGCTTTCCTGGACCCAGGTCTCAGTAAGAAAGACAGCATCTGGACGCGCGTTAATCAGAAGGTCAAACATGTCAGCCTTGTGTTTAGAAAGGGATCTGCAATTAATATTAAAAAATGTAAAGTCTTTATAAGATAGAGATGAACTTTTTTGTACGATCAGTCGCTGATGATCAGTGTGAGTGAGCATTACGGGGTCGCTCTGCACAGAATTACTTTTACCAGTATAATCGTTATATGTGGTTGCAATGGAAGCGAAATTACAATGTGAGCATTTAGTGGACTCCGTACTAAGATCTAATAAAGTGCAGTTAGGCAAAGGCAGACCACGGCACTCCAAAAGTTAGTTGAAAGAGTAGCAGAGCCTATGACGCTTTTGTGGACCAGGGGTCGTGTCCCCTGGTCCCGGGCAGTCTTGAGTATACTGTGAGCAGAATTCTTGCATAGGGTATCCATGAGCAGTTTCATACAGGCCTCACAATGAGACACCGTTCAAAGAGACCAAAGACAGTGTAATTTGCCAGCCCTATCATCGAAGGGGACTCCACCAGGAGTTTTTCCTGATTGGATTTGGTATAGTGAATTGATCTGAAGAGTACTTGTTGCTTAAAGTACTGTTTTGGTAGACCTTACCACAGAGCTTGGTTTATTGAACTTCTTGGAAAATCCTAATATTTGTCCTGATTTGTATTTATGGTCCTGTCATACCTTCTTCCCTGTCAATCATTTTCAAGCTGTTATCATATTATTCAATTTCATATCGGTTGTGCTTAAGTAATGTTTTAATCTAGTAGATTATGTATATATTTTTAATTACCTCTTTTAATCATGCAAATATTTAATTATAATATGGATAGCTTCAGCAAAAAGACTGGTGGTCAAAGTGGAGATTGGCCCTTCCATATTCAGGGTAAGTTTTTTTAACACAAACTTTATTGCATTTTTTAGATATGACAGTTCTTCCTTCGATGACTGGCAGAAGAATAGTGTTTTTCCGCATGATATGAGTTGTAAAGAATCTCTTCCAAGCTGTACATATTGCAGGATGCAGTACTAAAGAAATAAACTGAACAAACATCAAACTATAACCCTCCCACCCAACCTGCTGACTATGTCACCTAATTTGGGGACCACATAGATGTTTCGGCACGTAGGCAGTGGAAATGACAGTGCCAAGAATATGTACAGGGAGGCTAGAGTGATGACATACCTGTTGGACAGGAGATGTGTGAACCCAACTAATCCCATATCGATGGTCATAATCCAGAAGAAAAACCTGAAACTTTGTTGACATATGAAATGGGTGTGATGGGGGATAGAGCTATGAAGTAGTGTGCAAGAGTTGCTCAATCTGGTGCCATATCCTTTGCTTTAAACCCCTCTACTAATGTATCCCATTCCAGGGAGATGAGTTTCTTGCAGAGGCCTCTGTATTCCTCTCGACAGGGGCATCACTATCCGCAAGTCCCCAGAGGGCCACTTCCTCCTGCCATTTATCTAACCTCGAAGCTGTCGGGGACTTCCAGTGTTTTGTTATGAGCCTCTTTGCTAATAGCAATGCCAAGTCCGAAAAACGTAACGGTAGCTTGGAACCGTGGATGTAGGCTAAGAAGACACTGCGTTGGTATATCCCATTCATCTAAACCTTTATATATGATAAGGCTGAAGCAACCCCTACCCAGTATGCGGATAAGAGGTGACAGGTCCACAGTATAACAATAGATCGGTGTCTAGAGATTTGTAATGGGGACAATTGGAGGGGCGGCGGGAACACTATGTCAGCCTATGCGGAGTTAGTTGCTCTCTGTGCAGTATAGAGAACAGGATACATTTAAATCTGAAATTATAGGAGTCGTGTTTGGGATATTCAAGTATACGTGTCCAGTCTTTATTAGGTACTTCACGGATGAGGTGCGTTTCCCAGCTCTATTTTAATGAATCAAGGAACGTTTCTAGATGCGCCCAAATCCCGCGATAGAGCCAGCGTATATGATGTCTACCATTCCCCAAGGTGTGCATTGCTTGAAGTAATTCATATGTGCCAGGTTCTTTCCCGTCTGGGGCCCAATGCTTTCGCACATATCGAATTATACGAATTATACCAGCTGCATTAAAAATAGTGTCTCAGGGAGCCCTTGTGAGTGCACAAAATCAGCATGCAACAATAACCTATCGTCCTGGAATAAGAACGCACTGTTGACAAAACTCTCCTGCTTCCATGGACTCAAACGGCACATTGTTGATGTACCTGAGGATGTAGGGAGACTGCGGAGAGGAACATTTGGTACATATGGTGGGGTGGCTGCAGTATATCTCAATGCCAGTTTCCAGTACGCAAGGGCCAGGCATAGCAGGAGAGGACCTGCTAACGGAGGGGCAATGCCAGGGCACAGCAGTCTGTGGAGTTGGCCACGGCCAATCTGGTCCGTTGTGTAACCTACCTCCGATAGGTTGTGACCAAGATCACCCTAAGAGGCACTCTCGTCTACAGACCACCAGGACCCCGCCCTCAATTATGCAACTCCATCGCCGACTTCATCAGCACGCACGCACTGACCTCCACCGACTACATCCTCGTTGGAGACCTGAACTACCACCTGGATAACAACAACGACAGCAACTCCTCCACCCTGATTGACAACCTCACCACCCTCGGACTGACACAGATCGTCACGACACCCACCCACATCGCCGGCCACACGCTCAATGACATCTTCTCCTCCAGCCCCCACGTTGCTTTCAGCCACGCTTCCGAACTCACCTGGACCGACCACCGCTGCGACCACTTCACCTTCCAGAAACCCCTCTCACATCACCGCACCCTACAGATCCCCGACGTCGCTGGGGCAAAGTCACGAAGGAACTACTACAAACACACCTCGCACTCAACCCACCGACCAACCCCACCGACCCCGAGGAGGGGGACCGCACCCTCAGACTCTGGATGGAAGAGTGCACCAACACCCTAGCCCCAAGGAGACAACACACCCACAGCGACGCCAGCCAGAGAGCCAGCTGGTTCACCCCAGAGCTCCTAGCCTCCAAGTGCACCTGTCGGAGACCGGAAAACACCTGGCACAATGAGAAAACGCCCGACAGTCACGCAGCCCTCAAAGACGCCATCCACAACCACCACCACCTCATCAGGACCACCAAGAAGGCCTCCTTCAAGGACCGACTTGACAACAATGCACACAACAGCAAGGAGCTCTTCAACGTTGTGAAGGAACTCTCAAACCCCAGCTCCTGCACCAACGACATCCCGCTGTCACAGGGTCTGTGCGACGCCCTCGCCGCCTACTTCCACCGCAAGATCACCGTCCTCAACAACAGCTTCAATCCTCGGACGAACCCCACTAACCCCACCACGCCGCAACCACCGATCCCCACTGACCACGACCGCCTCACCGCATGGTCCAGCCTGACCACTGAGGACACCATCAAAACCATCCACTCAGGCGCCCCATCTGACCCTCTCCCCACCACATCGTCAACAAGGCCGACAGCTCCATCGCACCCCAACTGTGTAACATCATCAACCTCTCCTTCGAGACCGTGACTTTCCCTGAGAGCTGGAAACACGCCGAGATCAACGCCCTACTGAAGAAACCCAAGGCGGACCCGAGCGACCTCAAGAGCTTCCGGCCCATCTCCCTGCTTCCGTTCCCGGCCAAGGTCATCGAAAAGATCGCCAACACCCAGCTCACCCGCTACCTGGAAGACAACAACATCCTCGACCCCTCCCAGTCAGGCTTCCGCAAGAACCACAGCATCGAGACCGCCCTCATCGCTGCCACAGATGACATCAGAGTCCTACTCGACAACGGCGAGACAGCAGCCCTCATCCTCCTGGACCTATCTGCCACCTTCGACACAGTATGCCATCACACACTACGCATACGCCTCCACGACGCAGGGATTTGTGACAAGGCCCTGGACTGGCTCACCTCCTTCCTCTCCGACAGAACCCAAAGAGTCCGCCTCCCACCGTTCCACTCAGGAGTCGCCAAGACCATCTGCGGCGTCCCACAAGGATCATCCCTCAGCCCGACGCTCTTCAACATCTACATGGCACCACTCGCACGCATCGCCAGACATTACGACCTCAACATTATCTCCTACACCGACGACACCCAGCTGATCCTCTCCCTCACCAAGAACCCCCTCGCCGCCAAAGCCAACCTCCACCCTGGTATGCAGGCTGTCGCCGACTGGATGGAAGAAAGCCGTCTCAAACTGAACACGGACAACTCCTGGTGGCCCACATCACTGGGCGCTGCCCCTACACCAACCAACCACGTACGCAACCAGGGAATCATCCTCAACTCGAAACTCACCATAGCCAACCAAATCAAATCAATCTCCTCAACCTGCTTCTACACCCTCCGAATGCTCCGCAAGATCTACAGATTGATCCCTACAGACACGCAAAAAACCGTCACCCACGCCCTATCAGCAGCAGACTCGACTACGGCACCCCCCTCTACCACGGAGCCCCGTCCAAGCTCATCAGCAGACTTCAAAGAATCCAGAACGCCTCTGCATGCCTGATCCTCGAAGTCCCCCGCCGAGAACACATCACAGCGCACCTGAGAGACCTACACTGGCACCCCGTCGACAGAAGAATCACCTTCAAACTCCTGACCCACGCACACAAGGCACTCCACAACTCCGGCCCAGAATACCTCAACAACCGACTATCATTCTACGAACCCAACAGGAAACTCCGCTCCACCGACCTCTCACTGGCCGCCATCCCACGCGTCCACAGAACCACCTCCGGGGGCAGGTCCTTCTCTCACCGCGCCACTAAGACATGGAACTCCCTCCTCCTCTTCCTACGAAAGACAGAAGACACACAGACCTTCAGGAGACTACTCAAGACCTGGCTCTTCGACCACTAGCTGCAGCCTGAACCCCCCTGCGCCTTGAGACCCTCGCGGGTATGTAGTGCGCTTTATAAATGTTCTGATTGATTGATTGATTGATTGACCAGCCAGCCGAAAACACAGCCATTGTAGTTGCCCCACAGTACAGTAAGCCTTGAAGTTAGGGTCCCCCAGACCGCCCCTGTTCATTGGTAGCTTCAATTTAGTAAAGCCCACCCTACGGTGCCCAGATCCACAGGCAAGTTTCTCCAGTAAAGTATTCACAGTGTTGAACACCCAAGCTGGCACTACCAATGGAAAGTTCACCAAATAACACAGGAGGCATACCAACATGACCATCTTTGCCAGGGCCAGCTGGCCGCCACCAACAGAGGCAGAGGAACCCAGAAAGCATTTTGCGATTTAATAATGTTAATAGGGGGAGTGAGTTCATCGGATGGGTCCGATTATTGTACGCGAACCCCCTGCCCAGAGTGGTGGTCAACAATTGCAGATCTGGTGACTTTCCACTGGGGAGGGGCACGAGACAGGGATGCCTGTTGTCCCCACTGTTATTTGCGCTCGCGATGGAGCCCTAAGATGGGACAGATCGATACGTGGCATACGGTGGTCGCCAGGCTGGGAGGATAAGATCTCTTTATACGCGGACGATGTCCTGCTTTACCTTACCAACCCCAGGGTCTCCTTGTCTAATTTTCTTGATGTCTTGGCCATCTTTGGTAGATACTCTGGATTGGCTATAAATTGGACAAAGTCTGTGCTCTTTATACTCGTCGGAGACCCACCTGCGATTCCGCAGTCATGCCCAATCCAGATTGAGACAGTTGGGTTTAAATATCTTGGTATTTATGTCACGCTTGATCCGCGGCTCCGCTACGCCAATAACCTCCTCGCCCCATTGGAGAGATGCAAGACTGATGTGGGGAGATGGATGGCTCTTCCATTGTCTTTGCTTGAGGGGGCCACATTCTTCAAGATGATGGCCTTGCTGCGTTTTTTGTTTGTACTGCAGAACTCACTGGACCCAGTGCCAGCTTCTTATTTAAAGGAGATTGAGGTTCTCCAGAGGCAACTCCTCTGGGACGGTCGGCCCCGAATATCGTTTGCTAAGCTGACACTCCCATGGTATGATGGCGGGATAGGGCTCCCAGATTTGAAGAAATATTACTGGGCCTCCCAATTGGCCGCCGTAAACGACATTGTTTATGGAACTCCGGGTGATCCGGGATATGCCATGGATCGTGGGATGATTGATCGGGCCCTGTAGGCTCGGCAGATTTCCACTTACAGGCCCGACCGCGCATGCGATGCAGGTGTGGCACGCGGTCAACGGATATCTGGGCTGGAAGGGCAGGCTAACGTTGGCCACCCCGCTGCTTAATTTGGAGAAACTGGGCAGCTTGTGGAAAACTAAGGGATTCAACAAGTGGGACCTCATTGGCATCACTCAGATTAGGGATGTCTGGGCTAAGGATGCTGTGCTCCCATTTGAGTCCCTTAAGGAGTCGTATAGTCTCCACGACAATGACCACTACCGGCAAGTGAGGCATGCGTTGACTACTCATGTCCCTAAAGATATTGTGTTGCCGGAGTCTTCGCCCCTGGAGGACCGAGTACTGGATGGGCATATCCCAGAGAAAACAATTTCTCTAATCTATAGGAAATTGGTAAACCATAGTGAGAGCCCCTTGGAACGCATCAGAGCCCAGTGGGTCGTGGATGGGTTAGAGCTAGATGATGAGGATTGGGTGGAGGCGATTTCCTCCCCGAAGGTAGTGGCCATCCAGATGAGACTCCGTCTTGTACAGCTAAAGATCCCACATAGGTCCTATATCACCGGGCCTCGTTTGGTACGAATGGGACGGGCAGAGACTGGAAAATGTCAGAGAGAATGCAGAGATGAGGGTACCTGAATGCACACCATTTGGCACTGTGCAGTCATACAGGCATTCTGGGCTGAAATACATGACGAACTGGGAGGAGTTTTGGGTGTCGAGATCAGGCCAGAGGCTCGTAGGTGCTTGTTGAACGTATGGGAGCCCACGGACTTGAATGTATACCAATGGCAGTGGGTGACACTGGCATGCATGGTGGCTAAACGCAACATCGCACAGCTCTGGGGAGCTTGTCGGCCACCCCGAGCCACAAAATGGGCGGAAGACTTAGGCTGGTGTATGTTTAGGGAAAAATCAGGTCTATGTTGCCAGGGGGTGCCCGGGGAAGTGGGGGAAGATTTGGGGGGCTTGGAACAGTCATCGAGGGGGAATTTGCGCCCCGCCCGTATCAGAAATGGATCAGGAAGCGCTGGACTCCCCTTGACCCGCAAGCTTACAATGTTGCATGTTATTCTGTATTTTGCCACTTTAACCCGTGCTGTGGGAAGATATGTGATCACCTGTGATTTTGTTTTGGTTTTTGTAATGTTTTTCTTTTGCCTTTCACAATAAAAAGAGTTAAAAAAAAATGTTAATAGGTCACACAAGGATGCCTTCAAGCAAGTACTGCATTTCCCGATAAATATGAACACCCAAGTAGTGGAAGGTGTGGGAAGCAATGGGAAGAGCCAGATCTCCAAACCGCAAAGTAGGGCTGATAGAAGTATCAGTAAATTGGAAGGCACAAGGCTTGTCAACATTGATGTGAACAGAAAAAATGTCCCAAAGGAGGTCAGTAATTGAGTTAAGCACTGCATCCCCGTAGGGAGGCCCAAAAGGTAAAGGCCCATATCCTCTGCGTATATGGACACAGAGTGTACTGTGCGGCTCACAGGTATCTCCCAGTCACCAGATTCTTGATAAATATGCTGTGCCAGAGGGTCTATCGCCAACACAAATGAAAACAGTGATAAAGGGCAACTTTGCCGGGACCCACGTGTGACCTAATAAGTGATTGAGATGTGAGGTCCTGTCCTAGCTCTAGCCATAGGACATGTATATAAAAGGATAACCCACTGAATATATGCTTGTGGGATTCCATAAAGGGCCATCGCCGCAAGCATAAAGTCCCACTCCAGTGTGTCAAAGGCTTGGCGAACATCTAATGATATGCACCCTGCAAATGAGTAGTGATCATGGAATGCTGTCATGAGGTGAAATAGACACCGAATATTCAGTGAGGTATTGCGTCAAGGTACAAATCTACATTGATCCCCATGCAACAACTGAGGGAGCAATGGGAGAAGTCTGCGGGCAAGGATCTTACTCAAAATCTTATACTAATTTAAGAGTAACAGGAATCTGTACCAGGTAAGCTCCATATGCAGTTTTCTGGACTTCTCTAGTGGAGGGAGGAAGCAAACCCTTCCCAAAGGAGGAGTTTTATAATTTTTCTAGTCACTGCACTAAGTTGGAGGAGTACGCGGAGTACAAATCTATCGGGATTGCATCTGATCCTGTTGTTTTGCTACAACCAAGTTCTGTTTTGGCCCCATGTATCTCCCCAAGGATATGGGGGTACCCAAGGCCTCCTTCTCATCCGGTGGCATCCTAGTAGTGCCGCTTGATGCAAGAATACAGCAATAGCCTCAGGATCTGGAGGAGGCGTTGCAGTATAGAGAAGGGCATAGAAGTCACTGAACACCCTACTGATGTATCGCTGGGTATCAACCAAGTCCCAGGTTGGGTCATATATGGATAGAATGGGTATGGTACGGTGTCTGACTGAATCAAATGAGATGGGAGTGGACTCGACCTGTCCACTTGTCATGTAGTTTCCACTAATCAGTAGGAACTCAGCATTTGTGGACGGCATAAACATTGGGATGGTGCAAGACTTATTCTGTGAACCCCCTCTCGATATGTTGTCCCATAGACCAGCTAACTCACAGTGCCACCATAAGCTCCCCTAAACAGGACAGGAAGCAAATAGTTCTGGTAACCACTGATCCCTCAGAAATCGTGGTGACAGATCTAGAACCCTTTTGGTAAAACACCCGTGTTCTCTTTTACTTTATGAAATATACACAGTATACACAAAGGGACGGTTTTAATATTTATTGAACCAACGTGGTGCTTGTATAGAATATGTGCACTGCAATGATCAATAGACAGTAGGAGATGAAAGTTATTAGAAGTGAACAAAATAAAAAGTTCCACCATCTTGCTGAAACGACATATATATGCAAGCATATGAAACAGTATAACAATCTTGCATACTCCTACTATCCATACTCTAACCTATATGTGTAGTGGGTGTTTGTGTGTGTTCTGCCAACAATCCCCGTGCTGGATGATCCAACCCCATTACCGGTAGGGAAAGAGTGTAGGTGTAAGGATCCAAGTGCTGTTTCCGCAGGAGTGCCAGGAACCGAAGACAAGCCCAACCCGTCCCTCCCTACACCTCTTGTGTCTATCAAACACTAGAGCACAATGGTGATATGGAGGGAAAGGAGGGAACAAAACAAGGAAAGGAAGGGAAAAAAGACTCCACGGACAGAACTTCCAACTGGTCGGAAACAGGTGCTAGAAGAAAGGATTAAGGTCAACATGCAGCAAAAGAAAACATATAACAATATCTTGTATTATCTATGTGTGTTTACCTAATTGGTGTCTTGAAGTTTCAAGCAATGCCAATGACTAAATTGCTTCCAGGAGTATCATAGGACCGAATCACCACAGTAATGACTTTCATAAGCCTGTTCGAATGAAAGGTAGAGATATCTCCAGGATGTGCCTACTCCCTGCTATAATATTCTTATGCATAGGTGTTGTTTCTTACCCTATCGTGAAATAGGTAAAGTAGAGGAGGTAAGCCTGTCCTATTAATGGGTTCTCAGGTCTGCAATATCTGCAATATAACGATACAAGCATAAGTAATATAGCTCACTTTAGAGGTAATAGGGAAAGTGTGCAAAGCGCTTTACCATGTCTTCCTTCTTCAAGACTGTGACGAATGCCAGCTTCCGAATACCAGTGGGAGTCCAAAAGAACTAGGGAGAAGGAATGGTAAGGAGAAGGTGGCCTCTAGGCGCACCACAACTACCACAATGCCCTGTGAGCAACCACACACAAGCCCAACCCAAGTCCGGCCGACCAACGGAACATAAAGTCCGGTCGGCGGGCGGAACCAGGAAAAGCAGGCTGGTGCCCCAGGGAGAAGTGGAGAGGATAGCCGGCACCAGAGAATAAAAGGGGAACCACGAGTCCACCTATAAACCAAGGACGGAGGCAAAGTGGGAGGTTTTAGCAGGGCTCTCAGCAAAGAGCAACAAAACCCCTAAGGTGACAAGATCACAGGAGGGGCACAAATACCGAAATTCGTGGTCCCACAACTTGAAGAAATCGCTCCAGCCACGAGAGACTGGGCGAAGCAAACAGGAGACAGTGTACCGGCAAACGGCTCGGCGGAAGTGACGCGACACAAGAGGCCCGAAACACGAGAGCGCGAAGCACCGTTCTAGGGGGGAAGTCAGGCTTTTGACTCTTGCCTGACCCCCTCACACATGCGCATTGCAGGGCGGCCATCTTTGCTGGAAAGCTCAAACTGGCCGGCAAGCTGGCAGGCGTGACAGTAGGACCCTGGCTTGGTCACAAGCTGGACACCCCTCAAGGAAATATCAGTCAGCTGCTGGGTGAAATCATCAGTGTGTAGAGACCATTTGAAAATAGCAGAAGTGCTCCTCTACCAGCACCTGGAAACGGGTGTATTTATAACATAAGGCATCCTTGCCCAGGACTGATATTGTAATCAGGCTGCCATTGTTTTGTGTTACAGATAGCTATGTTGCCCTTCATATGAAAATAACAAGCAGGTACACACAATGTATGTGTAGGCCTTGGTCACAGTGTCAATGCAATAAGAGAGAATTAATGTGAAGTTGACTTGAGTAAGCAAGGTTGGTGTTTCCAAGAAACGAATCCAAACTGTCATGAATGCAGATGTATGTCAAATGTCGATGTGAAAAAATGAAGGCAATTTTAGGTAGAAAACGTGTTCATGTAAAATGACAGTGTTTCCTTCTAGGCCTGACTGGGACACATGACACACTTCTGTATGGATTTTCTGGGTATAGGCCATATAATCATTCTGCCTGAGGTGCTCTAACAGCTTAACATAGACAATGCAAACTTCCTGCAGTGCACTCGCAGCTTCAGTGTCATAAGGGCCTTTTTCTCCAGTGGGCCTAACCTTCACTCCAATTGAGTGATATCCCTCTCAACTTCCCTCCTAGCTCCCCCTACCGTGTTAATGGAGGACCCCCAAACCACAACCTTGAAAGCCTCCCTAGAGGCAATGCCCTCGTTCCCCGAGAAATACATGTCGATGGTAGCGATTCTCTGAAAACAATGTCCACTAGGATGGTCAGCAGCACGTTCCATGATCCTCTGCAACAGCAGCTTCTCAAAGCGGGAAGTTTCCAACTACTGCTTCGCAGTGATTGTAAGCATTTGGTGAACTGGTGTTGTTGATTATTAACTTAGTTTCTCTTGATGGAGCAGCATTTAGTGAGAGAGACAGTAGGGAAAGTACATACTCCCACTAAACTGTCAGAAACGTTCAAACATGCAAAGAGTCACCCTAATTTTTTTGGACCGAGGAGTCTCAAGAGTATAGATCCGACAGTTGGACAGCCAAGCCATTTACAATGGACAGATGAAAGGGGAATGGTGAAGTAATGCTTAGTTGGAGCACGTTAGTGGGGCAGCCCCTGGGAACAGTTAATACAGTCATCAATGGCGATCCTCCCATGTCCCAGCGAGAAGTTCAGCCTGCTCCATCCACTATATTGCTCTTAAATGTCCCGTCTCCAACCACCTCTAGTGATAGTGAGTCTCAAGTTCAGGGGATAGATCCTTTAGTGGGAGCAAGCTTGCTTCCATCACAGGACACTTTCTCTGCCCTTAAATTGGCTCCTGCAAAAAGCTGTGAGAAACCGCCAAATCCCCAATTTTATCTAAAAGGTCCAAAGTTTGTACCAGGGGAAAGTAATGAGAATCAAACAAAATGGGGCTGATATTATCAGACTGAACCCTTGACACTTCATGTGCAGCCCAGAGGCCCCGAGTGGAAATTGGATTTCAAGGTGCTACTCCTCGCCAGGAAGCTTCCAGGATGCAGCCGGCACAGGACGTCCAGCTAACTGAGGCTGTAGTGGGTGACATCACCGGTTCCAGTGGGCGCACAGGGAAGCCTTTGAGTACCATCCGTCTGGAAGAAACACTTCATGTGATCGTTGGTGAAATCAGGAAATGAAGAATGCACAGGATAAAGCCCAAAGACAAGTTTAATTACAGTTAGATAAGATTAATGAAAACCTGTCTCATTTGAACTCAAGGCTGCCACAAGCAGAACAGCAGATTTCAGATCTCAATGATCTCCAGAAGAAGCTAGACTTGCAGAGTGCCAAGCAGGTTCAGGATGTCAGCAATTCAGATGAAACTTGAAGAGATGGAGAATAAGTCCATGCACTAGAATATCTGCTTTACTGGGGTTCCGTAAGGACAAGCGTCTGATCAAAACCCCATAAAATGTATCTGACTTGATCCATCATTATGTCATGGCAGATAGCTTTTCCAAATCGGAAGCACTTTCCATCATGAGGGCACACAGAGTTACTTCATTCCAGCAGGTATCCCACACCTTTTTGGTCAACTTTGTTATGTTTATGCACTTTAAAAAAGCAAATAAAAATATTAAAACATTTTTAAAGAAAACTTTGCAGACTTTCTTATGAAAGAATCAACTCTATCAGCAGCTATCAAACAAAGGGGGTTCCAGACTTTTGACAATTTTCGGTTTAATATTTTTTCAGACATGTCTGTGTCTACAGCTCAGCACCGCCGAGATTTTAAGTCCATGCTGAAACAATTCAAGAATCAAGGTGTCTAAGTAGTGCTGGTACAACAATTGAAATTGAATGTTCTGATTAAAGGGCAGTTTCCTATCTTTGGGTCCGACAAACAGGCTACAGAACTCCTGCAGCAGCTCTGCACTGAGAAAATATTCAAGTAGTTAGTTTTGTTTTTGTGATATGATTCAGTATTTATTAGTGCCCTTTAAATCAGTAACATGGTATCAGGTTACCAGAGGTAGGCAGTAGCTACGTCCGGAGGCATAGGCTTCTAGTGGCACACCAAGGCACACTACAACAGGGATATTTGGCATTTGGGGGACAGCCTGTTGTGGAGGGCCCCAGTTGGGTGAGGCTCTCCGAGGTTTACTGCCCGAAGACTGGGTGGATTAGGGAGCGGGAGGGTCAGGAGTGCGAATGTGGATGGGGGAGTGCATAGTTGTTGGGGGCATGCAAAAGAAAAAGAGATAACAAAAAAGGAGGAAGCTGAGATTCTAGGAAATGCAGCTGGAAGGCTAGAGTGGAAATTTGGCATGCTTGCGTATTTTGGTAGATTATGGTGTCTAGAATAAGAGTTGTTTCATGCAATACCCACGGTCTTAATAACAAATTTAAGGCAAGAGCAATGTTGGCTTGGTTTCGAACAATGCAGGCGGCTATTATCTTTTTTCAAGAGACACATTTAAAAAGCCAAGATGCTCTGATCAACTAAATGTCTGGGGCACAGTCAACATGCATTTCAAACCTCCTCAAATGCAGCAGTTGGGGGGTGGGCACGATTTGTATTACGAAAGACCTGTCTTATGATGTTGTAAAGGTCCTCAGAGATGCGGGTGCCTGGTGGTTATGGGTCCAGATAAGAATGTCAAGTCTTTATTTAAGTCAGTATATTCTCTTTTTTCAGCAAGTGTATGCTGTACCTTACTCCAGCTAAGATTCATACATTTTATCTGGGGACTGAGTCTAAATGTTTTAGATGCAACAACATGAATGGGGATTGGCTTCATATTATGTTTGCAAGTGCTAATTTAATGAAGTTTTGGCGTGACATCTTTGAGGAAATTAGCTCGGGCTTACCATTCTTCCAAATACGTATGGGGCATGTTCGGGATATATGTTGATCTGGGTGAAGTGCCAATTACATAGCGCCAGCTAGTATATACTTCAGCGCTGGCTGCCAGGTCATTAATTAATTTTTTGCAAACCGGAAATCTGATACAGTCTCTTCACTATCCCAGTGGATTATCAAGATAAAACTCGTCTAATGGCGTGAAATAATGTATGCAAAGCACACGGGTTCACATGTAAAATGCCTACAATCTGGAAAAAAGTGGGAAAAACTGACAAATTATATGTGGCTTATTTATGAATTAATTACATGTTTGTGAATTTCATTTGCGTAATTTTTCTCCTCTTTTTTTTGTTTTCTTAATTCAAGTATGTGGAAAGGGATTTTGGTAATATAGCTGGTTACGTCATCATTCTGGACGTATGCTGCACTTATTAACTGTTATGTATATTTTGTATGATTTTGCTGCATCTGATCAAAATAAAAATTAAATAAAACTGTTTACACCTAATCAGATTGGGTTTATTGAGTTAGTAGAGGTAACCCCTTCCCACAGTAACTCCATTCCTAACAGTGAGTCGTTAGTTACTTTTGATTTTTGGCCTCTGCACACAAGACAATCTTGTTCGTATCATGAACGGCCAGTGTGTCATGGAAGGCAAACCAGAGCTCAGATTTACCCCTTTCCCAAGACGAGCTAGGTAAGCATGGGCGTAAAATCCGTTCCGCTCGCGGATTTTGCGGATTTTCGGCAAATTCGCAATCCGCGAACTCTCGCGAATTTGTCAAAAATCCGTGAATTCGCTCGCGGCGGATTTTTTGCTTGGTGATCCAATATTGCGGCGCGCGGCGTGGTGCACGGCGTTCACTTTCCGTCATTAAGCGTTTGCCGAGTTGTTTTTCTCGATCATATTTTGCGAGTGCTGCGCCATTTTGGATCTTGCTGCGGGATCCCGCGGGAGTTTGGCGCCCGCGAATACGTAATCACGGCTTGCCACCTTGCAGAGCACGCCTCGCGAGAGTTCGCAATTGCGAACACGTAGTTGCGGCGGATAGGAACAATCTCGCACTCGCGAAATAGAGATTTTGCAATTCTGCACAAGAAATCCACCAGCAAACAGCATAAACCTTCAGAAAATGATGATTTGTATCAGAATCACTCCTTAGGTTGCCATTTGCATGCACTTTGTTTTTGCAAGGAGTCCATTTTTTGGGGGGGGGAGGAAGGAAGTGCCCCACGGTCTCCAACTTCCTGTTCCTGTCCAGCAGGCTCCTCCCAGTGCTTTCTTCATGTGCTGGTCACTTTCATTTGGACCTTGACCTGGAAGGATTACTTTTTGTGGGTGCTTCTGGAAATTTGGATTTGAGGCCTTTTTGACTTTCTTTGGATCACTTTTGGATTAGAAATCAACTTTCACAAGTAAGTTTGTTTGGGGCATTACAGTTGCTGCAACTTCAATTTTGGAACTTTTTCAGAACATTAAATAAAATATATTGTGGGCAGCCACAGTATCCAGTAGGACCAGGGTTGGTTATGGGTGCATGATGCAACTGTTTTGTTGAATTGAAACACCATTGAGGCCATGGATGGGCTGGGATTGTGCTGATTTTTGTTGTTTTTGTTGTTTTTTTGGGGCTGCTGGTGGGGCCCTTTGCTCAGGGGTGGTGAGTGTTGCATGGGCCTAGTCTTTCTGTGGGGTGTCTTCTTGAATTTAAACATCATTGAGGCCATGGATGGGCTGGGATTGTGCTGATTTTTGTGGTTTTTGTCGTTTTTTGGGTCTGCTGGTGTGGCCTTTTGCCCAGGGGTAGTGGTGCAGGGACTGAGTGTGCCTGTGGGGTCTCACTCTCTTTAATGTAAACATCCTGGATGGCATTGGATTGTGGTGATTTTTTGGTGTTTTTCGGTTTTTTGGGGGTGTACTGTTGATGTGGACTGGCCATGTGGGTTGTGGTGGTGGCCATCTTGAGTGCTGGTACAGGCAACATGTGCTTGGGGTGCAAGGGGCCATTTTGAAGAGAGGCAGTGTCTGAGGCCTGCACTTATTTTGCCTACTTTTCATCCATTATGCCCAGATTGGTTATGTTTCCACGGATAATGGCGCCAATGTAGTTAAGGCCATGGCGCTGGGTGACTATTTCAGAGTGCCGTGTTTGGCGCACTGTATCAACCTAGTAGTTCAAAAATTCTTGAGTGATAAAGACAGTCCAGCGTGCGAGGTAATGGCCACCTGCCGAAAAATGTGCAACCATTTCAGCCATTCTTTTAAGGCCCGGAAGCATCTGAGGAGCCTGCTACATCAACGTCGAATGCCAGTGAAAGCACTCATCCAGGAGGTGTCAACATGTTGGAACTCAACCTTCTACATGCTTGAGCGTCTGTATGAGCAGTATACGGTACTCGATCACTATTTCTTAAAACAGGGTACAGCTCAGAAGGACCTGAGGATGGATGCGGCGCAATGGGACATAGTTAAAAGCATGACAGAAATGCTTCGTCCTTTTGAGGTCTTCACGCGTGCAGTCAGCAAGGAGGACTGTAATTTGGGAAAAGCTATCCCATTGTTGTGCATGCTGGAGCACCAACTGAAGGCGGTGTCTTCTGAGTTAGAAAAAGATGAAAAAAACAAAGACCCTTTTGTTTTGTCTGAGAAATTATTAGAGCGCCTACGTGGTGATGAACGTCTTAAAATGATCCACTCAGAACAGCATTACATTTGTGCTACTATTCTGGATCCACGCTACAAAAAGGCGCTGGCAGGCCAAGCATTCTTTCCTTTTGCTGTTGAAGATGTTAAAAAGTACAAACTTTGGCTAGCCACGTCAGCCAAGAGGTTTGAAAAAGAACGGCAGGATATTGAAGGAGAAGGCAGTACATCAGCATCAGCATCAGCAGGCCATCCCCAGTCAAAAGAATCCACTTCTGCACTTGTGGCTGTGGCACAAGTGACCTCTCAGCCGTTAAAGACACCGGCAACCGGATCATCTGCACCACACACAAGAGTAACATTGGCTGCTGAAGAGGATTGGCTATCTTGGCTTGGGTATGGTTCTCGAAAAAAGGTCACAGGCACAGCAAAAAGTAAGCAAAGTGGAGGAACCGTTGAGGACCTTGAGTCGATGGGGCAGGACTATCTGAATGACTCAACAGAGGTCTTTCTTAATGATGAGCCATTGGAGTATTGGCATGGGAAAAAACAATTGTGGCCACAGCTCTCCAACCTGGCTATAAACTACTTGTCTTGACCACTCGCAAGTGTGTCTTCTGAACGTGTTTTCAGTGCTGCTGGTGGCATTGTAACTCCCAAACAGAGCCGCCTCTCGCCCAAAAATGTGGAGAGGTTAACAATGATAAAGATGAATCAGCACCTCATACCACCAGATTACAAAGTACGAGAAACCACGCCGCATGAAGGCGAGGAGGACAGCAACGTAGATGAGGGAATTTGTTCTCTGTTCGGTGACACTGACCGCATCCTGCCTGAATTCGCAGAGTATGATGACGAACTCTTATTCTTATTCCCTGACACCGAGCCCTGAAAATGAGACAATGAATAAATAACTTTCTTTTTCGTCCTTATTCACTTTTATTCCTGTGTGTCTGTCTTTCTTTGTTTTGCACAGTTAATTTAATTCAAACTTTAATCACCTAATGACAAAAACAAGCCCATCAGCAGAACTGTCTTCACTTGTTTGCTTATTGATTTGAAGGTGCCGCAGTGTACATTCCTCAGGTTCACAAGTTCAGAAGAACATGCTCCTCTATCCTCCTCCTCCAGACTCCTATTTCCCTCAAAGCAGAGGGCTGGATTACGCCCAATGAAGAAAGACTCAGCACTTGTGGGGGTGTTCTACTTCTTTGCGGGTGAGTTGAGGGCTCTGGGGCCATTGCTGTGAAGCTCTAATAACGGATAAAAGTGGTTTGGACCAAATATGAGGCGGAAATTTCTTGCCGTTTTTGCTGACTTGCTTGCCTTTGAGGTGCTCTTTTGCGGGGTTCCGGGTGTTTGTGGGTGAGTTTTGGGGTCTGGGAGCACTGCTGCGACAGTCTAATCTAGATTGCATTTGCTTTTCAGGAAATCCGTGGTGGAAAACAGGAGTTATGATGATGACCTAGCTGCACAGCGCGTTTGGACCGAAGGCCGAGAGATATTGTAAGTATGAGATTTTGCTTTTTGGCTGTTTGGGGGTGTAGTCGCGTGCTTTTTTGCGGGTGGGTTGGCGGGTCTTGGGGCATTCCTGGGAAGGTCTAATACCGGATAGAAGTGGTTTGGACAAAATCCATAAGGAAAAGCCTTTTGGCACTTTTTGTAACTTAGGGTTAGTTAGGGTTAGCCCTAGCAGCAGGATTGCATGTGTTTCGGGGTGTTCTAGATTTTTGCAAATGAGTTCTGGGGTCTTAGAGCACTCTTGGAGCGATGATGGCTATGGATACTTTTGCTTGCTTGCAAGTGGTTTGAATACAATCCACGGTGGGTAAGGGGGTATATGGCCCTACTTTTACTTTCAAAGTACGTTTTGTCACCAGTTTTCTGCTAGGCCTCGTTTTTTGAGATCTGATTGGGGGTCTTCTACATTTTTGCGACTGGCTTTAGTAAGGGTCTGGGTGGGAGCACTGCTGGGAAGGTCTAATTTTGTTCTAAAACACAGTTTACAGTACACCTAGCTTGAGGGGAAAGATCCGCTAAATTAATTTGGCCATACTTATTTATCCTTCAAAAGGTGACTCAGACAGAGTTCGCACTTTCAAAAATATTGTACTGTCTATTAGGAAAATCAAAGTGTGACTTTTTGCACCACACAGCGTACATACCTTATATTTTTTTATCAGTGGTATTGTAATAGCACTTACTGTTTTCCATTCAATATTTACAGGCCGGGTTTCAGTCTGTGCAATGGGAAAAAAAGATGGAGTCAGGCTTCACATTAACGAGCCGCAATTCAACATCCGCCAGGCAGGCAGTGGACAGGGTGTCTTCTGTCAGTGGTCACCAACATTGATGGACGAAGCGTCAGCTGGAATGGAGGAGTGCCGCTAATAAGAGGAATTGTTTGCTGCATGCAACTTACTTACCAAATTCAACAGGACAACTCCAACAACATACAGATACAGTATCCATTGTTTTCTTCTATGAGTGTGACTGCATTTCTTGGATCTCTCTCTGCTTCTAAATTGATCCCTACAGCCATTCTATAGGTTTTACTTCGGCTAATTTTTAAACCTAATTTAATGTAACAAGTGTTTCTCTGAGTGCAGAGATAGGCTAGTGAAAACGCTACAGCCCTGTACTGTCGCATTCTAGTACTACTTACTTTTCAGTAACAATGCATGCAGTAGGGCATGCACTTCCTTTATGTCACTTAAAAGATTTGTGGTTAGCTTTAGTTTGTACCCAAAGATTTCTTTATCTTCAATTATTGTTTGTCCATGCTGTGCTTTTTTTTTCTTCTCTCAACAAAACCTACCCAAAAAGAAACCCCCATTCCCATCCATTTTCCAAACCCTAACCCTCTTCCCCCGGGCTGTGTGGTTTTGCTTGATGTGTGACTAAATGACATCAATAATTCCACACACTTGCTGGGGAGGATAAGGTCATAGCAACAGGCTGGTGAAGGAATCCGAGGATATATTCTAGACTTACTCAGCTTCAGTACTATTTCTTGTAGTAGTAGGAGCCAATGTCAAATAAATTCAACGCAAGTACTAGTTATACTTGCAATACTTTACCATTTGTTAGGCTACATTGTGGCACTGTTCTAGTGTACTGTCACCTGCTATATTCTCTATCGTACCGTAACCGTTGTAATGCTACAGTAAGGACAAACCAGGTTTCGTTTTCTTTTTTTCCATATGCATGCAACTACCACTGTGTCACACCACTAGTACCACCGCAATGAGGACATTTCATCCGCCCAGGATTGCCAACCTTAATCCCCATTTCCCGTGGAGCCAGCCCTGGGCCTAGCCCTACTTTCAAACACAAATTACAGGTAAGATAAGCGTTTGGTGGGAGGTAGTATAATGGAGTATTAGGACTAGACGAGAGATTGACGGTGGTACTACTAAAGTCCTAGGACTCTTCAGGAAAACAAACTTACTGTTAAACCCCCACCCACCAGACTCAAAAGCAGTAAAAAACAGGTATGGTCAGATAAAGTTTAAAAAAGTATATTTATGTAGCCCTAACAAAATAATCTCCCTCAAGACCCTCCCTAACCCCAACGATTGTCTTTCAAAAGTCCCAAAAAGAACCCAACTCCCAAATCCCACCCCCCAAAAGTCTC
This sequence comes from Lissotriton helveticus, assembly GCF_964261635.1. Lineage (NCBI taxonomy): Eukaryota > Metazoa > Chordata > Amphibia > Caudata > Salamandridae > Lissotriton > Lissotriton helveticus. The sequence continues at coordinate 561,722,674 of NC_136063.1, forward strand.
TAAAAAAAGGGCAAGGGACACTACACTACTGGAGGGTGCTGTTGAATTTAGCAGCCAGGGCATCATACTCCTTGCGGAGGGTGGCATGGTCGAAGCGGAGGCCCTCCACCAAGTTCTTGTAGCTATGGACCTCCTGCTCCAGGTAGGACACTCTGAGGGATAAGTGGCGTTGGCGTGCCTTGCAACTCCTGTGGGGGGCAGCTGATGTCTTTGCTGCTCGGCGGTGGCGGTTGGCTTTGGTAGCCCGGCTCCGTACCGCTGGAGCACTGCGCTGGCTGGCAGCCCGTGGGGGCATGGAGGAGGATGCAGCTGTCCCAGTGGAGGATGTTGTGGTTCCACCGGTTGACTGCGTGTCCTCCTCCTCCAGGGCCATTAGCCGCCGATATTCGGCGACAGTGGCATCCAGCCTCCGTTGCCGGGCCATTCGAGCCTGCTCCCTCCGTGATGTCGATTTGGAAGGAGCAACTATATGAAGAAAGAAAGACATAGTCTGTAACCGATGCTCCTTAACATTAATAACACAAAGTGATTGAGCCGAAAGTTGTGTCACAGTACAAGTAGCAAATTGAAATCACTGTACATAACTATTGAGGACAGTATCTATCTAACCTCCCACTTCTACATCCTTGCTCTAACATTAGTGGGAGTTTAATGAACAAATTCTACGACCACTATGGACTTCCATTACAGTCGACTATGACAGTACACCAGTCTTATTCTTCTTCTTCTCTCTTGTTTAGGAAAATGGGTACGTTATCTTATGCAAGCCGGCAGAATGCCAGCGCAGTGAACTTGCACCCGAGAAAAACAGACGCACATCATGATGAGTGAGACAGACTTGCGTTACTGTACCGGTCCAGTACATGCAGGTGGTGAAGCTATTACTTTTCTATTACGGGTGGCACTGAGAATACTCTGTTACAAGGGCTACAGCTTAATTAATTTAGCTTTCACCCTACAGTGCAAATGAGTACTAGAAAAGGAAAATGAAGAAGCTAAATAATTTGATTATCTATCACTTCACATGGGATGTATTTGATGACATATGGGATGACTTTAGGTGCTTTGCTTATTATTGAGTGAACAGTGATACACCCACACATGAATGACGTACTACTACGAAACTAAAGTTATTAAGAGAGGTACGGAGTGTCCACCGTAATAACCGGATATATGCTGTGCTTGCAGTTGCAATACAAACTACTGCTACTATTCATGGTAGTATTTGGACAAATAAACAACTTCTTTTGCTTGCCTTCCCTACACTGGAACAGACGTGCGGGTGCGGTGTTACATGCTCTTCAAGGTAACACTTAGTTCATCCAGTGCAGTGACCATCTACTCTCTCTAGATACACATATGCTATCTAAGAGTCAGATAATACCATGCTCCAGGCATCCATCCATTCAAAGTATATGCACACATACAGTTTCTGTTTCACCCACCCAGGCTGTTCTCCTTCCACCCATCCTTGCTTCATCATTGACCCAGCCATGCACCATACCATATTCTTTCCTTCCCAGCCACCTCGGGGACCAAGCAAACACATATCATTCTCCTTTGCCAGCCATCATAAAATTTCTCGTCCTTCCACACTTACTTACACCCTTCTTTTGCTTTTCGTTCATCCCATCCATCAAGTTCATCTAAGATCTTATTGGGATTCTTCTCACCAAAAACTTCACAGCTAAGTCAAAGTACATTTGGAGGAGGCTACTACCTGGTTGATTTATAATACACCCGTGCAGAAAGCACACTATGCAGTCTTCAATCTCAATAAGTAAGGAATATATAGCTTACCTCTTCCCGCCACCACCGTGTGAACCCTCACAGGAACGTCCGGCACTTGCACCGCCTCCTCCCCAGAGTCCTCCTCCAACACCACCACCTCCGCGCTGGCCCCGCCACCAGATGTTCCACCTACAAAGTACATTTAAGAATGTTAGAATACACCACTCACTACTATATAATATTTGGTCTAGGAGGAATAAAGAAATGTTAAAAAAACGAAATACAATGTAATATTTTGTAACTGTCTACTCTAATGTAAAAATGTCCCTTTTTCCAGGGAAGGCTGTTGTCTTGCTGCACTTTTTGGCACAACTGATGAATGCTTGCTTTTTATTTTTAACACACACCACTTTTTCTCCTAACAGAAGCTTGAATTCTAAGAACACGATCAGGGTCAAGCTCAAGTTCAAACCAGGTGAGAGCTCAGCTCGACCACAAGAAATGTGTCCAATTAATCGTTAGCACTAAGCACTTTTCCATTTTCAGTTAAACGTTTACTTTTATGACAAAGTTGATTTTAATAAATGTGTTTACTTTTAATAAAGCTTTTAAACTTAAATAGACTCTGTGGTTTTTGGTCCTCCAGACTAGAGTGGATGAGCTAAAGGTTTTGGAATTTTTGCAAGCATGAGTGCCTCTGACACTTCTTGACTCTGACTCCGTACTCTTGTCCTGCGTTGGATAATCTAATCATCATTGGGGATCAATCATCGGTGACTTTGGGAGCTAAATGACTCTGTCACACTATCTAGTCAGTAAGGAGATTGGGGGTTCTTCAAAGTCTGATATCACTGAGGTATGTGGAAAGAAAGTCTACCTGCGCCTATTATAATTGATAAACAATGCACTATTTACTGTTCATAGTTCGGTTTGTGCAGATTTGTCCCTGCAACAGTAGTAGAATGGATTGTCCTCCTATCCAAACCAAAAGTAAAGTAGTATCTTATTCTTTCTTGGTGGTCATTCACCGTTTTATTGTTGGCAATTGTCAAAGCATAAACATTTAGAAGACTTGAAAAGACATTATGGACAATCCCAGAGGACTGCACTCAGTGCATAGAGCTATTGCTGACTAGAATGGGAGTCCAATGGAATTGCCAAATGTGCAATCTTAGTTAGCTACACAGACAGACTAATAAGAATAATCTAGTAATACCACAGGGAGTCATAGTCGAGGCAGGATAAGAATTTAGATCCAGTCTACAAGAAGATCAAAGACGATTTAGAAAAAATCGAATGAGGAACGCTAGGAAAAAATAGGTACTCTATATTGAAATTAAAACTTACTGGGGCCAGCAAAGGAGCCCTCGCCTGCCCGATCCTGGCCTGCATCCTCCTGAACAGCACCCTCCTCCTCCTGTGTCCTCTTGCCCTTGGGGGGAGCTGATGTACAACATGAAAGAAAGAAAGACCAGAAAACATGGATGATATTTGTCAACCAAATCAAAAATTTCAAAAGAACAATAACAAAATATTTTGGCGAAATAGCAAATAGATAGACAACTATTCCACAGGATATATTGACCAATCTCATGTGGTATACTACGTTATTCGTATTGCCTGATTTGCGGACCGTTGACTTTGAAAGTTCCTATGTAACTCACTAAACAGACTACTAAAAAGGTTTGCCTAGGCCTGGCAGGCAGCAGTCCGCAGCACGCGAAGTGACAGACAAAGTCCATCATGCTTGCAGATCAGTGAATACTCAAACTATCAATCCACCGACCACCACCACTATTTCTTCTTATAGCCATGTGTCTAAAGGAAGTACTGGACTTCAGTCTGTTGGGGCTGATTTAGAAGTCCCTTGCGGCTCATTTTCCTCCATTGTTGCGTGACTTTTGTGACGCAGCGGCAGAACAAAAGAGGCGCCATGGTGCGGCGTATATCAAAAAAAAAATGACGCATATGGGAGATGCATCACGTTGTAAAGCCCTGCGCCATCAGGGGGCGTTCCGGCGCAAGGGAGGGCGTTCCTGCGCAGGAACGAATCCTAAAAGTGGCTGAGGGAAATCTACAAGATGTCAATCAGTCACTTTTAGGACAATGATGCGTGACTCAAACCCTGCGCCTGCTTGAAGCCGACGTACGGCTTGATGCAGCATTGGGGAGATAGGGCACCCCAGAGCATTGCTGGAGCTGCGCCATCGTTGGCACGCAACTCCAGCAATGCGCCGCCTTTACGGCACAGATGCGTAAGGCTTCTGTGACGTTTTGGGCCCATGGGTGGTGGTGGTGGCATGGCGCACAATTACTGCCGCATCCCTGCTACTTTGCAGGGATGCGCCGGTAATTGAAAATATGACCCTTAGTGTCTAGCATTACGCAGTTCTTTACACTACACTCATACATAATTTCTCAGGCCAATGAAATGAACACAAAATACAAAACAAATAAGCATAGTGGCAAGGCTACTGAGAAGGAGAGCAGTGCACCTGAAATGCATAGAAGATTTTGAAATATAATTTACCTACAATGTAATCAGCAGCATTATTGCTTTTGGTAAAGAACAAAGATTTGCAAATAACAGAGCCGGATAAAACAGAGTAGTGATGAAATAGCTAGAAATAGCTACTACTACTCACCAAGCCCGGGGACCTCTACGCCGAGCACGTCCAGCAAGTTGCGTTCCCGGTCCATGACATCCGTCCAGCGGTGGGTGGCCTGGTTATAGGTGCGCCGGACCCCAGAGAGTTTAAACATGGCCCGGCACACCTTCTCCCACCGCTTCCGGCGCTCCCGGATGCCGTAGCCGGTTGCGATCTTGCCGCCTCCCAGGATGGTCTTGGGGAGGCGGCGCTGGACGTGGAATATTAGTGCGGCCACCTCCTCCGCACTAAAAATCTCCCGGGCTGTCACTGTCTCCCCCTCAAACGCCCGCACGGGAGCCGGGCACGTGGTGCGGGACCCTTCCCCTTCTCAGGGTGCTTCCCGGCTCCCTTTACCATGGTCTGGGCAGAAATGAAGTTAAATAATAAAGAATAAATAGAATAGGGAAGAAGAAAAGAAAAGAGTTTAAAAAAATAGTTTAAAATTAACAAAAAGTAGCAGAAAACAAAAAAATATAGAGCTAGAAAAATAGAGGGATAGATAATAAGTAAAATAGATCAAAAAAACTTCAAACAAGCAAAGGATGGCAGAGATTCAGAGAGGATTAACCGTGGGCGGCCAGCTACGCTCCGTGCACGGAGTGCGCGTAGTGCCGTCTCCTACGCATTTTGCGTAGCGGGCGTAGCCAGGCGGCACTACGCGCGCTCCGCAGACGGTGCGTAGCCGGCCACCACCCGCCTCCCTCCCGCCCTCCCTAAATATGTAAATAAAAGGATAGAAAGGTTTTAAAGACACTTACCTTGTCCGCCGCGTCCCCAGGGCTCCCTCTCGCCGTCCCTGGATTCGCGCCGCCATTTCAGATACTAATGCGCATGCGCGGGCGGCCGCGCATGCGCATTAGTATCCGAAATGGCGGCGGCGCGAATCCAGGGACGGCGAGAGGGAGCCCCGGGGACGCGGCGGACAAGGTAAGTGTCTTTAGAACCTTTCTATCCTTTTATTTACATATTTAGGGAGGGCGGGAGGGAGGCGGGCGTTGCGTAGTGGGGCTACGCGGAGTGTGCGGGTGGGCGTAGTTTTGCGCCCACTTCGCATAGCTCCGCGGAGCCCCACTCCGCACACTACGCCCAGGGTTAGAGAGGATACAGAAAGCATGCCCAGAACCATAGCAATGAATGAGAAACAAGATGGCCGCGCCCGTTCACGACCGCGTGGGTAAGTTCGCGCGAGATTTTCCTTGCGATCACGCGCGAAATTGTACTAGCGAGCCGCACACTTTGCGAGATTACACATAGCGGCCGGAAACTGAATTACGTCACGCAACCAAGATGGCCGCGCCCGTGTACGACCGCTAGGGTAACTTGGCAAACGTATCGCTACAAGCGCCTTGCGAACACGGAAAAAAACACGCGAACATACACGCCGCAAAAAAAAAAGAAGTGTATTCGCACGAATTCGCGGCTTCCGAAAGCGATCTCGCACGGATTCGCGCCCCGCAAATCGCACGAAATTGCAGAAAAACGATTTTAGCAAAAATGAAAGCAATCAGCAGGTGCAAAAGTTCAAACTTAACATTAGTAACCATTCACTCTAGTGCTTCCTGAGGGGCCCCTCCAGAGTTCAGTTGCCTATTTGCAACTATTCTATGACCCTGCTATGACCCAAACAGCAGGCTCATAGAATAGCTACAAGTAGACCATAAAGGTCCTGTGAAAAAAAAATTGCACTGCAACAGAAAGCAAATTACAGATAAGGAAGGAAGCAGGTGCCAGCCAGACTGGAAGTTTCAAAATTACTGACACATTAATCAACCCCAAATTAATTCATGGCAGTTGAAGAAGGGCAGGTGTGCTTGCTTTCACTGCAACAGAAAGCAAATTACAGATAAGGAAGGAAGCAGGTGCCAGCCAGACTGGAAGTTTCAAAATCACTGACACATTAATCAACCCCAAATTAATTCATGGCAGTTGAAGCAGGGCAGGTGTGCTTGCTTTTTTTCACCCCCATAATCTACAGTGATGAACAAACCTAATGGGTGGCAGTGAGGATGTACCAGAGGGTGGCATGGGTGTACCAGAGGGTGGCAGTGGTGAAACAGAGGGTGCTGTGAACCTGTGATGATAAACCAGACGTAGAAACAACATAGTCGCGGCCGTTGCGAGCCAAAAAGTAAGTTCGCAATTGCGAAATGGTCCACAAATCCTCGCGAACGCTCGCCAACACAAAAAACATAAAAATCCGCTAATCCGCGAGAGTTCGCGGATTTTGCGGATTGCGAATCCGTAAATTCGCAAATTCGCGTACGCCAGATCCGCTAGATCCGCCCATGCTTAGAGCTAGGTCTGCCTGAAGTTCTCTGTGCAAACTGGGACGAATCACTTGAGCCATAACGAGATACTGATTGCTCCATTTCGATTAAAAATATGTGCTTCAGATAATATCATATTTTTATGTTGATTATTTAATACGTTTGTTTGATAATTTATTTGTGCTTTTACATCGTTCCAAACCTATCAAAAGTTACTCACCAGAGAAATAGTGTTTGCCCTCTGCCATTTTAGCAACCCCTTTCTGAGCTTCTTTTATACATTGTTTGATAACTGGGCAGACAACTAAAATATGACTGAAAGGCATCTAGAAACTAAGGGCCTTATTTATGAGGCCGTGCGTCACTTTTACGCTGCCAATGCGTCACTTTTTGTGACGCACCAGCAGCGTAAAAAATTTGCCTTGTTGCACCATATTAACAAAGTGACACATCTAGGTAGATACATCACTTTGTAAACCCCTGCGCCACATTATACATGCGCCAGGTATAATGTATGCAGGGGGGGCATTCTGACGCAAGAAAGGGTCATAGAAGTGACGCAGTGAAATCTATAAGATTTCACTGCGCCACTTCTAGGAAGCAAATGCGTCAATATCTTACGCCTGCCTCACAGCAGGCGTAAGACTGATGCAGGCCCCATGTGAAAAGACACATTGCTGGAGTTGCGTCACTTTTGTAACACACTCCAGAAATGCATTACTTTTGCGCCATACAGATACGTCAGAAATACTGATGTATCTGTAACACCTTGCGACATGGAGGGCGCAGGGAGGGCAAGGAGGCAAGGAGGGCGCAATGAGAAGTGACGCATCGCTGCCTTCACGCTGCAATGCGTCACTTCTCATAAATGAGGCATCAGGTGCTTATGTTGTAGAACATTAACTGTACCTTCTAGTATCACAAATGAACTATAGAAAATATAGAAAAGAACCTGTTAAGATTTAAGAGTAGTGCAGAATGAATCTTTTCCAGGTATTTATTTATCTGGGAGCAGTTCAAATCAATGCTCTTTTTATCTCAGTTTCCTCAACAGCAGATTCTTGCAAATTTAATACAAATGTTCTTTGGAGAGTGCACAGTCCTCTATATACATACTGTAGGAAGCTGGCTTATTATGTAGTTTACCAAAAGCAGGTACACTATGTAGAAAGTCCAGACGACCCTTATTGGTTTACAGGGATTACATTAGTAATACCAAATGCTCTTTTTTGTGGTAGAGTGGGTGAGCAGTTTAGGCGTATCAGAGTCAAAAATGAAGGCATAAACTCAAGAACAATTTAGAAAAATAACAAGTATTTTTGAATCTATTCTAACACCAAGAACTTTGCAATTGGGTGAGCACTTTGCGAGTTATACATTTTTACAGGTAAGTAAAACTGTTTACAAAAATGCGTTGTTACGTATCAATGCTTTCCTATGGAGAAAGAAACATACTGCATACAGGTACTTGCCAGCATATTCCAGGGGTCCCCTTGAGGATTTAAGGTGCTATGGCACCAAAGTTCAAAGTACCACCAGCAGTTCGAGTTTACCTGCCCTGGTGTGTTTGAGTGCACAGGTGCTGGATGGGTTGGTAGCCTTGCATGCTACACCGTAGACAAAGAGGGGGACCACCTAGAAGCAGACTGCAGAGGAGGACTTGGTGACAAGTCTAGGCGCTTGCAAAGGGTGGTTTGGTTCATGATGGCCCTGGGAGCAGGGGGTACAGTCAGTTGTTGTGGACCCGGGATTGGGAGCTCGGGTGCAGAGGGCTTTGGTCGGCTGGCGCGTGCATCATAGACACTCATGGTTCTTGGTTAGACCTGCAGAGGGGGGAAATTCTGGACAGCTGGGCCACTCTCAGTGCTGGCCCCTGTGGTGCTGACTACTTTGTTGGCTGGTCAGCCTTTGCAGTGTCCAGATTGGACTTAAACAAGCTTTGTTTTCTGCATGGGGTTCTGTAACCCGGGAATTGGTGCAGTGTGGCTCTGGTTAGTTCTGGCCTCTTCACACTTGGTGGGGAGATGGATCTGACCTCCTGGAGTATTGTGACCCTCTCCAGGGAAGTGCCACCTCCATTTCAAGGGAGATGTTGATGGCTTTGTGAAGTGCTGGAGGCCCTTAGAGGCTTTTGGATAATGCACAGCTGCAGGACAAATCAGATTGTTGCAACTATCGGAACAGGAGAAGGCAGGGTTTGGCACCAAATTTCACAAGTAGTCAAGTGTTCTCGCTTCTTTAGCTATTCTTGATTCTCCATCTTATTGTCTCAGGTGAATCTGGGTTCCTGGTGTTGCGGGTCACCTAAATACTACATTTAGGGGTGTTAAGGGGAGTGAAGGGTAGTAGCCAATGGGGTACTTACCCTTTGGGACATCACACCCCCTATATAGCCACTTCCTGTTAGATGTGGACATTACCCTGTCCCAGAGTTTCTAATTCCACCAAAAACAAGATGGTAGAATTCTCCATTTTCAGAGCACCTCAGGCTGCCCACCTTAGGAGTGTGACTAGGCTGGTAATACACTATGCTTACTTGCCAAGCTAATTTCCATTCTGTCCTGGTGCCAGATGGGCTTCAGGGGAGGAGGTGGCATCTCCCAGGTCTAGGGAAAGCTGGGATCACAGATCAAAGGTGGCAGAGGCTTTCAAGCCTCTGGCCTTGGTCTGCAGATTCACTAGCCATCCTGCTGGAGGAGATGTAAAGATCTCCTGCCAGAGCAGGCACTGTTTCCGACCTATGGGAGCATGGGCTCTCACCTCCAGGGGGTCAGAAATTCATAAAGACCAGTGCCCAGTACATATACTTAATATGGCTTCCCTGTTCTAGCAGTTAAACTAAACAGCACAGGGACATACCTACTCATGCAGATAGTTCCTCATATGCCATATAATACACACTGCCTTAGGGCTATAAGGACTGCTCTAGGGGTTACTTGCTTTTATTGCATTCAGTGTCTGTGGGCATGGCACAAAGGGTGGGTGCTATATTGTGTTTTCACATTTGTCTGAACCATCTCAGGCAGGCTCCAATGTCAGTCTGCATGAGTTTGATGGTGGGTCTCTTAGGGTAGCACAATACATGCTGCAACCCTTCAAACCCCTCTTTAGTACCCATGCCCTAGGTACCAGGGATACCATTTACTAGGGACTTACAGAGGTGCTAAAGGTCTGGCCAGTTGGGGGAACAATTGCACAGTTACCTGGTTTTAGGGAAAGAGCACTGACACTGGGGTCCTGGTTAGCAAGAACCCAGTGCACTTCAGTCAAAATTGCATCAAAAACCATGCAAAAGGTGGGGGGTGACCATTTCAACAAGGGGCACGTTCCTACACACACCTTCCTTTATATTTCTCTTAATGACTCACGTATTAACAGTTTTAGAAAAAAATCAGCCTGAAGGATTTATTATGGCCCTTAAAAGCTTTGGCAGGAGATATTTCCTTGCTCATTTGAACCTCCTGAAAATGTATATCTGTTTAGCAATTTGTATGTTACAAAGGTATGGGTAATCATATAGTATAGTCTTGGTTCTTTGGGTCCCATTTACATCAGTGATGACAAGGAAGTTGAGTGTTTATCGGTGGCATTGTGTGGGCCAAAAGGGCCTGCGTTGTCAGTTGGTCTGCTATGAGACACTGTGCTCAGCGAATTGCTGAACCACTCTGGTATCACCTTGCTCATGGCCACTCAGAAGGGTGTTTGTCAATTTGTTTAGGTCTTGCGAATGGCGGCAGTTCCTTTACAGAAATGAAAAAGGGATTTGCTCTGAGGTGGGTGGGAGATGGAATTTAAAGACTGTGTGACTTGTACCTTGTCACTAGTAACATTTAATAATATCAGATTTTAAAAAAGCAAGAGAAGACATTTGCTAGAATTTCTAAAAGAAACATGCAAATATTTATTCTTTACAAAACCTAATTATGAGCTACAGAAAAAAATCTGTGAAGTCAAATGGATTGAAATGCTACGTTGTGGCAAAGGATAATATAGCTGCAAATGAATTAGCAATTCTCTTAGCAAAAACACAAAAGATTATTAATTACAATCTTGATTAAAGGCTCCATGTGGATGACGAAATATTGTTGCCTGTTCCGAGTATTAAGATATAGCTTTCACAAGGTAACTACAGCAAAACTCAGATAACTCCCACATTTAATGTATTTTCTTTTATTGTACTGTATTAATGGCAGGAAATATCTACACGGAATGACGTATAATTGAGGCTTTTCCTATACGTAGAGTGCAAGAGGAATGAAATTCATTTAAATCTCAATATCAACCACACACATTTTATGTTATAACTTTAGAGGGCAATCAATTGTGAAATGTACAGTGCTTGCATTTATTGATATGAACTTAAAGTCTAAATATGATGCTAATTCACTTTGTTTTTCATTTACAAGGATAAACAATATCATTCCATCTTAATTCATACCAATCAATTAATTATACTTGCTTGCTTATGTAGTGCAACAAATCACCCATGAGGGTCCCAAGACACTGAGTTTGCTAGCCGCTTGGTTCCAGACTGCTCAGTTGAACAGCCAGGTCCTGAGTCCTTTCCTGAACTCCCGGAGAAATTAGGTGGTCCTGAGCTGCAGTGGCATGTCGTTCCAAGCCTTGGCCGCTAGGTGGGAGACTGAGCATCCTCCGCTGTTGCCTCGCCAGTCAGCAAGGGAGAGGGAGGCAAAGCATAAGAGTCAGGTTTGTTGGTGGAAGGTGATGTGTTTGTTGATATATGCTGGCCTTGTGTTGTGCAAGGCTTTCTGTGCCTGGGTCAGCATCTTGAACTGGCACCACCTCTGAATTGGGAGCCAGTGCAGTTTTTTGAGGTGAGGTGAGATGTATGTCTGACTGTGGAGGTCGAGGATGAGTCTTGCTGCTGAGTTTGATATTGTCCACTGTCTCTTTAGTAGACATGCAGTGATACCTATGTAAAGCGTGTTCCTGATGTCCAATCTGCTTGTGATTAGGGCATGCATGATGGTCTTTCTGGTGTTGACCCGGAGCCACCTGAAGATTTTGCTTAGCATGCGTACTGTGTTGTGAAGAACCGGGTTTTAGAACCCAGCGCGCCAGGGGCACGCCCAAAGTCTTCAGGTTCACCTGTCTTAGAATACAGAGACACGGGATACTTCTGAGTGGCGTCAAAGATCAAATTTATTGGCTGCAGCCAGTAACAGAAGTCCTAGAAATCATCACAGTATGAGTTCTCAGCAGACTGCTCAATTTTACAAAGCAAGTCATCCCTTTTTATGTAAAAAATCACATTCCAGACAAATACCTAACATTTACAAACTGTCCAACCACATGTATCCACACCAGAGGTATCGCATGACGGTAAAACCCACTTTTCAGTTGCCCAGCCCATGATCAATCATCGGTCAAACTCAACATTCTTCTTTAGACAGGTCGAACGAACCCATAATAAAAAAGGCCACAACCCAATCATAAATAGACCATAAAGAAAGGAGCAGAAACAGGTGAGAGTAGGATAAGGCATATTTGTGTGCAGTAAAACTTTATGATGTCCTGTGCTCTGATCCTTCATCTTGATCAGCTAAAGGGCAGGAACTGGTTTAACGAGGTCAGCTTCAGGCAACAAGGTCAGTTCACTCAGGTCAAAGAGGAGTCAGCACGAACTGGAGCTAAGGTGTACATGTCCTTAAAAAGACTAGTTCAGCCACAGTCATCGGCCTATGTGAGGGCAACCACAAAATGGCTGCCATACACAAAATGGAACCCAAGGGTTCAGAACGAAATCCCTAAATACGTAGTGAATCCATCGGTCTAACATGATGAAAGCACTCATACTTGCCGCACTAACTAGTTACGGTTCGCTAATATCAAATTCGTAACGAAACCATGACCTTTATCAAACGGGTTCAGAATTCATGGAACCTCAGACCCTCCTTTTGCCCTTACATAGGCAATAACCTAAACTCACGTCAATCTGAGTCCAGGTCTATATTCATCAGATCATCAAGATGTTGCTGGAGCATAATCCTATTACTTAGTACCTCTCTTGGGACAGGTCTCCTTGCACACGTAGTAGCAGAGAGGCCACATATAGCAGGAGCGCACTGCACAAAAAGACAGAACAGGAAAAGAATTGCTAAAGCCATCCCAATGATCATCAGAATCTTCCATCCCCAAGTGGATAACAGTCCCCAAAACCATCCAGTCAACGACCAATCTCCTTTGTCCACATGTATAGACTCGGAGACCTTATGCAGTCTGGAAATAGCCTCGTATACTGTAGGAGCATTATCTGGAATGAAAACGCAGCAACTTGATTGAATCACTTTACATACTCCACCTCGATCTGCAAGTATGACATCCAAAACCATTCGATTCTGTAATGTCATAAGGCGATCCGCTCGAAGCTCAGCGGTCAGATTACTAAGGGCACCAGCAGTTTCATTTATGGTGGATTCAACCACTCTCGTTAATTGCCGTAGGTTTCTACTGTTTGCCATAGGTCCCCAAAACGGTGGGAAACCCTTGAAAAAGTCTCCCACTTCATGTCCCGTAGTATCTTCCTTACTGAAGACACCTCTAACTACTCTAGTTCTGTGGTAATCTACAGCAGCAGTATACGTAGGAGGCAACAAATATGCAACATAACATGTTCCCGAAAAATCAGGGGGCAACCATGTATATGCTCTATCATAGCAGACAAAATACATGCCCTTAGCTGCTAAAAACGGTGGGGAAGTTTGGGACGCAAAAACATACGTCTCAGTACAAACACTCTTCCCTAACTGAGCTCTCGGATTCTTGCCATTCCCTTGCAGACAAAAATGACCATGATGGGGTACAATCCAAATCGGAGGTGACCTTTTTCGTCTCTGCTTCTCACCCAGACTAATACTATATCCGGTTGCATTCCAACCAACATATGCTAGTAACTCATCCTTGGGAATAGTCTTATACGTTTCGATATCTCTACTCATATCTGTAATTCCCTTCCCCAAGGCTTTATTACTTGAGTTATTTCTCATGGAACGCAGGGGATAGACTTCGATGGCATAAATAAACATCGTCTGATATGCCCATACGGACCCATTGTAACTGAATGGCAGAACCAGATAAGGAATACCTCTATCCATAGTATGTGACATAAGACCACACACCCAACAATTAGTGGTGTTCACTACTAACTGGTGTTGATGGAGAAGTTGCACAAAGGAATTATTCACAAATTCCGACCTTCTAATTTGCTCGTGTTCAGGTAAAATATGAAAAGAATGTAAAGAAACAGTAGTAGGAAAAGACATAGGTTGGGAAGTAGGTGCAAACGGCTGTTGTGTGGCATAGAAAACCAAACCCACACAAGCTAATGCAATATTTAAAAGCATTAAAAAACACATTATTAAAAAACATTTGCTACGAACCAATATACATATTCGGACTTTAGAGTCCATTTTCCTAACATTCTGGGCAGCGTCAAAAAACTCCATCCTCTAACCGTGCTGTTCGCGGCAGTTGGTTCTCTTCCGCTAAGGAATGCGTCTGTCAGTCTAGGGAACGCCCTTGGACCAACCAGAACCGTCGACCTTGTGTCTACACGGCTTGCAATCCCAAGTCTTTATACCGCGATCCTACAGCTGAACCCGGATGGTGGTTCGAAAAAGAAAAAGACAAAAAAAGTTTCTTGATCTGCCAAAGTGTAAATTCACTACATAAAAAAGAAAATATTTATTTGTCCATATGTACAGTCTTTCTTGGTCTCAAATCGTAGCGTTCTTTGTCTGGCACAGTCTGATTTTTGAATAGAAGATCCGGATTGGTGGTGTCAATCTTCAGATGAGGAGGCACAGCAGCTTGTAGAACATCATCATCCTCACGTTCAGACCGTGTTCATGTCAAATGAGCATCGCTAAATGGAACGAATCTAGGGACCTTCTCACAATCAGAATCGGCGATACCATCCCTTACCCACTGATCATATGGTAAAGGCAAAGGAACTTTTTTACAGTGCGTGGCATGCACCCAGTTCTTTTTGCCTGCTACTCTAACAGCGGTTCTACTAACCAACAAAATCAAATAGGGGCCGGTCCATCTAGGTTGCAAGTTCTTGGTACGCTGAAAATTCTTCACAAGAACGTACTCTCCAGGTTCAAGTACGTGGCCTGGATCTGTAGTAGCTGTCGGCAAACTGTCATAGACCTGTTGGTGGAGAACACGTAATTTAGCAGTCAAGTCATGTAAGTAATCCACCAACATAGGGTATTCAATACTGCTGTATTCTTTCGGACGAGGCACTCCCCAAACATTCGCTGGACGACCAAACACAATCTCATACGGACTAAGTCCCACTCGAGAATGCACAGTCGTCCTTGTTGACAAAAGAGCCAACGGCAAGGCATCTGGCCATGTAAGACCAGTGCTCGCTTGTACCTTAGCTAATTTCAGTTTAAGCGTACCATTGTAACATTCAACAAGTCCAGCAGACTGGGGGTGATTCGCTGCGTGGAACTTCTGGCTGATTCCCAATCCAGAGTATACTATCTTCATGATTTGACCCACAAATTCACTCCCATTGTCTGACCATACAATTCTCGGCAAACCATACCTAGGGAAATACTCTCTCAACAAAACCTTGGCTGTAGACAAGGCAGTATTATCTTTTAGGGGGTAAGCCTCTATCCATCTAGAAAAGGCGCAAACAACCACAACATATTTCAGATTGTTGCATCTCCCCATGTGAATATAGTCTAACTGTATCACCTCAAACGGATACGTCGGAGGAGCAAAATGACCAGCTGGATTTGGAGTTCCCTTACCAGGATTATATTGCAGACAAATCATACAATGTTTCACCACGTTCTCTGCACATTTCGGTATTCCAGCATTCTGCCAAACTGGAGCCAACAACTTACATATCCCTTTCGAATCTTATATGAGCCAATCCATGAGCCATTGTAACCACTGGGAGCACATACGCATCTGGCAACAACCATCGCTGGTGTTCCGACAACTCAATCCAACAACCTGTAGAATCCAACATACCCGTACTCTCTCTCCAAACATTCATTTCCTTTTCTGTAGCTTCAGCCTGAATCATCTTCACACTTTCTATTGTGTCTTCACACATTCCACCAGCCATAACCCATCTTGCTGGTCCTGCAACATACATACGGCTCATCATGTCTTTCGCTGTTTCCTTCGCAACTTCATCCGCAAACGCATTCCCTCGACCAACATCATCCACAACTTTCTTATGCGCACTACATTTTACACTTGCAATCTGCTTTGGGAGAGTGAGAGATTCCAAAAGTTCATTCACTAACTGCCCATGCTGAATTTTAGTTCCATGAGAAGTAAGGAACCCACGCTCTCTCCACAAACGTCCAAAACTGTGAGCAACACCAAACGCATACTGACTATCGGTATAAACATTCACTCGCTTTCCTTCCAACAACACACACGCTCTAGTCAGTGCAATCAACTCTGCTGCTTGCGCAGAATTCTGTGGTATGCGTGCTGTCTCAACAACTGTATTTAAAGTTGTGATAGCATATGCTGCAGTCGATTCACCATTCGGAAGCTTAAAACACAAACCATCAACCCACAGCGTACCAACAACATTTTGAAAAGGAGTGTCCTTAAGATCCACTCTAGCCTTTGTTTCTTCCTTTGTACGAAGAAAACAATCATGCTGTTCTTGAGCATCCGTCTCTGTAGAGATCGCAACAACGTAGCTGGATTCAACACATTACATCTTTTAATGTGAACATGGCTAGCCAACAGTGTCAACTCGTAGCCTGAAAGACGTGCACTAGTAAGGTGCTGTGTCTTAGTCCTGTTTAACAAGGTATCCACTGCATGCGGAACCGTCACAATCAGCGTATTATCCAATACCAAACCAGCAGACTGTCGAACAGAAACGGCAGCTGCGACTGTAGCTCTCAAACAAGTCAGCAATGCTTTAGCAACTGGGTCTAATGTTGCTGAGAGATACGCACATGGACGCTGCTTGTCCCCAAAAGATTGTGTCAACACTGACAACGCACATCCTTCTCTCTCGTGCACATGCAACGTAAAAGGCTTGCTATAGTCTGGAGTACCCAACACAGGAGCCAAACACAATGCATCACGTAATTCAGAAAAACTTTTCTGTCATTCATCAGACCAAGGAAGAGGATACGGAGTATCTTTCAGAGTCAATGCTAACAGAGGTTTTGCCAACAGTGAAAAATTGGGGATCCACTGTCTACAATATGACGTAATACCCAAAAAGGCACGAACTTCTCTCTGTGTGGATGGCACACTCATTTGCGCAATTGCTTGAATTCTTTCTGGGGTCAATTTCCTTCCCTCCTTCGACAAGAGATGACCTAAGTAGGTTACCTCTTGGCGGCAATATTGCAACTTCGAAGGCGACACTTTATGATGAAGGTCAGACAAATATCGCAACAACGAAAGAGTAGCCTCTTTACAAATCTCTTCGTCATCAGCAGTAATCAACAAATCATCAACATACTGAATAAGAGTAGAACCAACTGGTAACACAAACCCGTCAAGCTGAGTTTTCAACACTTGACTATAAATTGAGGGACTTTCACAATAACCTTGGGGAGCTCTCTTAAATCGGAAGCTTTGTCCTCCTAATGAGAAGCCAAAAATATCCCTACTCTCCTCAGCAATAGGAATACTGAAGAAAGCATTCTTAAAGTCGATGACAGAAAACCAAACTGCCGAAGCAGGAATCAGAGTCAATAATGCAGTAATGTCAGGTACCACAGGAAACTGTGGCACGATAATCTTGTTGACCTCTCGAAGGTCGACCACAAACCGGTACACAGGTGGCTGAGAAGCATTTGTATGCTTAAGAACGGGCAAAACCGGGCTATTGCACACGTTACCTCTCATTTCCTCAACCACACCCTTCTCAACCAGATCATAGACAATCGCTAAAAGAGCTCTCTCACCATCACTCGAGATCTGGTATTGTGGTATACGAGGCAACTTAACATTCGACTTTACGTAACAACATACGGTGGGATCTGCAAAAGACCAACATCATTTGGACCTGTAGCCCAAAGCGTTTCAGGAAGCGAACGCAATTCCAGTGGCAAACAATCTTTAGACAAATACATTGGAGAAATCACTTTCTTACCAAGTGTAAGTTGTACTCCTGAAGGAGAACAATGCAATGTCGCATACAATCTTTTCAGCAAGTCCAATCCCAACAAATTCTCACCACAACCAGTCGTTAGAATAAGTGGAGCTTCCAATTCACAAGGGCCAATAGAAAGGGACAAAGGACTAGAAACCGGATTACGAACTGGGGCGCCTGAAAATCCTACGGAAACATTGGTCAAGCCAGACAAAGGTGCGCCAGGGAGTTTAGAATGCATAATAGAACTCTTTGTCGCACCAGTATCCAAAAGAAAAGGTTCTACTACACCTGATGTAATCACTTCAACATACGATCCACTCTGATCTACTGGAACCGACACGACTCCCTCTCTTTGTCCATGGCTGTCCTAGCAATCATTATAACCAACACTCTCACCTTCAACATAGTAATCCTCAACATAGTACTGAGGAGACTGACCACTCGGAACACTCTGTCTATCAAAATAATTCGCAGAATTCTGTAGGGAAGAGGAGCGCTCATTCTGGGGGATCACACCACGACCTCTTCCTCTAGGCGCTTGCTGAAAACCACCACAACCTCTGACCAGGTGCACCATTCGCACGCTGTAACAAAGTCGGACAATTATTCTTGAAATGACCTTCCTCTCTACAGTAAGCACACTGATTCGGGCCAGGAAAGAATCGCTGAACATAAGGCTCAGGCTTCTGTAACAATCTCTGAAATTGTGGAGGTTGCTGAAACTGAGGCTGATTCTGACGAGGCGGATACGCTTGCTGCAAAAGAACTTTTGTCTTTAAATCCTTCGTTTTCTTCTCTACTTTATCCTTCTCATCGTTATCCCTATTTTCGTAATATTGAGCAGTAGCCAATATCTGGGCCGACGAAGAAACGGCCCATGAACTCTCAGAGTCCTTCAGCTTATTAGAAAGTTCGGGAAGCAAATTAAAGACAAATTTATCCACGAACAACCTTTGACCACCTTCCGTACTCATATCCTGACCACTGTGATCAATAAACGTCTCTTCAAACCTAGTGAAGAAGTCAGACACACTCTCATCTTTCTTCTGCTTGCATGCTGCTAACGTATCCCAATTCACTCGTAAAGCAGGCATCATCGTCTTCATCAAAGTAATAATTCTACCAGGTAATTCTGCAACTAAGGGTTCAGGTTTAGCACCTCCTACTTGTCTACCATCTGCAGTAACAATATTCGCCCAGGTATCACCTAACTCTGCTGCATGATTCTCATGACGAATCTTCGCCCACAAAGGTTGCGGAACTACATTACCCATCAACATGTCAACGTCGGCTAAATTCATTATACACGCATCTACTGTCTGAGACAACTCTTTGTAGTAACCAGCAGGATTCTTACGAGGATCAGGTAAGGTCTGCTTAAGAGCCAAGACCTCTGCTCTCTTCCAAGGGACATGTACACAAATTCGCTGAAAATGAGGCAAAACAGGCGGATTAGCAGTTGCGTCTCCTTCTTTCCAAAGTGGAGGAACCTCTCTCATTGGATACTGTCTCACTTTCCTCCTAACAGAGGGATCAGGTTCGTACAATGTCTGAGTCGGAAGGCTAGATCTAAAAGCCAGTATCGTCTCTATGGCATCTGTAATATCAGATTCCACTATCATCCCTTTAGCAAAATCCGACTGAACATCAAGTAGTTCCTGCGGGATCAAACCCAAATCATTATCTTCCCATTCCTGACGCAGAAACATACACATTACATTAAAAACATACCTTTGCTTGGGCGGTTCCCACTGAAAGAAAACATCCATAACCGCTGGCAAACTATACCTTGAGGCATTTATAATCCATTTACAAGCCAACAAATCCAACACAGCCCGTTCCTCAGAACCAGGAAGCTGGCTACGACTCTGCTTACGTTCTGAAACAGGGGTCATATTTAATGACCCAAATAATGGAGACAATAAACTAGTAACAGTCTCTGTCATTTGTTTTCGAACAGAAGAAGAAGCTGACATAAGAACAGGAGAATAAGTATTTTGCGGCAAAGAAGGTGTAGGAATAAGAACAGTAGTAGTCTCAGATGCAGAAGCGGAAGGCAAAGGAGTTTGAGGCAAAGCTGGTAGCGAAGCTTGCGACCCTAGAGCGGGTTGCGCAGGAGGAGGTAAAGCCATCTGTGGAGTACCGGGTGGCTGAGCAACAGCAGGAGGTTGAACCACAAAGGGTGGAACAACCGGAGGTAATAGAGGTGCAGTAGCACCTTGCACATAAGGAGGTGGTAATCTTAGTAAATGAGACATCAAGGGATCTTTTTCAAGATCTTCAATCGCTTTCGGAGGAGGAGACGGCAAGGCCGGATAACATTTATCTATGGCCATACAACGCTGCCTATCTGAAACTTCACTCGCTCGCTCCTCTCCATCATCCCTGTTCTGCCTAGCAGCTTGTAGTACTGACATATTCTTATCTTTCCTATCTCGTTTAGCTTGTTTAATTTCTCTCTGTTTGGCTTCTTTACGCCAAAGGCGAAAGGAGTCAAACATTGCCGGCCGTGCTTTCTTCCTAAATAATTTTGTTTCTAAATTGTCTAAAATCTCTGTATTAAAGCTACCATGTTGGGGCCATTGTAAGACACCATCTTTTCTAGTGTAGTGGACCCATACTTCATTGAACGTAATGGGGCCCATGCCGTGTTTAGAATAGAGCTCATAAGTCGGAGTTCCAACCGGAGGTATCGGACACGAATCCTCCAATCGGGAATCCCTGTTGCAACCACAACCAAACCAAGTAACAAATTTGCTACGATTAGGCATCTTCGCTCACTAATCGAGCTTCAAACTTCAAGGGATTATCTCTACCGATACACTCGTAAATATACGAGACCCTCGGCTTTGGAAATTGCAATTTTCAAATCAAAACTAAGGACCAAACAAACTAAGAACCAAAGAACCAGAAACTAAGGACTGGGAGCGACCCACTTATACTTAACTGAGGTATCAGTCACGCCACCAGAAGACCGGTCTATCATCTCGCCGTACAAAGCATCACAAAAGGGTCCAAGACAGGGCGACAGTCAGGGCAGCAGTCCTTAGTAGCCGTCAGGAAAGCGGGAAGCCTCGCAGAAAAGACCTTCAGTCCACGTTCGACATGCCGGGGTCGATGAAGTGGTGGCCGTCCTCCAGAATTTCCTCACGAAGCTCCTCACGATCTTCAGGCTTGGACCGGTACCGCTGAAGTCGCCCCACGTTGGAAGCGCCAACTGAAGAACCGGGTTTTAGAACCCAGCGGTGCCAGGGGCACGCCCAAAGTCTTCGGGTTCACCTGTCTTAGAATACAGAGACACAGGATACTTCTGAGTGGCGTCAAAGATCAAATTTATTGGCTGCAGCCAGTAACAGAAGTCCTAGAAATCATCACGGTATGAGTTCTCAGGAGACTGCTCAATTTTACAAAGCAAGTGGAGAAGTGTGGCTCACTGGTTAGAGGAGGCAGACCTGGAAGCAGAGGTCAGCCCGGGACCAGGGTTCAATTCCCGGCTCGGCGGGGTCTTGAGTCCTAAAATGTCCATGGACTCGACAATTCTCGCTCCGGTGCCTACTCGATTCACGGGTTCACACTCTGCGACTCTGGGCAATAGCTTGCTTAATCTCCACAACGGCCCCTCGCGGTGGGATGCCTGGCTTTCACCTTGCGGATACCCTGCCGGGGTTATCTCACAGGGGAATACCAGGACGGGTTCCCTAAGCAAGCGCTTAGAAACCGCTCGGTGATTTGCGCTATATAAATTCCTGTACATTTACATTTACAAGTCATCCCTTTTTATGCAAAAAATCACATTCCAGACAAATACCTAACATTTACAAACTGTCCAATCACATGTATCCACACCAGAGATATCGCATGACGGTAAAACCCACTTTTCAGTTGCCCAGCCCATGATCAATCATCGGTCAAACCCAACATTCTTCTTTAGACAGGTCGAATGAACCCATAATAAAAAAAGGCCACAACCCAATCATAAATAGACCATAAAGAAAGGAGCAGAAACAGGTGAGAGTAGGATAAGGCATATTTGTGTGCAGTAAAACTTTATGATGTCCTGTGCTCTGATCCTTAACCTTGATCAGCTAAAGGGCAGGAACTGGTTTAACAAGGTCAGCTTCAGGCAACAGGGTCAGTTCACTCAGGTCAAACAGGAGTCAGCACGAACTGGAGCTAAGGTGTACATGTCCTTAAAAAGACTAGTTCAGCCACAGTCATCGACCTATGTGAGGGCAACCACAAGATGGCTGCCATACACAAAATGGAACCCAAGGGTTCAGAACGAAATCCCTAAATACGTAGTGAATCCATCGGTCTAACATGATGAAAGCACTCATACTTGCCGCACTAACTAGTTACGGTTCGCTAATATCAAATTCTTAACGAAACCATGACCTTTATGAAACTGGTTCAGAATTCACAGAACCTCAGTTGAAACAGGCTGAGGAGATTGCGTTCACCTGTTTCCTGCTCAGATTATGGGAGTGGTCTGAGGGGCCACTGGCCACCATGTGTTGTTACGAAGATGAGGACTTCTGTCTTGTCTAAGTTGAGCTTGAGACAGTTGTACTTCTTCCCGTGGGCAACGTTTAATATACATCTGTGGAAGTTGGCTTTGATGGTGGAGGGGTCTTCAGATTGTGAAAAGATGATTAGTGTGTTGTAGGCATATGAGATGATGTTGAGTCCATGTGATCTGACTGTGTCTGCCGGGGGGGCATGAAGTTGTTGAAGAGGGTGGGGCTGATGGATGACCCTTGGGGAGTGACGCAGACAATCTCCTTGGGTTTCAAGGTGAAGGGTAGGGAGCTGATCCTCTGGGTTCTTCCACTGAGAAAGGAGGTGGCCCATTTGAGGGCATCTCCCTGGACCCCGATATGGTGGATTCTATCAAGATGTGATGGGAGATAGTGCCAAAAATGGCTGACAGGTCAAGGAGAACGAAGGCCGATGTCTCGCCACGGTCCATAAGGGCCCTGATGTTATCTGTGGCTGTGGTTAGTGCTGTCTCTGTCTGTGATTGACTGAATCTTGATTGAGTGGGTTCCAGGAGGTGTGGTGAGCTGTTGATTGATAGCTTTTTCTAGCTCTTTTGATGGAAAGGGGAGCAGGGAGATGGGCCGGTATTTCTTTGGTACTGTTTGGTCCGTTGAAGGTTTTTTCAGGAGGGTCCTTCCTACGGCGTTCTCCAGATTCCATGAAAGGAGGCAATGGTGATGGAGATGTTCAAGACTTTCTTGAATTCATTGCCGATGTACGGGCTTCCTAGGTTGAATTCATGGTGGGGGCAGGTGTCTGTGAGTGCCCAGAGTGTACTGAGGTCATGATGGAGATAGTGGTTTGAGTTGTGAGGGGATCACACTGGCTAAGCATGTGCTTGGGTTTTATGTTTGTGAGTGTGGGTAGGCTGATGCTGTTGGTGGTTGGGGGTTTGAAATTTTCATAGATCTCTGCGATTTTCTCATGACAGAATTTTGCCATGGAGTCACATAGTTCCTGAGAAAGGGTGATGTTGTTCACAGCAGCTGAGGAGTTGGAAAAACTCCCTCATGATTGCGAAGAGTTCCTTGCTGCTGTTTGTATTGGCCTCAAAGCGGTCTGCTAGGGTGCTCTTCTTTGTTTCTTTCAGGAGGCGGTGGCACTGTTTGGAGGCTGTTTTGAAGGTGGTGTAGGGGGCTTTTGTTTTATTCACCATTGAAGGTGGTGTAGTCCTTTGTTTCCTTGCTGGTGCACCACTTCTTTTCTAGTTGCCGGCAGTTGCTTTTGGTGGATTTGAGCTCGCTGGTGAACCAACTTGCTCTTTTTGTCCTTCCTTATGGTCTGTCTGGTTTGGCTGGGGTAATTGTGTTGGCACAGTGTTTGATAGCCTGGTAGAGGTTTATTGCTGCATGTTCTGGGTTGGCTGTTTTGTTAGGGAGTTGAGAGCATTGTTCCACTAGTCTTCTGATATGTTCTTCAAGTTTCTACGTGTGATGTTGGGAGATCTGGAGCCAGTGATGGTGGTGCCTAAGATGGTGAACTGGACACTGCAGTGGCCGGTCCAGGTTAGACAAGAGATGTGGTTGTATGGATCCTGTGGCTGCACGCAGTTACAAGAGAGGAAAAACAGTGGTTACAAGGGAGGGAAAAAAGCAGTTATGAGGGGAAAAGGGCAGGATATGGGATGAAGAACAGTGGTTACACGGATTGAATGCAGAGTTATAGGAGGAAAAGAACCAGTTACGAGGGGAGAAAGGCAAAACTTATAGGAGGATGAAAAATAGTAATAATGGGAGAGAAGAGGCAAAGTTATGCTGTGGGGGAAAACAGCTCAAATGGAACGGCAATGCACAATGGCGGAGCTTAGCTGAGGAGTTTGACTGTGAGCGACAGTGAAAACTGCTCAATGTCACACTGAGATCACACTGTGGCCTCTATTTTGTAGCTCCTGAGAGTGGAAGGAGTGCTACATGGCGTAACTAAAGGCGGGGGGAAACAGGTGGGTGAGAATGGTTAGATAGAGATTAGACAGGAAACAAGACAGGGTAACGGGAGGAAAAAGCATCGAATTAGGAGGAAAAACACCAATTTAGAGGAGACAAACAGCGATTACAGATGCAAAGTTATGGGAGGAAACGCAGTTCTTACAAAGAGAGGATGCAGAGTTATGGGAGGAAAAGAACAGCTGCGAGGGAGAAAGGCAAGGTTATCGAATGAAAAATAGTGGTTATAAGGAGAGAATGTGGAGTTTTGGAAGGAAAACAACAGTGGTTAAGAGGGAGGAAAAACAACTGTTAGAAGGGTAAACAGCCATAATATCGATTCCAAAATATAGAATGGACATAATATCGAAGTAAAAATTATAGAATGGACAAAATATCGAATGGACACAATATAGTGGTTAAAAATATCGAATTTAAGGTAAGTAATATCGTTTTTCAAAATATAGAAGTCAAAATAGCGAAGTATACAATATAGGCATTAAATATATCGATTTTTTAATAATATCAATTTTTTTAAAGTGTTTTGTATGTTAGTATATGTGTGAAAAGTGTATATTCATTTTTGTAATGTATGTTTAATGTATTTTAAGTAATGAATTTTATGTTATTTAATTTTAGCGTAATTTAATTCTGTAGCGGGTTGTGGGTTTATAGGGGAATAGGGTGGGAAGTAATTTAATTATATTAAATTAAAAATTAATTTTTAGCAAATATTAATAATTTTTAATTAAATTTTGCTTTCTAGTTCTGGAGCGGGTTGTGGGTTTATAGGGGACTAGGGTGGGAAGTAATTTAATTGTAATTAATTAAATATTTTTATTTATTTATTGGTATTCATTTTGAATTTATTGTTATTTTTTAATTGGTAATTAATTTTTATTAATTGCCAATTAATTTGTATTAATTGATTAATTGTTAATTATGTTAATTTTCTAAATTTATTTTCTGTAGTGGGTTGTGGGCTTATAGGGGAATAGGGTGGGAAGTAATTTAATTGTAATTAAGTAAATATTTGTTTTCATTTATTGGTATTGATTTTAAATTGATTGTTAATTAATTTTTAATTGGTAATTAATTTCTATTAATTGGCAATTAATTTTTAATAATTGGTGATTATTTTGTAATAATTAAATATTTGATAATTATGATAATTGTATTAATGTATTTTCTGTAGTGGGATGTGGGTTTATAGGGGAATAGGGTGGGAAGTAATGTAATTGTAATTAATTACATATTAAAAATACTTTTTGTGTATTGATAATTAATTTACTGTTAATTTTTAATTGGTATTAATTTTTATTATTAATTAGTTTTTGTTATTGAAAATGAATTAGTTGTTAAATATTTATGAATAGGTTATTCATTTTTAATAACTAATATGTCGTTGTATTTCTAATTAATTATTAAATAATATTAAATTGGTTATTAATTTCAATTAATGTTTTATTGGTATTGGTATTTAATTTTTTCTTTAATAATATATTAAATCATTACTTTCCCTACTGTTAAACTCACTGGAGTGGGAATAGTAATTTTCCCCCTCCCGCTATCCAACGCTTTCCCTATTGTTGCACTATCTGGAGTGGGAATAGTAATTTTTACCCCTACGCTATCCAAAGCTTTCCCTATTGTTGCACTATCTGGAGTGGGAATAGTAATTTTCACACTCCCGCTATCCAACGCTTTCCCTACTGTTGCACTCTCTGGAGTGGGAATAGTATTTTTTACCCCTACGCTATCCAACGCTTTCCCTACTGTTGCACTCTCTGGAATGGGAATAGTAATTTTTACCCCTACGCTATCCAATGCTTTCCCTACTGTTGTACTCTCTGGAGTGGAAATAGTAATTTTTACCCTTCCAATATCCAACGCTTTCCCTACTGTTGCACTCTCTGGAGTGGGAATAGTAATTTTTACCCCTACGCTATCCAACGCTTTCCCTACTGTTGCACGCTCTGGAGTTGGAATAGTAATTTTTACCCTACCGCTATCCAACGCTTTCCCTACTGTTGCACTCTCTGGAGTGGGAATAGTAATTTTTACCCTTATGCTATCCAACGCTTTCCCTACTGTTGCACTCACTGGAGTGTGAATAGTATTTTTTACCCCTACGCTATCCAACACTTTCCCTACTGTTGCACTCTCTGGAGTGGGAATAGTAATTTTTACCCCTACGCTATCCAACGCTTTCCCTACTGCTGCACTCTCTGGAGTGGGAATAGTATTTTTTACCCCTACGCTATCCAACGCTTTCCCTACTGTTGCACTCACTGGAGTGGGAATAGTATTTTTTACCCTCCCGCTATCCAACGCTTTCCCTACTGTTGCACTCTCTGGAGTGGGAATAGTCATTTTTACCCTTACGCTATCCAACGCTTTCCCTACTGTTGCACTCACTGGAGTGGGAATAGTATTTTTTACCCCTACGCTATCCAACGCTTTTCCTGCTGTTGCACTCTCTGGAGTGGGAATAGTAATTTTTACCCCTACGCTATCCAAAGCTTTCCCTACTGTTGCACTCCCTGGAGTGGGAATGGTATTTTTTACCCCTACGCTATCCAACGCTTTCCCTACTGTTGCACTCACTGGAGTGGGAATAGTATTTTTTACCCCTACGCTATCCAACGCTTTCCCTACTGTTGCACTCACTGGAGTGGTAATATTAAATGTTACCCTCCTGCTATCCTACGGTAAAATATTGTACATTTTTTATTAATAACTTAAATTAATTATATCTAATTTTAAGGTTATTTGAGTATTTTTAAGTATGTTTTAGTTAATTATATTTATTATTTCATTAATTTTAAATTACTTTTAAGACATTTAAAAAAATTCGATATTTTGACTGACTTTATTTTTTACAGACTATATTTTGGATTCGATATTTTGGTACTTACCTGTTTGTAGATAGGAATTCGATATTTTGGCATTCTATATTTTGGTGACTATATTTTGGTAAGTCTATATTTTGTCATTCTATATTATGTCAGTGATCCGTTACAAGGGATAGAAAACAGCAGTTATCAGGGCAGAAAAACAACGTTATGGGATGAAGAACAGTGGTTACACAGAAAAAATGCTGAGTTATGGGAGAAAAAAAAGCGGGGTTACGAGGGCAGAAAGACAAAAGTTATGGGAGGAAGAAAAATTGTGATTATGTGAGAGAAGCAAAGTTATGGGAAGACAGGGAAGTTGTGGGAGAGAACAGTGATTAAATTAGAAGCAAGGCAATCGAGAACAAGCCAATGCTGAGAGGAAATAAACTGGAATGGCGGTGCACAGTGGCAGAGCTTCGCTGGGGAGCCTGACTGTGACTGACAGTGGGAGCTGGACCAAGGACCTGCTCAAAAGAGTCGCACTGCAGCCTCCATTAAGTAGGTCCTGGGGGTGGGAGGAGTGCTGGGTGGGGTAATGAAAGGGGACAGAAACGGGCAGGTGAGAATGGTTAGATCGAGATTAGGTGAGAAACAAGACAGGATAGTGGGAGGAAATAGAAGCAAATTTAAGAGGAAAATTGCAAACTTATGGGAGTCAAACAGCGATTAGAGATGCAAAGTTATTGGATGAAAAGCAGTAATTACAAGGGGAGAATGGGGAGCAATGGGAGGAAAAGAACAGTGTTTACAAAGGAGAAAAAAACGGCAGTTGCAAGGGGAGAAAGGCAAGGTAATGGGATGAAGAACAGTGGTAAAACAGAGAGAATGCGGAGTTATGGGATGAAAAGAACAACGGTTACAAGAGAGGATAAGCATTTGCAATGAAATAGGTCTCGCATTATTTAAGTTTGAGCTAATTGGCATTGCTAAATATTGCAACACCAATTGCAACAAAAGTCTATAAATAGTAGGCCAAAAAAATGTGTATTTATTTTTGCAGCAATTGTGGCATGCTGCGCTTTAGATGAATATGTTTAAAAGTAAAGTGCGCCATTCTGCGATTCGGAGAATCTGCCCCTTTGCGAACGGTTTTTCCTTTGATGCATCTAAACCTAAGGCTTTTAAAGAATTACCAAAATATAAATATATGGAATGCATAGACCAAACCTCCAAGGGTCAAAGTAGACTAGTCAGCACGAGGAGGGTTCTGAACAATTGTAATTGTGGCGTGAGCATGAACAGAAAGCAGCACTGTTGCAGCTTTTTCCCCTGGTAGTGGTAAGCAGGAATTAAATCAATTTGAGCCCAGTCAGGCCCAGGTGAGTCCGCAAACAAGTGAATCTGAAAACAGAACCCATACCTGGCATGTAAGGTGCACCAGAGTACAGTATAAAAAGTCTGCAAACCCTGCCCTTATACCTGTGCTGTCAGGTCAATCCAGGATCACCTCATGCTAAGTAATTACTTTAAGTCCCCAAGGGTCTTCCTAGGAATCTAGTGGCAAATATGAGGAAATCTCGGGCGGAATGTTCCATTCAGTTCCTCAAGTTACAGAGAGTTTCATCTATTTTATAATAACTAATGTGACTGTTCGTGCAGAATCATAGTGCACTCCACCAAACAACAGCTTGGACTGTTCTAGATATTAGCTGCCAGACATGCTTGACTGCCTGATCAATGAATTGGACCTACATGACTTTAAGAGCATTTTCGATCAACCAGTTTGCAAGTTCTCTTCTTCACTTACTCAGGAGAAAGTCTTTGTTTGCCCTTACCACCTGACCTCCAAGCAGGTACAACCCTGCACATGCATTGCTTAGGCAATCTGACAAGTTAGATATACAAGTGAGTCATTAATCTCTTAGGTAATTTCCATCAAGCAAAAGAAGTTCGCTTCTTCACTTACTCAGGAGAAAGTCTTTGTTTGCCCTTACCACCTGACCTCCAAGCAGGTACAACCCTGCACATGCATTGCTTCAGCAATCTGACAAGTTAGATATACAAGTGAGTCATTAATCTCTTAGGTAATTTCCATCAAGCAAAAGCTCACTTGCTTCACTGACTGCATAATTAAGAAGCTTACTATAAGCTTACTATACTTACTCTCGGTTACTGCTCTCCAGTAATTGACAAATTAGTCACTCCCCCAACAATGATTATGAGCCTGGTTGATGATTTTAAAAAGGCAGCCATCAATAGCTCCGTAAAACAAAAACAAAAAAGTTCGGTATATTTTGGGGACTAGTTATGTAGCATCATTCTATCACAGTAAAAACTCAAATTATTCACTGGAATAAAACATTATATTTAACACCAAAAAAAGATTTATTGTTAACTCAAGTCCAAGCTCAATAACTGGAGCTGTCGATACTAATATCTGAAGATACTAAACAAATTGACACATTTTCAAATATATATATACAAAACGATACATAAATGACACAACAATTTTCACAAATATCGTTAACACTCAGGAGCATATGTATGAAAGTTTGGTTTTGCAATTCTCACGTAGCGAATTTTAGAGAATCGCTAATTGAGAATCGCAAAACGAGATTTATGTAGGATTTGCAAAAAGATTTGCGAATCCTACATATGCCTTAATTGCGAATCGCAAAGTGCGATTTGCACTGAAGGAAACCCTCCCCATTCATTCGTATGGGCCTAGAGACCCATAGGAATGAATGGGAAGACATTCTCAATTTGCAATTAGCAAGTAGAGAATCGCAAATTGAGAATGCAATTTCAAGGTTACAAGGGTGTCAAATGACACCCTGTTGCACCCCTGAAATAAGCATGGGTGCAAATGTGGTGCACATACATGCCCTAAGGGCATGTATGTGCGCCACATTGCAATATGAAAAATGCAAAAAAATGCATTTTTCAAAAAAATCGCAAATTACCACCAATTTAAAGTTAGTGGTAATTTGTGATTCGTTAAGGCCAAATTGCACTTTTTCTGTGCTTCTTAAATAGCAAACAAGGAATTGCAATTTGCGATTCCTTAAATGCAATCGCAAAATAGGGAATTGCAAATTTAGCGATTCCTTGTTTTTGCAAGGCAGTTTTTCATTAATACAAAAAACAAAGCCCAATTGCGATCGCAAACGCCCAAATTCTGCGAATTTTGGCATTTGCGATCGCAATTTGGAATGATACATATGGCCCAGAAACACTCAGGGGCATATTCACAAGCCCCTATTGCCACCACAACGTCACTAAAAGTGTGGTGGCAATAGGGGCCTTGCCTTATTCACAATGCAGCGTTAAGCCACTTAATGTAGCTTAATGCTGCCTTATGAATAGGCCCCCTTTCACGCAGTGTTTAGCGTGAAAGGGGGCATGCAATGGGTGTTGTGGTGGGCGTTCCATCGCAACACCTATTGATATTTACGCTGCCCCTATTCACAAGGGCAGTGTAAATAGGAGCTAACGCCTGGTCTTAAGTTGGCGATACGAGGAGAAATGCTTTATTTCTCCTCGTTTTTGCATTTTGCATGTGTGCTGCCTTGTGCAGCACACATGGAAAAAGGAAAATGCCTTGGTTTGTTTATGTACAGGAAGGTGTCCCTTTTTAGGGCTCGGGCCTACGTCACACTGCATAGCAGTGTGGGCGGAGCCCAAGAGTCCTGTAGTTAGCGTCTCCGGAAAGGTACCTAAAAAATTCCTGGCTGCTCGTGATTTTTCGTCCTTTTTTTGCCAGCTGCATGGCAATTGGGCCTCACATGCGTGTGTTTTTGCAAGAGAGCATGCAATAGGCCATAGGTGTTAGAGTAGCTCCGCCTAGTGAATATTCCGTGCGGACACGCGCAGCAGAAGGTCATATTTCTTCAATTACCAGCTGTCAGGGGCCGCGGTAATTGAAGACAGATGCTGGGCGTATGTTTCTTTTTCTTTTAATCCATATCATGGAGCTCTCCCTGTCAGCGCCTCTTTTCTGTGTGTACGCTTTCCCAAGAGAGAGGGACGCTCGGGACCGTGTTATGACAGACTGTGGGTTCCATCTGTGAGAATGTAAATGCATACATTTAACACACTTTTTTCGGTTTTATGATTATCGCCCGGTAGACTGAGCCGAAGAACGAGGGGGTGCATTAACGATAATTCAGAGAAACAAGTCGACCCTCCGTAATAAACGCTGCAAAAATAAATAAATAACGT
Source organism: Lissotriton helveticus (assembly GCF_964261635.1). Taxonomy (NCBI): domain Eukaryota; kingdom Metazoa; phylum Chordata; class Amphibia; order Caudata; family Salamandridae; genus Lissotriton; species Lissotriton helveticus. The sequence goes on from NC_136063.1 coordinate 561,753,973, forward strand.
GATGTTATTTACTACGAACCTAACTAAAGCCGTTGTTGGGACCCTTTTAATGACATTGTTTATTAATTGCCGTTTGTATGTTCTAACGCCCAGAGGCCGGCTGCTCGCTCGCCTCTGCAGGAATAGGTGCGTGTGTCCTGGTAGTGCTGGGTGCACAAAGCAGCCTTTGCCTTCCTGCTGTGAGTCCGTATTTACATACCTGTGAGTTCTGCACTGGTGGGCGTGTGGAAGGGTGTCACGCAGATCTCTCCATATGGAAAAATACACACATTTTAAAAAGCAGATAATTCGGGGCCCTGCTTCAAACTGTGACAGAGTTGGCTGGTATGTAACTGTAGCTTCTTTCCATGTATGTGAGTCACGTGCGCTCTGCATCTCACCATCGAAAAATGCCTGCTCAGCAGTAAACGTCTACTGGCACACATGGCACCCGCTGGGTACACTGCTTTTTAGACAGCAGCAGCACAATTATGATGCTTACACAACTGCTCCCTTCTTTCAGAGGAGCCGAGGCCGATGTACCCCACCGCAGACGCCCCCGCCCCCCCCAAAGTCAGCAGGGCCCACTTTGTATAATTCTTCTTTACTCACAGACACAGCAAAGATGCATGCTTTTAGATGCAGATCACATACCTACAGCCACCCAGGACGCAGACTGACAGACACGTACTCTTACACATACATGCACATGGACCGACAAACATACAATCACGCATACGCAAAAATCAACACATATCAATCAATCAATCAATCAATCAATCAAGCATTTATATAGCGCACTACTCACCCGGAGGGTCTCAAGGCGCTGGGGGGAGGGGGTCCGCTACTGCTCGAACAGCCAGGTCTTGAGCTGCTTCCTGAAGGCGAGGTGGTCTTGGGTCAGGCGGAGGTGGGTCGGAAGGGAGTTCCAAGTCTTGGCGGCCAGGTAGGAGAAGGACCTTCCTCCTGTGGTGGCTCTTCGGATGCGGGGGACGGCGGCGAGGGCGTGGCTGGTCGATCGAAGCTGGCGTTTGGGAGCGTAGAAGTTGAGGCGGCTGTTGAGGTATCCTGGGCCTTGGTTGTGTAGGGCTTTGTGTGCGTGGGTGAGGAGCCGGAAGGTGATTCTCTTGTTGACCGGGAGCCAGTGCAGGTCTCTCAGGTGTCCGGAGATGTGGCTGCGGCGGGGGATGTCCAGGATGAGTCGTGCTGAGGTGTTCTGGATCCGCTGGAGTCTCTTCTGGAGTTTGGCGGTTGTTCCGGCGTAGAGGGAGTTGCCGTAGTCCAGACGGCTGGTGACGAGGGCCTGGGTGATCCTCCTCCTGGTCTCGGTGGGGATCCATCGGAAGATCTTACGTAGCATGCGCAGGATGTTGAAGCATGACGAGGAGACGGCGTTGACTTGTCTGGTCATGGAGAGGGAGGAGTCCAGGATGAAGCCTAGGTTGCGTGCGTGGTCTGTGGGTTTGGGTGCGCTGCCCAGGGCGGGGGGCCACCAGGAGTCATCCCAGGCGGAGGGTGAAGATCCCAGGATGAGGACTTCAGTCTTGTCCGAGATCAGTTTCAGGCGACTGTTCGTCATCCACTTGGCAACGTCTGTCATCCCTTCGTGTAGGTTGGCTCTGGCGGTGGCGGGGTCGTTGGTGAGGGAGAGGATCAGCTGGGTGTCGTCGGCATAGGAGATGATGTTGAGGTTGTGCTGGCGTGCGATGGCTGCGAGGGGGCTCATGTAGACGTTGAAGAGTGGTGGGCTGAGCGAGGAGCCTTGAGGGACGCCGCAGATGACTTTGGTGGCCTCCGATCTGAACGGGGGAGGCGGACTCTCTGTGTCCTTCTGGCGAGGAAGGAGATGATCCACTCCAATGCCTTCTCCTGGATTCCGACGTTGCTGGGGCGCTGTACTAGGGTACGGTGGCAGACAGTGTCGAAGGCCGCGGAGAGATCCAGGAGGATGAGGGCCGCTGTTTCTCCGTTGTCGAGCAGGGCTCGGATGTCATCGGTAGCTGCGATCAGGGCGGTCTCGGTGCTGTGGTTGGCCCGAAAGCCAGACTGCGAGAGGTCGAGGGAGCCGTTCGTCTCGAGGAAGGCGGCCAGTTGCTTGTTGACTGTCTTCTCGATGACTTTTGCCGGAAACGGGAGCAGCGAGATGGGGCGGTAGTTCTTGAGGTCGGTGGGGTCGGCTGATGGCTTCTTAAGTAGGGCGCTGAGTTCGGCGTGCTTCCAGCTCTCCGGGAAGGTAGCGGTGTTGAAGGAGGTGTTGATGATGTCCCGCAGGTGGGGTGCGATGACAGCATCGGCCTTGTTGAAGACGTGGTGAGGGCAGGGGTCTGTCGGAGATCCGGAGTGGATGGAGTTCATCGTGTTGACGGTGTCTTCGGTGCTGATCGGGGTCCAGGCGCGGAGGGTGGCTGTGGGGGGCGGTGGTTCGGTCGTGGCGTGCGTCGGTTGAGTGCTGAAGCTGTTGTGTATGTCCGCGATCTTGTTGTGGAAGTAGGAGGCGAGGGAGTTGCAGAGGTCTTGCGAAGGGGTGATGTCGTTGTTTCCGGCGTTGGGGTTGGAGAGCTCTTTCACGATGTTGAAGAGTTCTTTGCTGTTGTGTGCGTTGTTGTCCAGTCGTTCCTTGAATGCGGTTTTCTTGGTGGCGTGGATCAGTTGGTGGTGTTTTCGGGTGGCGAGCTTGAGGGCAGTCATGTTGTCAGGTGTTGGGTCTCTGCGCCAGGTTTTCTCGAGTGCTCTGCAGTTCTTCTTGGAGCTCTTGAGTTCGTCGTTAAACCATGGTGCTTTCTTGCTGCCGGGTCTGCTCGGCGGGGTCTTCAGAGGGGCGAGGTCGTCTGCGCAGTCGCTGATCCATTTCGTGAGGTTGGTGGCTGCTTGGCTGGGGTTCGTTGTGCTGGGGGGAGGGTTCTTGCTCAGGGAAGTAGCGAGCTGGTCTGCAGTTATCTTGTTCCAGCTTCTGCGGGGAACCTGTTGCTGGTGATGGTGGAGCGTGGTCCTTCTGAAGCTGAAGTGGACGCAGCTGTGGTCCGTCCAGTGGAGTCCCGTGGCGTGGCTGAAGGCGATGTCCTTGCTGGAAGAGAAGACCGGGTCGAGTGTGTGTCCGGCGTAGTGGGTGGGGGTGTTGACCAGTTGCTTGAGTCCGAGGTTGGCGAGGTTGTCCAGCAGGGTGGTGGTGTTGCGGTCGTTGTTGTTCTCCAGGTGGAAGTTGAGGTCCCCGAGGAGGATGTAGTCGTCGGAGGGGAGGGCGTGCGGGCTGATGAAGTCGGCGATGTCTTCGCTGAATTGTGTGCGTGGTCCCGGGGGTCTGTAGATGAGGGTGCCTCTGAGGGTGGTTTTGGGGTTGACGTGGATCTGGAAGTGCAGGTGTTCGGCGGGTGCGAGGGTATCGTCGGTGTCGGTCGTGATGCAGATGGTGTTCCTGTGGATGATGGCGATGCCTCCTCCTGTCTGGTTGACGCGGTCCCTCCGGATGATCTTGTATCCTTCTGGGATGGCGATGGCGATGTCGGGCGCTGAGGAGGCGTTCATTCAGGTTTCCGTGAGGAAGGCGACGTCGGGGGCTGTGGTGTCGAGCAGGTTCCAGAGCTCGACGGCGTGTCTGTGGACGGAGCGGGTGTTGAGCAGGATGCACTTCAGGTGGGTGCTGCTGGAGTTCGGCTTGGTGGGTGCTGGTGTAGCGTGGGTCCGGTTGCAGGTGAACTTGCAGGAGTGGCAGCTGAAGGGTCCGTGGGTGCGTCTCGGTGTTGCTCGGTAGCAGCCCGGGGTTCGGCCGGTGTTGAGTGCGTAGAGTTCGGTGGCGTTGTAGGTCCGTCGGGATGGCTTCAGTCGGTGGGGGCCAGGGGTCCTGGCACTGGGCGCGATCCAGGCGCGGACGCGCGCAGACGGGCTTACCTTTGGCACGCCTTTGGCGCACAATCGGCGCGCCCGCTGCGCGTCAACGCTGCGCGTTCGCACGGTCGCCATATATGGCGAAGTGCGAGGGAGGGCGGAGCAGCTGGGAGGCGGGAGCGGGGAGGGCACAGAAAGGAAGGGGGCGTGGCTAACAACGGAGGCGGGAAGCGGGGAGCGGGGCGGGAGGAACCGGGGGAGCGAGTACAGGTGGACAGGCAATAAAAGTACAATCCTAACAAAAAGACAATCTGAGTTCCAGCAAGGGGCACACAGCAAGGAAAAACGGGGCACAGGAGCCTAAACACAGTTCAACATGCATGATGCATATATGCAGATGTGTACACAGACAACACACAGATGCACATTTACACATAAAAAGCACACATGCACACAGTCACAGACAACACACCGGCACACACTTACAGACAGACTGGGGAGTGACAGTGAGTGCGAGAGTGACAGTGAGTGCAGAGTGAGTGCCAGAGTGACAGTGAGAGTGCAGAGTGACAGTGAGTGCAGAGTGAGTGCAGAGTGACAGTGAGTGCAGAGTGAGTGCGAGAGTGCCAGTGAGTGCAGAGTGAGTGCGAGAGTGACAGTGAGTGCAGAGTGAGTGCAGAGTGAGTGCGAGAGTGACTGAGTGCAGAGTGAGTGCCAGAGTGACAGTGAGTGCAGAGTGACAATGAGTGCAGAGTAACAGTGAATGCAGAGTGAGTGCAGAGTGACAGTGAGTGCAGAGTGACAGTGAGTGCAGAGTGAGTACACATTTACACATAAAAAGCACACATGCACACAGTCACAGACAACACACCGGCACACACTTACAGACAGACTGGGGAGTGACAGTGAGTGCGAGAGTGACAGTGAGTGCAGAGTGAGTGCGAGAGTGACAGTGAGAGTGCAGAGTGAGTGTGAATGCAGAGTGAGTGCGAGAGTGACTGTGAGTGCAAAGTGAGTGCGAGAGTGACTGTGAGTGCAGAGTGAGTGCGAGAGTGAGTGCGAGAGTAACAGTGAGTACAGAGTGAGTGCGAGAGTGACTGTGAGTGCAGAGTGAGTGCAGAGTAACAGTGAGTGCAGAGTGAGTGCGAGAGTGACAGTGAGTGCAGAGTGAGTGTGAGAGTGACTGAGTGCAGAGTGAGTGTGAGAGCGACAGTGAGTGCAGAGTAGAGTGAGTGCGAGTGACAGTGAGTGCAGAGTGAGTGCGAGAGCGACAGTGAGTGCAGAGTGAGTGCGAGAGCGACAGTGAGTGCAGAGTGAGTGCGAGATTGACAGTGAGTACAGAGTGAGTGCGAGAGTGACAATGAGTGCAGAGTGAGTGCGAGAGTGACAGTGAGTGCAGAGTGAGTGCGAGAGCGACAGTGAGTGCAGAGTGAGTGTGAGATTGACAGTGAGTGCAGAGTGAGTGCGAGAGTGACAATGAGTGCAGAGTGAGTGCGAGAGTGACAGTGAGTGCAGAGTGAATGCGAGAGTGACAGTGAGTGCAGAGTGAATGCAGAGTGAGTGCGATAGTGACGGAGTGCAGAGTGAGTGCCAGCGTGACAGTGAGTGCAGAGTGAGTGCCAGAGTGACAGTGAGTGCAGAGTGACAGTGAGTGCAGAGTGAGTGCAGAGTGACAGTGAGTGCAGAGTGAATGCAGAGTGAGTGCGATAGTGACTGAGTGCAGAGTGAGTGCCAGCGTGACAGTGAGTGCAGAGTGAGTGCCAGAGTGACAGTGAGTGCAGAGTGACAGTGAGTGCAGAGTGAGTGCAGAGTGACAGTGAGTGCAGAGTGAGTGCAGAGTGACAGTGAGTGCAGAGTGAGTGCAGAGTGAGTGCGAGAGTGAGTATGAGTGCAGAGTGAGTGCGAGAGTGACTGTGAGTGCAGAGTGAGTGCAGAGTGAGTGCAAGAGTGACTGTGAGTGCAGAGTGAGTGCCAGAGTGACAGTGAGTGCAGAGTGAGTGCAGAGTGAGTGTGAGAGTGACTGTGAGTGCAGAGTGAGTGCGAGAGTGACTGTGAGTGCAGAGTGAGTGCAGAGTGCAGAGTGAGAGTGAGTGCAGAGTGAGAGTGAGTGCAGAATGAGAGTGAGTGCAGAGTGAGAGTGAGTGCAGAGAGAGCAGGGTATGCTTGTGCGCTTACACGGTGCACTGACAAACAGGAGCTAAAACAAAGAACAGCTGAACACATGTCTTGGTAGATTCATGGAGGCAGCCGGCCCTCTGTGAGGGGAGCAGCAAGGAGGGGACGCCCCAACCAATCAAGCGCAACTACTCACAACCGATTGTACGATTACAACACAGGCCGAAGGGCAGAGCTGGGTATTTTCGCATTACGTTGGGTGAGCAGTGTGTGAGCGTGCAGGGTGAACAGACCAGTGCAAACTTTCACCAGACACAGACACCATAAGTCGTCTGTGCAGGCTTCCACCAGGCACACACCACCAGACGTCAGTGCACACTTTCACCAGGCACACACACCACCAGCCGTCTGTGCACGCTTTCACCAGGCACACACACCACCAGCCGTCAGTGCACATTTTAACCAGGCACACACACCACCAGCCGGCAGTGCACGCTTTTACCAGGTGCACACACCACCAGCCGTCAGTGCACACTTCCACCAGGCACACACACCTCCAGCCGGCAGTGCACGCTTCCACCAGGCATACACACCACCAGCGATCAGTGCACACATCAATTGTTAACGCATCCACAATTAACTATTGTAGCAATCGCAGTATGGTGCACTTTACTTTTAAACATATTCATCTAAAGCGCAGCATGCCACTATTGCTACAATTCCAATCCAACCCACATAATTCCACTACACACCACATGCATACACTCCATAACACATGGCTAAAAGACATTGCCATTTACAATGCCATTAGCTCAAACTCAAATAAATCCGAGACCTATTGCATTTCCAATGCTTGTTTTTAAATGCTGTTTTGTAAGTGATATGTGTGCTGCATGAAGCAGCGCACATGTGTAAGTTACAAACTGGCATTTTAGGTTTGATTATGTGCGGGAAGGGACACCTTCCTGTACATAAACAAACCTCCCTGCTTACAGACACCCTTGCACTCTGGTGCAAGGGTGCCTGCATCGGTGCTAAGTTGTGAAACTTAGCGCCATCGCAGGGGGAAAAGCAAGGCTGCACCATGTCCTTGTGAATATGGTGCAGCCTTGCTTTTTCTAAGTGGCGGAGAGAGGCGTTAAGCCAAGAAGGATAACGCCTCTCTACACCACTTCCTTGTGAATATCCCCCAATGAATCTTGTTAGAAATTTGTACACCAGCGATTATAATATCCTTGGCGCTATTGTGCTTCCTGATAACAAGAAATATAAAAAATATGAAAGACCTGGAAGCTATAATGTTGGCATTGGTATACTACAGTGACATGACCCTACTTAGGAAAGTGATTTGGGCTAAAATTAGAAAAACAGTTTTCTTTTAAAAAGGTCTAATTTAAGACATCTTCTCTACCAGGTTTGAAGTGATTAGAAAGCACTATCAACTGATGTGGATCCCACACCTTTCAACACATCTTTTAATAAAGGTTTACTCCTTAGAGGTGCAGAGATATTGTACTGGCATCACGTCTGTAAAATGATTATACAGGAGATTTTATTATGGCTTTACAAATCAATAGAGATCGAGTTAACACAAAAGAAAATTATATTCAAAACGTAATATGGACTACACAAGTTCTGTAGTGCAACAAAACGTTATGGGTGTGATCCACAAAGAAAAGTATAAAAGTACAAGTGAAGTAGGAAAGTCAGCCGAATGTGCAACAGCATGCTTTTTTCTTTTCTGATTTTCTCAAGAAGGAAAATCTTTTTAGAATTGAGAAAGCCCTTCACCCTCAGAAAACCTTGAGGTACTTTGTTCCCCTTGCCATGTAGAGATGAGAATTACTTCAGCCCTGGATTGGGATTCTTTCCAACCATTCCCAGGGTGAGAAGGGGTTGGATTTGTGTTTTTAAATACTCACAACATACATGTTTGCGGGATTTCCCCAACTTTCATAACAAACTGAGTTTGATTGCTCCCTGTTGTAAATATGTATTTCTCTTAACATGGTTCCCTATCTTAAGCCCTTCCTTTGTGTCCTTTCCTCCCTGTCCTTCCAGAATACTTGTGATGTTCTATGTCCATTATTCTTAGCCAAGCTGCATTTCAGAGTTATCAGTTGGTGTCTGGTCAGCTGATGAGGTGTACGCTTAACCTATGCTCTGCCAATAAATCATCCATCTACTATCTAGAGGCTTCTGTGTCATACATCATTATACTTACATCAATTTGGCGACGATTTGGAAAGCGACCCGGACTACAAGCATCAAGCCGACAGCAGAGCAGTCTTCAAGCATTCAGCAACTCACAGCATGCGGTATGATCGTGGACCTCCGGAGACCGTTACCTGCATTCTTGGAGAAATTACAAGGAAATCTGGAGTCCAGCAGGGGTCCCGACATCATCTTTGTAACCCTGAGTGGTGTCGCATGCGTGCGCGCTTCAGTATACAAGCCCCACGTTGCCTAGCAGTGCAACCCCTGGAGTGACAACATGTCACGGTTGCAGTCACACCGCGTTTCAGCTCCTCTTCATGCTTTCCTGCATTTCCACTTCTCGACACAACGTGTTTACGTCATCCTCCAATGTCAGGCCGCCATATTGGATTTCCTGTTACGGCTATTGCTCGAGCTACAGCGTGACTTGCTGATGCTGTCACACAACGGAAAGTGACTGTTTTGTTGTGCCCATCTGTGTTGCCAAGGTTACGTAATTTACGTGTGTAATCCTTACACAGTGATACGCTCACCAATTCTGTTGCCGCAAGTTACGAGTGTGATCATTACAAGGTGATACTCTCACCATTTCTGTTGTTATTCTTGCCAGTACCTTCATATTGTGGCAGTGGTGACTCGGTGGCTATATTTTACGTGTGAGACATTTGGTGATGCACAGACCATGCTACAATTGATGAAGTCAACACCATAACACTGGTTTGGTTAGGTGTCTCTCACATATTTGGACAGCGTTTTAATGTTATAAGGTGACATTTTATAGCTTCTTCTTGCCTGTGTATTACTGATTTTACCCTCACTTTCTCTTTATTAAGCGAGACACCGAAAACGTATTGTTAATTCTTTCACTGGGGTTGGGCTGCAATATTTGTATAGTTATGGCTCAACAATTTGCAGTAGCACTACCCCCACAATTTCTCAGTGAACCAGGTACACCGTCAATTTCATTGGAGGATTGGATAGTCATGTTTGACAATTATCTTGATGCCCTTGATGGCCAAGACTTTTCTGTCAAGCGTAAAAAAGCGCTGTTCTTGAGTGCTCTGGGCAAGGAAGGTCAACGTATTATCAACTATCTTCCTCAAGCAGTGCAATCCAGTGGGCAGACTATGCCCGATGAGTATAAAGAAACTGTCTCTAGACTTGAAGTGAGGTTTGCCAAAGAAGAGAATTTGGTTATGAACAGATATAATTTTTACACTCACAAGCAACGTAACAAGGAATCCATCAATGATTTTGTGGCACGAATACGAGAACTATAATTGAAATGTAACTTCGGTTTAATGACAGATGAGTTGATCTGTGATCAGCTGATTGTACAATGTAATGATAGGAAGATACAGGAGAGGTTGTGAGCGTTAAGAACCCATCTTTAAAAAAAAGCGATAGATTTAGCTAAGGTGGTCGAACAATCAGAAATATGTAAGATGGAGTGCAAAAGTGTAATCCACAGCAACACATTTCTGAAGTGTCTGAGAAGGTCATGATTGAGTGTGAACCAGTTGCCCTAGTAAAGACGAAAGGTAAAAATTTACAAAGGAAAAATACTTTATTTAAGATTCCTATTACATTTTGCTCGAGATGTGGCAGTGATGCACATACATTTGATGCACAATTTTGTTTTGCAAATAACAAAGAGTGTCTTAAATGTGGCAAGTTGGGTCATTTTTCTAGAATGTGTAGGAACAAAGGTCGGACCAAGGTGGCCATTATTGAAGATAATGCCATAGAGATTAGAAGGGAGAGGGACAAGATCTCGGTTGTTGAAGATCCCAACACGAATACCTTTAATAAAAGTAGAGAAAGAAGACCCAAAGCTGAGTTCAATATTGATGGCAATAAAGTAACTCTCATGATGGATACTGGCACAAGATATACCATAATTCCAGAGTCCATGTTTAAGAAAAAATGGGGCGTTAAAATACTCAAACCTAGTGATATTTCCCCTGTAGGGTACCAGGGTGACAATATAGATTTGTTAAGCTACTTTGATTCAGACACCTCTTTTACTGAAAGGTCCACCAAAGGGAAAGTGTATGTCGCCATTGATGGGCCACCAATCCTTGGATGGATTCACCTATACGACCTGCATATCATAGTCAACCCTAGAGCACCCTCTCAAGTCATGGTTGTAGATGATTATACACTCAACGATATTTTACATGATGCAAGCAGAGTTTTTAGAAATGAGGTGGGAGAGTGGAATGGTTATGTACATAAGACCCAGCTGAAGAAAAGATGTCATCCCTGTTCAACACAAAGTGAGAAGGGTTCCCCTTGCAGTCAGGGATGAAGTTAAATCAGCAATCAATGAAATGTTACAAGGAGGTGTCATTGAGCCGGTGGAGGCATCCACCTGGGTGTCTCCGGTTGTCATTACGCAAAAGGCTGATGGCAAAATAAGATTTTGTGCGGATTTAAGATCCCTTAATAAAAATGTTGTAGCAGACAATTTTCCTCTCCCCAACATTGGAGAATTAGTGTCCACCTTGCAAGGTGCGAAGTTCTTCACAAAATTAGATTTGAAGAGTGTGTATCATCAGATTTGTCTTCATGATGATTCCTAACATATGACAGCATTCATAACCACAGAGGGTACATTCCAGTTTACGAGCTTCCTTTTGAGTTAACCTCTGCGGCCAGCGTTTTTCACCATATGGTGACTGAGATATTCAAGGGACTAAAAAAGGCTGTGTTTTTCCAAGATGTTTTTCTTGTCTTTGGTGACACCATCTCTGATCACAATCAAGTACTCAAATATGAGTTGCATAGAATTGATGAAGCGGATTTGATTTTATGTTTAAAAAAATGTTCTTTCCTTGTTCAACACATAGAGTTTTGGGGTTTTGAGATTTCAGCCCAATGAGTTAAACCCAAAAGGAATCTCTTGGAGGCTATACATTCAGCCCTGTGTCCTTCTGACAAGGACCAGCTTTGTTCGTTCATGCGGCTTATAGAGTTTTACTCTAAATTTGTGAAGAACTTCTCAGACAAAACGTTAACTTTGAGACTCTTACTCAAGAAAGGAGTGAAATGTTTTTGGAATGATAGTCATACTGATTGCTTTACTGCTATGAAGAAAGAATTGTGTGAAGCTAAGGACTTGGCCCCCTTCGACATCAGGCGTACCTCTGTGTTAATGGTGGATGCGAGTGCCACTGGATAGGGAGCGGTACTCCTTCAGAAACATCTGGAAGGGTAGAAAACCATCACTTTTGCCTCCCGTACCCTTTCTCTTTCTGAACAAAATTATTCGGTCATTGAAAAGGAGGCTCTGGCTGCAGCTTGGGGGGGGTTACAATATTTTAGGACATACCTGTGGGGTACCAAGTTTCAACTTAAGACAGATCACAAGCTTTCCCCTAGACTAGCAAGACTCGCATCCAGGCTTCAGAAATATCAGTATGACATTTCTTACATCCAAGGTTGGCGCAATGTACAGGCTGACTGTCTCTCTAGACTTTCAGTCAAGGGTGAAAATTCAAAGAGTGATTCCTCGGATGTTCAGGATGAAGGGGCTATAGCCTTTATCCTAGATGTATTGGCCCTGAGTGATGGTACATTTATCAAGGATGAATGGTGCGTTGCCATGGGCCAGATGTAGGTAATCTGATTTTACCGATTCCTAAATACCGAATTTTACCGATTCGGTATTCAAAAATCGGTAAATGAGATGTAGGTAAAAAATCTGTATTTTTTACCGAATCGGTAAAATTCGTATCGGACTTTCGGAATTTACCGAATCGGTATTTACTGAATCGGTATTTACCGAATCGGTATTTCCCATTCATCCCTATGGGCCAAAAGGCCCATAGGAATGCATTGGAAATACCGAATCGGTAAATACCGATTCGGTAAATTCCGAATCGGCAAGCAAGCAAAAGTGAAACTAATGAAAACAGCCAATCAGGTGCAACCACCCTCCCCCTCCCTACCAGGAAGTGGCTACCCAGGCAGCTGCAACTCATTAGAAGGTTCTGGAGAGGCAGTCAGAGCTGAGTAGAGACACAGAGCAGCAGGGAGGGATTTTTGGCAGTTTACCACAGTGAAAATGGCTAGCAGCAGTGAGAGTCAGAAGGCAGAGAGGAAAAGGAAAGTTAAGTTCAGCAGCATGGAGCTGCAGGTACTTGTGGAGGTGGTGGTGAGAGTCCACAAGCAACTGTTTGGCAGGCACTCCCTCACTGTAGCTGAGTCAGCAAAACGCAAGCTGTGGCTTGCTATTGGAGAAAGGGTCAATGCAGTGGGAGTTACAAGCAGGAGCATTGATGACCTTAAGAAACGCTTCTATGACATCAGGAGCCTCACAAAAAAGAAGATGTCTGAGCTTCATAAGCAGGCTGGTGTCACCGGTGGAGGCAGGAACCCAGCGCCCCCCCTGACTGACCTGGAGGAGTTGGTGGCCTCAACCATCGACCCAGACAGTGTTGTGGGACTAGGAGATGTGGACAGCTCAGCCAGAGCCAAAGGAAAAGGTAAGACGCATGCACAGCATGACACCCCATACCAACCTGTAATTTAATGTAATGTAAACTTCTTTTATATAGCGCGGGTTACACTCCATGGAGCATCTTGGCGCTTTCAAAAGAGGAGAACAGATGGTATTGTTCATGTGGGAGAGCATGACAGGTGGATTAAATGAGGTTTTTACAGTATGTATCAGGTAGGTTGTATATCCAGGTTTTAAGAGTTTTTCTGAAGATTGTTTCAGTAGGGATATGTCGAAAGGGGGGTGGTAAGGTGTTCCAGGCCTTAGACCCCAGGACTGCTAGAGCTTTTCCTCCTTTGGTTTTAAGTCGGAACTTGGGTATGGTGAGGAGGTTTTCACCTTGGGATCTCAGGCAACGTGTAGGGATATAGTGCTTAAACATGTTTTCAATGTATTTAGGTCCAGTTTTATTATACGCCCTGAAAGTGATTAACAGTATCTTAAAAAGCACCCTTTTATGAATAGGGAGCCAGTGCAGGGCGTCCATTGCTGACGTGGCCGAGGTCCTTCTTTTCCATCCTAGGACTAGTCTGGCTGCTGCATGTTGTACCACTTGTAGTTTGTGGCAGACTGTTCTGTTAGTTCCTGCATACAGACTGTTGCAGTAGTCGAGACGGGAGGTGACGAGGGCCACTGCAACAGTCTTCCTAACTGGGAGGGGAATGAGGTCGAAAAATTTCCTAAGCTTTTTTATTATGCCGAAACAGGTCCCCGCCACGGCTACTGCTTGTTGTTGAAAATTCATGGAGGGTTCGAATTTTATCCCTAAATTTCTTACTGTATTAGCCGTATTCGGGGGAGCAGTCGCATCTTCTGGCCACCACAGAGTAGGGTTAAAGATGTTTCCCTTGCCGAGAGGTAGAATTTCGGTCTTCCCTGTGTTACATTTGAGATGATTTATTTTCATCCAATGAAATGTGGCTTCTAGGCAGTTTTTAAGTTTGGTCTCTGCTAAGCCAGTGTCGTCCTCCATCACTAGGATGAGTTGAGTATCATCGGCATTTGAAATGGTGGCTATGCCATAAGATGATATGAGGGCAATCAAAGGGGCCATATATACATTGAAAAGTGTCGGGCTCAAGCATGAGCCCTGTGGCACCCCTGTGTTTAGGCGTTTTTCTTCTGACCTAAACTGTCCCAGAGTGACTATTTGCCGTCTATTGGCCAGAAAGCTTTTCATCCAGTCCAGAACTTTGCCTCCCGTCCCTGCCGCGGCTAGCCGGTCTATCAGAATGGTATGACATACCGTATCAAAAGCCGCGGACAGGTCGAGGAGTACCAGGACCGCTTTCTTCCCCTGGTCAAGCGCTGCCCTTAGTGTTTCGGTGGAGAAAATTAGGGCTGATTCGGTCGAGTGGTGTGCTCTAAACCCAGCTTGATGTGGGTGCCAGATGTTATTAGCTTCTAAGAAGGTGGTGAGCTGTTGATTAACTGCTTTTTCTGTAAGTTTACAGAAAGTAGGCAGCAGTGAAATTGGTCTTAGATTATTGAGGGTAGAGGGGTCTGGTAAAGGTTTTTTTTGTAACGGCTTCACCACTGCCAGTTTCCATTCTTCAGGGACTGTTCCCATGGTGAGGGAGGAATTAATGATATTGTTAATATATGGATTGACAATCTCTACCAGGGTGTGGAGTACAAAAGGGGGGCAGGCATCCAAGGGTGAGCCCGATTTGGTTTTTAATATTTGTGCCCGTGTTTCTTCCAGGCTCACTGGTTTAAAGGAGGAGAAAAGGTCGGTCGTCAAGTTTTCCCTGTTGTGTTGGAACTCTTCCTGGAATGAAGGATGAGGGAAGTCTATGGTAAGCGCCTGTATTTTATCATGAAAGTAATCCGCGATGTTATTGCACAGAGTTTGAGAGGGAGGGATGTCTCTCTGCATAGTTTTGGGGTTTATGTAGGTATTAACAATGTTGAAGATTTCTTTTTGTTTATTGGTAGTGTTTGTTATAGCTTTCAAATAGAAATCCTTTTTCGTGGTTTTTATCGATCTGTGATAGTGCCGGCGAGCCATTTTATACCTATCCTGATCGTTTATTTCATAATTACGGCGCCAGATCCGTTCTAGTGCCCTAACCTTTCTTTGCTCTTCCTTTAGGGTCGGGGAGAACCAGAGGCGGAGGTTCGATGATGTTTATTTCCTCTCAGTCTAGATGTGGCTTTGTCTTTCTCCATGGGAAGAGCCTTCATCCATTCCCTAAAGGACTGGCTATCCTTTCCGGGATCCCCTGTCGTGGGCGGTATGGTTTCAGAAGCTTTCGTTAGAAACTCTGGGTTTCCTATCAGCTCCTTCCAGTGAGGGCCTCCCTGGGATATGTCGGGTTTATTCCCCCGTTTGTTATGTCCTATCACTTGAAGGGAAAAGGGGATATGGCTATGATCAGACCATATCAGTTTTTGTGGGTTCTTTACCAGGAGTGCGTCTAGGTTAGAGCAGATGCAGTCGATGGTATGACCAGCAATGTGTGTAGGTAAGGGGGTAAGTATTTTTAGGCCTAGAATGTTCATCATGTCAGTAAAGCCTATGGTAGTTTGATCTGAGATGGAGTCTAGATGTATATTAATGTCCCCTAGGATCGTAAAGTTCGAGGTTTTCAGGACAAGGTCACCTGTCGCATCACCAATGCTATTTATAAAATCTGTGGGAGTTCCCGGTGGGCGATATATTAGTGCTCCTGAAAAGGTGAAAGAGTCATGCACCTTAAGCGCAAAGCCTAGGCTTTCCGCGCCTTTGATGCCAGGAATTGAAAACGTTTGGCAGCTTAGGGTTTCCTTATACACAATAGCTAATCCTCCTCCTCTCTGAATGGGTCTATCTTCTCTAGATATGAGATACCCTGGAGGGAGAGCGATCGTGACATCTGGGGTGCTGTCGGGGGTTAGCCAGGTTTCAGTCATAAATAGACAGTCTAGCTCTTTTTCTGAAATAAGATCAAAGATGTGTTGGGCATGCTTACCCAAAGACCGGACATTGACCAATCCACATTGCAGGGTTTCCTTTCTTGTATGCCACTTAGGACTCCTTGTTTGCGTCTGGTCAAAGGTTTTCATACATGTTTTACATCTCCATGTTCTATCCCCTGTTGCTATGTTCCAGGGTTCCTCACAGTTACAGCCTAATATATTCAGACCTACCAAAGATTCTCTAGAGTATGTTAGGAATGGGCCAGAGGATATGGCCCTAGGTCCGGTCGAGGCACGGACGGGCGCAGACGGGCTTACCTTAGGCGCACCTTCGGCGCCGCCGCTGCGCCCGTCCGCTGCGCCTCCTGATGAGAGAATCATTTTATGCTGTCAGTGGCGTGAGGGCGGGGAGGGGCTAAGCAATCGTCTCTCGCCCTGCTCCAAGATGGCAGCCCCCAAGCAGCGCCTACTCGGCTGCAGTGGGGATAGAGAGTGGGCAGAGTGGCCCAAGTGAGCCAAACTTCACCTCAATGCGAGTCTTTGGGCAGCAATCCGCTATCACGCAGCGTTAAATGTCAATTCCGAGGCTAGGGTCGGGTAAGTATACAAATTTAGTTTTTGAGGTTCCCAGTCAAAAATTAAGATCAGTGCAATTTTAAAAACACAGTTAATACAATAGTTTAAAAAACACACTTCGTCCCGGCTTTCCGCCTCAGGACTTCAGTCGCGCACAACCACACACACTCTTAATCAGCGGGGTGTGCTTCCAATGCGACTTTTATGCTGTCAGTGGCGTGAGGGCCCTTAACCCTTTGTGCACAGGGCAACCCCAGTCCAGTACTGCTAGCACTATACAGGAGCAATGCATTGTGGGAAATGTAGTCAGCTAATGTAAGACCATGTGTATCTGCACAGACATCAGCAAGGCCGTGAAAGTAATGCTGAATAATGACAGTAAAATGTGTAAAGCATTTATTTTAGTGACTGTGACACAGTAGCACTCAGTTGACATACGCTTATTTATACCTAGGGGCAACATCAGCCAGTCGAGCCACAGCAACAGCAGGGACTGCACCAGCGAGGGAGGAGAGTGACGAGGCAGGGCCAAGCCATGTCCATGCCTCGCAGGAGGAAGAACACACAACTGCCATCTCCCAGGAAGAGGAGACAGTCCAGACCCCCGAGTTTCCCCACTCCCCACACCTCTCACAATCCCCTCCATTGGTTTTCTCTCCTGAGACCTCCCCATCACTGTTACTGCCTGCACCTGCAACCTCACCAGCCAGGAGGCGAGTCGTGGCCCCACTGCCAGTGATGGAGGCAGCAGAGGGTGAGGCTCAAGCCACTGCACCTGTGAGTCCTGCTGCACTGCAGCCCACCACAGAGTCTTTCACCTCGCACAGACAGCAACGCAGGCCCAGCAGTGCAGGTGGACCTGGAGATGGCACTGTGTTCCGTGGGCTGGAGGGGAGCATGGTGCGCATCCAACGCATGCAGGGGAGATCCATACAGGCATGCCACCGCCAATTTCGTGTCCTAAACGAACAAATTGGAGAAATGGGGAAGGGCATCAGAGACATGGTAGAAAGCAACAGGGAGATATCCAAAACCAGTGCTGACCTAGCTGCAGAAATGCAGCAAATGAGCACTTCAATCACCCAGCTGTGCTCAAAATTGGACAGCCTGGAGCACACAAGGCGCAGGGACGCCCGTGTCAACAATAGGGCCATGAATCGTCTGGCCACTGCCACATCACAGCTATGCCGTAGAGGCATTAACATGCAGGAGAGCCTCACTCAGAATACGGCCAAGGTCACCAGGGGCATGGCCAGGATCACCAGTGCCCTCGAGGCAATGATAATATCACACACTGCATTGAATCCTGCCCTGGATGTGGCTGAGGGAGACGACAGCAGTAGCCGCAGCAGCTTGGCAAGCGCTGTAGTTCAGCCACGTAGGAGCAGCAGGCGCCCAGCTGAGGCTGCAGGCCATGAGGAAAGCAGTGACCAACAGCCCAGTGGCTCTGGGGAGCGCGGGCGCAAATGACTTTGCCGGTGTGGGTGATGTAACCCAGGACATGTAGTCCCCACCTTTCTTTTGTTTAATTTGTTGCACTTCAGTGCATGAACGTTGTGGCAACATTAAATTACGTTCTTCTCTTTCACAACCTGTCTGTGTCTCATTACTTACTCAGAAATAGTTGCGTGTAATCTCCTCACGTCTGTATCTGCCATCACTTGGTGTTGTCACTCCAGCAGGTTGTGTTTGAGGCACACCAATGTCGTCGTCATGATCCTCGTAGTCAGACAACTCCACCTCAGTACCCTTCTTAACAGCAAGGTTGTGCAACATGGCACAGGCAGCAATTATCTTACAGCAGGTGATGGGGGTATACTGCCTTGCACCTCCACTCTTGTGCAAGCATCTGAATCTGCTTTTCCAGATACCAAAGGTCCTTTCAACAACATTCCGTGTGCTTTTGTGGGCCCGGTTATATCTCCTTTGGCTGGGTGTTGAGGGGTTGAGGTAGGGGGTGAGTATAAAAGAGCGGAGGGCATATGCACTGTCTCCTAAAAGGAAAAGGTAATACATTACTCACATGCATACATGTACTTCTTACTGCAATAGGTATTATGGGGGTCAGACACTATGTCTTACCTAGGAGGTATCCTTCACCAAATTCCCCTGCAGTCAGCCGTGCATAGATGCCGCTGTTTTGAAAAATATAGGAGTCGTGTGTACTCCCAGGGAATTTTGCCACAATATCAGTGATGGTGCACTTTGCAATGCAAATCACCTGCACATTGATGGTGTGGGTTGACTTCCTATTCCTGTAGATATATTCTGTGTCAGCAGGGAGACAAATGGGAATGTGTGTGCCATCTATGCAGCCAATAATATTTGGAAATCGAGCCATC
This sequence comes from Lissotriton helveticus, assembly GCF_964261635.1. Lineage (NCBI taxonomy): Eukaryota > Metazoa > Chordata > Amphibia > Caudata > Salamandridae > Lissotriton > Lissotriton helveticus. Next base: position 561,772,429 of record NC_136063.1, read on the forward strand.
TGGTAAAAGTCAGATTTTGTTTGCACCAGTTCAGCATGGGTAGCAGGAAAAGAAATGTAATGCTCCATCCTGTGTAACATGGCGTCAAGGAATTTGTGGAAAAACCTTGACAGGCTCCTCTGTGTCACCCCACCTACCGCAGCAACCATGCTCTGGTAGCTCCCAGAAGCAAGCAGGTGGAGGCTGCACAGCACCTGCACATGGGGTGGAATTGCATGTGCCCTTGGGGTAGTGTGCTGCAACAGTGGTTGGAGGTCCTTGATGAGCTCCAAGATGGTGTCTGGGCCAACCTGTACCTCTGCAGTATCTCTGCCTCTGTGAGCATGAACAAGGTGACCCTCTGCCTGTAGACCTGCTCCTCTCTCTGCCATTCCCTCTCTTCTTCCTCCTGTAGCCGTAGCCGTCTTGCAATGACATAAAATGCTGCCATTGTGCAAACAGAATTGCATTTGGGGTCCATTTTTATAGGTTGCACCTGGTTACCACCTGATTCCAATCCATGGTAAATACCGACTCTTAAATACCGAATTTGAAGCAAATTCGGTATTTAAGAGCTTCCCTACATCTCAATATACATTTTTACCACTTCTTATTTACCGATTCGGGTTTTTACCGAATCGGAAAAGTTACCGATTCGGTAAATTTACCGATTCGGTAAATTTACAGAATCGCAAACCGTTGCGATTCGGTAAAATTACCGATTCGGTAAACTTTCCGATTCGGTATTTTACCGATTCTGTAACTTTTCCGAATCGGTAAATTTACCGATTCGGGCTATTTTCAGTCTCCTACATCCCGAAAGCTCAATACCGGTCGGTAACGGCCGAAAATACCGATTTTTGGCCATTACCGACCGGTAAAGGGCTTCCTACATCTGGCCCCTGGTCCTTATTTAAGTCATAGACCTGGTCAAATTGGGTGCCAGGCGAGAGAGCTGTGTTCAACCCCTGGTCCGCCCTTTTCTTAAAGTTATAGATGAGCTTTCGGTGTATGGTGACAGTAGTCTTATGAGAGGTGACAGATATATCCCACCATTCAGTTTGAGGCCAAAATTATTAAAACTTGGTTATGAAGGACACTTAGGGCAAACACTCACTCAGCGTAGGCTCAAGGCCGATTTTTGGTAGCCAGCCATGGACGCACAAGTATCTTCTTGGGTCGAGAATTTTCCTGCTTGTAGAGATGGTGAGAAAAGACTCAAGGTTGCTTCAGGTTCAACCATGGGTCACATTATCGCTCCCGATCAACATTGGCATAGTGTGTGCCTTGATTTCATCGGACCCGTGGATGAATTGCCTGTGGCTCAGCGTTTTGCCATTGTTGTAGTCGATTTGTTTTCTAAATGGCTTACAGTCAGATTTGTTAAAGACATCACCACCAATTGTAGCATATTTTTCCTTAAAGATCTATTTCATGATGAATGCTATCCCTCTGTACTCATAACAGATAAAGGCACTCAGCTTATTTCCCATAAAATTCCTATGTTCTTGTCCGGTTGTGGGGTGACCATCGGACCACTGCTCACAAATAAGATGGTAAGTCTCCGTTCGAGCTCATGCAGGGCAGACGTCCTGGCACTAAGCTTGCACAATCTTGGATCAAAAGCAGTGTTGTCGTGGGTGCTCATCCAGAACCTCTTTCTCAGGTCAATCGTGCCTGCACTTCTCAGTCAGATTCCTCGGGTGATCTTGTTAAAGTCAAACCGGGGAGAGTGACTAAGGGAAGTACCAAATTCAGAGGTCCCTACTTGGTTAAACAAGTTTTTCCTCATTATGTGGTCCTGGATTATGATGAGAAGAGGACCCTTCGCAGAGTGGAATTGTACCGAAAATCTGCATCCTCCTGTGCGACCGCTCAGGTTGTTCAAGGTTCTCTGCCCAACAGTGGGTACATGTCATCTACCCCGGAAGATATTACTCCATCTCCAGTTTTAATTTGTCGCAGGAGGGAAGGTGATGGTGATCCTTTTGATATCACGGGTGCTCAGGATCAGTTGGCTCACAGTAATGATCTGTTTGCTCACTGTGATGTTTCTAAAGATGACTCAGTATCCATGGAAGCCATAGGTTCGAGGTTTCGCAGACCTCCTGTCTATTTGAATGATTATTTATGTTAATGCTTCATATTAAGTTTCTTCATTTTGGTGTTTTGATTTTGTTCCAAAGAGAGAAGATGTGTTATAAATATGTATTTCGCTTAACATGGTTCCCTATCTTTAGCCCTTCCTTTGTGTCCTTTCCTCCCTGTCCATCCAAAATGTTTGTGATGTTCTATGTGTATTATTCTTCGACAAGCTGCATTCCAGACTTGTCAGTTGGTGTCTGGTCAGCTGGCGGGGTGTACGCTTAACCTATGCTCTGCCAATAAATCATCCATCTACTATCTAGAGGCTCCTGTGTCATACATCATTATACTTACATCACTCCCACTTTCGACCCGTTGCACAGATTTACTTCTACGGATTTCTCTGCAATGGTAATGGAAAGATCCAAAGGAGTACAACCATTTATGTTTGTAGTGAGTCCTTTTACAAGTTCCTGTTGCCAGGTCTAAAAATAAAGGTATTTTCGGCCTTAAACAGAAGTGCCTTTGTAAATCAGGCCGTAAGAGTATTAAAGGATTTATATTCTACTGATAACGCACACCCATAAAATTGATTTCTGATTGGTATCATTCAATTATTTTACCCATACACACATCTGCTCGTTCACCTTTTACAGTCGAGTACCTACTTTGGCTGTTATCAAGTGCATAAACGTTATGTTTACAAACATGTCTGAATAATTCTCCCAAAATATAATCGACTGAAAGTTACATTAAGTACAAAATGTATTCCGATTCATTTGTCTCTTTTTTTAATATAGATATACATTTCTTGGAGGAAGTCTTCACATATGAACACAGAACATCTTTTTGCACTGGTTTTACTTCCATAAAGTCATTCTGCATTATTAGTATGATCGATCCCAAAAGCAAAGGTTTCCTAGTTGTGGTGTTAGTCTTCCTTCCAGTAACTACTATTCACATTTAACTCAATACATGGAGGTCCTACAACAGAAAAAACACTATAGATAGGTTTATCCAAACTGTAAGAATAGTGAAATGTGTTTAATGAATTTGTTTCAAATAGCCATTTATCTGATTTGTGTCACACTGACTTGTGACACTTTAAAGTTGTCCTAATTTTTCAATATTCTACATGAGGTTTCTGTGAATTCAGGAATTCTTTGTAAATATAAATACTACATCTGATTAAAAAAAAAGCAGTAAAAAAGTAGATATACAACTACATGTGTTTGCAGACTTCCTACTTTTAGGAAGTCACAAATATTCCCAGAAGTACACCTGAAAAGCTGTGTCTTGCAAAGTATCCAGGTGAGGTTCCCTGGGAATGTTGTGTGACTATTTTCCCAGGGCTACTTTTCACTTATGGAAGTCACCTTTGAAGAGAAACCCACCCAGGAAAAAAACCCACTAGGTTTAACCAAACTATTCCTTTGCTTTCCATGCGGATTGTATGTTTTTCTTCACCTTCATCCACACCAAATCTGGGGATGGTCATTCCCCTTTTCATTCTCGAAAAGCAGTTACTCCAGCCCTTTCCTGGATTAAATCACCAACCAATTCCAGGGCCGAAAGGGGGTCAGGTCACAGTTTGGGAATGGCCACAAATATTCATGTTTGTGGGAATTCTCTATCTTCCAAGGTAAACCATGCCTTGTAACACCCACATCTGGCTCCTTGAACGAAATTTTCAAGTGCAGATTTTTGCACCCTTTGCCAGAGAAATCATCAATTATAAACACATTGACATCTCTGCCAGGACTCCCTTTGTAGATTTCAGGCTTGACTAAAAATGTTGCTTTTGGTCAAAATCTTATGCTTATAACCGAATTTGTGTTCGTGAATCAGGCCCACGCTCTAAAGAGTGTCTCACTGTCCCACTTCTTAACATTAATGGACGGCTTTATTAATTCGGTATATAGAGGGGTCAATTCTTGTCTTACACAGCACTGACTCACTCCCTCCGTAATTTTTGGAACATATTGGTTGCTGAACCACAAACACATGCAATCGTACAATATATCCATATTATGGGGAACGGGAGCTTGACTAGTCAGCTGGATGGCCAAAGCTGTAGGAGAATACACACACACACACATCCCTCTCACGGTCCAACAGGAGAGATGAGAGACGGAGTAGTGTAGTGCTTTGCATGACAAGCAATGGGAGAGCATCCTGACCTATCACTCAGAAGTATCCATAAACACCAGGGTTCAATACATACAATTCAATGTTCTGCATTGGGCATATCTGTCATTGGTTAGAATAAAAGAATTATTTCCTAATGCAGACGCCTGCTGCCGGCATTGTACTGCAGAAGGAGCTGACCTGATGCACATGATGTAGCTGTGTCCTTCTTTGTTAGACACTCACTTCACATCTTACACAGCTTACGGGATAAGCAGCACTAAACACCTAAGAAATGGGCGGACTGGGGGCCTCATTTATGAGGCCGTGCGTGCCTTTTACGCCGCCGGTGCGTCACTTTTTGTGACGCACCAGCAGCGTAAAAAATGTGCCTTGTTGCACCATATCTACAAAGTGACGCATCTAGTTAGATGCGTCACTTTGTAAACCCTTGCGCCACATTATACCTACGCCAGGTATGCAAGGGGGGCGTATTGACGCAAGGAAGGGTTGTAGAAGTGACGCAGTGAAATCTATGAGATTTCACTGCGTCACTTTTAGGACGCCGTTGCGTCAAAATCTTGCGCCTGCCTCACAGCAGGCGTAAGACTGACGCAGGCCCTTTCACATGGGGCTTGCCCCAGAAAGGACGCATTGCTGGAGTTGCGTCACTTTTGTGACACACTCCAGCAATGCGTCACTTTTGCGCTTACAGATACGTCAGAAATACTGACGTATCTGTAACTCCTTGCGACATGATGCGTCATACATTAAATATGACGCATCAGGATTGTTGCAAGGAGTGCGCAGTAAAAAGTGACGCATCGCTGTTTTCACGCAGCGATGCGTCACTTTTCATAAGTGAGGCCCCCGATGTTTTTCACTATGTTGGGAAACATAAAATAAATGCAAAGTGTCTTGGTCTGTTATTAATTCCTGCAAAGCTGCCATCAGTCACCTCTGGGAGGCCATCCCACCCACCAGCATACAGAAATGGCATCACAAGGTGGGGAACAGCTGAGAACAAAGAAGCCCTTAAAAGAGGAGAAATGAGCAGTCTTTTCAAAAGCATAGTATTGCAGGGATGGGGTACACTGCTAACTGAAGTCAATCTATTATCAAGGATGGTGGACTTCCACCTCAGTTGAGATCATGGTCCCCCTTCACACGAGAACACGTAAGGTCTATTCCAAGGTGCTCCCCTTGTTCTGTGGGTAAATACGATCTTGTATGTGTTTTAACTCTGGTCCTGATTCACAATGTTCACAGAAAAGAGCTATGTGTACTATTGGTGGTGGCCTCCATCTTAAAAAGTTGATAAATGATTGCCTTAACCCGCCAAGTTAATTGTTACTGTCTATGTTCTATGAACAGCAAGTGGCAACATCATCATTATGATTGCATTACAAGCTTCGATTTTGAATTCTAGTCTGCAACTCTGCTTTGCTGACATTATATAGACGTGTATCCTCTACAACCCCATTATGTGCCATGTTGCTGAAAATACTAATATGCTACATTACACTAAATGCTGTCTGGTGTTGAAAAATGCAATACAAAATAAAAAAAAACACTAATGAACAACTTTCACATGTGTAGGTGACCATTCTTTTCTCATCTGCCTTACAAGGCTTAGAAAAACCTGTGAAAACACCAAGGAGTATAGAGGGAAAAACAAAACTAAGGCGCCCTCCACTCAATAAGTCATTACACAACCAATGCCTTAGTTTCTGAGGCAGTTCCCATTTAATGATCTGCAGACAATACTGGATAGACCACAGGTGCTCCAGGGAGTCTCTAATATTTAGAGATTTTCAAATTGTCTCAGTCTGCTGCCTTAATAAAATAGCCCCTCTCTGATCCACATACATTAATACAGCACACAACCCACAAACATTTGACAAATTGACAAAAAAAGTTGGGGAAAGCGAGATGGCACCTCACGGGCGCACCACCAATGGGACCCCTGGCTGGTACTCACCAGGTTGGCCCTGTTCTCATCATTGGTGCCATCAAGCCTTAACGGAAACGTGTCTAGACCCAAGGTGAAAAGACAGTGAATGGTGCAATGGACACAACTTATATGTGACAAAACTTACGACAATAGACATATAACATATAACATATAAGTTACTGCGCAACTAGGACCAAACAATCTTTACTCGTGTTCCCTTCTTTGTTGCAAACAGTATACACTTAAACATAAAAAAGAAGGCTGTGAATACTACCCATCGATTCACACCCTACTTACAGCCGACATGTTTCAATGCCTTGGTTTTTATCAGGCAATTTCCTCAGGGCAAACCAATTAAATGCCACTGCACAAGCCACTGACCGTAGTGTGCCTCTAGTTGGCCATGACTCTCATACCAGCCACGAGGAATATAAAAACAGGAATGCAGCCCCCATTGGTGAGCGTGCTCCAATCTCCCTTCGGTTATGATACGGTGGAGAATACTCGTTCGGCGTCCTCTCAGCACTTAGAAAAACCTGTGACATTTTGGTTCCATATGAGACTCCATTAATGTAGGTGCACGATCAGCAAAGAGAATGGACTTCCAAACCAATGAGAACAGGAATTATTTTGCCCCTCGTATAAAAGTGGATACGCAAACCCTCGTTTTGAGTTATATGATGGATATAAAAAAAACTTTGAAAATAGGTTACTGATTATCGCACAAATGTTATCAAAGAGGAAAAAAATGCAAATCCTAACTTTCTAGAGAAGAATTAAATAAATAGATGGAGACCAATGCTGGATAGTGGTGGAAAAGAGATAATGTTTATGTAGTGTTGTGGGTTATTCAGCTCGAGCTGCTTATTTTTACTTATGTCTACTTTGCTTATAATGCACTCACTGGCAAAGGTGATTGCTACCCGGCACCAACCAGTCGCATGAACACTGGCTCTCGCCATTTGAAAAAACTCAAATACATACAAGGCAGCTCATCTAAATGTTATACACCTCTAAACTGATGAAGAAATTTCAGTGAGTGAAAAACTGGGGACTTCAATTACCATTATACAGAGAGTGAAATAAATCAAGATCAGGTTACAGCTGCAAAACTTAACTGTAGACGCACACTTTATAATCGAGAAACACGCTGAATTATCTAAGTGCAGCTCCATCATGATTGTTTAAACATATTTGTTTCTTGGTCTGGAGAACTGTCTGTCCAGATCACTGGGGTAATTGACCAGTTTGCTGAAATGTCCACTAAGGTAGAACTTAAACTGGGTATTTTATGATTTAGAGGATGGCACAGTTATAGGTTCAAACATCGAATGTAATTCACATTTCTCCAGCATCTAGTAATTGGCTGAATCTGTCACTCAGAATGATAATGGCAAAAATGTTTATAGACCTTGGCATGACGTACGATGTGAATAGAGGCTCCTGCCAGCTCCAGATAAACACCACAAAGCACTTTCAGTTTCATACAAAAACAATAAATGGATATATAAAAATAATAATTCGGGAAAAATCATAAATCGAGATGGTAAGGTTGTCTTCTTTTATGAGCTGTTCCGCATAAGGCAATTGGGTGTACAGTCATAATATCGAGTCAATTATTTCGACTGGACAGAATATCGAGTAAAAAATATAGAATGGACATAATATCGACTAGACATAATATAGACAACAAAAATATCGACTAGAGAAAATTAATATCGAATAGAATGGACATAATATCGAATCAAAAATATAGAATGGACATAATATCGACTAGACATAATATAGACAACAAAAATATCGAATTTAAGGTAAGTTAATAATAATTTTTATTTTTTGTGTAATATAAGTCTGTAGCGGGTTGTGGGTTTATAGGGGAATAGGGTGGGAAGTAATTTAATTCTAATTAATTAAATATGTTAATTTATTTATTGATATATATTTAGAATTAATTGTTAATTAATTATTAATTGGTAATTAATTAAAATATAATTGGTAATTAATTATAATTGATTAATTGATAAATATTTTAATTTTAGTAATTTATTTTCTGTAGCGGGTTGTGGGTTTATAGGGGAATAGGGTGGGAAGTAATTTAATTATAATTAATTAAATATGTTAATTTATTTATTGATAATAATTTAGAATTAATTGTTAATTAATTATTAATTGGTAAATAATTAAAATATAATTGGTAATTAATTATAATTGATTAATTGATAAATATTTTAATTTTAGTAATTTATTTTCTGTAGCGGGTTGTGGGTTTATAGGGGAATAGGGTGGGAAGTAATTTAATTATAATTAATTAAATATGTTAATTTATTTATTGATATTTTTTAAAAATTAATTGTTAATTAATTATTAATTGGTAATTAATTAAAATATAATTGGTAATTAATTATAATTGATTAATTGATAAATATTTTAATTTTAGGGTTCAGGGTCAGTTTTCAGTTTTTGGGTAAAGGGGTATTTTTAGGGTTCAGGGTCAGTTTTCAGTTTTTGGGTAAAGGGGTATTTTTAGGGTTCAGGGTCAGTTTTCAGTTTTTGGGGTAAAGGGGTATTTTTAGGGTTCAGGGTCAGTTTTCAGTTTGTAGGTAAAGGGGTATTTTTAGGGTTCAGGGTCAGTTTTCAGTTTTTGGGTAAAGGGGTATTTTTAGGGTTCAGGGTCAGTTTTCAGTTTTTGGGTAAAGGGGTATTTTTAGGGTTCAGGGTCAGTTTTCAGTTTTTGGGGTAAAGGGGTATTTTTAGGGTTCAGGGTCAGTTTTCAGTTTGTAGGTAAAGGGGTATTTTTAGGGTTCAGGGTCAGTTTTCAGTTTTTGGGTAAAGGGGTATTTTTAGGGTTCAGGGTCAGTTTTCAGTTTTTGGGGTAAAGGGGTATTTTTAGGGTTCAGGGTCAGTTTTCAGTTTGTAGGTAAAGGGGTATTTTTAGGGTTCAGGGTCAGTTTTCAGTTTTTGGGTAAAGGGGTATTTTTAGGGTTCAGGGTCAGTTTTCAGTTTTCGGGTAAAGGGGTATTTTTAGGGTTCAGGGTCAGTTTTCAGTTTATGGGTAAAGGGGTATTTTTAGGGTTCAGGGTCAGTTTTGGGTTTTTGGGGTACAGGGGTACTTTGTAAAAATAAAGTAAAATTACATTTAAATTACATTTATTTAATAAAATTAAATTATATTAAATTATATTATAATATTTTTTATTAATTTATATTCAAAAAATTATTATATACTTACCAATACTTATGTTGTAATGGTATGCGTTGTAAAGGTATATGCGTTGTAAAATCTTGCGTTGTAAATGTATGCGTTGTAAAAGTTTTTGCGTTGTAAAAGTTTTGTTGTAATGGTAGGCGTTGTAAAAGTATGCGTTGTAACGTCATACATCCCTGGAGTGGGAATAGTAATTTTAACCTCTACGCTAACCAGCGCTTTCCCTACTGTTGCACCCACTGGAGTGGGAGTAGTAAATTTTACCTCTACGCTATCCAACACTTTTGCTAATGTTGAACTCACTATAGTTGTAACAATAAATTTTAAACATTTTCTAAAATGTTATATATGTTTATTTAATAATATGTTTAAATATATATATATATATATATATATATATATATATATATATATATATATATATGTGTGTGTGTAATATTTGGTGATGTAATTTTTTTAATTAGATAAATTATTTATTAAAATTATATTTTTTTAATAATTATTTCTAAGTTTATATTAAATATATTTATTACTATATTAGTTTTAACTTACTTTTAAGACATTTTAAAAAATCGATATTTTGACAGTCTATATTTTTGTAAGTCGATATTTTGGAGTCGATATTTTGGTACTTACCTGTTTGAAGATAGGGAGTCGATATTTTGTCAATCGATATTTTTGACTCGATATTTGTGTATCTCGATATTTGTGTCGTCAATATTATGTCAGTGATCCAGGCAATTGATCATCATATGATGCTGGAAGATAATGACCTAACAGAGTTAAATGAGCTGGGTGGTTGTTAACGTTTTTCCCAGTAGATTCCATTGATTATGCTGCAATTATGAGGGCTAAAATTTAAAAAATGAAAACAGCGAACATGTATGGAAAATTCTGGCTAGTAGTACAACAATCTGCATAACTAGAGCTGCAGTTTCCTTTGAAGTTTCCAAAAGCACAACCCTCCCTGCCAGAGACTGTTAGGAAATACGTTCAACCTATTTCTTGTTAAATACAGTTATTTGTGGCTTGTTTCACTGTGCGGTTATTTGTTTTATCTTTCGTCCACAACAAAATCCTATTTGTTCGCATTTTGATGAAAATGTGGTTCTGAACTAGTTAGCTATGCCGAAAAATAGATGCTTACCTTTCAATGCTTGCTTTCAAAATATTGCACCTCAGAAGCAAAATGCTGCATATTGCACATAAAGCATGCATTATCATTGAATTCTACTTTCCATAGTCTTTGGCGTGTATAATTAGAACGATGTTTAGTGTCTAGAATGACACACTTACATGATAGTTAGTTGCATACATTCTGGATGAAAAAGTGCGTCATACATAGTGGCACATTGCATGCTTTCATTTCAGAAATGGTACAATAGGTCAATAGCGACACAGTATTTTTAAAAGATGTGGACAGAGTTGAGATCCAGGCAAACAGGTTGGTAAAACTGAAGCGGTTATTCGCACAGGCGGTCCTGGGAGGCAGGGCTTCTGCATGGAAACAGAAGGCACATTGTGTGCACTCCCGGAGAGAATGAAGGGTTTTTGTCCCGATTGTTCAGAAAATACACGGGGCTTGGAATATGTCTTTAACCTGCGACCTCAATTAGGAAAGGAGATTAGCTTGGCCATGAAGTGATTCAAGCATTAAGTGGAAAGTGTTTTCATACATTTGTGAGCCTTATTGAAACAATGGGAACGTTTCTCAGGTAGAGAGAACCCCCCAGATAAACTGTGTGTAGTATATCTATCTATGAATGTAAGTCAAAACTGAGTGGACATATACACACCTATTATCATTGTAAGATATATACATATATATATATATATATATATATATATATATATATATATATATATATATATATATATATATATATATATATATATATATATATATATATATATATATATATATATATATATATATATATATATATTACCTACTGGCGGTCGCCAGTAGGTATATATAGTTAGGATTTTTTCTCTATGGGATTTTTGAAAATTCTATGTCTAATAACTTTGGCGTTTGTGGACGGAATTTGCTGAAATTTTCAGGAAAATGGCACATTTTGTTTCTGAGTAGCCCTTGAAAATTTGGGGGGGGTTCGTCAAGGGGGGGCCGAGAAAAAAGGGGGGTCCCAAAACGTGTTTTTAACATTGAGTTTTCCATAGGGCGGTTGGCCTCACTTTTAGCCCGAACGGCTGAATGGATTTGCACGAAACTTGGCAAAATTGTAGGGACTGGTAGCCCGATGTGCCTTTTGTAGGTCTCAATATATGTGCTACAGTGGATTTTGAGAAATTAACGTTTAAAAAAAGATATATATCTGTAACAGCGGACCGGGCAGCGCTCCAGGACGCGTACTTTTCGCGCAACGGAGCTTTGTGAAGCGAAGCTGATTGGTTCTCCGGCGTCTGTAAACATTCCAAACAGTCCGTAGCGGCCGCCATCTTGTCTCTCGGTAGGATCGAGAGACAAGCGGAGGCCAAACCGAAGGGGCAAATGACCATAAGGGGGCATAGTAGATCCTCCCTGACCGTTTAGGTTTGATGTGGAGGTTTTAAAAGGGCCCCGCGGGGCAAAAAAAAAAAATAATAATAATAATGGAACAGCTGAATGGATTTGCACGAAACTTGGCAAAATTGTAGGGACTGGTAGCCCGATGTGCCTTTGCTAGATCTCAATATATGTGCTCCAGTGGATTTTGAGAAATTAACGTTCAAAAAAAGATATATATCTGTAACAGCGCACCGCTTCGCGTACTTTTCGCGTTACGGAGCTTTGCGAAGCGAAGCTGATTGGCTCTCCGGTGTCTGTAAACATTCCAAACAGTCCGTAGCGGCCGCCATCTTGTCTCTCGGTAGGATCGAACAGCTGAATGGATTTGCACGAAACTTGGCAAAATTGTAGGGACTGGTAGCCCGATGTGCCTTTGCTAGGTCTCAATATATGTGCTTCAGTGCATTTTGAGAAATTAACGTTCAAAAACAAGATATATATCTGTAACAGCGCTCCGCTTCGCGGAGATAAAATTATATGTGTATTACCTAGCTGTTGCTAACACCAGTTAGCGATGGCTAGTAGAAGATAGCGACCATCTTGGGCCCCACTTTGCATGTGAGTGATATTTATCACTAATGACATGCAAAGTGGGCATGCCAAGATGTTAGCGACTGGAAACAGTCGCTAACATCGCTATCTCCTATTATCAACTTTTGGAAATATTCGAGATAAGCGCGAATATCTCCAAAAGCTACCACCTGCCCTGAGCAGTTCTTAGCCATGTTATCCAATGGGAGGTGGATAACATGGCTAAGAGCATTAGCTCGGTAATGCATGAATATCGCTGAGTTTTCAGCGATATTAATGCATTGCGGTCGTTTTTTATCGTATTTGCGATAAACCTTGATAATAGCAAGGTTTATCTGCGATAATTTCTGACGGTAAAAAAATCGTTGCTAAGCATCGTTAGGGATAAATATCGCTTAACTTTGGTAATATGCCCCAACGTCTGTTAACGTTCGATTCGAAGGAAATCAGGAAGTGTTGAAAAACATTGTCTGCGCCATCTTGTCTTTTTTCAAATGCCACACTTTTGTCGTGCACGGCAGCCATTTTAGATGCCTTGACCAGACCCACTCTGTGCACGCTGTCGATCCTTAGCATGGCTCCCCACCCTCGCAAGCATCTCCCCCAGGCAGTGGTCACCCCCGCTCTCTGTCTTATGCATGGGTAATAAACCTCCCCCCATCTGCGCTGCTCTTCCCTGAGAATCACACCCTGTGCCCGCCCGACACCTCCCTTTCGCCCTATTCACTACCGCACCCTCTGACACTCCTTTTCCTCTGTGTCCGATTGTCCAGGCTGGTCCTAGGGTATCAGCTAGCCCTGCAGATGTAGTTTATGGCCACAGCTGTAAAGAATCACCCCTCTTCAAAGGAGTTATAGTAGATCAAGGCCCACACTCGATGAGATCCGTCACAGCAGAAGCGTTGCTATTATCTGAAAACCATCCTGTATTGTGATTGGGGAGGGGACCGAGCCTGAAGCGGAAGATTCCAGGGATGACTCTTTGTACATCAAAGTTTTTACAATTATGTGTCACATTAAAAATATATAGCACTCCGACAAAGTAGTAAGATTATAAAACTTTAATAATTTATAAATATATACAAGAAAACAAAAATAGTAATAACATATAAACATTTTTAGGGAAAAACAACGAAGTAGCGGTCGGCTGTGCGAATAGTCCCAACGCAGCACAACGTCCAGATTTCCGGCGTGGGGCGTCGCGGGGGGTGGGTCATCAGTAGCAAACTGTTGTGCGAATAGTTCCAAGGCAGCAGAACGCGCTGAAATCTAGATGACACGAAAGTGATGTCTAGTAAGTTGCCACCCAGCAAATAACGGCGTGGGGCGTTGCGGGGGGTGGGTCATCAGTAGCAAACTTGTGTGCGAATAGTTCCAAGGCAGCAGAACGATGGCACCAAGGTGATGTCCAGTAAGTTGCCGCACTGGTTTTGGTATCCTACAATGCTGCTCCGAATAACGTCGTGGGGCGCCCCGGGGGAGGCGGCGTGAACGGGCCTCTCCAGGTGGAGTGTCATCTGTTGTAGTGGGGCGCCCCTTTACCGTTTCAGTTGCCATTCCGTCCGTTTTTGGTCCACTGTGTCAAAAGCCGCAATTCAGCTGAGTTGCGCCCACTCTTGCGGTGCAGCGATAGGCGGCTGTCACAGGACTCTCAAAATGGCGGCAGGCTGTTTCCTTTTTGGGCCTGGTCCACTGAAATGGCCCTGGGACACCTTGGAAATCGGACGCTTGTCTGCTAGGTCTTGGACCCCATTCTCGAAAGCGTCCCCTCCGCCTTGAGAATTCATCAAAAGTTTTGGGGGCCCCGACTCCTGCAGGCTTCTGGTGGGGAGCGGCTGCCATGATTGCTCGCGGAATGACCACGACTGAGCTACGAGATGGTGGTGCTCTCATGCTGACGCCAGCTTCAGTCTGAAACATCCAGAAACAAGGTGGGGCTTTCATCGTTTGGGAAAAGTGTTGTTTTTAGGTCATATGATCAAGCCTTCCATCATTAGGAAACCAAAAGTAAAATGAACCAATGAAAAGTTTTATAAACAAGTCACATGACCTGTTATGCGGCATAGGGTATAAAATGCGGAGAAAATACGTTGGCACGTGAGGCGGCGTCAGTAGCGGACCGATGTGCGAATAGGCCGAAGGCAATACAACGCGCCAAGATCCGGATGGCACCGAGGTGGTGTCATAGTTGAGAGTTCTGAGCAGCGGTTGTAACACTGTCTGAAGCTTATTTGCAGCTGCTGCAGCTTCACTACGCGCCAAGATCCGGATGGCACCGAGGTGGTGTCTAGTAAGGTGCACTGGTGTGGCCATCCTACAATGCTGAAAGTCGGCGTGGGGCGCCCCGTTGGCCTGTGAGTTTGCGTCAGTAGCGGACCGATGTGCGAATAGGCCGAAGGCAGCATAACGCGCCAAGATCCGGATGGCACCGAGGTGGTGTCTAGTAAGTTGCCGCACTGGTGTGGCCATCCAACAATGCTGAAAGTCGTCGTGGGGCGCCCCGTTGGCCTGTGAGTTTGCGTCAGTAGCGGACCGATGTGCGAATAGGCCGAAGGCAGCACAACGCGCCAAGATCCGGATGGCACCGAGGTGGTGTCTAGTAAGTTGCCGCACTGGTGTGGCCATCCTACAATGCTGAAAGTCGGCGTGGGGCGCCCCGTTGGCCTGTGAGATGGCGTCAGTAGCGGACCGATGTGTGAATGGGGCCGAAGGCAGCGCAACAATATTTTCGGAATAGAAGACACCACTAGGCGCTGAGATGCCAAGATCCGGATGGCACCGAGGTGGTGTGTAGCAAGTTGCCGCACTGGTGTGGCCATCCTACAATGCTGAAAGTCGGCGTGGGGCGCCCCGTTGGCCTGTGAGTTTGCGTCAGTAGCGGACCGATGTGCGAATAGGCCGAAGGCAGCACAACGCGCCAAGATCCGGATGGCACCGAGGTGGTGTCTAGTAAGTTGTCGCACTTCTGTGGCCATCCTACAATGTTGAAAGTCGGCGTGGGGCGCCCCGTTGGCCTGTGAGATGGCGTCAGTAGCGGACCGATGTGCAAATGGGGCCAAAGGCAGCGCAACAATATTTTCTGATTTGAAGACACCACAAGGCGCTGAGATGCCAAGATCCGGATGGCACCGAGGTGGTGTCTAGCAAGTTGTGGCACTGGTGTGGCCATCCTACAATGGTAAAAGTCGGCGTGGGGCGCCCTGTTGGCCTGTGAGATGGTGTCAGTAGCGGACTGATGTGCGAATGGGGCCAAAGGCAGCGCAACAATATTTTCTACAATATTTTCGGAGTAGAAGACACCACAAGGCGCTGAGATGCCAAGATCCGGATGGCACCGAGGTGATGTCTAAGTTGCGGACCGATGTGCGAATGGGGCCAAAGGCAGCGCAACAATATTTTCTGAAGAGAATACACCACAAGGCGCTGAGATGCCAAGATCCGGATGGCACCGAGGTGATGTCTAAGTTGCGGACCGATGTGCGAATGGGGCCAAAGGCAGCGTAACAATATTTTCTGTATGGAAGATACCAGTAGGCGTTGAGATGCCAAGATTCGGATGGCACCGAGGTAATGTCTAGCAAGTTGCTGTACTGGTGTGCTCATCCTACAATGCTGAAACTCGGCGTGGGTCGCCCCATTAGCCTGTGAGATGGCGTCAGTAGCGGACCGATGTGCGAATAGGCCGAAGGCAGCACAACGCGCCAAGATCCGGATGTCACCGTGGTGGTTTCATAGTTGAGAGGCACTTCATCTGCAGTGGGGCGCCGAGATCCGGATGGCACCGAGGTGATGTCTAGCAAGTTGCTGTACTGGTGTGGCTATCCTACAATGCTGATAGTCGGCGTGGGGCGCCCCGTTGGCCTGTGAGATGGCGTCAGTAGCGGACCGATGTGCGAATGGGGCCAAAGGCAGCGCAACAATATATTCTGAATTGAAGACACCACAAGGCGCTGAGATGCCAAGTTCCAGATGGCACCGAGGTGGTGTCTAGCAAGTTGTGGCACTGGTGTGGCCATCCTACAATGGTAAAAGTCGGCGTGGGGCGCCCTGTTGGCCTGTGAGATGGTGTCAGTAGCGGACTGATGTGCGAATGGGGCCAAAGGCAGCGCAACAATATTTTCTGACTGACACCACAAGGCGCTGAGATGCCAAGATCCGGATGGCACCGAGGTGATGTCTAAGTTGCGGACCGATGTGCGAATGGGGCCAAAGGCAGCGCAACAATATTTTCTGAAGAGAAGACACCAAAAGGCGCTGACATTCCAAGATCCGGATGGCACCGAGGTGGTGTCTAGCAAGCTATGCAGTTGAGTTGTGTGCGCACTTGCGGCGAATAGGTCGAAGGCAGCATAACAATGTTTTCTGAATAGAAGACACCACAAGGCGTTGAGATTCGGTTACCACCGGGGTGATGTCTAGTAAGTTGCCGCACTGGTGTGGCCATCCTACAATACTGCTCCGAATAACGGCGTGGGGTGCCCGAAGGGGGGGGGGGGGGGAGCCGGCGTGAGTGGGCCTTCCTAGGTGGAGGCTCGTCTGCTGTAGTGGGGCGCCCCTTTACCGTTTCAGTTGCCATTCAGCTGAGTTTCGGCTGCTGTTGATGCTACAGCGACAGGCGGCTGCAAGAGGACTCTCAAAATGGCGGCCTGTTCTTTGGATTTGGGCCTGGTCCACTAAAATGGCCCTGGGACACCTTAGAACTCGGACGCTCGATTTTTTTTTCCTTTCCTGTACATGCAAAAAAAGGTAAATGCCCGGTACGTTACACGCTTCATCTGCCACGATGAACTCTCCAGAGGAACCAAAAAAAAATATAGTTGTGGTAACTATACCATGCATCGTCATATGGAGAGGTGGCACCAATTAATTATAGTGCTGCATAAAAGAGAGATTTGGAGGAGAACCCCTGACCTGCTAGTACATTCATCAAAGAAGTGGCACTGAGAGCTTCAGAGGCAAGGGAAACGGTCCCAAATATTTAGAAGAACTTTGGAAAGATTAAAATGACATGTTTAGATTGTGGTAAATTAATTTCATGTGGACAGATGAGTGTTACTCTAATAAATACAGCATATGAACATCATCATAGTCGATGGTTGGTAGAGACATTTTGACTATATCCTGGACCTGCCCGTCCTCGCCCAAAATGGCGCCGGAATAAATGGGACTCGTAACTCCTTGTTGTGTACTGGTTGCAGAACCTTGAAATCACGAGATACGTATGCAGTTTTGAAGCACATGGCGGGCGGGGACGAGAATTGATTGAATATTTCGACATCCCTATTGATATTAAGTTCTGATGTGTTATTGATTACTGTACTGTTGAAAGTTCGAATTAACGTCACCCATGGTACTTGCCCGCAAATGTATGTCTAGATAATTTTATTGTAACTGGCCCTGTCGTATTTTAATTATAAAATGTACGTCCACCGATTCCGTAACTGTTAGACACCTTAGTTCTTGCAACCTAATGGCCCGCCCGTTACGTTCCTCTACAGTGTAAATGTCTATTCATCATATACGATTACAGTTTGCTCCGTGGCAGGCCCACGTGGTTATAGGCTCGTATTTGTATAATGAAATTTTCACAATAAAGGTTTTTAAAAGAAAACATGGTAGTAGTATATACATTGGTAAAGTTTTTAATAATAGTCACTGTTTTAGAATCATTAAAAGGCAAGTGAAATAAAGCAGACCAATTACATGAAGGGTAAAAGGTATAATACGAAGGAACGCAGTAAAGATAAATGGTCAAGGGCTCTTGTGTTTTCTATTCCTGCAACATAAAGTGATCGATAAGAATCTCATATTCAGGCGTATCGGCGACTAAGACAGCAGGTCGACCCTCTTTTGCTCAACGGCTCCGTCATGGGACGAAGAAACGCTCTTTTTCTCAAAAAAAGAATATATTTTACTTGCAGGACAGTTGTAAAATTTCCGGGAAAGTACATTAGCCTGGAACATTATAACATATATTTAAGAAAAAATAATGTTCGGAAGTAATGAAAAGCGTAATTTTTAGGTGATATGACCAAGCCTTTCATCATTACAATAAGAAAAGTAAAATGAACCAATGAAAAGTTTTATTAACAAGTCACATGACTTGTTATGCTTACGTTACGCGCTGCGCGCCCCGGATGACTTCCGGATGCGCTAACGCGGCGCGTCATATGACGCATTACGCGACAACGCAGGTCCAGAATATAGTCAAAATGTCTCCACCAACCAGCGGTCGGAACACAACCCCTTTCAGCAGGCTAAATAGTTCTGTTAAATGACAACAGAAGGGACAGGCAAAAAGAACCATCAGTCAAAGAGGGGAGGGCTAGTTCTTCTCTACCGGGTTACATTGGGGCGCTACCGGAACTGATCGAATTGGTAGTCTACAGTGTTTCTGGATGTTTCAGACTGAAGCTGGGGTTAGCATGAGAGCAGCACCATTTCGTAGCTCCGTTGTGGCCATTCCGCAACCAATCATGGCAGCCGCTCTTTATCGTTATTTTGGGCGGGGTGGGTGGCGGAGCCGAGCTGTTTTGCAGCCATCATTGTGTGGAGTTCAGTTCATCTCACTAGTTTTGTATTTGTCATGAGGGGTTGTTCCTAATGTTTCTATTTTAGCGAGGTCAAAAAGAGATCCCATTAGTGGCCTACTGATTTTACTCGATTCCTTTTCTTTTTTTTTACACGATTTTTCGTTATCTGCAAAGACTAAACAGAGTATTGCGACTCTGTGTTTGTTTGTAAATAGAGAATGAACCAAAGAGAACTAATTCTAAAACAGTAAATACTTGGATAACAATCAATCAAATGGAGAGAGAAGCAGGCACGACGGATTACAACGGGGGCAAAGGCCTGCGTTAACTACCTTTCACTATCTGCAAAGAGAGAGTACTCCTAATAGAAATGAGGGGGGGGGCACCATTCAAAGCAGATCAGTGTGCATAAACACGAAAATGTTTTCACTTACCACGTACTTGACATTCGACAGCTTATGATATTTGCTATTAAAAAACCATTGAAATTCACTGAAAAAACCATAGGTTATAGACCATATATAGTTAGGAATTAGCATTTACAAAACCTTGAAAATTCACTGAAAAAACCATAGGTTATAGACCATATATAGTTAGGAATTAGCATTTAAAAAACCTTATTTTACTCACACAAAACCATTGAAATTCCATATATAGTTAGTTGCACTAACTATATATCGCGCACCCGCAATCCACTGCTGATGATGTCACATATTACATCATTCATGACATGGTCAGTGACATCACTGATGACATCACTGATGACATCTCAAATGACATCACTGATGACATCACTGATGACATCTCATTTGACATCAATGACCACATCACTGATGATATCATTCATGTGACAATACAATGCATCTCCTCACATTTTAATATAACCTCTGTTTCACCCAGTGTTAAATACAGAGTATAATTTTTGAAACCATTGACACACCAATACTAGTTACTACATATGTACTCACTGATTCCTACGTCTACACACACATTCACTCATTCACCCATACAATCATTCATACATACAATCACTCATCTTTACAACACTATCATATGCACTCATACACCTATACAGACACTCACACTCTGCCACTCATCCATGGAGTTACTCACACACCTAGTCAGTCCTGTAAAGAATCAATCACACTTCCATTTTCTTGTCTATACAGTTAAACATAGAGCACCTTACATTTTCAAACATATACTAACACATACTTACCTTGTTATACAATCATTGATATAAGTACACATTGATCTGCACAGAGTCACACACCTCCCAGCCAGCCACACACACACTCAGTCTCCCATACAAATACTTGGACAATCAATCAATAACCCATATAGTTACTCATATAGCTACTGATCAACACATGCAGCAGTTTACAGAACAACAGACATAATGATGCACAAATTAAGACAGTTTAGTCACTAACCCATGCACTCAGTGAGACACATTTAATCACTCACTCATACAGTCAGTCATGCACCTACTAAATCCTTCGTCCAGACACTTATACATCCACTCATTCTTCAATATGTAAGACATATTTAAACTTTACAGAAACATAAAATCACTGGATGTTGTTATCAGTGATGTCATCAGTGATGTCATTTGAGATGTCATCAGTGATGTCATCAGTGATGTCACTGACCATGTCATGAATGATGTAATATGTGACATCATCAGCAGTGGATTGCGGGTGCGCGATATATAGTTAGTGCAACTAACTATATATGGAATTTCAATGGTTTTGTGTGAGTAAAATAAGGTTTTTTAAATGCTAATTCCTAACTATATATGGTCTATAACCTATGGTTTTTTCAGTGAATTTTCAAGGTTTTGTAAATGCTAATTCCTAACTATATATGGTCTATAACCTATGGTTTTTTCAGTGAATATATATATATATATATATATATATATATATATATCCGGATTACCGCGTCTTCACCCAGCGCGCCAAATCCTTGCACAGGAAGGGATACCACGGACACAGACCAGGTTTAGTGCTGATGGTTTATTTAGTGCAAATTCAGCCGCATGACGTTTCGGCTCCGAAGAGCCTTGCTCACATGACAACATTCACAATGAGAAAACGCTCATTTAAAGCGCCAGTAATTGGTTGTTACAGCGTCACGTGTCAGGGCTGGGTGTAGATATGGACAACATACTGTGGTTTCAAATTTTCCAACAGAGACAAATATAGAAGTTGGTAACAATCATATTGCTAAATTGTACACAATATGCACTGAAAAAAAGCAATTGCAGTTAAATACTGTGTTTTGTAATTCTAAATTAGAACAATAACACATTTAAAAATTCTGCAATTATCTGTGCAATTTTCAAGAATAAATTACGGTAAAATACCATTATATTCTCAATGTCAAAAAGTGTGACGAATGAAACGCAGAAAACAACCTATTGAAATAATAACATTATATCCTACTAGACAGCAATATCGTGAAACTAAAGTGCTAGTGCCTCGAACTAAGTGCAAATCACGCAAAAGTGCAAATATTTTATCCTTAGGACATTCATCTCCTTGGAATTTTTTGTGCAAAATACGCAACTGTGCAAATAGCCTATTTGATCAACATTCAAAAGTGCAAATAGTATTAAAGCTGTGCAAATTGTGCAAGTTTCACTGATTGCCAATTGCGTATAAATAACATTTCTAGAGGATAAAAGGAATGTTTAAAACTGTAACAATGTATTTATCATGTTGTAGATACCTTCATGTAAAACAATTTTTTCTCATATCATATTTACATCACATTTGATAATTAAAAACGCCCAGATACATATAGTCCTATATAATGTCAATATTAATTAAAGCTCTTGAATTGTCCATAGAGTGTAAAAATTACTTAAATGTGAATACAAATATAACTCAATCATCTAGGATTTGCGACTAATAGGGAATAAGGACCCTTATAGTCTAAAAGATGATATGTGCCCTTCTTTCAGTAGACATTACTCATATCATCAGCAGCAGCACAGGCACATTAAAGACTTCCAATAGAAAATATCAAAATTTGTACAACTGATAGCTAATCATAGTAATGCTAAGTCCCCAACCTGTATGGAATACTGTAGTTTTCCCAGCCGGGAAAACCACTTGGTAGGGTGCTCAGTTATCATATCCTTGCGTAGGGATTACAGAACATAGATTGGGAAAGGCCCAATGCTCGTTGGGGTTGCTTATGGTAGGCACGTGTACATATCCTCTGTCACATTGAGCCCACCTGGGGCTTTAGTGTCGAATAAGAGGATATATCGGGTCTCTAATCTCCTCAGTTTGGCCTCTCTGTCCCCACCACGCCTACTGGCCTTGACCTTATCGATAACGAAGTATTTTAATGTAGTATTCGTACTCTGATGACAGTCACGAAAATGCCTCGCTACCGGATACGTATTATCTCCATTTGTGATGACCCTTAAATGCTGGAGGATACGTTTATGTACCGGTAGCTTGGTACTCCCCACTTATATCAGCGGGCAGGGGCATTGCAATACATATATTGCGAACTCCGTTTTACATGTTAAAACCTGAGTTATGGGATGTTGTAAGGCACTAAATCCATCAGAGAAAGTTTTAACATTAACCCCATGGTTGCATGCCTTACAGGTTTTACACCTGTAGAATCCCTTGTTATTCTGCCACCAACTGGCTTTCTCAAATGGCTCAGGATTAGTATCCACTAATTGGTCTCTGAGGGAGGGCGCCCTACTGTATGTTAACGACACCCTCTTGGGTAACATAGTGCCAATAATTAGGTCACTCCTCACAATGGGCCAATTCCTGTTTACAATTTTATAGATCTCTCTATGTTGCCTGCTGTAGCCAGTAATTATCCTAAAGCATTTTGCTTCCTCCGTTTTTCTAATGCTCACATCTGGCTCAAGTGCAAGTAGATCTCTGTTGGTGTTTTTAATTAGGAGATCCTCCCTGGTTCTAACCATTGATTGGTTTTTGGCCTTCTCAATTAGCTGTTCTGTGTAACCCCTCTCCAGGAAACGAGCTTCACTTTCACGTTGGGCACTTTCCAGATCAAACAGATTGCTGCACACATGTCTCATACGCAGCATCTCCCCGTAGGGGATACTGGAAACAAGGTGTGTAGGGTGTGCACTGGCAGCATGTAAAATGCTATTGCCCGCAGTAGCTTTGCGGTGGATTATGGTCTCCTCAGTTTGGCCTCTCTGTCCCCACCACGCCTACTGGCCTTGACCTTATCGATAACGAAGTATTTTAATGTAGTATTCGTACTCTGATGACAGTCACGAAAATGCCTCGCTACCGGATACGTATTATCTCCATTTGTGATGACCCTTAAATGCTGGAGGATACATTTATGTGCCGGTAGCTTGGTACTCCCCACGTATTTCAGCGGGCAGGGGTATTGCAATACATATATTGCGAACTCCGTTTTACATGTTAAAACCTGAGTTATGGGATGTTGTAAGGCACTAAATCCATCAGAGAAAGTTTTAACATTAACCCCATGGTTGCATGCCTTACAGGTTTTACACCTGTAGAATCCCTTGTTATTCTGCCACCAACTGGTTTTCTCAAATGGCTCAGGATTAGTATCCACTAATTGGTCTCTGAGGGAGGGCGCCCTACTGTATGTTAACGACACCCTCTTGGGTAACATAGTGCCAATAATTAGGTCACTCCTCACAATGGGCCAATTCCTGTTTACAATTTTATAGATCTCTCTATGTTGCCTGCTGTAGCCAGTAATTATCCTAAAGCATTTTGCTTCCTCCGTTTTTCTAATGCTCACATCTGGCTCAAGTGCAAGTAGATCTCTGTTGGTGTTTTTAACTAGGAGATCCTCCCTGGTTCTAACCATTGATTTGTTTTTGGCCTTCTCAATTAGCTGTTCTGTGTAACCCCTCTCCAGGAAACGAGCTTCACTTTCACGTTGGGCACTTTCCAGATCAAACAGATTGCTGCACACACGTCTCATACGCAGCATCTCCCCGTAGGGGATACTGGAAACAAGGTGTGTAGGGTGTGCACTGGCAGCATGTAAAATGCTATTGCCCGCAGTAGCTTTGCGGTGGATTATGGTCTCTAATCGTCCATTACTTATATACAACTCAGTGTCCAAAAATGTAACTGAATTCTGACTAAGTGTAGCAGTGAACTTTAAATTAAGATCGTTTTGATTGATGTTATTGATGAAACTCGAAGCTTCTTCCTCACTGCCCCTCCACACTACAAGCAAATCATCAATAAAACGATACCATCCCTTGATATTGTTCTGAATTACCTGTTGGTGTGTGGTTCTGAGGACCAGCTCCTCCCAAGCTCCCATGTGCAAACATGCGAAGCTTGGGGAGAAGCTGGCCCACATTGCCACTCCTTGTAACTGACGGTACAATAAATTGTTGAACATAAAAATATTGTTAGTTAAACAAAATTCCAACATATACAAAAGCATCATATTATGTTCATTGAAAAGGGGTGCACGTCTCTCTAAATAGTGAGTGACCGCTGACAGCCCATCACTATGCGTGATACTGGTGTAAAGGGCTGTATATATATATATTTATGGGTTTATATATTTTCATGCGCCATTAGCAATGTGCAGAATATCTTTTCACACTCGACTTCACATGTGCACACTAATATAGTGCAATTGCTTTTGGAATACATTTTCTATGATGTGTTGAAGTGCGTTTTTCTGATGTATGTTACATAGATCACATTATTAGTGCATATGTAATTTTATTCAAGATGGAAGTCCTCTCTGTCACTCACCCTGTTTCCCCCCGCCCACCTTCTCTTCTAGCAAACTCTGTAGCTCACAGTCAAGCTGAGATGTAAAGTCTTATTTTCACTCATTGTTATTCTGCTCTTGCTTAACTTTCTGCTGTTTTATAGTGACTTGACACATTTACAAGGTCTTTCTGTGAGTTTACTGTCCTTCATTCATTTATATAACAAGTTATTGTTAATGTATCTTAATCTGTTCTAGCAACTCCGGATAACATTAGCAGATTAGGTGCTGAATAATTATCCATGTAGTGGGTTAGTGCTTAGGTGTTCCGACAATGACGCTTAATTTATCATATGCTCTGATCTGCTGATTAACTGCTACATTTGCTCACCACACAGAGAGTCTTTGGTTCCTATAATTTCATATGCAATAATAATGTATAAAAAAACTACTGTATGATGTAAAGAATGCTAGCTCGGTTGGGAATCTCACTGCGTGAAAGCTCTGTACCGAGCGTTGAAGGTTGTGACATTTGGTTGGGAGACGTCGTCTGAGCTCTGCCTAAGATGGTTCAGCGACATTAAATAAACCTTGTTGTGAAGCTTACCTGGTTCCTGCGTCCATGTTCACGACATCTGCAATGGCTTCCAACTGCCTCTGGGTGGGGTGGGGGGAGGGCTCCATCCTGCTGGGCTCTGGGACAAGGGTGCATGGTGGGAGTAGAACTGCAGGCCTCCCTCCCCCAAACAGCCCTCCCAGTGAAGATGGCTACCTACCTGTTAGTTTGATGAGGGTTGTGTAATGGCAGACACATGCTTCTGGGTGGGGTAGGGGGAGGGCTCCATCTTGCTGATGCTGTGGGACAAGGGGGCCTGGTGGGAGTTGTAGTGCTAGCTGCCTGTACACATGCCCCCATGGTAATGTTGGTGGCTACGTTTGGGGTGAATGGGAGTGGGTGAATGTTGGATCTTTGAGACATGTTTTTGGAAGTGTGTGGTGCAGATGAATGGGATTTGTCTTAGGTGGTGCTTTGTAGTGTGCAAGACAGTACATATCAGTGTGGTGGTACTCATTTGTTTGTACTTACCAGCTTCCACTTCACTGGCTTCTCCTGTGACACTGTCTGGATGCAGTATGGCAAGCACCTTCTCCTCCCATGGTGTGAATGGTTTTGGTGGAATGGGAGGGCCACCACCAGTCCTCTCAGCCAGCTCACGGTTCTTGCTTCTCCTCTCTTTGACAACCCTCTTCAGATCATTCCACTGCTTCATGACCTCCTTTTTGGATCGCGGGGTGGTCCCTACTGCATTGACCCTTTGGACTATCCTTCCCCACATGTGTGTCCTTGTGGCTAATGTTGTCTGTTGGCCCAGGGTACCAAACAGTTGTGTTTCCACTCTGAGTATCTCATTTACCATGACTGTCAACTCACTCTCTGTGAAATTGGGCATTTTATGTGTTTACATGGTGTGTGGTGTGCAAAGTGGTTGTGGGTGCAGGGGTGTGAGTGGTGGGCGTGGTAGTGATGTGTATGGTGTGTGATGTGCAAGGGGTTAGTAGTGCTGGTGTGTTGCTTTGTCTATCCTTTGTTGTGAGGGTTGGTGGCCTTCAGTCTTAGAAAGTTGCAAAGGATTGTGGTCAGGGAAGGGGCTGGTTTTATACCCAACTATGTGGGTGTGTCCAAATGGGGTATTGCTGTCAGGTGTGTTGTGTGTGTTGTCCTGGGAATTGTATATTTCTTTTTGCCATGTGTTTGTGTCATTGGGGTGTGTTTTGAGTATTTGGGGGGCTTGGCTAGTTTGCTGCGTGCACCTTTTGACCTTATTGTGGGTTTTTGCTTCGTCTGCCATATTTTTTACGGATCGCCCGCAGCGGTGGCTATGCTGCAGCTCTTCAGCTAGCTCTCCCATTCATTGCAGTGTGTGACCGCGGCAGTTGGAAACAGCGGAACGTACCGCGGGACCATCTGGGATATCCGGGTTTTAGCGGCTGGGATGGAAGGTATGGAAGAAGTTTCTTTATGATTTTAGTGGTGTAGAAAGCTGAGGCGACTACTGCATTTGCATGGTGCATAAACGACAAATTGGTGTTGAAGATAACTCTGAGATTTCTGACTTTTGAAACTGGTGAAGGAGGTGTTCCTAAGTCTGCTGGCCACCAAAGAGAGGACCAGGCGGGTGAAAGATTGCCAAAGATCATCACCTCCGTCTTGCTGTAAATCAGTTATTATTATAGCTATGGTTGCTTCGGGATGGTGTTTTTCCGCTGCGTATCCGACCGCCGCGGACGGATTTTGGCCATCACCGCTCACTTCGGTCATTTTTTCTTTGCCCCGTTCCGGCGAGGTCTGTGTTTTTTACGCAAATGATCCTAATTTGGCCACCAGTTTTTCCGCGGTACCGGTGGGCAGTTGTTTTCCACTTCCATGGCGGTTGGGGTGGTTTTCTGGCTGCCATCCTAATCGGCCCCTAAGTCCCTTGAAAGTCTTTAACATCACTGAAAGGTAATCCAGATCCTGAGATTCTTTAATCTCCGAATAAGAGGCACGGTGATTAGATGAAAAAGTCCTTCTAAGAAGGTGGAGAATAGGTAGTCCATTTTATTGTCTATCAATCTTCCAAGCCTACGTTAGTATGCAGTTTCTCATATGGCTCTGTCTTGCCAGTCATCCCAGCTTTATAAACATTCAACTTGTTGTTGCATTAAATTGCTCTTTCGGATTGTAATGCAACAATGTTGATGTATTCTGCAATTCTTGATGAGCATGTCACCATCATCTAAATAAATAAACGAGAATGAAAACTTTAAAAATGCAATGAAAACCTAAATCAGTTATTTTATTCCTGAATTAGTCCAAATCAAGTAGTCCATACGTGTCACCATAAACAAAATCAACATGTAATAAATATACTGACAGAGTAGCCCACAGATATTGAAGGTCAAATTTACTGGGACTTTGTGCTAAGTTTGCATCACAAGAGTGATGCAAACTGGTGCAAAGTGTAGAATTGGCATCTACTTTCCAGTGTGAAACTTGTGCTTCAAAGTAGCCCTAAAGCAATGCAAAGTATCGGCATGCTCTACTTGGGGTTAGTGGTACATGAGTTTCCATACAACCCCTCGCCCCAACATCTCCCGGGTCTTGAACAAAGCTCTAGATACTAAAAATTGTAGACAGGCTTTGCACCAAAAAATAACGCCTCTTCAAGGCAGGCAATAAAAAGAGAAATATTTTCAATTCTCCTCACTTTTCTCCCATTACATGTATGCATTACATGTGTACAGCACACACCCATTGTGGATAAAGGGTACCCTTACAGTATAAAAATCAAAACCAAGACCTCATGCACAAGGCAGGCTTGAAGAGCACTGGTGCAGGGGGAGAGAGAAACAGAGTGATATCTTAATCGGAGTGGCACTATACTGCTTTCTGTGGTGGGCGCATCCTAATGGCCTCCATGGGCCTCCCACCCTTATGGCGGGTCGGTCCCATTTCCCGATAGGATGGCGGGCGGGCAAAGTCCGCACGGCGTCCTAATGACTCCAAAGACTATAAAATGATAATAGATTTACATTGACCCACCATCCTCAAATATTGCTTTCTCAACATGTTTTGGCCGAACCCTAGTGTCCGACCTCGGTCACTGGCCTTTCTCACAACGTAGAAATCCTGCATTAAGTCATTCCCCTAGCGTTGGTAACTTATGCTTGTGGACAGACACATAAACATACAAAAATAGTGCAAGTAGTCGCTTGTGCCCTCTCCAATCGAAGCTTTCTGTGAATGAGACAAATTTAAAGTTGTCACATTAGTTTTATGTGAAGAACTCCTACTATGCACAATTGTGTGAGGCACAGTAAACAGTAAGGGATTGCAAAATTATGTGGAAACACATGGGAAGCAAACATTGCACCCTCTTGAAAAAACTCACCCTGCATTAATATAGAAATTTCTTAATACAGGGCAAGAAGTGACTCCTCCCTGTAGATACACACTATGGGTCGTCGAATTCTGATTCCGGTTGGAAATCGGACCGACCGACTCGGACCCCGAACGGAGTCCGACCGACACCCACAGGCACCGTACTACCCGCGCAGTACGATGCGAAGCCCGTGAACTACAATCGACCCGTTCGGAAAACAAGTCGTACGACCGAGCCATACAGAAATAAGCTATCCGGCAGGAAAATGGACACGAGCCGTACCGACAGACACAAACCCGGAATGAACCCGACTGAGATGTACCCGCGATGTCCGACACCGGCAGTACGATGCAATGCGTCTGAAATCATCCCGACCCGCACGGAGCACAAGCCGCATGACTGACACACACAGAAATCAGGTACCTGAAGCGAGAGAGAGCCCTGCGACCGACTCGCATGCAACACTGAACAGAACCAGCGTGAAAGACACGGAGCAGCCCACACGAGCCAACATGAGCGTCCGACTCGGTCTGAAGAACGTCTCCTACATGCCCACAAAGCCACAAGGAAAAAACACCAAAAAAGGACCAATGAAGCACTGACAAAATCAATAAATAGTATCAAACAAAAAAGCAACAAAGACACACCCACAACTCGATCTAGAAAAATTAAAAAATCCACTACCATGATCCTTTGCACATACAACAGACCAGCCAGCACAGAACTACTTCAGGCAGCAAACACAGACACACACACAACTCACCCATCAAACAACCTTAACATCATCAACACCCCTCCAAAAGCACCCTCACACAGACCTAGCAAAATAGACACCCACCTACCCACCCACCCACCCTCACTTGCACACACACACATCACTCACCACCACTATCCATCACCATGCCCCTAAGAAGAATTCACAGTTCACAGACAGTGAGTTAGAAATATTGGTAGATGAAATCCTCAGCGTGGAGCCACATTTGTTTGCTGCATTGGTACAAAGGACCCCCATGTCACAGAAAACCAATATGTGGGAGAGGATTGTGGACAAGGTTAATGCACAGGCACCAATGTTGTGCACAATGACCGACATCCAGAACAGGTGGTATGATGTTCTCGGGAGGGTCAAGAACCTCATCCGCAAGGACTACGAGTTGGCCCATCGCGCTGGCAGTGGCCCTCCTGCCAAAAAAACAGTCTACTTCAGGTCCTGGGAGGAGAAGGTGCGGGACATGCTATCACCAGAGAGCATCCATGGCCTAACAGACATACCAGAGCCTGGTGAGTACATAACCAATATACTCAAAATTGTGTTGCAATACACACACATCACTGTTGAGGGGGCAGTGAAAACATGCACTGACAGCAAAGGCATAGTAAACAAAAGTGAATCCTCCAAAGGAGTGCATGCTAGTCAAACACAATACCTCCCACCTCATGGTGATACCTAACTGTGTCATGACATGTACAAACCCTAACAACAAATACAGCAAGCCAGTGGAACCAATCTAAATAAACAGTGTCAGACATTTATGCCACCACAACCACTACCTCACAGTGAAGGTGACTGACCGGAATGAATAGTGGGTATGCTGGTATAGTGTGTGTATCCAAAAGCATGATGGGGTTGTTGCCACAGATAATTCTCCCCCTCCCAATTGGACCATCAACACCTCCCTGAACCATGCTCACCTCACAAGGGTGGGAAATGTACTTGCAGGAACTCTGGGACTGGGCCCTGTAGTGGGGAGCACAAGGCCCTGCTGGGAATTGACCACCACCAAATACCAGAACTCCACTGTCAACCATCTTGACATTACTGCCACACTCCCTCACAGGGAAGCAGAGTCCAAAGGAAGGAAGTGAGGGCATGCTGGGAAAGGGGTGTAGGCCAGAGCATCCTGGGAGTTGCAGTCACTCACAATCCTCAGCCACGTACATGGCCCAGCAAGCTCACACAGCACCATTCTCACCTCACAGGGAGTGGTGATGAATTGGCAAGAACTCTGGGACTGGGCCCTGCAGTGGGGAGCACAAGGCCCTGCTGGGAATTGACCACCAGGAAACACCAGAACTCCACTATCAGCCATCTTGTCATTGCTGTCACACTCCCTCACAGGGAAGCAGAGTCAAAAGGAAGGAAGTGAGGGCATGCTGGGAAGGGGGTATAGCCCAGAGCATGCTGGGTGTTGCAGTCACTCAAAATCCTCAGTCACCTACATGTTATGTTATGTTATTAAGGTATTTATTAAGCACGCTATCACCGATTGGTTTCTTGGCGCTGAAGTCAACAGTAACATCAACGTGGATGAGGGGTGGAGAGTTATTGAAGTGCTTGTCTGAAAAGCCAGGTCTTCAAGGCTTTCCGGAAGGAGAGAAGATTTTGGCAGTTCCGGATCTCCAGAGGGAAGGTGTTCCATAAGCAAGGGGCAAGTGTTGCGAACCTACGGCCTCCAGCGCGCTTAAGTTTGAAAGGAGGCGTCTGCAGGAGGCTCTGATGAAGTGAGCGTAGGTTTCGCGGTGGTATGTATCTAGTGATTAGTTGGTCAATGAATTTAGGGCTTTTACAGTGCAGGGATTTAAATATCAGACAGCCAGTTTTGAAGATACAGCACTGAGTGACTGGGAGCCAGTGCAGTTTCCTAAGTAGGGGGGTAGCTGCTTGCCGCCTCGGCTGATTTAAAATTAGCCTTGCGGCATTGTTCTGTACCATCTGGAGACGTTTAGATAGGTAGTTGGGAAGACCTAAATAAATGGCATTCGCGTAATCCAAGTGTGACAGAACGGTAGAGATCACAACCTGGGTGATTGCCTCGGGCGTGAGTAGGCGACGGACCTTCCGGATTTTTTTAAGCTGGAAGAAACACTTGGAGACCACCTGGCCTACTTGTGCTTTCAATGAAAGTTCGCAGTCCACGATGACACCAAGTGTTTTGGCCAATGGAGAGGGTGTCGGGGCTTGACCTAACTCCGAAGGCCAATAGTGTGGGCCCCAGTGCTTGACGCTGTCCCCAGTAAGAACCAACTCGGTTTTTCCTGGGTTCAGTTTCAGCTGGTTTTGGTCCATCCAAGATTTGATGAATCGCATGGTTGACTGAAAATGCAGGATGGAGTTTTCAGTGTTGTCTATGGTGAAAAGTAGTTGTAAGTCATCGGCGTAGTTGAAAACCCTCACCTGTTCGTCTCTAAGGGTCTGAATCAAAGGAAGTATGTATAAGTGGAGTAGGTGGGGTGATAGGGAGGAGCCCTGAGGCACTCCACATGTGATGGGTTGTTTGGCGCCTGTTAGTTCTCCAAGACGTACTGCTTGACTGCGGTTTTCCAGGAAGGACCTCAACCAGCAGGCTGCCGTGTCTCGTATGCCGGCCTGTCCGACACGATCGATCAAGATGTTGTGGTCGACCGTGTCGAATGCGGCCGACAAATCCAAGAGCACCAAGGCCTGTGGGGAGCGTCTATCAGCACAATCTCGCAGCGTATCCAGAACTGTGGTGACTACTGCCTCTGTTGAGTGTGCCGGCCGGAAACCTGCCTGGTGAGAATCAAAGCAGGAGAACTCCTCAAGGAAGTTCGAGAGGCATTTAGCCACATGAGCCTCTAGGATTTTTGCCAGGTAAGGCAGTAAGGAGATGGGTCTGTAGTTAGCTTTACAAGCTGGGTCAGCCCCGGGGTTTTTTAGGAGCGGGATGACCGTGGCCTCTTTAAACGCTGAAGGGACTAAGCCGGAGGTCAGGGAGTCATTCAGGAGTGTAAGGGCAGGGGCCGGGTATGTGGAAAACACTCTTTCAAGACCTACATGACCTAGCAAGATCACACAGCACCATGCTCACTTCACAGGGAGTGGTAATGGATTGGCAAGAACTCTGGGACTGGGCTCTGTTGTGGGTAGCACAAGGCCCTGCTGTGAACTGTGCACCAACAGACAACAGGGCAACACTATCAGCCATATTGCCATTGCTGCCACACTCCCTCACAGGGAAGCAGAGTCAAATGTGAACAGGGATGACACTCCTGTGTCCTTTGAGGTACTGGGAGCCAGTGTAAATCTGCCAGTGCTTGTGTGAAGATCGGCGAGTTCGGGAGAGTGCTAACTTAGCTGGTGCTGCCTGGATGATCTGTAACCTGGCAATCAGATATCCTGGTGATTCCAGTAACAGGGCATTGCAGTAGTCCAGGCGGCTAAGGATGATACTCCTGACTACCGTTGATCTCGCGTGTACAGGTAGCAAAGGCAGCAGCTTCCGAAGACCTCGTATTAGAGTGTAGCAACTTCCCACCAGTTTGTTAACGTGGGTCTCCAGATTTCGATTTCCATTGAAGCTGACCCCCAGATTATGCACCGAATTCACTGGTGTCAGTGTGCCATCTGATGTTAGAGGCCAGAAGTCTTCTGGCAGGCTTCGAGTGATCCCCCCCACCTTGCACTGTAGGATCTCCGTTTTCCCACTATTGAACCGGAGCAAGTTTTCTTTCAACCATTTTGCCATTTCATGCATACAGGCATGGAAGCTATCTAGTGAGTCCGCCTGAGCGCTGTCCAGGGATATAAAAAGCTGTGTCGTCAGCGTAGGTAATCACGCTGATGTTATAAGCTTTAATGATTCCCAGTAGGGGTTGCATATAGGCATTGAACAAGATGGGACTGATGGATGATCCCTGCGGAACCCCATGTAAGACTTTGACAAATTCAGATTGGTACGGAGGGAGTGCCACCGCCTGCCATCTGTCAGACAGATAGGATCGCAGCCAGTTAAGCGCCTCCCCTTTCACCCCAAAGGTCTCCAGCCTTGACAGCAGAATGTCATGGTTCACCGTATCAAAAGCGGCGGACAGGTCCAGCAAGATTAGAATTGCCCTGTCCGCCCGCATTCGAAGGCTGTCCAATACTATCACTAGAGCTGTTTCTGTCCGATGACCTGGTCTAAAACCAAACTGTTTCTCCTCCAGTATGTTATTTGTCTCCTGGAAGAGGGACAGGGACCTACTGACCAGGCGTTACACGATCTTAATCGGGTAGAGCAGAAGGGAGATTGGCCGATAGTTCTTATGGCAACAGTGGTCAAGGGTGGGTTTTTTCAAAAGTGGTGTGATAACAGCCTGCTTCCATTTAGACGGCACAGTGCCTGTGCTAAAGGATTGGCCACATAGCTGTCGAAGAATGGTAAAGAATTCTGATCCGAATTCCTTCATAATCTTGTGGGGCAGGGGATCCAATGGTGAACCAGAGGAGATTCCAAGGGCCACTTGAGTAAACTCCTTCTCCGAGGGAATTGGAAAGTTATCCAAGGAGACCTCGGGAGAGGCTGACTCGGCAGCTTCTTCTTCATTTTTACTTTTTATCCCTATGTTCTGATGTGGTGGGGTGAGAGGAGATGGATCTTCCATACTCACCACTATTTTATTTATTTTGTCTTGGAAGAAGAATGCCAGTCCATCACACAACTCCTGAGAGGGTTTAATGTTGCTGTTAGTGCATTCAGGGTGGGTCGTTTCTTTCACTATTCTAAAAATGTCCCTTGATTTGTTGGAGCTTTTTAGTATGATGGCTGCAAAATGTTTTGCTTTAGCAGTAGCTATTTCTTTTTTATATTTTATCATTGAGAGCCTCCAGTTTGTTCTGTATTTTTCCATGTCTTCCTTCCTCCACTGTATTTCTGCCATTTTGCACAAGAGCTTGAGGTTCCTCAAGCCCTCAGTGTACCATGGTGCAGGGGGGCTGCCTTGTTTGCTAATGACTTTCAATGGGGCTATCTGTTCGAGTTTCTCATTTAAGTATTCACAGAAAGTGCTGTAATTCTCTGTAACATGTCTCTCCGAATCAAATAAGGTTTCTGTTTGAAACAGGGGCTCCCTTACTTATGCCTTTCTCAAAAGCCCTTTCCAGTCTCGGCTGAGGAAGGTCCTGACTTGTCTAGCTGCAGGCCTTATATTGTTCAGGGTTTGAACACTAAAAGTGATTAAATGATGATCCGTCCATCCCACCGGTAGGATTTCCCCCATGGCAATAAGGTCTTCCTCTGCGAAGATCAGATCTAGGATATGGCCTTCTCAGTGTGTTGGTTCGGTCACCCATTGTTTCAGGCTCAAATTAGCACAGGACTGCGTGATGTTATAGAAGGCTGTATCCAATCTTCCGTTGGTCCACAGATTAAAATCCCCCAGAACTATCAGTCTGGTGTGTGTAAGTGCCATGTTGTTAATTACATCAATCAGTTCCTGCTGTTACAGTGCATTGATAGCCCCTGGTGGTCTATAGCAGATCATGCCTGATAAGGAATGTCCTGACTCATCTTTAATTGAGAAACCTAGAAACTCTGCGCAGGAGGTTACATCTATGTCCAGCATGATGATGTTCAGCTCTTCCTTAAAAATAATTCCCGTTCCACCTCCCCGTCCCCCAAGTCTGGGTTTGTGCTGAACCTTATATCCCACTGGGAAGGCTGGTTGCAGCTCTAGCTCCATCCCGGCCACCGTCCATGTTTCTGTCAGTAACAGGACATCCAAGTTGTTAGACTCAATCAATAACTGTAATTCGGTTGAGTGCCTGGGAAGAGATCTGACATTAAGCAAGCCGCAGCTTAGACCATCCTTTCTCCATAAATCGGGTGCTGACTAAGATGTATTGTCAGGCAGAATGTGGTTTCGCTGATCTCCCCTGTGTGTCAGCCCTGTCATGCTGTCTGGCGGTATATGATTTAACAAGCCATCTGATGACAGTGATTGACTATAGAGAGGGTTGATGTGAGGCAAAGGGGACAGGCGTTTTTGTTAAAACATAATTGACAGACGTGAACATCACCGGTGCCATCTTGCCCAATAAGAGCCACTGTCCGCACGTAAACGGCATCCATTTCAGGTGCCACGGCCATCTCACGGTTTGCAAGTCACCTATGACTCACCCTGGCCTCGTAACCATCCCCGGTGCCCTGATTCAGCATGACCAAATGCTCTGAGGTCATAAAACCTTGTCCTCATGACAAGGCCCGTAGCCACTTCACACCCCTAAACACGTTTGTCCTTTCATCCTTCACACTCGAGCCCCCAACTGCACGTGGCCACTCGATCCGGTCCCAGACGGTAAACCAAGCCTTGCGGACGTACTTTATTTACCCCGCACAGCAGGACTTGTTGCACGAACAGAAATGCTTGATCTTACCACTTGCATAACCCTTAGATCTGACCGATCCCACACATTTACAGATGTTGTAGGAATGTCCATCTGCGAGATATCAATCACTAATCAAGTTCGGGGTGGGGGACGACAAACTGTTGGGACTCTGTGAGAACCTGCTGGGGGCGGGAATTCCTAGGATGTTTGACCACCAATAAAGTTGCTGTAAATTGTATAAAAAGTGGAACAGCGGAGAAGTTGTTAGAACACCTCCTGAAGACATTTCCTTGTGTCAGACCTGACGTGTTCTCCTTTGGAGCAATAAACCTGTTCTTGCTTTCCAGTTTCCAGCGCCTGTCTTTTTATTTTGATAACTATCGATATTGGGAATTAGAGGCGCCTTGTGCCAAACAGCCTTGGTATTCGTTAGAGATTGGCTGTTTTCCTACAAATTGCCGTCCCAACGCGGGGCCCATCAGCGACACGAGGTCCGGTAGAGAGGTCCTAACGACGGAGTGAACGACTGCAACAACCGGGAAAGTGCACTACGCCTGAAAGAGACCCTCGTCTGGCGGCCGATCATCCGAACTTCACCGGTTCCGAACGGCCCTCTCTCGAGTGACCTACGGTCCTGACTGGGATCCCACAGGAGTGCCGCGGCTAATAGGGAGAAAAGAGGACGATCGGGCGCTGGAAGTGGAAGACAAAGAACTGTCCATACGGTCCGGGTAAGGTTGTGAAAACGACTGCTGTTGAATGATTGATTGTATTGGAACTGTTTGGATTGAATACTAGTATTGCGCTTTATTGGTTCATTAGCTCGTTAGCTATTTTGGTACGTTGGTTCTTTTTGAGATATTCCCTGTTTGCAACCAACGAAGAATAGAAATATTCTCTTTTTGCAGGCAGCGAAGGATAGGTAGTACGGACCTGTGTCCACAATTGTTTGAGATCTTTATTTGTCAGATTATACATCATGCCTATCTTCTCCCCACTGATTGGTAATTGGTTCAGCCCAGACCGCTTATTAGAGGTCAGTCATCCGGCTCCACTGGAGGGCAGCCCTAATAAGGACATATATGTGAAATATGGATTAGTCGCTGTAGCTTATAGCAAACTATGGCACAAGCACACTAGGAAGGATCGAGAAAATCCGTGTCCACTGACGGGATCTTTTGATCCTGCTAAAATAGAAACACTAGAGATAGCCTTACGCGAAAAGAAAACTACACCGACTATGCTTGACAGCTTCGGCTTATGGCGAAAAGAAACAACACAGCGAAAGAAAAGAGATGAAGCAAGAATAGAAAAAGAACTACGGAAATCAGCTCACCTAGCTGGCAAAAAGTTAGAAGAGGGAGTGAAAGAAAGAGAAAAAGCTAGGAAGGAGCGAGAGGCAGAGTTCTCAGGTCAATACCCGGTTAGGGCTCCCTCAACTCTTTACCCTGAGCTCCCATCAAAACAAAGAATAGACGACGATCTACTCCTAGGTCCACCGATTACCCACATGCCACCTCCCTATGCACCTACCCATCCTCTAGTACAACAACAAGAATCTCAGAATACCACTGAAGGTAGCGCCAGGGCCTCGATATCCACGGCCTCTACGCCGACCGAGCCTCTCATGCCTAATACCTTGTCCGACAACACATCAGAAAGAATTGAAGTAAAAGGGCCGGTGAGAATCTCACGATTAAGTAAAAATTAGCAGGCAGGCATCGATAGGATAGTTAAGACCCTAGTAGACAGGAAAGAAACAGAGGAATACATAGCGGATATATGCAACTCATACGTCGACAAGCGCAAACAACACTTTGTCGTGAGCTTTTGCTATCGCACACTCACAGCGTATGAGGAAAAAAATAAGAATAAAGGGCCCGACCGACTCATGACACTGTACAGAAAGGTAGATACAGGAGACAAGAGTGAATGCGATGTAGCGTAACTTTTCTCCTATACTTTAGAAGTCTTCCGCCACCTCATGGAGCAAGGGCAGATAGACAAAAACGCAACATCTGCAGTGACGGAACCCCCGATAGAGAGAATAGATAACATGATGCCCATTAAGGAAGCTGCCCCCTATTGGGCCCCCCCTAGAGGACAAGGAACTCACAATGACATAAATCACCAAGACGCTTAGGGAAGGGTGGTCTATAATTGGGTATATCAGCCCAGGGATAGACAGGACATTCTGACATTCCGAAAATCCCTGCCGGACTTGCGAAAGAATCCTACCGCATTTTACACGGAGTTAGGTACAGCCCTAGGGTCGACAATTATGACACTAGCCAACATCGATTTGTTCTTTGGACTATGTCTGCCAGCCGATGTGTGGAAACAGATCAGGAAAGTAGACCACACAGACCTGTTCGGTCATACCTGGGAACAATTCGATGTGCTAGATAAACAGCGAGACCCTGGACAGAAACCCTTCAAAGCCATACTAGACCTCCCTGACAAAATAATGCAGAAGGAAAAACCCTGATTCCCGAGAAAAAGATAGATTGGTCTATTGTAACAGCTTGCCGCCAGAAGCCTCAAGAAGATGTCTCAGAGTTCTTCTCCCGGTTCGAGACAGTGTTCTCCGATTATAGTGGACAAGACATGTCCACTGCGACTGGACATCACTTGTTCGTACAGAACTATGTCAAGGGTCTGTTACCAGAAGTCTCACAGAAACTACAGACCAGTGGGAGAAGTTGGGCGGCCTCTAAACCAGCGGCCATCCTCCAGATGGCCCAATACTATGAACACCAGAAAAACAAAAACGAAAGGGCCAACGAAAAGAAAAAGAAATATTTGAAAGAAAGAGTCATGATAGCGCAGCTACAGGGTGTAAATTCAGGAAGGGAACAGTACAAGGGAGGATATCAGCAAAATACCCCTAGTGCACCACCACCTAGAAATAACGTGCCTACCCCATACAACGGACGCCGAGACTTAGGGGAAGATCAGTGTGCATTTTGTAAAGGGTATGGACACTGGAAATCCCAATGCCCGATCCTGGCAGAAATAAATAAAGAAAAAGGAACGAGAGAATTAGTAAACGGGCCAAGAGGTAGAGGACGAGGAAGAGGGTACGCTAACGTTAGTGAAGATAGGCCAGGTAGGACAAATGCTTTTGACCGCCCCGACAGAACCAGTATCAGCAATCGGACTACGACAACACGTACGACTTTGCATAGGACAGCCAAGGGCAAGGGAGGGATCCAGTCGAGCTCTATGTTGTTCAGCAAGGCCCTTATATTACCGCAAAGGTCCTGGGCACAGAGTTACCATTTTTGGTAGACACAGGAGCAACACGTAGTGCACTATCCAAACGACTGATTCCAAGGGCACCCTTGTCTGGCTCACATGTGACCTCAATAGGATTTGATGGTACAACCTCCACTAACCCTTTGTCCAGGCGCATCCCTTTTAATCTAGAAAATAACATCATTGACACGACGTTCCTTCTCTCTTCCAACACCCCAGACACCATTATGGGTCTCGATTTACTGAAGCACTTCCGTGCAACTATTCGCTGCACCCCGGATGGAGTGCGAGTCATCCTATATGACAACCACCAACATCAGAGAGATAGTCCACTCCAACGCATGTATCCCGTTTCCAAAGCAGACACATCCCTACTGGATGCTTTACCATCGTACTTGTGGGCTAGGGCTGACTCAGACGTAGGACAAATGATGATTGACCCAGTGAATGTAACGATACCACAGGACGCGACTCTACCAAAGGTACCACAGTACAAAATCTCACCAGAGGGAGAGAGAGCACTCACAGACATCATTCACTCGCTCGTAGAAGCAGGGGTGGTAGAAGAAGTGGTGCGCAACATTTATAACAGTCCTATTCTGCCAATCATAAAGAAGCAGGGAGAGGGAGACGGAAAAGCCTACCGCTTTATCATTGACCTAAGGGAGGTGAACAAGATCATAGTGCCCCAATATCCAGCCGTGTCCGACATTACCACCATCCTAACCCTCATCCCACCCACTGCCACCATTTTTACTGTCATAGATCTCAAAAATGCATTCTTTTCTATACCCATCCATGAGGACAGCCGCTATCTTTTTGGATTTACACTAAGATCCCATTCATTTAGATTTTGTAGAGCACCACAGGGGTACACAGAAAGTCCGAGCATCTATAGTCAGGCACTCAAACGACAACTGGATGCTATACAATTGCCAGACGGAGTAGCACTGATACAATACGTAGACAACATTTTGCTAGCAGCAGACACCACTCCAATAGCGGTCGCTGCCACCATTCAGTTACTACATTTCCTTGCCAAAAATGGTCACAAGGTCTCCCGCAAGAAACTGCAATTCTGCCAACCACAAGTGACATATTTAGGACACCTTTTGTCAAAGGAAGGGAGAACGCTCACACCAGACAGGATCCAGACCATTCTAGACACTCCTGTCCCCAAAAACCAGAAACAAGTCCGCTCACTAATTGGCCTCACTTCATTCTGTCAACAATGGTTACCAAACTTCAGCCTCATCGTCAAATCCCTTCTCTCCCTCCTAGCCAAAGACACACCCTTTCCACTCCCTTGGACACACGAATGCCAGTCGCGTTCAAAGAACTGCAAGATGCCCTTTGCTCAGCACCCGTTCTAGGAACACCGGACTACTCGAAACCATTTTCCCTCTACACACACGAAAGGGAGGAATGTGCATTATCTGTCCTGACACAATCAATTGGCCACAAGCAACGCCTCTGTGCGTATTTCTCTGCCACCCTCGACCCAGTCGCTAGAGCACTGCCCGCGTGCTTGCACTCGGTAGCAGCTGCAGCAGTCTCTATACGACAGAGCGAGGGAATAGTGCTCTCCAACCCCATCACAGTGCTAGTACCACATGCAGTCGACACATTGCTAAACCAGACTAAGACGCAATATCTGACGAGCGCCCGACTGACTGGATACAAACTGACTCTGTTAGCACCACACATTACACTGAAACGATGTTCCACCCTCAATCCAGCCACATCGCTGCCTCTTCCAGAAAACGACCCTAATGCAATTTCGCTACACAACTGCGTAACGCTCACTGACGAACAGACTAAAAGTAGAGTTGATCTCCAAGACACCGCTTTCCCAGAACCAGACGGGGAACTATGGGTAGACGGCGCATGCCTCAAGCTCCCCGATGGCACTACCTCAGCAGCATATGCCGTGACCACAGCCCGAACTGTCCTAGAAACCGCCCTCATTGCCCAATGATCTGCCCAAGCAGCTGAGCTCATCGCCCTTACACGAGCATGCATTCTAGCGACTGGCACGACAGTCAACATATACACCGATAGCCATTACGCCTTTGGGGTGGTTCACCATTTCGGCTCCTTTGGAGGGAATGAGGGTTCCTGACGTCACACGGCACACCCATCTTACAGGGAGACCTAGTCGCCGCATTAACAGAAGCAGTCCTCCTCCCCAAACAGCTACCAGTAATTAAGTGTCAGGCTCATAAGAAGGTGACCGATCTCATTGGGCAGGGAAATGCACTAGCAGACATTACTGCCCGAACAACAGCACAAGAATACAGACGACAAGCACACAGAGCGAACTGATTGAATGGGCACGGGTGGGTCTGAAAGATGAGGAAGGCTGCTGGAGGACAAAAGAGGGTGACAAATGGTTGTTACCAAACGCCTATCTGATCCCCATATTGACCATGGCACATTTACCCGCACATATAGGATCCGCCCCCATGACCGAACTGATGACTAGCGTATGGCATAACAGCAAGATTGCGGACTCAGCAAAACGTTTGGTACAGCAATGCATGGTGTGCCTACAACACAACCCAGGGAAGGGGACAGTAGTACCACGGGGAGGGTTTGGGATCCCCGATCACCCCTTTGAAATCCTCCAAATGGATTACATACAGTTAGAAAGGAGCCATGGTCTCAAATACGTCGTAGTCATCCTGTGCGCTTTCAGCAAATGGGTGGAAGCATACCCCACTTGATACAATACCGCCACACCTACTGCTAAGGTGCTGCTAAAGGATTTCCTCCCTAGATACGGCCTTTGCCGAATTTTATGGAGTGACAATGGCCCCCATTTCGTAGCGGAAGTGATTCAAAACATTCTGAAGGGCTTAGAGGTGAAGCAAAAGTTCCACGCCGTCTTTCACCCCCAATCAGCAGGCCTAGTAGAATGACACAACGCCACACTAAAGTTCAAACTAGCAAAAATAGTCGCCACCACTGGGCTGAAATGGCCCGACGCACTCCCACTGGCATTGCTATTGATGCGTTCCACCCCAACCAAACACAGACTAACACCGTATGAAGTAGTCTTTGGCAGGCCTATGAACATTTGGGCGGCACCGAAACCAACCACCATTAATGATGTCCTGGACATATTAATGTCTGATTACCTGTACAAGTTAACAAACAAATTAACGCTTATCCACCAACAGGTGCTGCATGCCATTCCGGACGTGTCCAGGGGCCCAGGACATGATATCAGACCTGGAGAATTTGTC
Organism: Lissotriton helveticus; assembly: GCF_964261635.1. Classification (NCBI taxonomy): domain Eukaryota; kingdom Metazoa; phylum Chordata; class Amphibia; order Caudata; family Salamandridae; genus Lissotriton; species Lissotriton helveticus. The sequence continues at coordinate 561,814,682 of NC_136063.1, forward strand.
TTAATCCGAAACTTCCAGAGGTGGCCGGGCCCCTGGCTAGTCCTCATCACCACCCGAACTGCCCTTCGAGTGGAAGGAAAGAAAAATTGGCTGCATGCCCACCACTGTCGAAGGATCTCACAAACCCTGACAACCAGCAAGGAAGTGGACATCCAAGAAGAGCTCCTGACCAAAGATCGACCAGCCTTGAACTGCTACCCACAGACAGAGACTCTAGAACTGGCAGAGTATCCTGACCCTACCGTACCATCCAAGAAAGGGTACAACTTGAGGTCGACAAAAGGAGGGCGTCTCGACACGCAGACCACTAACTAAGTCAAAAGTCTCAGATCGGTAGCCAACACTACAAAGGCTACCAGGAGATACGCTAGACGAAGTATGTGGCCCTGTGAGTCATCGAGCCCCTTGAAAATGATGGAAGATCCCGGACGACCGAAGAACCGCCGCAACAACACCAAGACTGCCAAAATTCACAAAGTAAAGACAATCGCACTCATAACAGTATCTCTCACCAGCCTCTTGCTAATGGTCGTAATCTGGATCATCGAAGAGAGTGCTCCTGCTTATCAAACATCGATGGCCACTGTGCAACCCACCACTGAAAAAGAACACTATCTTCTATCACTGTCACCACGCCTCCGAGAACGACGCAGAGAGTTCTGGAATAACTCTTTCATCCAAATGTTGCACCAGCACAATCTTGTTGCAAATGCTATGAACTGTTGGGTCTGTGGGCTGCTACCACATGCCACTCAACATTCTATTCCTTTTATCCCTTCACCTTTCTTTGTTCATGGGTCCTGCCTTGCTGGTTAATGCTCCTACAAGAAAGCTACAAAGACAATGCCACATCCGGTGGGACAATAAAACAATTCTATAACGAGTTCTGGCTGAACAAAACTGGAAGGACGGCTGTTCCCTTTTGTCCTCTCACTTCAAATGCAACCTTCCCAATGAACATTCCTGTAAAAGAACGAGTGGAAATGCAGGTGTTCAATAATCCAGCCAGACCCACCTTCTCCTTTCTAAAGAAAAGAACAGCTGCAACCACAACTGTGGCCCTATCTGTGGTGATTGTCTTAGGTCTTGTTTGCATCGAAGGCCATGGGGCAAAAATTGTGGGCCACAGTACTTGTCGCATCACCAGGACTCTACACACTGCCGACCCCCCTTCGTTTGTTGCATCACCCAATATGTACTTCATCTGTGGTACTAAAGCCTACACCTGGCTCCCAAAAGGCTGGGGGGGCTCGTGCTACATTGCCTTTGTTCAGCCCCCGACCTACACTGCACCTGCTGGACATCACCGAGAAAAACGGTCCAGAGACACAGAACAAATAGATTCTGCTGCTTCCCAGTTCCTTGATGCAGTTAAAGGCCTTGTTCCACTTTGGGGTCCGATGGCAAACAGCCGGGCCATTCGACACCTGTCTCAAGCAGTAAAGATGGCTTTGAACGTAACAGCTGGCATCCTCACCAACAACACTGCCGAGCTTCAAGCAGTCCGCCTGATGACTTTGCAAAACCGTCTTGTTTTAGACGTGGTACTAGCGGACCGTGGAGGAGCATGCCGCATCATCGGTGCCAGCTGTTGTACCTTTGTCCCTGACAGCTCGCCTTCTGTCTATAAGGCGATCGAACATCTGCACAGACTGACATCCGAGATCCATCAAGAACAAGAGACTTGGACACTTGGAAGCTGGTTTTGGGGCATATTAAAAGAGTGGGGATGGAAAATATTGATGGTCCTCTTGGTTCCAATTTTTATGATATGTGGCTGCTTTTTGGGGATACACTGCATACCACCCTTGTGCTCTCTATGTCTGAACTCGTTATGCCCTAAAAGTCTAGACTCTTGCATAGAACGAATCAATTTAATACATGACACAGAGATACAGAACATTATGGGGATCGAAATAGATTAGCAAGATGTCTTGGGAATGTTCAAAGAGAGGACTGTTAAAACATAATTGACAGACGTGAACATCACCGGCACCATCTTGCCCAATAAGAGCCACTGTCCGCACGTAAACGGCATCCATTTCAGGTGCCACGGCCATCTCGCGCTTTGTGAGTCACCTCTGACTTACCCTGGCCTCGTAACCATCCCCGGTGCCCTGATTCAGCATGACCAAATGCTCTGAGGTCATAAAACCTTGTCCTCGTGACAAGGCCCCGGAGCCACTTCACACCCCTAAACACGTTTGTCCTTTCATCCTTCACACTCGAGCAGGCCCTTCTGATAAACCCCAACTGCACCTGGCCCCTCGATCTGGTCCCAGACGGTAAACCAAGCCTTGCGGGCGTACTTTATTGCCCCCGCACAGCCGGACTTGTTGCACGAACAGAAATGCTTGATCTTATCACTTGCATAACCCTTAGATCTGACCGATCCCACACATTTACAGATCTAGTCGGGAATGTCCAGCTGCGAGATATCAATCATTAATCAAGATCCGGGTGGGGACGACAAACTGTTGGGACTCTCTGAGAACCTGCTGGGGGCGGGAATTCCTAGGATGTTTGACCACCAATAAAGTTGCTGTAAATTGTATAAAAAGTGGAACAGCGGAGAAGTTGTTAGAACACCTCCTGAAGACATTTCCTTGTGTCAGACCTGACGTGTTCTCCTCTGGAGCAATAAACCTGTTCTTGCTTTCCAGTTCCCAGCGCCTGTCTCTTTATTTTGGTAACTATCGATATTGGGAATTAGAGGCGCCTTGCGCCAAACAGCCTTGGTATTCGTTAGAGATTGGCTGATTTCCTACATTTTGGGCAAGGCCCTTCATCCACCAAAGATTGAATATTTGGTGGAACTCGTGGGCAGATTGCATTTCCCTTCAATGGGTCAAGACTCATAAGGGTATCTCTAGAATAACTTATGACCGGTTTATCTGGGACAAACGGACCAGGGGGGGTGGCCCTTAGCCTGGTCCGGGCGCAGACGGGCTTGCCTTTGGCGCGCCGGCGGCGCGCCCGCTGCACGCATCCGGCATGTCATCTGGCTTTAATGTGAATGCCTCCGGAACTGACGCTGACAAAAGGGAAGGAGCTATGTCCCTCCACTCAAACGGCCCACAAAGAACGCGGTGGACCGGGGACCTTCTAAGCCCTGGGATGGAGTGAAAGGTGCGAGCGTGCAAGTGGTAGCAGGTACAATTTAAAAAAGAGAATTCCTCAATAGGTATGTGCCCCCCGTTTAAAAACAGCAGCTTTCCTTACTCAAAGCGCAATGAAATGTCCAGAGTGGACTTCACTCTGGACATTTCATCTACCAGGACTTCTAACTCATCTGTGAACTTTGGATTCTAATCCTCATGTACAGCACTATCTCCACACATGTATGTAAATAAACTCACTATTACACTATACCTGCCTATGTTGTGATTAAAACTTGGTATGTGTCATGCAGCAGATGAAATACCGAAGTACACAGTGCATGCACACTACTACAGTAATGTCATTACCATTATGTGACTCATGCTGATGTGACAAATATGAGGAAGACACACCAATAGGGCCCCACTACACATACTCACCATTGACATGTGACACATTGTCTACAAAGATGTATACCAGAAATACAGTGGAATGCACAGACACCACACCTATCTACGGTCAGTGCTAACAAGCCCACAGGTGAGGTAACCAAAGGTCAGTCAGATGTGTGAAGGTAGACAACACACATAACAAGTGAAGCACAGGTCCATCACACATCAGCAGCAAGTTTATTATACAACAGTAGCAAGGTAAGTCCACCTGACAGTGGGCACACGGTCTCCAAGTCTTGTTGATTGGAGCTTCAGGAGTGTGTGTCACATCACATGATGGGATACTAGAAGTTCCACACTGGCATTGGATTCTGGTTGTTGCGTGTCAGAGTTGACCAAGCACCAGCCAAAGTACCTTTGGAAGGATAGACATGAGACACAGTCAGAAACACACCAGAACAGGATGGAAATGCAATGAACATTCACAACACGTCACAAGAAACCTACCCAGTAACAAATTGGCATGTCAACAACACTGTGGACCACAGACCATCAGACAGGGCACATCACTGCACGCAACCAGTCAAGTACCACACAGACAAACCCAAACAGCAACGAGCAGCACCCACACATTTCAGGCAAAGTGAAGACATTGACATAACAACCCTGGGAACTCACAATCGGCTGTAGAAGTTGAGCTGTGTGCGGACACCACCCTCATCATCATCACTGGCCTCCTGGCCCAGACCTGGATCCTCCACAGGTGGGGGATGTTGGTCATTGTCATCCTGTATTAGAGGCACCTCCTTCTGCACTGCCATGTTGTGTAGCATGCAGCATACTATAATGATCTTGCACACCTTAGCAGGTTCATATGGGAGGGCACCTCCGGTCTTGTCCAGGCATCAGAAGCAGCTTTTCTGGAGACAAAATGTCCCCTCAATCACTCTCCTGGTTCGACCATGTGCCTCATTGTAGCGCATCTTGGCTGCTGTCACAGGGTTCCTGAGGGGTGTCAGCAACCACGGCATGTTGGGGTATCCAGAGTCACCTACATACAAAGAATAGCACATTAGTTGAGTCTTGTAAGAGGGTGGGATACAACATTGCCAAACACACACAATGTAAACAGTGCACATCAACAAGCCAGGCATGCTGGTTTGGCATCTGTGACATCATCAACGCAATGCGACTCCTCCTCATGACATAGGCATCGTGCGCAGAACTGGGAAAACATACACGCGCATGTGTGATCACCATGTCCGCCAGACATACCACCAGAGCATTGATGGAGTGGAAATGTTTCCTGTTGCGGTAGGCCTGCTCATATGCCTGTGGTGGTATCAGTGCCACATGTGTACCATCAACAGAACCAATGACATTTGGCATCCTCCCCAGTCTATAAAAAGCATCCTTTATGACAGTGAGTTCACCAGGGCTAGGAACCCTGATGTATGTGTTAGGGAATTGCAACATCCCCTCCAAGACATCACGTAGCACACGGCTGAACATAGTTTGTGGCCTGGTACACAGTCAAAATATCGAGTTTCAAATATCGACCTACCAAAATATCGTGTTTGAAATTTCGAAGGTCATGAATATCGATGTCAAGAATATCGTTGGACAGAAAATCGATCCTAAGGTAAGTAATATCGAATTTATTTATATCGATGTAAGTAATATCGAAGTTAGTAATATCGATAGTATATATATCGATGTAACTAATTTCGATGTCACTAATATCGATGTAACTAATTTCAATGTCACTAATATCGATATTTGTATTATTTTTATGTTTTTTATTATGTATGTGTTATATGTATTTGTTAAGTATTTACATTAATTTATATTATATGTGTATTTTTTTTATATTTTAATAACTTAATTTTTAAGTAAATTATATGTTTTAGTACCTGTGCGGGTTGTGGGTTTATAGGGGAATAGGGTGGGAAGTAATTTAATTGTAAATAATTAATAATTTTTTTATGTGTAATTAATTTACATTTTAATTATTAATTGCCAATTAATTATTTTAATTGATAAATTAATTATTTAATTGGTATTTAATGTGAATTTTTATTAAATGTTATGTTTTAGTACTGGAGCGGGTTGTGGGTTTATAGGGGAATAGGGTGGGAAGTAATTAAATTGTAAATAATTAATGATTTTTTTATGTGTAAATAATTTTTATTTTATTTATTAATTGGCAATTAATTATTTTAATTAATAAATAAATTATTTAATTGGTAATTAATGTACATTTTTATTAAATGTTATGTTTTAGTATCAGAGCGGGTTATGGGTTTACAGGGGAATTGGGTGGGAAGTGATTTTATTGTAATTAATTAATTATTTTTATGTATAATTAAATTAGTAAATATTTATTAATTGGCAATTAAATATTGTAATTGATAAATTAATTATTTAATTGGTAATTATTGTTAATTTGTATTAAATGTGATGTGTTAGTATTGGAGCGTGTTGTGGTTTTATAGGGGTATTGGGTGGGAAGTAATTTAATTGTAAATATTTAATTTTTATTAAATGTTATGTTTTAGTACTGGAGCGGGTTGTGGGTTTATAGGGGAATAGGGTGGGAAGTAATTAAATTGTAAATAATTAATGATTTTTTTATGTGTAAATAATTTTTATTTTATTTATTAATTGGCAATTAATTATTTTAATTAATAAATAAATTATTTAATTGGTAATTAATGTACATTTTTATTAAATGTTATGTTTTAGTATCAGAGCGGGTTATGGGTTTACAGGGGAATAGGGTGGGAAGTGATTTTATTGTAATTAATTAATTATTTTTATGTATAATTAAATTAGTAAATATTTATTAATTGGCAATTAAATATTGTAATTGATAAATTAATTATTTAATTGGTAATTATTGTTAATTTGTATTAAATGTGATGTGTTAGTATTGGAGCGTGTTGTGGTTTTATAGGGGTATTGGGTGGGAAGTAATTTAATTGTAAATATTTAATTTTTATTAAATGTTATGTTTTAGTACTGGAGCGGGTTGTGGGTTTATAGGGGAATAGGGTGGGAAGTAATTAAATTGTAAATAATTAATGATTTTTTATGTGTAAATAATTTTTATTTTAATTATTAATTGTCAATTAATTATTTTAATTGATAAATAAATTATTTAATTGGTAATTAATGTAAATTTTTATTAAATGTTATGTTTTAGTATCAGAGCGGGTTGTGGGTTTACAGGGGAACAGGGTGGGAAGTGATTTTATTGTAATTAATTAATTATTTTTATGTAAATTAAATTAGTAAATATTTATTAATTGGCAATTAAATATTGTAATTGATAAATTAATTATTTAATTGGTAATTATTGCTAATTTGTATTAAATGTGATGTGTTAGTATTGGAGCGTGTTGTGGTTTTATAGGGGTATTGGGTGGGAAGTAATTTAATTGTAAATATTTAGTTATTTAAACAAATTTTTTACTGATAATTAATGTATTCATTAATTATTAATTGGCAAATAATTAATTTTAAACATAATACATTTATTTAATTGGGAATTAATATTTTTAAATCGTAATAATTTTTTAATAACTAGAAAAAATCATTAATTGGTAAACTTTTTACATTGTTTTTTATATTTTGTATATTGTTTCTTAAATTTTAATTGTAAATTAAATTAAATTTATTTTGTATTTTTATGATAAATAGTTATTTTTATTATTTTCATTATTTGGTGAGTAATATTTAATTATTATTATTTAATGGTGTTTGTTGTTAATTTATTGTCAAATACATTTTTTAAATTTGATTGCTTTTATTAATTAGTAATTGTATTTTATTGATGTTGATGTATTTAAAATATTATTTATACATTATTTCAAATATAAGAATAATTTATAAGTATGTTAAAATAAAATTCTACGCTATTAAATGCTTTCCCTGGTGTTGCACCCTCTGGAGTGGGAATAGTAATTTTTACCCACCCGCTATCTAACGTTTTCCCTACTGTTGCACTCTCTGGAGTGGAAATAGTAATTTTTCCCCCTACGCTATCCAAATGTTTCCTTACTGTTGCACTCTTTGGAGTTGGAATAGTAATTTTACCCCTATGCTATCCAACGCTTTCCCTACTGTTGCACTCACTGGAGTGGAAATAGTAATTTTTACCCACCCGCTATCCAACGCTTTCCCTACTGTTGCACTCTCTGGAGTGGGAATAGTAATTTTTACCCACCCGCTATCCAACGCTTTTCCTACTGTTGCATTCTCTGGAGTGGGAATAGTAATTTTTACCCACCCGCTATCCAACGCTTTCCCTACTGTTGCACCCACTGGAGTGGGAATAGTAATTTTTACCCACTTGCTATCCAACGTTTTCCCTACTTTTGCACTCACTGGAGTGGGAATAGTAATTTTTACCCATCCGCTATCCAACGCTTTCTCTACTGTTGCACTCTTTGGAGTGGGAATAGTAATTTTCCCCCCTACGCTATCCAACTCTTTCCCTACTGTTGCACTCTTTTGAGTTGGAATAGTAATTTTACCCCTACACTATCCAAAGCTTTCCCTACTGTTGCACCCACTGGAGTGGGAATAGTAATTTTTACCCACCCGCTATCCAACGCTTTCCCTACTGTTGCACTCTCTGGAGTGGGAATAGTAATTTTTACCCACCCGCTATCCAACGCTTTCCCTATTGTTGCACTCTCTGGAGTGGGAATAGTAATTTTTCACCCTACGCTACCCAACTGTTTCCCTACTGTTGCACTCTTTGGAGTTGAAATAGTAATTTTACCCCTATGCTAGCCAAAGATTTCCCTACTGTTGCACCCTCTGGAGTTGGAATAGTAATTTTTACCCGTACACTATCCAACGCTTTCCATATTGTTGCACTCACTGGAGTGGGAATAGTAATTTTTACCCACCCGCTATCCAACGCTTTCCCTACTGTTGCAATCTCTGGAGTGGGAATAGTAATTTTCCCCTACGCTATCCAACGCTTTCCCTACTATTGCAGTTACTGGAGTGGGAATAGTAATTTTTACCCACCTGCTATCCAACGCTTTCCCTACTGTTGCACCCTTTGGAGTTTGAATAGTAATTTTTACCCTTACGCTATCCAATATTATTTATATTTATTTATGTATTTAATGTTACATAATGTTGTATTTAATTAATTTTTAAAATATTGAAAGTATATTTAATTGTTGTTATTTATTAAATATATTTATTTATTATTATTTATGTTATCATTTTATGATTGTTGAGGTGTTTTTAATTTATAGTATTTGTTAATATTTTTAATTAATTTAATAAATATATATATCTTAATTAAGTATATATTATATATTGTATGTTTAATTTTAATCAAATGTTTAATATTAAATATGTATTATTTATTCATTTTAACCATTATAACACATTTTTAAATAAGTTTAAATTATATATAAGTAATATTTATTTAATGTAACTTTTTTTTTACTGAAAAAAACCCGATATTTTTAATTACGATATTTTTAACATCGATATTTTAATTTCGATATTTTTGTACTTACCATGTTGTAGATAGGGTGTCGATATACTTGCTTTCGATATTCCTGCGCCGATATTTTGTCTGTCGATATTTGCATTCTCGATATTCTGTCACAGATTCTGTGGTATACCACCAGCACCAGCAACAGTGTGTTGAAAGGTACAGGTGGCAAAGAAGTGCAGGGCTGTCATCACCTTCACCTTTGGTGTCAGTGCTGTCGGGTTTGTCCGGCCAGGTAGCAGATGTGGCGCCAACTGCTCCACCAACTCATCGATCAGTCTCCTGGTGAAGCGGTACCGTCGGATGCTTTCGTATTCCACCATGGTCTCAAGGTCCGGGAAAGGTCTATGGACAGCTGGTGCCCTGCAGTACAGGGATGGGTAAAGTAAGATTATACATTCATCTACCCATGTGGCACTCACCTTGAAAAAAATCACATGATACATCACAGCAATACACAATGAACTGAGGTGTGTGCTGTTGGTCATCGACACATATGTCACCTACATGTCCATCATCTCACATATCAATGAGATATGTGTACATGATTTCCATAGAGTGCAATGCCAATTCATTGGGCTGTGGTAAAGTACCTATGTACTGCTGTCAAGTTCAAAACACACAACACAGTGACATGTGAGGACTGATGTTTCACAGGCATCACAACTCCATGTCAGGGAGATAGCCATTGTCCCTGTATTGCCACGTGTGCACCAGAATGACATGGCGTATCATGGACCTCCCACAACCAATCATGACTTCCACAGGTAGTGGCCCCTGCGGTCCCTACATGCCATACATGGATGTCCATGAGCCACACACACAGCATAAAATGTTGATGCACAGAGCACATGGTGGACACTGGCTCCCATTGGGCACATGGAACCACAAACATCACAGATGCAACATGCACACAGACTGTGGGTGTACGTCATGAATGTGTCCATGGGTCTTGCTGTGACATACATAACATGCATACCTGTACTCATGGTGTATGTGACAGGTCATACACATCTTCAAACTGGTATTGTGTCCATAACTCCTGCCCATGTCAATCATAATTACACTGATTTTCTGAAAATGTCACACATAGCAATCTGCAACCTTGGTATCTATGGGGACATGCTGTGGTGTCGAAGGTGTGGCCAGGGTAATGAAAATTGTGTGGAATCCGTATGCAAGTCATACCAATGTGAACCGACGCGGGACAGAGTAGTGAGCCCACCTTGTCCATTGACTGCACGATTCGTATGATTTACAGTCACCCGTGTCAGGTCACATTGACGACAATGGACTATGCGTGCGCACGGCTCAGTTCATGCATGTACGACGCGTATGCAATGTGACCCGATGCGGGTGACTTCTACAGAGACGCATTGTGCAGTTCTGGACCGAGCCGTGCGCACAGCTTAGCCATGGATTGTAATCTGAACCGAAGTGGGTGACTTCAAAGCAGACACATCGTACAGGCATGGACCAAGCCCTGTGCACGCATAGCCCATAGAATCGTATTGGGAAGGATGCGTGTGGTTTAAAAAAATACGTGTCGTATAGTCAGTGTACCGAGCCATGCGCACTCATTGGCAATAGGCTGTCATAGAGACGGACGCAAATCCAAAATTCAGTTGGATGCCTACAACAATGTTGCAATCCTAGGTTGTCCTGAAGGTGAATGTTTTGAACGATCGGAAGATGTGTAGAAGACTTACATTTCCATGAATTGGACAGATTCATAGAATGCAACGTTTCGGGTCTATCAGGAAGTGGCAATGTCACAGAATCTGCCTCTGCAGCACTGATTTAAGGCTGGCAGGCCCCCAGGGAGCTCACATGCCTGCACTACATGCTACAGGACCGGAAGATGTGTAGAATACTTACATTTCCATGAATTGGACAGATTCATAGAATGCAACGTTTCGGGTCTATCAGGAAGTGGCAATGTCACAGAATCTGCCTCTGCAGCACTGATTTAAGGCTGGCAGGCCCCCAGGGAGCTCACCTGCCTGCACTACATGCTACAGGACCGGAAGATGTGTAGAAGACTTACATTTCAATGAATTGGACAGATTCATAGAATGCAACGTGTCGGGTCTATCACGAAGTGGCAATGTCACAGAATCTGCCTCTGCAACACTGACTTAAGGCTGGCAGACCCCCAGGGAGCTCACTTGCCTGCACTACATGCTACAGGACCACATATCTGATTCCACTGCTGCTGTCTATACTTCCTCTGGATCCTGCAATGGCACGTACTCTGGAGAGGGCCCCAGCATTCACAGAGGAGGAGAACCAGGCCCTGCTGGACGGGCTCCTCCCAGAGTACAGCAAACTATATGGGAAACCAGGAGAGCCGGTGAGTGTGCAGTCCAGTGCCTACCATGTCCTGTAATTTGTCTGACTAGCAGTAATAGAAGTGTGCACAGCAGTGGGAGGCATATGCACTGAGTACTTGCAGCAACCAATTTATGTGGGTACATATGAAGAACAGGTGTCCTGCTGCAGTAGTGCAGCAGTGCTAGCCTTTAATTCCTAGGCAATGTTACCATGTCAGACCGGCAGCACAAACGCACATTTCTATGTGTGCACTACCTGTGTACCTCATTTAGATTTGTGATGACTACATGTATTTTAAACTGTATGCAGCACAATTATGTGGCATGTGTGCCAATGTCCTCTTCACTTTGTCATCCTCACAGGTTGATGCCCACCAGAAGCAAGAGATCTGGCTGACCATCGCCCGGGCAGTAAGATCTGTGTGGGTCTACAAGCGCCGGATCCGCAACTGCCAGAAGAGGTAGCAGGACCTACGTGGCTGGACCTGGAGGATCGCAAGGGTCCAGATGAAGCAGTTGCCTCCTCGCCATAGGGGCGGACACCGGACCCTGACCCAACACATGCTCTGGATTCTGACGGTGGTCTTCCCGGACCTGGATGGGCAACTGAAGGCCAGACAGCAGCAAGGAGGGGGTAAGTCCATGGCTGATCTGTGAACATGTGTGACATGCTATTTGCAGTCTTTTGGCCTGGTCATACTTCCACATTACGTTGGTCTTGGAGTCCTGGACTCATGCCCCTCAATTGTGTAAGTCACACTTCTTATCTGATCCACAGTTGTGACCCCTATAGTCTGTGACTTTTTTGATTTGGCCACTTTGTCCCTTCAATCAGCTATGCTGAGGGTCCTGCACAGCCTATGTTACTGGGACTCTGATGTGTGCTTCGTGGGTGGGTCTATTTTTTGCACTATGCCTGATCTCTGACATGTGTTCTGTGTGTGCCTTTCATATGTGTTCCAATTGCTGGTCTGGCTCACAACATGTGTGTGGGGTTTTTAAAACATACCCATGCAGCAGGTGAGTCCATATAGCGTCCTCAGGAATATGTATAGAAAGTATATCACACTAGCCCAGACACCTGCCTACTGTCCAGGCCAATACACAGTTACAGGTTTACCTGGTCAGGCAAGCCCACTCCACGGCATTGGGAGACTCTGTACTCACACTCGCGTGTATGGACCTACTGATTGTGCTTCCATTCTGTTGCTCAGTTCGTCCCTTGACACAGGCTTCCGTACACATGAGGTAGCACAGAGGCCACATAGTGCCGGAGCGCACTGTACACATAGGCAGAACATAAACAGAAGTGCTAAGATCATCCCAATGAAGATCAGTGTTTTCCATCCCCAGGTGGCGATCAGTCCCCAGAACCACCCTAGTAAGGACCAGTCCCCTTTTTCTACGTGAAGGGAACCAGATATCTGTGCCATCAGGTGTTTGACACTGTCATTGTGATGTGGCTTCCTTTTTGTGACAACTGGTGTGTCGATGATTTTAGTGTCAGCAGGACATCTGAGTTGTGACAATGGGGATGATACCTGTGCAACTTATAGGGGTGTGGTCAGTTGACTGTGCACAATGCTGTATGCAACAGTGACTTTCACACAGCTGTATGTCATTAGCAGCAGCTGTGAGGTGCTCATGTTCAGGTAGTTGTGTTTGCAGTCACTCATAAGTCAGATTTTATTAATGTGGGATCATTATAGTCCAAGAACAGTGTGCAGCAGGGGACAGAGTTTGGTATGGGAATGAGCTATGAATGTGACGCAGTGCAGACTGTTGTCTGGATGCATTGTCCCATGACATGTGGCAGTGAAGACTGACTTACCATGCAGGTCTGTGCCAGGGTATTGACTTGAGAAGAGGGATCCTGCATTGGAATCAGAGGTGCTCCATGCACCCGATTGTGTCATTGACTTTCAGGACGTGAGGACATCATTGTGTGTGGTGCTGCTAGGCATTACAAGATTGTGAAATGTGACTCTGGGCATACATTCATCCTGACACCTGTACTGAGTAAATAGCATGATATGTATGTTTATAGTAATGAACTTCTACACGGTCATTTGTATGTACAACAACTGTGTATGTGGTGCATGTATGCACTTTGGGGTATTATCAGCCAGCATGCAACAGACATATAGGTACAGGTCCAGGAGGGATATGGATGCCATGCTTGATGTTCAGACTGGCTATTGCCCTACGTACAGCTGTGTGGGCATTTTGAGCAAATATCAGCTGAGGATGCCAGTGCATGCCCTGTAATGTGCTGTATTTACAGTGTTGTGTGCAGTCAGTGCAGGTGGCTAATGTGGGCCTTGTTTTCCTACTTTTATGCAGATACATCCACGGGCACAGGAGACAGCGCCACGGAACTGGAGGAGCCACAGAGCCAGCCTGGGCCAGCGACTGAGGAGTTGGAGGGATCCAGTGGCACGGAGGGTGAGGGGAGCCACACTGAGGAATCCTCTGCACCATCCACCTCAGCTGAGGACCACAGCAGCTCGGAGGATGACTCCCTTGTGGGAGTAGGTGTCAGCAGTCAGCAAACCACAGATAGTGAGGCTGTTGCCGCCACCATCACCACCACCCTCCCCTTTGCTCACATCCCATTGGTCCGTGGCAGCTCCCATGTTCGGGAGCATGTCTCCTTCCTGCCAGGCACCGCACCCCCTGCCCCTGTGTCCCCTGCTGCCCTGAGTGTGGAGTCTGTGGATTTGCCTAAACAGATCCATGTAGGGCAGACATCAATGCTGAGTTTCCTCCATGCACACACTGAGGTAACGGGTTTTTAGGAACCCGTTTGGTGCCAGGGGATAACACCCGAAGACCTCTGAGTTCTCCCTGTTCCGGACCACAGAAACACGGAGTCTTCTAGTCGAGTCAGAGATCAAGTTTTATTGATAGCTACCAAGTAACAGGTGTCCTAGAAGCACGACAAACACGGGTCATGTGTTCTCAGGAGACTGTTCGTTTTTACAGAACCAGCCTTCTCCTTATATACAAAAATAATAGCTGCAAGCAAGAATTCTTGAGTTTATGATATGGCTATACACATATTTCTACAATAATACAAAAGAGCGAAGTCATGTAGGCAAGCCCGTATTTTAGATGTCCAATTCGTGATAGATTACTCAGCCAAGCCCGGAACTCCCATCAGATATCGGTGAAGCCCCAATAAAAAGAAGGCACCTCCTAGTCATAAAACTGGCCATAAACAGGGAGCGTGGACAGGTGTGTATGTGTGTAGAAAACATGATCTGTGCGCGGTGAATGGTTTATGGTATGTTGTACATTGATACTATCGGGTTTGGCCACTGGGCGAGGAGCTGCCTAAACAGGTTTGGCTGGAGGCAAGGGAGTCAGTTGGGACAGGTCAGGGGGAAGTCAGGGAAGGTGGACGTGTCCTTTTAGATCAAGCTCGACCTTTAATTGACTTATCATGAGGGCAAGACACAAGATGGATACCGTTTACAAAATGGAGTCTGGGGGTTGGGACGGAAACTACGATTCAGGGGTGTTAGCATGCCTCGATCATGACGCAAATGCATAGGAATGATGTCCTAATCATTATCGGTTCGTCGACACCAAATTCGTCATGGTACGTTGATGTTTCGGGACACGGATATCGGGCCTCGATACCGGGACAACAGTAGGGTCCAGAATTTCAGAACCACAGACCCTCCTTTTGCCCTCATATAAGGCAATGATTCATGTTAATCCGAGTCTAAATCTGCATGAAGGAATTCGTGGAGATGCTGCTGTAGCATCATTCTGTTGCTCAGTTCGTCCCTTGACACAGGCTTCCGTACACATGAGGTAGCACAGAGGCCACATAGTGCCGGAGCGCACTGTACACATAGGCAGAACATAAACAGAAGTGCTAAGATCATCCCAATGAAGATCAGTGTTTTCCATCCCCAGGTGGCGATCAGTCCCCAGAACCACCCTAGTAAGGACCAGTCCCCTTTTTCTACGTGAAGGGAACCAGATATCTCGTGTAACTTAGAGATGGCCTGGTACACTGTCGGTGCGTTATCAGGGATGAAAATGCAACAACTGGATTGGATCACTCTACACACACCACCACGATCGGCGAGTATGATATCTAGGGCAACTCGGTTCTGAAGGGTCATAAGTCGATCCGACTGAAGTTCGGTCGTCAAGTTGCCAAGAGCTCCGGCCGTTGTACTCACGGCGGATTCAACTATCCTCGATAACTGGCGAATATTCCTGCTGTTCACCATAGGCCCCCAAAATGGCAGAAAACCCTTTGCGAAGTCAGCGAATTCCTGACCCGCGGTGTCGTCTTTACTCACAACACCTCTAGCTGTCCTTGTCTGATGGTAATCTGCTCTGGCCGTGTAGGTGGGAGGCAGCAGAAATGCGATAAAGCATGTACCTGAGAAGTCAGGGGGCAACCAGGTGTGGGCTTGGTCATGGCAGACGAAATACGTGCCTTTGGCTGCTAATAGTATAGGGGAAGTTCGAGAAGCGAACACATAGGTTTCCGTGCATATACTCTTTCCTAATTGTTCTTTGGGATCCCTGCCGATACCTTGTAAACATAAGTGACCTTGGTTGGGTACTATCCAAACTGGGCTGGATTTCTTTGCTGTCTGGCTCTTACTCAGGTAAACCCCATATTTAGTTACGTTCCAACGAGTGTATGGAGTGAGTTCATCCTTGGGAATCGTTAGATATGTGTCGAACTCTCTACTCATATTTCTTATCCCTGCTACTAGTGCCTTGTTACTGGAATCGCTTTCAACGGAACGGGTTGGGTATGGTTCTAGGGCGAACAGGAACATGGTCTGAAAAGCCCACAGAGAACCATAATAGCTGAATGGCAGGATGAAGTATGGGATACCCTTATCAGTCGTGTGTGGCATGAGTCCACATATCCAACAGTTCGATGTGTTCATTATGGACTGGTGTTGGTGTAGGAGTTGAATGAATGAGTTGTTTACAAATTCGAGTCTTCTGGCAGACTCGTGCTCAGGTAGAGGGTGAAAGTAGTGTGGAGACATAGTAGGAGGAGGCTGTGGCCGGGTGTCATTTGAAAAAGTAACTTGGAATACGAATAGGGTATAACCAGTCAAAAACATCGTTATGCTACACAACATTAAAATACATGTTATCAAAAACCTTCTTTTGGCCAGTACAGTGCATAATTGTCTTTCAAAGTTTGTGAGTCTGGTAGGTCTCTTTACCCTAGGAAACTCCATCCTCTAGTTGCTGCCCGCGGTGGTAGGTTGGTTCTGCCAGGGGGTGCGCTCTGTTCAGTCCGGGGTAACTCCCTTGGACCAACCAGAACCGTTGACCTAAACGTCCCCAGTTGCACTCCCCAGCCTTCAACCGCGACCTTAGCAGCAGAACCGGATGGCGGTTCGAAAATCAAAAATGAGCAAGTTTCCTGAGAGTGAGAGAGCTGAAAAATCAAAAAAATAGTTCTTGGGGGAAGGGAAATCACATTAGTTCGTTTTTATTTAGTCTCTTCGTTTAGACCTTAAATTGTACCGTCGTTTTCCTGGCACGGTGTGGTCTTCAAACAATGTCTCAGGTTCGGTAGTGTCCAACTGCATAGACTGTGGCACAAATCCTTGTAAAATATGATCACTCTCTTTTTCGGTACCAGTTTCTTTTAAACGTGCATCGCTGAAAGGGATGAAACAAGGTATGGATTCTGTCTCGGAGTCGGCAATTCCTTCGTTGACCCACCGGTCGTATGGAAGGGGCAGAGGGACCCGTTTACAATGGGTCCCGTGCACCCAGTTCTTTTTGCCTTCCACCCGAACCGCTGATCTCGTGGAAAGAAGTACCAGGTAAGGTCCGGTCCACCTCGGCTGTCCGTTGTTTGTGCGCTGAAAATTCCGCACCAAGACCCACGTGCCGGGTGCGATGGAGTGACCTGGATCGTCAGAGGCTGGCGGAGAGGAACTGTGAACCTGTTGGTGTAAAACACGCAATTTAGTTGTCAATTCGCACAAATAGTCAAGCAGTACGGGGTGCTCTATTTCGCTAAGTTTCTTTGGCCTTGGTACGCCCCAGACGTTGGCTGGGCGGCCAAACACTATTTCGTGGGGGCTAAGTCTTAATCTGGAATGGACTGTCATTCTGGTTGACAAGAGTGCTAGGGGCAAGGCGTCAGGCCATTTAAGACCTGTGCAGGCTTGGATTTTGGCTAATTTGAGCTTCAAAGTGCCATTGTAGCACTCTACTAATCCAGCTGATTGGGGGTGATTCGCAGAGTGAAATTTTTGTTGGATGCCTAAACACTCACACATTCTCTTCATCACGCGTCCTACGAATTCACTTCCATTATCACTCCAGACGATTCAAGGCATGCCAAATCTCGGGAAGAACTCTTTGACAAGGGCTTTGGCAGTTGACAAGGCTGTATTGTCCTTAAGGGGGTACGCTTCCACCCACCTGGAGAAAGCGCAAACAACAACGAGCACATACTTCAGATTGTTGCATCTCTCCATGTGAATGAAATCGAGCTGCAAAACCTCGAACGGATACGTTGGAGGTGCAAAATGACCAGCTGGAGTTGGGGTTCCCCTACCGGGATTGTACTTCAAACACACCATACAGTTTCTGACCACATTCTCTGCATATTTCAGGATATTGCTATTTTGCCATACTGGGGCCAATACTTTACAGATTCCTCTCGAACTGATGTGTGCAAATCCGTGAGCCATTGTTACTACTGCGAGTACATATGCGTTAGGTAATAGCCATCGCTGGTGTTCTGACAATTCGACCCAACAACCATTCGCATCTAACCTACCCTTACTTTCTCTCCATTCATTCACCTCTTTCTCAGTTGCCTCGGCTTGTATAGATTTCACGCTTTCAATGGTGTCCTCACACATTCCCACATCAGTAATCCATCTAGCGGGACCTACAACATACATCGGACTCATTGTGTTCCTTGCAGTCTCTTTTGCAACCTCATCTGCAAATGCATTCCCGCGGCCAACATCATCCTGAATCTTTTTGTGTGCACTGCATTTTATAATGGCAACTTGTAGTGGCAAGGTCAGTGACTGGAGGAGCTCATTAACTAGCTGACCATGTTGTATCTTTGCACCATGTGACGTAAGAAATCCACGTTCACGCCACAATCTCCCAAAACTGTGAGCCACACCAAAGGCGTATTGGCTGTCAGTGTACACATTCACTCGCTTTCCTTTCGCTAGCACACATGCTCTGGTAAGCGCAATTAGCTCTGCAGCTTGTGCCGAATTATGGGAAATGCGCGCAGTCTCTATAATGGTGTGTAATGTCGTTACGGCATATGCTGCAGTCGTATCCCCATTCGGCAACTTGAAGCATGAACCATCAACCCATAAAGTATCGTTGCATTCAGGAAGGGGAGTGTCCTGTAAGTCTACTCTCCCTTTTGTCTCTTCTTCTGTCCTAAAACAGCAGTCATGTTTTTCAATCTCGTCTGTTCCTGTCGGAATGGGTAATAACGTTGCGGGGTTCAGTGTATCACACCTCTTTATGTGGATGTGACTTGCTAGCAGTGTAAGTTCGTAACTGGATAGTCGAGCGCTGGTAAGGTGTTGTGTCTTCGTCCTGTTTAGTAAAATGTCTACTGCATGTGGAACCATAACGATCAGAGTATTATTCATGACTAATCCAGCGGATTGTCGGATGCAGACAGCTGCTGCGGCGGTAGCCCTCAGACAACTTCGTAGGGCTTTAGCCACAGGGTCTAGAGTTGCCGAAAAATACGCGCATGGGCGCTGTCTGTCCCCAAAATGTTGTGTTAAAACTGATAATGCACAACCTTCCTTCTCATGGACGTATAATGAAAAAGGCTTAGTGTAGTTGGGGTTTCCCAACACAGGAGCCGAACACAATGTATCACGCAACTCGTGGAAACTCGTCTGGCAATCTTCAGACCAAGGCATAGGATTTGGCGTGTCTTTGCAGAGTAGTGCCAGCAAGGGTTTAGCTAGTAGTGAGAAATTCGGTATCCATTGTCTACAGTACGATGTAATGCCCAAGAAGGCTCGAACCTCTCTCTGTGTCCTTGGGGCACTCAGTTCTGCGATTGCCTGTATTCTTTCTGGTGTCAGTCTCCTTCCCTCCTTCGACAAGATGTGACCTAAGTAGGTTACTTCTTGTCTGCAAAATTGTAGTTTGGAAAGAGAGACTTTGTGCTTCATATCACATAAGTGATGCAATAATGATAACGTAGCTTTCTTGCAAATCTCTTCAGTGTCTGCAGCGATCAGCAGATCGTCTACGTACTGAATCAGAGTTGAACCATTCGGTAGAATAATCGTGTCTAGTTGTGTTTTCAGGGCCTGACTGAATATTGAAGGGCTTTCGCAATAGCCTTGAGGAGCGCACTTGAAGCGGAAGCTTCGTCCTCCTAAATTAAATCCGAAAATATCTCTACTCTCCTCAGCAATCGGGATGCTGAAGAAAGCGTTCTTCAGGTCGATCACCGAAAACCAATTTGCTGAAGCTGGAACCATCGTCAATAAAGCAGTAATATCGGGGACAACTGGAAACTGTGGGATAACTATCTTGTTCACTTCTCTGAGGTCGATCACGAACCTATACACAGGGGGCTGTGAAGGATCGGTACATTTTAAAACCGGTAAGACTGGACTGTTACAAACATTTCCTGTTGTTTCTTCGATGACGTCTTTATCAATCAGGTCATAGACAATCGTCAATAACGCCTTTTCACATTCGCTAGATATTTTGTATTGGGGAATACGTGGCAACCTAACGTTGGCTTTCAACGTTATGACATACGGTGCTATCTCCAAACGACCTACATCATTAGAACCGTTTGCCCAGAGTACATCAGGAAGACACGACAATTCAGTTGCAATATTTTCTTTTGACACATACATTGGAGAAACGATTTTCTTACCTAAAGTAAGCTGTACTCCCAATGGTGAACAGTACAAAGTCGCATATAACCTTTTTAGCAAATCCAAACCTAACAAATTTTCACCGCAACCTGTGGTAAGAATGAGGGGTGCCTCTAATTCGCATCGGCCAATAGAAAGAGATACAGGACTGGAGATCGGGTTTCTAACAGGGGCGCCAGAGAAACCTACTGAAACATTCATTTCGCCAGACAAAGGTGCGCCAGGAAGTTTTGAGTGCATGATAGAACTTTTTGTAGCACCAGTATCCAGCAGAAATGGCTCTGACACTCCTGAGGCGATCACCTCGACATAAGGTCCATTCTGATCTACTGGAACTGAAACAACTCCCTCTCTTTGTCCATGGCTGTCCTAGCAATCATTACCCTCATTTTCGTGTTCGGTGTAATAGTCGTCAGCATAGTACTGAGCTGACCTAGATGATGCATTATTCTGTTGGTCAAAGCTGTTCATCGAATTCTGAGGCGGAAAAGAAGTTGTATTCTGCGTGAAATTTCCACGGCCCCTACCTCTAGGGGCATGTTGAACACCTCTTCCCTTACACCTGAAGCACCGCTCAGACGTCGCGCAAGAGCCGGACAATTACTTTTAAAGTGACCCTCTTCCTTGCAATACGCACATTGATTCGGGCCATAAGCAATACGCTGGTGGGAAAACTCGTTTCCTTGCGCGTTTCTCGAATACTGCTGTTGTGGTTGATAATTGGGCTGACTAGCCGTACGAGGCGGATAAGCTTGCTGGAGAAGAACTTTCGTTTTTAAATCTTTTGTCTTTTTGTCGACTTTATCTAGCTCGTCTTTGCGCCTATTTTCATAGTACTGGGCTGTAGCTAAAATTTGAGCTGACGTAGAGACAGCCCAAGCACTCTCTGAATCTTTCAGTTTATTACACAGTTCAGGGATTAAATTATGTACGAACTTGTCTACAAACAATCTTTGACCACCCTCGGTAGCCATATCCTGACCACTATGATCGGTGAAAGTCTCCTCAAATCTTGTGAAAAAGTCAGACACATTCTCATCTTTCTTCTGCTTGCACGCAGAAAGCTTGTCCCAGTTTACGCGTACCTCGGGCATTATCGTTTTCATGTACGCGATAATTCTACCGGGAAGTTCAGCTATAAACGGCTCAGGTTTAGAACCACCAATTTGTCTAGCATCGATAGCGGCAATGTTCGCCCATGAGTCACCTAGTTCTTGGTCATGGTTCGTATGACGTATTTTGCTCCATAGAGGATGTGGAACAACATTCCCGAACAACATGTCTATGTCCGCTAAATTCATTATACATGAGCTTGCAGTTTGCGATAACTCCTTATAATACCCAGTCGGGTTTTTACGAGGATCAGGCAATGTCTGCTTTAGTGCTAAGACATCGGATCTTTTCCAGGGGACATGTACCCATACACGCTGGAAATGAGGCAGAATCGGTGGATTCGCATTCGCATCACCTTCCCTCCAAACCGGAGGAACCTCTCTCATGGGGTACTGTCTCGCTCTTTTCCCGTCTGGTGCATCGTCTTCATGACATGATCTAGAGACGTTTCCTTTACTCCTATAAGAGAGCAATAATTCTATCGCTTTCTCAACATCTGCACCTATAATCATACCTTCATAGAACTTAAAGCGTGTACGCCATAGTTCGTTCATTGTATATTTGGGATCATTTGTCTTTACATCTTCGCCTAGATATACACACATTTCTTCGAATACGTATCTCTGAGTGGGTGCATTCCATTGACGGAAAACTTCCATAACAGACTGAACATCATATCTAACAGTATCCGTAATCCATTGGCGTGCTAATTCATTCAGCACTCGTCTTTCCTCGTAATCAGGCAGTTGACTACGCAACTGTCTATGTTCTGTTTTAGGGGTCGTTCTAGGCGACCCGAAGAAAGGTGAAAGCAGACCAGTGACGGTACCTGTCACTCTTTGTCTAATAGAAGGAGAAGCTTGCGGAGGAGCAAGTGCATCGGAAAAAACAGGCTGAGGCAAAGAAGAAGTAGAGGCAATAGTAGAGGAAGTTGAAACAGTGACAGACGTAGTATCATAGGGAACAGTTGGAGCTGTAGGCAAAGTGGTAGAAGTAGATGGAGTATGTAGCAAAGATGGCGGCCTTTGAGAAGGCTGCGCCGGAGAAGTAGGAACCAGCTGAAGAGTAGCTGGCGTGTGTGCAAGAGCTGTGTTTCATGCGCCGGGGCGTGGTATAGAAAAACGCTTTGGCGTTGTAGTAGCATCTAACGCATACGGTGGAGGTGAGCTTAATAAGTGGGACATTAATGGATCTTTCTCGGATCTTTCCTCTTGACCTTGTCCCTTATTTGGTAACATCGGGTAGCATTTATCTACTGCTAGTTTCTTGCTCCTAAGTATTTGTTCGCGTTCTTGCTCTTCCTCGTTATCCCTGTATGCAACGGCAGCTTGCACCATTGACATACCTCTTTTATTCCTTTTTGCTAACTTTATTTCTTTCTGTTTGGCTTCTTTGCGCCATAAGCGAAAAGAGTCAAACATCGCCGGCCGGGCTTTTCTCTTAAATATTTTGACCTCTAGGTTATCTAATATTTCTGAGTCGAAACTACCATATTGGGGCCATTTTAAAACACCATCCTTGCGGGTGTATTTTATCCACACTTCATTATATGTGATAGGACCTACGCCGTGCTTTACGTAGAGCTCGTATGTTGGAGTTCCAATCGGAGGAACCGGACAGGAATCCTCTAATCGGGAGTCCTTACTACAACCAAGACAAAACAAGTTTCCAAGTCTGCTAAAACCAGGCATCTTTGCTCACTAGTCTAGCTTCAAACTTCAAAGGATTATCTGTTACGATATTTCTCGTGAATACACAAGTCCTTCGGCTTTGGGGCTTGCAAGTACCAAATCAAAGCGTATCTCAAGGATACCAAAAACTAAGGACAAACTAAGGACTGGGAGACGCTCCACTTATACTTAACTGAAGTATTTGAAGATCGGTGACGTCGCTAGAAGACTCGTCTATCGTTTCGCTCTACCAAGGATCACTGGGTCCAAAACAAGGCGATAGTCAGGGCAGCAGTCCTTCGTAGCCGTCGGGACGCGGGGAACCTCGCAGCAAAGACCTTCGGAACCACGTCGACATACAGGGGTCGCTGAAGTGGCTGGCCGTCCTCCGGAATTTTCACACGAAGCTCCTCACGAACATCTGGCTTGGACCGTCGCAGCTTGATACCGCCCCGAGTTGGGCGCCAACTGAGGTAACGGGTTTTTAGGAACCCGTTTGGTGCCAGGGGATAACACCCGAAGACCTCTGAGTTCTCCCTGTTCCGGACCACAGAAACACGGAGTCTTCTAGTCGAGTCAGAGATCAAGTTTTATTGATAGCTACCAAGTAACAGGTGTCCTAGAAGCACGACAAACACGGGTCATGTGTTCTCAGGAGACTGTTCGTTTTTACAGAACCAGCCTTCTCCTTATATACAAAAATAATAGCTGCAAGCAAGAATTCTTGAGTTTATGATATGGCTATACACATATTTCTACAATAATACAAAAGAGCGAAGTCATGTAGGCAAGCCCGTATTTTAGATGTCCAATTCGTGATAGATTACTCAGCCAAACCCGGAACTCCCATTAGATATCGGTGAAGCCCCAATAAAAAGAAGGCACCTCCTAGTCATAAAACTGGCCATAAACAGGGAGCGTGGACAGGTGTGTATGTGTGTAGAAAACATGATCTGTGCGCGGTGAATGGTTTATGGTATGTTGTACATTGATGCTATCGGGTTTGGCCACTGGGCGAGGAGCTGCCTAAACAGGTTTGGCTGGAGGCAAGGGAGTCAGTTGGGACAGGTCAGGGGGAAGTCAGGGAAGGTGGACGTGTCCTTTTAGATCAAGCTCGACCTTTAATTGACTTATCATGAGGGCAAGACCCAAGATGGATACCGTTTACAAAATGGAGTCTGGGGGTTGGGACGGAAACTACGATTCAGGGGTGTTAGCATGCCTCGATCATGACGCAAATTCATAGGAATGATGTCCTAATCATTATCGGTTCGTCGACACCAAATTCGTCATGGTACGTTGATGTTTCGGGACACGGATATCGGGCCTCGATACTGGGACAACAGTAGGGTCCAGAATTTCAGAACCACAACACCAGTCTGTTGGCACAACTGGTGTCGTTCATGGAGAGCCTCTCATCGGGCATGTCTGCCCTACAGAGGACCAATCAGTCCATGGCCTCCTCCCTGATGGCAGCAGTATTCCTCCTCCAACAGCCCCTCACCCCTTCAGCCTCTGACCCATCAACAACTCCTAGCACCCTACCTGTCCCCAGCACACCCACACCAGCACAGTCACTCAAACACACAGACACAGACAGCACACAATCACACAAACAAAAGTCAAAACGTGCACTCAAGCAAAGTCAGGAGACTGATACCACACACACAGGGGATGGGTCGGAAACACACACACAGGCATCCACTACCACGCCGCAGTCCTCCAATCCCTCTCCCTCCAAGAGCCCTTCCCTTACCTCACCTGCAACCACATCTCCTAAGAAGCTCTTCCTGTGTGACCTAGGCCTCTTCCCCTCCGATGCAGCAGATCCAGACTACAGGGGGAAGAGGAAGTCCCCACACACAGAGAAAAGTGCCCCTCACACCCGGACACCCTCCCCCAGGTGCAGGCAGACTGAGGCCCTCACCCGCAAGTCACCCCATACCCAGAAGAGCAAGACCCCACCTCCACACCCCAGCTCCACTGTACAGTCTCCTTCCTCCATCCCCCAGGTCAGCACACCACAGGTTCCCCCACCATTCCCTGTCCCAGGTTCCCCCACCCACAGTTACATTATCCTCAAAATGCTCAGGCCCTCCCCAACTCCCACTTGCTCTTCCACTGACACCACCACCAGTCTGTCTGTAAGTGCAAGTTGGGACCGTGGCCCCCCAGCTGTGCTGCCAACCTCACCTGCACCCCTTTCCACTCCCATGGGGTTAGGCACTGCAGTGGAGTCCACGACCACCCAACTGACATGGGCACTGCAGTGGGGACCATGCCCACTACACCAGACCTGCCCACTGCAGTGGTTCAAGCAGCAACCCCATCAGAGTTGTGACTCACAGTTGTGACGGCACAAACCATATCGGACACCTCCACTGCAGTTGCCACTGACTCTCCTGCACCCACCACCCCTTCACAGCCTCCTTCTGATGAGCCCTGATCCTGTCCCTGCGGTGCCTGTCCTGCCCCATGTATGCCCCTCAGAGTGGATTTCCCCAGTCCTTAGCAGTACAGGCAAGCAACGGGTGACAGGTGTCACTCACACCCTCATTGGACTTTGTATTTTGAGAGGACATTTGACTTAATTTTGTTATGAATTTTCTGAATAAAGCATTTTTTTTTATCCTTGTGCATTTCATTTAGCTGTACATTACGTTGATGCTTTTTACCCTGACCTTGCTGTGATGATGCAGGATTTACAAATGTCTGATACTGAGGTGTTGATGTGATGTACTCCATGTGGGCCATGAGATATGTTTCCTGTTCAGGTTGGTATCCATGTAATCCTTTGCAGCTGACTTGGTGTGTCAAGATTGACTAATGTAGCACAGGGATGTTAACATTTTATTGGCATGGCCACATCTGTGGCTTGCACCCATGCACATATGATGTGCACTGTACAATTTGTCACTTTCCGTGACTGTTGGCCCATCTCCACTGCACATGCAGGTGTGGGCATCATTGGTGTGCAGTCAACTGTGTCCTGTGTGCAACTTGCTAGACATATGTATTGTGTATGTGCAGGTGACTTGAGGGGCACTACCATACCCAGGCGTATGTCACCAGTGCCTACATTATGTGGTGAATGATGGTTGACTGAACAAGGGTTGTGCTGACATGACCAGAAATCATACACACTGTGTGGCATGTGCTGCTATTTCCATGATGTCACTTACCTTGAGGTCACTGTGATGATGGGGGATTTAGACCCTTTGCCACAATGCTCAACTTTAGCTGCAGTTTGTGTCCACACATTTTACATTGGATGTACACAGATGGGGGTTTTGAACACATTGGCCCAGTGCTGCTATTGCCAAGCTTGACTTGTGTAGCCCACACTCTGGTGTTGGTCACACATGTGATGGTACTTTCATTGTGTGTCGTGAATCAAATTAACTGTTGGTGGTATTTGTCAGGCACTACACACTGATTGCATGATGTTGTGGGGAAATGTATTTGGCTGACATAGCTGTGGTTGATGTTTGATGGATGTGTGGCGCATCATCCACCCTATGGGTGGGGTTGTCAATTTAGTCAGACACACTGACCCCTATGTGTGGGTGAGGCAGTAGTGATATACAACATGACACATATGGGTGGGGTGGCATTAGTTATAGGCAACATGACACATATGGGTGGGGAGGCATTAGTGATAGGCTACATGACACATGTGGTTGGGATGGCATTAGTGATAGGCAACATGACACATATGGGTGGGGTGGCATCAGTGATAGGCAACATGCCCCTATGGAAGATGTGGCATCAGTAATAGGCAACATGCCCCTATGGGTGGGGTGGCATTAGTGATAGGCAACATGCCCCTATGGGTGGGGTGGCATTAGTGATAGGCAAAATGCCCCTATGGTTGTGGTGGCATTAGTGATAGGCAACATGCCCCTATGGGTGGGGTGGCATCAGTGATAGGCAACATGCCCCTATGGGTGGGGTGGCATCAGTGATAGGCAACATGCCCCTATGGGTGAGGTGGCATTAGACATAGGCAACATGCCACTATGGGTGGGGTGGCAGTATGGGTGGGCAACATGCCCCAATGGGTGGGTTGGCATCAGTGATAGGCAACATGCCCCTATGGGTGGGGTGGCATCAGTGATAGGCAACATGCCACTATGGGTGGGGTGGCAGTATGGGTGGGCAACATGCCCCAATGGGTGGGGTGGCATCAGTGATAGGCAACATGCCCCTATGGGTGGGGTGGCAGTGGTGGTGGCCATGGGTTCACTGAGGATGCCTGTTGCTGGTGGACAGGGTGTGGACACCCTGGGGGTGTGTGACATTTGGCGTGTATGTGTTGTTTGTTTGTATAGTGGGTGTCCGACTTACCGTCTGCGCCGTCTGCGTCTGTTCCTGATCTGGTCATATATGTAAAGGTATGGTATGACCTGCGCGATTAGATTCATGTTGCTCCTTCTCGAACCGTTGCTAGCTGCTCTGTTTCGAATCCGTGGATTGTGTTAGTGACGCGATTCGTAGCTGATATGCAGCTCTTCCGGGTGCTGTGACGTGCAGTACATGGCAACCCGTCCAGGACGTAGGAAGTACGCATCGTACTTGACCGGCCGTAAGTAGCTGTGTTTATGGAGCCGTTCGACGCGGATTGTGTATTTACGGGTCAGGCTCGGACGGAAAATGTGGATGTAGTCGGAGCTTACGTGTCAGTCGGGAATTTGGCACTTTTCCGCATTGTACTTCATTGCCCAGACGGTCTCGCTCCTGGTATGATTCGGCCGTAAGGTAAGGCTACTGACACGTCTCGGAGGTCTCACCGACAGAGATCGGAATCTGCCCCCATGATGTAAACGTATATGATTTAGCAAAACTCATCTAGTCAATAATGGTAACCATAAGATTCTGATGCACAAGTTTTCATTATTGCAGTGACGCCAAATTCTCTTACTATGATAGTTACTCACATCACCAAGGACTGAATATCACTCAGTGCGCCCTTCACACACTCCGACATTGTGGGGAAAAGTGACTGCAGATCTTCAGAAGCGGAGTTCCTGCCTTCCATTTCCACGTCTGATGTCAGCACGTCATCACAATAGTAGATGTATAAACACTCTGGGTCTAATTCTCTGACCCTGGATTGTGGTTGCCAGCATACGAACGTAAACTACAACTAATGCAGTAGTCTGTAAAGATATAAAGCCCATTAGAGTTGTGTAGTTATGTTATGTATCTTAATGAATATTATTGATTGCAAGGCACTATTTCTCTCCTGCCTTTTTTTTTTAGAAATGTTTTTTCATTTACTAATGGGACATGAATAGTGTTTTCATTGTCGTTCCAACACATTCATGACAGATTCAGTCACACCACTTCTACTCTATAATAGCAGTTAGGTGGTTCAGTCATCCCAATAATGTTCCATGCAGTCGTGTAACGGCTGTTCTTCAACAGAGGTTGTGGGGTCTACTTATTCTTGCACATTTATGACCAATTTCTTTGTGAGGATATATCTATAGAAATGCCTGCAAAAAACAGGGTTTTTTGCTCACAATTCTCCTATTCATACATTTTTTTTTATTTTTTTTTATTGAATTTATTGAGCGCGACAGCTACCCATAAGGGTTTCCCGGCGCTGAAAGACAGGTGCAACAAAACTCCAACCAGAGAAACTTATTGGTCAAAAAGCCAGGTTTTCACGGCTCTACGAAAGCGTGTGTGGCAGTTCTCCATCCGAATGTCCAAGGGAAGTGAGTTCCACAATCTGGGTTCTAGGTTTGCAAAAGAGCCTCCGCCCATTCTGGAGAGCCTAAACTTGGGTACACTGAAGAGATGATGCGATGAGGAGCGGAGTGAACAAGCAGGGGTATAGGGAGTAACAAGGGCCTGAAGGTATAAGGGAGCTACCCCAATTTTGTTCTTGTGCATAAATCTCAAGGCCTTGAACTTTACACGATTTTCGAAACGGAGCCAATGAAGCTCCCTTAGGCATTCTGAGATGTGGTCACGTTTCCGGCAGCCGCAAAGAAGCCGTGCAGCAGCGTTTTGGACCAGTTGGAGGCGGCGTGTGATGGACATGGTGGACCCCAGGTAGAGCACGTTGCCGTAGTCAAACCTCGAGGTCACCAAGGCACTCACAACGGATCTCTGGGTATAGGAGGGAAGTATCCAAAAGATTTTACGTAGCCACCGCAGAATGGTAAAGCAGGTGGCTGCTACTTTATTTGCTTGATCGTTCATGGATAGTCCCCTATCAATAATTACTCCAAGGTTCCGCACTCGTTCTGACGGGATTGGTAAGGTGCCCATAGCAGATGGCCAATGTTTCGGGCTCCAAGGGTCAGGGTTATTCCCGAGAACCAACACCTCGGTCTTCCCACCATTTAGTTTAAGCAGGTTGCGATTCATCCAACCAGATATTTCGCTGAGACCTGCTTGCTTGCAGAGGGTAGGGATGTTTGGAGTCCACTTGAGATAATGATTTGGGAATCATCTGCATAAGTAAACAAATTAAGTCCAGAACGTTGTGCAACATAAGCCAGGGGAGTAACGTAAAGATTAAAGAGAAGGGGACTAAGGATTGATCCCTGGGGCACACCATACGGAGAGGGATAGCTTTTAGAAGTGGATGAGTGCGAAAAAATTTGGAAGGTGCGATCAGACCGGAAGGACTTCAGCCAGTCCAAGGCTTTACTGCCAATGCCAATGGAAGCCAGAGACCTGAGAAGGATGCTGTGCGATACAGTATCAAAGGCTGCACTGAGATCGAGTAAAATCAGTGCAACCGTTTCACCACGATCTAAAAGTAGGTGAAGGTTATCTGTGACGCCCAAGAGGGTAGTCTCTGTAGAGAAACCCAGTCGGAAGCCGGACTGGGAAGGATGCATAAGGCTATTTTCTGTCCGAAATTTAGACAAATGAACATGAATGTGCCTTTCTAAAATTTTGGAAAAAGCCGGTAATAACCAAATGGGGCGGAAATTAGAGGCTACATTGGGGTACGCAGAGGGTTTCTTTAGTAGTGGGGTAACCATTCCAGCACCTAGGGACAGTAGCCGAACTGAGAGAGTGGTTCAGCAGTGTACAGACCGTAGAAAGATGTGGAGAATCCAAGGAGCGAAGTATCGGGATAGGCAGAGGGTCGAGCGGTGAGCCAGATTTAACTTTGCTCAAGATCTCCATAAAAGTTGAGGGGCAAAGATCCGGCCAGGACAGAAGTTGGACCGAGGGCGGCGCTGAGAAGTCAGCGTCCTTCCCCGTAGACATTGGAGGGCTCATAAGATCATTGTTATTGCCTTGGACATAAATGTCCTAGTATATATTCACAATTTTAGAAGTGAAATAATGGGCGAGTTCATCGCATTTACTGCTCGATAAAGGGGGAAGTGCCGCCGTGGTCTGTGCACCAGCAAGGTCTCTGACCACATTAAACAGTGGGATATACATAGGGGATATAGATGATATGGTGAAATTCTAAACACCTACAATTGTGGCTGTTCACAATTTCACACCCAATAGGGGTTGATTCTAATGCTGGATTAGTAAGAGCTTCATTGTTGGTGGGTATATCTAGTACATAACTCCAGCACAGCTACCTGAAAGCCAACGTGGGGGGGGGTGTATCTAGTGATATTTTTTGTCTGCAATTCCAGCCATGTGTTGCTTCCTAAATCATTTGTTGACACGAGTTTATGACTTAATAATAAACTTCATATAAAGAAGAAGATGGTCTTTAAAAAGATAAAGCGCTAACAATCATCCTGAATAGGATATCACGGCGCTGCAATACTGTGATAAGTGGTGGATTGGCCTGAGTCCTACAATTTAGTCTGGTTTGGGGAAGAGAAAGGTTTTCAATTGCTGCCTAAATGACAGGTGGCAGTTCGTAAGTCTGAGAGCCACGGGCAACTCATTCCATTTGGTTGCGGCTATGTGGGAGAAGGCTCGCTCTCCCATCCTAGCTCTCTTCACTCGACTTTTTCTAGCTCTTGCTGTGAATTGAGAGCGGAGATTTCTAGTTGGTGCATAAAACTTAATCCTATTTCTTAGGATAAGTGGGCCTGTGTTATGCAGTGCTCTGTGTGTTATACACAGCATTTTGAAGGTTGCTCTCTGCCTCATTGGCAGCCAATGGAGCTCTCTTAAGCAGCTTTTGGCTGGGTCGAATTTCCTTTTCTTACAGATTGCCTTAGCCGCCGCGTTTTGCACTATTTGTAGTTTGGTGAAGAGGTAGTCTGCCATACCTACAAACAGTGAATTTCCATAGTCCAGCCTGCTCATTAATAGTGACTGAACCAGGATCCTTCTACACTCGATGGGAATCCAGGGGAAGACTCTTCTGAGCATCTTCAACAAAGCGAAGCCTTTGCCGCAGATTGTGGACACATGGGATTTCATAGACAGAGTGTTATCGATCGTCTCTCCCAAGTTCCTTGCTGTCAGTGTTGGAATTGGGGGGATGCCCAGGGGCGCTGGCCACCAGCTGTTATTCCACAGCTGAGTGTGTTCAACGAACAGCAATATCTCTAATTTGTCTGTGTTCAGTTTTAAACAGTGGCTATACATCCAGTCAGACAGTTCGGTGAGACAGTTTAGTAGCCTATCCTTGGGGTCATCATCCTCATCCAGGATTACAGTTAGTTGGGTGTCGTCTGCGTAGGAACAGATTTCGACACCCCACTTTCTTCCTATCGCTGCCAGGGAAGACACGAACACGTTAAACAACGTTGGGCTCAGTGAGGCCCCCTGTAGGACCCCATATTTGATGTTCCGGTGCGGGGATGAGAAGTTACCCATGCGCACCGATTGCGTTCTGTCCGACAGAAATGATTGCAACCACCCCAGTGCTCTGTCCCGGATACCTTTTGCTGCAAGGGTTCTTAGTAGTAGATTGTGTGGTACGGTATCAAACGATGCCGAGAGATCTAATAATATTAGGGCGACTGTTTTCCCCCGATCTACCTGTGTTCTGATGTTATCCAGCACGGCCAAGAGTGTTGTCTCTGTGCTGTTATTGACCCTAAAACCCGTTTGTGAGACATCTAATAGATTGTTTGTTTCCCGAAAAGTGGACAATTGCCTGTTAACCAGTTTTTCTAAAACTTTTGATAGATAGGGCAGTTGAGATATGGGTCGATAGTTAGCAGGATTATTGATGTCTGAGCCTGCTTTTTTTAGTAGTGGGGTAACTATAGCATTCTTCCAGTAGGTTTGGAATTCAGCAGATTCTAGCGAATGGTTCAGTGCTTGTGTTACTGCTGGGCATATTATTGGGGCTAGTTGCGAAAAAATATGATGTGGACATGGGTCCAGCGGGAAACCTGATTGTATTTCTAGCATAACTTTACCCACTTCTTCTTCCGAAAACGGACCAAAGCTGGAGCAACTGATCTGAGGAGTAGATGACTCATGGCCTCTAAGCATTCCGGTTTAGTATTGGAAAATGAGGAGTAAATTTTATCTATTTTCTCACAGAAAAAATCATTAATTTAATCGCAGCCTACTTGGGAGGGAGTCAGATTCGATGAGAGACTTGTAGGACTGCATAGTTCTTTGACTATTTAAAAAATAGTTCTTTGAATGAGTTTTTATTTTCTCTGTTATTCTGCGAGCGAAATATTCCTTTTTCGCTTTCCTGATGGCTTTGTTATATAGTATAAGTTCTTTCTTATATAACAATCTGGCGTCTTCAGTTTTTGTAAGTCTCCATTTATGTTCAAGTGATGTACATTTCCTTTTTAGTGACTTTAGTTCTGGCCCGTACCAATTTTCTGACCTGGTACGTCTGGGTTTGTTATTGGAGCGTAGCGCTGAACAGTGTTCCAGTGCGTCTATGATGTGGTTCTGGAGGTGGTCTATTTCGTCGTTGATACTAGTTTTTATTGTGTTAGAATATGTAAAATGTAGCTGAAAAGCATCTACTGAGAAATTTTTCCAGCTCCTGATTTTTGCCGCTGCCGGGGCTAGAGGTCTGGTGTTTTTGACAGGTAGATTAATGTTAACCTCAATCATGGAGTGATCTGTCCCTGTCATTGGTTTTATCCCTTTGATGAGGATGGAACTTATATTGGAGAGCATCAGGTCTAATATGTGTCCTGACATTGGTTGTTCAATTCTCTGGGATAGTTGTAGGATTTCCATGTTCTCCTCTAGATGTTTAGCTAGGGGGTTATTGCTGTTATCATAATGAATGTTAAAGTCCCCTAGAAGCAGGATATTTTTGTTGTTAAGACAGACCGGCAGAATTTGCTCGAGAATTTGAGTGCTGAAGTCAGACGTGCAGCCTGGTGGATTATAGATGATCACACCGCTGAATAAATTATTGGTATTTATGGACACTGAGAATTCCATTGCTTCATGGCTGTGAGAAAGTCTTTGAACAGCAATGCTACCCCACCTCCCCTTTTTTTTCCCCTATTCAGATTGAGGATTTTGTAATCTGCTGGGAGGGCCGTTGCGATGTCCGGGGTACTATGATTATCGAGCCAAGTCTCAGTAATAAAGGCCAGATCGGGTTTATCAGTACTCAAAATATCCCATATTTCTGTTGCGTGTTTTGGGAGGGATCTTGCGTTGAGGTAAATACATCTCAGTGCTAAGTCTGGGATGCCTATATTGGCGGGGCAGTACCCGGGATCACTCTCCCATTTACAGTTCTGACAGCAGACTGGCCCCATGATGTTTAAGGGTCCTAAGTGTGCACATGACGCGGAGTTTCTTGCGTCTAAGGTGTTAAGTTTCCTAAGCTCACTGCTTGAGTATGTAATGGCACTCATTCCTGTTTTCGATGTGTGGCTAGTCAGTTGTGCAGGGGTTGCGGCCCCTGGTCCCGGCCTGTATCGGACGGGCGCAGACGGGCTTACCTTTGGCACGCCTTCGGCGCCCCGCTGGTACCCCCGCTGCGCCCGTCCGCTGCGCCTCCTGCGAGAGGGTACCATTTTATCCTGGCGAGGGCGGGAGGGCGGGAGTGGCCTAGCACTAGTCTGCTAGCCCTGCGCCTTCTCCTCACCCAAGATGGCGGGCCCCAAGCAGCACCTATTCGGCTGCGGTGGGGGCGGTCTGGGGAAGTGATCCGGGCCAAGTGGGCCGATTAGCTCAGCACAAGTTGTTGGGAAGGGAGAGAGACCCGCTATGGCACAGCGGTGTTCAGTCAATCTCTACGACAATACGCTCGGGTAAGTGAACATTCGGGGCAAATTACCATTAAAATAAAGTGCAGGTTAAAAAAACAAATGACAGTTTTTAAAACCAATAAATTGTGTTAAGTCCCGGCTTTCCACCTCAGGACACTCAAAATTACCACACCGCACACACTAACAATGTAGTATTTAAAGAAACACATTCAAAGGGCAGCCATCTTGATATGGATTTTTTTAACATAAATGTCTGCCCTTATCACGGTCGATGCCCAAACCTTAAAAAAATGGGTAATGGGATTCCAAATGGTGAGAGGTGGGCATGAAACAGAGAAGTGGTGGTGGGAAGAAAAGTATTTAAAAAACAGGTAATGAAGGATGGAGAAAGCAATGGGTAAGTTGGGAAGGTCAAGAGCTATAGAAATAACATGGAGAGCGAGACAGTGAAAATGAAAGGGGAACCAGCATACAAAATAAGAGAGACAGAAAACACACACTTTTCCATGGAGTCTTTCAGTGAAAAATTACCTCCCTAGATGCAAGCAAGCTCAGCATTGTGAGACTGAAATGCTCCTGAGTGGGGCAAGTATTAAATCAGGAATAGGGAAGTGTGGTAGACAATCAACCCATCCAATATTAAGTAAGTTGCTGATCCAAAGGCCACTCTATGTATATTGGAAACAAAACATCTGATCAACAGACAGCTACAACTGTCTGCAATTGAGACCTAAAAATCTGTGACATTTGGGGCCTCATTACGATGTCGGTCGGAAGGCATTCCAACCGACTCCTTGTTGGAATCCTTTCCAACTGACTCAGGTTTGGGGAGTCAGAATGACCAATTACGATGGTTCCGAACACTGTTCCGTCAGACTCCCATTGACTTCAATGGGAGCCTGTGTTACGACCGACAACACAGGCTCCCGTTGAAGAAAGTGGTGGTTGTGAAAAACCTTGCACTCTGTGGCAGACACTCCATGGTACCTGCCAACTGGGCATGGTTGCAAAGAGGGGTCCCATGGGTACCCCCACAGGCCTCAACCGGAGACCTCCAGGTGAAGCAGGCCTGAAACTGGCCCCCAAAGTCAGTTTCTGACAGCCATTCCGTGGTGGAAAAACCGAGGCGGAATGGCTGTCCAAATGCGACATCGCAATAGGTCGGTCGAAAACGCAGTCTGTAGACCTGTACAATTCAGCCTCTCTTTATGGGAAGTTCTGCTTTCCTCGATTATTCATTTATTGAGCTGACTTTCAATGCTGAAGCTTTATGCTTTATGAATTCTCTTAATATCAATCTCTTTATGGGTTGTTGAGGCTGACACCTTTACCTTCTCATGCTTAGGTTAGGGATTTTCTTTCCTTTATGGAACACGCTTGTTGCATTTTATAGCGATTTATTGATTACTTATTGATTAATTGACTCCTAATGAGATTCTAATTACTAAGATGGATGAATTTAACCAGTGACTTAATAAAGATGACTTTCTAAAAATATTGATTAGTAAAACCATTTAACTCATAACAAACTCTTATTATTGCCTCATATAGATTATATTTTAATGTGATGTACATCTATTCATCTTCTCTATAACAATTGCAAAGATCCATCAATCTGAGCTGAGAAATGACTTGAAGAACGGGGATTAGCTGATGATAGAAAAAAAACTAGACCCTGTTTTACACCATCCCCGCTCAAGCACTATTGAACGTTCTATTCCCCTAGCAATGTAAAGAACCTCCACAATATTGAAAGTATAAAGCATTGTATATTTTATGCTAATTAGGCAATACAAACCACACATCTCAAACCATATCAATAAAAATATAATAGTCAAAAGAATTCATAAATTACCAATAAAAAGACAATGTTCACGTACAGATTAATACCTCCAAATATGGAGCTGCGGACCAGTACGCAAGATAAAAAAGAGTTAACACCAAAAATTGGTTTTCAACATCTAAATTTTTAGAGAAGCAGTGAAAAACAAATTGGTCTCTTAAATAAGGACCAACTTTGTCTTTAAATTTGCATCAACTTGCCAGCATACTCAATATAGTTACATGATCGTCAATAGTCTCATGTGAAAATTGTTTCCTTTTGAAGAAGTAGTGCCACTAAACATGATGCAGAGTTCCTCTGTAATTCGTTTTCCCAGCTACCCTGTAGTTTCCTTGTATTCACGCCATAAAACAAACTGTCCTCTTGGAGGTTTAATTTTAGACAAAATATAAAAATATGTGATTCAACAATACTGCTGTGATACCCTGGACCCTGTGGACCCAGTGGAGGGTGAAATTAGAGATCGTGTGGATACTACGCAGACAGAAACCCATGAGCTGACTACTCCGGCCGAGGTCTCCAAGTATTTGAAAGCCATTATAAACGATGGCGCTCCCGGGCCCAACGGCCTTCCATCTGCGGTATTCAAATGTGCACTGAAAGATTGGGCTAAGATTTTAGTCCCCTTATACAACAACTCGTTTACTACCTATCGGTTACCAGACTCATGGAAAGGCTCGATCTTATGCCCAATTTTTAAGAAAGGAGATCCCTCTCGCCCAGCTAATTATCGGTTCATTGCCCTATTAGATCTTGAGGCCAAGGTATATGCCCGGTGTCTTCTTAGGTCGCCAGAAAAATGGGTAGCGGAAAACAACATTCTATCATACTTTCAAACTGGGTTTCGAACCTCGGCCTCCACAATAGACAACATCACCACTCTAGCCATCCTGAGTCAACAAGCAGCGTAAAAAAATCATCTCCCCTTTATTGCTGCTTTATAGACTACAGCACTGCCTTTGATAAAGTGTCTCGTAACACCTTATGAAGGAAATTAGACAAGTGGGGGATCCCTCAGAGTCTGCTAGGAGTCCTTATCTCCCTGCATAAGAACACATGGGTATGAGTCAGAACTGGCCCAATGACAGTCTCTGCAAAAATTCCAACCTCAGACGGCCTAAAGCAAGGTTGTGTTCTCGCCCCCCTCTTGTTCAACCTTTACACCGTCGACCTGGGAAGATTCCTGGAGAAAAGCAATCTCCTTCCACCAAAACTGGGCCTCGCAAAAACGAACCTCCACATTTTGCAATATGACAACGCTATTGTTATAATTGACCAGGCAAAATCTGGCCTCCAACGAGCCTTAAGCACGCTCCACAAATATAATACTGCTAACGCTCTAAAAATCAACCAGGAAAAGACGAAGGTTTTGATATTTGGCTGTTGCAAGAACAAGAAAAGTTTAAGGAGGAACATTAGGCCCGCAAAGATCAAAACAACATCAAAATACAATTACCTGGGCGTCTGGTTTAGCGAGTCTTCCAGAATATCAGTTCACCTAGCCGCCTTGAAAAAGAGAGCTGGGCCAATAACATACAGCCTGACCCGACTCAACCAGTCCCTGAGTAGTCCCTCAGCCGAACCCATTCTGAAAGTGATTAAAGCCACTCTTCTTCCCGCCTTAAGTTATGGGCATCAGGCCTTTCCTGGCGCATACTCGGCCAGTCTCGACCATGCCCAAGTTTTCATTTATAAAAAAATCTTCCACCTTCCGAATTTCATCCACAGGGCAAGACTACGACTGGAGCTGGGCCTTCAAAGACAATCTGTTTTCTGTGAGGCTGATACCCTGAAATACTTTATAAGGACACTAAAAGCCGCAAACATCACCCTAAAAGCCCGGTTAAAAGAAACTCTTGCCAGCTCTGGGAATCCGTGGAATCGTCAAATCATAAAGGCCATAAGAACGATAGACATCGACAACTCATTACTAACTGCCGACACTATTCCATACACAGTCTGGAAAAGGCTTATCAATAAGCAGGTCAGACAAATTTCCTACCGGATGGATATCAAGGTTCTAAAAACATCAACTATCCTGCTTCCCTTGAATAACTCATACCTCCCTGGGATACCTCAATCTTACCTCCTGGAAAATCTCAAAGCAGTGGCCTGGAAGTACATAATGTTCATGCGTCTCTTAGGTCTGCGCTCCACTGCCTTCAACCGATGTGCTCTAACAAGTGAGGAGGGGGCCTGCAGACTGCAACTACAGGTCTGAATCATGGTTGCATCTTCTGTGCTGTTGTGCCACCCTTGACGCTCCCAAAAGACTTCTTTTAAAACCCTTATATTTAAAATGGGGCATCAAAACATGTTGGGAGGCATCAGCCCTTTGCTTTACTTCCTTAGACACTCAAGTGCTTGTAAGGACTGGAAAATATGTGAGTCTCCTGGACAATCTCTTTTTACCTTCTCTGGCCCCTGCCCTTCCAGTTCCTCCCACCCCCCAAAAACTTAACACCGACTTTTTTCGCCCCCTGTCCTAGTATTCCTGTACTAATTATTTGTATTCTTGGCTCTGGAAACCTGTTACGTGATTATAATGGTAACTTCAAGATTGTCTTGTTAGTTATATGTATATGAACTTTAACTTGATGGTTTCTTAGTTTTTGATTTTAACGTGGCAACTGCGCTATGATGACACTCTATTGCAATGGTTTTCATTAACTGTGCTAATTTAATAAAACCTACAAACCTACTCCCTACCAAAGATTTTGCCAAAAAGCTGTATTGGGACTGGGTAGCATTGGCTTCACTTACTAACCCAACTTGGGGATGTTTTACTTTGGAGTTAATGGATTTTAAATTGATCAGTTCATAGGAACAATACTTAGACAATATTAAGGGCCTCATTAGGATAACGGGTGGACTTTGCCCGCCCGTCATCCCATCGTAAATCGGGACCGCCCGCCATAAGGGTGGGAGTCCCGGGGGTTCTATTAGGATGTGCCCGCCACAGTGGCGGGCACATCCTGTATTTTCAGCATTGTGGCGGGCGGTGCTCTCTGCACACCCGCCACAATGCTGAAAATGCACTTTCACATTGTCATTTACAAAGCGGCAGGCACCGCCATGATTTTGCAATACATCTGCTTCTGCTGAGACTTTGGGAGTGCATCACGCTACAGTAAAATGCCACCTTGGTAGAGGGAGCTGCAGGTAGGAGTTGGTGCATGATGTGGTAAATAGTTATATGTAATTTCCCTCTCTACCACTGCTTCAGAATGTCCTGTGACATCATGGAATGTTAAATGCCTGACTCTAGCTAGAGAGTCAGTTGGTCATCTCAGGCTGAGGAGCTGGAAGCTCTCTCCTGGTGGGGTTTATACTTATATCTTACTACCATGTAACCTGCCACCTTACTACCTGTCAATAAAGAAGGAACTACTACTACACCTGGACTACGCATCATTGTTTGTGTACCACAGTTTGGCGACGTTTTTTTGGATTAATCTACGCTGCAAAGAAAGAAAAATGAAACCCAGCTATAAAGAAACCAATGGACTGTCCTAAATTCAAGTAAGTCGATTTCCTACAGATCAGAGTAACGCCCAGTAAACCCCACCAGTGTCCTTTTCAACTTGGACAGCCTGCACCCTGGGCGTCTGTGTTGTGAGAGCTCTAACTGCCATCCATCTGTCATCTGGAGTCTGTCAGTTTCCAGCAACAAGAGCCACTGCCTCAGCAGGCTTGATCACCCTGTTGTACCTTCCGGTCTTCTTGTGAACATTGACAGTTAATTTTTAATACAAACACTATGTACATTTATCGAGTTTCACACAGTGTGGGAAATTCTTTTGAGCGCTATATATATGTTTGCTCTTATAGTAGTCACCTCTCAAGCACAGCAAATTTCACCTGTAAAGTCACGTTTTTATTTTTTTGGTTGGTTTTTGAGGATTAGTGCCCTGAGTGTTACTTAATGTATTCAAAAGTCGATGAAAGTTTGCCATTTTCGCAGCTAAGGGTGTAGGAGGCCACCCCTTCATCGCTTTTGTACCGACATCATTCCGTCTGGGGAGAAACGCGATGCGAGTGTGCAACTTTGAGGGTGCGAGTGGCCGCCCCTGTGTCATTCTAGTGCCGTCATCTATGGATTTGGAGATGCGCACCAAACACACGTGCGGCGTTGAGGGGAAGAGTGACAGTCCCTCTATCGCTGTTGTGCTGGCGTAATACATTTTTAAGATGTGCACTAGAAGCGCGTGTGACTTTAAAAACATAGATTACCTTCCCTCCTCCATTGCCGTTAAGAAGACATATTTAAATTTCAAAATGCGCACGAACCGCGCACATCTTACCTTCTCACGAGCAGAACACTGTCATACCTCTATGACGTCTGTCTTCGTTCCTCCCTTAGAAGTCTTCGCGCAATAGCATGCCGTGAACCATACGGTGTGTGTCGTGCAGACGTACCGCCATTTTGGGAATACAATATTCTTGTCAGTCTTACACAACTTTGTGTGCGGTGTTTCCCCTTAAAGCGTTGGCAACCACAGTATAATTTTCAATAAAATTACATACGTCAAGCAACATTGGCATATCGTCTCACAATTTCATTGAAGCCTGTTCTGGGATTATCGGAGTCACTATGGAGTCGTCGCTTCTGACTATGTTACTCTTCCTCTCCAATGCTGGCGCAGGGACTGTGGATGTCTTAACTTTAAAACAAACTCCTGTAGCTGTCCTCTTGTCTTGGTTGGGAGTTACCTGCACGTCAACCCACTTTGGTTCCTGGTGTGAAGTCACTCATCGCAGTAAATGGACATTCCTGGCTAAGAAGATCTCGGGTGAGAAATCGCTCACCGGAGCTGATTTATTTTGTTTAATTTTAATACATATGCTTCAACTTAATTGTTTTTCAATGTATGTTGTGGGTTGGTATGTATGTTGAGCATATTGTATATTTAACTTTGGGAGGTTGTTGTATGTCAGTGGGTGTTTTAAACTGTACCCTACCATTGGGAGTTTAGGTTGGAATCCTAAAGCAACGTTATAACACTGTGGCGTACCTTTAATTGAGGGAGGAGTTGTGGCATGTCAATGCCATATTTTGAAACTAGAGCAGTGTTGTACCTTTTGGTGTACCTTATATATTTTTATATAGGTAATGTTGTAGTTTTTGTCACACAGGGTAGGTATCCTATGTTTCACTCTGCTTGTGCAGTTAGAGTGTTTGTGACTTATTAATTCCCCATCCATATACTTAGGGTTAGTACTTATGGTGTACCCTTACTTAGGGGAAGTTGTGGGGTTGTACTGCCAGTCAGTACCTACACTTTGTTTCCTAGGGTCTTGTTGTCACTCTTTGAAGAAGTTACGTTGCGCACTTTCACGTGGTGTACCCTTTTATTAGGGGAGGTAGTCTGCATGTAACTAGTTTGTTAGAAAATTTCAAAGATTAATATCTTTGTGTACCCTTTTTTGGGGAAGGTGGTGTGCGTTGTCAGCGCCGCCAATTAGTGATGTTATCTTGAACAATTCCTTCATTGTTCAATGGTGTACCCTTTTGTTAGGGGAGGTTATCTGTGTTGGTCTAATTTGCATCACTCTGTGTGGGTAATTGAGGTGCGTTGTCAGCGCTACCTTTTGGTGTAGTTGTGCCACTTTAGTGTGGCTACTGTCTACTTTGTTCCAGGGGTGTTAAGTTCCTCTGGTGTTCCCTTTCCTGGGAAGTTTTTTTGTGTTCCACGGTTTTAAGGTTGCCTTTCTATGTGTACCCTTTATGGGGAGGTTGTCAGTGCATATCATGCACTAGTCTCTTTTGCAAGGCTTTCCTTTTCTGTGTAGGTTGATAGTTTATCGTTTTGTGCTTATTTCCATCTGCACTCATTTTGTCATACAGTTGTTACATCCTGCTTGATTTGCCAGGATCTCTACCTAGTTTTTTTAACGAGGGTGGATGGGCATGTAATGTAATTTGCATTTTATTCATCTGTGCATCTAATGTTTATCTTTCTACATGCCTCTTTTATTGTTCTTTGTTTCTGCTTTCATACTTGACTTTCCTGCTTTTCAAATTGTCTCTTTTACTAGCTCTGAAGTCTACAGTCTCCTCTGAATCCTTCTGCTCCGTCTTGACTTCTTTCTTGCTGCTGTTTGTTAACGGAAGAGGATGTGTGGTAAATAGTTATATGTAATTTCCCTCTCTACCACTGCTTCAGAATGTCCTGTGACATCATGGAATGTTAAATGCCTGACTCTAGCTAGAGAGTCAGTTGGTCATCTCAGGCTGAGGAGCTGGAAGCTCTCTCCTGGTGGGGTTTATACTTATATCTTACTACCATGTAACCTGCCACCTTACTACCTGTCAATAAAGAAGGAACTACTACTACACCTGGACTACGCATCATTGTTTGTGTACCACACATGACATACTGACCAGAAGCTGGAGTCTCCTCATTTGCCAGCACAATGAGTCACCAGAATGTACTATGATTCTATCTCAGGAGAGGAGATGGAAGCTCATTAGATAAGTGTGCCACTCTTAAGTGGAGTCATCCTTCAAATCTTCCAATAAAATAGCCACATGCGTATCAAAGAGCAATACTCCAGACGTGATGAGTAACCAATCACGGTAATCAGGGTTAAGTAAGATACGAATGAAACTTCCTAAAACTTAAAAAAATAATGGATTGTGGGAGGCGATCTCTTGCCCCTGTGAATTGCTAGTATGAGAACTGTTCCTCATCAGATCTAAATTATGCAGAATAAAAATATCTAGGGATGGGCTGGAGATTGATATGCACATCCACCGTTTCGGTCTCTCTCTTTTTAAAATGATATGGGAAAGCAATGTGAAATTTCATCAAGAAATTGCATTGATTTATCAATGATTAAAAGATAACGTTTTGGCAGGGTTGTGTCACTGTTAGAGTTCATAAAGTATAATTTCTTACTGCCAAAATGGCTGACTTTTAAATTTATAGAAAAGTAGACAAAATAAAGAGCTCATTAATAAGAAAATAATCAAACCTCAGCCTTTCAATAAAATTGCTGCAGGTTCAGTTTCCTGTTATCTGCACACAGTGTAGACTCACATGGAGCGTTTGGTTTACTTTGGACACGCAGCAACATATTTAGTTTTACACATCTAATTTCTGCTCATTCTGGAAGTCTAATAACCTTTCTATCTGACAGCGTTCTGAGCCTGCAGAAAAAAATAACAATATTAAAAAACGTCATACAGGAAAAAAGTACAGGGAATTCATTTCCTTGGAATTTCAACAGAAAGGAGGGTGAAGCCCTCATTCAAAATGCAATATTAGACTATTTTAACAACGTTGACCTCTAACCTTTTTAAGACGCTGCTCCTAAATATGCCTTTTCAGTTTGGTCGCTGGGTGTACCTCCTTTCTACACTATTGAACTTCTTCACTGCTAATCTAGGCGTTTCCACTACGTGTTCTAAACATTTAATAAATACTTTATTTATAGTCTAAAAACACACATAAACCTAATTTTAAAGAACAAAATACAACCATCATACAATAAATACTGGGGCATATTATCAAGAACGGGCGTTACATTATCGCCGCTTTTATCGGCATGAAACTGCCGACAAAGCGGCGATAATGTACTTGATAATATGCTCTATGAATTCCAATCGAAGCCCATGTTAGATGTGAAGACATCTAACATGGGCTTCGATTGGAATTCATAGAGCATATTATCAAGCACATTATCGCCGCTTTATCGGCAGTTTCCTGCCGATAAAAGCGGCGATAATGTAACGCCCGTTCTTGATAATATGCCCCACTATTATTTTCAACATTAGGATACACTAGCACTAAAATATTTTAAAAGATTTGCAGTGCAGCTTGTTTCCATGCTATTGTATCCCAGAAACACTCTTGGTCCCGCTGTGTGATATTTTATTCTCCCTAGCCAAACTCAAGCTGAGCAAAGTGTAAAAGTTTGCGAAAAAGGGAAACCCAAAAGCAAAGGATCACACTCACAAAGATATTTCACCTTTAAGGCTGAAAAGACCTTCATTTTTTGGCCTGCCCGGAATTCACAAAAGGATTCTGGCAGCTGTAAATAGATTTACTACTGCAGATTTCTCTGCCATGTGTGGGTAGTAAATTCCAAGCAAATGGTGGGAAGTGGGCGTTAAAGGCAAGATGTGAATCTCCACGTGAACGTTTACATTTTGTTCGTTAAATATAGACCAACCATTGAACTTCTATTGTCAAATGTGTCTTTTGGTTCACAATGTCAATGTTGTGATTTTTTGGCAAAAGCACAAACTAAAGTTAAGCAATAACAGGCTCTCACGTCCTTGCAATTTGCAACGGGCACTTTAATGGTGGATGACAAAACATTTTTGACTGGCGCTTTTTCATACCTTTGGGGGTAAGTGACGGGTTATGAAAGGAAGTTTGGAGAGGTGTAAACATGTGCCAATAATTCGTATGCATTTTGTTAGTTGCATTTAGTTGTGTTTTGGATGTGCTGTGTTTTAGTGCTGTATTATTAAATTGTCCTTTTTGAGGTGTTTTATTCTAGTTATGGAGTTGCATTTTGTTTAGTTTAGTTTAGATAGTATTGTTGAGTTGTGCCCTGCTAAGTGTTTGTTGTGCTGTTGTTTTGCTTTGTGTTAGGTTTTTATGTTGTGTCCTGTTGTCCTCTGTAATTACTTTAGAGATGACCAAAATGCTGCTGAATTTCCAGCAAAAGCATCATCGCATTCCTTTATGTTACAGTGACATACAATTGTTTAACGCTGTCTACCTTGGTAAAATAGTGTTTCTTTAGCTTCTCAACTCTTTAAGTCGCCGTTCATCCCAAACCTATGTCAGATACCGAATTTGCACTTTCAGTG
Source organism: Lissotriton helveticus (assembly GCF_964261635.1). NCBI lineage: Eukaryota > Metazoa > Chordata > Amphibia > Caudata > Salamandridae > Lissotriton > Lissotriton helveticus. The sequence continues at coordinate 561,859,500 of NC_136063.1, forward strand.
CTCACTTTATGTGACAGTGCCCACGATCATTCACAAAAATTGAAACAAAAGCATTTAGAGTGTGTGCATTTTCACATCATTCAAAGAAATCTAAAACAATTTACAACATCTTCGTGCACACAATCTTCTTCTAGTTTGGCTGGAGAAAAATACCCATGCAATTACTTAAGATAAAATGCTGATCATTGTAATGTGTAATCTTCATGTAAGCGTCATTGTTTGCAGACTGTAGTGTCAGAAAGTTACATTTTGTCAACGAATTTTGTCAGGGCACAGTTTGTAATCTTAATAGCAAGGTAAACTGAAATAATGCTGTCTTTTTCTTTTCGTTTTCATCTCCTTGAATTTAAAACTGATTTACAGCCTGCTTCTACAACTCATGTTTCAGCTGTTATAATCAGAATAGATTTATATTCAGCTATTTTTTTTTAATTCGCGTCCATTGACAAGAAGTGAAGATTGACATTTCAATATGCAGTTTTATTGGAGAATGTGGATGTTTGCTGGAGTTTGTGGTTGAACCTAGTTTTTTTTGTAAATCAGCGATTCTTTCCTACACAGTCAATATTTAGGAGACCCCGCATGGCCCTATGGTCCCAATAACATGTCTTAAAAACATCCAGAGGATATATGAGGTACTATAATTTTCATAACCTTCTTCTCATAGCCACTGAAGTGAGAACAGGAAATGGCACACATCTGCTACTGTGAAGCAAGTATACCAATAATGGAATGGACCTGAAAAGCAGCCATCCGCCACAGAGTGCCATGGGTGAGAGCATGTTATCACTCGGTGATGCTTTCTGCAGGCTATGTGCAGTGACACGTCAAACAACACATGGGTTCTATCACAGTCTAAGAATGACAATGCTTCTTGCAGAATTGCAACGTAATTTATATAGAACTATTTCCTTTCGTGATTTCAATATATATTGCAGTAAGCAATGGAGAAACCAATTTAGCATAATAAATTAACAATTGAGCTTTGCTTGTGGGCACGCTGAGTTCTGCAGTATTTCCTTTACCTGTGAAATTAAATTATATGTCACTGATAATCAGAGTAATTTTTTAAATTAGTTACTGTATCTTACTGTCTGTCATTGGGGTTCATTTGTGCGTAGCAAAATATTCACCTCAAAACTGTATCTTGAGGATGAACGTGCTGACAAGGGATGTCTTCCTGTATAGACTTTCCTGATCTTGTAGGACTTCTGGGAGCACCGAGATCTGACTAGCACAGTGCTTTCTACACTTTCAGAACCACTAAAATATTTTGCAACCCACCAAGCTTTAACAAACATGAAGTGGTTTGATTTTTGAAGTCATAGAAAACTTAACTTCAAAATGATATACATTACCAAAATAATGTACGCTTTACAATGTTTTATATTCTGCTCAAGCAGTAATTGTTCAAAATGGCACAGCCTTGACCACACCCTTCGTTCTGTCTTTATCTGACTGGCGAAGATATTGATTTGCCCATACAAGTAGCCGATGGTGAACTGTACTGGAGCTAGCACACTTTTCAGAGTGGGGTGCTCGCCTGTGGCATCTGTTAGTTAAACTCATAAGGTGTAAAGTAGTGATTTTAGCAAATTTGAACCCCCCCCCTTTCCCTGTAGAAGCATATGGGGTAAGGCCTCATGTCCATTTTTGTGTTAAAACCAGGCCCAGAGGAGCAATTTGGTCTCCCTCTATATTTATATATATTGCAGTGTGAAGTAGAGCAAGTACTGCCCAAGGGCACTGGATAGCTTTACATGAGCACAAGATTACATTACATAAGGTCTGATTCATTTTATATTAAGTGCAGGAGATTAACTGATTCATGCAGAACCATTGGTAGGACTCGGACCTCGTTCCCCCAGGTCCAAAGTAGAAATCTTGGTCCATTAGGCCACATCTATATTTCACAATTCATGTGTGAAAGTCATACAAAAGTGGAACGATTTTGTATGGTCGGGAATAATGAGCACATTCTCTGTTAAAATGGCTTTGTGAAGTAGAAAAAACAGCAACAAAAATACTGAAAGGTTCACTTGGAGGCTTGCTTGGAAATCACTGAAAGGATTTGTTTTAAAACTAGAATGAGGGACATAGTTCAGCACCTTTGCACTCATGGTGCTGGGTCAATTTTCAGGGTGGGGGTGTGGACATCAATGCTACATCACCGAAGTCATTGTGAAAAATAAGAGCTTCACTCAAAGTGTAGCAAATGTATTCAGCAGGGGAGTGGTTAGGGTACAGTATGTAGATGGTGGTGCATTTTGGAGCACATTGTCACAAATATATTACTAAAGCATCCTGTGGTAGCGCACTGTCTTTTACGGAGAGTACATGTTACATTGAAACTGCTACTAAATTACTGTACAGTTTTAGTGATAAATCTACATAGCACATAAATAATAATGTGTGGAAATCGAGTTTATGTAAATATTTATCATTTGTGCTTCACCAAGTAAAAGTGTCTTGAATTATTTCCATCTCAATTCAAGATTACAAAAAATAATGTGCTCCGTTTTTGTTTTGCTAACTGCTGATATATTCTGAAATATGTGCACAATTCATTAACAGGTATCTACATTTAGTTGCGTGTTATAAAAATGACATCCTACAGCATTTCCTTTTACATTCCCTGTATCCCAGCAAGATCATCACAAATATCACTTTACAAGTCCCTTTCACTTTGCAGTCAGGAAAGGAAAAGTAACACCAGTCCCAATGAGCAGCAATTTTGTCAGAAGACATAACTTAACATTTGGCATTTGTCTTTGAAGCAGAGCAAATGTATCAAGATAAATGCTAAATGTAAAGGCATCTTTATTTATTGCTCTTTCACAACAACCCAGAAATTAGCTGGCATCCCACCAATGAGCTGCAACCCACAGCTTGAGTAACTCTGGACCTTGGATTGTTTGTGAGAAAGTCCAGTCCCTGGTTATGGTAGGCTATCAGTGCCAGAAACATCCCATGTCAGGAGATTCGTTTGTTTTCCCTTCAATCTGGGACAGGGTCTGGTGGCCTAGTGCACTGATGCGTCCCTACTATAATCTATATTTGACCCTATGGCCACAGGTTCCTATCTTGATGGGTTTTTTTCGGGCTTACATCCCTTATGTCCCTCTGAAATGGGTAGAATGAGTACCTTTTGTAGAAAGGTGGAGTATTATGTGGTGTGGGGGTTCATGCCTCACCCTGTAATACTATCACAATATCCCAAAAATGGTCCTTAGTTTCAGAATAATAAGCCCTTAGCTCAGTCCTGGTAGAGTGGGGAAGAGCAGTCAGGCTTTACTAGAGGAACACGTGCTAAGCACTTCAGAGAGCCAACATAAATGATAAGTAATTGACACGACTCAATCGAAATCCAACACCAATTTATAAAAAGAAAGTGTCTTTTTTATCTTAATTTAGACACCAAAATGAATTGAATAGCATACATATAACAGGAGTTATAGATTTTAGACGCAGCATGAAATCAAAGCGAAATAATACAGTGAAAATGTAACATTGCGGTCAATGTGGAAAACCACTAGTGACAATCGGTCATTTTCAGATAAAGATGCATTGAACCCTTGCAGAGGTAAGGTCATGTGGGTCCCTGGACCAGGCCACGACAGTCAGTTCAATTTTACCTGGCCTATGGACTCCGGGTGCAAAGCTGTCCTGACTGTCCTTGGTGCTAAACGGGAGCCACTGGAGAGATGTTTTGCTGCTGAAATGGTGCTGCGGGGGGGGGTGTGGGGGGGAGATCCAAAAGCACAGCAGCAGGGTGCTGCTGATGTTGGATGAACTTTGGATGTAGTCCCCTCCTAGTGCAATGTCGAATGCAGGGGTTGGTGGCAAAAATATATTTTGACATCCCTGTATCTTATTGGAAGGTAGGACTACAGTTCCCACAATGACCTAGACCAGTGTTTCCCACACTGTGGTCTGCGGACCCCCAGGGGTCCGTGAGACATTCCCAGGGGGTCCGCAGGACTCGTGTGCCTGTCATCGTAGTGGAAAATGAAACGCCCATGCGTCCTCACAGCACACAAGAGTTGTGATTGTTGGCGCAGGGGCGGCGAGACCACAACAATACAGTCGGGAGGCGGGGGCAGCGAATGGGCAGTTGGCAATCAGGGGGGCGGGGCCGCAGGGGGCACAGCGGCTGGGGATACGAGTAGAACAGAAGGCAAAAGGGGCACAAAAACAAGGAAAAAACAAGTGGCACAGAAGGCAGAAGGGCACAAAAAACGAGTGGAACAGAGGGCAGAAGGGCACAAAAAAACGAGGGACAAACAAGTGGAACAGTGGGCAGAAAAGCACAAAAATGAGTGGAACAGAGGGCAGAAGGGCACAAAAAACAAGGGAAAAACTAGTGTAGCAGAGGGCAGAAAGGCACAAAAAACGAGTGGAACAGAGGGCAGAAGGGCATACAAAACAAGGGAAAAAACGAGTGGGACAGAGGGCAGAAAGGCACAAAAAATGAGGGAAAAACAAGTGGCACAGAGGGCAGAAAGGCACAAAAAACGAGGGAAAATGAGTGGAACAGAGGACAGAAAGGCACAAAAAACGAGTGGAACAGAGGGCAGAAGGGCACAAAAAATGAGGGAAAAATGAGTGGAACAGAGGGTAGAAAGGCACAAAAAAGGAGGGAAAAATGAGTGGAACAGAGGGTAAAAAGGCACAAAAAAGGAGGGAAAAACGAGTGGAACAGAGGGCAGAAAAGCACAAAAAACGAGTGGAACAGAGGGCAGAGAGGCACAAAAAACGAGGGGAAAACGAGTGGAACAGAGGGCAGAAAAGCACAAAAAACTAGTGTAACAGAGGGCAGAAAGGCACAAAAAACGAGGGAAAACAAGTGGAACAGAAGGCAAAAAGGGCACAAAAACGAGGAAAAAACGAGTGGCACAGAGGGCAGACGGGCACAAAAAACGAGTGGCACAGAGGCACAATACAGAATACACAAATATAGGGGCAGCTAAGAACAGAAGGCAGAATGGGCAGAGAGGCAGCGAGGGGAACAGAAGGGAAAACCAGGCAGAGACATGGGGCAGCGAGGGGTACAGAAGGAACGACCGGGCAGAGAGAGCACGGGGACCGCGAGGGGAACAGAGGGAAGAAAAAGGGGCACGGACCACATACAGGCAGCGGGGGAAGACAGACAACAGCAGTCACAGACACAACAATGAAAATACAGGCAATACAATAAAAGCAATAAAGCGTTGAAAGGCACATGTGTATAGATTACCGTTACTTAGCAGGCAGATAAAAATAGATGCAACCAGGATCAGCAGTAGGATTTTCGTGCTGCTGTCTGATTGCTCACTTTCCACAAACCCTTCGGTGATTTATGTGTGCTGTCAAGCTTTCATATTCAGACTTATCAAGCTCTTATTATGTGGAGCCTTTGCAGTTTGTTGTTGGCAAGGGACGGGGCAGTGGGCATCCTAACAGGAGAGGGTCATGTCAGGTGCCACGCTAGGCCTCTCTGAAATATCCCTTAACTGCACTGCTCACCCCTTGGTGGTTAAATGTTGTTCTGCTGTCTGTGACTAAAGATTATGTCTAACAGAGGTTTATGGCAATTGGCATAGCATTGTTCCATGATCTCGCTGAAACAATATGCTTCCTGTGCAGATACCTTCCTGCCATCTCTTACACTTCCATGATAAACTCCTAATATAGACCTTTAATTTGCTCTGTACACTGGACTCATCGCTTTGTGCACTATCTTGTTAGAATTTTCACAATATTCGTTGCTCCTTGGGCCATGTCTTTATTATAAAATGCTTCACAATTGTATAATATTTTAGACCTTCTTAAACTGTAAATAGGTAAAAATGCTAATAATTCACAATCATTAAACCTGTTGCTGTAAGGAAGGGTCACCACTCCAAGGATCTGGAATGAGAATGTAGAGGTGCTGCTATGGCTGAGAGCAGGAGACTTGTACCACTAAATAATACACTGCTGTATGCATACGTGTCCATGCCGATAGACCCAATTCAGGCTGTCTCCCTCTTGAAATTGCCTCTGCTTCAAAAGGCGTTTTTAAAAAGAAATTTAAATTGTACAAATTGCTTGGGGTCCCTCAGGAGTCAAAAGTTTGGGAACCACTGACCTAGACCATCTGGATTTTGGCGATCCCTCGGAGAGCCCGATGGCCAGTGATTCTTCAGATCCAGAGCGTTGTTTTACCTGCAATTTGCAGGAGACTAGTGCCACTAGTCCATGTTAGTCTGAGGGTGCTTCAGGCTTCCACAGGGATCCCTCTGTCTGGGAGAACTGAGAGGTAGCCTAGGATGAGTCTCGATCAGGCATTTCCAAGAGTGCTGCCACACGGACAGGGTATCCCTCCTTTGCTTTGGTGCAAGTCCTAATGTCATCGATAAGGGTCCGTTCGTTGTCCCCTCCATGCAGAATGTTCAGAACTGATATTCTGGTGGCAGGAGTGCCCTTAAACCCTAGATTTAGGAGCGTTAGTGGTGTGGGTGCAAGTGGTCAATGGGCTAATAGCCCCATATTCAAATCCACCCTTGAAGTGACCACATGTGTAGGTGTAGGTCAGTTTTTCTACCCAGAATCCACAATTTTTACCACTTTTAACAAGCATTGGCAAATCCAATAGGTCTTGCCTATGTGTGATCTATTGGTTTTGCCAAAGTTTCTTAGCCATGGTGTAACATGGCTTGAAAGTAAAGAAAAATGTTGTTTGACATAGCCAGCATTGACCGTGTCACAGTGTTTTCATTTACTTTCAGGCATGCTGCACTGGGAAAAAATAATTGACATAGCCAATAGACCTCGCATAGGTGAGACCTATTGGCTTTGCCAATGCCTGTTATTTTAGTTACAACGAAAACATTCATGCAACAGTAGTTTAATTTATAGAATGTTTAGTATTGTAAAATATTGTATCTACACACTCTTTTATTTGTGACCTTCTTAAAACCACATTCTTAAAATATTAAGAAGTGAGAAACATCAATCTTTCCATTGCAACATTTACCTCTATCCAATGGCTTAATTTAGGTGCTGCCTGCGCTTTTTAAATTTTGAAATACTTATTGTGGAAGTCCCATTTATGAATATTTATTCAGGGGCAAATTATCAATACGCATTTCACACATTTTTTAGAACGCAGTTTCTTTTGGGTGGGGGTTGTATGGGAATGGCTGGGAGGAGGGCTGTCTAGGCCTCCTTGAAAGGCCTTGCAATTCTGAGCCCCACCCTGCACGCATCCTGTGTCTTTTTGCATTTCATCATCCAGCACATCAATGAATTCTCCCCGTCTCATCACTGTATTTAATACTCTAAATATTGTACAGATTAGGAGCCATCGTAATCTCCTCTTTTCTGTGCCCATACTCTGATTTATTTTTGTGGATGACCTATTGGCGCTATATTGGCGCTATATTTTGTTTCAGACAAGCCACAAAGAACCTATGGCGAACACTGAAAAACTTCCTAGAAATATGAAAAACTCACTCTACTGGGATAGTTGAAGCTAGTCAAGAAAAGCCTGCGTCTCTTATGCAAAAAAAAAAAAAAGGAACACAATAGTGTGAATAGATCTCCCAAATTGAAACATATGTTAAAAGAAATAATACATAGTAGTAACAAAAAAAATTATCTTTCAAGGTATCTAAAGATAATTGAAGTTTCACATAAAACAAATAAAAAACGTGCTTATCTTTTGTATGCCTTCATCCTGCTACCTATGCTGTAACTTCATGGAACACGAAAGAAAGACAAATGTTTTGTGCCGCTGGAGAATGAGATAGCTATCTCAAAATGTGTATCTAAAAAAGGGGAATGGGCAGGCTCCATGGAGAAAGTAATCAACATTCTTCTTTCTTGTAAACGCTATCACTTTGAAGTTAGTCGAAAGAAAAGTAAACACCAAGCTCAGCTCCCTCGAAGACACAGCTCAACATTTGAATTCAGCCTTTGAATGCACAGCAAATGTGACAAGATAAGAACAAGATTTAAAGGCCTGGTCGCAGAAAATGAGTTCATGGAAGAATACAGTGTAGATGGCTTTTGCAACAGGTGGGACAAAGTGAACCTGGAGAGCCTAATGCAAATAAAGCCAGCAAATACAAAAAGCCCGAAAATGTGACTTACAAATATCAAAGTCAATGGCAAGCAACCGGCAGAATGCATTCCCTGGTCAACTTTATGAAACTCCAAGATGTCTTTAGCAAACCAGACAGCTGCAGTGTCTGGTAGGCTGTGACCTAAAAACGGCAGAAGTCTTCTTGGCAGTACAAACCAGGTAGCCCACCCTAGAGGAGTGACTAGCCTTCTGGGAGTGTACCCTTCCTGACTATCTAATTTCCCATCTGCTCGGGTGCACATGTGCCTGGGGCAGGGGAAGAATATTTCTTTTGTGAGGAGGCAGTCTGGATGCATATCAGAGGAAGTGTAGCCTTTAAAGCTCACCATCTTCACTAATCAGCCTGGGAGGGAGGAGATGGGCCCTCCTTCCTGCCCAAGCATTTGTTTCTGACACCTGGGAGTATTCACACTGCTTGGCAGGAGGTCATAATCTTGTCTTGGCAGTAGCTGGTCAACCTCTAAGGTAGCCACCTGGGTGCCTGCCACATTGCCTTCGACACCAGATTTGTGTCATGGGTGAGAAGGCACGTTGTATGATACCAAACATGACCATAATGGAGCTGCCAACTTCAGGTTTGCCTTGGTTTCAGCTCATGTTATCCTAAAGACTGTCTATCACTTATAATGGCCTTTAATGTTAAAGGGCACTATAGGGTCATATAAGCTTGTACATACATCTCCACACCTTAGATATAAGTTACCCTGCCTCCTGGGCTTTAAGAGGTCTTTCTTAGGAGTGACTGGCATATATCAAAGATAGTTAATTGACTTTGTCACACATGGTGAGGGTACATTTGACTTTCAGCAGTTTGCCCTGCTCCTGCAATCTACAATGACAGGCCTGCTTTCAGTAGTTTATTTGGGTCACTCAGGGTGGAACAAACAGTGCTGCAAGACCTGGTGACCACTTTACCACCCATGCCCTGGGTACCACTGTTGGGACTGCCAATTTACTCATGTTAGAAATGGGGTCTCTAGGTAGCAGTGGTTTGTACCCTGTCTAAGTAGGGACCCTCACTCTAGTCAGGATAAGGGAGTCACACAGTTAAGATAACCCCTGCTCACTCCCTTGGTAGCTTGACATGAGCAGGCAGGCTTTTCCCAAAGGCAATGTGTATAGTATTTGTACACATACATACAGTAAAACAGTAAAAACACTACAAAAGGAGTCCACACCAGTTTAGAAAAATAGCCAATATTTAGCTGAATAAATCAAGACCAACATGATAAACTGCCAACATACACAAGTCAAGATATCACTTTTAAAAGGCTAGGCAAGTTTAGTCCATAGAAAATCAATGGATGCTTTAGTTTTAGCACAGAGTAACTTAGATGTATAAAAATCAAAGACGGTGAAAGGCGCAGGGGAAGTGAGACACCGGAAAAGCAAAGCAAAGTGTTGGTTCCTCACTACACAGGGAAGGTGATGAGTCGTTTGCGTAATTACTGGCAGGGGAGGTGATGCGTTGGTTCCTTACTGCTAGGCAAGGGAGGTGGTGCGTTGATTCTTTACTAGCCGGGGAGGTGATGCATCAGTTTCGTACTGGCAGGGGAGGTGATGCATTGGTTTCTAGACACAGTGGGCCCGATTCACAGAACTAACTTAAGACTAAATCCTAAACTTACTACTTTTGGTATTCACAGAAGTTAGGATTTTGTCTTAAGTTTGTCTTAAGACAAACTTAAGACAGACTTAAGACAGACTTAAGTTAGGATTTTGTCTTAAGTCTGTCTTAAGTCTGTCTTAAGACAAACTTAAGACAAAATCCAAACTTCTGTGAATACCAAAAGTAGTAAGTCTAGGATTTTGTCTTAAGTTAGTTCTGTGAATCGGGCCCACAGCCTCTATCCATACAACAGTGTAATATCGATGAAGAATTGGAGCCTAGGGATGATGCATTGAAAATTCAAATGCCTTGCATTGATGCGACAGCGCCGATGCAGGTGTTGCGTCAATTCTACAGCTGCCCACAGGCGCTGCATCGTTCTTATTTAGTGATGCATCTATAAAACAGATGCCGGCCCAGGAATTGAATTTGGCACCACTTGGCAAGGCAGAACTCTCAACAGAAGAGCCCAGCCCAGGCAAAGTATGAGACTCTTAACAGGAGGCAAGCATGCACAGGCCCTTGGAGAACCCTTGAAGCTGGACATAGAAAGCAACATCCAGTCTTTTCACTCCGAGGACAGAAGCAGCAGGCCAGCACAACAAAGCAATAGGCAGAGTGGAGGTCTCTCCTACAACATCCATCTCTTCTTCCTGGCAGAATGCCCTCATTCCAGAAGTGATCAGATTTTGGGGTGTCAGAGGTCCAATACTTATATACCTTTGTGCCTTTGAAGTAGGCAAACTTCAGAGAAAGTCTTTGTAGTGCACAAAAAAGACACACTACGGGTTGGAGACAGCTTTGTCTGAGGAGAGGCACAGCCTTGCTCAGGTGTCAGTGACAACCCCTCAAAACCACTCTAGCTAAGGTAGCCCCATCAGCCTGGTGATAGATCAATAGGATATGCAAGGCTCACCATAGCTCCCTTTTTTTTGACTGTCTAGAGTAAATGCACAAGACCCCAACTGTCAGCCAACCCAGACCTGTATTCTAGAGACAGGCCGAGGTACAAAATGGTTAAGCAAGAAAATGTCCACTTTCTAAAAGTGCATATTCAAACATGGCATTTAAAAAACAACTTCACCGAAAGATGTATTTTCAGATTGTAAGTTCAGAGACCCCAAACTCCAAATCCCAATCTGCTCTGAGTCGGAGATTACACTTAAAAGATATTTCAAGGCAATCCCTCTGTGACCCTATGGGAGAGATAGTCTTCGCAATAGGGAAAAGCTAAATTAGCAGTATTTCACTAACAGAACATGTAAAACACACCAGTACAGGTCCTACCTTTTAAATACACTACAGTGGGTGCACCGCAGGTCGAAATGTCACTTTAGAACTGCACACATAGACACTGCAGTGGCACGTCTGAAACATGTGTGCAGGGTTACTCATGCGGGTAGCACAACCAGTGCTGCAGGCCCTCTAGTAGGATTTGATTTATCGGCCCTGGGCACACCTGGTGCACTTTACTAGGGACTTATTAGTAATCAAAGATGCCAATCATGGATAAACCAATCACCAATAGAATTTTGACAGAGAGCATACGCACTTTAGCATTGGTTAGCAATGGTAAGGTTCCCAGAGTCCTAAAGCCAAAAATAACAGGTCAGAAAAAAATACAGGAGGAAGGCAAACGTTTGGGGGTATCCCTGCATAAAGGGTCAGGTCCAATAACACATAACAGTTTTAGGGAGAGAGCACTGGCACTGGGGCCTGGGCAGAAGACTCCATAGGCATCGGAGCAAAAAGTGTGAGGGGGGTAACCATCAAAAAGGGGCATTCATCCACGCCTTTCATTTGGTTAACAAATAATTTTGTTTATTTGTTAATAGCACCAACAGGCCCTGGTGAAAGTAATCCTCTTTTTTGGCACCTGAACGCAAATCATTTTATTCTAAGTAAATTTCCCTGAGTCTCACATTGTAAATACATGTAGCATAAATGTGTTTTATTGGAACACACTGCACAATGTAGTATCCCACACTTGTGCTGTCATGCCCTCATGTTATCATTACCATAAAATACAGTTACTGCAGCATGGATAGCACATTTTGAGATCTTCTGGCTGAAAACAAAATTTCCCTTCCCTATCTTTATTTGCTTATGTTTTAGTCTCACAACGCATGAAATGGCCTTCACATTTTTGTTTATTGCTAGAAAAAGAGGATTCACAGAATTCTCATATCCACAGAAACCATCTTAATTTTTTATTTTTCTCTACATAACGATGATTTCTGACACTGAGCTCGTGCTAAGCAATGCTTTTCTAATAAAATGCGAATACTCTATTTAAGTTAGCAGTCAACTGTTTCACGAGCATTAAGGTTTGGATGACAATTATTTTGTTAGTTGTCACTTGTGAACAGGACTACGAAGACCCATTTTTGGGTCAAACCTGGGCAGCGCATGAGCTGCTGCGAGGCATGCAGTAGTGGAGTATGGCTTTGAAGACCCGCCCTCTCTCTGCCCATATTTTTAATTTGCTTGCGTCATTGTTCTTTGTAAATTCTGGCCTCCGAGTCGTTATTAGGCTTGTTAGTCCCTCCTTGGTACCACCTTGTCTGCATTTGTAACCTCCCATGGCGACTGGCTCTTTAACTCCTGTTGCAACACAGTATGTCTTATTTAGTCTGTAAGCACTATTATTGGTAATGAATGCAGGCAAGGCGTGCTTTCTTCACCATGCATGCTTTCACTTTCAAGCAGCCCTGTACAATGCTGGCCGCTTCTTCGAAGTGAAATAGGTCTCGGATTTACAAGAGTTTGAGCTATTGCCATTGTAAATGACAATAGCTAAAACTCTCATGAATGCAAAACTAATTGCAATGAAAATGCTTGTTTACCTTGCTTTTCTAATCTCCCAATCCTAATAATAAAAGCAACACTCAAAGTTCGTACTAACACAACTTAAGACTCTAGTTCAGGATAGGAAGCAAATCTTATCATAAAAGAAAATACTCAATCAAGGAAGAAAGAGCAGCAGGTTAGTGTTGGACTTCCTTTTTTTTTTTTTTTTTTTTATTAGTATTTTTTCCAAGAAATCCAATAAATGTTTACAGCACACTTATATACATTATAACGTTTTCTAGTCATGCCACAGATATTTTACAAATTAATTCATTGCACAAGGAGAGAAGAGAAAAAGAGAGAAAAAAAAATACATAAATAAAAAAACAGAAAAAAAAAGATTTTAAGTTTACAATTTACAGTTTAACAAGTATTGACTGTATCACCATTGGTCCCCTGCCTGTTAGTCATCCCATTTTTCCAGTTAGCTATAGGATGCCATATCTTCCTACCCAGGATTCTAGCTCTTCTTCCCTTTCTATCATATATTGCTTTTTCTAAATTATAGGTAGACAGTAGCCTAGCAATCCAAGTTTGGAAGGTTGGTGGTACCCTATCAAGCCATGATGTTGCTATACAAATACGCAGAACTGCAGTGACCATAAACATAAACTCCGTGGGAATATTGGCTGTCCCACCTGATACCCCCAACAGTATTAGCTCATCTGAAAGCTTAGTTTTTAAGCCCAGTGATCCAGCCATGAAATGCTCTATTTCCCTTTTTAAGGAATACAATTGTGGGCATTGTGCGAACATGTGAACAATATCTGCATTCGTTGAGTCACAGCGCGGGCAAGTTATTCCCGTGTTGCCTCCCCATTGTGCAATCCTAGCCGGGGTGTGATAAAGTGAATACACGGTCTTGTAGTGCTGCGACTGTAGGGTTGCTGAACATAGTATTGTACAGCCCAAGTCTAAGGACAACTGAAATCCGTCTGGCTGTAGCCCCACTTTGTCAGCCCACTTCGAGGCAAATTTACCCCTATCGTCATTTCTATAAGCATACAATTCTGCGTATAGCTGCCGAATTGTACAATGTGTGCAACGTTCTACATAATCCATTACACGACATGTGCCAAAGCCAAGTGCTCCCCCCTGTTTCTTTAAGAGATAGCTTCTTATTTGAAGGTATTTAAAGAAGCTGTTTCTCGCTACCTTAAACTTTGCTTGAAGCTCCTGGAACTGCAGGATACCACCCTGTTGATTCATAAGATCCCCAATCTTCTTGATCCCCTTGTTATGCCAATCCCTCATAACCATATCCCTAAAAATATCCCCAGGTAGGGAATGATTCGTGTACATCCGTGTATAACTGTTAACCCTGCCTAGACCCATTTTTTTTGTAATCACCTTCCAGATTTTGTACGCAGCTTGTAAAGTCTTGAATCTTGTGTGTTTAAAGTAACTAAAATCAATTGTGTTTAAAAACCCGTTTTTAGCCCCGTCACCCAACAGTGCAGTATATACATTAGTGTATCCAGATACACCATCCCCTTGGTCTATCCCCTCTCTCCCAATTAAGCCCTGGAAATACTGTATAGCCACAGCCCAATAATAGAGCCTAAAATCAGGTGCGCCCCAGCCCCCTTCTTCCCTAGGAAGTGTGAGGTGTCGATAGGCCCTCCTGGTCTTCCCCTGTGCCCAGATAAATTTGTTTACTATTGATTCTATTTTATTAAACCATAAGTGATCAAAATATAGTGGAATTGCCCTAAATAAATACAAACATTTTGGGAATGTAATCATTTTTATCACGTTTATGCGTCCCATCAGAGTCAGATGCAGGTTATGTATTCTCTCAGTATTTTCCTCTACTTTATTCAATAGTGGTCTCATGTTAATTTCTACTAAACTGTCTAAATCTGCCGTAACTTTTATGCCCAAGTATGTTGCTTCCTCTACCACTCTAATATCTTGATGCATCATGACACTATTCTGTACTATTTGTGTTTTTTCCATATTAATCCGGTATCCTGAGATTGCTCCAAAGATTGATGCTTCCTTCTCTATCTCCTGGAGAGCCTTTTCTGGATTATTTGTAATCATGGCGACGTCGTCCGCATATGCGAATACTTTGTAGCTTTTAGCATGTAATATAACTGGGGGAATCATATAATCATTTCGAGTTTACGCAAGATAGGATCAATGTATAGGGCGAAGAGGAGCGGCGATGCTGGGCATCCCTGACGTGTCCTGCGCTTAATCTGCACTGCCTCAGTGTAGCCTTTGTTAATTCTTATTCTGGCAGTAGGATCTAAGTATAGTGCCTGTATCGCCCTGATATATCCGCTACCAATACCAAAAAACTCCATTACCCCCCACAGATAGCCCTAGGAGACCCTGTCAAAGGCCTTCTCTGCATCCAGGAATATAGCCGCGACAGGGTCTCCTGCAGCCCCCTTAGCATCTAAGATGGTGATCATTTGTCTAGTGTGCTGAGTGGTCCCCTTCCCTGGGATAAACCCGTGCCTTGTTGAGCTGACTAGTTGCTCTATAACCTTACTTAATCTTTGTGCAAGTGTCTTTGAATACATTTTTGCGTCCGCATTCATCAATGTGATCGGTCGATAGGACCCTGGTTCTAGCGGGGGTTTGTTCTTCTTAAGTATCACAATGATATCTGCCCCTGCCCATGATTGTGGAACTGAGTTCCCTATCTGTGCCTGAATGAGAATTTCATACATGTCTTTCCCCAATAAATCCCAAAAGGTTTTATAGTATTCTGCT
This sequence comes from Lissotriton helveticus, assembly GCF_964261635.1. Taxonomy (NCBI): domain Eukaryota; kingdom Metazoa; phylum Chordata; class Amphibia; order Caudata; family Salamandridae; genus Lissotriton; species Lissotriton helveticus. The sequence continues at coordinate 561,874,793 of NC_136063.1, forward strand.
GGGATTTGGTCCGGACCTGTAGCTTTCCCTGAGGGAAGATTTTTCACTGCTTCCTGGACCTCCTGTAATGTGAATGTAAGATCTAGCTTTTCCTTCTCCTCATCCTGTAGCGCTACGTGTGGAATATCTCTCAAATACTCCATAATTTCCACATTTGTGGTGCTATTAGTTTGCTGATAGAGTGTAGCGTAGAAATTCCTAAAAACCTCTTGCACCTCCTCTACCTTGTTAACTACTCCTCCCGCCCTATCATGTATTTCCTTAATCTCCCCTGCCGCAATAGTTTGTCTTGTCCGGATTGCTAGGAAATGACCTATCCTTTCGTTATACTCGTAACATTTCTCCCTTTTAGCTAGATAGTTGGCTGCCGTTCTCCTAACTATACTTTCGCTAAGCTCTACTTTATTCACCTCTAAGTTTAGTAATATATCTTCTAAAGGATCTTGATTGGAGATGGCAACAATTAGTCGGTCTTCTAACTCTGCTAGAAACCCTAGCTTTCTATCTATCTCGGCTTTCTCCTTCTTATTCCTTTGTAACGTACAGCTTAGGGTCTCCCCCCTAATACCCGCCTTGAAAGCATCCCAAACAATGCCAGCTGTTGTTGAGCCTCTATTAACCTCCCAGAATTGCCGGATCCACATACTCATTCTCTTCAGATAGTTTTCTTCCTTTAAAAGTCCTCTTTCAAAAGTCCAGATGTAGGGCTTTCTACCTCCTCCTCTGACTTGTGGGAGAGTTAGGACTAGTGGGTTATGGTCCGAAAGGAACTTAGGGAGCCTCTCCAGCCGACTAGGACCCACCAAAGTGCTAGATATCAAGAATTAGTCTAATCTAGCGACCATCCTATGTGGGGCCGAATAATATGTGCTCCCTGTCCCAAGTGGTTATTTCTGGGCCCATACGTCGACTAGTGCATTGTGGTATGCCAGATTATGTATAGCTTTGCAAGTTTACTTTTTCCTTCCCCCATATATGCTCCCTCCCGTCATACCCAGACCCTTCAAACCGTTGATATTAAAATCCCCACAACAAATAATTGGTTCCGGCCACAATAGTAGCTCCTGGTCTAAAAATTCAAAAGTCTCTGGATCATCATCTGTGGAGCCGTACACCGAAACAATCGTACAAAATCCTACTGCTGATTCCCCCTCAACTATAACCCATCTTCCTCCTTGATCCTCTATTTTTCTTTTAGTTTTGAAAGCCCCCTTCTTAGCTAAAATGGCAACCCCCTTTGTCTTAGATTCTTGTCTAGTATATGCGAGTACCTCAAAGCCCATTTGGCCTAACACGTAGTTATTTTTTCCCTCTATATGCGTCTCTTGAAGACATACTATATCTAACTTCAAGATTCTTAGCATAGCAGCCACTTTCTGTCTTTTCCCCCATCATTTATCCCACAAATATTTATAGAGGCGATCCTCAATGCCATCTAAATATTTTATGTTTTCCCTTACTATTATACCAAATGCTCTTCCCATCACCCCTTATGTGCAATACCTTTAGCCCGAAAACCTTGTGTCTGTGTAATTCCTCACAACGTGCTGTTTTACCCAACTTATTCCCCTGTTCCTGTACCCTTTCCCCCCCCACCCTCTGAGGACCCACCCCCCCCCTGCTACGGGCAAATAGGTCAATTATGACCTATGTGTAGCCTCTATGTTGCTGTGGTGTCGCCTCTCGCTCCGACCCCTACCTACTACATTTCCTCATTATTTTATGCTGGAAATCTACATGTATCCTATAGTGTTTTGGCTGGGCTACCCCCTCTGTTTTTCCTCCCACTGCGCTGTTCTGTAAGTTCTGCTAGGAATTCCCCTGCCTTGATTTCTGAAAAAAACATCCTGGTTCGCCCCCCATTGATAATCTTTAGCCTTGCTGGGTACAATAAGTATGCCTCAGCACCTTCTTTCTGAAAAGGAGTAATCAGTTGTCTTAGCTTCCATCTTCTTTCGACTGTTACATGACAGAAGTCCGGTCTTGAAAAAAATGTAACCCTGTCGTGTGTTTTCCTAGAGTCAGGCCTAGCTCTCTCCATGATCTCCTGCCGAGCCAGGAAGTTCCCTAAGAACACCAGTATTGCCCTAGGTAGTGTATCTTGCTGGCCCCCTCGTTTCTTCTTCATTGTTAGTGGAAATCTGTGGGCTGGCTGGACTTCCGTCTCCCATTGCCACTGGGAGTCAGGGAAGGTTAGTGTTGGACTTCCTATGAAGAAGTCTAATTTAACATGGGGGTATGTGTATTTTCAAACTGCTTTGAATTTAAATATTTTGACTTTCAAATCACTGACTGATTTAACTAGCAAGTATGTTCAGCATGTCAATGGCTTGCTGTTAACACCTGGAAAGATCATCTGATCACAGGTTTGAATCCCAATAGGGCGAACTAAGCATTCCACCCATCTCAGGGTGAAAGATAGTACCATTAGACTGAGTAATAGAAGCACCTAACATTCAAAAGTGCATAGAAACTATAGGAAGAGAAGAAATACAAAAGGTCCTCCTTTGACTTTTCAGGCAGCAAACTGGCCTCTAAGTGGGTATAGATCGCCATGCAGGATTGTTCAGTGAGCGATTGCACCCACCTGCCATGCGATATCTGGGATCGGGGAGGGTCTCTTTGACCCCTTTATTTGTTTTGTGGTTTTTATATAGCTTGAACAAGACCGAAGGGTATCAGACCAATTTATATAAGAATTACTGGTATTATAAGAGGACTCGCTGGAGGAGAAATAAATAAATATATTAGATTAGGTGACATAGGAGAAGTTAGTCTGCAAGCCATATTATGTCTTATTTCTATAGGCGATGGGGGCACAACAACCAAGCGCACTTGTGAGCAATTTAAAGTCTTGTTTTAACAAATCACAAAGTCCAAAATAAATTATGCTTCACTCTCCCAGGTACCACCGCCAAAGACCCAGTCATGTACACATCTACGGTGCGAATTACCGGGCCAGGCCATGGCAGGAAGACCAGAGTATAAGACACTCTAACAAGAGGATACACTTTTCCACTTGTATAGGTTACGCAAATGAAGAGCTGAAGAAGTGTATGGATACACGCTTAGGAGATACATTGGAGCCCAGATGACGTCCAAGTGAGGAGGAAACGCGTAGGCTGACGATTGGATACTGTTATTTTTTGGAGCTATGATTTTCCTTTGAATTAATAAATGGAAAACACATATGAAATGAGTTTGCCTATGGATTTGATTCTCAAAAAACAATCATTGATTGGATACCATAGCGGATACATTAACGCTCCTTTCCATTTGTAGCGAGCCATATGAGGTTATATGGATCCAATACACATTTGATTAACCCCTTAAAAGGAGATCATGGTGGATGCAGGGAATAGAATATAGAGACGAGGTGCAGGTCAGTTCAATCTTTTCCTGCTGTGGTGAATGGCTCAACTTATCTGGGTCTGCAGTTGGCGGAAGAGTAGGGGTTGCAACTCCTTTTGTTAAAATGTTTGCGAGGGGATTGTTCTTATTTTAGGAGGTAAGGAGTTCCACATTTTTCATGCACATCCTGAGAAGGGCTGTTTAATCAATCTGCATTTCTTTCTGAGAGGGGCTCCCCACAGAAGAAAGTCTGTTCTTCTTTTACTGTGTTGACCTCTTGAAATGTGTAGTTTAGGGTTGTGATGCATAGGGCTGGACTTTTGTAGTGCCTGATTAGTTAGAAAGGCCAGTTTGAAGGGGCCCCTAGCTTCCAGGGAGAGCCATTTGATGGATGATAGGACAGGGTAGATATGGTTTAATTTCCTGGATCCTTAGATGGTTCTTGAGGCTGTGTGTAGAGTTGCTCTGAGAGGCGTCAGGTGATTTTTGGGGATTTCTGCCAGGAGACAGTTGCTGTGATCTTGTCTTGAGAGGACCAGGGATTGAACAATTCTTCTGAAGTTATCAATTTGGATGAATTACTTGATCCCTCTTAATAACTTGAGTTGATTTGTGTTCCCTGTGCCATATTGTTCATCCAGTCCTGAAAGTTTAGGTGTTTGTTTTGAATGAATCCAAGAGATTTGGCGCTTTCCATGATGCTTGATTTGCACTCTAACAGGGAACTCTCCTCAGGCCTTTAGAGAGCTGGGGAGTGGATTTTGCATAGGGAGATCAGGAGAAGTTCAGTTTAAGTTGAATCAGTTTAGGGCTTTGTATGGACATCCATGATTAGACTTCAGTGAGGGTTTGAGAGACAGTTGTAATATATATTCTAGGGAAGTAATTGTGAAGAAGAGCTGTATGTTGTCTTCATATAAGTGGTATTTATGGTTTTAACGATTGAGGATATTGGTGAGCAGCTTGATGTAGATGTTGAAGAGTGCAGGAGAGAATATGGAACCTTCAACAACTTTCTGGTGAAGTTTTGCTATACAAGAGAATCTTTATACATTGACCATGTTATTTAGAAAGGAGGTGAACCGACTGAGGAACACGTCCTTAAGGCCCTTTCTGGATTTGATTAGCTTTGGGATTTTTGGGTGATTGACTGTGTCCAAGGCCGCCATTAAGTCTAAGAGGAAGAGGAGCCACAATCTCTATTGTCCAGGATTTCAATGGTGTCATCAATGATTTTGAGGATAGTTGTTTCCGTGATATGTTATTATTCTAAATTGGAGATCATCAAGTAGGTTGTTTTCATTGAGGTATGTTTTGAGTTGCACTGCCATACAGCTTTCCCAGAGCTTTGGCTTCGTAGGGCAGGGTGGAGATATGGTGGAAATTACAGAGGTACTCAGGGTCTAAACCTTATTTTTTTGGTAAGAGGGTGACTTGCCTGACTTTGAGCAGGTCCAAGGCATATGTGGAACTTAGTGAGAAGTTAAAGTTTAGCCAAAATGAAATCACTGCTTTGCTGATTTGTTTGAGGATGTAGCCAGGAATGGGGTCAGAAACATGAAAGGAGGGTCTTGTTTTGGCTATAATTTTGGCCATGTCTACTTCATGTATGGATTTAAAGGTGGAACAGAGGGACTTTGATTTGGGTAGTAGAGAGTAAAGGTCCTAGTATGTAGGAAGATAATGAATCAGTGTATAGATTTAGATTTCAATTGAGAGGTATTCAAAGGAGGCAAAGTGTGTCATATTAAGACTCCTGCAGGCTACATTGTTTTTGTGGATCAGCGCTATCACTCCTCCATTTTGGTGGATGTTTCCACGCGAATGATGGCGCAGCCAGCGTCAAGATTGGGGTGCAAGGTTTCATTGAGCCATGTTTCTGTTAGGAAGATCATGTCTAGGTTCTGCATGATAATGGTTTCTGCAGTATCTGTACTAACTTTGATTGTGGATCTTCAGTTATGGAGAACACAGTTCAAGTATGTTGAACTTGATGGCTGTGCTGACTTGCATTGTAATCAGGTTTTCCGGGTTGATGCCTCTGGCCTTTGGGGTAGGTGAGTTTCTCTGCCTGCTAACTGAAGTTAATATGGTGGGGGCAATGAAGTTGTTGTTGAGAGATTTTGAATGATAGTTTCTTAGTAGGTGCTCGATTTCTCTATTAGTGATTGAATGTGGACCCCTGTTGTATGAGGTTTTATTTTTGGAGCTGGTGTAAAGATTCTAACATCTGGTTACAGAAAAATCTTCGTTATTGATTCAGCACAATACAAAGGATCTACATGCAAACAGGTCCGCTGTAAACTGCTGGACACAGAGGCATTCCAGAACACCCCTGACAACCATTGAACTATGGCTACAGGTTGAAGGTAAACAACAATAGTGTAAAATACCATATGTAACAGCTGGATTGATTATTAGTAGGATAAGTACTGTTGGCAAGAGGTTGTTGTGATGGCAAGGGGGTCTCTTACATGAGGTGTGGAAGGGGAAGGGCACAGGCTGAGTTTTATGGAGGTTGAACTCTCCAATTATAAGGGTTAGGTATGGTTGTCCAATACGAGTATTTGTTGGTTGTTTCCTTTGAGGCTATTCTTGATGTTGAGGAGCATCCTGAAGTGGAGGTTCAAAGAGATTGAGGTTTGCATCCGATGGTTGGATCCTAACAAAGATGGATATGCTCATTTCACATTTGAGGCGTGGAGATCATATGACAGTGAGTTCCTTTTTTGTGAGATTCGGAAGTTTTTGATACTTGCCACATACAGATGAGGAATTTGACCCAGATCTGTGTGTTGTGGGTGAAGAAGATGAGTTTGGTTATTAGTTTACCCCTTTTAAATCAGTGGAAGTGGTCACCTGTAAGTGTCTCAGTGTTTTCTCTAAGGACTTTATCTTTGAAGTCTTTCCTGCTATTGAGTGAGAGACTGAGGTGTAAAAGAGCTTGTTGGAGTATAGGCCTGCTTTAGAGAGGTAGAAGTCCATTGTTGGGTATCTGGATGTGTGGGAGCTAAGTGTGCTGGAATCTTGTCTAGATCCCCTTTGCTTCCATGCCTTCAGTATTTTTAAGCTTGGTTTGGTAGTGCTTTTGTAGCATGGAGTGTGAGAGAGAGGAAAAGAGCAAGTGAGATAGTAGGGGTTTCTCAAAGTTATAGTGGTGCAAGGACGAGAGTTTAATTACCTCCTGGAGGATGGTACCGGAAGGGGCAGGTATTAAGGTAGTAGTGCCCAGATAGGTTATATAGCTAGGAGAAGGGGTGTCAGGGACTGGTTCTCTTTGAGGAGATCATCGAGGTCATTACGTTTGTGTTTTGCAATTTTCAACATGTGCAATCCTGGTGTGCACAACTGTGTGCCACCTCTATGTGATGCCCAGCCAGGGTGCCCAATGAAGGCCGCAGTGCCTCTGCTCCCGCATCTTCCTTATGGCGAGAGCACAAAGGAACAGATCACCTCATTTGCATTGTTCAAGCATTTAATGCAACTCAAGGAACGCATCCTTGAGGTTTCTCCAACACACATATAGCATTGCTGTGTGATATGTATTACAGAAGGGGGCGTGCGAGCATCTGCGGTCCTTTCTCTACTGCTGAAGTGCAAAACGCAGGTGCACATGCCCGTTGTGTCCCAGGAGCACTTTGGGCCTCATTCATGAAAAGTGAAGCATCGCTGCGAGAAAACAGTCACTTTTCATTGAGCCCTCCTTGCGACACTGATGATGTGTCATATTTACAGTATGATGCATCATGTCGCAATGTATTTCTGATGTATCTGTGGGCGCAAAACTGACGCATTGCTGGAGTGTGTCACAAAAGTGACGCAACTCTAGCAAACGGCCATTAAACATGGGCAAGTCCCATGTGAAATGTGCCCGCGTCAGTCTTACGCCTGCCATGAGGCAGGCGTAATATATTGACGCATTTGCGTCCTAGAAGTGGCGCAGTGAAATCTTTGTAAATATGGTGCAATAAGCACCTTTTTATCGCCGCTGGTGCGTCACACTGGCAGCACAAAAGTGACGCAAGGGCTCATAAATAAACCCCTTTATATTTTACATCCCAAGACGCCGTATCCAGCACATTTATTTATGAATGAGGGGTGTGGTCTACATTTACAACAAGAACCCGGCTGGCAAGCCTCAGGCTCAGAGTAAAAAGTTTGTGCCGGGGCAGATGCATTTGTACAAAGCAATTTGCATACACGTAGCTCCTTTTGTACATGCGAATCTTTACAGTGCAAAATTTGCTTTTTCCCGATCTGCTCTGGGGCAGATCATGAAAAATGTTTTGTGAATCAGGCCCTTTATTTTACAAATAAAGGCTAAAAAAGTTTGGCATTGCTCTTGACAAAAATCCGCTTTCAGTAGTTACAGGAATTGAAGGCACTGTGAGGAGCTCACTTCTTCAGCTGTTGTAGTAGTTCTCTTATTTGTCATATTCTGTACGTGCTGTAGTGCGTCTTCGTGCCCCTTTCGAGGCATGAAAGTGCAAGGTCATATTTTGGAACCCAGAGTTGGTATTAGTGCTTCTGGCTTGTTTTACAGCTTATTTGACTAAGTGCTGTTTGATTGCGCTCTCATGCATGATTAAATATTCATAAATAAACAATCTGAGTGCTATCAAGTAGCCTTTGAACTCTATCCCTGATCCAGTATTGAAAAAGCAAGTGAAAATAAATGGAGAAACCAATACACAGAAATATTTTTACTTCGCAGGCAGAACATATTTCTAAAATAATTGCTTTTAGCATTATGATTATTTTCTTCAAAATACGTTTTATTATATTATGCTTTATCAGCTGCTGTGCTGATCCTCATAAGCCCCAATGAGAATATAATAGCTCTTCGCGTCATTCACCTTGTTTCTAGGAATTTGTCTATCTCTTCTTTGCATTATTTTAAGGTTTGTTTGACCAATATTAAATTAAGAGATATGTTTTCCTTGACAATGTGAAACTGTCACCTTGACATTAAGATTATTTGCGCAGACGTCACTGTATATATCTTGCTGTTCGACAACAAAAATCTTTTTTTTTTTCAAATAAGTGACAGAGAATGAGTTCCAAAGTAGCACACAGCTTAATTTAGTATTGCTTCGTGGCACGGTTCTCGGGTGTACAAAAATTAGGTGAGAAGGTGGAACCTTTTCAGTTGTCTATTTGATGGGAAATGTTTGTCCTGTGTCATCAAAGACACAGCCACCAACAATTCACCATACAACATCACAGGGAACTTCTTCTGCCCTAACCAATTTTGTTCTCTAATCCCTGGGTGTGTTAGATACTATTTCTGTAGAACTGTTAGTTTTATGGCCGATGCCAAATATTTAAGGTGAATCCAAAACTCTGCCTTAATGTGCCACCACAAACGTCCAGACGAGGACTCCACATTACAACAAATGATAACCTCGAAAAGTCCATGTTTCTAGGTGAAAAGAAGCACTCAACTTGTAAAATCTGAATTTGCTTGAAGCCACCAAAATCCTTGGAGCCAAACTGGGTTTTAGACATAACGTTACCAGCACAGCTGCTCTTAGGGTGCAAGGGCGAACACTGCAGCTCGTTGTAATGTAGATGCATCCTGTGTTTGTGAGTGAAGAAGTTGACTGACAATAAATAACACAACTGAGTATTATGTGAATCAATAGTCAGAGAGGTCTTAATATGATTTGTGTACATTTATTTGAATGTTGCCTTACTATGTGTAGAATACATTTAGGAACCCAGAATTCATCTATCAAAATCAAGCCACATCCTACCTGAAGATGTAGAGTTGAATGTGGGTAATTTAGGAAAGGCAAAAGAATCACGGAAGAGACACATTTGTAAGTAATGTTATGTTATGTTAAGAAGTTACTTTATGTGTTTTCAGAATGGCGGTCGTCGATTTACAAGGGCTTAAAGGCGCTTAGGCAGACTAGGAGGAAACTGCAAGGAGGCACAAAAGTTAAGGTAACAGATAATGGAGGAGCAGTTGTTTGCTGCCTTCTAAAGGTTAGATGGCCAACAGTGATCTGTAGCTTCAACATGAGAGAGTTCCAAGAGATAGCAGTCAAAATCGAGAACGATCGTCTTTTTTCATGCTGTCTGCAAAGTCGCTGGATCTCAGTGGTAAAAGATCTAGAGAGTGATAGAAGAGTCCGGCAATGCAGGAAAGTCGTTTATCATTCAGGAAACGGGGTTACCTGCCTTAAATGAACTTGAGAGAGCACAAGTTTGAAAAATGTATAAGTGCACCATATTTACAAGCACGTAGTTAGTAAACATGTACTTTGCACCAGAATGTTTATATTTAGAAGTGAAATACACAGAGTGTCTTATATTCAGTGGTGAAATGCATAGAATGTTTAAGTAGAGTAACAATAATCATAACTGTGTGAGACTAATGTAGAAATGTTTGGGATGAATATGAAAACCTCATGTTCTCATGTTAAAGGAATCATGTTAGAGTTGAATAGAGCTTTACAAAACCAGTATAATGTGTAGGCCTCATGGCAATTCACAGAAAATCTAAACGTGCTGCTAAAAATAATGTGAGATGGGGTTAACGTGGTTCTTCCAAAAATGTACTATCGAATTTAGTTTTGAAATATATGCTTTATAGATGTGTACTTTAAGAAATGTATGTTGGTTGAGAATGCTGTTTAAATCAAGTAAAATGTTTTCAGAGTGCAGGGAACCGCTTCATGTAAATCAAGTAGGCCTGAACTGATAGGGATGTCTCTTTGATGTGCCATGTGCTCGTTAGAGGAGAAGTCGAGAGGTGCCAAGTACAGAGCTTCGCTTATATTTTATGACCTATAGATATGGTGGAATCTGGAATTTGAGGCCCACTGCAGGACGGACTGTATGCAGGTGCGAGGGTCTTAATCAGCTAGAATGAAAGGGGCTTTGTTCAGTGGCGCTTGGCGCAGGCCTGTAGGAGTTTCCAGGAATTTCAGGGGGTATCAGCGCACTGGAGAAGAAGCCTGGGAACCAAGGTCAACTATAACGAGGGTCTTGAAGAGTACCATCATGGAGTTTGCCGCGCAAAGATGTACCACGTGAGGGGCGTCCCAAGGGGCGTTCCTATCGAAAATGTGATTTGATATCAGGGAAAGAGACCCGGGAGAAGAGCAGAGCAGATGATTTTGGGAGCCTAAGGAAGCGGATGGGTAGGCAGATAGGCTGATCAGGAGAGACCCATTATCAGAGAAGAGACAAAGAGAAGTGCGTGATCTTCTTAGGAAGTCACCACGGCTGACACCTAGAGGGGTAAAGATCTTGCTAAGTAGGGATGTCACTTAGTGTAGTGTAGGGATAGACTAACCTTAATTTTTTCTTTTCTGTAATGACTTTGAGGTTGCAACTTGTATCCATTTTGGCAACGCTTATGCTTTTTGAAATTGTACTCATTATTCTGTTTTTCAGACTCAGACTATTGAAAAAGTTCATGTTCATAGTGATACCAATTTATCTTCTGAATCTCATTTTGAGAAGTTTGTACCTTCAGTTATCTTTGACTTTATATTAAATCTTTGAAACTTTAATTTGGTCAGTGGTCATTTAGAGTGGTGTAAGTTCTTACATTGATTGACTTATTGTTAGATTACCTTTTACTCAACGACAGGTACCAACGATTCAGTCGACTTGGTTTGGGATCTGGTAAGGTAACTAGTAACCAGAAATCCCGCGTTAACAGTTGGTAGCAGAGTGAGGATGGTTATCTTCTTGAGGAAGGTAATCTAGAGAGGTTAGTTTACCCCAAGGCCCCTAGACGTCGAGAGACGAGCAGCGGAAGAATCGTGTGCCGAAAGGTGCAGACGGTGCGAGAAAAGCAGCAGTATCGGAGGAGAGTGAGTATAAAAAGGGTCATGCGTGAACAGATTGCGGTGTTTTGTGTTGTATTTGTATTGTAATGTCTTGCGGAGTTGAATGCCTGTAGTGTGAATGAGAGAAGGTTGTGAGCGCGCGCAACCTGGTAAGCTGGTTACCTGGTAAACGGGTGAACTGGTGAAATCTTAAGTTCAGGCCAGAGCTTAAGTGGTTTTGGGTGTATCGAACATCCAGGGTAGTTGTCGACCATAGTACGGAGGTCACGAGGTACCATTGACCGCCGTGGATCCAAGATAGGGGGAGTGTAAGAGTGAGTGTATGAGTAACGGACGCTGGTCGAAAGTTACTGCGTGTGAGTAACCTATCGGAGAAGGCGATTGTCTGGAAGTAAACGGAAAGACATTTCGCCAAGTTAAGGTGACAACTACAGAAAGACTGTGGGCGTACAGTCAAGAAAGGTGATCGCTTGGACGGAAGTAATCATTTTTCAGAGTATGAATGGGACGCGTGCATGACCGAGGAGACGAGCTGAGAAAGGAGGGGAACTGCTGCGAAGGGGGACGGGTGACGTCGGATAGAGCCGCGCTGTGATTGAGCAGTTGGTGTGACGTTAGCTAGAGCCGCGCTCTGGTTGGGCGGCTAGAGTGACGTCGGAGGAAAGTCGCGTACGGATAGGCCAGTTAGTGAGAACGGGGCTGAGATTGGTGGAATATCATCAGGAAGTAAACAACCGCGGAGAAAGAGCGAAATCATGAAGTGTTTTAAGTGTTTGAAAGGGATTTTTAAAAGAAAAAGAAGTGAACATTATTACGGGGAAGAGGCTCCGCCGGAGGGTACACCAGCTCATTATATGGCAACGAATGTGGGGCTGCATACGATATTATGGATTGGGGCTTGGAATAAGCTTACGGAAGGGAATGAGGAAATGCAGTTCCCGAGGTACGGGACGTTTAAGTTAGAGGTGTTACATCGGCTAAAAGCAACCATGTCCTCATTGAAACCCTCGCCCAGACCAACACAGTTTGAGGCCCTTAATGCATGGATTAGGGCTGCACACGACAGAAATTTTAACAGGCGTCAACAAAGACTGACGCGATCGGTAAGAGCAGTGCGAGATTCTAAATGGGATGAGGAAGCAAAGCGGTGGAGGGTACAGGTTATTGAGGTGGAAAAAATGTATCCGATGAGGGAGGTGGCAGGAGGAGGAGGAAACCTCATGGAAGAAGACGAGGAAAGCGAGTCGGAGGACAATCTGATAAACAGATTGTTAATGGATAGACCATCTCCGAGAGTGGGGGTGATAGAAGATAGAGGGCTCGCAAGGGAAGATGGGAATGCCATTGAGGGGTATACATCACTCCCTATATCGGACTGGACACCTACCAAAGGTTGGGAGACACCTCAACCTAGTACAGTACAGAGTGTAGTGGGAAGGTTTGTGGTGCAGAAAACGCCAGCCACCGAAAGGGTTGAGTCCTTTGGATTGCCAGATGCTCTTCAAGTGCCTGTTACCATAGGACCTATAGTATCGATCTATAACCCAGAGAGAGATAGAGAGGAAGAACAGAGGCAATTGGATAGAGAAAGGATCGAGATGGAAAGGAGGAATAACGTGACAAATGCATGGAAGCAATTGCCAGGTTCGGTAACGTGGAACACCCCATTAGATACCTCTGCAGGTCCCAACACAGGACCGGGAGGTCAGAGAGGACTGATGGACCTAAGGGGACCGCGGCCAAAGTCCTATACAGAATTAAGAGCTGATTTGAGGGAATGGGATGGGTCCGCAGTAACCCCGAGTAATAGGTCAAGAACAGAACCAGAATGGGAAAGCAGGGGTAATGGGACTGTATCTCATTGTGGGGCCAGCGAAAGTAGTCAGGGGCGGGAAGGCCAAAGTCAGGAGAATAGAGGAGTTACACGTCCTACGGAGGAGAGGGAACAGCAGGAGCAAAATAGCAGGAGTGTAGAGTGTGAGGAGATGTCCCGTCTCTGGGAGAAAGGAGGAGACCAAATGGTACAGGCTTTTCAGAATAGATTTAGGTGCCCTCATCATACACCCGGGGAAGACGTCCAACATTGGAGAAAGGAGAACAGCGATAGGTCCCGCCACGCCTCGAATAATCAGGAATCACAGGGGAGTAGTGAAGAGAGAGGGAGTAATGGAACATCTTACCCTGCATCACGTGAAACTAGCCAGGATGGGGAGAGAGGGGCTATGAGGCGTGAAGGAGTGTTTCACCACCCACCTCGAGAAGATGGAAAGGCATGGGACCAAGAGAGATGGGAACAGGGGAGGACTCCCTATAACTCACCTATACCTAAACGTAGATCTCGGAGCTGGGATGGGAGAGATGTGGATGGAGGAGCTAAATTGAGTGTCTTGAAAGCTGAAATTAAGGCAAAGAGGCTCGATGTTACTAGTTTAAAATCAGATGTTGATGAGATAATAGATGGAACATTGCCTTTGGAAAGGATAGAATTGTATGAACAGGATGAGTTATTGTTCATGGCAAAGCATATTACTAGGAAAGCTAGAGCGTGTCATGAGAAACTGACTGATTTGGCAGATAGATATGCCGTGGATTTATCTAGGACAAGGGCATTGCAGAGTAACCACAGATTACAGTACGCAGACCAAGATCTAGATGAGAAGAGAACTACTGGATTAAAAACACACATAACAGAGCTGGTATCAGGGATAAGGGTGTGGAGAGAATTGGACAAATGGGAAGAAAGGTGGTCAAAAAAGGGCACAGTTAGAGGAAGTGCAAATGTGATGACCCCCGAGGGAAGGGTAATGCATATGGAGGCATTCCCTTTGCGAGAAATATCAAACGGAAATTATGTACATGTACCCTGGAGTAGAGGAGATTTAGCTGCATTTACCAACTCATTTCCGAAGTTAAGGGACAATCCAGTAGAGTGGTATAAGCAGGTAGAAAGGTTTGTCAAGATCTCGAAAGTATTGTGGATTGATTTGAACACGTTGTTTGACATCGTGGTCCCATCTGATTTGTGGACCCCGTGCAAGACTAGTATTGAATGGCCAAATACTGAACCAGTGAGGGATGTTCGGACTAATGGACCGTCCGAGATTGTCATGCGAAAGTATGAAAGGGTAATAGCATGGCTGAAAGATAAGGTACCACCACAGGATATAGATTGGGTGAAAATAGACCGAACAAGGCAGGAACCCAAGGAAACAGTTCACGAGTTTTATGAAAGATTATTGAAAACATTCAAGCAATACAGTGGACTCGATGTAATGGATCCCAAAGATATAGGGCAGTTTGTGTCAAAGTTTGTCTTGGGGTTGAGACCTGATATTTGTTTGATGATACAGCAACATTTAATCTGTTGGCAGAACAAACCACTAGATGAGATTCTACGTTATGCGAGATACTGTAGTGACGAAATAGATTCTAAAGCCAAGAATCTAAAGGAGAAATTGATGGTGGTGCAAATGCAGTCCGCTGGGAAGGGTGGCCAGCAGAAGCAGGGGATGGGACGAAAACCAAACGGTCAGAACAAAGATAATGAAGAAGGGCAGAGACCTAGGATAGACTTTGCCACTTTAAAGAAAACGACGAAGTGCCATCAGTGTCACCAGGTGGGGCATTGGCGACGCGAGTGTCCCTTTAACCCTGAAAATGGAGAGCTAGAAGTAGAAGAGCAGGTTCAAGAAGTCCCAACTCCAAAGGTGAGAGTTCCAGGAGGCAAGGTGGCCAAAGGGGGGACTTCGGCCCCACGGGCCCAGTTCCCACAGCCACCGAAGGTAGCGACAGGGGGTAAGGTCTTTAAGCAGATGCCTCTCTTCATCTAGGAAGAAAAGTGTTATTACATTGATCCATTGACAGGACAACGTGTGAGCAGTGAAGAGGACTGTACCCTCGGGGCAGTCCTAGAAGTGGATCAAAGAGGGCCATTTGTTGAGGCAGAGGTGGCAGGGTGTCCCACTACGTTCTTGGTGGATACTGGGGCTACTCGATCAACACTGAGATCGGCGGTGGTTCCAGACTTGCCGATGTCAGGGGAAACAATTCAGGTGGTAGGAGTCGCGAACAAAAGGCTGACTAGTCCCTTGACAGAACCAGTGTCTGTGAAGATAGGAAACCACATGAACGAGCATCAGTTTGTGGTTTGTGACTCGAGTCCGGTATGTCTGTTAGGAAGGGATTTGTTGTGCAAATTGAACTGCACCATATACTGCACCCCGCAAGGAGTGGAGGTACAGACTACCGACGATGACGCTACCTTTAAGGTGGCCAATTCAAAATCCTGTGTAGAACTATATCCTACTCTGACTGTAGAAGATCTTCCCCAAGATTTAAGAGATGCAGTGGCGTCAGAGGTATGGGATTTCACAGGAGAAGATATAGGATTGATTAAAGGGGTAGAACCGGTAAAAATTCTGGTAAAACCAAATGTTGAGTTTCCAAGAACGCCTCAATACAAATTGTCCCAGGAAACGATTGCGGGGATAAAACCTGTGATCGAGTCAATGATACAACAGGGAATACTGAAAGAAATCGTGGGTAGTCCTTGTAACTCCCCGATTATGGGTTTGCAGAAACCTAGCGAGAAATTCAGGATAGTGCAGGATTTACGAAAAATTAACAACATAGTCGTTTCATGTTGTCCCGTAGTACCGAATCCTTCAGTGATATTGTTTCAAATACCATGTCAAGCAGAATGGTTCACAGTGATAGATCTTTGCCAGGCTTTCTTTTCCATCCCATTGGATGAAGAGAGCAGGTATCTTTTTGCTTTTAAAATGGAAGATCGCGTTTTAACATGGTGTCGAATCCCACAAGGATTCACAGACAGCCCATCCATCTTCAACCAGTTGTTGAAGAAGAATCTCGAAAATCTAGTACTGCCGCAGAACTCGGTTCTGGTCCAGTACATAGATGACCTACTTGTTGCGTCAGAGACAGAGGAAGCCTGTAAAGCAGATTCAATTGCCTTACTGAACCATTTAGCCAAAAATGGACATAAGGTATCTCCGAGCAAGTTACAGTACTGTCTGACAGAAGTACAGTATTTGGGGCACCGGTTAGAAAAAGGAAAACGCAAGGTGTCCCCAGAGAGGATTGAGGCGATAATGAAGATGAATGCGCCCACAACACAGAGAGAAGTTAGAATGTTCCTAGGAATGGTGGGTTACTGCCGACAGTGGATAGTTAACTTTTCACTGAAAGCAAAGCCCTTACAGAAACTGACGCACAAGGAGGTGAGTGATCCGGTACCATGGGATGAAGAATGCTTGGTGGCGTTCTTGCAGCTGAGAGACCATTTGTGTCGTGCTCCGGCTCTGGGAATGCCCGATTACGAGAAGTCATTTTCACTCTATTGCTGTGAGAGAGAGGGATGTGCTTTGTCAGTCTTGGCACAGACCCACGGAAATGCCCGTAGACCAGTTGCATATTTTTCGGCTACATTAGATCCAGTAGCCGCAGCGTTGCCCGGATGTCTCAAATCCGTTGCTGCAACGGGTGTCAGCATTGAAAGGAGCGAGAGTATTGTGATGGGACATCCAGTAGTGGTGTATGTACCACATTCAGTTGAATTGCTAATGACCAGGACGAAGACGCAGCATCTGACCAATAGTAGGCTCACGCGCTACGAGCAAGTTATTCTTGCCGCGGAGAACGTGACTCTCAGGAGATGCTCTGTCCTGAATCCTGCTACTTTAATGCCATTACCTTCTGTAATAGAGGGCGAAGGATGTGAAGACCACGATTGCCTTGATGTGACTGAACTATGCACGAAACCCAGACCAGATATTGTGGATGAGCCGTTGTCTGACCCCGATGAAATTTATTTTGTTGATGGCTCATGTTTAAGAGACGATACTGGTCGATTGAGAGCAGCTTATGCTGTTTGTACCATTACTGGAGTTGTGGAAGCCGCTTGCCTGGAAGGAGTACATTCCGCACAGGTAGCAGAAATTATTGCCCTAACTCGTGCCTGCATAGCAGGAAATGGAAAGAGAGTCACCATATACACTGACAGCCAATATGGTTTCGGTGTGGTTCATGATTTCGGGCAGTTGTGGTCTCAGAGAGGTTACATGACCTCCTCTGGTTCGCCCATTCGAAACGGAGAATTTGTGAGATTGTTGTTAGAAGCATTACAAGGTCCAGTTGACATTGCAATCGTAAAGTGTGTAGCTCATACTAAGAATACAGATTTTGTGTCACAAGGCAATAGATACGCTGATGAAGTCGCACGTTATTGTGCGGAACAAGATTATTCGTTTTCAAAAGTGGAAATAGATGGTGCTGAAGAAAAGACAGAATTAAGCATGATGTTAGAAACTGTAGACACTTGGGAGGATTTAAGAATAATGCAGGAGAACGCACCTGAAACAGAGAAAAAGGCATGGGAAATAGCAGGTTGTGTGCGAAGCGAAATGGATTTTTGGGTTTCAGCAGATGGGAGGGCTGTGTTACCTGAAGAATTGGCTAATCCCATGGCGAGAGAAATACATGGTCCAGTACATCTAGGAAGGGATGCTATGATGAGAGTGTTTAGGCAAACTTGGTATTGCCCTAAATTTAGAATAGCAGCAGAATCAGTATGTAAGCGATGTGTTACCTGCCAACAACTGAACGTAGGCAAACGAACACCAGTCACACTGAGTCACATTGGGAGGTCAGGGGGGCCTTTCAATAGAATGCAACTAGACTTTATTGAAATGCCAAGAGTCAATCGTCTTAGGTATGTGTTGGTGATTGTATGCGTATTTTCCAGATGGGTTGAAGCGTACCCTACACGTAGGTGCGATAAACTCACAGTGGCTAAATTGTTGCTCAGGGAGTTGATACCGCGCTTCGGGGTGCCTGCCTCTTTGGAATCGGACAGAGGAAAACATTTTAACAGCGAAATAGTGAAGATGTTGTGCTCCACACTGAATATCGATCAAAAGCTGCATTGTAGTTATCGACCAGAAGCTTCAGGAATTGTGGAACAAGTGAACGGCACTTTGAAGAATAGATTGGCTAAAGTAGTGGCATCCACATCTTTGAGTTGGCCAGATGCTCTTCCTTTAGTGCTCATGAGCATGCGCAGCACCCCTGACAGGAGGACAGGTCTCTCTCCACACGAGATTCTGATGGGGAGGGCCATGAGACTTCCCACAGTTCCAACTACTGCCTTATTGAATATTACAGATGATCTGATCTTGGATTATTGTAAAGGACTGTCTGACGCCATCCATTCTGTGTCCCTTCAGGTGCATGCGGCTGAAGTTCCAGCATCGAGGAACCTGTGTCATGACCTGAATCCAGGGGACTGGGTGTTGGTTAAAAAACACGTCCGGAAGAACTGCCTAGATGTTCGCTGGCGTGGGCCCTTTCAGGTAATCCTGATAACGAACACTGCGGTGAAGTGCGGGGGGCTGCCAAATTGGATCCATGCATCCCATACTCGAAGAGTTCCAGCACCTCTAGAAGAAACAGCTCCTATCCCAGACGAAAGCCCGGAAGTGGAAGAAGGGTCGCAAGAAGGGATTGCAGCAGCTGAGGGGGTGTCGGAAGAAGTTGGGAACGCATCGGATTCAGAAGAAGAGCGAAGGCAGGACGGCAGTGAGACTGAGGACGCAACCGAAGGAGAGAACAGCAGTGCATACGAGTCCGACACAGATCAGTACCAGAGTGATCAAGAACTGAGTGTGAGAACGAGATATAGGAGATCAAGGTGTGAGGCTGCCACTTGGCCGGGAAGGGACAGGAGGCTAAGTTTGAGGTCGGCTCAGGAAGAAACGCTTGCTCCTATATCCGAAGACTCGGATCAAGAAGAAGATACTCAGGATCAAGCTGAGGAAGGTCTTAGAAGGTCAAGGAGGGTACGAGTGCCTAGCAGAAGATACTCTACTCCTGATTGGACCTACCTCGTTGCAGATGTCGGCGGGACACAGGACCGGGAGGATCAGGGAAGTGAACCTGATCAGAACTGATCCGATAATCACAGTACAAATACTGTTCCTGCTACCGGGGGCGGAGGCCGAAAGGCTGCTGACACTCAACATCGTCTATCCTCCTCTCCTAAGCGGAATAAGAAAATTGATTTTAGAGACTGTTGAATTTCCGGTTTGCTGTTCACGATATCCAGTGTTGGAGGGAACTCTTCTTCGACTAGAAATGATTGAGCGAATAGTGGAAGTTCTTGGACCACTTGTTGTCATCGATTAATACCTTGTTGTAAATGTCTTCAAAGGGGCGTAGAACTGGGAAAGTGAAGAAGGTGATCCTGGTCAGAACGGACCCCTTTGTAACTGTGGATGTAGAATTGATAGTACCAGGAGTGGAGATTGAAAAGACATTTATGAAGACGTAGTGTCACTCCTTGAACCATACATAACTTCAGACGGATATAAGACTCTTGAAAAGACTTTGTAAAAATTACTGCAAGATAACCTAGCGCCGAGTGGAAGAAGAAAAGTGGTAGGGGTTTCCTTTTAGCGGACGGAGAAGGGCTAGGGTTGTCTGTTTCTACCGAACTTTGAACTGTTTTGCGGAAATAAATTGTCAAGCTTCCAAGTGTTCAAAAGAGAGACATTGCGAGAAAGAAAGACTTTTGGCTCAGAAAGGAGAAGAAGTGAATGCTGGAAGAAAGTCAAGAACTACACTGTTTGAGAACATGGAGGCTGGCAACCCGAACCGCAGGGCAAAATGTATAGTTGGCACACTGTTGGGAGTGGTGATTTCCCTGATAGTTTTAGTGGTTACTGTCTCATACATAGTGGGACACGAGAGAGATGCAACTGCAGTGAAGGAGGACAAGGGAGTGTCAACACCGAGAACTCCTATTGTTAATGATAAGGGAAACATCAATGATAAAGACAAAGCGTTGTTAGATGCAGAAATAAAAAAGGTTACACACCGATGAGTCACAGGGAAATTACAAGTCAAATGCTTATGCTAAATTGCTTTATGAATACGTTGACGCCATGGAGGTGAAGAATTGCTACGTTTGTATGCAATTACCAGCTTCAGTAGAAGAGGGTATCAGATACCATCATCTTCCATTGACATATGGAATTACATGTAGTTTGTTGTTGAGCATATTTTATGGACGAGATGGATTTGAGTATTATTTCTCGAATTTCAACTCGACATTGCCAGAGGTCCCGAATTTCAAGCATTTGAACAAGTGGGACTATTACAAAAGCGAAGACAGATTACACAAATGGTTTATTCCATGGAAAACGTTAGATACTTCACATGCTCGAAGAAATAATCTGACTTGTCAAGTGTCAGAAATTGAGAAAAAGTTTATAGGGCAGGTAGATACTAGATACAGGAGGCAGAAGATTCTGAAGGCCTCAGGACAATGGGAAACAGATTGGACCAAGGAGGAAAGGGCACATCAAAGAAAGGGTAGTATTGGTCCAATTGCTTTAGATAAAGAGAAACGGGGGAAGCTGTGCATCCACAGGAGTTACTCCTATTATGAGAATTTTTATGTAGGTCAAGTCAATTGTGAACATGCCTTTCAACTGGAGTATTACTCTAAGGATTTTTTGAAAGGGATGCAAGCAATTCCAAATGTATATTTTGTATGTGGAAGAAATGCCTATGTGAAGCTACCAGATAATTGGTACGGATCATGCTATCTGGCTGTTGTCTTCCCTAAAATATATCATGTTGAGAATTTAGAAACGACAAAGAAAGAAATACCAACTAGGTGGAAGAGAGGGCTGGGTGCAGCAGAAGTAGTTGGAGATGTACTCGGTGCTGCATTCCCTATCTTAGGACTGATATTGAATGACATTAAGATCAGGAGGTTAGCTACAGTCGTAGATAGGCTATCTGCCAGTACTGCTAGATCATTGATGCTGATAGAAGGTGAGATGCAATCGATTAGGGCAATGGTTCTTCAGAACCGACTTGCTTTAGACGTTCTGTTAGCTAAAGAGGGAGGAGTCTGTAAGGCTTTGAAGGTCCAGGAGTGCTGCACTTACATTCCAGACAATTCAAAACCTCTAGAGAAGTATATACGAAACATCACTGCCATACACTACGAAATTGAGGATCTGACAAAGATAAACGTGTGGGAAAAAGTAGGTCATGGAATGGGTAAAGGTGGAGGTTGGTTTGCCAACTTAGGAAAAGGTATCGTTTGGTACATACTGAAACCCATCATCATAATTGTGATTTGTGTAATCACTTTGTGGGGATTGGTGCGTTTGTATCAGTGGTATAGAGTAAATAGGTTACAGAGAACTATGAGAAAACAGGAGGAAAAGTTGACAGCGATGCAGGACACACAATACAGGAGTCTAAAGGCATTAGAGACAATGAAAAGAGGTGGCACTGCCACGACTTCACTTTGAAAGATTCTACATTTTGTGATGGTGTCCTGATGGTGATGACCCCTGAAGGTCATCAAAGGGGGGATTGAGAGAGCACAAGTTTGAAAAATGTATAAGTGCACCATATTTACAAGCACGTAGTTAGTTAACATGTACTTTGCACCAGAGTGTTTATATTTAGAAGTGAAATACACAGAGTGTCTTATATTCAGTGGTGAAATGCATAGAATGTTTAAGTAGAGTAACAATAATCATAACTGTGTGAGACTAATGTAGAAATGTTTGGGATGAATATGAAAACCTCATGTTCTCATGTTAAAGGAATCATGTTAGAGTTGAATAGAGCTTTACAAAACCAGTATAATGTGTAGGCCTCATGGCAATTCACAGAAAATCTAAACGTGCTGCTAAAAATAATGTGAGATGGGGTTAACGTGGTTCTTCCAAAAATGTACTATCGAATTTAGTTTTGAAATATATGCTTTATAGATGTGTACTTTAAGAAATGTATGTTGGTTGAGAATGCTGTTTAAATCAAGTAAAATGTTTTCAGAGTGCAGGGAACCGCTTCATGTAAATCAAGTAGGCCTGAACTGATAGGGATGTCTCTTTGATGTGCCATGTGCTCGTTAGAGGAGAAGTCGAGAGGTGCCAAGTACAGAGCTTCGCTTATATTTTATGACCTATAGATATGGTGGAATCTGGAATTTGAGGCCCACTGCAGGACGGACTGTATGCAGGTGCGAGGGTCTTAATCAGCTAGAATGAAAGGGGCTTTGTTCAGTGGCGCTTGGCGCAGGCCTGTAGGAGTTTCCAGGAATTTCAGGGGGTATCAGCGCACTGGAGAAGAAGCCTGGGAACCAAGGTCAACTATAACGAGGGTCTTGAAGAGTACCATCATGGAGTTTGCCGCGCAAAGATGTACCACGTGAGGGGCGTCCCAAGGGGCGTTCCTATCGAAAATGTGATTTGATATCAGGGAAAGAGACCCGGGAGAAGAGCAGAGCAGATGATTTTGGGAGCCTAAGGAAGCGGATGGGTAGGCAGATAGGCTGATCAGGAGAGACCCATTATCAGAGAAGAGACAAAGAGAAGTGCGTGATCTTCTTAGGAAGTCACCACGGCTGACACCTAGAGGGGTAAAGATCTTGCTAAGTAGGGATGTCACTTAGTGTAGTGTAGGGATAGACTAACCTTAATTTTTTCTTTTCTGTAATGACTTTGAGGTTGCAACTTGTATCCATTTTGGCAACGCTTATGCTTTTTGAAATTGTACTCATTATTCTGTTTTTCAGACTCAGACTATTGAAAAAGTTCATGTTCATAGTGATACCAATTTATCTTCTGAATCTCATTTTGAGAAGTTTGTACCTTCAGTTATCTTTGACTTTATATTAAATCTTTGAAACTTTAATTTGGTCAGTGGTCATTTAGAGTGGTGTAAGTTCTTACATTGATTGACTTATTGTTAGATTACCTTTTACTCAACGACAGGTACCAACGATTCAGTCGACTTGGTTTGGGATCTGGTAAGGTAACTAGTAACCAGAAATCCCGCGTTAACAAACTCATTAAGGATGCAGAGGACCTTAAACTGACCCCTGAAGAGATGACAAGCCAGTGGCAAATCTTTCGCAGAAGAACTCTGCAAAAATGTTTTTGCGTCTCGAATCCAAAGCAAACTATTGAAATAAATATGTTAACATAGTGTGTCCTCGCTAATAGCTTTTGAGGGAGAAGAGTGACAGAGTTATCAATTCCTAAATTGATTGGCTCAGTCAAAATATCATCAAGTCTATTAAGCCAAAAGAGAAGAATAATATTTGCCAATGGAAACTCTTTGAAAAAATGTTTTATCCTGAAAGTGAGTAGGGATTGTATTATGATCTGGAGGATATAGCAAGGGATATTCAGGTCCCAAAGTTTTCAACCATTATCCCTTTAAGTTGAACTTGGGAAGGGACCTGCAGGATAGTCAATTCATGCTCCTAAAAGGAGCAGGGTTTGACTGACTAAACATTTCTAAGCTAGTAAGGTTCTTGCAAATTGCGAGGATCTGTGGGCAAATGTATCAGCAGTGATTCAGCTCGAGCTAGGAATATAGCCAGACAGGGAATGGTATTTGCAGAATGCTTGAACTTGATCACTTGATTTTATTAATGCTTTGCGACTGCTATTGAGGTTGCACACCATTGATCACATACCAACAATGCAAAGGTGGTGGTAGTGTCATATTTCTTTTGGGATTTGTGTCAAGCAGCTTCAGTGGAATCAGGCAGTGGTCCAGACAACCAGTGCTAGTAGGTACCCAGACACCTCTCTTTCTGCAAAAGTACGACCTTGGCCTGGCAATGCCCTTCTGACTCATGTTGGTGTCTGTCTCCTCCTATTTTTCATGTTAGCTGCTCGCTCTGCCCCTGGCTCAGAAACTATTCTTTGTTTGTTTGTGCTGTCTGTTCTATCTGCCAGTTTCTGTTTAACTGCTTCTTTTTGCATCATTGTTCCTCTCAACTGCCCCTTTTGCCAACGTTTGCTATTCTTATTGTTCCTTTTTTGCATCTCGGTCACTTCTCTCAGTTTTAGCTCCCAACTTGCATCTGCTCTGCCAATTGCATTTTCCCACTGTTAGAAATGGGGGCCTCTAGGTAACGGTATGCACCCTGTCCAAGTAGGAACCCTTCCTTCTAGTCAGGATAAGAGTGTTACACACCTAGATAACCCCTGCTCACACCCTTGGTAGATTGGCATGAGCAGTCAGGCTTATCATAGGGGCAGTGTGTATTTGAACATAATACACATAATAGAACAGAAAAACACTACAAATGGACACAACACCAGTTTAGAAAAAATAAAGTATCTTTATCTAAACCAAACAAGACCAAAACAACAAAACTCCAACATACATGACTAAAAATATGATTTTTAAAAGGTTTCAAGCAATTCTGTCCATAGAAATCTATGGTTTTCTGATTTCTACACAAAGTACCTCAGATGCATCAAAATCTATGAAGAGGAGGGACGCATCATAAAACACAATGATGCATCAGTTCCTGAGTCCTTGGAGAGGTGATGCAACAGTTCTGCTGCACACAGGAGAAGTGATGCACTGAATACGGACTGTAGGGGTAAGTGATGTATCACTTCTAAGATGGTTTTTGTCTGCTGGTGTTACGTCAGAAAAACTTGGCGCACAGGTGCAATGCATGGTAATCTGGGACACACTGGAGGTCAATGCAGTAGTGGTAAATAGGTGCTGCATCAATTTCTTCAGCCACGATCCCACAAGGCATTGTTGCTTTTAGCCGCACAGCAGGGCCTGCGTCAGAGTCGGTGAAGGGGTCTTAGACTTCAGAGATTGGTGCATCGAACCCGACGTGCCCCAGTTCTTCGGGCCGCTGACAGGTGCTGCCTCAGTTTCATTGGCTACACAGGGCTGTAGGTCGGGATTTTCTCCCGCACTGCGTAGCTGCATCAGAAAATACAGCCACAAGAAGGGCATTTACTCCAGACAATACCTTTACCTTTGAAGTCTTTGTTCAGAAAGTCTCTCTTGCTCAGAAAACCCAGTTCTGTCCTCCCTTGTCTGGCAACACTACAGGGGGTGGAGGCAGCATTGTGCAGGGCAGCCACAGTCTATTCAGATGCTGGTGGCAACTCCTCCCACCAGGACAGCTCATCAACATATACAGGGCATGCCTCAGCTGCCTTTGTGTGAGTGTCTGGAGTAAATGCACAAACAAGCCCCTGTCATTCTAAACCAGACGTTGATTCCTCAGGCAGGCACAGGCACAGATTGGCTAAACAAGAAAATGCCCACTTTCTGAAAGGGACAGTTTCAAATACACAATTTAAAAACCAACTTCACTAAAAGATGTATTTTTTTAAATCTGAGTTCAGGGAACCTAAACTTTAAATCTCTATTACTTCCCAATTGAAAGTTACATGTGGTAGATGTTACAAGGCAGCTCCAATGATAAGCTATGGGTGACATGTAAAACACACCACTGCATTTCCCACCTTTCACATACACTGCTCCCTGCCCATGGGGGTACCTTGGACCTACCGTAGAGGTGTCTTACATGTACGGAAAGGGAGGTTAGGACCTGGTAAGTGGGTGCACTTGTCAGGTCAATATGGCAGTTAAAAACTGAACATGCATACACTGCAGTGGCTGGTCTCAGACACATTTGGAAGGCTACTGGTATGAATTGCACAGTCAGTGCTGCAGGCCAACTAGTAGCATTTGAGTGACAGGCCCTGGGCACACAGTGCACTTTACTACGGACTTACCAGTAAATCAAAAATGCCAATCACTGATAACTAATCAGAACCACAATTTCCAAAGAGAGCATTTACATTTTTAGCACTGATTAGCAGCGGCAAAGTGGCCAGAGTCCTATAGCCAACAAAAAGAGGGTCAGAAAAATTGGAGGCAAAAGGCAAAATGTTTAGGGATTGTTAGACCTGGCACCATTGGCGTGGGTCTCCCCTTCATTTTTTGCATTTACCTCCTGTGGTTTTGCTGGGTGTTGGACTCTCTTTTGCTGGTATAGTTGCTTTGGGCACTTTGCCACTGCTGTACAGTGCCAAAGTGTAAATGCTCCCTTTGTAAATTACTGTTATGGATTGGTGTTTCCATGATTGGTTATTTGATTTACTGGTCAGTCCCTAGTAAAGTGCACCATGTGTGCCCAGGGCCTGTAAATCAAATGCTGCTAGTGGGCTTGCAAAAACAACAATTGATGGACAGAATGCAGAAGAATGTCATACATTCACCCCAGTACAGAGATCTGGGCCTAATTCCATCATTTTTTTTCTCACCATGCCATTCCAATTTGGACCCAGCCATATGCAAATCAGTCTTGACCCTGCACCCTATGGGAACAGTCCAGCCCGAAATGCCAGGCCAGGTCCTCCCTGGACTGGAAACACACATCTGACTGTGCCACACACACAAGCAGCCTGTAAACATAACTCTGACCTGCCATTGCAGATATAGTGTGCAGTCTGGTACTGCCATGTTGAGTTGACAAGTTCACCCACTTGCCAGGCCATAACCTTCCCTTTTCTTACATGTCAGGCACCCCTAAGGTATGCCCATGGTACCCCTGTGGACAGGGTGCAGTGTATGTGAAAGGTAGGACATGCCCTGGTGCGTGTGGCATGTCCTGATAGTGAATTTCTGCCAATTTCGTTTTTCACTATTGCAAGGCTACCTGTTCCCATAGGACTGAATGTGGGAGTTTGTTTATAACATCTTATAAACATAACTGGCCCTGGCAACAAGGTAGGAAAATAAAGTTTAGTATGCCTGAACTCAGAATGTTAAAGTGCATCTTTTAGTGAAGGTGATTTTTACATTCTGTGTTTGAAAATACCACTTTTAGAAAGTAGGTATTTTCTTGCCTAACCATCCAGTGTGCCTCTGCTAGGTTTGTGTATTGCATGTCTGGCTTTTGGGTGACAGGGGCTGGAGAGGGGCAGTGGCTCCAGACGTCTGATGAGTCAGGGTTGGGCTGAATAGCCCTGGGCTGGATTTAGAGCAGGAGGCGGTGATTTCCTTACAACTGAATGGGCCTGGTCTGCCTTCAACAGTGCTGTCTCCACCTCCTGCCAGGAAGCTGCACCAGTGAGGACAGAACTGGTTTTTCCTGGGTACAGACACTCTCTGCCTTCAGATAACAAAGGACTTGTGTGTATAAAAAGAGGGGCCCATGCCCCAGACTTTTAGATCACTTCTGGGAAATCAAGAGGAACCTTTGCCAAGGAGAAGAGCTGGAGAAGCTGAGGAGGAATACTGCCCCTGTGCTGGTTGCTGTCTGGGGTTAGCCTGCAGTGGCTACTTGCTGCCAAGGGAAGGAGAAAGGACTTTGCTGCTTCCTTTGTTCACATGCTTGAAAAGAAGATCTCCAAAGGCTTGAACTGAGCTTGCCCCCTGTTCTAGAGGTCTCAGGAACAGCAAAGACAGCACTGTGTCTGTGGGTACAGTCTCTGATCGTCTCCACAGAAGAAAAAGTGTAACCGACTCTGTCATCAAGTCCGTCGCAGGATTCCATGTGCTGAAAGCATCGCCAAGAGCAACGGCACACTTCGCAGTGCAACACTGGTCTCACTGACTCCGCCAATGAGCCGTTGCTTGCACCGCAACCTTTGGGTACCGCACTCCGTAACGATTCTCTACATGCTACAAAGATGTCACTGACTACGTCGCTGCCCGACCCGAACATCGACCTGCTCCGTCGCCGCACCGTGACCTGCCAGCACCACAGCAAGCATCGTTTCACCCTTCACCGCAAGCCCTGGTCTCACCACCTCCGTCAAAGAGCCTGCACCGAATCATGAGGATATCGTCCGCCGCAACGCTTCATTTCACAACACGACTGTGACGTTTGCCCCTCCGACTCGCACCGTCATGTTGGTTGCAACAAGAATGGTACTGTGTCCGAGTCTGTTGACGCTTTAGCTGGTCCGTATCGACACGGTCGGCTGGAATTGTTAGACTCTGTTGTATTCACTATCTCGGTGGCCCCAGGAGGAGTTACCGAGTCGGAAGAACTGTGTTTTATTGATTTTTCTGCAATTTAAAGGGTATTTTGCACAAGCACTACTTTTCAAGAGTATTCTATGTTGGATTTTTATCGTATTTGGTTTTGTCAGTTTAGATAAAGATTTACTACTTTCCTAAACTGGTTTGGTGTCCATTTGTAGTGTTTTCACTGTATTACGGTATGGGTTCACAGATGATTTACACACTGCCTCTGAGATAAGCCTGTCTGCTAGTGCCAAGCTACCAAGAGGGTGAGCAGGGGTTATTTTAAAAGTGTATCCCCCTTACCCTGTCTAGAAGCAAGGGCCCATATTTGGACAAAGGTACGTACCTCTGCCACCTAGAGACCCCCATTTCTAACAGGGATAAACCTATAAAAAGGGTCAGGTCCAACACCCACCTTGCCTCTCCCACTGAATTTTCTGGCTCTCCTCGCTAGACATTCCCGCTCTTGCTGAGCCCACCCACCTCTCCCTCACTCCTCATATTCTCTCAGGCCCTACTTAATGGAGGGCACATCGCTGGCAAGACACTGGTGCACCAAAAATGCCACAAAAACAATCTAGTCTGCACCTGTCTGGTCCTGGACCACACCCAGTGCCAGGAAACCTGGTCCAAATGCCTCCCAGAACTAAACCGCCAATGTAATTCACCAACCAAACAACAGCAACAAACACCATTAACCCTACACAAGAACTCTGCATCAACCTCTCCATCTTTTACCACGAAAAAATCATCATGCTCTACAGCAACTTCAAACTCTAGCCACCCCATATCAACCTCCCCAGCCTGCTAACCTCATCAACAGATGAATACAAAATGTCAGCAATCAACCAATCAATCAATCAGTCATTTGTTAAGCGCACTACATACCCGCGAGGGTCTCAAGGCACTGGGGGGGATGAGGGGGCCACTACTGATCGAATAGCCAGGTCTTTAGTATCCTCCTGAAGGTCAGCAGGTCTTGGGTCTGTCGTAGGCTCAGTGGGAGGGTGTTCAATGTCTTGTCGGTGAGGTGGGATAAGGATCTCCCACTGGTGGTTGTTCTTCAGATGCGTGGGACGGTGGCGAAAGAGAGGTCGGCGGAGCATAGCTGGCGGTTGGGGGTGTAGAAGGAGAGGCGGCTGTTGAGGTAGGCTGGGACGGTCTTGTAGAGTGCCTTGTGTGCGTGATGAGGAGCTTGAAGGATATCCTCTTGTTGACGGGGAGCCAGTGTAGGTTGCTCAGGTGGGGTGTTATGTGGCCGTGTCGAGGTACATCGAGGATCGGTCGTGCCAAGGCGTTTTGGATGCGTTGTAGTCGATTGATGAGCTTGGTCGGGGCTCCCGCATAGAGGGCGTTTCCGTAGTCGAGTCTGCTGCTGACGAGGGCCTGGGTGACTGTCTTTCTTGTATCTGTCGGGATCCATCTGTAGATCTTGCAGAGCATGCGAAGGGTGTTGAAGCAGGAGGAGGAGACGGCGTTGACTTGCTTGGTCATTGAGAGCGTTGAGTCGAGGATGATTCCAGGTTGCGTGCGTGGTGGGTGGCGGTCGGGCTGCCCCCAGTGCCGTTGGCCACCAGGAGTCATCCCAGGCTGATGGGTTGGAGCCGAGGATTAGGACCTCCATCTTGTCCGAGTTCAGCTTCAGACGGCTGATCTTCATCCAGTCGGCAACGGCCTTCATTCCTTCATGGAGGTTGTCTTTGGCGGTGATGGGGTCCTTGGTGAGGGAGCGGATCAGTTGAGTGTCGTCGGCGTAGGAGATTATGTTGAGGTCGTGCTGTCGGGCGACGTGTGTGAGCGGGGCCATGAAAATGTTGAACAGTGTCGAGCTGAGGGAGGATCCTTGAGGTACATATATTGTAAATTGAATACCTATTCGCAAACCAGTTGGTGTGTAAACTGCACATCTTGGTTTGCAGATGGTTCTTCGTACATTGGGCCCTAAATCATTATTAGTGAGAGGCTTGTGAATGCAAGCTCCAGATGCTACCTACAAACCGCAATGTTTGCTTTGGAGAGAATAAACAGCGATGGCCCTTCTAAACTGATAAATCCCCTGCGCATATTTAACAAGTTATGTAAATTCACAAAGATCATACAGTACTAAAAAAAAGTCTGCACATTGACAGATGTGCACCACCCATTTACTTGTTCAGTAGCTCAGTGAAATAAGTGTATTTTTACAAAGCTGCTGGTTACAGTCCTAAATAATTTGCTGACTCAGCCTTTGATCCGTTCTGAGGTGAATACAATGAGTTAGTATTGAGTTTTATAACAATGCAATCAACCAAGTACCTAGAGATGATTCTATAGTTGGGATGTGCTTTATAAATGGTCATGCTCAATGAGCGGGTCCACATTTTATGGTACCCATCATAATATATCCTATTTATTTATGCATCACATCACAGATTGTCAAAAATCACTTACATTATGAAGCACAGCATGGGGAGCAGTCTGCATGGCTTGGCCCTGGTCTGCTTTCTGACAATTATGCTTTGTGGCATTTTGGACGTCAGGGATGGGGAATTTTTGGCCCCAGTCATTGTAGTCCACAAGCATAATGCCTATAAACCTGAGTATAGGCTGTCTTTGGTCTGGACGTTTTCTGCTTTGCATTTAGATTTTTAGAAAAAAACAAAAGTGGATAGAATGAAACAAGGGCCAGAAGGGCACATACTGGGCTCATGCAGAGAAGAGGTAGGAAATCATATACGATTTAAACCATCTTGTCTGCCTGGCATTTCTTGCGGGTTTTAGGAAGCTTTCTGAGGTTTTGTAGTTTCAGTGGCCATCATGACTGCCTAGCTCTATAAACCACTGCCTAATTTAGCCACATGTTTTACATTAAGGATTCGATAGAATATATACCTCTGAATGTGGGGTCAGAGACAGCCGCTAGTTAGGAATTCTATACAGGACTCTCTGGTCACACGTAAGTGCCTCTATATCTATCTGAGCATTCAGAAGTACAACTGAGGTTTGCAGGGCATTGTATGCATGCCTGCTGGTGTTAGTCGCCATTCAGACAGCACTTCGGACTAGCACGCAGCGCAACACCCTGCTGAATATATGAATAGAGACTTGCGCTTGCACATCAACTCCCTTTGAAAAATGTGGCGAGCTATAACATAGCGCCCACGAGATTCATAATATTTATGAACAGAACAATTGCTACAATATGTTTTTATGAGACCTGGTCATAAGCGCACACCCTCAGCAACGCCCTATGCAATACCCTAAGCACTTCACTCAGTTTCCTCAAGTTAGTGCATGTTCTGCTGATAGCAGAGCTTGGAAAACAAAGATACACTTGCTGTCCTATGTTTCCTAGCTCAGGGGCTAAATGATGATCTCCTTTTCTGCACAGCGTTGGTACATGAGCCGTCTTTGCTCTTCTTTTTTGCATCTTCAGCACATTGATTAACTAAAACAACCTCTCAGGGCTTTATTAAGATCTTGGTTGACGGGTTACTCTGTCACAGCAGTGACAGATATCTCATCTGCAGAAATAAGGCCCATACTTAGCTCATGAACTGAAGAGCTCATAGACACAGAGCAGTAACTGTCTCTGTTTCTGAGCTCTGCTGTCCTTGCATCATCGTGTCAGTTCCTCTTGACCCTGTATTGAAACATCTGAAATGTTTCTCCCTAATGAATGTACAAGACCGAAATAGGCTGAAAACAATTGGCTGCATAAGGCACAGTGCAAATATCAGTCTGAACCAGCCTTACAAATGTACAACTTCCGTGGATTTCAAGTGTATCAGGATACTGACCTCAGCAGACCTTACCAAGTCAATGCAAATTGGTATTTGAACATCAAAGAAATGAAGAAGCGTCTTTTAACTGGGATGGGAATTCTGAAAGAACAGCCTAAGTCCTCTCTTCAAGATTTAAGAGTAGTAGCTGCCTTATGCATAAATATGGGACCCAGCAGAAGGTTCTGTAAACTCTTGCCCCATGGCTAGATAGCGGACGAACACTAATTTACCAGAAAGGGGCTACTGCCGTTATCCGAGTTCTTGCCTTTTCTATTTTATTAGACAACACAGGAAAATAGGAAAATTACAAAATGTGTACAGAAGTACACCTGCCCACTGGCATGATAAGGCATCGGTCCCCTACTTAAGCAGGTACAACATCTCAGAACAAGGCATTTTACTAGCGTGTAGATAAGTCTAAGCTAGGTCACCAAACCACTCCTAGAAAGTTCTTTAAAAATCCTGGGAGACATGTCATAATCCTGGCAGGTCAAATAAAAGTAATGGGAGGGCATGGGATAGGACAGTTTTACTTAACGAGTCTTTGATTTGCCTCATGAGCAACCAATTTTGTGTAACTGTCAATTGCATCATATTGGCATCAATCATATCCCTCTTTCCAGTACCAAGTCCATCAGTGCTCAAGAACCCACCCACCTATCAATGATTGATGTACGATTTGGACGGTTTTCTGTCATGCCCATACGACCCCAAAATAAGTGTTCAAAGTCCACCAATCCCAAAGGTTTTTAAAGTATTTCTACCACAGTTGTCAATCTCTGTTCTATTCCAGTAGAGGCCACTTATCCAGTATAGAGGTAAACCTCAGTGTTGGTGTCTTACCTTTTCCACTGACTGCCACCATTATCACTTGCTTCAGGCAAGGATGTTTCAGTGCTTATAATTTGGTGTTGCATATACCACTGTCACCCTTCTTTGCCACTTGGCAGAAAAGAGATGGCTGCCTTCAAATTTCAGGATCATTTGGAACTGACTTTGATGCACATGTTGAAGTAGCAGACTTATGCCTACCCATGCCTGTCATACTACCATGATTCCGATGATGAAGTGTGAACCATTTCTATGATAGGACAGGAATTGGACAGGAATAAAAAGATATATTTTTTTTAGGCTATGGGTGTACAAAATATTAAAGAAAGGGGATTGATACCTGACTTACCTTAAACAAGGTCCAACAAAACAATTTGGGAATTACATTTAATGTATCTAGAACTTTAAAAGTGGGGTATGTGAGCTAGTCATTCAAACTGTACTATGCAGATAGTGCTGTTTGTACAGAATATCATGATCTCATTTTATGTATATTAGCCTGCTAAGAAGAGTCTTCCCCTTTCTCCCCGATTCTACTAGGTAGTCCCTTATCCAAACCTTAGTGTTGAGCAGATTGGGCTATTGCAATGCTTTGCTGATTGCAGCCAATGAGTCTTCTCTGGATCGCCTATAGGTGGTGCAGAATAAGGTGGCTCGCTTAACACTGAATACCCCTTACAGAACTGCCTCACTCCCCCTTCTCCAACAGCTCCATTGGTTGCC
This sequence comes from Lissotriton helveticus, assembly GCF_964261635.1. Taxonomy (NCBI): domain Eukaryota; kingdom Metazoa; phylum Chordata; class Amphibia; order Caudata; family Salamandridae; genus Lissotriton; species Lissotriton helveticus. The sequence goes on from NC_136063.1 coordinate 561,908,127, forward strand.
TATACGCAAACGTATACAATTTAAGGTTTGCTGTATGGCACACAAAGCAGTGTGGGGTAAAGGACTAATCTACATGGCAGAGAAACTCATTCGCTACATTCCCCGGATAGATCTCCACTCTGACTCGAAATCCCTCCTTAAGATACCTAAAGTTAAAAAGTTAAGGAAGGGGGGAAAGCTTTTTCATATTTGGCACCTCTCTACTGGAATCAGCTCCCCATTTCACTGAGTCAGTGCCCGGACCTTTTGCAGTTCTAGCTCATGATCCTTGTGACAGCTGTCTTATTGTGGGTCCGTGAGCGCTGAGATACCCCTTTGGGGGTGATTCAAGCACTATATGAATCCATAAAATAAAATACAATAATATATATATATATATATATATATATATATATATATATATATATATATATATATATATATATATATATATATATATATTCACTGAAAAAAACATAGGTTATAGACCATATATAGTTAGGAATTAGCATTTTTTGATGTAACAAAATGGATAAAATGTAGTGCAATGTTGCCTGTATGACTAATGTAATCTTAACCGGATGTTCGCTGGCATTAGTAGCACATGCCCACTTGGGCGGAACTTTACTGATTTTTGTAATCAGTTTGGACAATTTAGTGTGTTCCATGCCTTATGAATCCATGCCCACTTGGGCAAAACACACACATTTTTTACATCTTTTGGATTGTTTGGAGTTTTATTAATAGCATGGATATCCATGTTTTCAATTATGAAATACAAATTGTATTGTTTGTTTAAATGTCAACATTGACACTTTATAATCTTTAGATGTGCATTATAACATCTCAAATGCGGGGTATCACTAAATTGAGTATATATCAGTTTAAACTTGAAGCTTGTTGTTAATATTCAACTATGGCCGCCTCCATTGTTCAACAAACCTGAAGTTATGAGGAAGTAGTCCTACTTTTATGTTGTGCACTTAATTTGCCTTTTTTTCACTTTATAAAACTCAGAATGTCATGACTGAATTCACCCGTGACCAAGGTGCGGCTGCACCGAAACGCGTCGGGCGTTTGAACCATTTTGCAGAAATAAATTTATCACGCTCATGGAGATTGTGGCTCGAGTTTCCTTCTTTTCTACCCTGAAAGTTGGTTTGACATATATATATATATATATATATATATATATATATATATATATATATATATATATATATATATATATTCACTGAAAAAAACATAGGTTATAGACCATATATAGTTAGGAATTAGCATTTAAGAAACCTTTTTTTACTCACACAAAACCATTGAAATTCCATATATAGTTAGTTGTACTAACTATATATCGCGCACCCGCAATCCACTGCTGATCATGTCACATATTACATCATTCATGACATGGTCAGTGACATCACTGATGACATCACTGATGACATCTCAAATGACATCACTGATGACATCTCAAATGACATCACTGATGACATCACTGATGACAACATCCAGTGACTGTATGTTTCTGTAAAGTTAAAATATGTCTCACATATTGAAGAATGAGTGGATTTATAAGTGTCTGAATGAAGGATTTATTAGGTGCATGACTGACTGTATGAGTGACTGATTAAATGTGTCTCACTGAGTGCATGGGTTAGTGACTAAACTGTCTTAATTTGTGCATCATTATGTCTGTTGTTCTGTAAACTGCTGCATGTGTTGATCAGTAGCTATATGAGTAACTATATGGGTTATTGGTTGATTACCTAAGTATTTGTATGGGAGACTGAGTGTGTGTGTGGGTGGCTGGGAGGTGCATAACTCTGTGCACAGATGTGTGAGCAGTTGATTCACTAGATGTATGGGTTCAAAAGTGCATGTGGAAACAGCTGTATGGGCGGTTGACTGTGTGCATGAGTGTATTGGTGAGTGAATGGATATCTAAGTGCTACATGTCAAAGTAAGTACATATGTAAAACACAGTACATGTGAGAGTTGACATATATAAATAACTATGCATAAGAGCCAGTGAATGTGTGAGTGGCTGTATGGGTCATTGTGAACTTGTATCAGGGATTGTATAAGAGAGTAAATATGTGTTAGTATATGTTTGAATAAGTAAGGTGTGTATAACTGTATAGTTGAGGAAATGGATGTGAGATTGATTCTTTGCATGACTGACTAGGTGTGTGAGTAACTCCATGGATGAGTGACAGTCTGTGAGTGTCTGTTTACACTGAGTGTATCTAAGTTTTTATTAGAGTCTGAAGAGATTCATCGTATTATCACATGAATAATGTCATCAGTGATGTCATCAGTGATGTCTTTTGAGATGTGATCAGTAATGTCATCAGTGATGTCATCGGTGATGTCATTTGAGATGTCATCAATGATGTCATCAGTGATGTCATCAGTGATATCATCAATGATGTCATTTGAGATGTCATCAGTGATGTCATCAGTGATGTCATTTGAGATGTCATCAGTGATGTCATCAGTGATGTCATTTGAGATGTCATCAGTGATGTCATCAGTGATGTCACTGACCATGTCATGAATGATGTAATATGTGACATGATCAGCAGTGGATTGCGGGTGCGCGATATATAGTTAGTACAACTAACTATATATGGAATTTCAATGGTTTTGTGTGAGTAAAAAAAAGGTTTCTTAAATGCTAATTCCTAACTATATATGGTCTATAACCTATGGTTTTTTCAGTGAATTTTCAAGGTTTTGTAAATGCTAATTCCTAACTATATATGGTCTATAACCTATGGTTTTTTCTGTGAATTTCAATGGTTTTTTAATAGCAAATATCAAAAGCTTTAAAATGTATTCTTCTTTAAATCAAAAAATATATTTTATATGTTTATTAATAAAAAAATGTATGTATTTTTTTTATTATTTTTTTTGTTTCGCTCCCGGTCCGCGAACCGGGTCGCTTCCCGTTAGCTGAAAATGGTGCCGCGACCCGGTCCGCGAACCGGTAAACGTTCCGTTTGCGCAACTGCCGCGTTAGAAAACAACATCGTGACGCGTCGCGTCAGCGTGACGTATCGCGTTGTCGCGTGAAACGTCATATGACGCGCCGCGTTAGCGTACCCGGAAGTGAACCGGTACGCGAACGAGGCGCGAAGCGCAGCTTCCCGGAAGCAATCCGGGACGCGGCCCAAAGAGCGTAACGTAAACACAACAGGTCATGTGACTTGTTAATAACACTTTTCATTGGTTCATTTCACTTTTCGTTTCATAATGATGTAAGACTAGGTCATCTGACCTAAAAGTAACACTTTTCATTGGTTTAGAACTATTGTTTTTCCCAAATGATGAAAACCCCTCCTTCTTTCCTCACTCTGACTTTCATCTTTGTGAGAGGAAGACCTTTTGTGATCACTGAGCAATGGCTTCATTAGTAGCTTCAGCTGGTGCTTCCCCACCACCTCCACCACCTCCAAGGAAGAGAGGACCACCTGCTGAAGTTATCATTCAGCAAGAGGAGGAAGAAGAGGAACAGCAGGAAGAGAGGCATTTTTTGCCTGAGGAGCCCAGGAGGTCTCATGTCAAAGAAAATTATATTTGGCAATTTTTTAAATATCCCCGGGGCCAAAAAAAAGTCAATGCCCGGTATGTAACTTGCCTTATATGTAAAGAAAGTCTATCCAGAGGGACAGATAAAAAATATAGTTACGGGAATTATACAATGCATCGCCATATGCAGAGGTGGCACCCTATCAACTACAGTGCTGCGCAGTTACGTGACCAGCAAGATAATCCCCCTTCTATGGCCAGAAGATCAGTTGTACAGGAAGTGACGGGACCAGAGGCGAGGGAGATGGTCCCAAATATACAAATGAGGTTCGGGGAAGTGAAACAAGTGTGCGTGCGTTGTAACCAATTCATTTGCTACAGAGAAAGTAGCATCACTCTAATCAACAGAGCTATCGACAATCATGATTGTCCGAAACGCCCCAGAGAATAAATTTTTTTTTTTTTGTTGCTCCTGTTGAGCCCTTTACAATGAATCGTTTTAGTTTCCCCCACCCAAAAAAACCCCCCAAAAAATATAAAACCGTTCAAAAAATACAAAAAAAGTAAAAAAATGTTCAGAAAAATAATAAAAAAAATATAAAACAACAAAAACAATAAAAAAAAGTTCTTATCAGAACTACCTCCCCTTTATAAAAAAATTGGTAGAATATTTAGCACTCTGCCAACCTCTATTTCTTTTGGTTCGCTTCCCGGTTCGCTCGCCGGTACGCGAACCGGGAGCGAACCCAAAATTTTTTTTTTTTAAAAAGAAGAGTAAGTATAAGGGAAGGAAACAGAGAGTAATGTTAAAAGAAAGACAGCTATAGGGACTAAACCAAAGATACTGTTTAATAGATCTATTTACCGAAGAAAAGATGGAAGAGGGTATAATTGAGAAAAACAAAATAGATAAGGAAGTGAAAGAAAAAAAGAAGAAGTAGAGAATGTGACTGAATGATTAAATTAAGATTAAAACATTGGAATAACAGAGAGAAAAAACACAATGCAGAAAAGAAGAAGTAACAGAAAAGGAATGATTGAAACAGCAAAGAAATGTAAATAACATAGGGGCATATTATCAACATAGGCGATAAAAGTTTTGCTGCTTTTATCGGCAGAAATCTGACGCTAAAGGCGCTTTTGCAGCAGTTTTCTGCCGATAATGACTGCTTTTATCGGCAGAAAACTGGTGCTAAAGCCGCTTTTGCGGAAGAAAACTGCCGCTAAAGCTACTTTTGCGGCAGTTTTCTGCTGATAAAAGCAGCGATAATTTTATTGCCTGTGTTGATAATATGCCCCTTAGTGTGCTTGAACTACAGAGAGAAAGCATAATGAACAAGTAGTGAAAGAGTCATCAGTCAGAGACAGTGAGAGTAATAGAGACGGAGTGAGTGAACAAGAGTGAGGAAGTATGAGAAGAGAGGGACTGAGAAAAATAGTGGAAGGAGTAGAGTAAGTAAGTAATAGAGAAAGGAATGAGGAAAGTAGCAAAGGCAGGAAAGTGAGGGTTAAAGAAATGAAGTAGTGAAACTAATAGAAGTTAAATGTGATAGAAATGTAATGAAAAGAGTACAAAACATTTACCTTATAATTGTCGTTAACTTAGTCACTTGTTATTTTTATACTTTCAATCTGTGAAAGAGAGAACAAACATTTGAAAAATATTAAAACATGTATTTAAAAATTAGAAAAGACAAGGGAAAAGATTGAAGGACAAACAGTTTTTCAACAACTTTGACACTTACAGAAGCCTCTGCTTCTCCATGCCCCTACACAGTCCTAAAAATATACATTTTAAACTAACAGTATCTTGATGCAGATGAAGTGAGGCCTATCTTGCAACATGATGCATCTTTTGCACTGCTGCTGTCTCACAAAAGTGATGCAACAGCAGCGCAAAAGAGGTGCACAGCCATCATAAAACTGTCCCTAACATTTTAAATGATTGTTTCAGGATGACAATAAGGTGTGTCCTATCCAGAGGTTTGTTTGAGGTGAGGCCTACTCAGGGTTGCAGATGAAATTTAGGCTTGTTGAAGAGTACAGAGGAGATAATACATGTCCATGTCTACCAATGAAGTGAGTCATGTCCACTTCACTCTTGAACAAAGGCCAGACCTCCTCTGTTTCCTTGGACAGGCCTAAACTTGATCTGCACAATGTGATGTGTAATGTTAGGAAACACAGGTGATGTAATTGAAAAACGTGCAATTTCTTTTGCTCATTTCACAATCACATCAATTGTGTTTCCTTTGCTTAGGTATTTCATTGTGCAGATGTAGTCCAGCATATGAAAGAGTACCCAGAAATGCAGCACTGCATGCAACAACTTTGACACTTACTGAAGCCTCAGCTTCTGCATGCCCCCTACACAGTCCTAATTATATACATTTTAAACTGACGGTATCTTGCTGGAGATGAACTGAGGCCTATCTTGCAACATGGTGCATCTTTTACACTGCTGCTGCGTCACAAAAGTGACGGAACAGCGACGCAAAAGAGGCGTATGGCCATCATAAATCTGCACTTAACATTTTAAATGATTGTTTCTAGATGCTGATAAGGTGTGGCCTATCCAGAGATTTGTTTCAGGTAAGTCCTACTCAGGGTTGCAGATGAAATTTAGGCTTGTTGAAGAGTATAGAGGAGATAATACATGTGCAGGCCTACCAACGGAGTGAGTCATGTCCACTGCACTCTTGAACAAATGTGAGACCCCCTCTGTCTCCTGGAACAGGCCTAAACCTCATCTACACAATGTGATGTGTAATGTTAGGAAACACAGGTAATTTAATTGAAAAACGTGCAATTTTTTTTGCTCATTCCACAGTCACATCACCTGTGTTTCCTTTGCTTAGGTATCTCATTGTTTAGATGTAGTCTATCATATGAAAGACTACGTAGAATATGAGCACTGTATGCAACAACTTTGACACTTATAGAAGCCTCAGCTTTTCAATGCCTACTACACAGTTCTAAATGTATATCATAAATACAAAAAGTACAGAATTAATTATACATGTTAAATGGTTTATTTTTGCTGTTCTCCGAATGTATCAAATTTCACTAAAAATAGTGACTTGAAGGTATTCATCATATAACAGCGGGGGAAAAAACACAATCAAAATGATTGTGTTTAAAAAACCCATATAACATAACCAATCAGAAATCAGAACTCCTGAAAAGTAACTTACTTTCCATGACGTCGAAGGATATCCTATGAACAGCTTACACTCTGTTGTGCTGCTATTATTTTCAGCCTGCCACTTTCTGAAAGAAAAGCTCCATTGTTTTGAAAAATATGTTACATACAATAAATGACTTCTCGCTCTCTACCGCACGTTTCCACAAGGCCAAATCGTGTAAGAGCCATTTATAACTCTTGGAATTCTTCTAAGCAAATCCCGTCATTTTGTATTTCCGCAACTTTCAGAAAGAAAACGTTCAAGATCACTTTCACAATCCTGTACTAGTAATATCTCACCCTTCTTGCTCACTCATGTTCCACATTTCCTATGACACTGATACTGCTTACTATGAAGCAGACTTACACTACCTCTATGACTACTACAATTATTTAATTCTCTACATCACTTTTAATCACAAAGCAATTTAAAACAGTAGATAAAATTATATCAACCCCTAGAATCATTATAGGCCAGTTACCTACCCTAAATTCTCTTTTCTGAAAACAGAAAGTAAGAATATTTTTAAGTTAAAAGGCAACATTGTATCGTAGTCAAATAGGAATCATTTACGAAACAGCAGCTTTTTTTACATTTTCAATAAGCTGTGTAATAAGCGGATCTTGTCAAAGGACCATCATGTCATATAATAGCTGCAGTTAAAAATGTTCTTCCTAAAATAAACGACTATGTAGCCACAACATTTGTAATTAAAGTTGAAGACTTACTTTCATCAGGTTTATATAGTTGGAATTTTAAAATGACATTATAACCAAAAGTTTGGTCAAATAATCTAGACAGCATTGCAGACTTACATTACCTCTACTCCATGTTTTTATTGGCTGCTTGAATTAGCTTATAAAAAGAAACAGTTTTTCTGAACTCATTCAAAGTGCAGTTATTTTTCCATGACGTCAAGTGTTATGGTAAGAACACCGTTTGTTTTGGGAAATACTCTGTTGTCCTTTAACTAATCCGTGCCCACCACTTTCTGTAAGAAAACCTTCTTTTTTTCCAGGAACTATTTAAAACTCAAAAATAACTTTTGACTCTGTACTACACTTATCCTCAAGGCCAAATAGTGTAGGAGCCATTAGAACCTCTTGAATTTCCTCAGAGCACATCCTGAGATTCTTTCCCTAAAATTTTGGTTTTAAAAACACCAGGTAAGAATTTTTAAGGTCATAAGGCAATTTTTTTTTTAAAGTTAAAACAGAATCATTGCAGAATGACCAGCCATTTCTAGACTTTAAATAAGCTGTGTAATGTCCTGATGTTATTGAAGGACCGTCATGATATATAATTGCTGCAGTTATAAAAGTCCTTCCTGATATTGACAACTGTGAAGCCACAACATTTTTAATCAAAGTTGTCAATTTTGTTCCATCAGGCCTACATCGTTGGAACATTAAAATGACATACTGGCCATATGTTCGTATAAATAATGTTGACAACATTTCAGACTTACATTGGCTACACTCCATGTTGTGATCAGCTGCTTTTACTAGCTTACTAAAGGACACTGATTTACTGTCTGGCAAAGTTAAATATATAAATTTTTCTGAGTCTACACTAGTAGTACTTGATACCATACAGTTCTCGCAGTCATGCTGCCATTGATAAGAAAGCCCAAACAGGTGATCTACATCTACACCTTCATCATGCAATACATCAAGCATATACATTAAAAACTCCTGACAATCTTGCTGAATATTTTGAGAGAATTGTGTTTGACCTGAACATCTGTCTATCAGATTTCGAATTTCAGACACACTTTCTATTTTTGTTCTATCAGTGCTACATTTCTCTAACACAGAATTCAACAAACTGCAAAATCTCTGATCCGAATTGACCACAATCTCTTGTTTTAAAGTTTCTAGAGAAAACAAAACATTAACCACTACATTAGCATAGCAGTTGACACCAGAACTGTTTTCAAATTGAAAACCAACAACATCTTCAACAAAATCCTTTTCCTTTCTGCTTATAATTTCTGGTTCATCGACTTTTCGTCTTTTTGCTACAACCTCCCTACTATTGGTCACATTTCTTCGTTTCCGGCCTACCACACGTTTCTCAAACAAAGGATATTGAGGCAAATGTGGCGCATACTCTCTTCTTAACCTATTGTATTCCTTAACACAGTCTAGATACGCACAAATGTTTGTGACATCACACTCAATCAAGTACAATCCCGATAAAGTTCTGACTCGTGACAATGCCACATATGCCATACCCTCCTTGAACACAGAACTGCCAATATTCACCAATGCACTGTCTACACTCAAACCTTGCGATTTATGGATTGTCACCGCATATGCCAAGCAAACAGGAAACTGCTTACGGCGAACATATAAGTCTTTCACAAGCAAAAACCTAGCAGAGCAACGACCAATTAGCTGTACTTCCTCAATGCCATCAAATTTAATTTTTAAAAATTCAATTTCATCCCTATTTCTGTATTTCACAAAATCAACAACATTACCCATTGATCCATTTACCAGACCTCTTTCAACATGTAAATTCCTTCTTAAAATTATACGGCAATTTAAGCACACATTCAGAGTCTTTTCAAAACCCGCAGTTTTAGATATACTCTTTTCTAATGAATCCAATTTTGATTTCAAATTCTCAGAAAAAATAATTGTTGATCCCATATGCTCTACTCTGTCAATAGCTTCCAGTTTCACAATATCTTGGTTTTCTAAATACAACATTTTGTTGTTGAAGATGGCACATTCTGCAAGAGTTGGCATCAAACATATTCCAGATTTCTTCTCAGTAATTTTCTGAAAAATATTCTCAGGCACAACGTCTTGTTCTGGATACAAATTTGACAGTAATCGTGCATGTAAAGCTTCTTTTCCATGCTCGGTCACTTTTCCGATTCTAACATCTTGTAGAATATTCTTGTAATCTTCATCCTTCGCCTGACGCATATTTTCATGCAGTTCAGCATAATTGAAGTTTAACCATATATTAACGTTGCCAATGCTCCCTAGGCACTTCCTGGTATCTTCATGCGTGAGCATTTTGAACACAGGTTGTCCTTTCACTGGTGTCAGCTGCAGAAGATCACCGAAAACAATGATGTGTTTGCCACCAAATAACACATCATACTCTGTTTTGAGAACTTCTTGCATTCTCAAATGCACAAAGGCAAGCATGACATTGGAAACCATGCTTACTTCGTCAATGATAAGAAGTTTCATTTTCTTCAAGACTCTTGAAACTTCACAACAAGCATCTCCAGATAACTTGTGGTATTGTAATTTGTTATCATGCTCCACTGACAGCATCGGTAGACGATGCAAAGTAATACCTTTAATGTTATGAGCTGCCAGTCCAGTTGGAGCGGTGACAACACAAGACAGCGATGACTCAGTCCTTTTCTGCAAATAACATGAAATTGCTTTAATGAGGAAACTTTTTCCAGTTCCCGCTTCTCCACTCACGTACAGTCGGACAGGTTTCAACGACGTACATGAGCACTCCTTCTTCTCATGACTTAATCCATGATCAATTTGGTTGGTAACTTCGTCATATATTTTCCTCTGCTCAACGTTAAGTTGTCTTTCCAAGTCTTCTAAGTTAACCGCATCCTCCTGAGCATGTGCCATGGCTCTTTCCACTTCAATCATGGCAGTGGAGGCTTCATTTTCGATAACTGGTCCTCCTAGTGGATCCTGACTCAATGAAACAGAACTCTGACTGTCCTGAGAACTGTCTCTAGCAATCTCGGCTGCAATCGTTGCTTCCTGCTCAATTTCCGCATTCAACATTTCTAGATATTTGAGAAAAACAGGACATTCTATGGTCTCCTTGGCGGCATTGAAAGAGTCTTCGTAACAGAGGAAATCTCCAAGCAGTTCCTCTTCTGCACGCCAAGGCTTGAAAAGTTGCAAAAGTGCTAAATAGAAAAACTCTTTTTTTTCAGGAGATTCGCCACTCAATTTTCGATGGTTTACCAAGTGGCATTTTCTTTGCTTGACGAGACATCCCTCACTTCCAATTACAGCATACACTCCTTTATCAATATCTTCTTTGATGTTCCTCTTGAATATGTAATTTTGTAGAACCTCATACAGACAAACATTCTCGAGGTGTCGGCTTCTATTTGGATAATATGTATCCAACTTGTTGGTCTTCAAAATATCAGTACTGTTTGGCTCCTTTTCCGCCAAATACTCAATTTCCCGCACAGGTTTCAGAACTCGATTACGCGTTGCAGCAAGACCAAGACTCGCCCAAACGATACTCCTGGATTTGGCATAGAGACTTGCTGAAGACAACCGGTCAGAGCATTCGTAAGCTCCGATTTCTCGATGTGACAACATCTTCAGACTGAAACTGTACAACTTCTTACTGAGGCTCTTTTCATGGGAAATGTCCTCCCACATATCCTTCAATTCTGTCTTTTCTTTTTTGGTGATGTAAGATGTCACATACCGAGCCACAGCCATACAGTTATCAGCCACGAACTGTATATCCATGTTAGCATTCCACATGGACAAAATCACTGGGTTGTAGTCGTTGATATACTTGGACTCTTCGTTCCTTTTCAAATTGTATGCGTTTTTAGGTGATTTCTTCATCACATTATGTCGCAGCGAAGACATCAAACTGTTCACTCTTCCTTTAGAAATCACCGGTCATGGAAAGGCGAAACGACATTTGGTGTAGAACTTGTCCTTGTTTCTGAATTTACGACGACAGTACTTTCCGCAACGATGGCTTTGGAAGCGTAGAACTTGTTCTCTTAGGCTTTTGTCCTCCTTTGCGTTTGGAACAGCACATGTAGAATACTGTTCTATGAAACTCATCACTAAGTCTTCTGGATCCGTTCCAAATTTAGGTGCATCCGTGATCCACAGCAGCATATGTATATGAGGAGCACCTCTTGCTTGGTACTCCTTTCTCCAGAAGAAATCCAACACCTCTCCAAGAGGTGGATTTCTCTTGTTCATGATGAAAGACATCATAGCTTCAAATCTATGATTGAAGTACCTGCATACATTCACTGGATCCAAAGAGCACAGTTCTCCGGGTGTCTTGAATTCGATATTTTCAATGTTTCCATTTGCCTCTCGTAATAATTCAAGTAAGTCTTCCCAGCCATACTCGGCACAGCTGAGAGTGAGGAACCATGTGGGAGTTCCTAAGTTCCTCAGCATACATTTTAAATCACCATGACGACGGTACCAGTACTCATTAGTACCACGCTGACACGCCATGAGATTAATCAGGTGAGAATCCAAAATACTGTCTTGCACATTGACTTTATCCATAAAGTCACTTGCCGAGATGTTTTGCATCTGTATACCACTTTTCAAGATGTGGTTCACTGCATATGACAGTCCAGACAGATCGCTTTCAAACAGGAGATGAAACAAATAGGGAATGCATTGTCGAAACCTAGGATCTTCTGCATACAATCGTAAAGTCCGGTATTCAGAAGCAGGAATTTGATGAGGTCGCTCATCATATCTTCCTCCTTGACCTGTTGGAAATAGCTGTGGGAAACACCGAGCTTCCAAACTTTCCTCCCAAACACTAATGGGACTCCCTTTGGCTTGTTTCATTTGAAACAACTCAATAGCATTCCCCATGACTTCCTTGGAATGCAAAGGATGAACACTATAATGTTCATATATTTCTTCACTTTTAGAGGGTTCTACTTTCTCAATTTGACCAGCACACAAATTGCTATCCTCTTCTTCACTTACTTCCTCTTCTGCAACATATACATTCTTATAGTACTTATTGTTTTTTTTCAAATACAATGTTGCCTTTTTGACTTTCCTAACATCCACTAAATCTTGCCATATTTTCTTACTCTTTGTCGGAACCCCATTAACTAAGATAACCAGAGGTTCCTCTTCCACTTTTTCTACTCCAATTGTATTAATGTTTTTCTTCAAATCTAGAGGCAAATAAACAACTCTTCCCTTTAATCCTCTCTGTAAATCTGATGGAGGCAATTTCCCTGTCGTTGGCTCCATTCTTACAATAGCCTGAAAGGGATGGATACTTTGAATCAAAATAGATTCATAAGTATTTAAATCCTTCAATTTAGAAGGAATCTCAACCAATTCCAGATTATTATGAACCGCTCTAGCAGGCATCTGGTTTTGATTTAATTTGTTACAACAATAAGTACACACACGTTGATCCAATCCCAAATCAAAACAATTTTCTACCATCAAGTATGTTGCAAAATCCTTCCATTCACTATTATTTTCCCTTTCACTTTTTGCATATAAATCCACTAACTTAGTCTGATTCTTATAATAAGTGCGTCGACAACACACACAAGTGAAATTAGGCCTCTCACTTGATTTCACCTGAAACGTGGCAATTTCCTTCTGAAAATTATCTGTACTGGAAACCTGTACACTATCTTCCACATTACCCTCTTCTTCTGGGTCAATTTCAACATTCTCCTCTTTACTTCCAAAGTAACAAAACTCAATTTCTTCACAAATATTCTTCACATCTATTTCAGAACCATGCAAAAGAGCAGTGCATAATTGTTTAAGCATAACTGCTGGACTCTTAGCATAATACAACATTCTAACTAATTTCCTCACTTTATTATGATGCACTGCTAGCATCCTGAAATGATGAAAAACACTCTGGCATACTCTCCTGGAAAGACAAGCCAGTGAATGACCATGCAAACCTGTCACTTCTCTCACTCTGCAAGGATCTAATTCTTGCAACAACTTCATTTTCTGCTTCAAACTTTTCTTATTAAATGTCCGTACAAAATCACAAAGCAAATTGATGGAATCCTGTCGCACACTACAAATAGTACTACACTTCCAGGTGTACACAGGTCCCTTAGGACGTCTTCCTAAAACCTCATTACCTAACACCTCTTCTGCCTCTGTTGTCACAAGTTTTTCTTTTTCAACTGGACAACCATCTTTCACCTCATAAGCTCGACCACTGATGTCAACTGCATGCACCAAATCATTATCCTGGAAATAACTCTCCTCATTAAAAAATGCCTCACAACTTGAACTATGCATCCATTCTCCTGAAAAAACTTCACAAAAATTACTACGATTAACTGTTCTCTTCCATCTACTATTTGTTTTGAAATCATAAATTGCCTTGTTTAGCTTCCTAATTCTATTGATTATCAAAATAAATAACTTTCGCTTAATTTCAAGTGCCTGATCAATAACTTTCTCAAATTTTTTTTTTCTCTTATAAAAAACCACTTTCTGCTGACCTTTCTTAATATTTTTTAACAAATTGCCAATTATCCTGTTGCGGAACATTCGTCTACGAATGTCCCTAAACTGATTTTTCCTTCTACTACCATGCACAGAGTTATCTCCTGCTTTAGCAGTAACATTTTTGATTGGCCTTCCCTTTCCGTTTAAATTGCTTCTCTTTTTCTGGACTAAAACATTTTCTGTAGTACTACTTTTTTTTCTACAAATATTTCTTATGAATGATTTCTTTATCTTACCCGGACCTTTCTTGGTGACTTGACAAGTTTTTATTGTAGAGGTCTGCTGCAATATTTTTTGGAGCTGCTGTCTTTGATGTTTGGTAGCCTTTCGCCTTCTGTCCTTCGAAGGCATTCTTTAATTTTGAAATGATCTGCAGTTGAATCTGTGGTAAAATATAATAAAAAATTTTATTAACCACTATTAGCAAACAGTAAATCAATAACAGTCATCAAAAATTTAACACACTACTTGTTATTTTTACATAGAATAATTTTTAGTGCATTGGCAAATTTAGAAATCACAAATAGTAGCAAAGAAATGGAATGCTTCTACATTTTACCTGTTCTGTTTTATATGTGAATCTGATCTAATTTTATGAGCATATTTTACTATTTCATTAAAGACACTACACATAACCTGTTTTTGAAGTTGTGTTTAATTTTAAATGAAACAGTTTACATTTTTACTTTTCATTTCAAGTACATTTTAAAAATAAATGTTTATAGTTCCATAGGCTCGAGCAGGTCAGCTTCCCACCCTATGTCATACAATTCTGACAAATCGGCATCCTCATCATGTTCTTCATCATCCTCAGGATTTAAATCATCCAAGGGATCTACTTCCACTGATGTTTCAATCACAATTTCAATGATAATATCGAGATCAACAGATTGCTCAATATCACTCATGCTTGATGTTGTCGTTATCTTTAAAGAAAGAGAACAACAATGAGATGTTGCAGAGTAAGAGACAAATCTCAGAGATTATAATAGTGAAATTGTTTAACAAGAGTAACATTTTGCAGCTATTATTTAGCCATGTCCAGCGATGCTGAGGAGGTGAGGCCTATGTCCAAGTTTTCAGTGAACAGGACTCATCTCGTCTTAACCTTGGATAAGCCTCACCGACTCTGTGTCCCCTGCTCATACTTAAATGTAAAGGGGCAGATTTATGTTAACTGGCGCATCCCCACGGATGCACCAGTTAATGTGCACCGCTGCTCTGCCACCCATGGTGTGCCGCATTTACAATGTGGAGCACCATTGAGCAAAAACAGCACAGATGCGTCACGCATCTGTGCTGCAAAAGCAGCACATTGCAGGAATCACGTCGTAAGCGCGACATGTCTACTGCAATGCACAGGAGGAAGCCTCACATTGCATGGTACATCACTCCTTATGCCTGTTTCAAACAGGCGTAAGGATTTGATTCAGCAATGCTATAAAGCTGACTCAGTGAAATCTTCTAAATTTCACTGTGTTAGTTTTACAGGGCTTTCATGCAAATAAATGCATACCCTGCAACAAAACACCTATATGAAATCTGACGCAGGTTTCATGTGGCACAGGACTTTACAGCATGACACATCTGCCTAGATGCATCAAGTTGTAAATATGTCACAACATAGCAAATATTTTGCACCGCCGTTGCATCACAAAAGTGACGCACAGCAGCGGAAAAGAGGCACCCACCTATCATAAATCTGTCCCTAACATTTTAAATGATTGATTCAGGATGACGATAAGGTGTGGCCTATCCAGAGGTTTGTTTGAGGTGAGGCCTACTCAGGGTTGCAGATGAAATTTAGGTTTGTTGAAGAATACAGAGGAGATAATACATGTCCAGGCCTACCAATGAAGTGAGTCATGTCCACTTCACTCTTGAACAAAGGCCAGACCTCTTCTGTGTCTGTGGACAGGCCTAAAGCTCATCTGCACAATGTCATTTGTAAAGTTAGAAAACACAGGTGATGTAATTGAAAAATGTGGAGTTTCTTTTCCTCATTTCACAATCACATCACCTGTGTTTCCTTTGGTTAGGTATCTCATAGTGCAGATGGAGTGTAGCATATGAAAGAGTACACAGAAGTTCAGCAGTGTATACAACAATTTTGACATTTACAGAAGATTCAGCTTCTTATCTTGTTGGAGATGAAGTGAGGCCTGTCTTGCAACATGGTGCATCTTTTGCATCACTGCTGCATCGGTTTCATGTGGCAAGGGACTTTACAGCATGACACATCTGCCTAGATGCATCAAGTTGTAAATATGTCACCACATAGCAAATCTTTTGCACCGCCGCTGCGTCACAAAAGTGACGCACAGTGACGCAAAAGAGGCATACACCTATCATAAATCTGTCCCTAACATTTTAAATGATTAATTCAGGATGACGATAAGGTGTGGCCTATCCAGAGGTTTGTTTAAGGTGAGCCCTACTCAGGGTTGCAGATGAAATTTACGCTTGTTGAAGAGTACAGAGGAGATAATACATGTGAAGGCCTACCAATGAAGTAAGTCATGTCCACTTCACTCTTGAACAAAGGCCAGACCTCTTCTGTGTCCGTGGACAGGCCCAAAGCTCATCTGCACAATGTCATTCGTAAACTTAGGAAACACAGGTGATGTAATTGAAAAATGTGGAGTTTCTTTTCCTCATTTCACAATCACATCACCTGTGTTTCCTTTGCTTAGGTATCTCATAGTGCAGATGGAGTCTAGCATATCAAAGAGTACACAGAAGTTCAGCAGTGTATACAACAATTTTGACATTTACAGAAGATTCAGCTTCTTATCTTGTTGGAGATGAAGTGAGGCCTGTCTTGCAACATGGTGCATCTTTTGCATCACTGCTGCATCGGTTTCATGTGGCACGGGACTTTACAGCATGACACATCTGCCTAGATGCATCAAGTTGTAAATATGTCGCCACATAGCAAATCTTTTGCACCGCCGCTGCGTCACAAAAGTGACGCACAGTGACGCAAAAGAGACATACACCTATCATAAATCTGTCCCTAACATTTTAAATGATTGATTCAGGATGACGATAAGGTGTGGCCTATCCAGAGGTTTGTTTAAGGTGAGGCCTACTCAGGGTTGCAGATGAAATTTACGCTTGTTGAAGAGTACAGAGGAGATAATACACGTGAAGGCCTACCAATGAAGTAAGTCATGTCCACTTCACTCTTGAACAAAGGCCAAACCTCTTCTGTGTCCGTCCGTGGACAGGCCTAAACCTCATCTGCACAATGTCATTCGTAAACTTAGGAAACACAGGTGATGTAATTGAAAAATGTGGAGTTTCTTTTCCTCATTTCACAATCACATCACCTGTGTTTCCTTTGCTTAGGTATCTCATAGTGCAGATGGAGTCTAGCATATCAAAGAGTACACAGAAGTGCAGCAGTGTATACAACAATTTTGACATTTACAGAAGATTCAGCTTCTTATCTTGTTGGAGATGAAGTGAGGCCTGTCTTACAACATGGTGCATCTTTTGCATCACTGCTGCATCAGTTTCATGTGGCACGGAACTTTACAGCATGACACATCTGCCTAGATGCATCAAGTCGTAAATATGTCGCCACATAGCAAATCCTTTGCACCGCCGCTGCGTCACAAAAGTGACGCACAGTGACGCAAAAGAGGCATACATCTATCATAAATCTGTCCCTAACATTTTAAATGATTGATTCAGGATGACGATAAGGTGTGGCCTATCCAGAGGTTTGTTTAAGGTGAGGCCTACTCAGGGTTGCAGATGAAATTTACGCTTGTTGAAGAGTACAGAGGAGATAATACATGTGAAGGCCTACCAATGAAGTAAGTAATGTCCACTTCACTCTTGAACAAAGGCCAGACCTCTTCTGTGTCCGTGGACAGGCCTAAACCTCATCTGCACAATGTCATTCGTAAACTTAGGAAACACAGGTGATGTAATTGAAAAATGTGGAGATTCTTTTCCTCATTTCACAATCACATCACCTGTGTTTCCTTTCCTTAGGTATCTCATAGTGCAGATGGAGTCTAGCATATCAAAGAGTACACAGAAGTTCAGCAGTGTATACAACAATTTTGACATTTACAGAAGATTCAGCTTCTTATCTTGTTGGAGATGAAGTGAGGCCTGTCTTACAACATGGTGCATCTTTTGCATCACTGCTGCATCAGTTTCATGTGGCATGGAACTTTACAGCATGACACATCTGCCTAGATGCATCAAGTTGTAAATATGTCGCCACATAGCAAATCCTTTGCACCGCCGCTGCGTCACAAAAGTGACGCACAGTGATGCAAAAGAGGCATACATCTATCATAAATCTGTCCCTAACATTTTAAATGATTGATTCTGGATGACGATAAGGTGTGGCCTATCCAGAGGTTTGTTTAAGGTGAGGCCTACTCAGGGTTGCAGATGAAATGTACGCTTGTTGAAGAGTACAGAGGAGATAATACATGTGAAGGCCTACCAATGAAGTAAGTAATGTCCACTTCACTCTTGAACAAAGGCCAGACCTCTTCTGTGTCCATGGACAGGCCTAAACCTCATCTGCACAATGTCATTCGTAAACTTAGAAAACACAGGTGATGTAATTGAAAAATGTGGAGATTCTTTTCCTCATTTCACAATCACATCACCTGTGTTTCCTTTGCTTAGGTATCTCATAGTGCAGATGGAGTCTAGCATATGAAAGACTACGCAGAAGGTGAGAACTGTATGGAACATGGCTATATAAGTCAAATAATCAAAATCTAAATTTGCCAAGCACACATGGGGGTGTATTTACAAGGACCTTCCACCACGGGGAAATGTCTTTAATTAAAATGGGAAAAATAACATCAGAGAGACTCAAAGGCCTTGTAAATATACCCCAAGCAACCTATGAAACTCTAGCACTACATATCAAGAAACCTAATTGATTTCAAAAATCGTTTTTAAACACATCATCTAAATCAATTATATACCTACATTCAAGGGGAAATGACTTAAAATGGCCTAAGACACATGAAAGCGTTTTTTTAAGGCCCTTGCACCATTTTTGGGTCGTTTTTAACATGGCTATGTTAGTCAAAGAATTAAAATCTAAATTTGCCAAGCACAGATGGGGGCATATTTACAAGGAACTTGCACCACGGGGAAAGGTCTTAAATTAAAATGGGAAAAATAACATCAGAGAGACTCAAATGCCTTATAAATATGCCCCAAGCAACCTATGAAACTCTAGCACTACATATCCAGAAACCTAATTGATGTCAAAAAACGTTTTAAAACACATCATCTAAATCAATTATATACCTACATTCATCGGGAAGTGACTTAAAATGCCCTAAGACACATGAAAGCGTTTTTTTAAGGCCCTTGCACCATTTTTGGGTCGTTTTTAACATGGCTATGTTAGTCAAAGAATTAAAATCTAAATTTGCCAAGCACAGATGGGGGCGTATTTACAAGGACCTTGCACCACAGGGAAAGGTCTTAAATTAAAATGGGAAAAATAACATCAGAGAGACTCAAAGGCCTTATAAATATGCCCCAAGCAACCTATGAAGCTCTAGCAGTACATATCAAGAAACCTAATTGTTTTCAAAAATCGTTTTTAAACACATCATCTAAATCAATTATATACCTACATTCAAGGGAAAATGACTTAAAATGGCCTAAGACACATGAAAGCGTTTTTTAAGGCCCTTGCAACATTTTTGGGTCACTTTTAACATGGCTATGTTAGTCAAAGAATTAAAATCTAAATTTGCCAAGCACAGATGGGGGCATATTTACAAGGACCTTGCACCACGGGGAAAGGTCTTAAATAAAATGGGAAAAATTACATCAAAGGAACTCAAAAGCCTTGAAAATATGCCCCAAGCAACCTATGAAACTCTAGCAGTACATATCAAGAAACCTAATTGATTTCAAAAACGTTTTTAAACACATCTTGTAAAGCAATTATATTCATACATTCATGGGGAAGTGAGTTAAAATACCCTAAGACACATGAAAGCATTTTTGTAAGACCCTTGCACTTTTTTTGCGTCACTTTTAACATGGCTATGTAACACAAAGAAACAAAATCTATTTGTAAAACACTTGACACAAAGCAACATTTTAAATACACAACTTTCTTCATAATTTTCTCCCTAAACCATACTATTCTCTATCTAAATTAAATGAATCTTTTCTCACCTTAGCAAATACTTTATGAGTTTCAAAACAGTCTCAGAAACACACCAAATTGTCTTTAGCAGAGCAAAAGGTATGCACTCCAGAGTCTGCAGCTATAAAAAGCACAGAAAAGCTGTAATTCATCACACATATCTCTCATGTCACCCAATCAAAACTCTTCCCTCACTTTTTTCAAATCAACACCCTTCCCCCCTCTGGCCTTTCTGCCTTTTTTGCATAGCAACCACCTCCTGAAAGACCTCTCATGTTTGCAAGTTCACACAACAATGTTTCAATTGAACTCTGAACTCTCAGTACACCTGCATATCCAGTGCAATCTTTCATAAAATGATTTTTTTTTTGACCATTCAAATTACATCTTTCAAAGAACTCATCCATGCACCCTAACTTTCTGTTTTCAGCAATCAAAATCCACCAATCACTGCTACTGCTTCATTAACACAGAAACTCCACAGTTTTTTTCATTTTAAACTCTTATTTTTTCAACTCCCATTTCATTGCCACACTTCATCTGACTGCAGCAGAACCTCCTCTCACCATGTTTTCTGTCTGGATTGTTGGACATAGTTATATCCACTGGGCTCAAAGGTTTGCTGATAACAGAAATTTACCTAACCTCAATTTACAAAATGTGGAAATCAAGTGGATTGCCCACAGAGGATTAAAATGTCACCAATTGATACCATTGGTGAAAACCTTTTTGCATTTGCCAAAACCTGACCTGTTAATTGTGCACTGTGGAGGAAATGACTTGGGCACTTTGACTGGGGTAGGTCTGGAAATGCTTTTAAAGGACACCTTTGAGCAATTGATGGCACTTTTTCCTCAAACTGCCTCGGTATATTCAAATATATGCCAAAGACAGAAATGGAGGTGGTCAAACCAATTTTGTCCACAAATTGAGAAATCGAGGTAGCATGTAAATAAGTCTGTTTCAGCTTACATGAGAGACCATGGAATGGGCTCCATCTACAACAATAACTTGCGTTACTACATGCAAGATATCTACAGAGGAGATGGAGTTCACTTCTCAGATGAAGGGAACAGAATTTTCATCCTCAATTTAAGACTGTGCATTGGTACCTACTTGTAGGTACCTACATCAGCCACAGGACCCAAAAGCTCTTTTCAGAGCTACCCTACATCTGATCACTCACAATTATTATTTTACTCTAACTTTTTTCACTAATTTTCACCAAAGTACGCTCCCCGGTACGCGCACCGGACGCTAACCGTGCGAAATTTTTAAAAAAAATGTTTTTTTTTCGCACATATGAGCCTCCTCAGCCACCCTCAGAAAACCTAGGGGGTCAAGATACGTCTACCGTGCCCCCTTCTACCCATTCTGAACATTATTTGCCCTCCATCTTGTATCTTAATTCGACCGAAACACAAAATGGTGGACTCCCGTAACGCTGCCGGTTCGCGTACCGGGGCGCTCACCGGGGCGCTCACCGGGAAGCGCTCCATTAAAAAAGGTGGGAAAGTAATTTACAGAAGAAACCCTGGAGACAATGTCACCAAATATAGATTAACTCATACTACATACCAATCCCTACCATTTTCACAAATTTGGTTGGAATTCCATTTAGCCATTTAGCCTGTAGACCTCTCTAAATACCCTGAGGTAAATTACTTCACAAAACACATCTGAAGTGTTGGAATTGACAACCAATTAAAATGTTACTTTCATTTTCTACTTTTTTTACCTGACATTTGATTGGTTATGTACCTGAATATATATAAAAAAAGAGAGAAAAACACAGCCATTTTGACTACTACTTCCTGAACTACATTGCAAGATCATTTTCACTCACAACTTAAACTTGTTTTTAAAAGGTAAGATGTTATTTTATAAATTTGAAAACATTTTCAGATAGTTATATACTATCCCTCTGTAACAGTTAGACATTGAGAAAGGCTTGTTTATTATAATTATGGATTGATATAGGTTTCTGTGGTATAATTATGAATTTACATAGGCTTTTTAACAGGCACTTTTTAATAGTACTACTTCATGCCTCAAAAGTACCTGTCTGAACTTAAACTCAACAGTGCCCTATCTCTACTGATATATTTATTTTTTATTCAAATTTCAGCACAGAAATGCAAGGAGAACAGAACGTTTCCTTTGAAATTGTCCTAGACATGAACAATGAGGAAATAATTGAACCCATTGACTTGGAATTCATGGATGAATCACGAGACCATGAACTTCTACAATGTGTAGAATCTGTGGATTGTTTACTTCATTATGATGATGGTCAAATGTGGGAAGTTATGTTCACTCAACAAGAGGACATATCTGACAGTCAAATGTTAGACGTTCTATTAAATTTTGAAAAACAATCCGAAAAATAAAATTATATTTAATATTAAAAAATTGTTTGAGTCTTTAATCATTTTTATATGTAATTCATAAACTAGTACCAAATTGATTATAATGTAAATTCATACTTATAGTATACTGTTCACAATTCCAAAAATACATTTATATTTAATAATCATTAATACTGCTACTTCAATAAAAAAAAAAAAAAAAAAGAACAATCAATAAACATACAATATTTCAAAATATCATAGTCTATCATTCTTTTTTCCTTATAGTACGCTCCCCGGACTGCTTCCCGGTGGACGTACCGGGCGCTCCCCATGCAAAAAAAACAAAAACTTTTTTTTTTTTTGTTGCCCCGCGGGGCCCTTTTAAAGCCTCCACATCAAACCTAGGGGGTCAGGGAGGATCTACTATGCCCCCTTATGGTCATTTCCCCCTTTGTTTTGGCCTCCTCTTGTCTCTCGATCATACCGAGAGACAAGATGGCGGCCGCTCCGGACTGATTAGAATGTTGACAGACACCGGAGAGCCAATCAGCTTCGCTTCGCGAAGTTCCGTTACGCGTCAGGTACGCGAACCGGGGCCCTGCCCGGAGCGCGCTTACAGATATATATGTTTTTTTTAACGTTAATTTCTCAAAATCCACTGGAGCACATATATTGAGACCTAGCAAAGGCACATCGGGCTACCAGTCCCTACAATTTTGCCAAGTTTCGTGCAAATCCATTCAGCCGTTCGAGCTAAAAGTGAGGCCAACCGCCCTATGGAAATTAACATGGGAAAAACGCGTTTTGGGACCCCCCTTTTTTCTCGGCCCCCCTTTGACGACCCCCCCCAAAATTTCAGCGGCTGCTCAGAAACAAAATGTTCCATTTTCCTGAAAATTTCAGCCAATTCCGTCCACAAACGCCAAAGTTATTATACATAGAATTTTCAAAAATCCCATAGAGAAAAAATCCTAACTATATATACCTACTGGCAACTTATTACCTACTGGCGGTCGCCAGTAGGTATATATAGTTAGGATTTTTTCTCTATGGGTTTTTTGAAAATTCTATGTCTAATAACTTTGGCGTTTGTGGACGGAATTGGCTGAAATTTTCAGGAAAATGGCACATTTTGTTTCTGAGCAGCCCCTGAAAATTTTGGGGGGGTTCGTCAAGGGGGGGCCGAGAAAAAAGGGGGGTCCCAAAACGTGTTTTTAACATTGAGTTTTCCATAGGGCGGTTGGCCTCACTTTTAGCCCGAACGGCTGAATGGATTTGCACGAAACTTGGCAAAATTGTAGGGACTGGTAGCCCGATGTGCCTTTTGTAGGTCTCAATATATGTGCTCCAGTGGATTTTGAGAAATTAACGTTTAAAAAAAGATATATATCTGTAACAGCGGACCGGGCAGCGCTCTGGTTCGCGGACTTTTCGCGCAACGGAGCTTTGTGAAGCGAAGCTGATTGGTTCTCCGGCGTCTGTCAACATTCCAAACAGTCCGTAGCGGCCGCCATCTTGTCTCTCGGTAGGATCGAGAGACAAGAGGAGGCCGAAGCGAAGGGGCAAATGACCATAAGGGGGCATAGTACATTGTCGCTCACCCCCTAGGTTTGATGTGGAGGTTTTAAAAGGGCCCCGCGGGGCAAAAAAAAATAAAAATAATAATAATCGAACAGCTGAATGGATTTGCACGAAAGTTGGCAAAATTGTAGGGACTGGTAGCCCGATGTGCCTTTGCTAGATCTCAATATATGTGCTCTAGTGGATTTTGAGAAATTAACGTTCAAAAAAAGATATATATCTGTAACAGCGCACCGCTTCGCGTACTTTTCGCGTTACGGAGCTTTGCGAAGCGAAGCTGATTGGCTCTCCGGCGTCTGTAAACATTCCAAACAGTCCGTAGCGGCCGCCATCTTGTCTCTCGGTAGGATCAAGAGACAAGAGGAGGCCAAAGCGAAGGGGCAAATGACCATAAGGGGGAATAGTAGATCGTCGGTGACCCCCTACGTTTGATGTGGAGGTTTTAAAAGGGCCCCGCGGGGCAAAAAAAATAATAATAATAATAATCGAACGGCTGAATGGATTTGCACGAAACTTGGCAAAATTGTAGGGACTGGTAGCCCGATGTGCCTTTGCTAGGTCTCAATATATGTGCTCTAGTGGATTTTGAGAAATTAACGTTCAAAAAAAGATATATATCTGTAACAGCGCTCCGCTTCTCGTACTTTTCGCGTTACGGAGGTTTGCGAAGCTGATTGGTTTTTCGGCGTCTGTAAACATTCCAAACAGTCCGTAGCGGCCGCCATCTTGTCTCTCGGTAGGATCGAGAGACAAGAGGAGGCCAAAGCGAAGGGGCAAATGACCATAAGGGGGCATAGTAGATCCTCCCTGACCCCCTAGGTTTGATGTGGAGGCTTTGAAAGGGTCTCGCAGGGCAAAAAAAAAAAATACAGTTTTTTTAGTTTTTTTGCGTGGAGTGCGCCCGGTTCGCGAACCGGGAAGCGGTCTGGGGAGCGTACTTTCTTGAAAATTAGTGAAAAAAGTTAGAGTAAAATAATAATTGTGAGTGATCAGATGTAGGGTAGCTCTGAGAAGAGCTTTTGGGTTTATGGTACATTTAGGTACTTATAAGTAGGTACCAATGCACAGTCTTAAATTCAGAGTGAAAACTCTGTTGCCCTCATCTGAGAAGTGAACTCCATCTGCTCTGTAGATATCTTGCATGTAGTAACGCAAGTTATTGTTGTACAGGGAGCCCATTCCATGGTCTCTCATGTAAGCTGAAACAGATTTGTTTACATGCTTCCTCGATTTCTCAATTTGTGGACAAAATTGGTTCGACCACCTCCATTTCTGTCTTTGGCATATATTTGAATATACCAAGGCAGTCTGAGGAAAAAGTGCCATCAATTGCTCAAAGGTGTCCTTTAAAAGCATTTCCAGACCTACCCCAGTCAAAGTGCCCAAATCATTACCTCCACAGTGCACAATTATCAGGTCAGGTTTTGGCAAATGCATAAAGGTTTTCACCAATGGTATCAATTGGTGACATTTTAATCCTCTGTGGCCAAACCACTTAATTTCCACATCTTGTAAATTGAGGTTAGGTAAATTCCTGTTTTCAGCGTACCTTTGAGCCCAATAGATGTAGCTATGTCCAACAATCCAGACAGAAAACATGGCGAGAGAAGGTTCTCCTGCAGTCAGATGAAGTGTGGCAATGAAATGGCAGTTGAAAAAATGAGAGTGTAAAATGAAAAAAACTGAGGAGTTTCTGTGTTAATGAAGCAGTAAGAGTGATTGGTGGATTTTGATTGCTGAAAACAGAAGGTTAGTGTGCATGGATGAGTTCGTTGAAAGATGTATTTTGAGTGGCGAAGAAAAAATCATTAAATGAAAGAATGCTTTGGATATGCAGGTGCACTGAGAGTTCAGAGTTCAATTGCAACATTGTTGTGTGAGAGGTCTTGCAAGAGGTGGTTGCTATGCAGAAAAAGCAGAGAGGGGGCAGAGGGGGGAAGGGTTTTGCTTTGAAAAAAAGTGAGGGAAGAGTTTTGATTGGGTGACATGAGAGATCTGTGTGAGGAATTACAGCATTTTTGTGCTTTTGATAGCTGCAGACTCTGGAGTGCATACCTTTTGCTCTGCTGAAGACAAATTGGTGTGTTTCTGAGACTGTTTTGAAACTCAAAGTATTTGCTAAGGTGAGAAAAAATTTCTTTAATTTAGATAGAAAATAGTGTGCTTTAAGGAGAAAATTATGAAGAAAGTTGTGTTTTTCAAATGTTGCTTTGTCTCAAGTGTTTCACAAATAGATTTTGTTTCTTTGAGAAATTGTAATTGGAGAAAATGTGAAGTATTAGTACTGACAGGGCTTTTATGTGCATAGGAGCTGTGGAGTGTTTTCAAATTATGACTTGTAAATCGTTTTTGAGAAAAAGCAATGGTTTTAATATTGATGAGAAGGACATAATGGTGTCTGCTTCTTTATAAGGTAATTGAGAGTCTCTGATGTTATTTTTCCCATTTCAATGTAAGAAGTTTGTCTGTGGAGCAAATTGCTTGTAAATATGCTCCCACCTGTGCATGGCAAATTTAGATTTTGAATGTTTCCGTTACATAGGCATGTTAAAGGTGACTGAAACATGCTGCAAAGGCAATCAAAAAATGCTTTTATGTGTCTTAAGGACATTTTAAGTCATTTCCCCATGTCCAGTGTTTTCAAATTATGAGTTGAAAATCGTTTTTGAGGTAAAGGAATGTTTTCAAAATTTATGTGCGCCATATGACCCCAAATTGTTTTTTTCAGGGGTGCAGCAGGGTGTTCTTGAGACACCCCTGCACCATCGGAAAAATTCGTAATTTGCGATGAGGTAATTGCTAATCGCAAATTGCACCTTCATTCCTATGGGCCTCCTGCTGCATGGAAATGAATGGGTAATCTTGCTGAAATGCAAAGTCGAATCTGTATTTAAAAGGGTCTGCACCTCTGTACGGGTGTTCGCTATGTGAAGCACGAAAGTTTCACGGGCCGAACTCAAGGCCACCTCTCTCTGAGACAAAAGAGCTCTTATTCTTGCCATGCTGTTGAAATGTGCTCCCAAGGTTGGTATTTGTGGCCAGATTGAAAACTCCCTATGTTCATGTGTGGGAGGAAATAGAACATTTCTGCAGCAAATAACCCGTTCATTTACTGTTACGATAAAATGAATACTTTTAATTAACCCAGAACAATCTTCATTATTGAGCATCAAATAACTACCATTTTCCAAGAACTTGAACGTGGGGATGATAGCAGGAACTGGCGTGCCTTGCAACACGCAAGCCATATTTGGTCGGTGTTTGTTGCATGAACCGTGTAACTGTATGTGCCTACACATTAGTGAATGATCTGGCGTCTCAGTGCATTCCTCTCCATTCAGATAAAGGTCTTGATCATCTTTGAAAATCTGTATGTGTATGGAAGCGACCAGACCTCATGAAGAAAACCACTACCTAAAGGTTAATAACGACCTATTGGTATATATTTCATACAATTTGAAAACTTATATAAAGCAAAAGGCAGCGTTATTAAACCGTGGATAAGGCACGTTGCCAAAGCAGTGAACCTTTTGGATTTATACTGGAAATGTTAAAGGAAGAATTACGGAGTAGGGCCTGTAAATCTTTAATGGACAACGAGTAAAATTACTCCAACCATCATATTCCTCTAACTCCGGGATAGTAGGGGTGTTTAATTTTTTAGAAGTAGCCAATCCAAAGCATTTGGTCTGGGAAATTGTTTCATTCACAAACAACATATGATTTGGGATGAGACATGCACGGTGGAAAGCCTCAGTGCCTTGTACCTGCCAGGTTCGTGAACCCCAAACTGATGTAGATCCTGGATATTTTTACACTGTGTTACGTTAGCATGGGCTCATTACTGGTTTAAACGCCATTTTTCCTTTTTTGTAACTTCTGCACACGATACTTAGTTGTTGCTTTAGCTTTCAGCCTACCTGCGTCAAGATCTATGCCTGCTTCAAGCAGGCGCAGGGTTTTGATGTAGCTTTGTCCTATCTGATTGTAAATGCGGCACACCGTGGGTGGCAGAGCAGCGGTGCACGTTAACTGGTGCATCCCTGGGGATGTGCTAGTTAATATAAATCTGCCCCTTTACATTTAATTATGTGCAGGGGACACAGAGTAGGTGAGGTTTATCCAAGGTTAAGAAGAGATGAGTCCTGTTCAGTGAAAAATTAGAGATAGGCTTCAGTATATTATATACTTAAGTAGTGTGTTAAGTTTTTGATGACTGTTATTAATTTACTGTTGGGTAATAGTGGTTAATAACATTTTTTATTATATTTCACCACAGATTCAACTGCAGATTATTTCAAGATTTTAGGATGCCTAGCAAAGAAAGAGTAAGAAAGGCTGCAAAACGTCAAAGACAGCAGGACCATGGAAAAATGCAGCAGTCCTCTAACAAAAAGATTTGTCAAGTCACCAAGAAAGCACCGGGTAAGAGTCGAAAAACAGTCATAAGAAATATGTGTAGTAAAAAAAATATTACTACAGAAAATGTTTCAGTCCAGAAAAGGAGACAGAATTCAAATGGTAAGGAAAGGCCAATGAGAAATGTTACTGCTAGAGTAAGAGATAACTCTATGCATGAAAGTAGAAGGAAACAAGAGTTTAGGGATATTCGTAAACGAATGTTCCGCAACAGGATAATTGGGAATTTGTTAAAAAATATTAAGAAAGGTCAGCAGAAAGTGGTTTTTTATAAGAGAAAAAAAATTGTTGAGAAAGTTATTGATCAGGCATTTGAAATTAAACGTAAGTTATTTATTTTGACAATCAATAGAATTCGGAAGCTAAACAAGGTAATTTATGATTTCAAAAGAAATAGTAGATGGAAGAGAATAGTTAATCGTAGTAATTTTTGTAAAGTTTTTTCTGGAGAATGGATGCATAGTTCAAGCTCTGAGGCATTTTTTAATGAGGAGAGTTATTTCCAGGATAATGATTTGGTGCATGCAGTTGACACCAGTGGTCGAGCTTATGAAGTGAAAGATGGTTGTCCAGTTGAAAAAGAAAAACTTGTGACAACAGAGATAGAAGAGGTGTTAGGTAATGAGGTTTTAGGGAGACGTCCTAAGGGTCCTGTGTACACCTGGAAGTGTAGTAGTATTTGCAGTGTACGACAGGATTCCATCAATTTGCTTTGTGATTTTATACTGTCATTTAGTAAGAACAGTTTGAAGCAGAAAATGAAGTTGTTGCAAGAATTAGATCCTTGCAGAGTGAGAGAAGTGATAGGTTTGCATGGTCATTCACTGGCTTGTCTTTCCAGGAGAGTATGCCAGAGTGTTTTTCATCATTTCAGGATGCTAGCAGTGCATCATAATAAAGTGAGGAAATTAGTTAGAATGTTGTATTATGCTAAGAGTCCAGCAATTATGCTTAAACAATTATGCGCTGCTCTTTTGCATGGTTCTGAAATAGATGTGAAGAATATATGTGAAGAAATTGAGTTTTGTTACTTTGGAAGTAAAGAGGAGAATGTTGAAATTGACCAAGAAGAAGAGAGTAATGTGGAAGATAGTGTACAGGTTTCCAGTACAGATAATTTCCAGAGGGAAATTGCGACGTTTGAGGTGAAATCAAGTGAGAGGCCAAATTTCACTTGTGTGTGTTGTCGACGCACTTATTATAAGAATCAGACTAAGTTAGTGGATTTATATGGAAAAAGTGAAAGGGAAAATAATAGTGAATGGAAGGATTTTACAACATACTTGATGGTAGAAAATTGTTTTGATTTGGGATTGGATCAACGTGTGTGTACTTATTGTTGTAACAAATTAAATCAAAACCAGATGCCTGCTAGAGCAGTTCATAATAATCTGGAATTGGTTGAGATTCCTTCTGAATTGAAGGATTTAAATACTTATGAATCTATTTTGATTCAAAGTATCCATCCCTTTCAGGCTATTGTAAGAATGGAGCCAAAGACAGGGAAATTGCCTCCATCAGATTTACAGAGAGGATTAAAGGGAAGAGCTGTTTATTTGCCTCTAGATTTGAAGAAAAACATTAACACAATTGGAGTAGAAAAAGTGGAAGAGGAACCTCTTGTTATCTTAGTTAATGGGGTTCC
Organism: Lissotriton helveticus; assembly: GCF_964261635.1. NCBI lineage: Eukaryota > Metazoa > Chordata > Amphibia > Caudata > Salamandridae > Lissotriton > Lissotriton helveticus. The sequence continues at coordinate 561,938,219 of NC_136063.1, forward strand.
GACAAAGAATAAGAAAATATGGCAAGATTTAGTAGATGTTAGGAAAGTCAAAAGGGCAACATTGTATTTGAAAAAATATAATATGTACTATAAAAATGTATATGTTGCAGAAGAGGAAGTAAGTGAGGAAGAGGATAACGATTTGTGTGCTGGTCAAATTGAGAAAGTAGAACCCTGTACTAGTGAAGAAATATATGAACATTATAGTGTTCATCCTTTGCATTCCAAGGAAGTCATGGGGAATGCTATTGAGTTGTTTCAAATGAAACAAGCGAAAGGGAGTCCCATTAGTGTTTGGGAGGAAAGTTTGGAAGCTCGGTGTTTCCCACAGCTTTTTCCAACAGGTCTGGGAGGAAGATATGATGAGCGACCTCATCAAATTCCTGCTTCTGAATACCGGACTTTGCGATTGTATGCAGGAGATCCTAGGTTTCGACAATGCATTCCTTATTTGTTTCATCTCCTGTTTGAAAGCGATCTGTCTGGACTGTCATATGCAGTGAACCACATCTTGAAAAGTGGTATACACATGCAAAACATCTCGGCAAGTGACTTTATGGATAAAGTCAATGTCCAAGACAGTATTTTGGATTCTCACCTGATTAATCTCATGGCGTGTCAGCGTGGTACTAATGAGTACTGGTACCGTCGTCATGGTGATTTAAAATGTATGCTAAGGAACTTAGGAACTCCCACATGGTTCCTCACTTTGAGCTGTGCTGAGTATGGCTGGGAAGACTTACTTGAATTTCTACGAGAGGCAAATGCTAACGTAGAAAACATCGAATTCAAGACACCCGGAGAACTGTGCTCTTTGGATCCAGTCAATGTATGTAGGTACTTCAATCATAGATTTGAAGGTATGATGTCTTTCATCATGAATAAGAAGAATCCACCTCTTGGAGAGGTGTTGGATTTCTTCTGAGGAAGGAGTACCAAGCAAGAGGTGCTCCTCATATACATATGTTGCTGTGGATCAAGGATGCACCTAAATTTGGAACGGATGCAGAAGACTCAGTGATGAGTTTCATAGAACAGTATTCTACGTGTGCTGTTCCAAACGCAAAGGAGAAAAAAAGCCTACGAGAAAAAGTTCTACGTTTCCAAAGCCATCGATGTGGAAAGTACTGTCGTCGTAAATTCCGGAACAAAGACAAGTTCTACACCAAATGTCGTTTCGGCTTTCCACGACCGGTGATTTCTAAAGGAAGAGTGAACAGTTTGATGTCTTCGCTGCGACATAATGTGATGAAGAAATCACCTAAAAACACATACAATTTGAAGAGGAACGAAGAGTCTAAGTACATTAACGACTACAACCCGGTGATTTTGTCCATGTGGAATGCTAACATGGATATACAGTTTGTGGCTGATAACTGTATGGCTGTGGCTCGGTATGTGACATCTTACATCACCAAAAAAGAGAAGACAGAATTGAAGGATATGTGGGAGGACATTTCCCATGAAAAGAGCCTCAGCAAGAAGTTGTACAGTTTCAGTCTGAAGATGTTGTCGCATCGAGAAATCGGAGCTTACGAATGTTCTGACCGGTTGTCTTCAGCAAGTCTCTGTGCCAAGTCCAGGAGTATTGTTTGGGCGAGTGTTGGTCTTGCTGCAACGCGTAATCGAGTTCTGAAACCTGTGCGGGAAATTGAGTATTTGGCGGAAAAGGAGCCAAACAGTACCGACATTTTGAAGAGCAACATGTTGGATACATATTATCCAAATCGAAGCAGTCACCTCGAGAATGTTTGTCTGTATGAGGTTCTGCAAAATTACATATTCAAGAGGAACATCAAAGAAGATACTGAGAAAGGAGTGTATGCTGTAATAGGAAGTGAGGGATGTCTGGTCAAGCAAAGAAAATGCCACTTGATAAACCATCGAAAATTGAGTGGCGAATCTCCTGAAAAAAAGGAGTTTTTCTATTTAGCACTTTTGCAACTTTTTAAGCCTTGGCGTGCAGAAGAGGAACTGCTTGGAGATTTCCTTTGTTACGAAGACTCATTCAATGCTGCCAAGGAGACCATAGAATGTCCTGCTTTTCCCAAATATGTAGAAATGTTGAATGTGGAAATTGAGCAGGAAGCAACGATTGCAGCCGAGATTGCCAGAGACAGTTCTCAGGACAGTCAGAGTTCTGCTTCATTGAGTCAGGATCCACTAGGAGAACCTCTTATCGAAAATGAAGCTGCCACTGCTATGAATGAAGTGGAAAGAGCCATGGCACATGCTCAGGAGGATGCGGTTAACTTAGAAGAGTTGGAAAGACAACTCAACGTTGAGCAGAGGAAAATATATGACGAACTTACCATGCAAATTGATCATGGATTAAGTCATGACAAGAAAGAGTGCTCATGTACGTCGTTGAAGCCTGTCCGACTGTACGTGAGTGGAGAAGCGGGAACTGGAAAAAGTTTCCTTATTAAAGCAATTTCATGTTATTTGCAGGAAAGGACAGAGTCATCGCTGTCTTGTGTTGACACCGCTCCAACTGGACTGGCAGCACATAACATTAAAGGGATTACTTTACATCATTTACTGATGCTGCCAGTGGAGCATGACAACAAATTAGAATATCACAAGCTATCTGGAGATGCTTGTTTTGAAGTTTCAAGAGTCTTGAGGAAAATGAAACTTCTTATCATTGACGAAGTAAGCATGGTTTCCAATGTCATGCTTGCCTTTGTGCATTTGAGAATGCAAGAAGTTCTCAAAACAGAGTATGATGTGTTATTTGGTGGCAAACACATCATTGTTTTCGGAGATCTTCTGCAGCTGACACCAGTGAAAGGGCAACCTGTGTTCAAAATGCTCACGCATGAAGATACCAGGAAGTGCTTAGGGAGTATTGGCAACGTCAATATATGGTTAAACTTCAATTATGCTGAACTGCATGAAAATATGCGTCAGGCAAAGGATGAAGTTTACAAGACTATTCTACAAGATGTTAGAATTGGAAAAGTGACCGAGCATGGGAAAGAAGCTTTACATGCACGATTACTGACAAATTTATATCCAGACGAAGATGTTGTGCCTGAGAATATTTTTCAGAAAGTTACTGAGAAAAAATCTGGAATATGTTTGATGCCAACTCTTGCAGAATGTGCCAAATTCAACAACAAAATGTTGCATTTAGAAAAGCAAGAGATTGTGAAATTGGAAGCTATTGACAGAGTAGAGCATATGGGATCAACAATTATTTTGTCTGAGAATCTGAAAACAAAATTGGATTCATTAGAGAAGAGTATATCTAAAACTGCGGGTTTTGAAAAGACTCTGAATGTGTGCTTGAACTGCCGTATAATTTTAAGAAGGAATTTACATGTTGAAAGAGGTCTGGTAAATGGATCAATGGGTAATGTTGTTGATTTTGTGAAATACAGAAATAGAGATGGAATTGAATTTTTAAAAATTAAATTTGATGGCATTGAGGAAGTACAGCTAATTGCTCGTTGTTCTGCTAGATTTTTGCTTGTAAAAGACTTATATGTTCGTCGTAAGCAGTTTCCTGTTTGCTTGGCATATGCGGTGACAATTCATAAATCGCAAGGTTTAAGTGTAGACTGTGCATTGGTGAATATTGGCAGTTCTGTGTTCAAGGAGGGTATGGCATATGTGGCATTGTCACGAGTTAGGACTTTATCGGGATTGTACTTGATTGAGTGTGATGTCACAAACATTTGTGCGGATCTAGATTGTGTTAAGGAATACAATAGGTTGAGAAGAGAGTATGCGCCACATTTGCCTCAGTATCCTTTGTTTGAGAAACGTGTGGTAGGCCGGAAACGAAGAAATGTGACCAATACTGGGGAGGTTGTAGCAAAAAGACGAAAAGTCGATGAACCTGAAATTACAAGCAGAAACAAAAAGGATTCTGTTGAAGATGTTGTTGGTTTTCAATTTGAAAACAGTTCTGGTGTCAACTGCTATGCTAATGTAGTAGTTAATGTTTTGTTTCCTCTAGAAAATGTAAAAGAAGAGATTGTGGTCAATTCTGATCAAAGATTTTGCAGTTTGTTAAATTCTGTGTTAGAGAAATGTAGCACTGATAGAACAAACATAGAAAGTGTGTCTGAAATTCGAAATCTGTTAGACAGATGTTCAGGCCAAACACAATTCTCTCAAAATAGTCAGCAAGATTGTCAGGAGTTTTTAATGTACATGCTTGATGTATTGCATGATGAAGGTGTAGATGTAGATCACCTGTTTGGGCTTTCTTATCAATGGCAGCATGACTGCGAGAACTGTAGGGTATCAAGTACTACTAGTGTAGACTCAGAAAGATTTATATATTTAACTTTGCCAGACAGTAAATCAGTCTCTTTTAATAAGCTAGTAAAAGCAGCTGATCACAACATGGAGTGTAGCCAATGTAAATCTGAAATGATGTCCACATTATTTATACGAACATATGGCCAGTATGTCATTTTAATGTTCCAACGATGTAGGCCTGATGGAACAAAATTGACAACTTTAATTAAAAATTTTGTGGCTTCACAGTTGTCAATATCAGGAAGGACTTTTGTAACTGTAGCAATTATATATCATGATGGTCCTTCAATAACATCAGGACATTATACAGCTTATTTAAAGTGTAGAAATGGCTGGTCATTCTGCAATGATTCTGTTTTAATTTTCAAAAAAAAATTGCCGTTTGACCTTAAAAACTCTTACCTGGTGTTTTTAAAACCAAAATTTTAGGGAAAGAATCTCGGGATGTGCTCTGAGGAATTTCAAGAAGTTCTCATGGCTCCTACACGATTTGGCCTTGAGGATAAGTGTAGTACAGAGACATAACTTCTTACCATAACACTGGACTTTATGGAGAAATACGTGCACTTTGAATGAGTTCAGCAAAACTGTTTCTTTTTATAAGCTAATTGAAGCAGCCAATCAAAACATGGAGTAGAGGGAATGTAAGTCTGCAATGCTGTCTACTGTTTTACATTGCTTCGTGATTAAAAGTGATGTAGAGAATTAAATAATTGTACTAGTCATAAAGGTAGTGTAAGTCTGCTTCATAGTAAGCAGTATCAGTGTGATAGGAAATGTAGAACATGATTGAGGAAGAAGGGGAAGATATTACTAGTCCAGGATTGTGTAAATGATCTTCAACATTTTAATTCTGAAAGTTGTGGAAATGCGAAAAGACGGGATTGGCTAACAAGAAATCCAAGAGTTATACATGGCTCTGACAAGATTTGGCCTTGTGGAATCTTGTGGTAGAGAGCAAGAAGTCATTTATTGTATGTAACATGTTTTTGAAAACGATGGAGGTTTTCTTTCAGAAAGTGGCGGGTTGAAAGTAATAACAGCACAACAGAGTGTAAGCTGTTCATAGGACATCCTTGGCCGTCATGGAAAGTAAGTTAACTTTAAGGAGTTCTGAATTCTGATTTCTAATGTTGTATGGGTTTTTTAAACACAATCATTTTGATTGTGTTTTTTTTTCCCCGCTGTTATATGATGAATACCTTCAAGTCACTGTTTTAGTGAAATTTGATACATTCTGAGAACAGCAAAAATAAACCATTTAACATGTATAATTAATTCTGTTCTGTTTGCATTTATGATGTACATGTAGAACTGTGTAGGAGGCATGGAGAAGGTGAGGCTTCTGTAAGTGTCAAAGTTGTTGCATACAGTCCTCATATTCTACGTAGTCTTTTATATTTCATTACTTTCACTGTTTCTGACTGATCTAAAAAAATTTTTTTAAAAAGAACAGTAAGTATAAGGGAAGGAAACAGACAGTTATGTTAAAAGAAACACAGCTATAGGGAATAAACTAGGGATACTGTTACCCGCAATCCTCTGCTGATGATGTCACTGAGCATGTCATGAATGATGTAATATGTGACATCATCAGCAGTGGATTACGGGTAATAGTATCTCTAGTTTACTCCCTTATAGCTGTCTTTCTTTTAACATAAGTGTCTGTTTCCTTCCCTTATACTTACTGTTCTTTTTTTTAAAAAATTTTTTGGGGTTCGCTTCCGGTTCGCGTACCGGGGAGCGAACTGGGAAGCGAACTAAGAGAAATAGAGGTTGGCACAGTTGCAAATATTGTACCAATTTTTTAATAACGGGGAGGTAGTTCTGAAAAGAACTTTTTTTTAAATTGTTTTTGTTGTTTTATATTTTTTTTATTATTTTTCTGAACATTTTTTTACTTTTTTTGAATTTTTCTGAACAGTTTTATAATTTTTTTGTTTTTTTTTCGGAGGGGGCAACGAAAACGATTCATTGTAAAGGGCTCAACAGGAGCAAGAAAACAAAAAAAAAGAATTTATTGTTTGGGGAGTTTCGGACAAACATGAGCATGATTGTCAATAGCTCTGTTGATCAGAGTGATGCTACTTTCTGCGTAGCAAATGAATCCACTGCAATGTAGGCAGACTTGTTTTACTTCACGAAATCTCGTTTGTATATTTGGCACCATCTCCCTGCCCTCTGGTCCCGTTACTTCCGGTACAACAGATCTTCTGGCCATAATAGGGAGATTATCTAGGTCGTCCTGTTCCTCTTCTTCGTCTTCTTGCTGAATTATAACTTTAGCAGGTGGTCCACTCTTCCTTGGATGTGGTGGAGGTGGTGGGGAAGCACCAGCTGAAGCTAGTAAAGAAGCCATTGCTCACTGGTAACAAAGGGTCTTTCTCTCACAATGATGAAAGTCAGAGTGAGGAAAGAAGGAGGGATTTTCACCATTTGGGAAAAAAAATAGTTCTCAACCAATGAAAAGTGTTCATTTTAGATCATATGACCTAGTCTTACATCATTAGGAAACCGAAAGTGAAATGAACCAATGAAAAGTGTTATTACCAAGTCACATGACCTGCTGTGTGTATGTTACGCGCTTTGCAGGGCCTCCCGGTTTGCTTCCAGAAACCTGTGCTTTGCGACTCGGTAAGCGTACGAGTTCGCTAACGTAGCACGTCATATGACGTATCACGCGACAACGCGAAACGTCATGCGGACGGGAGGCGTCACGATGTTGTTTTCTAACGCGGCAGTTGCGGTAAAGAAACGTTTACCGGCTCGCGGTCTATTTCGCGGCATCAAGGTCAGCTAACGGGAAGCTTCCCGATTCGCGAAGCGGGAACGAAGAAAAAAAAATATTTAAAAAAAAAGTTATTAATAAACATATAAAATATATTTTTGGATTTAAAGAAGAATACATTTTACAGCTACAGATATTAGCTGTTAAAAAACCAATGAAATTCACTGAAAAAACCATAGGTTATAGACCATATATAGTTAGGAATTAGCATTTACAAAACCTTGAAAATTCACTGAAAAAACCATAGGTTATAGACCATATATAGTTAGGAATTAGCATTTAAAAAACCTTATTTTACTCACACAAAACCATTGAAATTCCATATATAGTTAGTTGCACTAACTATATATCGCGCACCCGCAATCCACTGCTGATGATGTCACATATTACATCATTCATGACATGGTCAGTGACATCACTGATGACATCACTGATGACATCTCAAATGACATCACTGATGACATCACTGATGACATCTCAAATGACATCACTGATGACATCTCACTTGACATCAATGATCACATCACTGATGATATCATTCATGTGATAATACAATGCATCTCCTCACACTGTAATATAACCTCCGTTACACCCAGTGTTAAATAGAGAGTATCATTTTTGAAACCATTGACACACCAATACTAGTTACTACATACGCACTCACTGATTCCTATGTCTACACACACATTCACTCATACAATCATTCATACATACAATCACTCATCTTTACAACACTATCATATGCACTCATACACCTATACAGACACTCACACTCTGCCACTCATCCATGGAGTTACTCACACACCTAGTCAGTCCTGAAAAGAATCAATCACACTTCCATTTTCTCATCTATACAGTTAAACACAGAACACCTTACATTTTTGAAACATATACTAACACATAGTTACTCTCTTATAGAATCACTGATACAAGTACACATTGATCTGCACAGAGTCACACACCTCCCAGCCAGCCATACACACACTCAGTCTCCCATACAAATACTTGTGCAACCAATCAATAACCCATATAGCTACTTATATAGCTACTGATCAACACATGCAGCAGCTTGCACAACAACAGACATACTGATGCACACTTTCAGACAGTTTAGTCACTAACCCGTGCATTCAGTAAGACGCATTTAATCACTCACTCATACAGTCAATCACGCACCTACTAAAACCTTCATTCAGACACTTATACATCCACTCATTCTTCAATATGTAAGACATATTTTAACTTTACAGAAACATAGTCACTGGATGATGTCATCAGTGATGTAATCAGTGATGTCATTTGAGATGTCATCAGTGATGTCATCAGTGATGTCATTTGAGATGTCATCAGTGATGTCATCAGTGATGTCACTGACCATGTCATGAATGATGTAATATGTGACATCATCAGCAGTGGATTGCGGGTGCGCGATATATAGTTAGTGCAACTAACTATATATGGAATTTCAATGGTTTTGTGTGAGTAAAATAAGGTTTTTTAAATGCTAATTCCTAACTATATATGGTCTATAACCTATGGTTTTTTCAGTGAATTTTCAAGGTTTTGTAAATGCTAATTCCTAACTATATATGGTCTAAAACCTATGGTTTTTTCAGTGAATATATATATATATATGTGAACAAGGCAGAGGCAGGCCGAAACGCGTCATGGCGATCATGGTGGAAGAAATGCAATAAACTAAAAAATTGAGCACTTACTTAGTGGTTCGCATTCATTTGTTCCAGTGAGAGAGGAGTTTCAGCAACGAGTTTGTGGAATATATATATATTACCTACTGGCAGTCGCCAGTAGGTAGATATAGTCAAGACCTAGTTTCCAAAAGAAATCCGCAACATTCTATTTTAAATTACATTGGCGCCGGTTGACGAATCGTCGTGAAATTCTCCAAGAAGCTGGGGCGCTCCGCTCCGCTCCTATCCTGTAAGTTTCAGGATGATTCGTCAAGCAGGGGCCAAGAAAAAATTGCTGAATGGAATTACACCAAATTTGGCAAAAAGCTAGAGTTTGGTTCACAGTTCACGCCTTTTGTTAAATGGTGTAAATCCGTGCAGTAGTTCCTGAGAAAATCAGAAGTAAATCATAGATATATCTATGGACGGAGTAAGGTACGGGTATCCTCAGAGGATCATGCGCGTACCCTTACGAGCATGAGCTGCATTCTAATTGGCTGTCAACTGTCTGTCAACACTCCCAACCAGGAAGTGTTGGCAGCCATCTTGTGTCTCGGGAGAACCGAGGCACAAGAAAACTGAAAAACAAGTGTGCAAAAGACGCAAAGGGGGCAGGGTAGAAACACCCTGACCCCCTAGGCCTGCTCAGGGGTTCCCCCAAGGACCCCCAAGGCCCCCCCAATTTTCTATTTTTTTTTAAATCGCGGGATGCGCGTAGGATGCGCGGATCCTGCCAATCCCAAAAAAAACGAAGCGCGGGCTCCTGCACTTTAATGCTAATTAGCCCCTGGGGGGCCAAATCCCGGGGGCTTTGTAAAAATAAAATGTGGGGGGGCCCAATCTTGCCCACACTGCCCCGGGGACTGCCACCCCCCAGGGCAAAGTATGTATAATAGCGGGGGGCACACAGCCCCCCGCAGCCCCGGTGACCGCCACCCCCTGGGGCTTAAAAGTATAACTATAGGGGGCCTCTAAGGCCCCCTGAGCCCCAGGGACCGCCACCCCCGTGGCTTGTTTTAAAAAAAAAATCCTGTGTGGGGGGCTTGAACCCCTCCCCACATGCCCCTGGGACCGCCACCTCCCCGGCGCTCTAAAAATGTACATTGGGGGGTCCGTAATGGACCCCCAAGCCCTGGGGACCACCACCCCCCAGGGATTAAAAAAGGTCAGAGGGGGACCATGCAGCACCCCTACTGGAGCCCTCGAGGGCCCTGGGGAACGCCACCCCGAGGGCTGGCTCCTGCAGTGTCCCGGGGTGGCCACCCCGGGACACTGCTGTGTGCAATGGCAGGGCAGGAGCCTCGCGGCTCTCACCCTGCCATTGCAAACTGCTTTGCTTCATTGAAGCGAGAGCAGGGAAACCTGCTCTCGCTTCAATGGCTTTCAAGGGGAAAGAATTCCCCTTGAATACTGGGGGTCCCTGGGGGCCAAATAGCCCACCAGGAAACTCCAGTATGCGCCAGGGGGATGCATTGCAGAGAGGTGTTCTGAGGCCACGCCCCTTTTTACTCCTCTCTGCAACGCAGCCTTGTGGCGCTTACTGGAGGTGAGCCACAGCGGACCAAAAGATTAGCACCTCTGCTTCAACAGTCCCATATAGCGTTAAGTATTGTGTGCTGTTAAACCTCAAAGACCTGCTGTGGTTGGGTCTCACTGGATATCCAGACAAAACTTGAGAGAAGGCTTGTAGAGGCAGCACCAGTTAAGAAGTAAGTCGCAAAGGCAAAGTATTTTGAAAATAAATTCTTCTTTTATTGATCTTTTTGTTTTGGTGCACAGGACAGCCAACGCGTTTCGCTCCCCACCTTGGGAGCTTCGTCAGGGCAAAGTCAAAGAAAATATAATACAAACGGGAATATTCTGATCCATATCAGGCAAGCAGTATAAGAGTCAGTATAGAAATTCAAATAGGCATGTAGTGGACAACAAGAAACGCACAAGAGTACGTGCTGAAAATGAGTAAAATGTCGATCGAATATATAAGATCAGGTTCCAAGGCGATTTTAGTATACTGTAGCAACAAGGATATGTGGTTTTCAAAGATTTCCGCTTTGAAATAGAAATAAAGAATAACTTGAGAGAGCTGAGCAACCCTAATAAGCTGCCAAGTCCACTCGTTCTTGAGGACAAGTAGCGTCCACCGCAGGTCACCCGTGTCAAACGCGCTTACTGGAAGTACCTGGTGGGCTAGTTGGACCCCAGGGACCCCCAGTATTCAAAAGGACTTAATTCCCCAACTTAAAACGCGCCACTGGGCGCATATGCACAGTGGTGAAGGGAGGGGGCGGGGCCTGAGTTCACATGTGTGCAAACCCGCCATGTGGTGTGGTTTAAGTTGGGGAATAATCCCTTGTCAATACTGAGGGTTCCTGGGGGCAATCTAGCCCATCAGGTACCTTTAGTAAGCGCCACGGAGCTGCGTTGCAGAGTGTTGTAAAAAGGGGCGTGGCCTCTGAACACCTCTCGGCAACGCAGCCTCCTGGCGCATACTGGAGGGACCTGGTGGGCTAGTTGGCCCCCAGGGACCCACAGGATTGAGGAGGAATTAATTATCTAACTTAAAACGCGCCACAGGGTGTGCTTGCAGACATATCACCATAGGCCATGCCTCCTTCCTTCAACACTGTGTAAACGCACCCTGTGGCACGTTTTAAGTTGGGGAATTAATTTTCTTTCAATACTGAGGGTCCCCGAGGGCCAAATAAGCCAACAGGTATCTTCAGTATGAGTCAGAGAGCTGCGTTGCTGACAGGTGTTCAGAGCCCCCTCCCCCTTTTCCACCTCGCTGCAATGCAGCTCTGTGGTGCTTACTGGAGGTACCTAGTGGGCTACTTTGACCCTAGGGACCCTTAGGATTGAAGGGGACTTAATCTCTCAACTTAGAACGGTTACAGGGCGCGTTTACACAGTGGTGAAGGGAGGGAAGGGGCCTGATGTGATGTGTGCAAACACGCCCTGTGCCGCGCTTTAAGTTGGGGAAAAAATTCCACTTCAAACCTGAGGGACCATGGGGGCCAAGTAGCCCTCCAGGTGCTTCCAGGAAGCGCCACTGCGCTGCGTTGCAGAGAGGTGGTGCAGGCCGTGCTCCTTTTTACATCTTTCTGCTATGCAGATCTGTGGCGCTTACTGGATGTACTACGAATTCCGATTTACTCACCTGTTATCAGGAGAGACCTCAGTGCAGCATCTTTGAGCCCAGTACTGATCCTGAAAAGTAATTATAACCATACTTACCAGTAACTTGAATTTCCTTCCATAGGCTAACATTGACTGGTTTCACTTGGAAATTCTTCCAAGTGTGGAGTTTTGCAAATTTAAAATATTCAACTAAAATCCTCAGAATAACGAATTACGATTTACTCACCTGTTATCATTAGATACCCAATGCTGCATCTTTTAGCCCAGCACTGTCCCTGAAAAGTAATTCTAACCATACTTACCAGTAACTTGTATTTCCTTCCATAGGAATCCATTGTCTGGTTTTAACCAGAAAAGTTTCTAAGTGTCTATTGTTACAAACTACAAATATTCCTAGAAAAATCGCCTGTAAGACGTCAACACATTCTTTCAATTGTTTACAGGAGATGCACCAGTGCTGGATCCAGGATCCACCACTGAGTAAGAAAAGGTAACGAAAACACTACTTACCTGCTAAGTGAATTTCCTTCCACAGGGTAACATTGACTGGTTTCACTTGGAAATTCTTCTAAGTGTGGAGTTTTGGAACTTTAAAATATTCACCTAAAATCAGCCGAACAACAAATTACAATTTACTCACCTGTTATCAGGAGAGACCTCAGTGCTGCATCTTTCAGCCCACTTCTGATCCTGAAAAGTAATTCTAACTGTACTTACAGTAACTTGAATACCCTCCATAGGCTAACATTGACTGGTTTCACTTGGAAATTCTTTTAAGTGTGGAGTTTTGGAACTTTAAAATATTCCTATAAAACCAGCCGAACTACGAATTCCAATTTACTCACCTGTTAACAGGAGAGACCTCTGTGCCGCATCTTTGAGCCCAGTACTGATCCTCAAAAGTAATTCTAACCATATTTACTTGTAACTTGAATTTGCTTCCTTAGGCTAATATTGACTGGTTTCACTTGGAAATTCTTCTAAGTGTGGAGTTTTGGAACGTTAAAATATTCACCTAAAATCATCCGAACAACGAATTCCGATTTACTCACCTGTTATCAGGAGAGAACCCAGTGCTGCATCTATTAGCCAAGCACTGACCCTGAAAAGTAATTCTAACCGTACTTACCAGTAACTTGTATTTCCTTCCATAAGAATCCATTGTCTGGTTTTCACCAGAAAACTTTCTAAGTGTCTATTTTCACAAACTAAAAATATTCCTTAAAAATCGCCTGTATGACTTAAACGCATTCTTTAACTGTTTAGAGGAGATGCACCAGTGCTGGATCCAGGATCCACCACTAAGTAAGAAAAAGTGACGATAGCACTACTTACCTGCTAAAGGAATTTCTTGCTATAGGATAACATTGGTGATTCTATGTGAAAACAATTCTAAGTGTCAACTTTTAAAATACAATTATATTCCTAAAAATCACTACTGTAACTAAAACACTTTTACTCATCCGTTTATGTGAGATGTCCAAGGAATGAATATAGGATCCAGTCCTTTGGTTAGAAAAGTAATCCATAAAGTAACTAATTGCATTTAACTAGAAATTCACATTGAGGTCAATGTTGCATTGTGTTTGAAATTGTGTTGCCCATTGCAAAAACTGTAACTACTGTACTTAAAAGTCTATTGCCTATTTGCAAAGTATTTAAACTAAAGTAATTCATTCTGAGAAAGTATATTTTGTAATGTAATGTATAATGTAATTAAAAAAATAAAATATCTAAAAATAAATAGTTTACAAAAGTTAGTAAATCAGTATAAAAAAATAATAATATAACAACTAATACATTTAAAAATTGTCATTTAAAAAACCTTGGAAATTCACTGAAAAAAAACATAGGTTTCAGGCTTGATATAGTTAGGAATTATCATTTAAAAAACCTTTGAAATTGACTTAAAAAAACATAGGTTTCAGGCCTGTTATAGTAAGACTGAAGACGGCTTTAATGCCAGAAACCGGTCCTGGAAGCTTGATTCCGATCCAGGGAAGACATGTCTTGGCAGTTTGGGCTGGACTGTTCCCATGAGGCACAGGGTCAGACTGATTTGCATATGGCCATGTCTGAACTGGGGTGGCGGAGTGAGCTAAAGAATGGTGATGGATTAAACCCAGATCAGTTGACTGGGGGTGAGTGTTTGTATTGTCAACGCTCCGTCCATCATCCCTTTTGGTTTTTCAGAGTTAGGAATTAGCATTTAAAAAACCTTAGAAATTCACTGAAAAATCCGTAGGGTTTAGGGGTGTTATAGTTAGCTGGACGTTTTACTCATAAAAAAAATTGAAATTCCTCCGATATAGTTAGTTGTACTCACTATATCTCGCGCGCCCGCAATCCACTGCTGATGATGTCACATATTACATCATTCATGAGAAGGTCAGTGACATAACTGATGACATCTCAAATGACATCACTGATGAGATCCCTGATGACATCATCCACGTGACAATCAGATACACCTCATCATTCACTAGTATAACCTTTCATCACTCACTGTAAAATACAGAGTCCCATATTTGAATCCATTGACACACCAATACAAGTTTCTAAAAACCCACTCAGTGATTCCTAGATCTATACACACATCTAATCACTTACCTACAGATTCACTCATACATGCAGTCAATGATCAATAGAACACTATCAAATATACTTATACACCTATATCGACATTACACACCAGCACGCATCCTATTCACTTATGAAGTCCTCCTATTCACTTATGCAAACAATGGATCATACTTACATTTACTTAGCTATACACTTATACAAACACCACTTTATCTATTCATATAGATAGTAACTTATACTGAGTGTGTTATAAAATCACTACTACACGTATACAGTTATCCATACAGTCACAAATACAATCACTGAGTCTTATGTATACTTATTTATAAACAACAACTGACACATACACTGCCTTTTATTTTTCTACTTTGTTGGACATGTACCATTGAGAGAGATATTTGCTCATCACCACACCCATAAAGAGATTCACTCACCCAAACAACTGTTATAACATGTTGTTTTAACTTCATATACCTACTGAATCAACTATTCACATATCTTTGGGCAGTCACACATCCCCCACCGAACCACACACACATTTACTCTCCCATACAAATACTCAGTTAACTAATCAATAACTAATATAGACTTTCAAATAGCTAGTAACCAACTGGAGAAGCAGTTTACACAACAACTGACAAAGTGATACAGATGTTCACACAGTTTAGTCACTATCCAATATATTTAGTGAGACACGTTAAATTAGTCAAGTAAACAGTCAATCATACTGCTACTAAATCCTCCATCCAGATATTTATATTTACATATCCACTCATTCTTCAATGAAAAGTGCTATACAGATGATACATATTTAAATAACAAAGCAAACCACATTCACTGGATGATGTCATCAGTGATGTCATTTGAGATGTCATCAGTGATGTCACTGACCATGTCATGAATGATGTAATATGTGACATCATCAGCAGTGGATTGTGGGCACGCGAGATATAGTGAGTACAACTAACTATATCGGAGGAATTTCAATGGTTTTGTACGAGTGAAATGTCCAGCTAACTATAACACCCCTAAAACCTACGTTTTTTTCAATGAATTTCTAAGGTTTTTTAAATGCTAATTCCTAATTATATCAGGCCTGGAACCTATCTTTTTTCAGTGAATATATATATGAATTAGAGCTATATAGACAGATAGATAGATAGCTAGATAGATAAATAGATAGATATGTATAGCTTGTATTTTTTGAATGAATATAACCTTCACCATTTTCTTATATTTAAACTGGTTACCAGAATATAAATGATTTAAAAATCCTAGAGGCAGTTAAGAAACATGAGTAAAACTCTTGAGATTAGAGCTCGTTTAAATAACACACAAAAATATTTGAGACCCCGATTTTATAAGGTTGTCAGAAAAGAGACCATACAACATGTAACAGAAGACTGGCTAAATAAAGAAGGAAACATTCATAAAGAACGTTGTGGGAAGAAAATCTATTGTGCACATCATTTGTAATTTTAATTAATGATGTTTTTAGACCGAATACAAAATGATAAGAAATTACTCAGCCTGGGAGTTTTTTCCTTTAAATTGGCGTGCGTGAGAGAGGAAAATCTCACTCCAGACCACCTCTCAGCAACATTTCTCAACGTGGGCAGTCGCGGATGCCCGCTACCACTTACATTGAGAAACCTTCCATTTGCGTCGCGGAAGCTGCTGCTTGAGAAGAACATCTACTCAAGCGGCAAAAAGAAGCAGCACCTTTTGGGAGGCTCTTCTTTTTAAACAAAATTCATAAAAAGAGATAACAAGGAGACCAAATTATGTACCAAGCACAGTCAAGCAAATGCGAGATAGTTGTCATAGTAAGTTTTGCTGTTCCAGGGGATAAAAAAGGCAAAGAGGAAAACAAGTTCTTATCAAGCATGTTCCAGTTCATCTTTTGTGTCTGATGATTGCATATCAACACTGGTACCATTGTCTTATGTCATATCTAAGAAAAAGAAGGGAGCCCCTAAAATTTATCATGAGTAAAGTCGCAATGTTTACGAATAATGTCAAAAGTGAGTTCAAGGTGGACGAACATTTGATTTTGCTTCAAACTTCCCCAGATGTGCATTTTACAATTAGTCTCTCTCCCCCGTTTTATCTGCTATTCACATTTTGGATATTGCATCAATTTAAGCATATGAAAATGTCATAACCAGTCAGGCAGCAGCATTCGGGGCTTTCCATGCCACAGCAATACAACATTTGGCTAACTCCAATGTCAAATCCACAAAGAACGTTGTTTGGTCTTTTTTTGTATGGGTGGAGAGACTCAATATGCAATATGTTGCTTTCTTGGGCTCAACCTACAGTCAAGTCTTGCACAAATTTCAGCACTTTGTCCCAGAATCTAGGTAGTGCAGGACATTGCCAGACCATTTGGCAAAAATCAGCATCAGCCTCTGTGCATCATGGACATGTGCACTTGGCTCCTCTATATATGTGTTGTATGGAGTGTGGAGAAGGTAAATGTGGTGAAGATAATTGAATTCTGTGTATTTTAGCCCGGTATTTCTTGAAATTACCTTTACACTGTCCATGTACTTTAACTAATCATCCTCTTATAATTCTATGTTTAAACAAGCCTCCCACAGTACTTTAAACGGTGTCATTAAAAGGACCCATTGTAGGATCAAGAGAGCATACAGATTTTTAATGGCTTTGCAATTACACCCATAGGCATACAGTACTTGCAGTACTACTGATGTGGTAGGAGCCTCATGTGTAGTATTTCATGTCTGAGTTAACTGGAGTATAAGCAAATGATAGAGCAGACCTCCCTCAATTCCTCAATCGAGCTCAGATTTCCATTAACGAAAAAGTCACCACCTACTGTTATGGCTGCTTTGACCCAAGAGCAAACATTGTGCTGGTCTTTATACCTGTTACAGTCTGACAATGACAATAATAGTAGCTCCAGAGCATAAGAGGTCAGTTTAGCCTACAGTAACACGTGCATTTCAGCACCATTTTGCTACCCTCATAAGATTGTTTCCTAGGTACACTAGTAACCAGTCTTCTATATTAGTATTATCCAACCTTGCTGTTACATCCTCCAGCTCTGGGTTGGTATGACCTGATAACCATTGCATTGGCCACTGAAGCTGAGCTAATGCATAGTATGCTTCATAATTAGGGACCTCCAACCCACTTTCCGCAAATAGGGCATATGTTTTTGTGATGGCGACCTGGAGTCTTACCAACCCCCATGTCAAAGAAATGAGGAGTGATAGTACTTCACTGAAAAATACCTTTCTGAGGATCATCAGGAGTGCAGCAAAAAGTTAGGTAGAATTTTGTTTTTGAAAATTGTGACCCAGATCATGGAAAACAGGAGCATGCACACCAAAAAGAAAGTGACTATCTTGCTGACGCCACTGCACAGCCCAGGATCTCTTTGACAAAGTCCCATTCTTTGTGGAAAATACTCACACCCAGGCGCTTTAGGGTCATGAATCACCATTGTACATTTACCAAAGGTAGCAATTGGCATTGGGCATCTGAAAGTTTGATCAGAGGAAAAAGACAAGATCGGTCCCAATCCATGGGTGTTATTTGGGTGATACACCAAACCATCGCTGGCATATAAGGATATGATATGCCATCTATCTGCTACCTTGAACTCCCATTGCGGGCCTCTTATAAGTAGCAAACATGTCAGTGGCCCCATGACAAGTGCAAACAATGGGTGACAGTGGGCATCCCTGCCTATTACCCCTCACTATTGAGAACCTCTCAGATATCACTGGGCTCGTGCATATTCTGGCCATTGGTTACAAAAATAATAACCATACCCATCCCAGAAATTCCGAGCCTCATACCATTTTATGGAGAACTTCCAGGAGACAAGGCCAGCTTAGGGTCTCAAAGGTTGTTTTGCTAACCAGAGAAGCCACCAGTGTTCGGCCCCCACTCGCTTGGCCCAATCCATGATCATAAATAGCCTTTGTATATTAAGAAAGGAGTGAAGCAATTTTGATTGAGTTGTATAGTTGATTGAGCTATGGGTGTCTATCGATCAGCTGCAATCTTGCCTAGCATGTTCCAGTCGAAATCTAATAAAGATAGAGAGGGATAGGAGCCGATACACAGGGGATTCCCTACTTGGTTTCAGCAGTACGACCAGAAATGCCTCCCTTATCGATGCCGAAGCATCCCAGCTTCCTGATTATCTCGTACACCTATAATAGTTGGAGTGCCAACTGCACATTATATGTGGCAAAAAAATCAACAGGTAAACTATGCATACAAGGTGTTTTATCCCTTGCTGTCTGCTCAACAGCAGCCATATTTCATTCAGTGATATTGGTTTGTCTTTTTCACATTGTTGGAATTTGTTAACCTGGTTAATGGAATCTTATCCCAATTTATTGAGTGTACCATTATAATCTGCACTCTACTGTACTAACTGTGGGGCCAAATTCAGATACGAGGGAACCTTAATTTCCAGAACATGCATGTGTTTCCCCATTCTCCCCATTTCCTTTAATAGTGACATCTTCGCCTCATATGCAAATACAATGCATTAATCCCTTTGGACGACCTTAAGAGCATCTCACTCTATAACTTCATTCATAGCCGAACCAGTGTTTTCATCAAAGTATTGGTAAATACATTCTACAACTGTTGTTCATAACAACTGATCCTAAAGGGTCCCAACTGGGAACCACCATGTTGGTATTCTTGAGAATCCTAATTATTATATGTCGGCCACTTGTCCTGCCCCTACATACCAATAGAAAAGGTAAATTCTGGTGTGATGGGAGTGTAGTCCTGAGTACAAGGAATATTCCAGATTAAAGGAATATTCCCTAGCCACAGGGTGCAATTTTCTCCATGTCTCAGTCACCTGATTATTATCTCCCCAAATGTCCTACAGTGGTGCTAAGGACCTATCTAGAGAAACATTTGGTATGCATTTGAAGTTTCCTCCCCAAATGCAAGGTACATTTAAGTTTCTAATCAAGGTCGGAGTTAAGATGTTCAGGGAGAATATTAAGCTAGCATTAGGAGCATAAATCTTGAGCGAACGGGATTACTTTTCAAAGTGTATTCCACATAACACAGACTTAAGAGTGTTTTCCTGACGAGAAACCGAATACCTTTCGGTTCACGGTCATAACTTTAACAATCATTAAGACCGAACATTACCTTTAGTAAGCCTAAAGGGTCATTCATCTATATATTCAAAGTCCTGAAGATGGTCTAGCGGACACAGACATCATTAGACTGAAACGTCGACAGCTGCACCTATTCTCTGTTGTATTGCATTAAGGGCAATGTTTTCTGTTTAAATTGTTCAGATTGCTTTGAAATTTTGTGTGAAAAGGTGCTCACAAGTGTAACTTAGAAGGATTTTTAATTCCATATGATTGTAACTTCTGGTTGCATTGTGTGTTTTATGATTGTGTACCCTTTAAAATTCATAATTTTTGATCTATATAAAAAAAAATCATTATTTAGAAAACATATACCTGTGTCTTAAATCTTGTTTGAAGGATCTGTTCATATGCAAACAATTTGATTTGTCCTCAAAGGAATTAAATACCGAGCTATGTGATACAGCTTGCCTAAATTAATTAATTGATACAAATATTTAGCTTAATAAATCCCTTGTAGGTGCATCTGTCCAGTATAAGCAACAGTTCTACCCCCCAGCACACCTTTGTGGACAAGGTGGCAGGAGGATGGGGAGGCGTGGGGGGAGGTACTTTCATGCGCCACTGTATTGCTTCCAAGGAACAGTATTTCTATTGCAGGCAGGATATGGACATCTTGATCTGGCTTCTACATTCCAGGTGCAAGCCCCAGACCACAGCCATATCAGTCTGACACAATCAGCAGGGCCTTGCCTCCAGAATAACCTCACAGCACTCCACCTCAGCCACCCGACTTCTCCGAGGTGAAGAAGCAGAGGGGAAGAGGGAAGCGCATTCACTAAGCCCTTCTGCTATTCACCAGATTTGCTCCTCACTTGTACCCAGCACCAAAATGAGGCTCTGATGGGGCACACAACTGCACTCTATTTGCATTGTCTGTTCACAGGTCACTCTGCGTAGGTTCAGCTGAAACCACTGCAGCAGTGCAGATGCCCTTTGGAAGGCCTCCCCACAAAAGCCTCTAATGCGGTTGTCGATATTGCTTCTCAGCCACTACAAGCGACCCTGGCACCCACTCAAGGGGAACATTATAGATAATGGGGTAACCCAAAAAGTCAGAACGGACCTGGGTGCAATACGGGAATACAGAATGGTCCGTGACCAATTTTTACATGAATTGAATTTGAATATGTACAATCCGTGTTGCCTGGAGTACTACAACACTAATAATTAATATTCAGAAGCGTTCCTACAAACACATACTCAATAATCATTAATGAATACATGTGTGGAGGACCCACACACAAAAATATAAACTAAGCGCCAGCCAATATGAAATGCTTTCAACAATAGTATTTAATTCAATAGTCAGCAGAATATTTACTTTTCAATATATTGAGGTTGAAAGCAAGAAAAGGAATAGGGTAGGGATGGTGGACGATAGTGAGAAAGGGGTGAATCACAAGAAATTATAATACAAACAGTTTAAATGAATTCAGAGTTACTGGTAATCAAAACCAGACAAAGTCGACCTGTCCAATGTGAACTGTTCATTTACATGTAATCTGTAAATATACACAATTGTGCAATTAATGTAGCTTCAATGGAATGATGGAATGGAGGTAGGTACAGATCTTGGCAGATGGAGAGCGTTGACGTTTCGGTTTGACTGATGAAATGAGGGAGAGTGAAGCCTCAGCTTCGAGTCTTCTTCAGGACATGGGATGGCAACCTAAACCTGGTGCCAGGCCTGGCTACACAGGTAAGTATTTGACACAATCAGCCCAATGGTCCAATTCACCAAGGGTCCAGAACACAATGGTGCGTAGAAACTTCAAGCACCAAATGTGAAAACATCCGTGAGTGATGTCCGAGATTTCCTTGCAATTGTTTCTAAAAGCCGACTGCCGGGCAATCCGTCTTGCTCCTTGGCAGGGCAGTCAAAGCTCAAGGGGGTTCATACTCTAACTTCTATCACTGGGGGGGGGCTCAAGAATTGCTCAAACACATTGATTATGGGCTGCCAAGCTAGAGCTTGTTAAACTGCAACCGGCTTGGCTGCCATTTTAGCCACACCCCCAAGAATATCAACAGCAACAGCAATTCCATTTCTCTGATAAGTTTCCTAGAAATATATTAATAACTCTAAACTTTGTTTTCATTTTTAAAATTCAATTGTCCAAACTTTGTGCCATAAATATTTAGACAAGAACAGAGCATATGTTGTAAATCAGCCTATGGTTCATCACATGACCAACAAACAGTATGTAAGTCAGAAGTCATTTTATGTAAGCCTGGGCGGAGCTCGTGGAGTAGTACCATGGAGTTCCACTCCCAGGCAGAGTAACTTGATCCGAGATGTTGCTGACCTTCAATGCAGTCCTTAATTGAAAATCTACAGCTTTGGGTCCCACTGTGTTTACCTGGCACAGGCAAGGTTGGTTACTTTGGTTGGCACCACAGCCTGAGGTCCCGCAGTGTATGTTCGGACACAGGCAGGGCAGGTGGTCTTAGCAGGCACCACAGTGCCCAGACACAGACCAAATCAGTGATCTTGGTTAGCACCACAGCTAACACGCAGGCATGCACCCTTCCCTGAAACTAAGTCCAAGAGATTCCTGGGATGTCGCTGCCAGTGGGCATTGTCCACCCACACAGGGGCCCTCAGTAAGTAAGTGTTGAAAAAAAAACTCACTTTCAAACACCGCCAAAAAAATGACCCACCCTCCAGGGAACAAATCTGGTAAGATTTAATTTCAAACATATTTTTGGGACATGCCACCAGCCCATGCCATTACAGCCTGGTGCTGCTAGGTGCCAGCCTTCAACGGTCCCTGGAGGCAGCCTGGGGCTATGAGACTCATGGTATGTTATATTCGCACTATTGATATGCGCATTGCACATATGCGGCAAAATATAGCATTCTCTATTGCTGCCAAGCACAATGACATCTTTATAAAGTGGTTGGTGGCGAGGGGCACATGGCGCAGAGTTATATATATTATCCCAGGCCAGTAGGATGAAATGTAATGGTATCTGTGTGTGGCCCACTTGGTGCTGCTTGTTTGGATACCGCAACCCCATGTTTATTTACTGCATTCGTTTCCCATTCACCTTACCTTAACCTGGTTGTCCACTTCGGCACAGTCACCAGTCTCTAATAGCTGCCGCCCTGCTGCACAGTACACACTACACTGAGATTCCTGAGAAGCCTCCACTGCTGCTTGGACTGGGAAGCGCTGCAGCTAACCCAGACTGAAAGGGCAGCAAGAACTGAAGCTTGCATGTCATACTGCATGAAGACTGAACCTGTCCCAAGGAAATCCCATGATAGGGTCAGGCAAAATCAAATCATGGTGCCAGTAAACTCCACTCTGCTGCGGGTGCCAGAGTTTTTGCCAAACTTTGTGCTCCAAGCACAGCGCGGAGTGGTAAAAACTCAGCAAACTCTGCAGGCAGAGTGGAGTTAACCCCCACCTCTAATTTTATGTAAGCAATCAGGTGTTAGTAACAATCTGTTATATCTGAAATACATTTTTTTTTAGTATGAACAGTACAGGATGAGTAATATAATATCTGTCAATTCCTGCTCCATAGTAATGCAGACAATGAAGAGCTCAAATCCTCTTTCCAGAGCAACTTAATTTTTGATTTTGGTCTTTCCTCACAGAAGAGTTTTTTAATATACTTAAGATATTACACACTTTTTGGAAATTAAGAATAATGTGTAAGAGTAGTTTACTTTGTGGAATTTAGTTGACTGTATCATGACACTTACAGAGAACATCAATTATTGTATGCAATAATAAAATATATTTATTCTTATAGGAATTGGGGAAATTAAATATCCTCTGAGCATCTAGAAAGAGAATTAATTCTCAATAGGAAATATGTTCATGGACCCTTGTAGTCATTTATGCATCCAAGAAGACCAATAAATATTATGAAAATTACTTTCTCTTTTTGAGTATGAAAGAGCAAAGGCTGAAGCAATCTAGACATATTCTTGAAAATATGCAGACATAGAGTAATTGGTTTCTTTGTAAATGCTAAGAAATTCTTTAAAAGAGAATGGGGTCATCAGTGATTTTTCCACATCAGCCCATAGTCCAGAAAAGGAATTAGGTCATTAGGTTCTGATGACTAATATGATTAATGTTTTAAGAAAAATGCATTATCTTATGACTTACAATACATAATAATAACACCTAAAATCTGTTTAGTTTATAAATCATAATCCTAGATGCATTTTATTGTTACAGTTCCATTTAAATACTGGATTATAAAACATTTGCTTAAAACTAAATGTATTTAATGGTAGAACTTCAGATTCTGAGCTGTCAAATATTTACATAACAACAACATTTATTTATTGGTAGAACTTCAGAGTTCTCAGAGTTTTAGTTTGTAACAAAAATGATTGTAAATTAAGTTACTTCTTTAAATAAGGGAGCTAGTAAAGACTCTGGATTTGACATAAGTAAACGAATAACATCTGCATACATTGGCAATTTTAACTGTTTATCCCCATAACTAAAACCTTGTATGCCAATATTTTGTCTTATTCTAATTAAAATGGGCTTAGAGAGCCAGGATTAAAAACATAGATGATAGTGGACACCCTTTTCTTACTCCCCTTCATAAATTGAAACTAGTAGAAATAGTCCCATTAATAGAAATAGCTGCATTTGCTGATGAGCATAATAATGAAACTAAATATATATATTCTTGGGACCAAAACCAAACCAAGTTAGAGATTGGAGCATAAAACCAAACCCATCCAATTAAATGCACTTTCAGCAACCAGGACTACAACTAGCTGCATAACTGCCAGGGCAAAGCTTCAGCAATGATAGTTCGCGACAGCCAACTTGTTTTTCGCACTACAGCGATGATCGTTTACAACACCAAGCCTGCTCTTTGCAATACAGTGACGCCCATCCACGACGCTCTGCTTACAGCTTCCTCCAAACAGGACTGTCTGCGCCAGACTTTGAGAAGGTAACGTTTTTCACTGTGCTAATCTGATCCTTGTATTCAGTCCGTTTTCCATTGTGGTTGGCCTGGACTTGTGACTTTCCCTGGTCTGGCACGACAAGATGACCCCAAGTGGCGCTTTGCGCTTTTAGGTGCTATACTTACCTACATTTCTTTAATTGCATATCTGCGGTTCTACTGCTTGGCTATTGGCAATTTAAACATTAAAACATAATCTAGTATTACCAGCAGATAATCTGCCCTTGAAAACCCCAGATTGCTTACATCAAATTATTTTGGCAATATGGGTTCTAGGCAAAGAACAATGGGCCTCATTTATGAGAAATGACGCATCGCTGCGTGAAAGCAGCGATGCGTCACTTCTCAGTGCGCACTCCTTGCGACATGATTGATGCGTCATATTTACAGTATGACGCATCATGTCGCAACGAGTTACAGATACGTCAGTATTTCTGACATATCTGTAAGCGCAAAAGTCACGCATTGCTGGGGTGTGTCACAAAAGTGATGCAACTCCAGCAATGCGTCCTTTCACATGGGGAAAGCCCCATGTGAAAGGGCTTGCATCAGTCTTACGCCTGCTGTGAGGCAGGCGCAAGATTTTGACGCAACAGCATCCTAAAAGTGACGCCGTGAAATCTCATACATTTCACTGCGTCACTATTACGAGGCTTTTTGCGGGGGAACGCCCCCTCTGCATACATTATACCTGACGCAGGTATAATGTAGCGCAGGGGTTTACAAAGTGACGCATCTGCTTAGAAGTGTCACTTTGTAAATAGTGCGCAACAGGAGGCATGTTTTACGCCGCCGATGCGTCACAAAAAGTGACGCATCGGAAGCGCAAAACTGACGCACGGCCTCATAAATGAGGCCCAATGATTTTTAGCAAAAATGTTGTTGCCAGTGTTTACTAAAGAAATAAATCTAGAATTTTTGAAGAATTCAGGCTCTTGGTCTTCTTTAGGATTGTAGCAGATGAGAACATACTAGAAAGTGCCTGATGAACGTTTGCAAATTGAGAAATGTTTAAAAAGGTCAACTAATTTAGGAAATAGAAAATGAGAAAAGCATAAATAAAATCTAGTAGTGAGCCTGTTAGACTTGGCCCTCTTTGCAGGGTCACCCCAAACCTTTTGCTTTCACCCCTACTATTGGTTTTCTGAATTTGTTTTAATTGGCCCTACACTTAACCACTGCTAACCAGCGCTAACATGCTTTTAGACTTTGACCCACTTTTGTGAGACTAGATACCCTAAATTGGTGCTTTAATCTTTCCGGTGCAAGTTTTTCACACTACAGCGATGACGTCTACAACAACAGGCCTACTCTTTGCAATACAGTGATGCCCATCCACGACGCTCTGCTTACAGCTTCCTCCAAACTGGACTGTCTGCGCCAGACTTTGAGAAGGTAATGTTTTTCACTGTGCTAATCTGATCCTTGTATTCAGTCCGTTTTCCATTGTGGTTGGCCTGGACTTGTGACTTTCCCTGGTCTGGCACGACAAGATGACCCCAAGTGGCGCTTTGCGCTTTTAGGTGCTATACTTACCTACATTTCTTTAATTGCATATCTGCGGTTCTACTGCTTGGCTATTGGCAATTTAAACATTAAAACATGATCTAGTATTATCAGAAGATAATCTGCTCTTGAAAACCCCAGATTGCTTACATCAAATTATTTTGGCAATATGGTTTCTAGGCAAAGAACAATCATTTTGGCAAAAATGTTGTTGCCAGTGTTTACTAAACAAATAAGTCTAGAAATTTTTGAAGAATTCAGGCTCTTAGTCTTCTTTAGGATTTTAGCAGATGAGAACATACTAGAAAGTGCCTGATGAACGTTTGGAAATTGAGAAATGTTTAAAAAGGTCAAATAATTTAGGAAATAAAAAATGAGAAAAGCATAAATAAAATCGAGTAGTGAACCTGTTAGACTTGGCCCCCTTTGCAGTGTCACCCCAAACCTTTTGCTTTCACCCCTACTATTGGTTTTCTGAATTTGTTTTTGTTGGCCCTGCACTTAACCACTGCTAACCAGCGCTAACATGCTTTTAGACTTTGACCGACTTTTGTGAGACTAGATGCCCTAAGTTGGTGCTTTAATCTTTCCGGTGCAAGTTTTTACCTTAAACTTTAAAAATTCAAAATCAGGTTCTACTGGTTGGATTTTTGTCGTTTTGGTGTCAAACTAATAATGAAAATGTACTTTTTTTTTTTAAATTGAAATGGGATTTGTATTGTGTTGTGTTTCTACTTTTTTGCTGTATGTGTGTTACATGGATACTTTACATATTGCCTCTAGATTAAGTACAGGTTAATTTAGTGACTTTTGTGGTTAACCCTGACAGGGATTGTGGCTGTTGCTTGAACAGGCCCCCCCCCTTTCAACCAACAACCTAATTTCTCACAGAACCCATCTGGGCGAGGTCCTCAACCTTTTTTATTGAACTGATTGCTTTAACTATTTCATCCTATGAAATATCTCCTTCTAAGGAGTTAACATTTATATCAGTAATAATTACGTTTCATAATTGATACCAAGTGTTCAGTACTTTTATGTTCTAGATGTGATTCCACAGGGTGTTTTAAAGTGATGTATACTATTCTACAAATGATGGAGAAACTTCTGAGACATTAAAAGTCAGTTTATTATTGTTTGTATAGATGTGTCCTTTTTTAATTTCCCAACAATTAGGCAATAATTTGCCTGTTCTTTTCTGACTTCCATAGTAATTCACACTATATTTGAGGAGAAAAGATTACGCATTGTCTATATAACATTTAATAAACCTAAATGTACCTTTGGACGTATAAGTATGTCTTTCTATTTCTTTGTATAATTTTTCTTCCTACTGGACACAAATCTAATGATAGAATCTCTAGCTGCAGTCTTAAAGGAATCCTAAACTATAGGAAATGATGTGTCAGATATAGAATTATTAGTAAGAAAAATCCTCACTAAAATCATGAAATGACTGTTTAAGTGATTGGTCTGACACAAGAGTATTCATAAATCTCCATTGAAGAACCGGGTTATTTAAGACCCAGCGGCGCCAGGGAAAACGCCCTAGTCTCCGGGTCCACCTGTCTTAGAGTACAGAGACACGGGATACTTCCTGGTGACGTCAAAGATCAATTTTATTAGCTGCAGCCAGTAACAGATATCCTAGAAGTACAACACGGTGTATGTTCTCAGGAGACTGCTCAACTTTAAAAAGCTAGTCATCCCTTTATATACCAAGTATTATGCTTCAGGCAAACATTCCTTATTTACAGTTGACCATTCACATGTTTTCACGACAAAAACAAGCAGGATCATGATGACAAGTCCATTTTTCAGTTTGTCCAGCCCACAATCAACTAGTGGTCAAACCTAACATTCTTCATCAGATAGGTCGATCGAACCCACCATAAAAACGGCCACATCCCCATCGTAAACGGACCATAAAGAAAGGAGCAGAGACAGGTGTGAGCAAGATAAGACATAGTTGTGCGCAATAAAAGGTTTGATGGTGTCTTGTGCCTTGATCAGTAATCTTGATCAGCTACTGGGAAAGGAGCTGGCTTAACAAGTTTTGGCTTCAGGCAAGAGGGTCGCTCGCTCAGGTCATTCAGAAGTCAGCTAAAGTGTACGTGTGCTTGGAGACTCGTTCGGCCACTGTCATCCGCCTATGTGAGGGCAACCACAAAATGGCTGCCGTACACAAAATGGAACCCGAGGGTTCAGAACGGAATCCCTGATTTCATGGTGATCTCGTCACTCGAATATGACGAAAATACTCGTATACCTTACACTTGCCATTTTCGGTCTAATGTTACCAAAATCGTCATGATACGACGACTTTTATGAAACGGGTTCACAATTTCAGTACCTCAGACTCTCCTTTTGCCCTTACATAGGCAATAACCTAAACCCATGTCAGTCTGAATCCAGGTCTATACTCATCAAGTCATTAAGATGTTGCTGTAGCATCATCCTATTACTTAGCACGTCTCTTGATACAGGTCTCCTTACACACGATGTAGCACAGAGGCCGCATATAGCAGCAGCACACTGTACGCACAGACAGAACAGGAAAAGAATGGCTAAGATCATCCCAATGACCATCAGAATCTTCCATCCCCACGTGGATAACAGTTCCCAGAACCATCCCATCAACGACCAATCTTCTTTATCCACATGTATAGATTCGGAGATTTTATGTAGTTTGGAAATGGCCTGATACACTGTCGGAGCATTATCTGGAATGAAAACACAGCAACTTGATTGGATCACTTTACATACCCTCCTCGGTCTGCAAGTATGACATCTAACGCAACTCTGTTCTGGAGAGTCATAAGACGATCCGACTGGAGCTCAGCAGTCAAGTTACTAAGGGCGCCGGCAGTTTCAACTACGGTGGACTCAACCACCCTCGTCAATTGCCGTATGTTCCTGCTGTTAACCATAGGTCCCCAAAACGGCAGAAAACCCTTCAAGAAATCTCCCAATTCTTGTCCTGCAGTATCTTCCTTAATGAAGACACCTCTAACTATCCTTGTCTTGTGGTAATCTGCCGCAGCTGTGTAGGTGGGAGGCAACAGGAACGAGACAAAACATGTGCCCGAGAAATCAGGGGGCAACCATGTGTATGCTCTATCATAACAGATGAAATAGGTACCCTTAGCTGCTAGGAACGATGGGGAAGTCTGGGACGCAAAAACATACGTCTCAGTGCAGATACTCTTCCCTAACTGAGCTCTTGGATTCTTGCCATTACCTTGCAGACATAGATGACCCTGATGGGGTACAATCCAAATCGGAGAGGGCTTATTGCTCGCTGGTTCTCGCTCAGACTCGCTCCATATCCAATCACGTTCCATCCAATATACGCTAGTGTCTCATCTTTCGGGATGATCTCATAGGAACTAGCTCCCTTAATCATATCGACTATTCCCTTAACTAGAGCACTATTCTTTGGATTATCCTTCATAGAATGTAGGGGGTGGACTTCACGAGCATAGATAAACATCGTTCTGTATGCCCACACAGAACCATTGTAGCTGAATGGCAGGACCAGGTAAGGAATACCTTTATCAGTAGTATGAGGCATAAGGCCACACACCCAACAGTTAGTCGTGTTCACTACTAATTGGTGTTGGTACAGAAGCTGAACGAAAGAGTTATTAACGAATTCCAATCTCCTAATGGTCTCATGTTCAGGCAGAGGATGAAAAGAATGCAAGGAAACAGTGGAAGAAAGTATGGGCTGTGTAGTGGGTGCAAACGTCACTTGAAAAGAGAATATAACATATCCCATTAAAAACATCATTAAGCTAAGCAACATAAAAACACACAATATTAAAAAACATGTTCTGCTCATAATTCGACACATTTTGGCTCTAACATTCATTTCTTCAACAGGTCTCTCCATCTCGAAAAACTCCATCCTCTAACCTTGCTGCTCGCGGAGGTAGGGTGTTCCGTGCTAAGGAATGCGTCTGTCAGTCCAGGGAACGCCCTAGGACCAACCAGAACCGTCGACCTTGTGTCTTCGGCTTGCATTCCAAAGACTTGACGCGGCGACTCTACAGCTGAACCCGGATGGCGGTTTGAAAAACAAAAATTGGTCAAAACAGTTTCTCAGATGGGAGAGCTGAACTTTAAAAAAAATAGTAAAAAGATTTTTATTTTATTAGTCCCATGACTCTTGGTCGCAAATTATAACGGCCCTTGCCGGGCACTGTGTGATCGCAGAATAAGAGTTCAGGCTCGGTAGTGTCCAGTCGAACTGACGGTGGCACAGCTTCTTGCAGAAGATCGTCGCTTTCACGCTCAGAACTTGTCCCCATTAAACGTGCATCGCTAAAAGGCAGAAAATGAGGCGCAGTTTCAGTCTCAGAATCAGGAATGCCCTTCTGGACCCACTGGTCGTACGGCAGAGGTAAAGGAACCCTCTTGCAGTGTAGGCTGTGGATCCAGTTCTTTTTTCCTTGCACTCGCACTGCAGTTCTCGTGGACAACAGCACCAAGTAGGGGCCAATCCAGCGGGGCTGATCGTTCTTTGTCCGCTGGAAGTTCTTGATTAGTATCCACGATCCAGGATCGATTGCGTGCCCTGGATCTTCAGAGGCCTGAGGCAGTGTATCATGAACCTGTTGGTGTAAGACACGCAATTTAGCCGTCAAGTCATACAAGTAATCAAGCAGTATAGGGTGTTCAATCTCACTGAATTTTGTCGGCCTCGGCACTCCCCATATGTTTGCCGGGCGACCAAAAATTATTTCGTATGGACTAAGTTCCACTCGTGAATGCACAGTCATCCTAGTTGATAAAAGTGCTAATGGCAGAGCATCAGGTTATTTAAGACCAGAGCTCGCCTGTATCTTGGCAAGTTTCAGTTTGAGAGTGCCATTATAGCACTCCACTAGACCAGCTGATTGGGGGTGATTTGCAGCGTGAAATTTTTGGCGGATTCCTAACCCTTCACACACTCTCTTCATCACTTGACCCACAAATTCACTCCCATTATCACTCCAGACCATTCTCGGCAAACCATACCTAGGGAAAAAATCTTTGACAAGGGCTTCAGCTGTGGACAGGGCAGTATTATCTTTTAGGGGATATGCTTCTACCCATCTTGAGAAGGCACAAACAACCACTAGTACGTACTTCAGGTTGTTGCATCTCTCCATGTGAATGAAATCTAGCTGCAAAACCTCAAACGGATACGTCGGAGGAGCAAAATGACCAGCTGGAGTTGGAGTTCCCTTACCAGGATTGTATTTCAAACAAACCATACAATTCTTGACCACGTTCTCTGCACACTTAGGAATTCCAGCATTTTGCCATACTGGAGCCAACAACTTACAGATCCCTTTCACACTGATATGAGCCATTCCATGCGCCATCGTAACCACTGCAAGCACGTACGCATCGGGCAACAACCATCGCTGATGTTCTGACAACTCAACCCAACAACCATTCGCGTCTAATTTACCCGTACTCTCTCTCCACACACTCAATTCTTTCTCTGTAGCTTCAGCTTGAATAGACTTCACACTCTCTATCGTGTCTTCACACATTCCAACGCAACCAATCCATCTTGCAGGGCCCGCAACATACATTCGACTCATCACGTCTCCAGCCGTTTCTTTCGCATCTTCATCAGCAAACGCATTACCGCGACCAACGACGTCAGTAACCTTCTTATGTGCACTGCATTTCACAATCGCAACTTGCAACGACAAAGTAAGTGACTCAAGAAGCTCATTTACCAACTGACCATGCTGAATCTTAGTTCCATGAGACGTGAGGAACCCACGTTCCTTCCACAATCGTCCAAAACTGTTAGCCACACCAAATGCATACTGGCTGTCAGTATATATGGTCACTTTCTTTACTTTTGATAATACAAACGCTCTCGTAAGTGCAATCAACTCTGCTACTTGAGCTGAATTATGTGGGATACGTGCAGCTTCAACAATCGTATGCAAAGTCGTAACAGCATATGCCGCAGTCGTATCACCATTTGGAAGCTTGAAGCATGAACCATCCACCCATAAGGTACCATCACACTTCACAAGAGGAGTGTCCCTAAGATCTACTCTCCCTTTCGTTTCCTCTTCTGTCCTGAGAAAACAATCATGTTGTTCAGAAACATCTGTCTTTGGTACAATCGGCCACAACGTAGCTGGATTCAGCGTGTTGCATCTCTTTATGTGCACATGACTCGCTAAAAGTGTCAGCTCATAACCTGACAATCGAGCACTTGTTAAGTGCTGTGTCTTGGTCCTGTTTAACAAAGTATCCACTGCATGTGGAACCATTACAATCAACGTATTATTCATCACCAAACCAGCTGACTGTCGAATAGAAACAGCTGCTGCCGCTGTAGCTCTCAAACAACTCGGCAACGCTCTAGCTACCGGATCCAAAGTCGACGAGAAATACGCACATGGACGCTGCTTGTCCCCAAAAGATTGTGTCAACACTGACAATGCACATCCTTCTCTCTCATGGACATACAGTGTAAAGGGCTTACTGTAGTCGGGGGTACCCAACACAGGAGCCGAATACAATGCATCGCGCAATTCCGAAAAACTTTTCTGACACTCATCGGACCACGGAAGGGGATTTGGTGTATCTTTACAAGTCAATGCCACCAAAGGTTTGGCCAGTAGGGAAAAATTCGGTATCCATTGTCTGCAATATGACGTGATACCCAAGAAAGCACGCACTTCTCTCTGTGTAATTGGCACACTCAATTTTGCAATCGCCTGAATTCGTTCTGGGGTCAATCTTCTTCCCTCCTTCGATAAGAGATGACCTAAGTAGGTCACTTCTTGTCGACAATACTGTAACCTTGAAAGAGACACCTTATGATGCAAATCAGACAAATGACGCAACAATGACAAGGTGGCTTCTTTACAAATGTCCTCAGTATCTGCAGCTACTAACAAATCGTCGACGTACTGAATAAGAGCAGCACCATCAGGTAAAACAATCGTATCAAGCTGTGTTTTCGAAGCCTGACTATATATTGATGGACTCTCACAATAGCCTTGAGGAGCGCTCTTGAACCGGAAGCTTCGACCTCCTAAAGAGAAGCCGAAAATATCCCTACTCTCCTCGGCAATCGGGATGCTGAAGAAGGCATTCTTCAAATCAATCACCGAAAACCACGTGGCTGAAGCTGGAATCATGGTCAGTAAGGCAGTGATATCTGGAACAACAGGAAATTGCGGAACTACAATCTTATTCACCTCGCGAAGATCGATCACAAACCGGTAAACAGGTGGCTGAGAAGAGCCAGTACGTTTCAAGACAGGCAAAACAGGGTGCAAACATTACCTCTTGTTTCTTCAATTACATCTTTCTCAATCAGGTCATGAATGATCGCTAGCAACGCCCTTTCACCTTCACTAGAGATCTTGTATTGGGGAATGCGTGGCATTTTAACATTTGCTTTCAATGTCACAACATATGGCGGTATCTCCAAAAGACCCACATCATTAGGACCAGTAGCCCACAGAATATTAGGAAGAGACGACAATTCTGTCGGAAGTTTATCCTTTGACAAATACATCAAGGAGACCACTTTCCTACCCAGTGTAAGTTGTACTCCCGAGGGAGAACAATACAATGTTGCATACAATCTTTTCAACAGATCCAATCCTAACAAGTTCTCACCAGAACCTGTCGTCAGAATAAGGGGTGCTTCGAATTCACAAGGTCCAACAGAAAGAGACATAGGGCTAGATATTGGGTTCCTAACCGGGGCGCCAGAAAAGCCTACTGAAACATTTGTCTCACCAGACAAAGGTGCGCCAGGGAGTTTAGAGTGCATAATAGAACTTTTTGTAGCACCAGTATCCAACAGAAAGGGCTCTGACACACCTGATGTAATCACCTCAATGTAAGGTCCACTCTGATCTACTGGAACTGAAACAACTCCCTCTCTTTGTCTATGGCTGTCCTAGCATTCATCACCTTCCATATTTTCACCTTCTGCGTAGTAGTCATCAGCATAGTACTGAGTCGTCCTACCAGACGCGTTATTCTGCTGATCAAAACTATTCATTGAATTTTGTGGAGGAAAGGGACGTGCATTCTGGGGGAACCCTCCACTTCCTATACCTCTAGGAGCTTGTGGAACACCCCGACCTCTTGCGCTAGAAACACCATTCACACGCTGTAACAAAACAGGGCAGCTACTTTTAAAATGACCCTCTTCTTTGCAATATGCACATTGATTAGGGCCTACAGGAAAACGTTGTTGAGAAGGCTCGAACCTTTGCGAGTTTCGCTGAAACTGCTGAGGTTGCTGATAATCACGCTGGTTACTATGGGGCGGATACGCTTGTTGTAAAAGAACCCTCGTCTTTAACTCTTTAGTCTTCTTGTCTGCTCTATCCTTCTCATCCTTATCCCTATTTTCATAATACTGTGCAGTAGCCAATATTTGTGCTGATGAGGAAACAGCCCAAGAACTCTCGGAATCCTTCAACTTGGTACATAACTCGGGAAGCAAATTATGCACAAACTTATCAACAAACAACCATTGACCACCTTCAGTACTCATGTCTTGACCACTGTGGTCGATAAACGTTTCTTCAAACCTAGTGAAGAAATCGGAAACAGTTTTATCTTTCTTCTGCTTACACGCAGACAATTTGTCCCAGTTTACTCGCATAGCAGGCATTAAAGTCTTCATGTAAGTAACGATCTTACCAGGAAGTTCTGCAACTAAAGGCTCAGGTTTAGCACCACCAACTTGTCGCGCATCTGCAGCACTAATATTAACCCAGGTATCACCTAACTCTTGCGCATGATCCGTGTGACGAATCAATCCCCATAAAGGCTGTGGGACCACGTTTCCAAACAACATGTCTATATCAGCTAAATTCATAATACATGAGTCTGCAGTCTGTGATAATTCCTTATAATACCCTGCAGGATTCTTACGAGGGTCGGGTAAGGTCTGCTTAAGAGCCAGAACTTCAGCTCGTTTCCATGGAACATGTACCCAAACACTCTGAAATTGAGGCTGAACAGGTGGATTAGCGGTTAGATCCCCTTCTTTCCAAACTGGGGGAACTTCTCTCATTGGATATTGTCGCACCTTTCTCCTAACAGAAGGATCAGGCTCAAACAACGACTGAGAAGGATCCTCACTTCTAAACGACAACAATGTCGCAACCGCTTTCTTAACATCGGAACCCACTATAGTTCCCTTCGAAAACTCGGACTGTACACGGGACAACTCAGGCGGAGTCTGTCCCAAATCACCATCTTCCCATTCCTCACGAAGGAAAGTACACATCTTATCAAAAACATATCTCTGCTTCGGTGCTTCCCATTGACGGAAGACATCCATAACCGAATCTACATCATATCTTAAAGGGCGAGTAACCCATTTATGCGCCAAATGACCCAATACTTCCCGCTCTCTAGAATCAGGCAGTTGACTATGCAACTGTTTACGCTCTGAAACAAGGGTCATACTTAATGACCCAAAGAAAGGAGATAAAAGACTAGTAATAGTATCCGTCATTCTCTGTGGGACAGAAGGAGAAGTTGACAGAACAGGAGATAAAGCTGATTGAGAAAAGGTTAATGTAGGAGCAGAAACAGAAGAGGCAGCAAGAACAGGCGAAAAAGTCGTAGGAAGTAAAGGCGGAGCAGGTATCAAAGTCGGTGGCAGGCCTTGAGAAGGCTGCACCAGAGGAGTAGGAGCCAACTGAAGAGGAGCTGGCGGCTGTGGAATAACAGGGGGCAGAACAACAGGAGGTTGTGCAACTAAATGTTGCGGAGGTGCTGTAGCACTCAGCATATAAGGGCGTGGCGAACTCAACAACTGTGACATTAAAGGATCTTTCTCAAGTTCCTTCGCAGCATCTTGCGGAAGAAGCGGCAAAGCTGGATAACACTTATCAATCATCAGTTTACGTTGCCTGTGCAACTGCTCACTCACTTGTTCCTCTTCGTTATCTTTATACTGCATAGCAGCCTGCATTATTGAGATACCTTTTTCTCTTTTATTTCTCTTTGCTAATTTAATTTCTTTCTGTTGGCTTCCTTTCGCCATAGGCGGAAAGAGTCAAACATCGCCGGCCGGGCTTTCTTCTTAAAAAGTCTAACCTCTAGGTTATCTAAAATTTCCGTGTCAAAACTACCATATCGGGGCCATTGTAGGACACCGTCCTTTTTTGTGTAACTAATCCATACTTCGTTATATGCGATGGGGCCCACGCCGTGTTACACATACAGTTCATAGGTTGGAGTTCCAATCGGAGGAACCGGGCATGAGTCCTCCAATCGGGAATCCCTATTATAACCACAACAAAACAAATTTCCAAGTCTGCTAAGGCCAGGCATCTTCGCTCACTAGTCTAGCTTCAAACTTCAAGGGAATATCGAATACAATAGTCTCGTGAATACACGAGTCCCTCGGCTTTGGAACTTGCAAGTTCCAAATCAAAGGTCCCAAGGGGATACCCAAAAACTAAGGACTGGGAGACGCTCCACTCATACTTAACTGAGGTATCGATGTCGGCACCAGAAGACCCGTCTATCGTCTCGCTTTACAAGTCATCAAAGGCTCCAAGACAGGGTGATAGTCAGGGCAGCAGTCTTTCGTAGCCGTCGGAAAGCGGGGAACCTCGCAGCAAAGACTTTCGGACCACGACGACATACAGTTGACCATTCACATGTTTTCACGACAAAAACAAGCAGGATCATGATGACAAGTCCATTTTTCAGTTTGTCCAGCCCACAATCAACTAGTGGTCAAACCTAACATTCTTCATCAGATAGGTCGATCGAACCCACCATAAAAACGGCCACATCCCCATCGTAAACAGACCATAAAGAAAGGAGCAGAGACAGGTGTGAGCAAGATAAGACATAGTTGTGCGCAATAAAAGGTTTGATGGTGTCTTGTGTCTTGATCAGTAATCTTGATCAGCTACTGGGAAAGGAGCTGGCTTAACAAGTTTTGGCTTCAGGCAAGAGGGTCGCTCGCTCAGGTCATTCAGAAGTCAGCTAAAATGTACGTGTGCTTGGAGACTCGTTCGGCCACTGTCATCGGCCTATGTGAGGGCAACCACAAAATGGCTGCCGTACACAAAATGGAACCCGAGGGTTCAGAACGGAATCCCTGATTTCATGGTGATCTCGTCACTCGAATATGACGAAAATACTCGTATACCTTACACTTGCCATTTTCGGTCTAATGTTACCAAAATCGTCATGATACGACGACTTTTATGAAACGGGTTCAGAATTTCAGTACCTCAGAATTTTGGAGCACCCTTCAGAGCAGCAACAAGATCTAAGTCAATAATAACTAGGAATTATCTGAAAACAGAATTGCTCCAATGACTGCATACACCTTATCAGATTCTTACACAGGAAAATGTAACCTAGTCTCAATTAATAACCATGAACTAGAGAGTAAAATGTATGTTCCTTTCCCTACTTAGAAAAAACCACAGGAGCTAACCCATAAACCCAGTTGAGACCTGGGTGACTATTATGTAAGGCTTCGAAATCAACACCAATCCTTAGCAGTACAATAAGATCAATGTCTAGCAGCTCAGTGCATTTTGTTTGATAAAAGACAAGTAGTTTATTACACAGAAGACATAGAATTCAACTACACATACACTAATTCATGAATTCCTGATTTACAGATGTGTGTATTCATTGGCCTTGTAAGAGTTTATGCTTTTATTGGCCTTTGTCGGCTAGTCCAGTTACCCCAGCACCTGTCCCACATGGGTCTTTTCCTTTTCTGTGGGCTACCCCCTCAGGTTCAGCTGTCTTAGACCCCCCAACAGCAGTGGGGTCTCACTTTTAGCTGGGAGCTTCTAGGTAGTAAATAGGAATCTTCCAGGGAATTAAGGGGACAGGCAGCCATGAAGCGCACTGCTCAGAGGATGGCAGCAAGAGCAGAGGCTTTTGTTAATGGCCCTTTTCAGGGGTCTGGTGGTAGATTGTGACTCACTTCGGCACTCCAGTGGGTACTTGATAAACAACAAGGCTCACTCCGGTACTCTAGTGAGTTCATGGCTCTTCTTGTAGAATATGTAGGCCACACACCAGGAGGAGTTGGATCTTTGACTGGGTGGTCACTATGCACTATCTTCAGCATGCAGTGCCTACAAGCAATTAACTCGAATGTTCATGAGGTACTTCCAGGGCACCTCTGGTGAACTGGTCTTGAGGACTGATCACTACCAAATGTACACTTTGACAGTGCTACAGTCACACAGTACATGTGTGGAGCACACAGGCCACCAGAAGGAACTTATCTTGACTTCAGCCAGGTCTACCACTTGGGCACACCAGTTCCAGGTACCTTGGTAGCTATGATTGGGTAAATGACAAAGGTTATACTGCCCGGCTCATCAGTACTGAGATTCCTTCAGTGCATCTACTTAGCAGGTCTCTGCCAGACAGACCCTACACCAGGATCCATTACAACAGTCCCTTCCATGATCAGCTCCTCAGGCAAGGGTTGCCTTTTCTTTCCCTCATTCACAGGCAGGCTGTTTTGGCACCCAGTACAGTCCAGTAATTTCTCCAACCCCTGGCTGCTTAGTAGTCCTTGAGTGTTCTGTGAATTCTGTGAATGACAGCTGCAGTCAGTGTCATTTACATCCCAATGTATCAGGATGGGCCCTAGCACTACTAAACAAAACCTGTCTCCTCTTTTCTCATGATAGCGTATAGTGCACCCCCTCCCATTTAGGAAATGCCACGAATACACATGTCAAACACAAGGAGATGCTGGATGGAGCGCTGAAACATTTCAGTCACTCACCCCCAGTCACAGATCTGGGTTGAATCCAACATTATTCTTTAGCTCACTTTGCCACCCCAGTTCAGACACACCTATATGCAGATCAGGCTTGACCCTGTGCCTCATTGGAACAGTCCAGCCCAAACTACCAAGCCATGTCTTCCCTGGACCGGAAAAAGCATCCCCGGACTGGTTTCAGGCTAACAGCTCTCATCAGCCAGGCTAGCTTGAATCCAGTGGCAAAGTGAGCAAGAGAACCACATCTGGTGATGATGGATAGAGCGCTGAACCAATACACTTATGCTGCCTGGGGAATGCAACCTCTCTTCCATCCTGTACTATAGTTCAGGCTGTGGGCTTCCCAAAATGGAACCCAAAAGCCTTTATCACACATGCACAGGACACGATCAACCCTAGCATACATACATGTACAAAGCAGTGGATGTGTGCACTGAAGATTTCGGGCTTGTCCTTAGCAGCTGCACTTTAGATGAATGGGCCTGTAAATGCACATTCAAGTCTCCATGGTAAAAAAGCCTGCCACTATATTCACCAACCATGGTATGTTGCCACCTCCGTGCTCCACACATGAAACCAGCTTGAGGGAGGGTCGTTTTCTGTCACTACGTCACTACACTTGGTGCACCCCTCCTGGTTCAGGATAAGGCCCAGAAAGTACAATTTCAAAAAATTAGCGTAGGTCAACATGCACACATAGAAATAGTGGGTGACATGGCCGAAATAAAATAAAAAATGACAGGATCAAAGCTATATCCAGTTCTGTCACGCAGGGCAGGGTACACAACTGTACATCATGCAGGGTAACAACACATCTCTTTTGATTGAATAACCAAGTCCCTTAACATTCTACGCAACTCCTTTGAATATCAAAAATACAACATCAAAATATATATCAAGATTTCACACTAAGGGTTCAGAGTAGGAAGTTGAATCTGGCAGCATATTATGCACAAACAACAAGATTAGTTTGAGAAGAAAATGTATGTCAGGGTAAAAGCAAAATGAAAAGAGAGTTCGGAAGGAGGATCAGAATGGAAAGGATGAGAGAAGAAAAGATTTTAAAAAAATTAATACAACAAAGGATATCATGTTATAAACTAACAGACAAACCTAAAAGAAACACAGACAGCCAACGGTGAAGGAACCACATTT
Source organism: Lissotriton helveticus (assembly GCF_964261635.1). Taxonomy (NCBI): domain Eukaryota; kingdom Metazoa; phylum Chordata; class Amphibia; order Caudata; family Salamandridae; genus Lissotriton; species Lissotriton helveticus. Next base: position 561,978,266 of record NC_136063.1, read on the forward strand.
TGAAGATGACACATCTTCACTCCAGGTATTCCAGGGATCGGTCGCTTAGGGGCATATTTATGAGCCCTTTGCATCGCTCTTGCACCACACTGTGAATGAAAAATTAGATTTATGAAGCGACACAAGGCCACCTCGCATGGGTTCATAATTCTCAAGTAATGTAACATAGCACAAATTACAAGAACAGGTAAACCTGGGAATGCGCCACAAAGATACACCTCCACAGGAGAGGAGTAACGAGGGGAAATATATCTTTTTTTGCCTTGTGCAGCACACATAAAAAGAGGGAAAGGCCTCTCAGGATTGTTTTTGCGCAGGAAGGTGTTACTCCTGCACAACAACATTCCTGTATGCAACGCAGGGCCCTTGCAGGGTGGCTGCATTGGTGCTATACAGTCCATTGTGTGCCAGCGCAGGAGAACGGACAGGAATATGCAGGAGAAAGGACAGGATTGTGCTGTATTGCTTTAAATATGGTGCGTTTCTTCCCTTTTGCAGAATAGCAAGGTGACATGCTGAGCATCTTTTTTTTTTAATGGCTCACAATATACACACCAGAGACATTAACAGGACATTACTCCTGTTCACCTGCGACAGGGGCCAGGACTTTGACAGAGCGTCTATTCGGGGCTGCCTTGGGGCTGTGTTCGACTGGTTCAGTCGTCACAGCCTCAAATGTAACTCCGATAAGTCCGAAGTGCTTTTATTCGGCTGCCCCGCAGACCCCAGATGGAAAGAGTGGTGGCCTTCCGCCATGTTCCCTCCTGACAGCGACTCTGGGGATGCAAAAAACCTGGGCATTCAGATCGACAACTGCCTCTCCCTCAGGGCCCAGGTCTCGGGCCTGGCCGGCAGATGCTTTGCGATCCTGAAGATGCTGAGGAAGTTCTTGCCGCTCCTATCCTTGGAGCATAGAAAGACCACAGTGCAGGCCCTGATCGGCTCGCGCCTGGACTACTCCAATGTTCTGTACCTAGGACTGCCAGAATATCTCTTATCGCGTCTCGAGGTGGTACAGAGCTCTGCGGCCTGTGCCATCTTTGCCCTCACTAGGAGAGCCAGGGCCAGTGAGCTCCTCAGAACCCTTCACTGGCTGCCCATAAAGAAGCGGATCACTTTCAAGGCCCTGACCATTGCCTTCAAGGCCCTACATGGCATAGGTGCCCGCTATCTCCAGAAATGGATCAGTTTCTATCTTCCCTCTAGATCCCTGCGCTCGTCAACCCAGGCCAGGGCAGTCACGCCTTTGGTCCGTCGGGCACGCTCTGGGGGGCGCTCTTTCAAACATCTTGCCCCCGGCTGTGGAACGACCTTCCTCTCTCTCTCAGATCTAGCCCTAATCTGCTGGTCTTCAGGAAAGATCTGAAGACCCTGCTTTTCACTCAATAAGACCGCCCCCTCTTAGCAACGCTCTGTTCACTCGCCCTGTTTCTTTTTCTCCACTCTGGACCTGTGAGGCTCCGACAGCGCCGGGACACTCCTCGGAGCAGCCGTGCGCTATAGAATCACCCCCTATAACATAACATAACATAACATTAGAAAAAATACTTATAAAGAAAAAAGTTTGAATGAAAAAAGATATGAACAATATTATAGCGGAGTAAGCATTTCGGTTTCTCCTGAAATACAAAGAGTTAAGTAATAAACATATTGTATGTCCATATTTCCATATCATCTCATTTTCAGAAACCCTAAAATTGCTTTAATTTCACAGGATTTTCTTATGTCATGGTTTTATTTCTGTAGGTGACTTTAAACAAGCATGGATGAAATAGTCCAAATCTTGCATTTAGTGATCTGAGAGCAAGTTGCATGTCAGGGAAACTCTTTTGTTGATTAGCAGCGGCATTTGCTATGTCTTGTGAGAGGAATAAATACATGCCTGACCATGAAATGTGCTTCTTACTTTGGTTGTCAAAATTACTTTAAGGAGAACAGTATACTTCAGAAAGGAGAGTGTGTCTTTTCTAGGTTTAGAAGGAAATGATGAAGATCTAGGTTTTTGACCCCATCCTGTTCACTCTTTGTATGTTTAAGAAAGTCAACTCTGACATTTTCAATACTTTAGAAATGAAGAACTATAAAATGCAATTAGATCACCTTCCTCCACATCTTCTTGAAGACCATACATTTTAAGGTCTTTTCTTTTATTTCTGTTCTCCAAATCTTCTGATTGTTTCTTAAGAAAACAGATTTTATAGTATATGGATTACATTTTCTGCATCTAATCCTGTAGGTCCCTCGTTCATTGTAGTTCGGAGACTCTCTAATTGGTATGATATTATTTATTAATACAAATATTTAATCATGTGTTTGTTTCCTCAACATATGGTCTAAGGGCCCTAATTTCCTCAATTATAATTCCATGGAGAAAGAAGGATTGGATTTCAGAAGGAGAAGTTGTTTTTCTGGTCTCTTGGAAGTGGGATTAGTACAAATGAATGAATGAGAGGGTACTTGTAAAGCACACTGTCACTCAAACAGAACATCCTGTCACCAAATGAGACATAATACAAAAACTGCGCAGTGCAGAAAGGCTAAAAGGATGTTGGTTGAGAAAATGAAAAAAACAGGCTAAATCAGCTAGCTACATTCATCCTCTGACAATGAGAAAAGCCAGGTTTTCAGATGTTTTCTGAAGTGTGCTTCATTGACAACAAGTCTGAACGAACACAGGAGCAGATTCCAGGCTTTGGATCCTAGGAAAGTAAAGGACTTTCATCCCCTAGTTTTGAGCCTGTACTTTGGAGTTTGGGGATGATTGGAGTTAGAAGATTTAAGAGTCCTTTTTGTGTTATAGCGTATGAAACAAGCAGCAAGATATTTTGGACCTACAGAATGAAAAGCTGTAAAAATCAGGTTAAGAGATTTAAAAGAACATGCTTCTGAACGGGTAACTAGTGAAGGAGCTGATGACCCTGGGAGACCGAACACTTGCAAGAGAGCTTGAACATCCACTAAACAGCCGTATTTTGGACCTCTTGAAGTTTATGAAGAAGCTGCTTGTCAATGCCAAGATAAAGCTTGTTACAATAGACCAGCCTGGATATTATGAGCTCATGAGCCACAGTTTTCCAAGCACTGAGTGCGAGAAATTTAAAGACTCTTTTGACAGATTTAATCAATGAAAACAAGATTGCGCCATTGCTAGAATTTGGGCTATAAAAGACAGGACTCTGTCAAATTTAACTCCTAAATTTCTAGCTATCTCCACTGGAGTAGGGGGTGGTAAGAGATCATTTGGCCAGCAACTAAGTGAGGAGAGCAAGTTATTTTTCCCGAATAAAATTCTCTCAGTTTTCTCGGTATTGCATTTTAGATGGCTAGATTCCATCCAGAGAAGAATACAGGTGAAGCAAATTATGAAATTTGTTTAGGAACTAAACAAATCTTTAACTAGAAACAGGATCATCTGAATGCCATCTACGTAAGAAATAATTGCAATGCCAAAATATTCTATCAAGGAAATCAGGGGGGGGACATGTAACCATTAAATATTGTCGGGCTAAGAGAAGAGCCCTGCAGAACACTAAACTTCAAAGATTTTTCTTCAGGTGCAAACTGGTGAAGGGAAACCACCTGTTTCCTATTTGTAAGAAAAACTGAAATCAAGTCCATGCTGGATCACTAATATCAATATTCGGGGGACCCTGAAGAGGTATTGAGTGCGATACTGTGTCTAATACAGCCGACAAAAAAACAAAATATAACACCATGTCGACACCGTTGTCTAGAGTGACTTTCATAGTTTCTCATAGTTTGAGGAGAGCTGTTTCTGTGGAGTATCTAGTCCTGAATCCAGACTGGGATGGATAAAGGATCTTGGAATTTTCCAGAAATGCCATTAGTTGATCATTAACTAACGTTTTGGGCATTGTAGCAAAAGAAGGGAGATCCGACACAAACTGGAGCGAGTGTTTTGTTTCTTTAGTAAATATTTAACCCACTCCCAATTTCTAAGATTCTGGCACTGTTGCCTTGGGAAGAGAAGTATTTAAAATATGATTACTCATAGGGTTAATATTCTCCTTGGCCTTCCTAAAGATAGCAGACAGACAAGGGTTCAAAGGGGAGCCTGATTCACTAGTCTGAATTACGCGTTCAGATTACACTATAGAAACAGGGAGAAAAGTAGCTAATTTAGGATGCTGGGGTGAGGCAGCAGGTGCAGAAGCCTAAGGGGGATAGGACTTTAAAATGTCCTTGGAGAAACCCTTTTTAGATCTTAATCATTTTCTCTGCAAAAAAAACTTAGAGAGGCTATTGCATAGAAATTGTAATTAAGATCATAGCAATTGAAATTATTGATGGGCTTCCTGAAATATTTGAAGCTGTAAACTCCTGTTTTGAGTTTGTTGTGTCATCCATGATATCGAAGTTAAAAGCAGAGCGTACAAACTGCGTGACTTTAGAATTAGATCAGGTTATGAGTAGAGGAGAATTAGTTAATTTAAATGTCCTAGTTTTGCCCATATGAGGAGAATCAGATATAGCATTTAGAAATGTTGCGAATGCAATAAGTAACTGCTGGGATGACAAATTCAAAAACAACATTACTTAGAAGTAAAGTTCACAAGAGCTACTCATTAAATATTATGAAGATAATATCCTGGAAATGTCCTTCCTTCATATAGCTCTAAGTTTGGAGAACCATGGAGTCAATAGTGAAGGAATGTGCTCAAAAGAGTATGCAATTTTAGGTACAGCATATATCAATATTTGAAGAAATATATGAAGCAAACACAAGGAGATGATGGACGGAACACTGAAACGTTTCAGACACTCACCCCTAATTACAGATCTGGGCTGCATCCATCATCGCTCTTTAACTCACTTTGCCACCCCAGTGCAGCCCAAACTGCCAAACCAGGTTTTCCCTGGAATGGAAATAAGCATCCTGGGAAAGGTTTTGGGGTAAGACCCCTCATCAGCCAGGGTAGCTTTATATCCAGTGGGGAAGTAAGCAAGGGACCCATGTTTGGGCATACCCTGGCAACGTAGGGTGAACAAAGCAAACACAAGGAGATGCTGGATGGAGCTCAGAAACTTTTCAGACACTTGCCCCCAGTCACATATCTAGGTTGAATCCATCATTGTTCTTTAGCTCACTTCACCACCCCAGTTGAGAACCAGCCATATGCAAATCAGCCTTGACCCTGTTCCTCATGGGTACAGTCCAGACTGAACTGCCAATCCAGGTGTTCCCTGGTACGGAAACAAGCATCCTTGGACTAGTTTTGATGTAACTCCCCATATCAGCCAGGCTAGCTTGCATCCAGTGGCGAAGTGAGCAAGGGACCCAAGTCTGGGCGTACCCTGCCAACTTAGGGCAAACAAAGCAAACACAAGGAGACAATGGACGGAGCGCTGAAACTTTTCAGACACTCTCCCCCAGTCACAGATCTGGGTTTCGCAGGGATTCCGAATTGGCACTTTGGGGTAGATACATCTGTTTCTTGATTACAGCACCAATACTCACTTCCAAGGGCCCGAGAATTGATTTGGTATCACTTGGCAGAGCAGGACTCACAGCAGAGGAGACCAACGGCTGGTAGCAAGAAGCTGGGTCCAATCCCCCTGCAGGAAAAGTTCATGTGGTACCAACCCAAGAGGCATCTCTGCTCCTCCAGTGCCGGCCTTTTGTCGGTCTCCAGGTTCAAACGTGCCAGGTCAACAAAAGAAATCAAAGAACATGTATGACAAAGTAATGGATATTGCCTGCAGTTTCGAGAGATCTGTGATTTCACCCAAGATACTTATGGAGGATATCAGTTTCAAGTTGGAAGTTACTGGTGTTGCTACTATAACAAGTGCTGATGATCTGGAGATTGCTGCAGTTTTTAACAAGGTTGTTGCAAAAAAAAACTTTCAATAAAAACTACTGTGTGCTATAGATGTGGGTTGAAGTCTCATATTGGAACAGTGTGTCCTGTCCGGCACAGAGAAAACAATGTGCCAATTGCAAGAAAGTAGGCCACTTTTACTCTGTTTGTAAATCCTAAACAACCAAAAACAAAGTTAATCATGTAGAAGTGGAAGAACAAAAGCTTTGTGAATCTCTAAACAATGTTTTACTTAATGTGGATGGTAAGTTTGTACGCAACCTAAGAAAAAGGTGTAAATGACCTATTTGTGAGCTGACCATTGGTACAGTTGATTTGAATTTTCTGGCTGATTAAAGTTCCCCCATTACTATTTTTGGTAGAAAGAATGTATGAGAAACGGTGGTCTAAAAAACTCTTGGTTCTGATGGATATCAATCCTAAAGCTTTTGGAGATTATGATATCAAAATGAAAGGATACTTTAATAATGCTGTCATTTTGCAAAAGGAGAAACAATTTTACCAGAATGGGCGCAGAATGGACTTGATATTTTGGGATGGCAAGGCCAAGCCTAATCAGGTATTATACTAAAACCGGGAAGCAGTGAACTGGTTGCATTGGGTGAGAAGTCTTCATCTGCCATTTCTGTTGAAGGAGCGAAAGACCTGGCTGGTATATTAGAAAATGTTCTCATGTGCTGATAGGATTGGTTTCATAAAATGTTTTGAACATGTTATCAAATTAAAACCTAATGCATGTCATGTGGTTCAAAAAGTTAGGCACATTGAAGGATTTATTAGATAATATGTGCAGTCAAGATAGCATTTCCCCTATTGATTTATCTGATTAGATTTTGGCAGCTGTTATTGCTCTAAAAAGAAATGGGGAGATCCTTTTCTGGGCAGACTTGAGAGTATTGAACCGCAAAATATTAGTGGATTGTCATCCACTACCTAAGATTCATGAAAGGTTGGCTAAGGTGGGTTTTAGCAAATAATTTCTACAGTTGATCTGTCTATAACAAGATTCAGTTGAGTGAAGAGTCATAATGTCTTACTGCTTCAGTCAACCCTTTTGGAGCTTATACGTACAAGCATCTTCCATTTGGGCTTGCACCCACTGCAAGTGTTTTTTAAAGATTTATAGATCAAGTTTTTGAGGGGGGTGGATGGAATTCAAGCATTTCACGATGACATTCTTACTCATTCTGATGTTGTTTCCCGTTATTTAAAATCATTGGAAATAGTTATGGGAAAGCTGGATAAGTAGGGTATGACTGTGAACCGTGATAAGTGTAAATTTATGGAGAGCAACATAGATTATCTAGGTCATAATTTGTCATTGGATGGCATCAAGCCTAAAGTAAGTCTTTTAAAAGCTATAAGTGCAGCACCAGTTCCGGAGGAGAAGGACAAGCTGCATTCATTTTTAGGTCTCAGTGAATATTATGCAAGATTTTTGCAGAGGTATGCTTTGAAGGTGCAACTTCTGAGAGATTTGTTGAAGAAGAATGTTAAGTATGTATGATCTGTGGTAAAACAATTGGCATTTGTTGACATCAAAAGTTTGATTGTTAATGCTTCTGCAATCAAGCCATTTACACATGGTGCAAAGTCTGTTATCACAGTTGATGCCAGCACAAACGTTCTGGGGGCAGTTCTTAGCCAATTCCTTGGTCATGAGGAGAGAACCATTGCATTTGCTTTGAGAATGATGTATGTTCCTGGTGGGAAAAACATCAGTGCACATTGCTTATCACTTTTACCAATTGAAGATCAGAGTGTTAATGAGAAATACCAGGATGAGGATGAATGTGTCATGACTGTTGCTGATGCCACCACTAAATGTCTGGTTTCAGAAGCTGAGTGGGAAGAGTGTTGTAGTAAAGATAAGGTGTTGAAGGCTGTGAAGAAATATATAGTAAGTGGATGGCCACATGATAGGACTTTGAGTGTAGAGTTAAAAGCATTATCTCTTGTCGATGATATTGTAGTTAGACAAGAAGTATTTGTTTCTCCAGTAGGTTTGAGGGATAACATTGTTTCTTCGGCACATGTGAAGCATTTAGGTATATCTTCTGATTAAAAAAAAATGTAAACAATGTTATTGGTGGCCTGGAGTTGATGGGCAGGTGAGGAAGTATGTGGAGAGTTGTTGTTAATGGTTGTTGTGAATGTTCGGATAAGCATTGAAAATTTTCCACTTCTCCTTTTTGTCCGATTGAATGGCCAGAGAGTGCTTTTGAAAAAATTGGGGTTGATTTAGCTGGTCAGTATAACATGTTACGGAGCAGCAATAAGTGCTTCATTGTTGTGATTGATTTGTTTCAAAGTGGCTTTATGTTTCTTTGGTGTCAGCACTGGATTATTGGAATGCTGTAAGATTAGTTGAACAGATTCTTTTGTTTGGAGGGATCCGTGACGAAATTGGTTTCGGATAATTTTATTTCTGATAAAATGTCCAATTTTTTTTTGCGTTCTTGGAATGTTAAGCATTTTAGAGTTTCTTTGTACAGCCCATCTTCCAATAGCCTTGTTGAAAGGGGGAACCGTTTGTTTAAAGAATGTGTGCAAACAGCGATCACTAGCAAGTTGAATGTATCAGAGCATTTGCAGCAGAAAGTGTGGAGCTATAATACGACCCCGCATAGCACGACGGGTGTGGCACCTTTTACTTTGTTGAGGGGCAGAAAACCTTTCACTCTATTGAATACAGCCTGGCTGGAAGACAAATTGGGACATTGCCATACTTGAGTCGATTAGGAGGAAGTGCGCAAATATGTTTTAAGCAAGCAATTGGCTGTCATGAGGTATTGTGACAAAATCAATAAGGTGAATGAACTGAAGGTGTGTTGCTGGAGCTGGCTAACCCAGCACTCATGTTGAGGCTGGGGGCCTGCAGTTGCAATCCCTTGGCTGTTTCTCAGCCTTGAGATTGCAGGGTCTGAAGTGTGCAGGTCAGATTGGTCATTTGTAGACAGCCGGCCAATCTATCATGTGCACTAGAGGGGGGTGGGGGGCAGACGTAATAGTATAATTGCACTACTCAGCCCCTCCCATTGCCCCACGCTGCAGCAGCGTGAGCCTGCCACACATGATAAAATTTAATTTTTCACCATTTTCTGAATGTGTGTGCCTGCTGTTGGAATGTGGAATATACACGGGGGAATGTTGGTACGTTGTAAGCTGAGGCACACCGTTTGGATGCCAAGCAGGGAAGCTGTTGTGGGTCTTTACTTTGGAATAAATCTTTAACCACCAAACTCAGTTTCTGGATTTATTCATTAGTGGACTACAAAAAAAGTGTCAACTCCTCCCTCCACTCTAGCTCAGGAAGACCCATGAGCCTGCTGATGGGCCATCAGGATATGCAGGACACACCTCAGCTCCCTTTGTGTGACTGTCAAGAGTGAATCCACAAAGCCCTGCTGTCACCCTGACCCAGATATATATTCTAGAGACACACAGAGGCACAGAATGGTTAAAGTAAGGAAATGCTAACTTTCTAAATGTGGAATTTTCAGACCTGCATTTTAAAAACCAACTTCACTAAAAGATGTATTTTTAAATTGTGAGTCCAGAGACACCAAACTCCAATTTTCTATCTGCTCCCAATTGGAAGTTGTACCTGTAAAGTTTTACAAGGTAGCTCCAATGCTAAACAATGGAAGAGATATACCTTGCGGTAGTAAAACATAAAATGTGCCTTTTTTTACTACCAGCACATGTAAAACTTGAAAGTACATGTCCTACTTTTTAAACACATTGCAACCTGCCCTTGTGGCTACCCAGGGCCTACCTTAGGTTTGCCTTACATGTTATAAAAAGGATGGCTTGGGCCTGGCAAGTAGGTGAACTTGCCAGGTCAAAATGGCAGTTTAAAACTGCACATACTGGCTCTACAATTGCAGGTCTGTGTGGGTGGCACAATCAGTGCTGCAGGTCCACTAGTAGCATTTGATTTACAGGCCCACGGGCACATGAGGTGCACTGTATTAGGGACTTATCAGTAAATCAAATATGCCAATCATGGAGAAACCAAATCACATTACATTTTAGACACAGAGCACATGCACTTTAGGACTCGTCAGCAGTTAAAAAGTGCCCCGAGTCCTAAAACTAGCAAAACAGAAATTCACAGTCAAAAACAGGAGGTCAGAAGCAAAAAGACCGGGGATACCACGCCAAAAGATGCCAGGTCTGACAGTGTCTGTGTCAAAATAATACGCTCTTGCAATATAGTAATTGGTAAGCAGCCACATTCACTGGTGGTTATCTTGATTGTACTATTATCACTATCCTCCTTTTTATCTTTTTTTATTGCTATGTTGTTTCTCCTTCAGCTCTTGCTAAGTTCTATACAACAGCAAGGCTATCTCCTCCATAGCAAGTATGTGTGCAGCTGCAACATCCAGGGTACTTTGAGGTACTTCAGATGTGGATGTAGAAAGAGCTGATTGAGTTAGAGGTTCCTGGTGGTTGATGTTCATTATTAGTATGATTTGCACTGATTTTCATTTTCCTTTGAGCTATCTTCATAAAGTGCTCTTTTACAAATACACTAATAATAGCTGCTGGTGTTCTTGCCAGTAGCTCCTCCATTAATTTATTCCTGCAATGTATCATCTGTTCAATATTCACGATTAAAGGAGACGGAAATGTTTGATAGATGGAGCCCCCCACAATCTGGTAATATTCTTCACCCACAGATTGAGGATGTCTGTTTGAATAACATACCACCAGAAAAGTAATTAGGTTTCAATCCCTCAGTCAGCGCTCAGCTAGAAAACACGGCATATTTCTTATTATCAAAATATAACTTCTCTGCATGTTTCCTTCAAACTGTGATTTTTGTTTTTTGATGGCACTTTTCACTTGCCCTTCAAAACATTCATATTTCTTTCAAACTGTGAATCAGATGATGCCACTGAATGGAGGCAGATTTCTAAGGATAGGGGGGTGATGGCTTAGGCAAAAGTCCCCCTCTGTCAGTTGTTATTTATATCTGACTTGTTAAGTACAAATGAACCCTTTGCTGATGTATTGCAGCTCAGCGCCAGGTCAGTTATGAAGGTTCATTTCAGGACAGAATGTGATAGACTATAAAAAGAGAGCGTAGACTAGTGTACCCTAGTTGAAGGAGAGTATTTGTTTTTTGCTGAATATAAGCATTTTTTTTTGTTCATACCTACCCCACCCAGACATCTTATCAGTATCCAATGTGGTTCTTTTTTATCAACGGATGAAAAGTGTAAGTGCCTCGTACTTTCAAATTTGTATTTTATGGTTCTTATTGGTTTTTAACTTTAATGAACTCAAGTTGACTAATCGGAAAGATGCTGAAGTTTTGCTTCATCCGAGCTCCTCATAAGTGGCTCTTAGGCGACTTTTTGCACTGCCTTTAAATGCTGGTGAGTTTTGTGTGCTACAGTGCAAACTAAGCCCTACAAAGCATTCTTCTAAAGGTGATGATATTTTAAAAGCTCAATTTGTTCGCAAAATGAGTGCATTTTCAGAAGCTAATTTGCATATTTCAAAGAATACAACACCTATATACAATATTTAAAAAATGAGGAGCTTTTCTGGTGCGAATTCGCTATTCTGTCACTTTTTTCTGAAAACTGAAGCACGATAACAATATACTGCATAACGATTCTTAACGCTTATTACAATTCTAACATGTGCAACATAGTACTCAGTTCCCACTGACGCAGTATATAGATGTATAAACAAATTTAATATCAGTCATTACATTCTATTTGAATAAACTGACCTTTCTTTAGCCACGACTGAAGAGATTAAAGAACAGTCGGCCAAGAGGTCCAGTACTTCTCTTTTAAGCAGAAGGAAGGCTTTAATGCTCTGCCACTTGCTTAAAAATGATGCTCCCACATGTTTGCATCTGTTGACTGTGCAGTCGTGGCCGGTGAAGGTAAGCGCGGTGGGGCAGTGGGGCGCAGCGTGAAGTCGACAACATAGACGAAGGAAAATCCAATTTAAAAAAACACTATTCTTGCACTCGCTGCATCACCGAGTCGGCGATGCGCCAAGCACAAGGTTAGTCATTTTTTTTTATTTCACCCCGCCCCACCATTCTTACTCTGTGACTGTGTGCTCAAAATGGACATGAAATCATTTTAAATACAAGCAGAAGTGTAAAGTTAATACAAAAACACAACACTTCAGGAAGTCAAAAGTTTAAATTCTTTAATGCAAAAATAGTGAGCATTCCAGCAAATATTCAAGTGACATCACTTCCATGGACAAGAGTTCTCACCCAAAATGGCCAATTAGAGCACATAATCCTAAAACACATGCAAATGTGAGCAATGTTTATACATTTCACCTCAATTCAATTCTGTAGAGCATGAACATGTGGTAGAAATGTGTTAGTTTCAATGAAACTTATCTAATGAGCATGTGGCAGGATCTTCTCATGGAGATAAATGTGAGATGTCTTTGAAATAGAGATACAATACTGCTGACTTCAATCGAGGCTATACTTTACTAGGCGATACAGAAACTGTGCAAATGTACTACTGCAAATAAAATGCCTTCTAGGCAAACTAGAGTCATAACACTTAGCAAGCATATTGAGGCTAAAGGGCACTTCAAATATTAGGAAAACAACATCCATAATTGATAATTTAGGGGCAGATTTATAAGAAACTCACCTATCTGTAGAGTTGCATCAGTTTCCCTGTGCCAACCTGCGATACCCTTGCGTCACCATGGGTGCGACATATTTGCAATACGGTGCATCATGACGCAAGGATTGAGAGATGTGTCAGAAATTCGGATGCATCCGTCGGCCCAAAAATAGTCACACTTTGCTGGAGTCTTGTCACAAGCACAACACAACTCCAGCAATGCATTTTGAGGCCTATACTTATTGTAATGCGCCACACACGCTTCAAGCAGGCGTACGGTTTTGAAGCAGTAGCGTCCTAGAAGTGGAGATTTCGCTGCATTACTTTTATGAGGCTTTCCTGCGTGGGAATGCCCACCATGCATACATTATACCTGAAGCAGGTATAATATGACGCAGAGTTTTACAAATTGATGTATCTACCTAGATGCGTCACGTTGTAAATTACCCATAGTGTTTATGCCGCTGTTGCATCATAAAAGTGATGCAACAGCAGCGTAAAAGTTTCACAAGGGGCTTGTAAATCTGCCCCAAAATATATAGGCATTCTTGTTTTGACAGTTATGTACAAGGGAACCTCAACATGAAAGCACCAGGAATACAAGATTATGGGCCTGAATAATAATTTGGTGGACTGGTTACTGTGTCACAAACATGAAGGATATCTTGTCCGCCATTTGATATAATGCCCTTATAATACAGTGGACGAGATATCCATCACGTTTGCAAAAGAGTAACCCATCCACCAAACTCTAAATCAGCCTCTATGCTTGGACGGCATTACGACGCGTACTTTTACAACGCGTGCCGTTACAACGCGGTTTTTTCAACTCAAGTCGTTACCACAACTTGCGCTGGAGGGGGTGCGGACTTAGGAATTTTTTAATTTACTATTCCAGCACCAGCCTACGTACAGTAGGGAAGGTGTTGGATAGTAAATTAAAAAATTCCTTGTCCTGCAGCGCCCTCCAGCGCAAGTCGCGGTAACGACTTGCTTTGAAAAGACCGCGTTGTAACGGCACGGCGGTGTAACAGCCGCTTCGTAAAGGCTGTTCACCTTATGTTTTCACATGCCATAAGCATCTATTGCCACACTTCCCTTCCCTCTTTTCAAAGAATGTGGTGGGGCTACCAGGAACAGAACAACACTCAATGTGGATTATGAGTCCTTCCTGCTCCTCCCCTTTGCTGTCCTCTCAATTCGAACCCCCGACTGTGTAGACACAGCACTGCCCCTTCCTTCTCACAGTGCAAGCTGAAATCACATCCAAAGAGGTTGGAAATTGCAAACGAAGGTTAGAAAATATTCACTCCTCAGCTACATACTTCAATCAATACATTTCCCAACGTAGTTCATATGTCCTCCTATTACTATATTCAGTCCTCTTGTTCGGCATCTGCAATTGTATAAATACATTTATAAATATGGGTTCAAACGAAAACTGATAAGTGAAGTTAAGCATTATGGAAGCGCACCTTGTATTACCAGACACATACAAAGAATTAGATACTAGCACTGTTATGCATGTGTCCCATGGCAAGAGAAAACCCATCCCAAAGACCCAATCAGGGTCTGTATAAAGGAAAGCTCAAATGTGCGCCGTACCAGTGAAGAAGAGCACATGAATCAGTTCTGGGGAGGGCTCCATCCTTCTACCTGCTTAAAGACAGGGCGCGTTTTTCGCAGTTGAGACCTCACTGTTACTGTACAAAATAAAACCAGACTGGTACTCTCTCAGTTGATCCAAGGATCACAATTAGTGAACCCAAAATACCTTCGTTTGTTTGTCAATTAAGTTATATGTGACATGCTAGTCCTTAAGTAGCCTAATCGAAAATCTAGAAACGCTTTCACAATAGGATGTGTTGCTGTCAATACTCTGATGCCTACCATATGTGTGCAGACTGGAATGCAACAGAAAATCTCAAATTGTCTAATAGGAACAGTGGGAAATGTGGCACCCGAATGTTCTTGCATCTTTTTAGCCGGAAGAAGAGGCCACAACAAGATACAAAACTGTGTGGCATCTAAACCCCAGTTAGATGTTCTCAGCGGGACCATTCTGCAGATGTACCCATTGCAATATCTCAAAGCACTAACAGCTCACAGTTCCTCTTGTGGTGGGCATTCACCAAACTAAAAAAACTGACTAAAGCAACAAAACATTTTGGTATGAAAACCACACCTTCCCATTTTAGTCTGATGAAATGAAGAGAACTACTTTGTGTGCAGAGTTGCTTCTTCTGAAAGAGCAGAATGCTGTCACTCACAATGAAGTTAGCCAAAGGCTGAAGTGTGCTGATCCATTGCCCCTCGCTGAATGATGCAGTGAACAAATTTGACTGACACAATAAGAGATCAATGGATGTATAGGGCTGGCAAAATGCTGCTATAAATTAGTATGTTGTATATAGAATTTTAGAAAAACAAAAGGTCCTGTCTAAAGCTCAGCTTTAAAAGAAGGTGTCTTTCAAAGGTGTTTTTTTTTTATCATAGGATGACACTACACTTTTTTCTTTTGATTCAAGGTTCTACATCGTTTAGTTCCCTGTAGTCTTGGGATGGTGCTTTCATCTGTATATCTAGACCGACTACTTTATCAAACAATGAAGAGTTTGCTTCATTAACCACAGTTTATCAGACAGAGGTTTGCTGACTGCAGTATGGATATCCCTTCCATCTATAGTTTGCTTCAGCCTTAATCCATTTCGTAAAGTAAAGTCCACATTTGTAAAGCGCACAATCACCCGTAAGGGTCTCTAGGCGCTGGGGGCCGTCGGGAAGATTAAGCGAGCTATTGCCTAGAGTCACATGGTGCTGGGCTAACCTGCCGCCGGAGCCGGGGATCGAACCGTGGTCTCCAGATTCCAGCGTCAGTCGCCCTGGACGCGGCGCCACACCTCTTCCCTCGTACATTCCCATTAGGGTACATCTACATGACATTGCATACTTTTTAGAATTCTGTGGCATTAAGATGGGCATTTAGGAGCATAAAGGTACTTGTATGCATCCATCATCCCCTAAAACGCCTTCAACTGTTTTTGTTAATGAATTGCTTTTGGACTCCGGTATGAATGACTAGACTCAAACATTAGATTTGATCAACACTCATCAGAAGGTCCTGAAGAAGGTGGATCTCATAGCAAGCGTTATTCCACCAAAATGTACATCAACATTTTTAACTGCCCATTGCTGCTGGCCTGCAAAAGTGGAATCAACATTATGTTATTTTCTCTTTTAGTAGGGCTTTTGCTGTGCAACAGCAACCTTGTTTTCAATTTGACATTGATTTGTTGAACTGTTGGAATTGTTCCAAGTGGCTGAGTCATCGCATATATTTTTGCTTATGTATGAAATACAACAATTAAAATAATTGTGTATTGGTCATCTGTGACCTGTTTATAACATGTAACATCACAGGACTCCAGTGATGAGTGAGAGTTAATTAATTTGTGCTCTGGTGTAATCAATTTATCTTGTGGGTATAGAAGAGTTATGTTGTGGCTATAGTATGGAAATGAAAACACAGAAAACAGCATGAAAAGAGAGATGGCTTACTGTGGCTACTCCCATCCAGAAGGCACGTTTGAAAAAGGATGGTTTGCAAGAAATATGGAGCATGAATATCACCAGCATCAGGGTTGAAAAAGTAATGCTTCTATGATTAATTTACCTAGAACCATCTTTCTTATTCCAGTGCCCGAGACAGATTGAAAATCAGATGGTGTATGATAATTACTGTGGGGTTCTGGATTGTAGACTACTCTCATAGCCATTTTAGGATTATGTAACAGGCTGGCACTGGGCATTTAGCTAGTTATGGGGTGACTTATTTTAGAGTGAAAAAAGTTTTTTCACCGGAGAATGGCTGGAATAGTTTTCTTGGAGAAGGGGTTTAAAGAGTTATATTAAATTACAGAATTAAATAGTTAAAGTCATGTGCACTGCTGTTGTGCAAATTTATATTGCAATGACCAGGTTCGGCGACAATTCGGCTTAAAAAACCCTAAAACTGCAAAGAATAAATGTCTTCATTAAACTATGCTGGAGACTTCATGCCTCTGAGAGTACATGACAAGAACCACACCGCAAAGAGGTGGCATGTTTGGACAATAATCAACTCTACTTGAGTTTGAGGCCTCAGCCGTACATGACAGCCCACTTTTCACATGCCTTAAAATGTTTGTTTACGTTTGTTTATGTTATATCGCTTTGAGCATCTTGATATTGAAGACCTCAACCCAACTTAGAAGGGCAGGCTGCCTCACCGAAGTTGTCTATGCAGTTACAAAACAGAGACAGTATTTCATATATTTTGGACTTCTCCCGTAAGTCATGGACCGAAGAAAGATGTTACTTAAACTTAAACTTAAAATGTTACTTCATATCAGCTCTTGTAGGCAAACTGTTATTTCCTGGCTGAGTGGAACTTATATTCCCGTAGCTTGCTAGGGAGCAAAATTCTAAAATTTGGTGATGAAGAATCTTTGCGGCACCAAGACTGTGCTGGACATGGCTTGTAACCATTAAAACCATCCTTTTGCACAACACTCATGCACTTTATAGCCAAAGACAAGGGTCTAAATAGAAAATAAGCACTTTAAAGTCAAAAGAGGGCCCTTTTGCAGTATGCTGAGGCACTTAGGAGTATGACTGCTGTATTCATAGAACCAATACAACCACTCTCCCAGAAGCAGAGATAAAACGTGCTCTTGGCACAATTGAACGATGGATTCCCAATGAGTACTATAAAACGGTGTCATAAATGGACAGTAAATGAAGAGCACATTATGGGACTCATCTATGAGGCCCCTTGCGCCGCCAGAACGTCAAGTTTTGTTAATTCCTTGGCGCAGGAGCCTGCTCCATATTTGTGAGGCTGCAGTGAGACACTTTTTTGTGATTAATGATGACTCGTAAATGTAGTCCCCTTTAATGCAGTTTTTTTTTGTGTTATAGGGGGATACAATGGGGGTGGCTGGGGGCATTCCTAGCAACATTCATGGCTTTTTGACACTGCCCTGAGGCAGCGCTAATAACGTATGCCTCTCCATGGGAGGCGTAAGGGAGGCACAATGTGGAGAAATATCTTTATTTCTCCTGGTTTTTAGGTCTCGCCTATGCAGCGCGCATGTGCTACATAGGAGACAGACCTAATGCCATACACACAGCTCTGGGGGCAAAAACGTGCACGCGTTGCATTGCTTGCAATTGCAACGCGTGCACGTCTGGCGATTTCCTTGTGGAAGCATGCGATGCCATATGATGGCGCCATATGGTTGCACGCTCCCACAAGGGAATCGTGCAGGACTCCTCCCCTGCTGCTGAGGCATGCGCTTGTTTAAGACGTGTGCTCTGCTGTGTACAGAGGCTATAGAAAATTTGGTGATTTGGGGAAGCTGTAAGTGTCTAAGAGAAGCCTTTCAAGGGCCCTTTATCAGCACCACTGGATTTTAAATTTTTTTTTTTTACTGAAAATGTCATTTAAGAATATGAAGTGCAGTAAAGGCGTAATTTAGGGAATTTTCACATAGCAAACTGCAAAGTCCCCAAATTACGCAAATCATGCAGGCATAATTTTGCCACTGGTAAAGGCCTTTGCACATCTAGCCCAAGGAGTATTGTGATTCCCACAGTCATGAGTATTTACAGTGCCACTCTGCAGGAGTCTGAACGAGTTGAGTACTCATTTGACACTAGAAGTGCATTAACCTACCGAGCGATCTCCCAATCTGACGCTAGTGTCAATATCTCCCATATTTGAAGGGAATTTCTCTGATGAAATCTGTTCCTACCTGTGGCTCAGGTGACTGGGCCTTTATAATGCAGTACCTAGATCCAGCGCCACTGGACAGAGCTTGGCGCTGTTCTCAGGAAGAGGGGGGTGTTTGAAAGAGAGCGGACTGTGCTGCTCCTGCGCATTGTCGATCCCAGGGTAGGTTGCTTGCAGACTCCAGCCCTTGTGTGGTCTGGAAGGGGTTGTGTGGGTGGTCTCAATGTCCCGGTTCATCTGCCCAGAGCCTGCTAACTGCCTGCTGACTGACCAGGCATGTTTACATTAGCTCTGTCTGCAGCCGGTGAACTCTGCTGGGCTGTCTTGTCCCAGCTGGGCCGGCTCAGGGCCTCGAACCTCACTGCCAAAATCCTGGGCGAGAGGGGGCGGCGCAGGCACAGAGGCGTAAATCAAGCCTGGGGATTTATGGGCCATTTTCGATCCCATCACTCCTCCCCCATCTTTAAAACAGAGCGACCTCATAAACCCGGAGTGTTGAGTGGTGGCAAATAAAGAAATACACGTGATGATGAAACGTGCTGCATTAAAATATGAGGGTGTCTTTGCTGTGCAGCGCCCATTCGAAAAGAATGGGACTACTGAGCATATTGGCACAGGACAGAGCGCACCCCGACAGGGAAGGGGGTGAGTTGGGGCATAGCTATCAATCATGCAGCAAGTTCATTGGCAGCAGGGCCCAGGTGTGTGAGTGCTCTCTGTATTTTGCTACCTATACTGGGGTCCCATTTTCCATTCTTGCATTAGAGGCAGTGGTACACTTTCTATGTCACTGAGAGTACGCCCTACCAGGGCTTTAAGTGGGATTAAAAATAAGCATTGACATAGCCAATGGGTCTCGCCTTTGGGACCCTATAAGTATTTAGCTATGCAGCACAATTTCCTTGGTGCAACAACATCAACTGTTGCATGGGTAAACACTTATAAGGTCCCAAAGGCGAGACCTATTGGCTATGCCAATGCTTGTTCATGTTTCTATGTGTGCTGCATTCTGCAGAACACATATAAAGAGAAAAAAGTCTCTAGTGATTGTTTTTGTGCAGGAAGGTTTCCCTTCCTGCATAAAAATAATCATCCCTACAATGCAGGCACCCTTGCACCATGGTGCAAAGGTGCCTGAGTTGGCACACAACAGCCCATTGTGCGCTGGGGAAAAGGACAGGAATGCACGTATCGGATAGATTCCTGCCCTTTTCGCTTGTCATAGGGCAGCTCAGTAGCAAGGCATGTGGCGCTGCCCTATGGCAAAACCTCATATATGAAGCCCAATGTATTTACCTCCCCCAAACATTTAACATTTTTTGTTCATGTGTAATAATTATTAATTGTGCCTTTTAAGAAAACTCTTATTTGAACGTTTTTTGATAATATTGTATGATTTGTTAGTAATTTTTAGCCAAATGGAATGGTTTTTAATAACTATGAAATAAACATTTAAAAAAAAAATATTACCATGACATGATATTTAAAATGTGCACAAATGGAGTATGCAACTATCCTTTGTAGTACTAGGCTTCAGTAAGCCTGAAGCAGCTTTGCTTTACAAGTGGCTTCACCCAATGTGCAAAGGCATGCATAGGACATTTAAAAGTTGACCTTACCCTGCGATGCCTCAATGGAAGTTTCACATAACACTTCAAAATGTTTTTCATCAATAATAATAACATTTTGAAAATGTTTAAAATTAATGTTTTAGTCTAACGATAAAGAAACACTTTATCATTAGATTAAATGAAAACTTATTTCGCACAAAATACAGTGCGTAAATAGAACTCTTGACCCTTTTGACATATTTTCCTAATTTTATAATGAAAAAATGTAGTGCTGAATAATATTTCGTTGCAGCTGATGTTTCTATTTCACATAATCCACTGTTTAGTTAATATACAATTTGCTTTATTAGAAGGTTAGAAGTGTAGTCATGCTCATGGGAAAAGAAGGTCTGAAACCAAAAGGCCTTATATGTAGTCACAATTGCAATTTTTTTTTCCCACCTCATGATAATTGTCCATAACCCATTCTTCAAGATGTGCGAAAGGAAGATGAGAGCCTGTTCTCAGGAGAATCCTGAAAGCTGGTTGGACAAGAGGAGGAGAAGGTACACTTTGCTTGCAGTGTTTCCTTTGACTGTTTATATTAGTACGAATTCCCACAGTAGGTTAACACCTTTGTTCCAGACTCTTATCCCATACTCTTTTTCCACAAGGAGGCTGACCACTACTGGCTTAATGCTGAAGGCTTAATGCTGATTTATTATCTTCCTTCGAACCTATTGCTAAATGCAGTTTGCTACTGCATGAATATTTTTTCTTATCTGTTGAAACTCCACTGAATTTTAGGAACACTCTCTTTATGGGAAGATCTGCTGACATTAATTGATTGAATTTGAGCTTCATGCTTTTTCTCACTCTTCCTCTTGTAATTGAACTCTTTAAGAGTTCATGTTTACTGAATTTTTCCCCATTGTTAGAATTGGGTTTCTTTTTTTTATGGCACATGCTTAATGAATTATTAATTATGACTTGATCTTACCATATTTTTTATGTTCAATTCTGTTATATGACTGAAATTGAGCTAACTGAATAAAGAGAATATATTAAATCTTTAATGAAAATTAAACCCTTGACATTGTTTTCAAACTCTTGTTTTTGACTAAAATTTAGTAATAAGAATCGCTATTGTGACATATATGAATATTATATCCTTATTATCATGTACAGTGGCCTAGATCCATCACACATTTAATCGAATATAGAGCAACGATCAGCTCTGCATATGAGATGATAAACCATGAATAATTTAAACTGATTTTAGCTCTTTCAGTATTCACAAGCACAGTGCTACAGTGTTACCAAACCCATCAATTCGTTTAACTTTTTTTTCTCATTTTCCTTGCCAATGATTCATACCACTCTCCTGGCCCTCTGATGGATCTTTCTTAGTACTGAGATGGGCTGGATATAAAGGGTCCCAACAGTCATCCAATGAGGACCAGGAATTCGATAACTAAACTATAGACTAGAAATCAGACTCATATAGATTACCCTCAAAACAATACTGTAAAGATAAAAGATTATCACAGCAAGCCCCAATCTCCTGAAGAAACTAAGGCAAGCCAATAAGCACACTAAAGGTTCAGCCAAAGCTATACAGAACAACAACATTAGTATTTATTGTTCAGAGATCTCTCTAATATGATCTTCTCTAGTCATTAGTAACCCCAAATTTGGAATGCACATTTTCGATTGAAAAGGATTGAATCATGATAGCTGAGTCAATATAGTAATTTGGTTTAGTTTATCAGACTTTAAGGTAAACAAGTCCATCAATGAATCAGGTATTAGACAATGCAGTCAAATTCTAATAAGGCATTTGAAACAAGGTGCCAAAGCTTAAGAGTTCAGAGAGGGAACTGAAACATGTCAGTTCAAGTACTTTCCCAAAGAAGGAAGAGACCACTCAGTACACACAGCGTATGCGTTAGTTCATAAAGGAAGCCAGGTGAGTCCACGATTGGGCAAGTCAAAATTGTACATTGAATTGGGTAACAATAAACATCTGTTATTCAGCGCCAAGATAG
Source organism: Lissotriton helveticus (assembly GCF_964261635.1). Classification (NCBI taxonomy): domain Eukaryota; kingdom Metazoa; phylum Chordata; class Amphibia; order Caudata; family Salamandridae; genus Lissotriton; species Lissotriton helveticus. The sequence goes on from NC_136063.1 coordinate 562,000,109, forward strand.
GTGAACGTGTGCTTTACAAATACACTTTATGTTAAGCCTGAGTTCCTTAAATCTAAACTTTCATGGTATAGTCCTAACAGAACATTAAGGTCAACTGGGCCCAAACTAGTGCTAACACCCCTTTTTAAAAAACACTAACTGGGTTGGCAGAAGCTTTGTTCACTGTGCCTCCAAGGCATGGAATGAACTTCTGTTCCAACTTAGAAATGCCCAAAATCTGTTTTCTTTCTGTAAGGGCTTGAAGACATGGTTTTTCTCTCACCACTAGGCCTTACGCTCTTCAGGTAACCAGTGCTCAGCCCCAGGACATCCCAGGGCAACAGTGCTCTCTATAAGCATAATTAACATAACATGTTATTGTCAAGGAAAATTCCACAAAGATCCATCACCATTAAGAGCGCTAACTACAGTCAGGCAGGGAGAAATACAGCAGACATAGCCAAACACGTTCCGTGAAATCAGGCAAATTATATTCTTCAAGTTCTGGGGGAGACACCTTCTGAAATCACCTCATCTGATCAGACCACTCAGTCCACTGGTCAGTTTGTTTAGGATGGGTGTCAAGTGACAGAAACAAGGCACAAATTGTTGAGAAATAGGTGGGACAGTTACCAAATCCTTAAGAAATCAATGTGTGAATCGTTAAAACAATACTCCTTCAGCAAGAGCACATAAGCGAGTTCAAGAGGATAGTTTCCCAGGCAGCTGTTTAGGATTGTATCAGTAAAATGTAGCAAAGTATCTAGTACAGTACATGACAACTAAGGATTGAAAATACTGTTTCACATAATTTGTTATATTGAGGAATTCTCTCATGAACTGTAGACTCAGCAAGAGAGGGGACTTCACATTTTCGGTCAGGCCTACATTAAGTCAAGCTAATTTATTGTGAAATATATGTAATTATTAGGCATAGATTCATAGGAAATATAGGCATTATGATTCTAGTGTAACTCTGATGAAGTTGAAATCATTTAGTATGGCTACAAATAAATTGTGTCATTATGATAGACTTCTAGTTTCTGAATGTACCAACGTGAAAATACATTTAAAGTGCTAATTAAATAAGCTCGTTATAACTGCACAGCATTAGTACATATATGAAATACAATCTATGAAAGTTTCATGACGGCAACATTAATTAGGAATGCGTAACACCTACTTTTTTTGTCATTTCGGAGCACACGTTTACACAGAGAGAAATACATTTATTTTAAATTCATCATCATATTCAGATTAAATCTTGATGATTAACTAGTTCTTATTAGATTCACACACACGATTGACATTGTCTAGTCTAAACCTCTTTCTGCATGTTTTTATGAAGCAGTAACAAAGATTCTCTCATTTAATCATGTTTCTTGAGCTTGTAGTTGGTGTACATTTAGTAATTTTCTCTCCGAAATTGTCATTATCGAGTTTCTCATCTCATTAAAAGTCTGAATGCATTTCCTTCTCCAACAACAGTGATCTTTGATATGATTTGTTTTATCTAGTCAAGAATTGATGGGTTACAAATATGGGAGTTCATGCCTTTACATCACTTTGGGCCAACGCATTAGAATGCGTATGTGTCAGGGGACTTCACTCTTTCTGCACTGGTTTTGCGTGGAAGGTGAAGCCATGTTTTTAGGGCTTAGCCTTAGATTTACCAAGGGCTGCACACGCGCTCATGCAGATTTGTGGGCCTTTCTAATGGCAAATAAATCAATGCAATATTTACAGCACTTTGCATCACTTTTTGCTCTACACAAGTGCTTACGCGAAGAGGTCGTTTTACTAAAAAACAAACACAACACTGTTCAACAACCAACGTTGCTACATTGTGTAAGAGGAAGAGAGCATGACAGTGCCCAAAAACATGGTGCTATGCTGCTGTCTTCCTTGCACTGATGCAAAATCACAGTCCCTAGCATCCCGCACACACCATTGTACCCTATTGAATCGGTCTGTGGGTCATGTCTAGCAATGGTTTTGTACTGGAAGCAGGCACTCCAAGTACAAAATGATATTACTAGACTAATTTGGATATGTGCTCTGCAGTGCAGCACACATGCAAAGATGGAAAGGTTTGGAGAAATGAAAACATTTCTCCTTTTTGATGCCTGCCTTAAAGAAGGTTGTTTTGGAGCAATGTCTATCATTGTAGGTAGATAGGACTCTGCATCAAAAACCATGGGTGGGTGTATGGTAACCCCTATGTGCCACCCCAGGAACGCCCTCTTGATGCAAAATATTGCAAAGCAGCTCAAAGCCCTGCCTTCTATTACCTCTAGACATTTTGCGCAGGGAAATAAAACCCAAATAACAATTTTGCCCCCCTTTGTGTCCTGGTGCATAATGTTATTACATCTACCACAAAATGTTAGTAAAAATGTCTCGGCCATTTTCTAAAAGATATTATGGTCTGATAATTGCCAACGTAATGCGGTTTTTGGGAGACATTTTCAAGAACTATGGTTAAAGCATAGCGTTGTATATTCCGAGTAGCTCCAAAGTGTAAGAGGGGAACAAACTGTATGAGACATGCTTTCCTGCTTAAACGTCTTGTTTGCATTCTTCCTTTATCTGCCTATAAGTACATTTGTTTTCATTGTAAGCAATTTAATCCAGTTAGTTCCAGATTTTGTAAAATAATTCGGCAAACAAACTGCCTTTGTTTGAAATTCCAAACCTGTTTCATCAACACAATGTCCTGGGCTGGGAAATAACCAGGTGACTTATTGCACCTAATGTTGATAAAACAGAAACAAAGGAAGATCAGCACAAAAAAACACATTACTGATGCATATGAACACGAGCTTGCCTTCGCTCTGTGCCTGCGTTTAATACAACTTTTCTGAGGTACTGTGCGATTTTTCTACCTCTGTTGTTTTCGCCTAATTCATTACCTGAAAAGATGCATATAGTCTTTGTAATAATTAATGAGCCCATTTTTTCTTGGCTCTGGACTTGATTTCTTAGTTGCCTCCAGCCACAGGAAGCCGTACCACACCCCTGAACAAATGGGTTTCGAGAGAGGTGAGCAGATGCCAAAGTGGTGTCATGCATTAACAAGCAAAACCACTGCCAAGCGTGCTTGGCCCTCATAGGTAATTGGTTTAAAAGTACAACAGTGACTTATGTGAAGTGCACCCAAAGCATAATACAAGGTGCCTCAAAGAAACAGCACAACATGTTCCACAATCTAAATGTTTTCTAATATTACTGGCCAAATAAAATATCATGTCCTAATAATAATAGTAATCCACATTTGGAAAGCGCAGAATCACCCGTTAGGGTCTCTAGGCGCAGGGGGCCGTCGGGAAGATTAAGTAAGCTATTGCCCAGAGTCACATGGTGCTGGGCTAATCTGCCGCCGGTGCCGGGGATCGAACCGTGATCCTCAGATTCCGGTGTCAGTCGCCCTAGCCGCGGCGCCACACGACTTCCCTCCTAGGGATTCATTTGGATGGAGTCAGCATAGCAGGTCCTGCATAACATCAGGCAGTGTGCAGATTGGTATGCAGGGATGGCAGTTGCAGCCTTTGGTACAATTCATCAGCAGTGATGTGTCTTGGCAGGTGGCTACCACAGGATAATAGAGCTCCTGCTTCAACAGTGATGTGGCCCCTTTCCTCCTGAACTGACAGTGACAGTGCCGGTTCTCAGACACAGGGTGGGCTGCCAAATGACACAGTGGGGCCCTTACATACAAAGCCTTGTTGCAGTTCATGCTGGAACCAGTGAACGATAATAATGGACACCTTCAAAGCACAGATTATTGCTGGCTTCACTCTCTAGAGCTGTCAGATTTTTCTGGGTTTTGATCATGCTGGCCAAACACAGGACATCTCCTCCTGGACAATCATTCTTCCTGCATGGGTCAGGCACTTTCCTTTACTCTCTCAGTAGGTAGGCAGGACTGAAGTTATTAGGCATACCCACAGCTTATCCTGCAGAAAGTGCGGGCTTCAGGTACTGTCCTCCCATCTCTGGGAGTCATGCAGTTACCAGCCCCGATCACAGAGTAGTCCTTTGAGTACTCTTTGGAGCACAGCCTTCCTTGATCTTGAAGAACTTGGAACTATAATAATGGTGGATGGCTTGTATTTCGTATTAATACTCATTTTCCATATAGGCGATATAGATCCTCTGTTAAAGGCGTCATAACTGATTTTATTTATTATTTATTATTTTAGGTATTTGTTAAGCGCACTATCACCATTGCAGGCATCTTGGCGCTGACTTGATCAGATGACGCGGAAGCGATCACAGGAGTGAGAATTATCAGGGGGTTACCGTGGGAAATAGCCAGGTTTTAATCCTTCTCCTGAATGGGAGAAGTTCAGTAATGTGCCTAATCTCGGCCGGGAGCGTGTTCCAGAGTTTGGCCGCCGCTACCTCGAAGGATCTGCCTCCGGCTCTTACTTTCCTGAGTCTGGGAACCACTGCTAGCTTGGCCTCAGAAGAGCGAAGCTGCCTAGTTGGAGCGTACCAGACGAATTTCGAACGTAAGGAAGCCGGGCCAATTCCATGCAGGGCCCTAAAGACTATGCAAAGGGCCTTGAATTGTATCCTCTGTCTCACCGGCAACCAGTGCAGTTTGCCCAGAGAGGTCGGCCTATGTGCTCTTCTCGGAAGCCCCAAGGCCAATTTAGCAGCTGCTGATTGGACCCTTTGGAGCCTATCCAGCAGGAACCCAGGGGATCCTAGCAGAAGGGCATTACAATAGTCCAGTCTGCTGAGGATGGTGCATCTTACCACTTGGGCACGAGCATGAGTTGGTAAAAGAGGCAGGACTTTCCTTAAAGAGCGAAGGATGGCGAAACAACATGCAGTCGTCTTTCGTATATGTGTTTCCATACTGAGCCTATGATTCAGCATGACCCCTAGATTGCGGACTGAATCCACCGGCCGGACTTTAGTCCCTGTTTCCGGGGGCCAGAAGTTACCTGGAAATGGGCGGGGAATCTTAGTTCCGGCACTAAAGATCACCTCAGTCTTCCCCGCGTTAAACTGAAGGGAGTTGTCCCTTAGCCAGCGGGACGTATCACGCAGACAGTTGTGGAAAACCTCCACAGATGTAGAGTCCTCTCCTTCCAGGGAGAGGATCATCTGCGTGTCGTTGGCGTAGTTGACAATCTTAATGTTGAAGCTTTTGATTAGTGAGATCAGAGGTCTGAGATAAAGATTGAAAAGGATTGGGCTGATTGCTGAGCCCTGGGGAACCCCATGAGAAATCAGAGAAAAAGCTGACTGAAAAGGGGGAATAGACACTGCCTGCTGCCTGTCCTGTAGAAATGAGTGGAACCACTGAAGCGCCGAACCTCTCACTCCCGCCTCAGACAGCCGTTTCAACAGAATCTCATGGTTCACCGTATCAAAGGCGGCAGACATATCAAGCAGGACCAGGAACGCTGCCTGCCTTCTGTCTGCACGTCTCTGAAGCTTGTCCATAGCGGTGATTAGGGCGGTTTCGGTTCCGTGGGCAGGCCGGAAGCCAAATTGATCAACATCTAGTATATGATGACATTCCAGATGGTTGGAGAGGGTGTTGCTAACCAAGCGTTCAACAATCTTGGCTTGGAAAGGTAGCAGGGAGATCGGTCGATAGTTTTTAGAACAGTCCGGGTCCAGAGAGGGCTTTTTTAACAAAGGAGATACTAGCGCCTGCTTCCATTGAACTGGGACAGTACCAGTCATAAGAGATTGATTACATATTAAATGGAGTGTAGGGAAAAGTTCCTCCTCGAATTCCTTCCAAATCGTATGGGGCAGAGGGTCTAGAGGAGACCCAGAGGAAATCTCTCTGGCTAGTTTTCTAAAGGCCTCATACGTAAGAGATGGGAATTCAAGAAGGAGTTTAGTCGGGACCGAGGCTGGCCCCGCCAACTGATCCCCTGAAGCCCCAGGTCTAAGGTCGGCGGGAGGGGCAGAATCTGGGAAGACTTCCAGGTCCCTGATGATATGTTCAATTTTTTCTTTAAAGAATACAGCAAGATTGTCGCAGAGTTCTTGGGACGGGATGATGGTGTTTTCGGCGCAATCAGGGTTAGTGAAGCTATTCAATATATTGAAGATGCTTCTAGAGTTATTGGTGGAGTTACAGATCATGAACGAGTAATAATCTGCTTTTGATTTCTTAATCAAGTTCTTGTATTGTCGCACTTTATTTTTCCATACCTCCTTAAAGGTTTCTTTGTAGTCACGTCTCCACCTCCTTTCCGCTTGTTTGCAACCCTGTTTCAGATTTTTTAAATTGTCGTTAGGGTGTAGTTAGGGTGATGTTCTTTCAAATGTCACTTTCTTGTAGTTCGTCAGACACAGCTTTTGCACATAATGATGACTCTTGCAACAGGTGGCAATAGGGCAGGCCCAATCAGGATTGAAGTGAGAGATATCGGCACCTGGCTGTCATCAGACTTCCATGAGCAGTCTATAGGGACAGACAAAAAAGCAGGTCATGTCTAGAAACATCATCATCCTGAACAACAGAACCAGGAGTACCACCACTCATCCCACCATCTACCACATGACAGCTCAGAAAGCACAAATTACCAGCCTTTTGCTAAGAAGATCCTCTTGGATTCTAAAGGCAGCCCTGCCCCCCTCTCTTCAGTGCCTGGATATCCAACCCTCTTCCACAGGATTGCATGTTTCACACTTCCACTGTCTGGGGAAATTATGTCTATCCTCCATCCTGTGCCAGGCTAAACCAGAGACTTCAAAGAAGGATCCCACTGTTCCTTGTTCTCAGTTTCAAATTAGAGTGCACTGAACATCTTTGCAGGCTTAACTGGGGGCTCATTAAGTTCAAATCTATCTGGGATACCATTAAAATCTAGCTTCAAACCTCTGTCACCATGGAAATGAATTGAAAAATGTGATGACTTAGGCATGTCAATGAAGAAGGCATCAAACTGCAACTGAGAGAAATGAGAAGCTGTTCCTGGTGATATGCACCAATCAACCTCCACAGGCTGGCCATACGAGCCCGCATCATCAACATTGACATGATAGTTGTGTCTGTGCATAATCCAGTGCTGCTGGGAGGGCCATGCCCTATGCCCATGTGCCTGCCGGCCTCTCTATAGTACAGTATACTTTAACCCTGTTGTTCCTAAGCTTATTACCTGATTCTACTTATTTTAAAAGATGTGCAAATCTATTGTCATATATTTTCGAATTCTAACATTTGATTTTTGTATTTTTACATGATCCTAATTTAATATTCATTTCTTAGATGCCCTATTCACTTCCTGTGACATTTTCATTCAGATAGATCTTGATTGATCACATCAGCATCCCAGTCTCCTTTCATGGACAGTTTTTGCCCAACAAACCGTCTTGTTTCCACAACCTTAGAACCCTGACAAGATGCTGTAAGAATATAATTACTATGAATGGTGAAGAACTACTTGCTTGTATGACTTATGAAGTCCAAGAATCACACGGATTTTCAGGAATATAGTAATTGTATTTCATCTCTGTTATATACAGTAGTCCCCTGAAAACAAGTATATTTCAAACCAATTAAAGTCCCAAATAGTTTAATCTCTAACTGATATAAGCAAAATAGTGCCTGAGGAAGCTTGAACGACCATGGCAAAAGTCCTATGGCCAAGATGCCAGAGTATTTTAGAATCAATCGTATTTTATTTCGTGGTAAAGGCTCGTTATACACAGCTTAGCTGCCTACATCCAGGTGTCAGCAGAGCGTTATGGTAAGGTCAATACACAGCGTGTAGGTCTACAACCCGGAGGGCGACCCCGCGAAGATATTCAGACGACAGTGAGTATACAAGGCAACTGGCTAAGATACCACTTTTAAAAAACAAAAGAAACATGAAAATAGACAAACACCCTAACCAACAACCCCCATTTCCCCACCCCCACCCCTCTCCACATCAGTCTCTAATCAGTACTACTACCTCCCTGTAAGACCTAGTCACAGGCCAGGGACATTCAGGCTAAATTTTTGTGGCCCCTGGCGGTTCCAAAATAATGAGTTGCAGGTATTTTGGGCATGTGACCTCCCTCATTTCCTTGGTAAGGAGATGCACATTCCGACCCCTTCCCATCGCTGCTGAGCGAGAGGCACTCCATTGCCAAAAGGTGCCAAAGCCTCTGATTTCAGTCCCATGGGTCAGGGGTGGCCGAGGAACCCCAGTGCACTAGAAGAACCTGTTGCGCTGCAAGCAATGCTAGGGCTATCTCCTTACCCATCAACGAGCGCAACGGGAAGGACTTAGGATGGGGGAGTCCCAATAACGTGTGTTCAGGTGCCCGTGGGAATGCAATATGAAATGCAGCATCCAGGTCATCAAGAACCGCTGACCAGTATCGTACCAATTTTGGGCAGTGCCATAGTAAATGTACCAAGGTGCCAGGAAGACCACACCCCCGCCAGCAGAGGCCTGACCTAGTTCCATCCCAGGATTTGATGCGTTCTGGGGTATAATACCAATAAGTGACTACTTTATAAGCAGATTCCACACCTGAAGTATTGGAGACAGTGTGGTGTGCCCGGTAAAAGATGTGCTCCCATTCTTTGTGCGTTAAAGGATGCCCTAATTCAGTCTCCCAGCGAGCCATGATCATCGCGTACAATTCAGATATGAGCTTACGGTCATCCTTTTTGCAGACCAGCCATTTTTCAAAATTGGTCAAGGGGCGGGACATCAGAGCGAAATTGGAGGGTTGGGTCACCCAGTGTGCAAGCTGTGTGTTATGGAAAGCGTCCGACTCTGGCAGATCATAATAGTCCATACACAGTTGAGGGAAATCAATCAAGCCATCTAGATCAAAAAGGGAACTCACCCTTTTACAGCCCTCCTCCCTCCAACGGTGAAAGACTGGATACGCGACCCTTGGAGGGAATTCGGGGTTGTCCACGATAGGCGTCATGGGGAGGGAAACCTAGTCCAGCCTCTGTGTCGTACTAACTGATCCCATACTTAAGAGTTGGCGAGGTCACCGGAGAGGAGTAAAGGCCCCACGCCCTGTGTTTGTGCGGCAACCAAAGTTCACGCCAGATATTACAACCAGCAACCGTTTGGTCCATAAAGTTCCAGTGTTTGCTGGACAAGGGCCTGCTACATTCCATGGTGTAGTGGAGACAGGGCGCTTGATAATACGCCCCCACTAACGGGAAGCCCATTCCCCCCTCAGCTTTCGGTGAAGTGACAAGTGATAATGCGAGTCGCAGCTTTTTATTGCCCCACAGAAATTTGCTAAGGTGCCCCTGCAACTTCCGCAGGGTGCCTGGTGGAGGGCACACTGGGAGCATCTGAAACAGATAGAGAATACACGGCAGCACAGTCATTTTCACTGTGGCTAACCTTCCATACCATTCCAGGTTGAGGCGGGACCAATCAGACAATGCCTTGGTAGTTTGATCCAGCAATAATTTATAGTTGAGGGTAACCGTTTTAGCAATAGAGGACGCCAACCGAACGCCCAAGTACGTAATGTCGGTGTGCATCCACTGGAATCCTGCTGCAGGTCCTGGACCTCATCGTCCAGGACAGAAATATTGAGAATCTGCGATTTCGAAAAGTTTACTTTAAACCCTGCAATCTTTCCAAACACAAGGAGCTCTCCTGCCAGGGACCGCAACATGGAATGGGGCTGTGTGAGCGACAGGATGACATAATCCGCATACATACTAATTTTGTGCGTGTCAGCACCAAACTTGATGCCTACAATATCTGAATTCGACCGTCTGTGTTGACAAAAGGCTCCGTGGAGAGCGCGAAAAGCAGCGGGGACAGGGGACACCCCTGCTGCGTTCCCCTGGAGATAGGGAAGAGGGCTGATTTACACCCGTTCACTCGCACCGCTGCCTTAGGGGCTGCGTATAGGCACTGGACCCATCGGACAAAGCTATCGCCAAATCCAAAAGCCCGCAAGACTGAAAATAGATACTCCCAATCGATGTGGTCAAAGGCCTTCTCCGCATTGAATGAGAGCAAACAGGCCGGAGCGCGAGACCGATGAATTAAGTCCATAAGGTGGAGGAGCCGTTTAGTGCTATCCCCTCCTTGCCGCATCGGGATGAAGCCGGACTGGTCCGGATCAATAAGGCCATCCATCAGGGGACTAAGTCGCGCTGCCAAGATACTCGCAAAAAGCTTTGCATCGATGTTCAGGAGAGAAAATGGTCGGTAGGATCTGCAGTCTTTAGGGCCCTTCACGGGCGTAAGGATAACCGTAATTGCTCCTTCTGACATTGAGGGAGTCACCTCCCCAGCATCGAGAAGGGAATTAAAAAGTCGTGTTAAAAGAGGAGCCAGCTCCACGCAGAAGGTCTTATAAAACAAAGCAGAAAAGCCGCCTTCAAACGTGCTGTCGCTGATATGACCTCTTCTAAGCGAACAGCGGTATTAAGAGTGTCAGCTGAAGATTTAAGCAGCGGGGTAAGACCACAAGAATTGAGATAAGCCTCCGTACCCCGCGGGCTAGTGTTCCCACCTGTGTACAGGCGCTAATAGAACTGACGGAAGGTGTCAGCAATAAGGGTGTCTGTGGTGTGCTTCACCGCCTGTGAGTCCTGGATGGATTGGATAGCTGACAGCAGAGCTCGTGCCCTTAGCCTATGCTCCAACATCCTCCCTCCCTTATCCCCGCTAAGGTAAAACTTATGTCGCAAGAGCAGCAGGGCATGCTCAGCTCTATCACAGTCAAAGTTTTTCAGCATGCGCCGTTTCTTTCCCAATTCCCTCCACACTGTTGGGGCTCCCCTCCGCTTGTGTGCTGCTTCTAAGGCTCCCACCTCCCTCTCCAGCTCTGCACGCTTTCCTTAGTGTAACCGCGCAAAGGATGCCGCAATCGCGATGAACTCACTCCGCACCACTAATTTCAAGGCTTCCCTTACCACCGTGAGAGATGTGTCCTCCCCATCATTGTCCTCAAGGTAGTAAACTATAGTGTCTCTGATTCGAGTAATGACTTACTCCGAGTGGAACAGGGAGTCCCGGAGCAGCCAGCCAGGCGGCGGTGGGCGCTTACCATGGGAGGTAAGCAGTACCGAGATGAGGGCATTATCCGACAAGGACCGAGGAGTAATATCTGCTGCATGCAAGTGGGGAAGGAGAGAGGATCTGGCTAAGAAGTGGTCTAAGCGTGCATAGGTTTTGTGCGCCGCGGAATAGTAGGTATAGTCGCTCTCATTAGGATGCTGGACGCGCCACACATCACTCAATCCACCATCAACCATTGTTTCCCACCCTGTGACAGGTCTCCTGCCTGATGTGATTGTTGCTCTGACCTATCCATCCCTGGATCCATAACTACATTCAGGTCACCACCCACCAATATTGCCGCATCGGGAGAAGCAAGAACTTCAGAAAGGGCTAAGCGCAGGAAGGGTTCTTGCCATTCGTTCTGGGCATATAATGACCCTATTGTCATCTGCGTATCTCCGCATTGGATGCGGAAAGCCAGGATCCTGCCCTTAATGCCAACTACATGAAAGAGTACTTTGCAATGGGGGCGCACTAAAAAGAATTGCCACCCCATGCTTCTTAGCTGGACCTGAGGACCATAGTTGCAGCAAAAAACGCTTATCCTTCATCCGCTCAGTGTCTTTGGAAAGCAGGTGGGTTTCCTGAAGCAGGCATATATCGCCCTCAGCATTTTCTAAGGGTGAAAGTATTGCAGAGCGCTTAACTGGGCTATTTAACCCTCTGATATTTAGGCTTACAATTTTTAGATCCCTACGCATATCAGCTAAGGGAGGAGAAAAATACATCTAGCTGCCTAAGCTCAATTGTACTAGAGCCAAAAGGAGTCAAGGACCTTGGGCCAGAAACCTGCCCCACCTGCCTGAGATCTGATGCGAGCCCCTAAAACATCCCCAAAAAGCCCAAAAAACCCAATTCCCTAACACATAATGCAACAAAGCGTAAAAAAATAGAGAAGCCAAAAGTCGAAGACAGCGACAACAGTCAGTCCTGTGAGTCAAACGCGTTGGGGAACATGGCGCCATCCTAGAACAAGACACGCGCCTGGTACTGAGTACGTCCACCGAACAAGGGGTGAGAGATGATACAACTCCTCGCCAGAGCGCTCACTTCCTCCGGCACCAAGATAGGAGCCCAACTGATGCCAATCGTGTGTAGGTCAAGGGCCGCCTGCATTGTCCGTCACCTGCGCCACTGAAGTAAGGGCCGCCTCCCTCTCCGACATTCTAGTGGACGTGTCCGGCTTTGACGGGGGGATGATCTCCCAACGAGCTGCCAGCCGGCGTAGTGCCTACGTCGCCTTGAAGGAGATCCGTTGTTCCCAGGCTGATGAGAAGGCTGCTCCAGCCGCAAAACATCGTACGGAACATCTAAATAACGGATCTGCTGGAGCTTGCCTTGGTGTTCGAAAATGAGTCAAAATGGATGGCCCCATGAGTAGGGGATGCCTTGCTCCCTAAGATGGTTAGTGATGGGCTTAAAGTCCCGACGTTTGATCAAGGTGGAGGCCTCCAAATCCTGGAACAGTGCTGGCTGGTGACCACGGAACTGCACAGGGTTGAGATCTCTGGCCCTGCGAAGGATTCGCTCCTTTAGTTGGAAGTCATGGACACAGACAAGTATGTCCGGAGTGGGAGCCTTAGGACCACGCGGCAGGCCTACTCGTTGCCACGATCCAACTGTATTGAGGAACAGAAATTGATTTGGGCCTAGTAAAATAGGTAGTTATTGTTAGTAATTAGCGTGATGTAGCTAGTATTTAGATATCAAGCTATTAACTCTAACATGCCTGCACATTTAGCTGCTTGGGAACTCATGTACGCTTTATTGCAGTTTATTTCATCTCATACGAAATCACAGCTTGACCCGACAAGCGCCATTTTGTGGCCTAGTCTGGTTTTTAGCACTCAGCACTAACGAAACCTTTCCAAATATCCATGCTCAAGATCCATTCCCCTGTGAAATAGTACAACTGTAGCAACCTGCTGTCTCTGCCTGTTAGGCCTGTCAAGGTTATAGGTGGGGGTAGATTGGGCAAGCACATTCCCGGGGAGCGCTGTTCAGACTCTCTCGAAGTTAGCAGAAGGGAGTCACCCTCCCGACCTTGCTATAATGAGCTGAGCTATACTGAGGAGGGTTTTGTGTCCCATATATGGTCTTTCCTTTTGCACCAACCTGGGACTTTTTCCAGACACATGGAAACAAGCATGTCTGGTCCCTATTATTAAAAAGGCTAATGCTGACCCGAGTGAGCCTGCTAACTACAGGCCAATCTCTCTTCTACCTGCCCCTGCTAAAGTACTTGAAAGACTGGCTCAACAACAACTAGCAGGCTTTCTTGAAACCTCAGGTGCTTTTCACGACTCACAGCATGGTTTCAGGCCAGGATACAGTACTGAGTCGGCCCTAATCGAGATGTCAGACGCTGTAAGATGGAGGCTAGACGAGGGATCCAGAGCCTCCACTCGAAGGGCATCCGGGGCACGGCATTGGGATGGATCTCATCTTTTCTGTCCAACCGGTCCCAGGCAGTTTTCACCACCCCATTTACTTCTGACAGCCGTCCGCTTCGGTGGGGAGTCCCTCAGGGCTCCTCACTGAGCCCCCTTTTATTTAATGTCTATTTCTCCCAACTTTTTGATATCATCGCCAAACTGGTATAAAGGTCACCTCCTACGCTGATGATATCCAGCTTTTGTTTTCATTTAATAACATTTCCCCCTCTACATTTGATCCCTTAAAAAACTGCCTCCGCACAATTGCCCAATGGATGGACAACAACTTCCTCAGGCTGAATGCAGGGAAAACGGAGGTTCTTTTTTTCCACCTGCCTTCTCCTCTTGACCCTAACATCTGGTGGCCCCTTGACTTAAGTGCCCCCCCCTCCCAAAAGACTCTGTGAAGAACCTTGGAGTTAAATGGGACTCCAACCTCACTTTTCAACAGCAAGTTCATTCAGTCTCCACTGCTTGTCTAGCCAAGATTAGAATGATAAAAAAGTTTATACACTTTCTCCCCTGTAACACCAGGAAGATCATAGTACAGGCGTTAATTACTTCGCACCTAGATTACGCCAATGCCCTTTATACTGGTCTGTCTGTAGGGCTTTGTCATCGCCTACAGACGGTCCAGAATGCGGCGGTGCGACTAGTTGCAGGTATTCCCCTTCGTGAGCATAGCACTCCCCACTGTCGAGAACTCCACTGGTTACCATTGCATAAAAGGGCTGAATTTAAAGCCCTGGTTTTAGCTCATCAGGCCTTGCAAAGTAAAGGCTCTGCCTATCTGTCCACTTGCCTGATCCCCTACAATATTATCAGGACATTGCGCTCCTCATCTAAAAATCTCCTTACAGTCCCCAGATTTAGGAAGACCCGCTCGGGTGGGAAAGCTTTCCTAGTATTGACTGCGGCCCTCTGGAATAAACTTCCTATTGCTATCCGGTTGATTAAGGAGGAACAACCTTTTCGGAGAGCCCTCAAAACTTATCTGTTCTGCTGATCGACCTCTGTCTCATATAAACTCCCCAGGCTGTATGTAGTCACACAGGAGCGCCGGGACACCCCGTTGGGGTAGCTGTGCGCGATACCAAAACACACTAAATAAATAACCTGCACCAGCCTGTATTTTTCCATCTTAGGTAGCAGCTTGCAAATGTAACAGTATATATGTGAATTACTGATAATGTGCCAGCAGTCTTCTTGGCGGACCTCGTGGGGTTAGGTCGCAAGGAGCTCCTCTGGCAGAGTTTGTTTGTTTGTAATAAACGATTGGAACTTCTACACTGCCAACTGACTGATTATTGGTAATTGGTACACGGGCTATTTGTAAGTATGGCTCTAGTTGGGTTGTGAATATTTTTCGGTACTTCAGTATTTCCTGATGCCCGCCATCATCCAGGATCTGGCGAAAGAGTTCGCAGACGTACACCTGAAGGTTATCCCCTTCTCCTTTCCAAGGAACCGCACTGATTCTAATGTTATTACGCCTGGACCGATTTTCTAAGTCCTCAGCGTGGGCCTGGAGGTCCAAATTCTGTTCTGTGAGGCGAATCACATCCTGCTGAAGCTGGTGGAGATTGTCCTCCCGTCCTAAGTCGTGCTCTTCCAAGGTCGCCACTCGCTCTCTGATGGCATCCACATCCCGCCGGACGTCTCTTAGATCAGAAGAGTGCTGGGTGCGCAACTCTAGAAAGTACTCCTTAATGGCTGAGAACAGCTCAATCATGAAGGCTTTGGTCGCCGGCATATCATTGTCCTCGAGCTGTGGCGATTTAGACTCCGGTTAAGAGGCGGATTGACCTTGTGCCTTGTGCAGGAGATCCTTCAGGGGCTTGTCCTTTGTATTCCTGGAGAAAGACATGGCCCCTCAGGCAGGGGCCTAAGCGCAGTCGCGTGCCACCAAGACAGGGTCGCAAGAAGAGACATCGAAGACACTCAGGAGATCCACCCTCGCAGGACCAGCCGGCCTAACACGGAAGGAGGGGTGGGCAGCGTCAGCCCCCGTGAATGACACCGCTTGGGTGCAGCCGTGGCAGAGCCAGAACCCAGACTTCAGGCAGCGATCCACAGGTCCTCAATATCTCTCAGCCAACGTGGTCAGCAAAGGAAAGCCAGAGCCCAGGCCTCAAGAAGGGGAAGCCCCTGCGCGCGCACAGACAGGAAGCACCCCACAGTGCGCCAGGCCGAGCCCCCTGCTCCCGCCTCTGGCACTACACATCCACACCACATCGTCCGCCGACACAGGGTCTGACCAGCTCCATTGAGGGGCAGGTGAAAGTCCTCCACTACCTGCCTCCCCCCCACAGTGCATGTAGGGAAGCAGGCTGCTAGGCTCCGCTTAGGCCAGTACACAGTAGCGGCGGCTACCCTGGACCACCAGGACAAAGCAAAGTATATATCAGGGGAAGAGAACCTCCTCCCGATGACTAGCGAGCCGATGCCCTCTGCAGCGCAGATCTTCAGGCCCCAGCACCACCACAGGGCCAGGGTATGGCCGCACAGGGGAGGGGCGCCCACACCCGCTTCAGCCGCTCAGCTCTACCGCCACAAGAGGTCACCCCCGTGGCCACCACAGCTAATGCCAGCAGTCTGTATGCTGTTGCGGGGAGGTGGACTGGGCCCTTCTGTTAAGCCTTCCTGCCAAGTGTGGGATAGCCAGCAATGCTCCCTCCTCACCTCCAGCGGGGAATTGACATGCCGTACGGCGATACACGGACCGAGGCCTGCCGCCAGAGGTCCGTCGTCCCTCCTCACCTCAATTCCGTGTTCCCGGGCCTCCGCCGCCCCTCCGCTTCGCACCACAGCACTCTTGAGCCCCGGGCACCACAGTCCCACACAGCTACCGTGTGGGAGCAATCATCCGCTCACTGGGGGGCCGCACGCTGCCATCTCAAAGAAAGGGGGTGCCTACGCCACACGCTGCTGGGCTTCACCCGATCTTGGCTCTCACGGATACGGCCAGACCATCTTTTCCGATATCCCGAATTGCCATCCATGGAGCGGGCCCCGAGTCAACCCGCTCTCAGCAGCTCCGCAGGTCGGGCTTTTTGGCCAGCCGGCTACAATGAGGAAGCCGCCAGGCACCCCACTAAGCAGCTGGGGACACTGTGGGGCCGAGATCTAAGGCTGCAGCAACCCTCCACTAGGCCCGCCGGGCTGCAGCAAGGCCGGGCCGGACGGCCCAGACAGACACAGAAATCCGCTACCAATCACTGAAATATGCACACCGTCGGTGCGGGAGGGTCATCAGAGACAGCCACGCTCAATGTCCAGTGCGGATGGGCATCAGAAGGGAAGATATACAAAGCTAATGGCAGACGGCACCGGAGGGACAGGGAAACACGTCCTACTCCACCGCCATCTTGGCTACGCCCCCCCTGCCAGAGTATTTTAAAGCCATAAGTCACAAACATCTACAAAATATGTAAAATCTTGCAACATCTGCATACAAAATTTTAAAGTCTACATTAACTCTATAAATGTCTTTTCTAGTGCTTCTACCACATCTACATGTACGCTACTTTTCACAATCTTGGCTCCACCGGCCACATATCTCACCAGTAACCTCTGTTAGACAATGTCTCTTCAGTGAAAGAGAGCTTTCAGTTTTGCTGGGCTCCCTGTGGAATAACGGACTACACAGCATCATAAAATTCCGTTTTTGGAGGCAGCAGTCATGCAGCACATCAGTTCAAGTCTAATAGTAGGGAGGCTATGTGACATGCAAACTGCTATCATTTGTTGTAGGTCTGTATGGAAGAAATGAGGTACCTTATGGCAAAGTGGGGCATTGCAGCAGAGCAAGTCACTGGGAAAGGGCAGGAATGCACCTTATTTACGGCATACGGTCCATTCAAGTCCTTTCCCCCTGGACTGGTGCAGAATTGGCTGCCTAGCACCAATGCAGGCACTCTTGCGCCATGGTGCAAGGGTGCCTGCGTTGTATGCAGGATTGGTTTTGTGCAGGAATGGGCACCATCCTGCACAAAATCAATCCTTAGAGGTACATTGCTCCATCTATGTGTGCTGCAGAACGCATCACATATAGAAAGAGGAAGTAACCAGAAGAAATAAAGATATTTCTCAATGTTTCGCCTCTCCTGGGAGACATATCTTTTTAGCACATTCCCAAGTTTACCAGGTTTGGTAAATCAGGATATGCATTAAAAACCATTGGAGTTGCATTGGACCACCCACACAATGCCTATTAAATGCTTCCCTTTCACAGAGTAATGAACACAATGATTTGCATTGCATTGCATTACTTCTGACTTTTTAAGCCATTCAAAGCTATGCAAAGTGACTTTGAGTGGCTTAAAAAAATCCTTAAGGTTTGTGTCGCTCTTGCACCATGTTGCGTGGTGCAGGATTGCCACAAACCAGGTCATAAATATGGCCCTAGAAGGAAACTTGACAAATAATTGTGTGGAAATAGATACACCTATGGAAAAATAAGACCAGAAGTTGCTGGGTGAGGTGTGAAACAAACAATGATTGTACAGAGAAGGACCACTCTGTATAGCAAAAGCTATGGTGGTAATAAGGCCAGCGAGATTGAGGAGGTAGTTAAGACCCTTCAACAAATGCATCCTACTTGACTACAGACAAGAAGAGGGCTAACAGATTCATGGGTACCAAAAAGATCAACAACGGAAACAGATAGGAAGGAACGATTTAAAAATAAAGTTATTTGGTGTAGCTGATATAACCGGTACAGTAACAATTATTTCTGATAGGAGTAACACTGGTCAAAAGAATAACATTGAGCCCTTGATGAGCAAATCTATTTATTCCCTTGGGGAAACAAGGGCCTACAAGCCAATAGTAAGGAGTGCCACAAAGAGACTTTATAGCAGTACAAGTAAATCTGCGGCAGAAGTTCAACCTATGGATTCAATAGAGCTGTCTTTATGTGCCAGAAACTTGATGTAGGAAGTGTTTGTAAGGAGATGTGGCCAGGTAACCAGACCTGCTGCTTTTAGAACCTGGGAACCTGCGCTTGAATCCCGCCCTCTGCACTTAACTCAACATTTTGGGCAGTCACTTAGGTCTAAATTTATTAAACGTTCTGCGTTACCCTGCAACATGCAAAGGGCCCCAGGGTGACACAAAATCTGAAATCAGATATACCAAACCACTCAAGTCCACCTTGCAGGAATGTGCTGTATAATGTTAAATACAGTGGATTCCTGTCATCTCTCTTATATGAAGCACAGCAAGGTGGCTTGCTGCATTGTGGTGAGTAAAACGTTGAATATATCTGCCCCCCACTCTTTATGTGTCTAAAAATGTTAAATGTATTTGTGTTTTACCCACTTAATGTACATGATCTTGTAGATATTCTCTCAATCCCCTCATATAAAGTCCAGTGTTCTGTTGCGTCATGGCTATACTTGTGTTCAATATATGCACCTATTAATCTAGATAAATTAAGGTTAGCGCAAAACCCATCAAGGACTTTTCTCTTCAGTCAAATCTATATTGAGAAATAAGTATAGAGTATGTCCACACTGATATCTACGCATTTGCCTTCAGGAGAAGGGTAGTGTAATCCATCATTGGAATGTATGTAATCATGAAGCTAAATGTTTTGATGGTAATACTACCTTAGATTGCTTGTTTGCTATCATAGAATTATTGGTGGAAAGACAAGCAACTGTAAACAAAAGAGCAATGCTTGGTTTCGGGTGTTCAATGGAGCAATAGCATGGAGTGCTTTTGAAGATTAGGTATTGAGAGTACAGGATCAGATCTGAACTTTAGCTGGCCTACTAAGATGCTCATCTGGGAGGAAACAAATGCACATTTTGAAGATAGGCTCTCTCAAAATTATGAACGGGAAAATAAAATCAGGAACAGCTGCAAGGATTTCATTTCAAAGCAAGTAAAGAACCAGCTGAATACACTAATTCCTGGTTAATATAGAGGTGTGCAGTGTACTCAATTACCTGAAATAGGCACAATTAGTAATTGATCATTAACTCATGATTATATATCTGCTTTTGAATGATCAATAGCTGTAAAATAAAAATAATTACGATGCCCTGCTAATGGACCATGTGGTATTAGGAAACAATAGTTGGTGGGTTGTGTATTTATGTATGTATGTATGTATGTATGTATGTATGTATGTATGTATGTATGTATGTATTATGTATGTATCTATGTATGTATGTATTTCTATATCACAAGCACAGCCAAAAAAGCTTTACATGGTGAAAGACAAGCACATAGTCAACAAGCAATATGAGGGAAAGCTAGGGTGTGGATGATTAATGCATTGTGATGTAGTGTTCTTTAAAGAGTTGTGATTTCAACATTTTCCTAAATTAGAGCAGCGTTGTGGCGGTCCTGGTGGAAGTGGGCATATTGCTCCAGATCCTGAATACATAGATGAAAATGACCTGCTGTCTTGTTTTTTTCGTGTTTAGACTTCCTAGTCTACAGTCTAATAGTGTTCTGGTTGTGGGTGTGATGAAAAGCATGAGTGATGGTGAGATTGTCTGCAAGATATGTGAGGGTGTTGGTCATAATGGCTTTGTAAATGATGCAGCTGGTTTTGAAGATGGTGCAGGCTGGCCAGGGGAGCCAATGGCGTTCCATCAGGATGGGGGTGATGTAGTCACATTTCTTCAGGCCCTGGATGAGACGTGCTGTGGCGTATAGGATGCCCCTAGGGGTGCCTGTGTGGAGTCTGGTAGGCCATAATGTAGGGCATTACCACCATCCAGATGCAAGAGTACCAGAGCTTGAACAGCAGTTTCAAAGTTGTTTTATGGAAGAAACACTTTGACTTTCTTTAGAAGAAAGAGCTGGTACCAGGCTGACTTTGAGTTTTTGGCAATGTGTTCTGCGAGAAAGTGGATTATTTGTTGGAGGAGATGTGAAACCTCACCAAGTAACAATGTCACAATTCAGTACCAGGTACAGTTAAAACTCAATAATTTAAACTCGAGTCAGCGCATGGTATCTGTAGCACAGACCAAACAGGCTTAACTTAGGAGAAATGTGTAAATCATTTATCAAGTCCAAAAAATTAAAACATTTAAAAAATACAACACAATAAAAATTTCACTTCAATTTATAAAAATAGAGTAAACATTATTAAACAAATAGACACGAAACCAACAAAAATACAGAGATAGGGATCCAGGGAATGATTTTTAGAAGTTTTAAGTCAGAGTAGCACCTCAAAGCACAGAGCACCAATTGTGGTTATCTGGTTGCAGTAGACGAGGTCAAAGTCAAAATGTAATGCTGACTGCCTGCTATTGCCAGTTGGATACAGAGGCCAGGTGTGCGAAATGGTGTATTTGATTGAGGGAGGTGACAATCTTTCCCAGGCAACAACCAAACCTTTTGTCAGGGTGAACCACATAGGTCACTAAATTAACCTGTGCTTACCCCTCTGGCAGCTTGGTACAAAAGCATTCAGGCTGACCTTAAAGACACTATATTTATGCAGCACATAAACAGTAATAAATAACATGAGCCCAACATGACAAATATCCTAACAGGAGAACCGAAGTTGTGCAATTTTAGAGGTATAAGTAAAAATAGTGCCAAGAAGCAGAAAACGCTAACTGTGGGTATCTGGCTGCGCTAGACCAGGACAAGTTCACAAGTTGAGGCCGACCGCGATGGAGTATGGGCTGGATGCGAGGAGCAGGTTATTCAAGCTGAAAAAGTCAAGTGCACATAGTTAACTGATGCCAGTGAAGGATCCAGGACCTTGGAAGGCACCTTTTATGGATCAGTAACTCAATCCAGTAGAGACCAGCCTAGCTCAGATAGGCCCAGTTGCATATTCAGGCAGGGTCAATTGCAGCTGGTGAGCTGGGCAGTTGCAGAGAGGATTGGGTGTCAGAAAATCTGGAATCTGTTAGATATATTCTTAAATGAAAAGGGGATTTTGGCAGTAAACATTATTGTATCTAACAGGTGAACACATTTTTCATCCCTTTTGTAAAATAAAATAAAATAAACATAATCATGGATTTATATTGAGAATTATGTCTACAATGTAAGGTGGACCTGTATGCATTTAGTTTGTCAAATTGATTGTACCTCTTGTTAAGAATGGAGTAGGAATAGTGCCATCCTGGCCACCTGAAAAATGGGTGGAGCAGGCCTAGGTGTGAGTTACATATGCCTGTAAAAGGGGATGCCCTTTAAAGCTTGTGCAGTTTGTTTGCACAACTCCCAGGCCATTCTATCAGGAGGAGGTAAACACTTCTTCCACCCAATGCCCTTTTTGTTCATTTCCTTGGACCCATTCACAACTTTTTGCAGGAGGCCAGTATGCTGTCAGGTCAGAGTTGGAAATTAACTCTGAAAAGGCTACTAGAGGCTTTAGGCAGAACCATTTAGACTTTCTAAAGTCACAATTTCTGCAATTACGGGCCTTTTTTTACTGTAATTACATGTGAAAACATTAAATATCAAGGGCAGCCGGTACGGCTCGCCTGGTGGGAGGGTGGTGCCATTTAACTTAAAGGCCCTGGGCACACAGGGTACCATATACTAGGGAGTCATGAGTAAGTTAAATGTGTCAATCAGGGATTCTTACCTTTTGACAAGTTTTTAAGGGTCAGAACAAGTGGACATGGCCTGTTTAGCAGAGTCCCAGTGTACGCAGTCCAAAAAACAACAATATCAATCCATTAAAGGGGGTGATAATGCAAAAAGAGGCATTTTCTTTCAAATTCCTTGAGGGTGAAATTGGTGTCCTGGGCGAATCTGAGTAACTTGGCATTTGGTGAAAGTTGTGGTCCGAAGTCCTCAAAGTTCAATTAATTGAGCAAGGTTTGTTCTGTATCTTGTTTGTTGTTATTGACCAATAACAGAAATTGTGTCTTGGTTAGGTAGAATTTCAAGTAGGCACTGGGCATCCAGGTCTGGATGATGTACAAGTAATATTTGAGTTGTTGGTATTCTGAAGCAGAGGAGACTTTCAATTACAGTTGTTTATCCTCAGCATATTGGTGAATGTTGTTGCTGCATCTAAAGGTAGGGCACCAAGTGGTTCCCTGCAAAGGTTGAGTATGATAGGAGACTGTATGAAACTCTGCAGAACACCACAGGAGATTAGCATCTTTTGTGACCGGGAGGTGCCCATTTGAACAACTGGTAGTGCTTGGAAAGGTAGGAGTAGAGCCAGTGAAGGACATTGCTGGTGGATCACATTCAAGGCTCTAGGGTGTGTATGAGAGTGGGATGGTCAACTGTGTCCAAGGCAGCAGAGATGTCTAGCAATACTAGGAGGAAAGGGTCAGCTTAATCTGTGATCAAGAGGGCATCGACTACAATGTGTATGGTAGTGGTCTCCATGCTGCAGGGTGATCTGAAGCCAGAGTGGTAGCTGTGGAGAGGATAATTAGTATTTATGTGATCTTGGAGTTGAACATAGACTACTTTTTAATTATCTTGCTGTTGAGTGGTAGATGAGTGAAGGGCTATCAGTCGGCGAGGTCATCATGGTGGTCTACTGTAGGTTCCTTTAGGAGTGGGAGGATCCTGACTTTCTTCCTTTTTTTATAAAATTGTATTCAATGTAATACAACAGCAATAGAGTAAGTCTCAATAACGCCCTTGCAACATTATGATTTAGCTCACACAGCTCAATTCAAACACAACTCAACAGCAGTGTCACCCCTCCAAAATTGTATTACATGTCCAGAGGATGCGCAGGTGGCTGCGGGACATTGTTTGACACCTTATGTGGAAATTTAGGTGTGTTTAACAGGGGTCTATCGAAAGAGCCGACCAACACAGTGTGAGTCTCCTACTCATTCTGTACTATTACAATTGTGGGACCTTGGCCATGTGATGTGGTCAGTGCCTGGTCATTATCTAGCTTGATGTCACCCCTGACCAGTGCAGTTGATCCCATATGTCCCTCTGTCTGGAGGGCAATGGTTGCAGCGAGGCATACATCTTTGTTTTCTCATTGCATACTGCCATTTCTTGTAGCCAGCTCTCTGTTGAAGGTATGTGATTACTGCACCAGTGCATAGTGACTCTGTGCTTAGCCAACAATAAAGCCATGGGTATGAACTTCATGTTGGCTACTGAGGCTTTTTGACATAACTCAGCTATGCAGGATACGTCTACATTCAGTAATTTGTGTTATTTGATCAAACACTTCACTTAGGTCAATGTCATAATGGACTAATACTGCATGTTTGAACAGACAGTGGGGTCAGTGGTGTGAGCTACTTAGGTTTATCCTGTACTGCTTCACTGGATTAAAGAAACATGTACGGCGGAGGAATTTATAAGGCACTACTACGAATTGTGGATATCACCTTTGTCTGAAGGCAGCAATATTACCAAGTCGCATTTGTCATTTCACCCCCCAGGTCTACCTTCCAGACCTGCCTATGTTCCTGTTCCATCTCTGAGATCAGCATATGTGGTTTGGAGACTCATCTCATTGCATCCGGGGATCTGTTTACTTGTGTCAAGGGCTTGAACTCCTGTAGCTCTGTCGGGAACTCTGTAAATGTATACCT
The DNA here is from genome assembly GCF_964261635.1 of Lissotriton helveticus. NCBI lineage: Eukaryota > Metazoa > Chordata > Amphibia > Caudata > Salamandridae > Lissotriton > Lissotriton helveticus. Next base: position 562,024,070 of record NC_136063.1, read on the forward strand.
GTCTGTATGCTTAAGAATGTGAAATGTAAATATATCTAGAGGGGTAGTCTTGGATCTTGATTGGAACTGAGCTAGTGTGAGAAACTTACCCTCACTGCACAACTGTCCCCACTTCCTGATATCCGCCCTGCTGAGCTTGTCTATAAATGCACTCTAGTTTGTAAGCAACATTTGGGAGTTGTTTTCTTGTTGCACCACATGTGAGTACATGAATTGCATACTAAGTTTTCTCCTAACACAATTCCAGGCTCAACAAGTTGTGGCCACAGAAAAAATCCCCAGTCTCAGACATGCAAGCCCAGCCAGCAGTACAGTGGCCAGGGTCACCTGTTCCCCTTGTTCTGTGTCCATTATAAGGTATGAGGTACACTGATCTGGGTGTTACCAATGCGGCACACAATGACACAGCACATTAGATATGAAGGACCAGATTCACTAAGGTTTGGCACAACGCAATGCAGAAAGGCAACTTGTTGCACTGCACTGTCTATGACAACGTACAATGTGATGGTGTGATGGTGAGAGGGGAGGAGCTTGCATATGCGAGTTGAGTCGCGGCCACTCACTCTCTTGCCCACTCCCCTCTTTCCTTTAATTTGTTTTGTTGAGCTCCTCCCAGCCCAGGACAGGGCCGAATCAGGCTGTTTGTGTTATTGCTCTCCCGCACTCCTGCGGCTCTGTATTGCTGCAAATTTGCAGAGGCAGTTTTATAGGTGGAGTAAGTGCGGGAGTGGGGGCTGGACAAGTGAAGCCACCAGTAGTTGGCAGCTGTGGAGAGTGTGTAGCAGGCAGCCCAGCGGATGTGATCTGACCAGGTTCGGGTGCAGCTTGTGGTGCCATCCTGCACCCCGCTTGTCAACAAACCCAGCAACTAAGCCAGACTAGTTTGCAACCTGCAGCAGCTATTCCTTCTACCTTCCATCAGCCAATCAGGCTACCCTCAGGATTCAACAGGGCCTAATTCAGATTGTTCGATTTGTCTGACCTCATAGGCTGCCTGTGGGGAGCCTTGTTGTTTGCTGGTCATCAGGTCTGGGCCATCCCTGTCGCTTTGGCTGGTCTCTGTTCTGCCTGCACCAGATTGTAGATCAGCCCTGGAGGGCAAAGGGTGGCCATGGAGGCTGCGGGGGTGGGAGTTGGTGCCGAGCACCGAAGAGTCGAGGAGCCAAGGAGCACAGCCCGAAGGAGTTGGAGGCCCCCTCCAAGGCCTGCTGAAGTTTGACTAGGCGTGGAACCAGGAGGGGAGTAGAGGAAAATTGCCCCATAGCTCGGGCCCCTCGCCTGGCTTGACAACCCACTTAAGGAGGCCAAGTGAATGCCTGAGGTCCAGGTCAATGACTTTAGGGCGTCAATATCTGGGACTTGGGTCGCAGTGTTGAGGATAAGCACTGCTAGGCCACATGAGGCAGGAGAGAGGAGGTAGGAGAATTTCCAAGACAGAGTTATGACCGCAAAGAAATTGTGCTTAGGAAAATTGATCTACGTAAGAGCTTGCAAAAAATCAAAGCTAATCCTTTAAGGAATGACTCAATACAGATAAATACCCTGAAAAACTTTTCAAGCTATTCCTACCTTCTTCCCCCAAAAAAGAGACAAGCCTAAATAAAGCGGTGATGATGGAGTTTAAAGTTTAAGCTCGAAGCTCTTCCTGGAGAGGCCAAAGCAGAACTTGGAAAATCGCTTACAGCTAAATCTACCAACCTGCCTCCAGGAATCAGAGTGACGCAGTCCAGGGATGAATTATGTTCTGAATTTAGAGTGGGAGATTCCCTGCTGGCAAATCTTACTGTCCACTCTCTTGGAAACAGAGTCACTCAGTACGAAGGTGAGATTTGCCTTGACCCAAAAGTGGGAGGCCTTCCGATGGAAGATGTTACTCTTCCAGACATTACCATCAATTTGAATCCGGCTCTAAAGATCCCTTAGTCACCTAAGCCTTAGTCGCCTAGGTCTCACACTCCTGATATTTCACCTTCCCCAAATTCACAGGAATTTCCCAGGGTCCTTCCATTAAGATGCAGCTGTTTAGTAGCACACCCAGTGGAACATATATATGAAACTCAAGGGCATCTTTTACTCCCAACTTGTCCTCAAGTTTTCATCCATGAAACAATAATCCAGAAGAAAAAGTTTTGATGTCTGAATCTTTACTTTGTCTGGAAAGAGTTCTGTCATCTATTTAGCCCTAATGGAGTACTCTGTAAGTAATTCTGAATGTATCTTGGATTTACTTATGTCTTTGCCCAAATTTATAATCACTGATCGAAGACCCCCGTCTGGTAAAGCCAGTCTATCTCCTTCTCGTAAGTTCAACTCCGGTAAGGGGATTTTTTCTTTATCTCCTTTAGAGGGAAAAACTTTGAATGATAAATAGAAAAAGAGCAAAACAACTACGTTTTGACCCTAATTTAATTTTAAATCTTGGAGAACCAGGCCTTATGGGCCGAGCGGCGCAGGGCACGCCTGTAATCTCCGGGTTCACCTGCTTTGTCAGACAGAGACATGAGACACTCTGTTAGGCGTAGAAAATCAGGTTTATTAGCTGCAGCTAAGCACAGTTATCCAAGAAGTACAGAAGGTAGATTCTTAGGAGACTGCCACTTAATTCCGTGCCGCACAATCTTTTATAATGCACATATTTACAATGTCTACTCCCAAAATATACAGAACTGACGAATAGGAAAAGTTCGAAAACAAGCTATCGAGTATCTTGAATACGCCCTTCCTTCAGACCCCGTGTTCTCTCCTCCCCTCAAGTTAATCAATGCTAGTGCATGTAATTCAATTTGCAGGTGGCAGGACGTATTTGCGTTTTTCAAAGGATAGTTGTGTAATAGGAGAATACAAGGGAAGAATGGTGAAGGCCAGTCAAATAAGATAGAGTGAAGGAAGAATGGTGGGACCCAAACAGTCAACTAAAATAAGGGATCAATCAGTCTAGACATGGATTAACAAACTCGGCCAGACCCTGACATCGGTTTCATAAACAAGGACAAGGGGTTACTTTTTAACAGAAGGGACGCATAGCAGCTGGGTAAGCAAAAACACTCCGTTCGCCGTGCTGCCTGAGTAAAGGCAACAAAAAATGGCGGCTGTCACACAATGGCAGCTGAGCACGAAGCGAAGTCGAAAATCACAGAACCTCAATCTGTCACTGAATTCTGATTTGAAAGCTATAAAGAAGGAAGAAGGACAATTTGAAATCATCTCAAGGAGATGTCGATCACCATTTTTGAATCGCAGTACCCCAATCCAAACTTTACAAGATTTAAATGTACTAGATCTAAGCTCTATATTGGTGGCACAGTGTAACTTGAATCCTAATGCAGCACCATTCGTCTCCTCTTTAGGCAGTAACATTATCTATAATCCTATTGGAACTGTCTCTGAATTAGTTTGCCAAGTCAGTCATTTACCTTCTGTATCTTTTACTCTAGAGTTTTATTTTATTTTTGATCATGAGCCGTATGTGAATAGATTCTTTCTATTGAGCTGCTTTGCTGAAATTCCTGACCTCCTAATGATCCAGAGTAGTTATCTCGCCCTGGTACAGACTAAAAAACATAGCAATTCTGGGGGAGCTAGAGTGAGGTTTGGTTCCAAAGTCATTTCCTATCTGATAATGTCAAATAGTGATACATTACGATGTTCTTGTACCTGACGATGAGATAGCCTCTACAAAAGCGACTTATAATTGGTAGACTAACGCACATACAGATCTCACTCCATGGGACTTGTCTCATCTGGAGAGAGAAAGTATACTTCAGGTCTCTCTTGGCAAGGGAGGAAGGAGAGTTTCACTCCTTGCAGAGAATACGAATAATCATGTACTGTCTGCAGATGAGGAAGATAAGAAATGGAGTTGGGTAGCAGGGGCTCTTAATACAAATAGATCTTCGGGACAAAGACATGGGAATTCTTCCAAGCAAGGATCTTAAATTGATATCTTGGTAATGCAGCTGGCTTAAGCACGAATAAAAACAAATTGGCATTCTTGAAAGAACAGAATGCTGCCATAATCTGTATACAAGAGTCTTGGATCACAAAGAGCTGCTCTATTGAAGATTATATTGTGCTGAACTGTCCTGCGCTCCCAGTGAACAGATGACATGCGAAAGGAGGTATTGCTATATTGTTTAGAACAAGTTTTAGAAGGATATATAAAGTAATTCCCCATGCCTCTAACTTAATTCAGGCGATTAGGCTAGATTTTAAGGAATAACAAGATAACTTAGATTCCCTGTTGATTGTAAATGCGTATAAACCTTCTTATGCATCTAACTCTTATTTATCAAAAGATCTATTTTTTTATCTCCACTATTATGGAAAGTGAAGATTGTAGGCATCTAATGATGACTGGTGATTTGAATACCAAAGTTTCTTTCCACAGTATAAGGTTATTTGGCTAAAAAAATTAAGCTTTAAACATTCCCCCTGCTCAGTTCACGAATAATCGTCGGACTGATAAAAGAGGTGCACTTTTTCTTGAAGGACTGAGAAGTTTAGACCTTTTTATTGCCAACGGGAGGTTAGTAAATGATATACCAGCAAACTATATGCACAAGACACCTACTGGGGGGAACTCTTATTGATTTCTTAATTGTTTCAGCAGATTTTATTTGTAAGCTCTTAAGCTTGGGAAATGCACTTAGCGATCACATCGTGATTTGCTCTAAATTCGAGTTGACCTGTGCCAAGGAAGGTTCTTTTTAAGGATAGCTTAGTAGGTTTTAATATTAAAAAATTGCAGAATCCATTGGACTACCCTAGCTGTCTCTAAACTTAAAGATAACTTAACAGTTTTGATAGGAGACCAGCAGCATATAGTGATGGTAGATCATGATTCTTCTCAAACTGATTTGTTCAAAGCCTTTTGTCGCAATACAAGTACTTTTGTTTCGTTATGTAAACTTATACATTTACCAGCTAAACTGAGACTACCTCTTAACCCATTGCTTCTTATAAATATGGAAATAAATAAATTAGTGAGGGCCCAGTTCCTGAACATTTCCCTTGAACAAAGTAAATTAAAAAATCTTTTAAAGAGGAAAAGACAGAAATGGGGGGGCAGATTTACAAGCCCCTTGTGCCACGGCTGCATCACGTTCCGTGACGCATTGGTGGCGTAGCCTGCTGAGTGATATTTACAAGCACAGGTAAAGTCACCCTGCGTGACTTAACCTGTGCTTTTAAATATTGCACCTGTTCACACAACACTTGTGTGTTTGGGGTGTGACATGGGTGTTGCTGTGGGTGTTCCCACACAACACCAATGTCTACTGATGCATTTCCAGATTTATGAGAAATCATAAATCTGGAAATGCATCAGAATGCTACGCCACCCTAAGGGTGGCGTAGCCTGGTGCAACAAGGAGAAATGTTTTCATTTCTCCTCATTTTTTTCCTCTTTGAATGTGTGCTGCATTCTCCAGCACACATTGGAAGAGGAAATCACCTCAATTGATTGTTTTTGTGCAGGAAGGTGCCCCTTACAGTAACTGACTCCCCTTGCATATGCTCCTGTGCTACCTGCCTGCCTACCACAGGGAATGTGGAGCAATTCTAATCAGGGGCCTCCATCGAGATCTCACTCTAAACTGCCCAAAACAACAATTCCCCCGAACAACAGATGGGAGTGCAGTTGCCCGTGACCATGGGGCGCAGCTGCAACAATGTCAGGAATGCGGAACTCACTGTACCCCTAGGCACGTTTAACCTAACCTTTGGGTGCTCTGAAGCATACCATGCTGTTCCTGACTCCTGCAGCTGATTAAGAATGCCCCAAGAGCTCTGCACACAAAATACAGGAGTGGGGTATACACACACCCGGCCTCCTTCAATGAAGAATGCCCCTGGTGCTGCAGATAATAATGCAGCTGCCCATGACCATGCGGCGCAGCTGCGACAATGCCAGGAATGCACAACATGGCTGATCAGGTGCCTCCCTCCCTGGCTCCTTGAACTGCGGCTACCCGCAACCATGCGGTGCAAGGTGGAAAGCGGATGGCAGGGCACAGAGTGAAGCCTCCATCGGCGCTGCAGTCGCCGGCTCTTTCCTCACCCAGGCTTCACCTCCGGATAACTTCCGGCAGCTTCTTGCATCTCGGCTGCACATCATGGAGCGAAGTCTCCATCGGGTCTGCAGTCTTCTGCCCTCCTCATGGCGCGAACACACTCCGCGCCCACCGTACGTGGAGGATTGAGCCTCTTCCTTGGACTTAGGATAATAAAGTTGGAGGCACCCACCACGCTCTTCTCAGTGGGGCTCACCAGCACTGGGACAGGAAATCAGCGCTTGGCCTGTTTCCAGCTGGAGACACAAACCAGTGCTCTTCTTGCTCCAGGCTCCTTTCAGAGCAATGGCACTCCGTTTTTAAGAAAGCAGGGTACAAATCCAGTGCTCACCACGCGCTGAGCCCAATATCACATAGAGCAGAGCTGGGCACAGGCAGGCCAGCACAAAGGGTCACTCAGCAGAGTGGAAGTCCTTCCAGCAACCCAGCAGGTAGCAGGTCGTCCCAAGTGGCAGTTCCTTCTTGCACACTACAGTCCATGCCGTGTTTCAGTTCAGTTCCAATTAAAAAAACATGGGGTCACAACCCCAGTACTTATAGTCCATATGCCTTTGTTCTCCCCTGGCACAGGGCTCTGAGCCCAGTCCAAACCAGTTCTGGGAGCACTTTAGAAATATAATTAACAGGCATAAGATAACTAATGATTCCTTGAGGGATGCCTTCTCTATTGAAGATCATGCCACAACTAGCGATATTGATGTGGCGCTAGAGAAATATGAAAAGGCAGTAACTATTGCCATTGAGCATATAGCTCCAATAAAAACCTTTAAGACCCGCCCGACGAAAAATCAGGAGGTGTGGTTCTCAGAAGACTTGAGGTCCATGAAACGGAGGACTAGAAAACTAGAGAAAACCTGGCGTTCATCCCATTCGGAGTCAGACAAATTGGAGTATCAGAGGGCGCTAAAAATATACCATAGAGCTATTCGAACAGCTCGTAAACAACATATCACCTCACAACTAGAGGCGGTAGGAAATGCGCCGAGGATGCTTTACCAGATACTGAACTCCTTCCTGAAGCCGGCAGCATGTGAGAGTGTTGACACTTCATCTCAACAACTTTGTAATGATATCTCTTGCTTCTTCACGAACAAGATTGAAACCATCTATGAAAAGATTCATGCCTCCGTAGCTTCCATTGGACATGTTATCTTTCCCACTGTGGCCCCAGCGAGTAAAAAGGTCCTCGCCTCCACTTTGGCAAATTTCCCCAACATCACTCTGGTTGAAGTGGAGGGACTCATCACAACTATAAAGAGTGGGAGTCCTATGGATCAGCTTCCACCGAGAGTGATAGTTTCGGTGAGGAGCATATTAGCACCAGAAATCCAAAGTTTGGCCAACCTCTCTTTGGACACAGGCCGTGTCCCTCTAGAGTGGAAGAGAGCCCAAGTGCGACCCATCCGCAAGAACATCGCCACTACGTGGGCTGACATGACCAATTTGAGACCCATTTCCCTTTTACCATTCATGGGAAAGCTCATAGAAAAGCACGTCAACAAGCACTTGTCTAATCACCTGGAACATACTGGTGCACTAGATCCATCTCAGTCGGGCTTTAGACCAAAATACAGCACGGAAACAGCATTGCTGTCGATTACCGATGATCTACGCATGCTCCAGGACAAAGGAACATCAGCTGTCCTGGTGCTGCTAGATTTATCGGCAGCTTTTGATACCATCTCACATGAAATTTTGGTCGAGCGTCTGACTGAGAGTGGACTAGGGGGCATGGCACTGGCTTGGCTAAAGAGCTTTCTTTCGGATCGAACCCAATGTGTCACCATGGGAGATTTCCGATCCGAGGAGACCAGGATTACTAAGGGGGTGCCACAGGGCTCTTGTTTGAGCCCTACATTATTCAACATCTATGTGGCCCCCCTGGCTAATATCCTGAGAGCCTTTGGTTTTTGTCCAGTGTCATATGCTGACGATACCCAGCTGCTCTTTCCCTTTGACCACCTAACTCCAGAGGTATTACATTCTTTCTCTGAGGGGATGAGAGCAGTTTCCCAATGGATGTCTTTGAACATGTTGCAGTGCAATGTTTCAAAGACAGAGGTTATGCTCTTCGGTGAGGCTAAGATCTGCTGGGCTCCTGACTGGTGGCCTTTAGATCTAGGCCCAGTCCCTGAGCCTAAGCAGATAGTCAAGAACCTAGGGGTCCGTCTGGAACAAGAACTCAGCCTGAAGCAGCATGTTACCAACCTTGTGGGGTCTTGTTTTCGAACCATAGGATTGCTGCGCAGAGTTTTTCCATTGCTTCCAGACACCATTAGAAAGACCCTGGTCCAGGCGCTGGTTATCAGTCGTCTTGACTATTGTAATGGTCTCTTGTTGTCAGCTAATGAGGAGGATCTGGATAGGTTACAGGTTGTGCAGAACACTGCAGCTAGGCTGGTTGCAAATGCCCCTCCCAGAACATCATCAAAACCTCTTCTTGCCAGGCTTCATTGGCTTTCCATCCGTCAGAGAGTCGTTTTTAAGATCTGTTGTACGGTACACAAAGGACTTCATGGTTTGGGTCCCTCTTATCTGGCAGACAAGTTTGTGCCGTATGTCCCTTCCCGTGCTCTACGGTCCAGTGATCAATTGCTTCTTACGATTCCTAGGATCAAGCGGGCAAGGCAAGGGGGTAAGGCTCTGTCGGTGAGGGGGCCGAAGATATGGAACGTCCTCCCTCTCCAGCTTAGGCAGCTTGATAATCATCTGGCCTTCAGGAAAAAGCTGAAGACGTTCCTGTTCTAGGTTTAACCATACAGTTTCAGAATTAGATTGCAGTCATGTAACTCGATCTCCTGCAGGTTCGGCAGTCATACAGCGCGGAGATACTCCCCTGGGAGTTTATTCAAGCGCTCTATAAACACGCAAAATAAATAAATAAATAAATAAACAGTGCCAACACCCTCATTTCTTAGTGTAAACCTTGGCTCCAGACACACGACAGGGAAAAAGAACCATTATTGTGGAAGGCAGGCACAGCCCTTTTCAGGTGCAGGTGCTGCTCCTCCCACCACTCCAAATGTAGGCCAGGCCTATTTAGCCTAGCGCTGAGTCACCCAGGCAGGGCAGGACACACCTCAATCCCTCCAGTGACTGGCTGGAGTGAATGCACCTCCTCTCTCCCCTGTCAATCAGAACCAGATGGTCAGTACACATCAGGCAGGCACAAAGTCACACAGCACACTGAAATGTCCACTTCTAAAAGTGATACCAAAGGGGATGATGGATGGAGCGTTTGAGCAAATTAAACACTCCCCCCCAGTCAACTGATCAGGGTTAAATCCATCATGATTCTTTAGCTCACTCCACCACCCCAGTCCAGACATGGCCATATGCAAATCAGTCTGAACCTGTGCCTCATGGGAACAGTCCAGCCCGAACTGCCAAGCCATGTCTTCCCTGGACCAGAAACAAGCATCCTGGGACCGGTTTCTGATCTAGGTTTAATCCATCATCGTTCTTTAGCTCACTCCACCACCCCAGTTCAGACATGGCCATATGCAAATCAGTCTGACCCTGTGCCTCATCGGAACAGTCCAGCCCAAACTGCAAAGCCATGTCTTCCCTGGACTGGAAACAAGCATCCTGGGACCGGTTTCTGGCTAATCAGCCGTCATCAGCCAGGGTAGCTTGAATCCAGTGGCAAAGTGAGCAAGGGACCCATGTCTGGGCATACCCTGCCAACTTAGGGCGAACAAAGCGATACCAAAGGGGATGATGGACGGAGCGTTTGAGCAAATCAAACACTCACCCACAGTCAACTTATCTAGGTTTAATCCATCATCATTCTTTAGCTCACTCCACCACCCCAGTTCAGACATGGCCATATGCAAATCAGTCTGACCCTGTGCCTCATGGGAACAGTCCAGCCCGAACTGCCAAGCCTTGTCTTCCCTGGACTGGAAACAGGCATCCTGGGACCGGTTTCTGGCTAATCAGCCGTCATCAACCAGGCTAGCTTGAATCCAGTGGCAAAGTGAGCAAGGGACCCACATCTGGGCATACCCTGCCAACTTAGGGCGAACAAAGCAATACCAAAGGGGATGATGGACGGAGCATTTGAGCAAATCAAACACTCACCCCCAGTCAACTGATCTGGGTTTAATCCATCATCATTCTTTAGCTCACTCCACCACCCCAGTTCAGACATGGCCATATGCAAATCAGTCTGACCCTCTGCCTTTGGGAACAGTCCAGCCTGAACTGCCAAGCCATGTCTTCCCTGGACTGGAAACAGGCATCCTGGGACCGGTTTCTGGCTAATCAGCTGTCATCAGCAAGGCTATCTTGAATCCAGTGGCAAAGTGAGCAAGGGACCCACATCTGGGCATACCCTGCCAACTTAGGGCGAACAAAGCAATACCAAAGGGGGTGATGGACGGAGCATTTGATCAAATCAAACACTCACCCCCAGTCAACTGATCTGGGTTTAATCCATCTTCATTCTTTAGCTCACTCCACCACCCCAGTACAGACATGGCCATATGCAAATCAGTCTGACCCTGTGCCTCATGGGAACAGTCCAGCCCGAACTGCCAAGCCTTGTCTTCCCTGGACCGGAAACAAGCATCCTGGGACCGGTTTCTGGCTAATCAGCCGTCATCAACCAGGCTAGCTTGAATCCAGTGGCAAAGTGAGCACGGGACCCATGTCTGGGCATACCCTGCCAACTTAGGGCGAACATAGCGATACAAAAGGGGATGATGGACGGAGAGTTGGAGCAAATCAAACACTCACCCCAGTCAACTGGTCTAGGTTTAATCCATCATCATTCTTTAGCTCACTCCACCACCCCAGTTCAGACATGGACATATGCAAATCAGTCTGGCCCTGTGCCTCATGGGAACAGTCCAGCCCGAACTGCCAAGCCATGTCTTCCCTGGACCGGAAACAAGCATCCTAGGACAGGTTTCTGGCTAATCAGCTGTCATCAGCCAGGCTAGCTTGAATCCAGTGGCAAAGTGAGCAAGGGACCCACGTCTGGGCTTACCCTGCCAACTTAGGGCAAACAAAGCGATAACAAAGGGGATGATGGACGGAGCGTTTGAGCAAATCAAACACTCACCCCCAGTCAACTGATCTGGGTTTAATCCATCATCATTCTTTAGCTCACTCCACCACCCCAGTTCAGACATGGCCATATGCAAATCAGTCCGACCCTCTGCCTTATGGGAACAGTCCAGCCTGAACTGCCAAGCCATGTCTTCCCTGGACTGGAAACAAGCATCCTGGGACCGGTTTCTGGCTAATCAGCTGTCATCTGCCAGGCTATCTTGAATCCAGTGGCAAAGTGTGCAAGGGACCCACATCTGGGCATATCCTGCCAACTTAGGGCGAACAAAGCAATACCAATGGGGATGATGGACGGAGCATTTGAGCAAATCATACACTCACCCCCAGTCAACTGATCTGGGTTTAATCCATCATCATTCTTTAGCTCACTCCACCACCCCAGTTCAGACATGGCCATATGTGAATCAGTCTGACCCTATGCCTCATCGGAACAGTCCAGCCCGAACTGCCAAGCCATGTCTTCCCTGGACCGGAAACAAGCATCCTGGGACTGGTTTATGGCTAATCAGCCGTCATCAGCCAGGCTAGCTTGAATCCAGTGGCAAAGTGACCAAGGGACCCACGTCTGGGCACTTGAATTGTGCAAACTGTATCTTTCAAACTTCAGTGCACACCCAGAACAGCGATATCTATCAAACAGTTCATCTCCAAGGGAGTCTCTAGGCGCTTTTGAAAGTTAATGAATGTCAACACGGCTTGTTTTATCGACCTTGAGTGAATGAAGACTGAGTGGAACCTCAAGGCCTTGAACCAGTGACCTTAGGGTTGTCCACAAGGCCTCCAGATCGGTCCATGCTCCTCAAAAATATGCACACAAGCTTAGGACAGATGTCACCAATCACCTTTCACTTCTCAGGGCCTATGGACTTTCAAGGCTAAAGATTGCATCTGCCATGTGCCTTAGAGGAACATTTATGTTTTAAAAATGTATATGAAAAATAATTATTGGTCCATAGTTCAGCGCCGCGAAAACATACATTTTTGAGATTTTTTGTTGCTGCACAGGCAGACGTGAGCACCATTTTTGCCCAGACTAAACTATGGGTGGGCCGATAGTTAGGCAGTCTGGGGTTGAAGTGTTACCATTCTAGAATGGCCCCTTACTTGCCAACTGATGGAGAATTGTTGGGTGGTCTCACTACTACTCGCTGGTCTTGTAATTCATGCTCTAATAAAAATGAACACTAAAACGCTTTTTATTCACACCGTCTCAGCAAGAGGCCAATAATTGAATAAGCAGAGTTTGAACCCTTCAGTGAGCAGCACCAGTGTAAGTTCTGGATGACTTGAGGATTGTCGCTCATATTTTAACAGATTCATAACTATTTCACATACATCTTTTTTGTAGGAAAGATTAGCTGTTTCTATTTTCTCATCTCTGATGCATTTTACTTGTTTCTTTTAATTCCTGCATAATTTTTTTATGCATATTTATATAGCGCAAACTCGAACCAAAGGTATTGGAGCGCTTTACATGAGCACCGTATTTTCATTACACATTCAGGCACAGGGAGATTAAGTGATTTGCCCAGAATCACAGGATGTGGACGCGACTCCGATGCTCGAACCCTGCTTTCCAGCACCAAAGTCGGCAGTCTAGTCGATGGACCACATCCTCTCATTCAATGTAAGCCATTGCTTCACTCCAATGAGAGCATTTGAGCATCCTGAAATTGATGGCCTTTGCACAGTAAAAGTGTTTACATACCTCAAGCTTCTTTTTCTGCTCCATAACCTTCTGTAGGATTTCCTTCTGTTTCCTGCTCAATGGTTTCTTCAATGAAATGTTCTTAATTGCTTGTTTCTTTGCTGATTTTTTGGAGAGCAGAACTATAGCACATCTTGTAGCTACTCCTTTCAGTATTTTGTCATATTTCAGTTACTGGTGCAGGTACTGCATCATTGAGGCACATGGCCCTGGTGCTGGGTGTGTAGCAGCATCGGTGAGGGCAAGAAGCTGCCAGATGTGGAAATGTGAGCAGCAAAGAAAAAAAAGTAGTCCCTAATTAAAAAGATAACAGCCAGCAGTTTAAGTTAACTGTAGTTGGTCCACACTGCTTCCTCCAGAAACGGAAGAAAATTTAAGTGACATATTGGACCACCAGCCAACAATAAGCAAGATAAGAACAGCAATGTCAGATACCACCAATGGCAAGCAACAAAACAAAGACAAATGCAATGGGTAGAGTTTCAGTAGTAATACTGATTACTTGATGCCTCGTAGAGGCAGCTGCGCTGCCTATGCAAGGCCTAAAAATGGCCACAGACATCATCCGGGTAACCACCAGCAGATAGCTTTACTAGACTCGGTGGGGAAAATATTCACTTGCAGTATTCTTGACCATCTTACTGAATGAGTGGTGGAGGAGAGGGTTCTTCCCATAGAGCAAGCAGGTTTTAGGAAAAATCACTCCATCCTGGACAACATCCTTATGCTGAAATTAATAGAGGAGAAGTACTCGATTTTTCGTAGGTCAGATGTATATGTGGCCTTTATAGCCTTCTCCACAGCTTTTGATAAGGTAGGCTGGCCCTTACTGTGGAAAATATTGCATAAAATGGAAATGCATACCCCCTGTTATCATTAGTTATTGCCCTGCACTCACGAACATGGTGCCAGGTGCTAATAGGAGGAAATCAAGGCTTATCAACAGTAATACCCACAGAAAATTGCCTGAAGCAAGGATGCCTATTAGACCCGCTACTCTTTTCTTTGTATGGTGCAGATTTACCTGAATGCTTTACTCCTGTAGAAGGACATGCACCGCAGATAGGTGGCCTTCCTTTTGCATGTCTTATGTATGCAGATGATATTGCAATTATGGACCTAACCCCCCAATGGGTTGAATAAAAAGTTGACATCATTACAGAAATATACGATTGCACAGTTTTTGAAGATAAAGGCCTCTAAAAGTAAAGTCCGGATTATGAAATGCAGCAGAAGCAGAACATTATGTAATTTCAATGAGAAAATTGGTCCTGAAAAGCTGGAGATTGTAGATTCTTTCCTCTATTTAGGGAAAGTTATAACAGGCAATATAAAGAATAAGCCACATATCAAACATAGTTCTTTCTAAGCAGCAACACAAAGAATAAACCACATATCGAATATAGTTCTTGTAAAGCGTTAACACATGCAAATGGCTTGAGTATTTTTTATAGCGCAATGGGTCGAAGACACATTACATTTGCTTACAGTTTTTAAAGCAAAAATTCCTCCTACTTTGCTATATGCTATTGAATCGTTACCAGTAAAGAACTGGAGTTTCCTAGATGAGATTGAAGGCCAAATTGTATGCAAATTATGTAATATTAATACACTGGTCCCAATATCTGCTATGAGATCTTAAGTCACATGGTTAGTTACCATGGAGATGTCAAATTTTGTAGATCCAAAGAAAGGCTAAAGATAATAGCCATATCAAATTCAACGAGAGTTCCCTAGAGATATTTATCTTGGAACTTAGAACATGATATTTGACGTTGGCTTACTTTATGCCGCATGAATCTCTTGCGATTAAATGACCTAACAGCAAATTGGTCCCACTCTCAGAAAACTGGAAAAAATGGCAACTATGTAATCTTGACAGTCAGAATCTTGACCATAATTAGTTTGTTTCGTCATCGATGGCTTCGACCAATGTTTAAACAAAGCTCCATCACAAATGTAACACTAGCCCGTGAGTTTCTTTTTTATCCAAAGAATAAAATAGTGTGTATAAAATTATTCAATTTTTTTAAGGAGTTTATGAATATATTTTAGTATTTCCTATATCTCATTTAAGCAGGTTTTCTCCTTAGATACATAGCCCTCTTCACAATTATGTTTCCAAGTTCTGGGCCTTTGTATTTTTAAGACTAATGGAGCTTTAGCACTTTTTGGATTGTATCTTTGCTAACCCTGAGCGGAGTTTGCAGAGTTTTCCACACTCTGCGCTATGCGGGGCTAGCAGAGTTCCGAAAAACTCAGCTTCGCAAAGAGTTCACCAACGTCAAGTTGGTGAGCATGAGCGAGGAAAATCCACCTCACGGTGAGATTTCTCAACGCGGGGATGAATTTTCTCGTTGCGAGTGACCGCATATGCTCGCAACCGCATATGCTCGCAACCGCTTGCTTTAAGAAACTGCCCGTTCGCGTTGAGAAAGCTGCTGCTCGAGTAAAAATCTAATTGAGCGGCAGAAAATTAAATGAAAGCTTGCACTGTGCATGGTGCTGTTCGCTATGATTGCACAGTGCGAACAAGCATCCGGCAATGTGCAATCACCACGAACAGCATTTTTCTACCGCACTTCTCCACTTAAGGAGCTCCGCGTAGCTCACCAGAGTTTTTTTCCCACTTCACGGAGTATCACGTAGCGCAACTCCCTAAACTCCACCCAGGGTTAATCTTTGCACAGGTTATGGCTGCTATTCAACTGCTCTTTGCACAAAACTGGGATATACTGTGCTTCTAACCTTTGCTGCTAAGGGACAAAGGCATTGTTAGCTATAAATGTGCTAGTTCTTCCTTAGTATTTAATTTGATTATAACTAGGGCTCCCGGTTGTATAGTATTTATTTTTTAAACCTTTCCATCTGTATTTATCCATAATTATTTTTTTGGGCCATTTAATTGGTGTTTATCCATATTTATTTTATGTTTTGAGAACAAAGTGACACATAAAATGGTATATTTCCACAATTATTTAACTTATCAACATGTACTTGCACTTTGATCACTTCGCGTTTTAGCAAACTAAGCAGGCACATATCACAAAATAAAATTCAGACAGATAAAGATCAGCATTATAGACAAATACATGTAAACATATGCCTATATTTAAGGGACTCTCATCTGTTTTTAAATCCCCATGGCATCTACCTGCTTAGCAGTTGGTCTGGTATTCATGAAGGACAAGAAGAAGAGTTACTCAAAAGAAGCACAATTTTCTGTATTTTTCCGCTTTTAAAAATAAAGACAGAAAATAGATTGTTACCTGTCTGTATTTATCGGCAAAAATCAGTAAAAACAGAAAACTGGGAGCCTTAATTATAACGCTTTGCTGCTATATGATGCACTTTATCTAAAATAGAATTGATCCTCTCAAAAAGCTGCTATTGCATAATATTCTAAAATTTGCACATGCCTGCTGCTATTTAATGCGCTTTTGCACAAAAATTGGGATATATTTTGCTTTTATGGATTGTTGCTAAAGGAAAATGGATTGTTTGTTTGTTACAAATATGTTAGTTTTTCTAGAATATTTATCTGTTTTTACCTTGTAGCTGCTACGTGATGAACTTTATCTAAAACTAGGTCTATTATGAAGCTGCTATCACACAGTATGGATTCAAACTTGAGCTATGTGTTGTGGTAAAGGACTTAATTATGGTATTGTAATTTGCTTGTCTGTCTTAATGATGATTACCTTTATTTACTTCGCTCTCATCTGGGGTCATTGATTACATTCATCTGCTTGCTCAGAACTAGCTATGAAGGGTTTCGATAACTCTATGATGGACGGAGAAATGAACTGAGCTTGTATTTTAATATACTTATTATGTAATAATTGTGTGCATATTTTATGTGGCCACCCCATTGGAGAACCAAGGGGCATATTATCAAGGGGGTTTATCTCCGCTTTTTTGTAAAATTATCTCCCTATTACCTAGCTGTCGCTAACACCAGTTAGCGACAGCTAGTAGGAGATAGCGACCATCTTGGGCCCCACTTTGCATGTCAGTGATATTTATCACTAATGACATGCAAAGTGGGCGTGCCAAGATGTTAGCGACTGGAAACAGTCGCTAACATCGCTATCTCCTATTACCAACTTTTGGAGATATTCGCGCTAAGCGCAAATATCCCCAAAAGCTAACACCTGCCCTGAGCAGTTCTTAGCCATGTTATCCAATGGGAGGTGGATAACATGGCTAAGAGCATTAGCTCGGTAATGCATGAATATCGCTGACTTTTCAGCGATATTCATGCATTGCGGCCGTTTTTTATCGCATTTGCGATAAACCTTGGTAATACCAAGGTTTATCTGCGATAAAAATCACCGCAGCTCAGCGGTAAATTTTTGTCTCTAACCAAGCAATAGCGATAATTATCGATATTGCTTGGTAATATGCCCCCAAATTCTTAATACATATATT
Organism: Lissotriton helveticus; assembly: GCF_964261635.1. Classification (NCBI taxonomy): domain Eukaryota; kingdom Metazoa; phylum Chordata; class Amphibia; order Caudata; family Salamandridae; genus Lissotriton; species Lissotriton helveticus. The sequence continues at coordinate 562,041,359 of NC_136063.1, forward strand.
GAATTGAATTGCACTGCACTGCATCAAATGGAGAGAGCAGGAATGAACCATATTTAATAATATATGGCACTATTTGCTGGTTAGTGCCAATACAGGCACCTTTGTGCAAGGGCACCTGCATTACAGGAATGATTGTTTTTCTGCAGGAAGGGACGCCTTCCTGTACAAAAACAATCCTCTGAGGCATTTTCCTCTTTCTACGTGTGGTGCAAATGAAGGTGTTTCTCCTCGTTATACTTCTGTTGTGATGGCGTACCGTTTTGATGCATTCCGAAGTTTATTAATCTTAGTGAACCTGGTAATGCACAAAAAACCATGGGTGGATGAGTGGGAATACCCATGCTTTAACCATGAAACACCTTCCCAATGCAGACTAACCAAAGCATCAACTTGTGCTGCCTTACGTTACTCTAGATTTACTAAAGGCCTGATTATGACTACGGTGGTCTGATGGACCGCTGCAGCCACAGAGGTGGTTCAGGCACCGCTGCATCCACTGTCCGACCACCCTATTACATGTTGGGCGGTCAGACTGCCATGGGATGTTGCAGCAATCTTGAAGCCGCAATATGCTTGGGGGTGCTGCTGCGGCACTGCCAAGCATATTACGAGTTTCCTCTCTGCCAAGGTTTTCATGGTGGTGAGTTTGCCACGAGAACTGTGATGGAGAGGAAACAAAGGGGGCCTACAGTGCCGACTGTTGCCTCAGGACCATGGGGTGCATGCAAGTGGGCACATGTTGTGGACTGCCTTCGATGCGTACATTGTGGTGCCCTTTTTCATAGGAACCGCCGTGGGACCGCCAAAGAAATGCCTGTCAGACAAGAGAAAATGTGTAATCTGGCAAGTGGTGCTCACATGGCTTTGGCGATGTGGGAGTGGGGCGATGGCGCTCCCACAAGGGCAAAGTCATAATCGGGCCCTAATCCACGCAGAGCCATGCAAGGTGGCTTTGGGTGGCTTAGTAAATCTGACTTAAGGATATGAATTACCTTAATGCCCCTTCCATGATGCAAAGGTAACACAAGGCCTTAGTAAGTCAAGGCCTAAGCCTCAAGGCCTGGGACCTCAAAACCTCCCCTCTTGTAGACCAACTCCATTGTATTCCACCTGCCTGGATCAGTCCAATGAGGTGTGCTCTGAGAGTGTAAAAGGAAGCCTTGTTCAGTGGAATCAATATATTAGTGAACAGGTATAAAGTCTGGGGAGTATGAGAATTTTAATAACTGCAGCTTGGCCTCCTCGAGATAACTGAAGTGTGATCCTCTTGTGAGAGTCACTGAGCCTCCTGGCCATAGTTTATTCTGATGACCTCTCTTGAGTCTCTATGCAGAGTCAGTCACGGTATGTAAAAGAATCTTCTATAAAGCCTATGGGACGTTGTTACACCTGTGTTCCATACGGTGGTCTTCCCTGAAATGTTTTGCCGGATTACCTCTTTGTTTTGCTGATTCTTTTTGTTGGCCTTAGGTCTTTGAGCACTTTACCTTACCACTACTGACCAGTGCTAATGTGAATGTGCTTCTCCCATAAACATGGTAACTTTGGTGAATCTACAATTGACTTATTTAGTTTACTTGTAAGTACCTTGTAAAGTGGTATACCACATACACAGGGCCAGTAACCTAAATGCTATTACTGGGCCTGCAGTACTGATTGTGCCACCCTCACAAGTAGCCTTTTAAACCTGTCTCAGGGCTGCCACTGCAGGGCCTATGTGTGCAGTTTACTGCCACTTTGGCTTGGCATGTAAATCATCCTAAGGTAAAATCTAGGCAGCCAATAGGGCAGAGTGCTGTGTAAGTGAAAGGTAAAACATTTAAGTCTTGCATATCCAGACAGTGACAAACACCCAAATACATTTTTCACTACTGTGAGGCCTGCTCCTCTCATACGTTAAAACGGTGAATTCCTTAATACACATGTAAGCTTTAATTCCTGATTTGAAAGGAGAAACTACATCATGTTTTATATCTTTAAAATGGTATTGATAAATCCTCTTTACTGGTAAAGTTGGATTCAACATTACTATTTTAGAAATGCCACTTTTAGAAAATGGGTATTTTTCCGCTCTTACTGCTCTGTGTGGCTGCAGCCTGTCTAATACACATCTGGGCTGGGTGACAGCTACACTTTGTGCATTGTCTCTAGACAAGGTTGGGAAGAAAGGACTTGTGTGTGCTTCAAAGACCCTTCTCTGATGTCACCCCCCACTTCAAAGGCACAACTGGGTATATGTTTTGTGTCTCTGAACCTACCAAGACAGTATGCTACTAGACCTGTGAAGTATTCTGCAAGGTAGAAGGGCTGCTGTGCTGCTATAAGGACTGCGACTGTGCTGGAATACTGCTCTGGAAGAACTGCTTTCTGCTCTGATGTGCTGCCTGTTTCCAGCTGCTGGCTACATTCTACACTTATGAGGAAAAGGTTGAACCCATCTCACTTGAACCCAGAGTGACTCCAATTTCTTGGTGGCTTGCCGCCTTTTCTGAAGTCTCAGAGCCACCAAAGACTTCCTCCACCCTGCAAGAGCACCTGGACTCTGCCATCTGTTATTCCTGCCTTGCCAAGCGGTGCCAGTCCAGTGAAGGGCCCTTGGAAGTGCGTGTTTCTTTGCTAAGCCAGCAGAATACATGCATCAACAGTTTTGCGCAGATTGGAACTGACGCATCGCCCTTCTACACTGATGCAGCTGCTGCCCGACAACATTGCTTCAACAGAATGCTCGGCTTGACGACAAGAGACTGCCCAGCTTGATGATGACACATCGCCTGTATTACAAAGGGATTCATCAACGAGGCTTCACTGACTGCTTGGCTCAGAACCGACGCATCGCCTGCTTCCACAGGTTTGAATACAATGTATCGCATCCTCTGCTCCCCGCATCAGGTCCTCGATGTCCACACTTGCTCCATCCAAGGAATTTTTTCAGCTGGACCTGCATGAGTCCTTTAGCTGGCCTGCCCTCCATCGCGGTCATCCTGAACTTTGGATTTACCTCTGTCTAGCGCCACCAGATGTCTCGGTTGCCACTTTATGACTCAACATACTATATTTTGATTTACCCTTTAAACATTCCTGACTTCTGTTCTACTCATTGGATTTTTGTCCACTTCACACATTTCCTATTCTGTGCCAAACAACAAGAGAGTGAGCACGGATTATCTTTTAGTGTGTATCTAGTATACCCTTGGCTAGAGTCGCGGTTCCTGCTTGGACACAGTGCATACCTCTGTCAATCCGAAACTCCATTTGTTACAGACATACTTTCTTGAGAGCTTCTGGGAACATGCATTGGGTGAGGAAGGCATTGACAATGGTAAGTAGGAGCAAGAGGCCTAATTTACGTAACACTGTTATATTTCAAATGATTTCGCATTCCATTTTACTGGTGTTACAATACTTATTGAGGTAATTTACCCTGGAGGCCAAAGATATATACCTGTCTGAAAATTCAGACTGAAGTGACAAAAACATATAAAAAGGTACAACAAAAAAGTAAGGCATGTTGGAGAATTAAAAGCTTCCAAGTTGAAAATTGTACATTTAATCAAAGCAGAGGGTCCTTTGCAGATAAAGATGCTAAAAAAGAAAAGAGGGATTCATATGATTCAATATGAAATTAGAAATGTGCACTGAAAAGGCAGCTAACACCAAAAGGTGTTTTTTGAGTAATACTACGGACATTTATAGCGACCAGCCATACAATTTTAAAATGGGCATTGCAGATGGTGAATGGGTTCTGGGTTTTACATAATTGTATATTAAAGATGAGGCTGATGTTGTTGCTGAGCCCTGGGGAGAAAGCAATGTTGAGGATTTGTTTGAAATTAAAACTTTTAGTCTAAGGTTGTTTGAAAATGCATTTATTCTACACAAGTTATATAAAGCAATTGGCCTTACGTTCTAAAGATAAGCATGTTTCTGGAAAATCAATGAAGTAAATTGATGATAGAAGGGGTTCTGACTGACCATCATGCATGTTTGCTTAGTGGAACCAGAACTTCTGACCAAGGTTTCAGGCTATTTTGGTATATTGACAAAGTAGGTGCCTACCAAGAAAATTCACACGTAGCTTGTTTTTATAGAACCAACATCCGCTTTTGATTCTGTAAATTCTACTAAACTCAAGACAGGTGTGAAAAGTAAACAAAAGAATGGTTGAACTCAGGATTATTACAGTATCTCTAGATGGTGCATAAAAACCACTAATGTGATATGAACATGGTAAAGTCTACCCCAGGGACAGCTGATTTGTGATGACCCACAAACTATTGGTTTTAACATCCTGTAGGCATACATGCAGAAAATATAGTACTCATTATTCAAACTTTACATATTATGGGGCTTGTTTATGAGAGTTCCTTGGCACAAGGGTGGCTGCGTTGGCGCTGGGCTGCAGATTGTGCACCAGTGTGTCGTGTATTTCTATAGGTTCTGATTCGATCCCCCTATTCCTGACCCTATTCTGGTTAAACTTACTAGCTAGTTAACTAACAGTCAGCCCATGAGGCAAGAAATCCCCCATGATGCAGATACCGTTATCTGACGCAGTCACACTACGGCACAGGAACGTGTTATCTGATTAGGTCATAACGCTTGAGATCTAATTAGACAAGCGATATTCCTCCAGCCCCTGATAAGGCATACGACGTTCTCATAACAAATCAAACCTATGACAACATGGATAATCCGTGCGGCCATTGTTTTGATTTCACAGAGAACTTTAGTAAAGAATGTGCTAACGAGCAAGTCGTATGACATCTTTATTGACGTACCTATGTCCATCCTTACGTCAATCTCGGCACCTTTAAGGTATAAATATTGCCGACCTTGCCCTATGCAGACACACGCGTGGTGACAAGACGGAGCAGCCATACTTGCCGAAGCCGAGAGCAGAAGCAGACCCCGCAGGCAGCAGCCCCGCCTTCCTGAAGCGCTGAGAGACGCGCTGCTATCTCAAGCCGAGAGACCCAGCACCGGCGCTTCTGGGCAGCCCTCGCAGGCAGCCTGGAATATCGAGAGCAGAGAAAGAGATACCATTCCTCATTCATCCTAAATTCCAGGTACAGAACTGAATAACCCCTCCTAGAGAATTCTTTAGTTATTCACTTGGCAAAAACAAACTTAAACTAAACTGTAACTTTCTATTCCCGCCCACGCATTAGACTTAGGTCAGGTACACGGGGTAGGCGTATTTAGAAACACCAGTTGAGTACGTTTAGTCAAATGTATATGGGTATGTAAATATATTTTAATCATTTTAAACATCATATGGCTCAGAAACCATATCAATGTTTTTACAGTATTATTTTATACTATTGCTTCTAATGTATGCACTTTACTTAACTATAAGTATTGCAATAATATCGATCCATTTCTCTTGTACGAGAAAAGAGACTGATCAATAAATAACATCTTTTATTGAACACGCCCGTCTCTTCCTTTTCTCTACATTCTGATGAGACTAAGAATGCACGTACTGACTGAGTAAAATAATTGCCTTGTGCTCACACGACTCTCGAGATTGACTCTTGATTAGGGGAGAGCAAAGTTGTCATGTTCTATGGTTGTCAGAAACTAAATCCCTTCTTGTCTAATCAGGGGAGTTCATCCTTCCTTGAACATTCGAGAAAGTTTCTAGCGAACTCTGAGCTTAGCTGGCAAACCCAAAAATTAAGTCTAGTATCGACAGTAGTAGACCTAGTTAACGTCTGGCCTAGGCCTTCACTGCTGTAGGTACTATTCCAATGCGCAGAGCCTATTGGGAAAATAGGAGCTACACTACATGGCGCCCAACGTGTTTGGAAAGGGCGATAAAACTAACGTAAGACATTTAGAGTAACTCAGTCGTGCTTTCTCACTCAGACCCCTTTTCCCAAATACTCCAAAGACGTCTGGAGTGGGTGAAAGGTTATTATATCCTCCAAAACCTCGCAGGAGGGAACTCCTATGTATGGTTCTTGGTCTAGTCAACGTTGAAGGATAAAACAGTTCCAAAATATTGTGCACCTAATCTCTGTTTCCATAAAGAAACCTGATCTGCAAATAAAAATAATACCATCCTGTCAGTAAAATGGGAGACAGTGATGGAGAAAGAGAGGCAATTAGATTAGCTACTGAAATAGCAGATGCTGATGCTACCATGCAAGCAGCAGACGCGGATATAATACTCATTCCGGTCATTAAAAGGAGATCTATAACCTTAAAACTTATAGAAAATGGACTGACACCTAGAGGTGGCACAGTCATATTCGTAATTGAGGCACATGAATATCGGCAGACAGAGGTATACTATACATGGATACATTTTCCAGCAGCAAATGCTGTAACAAAGTACTTCCACTATTACAAAGTAGAGGAACCTCCTGAAACGTACACTCCTTTCGAGGAGGTGGAAGTACCACTCAAATTCCAAGAGCATTTGCTCTTATTTGATGGCGCCCTAATACATAACAATCACATTACAAGGCTCGGTCCTTTAGGAAGACCAGGAGCAACGTGGCCGGTCTTAGCCGGATACACACCACATCCAGACATCGACGAGATGACTGCACCAGAGCTATTAATACAGCTAAAACAACTACTAAAAATTCACAGACAATTAGTTCAGTATGTAATGCGGACTTCAACAATTCAGCCAGCGATTAAAATTCCACAGCTGACCCCTCACCAGGGGAACACAAATAAAATCACACCACAGAACATCCAATCCTGCCTAGGTAAAGTTCCAGCTAAACGGGAACAGATTCCATTCTGGTTGGCACAGAAAATCACCCAAATAGAGGCGGTGTTTCCTGACACCACCCCATTAGAAAAGCACAGGATTCTGACTATATGTCTCCCAATGGGAATCGCACCACACATTGAGGACTGTGACACTTGGGGTACGGTCTTTGCTTCAATCTACACAAAAACGCACGGTGTTCCATCCATTTCGGTAATACCAGATGTGCTAAAACAAATTCAAGATGAATACGGTCCAGAACCTGCTTTAACTCTTGGTATGAAATTACTGAAAGACTTCAAGCAGGTCTCGGCTATATTACTAGCCAACATAAAGGGTGAAGCAGCAAACGTGGCGATCCGCCAGAGGTTAAAAGAGACAGATATAGCAGACCAACCAGCTGAAATTGCCAGAATCATAGAAAAATCCTATGAAGAACTAGGCAGAGATAGTCTAGGTGGAATACCAGTAAAACCGCAACTGACTACAAGTCCAGAAAAAATATTTTTTAATAATAATTCACCAAAAAAGAACTGGGATGGAAATAAACAATCCAATCCTAAAGAAAAGAAATTCCAGTCCAGAGGAAGGTCTCCTAGGCGAAGAGAGAAATCTCCAAACCCGAGACAAAGGTCACCTCAGAGTGAACCCTCTGGGAATAGATATAACCTTAGAAATAGGGATAATATTAAAAAACCTGATAGATATCAAGACATTGATACACGTCCGTCTCAATCTTTTCAGAATTCCTCGCAGAAATCGGAAAGAAGAGGACGATCAGAAGAGCACGCCAAGTCCAAAGACAAGGAACCTGCTCAACTGAAAAAGAAATCACAATTTCCAAAAAAGAAGGTAGCCAGTATCAAGGTAGTTAACAATGCCGAGAATACTGAGGACACAACTGAAAAACGGAGAATGGGCTCAGACAATGCTAGACAGCGCAGCAGAGGTGAGCATAGCTCGCAAAGTCCTTATGAATCATCTGGAGACAGTGGACACGAATGAATACCTTCAAGTGGAAACTGCAGATACCAGAGTTAGCAAGCCCCACAAAATATACGAGATAACATTACGTATAGAGGGAGATAAGACTAGGAAAATAAGGGGACTATTTTGGGATAACCTATCCAAGGGCTATGACATCCTTCTAGCTGAAAAAGACTGGCCACCAGAGTTTGTCAGGGAGTGCCCTCATGGCGAAGAAGTAATTATGCCTGCCTTCTCGAATCAAATCCCGATTCATAAAAAATATACACTTGCTAGAAAGTGGGCAGTGGCCTTAGCACCTGCTTTATATAAAAATCATGTAGGATGGGATGAGGATTCTCCTCCTCACAAAGTCCAGTTAAAATCACAACCAACTGCACAAAGGCAGTACCCAATTAAGCAAGAAGCTAAAAAACAAGTAAATGAAATACTAGATCAGCTAGAATACCAGGGGGTGATTGAAACTTGCACCTCACAAATGAACAATCCTTTGTTTCCGGTCTCCAAACCAGACAATTCATATCGTCTAGTTTTGGATTACCGACACCTTAACACATGTTGCAAAACTCACACAGTGCTGCACTAATGAATAACATAGTGCGCAAAAAATACAAAACAACCTTGGACATCTCCAACGGATTCTTTTGTCAAAACATAGCACCAGAGAGCAGATATTTAACTGCATTTTCAGTAAATGGCACTCAAAAACAATTCTGTCGGTTAGCCCAGGGGTACAAGAACAGCCCGGGGGTATTCTCAGCGAGAGTAACAGAATTACTACAACTATATGATGATGAAGCATTATCTTATGTCGATGACATTTACTTAACAGATGATGACTTGGAAACTCACTTGAAAAGAGTGAACACCATAATACTTGGTTTCGCTGCAGAGGGTTACAAATTCAACTTCAAAAAGTCCAGAATTGCCCATCTGACGGTCCTATTCTTAGGATATGAGTTATCAAGTGAAGGCAAAAGCCTGGCAGACAATTTCCTAGAGAAATGTGCCGTAATCCAAGCTCCTAAAACACTAAAAAACCTACAGTCAATTCTAGGCTTCCTAAATTTCGGAAGAACCTACATTGCAAATTACGCAGAAAGGGTCAAACCCCTTTACGATCTAATTAAACCAGACTTTAAAAGATCCAGTTGGACTCAAGCACACACAGAAATTTTGAGATCCTTACAAACAGACATGCTAATTAAAACAAAATTAGAAACCCGTGATAATACACGCAACCTTGTGATCCGAGTCATCCCAGGGAGATGCGGATTCACATACCTAACCTCTAATGAGGGAGATAAGGTACCAATTGCATTCAAATCACATTTGTACACAAAAGCTGAACAGAGATTCAACAACAAAGGAAAAATTGTTCAAGCAGTTCAAACCGCAATAGCTAGAGAAAAAGACATAGCTGACGGTAGACATATCACAGTCAGAACAGCAGAATCAGCCTTTGAGGCATTAACAACACCGTGTAATTTACCAACAACAACATTGGATCCAGAATGGTTACAATGGGTAAATTCAATCACAACGGACAAAGTATATTACTTCTTTGATCCAGAACTAGAAGAATTAAAAAATCTAAAATATGAAAAAACGTATCCTTTGCCAATCGACATTCTGCCTCTACGACATTACGCCTGTGTAATCTATACAGACGGACATGCTCAACCCTCCGTTTGGGGAGAACATGCATACAATCCCACATGTGAGATTACAAAAGAAGTGTGGCACGGAGGTAAACTAAGACCTCTATTAACAAAATCACACTCAGTAGAAACTAATTCAGAACTACAAACTGAAATATTAGCTTTGAAAATGGCGCTAGATAATGCGGATCGCGAATTCCCGACACTTATAGTGTCAGATTCATATTTCTGCGTCAAAGCATATAACAAGGATTTGCAGACCTGGATTCAGAACGATTACAAAGATGACACGGATGCACCAATAAAGCAGAGACTGCTCTGGGAACAGGTAGCTCTTTTGAAAAAAGAACTACCAAAGACTCACGTGACACACTCACTGAGTCACCAGCGTGATGGCGTTCACGTTGTAGGGAATTCATTGGCTGAAACAGCCGCAGCGGCAGCCAGTAAACCGGCTCCCGTAGATCGAAAAAAGCGTACATTAAAATACATTGACGGCGAAACAGTGCTGGCAGCAAAAACGTCATCAAAAGGCGACTGCTCGGCGTTACCGATCAACTATCCACTCAATTACACATACATCATAGATGCAAACTCCATTCCTTTTGCTCGAATCCCTGGAGTGGGGGATAGAGTGATTCCAAACATGGACAGGAGAAACTTGTTAATCGCAGACGCACACATGGGCGAGGGTCTCAGACACCTTAAATTAAAAGATTCTCTGGAAGAATTACAATCACGGTACTGGTGGCCAGGCATGAGCCTGCACTACACCATGTTTGTAAAAAACTGCCCAAACTGCAACAGAGATCGCAGTGGGGAGAGAAGCAGTTTAATACCTCGTCGTATCAAGGCAGATAACATCACCACTAAAAAGAATGGCTTGCGATTAACATATACAGGCTAGTTCCCACTTATAATGTAGATCCACAGCACTCGGCTGACGTCCGGACTGTTATACAAGATTTGCGAGTCTAAATGGCATATACGCTAAGAGCATGCTACGTTCGACCATTTTTTTTCTTTTTCTCAGGCAATCCAGCCTGGGGGGGGGAAAGAATGGCCAAATGAGCACAGCCCAGCGGGAATCTTCTCACTTCCTTCCTGAGGGTATGGGATGGTGTAAAGAAAAAACCAAGACAGAAAGCAATCTATAATAGAAAGGATATTAGGTTCGGGAGCTGGGTGGGTCAAACATCTAATAAGTGTCCAACGTAGTCTAAATAACTTGCCAAGAAATTCTCTGAAGGGATTCAGTCCGTACGAATTATTATTCGGAACTAGGATGTTGATCTCTGACCTTGATAGTCAGACTTCAGTGGTAACAGAAAAAAGCTTTGATGTCAAAGACCGTTTGGCTATTTTGCAGGACTTAAACAAAACAAGAAAAGACCTGAGCAACATACAGTTGAAAGAACAGCCAACGACCACTGAAGAATCACCACCTGTCCCAGCAAGACCTGTCTGGATTCCAAAAGTCGGGGATCTAGGAGAAGATCGCGGTAAAGAAGGAATTTGGGCCTTCTTACAGAAAAGCAGTTCCTGTATTGTCTGTCAACGGGACAAGATCAGTTGTACTACCGCCACTTGCTGGAAAAAAGGAGAACCGAGTTGTATCCATCGACCTGGTAAAACCACAACATGTGGCCGATAACCAACAGTAGGCCAAGTGGACTCCCAATAAGTAGCAGAACACCAAGGTTTGCTACCAGTACAGAGGTCCTATCAAAGAGGCTCATCACATTCGAAACGCCTACAGAAGAACAACAAGGACTATGCAACAATGCAATAGAACTTAGACCTCTGAAAACCCAAATAAAGACATTTAGCAGAGACACACCAATCTATACAGAAGTACCAAGTGAAAATGCGAGAAACAAAAATCCTGAACCAATTGGAACAATTGACAGAACTGCATCCGGTTACTTCATCAACTTCGATGATTCCTCTGAAGGCTTCAGCGAACAAAAGACACAGCCAACATCAAAATCCTTTAAAGACAAAGCGAAGGAACTTTTGAAACAACTGAAAGAAACATATCTAGTTTCTCCATGGATTGAATTTTGGGTGGGTTTTGGTGCATTTATCCTCATACTTTGGCTCATCATGGTATTTACCTTGGGACGCTTCATTGAGGGAAAATATGCTAAAATGGACACAGCAAGTCAGAACATCAACTTGGTCCTCAAACCACACACATCTTCACACGTCGAGAAAAGAGAACTTTCTTCAGAACTTTCTTCAGCCAACTTCACAGCAATTCCAATATCTGGTGGGGTAGCCTGGGACAACACTGACTATGAAATTTATGGTCCGGTCGAGATCCTGAAATATCCACACCAAATCAAGATCTCCTTGAGTGACTTTGCAAAACCAAACTCATTTGCTGATGATTGGGACTTTGAAAGTATAAACAATATGATGTCTGACTTAGTAATGTCTGCTAAATTTACAAAACATGATTATTTGCAGGGTTCTACAAATTATGACAGCATGTACTGCTATAACCATTATGGTAACCATTTCTTGCATAAATCTGCACAACCTAGAAATGTTTTAAATTTTAATCAATGGGAACATTGTGCTACACCTCCAAAAGGGAGCTCTAGAACCGTGTATGGCAAATATTCATATTTTTCAGGTTTTAACATAACTAATGCTGAAACATTTTATTACAAATTGTCAAACAAGACAGGGATGAAAACCATGATAACCAACACAAAATTGATATATTCAGATTCTTTCTTTGAAAAAATGAATACTTTTGGATTTGATTATTGGGACAAACATGTTGATTTGAAAAGTGTTTGGGGTACAAAAGAATGGCAAGTACAGGGTATAGAAGCTTTGTTTAGAGCCTGCATGATCCCAGAACAAATGATATTTTTAAATGACACCGTTCAACAAACCACCTGTCTTGGCTTAGCCAAAATCAAAGATTTAAATAACCTGTCTATTCCAAAGCCAACAATGTTTAGCAATAACTCTGAAACAGATGAAGAAATAGACATAAACCATATACTTAACCAAAACAGAACACATCCTGATTGGAAACAATGGTTGATCTGGCCCACAGATACAAATAACTGTCAAGATAGATTCCTGAATAAAACACAGGGTTTCAAAATGAACAGGCCAGACCCTAGATATCCCCAAAGACATCACCCAGGGATAATAACAACCTACAGTGTGGGCAAATTATGCCTTCAATGGCTACAAACTTCCACACTGCCTGAAATTAAGCAACACCTAACTTTACTTACTGATGGTGCTGACTTGCGTGATTTCATAATGGGACCACGCAAACAGCGTCAAAAGCGTTTCATAGCAGCCTCTGTATATGCAGCATACAATGAGGCCTGGAAGGTTACTCAAATTGAGACAGCAGAAAGAATACGGGAAATTGACCGTATTAATTTGGAAAAATCACTTTCTGTAGTGGACAATGGGTTAATGACTCTGTCCTCCAGAATTTTTTCATTGGACAGCATTGTGTCTTCAGCAATCGATATATTATCGCAAGACTTACTGTTATTACAACATGGTCAGTCACAACTGCGTTCTATTGTACAGCTTGGCTGGACGTTACAAAATCTGCGTTCAGGCTATGTGCCTTGGCGTTTAATCAACACAACGTCACTATTTCAAATCTTTAACCTTACTGATAGACAAATCGGTATGGCGCAGAAGGGTGCTGATTATACAATCTTGAGCATTGAAAAACTAGAAAGATTACCGTTGACAATGTCAGAACGACCTGTCAGTGAATGGATAATCCACGGAATCATAAATATTCCAATCTCAACCTTCAGGTTTCAATACTGCCAAAAATATATACAGGCTGGCATGTACGAGAAATTGGGAAAGGGGTACCTTAAAACAACATGGAACCTGCCCTATTCACATGCATGTGTCAGTAACAAAGGACAGAAAGTGTTTCTTAGTGGCAACAATTGTGCTATGTCACTAAGCGGCACGCTTCTGTGTAACGGTATTAGTTTGCACGGAGCCTGTGAAGGGAATTCATACAACCTTTCATGTCACCAGCAAGGCGCACCTGCAACTGAAATAGAACCATTCTTTCAAAGACTCTATAATGGGAGTTACATTCTTATTGTAGACCGCAGATGCTGTAGTCTTATGCCCGGGACTCCTTATCTCGTCACTACGACGGCGAAGGTCAAGTGCTGTGGACGTTCTTTGTTCCCCAGCTCCTTTCCAGACAGGGAGGCGAGGGCATGGCCCAGTTTGAAAATTACTTCTATTCGAATAGACACTTTAAGCAGAATGAAAACAGTGCTTCTTCAGACGCCTACAAGGCTCACGTCATCTAAAGAAACGTATGATCTACAAGTCGCAAGGACGACTGCAGAGATACATACATTATTATCAACTAATTCCCCCGTACATTTCGCGGAAATCCTGAGCGAAATCTTAAATATTTCTGATACCACAGGGGACTCAAAGGTATTTAAGACAGTATTTTCGATGGCATTAACACCATTCAAAGCCATACTGGGTATTTTTCCAGACTTCGTCCATTCGATTTTTGGCGGACTTCCCCTGATCCTAGGACTAATTGCGGGAATCCTATTCCTAGTCCTTATTTTTCGTTATGGCAACCCATGTCACAGATCAAACTCTCGCGACAATGGAAGATACGATCCTAGCCATTGGATACCGGGACCGGATATCAAAAATCCTGGGACTATCCCGGCTTAGAGACCTAAACATGACTTGGTTTCTATCATTTCGACCAATGTGGCAAAGGTGTGTTTTACCTGTACTAAGGTGTCTGCTATGCGGAGAAGAATGCGTGTTAGACACCTGTCTGACGCTACAATCGGATGCGCCGGTGGATGCAGATACACTGTTGGTTCCTACCAAGGTTCACGCACTGTGCTGCCCTCAAAGGCTGCCAATTCTGATGACGGCATTCCTGGAATCTTCACCACTGCGATTGAAGAGTAGTGAAGTTCAAGATGAAAGCAGCATCGAACAGGTACGACCTTCTGTCAGCAATGCAAATCAGAATGTCAATGGAGACAATCATGCGCATGAATGCATGGTTACCCCTATTTCCGACTTAGTGGAACTTTCCCATGAAGCTGTTGACAGTTTTTTCGAAAGCCTGAATGATATGATGTTCTCTCCGGAACAGAAATAGAGACTTTTGAGTAAACTCGCACACGGCGTTCCCTGAATTCGGCCTTCAACTTTAAAAATAAAGTCACATGAACAATTACAATCCAGTTCACGGACAGCAACTTTTTTCAGCAAGCCCCTAAAATATTTTTCTATATATTTTTTCCCGGGACACTGATTTTCTGCTTAAAGTAAGAGACTATTCCTAGAGAACTAAGATTTCTATTTTAGATACTTTATAGACTTTATAGACTTTAGCTGCCCGCTGGTATGTTCGCAATAGATTTTATGTGATGAAATGGTTTCGACTTTTTTTCTGTATAGCCATATTAAGAGCCATTTCATGTGTATTTCTCATATACCAACAATCAATAATGCATAACAATGCGTGTTCACTTTTGCATCTAATTCATAGCTTAAGTGCATACAATATATATGACTGCAATTTTTCAGTATATTTGAAAATTTCGAAATGCATTTATGTATTTTGGGGTGGTAAGGTATACACTATACTCTATAGTATGTTGTACTATGTTATACTATGCATAGATTAGTAGATATGACCATAGTTAGCGTGGAGTGGGTGTCGTGTATTTCTATAGGTTCTGATTCGATCCCCCTATTCCTGACCCTATTCTGGTTAAACTTACTAGCTAGTTAACTAACAGTCAGCCCATGAGGCAAGAAATCCCCCATGATGCAGATACCGTTATCTGACGCAGTCACACTACGGCACAGGAACGTGTTATCTGATTAGGTCATAACGCTTGAGATCTAATTAGACAAGCGATATTCCTCCAGCCCCTGATAAGGCATACGACGTTCTCATAACAAATCAAACTTATGACAACCTGGATAATCCGTGCGGCCATTGTTTTGATTTCACAGAGAACTTTAGTAAAGAATGTGCTAACGAGCAAGTCGTATGACATCTTTATTGACGTACCTATGTCCATCCTTACGTCAATCTCGGCACCTTTAAGGTATAAATATTGCCGACCTTGCCCTATGCAGACACACGCGTGGTGACAAGACGGAGCAGCCATACTTGCCGAAGCCGAGAGCAGAAGCAGACCCCGCAGGCAGCAGCCCCGCCTTCCTGACGCGCTGAGAGACGCGCTGCTATCTCAAGCCGAGAGACCCAGCACCGGCGCTTCTGGGCAGCCCTCGCAGGCAGCCTGGAATATCGAGAGCAGAGAAAGAGATACCATTCCTCATTCATCCTAAATTCCAGGTACAGAACTGAATAACCCCTCCTAGAGAATTCTTTAGTTATTCACTTGGCAAAAACAAACTTAAACTAAACTGTAACTTTCTATTCCCGCCCACGCATTAGACTTAGGTCAGGTACACGGGGTAGGCGTATTTAGAAACACCAGTTGAGTACGTTTAGTCAAATGTATATGGGTATGTAAATATATTTTAATCATTTTAAACATCATATGGCTCAGAAACCATATCAATGTTTTTACAGTATTATTTTATACTATTGCTTCTAATGTATGCACTTTACTTAACTATAAGTATTGCAATAATATCGATCCATTTCTCTTGTACGAGAAAAGAGACTGATCAATAAATAACATCTTTTATTGAACACGCCCGTCTCTTCCTTTTCTCTACATTCTGATGAGACTAAGAATGCACGTACTGACTGAGTAAAATAATTGCCTTGTGCTCACACGACTCTCGAGATTGACTCTTGATTAGGGGAGAGCAAAGTTGTCATGTTCTATGGTTGTCAGAAACTAAATCCCTTCTTGTCTAATCAGGGGAGTTCATCCTTCCTTGAACATTCGAGAAAGTTTCTAGCGAACTCTGAGCTTAGCTGGCAAACCCAAAAATTAAGTCTAGTATCGACAGTAGTAGACCTAGTTAACGTCTGGCCTAGGCCTTCACTGCTGTAGGTACTATTCCAATGCGCAGAGCCTATTGGGAAAATAGGAGCTACACTACAAGTGCAGGGAGAGGACAGGAATACTACATCTTGACAGATATGGTGCATTCCTGCCCTCTCCCTGTCACGCAATGCAGCACATTGCCTTGCTGTGTTGCGTGAAATAAATGGTAAACCTGGCCTTCAGATTTGCCTGCATTTTTGGCCACTGAAAGCATGAGCTTGCAATGGACAGCACATTAAACTGCAACCAAAACTGTACTGTGTGGAAGGCAGAAAACCGGTTTGCGCAGCTGAAGCGTGATTTAGGGCTTTGAATCTTTCCCAGAAATAGTGGCAATGAAGGGTTTCATTTATGAAAGTGACACATCGCTGTGAGAAAACAATGATGCGTCACTTTTCATTGCGTCCTCCTTGCGACACCAATGAGGCGTCATATTTACAGTATGCACGGAGTCACAGATACATCAGTATTTCTGACGTATCTGCAGGCGAAAAAATGACGCATTGCTGGAGTGTAGCACAAAAGTGATGCAACTCCAGCAATGGGTTATTACACATGGGCAAGTCCCATGTTAAATGTTCCTGCGTCAGTCTAACGCCTGCCATTTAAGATATTGATGCATTTGCATCCTAGAAGTGGCGCAGTGAAGTCTTAAACATTTCCCTGCATCACTTCTATGACCCTTTCTTGCATTGGAAAGCCCCCTCCCCGCATACATTGTACCTGGCGCAGGTATAATGTGGCGCAGGGGTTTACAAAGTACACATCTACTCAGATGCGTCACTTTGTAAATATGGCGCGACATGGCACATTGTTTATGCCGCTGGTGGGTCACAAAAAGTGACGCACCGGTGGCGCAAAAGGGACGCAAGCGCTCATAAATAAGCTCTGAAATATCTTGTGCTGGCGAGTATATTATCTGTATCCGCCTCCATCGCGAGCACCTATGCGCCTCTGTCACTGGCACGGGTATAGCTTTTCTAGCATTCCACATGAGCTCAGCTGGTTCCATCTACCCCTGGCACCTGCCTTGCCTTGTTCTCACAAATGGGAATACGTTTTTCCTTTCCGTTCTGACAAAATTAAACTCCGAACTCCTAACCTCATCTGTATTTTAACTTTTGCCCCTCGTCTTCTTTCCTGCTGCTTTTCTCACAGCAGTGGCCTTGTTGCTTTAAATTATACTGCAAAGTTTAGAAAAATACAGGAAGGCGAAGCCTTCCAAAGAAACGGCTGAACTCTTAATGAAATCATGCTCATTTTGAGAACTGCTTTCATTTGTCCGTGGCTCATTATTGCAGCAAGGACTGGCACAGTCATCATTTTATTTAAGGCTAGCTGGCTCCCCTCACGATTGGCTCCTCGACAGGCATGATTTCAGCTACAGTTCTGTCTGCCAAATTGTGCGTTCACTGGTGACCTTTTTTGGTTTTTAAATTTCCATTTAGACCACCTGCCTGGTGTTAATTCGTTATGGTTTCTTTTGTTTTTTAATATGTAAAAATATTTTCTCTTCTATGAGCTAGCTGGCACAGATTGTCTTGGGCTTCACCCAGAGTTCTCACCCCACTGTCACACAGAGGCCAAGCCTTCCTATAACCTGCTTTGCTGTAATCCCTAGTTTTGGCAAGGAAGGTAATTCAAGGCGTTAACCAAACAGTTCACAGCAAAGTCTTACATAAAACCTGGTCCAAACCTGTTCATTTTGTAGCTACTCTTCACAGCCACCCGAAACAGGTCATATAACTCAAATTTATATTTAAGAATTATATCTATTGTCTCGATTCACGAAGGGCATGGGTGGAATATTATTTCAAAAGTTGGGGGTTAATTTCCCACTGTAATTTAAGTCTTTAACCGTTCTACGTGTACTCCTGGAAAAAGTAGTAAATATGCACTCGTAGCTGTGCTCCTGTGTGCAAGTAGATTCAGTCATTCTGGTAATACAAAGGCATTCCAAAGGCTTCCATGCAGAATCTCTGGAAATCTACACCACGAGCAAATTTCCAAACATACTACTGCCACTTCACCAATGTGTACTTTTAGGTAGTTTACAATTGCACACTGGGGAAGTTTAGTCTGATGTCCAGTTGCACATTTTGTTTTTCTTTTTCATGATAGGGAAAATATTTCATCCAAGGAGAAATCTTTAAGTTGGGGGGTGATCTGCTCACCTTCCCTCCCTGGAAATGAATGACTCCATCCCCCAGACTGACCATTTCGAAGGCAGGAAAGAAGTGGATTGGAATTTGTGAATGTCAACAAATTCATAAGTCTATGGGTGTTCACAAATGTTAAAGGCAAAACATGCCTTGATCTGCTTATACTCCACCCTTCGCATTGGATTTATTACTGCAGATTTCTGCACACTTTGTGATTTTACATAGGGAAATGTAACATAAACATGCATTGGCACATTCAACTTTTTTTTCTCATTGAGAAAAATATATTTTTAAATAGAACCACCCCGTTGCTGATGCCCCATTTATTTATTCTTGGGGGTGTTCCTTCCCCTGGAAATACAATTAATCCTGCACTTGACAGGAGTAGAGGAGATAGCATTTCCGAGGTGATAAACGACCTGCAAGGGGTGTGTAATCCTGCACATTTGCATGTCGGACCTCAAAAATCCAACTTTAATCTATTTGCATTTGTGTGAAATTCCCCTTAGTGATGGAATTCCATTATTTTCAAATCCCATTTACAAGGACATAATTCTCACAGTCTTGAAGTAGAGATGCTCTTTGTGGATATTAACATTGAAGCATCCAATAAAATAATGAATGTTTAATGACGTTATCTCGATGAGTTGGAAGTTACTCCAGAGAAAGATGGAATTGCTTGTTGACCTCAGAAGAGGAGCTCTGCTTGATACCAATGCAGATTAGAATGCAGTATTTTAATCTGAAGGAGCCATACCAGGGAAATGGCTCTTTGCCTATTGGGACTAGTAACTCAGATGACTAAAATAGATGGAGGAAAAATACTCTAACAATGAAAACAACCTAAGAGACACACCAGCAGTCTAGACACCAGAAACCAATTATCTACCCACCACTGCAATTCTTTACAAGAAGTGGCTATTCTCCTTCACTATACCTTACTTTACTTTAATCTACTTTACATTACGTTACGTAGTTTTACTTTCTTTTGCTTTAGCTTTATGTCTCCCTTGCTTACCTACCTATTTACCTGCTTGGCACGCGACGGCCTTCTTAGCTATCTACCCCAACTAGCTCACCCTCTCCTCCTCCTTCCCCCATGCCACACCTTGCCGCTGTTTTCATTCTCTTAAGACACACAGTTCCTGTTACTCACTGGAATGTACAGGTTCAGATACCTCAAATATATCCTTCGCCTGCTACTTTTCCTACACTTTCTGTTATCTCCATGGCTTGTTATATGGACAAAACTCCGCGTATGTGACACATTGTTTGTTGGTCTGTGCATTAGAATTTACCTTATCATTCACCCACTACCCTAAATCAATAGACACTTGTTGCAAAAAATAAAACAACTTAAGCTAAGCAATAGTAGGCGATTGCTTCTTATCATCCTATTTGTGGTTACTTTTGGTATTAGACTTACCACTCTACTGCTTACAGTCCAGTGAATCAATTGGCAGCGCTTGGCCTCTATCGGTCAAATGTCCTTAAGGTCAAATGTTTTGCCAAAACCCTCCACATTTGTGGCGCCATGTTGCTGTTAATACTGGCAGCCCTAAAACTGTTAATTTGAATTTAATTATGTTCAGCAGTTGAATGAAACCCATGACGGTTGGGAAATTTGCCATATGTCCAGTTAACCTACACTCCATGAGAGCTTTAGTTGATTGAATGAGAAGTACAGTTGCGTGATACCAATTATCAGTAACACACCCCCATAACAAGTAACACTTTTAACTCTTTCCTGACTCCTTAAAATGTTGTCCATTGTGTGAAGTACACTAAACTTTGACTTTGAATGTTTGCAACTCAGAGAGCTACTGCAGGCCGTCAGGATAGGGTTAGTGTTATCCGGCTTTTTGAGGTTGAACTACATCGAACCATAGCTTTAAAATTTCGGGATCAGTGCTGGACACCCCTACATACATAGTATTATAGTAGCGCAGCGTGTGAATCAATGCCTTGTTTATATTTATACTGTGGGATGATTCAAGTAGTACAAGGGCTTTCAGAGCAGAACCCTTTAATGTGTTGCTTCAAGAAGAAGGAGAAGTGGTAACCAGATAGTATTGCTAAGTTTCACCTTTTGTGATGAAGGTGGAGGGTCTGTCATAACCTGAGAACCAATAAATGAGAATAGGTTGCATGTCTGCAACCGGTGTGCTTCATCTGGGCATTGGCCCCATTTACGCATAGGAAGCTTTTGTTCATTTAAAAGGAATAATTTCAGCAATAATGAGACAAAGTTGAAAAAGCATTACCCTAGGCTTAGATGAAATGCTGGAGAATTTTTTGAAATATGCAAATGTCCCTTTATCTGATCTTTGCAAAAATTCCTGAAATGGTACATTCGGCTTTGTCATGGAATTCTCCACCCTTATAATTTTCAGGGGCCCCCCCGGTTGTATTGGATGGAATTCTCAGCTGCCAGAGATGGTTCCTTAAAAGATATTTCACTCAAGAGACATTTTTCACTTGAATCATTGTTCTGATGATGTCCCGTGTGACTATTTAAACAAGGTTTTTTTCTCACTTTTACATTTTTACTCGAGAAATTGGAATACCGCGTTCATGTAATTTCTCATAATTTCCCAAACATTTTCTGAATAAAATTACAACATTTCACACATCTCTAATTACAATGAATATGTTCTTATAGTTTGTGATACATTTACTTTCACTATCCATAGACACCACTTTCCTGCATAGTAAAGAGCTGTTTTAGTACTTTGCCTTCACTTTTGAGTGAGTTATTTTGCACAGTTGTTGAGGAAGCATTCTAATTTTATTAAGGAAAAAGAATGTGAATATTGTCCAATATGTTCAAAGTAAATTAAATTTATCATAATCCTGTAAAATGATGTCTTGTTGTTTCTTATTTTTCCACTTTTTCCCTGAACTTTGATTGTAGCCATCAAGAAAGAGGAAGTTAATTGAGAACTGCACCACTTGATATACTATGCTGTCCCTTTTCTGTGTCTATGCTTCTAGCTTGGGAGAGGAAGATTATGGTAAATTACCGATATTTTAGGCCTAAACCAAAAGCAAAACGAGAGACTGCATAATAGAACCTCGTGTGTTATAAACAAGAATCAGCATAGGAAAGACACATCATGATTGTGAATGATGCGCTCACTGAAGACGATAGTGTCTAATACTGGCGGAATCTGTATCAAGTTAGGCTGTGCTACTCTTGAATCTTTCGTTTAACAAAGTATGAAATCCTGAACAGCTGTCAAATCTGCTGGATGTACTTGCTTCAGCTTTATACTACAAAGAATCAAACATAAACTTTCTAAAAGGGTTCAATGAGTTTACAGTTGTACCCCCGCCTCAAGCTGTAACTCATTCCTAGAAATGAATTAGATCCAAAACCAATGCAAAAACTGCAGAGAATTTAGTAGCTGTTTAAAGAACCAGGGGCAACCAATCAGAAGGTGTTTAGCACAGGATGGAATTCTGTCTGAGAGTAAATGCTCCTGGGCAATGGTGCTGCCAATCAGTAGGTGCTTGTCAGGGGGTAAATGAAACATTTTGCTTCAGATCAAAACCAGGCTTTTTAACACATTTGAAACAGTTTCAAAGTAACTTCTGCTTTTAAATGGCAACGCTCATGAAACGTGTTCGCGAGAGGCTTGTTTCAGTTCAGCATTGGGGCTGTAGAGGGGAATATACACGTTTTTCAGTAGGTTTCAAATAGGAGAATTGTGTGCAAAGAGTGTTTGTGCACATGAAATTCAGATGAGTTAGAGAAATAAAACAATATATGAACGCAATAAAACACAAAAGCATATCATTGTGTTACTATAACATAGCAACAACAGCTATACAAAACAAAACAAGACAACTTCATAACAAAAACAACCTGCCAATAAACTAAAACAAAACAACACGCCAATACAACCCACAACCACAGTAGTAGCACAACAAAACAACCTGAACACAACACAGTACATCAACCCAACACGATTCATTGATGTGACACCACAAACAACAACACAACACATACTAATCCAGCTTCAGAGTAATACAAGATAAAAACAATTAACACACCAATGCAACACAAAATCTCAACAACATAATGACAACATAGCAGCACAAAACAACAACAAATCAAAACAAATAGCACAACAAAACCTATAACAAATTATTGAAAAGTCATAATAATAACATATTTTTATATTACTTTATCCCTGGTCTACGATTGTAAATAACATATTTTACTGTTACCAGATGTATTGATGGTCAGTTTACCTAATTCAAAGTGATGGAAGTCTGCTCAGCCCACAGTTTTACGAAATTGTTTTATTAGGTTGTGCTGATGTGTTGTGTTTTTGTGCAATGTTAATGTCTTGTTGTGGTGTTCTGCCCGTTGATACTGAAAATGAGTAGAGGTGTGTTGATGCAGTTATTGTTTTGTATTGTAATGTTCTGTTTCTTTGATCTTGTATTGTGTTATATTATTTTGTCCTGCATTGCTGTGTATGTGGGTTGTTACTATTTTGCCGTCAATGTGTTGCTTAGTATCAGGAGCGGCCGCTTGGAATGTGAAGTGGTGGGCAAGGGGATTGGAAAACACAAAAAAGACAATAAAAAAATAAATAAAATTGCACTTACCTACTCCGACGGCCGCCACCTTCCTCCTGATCATCTCGTACTTGTCAGGAACCTGGTGCAGACTGCACAGGCTCTCAGTTCCTAAACCCAGCGCTTCACATATGCTAGGAAAAATAATTCCCAACATGTGAGCAGTGCTGGGATTGGTTTGAGTGCCTCAATTCAGCGCTCAGACATAGACTGGGAGCCTGTGTTGGTTTCTCCACCCAGCTGTACAACACAGCTAGGTGGAGAAAGGTTAAGTGCGATTTTGCACCCTCAACGGAGTGAGTAGCAGTATAGTGAGAGTGTAAACACTGGTACTGGGCCTGGCTCACAAAATATTTCCTGTGAGAAATGATGCCTCATTCGCGGCCTAGAGGAAACTTACTCCTGAATTTCTTAAAGTAACAACATTACTCACAGATAAAAACCTTGAGTGATTGTGATGCATGCGTTTAGCAATGCTTTTCTCTGTGACTGATCTAGAATGTGTAGTGACTCCAAATGAGCTACAGGCAGCACAATCTCTGATTGTCATGTGTGGGCCCACCAGAATTTAAGTTCACTGAATCGAAAATCTGTCAGTGTGCCTCATCGTTTCCCTACCCACAGAATGAGAATGCTCTGTTAGATAACATTTTCAATGTCGAGGAAAAGACAATGAGCCTGATATCTCTCTGCAGATTGACATGTCAGGCATCAATGTGCAGGCCAGTGAAAGGTTAGGGGGAATCATGTTGGACACTCCAGTCTCAGACAGTGTGAACCAACAAGGGCGTGGCTGATTTCAAGACCTTTCTATAGCAGACACAAGATAGAAAATTAAGTCTGGGGATGAAGAAGGGGAATGAGACCACAAAGCACCTAAACCACAGCATACCTCAGAATGGGAAACGGAACATAT
Organism: Lissotriton helveticus; assembly: GCF_964261635.1. NCBI lineage: Eukaryota > Metazoa > Chordata > Amphibia > Caudata > Salamandridae > Lissotriton > Lissotriton helveticus. The sequence goes on from NC_136063.1 coordinate 562,065,448, forward strand.
GGCAAGGGTGAGGAAAATGGTCCATGGAAGGCTTTCAAAGCAGGGCCTTAGTGGAGGAGTGGTCCAACATTCCATTGATAGGGAAATACATTAAACTAACAGGGGGTGTATTATTCTAAGAGCTCCAGCAACAATCCGAGGTGGTTGGGCAGCTAGAGAGGGTCAAAATGAGGAAAGGAAAGTAGGTAAATGATATACAGGCTGCTCCTGTAGCACGTATTATTCATGGCAGAATAGAGAGCAGAAAGGAGGAGTGAAGAACAAGTGTAGCTGTATTCATTGGAGACGGTGGCTGGTGATGTGATGCCCTTTCTTTCTGTCTTGCAGGAGAAAACTTTAAAGTCACACTAGTGGAGTGGATTTGTCAACCGACCTTAAAGTAATACGCATAACTTCATGTCCAAGGAGGAGAATACTCCTTTATAAATAAAAGGACTAAAATAGATCTAATGTAATTGCTGAAGCTGTGAAATATAAAGAATAAAGAACCTACTTTCATTCCCTTTCAGAGCAATGTCTTATCAGACTGCCATGCCAATATGGAGGATTGCAGCATGGTAACGTCAATATATTTACACACATTCCAAGGCAATATCTGACTGACTTAATTTCACAGGCCATGGTGTTTGACTAGTCACCACATATTGGGAAGTCATTCTGCTACTATTTCAGGAGTAGCTTCCACTCTATTTTGATGGGCATGATTCTGAAAACTGAGAGTTAGCGGGTAAAAAAATAAACTCAAAATAGAGGTGTGTTTGCCACTAGTGGCACAGGTCGATATTCTGACATATTATTTCCAGATCCGCCAACTTAAATGACACTCCCAAAAGTAAGCGAAATGACTAAGAACATTAAACTGAGGACGATATGCCTATGCAATGCAGGCAGGTTTAAAAGTAAGCTTGTGAATTGAAGACCATTTTGAACCATCAGAAGGGTTAAGGCACACATTTTCTTATCACAAACCCTGTGATTTGGTAAATGGGTTTTTGAATGTACTAAATCTGTTATCAATTCGCCAAATGGCTACTTGAATGGGGCGTGTTTAGGGCATCCCTTTCAAATAACGATTACTTATGGTATACTGTTAGAAATGGGGGTCTCTAGTTGACAATGGTTTGCACGTTGAACAAGTAGGGACCCTCCCTTCTAGTAAGGGTAAGTGGGATGCACTTCTTAAATAACCCCTGCTCCTCTCCCGTGGTAGCTTGGCACGAGTAGTCAGGCTAATCTCAGAGGTAATGTGTAAAACATGTGCACATAACACACAGTAATACAATGAAAACACTACAAAAGGACACCACAGCTGTTTTAGAAAAATATCCAATATTTTATCTGTGCAAAATAAGACTGTTGTGAGGATTCTGCACATATTCAGAACTATGCGCAGGAAGCCAGGACCTGGGTGGATAGTGGTGTACCAACCTATCACCTCGGTGCCCAAAATCGATAAAATCGACTAGCAATAGTGTCTCATTCATTCTCTGTCTTACAGCGAAGCTACCAATGATTAGACAACCCAGGACATAACACTCCTGACTCTCTCAGGAATCACGGGAGCAAGACAACTCTTTCGCTCACTCACTCATACTTGTCCTCAATAGGAGCAATCAGAGTCACAGTATAGCTTAAAATGTTTATTATAACTAACGCGCTCTATGGTACAGTACACGTGCCATTTCTAGCAGCAAAATGCATAAACAGAATATGGTCAGAATTGTTACAGTTTCATAGAATACAAATGGGGATATCATTTTATAAAGACAGTGGAAAAGGGCTACAGTGCCTAACCACCCTTCCCGTGATAAGAAGTAGTTTACTATAAAAAAGAAGAACTCTGTGCTTTGTCAACAGACCCCATACCTCAAGGCCTAGATGAAAGGTTTACATCTCAGGATATCTCTCTTGAAAGGTCTCTCTCCATGTGCGTGAACAACATGCTTCCCTTGCAATATTAAATCACACGACTTTCAGTAGTGCAGCTGTGTGTCATGTTATGTCTAGGTGCGAGGGACTGACCAGAACAGAATAACAAGGGGCATTGTTTATCGACCTAGTACATCGTGTGCAGACTAAACACCAGAGCACAGCAGAGAATGCGAAAAGCATACAGTTCTCATGTGAAAAGGTCACAGACAAAGTCTTGCAAAATAAAGGCATGTAGTGTTGTGCGCAAAAGCAGCCTCATGGCGGCGAAGCTCATGCTAAATTAGCAATGTCGATAATGAACCCACCATCTATACTACAAGACCAACATGATAAAAATCCACTTTACAGTTCTTAAGAATATCAATAAGCAAAAATAGACTTAAAATGCAGTTCCTTGAAGTCAATAGCTCCGTCCGGGGCTATCACGGCATTGTGAACACACACATCCAGCAGTTTTGGCTGACCATAGTGTCACGGGCCAGCTACGGTGTCGGTAGGACCTGCAGACAGTACATTTATACAAGCAGGGCATCAGAGATCTCGCTGTGAGCTCTGAAGGGCCAGCATCAGCTCCGGAAGTCGGTGCAGGAGTCGTCGGTTACTTGAAGTCACACGGGTTGCGGATCGAACTCCGTGCAGTTGTAGTCCGGGGGATCGGTGGGCATCGGGGCAGCCGTGGGAAGTGCAGTGAGGCGTTGTGTGGTGCCCTCAGGTTGCAGTGCAGGCAGCGTCTCGGTTCTGGTTGCAAAACATGAATATTTTACAGACTACTACGCTTCAAAAAGTAGGCTAAATCCTTCCTCATGGGTAAATTCCTTAGCTAAACCCCATCCCACAACCACCTCAGAGACTATTGCCTTCCTCCTTCGTCCTCGCCCCACCAAGAAACTGGGGGTCCTCAGAGATGGTATATTGACTATCCGTGTATGTCCTCATCGCTTTGTATGCAGTACCCCCTCCCTAATGTACAGTATATTCTTGTGATATCATGTCTTTTGTATGACTCTTTGACTATGTAAAGCGCTCTGATACCCTAACGGGTCAAGTTCGCGCTCTATAAAACACTAAAATAAAATAAATAAATAAATAAATAACTAGGAAGAGGTCCATAATAGACCTCTTCCACTTTGTGAATGGTAAAAAAAAACGGACTAGGCAGAAGTTCAATTCAAATATAGTTTTAAAACCTTTTTTAAACGCATCGTTAAGGAAAACAGGCTGCATTTTTATTAAAAGATTGCTTTATTGAAAAGTAATCACAAACATGGTGGTCTGTTGACCCAAGCAGGCCACCAGCCCTATGATACTAGCGAATCAAAGTGGGTCGAAATGTGTGACCTAGCTCATTAATATTGATGAGGCAGATCGAATTGCGACCCACTGCGATATTGTACTTTGTGAATCGACCTATTAGTACACACAAATTGTGACCATTTTTTGTGAATCCTATCTCAGTACATCTGGCTCTAAAAGCAGGCAATGTACCTTTGAATATAAATGAAACATAAAAAGGCAAAGTAGCTTCTAAAATGTTGACAGGTTTTCACACCTTACCCTAAGTAAAGGGTTATACCTTTGCCCCAAGGTTTGTTTGAAGTATCAGCCTCCATGTTGATATTGTGATAAAAAAACATTATATTTATTTCCCACAGACGAGGGTCTGACAAAGATCATTGTAAGTGTTGATTTATTATCTGAATAGAGCTTCAGCAAATCCCAAAAAGAAAGACTTTGCAAAGAAGAGACTGTGTATTGTCCCACTCTCAGTGGCATAACGAAACTTGCAAGGGCACCCCTGCAAAGGGCATGGAAGAGGCCCCGCCCACTCCGGACCCAGTCAGGCGCTCTCAGGCTTGCCTTTGCACAGTGCTGGAGGGGGCCCACTGGAGCTCGGGCACCCCGCACCAAGGAGGCCGAGGTGGCTATTGTTACGCCACTGCCCACTCTTTAAAAATGAGTGTTTCTTGATCCAATAACTGGATGTTGTCCTAGTTTATTTATGGATATGCAAACAAACTGATTTCTGCACAGTTGTCAAAGTTCAAGGGGGTGATTCACCAAAAGGTTGCAAATAAAGACTTTGTTGGTCATTGCCCATGCTTTCCCTTTTTTCTGATTCCCCAAAATCCACTACAAATACGCATGGAAATATTTGCAAATCATACATGTCCAGGCAATGGATCCTCCACTATTCTTTCTTGAAGAGATGGTCCTTAGCGCATGCGCAGTAAAATACGTAACTTTTTTCTCCACTTTGGTAGGTTTTTTTCACAAGTTGATAACACCCCATCTATATTATGAGGGTGTCTAGCTATTTTTGCACACTGTGTATGCGTGCAAGTTTGATGTGAAAAAATAATCAAGTTTGTAAAATATTTTGTGGGTGTTCACCACCCTCCCAATGGTAGCAATGTTACTCCATTTGGGAATGCTTTTATTTCTGCTCTTATTGCTATAAATATTATTCTAAGAAATCTCCTGCACTTGAGAATAATAACCCCAATCTTGTGTGGAGTTTGTGGGGGTGACGTATTTGTGAATTGTGAATAAAAACCCCAATTTTGGGTGGAGTTTGTGGGGGTGACGCATTTGTGAATCTATGAATCACTATTCAATTAAAATTGCAAGTTTATCTTTTGTCCTACATAGTTAATACCAATGTTGAAAAGGTTATGTCAATCATGCCCGAATCGAATTATAATTGTTTTGAATTTAAGCTTCTATAATGGAGTCTGAATTATTGTGTGATTTGCAGGTGCACCACAATTCAGCAGGCAATCAAGTGAAGATGTCTTTCCACACCCAGTGGAACTCCACAGAATCTTAGCGAACAGTGCATTTATGTCGGTCAAAAGAGAGGTGTTACCTCGAAACCGGTCCGGTCCTCGGATGCTTGATTCCGTTCTGGGAAGGACATGGCTTTTGTAGTTCGGACTGGACTGTTCCCATGGGGCAACAGGGTCAGAGCTGATTTGCATATCGCCATTGTCTAACCCAGGGTGGTGTGGAGTGCAAAAAAACGATGGATTTGGGCCCAGATCTTTTGACTGGGGGAGTGTGTGACATTGATCCACATTCAGTCCATCACTTGTTGTTTTTGCAATTGCCGCCCTAAGTGCGCTGGAGATGCCCAGACGTGGGTCCCAGGCACTCCACACCACTTGGAGTCAAGCTAGCCGGGCTGAAGAGAGGTGTTACCTCGAAACCGGTCCGGTCCTCGGATGCTTGATTCCGTTCTGGGAAGGACATGGCTTTTCTAGTTCGGACTGGACTGTTCCCATGGGGCAACAGGGTCAGAGCTGATTTGCATATCGCCATTGTCTAACCCAGGGTGGTGTGGAGTGCAAAAAAACGATGGATTTGGGCCCAGATCTTTTGACTGGGGGAGTGTGTGACATTGATCCACATTCAGTCCATCACTTGTTGTTTTTGCAATTGCCGCCCTAAGTGCGCTGGGGATGCCCAGACGTGGGTCCCAGGCACTCCACACCACTTGGAGTCAAGCTAGCCGGGCTGAAGAGAGGTGTTACCTCGAAACCGGTCCGGTCCTCGGATGCTTGATTCCGTTCTGGGAAGGACATGGCTTTTGTAGTTCGGACTGGACTGTTCCCATGGGGCAACAGGGTCAGAGCTGATTTGCATATCGCCATTGTCTAACCCAGGGTGGTGTGGAGTGCAAAAAAACGATGGATTTGGGCCCAGATCTTTTGACTGGGGGAGTGTGTGACATTGATCCACATTCAGTCCATCACTTGTTGTTTTTGCAATTGCCGCCCTAAGTGCGCTGGGGATGCCCAGACGTGGGTCCCAGGCACTCCACACCACTTGGAGTCAAGCTAGCCGGGCTGAAGAGAGGTGTTACCTCGAAACCGGTCCGGTCCTCAGATGCTTGATTCCGTTCTGGGAAGGACATGGCTTTTGTAGTTCGGACTGGACTGTTCCCATGGGGCAACAGGGTCAGAGCTGATTTGCATATCGCCATTGTCTAACCCAGGGTGGTGTGGAGTGCAAAAAAACGATGGATTTGGGCCCAGATCTTTTGACTGGGGGAGTGTGTGACATTGATCCACATTCAGTCCATCACTTGTTGTTTTTGCAATTGCCGCCCTAAGTGTGCTGGGGATGCCCAGACGTGGGTCCCAGGCACTCCACACCACTTGGAGTCAAGCTAGCCGGGCTGAAGAGAGGTGTTACCTCGAAACCGGTCCGGTCCTCGGATGCTTGATTCCGTTCTGGGAAGGACATGGCTTTTGTAGTTCGGACTGGACTGTTCCCATGGGGCAACAGGGTCAGAGCTGATTTGCATATCGCCATTGTCTAACCCAGGGTGGTGTGGAGTGCAAAAAAACGATGGATTTGGGCCCAGATCTTTTGACTGGGGGAGTGTGTGACATTGATCCACATTCAGTCCATCACTTGTTGTTTTTGCAATTGCCGCCCTAAGTGCGCTGGGGATGCCCAGACGTGGGTCCCAGGCACTCCACACCACTTGGAGTCAAGCTAGCCGGGCTGAAGAGAGGTGTTACCTCAAAACCGGTCCGGTCCTCGGATGCTTGATTCCGTTCTGGGAAGGACATGGCTTTTGTAGTTCGGACTGGACTGTTCCCATGGGGCAACAGGGTCAGAGCTGATTTGCATATCGCCATTGTCTAACCCAGGGTGGTGTGGAGTGCAAAAAAACGATGGATTTGGGCCCAGATCTTTTGACTGGGGGAGTGTGTGACATTGATCCACATTCAGTCCATCACTTGTTGTTTTTGCAATTACCGCCCTAAGTGCGCTGGGGATGCCCAGACGTGGGTCCCAGGCACTCCACACCACTTGGAGTCAAGCTAGCCGGGCTGAAGAGAGGTGTTACCTCGAAACCGGTCCGGTCCTCGGATGCTTGATTCCGTTCTGGGAAGGACATGGCTTTTGTAGTTCGGACTGGACTGTTCCCATGGGGCAACAGGGTCAGAGCTGATTTGCATATCGCCATTGTCTAACCCAGGGTGGTGTGGAGTGCAAAAAAACGATGGATTTGGGCCCAGATCTTTTGACTGGGGGAGTGTGTGACATTGATCCACATTCAGTCCATCACTTGTTGTTTTTGCAATTGCCGCCCTAAGTGCGCTGGGGATGCCCAGACGTGGGTCCCAGGCACTCCACACCACTTGGAGTCAAGCTAGCCGGGCTGAAGAGAGGTGTTACCTCGAAACCGGTCCGGTCCTCGGATGCTTGATTCCGTTCTGGGAAGGACATGGCTTTTGTAGTTCGGACTGGACTGTTCCCATGGGGCAACAGGGTCAGAGCTGATTTGCATATCGCCATTGTCTAACCCAGGGTGGTGTGGAGTGCAAAAAAACGATGGATTTGGGCCCAGATCTTTTGACTGGGGGAGTGTGTGACATTGATCCACATTCAGTCCATCACTTGTTGTTTTTGCAATTGCCGCCCTAAGTGCGCTGGGGATGCCCAGACGTGGGTCCCAGGCACTCCACACCACTTGGAGTCAAGCTAGCCGGGCTGAAGAGAGGTGTTACCTCGAAACCGGTCCGGTCCTCGGATGCTTGATTCCGTTCTGGGAAGGACATGGCTTTTGTAGTTCGGACTGGACTGTTCCCATGGGGCAACAGGGTCAGAGCTGATTTGCATATCGCCATTGTCTAACCCAGGGTGGTGTGGAGTGCAAAAAAACGATGGATTTGGGCCCAGATCTTTTGACTGGGGGAGTGTGTGACATTGATCCACATTCAGTCCATCACTTGTTGTTTTTGCAATTGCCGCCCTAAGTGCGCTGGGGATGCCCAGACGTGGGTCCCAGGCACTCCACACCACTTGGAGTCAAGCTAGCCGGGCTGAAGAGAGGTGTTACCTCGAAACCGGTCCGGTCCTCGGATGCTTGATTCCGTTCTGGGAAGGACATGGCTTTTGTAGTTCGGACTGGACTGTTCCCATGGGGCAACAGGGTCAGAGCTGATTTGCATATCGCCATTGACTAACACAGGGTGGTGTGGAGTGCAAAAAAACGATGGATTTGGGCCCAGATCTTTTGACTGGGGGAGTGTGTGACATTGATCCACATTCAGTCCATCACTTGTTGTTTTTGCAATTGCCGCCCTAAGTGCGCTGGGGATGCCCAGACGTGGGTCCCAGGCACTCCACACCACTTGGAGTCAAGCTAGCCGGGCTGAAGAGAGGTGTTACCTCGAAACCGGTCCGGTCCTCGGATGCTTGATTCCGTTCTGGGAAGGACATGGCTTTTGTAGTTCGGACTGGACTGTTCCCATGGGGCAACAGGGTCAGAGCTGATTTGCATATCGCCATTGTCTAACCCAGGGTGGTGTGGAGTGCAAAAAAACGATGGATTTGGGCCCAGATCTTTTGACTGGGGGAGTGTGTGACATTGATCCACATTCAGTCCATCACTTGTTGTTTTTGCAATTGCCGCCCTAAGTGCGCTGGGGATGCCCAGACGTGGGTCCCAGGCACTCCACACCACTTGGAGTCAAGCTAGCCGGGCTGAAGAGAGGTGTTACCTCGAAACCGGTCCGGTCCTCGGATGCTTGATTCCGTTCTGGGAAGGACATGGCTTTTGTAGTTCGGACTGGACTGTTCCCATGGGGCAACAGGGTCAGAGCTGATTTGCATATCGCCATTGTCTAACCCAGGGTGGTGTGGAGTGCAAAAAAACGATGGATTTGGGCCCAGATCTTTTGACTGGGGGAGTGTGTGACATTGATCCACATTCAGTCCATCACTTGTTGTTTTTGCAATTGCCGCCCTAAGTGCGCTGGGGATGCCCAGACGTGGGTCCCAGGCACTCCACACCACTTGGAGTCAAGCTAGCCGGGCTGAAGAGAGGTGTTACCTCGAAACCGGTCCGGTCCTCGGATGCTTGATTCCGTTCTGGGAAGGACATGGCTTTTGTAGTTCGGACTGGACTGTTCCCATGGGGCAACAGGGTCAGAGCTGATTTGCATATCGCCATTGTCTAACCCAGGGTGGTGTGGAGTGCAAAAAAACGATGGATTTGGGCCCAGATCTTTTGACTGGGGGAGTGTGTGACATTGATCCACATTCAGTCCATCACTTGTTGTTTTTGGTCAAAATATACCAGCAGGAATTAAAGGAATTTTTAGCCTAGTTAATGATAGTTCATTAAAGAGTAATTGTGAAGCCTGCACTGATATACAGGTTTAGTTAGGTCTTCCAGGACAGCACAGATAAAACCACAATGAGCAAAATTGCATTCAGTTGCACAAAAAGTGATGTGAGACACAATTTTATGAAGGAGAGATCTCTTACAAGTTTTAACAATGGACCTTCTTCAAGGTGATTGATTACTTCTTCCTCCCTCAATGTAAGTAATCATCATCTTGGGATAAGACCAGTTAAGGTAAGGCTAGGCAAGATAAAATAAGGGGAAGACCAGAGGGTAAGAAGGAACTGAGGGTTAGGGAAAGAGAAATAGGCAGCTGGGGCATGCAGGAATAGTCACAAAATGAGAACAAACTCTAGGATCAGAGATTGAGGCAGAGTCCGCATGAGGGAACCAAACACTCATTCTGCCCGAAGGCCAGTGTTAGAAATTGGGTTTCTGGTTCACAAAGATATGCACCCTGTCCAAGTAACAGCCACAATCCTAGTCAGGGTAAGCTAGATACACATTAAAAGATAACCTGTGCCCTCCCTCTGGTACCTTGGCACAGTCAGGCTCATCTAGAGAGGCAATGTGTAAAGTATTTGTGTAAAACACACACACACACAGGCACACGCACACATACAGACAGTAACCCTATTAATACAGCACAAAAGTACTCCACACAGGTTTATAAAAGTAGATTATTATTTTATAAACAAAACAAGACCATAACAACAAAAAATACATGTATAGAAGTTAAGATATTGAATTTTTAAAGAATAAATGCAGTAAAGTGCTTAGAAGCAAATAGTGCTAAAAAGGTTAACTTAGGTCACTCTAGAACCGAGAAAAGTCAAAGTTCAGCCAACCTTGTGGAAGCGCAGGCTGGCTACAAGACCCATGCAGAGCCTGGTGAGCAAAGAACTTTTCTTGGTCACAAATAGCGAGGTGCGTCGATCTTCTCCACACAGTGAAGATGATGCATCAGTTCTGAAGATGGATGCCGGAGTTGAGAGGTATAGAGTGAGATGCTGGATTCTTCCATTGAGGGGATGCATTGATCTCACTAAGTTGTAGTGGCGGTGACGTGCTGTTTGATATGTCGACCTCTTGAGGCAAAGTGTTGGTTCCCGAATCGATAAGCCGATTTTACTCCCATAATTGGGTCGATGTGTCGGTTCTGTTACGCACAGACAGGAGATGCACCAAAATCCATGTTGCAAGTATCTGGGCCAATTCATCCTCAATTACCTCAACATTAACAACTCAAGTCACCTTAAAATGTTTCATCCTTAGGTATGGTATCGTAGACAGATAAGGTGATCTACATTACTGGTCTACATTCTGTCTGCTTCCCCCCACTCCCACTCATCCAAGGAGGTGATTTGCTTATAAAAATGTCTTGGTGAACATCTTTCAAACAAATAGTAAAGACCCAAGGCACTCTCCTTTAGCTGTAGAGCACACTTCATGCTGTCTAAAAACACTCACTGCTCACACTTAGTTCTCAGTAAAGGCACACACAGCTGGTGAAGAAACAATGTCATTCCATCTGAGCACAATCTACACACTTTCTTCAACCCCATCAATTCTTGTGAAAGTCCATGCCTGTGTCTGGTATGAAATGCATGCAAATCCCAAACACATTCTCACCCTGTTTAGATTCTCCCTGCATCAAGAAAATACGATCTCCATTTGCGCATTTTAAATCTTACTCAAGTAGTACATCTTTCAGGAATGTTCTGTTATCTTATCCCATTCACCCAGCATTAGAAGGATGTATTGTAGGCTAGTGCTCAGTTACTTAGAGGTATGAGTGTGATTTACATTTTGCGTTGTCTTCTGTTACACCAGCTCTGAACAATGTTTAACTCTTTTTGCAGAATAAATAGTTATGTCAGCTTTAGATAGACAAGGAATTTGTTGAAGCTTTAATTTTTTTGTATCACATTTGTGATCTGATGATTAGTTAGTGTAATTTTTTCATCAAAAGATATTTTTTTAATATTTAGTAAATTCACCATTTTGGAGTTTCAGCAGTCTAGGTATATCTGACTGGTATTCCTGAAATCTGAAATTCAACAAAATGATTACCTTATACACATTAGCCATGCTCATAATACTTTACATCTGTCCTGTTATCAGAGAATGACAGCTTTCTGTTTGCAAAACCTATGTGATTTTTACACTTCCTATTACTAAAAGAAATTGGATGGTATTTCTTGGATCTAGATTAAACATTTCCAGGCTGAAGTAATGGCATCACAGGGGTCTCAGTCAACAATTGTGGTTCCAATTTTGAAAAAAACAACAAATAAATCACAAAAGCCAGGGTAAGCAATGGTGTTGACAATCTGGTCTAGGTGCTTCATAATTTTTAATATATTAAGGACTTACTACTCAATGGGATTTCACATGTCCAAATTTAACTTAATAGATGAGGCAATTTAGCCAATGTATTGAACAATCCATTAATATGAGGGGTTATCAAGACGGGTATATTTTTTGATAAATGCTCAAGAATTAAGTTTAAAGTCTCATATATTATGTAGAAAGTGAACCGTGACAGTCCATAAAGACAGAGATCTTGAATCGTTCCTTAAAGATATTTGAATAGTAACTCAAGAAGCTTACGGCTATCTCACAACTTTGATTTAATCTTACAGAGGGTACCACATAATTATTGGGTTAATACATTATTATGATAAACCTTTCCACTAAAGTGCTCTGAGAATCATGGGAAGGGTTTATTTAAGTAGAGTATTTTTCCTTTTCAATGGGGCAATCCAGTAACAGGTTAGCCTACTTTCCAACAATGTTTGTTTTCTAAATCATCATAAGAAATGAAAAGAAAAATGAATTTAAGAGTTTTACACCAACACGATATGTAAAACTTAACAGTAAATGCCCATCTTTTTAAATACACTGCACCCTGCCCTCTGGGCTGGCAGGGCCTACAGAGGGTTGATTTATATGTATTTAAAAGGAAGGTTTGGTCCTGGAAAAAGGTTTATTTTTCCAGGTCGACATGACAGTTTAAAAAACTGCACACGCTGGCTGTAATGGCAATCATGTGACATGTTTGAAGGGCTACTTAAATGGGCATCACAATCAGAACCCTGGGCACAGATGGGCCATTTTAATGGGGACTTACAAATAAAATTAATATGACCCCAAGCCAATTCTACCATGTTTTAGGGACAGAGCGCAAGCACTTTATCACTGGTATATAGTTGTAAAGTGTGCAGAGTCCTAAAGCCAGCAAAAAATAACTAAGTCAGCAAGTAAGAGGGTAAAGGCAACAGGTTAGGGAGACAATAACACCAAGAATTCCAGGTCTAAAACGTGTCCCCCAAGCTGAAATTGAGGAGAATTACCCAAACCCTTGGGAGTTCTCTTCACTAAGGTTGAAAAACCCTGAGAGACCACCAGCAATGGCATGGTCTCTTTCAGGATGGTTTTCCACCATGAAGTCCATTCCCTGTAAGGAGATGGACCACCTCAACAGTTTCGGATTCTCACCCCTCATCTGCATTATGGATCTCAGAGGTCTGTGTCCTGTCTGAACCCGGAAGTGAGCAGCAAACAGGTTTGGTCTCAGCTTATTCAGTGTCCAGACACTGCAAAGGCTTCCCTTTTGATTGCACTCCAACTCTGTTCACAGGAAGTAACCTCATACTTATGAAGGTTGAGCCAGTCCCTATGTTTTCAGGTGTGAGAGCATGAACCCTGTGCCATGCCCTGAGGCATCTTTCTGTACAATGAATTATTTGGGAAATAAGGCCTTAAGCATGAGTGCTACTCCTTCAAGGTGTAGAAGGTGTTCTTGCATGCCTTCATCCAGATCACCAGTCTAGGATGGTTCTTAAAAATCTGTTCTGTCAACGGAGCAACAATAGTGCCATACCCTTTGACGATTCTCCTGTAGTATCCAGTGAAGCTTAGAAAGGCTCTCACCTCTGTCAGGGTCTTGGGGGGTTCCCTACACATAATGATTTCAATTTTGGCCTGGAAGGGTTGTGCCTTGCCTCCTCCTACTTGGTGTCCCAAGTAGACCACTGAGCCCTACCCTATCTGGCACTTATTGGCCTTGGTAGTAATGCCTGCCCTATGCCGAGCCTGAAGCAGTTCACTGAGGTGGTTAAATGGTCCTTTCAGCAGGAACAGAAGACCATAATGCTGTCTAGGTAGGTGGCATTGAAGTTCTCCAACCCAGCCAGGACCTGGCTGACCAACCTCTGGAAGGTAGCATGGGTGTTCTTCAACCAGAATGGAATTAACCGGGACTGGAATTGTCTTTCTGGGGTAGAGAATGCAGAACTCTCCTTGGCTTCCTCAGTCAAGGCAATCTGCCAGTACCCAGACATTAACTCAAAAGTGTTGAAGAATGTAGCAGCTCCCAATGGGTCTATGAGCTAATCAGCACAGGGGATGGGGTGTGCACCAGTCTTGGTGACTGCATTGAGCCCCTGGCAATCCATGCAGAATCTAGGTTCTGGGGTGGAACCAGGATGGGCAACCTTGGTGACCAACACAATCGGGATAGACCTTGGACTTTTGAGGGCTCAATGACCCCTAACTCTAGCATCTTGGAGACCTCCTCTTATATGCTGGCTCTCACCTTGTCACATGACCTGTAGATTTTACTCTTGACAAGCATAGTGTCCCCAGTACCAATATCATGCGTGCACCATGTAGTGAGTACTGGCATGTAGCGAGTACCGGGGTTAGGGAGAATAGAGAGAAGAACTGCCCCCAACAACTGGCAGCCATCTCTGCTGTTCTAAGGTCAGGGTAGGGGAGAGACGGACATACTCCACTGACCATCCAGCTGCTTGGAAGAAAGGAGGTTAAGGAGATGTTCACTCTCCTTCTTCTCTCCATCATCCATGACCAGGGGTATGTGACATTGGACCTCTTGAAGTGGGATTTGAGGCAATACCAGGTCGATAACCTCGCCATTGCACTCTTTCAAATTATAGCGCCCAATCAATGGTCTTGTAGTGCCCTGGGTTCCACAGGCTCCATTACCCACCTTTTTGACAAGGATGAAACTCGACCGGAGTAGTCTTCTGGTCATAGCAATGTTTCAAGACCTCCTGGCTGGCTTCTAGATTCTCATTGGCTTTCTTCCGGAAGTGCTTCATCTGGGTACAGAGTGTCAGAAGGTAGCTGACCACATCGTGGGAAGCCTTCCTGGGAGCTTACTCCAAACCCTCTTTCGCAAGACTGAGAGATCCTCTCACAGGGTGCTTATACAGAAGTTAAAAGGGACTGAAGCCAACCCCTTTCTGCACTACCTGCCTGTGGGCAACAAAAAGGTATGGCAGGAGGACTTTCCACCTCCACATCAAGGGCTCTGAGAGGCCCATGGTCATGCCTAGTACAGTCTTGTAGAACCTCTCAAAACGCACATTATTTTGGGGGTGGTGATAAGTGGAGAACTTAAAGGCTACCCCACACTCCATCCACATGGTCTTCAAGCACGGAGACATGAAGTTGGCACCTCAGTCAAATATGACCTCCTTGGGTAACCCCATGTGGGTAAAGATCCCCATCAGTGTCCTGGCCACTGCGGGTACAGTCACTGATCTCAGAGGTATAGCCTCCAGATACCGGGTGGCATGGTCCACCAAGACCAGGATGAACCTGTTTCCAATGGTCCAGAGGCTCACTCGTTTAAAGGGAGTGCCAATGACAGGAAATTACTGCAGGGGAGCTTTAAGACTTGGCACCATTGGTGTGGGTCTCCCTTCCATTTTTCGCTGTTATCTCCTGTGATTTTGCTGGTCTAGATACTTTGGGCACTTTGTCACTGCTGTTCAGTGCCAAAGTGCAAGTGCTCCCTTTTGTAAATTGTTGTATGGATTAGTGATTCCATGATTGGTTATTTGATTTACTTGTCAGACCCTTGTACTGTGCCAGGACCTGTAAATCAAATGCTGCTGGAGGGCTTCCAGCACTGATTGTGCCACCCAAAGAAGCAGCTTGTAAAATGTGGCTCAGGCCTGTCATTGCAGAGCCTATGTGCAGTCTGGGACTGCCATTTCGACTTGGCAAGTGCAAACACTTGCCAGTCCCTAAACCTTCCCTTTTCTACATGTTAGTCACCCCTAAGGTAGGCCCAATGTACCCCTGTGGGTAGGGTGCATTGTATGTGAAAGGTAGGACATACCCTGATGTGTGTGGCATGTCCTGGCTATCTGCTCCCATAGGCCAAAATGGGCAGTTTGTTTATAACATCTTATAAACATAACTGACCCAGGGTACAAGATGGGAAAATAAAGTTTAGTATGCCTGAACTCAGAATGTTAAAGTGCATCTTTTAGTGTGGGTGATTTTTTCATTCTGTGTTTGAAAATACCACTTTTGGAAAGTAGGTATTTTCTTGCCTAATCATCCAGTATGCCTCTGCTAGGTTTGTGTATTGCATGTCTGGCTTGTGAGTGACAGGGGCTGGGAGAAGACAGCGGCTCCATCAGTCTGATGAGTCAGGCCTGGGCTGATATGTGAATGGACCTGGGTTGTATTTAGAGTAGGGGGAGGAGATTTCCTATCACCTGTCTGGGCCAGGTCTGCTTTCGACAATGCTGCCTGCACCTCCTGAACAGGAACCAGCACCAATGAGGACAGAACTGGTTTTGGCTGGGTACAGACCCTCTCTGTCTTCAGAGAACAAAGGATTTGTGTGTATAAAAAGTGAGACCCAGACCCCAGACTTTAGATCACTTCTGGGAAATCAAGAGGAACCTTTGCCAAGGAGAAGAACCGGAGAAGCTGAGGAAAATTGCTGCCCCTGTGCTGTTTGCTGTTTGGTGTTGGCCTGCAATGGTTACTTGTTGCCAAGGAAAGGAGAAGAAGGACTTTGCTATTTGCTTTGTCATCTTGAGGAAGATATCCAAGGGCTTGAAACTGAGCTTGTCTCCTGTTCTGAAGTCTCAGGGACACAAAGACCTCACCACCAGCTATCCTGAATTTCCTTGCTGGGAATTCCAACCTGCTGAGAGGTGCCTGCTGCTGTTTAGGAGGACCTCTAGAGACTGTTTGTCGCGGGAAGCTGGAAGATCGAAGCAACGAGGAAGTGTGTTGCATCTGCACTGATTCCCGATGCATCGTCGAGCCACAGAGAAGACACATGCTGCATCTGCACCTGGTCCCGACGCATTGCCGAGCCACGAAGAAGAAGCGCGCGGCATCCACAACGGGTCGCGACGCATCGCTGAGAAAACCGTCTCAGCATCTTTCATGCGGCTGCAAACGTTCACGCATCGCCCGGATCGTCGTATTGCATCGAGCCAGCATTTTGTCGTATCTAACCAGATCGTCGCCACGCATTGAGGTACCACCTTGTCGCATCGTAACCGGAACACGGTAAGAAACATACGAATTACCTACTCTCCGGTAAGTAACAGACGCATCACCTCCCTTGCGCTGCAGTAAGGAAAAGACACATTGCCTCCCTGAAGCAAGGAACTGACGCATCACCTTCCCTGCGACCCTTTTGTTTTTTTTGTGTGACACATCTAAGATACTTTGAGGGAAAAGTGTTGCATTTACAACTGGCATTGAACTGAACTATTTCTACCATTTAAGAGCCTTATTTTTGATATTGTATTGTGAATTTTTGTCGTTTGGTCTTGTTCTGGTTTAGATAAAGATTACTTATTCGTCTAAACTGGTGTTGTGTCCATTTGTAGTGTTTGCACTGTATTACTGTATGTGTTCACAAATGCTTTACACACTGCCTCTGAGATAAGCCTGTCTGCTCATGCCAAGCTACCAAGTGGGTGAGCACCCTTTAGAAGTGTATCCCCCTTATCCAGATTAGAAGCAAGGCTCCTTATTTGGACAAAGGTGCAAACCATTGTCGACTAGAGACCCCCGTTTCCAACATTGGTAGTCAGTGGTGAGGATTTGGACTTACATTTTAAATTTACATACAGTGATTGGTGTACACTACTGGTGAGTGCAGAACATTACGCGACCACATACATTTTGATAGAACTTTTTCTGTGGACCTTATTTTTTACAAATGCCATTTCTTTCCCCATGAGCAAACTAGGATTAGGGGTGGGCAGCAAATTCCGTTCTGCTCGCGGAATTTGTGAAATTTCGGCATTTTCACCGGTCCGCGCGGAACACATAAATGTCAAAACGTCCGCGAGCCATGGCGGAACGGAATTGTATTGCAACGGTGGCGTCTTCTTGGATAAATATGCAGGTAGGATTCTTTCTGGCAAAGTGCTCCTGTCCCAAAAATTAAACTTCAACAGGAAACACTTACAGATATAAATAAAGCAGGTGCCTGAGTTGAAGCTCAATTTCAGTAACTCATTAATAAAGCCCACAAAAATCGTGAGCTTTGTCGAGGCTGCGCAGATGTGCTTTCTCCCCATATCTACAGTCGAAAATTAGCTGTGATGCTTGATGGAGGCCTTTGCATCCTTGACTTTCACAAGCGCAATCTCCGTGCAGTTCCTGTGACCAGGAGCTTCTTTCCCCTCATCTGCTGTTCTTACCGGTCTCGGACTTTTTATAAACACAAGAGGCATGTGAACTCACATAGAAGCCTGCCCATTTGGCCCCGCTCCACACACTAGCACTGTGCACCATCTTCCCGCCCTCTACCCACTAGGATGGACAGCTCACGCAAGGGACCCTGGCGCCCTTCGGCACGATGGCACAATTACACTCACATGGTTACTGGAGACAACTCTTCTGACCCTTTACGCAGCTGTAGTGTACAAAAAGCACTATACATTTACCCAACAAGGTAGCACTTACTGATTAGCCAGTAGGAAGTACTCCAGTTTAGTAGAGGTATCGCACAAAACGGTGGCGTCTTCTTGGATAAATATGCAGGGCAGGATTCATTCTGGCACGATGCTCCTGTTACAAAAATTAAACCTCAACAGGAAGCACTTACAGGTGCCCGAGCTGAAGCTCAAATTCAGTAACTCATTAATCAGCCCCAAAAAAATCGTGACATGTGAACTTGCATAGAAGCCCGCCCATTTGGCCCGCCCCACACACTAGCGGTGTACACAGTCTTCCCGCCCTTTACCCACTAAGATGGACAGCTCACTCAAGGGACCCTGGCGCCCTTCGGCGCTATGGCAAAGTTACACACACATGGTCACTGGAGAGACAACTCTTCTGGCCCGTTACGCAGCTATAGTATAGGAAAAGCACTATGAACTCGCAAAGAAGCCCCGCCCCCGCAAATATCCTCGAACACGCGAAATTCACGTGTTCGCAGAGATTTTTTGCCGTTTCGCGGAAGTTTGTGAAAGGAAATTTTGCAAATTCCACCCACCCCTAACTAGGATCCATTGCATCTGTCGATTTTGAGTTTGAAGAAGAGAAGGTTGATACCTACACTGCGCCACCCCTCAAAAATGATTGCAAGAAATTTAAAATCTCTATTAGAGGCCTCACCAGGAAGGAGGAATACCAATAAGACGCTGAAGGCCTGGTTGGAATCTAGGAATGCCAGTGAGCATCCTGAAGAGCCTAGGGAAAAGGCAGATAATTTAGATGGGCAGCTGGAGGGGCCATTGGGCCTGGCTGGGGTAAAGTGCCTTCCAGAGTGGGCAGCAGTGTTTCTTAA
Organism: Lissotriton helveticus; assembly: GCF_964261635.1. Classification (NCBI taxonomy): domain Eukaryota; kingdom Metazoa; phylum Chordata; class Amphibia; order Caudata; family Salamandridae; genus Lissotriton; species Lissotriton helveticus. The sequence continues at coordinate 562,084,113 of NC_136063.1, forward strand.
AGGGGCCAGTCGCCAGAAGAGCTGGAGGAGCAGGAGAAAAGCAGAGTGCATGAGATGGAGCTAACCAAGCTCAAAATGGGTAGTCAGAATGACTTAGAGAATAAGAAATTGGAGTTAGAAATTAAGAGGTTACTCAAGGAAGAGAAGGAGATGCTTTTAGAGCATGAGAGAGTGGTGAGAGAGCTGGAGCTGAAAGCAAAGAGCTTAGAGATCACTCCCTCTGGTGGCAGCACACCGTCTGTAGAAGGTAAGATATATATTCCCAAAGATGTGATATGAAGCTTGAGGATATTGGGCGGTGGTTTAAGGCTTATCAGGTAGCCATGACATCCCTTGAGAGAGACTGGGGAGTGGGGTTGTGGGGCCGCTTTGTCAGTGAAGGGAGGGACACCTTGTTAGACCTGCCAAGGAAGATCAGATGTCCTTTGCCCCCATTAAGGAATCCTTAGAAGCCAGGTATGGATTAACTCCAGAGCTTTATAGGCAGAAATTTAGAAATTGCAAGAAGCTGGAGTCTAGTACCTTGGTGGAGTATGTGTCTTTGTTTTGGAGAGCATTGGATGGTTGGGTAAAGGGTAGCAAAGTAAATGATTTTAAGGAGCTCTATGATTTGATTGCTTGGGAGCACTTGTCTAGTAATTGTTTTCCAGAGCTACACCAACACTTGATTGACAGTAATCTGACAGAGCGCAGGAAGCTTGCTGATGAGGCGTACTGCTGGGTTAGCACACGGGTCCACAAGGGTCATGTGGGAGACTTCGGCAAAGGTGGGCAGGGTCCCCAGCAGAAGAGTAGGGGGGTTAAGGGTACACAGAAGGAGTTCCAGAAAGGACCCCAAAGTAATCCCCAAGGGAACCAAGGCAAGGGTTCCCAGCTTCCCACTGAGAAGAAACCCGGGGTCCCAACAGATGTGCCTGTGCAGAGGGGTACCAAGACATGTTTTGGTTATGGTCAGGTGGGCCACTTCTACTGGGATCCTAAGTGTTCGAAAAAGGTTAACGCTGCACTCACTGGTACACTGCCCTGGCAGATGGCTAGTGTAGCCCTGGGGGAGGAGTTGGGTGCTCAAGGTGGGTAGCGTCCCACAGAGATGTCCCTAGTCTCTTTAGGAGACAGTGAGATGGTTCCTAAGACTCAACTGCCTGATAATACTAAGAAGTACAGGCAGTGGGTGACCATCAATGGCCATAGAGTGGAGGCTCTGAGAGACACCGGAGCCAGTGTGACAGCTGTCAGTTGTCGGCTGATATCTGAAGAGCAGGTGATCCCTAATGCATTCTACCCGGTAGTTGCCACTGACAATTCAGAGTGCCACTGCAAGGCGGCACAGGTTCTCTTTGAGTGGGGGGTCTTAGGTACCTTTCAAGAAGCTGTGAGGCCAGCCATGCCTGTTGACTGTCTCCTAGGCAATGATTTGGAGAGCTCCCCTTGGGCGAAGGTGGAGCGGAGGTCTCATTTGGAGATGTTGGGTCTGCCTGAGTGGGAGTGTGTGACTACTCGGTCAATGGCAGCCGGTAAGGGTACTCAAGAGGATCTGGAGCTTGAAAGAGTGGCTCAAGTACCTTCCTTAAAGAGAAGTGGCAGGTGGCGTGGGAAACTGGCCCTGAAGTTCCCATGGTTCATGAGAAGGCAGACCTTGAAGGGGATGCCCTGGAGTCTTCAGGGGAACAAGTGGCTGAACTGGGGAACCTGCCTGAGCTGACCCATTGGCAGCAGTAAGGTGGCCCCTACAGGGAGGAGTTCTGCGAGGAGCAGAAGAAGTGCCCTTCTGTTGTGGGTTTGTGGCAACAGGCTTCAAACCAGGCAGCAGGTGATCAGTCTGGATCACATTGGATTTACTGGGAGAAGAATCTCCTGCATAGTGAGCCTAAGGTTGCTGAGCCTGGGTCAGCGTGTGTGCTGGTGGTACCCCAGCGCTTCAGAGCCTTCCTACTGGGTCTGTCTCATGATGTGCCTTTAGCAGGACATTTGGGGCAAGACAAGACCTTTAAAAGGCTTGTCACCCACTTTTATTGGCCCCAAATGTGCAAGAGTTGAAATACTCATTGCAGGACTTGTCAGACTTGCCAGACAAGTGGTAAGAGTGGGAGGAAGCACAAGGCTCCTCTCCAACCTTTACCTGTGGTCAGCACCCCCTTTGAGAGGGTGGGTATTGACATTGTGGGACCTCTGGATCCCAAGACAACCATGGGCAACGGGTCCATCCTGGTCTTGAGGAACCCATGAGGCTTAAGTGGGACGTCCTCTTGCCATGTCTTCTGTTTGCTGACAGTGAGAGGTGCCACAGAAGTCCTTAGGGTTCAGTCCCTTTGAACTGTTGTATGGCGATCCTGTAAGAGGACCTACGAGTTTGGGGAAAGAAGGCTAGGAGAAAGCTCCCAGTAAACCTCCCCAGCTACATGCTGGCCTTCAGAAACCAGACTAGGCATTTCAGACAACTCGCTGAGGCGAATATGGAAGTCAGCCAGGAGGAAATGAAACATTGTTATGATCAGAATGCCACTCTGATCGAGTTTCAGCCTGGACAAAAAGTTTGAGTTGTGGCCCCAGTGGAGCCTTGTGCACTCCAGGATAAGCGGACCAGATCATTCGAGGTAGTGGAGCGCGAGAGTAACGTCACCTACTTGGTGGACATGCAGTGTCCAAGGAACCCTTTGCGGGTCCTGCATGTGAATCGCCCGAACGAAGCCCCACTTGGAGAGGTCCGAAGTGGGCATGCTCCTAGCAACAGATGCTGGGATGGAAGAGGAGACTGAGCCTCTTCCTGACCTCCTGTTTACCCAGGAGCAAGATGGGTCAGTAGATGGTGTGAACCTCTCTACCACCCTGACCCCTGAGCAGCAGGGTGACTGTTGTCAACTGTTGGGGCAGTTTCCTGACCTGTTCTCCCTGACCCCTGGTGTCACTCAGTGGTCCATGATGTAGACACTGGGAACAGTCCTCCATTAAAATATAAGATTTACAGAGTAATTGACAGGGTCAGAGCTTGCATCAAGGAGGAGGTCTCCAATAGGTTAGCTCTAGGGGTGATTGAGCCCTCAGACAGTCCTTGGGCCAGCCCAGCACTCTGGTTCTGTGTGGACTACCGAGGGCTTCATTCAGTCACCAGGACTGATACGTCCCCCATCTCCAGAGCTGATGAGCTCATCGATCAGTTGGGGGCTTCCCGGTACATCAGTACGTTTAACTTAATGTCAGGGTACTGGCAGATCGACTTAACTGACGGGGCAAGAGAGGTCAGTATTCTCCACACCAGATGGACACTACCAATTCCGGGTGATGCCCTTTGGGGTGAAGAATGCCCCTGCCACCTTTCAGAGATTGGTCAACCAGGTGTTGGCCGGACTGGAAGATTTCAGTATTGCCTACCTGACATTGCAGTGTTCAGTGTCATTTGGGAGGAACATCTACACCACCTCTGGGAAGTGTTGAAGGTGCTGCAGAGGGCAGGCCTCACGATCAAGGCGAGCAAGTGCCAAATCGGGTAGGGTTCCATGGTGTGCTTGGGACATCAGGTTGGGAGCAGCCAGATGGTACCCCTACAGCCCAAGATTGATACCATTCTGGCTTGGGAACCCCCCTAGACCCAGACAGAGGGGAGAGCCTTTTTTAGGACTCACAGGGTATACCAGGAGGTTTGTCAATGGGTATGGAAGCACTGTTGCACACTTGACCGAGCTGACTTCCCGGAAGCAGCCCAAGAAAGTGAACTGGACTGATGCCTGTCAGAAAGTTTTTTAAATTTGCCTTGTGCATGGCGCCCGTGCTTCAGGTGCCCAACTACTCAAGAACATTCATTGTGCAGACAGATGCTTCAGAGCATGGTGTGGGGGCTGTGCTTTCACAGATGAATGAGAAGGGCCTAGACCAACCTGTAGCCTTCATTAGTAGGAGTTTACTTCCACAGGAACAGAGGTGGAGTACGATTGAGAGTGAGGCATTTGCTGTGGTCTGGGCACTGAAGAAGTTGAGACCATACTGGTTTGGGACTCACTTCTGGGTTCAGGCAGACCACAGGCCCCTCAGATGGCTAATGGAGATGAGGGGTGAGAATCTGAAGCTGTCGACGTGGTCCATTTCTCTACAGGGGATAGACTTCACGGTGGAACACCGCCCTGGTACAGAACATGCCAATGCTGATGGTCTGTCCAGATTTTTCCACCTTAGTGAAGAGATCGCCCGGATCGTTGCATTGCATCGAGCAGCCATTTTGTTGCATCACACCGGATCGTTGCCACACATCGAGGTGAGATTTTGTCGCATCGTAACCGGAACACAGTAAGAAACAGATGCATCACCGACTCTCTGATAAGGAACAGAGGCATCGCCTCCCCTGCACTGCAAGAAGGAACAGACACATCACCTCCCCCAAAGCAAGGAACTGACGCATTGCCTTCCCGGCAACCCTTTTGTTTGTTTTGCGTGACGCATCTAAGGTACTTTTTGGGTAAAGGGTTGCATTTACAACTTGCATTGAAGTGACCTGTTTCTACCATTTAAGATCCTTATTTTTTATACTGTATTATGGATTTGTTTAGATAAAGATGACTTCTTTTTCCAAAGTGTTGTGGTGTCCATTTGTAGTGTTTACACTGTATTACTGTATGTGTTTAGTCAAGCAAAAGATCCCTTTGGGACACCTCATTAAGATGACAAACGTTCAACAAACATTTTTAACAGAAACAAATAAATATTAACAAAATACTGTACTCATGAGGCAAAACACAAACGAAATTATGAAAAATTCGGAACAATTTATTACACATCAAATGTTAAAAAATAATAATTCTACAGTAATTAAAAAGACGAGGAAGAGCATTAAAAGTAAGGAAACAATAGATTCCTATTAGTAATAAAGGGAAGGTATAGACAGAAAATTAAATTCAGCGAAGACGTCAGAATTATTTTCTATTCAATTAAAGTACAATCCTCCTTTTCGTAAAGCGATGCATTTCGTTGGATCATATGGTCAGACCACCTTCATCAGGATTACATAAGAGGTCTTCCCAAAATTTCTGAAATTGAGAACAATTATTTAAGAAACACATTCTTATATGTCTTACTTTCCTTTGTAACAACACTCTAAATAATAAAGAAAAAACATATTGCACAGTAAATCTCACAATAACCTTGTTGCATTGCCTCAAGCTTAGTTCAACAGTATTAAAAAAGACAATATCAAAAAAAGACATTAAATTAAAATATGCAGCATAAACAGTTAATCACTTGTTAATAAAAACACACCATTGTTAACATTAGGCCAACCTGGATGTGGTGTTCATGTATAAGCAATGAGACAAAACATAATACATATCATCATCATTTTTATTTTATTTATTTATTTATTTACTGGCATTTTTAGAGCGCAACCAAATACCCGTGGGCGTCTCGGCGCTAGACTGCAGTAATGTCTATCCTAAGAAGTAGGTACGGTGGGCTGAGGATGTGAATTACTGGTCAAACAACCAGGTTTTTAGTTGTTTCCTGAACTGTAGGAGTGATGAGCTGGCTTTGACATAGTAAGGTAGGGAATTCCAGATCTTAGAAGCTGCAGCAGGGAAGCGACGGTCGCCCCAAGTAGCTGTTCTGCTGCGTGGAGTGATTAGTTGATTGAGTGTGGAGGAGCGGAGTGTTCTAGCTGGATTGTAGGGTTTTAGTTGATCTTTGAGGAAGCGAGGCCCCTGGTCCTGCATTACCTTATACACTATACACATGGCTTTAAACTTTATCCTGTTTTGGATAGACAGCCAGTGATAGGTTCTCAGAGTATCTGAGATGGGAGTGAATTTGGGTTTTTTGGATAACAGGCGTGCAGCCGCGTTTTGTACAATCTGTAATTTTTTGGTGACTCTTTTTTGTGCATTTAAAAGGAGGCCATTGCAGTAATCAAGGGAGGTAAGTACCAGTGATGTGACCAGGGTCTTGGCGGCCGTGTCAGGTAAAAAAGGCAAGATTTTTCTTATCATCCTGAGTTTATAATGTGCCGTGGAGGCTACCTTGTTGGCATGTGCCATAAAGTTGAGTTGGTCGTCAAACAAGACTCCCAGATTTCTGATCTTGGAGGCGGGACAAGGTGGAGTGCCAAAAGTTGATGGCCACCAAGCTGTGGGCCAAGATGGTAAAAGCTTGCCAAAGATGACCACCTCCGTTTTGTCGGAGTTTAGCTTTAGGCAGTTACCTGCCATCCATTCACCTATCGCCGTCATACCAGCTTGGAACCGTTCGGCCACCTCCAGACCATCACCCTTGATGGCCAGAACCAGCTGCGTGTCGTCGGCGTATGAGGTTAGGCTCATCCCATGTGCTTTGATGACACTAGCAAGGTCCGACACATAGATATTAAAAAGTGTCGGACTTAGGGATGAGCCTTGAGGAACCCCACACGGCAACGACTGACTGGCAGATTGGAATGGGCCGAGAGTGACCATCATCATCAAGTTTTTATTGTATTTGATTGGTTCTCCACTGAGAACCACAAATATTAAATACACAATATTCAAATTTACACAATTTTGTTAAAAATTTCATTCTAATATAAAATTAAAAATGGTTTTTAAAATTTGTAAAAATTGTGACATACAAATTCGTTTGGCGGAACTTTACATAAAATAATCAATTCCTGGACTGAGTTAATTCTACATTCTGAATAAACTGGTCGTAAAAATCTTTTCCTTGCTTCTACCACTAATGCATTTGTGCAAATAGATAAGAGATGTTCCAAGTCCTGCTCCTCACTATTACATAGATTACAAATAGGGTTTTCTTTTGAATGCCACCTAAATGTGATGGTTTTTACAGGAAGTATTCCGAATCGAAGTAAAACAATCGATCTCCTGACCCCGTGGTACCCGTGATAATACATATCTATAAACAATGCATTCATTACAACACATATCACTAAAAACAGTCCTTTCTTACCAACATATATTGCTAAACAGAACAGTTATAGTCCTTTCTTTACAACACATATTACTAAACAAAACAATCATAATTACAGTACCCTTTTGTATATATTCTTTTATACCGCTGCTTGTTTAAAATGTGCACCATCATAGTCAACAGTACGCATTCAGTATAATCTTATAAATATAAGGAAAAGTGGGCATATGTCTATATAGACCTGCCACCCACAAAATATTCCTCCGGTAATTCATGGTATGATGAATGAGAGCATGCCAGAAACAGGCTTGCTGAGGGGAGCAACACAACCATCATGATCGTTACTGTTTATTATAGAAAAATATGTGCTCACATACCTCATGAATTCCTATCAAAGCAAATACGTCTCGGGGTAGAAACCTCCTATGTTGTATAAAACCATCTCTCGTCCAGCGAGTTAGGAAAACTTCTCAGAACCGGCAATCTATATATTCAAAAAACATAGCGATTTGGGTATATATTCACTATTCAGTCAAATTAGAGTCACGAGCGTAGCCTGTGCACAAAGTGTATCAGTTTACAAACACACCTTGCACTGCGCTAATGACACAGTCAAGCGGGTAACCAAAGCAGTCTCAACGATACTTCGACTGGGTGCCAAGGCGGGTACACGTTTAAACTAAAAACAAAAAACATAATCGCCTGTCATTACCAGATTTACAATACCTCACACAAATTCTTAGAAAAAATGGTGTCTAACCTTGTACTTACATTTGTATAGTATTTGAAATCTTCAAAGACACACGGTAAGCTTGATAAGACGGCACCGTACACAATCAGAAACACAAGCAGGAATATACCGCTGTAAAAAGATGGTTCCGTAATCCGTTTAACTCGGATACCACCTAGAGGACGCCAGAAAGAAACGGCAAAATATAATCTATAGACTTCACTTGGTCACATAAAGAGAGGTTCCCCATCCCTATAATCCACAAACAATCCAGGCCTCAACTTACAAAAAGTTCTTAAAGTATAAGCGTCCCGTATGTCGACCACCTTCAGCCTTCTGGCTTGAAACGCGGACGCTTACTCTGATGCCGTTTAAATACTTGTACAAGACGCGGGAACCCGTTAATTGAAAACTGGTGATACTAGCTAGTCTCAGAGCTCGGACTTACTTCATCCCGGTTGGGTGCTATGAAAATAGAAACAGGACTGTCTACGCCTTGTGTTGAGTTTGTTTAGAGGTTACTACTCCCATCCAAAGATGGCCGAAAGGATTTTTATTCCAATATTATATGGCCAAAGCCACAATATGGATGGAAGGAATCTCCAAACATAAATGCATGCCAATCTAAAAAGCGCGTATGAATTTTTCGAGATATATTGAGTTTTGTAAAAAATATATGTATATTCTTTACAAATAGAACGACATATTACCAGCAAGAATTGGCAAGAGGGGTGGCAACATTACCACCATGCGGAACCAGAGAGAACAATGTTATATCTCTTTTTTCAACACCATAAGAAAACGTCTGAACTCAAGGGAAGAATGGGATAGGATTATTGGTGCTGTTTAGCTGTATTGTAATAACAGCAGTTTCTGTCCCAGCGATCTGTACCAACGCTTCTTGTACCAATGTCTGTAATTCGAGCAAAACAAAGCTAACACTTGTGATTTTGACGGTACTATTTGAGATATGGTTGTGTTAATCTTGGCAGGCAACACGTTTGTTGTATCTATACCCAATAGTAGGTATGCTTTGCCAGGAATTGGCATTTTATTGATATTTATTCCATAATTGGTCTTTAGTGAGAGTTTTGGCGATGCCCCGATAAGTGGTACTTCAAATTATTATGAATGAGCAAAATTAAGGCGTATATTATTTAGACGCATTCGTAGTGAGAGTACGTATTTGCATTTCCTTGCTTAAAAATAGGTTGATGTTCACCTTTGACTTAATATAATTCTTGTATTGTATTGTTCTATTGCACATTCTGCTACGACTGGCATAATTATTTTGGTCTATTGAATCCTTTTAATGTATACTAGAGTCCATGCCAGTATTAGGTCATCTTTAAATTCTAATGAACATCTTTTTCTAAATTTAATTACCCGAATATAGCAAGATGGGGGATTTATGAGTGATAACTATTACTCCGGTTGACACCTCCCACTCCTAGTACTGGTGTAATTACATGGTTTATCGAACTATTTTGGCCATTTTGGACGTATCGGCAATATGTAATCATTTAGGTAATCCGTATCCGGACATCTGCCAGAGGTTTGGAGTACCCACCTGTATAATTTGATGTTCTCTTGCTGGTAATATGTCGTTCTATTTGTAAAGAATATACATATATTTTTTACAAAACTCAATATATCTCGAAAAATTGATACCCGCTTTTTAGATTGGCATGCATTTATGTTTGGAGATTCCTTCCATCCATATTGTGGCTTTGGCCGTATAATATTGGAATAAAAATCCTTTCGGCCATCTTTGGATGGGAGTAGTAACCTCTAAACAAACTCAACACAAGACGTAGACAGTCCTGTTTCTATTTTCATAGCACCCAACCGGGATGAAGTAAATCTGAGCTCTGAGACTAGCTAGTATCACCAGTTTTCAATTAACGGGTTCCCGCGTCTTGTACAAGTATTTAAACGGCATCAGAGTAAGCGTCCGCGTTTCAAGCCAGAAGGCTGAAGGTGGTCGACATACGGGACGCTTATACTTTAAGAACTTTTGGTAAGTTGAGGCCTGGATTGTTTGTGGATTATAGGGATGGGGAACCTCTCTTTATGTGACCAAGTGAAGTCTATAGATCATATTTTGCCATTTCTTTCTGGCGTCCTCTAGGTGGTATCCGAGTTAAACGGATTACGGAACCATCTTTTTACAGCAGTATATTCCTGCTTGTGTTTCTGATTGTGTACGGTGCCGTCTTATCAAGCTTACCGTGTGTCTTTGAAGATTTCGAATATTATACAAATGTAAGTACAAGGTTAGACACCATTTTTTCTAAGAATTTGTGTGAGGTATTGTAAATCAGGTAATGACGGGCGATTATGTTTTTTGTTTTTAGTTTATACGTGTACCCGCCTTGGCACCCAGTCGAAGTATCGTTGAGACTGCTTTGGTTACCCGCTTGACTGTGTCATTAGCGCAGTGCAAGGTGTGTTTGTAAACTGATACACTTTGTGCACAGGCTACGCTTGTGACTCTAATTTGACTAAATAGCGAATATATACCCAAATCGCTATGTTTTTTTAATATATAGATTGCCGGTTCTGAGAAGTTTTCTTAACTCGCTGGACGAGAGATGGTTTTATACAACATAGGAGGTTTCTACCCCGAGACGTATTTGCTTTGATAGGAATTCATGAGGTATGTGAGCACATATTTTTCTATAATAAACAGTAACGATCATGATGGTTGTGTTGCTCCCCTCAGCTGCCTGTTTCTGGGATGCTCTCATTCATCACACCATGAATTACCGGAGGATTATTTTGTGGGTGGCAGGTCTATATAGACATATGCCCACTTTTCCTTATATTTATAAGATTATACCTAATGCGTACTGTTGACTATGATGGTGCACATTTTAAACAAGCAGCGGTATAAAAGAATATATACAAAAGGGTACTGTAATTATGATTGTTTTGTTTAGTAATATGTGTTGTAAAGAAAGTACTATAACTGTTCTGTTTAGCAATATGTGTTGGTAAGAAAGGACTGTTTTTAGTGATATGTATTGTAATGAATGCATTGTTTATAGATATGTATTATGTTTTGTCTCATGGCTTATACATGAACACCACATCCAGGTTGGCCTAATGTTAACAATGGTGTGCTTTTTATTAACAAGTGATTAACTGTTTATGCTGCATATTTTAATTGAATGTCTTTTTTTGATATTGTCTTTTTTAATACTGTTGAACTAAGCTTGAGGCAATGTAACAAGGTTATTGTGAGATTTACTGTGCAATATTTTTTTCTTTATTATTTAGAGTGTTGTTACAAAGGAAAGTAAGACATATAAGAATGTGCTTCTTAAATAATTGTTCTCAATCTCAGAAATTATGGGAAGACATCTTCTGTAATCCTGATGAAGGTGGTCTGACCACATGATCCACCGAAACGCGTCGCTTTATGAAAAGGAGGATTGTGCTTTAATTGAATAGAAAATAATTCTGACGTCTTCGCTGAATTTAATTTTCTGTCTATACCTTCCTTTTTTTACTAATAGGAATCTATTGTTTCCTTACTTTTAATGCTCTTCCCCGTCTTTTTAATTATTGTAGAATTATTATCGTTTAACATTTGACTGTGTAATAAATTGTTCAGAATTTTTCATAATTTCGTTTGTGTTTTGCCTCGTGAGTACAGTATTTTGTTAATATTTATTTGTTTCTGTTAAAATGTTTGTTGAACGTTTGTCATCTTAATAAGGTGTCCCAAAGGGATCTTTTGCTTGGGTAAATAGTCTACTTTGGCACCCCATCCTTTTGGTTGTGGGGTCCCTCTCTCTTTTATTAGAGTTACTGTATATGTTCACAAATGCTTTACACATTGCCTTTGAGATAAGCCTATCTGCTCATGCCAAGCGACCAAGGGGGTGAGCAGTGGTTATTTTAGAACTGTATCCCCCTTATCCTGACTAGAAGCAAGGGTCCCTATTTTGACAAAGGTGCAAACCATTGCCAAATAGAGACCATCATTTCTAACAGGAGCCTTGTGCTTATCTCCTGACTTGCCACTGGCCTGGCAGGTAGGGAATAACCTGCAGAACGTATGTGAGACCATCCTCACCCAGGGCCAGTAAAAGTGGTTGTCAATCCTTTCAAAGGTCATGTCCTGCCCTAAATGTCCTATCAGTTAAACATTTTTACCCATTTCTAGTAGGAAGGCCCTGTACCACTGCGGGACCACCAGCAACATGGGTTGCACCAGACTCAGGAACCTTAAGCTCACTATGCAGGAGTCTATTCTCCAAGTAAATCAGGTGAACACCAGAGGTGTCACCAGCTGCCTGGGCCTTGGCTTTCTGCTGAAGGCCAACAAGAGTGTGGCACTCTACCTGCATCTTGCAGAACTCCTCCCTGGTGGGACCCCTTTCCTTCTGCTAGTTAATCAGCTCAGGTAGTTTCCCAGGGCTGCAATGTACTCCCCTGTAGATACTGGGGCATCACCCTCAGGCTCAGCCTCCTCCAGACCATGTGAGTTCAGGATTAGATTTCCCACACCCTTTCCCTTCTTCTTTTTGGCACACACCTGGGTCACTCTTCCAAGCTCAGGAACCTACTGACTACCCTCTTGGGGCAGCTATGGATCGTGTGGTCAGGCACTCCAACTCAGGCAACCCTTAAATCTCTAAGTATAACCTGAGCTCTGCCTCCTCCCAATTGGTATGGTGTGCCCAAGGTCACTGCCAAGGAGACAACCCACAGGCATTGATTGAGTCATAGCTACCTTCAAGGAATCTGAACCCCCCACACAAATGGAACCAGAGCCACTGTGAAGTGACTCTCATGGTTGTTGGCTGCAAGAACCTGGTGGAATGCATTAGAGACTACCTGCTCTGAGGTCACCAGATGATACCTGACTGTTGTCATGCGGGCTCCACTGTCTCTCAGAGCCTCCACCTTCTGCTCCTTGATGGTGACCCACTGATTGTATTTTATCGTGTTAGTAGGCATGTGAGTTTTCTGCACCATCTCTCTGCCACCAAGGGAGACTAGGGTAGCCTCTATAATATACTCCACACTATCTGGGGCAACCTATTTCACAAGTGCTAAACTAACCAACTTCACTATCTGCCCACCAGTAGGGGCGTGTTCACTTGGGACATTTGACATCTACCTTGTAGTACCCAACATGTTGACACTCATAGCACTCAGGGGGTGCCTTTCCTGAGGACGTACTATCAGGGAACCATTTTTCTTCTGTTCAGGTGGTGATTGGGGGTCCTGAACCTTAGAGAAATTTTGGGGACCTTGTTTATGTTTGTCTCCCCCTTCTTTCTTCTGGTGGGGACCCTACCCCTCCTTGTAATAATCCCCCAGATACCTTCCTATGGACCCTGGTGGTAAGGCAATAGTCTGCCTCCTTGGCAAACTTTCTCCTGTCAGTGAGCTTGCTATCATTAAGGTGCTGGAACAGATCTGCAAAACAAAGACTGAACATGTGCTCTCACACAATCAAATTGTACCACACCTGATAATCCTTCACTTCACTGCTCTTCACCCAACCATTTAGTGGCTTGCAAAATGAGTCCACACAATCCACCAAAGGCTACTGGTCTAGCTTACGGTGACCCTAAACCTCTGCCTGTACTTCTCAGGGATGAGACCATGCTTTCTGACAAACGTGTCTATTTTGGGGGGTACCTCATCTTGTCCCCATTTTTATCTAGGGCCAATGCATCTGCAAAGCCACATGATAAGCTTCAAACCACTTGTTGATGTTGTCCCCACAACAAAGTCAGACACAAGACCTTTGGGAATATGGGCCCTCTTGTCTCCAGAGGTCATTTTGGGAATACTGCCACCATCACTGCTTGGCCCTGACTGTTTGGCTTTGAGGTCCAGCTCCTTCAGACTTAGTGCATGAGTCACCAATATTTTTCTCGGATCGCTGCATACAATATTGAAACACAGAAATATCAGTAACCAAATAACATAAAATATCAACTTCATATTCTTAACTAGTAAAACCACAAATATCAAGAACACAAATATCGCTCCTAAAAATATTAATTTCTACCTATACCTATAATTTTTTTACTGAATTTCTATGATTTTTAAAGTAGCAATGACAGAGAAAAGGGGCGGGCCCTTGGACCAGCTCTCAGGAATTCCGCTGTGTAAGACTTACAGAAAGTACCAGGAAGGCTTCTTGGCCCCCAAGGTCCCTTAGCATCCAAGAGAACTTCATTCTCCAACAAGTAGTGTGCCAGGAGGTGCATTGGCAGATTGGTGGAGAAAGGACATCCTTTATGATTGCCAGGTAGTGGCTGTGTGATTCTATGAGTGCAATTGCCAAGGACACACTGTGACTACCAGTTTTTTTTTACAAAGTGTAAAACACACATATATACATATTTTACATAAAGTTTCAGTGTAGCTATTTAGTAAGATACTAATTTTACTTTCCTCTTTGTATTCATTTGTCTAAATAACTACATCATAAATGCATTTTCCTTCTTCACAGCAACACCGGACGTCAAAATGAAATTAGTAGTCACAAATACAAATGACAAAATGTACAACAGATATATAATTATATTTTACACAAAGTTTGAGTTTAGCTGTTTAGAAACATAATTGTTTCACTTTATTTTAACAGGACCTTTAACAAAAACAACAATTTCAAAAAATTACTTTCAACATCAGAACTCCAGAATAGAACAAAACTTCAAATACCCATCAAACTACACATTCTTACCGAAACTCAACAAAAAAAACTGCTCCAAATGTAGTACAATGAAATGCAATGTGAAAAGACCCACTATCGAGGGACAAAGATCAAACATATTCATATGGGATGAGATCCATGTTCTATCATCTTAGAACCTAACATAGAAAACGTCTCCAACCATATAACCAAAACATTTTTTTTACAAGTTTACAAAAGCACAAACATTTTTTTAAAAACAAAACAGAAAATCATGTAATAAGGAAATATAGTAATATCATTGGATAATTCACTTTTCAACTAAAACAATAAGAACACACCCATTGATCGATCTATCTTGTACAATCTTTAAAAGGAGTTCATAGTGAGCAGATTTGGGCAATGCACAATATGTCACAAGAGATTATCAAGAGGTACAAATAAAAAATATTTTTCTCGAGTATGACCATTCTTTTCTATCTAAAAACATACCAAAGCAATAGTGTAAAAGCAGCAAGAAGGCAATGCAAGGATGAAGGACTCTGAACTTTAACACCAGCCACAACAATACTGGGGAAGAGAGTCCCTTCAGAGGTCCAATCTCAACTTCCAGATTTGGCTCCAAAGTTTTCCGGATGGCATCATATTGCATGGATTGTGGAGTTGTAGTGAGTGCTGTAGAGCTGTCCATAAGAGCCCTTCACAATGCTGCAAAGAATCATAAATATTGATGATTTGTTTTTTTTTTGGCCCTTCATAGTTTTTCTTGAATTAGTAGGAATTTTATTATCTTACAAAATGGGTATCAAATATCTGTGTTGTTGCATTGGTGACTTTTTGCGCCCTGCATTAGGAACAGTATCCCCTTTTTGGTAATCAACTTGTTGATTGTATTATCTTCTAATTTAGTGTAACACTACTTACATATAACGTGCCTATAGATAAGTCAAAGCATCCCACTACAAATAAATACACAGCTAACTTTTGCCAGTTATAATTTTTTTACGTTTTCACTTTTTAAATATAAGTCAAAAGTTTGTGTTTAAATCTTCCAGTAAGTGCATAGACAACATATACAAAGTGATACAAAAGGGGATGATGGACGGAGCGTTTGAACATATACAAACATACTGTTATTTGTGTACCACACTGTGCTAAATGTTGTACTCTCTTCTTCAGAACTATCAAGTGTAATATATGTGTCCTATTCTGCAACTCCTCCTCTTAACAACTCTTCATTTTCCCTAGAATTCTGCTCAGGACCAAAGAAACGAAATGGATCATCACCACAAACCTTTTCTACGTCTGCCACAGTATCATGCAAAAGAGCTCTATTCATTTCTCCTAAACATAAAGCAGGAGTTTTCACATAATATAGCCTCTTAATTAAAGTTTGCATTGTTGAGTGGTTTAACTTATTTTTGTTTTAAACTTCGTCTTGGAAAGATACTTAGGATTTCTTTTAAATATATCAATATATTGCTGTCTAATATGAAAAACACTACTGCAATTCCATTTGTATACAGGAGCCTGACTACGACTTCCTTGTACCTCTTCTGCAATGACTTATTTCTTCTGCATTTCTAGGTACCATCACCTCTTGTGTTATAGGACTACCATTCTTCTTTTCATAACATCATCCTCTTTCCTCAATAGCATGAACTAATCTGTTAACCTGGAGATAGCTTTCTTCAATAAAGAAAGGCTCTGTACTAGATGTATGTATCCAGTTGTGATTATATCTCGGACTCATTGGTTATCGACTTCTGTTAGTATAAAACTACCTGTTTTACTGTATATATGCTTTTCTTCTGAGCTACGTGCGAGTGATGTCTAGATATCACACTTGATATATACATGGCTCACTAGAAATATACATTGCTTTGTTACTGAACGTGCACATGCATCAGTAAGTTTCTAAAATGGAAAACAACATTTGACATTTTTCAAAACACGAAACCTTTTGCGAATGGCATACCTACATTATTTCTCGAATACTTCTTCTGCTTCGATGACATATATTCAACAGATCTCAAACAAAAGTTACACTCAAAATGAAGCTCACACAACAACGTTCGAGGCATTCTGCACTATTAATCCTCCTCAATTTTAAACAAGCCATGTTTAAAGAAAAAACACTACCCCCACCATATACATGAAATTATCATCAGCCTTACTGAACACAGATCACAGATCACCATGTAAAGATATATGCGATTTTCTTAATATATGTGTACCATCAAACCATCTACCACTCTGCATCTTTAAGTAAACTCAAAAGTCTCACCGTATATATAGCTATTTGTAAGCACAAAAGTCATATCTCACCATCTAAGCATATGCAAAGCAGACATATAAGTTAAAAACCACATTGACAAACACTTCCCAATACATTCTGAACAAGTATTACTCCTTCCTAATTCACATACAGGCAGACAACATATTCTCTTTTTTTTTTTACTACACTGTTCCTGTCAAATAATGTTACTAAAAGTACTACAACTCCCAGAATGCAAATAACAGATGTATCTATTCTGAACATGATGTTACGACATTTAAAAAAACATTCTTAGCTCCTCATTGCAACTTTCCACTATACTGTTATTTTTCAATAAAATACACAATGTAATAAAAAGGCACTAATTCATTTTCCTCTTACTTCCCCAAACATTCACCACTAACCTCTAAAACACATACCCCCTAATAAATACAGTTTCTCCCATATATTTTTTCACATCACTGTGATACTCTTTTTTTTAATCAAAATCCCATATACATCTTCATTTGTAATCTAGTCTTTTAAAAGGATTAAAAAGTTATGTACATACCAGTAAATTGAGTTTGTAGATTATATTGTTGTTTTAGCTCTCTGCGGATACTTTTGACACTGTTAGGATTTGTAAAAGCACAAGAATGGTACAGCACTCTCATAAAAAGCAACTCTAAAATGGTAACTTCTTCAACTTTCCACTCTATCGTCGTGAGAAAGGCAACAAATGAAATCACGTCTTTCATTTTAGACTACTGAATCTCCATCTCTGGATGGTTAGCATCAGTTAACCCTTTCCCTCTCTTTCAAAGCGAGGATCCTGTTGGTGCGTGTTCACGTTAATCTCGGGTTAATCACGAAACAAACACAGGAGTTTAAACCTATAGCTAGCTACATTTTTTATATTTAAATACTACACAACAGGTTATTACATAGTCCTGAGTTTGAAATTAAAACGTGCCATTACTTAAATTGCGTCATCCCTCCTCAACTTTAAAAATACATTCTATCTTTTTAACACCCTTCCCCGCCAATACAGTTTAATGCATTTAGCAATGCAGTAGAACAAGTAGGTCGCAAGTTCACAGCACATCCTAGAAGGAACATGGTACTTCCAAATAGGATAGAGCAGGTGTGCTTTACTCTACAGATTAAAAAGCATATCCATATTTCATTTTTGTTTAAACATCAGCCAATGATAAAAATTCTTCCTAAGGCATCGAACACACTACCTAATTTTATTCACTTTCATGCTGACAGCATCCAATGAAATATATCTTTAAAAAAAAAGAGAACACTTCCATTTTAACTGTGTTTCTTTGGAAAACTAGCTGATTCAGCTTCAGCCTTCTCCTGACTACTATTGCTCCTTCACTTCAAAATGCTTAGAGTATGGATTGCGGGCCACAGATATATCTATTGCGCTAAAGATGCTGCAAAAAGAGAGGTATTGACAGAGACTTGGCTTTGTCAAATGTGCAGATTACTTAGTTTCATCAGTTGTTGGCTTTGGTTGAATCCATTGTGGATTCCCAAGCTATTAATCTCCTGATTGTGCACTGTGGTGGCAAAGATCTATGCACATTGACTGGGTAGGGCTGGAAATTCTAATGAAAGAAACCTTTGCAGAACTGACATCGCTTTTCCCTCACACTGTCTTGGTGTACTCTAATATGCGCCAAAGACAGATATGGAAGTGGTCAAATCAATTCTATCCACAGACTGACAAAGCCAGGGAACATGTTAATAAAACTGTTTCTGCATTCCTCAGAGACCACCGCATGGGCTGTATCTATAACAACAATCTGCATTTTGACATGCATGGAATTTATAGAAATGACGACGTGCACTTTACAGATGAAGGTGACAGGGTGTTTCTAAGTAACCTGAAACTCTGCATCAAGTCTTATGTGTAGTAGCCAAATGCACACAAGGAATATACAGGCTCTATTCAAAGCCACCCTAGTAGCTGAAAAATTGTTAATTTTCTTTGAAAATTGCCTTTTTTTAGTGTTATGGGATCTTTGCAACAATGTTGTGATCCCCCCGAATACATTGCGGGAACGGAAAACAAAAGAAGACATTCATTGGCCACCAACAAATCCAAAATTATAAGTAAAAAAAATCCATTCTGAACACTGCACTATACATATTACTATATACAAACTTCTTTCAAAGCATGTTTAAACTCATATTTTTCTACTAAAAATCTATAAAAACCATCTTTAAGGGCTATTTTCTATTTTCGCAGTTATTCGGGTCATCGTAATAACGTCGTTAACTGCAACGATCACGCCTTTTTTATAAAGTCTAAAATACATACATACAACTATATTACAGTATTTTACACACTAGGGGTTTCTTACAGTATTCTCTAAAGTCATGTTTTTCTGGAGCGTTTAGATAAAAACCATCACTAAAACCTATTTTATATTTTTGCAGTGACTCCGGAGATTACAATTACGTCAGTACTTGCGAATTCCTCAGGCACGTCACGAAAACGGAAACAAAAGCAGACATTCAATGGCCACCAACACATCCAAAAATGAAAACAATATAATTAATTCTAACCATCACAGAAGATAACTCACTATATAAATAACTCTATAAAAACATTCATCAGAATCTCAATATCTCTATAACAATGCGTATTAAGGATTCACTGACATATTTTTTTATATTTCCACCAATAGTCACGATGGCGTCGATAGTCGCGATCTCCCCACTATGGTACAAGAGAAGTTGTGCTGGTGGTCGCATCGTAGTCGTGAATATCGCACGCAATTTAAAAAATCTATTTTAGATGCATACGTTGTGTCACTAAGACCCTCATTTTTAAACCATGGGGTCAGACAATCTCCACCCTGCCCCCTTATGTAGACTTTCACACAAATTTTCAGCCCCAGGATCTGTTCCTGATAGAAAAAATGGCAGCCACAACTTTCTGTTCAGGTTCTGTCAAGCCTATCAGAGCATTCCAGTTGGCACATGGATTCGTGATTAATCGTGAAACTACCTCGAAATATCCGCGGACACCGATATCACTATAATGTTCGATTTGAACTTCTCAAAAACTACTCAACAGATTTACACCAAATAGGAAAAAGGCACTTCTTTGAACCAACATCTACCTCCCTGCCAAATGTGCAATAAGTCTGTTCAGTGGTTCGGCTGTAGGTATGGCTAAAGTTTCCTATGGGAATATACATTACAAACGTATCCTTATTTCATGCAACAAATTCTCTGTGCCCACTGCATGGATCACCCCCAAACTTTCCATGACAACCAGAACATATCTTCACTCTTTGTTTGGAAAATTTAATGAAGATTGGTCAAAGAACGCCAACGTTATAGGCAAGTCAAACATGCTTTTCCTATGGAAACATGGTCCTAACTATAACTACCTATTGATCATCGCCAGTAGGTAATATATATATATATATATATATATGTAACGCAAATGCCTGAGCATTTAAGGGGCACACTGCGGGGCTCTGCCTTGCGGGCTTGTTCGTTCCAGCATACGTCTCCACACTGCATATTATTTCTTGCCCGACGCGTTTCTGGGGGAACCTCCCCCCCTCCTCAGGGGCTGCTTCCATCAGACGCTCGAAGGTGCATCATTTGTTTTCTTGACCTTTTGTTAGCACAAGTCTCAAGGTAGGCGTGTATTGTCATCTTACGTCATACCCAGCATTGTGGGACTTGTAGTCACTATGGTGATGCACGTGTTTGTGTAAACTTTTTAGTAAAGTCGAGGGTCTGGGATCCATCTTGCATTCAATTAATACCTATAGTAGGCTGCCTGTGTGTTTCGGTGCGCTGCATATGTAATAACGAGTCCTGCGCTCATACTGCTTCCAATTAGTTTGGAGACCCGAGCTTCATCCAGCTGCTCGTTTGTTCCGAATAGCCGGCGATGGTGCTCCCTCCACGGCCAGGCTGCCGTGTTGTAACATGTAACGCAAATGCCTGAGCATTTAAGGGGCACACTGCGGGGCTCTGCCTTGCGGGCTTGTTCGTTCCAGCATACGTCTCCACACTGCATATTATTTCTTGCCCGACGCGTTTCTGGGGGAACCTCCCCCCCTCCTCAGGGGCTGCTTCCATCAGACGCTCGAAGGTGCATCATTTGTTTTCTTGACCTTTTGTTAGCACAAGTCTCAAGGTAGGCGTGTATTGTCATCTTACGTCATACCCAGCATTGTGGGACTTGTAGTCACTATGGTGATGCACGTGTTTGTGTAAACTTTTTAGTAAAGTCGAGGGTCTGGGATCCATCTTGCATTCAATTAATACCTATAGTAGGCTGCCTGTGTGTTTCGGTGCGCTGCATATGTAATAACGAATCCTGCGCTCATACTGCTTCCAATTAGTTTGGAGACCCGAGCTTCATCCAGCTGCTCGTTTGTTCCGAATAGCCGGCGATGGTGCTCCCTCCACGGCCAGGCTGCCGTGTTGTAACATGTAACGCAAATGCCTGAGCATTTAAGGGGCACACTGCGGGGCTCTGCCTTGCGGGCTTGTTCGTTCCAGCATACGTCTCCACACTGCATATTATTTCTTGCCCGACGCGTTTCTGGGGGAACCTCCCCCCCTCCTCAGGGGCTGCTTCCATCAGACGCTCGAAGGTGCATCATTTGTTTTCTTGACCTTTTGTTAGCACAAGTCTCAAGGTAGGCGTGTATTGTCATCTTACGTCATACCCAGCATTGTGGGACTTGTAGTCACTATGGTGATGCACGTGTTTGTGTAAACTTTTTAGTAAAGTCGAGGGTCTGGGATCCATCTTGCATTCAATTAATACCTATAGTAGGCTGCCTGTGTGTTTCGGTGCGCTGCATATGTAATAACGAGTCCTGCGCTCATACTGCTTCCAATTAGTTTGGAGACCCGAGCTTCATCCAGCTGCTCATTTGTTCCGAATAGCCGGCAATGGTGCTCCCTCCACGGCCAGGCTGCCGTGTTGTAACATGTAACGCAAATGCCTGAGCATTTAAGGGGCACACTGCGGGGCTCTGCCTTGCGGGCTTGTTCGTTCCAGCATACGTCTCCACACTGCATATTATTTCTTGCCCGACGCGTTTCTGGGGGAACCTCCCCCCCTCCTCAGGGGCTGCTTCCATCAGACGCTCGAAGGTGCATCATTTGTTTTCTTGACCTTCTGTTAGCACAAGTCTCAAGGTAGGCGTGTATTGTCATCTTACGTCATACCCAGCATTGTGGGACTTGTAGTCACTATGGTGATGCACGTGTTTGTGTAAACTTTTTAGTAAAGTCGAGGGTCTGGGATCCATCTTGCATTCAATTAATACCTATAGTAGGCTGCCTGTGTGTTTCGGTGCGCTGCATATGTAATAACGAGTCCTGCGCTCATACTGCTTCCAATTAGTTTGGAGACCCGAGCTTCATCCAGCTGCTCGTTTGTTCCGAATAGCCGGCGATGGTGCTCCCTCCACGGCCAGGCTGCCGTGTTGTAACATGTAACGCAAACGCCTGAGCATTTAAGGGGCACACTGCGGGGCTCTGCCTTGCGGGCTTGTTCGTTCCAGCATACGTCTCCACACTGCATATTATTTCTTGCCCAACGCGTTTCTGGGGGAACCTCCCCCCCTCCTCAGGGGCTGCTTCCATCAGACGCTCGAAGGTGCATCATTTGTTTTCTTGACCTTTTGTTAGCACAAGTCTCAAGGTAGGCGTGTATTGTCATCTTACGTCATACCCAGCATTGTGGGACTTGTAGTCACTATGGTGATGCACGTGTTTGTGTAAACTTTTTAGTAAAGTCGAGGGTCTGGGATTGAATGCAAGATGGATCCCAGACCCTCGACTTTACTAAAATGTTGCGGTTACATCAGGCGCAGACCTCCGCTCCAATCCTCGATGTTTAGTCAATTATCAAACATCAAAAAGTAGCCATATCACAAGTTCCAGTGCCAGCAATCCATATTTATTCCAGCAAAGTGCAAGAGCAAGTGCCCTCCCTGACGCGTTTCGCTCCGCAGGCGGAGCTTGATCACATGACGCGTCAGGAGTAGGCAGTGCAATAAATTGAAATTAAAAGCCCAAGCGCCTAAAGAAACAGGACGCAAGGGTTGCAACAAAGCAGATAAGCCACCATTTCCACAATTCAAACTACAGTGCAAATAGATTATGTTATTTGAATATAGACATAGAGAATATACGCCAAGGTGCATTGAAGAATGAATGCATTTACAAGTGCCTAAAGGAATTATTTCATATGTGCGTGACTAACTGTATAAGTGAGTCCTTGAACGCGTCTTACTGAATGCATGGGTTAGTAACTAAACTGTGTAAAAATCTGTATTAGTCTTTCTGTTGGTGTGTGAGCAACTGCATAGGTTGCTGAATAGCTACATGAGTGTCTATATAGGTCATTGATTTGTTGTCTGACTAGCTGTGTGGGTCCCTGAGTGTCTGTGTGGGTGGGTGCATGGGGGAGTGTATGAGTCTGTGCATAGATGTCTGAGTGGGTGATTCAGTGGTTGTATGGATTAAAAAGTGCATCTGGGAAAGACTGCATGGGTGAGTTAGTGTGTGTATGGGTGTGTTGGTGAGTGAATGAATGTCTCAGTGGTATATCTGTGACTAACTACATATGTTTTAAGGCACTATATGTGAGTGTTGGAGTATATAAATGAGTAAACGAGAGACTGAGTTATTTGAAGAGTGCGTGTATAAATAAGTGTCTGCTTCTATCAGTGATTGTATAAGACAGTAATTACGTGTTGGTATCTGTATTAATAAGTGATGTGGTATGTCTAAAAACAACAAAGTGTGTGTGTATAACTGTATACATGAGTAAATGAGTATGTGATTGATTCTTTGCTTTACTGACTAGGTGTGTGAGTAACTCCATGGATGAGTGGCAGAGTGTGACTGCATGTATAGATGTATGAGTGCATATTACAGTCCTGTATTGAAGAGTAACTAGACGTATAAGTGACTGCATGTGTTTGTAGACCTAGGACATAGTGAGTGTTATGTAGTATATGGCATTCTTGTGTGTATAGTTTCAAAAATAGTAGTCTGCATTTTAGAATGGGTGTATCAAAGTTTATATTAGAGCATCAGTATGTGCATCAGATTATCACGTGGATGATGTCATAAGTGATGCCATGAGTGATGTCATTTGAGATGTCATCAGTGATGTAATCAGTGATGTCACTGACCATGTCATGAGTGATGTAATATGTGACTTCATCAGCAGTGTATTGGTGGCGCGTGAGTTATAGTTAGCTCAACTAACTTTAACAGGCGAATTTCTCTGGTTTTATATGAGTCAAATGTCCAACTAACTATAACGTCCCTGAAACCTGTGGTTTTTTTCAGTGAATTTCAAAGTTTTTTTAAATGCTAATTCTTAACTATAACATCTGTAAAACCTATGGTTTTTTCAGTGAATTTCGAAGGTTTTTCAAATGTTAATTTCATAATTTAAAGTTTATAAAACCTATATTTATTCAATTACTTGTTTTAAATATTTAGGAACTCTATTATGCTTTTCTTTTTTTACTTTACAAATTATGCAATGTTTTATATCTTCTCCCAAAAAGATATATATATTTTTTATTTTGTTGAGAAAACTGCACTCCCATACTGGTAGCGTACCAATCTCCATCAGCACGCGAATCCGATCTACCATATTGCTAAACACGTAAATGATGCGCATTTCGTATCCAACGAGTTTGTGGCACCACGTCCCACGTAACATCATGTACGCATGAAGTCGTCCCAGCTGCTACTTTGGTAACCGACGGGTACGCAGTACCAAGCCATGCATGTGGAGTGCCACAGGGCTCCTCGCTAAGTCCGACCTTATTCAACATCTGTGTGTCGGACTTGGCGAGGGTGATCAAGGCACATGGCATCAGGCTTACAACCTATGCCGATGACACCCAGCTGGTCCTGTCAGTTAATCATGATGGAGACACAGTTGCAGCCAGCTTTCGAGAGGGAATGCTGGCCATTAGCACCTGGATGTCATCCAACTGTTTAAAGTTAAACTCGAAAAAAACTGAGATTATGACATTTGGGAAGCTAGAACCAAGTTGGTCCCCTCAGTGGTGGCCAAGTGACATGGGCCTTCCACCCCAACCTGTAACCAAAGTCAGAAATCTTGGCGTCATATTTGACGACAGACTGCTTTTCAATCACCATGTTAACAAGGTGGCATCCACCTCCTTCTATGCACTAAGAAAAATTAAAAAACTTCTCCCCTACCTCCCCGCCTCGGCAGGGAAAACCCTGATCACCTCCCTCATTCTCTCTGGAACTGACTACTGCAATGCTCTCCTTCTTAATGCACAGGAAAAGGCTCTAAATAAACTCCAGCTGGTGCAAAACGCCTCAGCAAGGGTCCTCTTGGGTCTTCCCAAACGTTGTTCCATCTCCCCATTCATCCGTCAGCTTCACTGGCTACCTGTCAGGAGTCGCATTAAATTCAAGGCACTTTGTATCGCCTACAAGGCCATTAATAACTCTGGCCCCCAGTTTCTCAAACATGCCTTCCGTTCATTTGCATCATCTAGAACACTTCGTTCAGCATCAGCACACCTCCTGAATGTACCACGAACAAACAAAGTCAACTGGGGCGATAGATGTTTTGTTGTTTCCACAGCTAGACTGTGGAATGCTCTCCCCCTCAGCATCAAAACCAGCCCCACCCTCCTTAGTTTCAGGAAGCAATTGAAAACCTGGCTGTTCACATACTAGCTGCACTTTTTTCTTTAAAGCGCCGAGACACCCCCGGGTATTTGTGCGCTATACAAATTGCCAAAACATAAACATAAACATCATGTACGTAGGGGGCCGCGCCACTGCGCTTTGCGTATGCGACGAGTACACGCTGCCAGGCCCTGTGTTACGTCACACACGTATAGTGTCACGCTGGGTACGCCTTTCCCTTGTTTGTTTTTTTTGTCTCAAAAGTATACCTAAATAACTTTAAAGTGTATATGAGAGCAAGCGATAATCTAAAATAGTTTAAACATTTATATATTTCTACTGTAATAAACTTATATTTTGATAAATATATTTTGTCAAAATCGCGACGAGTGGTGCCTCCTTGAGCGCTCGATGCGCGATTGCCATGTGACCTTAAAACAAAGCATTTGATTTGTTTATAACATTCCCCATTGCAACAGTTAGAAGACCACACCCATTTTAGGTTTTTTGAAAACTTGTTCCAGTATACACATATCTTATACTACACACAACATGCAACGATCATCTTGATCAATATTCATGGTCTGTACATTAGCCTTCCATGTGTGATGGCCATGCATCTCAAACGTTACATCAATAAACAAATGTGTGTTACACGATGCCCCTGGTGTGTGTGTGTGTGTGAGTGTGTGCACATTATTGTGCTCCCTTTCGGCCTGTGTATTGGTGGCTCTAAGAAGTATCAGAAGCCACGGGCAGAGTGCACATCCTAGATCACATGTGACAAACAGTAAACAGCAATGTGTAGATTTCTTTTGCTGTACGCTCTGGTGTCAGGCTTTACCTGTATAGTAGTGTGTGATATGTGAGACTTTCAGATTCACGTTTTACATGCATTGCTTGACTGTAATTAGCGTTATCACTGTGTAAGATGTAGCCTCACTGCTGAGCCTCACTCCATCCGAGCACAATCACATGTGTACACTTCGCGATACCAACACTTTCAATAATACCACAAACCATTGACGTGCGTGTCTGCGCATATCCACAACCTTGACAACGGCATGTGATGTTCGCCATTCAATCTTTCGAACAGCATCTCATTAGCGAAACATGCCGCCCTCCCGACACATTCTACATTAATGTCAATTTTGCATTCTGCGATGTCAAAACTACAAAAGAAACACACATAAATACATTTCCTGGCCAGGAAGGAACTGAACAACACCCAGGTCCCTGGAATAATTATTCACACCCCTACGCTGGCCTGACGTACGCAAGCCCAGCCCACTTTGTGTACGTATAAATAGGATAATGACGATGCCACATGTCCCACTTTCTTCCACAGTGCCTCAGATGATATCATAATGCGCAATAAAAAAAAGGGATCCATGAGTTGTACACCACTGTGGCAATCAACACTGGCTCTAAATTGTGAGCCCTACTGCCCGTTGTCTTCTAAACGGATCCATAAGGTGTACACCATCCTGCAACCAACACTCCATCTGAATTGTGAGCACTGCTGCCTCAAGTGTTTACTCACACAACAATGACAGCAGGTGAGCAGTGGGGCCTGGGTGCATAGTGGCTCCAATTGAGAGCAGTGCGGTGGGAGGGGTGGGGGGCATCACCCTGGCTGCGCAGGTGTGAACAAGCGATGTTGCAGTGCATAATGATATGATCTCTGACCTAATTCAGTCTCATCTATGTCTCATTTTAAAGACCTGCTGGACCGTACAGTAGGCCTAAGCCAGCAGGCAGCGATGCCCTACAGACACGTGTTGAGCGCGGTGCTGCGGGAGGGGTGGGATGCATTAGCCTGAGTGTGTACTTGTGAAAAAGCGATGTTGCATTGTGTAATGATGTGATCTCTGACCTCATTCAGTCACATCTCTGTCTCATTTTAAGGACCTGCTGGACCATACTGTAGGCCTGAGCCAGCCAGCAGCGCTGCCCTACAGACATGTGGTTTTGGCGTTTAGGGCACTATAGTCAGTTCATTACTAAGTGTACATGCACACAGCCTTCTGCCACTGCATTACATGCGCACATTATGCTTCTACCATGCGCTCTGTTCCTTTATATGTGAACCTTCGTATAACATATTGTTATTTATCCTTGTCTATTCTCGTGCACTCCAACTCTTCTTTGAACCACGATTACCACTAACAGTTGGTAGATCGTACTTCAAAAACAAACGATACACTCAACTGCTGTTTTCTATTAAGCTTGCAATAAACCTTCATTTACCTCCAGACATATCCACCATTAAATTATTTCTCTCTTTTCACACATTGAATTGATGGCCCCATAATTGGCGGAGGGGGAGGTCACCCTGCGATGATGCCCTGGGCATTCTGACGCCTTCCATCGTAGTATCAAGACACCGTCCCCGACCGGAGACCTGCTGTACCAACCTTACAGAGGCACCCCGGACTTGGAGCTTGCACCGGGACTTTGTTGGACCCACCGGTGGTGGCATGTAATCAGTGAAGCCTCAGTGCACAGGACCTACAATTGAGCACAGTGCGGGGGAAGGGGCTGGGGTGCAGCACCCTGGGTGCACAGGTGCTGGCAAGCGATTTTCACGTAGCTAATAATGTAATCTCTGGCCTCATTCATATGTTTCATTTTAAGGACTTGTTGGACCACACTCTGTCGCAGACCCCAGCGTCCTAGACAAACGGGTGATGGGAGGGTAAACACTGAGGGCTGGGTACAGTAGGCAGACGCTCTGTCTCCTCCTCCTTCTGTTCATTTGACTCTGCCTCCCCTTGTCCCTACCACCCACTCCCTCTCCCTCCCATTCTCGGTATCGTCCTTTCATTCTAACTACCTTTCTTTACCTCTTCCACATAGCACACATACTTATATTTCATTTTTGTCTTGCAGATTTTGAACGATGCTTCCACAGGAGTCCAACCCACATATTTTATTTTATGCTGTTGTTTGTTCTAATGAACTTATGTTTCCATTTATTTGTGTTTTAATGAAGGTTATTTTTTTTCCAATAAATATCTGAGTGTATAGGTCTTCTTTTTCTGACAACACTTGTCTATAGTTTATTGTTGAAATCGTCTGTTTATAGGAGATTATGAGGGCAAACACTTGTAATTTAGAGGTGCACCTACCAAACATAATCCAACTGACTATTACACAAATGAAGCCTGGGTAATTCTACAACTGCAAGTGTTCTATGAGTGTATCACTTTATAACACCATGAGTACTGCCCGTGTGATTACAGAACCAATAAGGCACTGCCTAGGACCACCGAGGCTTCAGGACTGCCGAGGCCCACCCTGCATATTTAAGTAAAGCCCCGTAGTGGCGATCCCCGGACTTCCGTTGGTCTCGAACCCCCTGAACAACTACAAAACAATGCCCGGGAAGGTGATGGTCCCATAGGCTGCGAAACGTCTTCTTGCCTTCCTACAACTAATTTACATGTGACATTAAGATCCCCATTCCTACAGAGACCCCGCAATATAATAATAGGATTGGCCAAGGAGCATTACCCACCAGGGGCCTCATTTAAATGGACGGGTGAGGCTCCGCTTTTTTTTCTTCTTCTCTCCCATTTTTACAATCCAGATCCGCTCTGTTAAAGTGATACAAGGTATACCTCCTCTTGCTTCAACTAGTCAAACAAGGATTTGCTATCACAGTGTGGAAGCCATGCACCCGCCCTCTAATAGCAAACACACATGTCCCGTGAATGCACAATCCAGGGCATTGTATGAGCTGCGCCTGGGAGATGACACTCCCTAGGACCATGATGCATTGGTTACTGCATAACTACAGAATTAGTATAAAATCATACTAACACTACTTGCACACATGTAGTACAGCAACCAGAGTGTAGTGATGAGGCAGAGGAAGCGCAAAATCTAAAAATATAAATCCTACCATAGGTCTGATGACATAGTTCAATGAGCCGACAACCCTGGGATAAGTAGAAACAGCTACATGAAGCACAACGCAAGCAACTTTGAAATATTGATGAGTGCTGCCTTCTTTTTACCTTCTCCCGCTCATCACCAAATTTATGTAGTGAAGAGGCAGGCAGCAGTGGAGCTGATAAGTAGATTTATTGCAGGAAAACAAGACACCTTAAACAGTCACCAACAGGAGCACACAGCAAGGCAACCATCTTCTCCAGCACCGTGTACAAACTCCCCAAGGTTCCCCTCATGACAGCCCTGCATTCTAACATCACACACTTACATTCTAGTAGAATTACATACTAACTTCCTACTATGACTTACATTGGAATACTATACAGAGCACATGACTTTACAGCAATAAGCTCATGGTTTCATCCACGAGTCTTGAGAACGGTAGGGGGGAGTAGTTCCCTTCCCACTCCGTGTATTGTATAAACGCAAACAAACACTACTTGCACAGGGGAAACATTCTAAACCATGAAGTAAGAACAACGACTCACTGGAACAACGAGGTGTAAACAACGAAGAGGGCTGAACAACGAAGGTCACATCCACGATTGACGGAACAACGAAGGACGGAACCACGACTTTTTTGAACACCCGAGTTGCACGTCACTTCTCTCCGCCGTCACTTCTATCCACCTACCTTCCCCTCATGTTCACTTTGATTGGTCTTTGAAGGAGTGTTACGTCACTCATCTCCACTCAATCACAATTCAGTCTTTGTCGCCCGCCATAGCTTTGGAAAGGAATTTCTGTAATCAAGTTGACATTGGCATCGTCAAATGCAAATGTCTGCCTTTACCTCTCGTCTGCACCCTAGCTGGCGGTCTCAAGAGTTTTGGGAAGTAGTCTGGTTTTATCCTGCTTGGTTGTACGACCTGGGAAAAGCGTCTTTTGGAATTCTGGAACATTCTAAGGTAGGTAAATCAATTGAATAAATGTTTATTTTAATACGTAAAAAATACATTTTGATGTATTTGTTTTTTTAATTGGAGGTTATACATTTGTATTTAATTTAATTTAGAGACTTTTACTTCTAGCCAAAGGATGTAGGAAGGTTATGGGTAATGGTTTGTTGAGTAGTTTAATACATAGAATTTTCGTTGTTAAGGAAGTCGCTCTAAAATAGGTAGTGATTAAGCATAGTTCGTTGTTTAACTTACGTGGTTTAGGAAGTCGTGGTTCAGGCAGTAGTTGTTTAGTCACACAATTCTTCCACAGATATGCTACAGCACCAAGAGCACATCACTTTACAGCAATGAGTTCACGATTTAGGCTCACAGTGTAATCCCAGAGTGTTCAGACCAGTAGGGGTGACTACTTCGCTTTCCACTTCCTATATACTATACATGCATACTAACACTACTTACACAGTCATACTGCAGCAGCTAGTATCCTACAGCGCCCAGAGCTCATCACTTTACAACAATCAGCTTGGATTCATACCCGACTCTTCACACCGGTAGGCGTGTCTACTTCACTTCCCGCTTCCGGTATACTATAAATGCACAGTAGCGGTCAGTAGTTTGCTTCCCACTCCCTGTATGGTATAAACGCCTACTAACACTACTTGCACACATATACTACAATGCCCAGAGCCCATCCTCTTTCAGTAATCACCTTGGATTCATCTCCAAGTCTTCACACCGGTAGGCATGAGTACTTCAATTCCCGCTTCCGGTAAAGTATAAACGCACGATAACAGTCAGTAGTTCGCTTCCCACTCCCTGTATGGTATAAACGCCTACTAACATTACTTGCACACATATACTACAGTGCCCAGAGCCCATCCCTTTACAGCAATCACCTCGGTTTCATCCCCAAGTCTTCACACCTGTAGGTGTGAGTACTTCGCTTCCCGCTTCTGGTATTGTATAAACGCACGATATCGGTCAGTAGTTCGCTTCCCTCTCCCTCGATGGTATAAACGCCTTCTAACACTACTTGCACACATATGCTACAAAGACCAGACCACATCACTTTAGAGCAAAGAGTTCACGGTTTAGGCTCTCGGTTTCATACCCGAGTGTAGCAGAATACCATCTCAGCACCATGTCACTCTGAGCAACACCGCACTTTCTACTACTTCGCTTCACACTCCCCCACAGACATTACAGTGCTCCTACCCTCCTTTCCAACTTTTTTTGCCCTTTTTTCCCCTTACTCACTTCAACGGAATCACAAAATGGCGGCCAAAACTTCCTAGTTGTAACCGCTTGCAGCGCTCGCAGCCAATCAGCAGCAAACTTATGTTCATAACGCCTCAGCCAATCAGATGGCAGAATTCCCAAATATCTATATCTAAATTTCGATATTTCTCAAAAACTACTGAACGGATTTACACCAAATAAACAAAAGCGTGCTTTCTAGACCAAACCCCTTCTCCATGTCAAATTTGGGGTAATTCCATTCACCCGTTCGACCTGTAGCCTTGTCTAAAGTTTTCTATGGAAATGAACCCCCTTTTTTCTCTGACCCCCTTGACAAATCACCTCCAAACTTTCGAAATAGGAGCTGATATGAACAAATATTTTGTTTTGAGAATTTCATAAAGATTCATCAAAAGACGCTAAAGTTATAAGCAAAACAAAAAATGTTCTTCCTATGGAAACTAGGTTCTAACTATAACTACCTACTGGCGACCGCCAGTAGGTAATATATATATATATAAAAGCAGAGAAGAACTAATTCGAACAAACAAAACCTCACAATCCAAAACAGAAGTATGCAATGATGGAACACCTAGAATGATTACAGGCTATAGCACATATCATTGCAACTTCGTAATATCCTGTACAAACATTGGCCGGTAGTGCGCACTGACCCGACCATAGGAGCATATTGTGCCAAACTTCCTAAATTGACATTTAGAAGGGCCAAGTCCATGAGGCAGGAACTGGTCAATACTGTACCATCACTGACCAAAGGGCCTAATTGGCTCATATCACCCAGAGGGTTCTACAAATGCTGTAAATGCAAGGCCTGTCCGCACGGCACCAATACCAAGACCGTATCCGTAGCCCTCAGAAAAACACCACTTGAGATCAGGGAACATTTTACATGTAAAACTGATTTCGCAGTATATGTTCTGGTCTGCAAATGTAACAAAAGGTATGTTGGGAGTACAATTCACCCAGCCCACGTGAGGATCCTCCAACACCTGCGGGCAATAGCCAACGATGATCCCTCATATCCTGTAGCCAGACATATCAACACACAACATGAGGGGAAAACAGAGAACCTGACTTACTTAGTCATAGACAATGTCCCTAAGAACCCCAGAGGAGGCAATAGACAGCTAGCCCTTAGGAGATTGGAGTCCAGATATATCATTCTCTTGGACAGCAAAGCACCAAACGGCCTGAATGCGGATGAGGCACTAAGCGTCCACCTGTAGTACACATCGCTGTTTTGACTCCAAGGCAGCGACCTCCCGATCCTTGACACACTCTCTCCAGAACATCAATCTCACTTGTATATATATATATTTTTAATACATCCCCCTCTCCTTCACCAATCACCAACACATTCCAACAGACTTTTTTATTGGAAGATATGGACACTTTTACATATTAGAGTACCGCCTGTCATAGACCACAACCTATAAACAAATGTGCACACATGTTTAGGCTTCGGTTTGGCACGGTAGAACCGCGCACAACTGTGTGCTCCATTGTCCACTTGGGCTGGACCCCCGGTCGCAGTTCGCCACATGATACTTGCCATCACCACTTAGGTATACCCTCATAGTGTTTTATCAACACCAGCCAGAGAACATGTTCATGCACAACACATCAAACAGAAGATGCTATCAATTTACTCTACTTTGTAGGCAGAAGGTGAGGCACATCAAATGAATACGGGGGGAAATTCTTTTTATAAATCTCTTTAATAACACTCGTTTTAAAGGGCTTATTTTACTTTGGTTTACAATTGTGATTATACAACAAATTGTGATTTGTTTTACATGTTTATTTTAAACAACATATAATTTACTCCAAATTTTTTTTTTTTTTTAAACTAGAAGAAATACTACATGTACTCACCATGATCATGCATTTCAGGTGATGCGTCCGCCGGCCCAAAGCCGGTTGTAAATGTCCAAAATTACCCAAGGTAAATAACGCACTCTAAGAGGTAAATTGCTAAACCATACTTTTTAATCCTTCAACCGCTACGCGATTTCGACCCCAAAATGTGTCTTGATCACACGATATATATATATTTATACATATAAAGCCTAACTAACATTTACTATATTTTTCTGATAAACAAACTTTATCGCATTTCAGCCCAACTGGGCCCATAGCACACAACATTAAGCACACACAGTTACAGTACTGAAAGAGATAAGCAGTCCACACAAGGCAAGATCGAGTAGACATAGACCAGCCAGCTTACAAAAGAGGCCCCTGACGCAAATCCACATCTAGTTAAGCAAGTTGATCCATCCATTTCCCCCTCACCCGCCCATGTTTCTGAGGACAGCCACGAGCTTTAAAAAACACAGGTTCCTGCTGTGTGCACCTGTCCACTCCCCACCTCCATCGCGACAGGGGCAGAAGAACCAGGAGACATCCAACCAACAGCGATGTCCTGTTTTGCTACTTGAAAGGCCATGCCCAGGAATGCTTTCTCTGCCCTTTTACTCCCAATACCCTCGAATACCCCCAAAAGGATCATCTTGGGAGAAGGGGGTACCTCCCATCCAAACACCTCTGACAGTTCCTGGGTTACTTTGGCCCAGTACAGCGCAATCACTGTGCTGGTCCATACCATGTGATTGAAATCAGCTTAGGCTGTTCCACAAGTTGAAGTATGTTACAATTTCACTCGGTGCAGGAGAAACTGTGAAAGGTAAACCGTGTATAAATAGTTATTCTGAATAAAGTCTCAGTCTGGAGGAGGTTTGAGCTCACAGGGGGCCATCAGGGCATCGTGCCGCTCTTCCTCGACAGGGCCTATACAGCCTGTGAGACGCTGGCTTGGTATATGGTGTACACATATGTAAGTGGGCACTTTGCACCAATCCAGACAACCATTATGGTGATTTTAGTGGTCTTAGACAACCTTAGAAAGCTCTCTAAGAGGTAGCTGTAGAGAGCAGCCTTCAGGCTGAGCCCAGAAAGAGTGTTAAGCATCTTGTTTTACCAGAACATAATTTTATTGATATAGATTAAGTGAAAAAGAACCACACAGTGTATTAATAATAATATGCATTTATTATAGAACATTCACTAACACATACAGATATCTCCTAACCGGAGATGTACACAACGCACACAGTACTTTTCAATATAAACAGGTAAGTAGCCTGAAATACACAGTGGTCACCAGGGGGATACCAAACTATATACTAAAATAGTGGTATGGGAACCACGACTCGAGTCAAGACTATACCCAGAATACATAGAAGTGCCAGGGACCCAAGGAACCACCTGACGTAAGTAACCAGGAACCCCACGGAGAACGTGTGCAAAGTGGGAATACGACCGCAAACTTCAATAGAAGTCAATGGGTAAGTTGCGGTTGCAATTTTGAAGAAGAAGGACCTTCCCAGCGTACCCTGAAGAAGCCCATGGAAGGCAGAAGGTTGGAGAGCCACCACATCCGTGGATACCTTAGGAACCAGGATACCTACCCCAGAGAAGGCGGATGCATTGGTGGGAAGTGGCGTCAGAAACTGCCATCAAACCCAATGGAGGACTTCAGGAAGAGGCCACTGCTGGAGAAGGTGAAAGTGTCCAGTGGAATAAAAAGGTGGATTTAAGCTGAGAAGTACCTGCAAGCAGAGAGGGCAGAGTATATACAACTTGGAAGTGACCAGGAGGCATGGAAGATGAATGTCCACCGATGTTGGGTGCTGCAGGAGAGTTGACGGTGACCTTGGAGGTGCAGCTGTGAGGACCAGGTGATGCTGTGGAAGACCAGGAGCCATTCACAAGCTGTCCCACATCGGATGTCGAGAGTTGAGGGGTCGGTGTCTATCGGACGAAACAAGTCTTGGCAACTACAAACAACGTGGAAAGCAAAGAAGGTGCAGTGTCGGGACAGCAAGGTCCAGGTGAATAACCACAAGCAGAGGAGTAAGGGCAGGCCCGAGCAATCAGGGGAGCCCACCGAATTCAAAGGAGACCCTCGAGAGGACCCACAGGCTGGAGGCACTGGAGTCGTGAGAGGACCTCGAGCAGCTCACCAAAGATGCAAGCCCACAATGGATGTGATGTGGTGAGGACAAAGATCTTGGTCACAGGAGATGCTTGAGGTTTGGGCTACTTGGAGCCTGAATATCTTGGAGGAAGGAAGCCAACAAACCTTTGCAACTGCAAGTCGACGCAATGCACAGGGGTTTGGTTCCTGTAGCTCTGACGAGGGATACTAGCCTCAAACTTGGTGAGAGAACAGGTCATGCCTTGAGGGATGTGAAGAACCACCACCTGTGTTGCTGAGCCTTTTGGGGTCCGTGGGAGCTCAGGATAAGACCTGTCAACTTAGTTGTGGTGCCTGCAGATGCAGGGAAGTGACTCCTTCACTTCAAGGGAGATTCCTTCAGGTGTCTTTAGATGCCCAAAGGCCTTGGAAGGTCCCTGTATGGTGCACATGCAAGGACACTGCAGCAAACAAGCAGGGTGTGGAGATCCAGAGCAGCAGGATCCTTCCCAGTTGCAGCCTTGATGTCCAGAGTGCCCAGACAGTTGAAGAAGAAGTGGTGTCTGAAATTTATCTTGTCCCACAATGAATTTATGGACCCACCCTCATGTAATCCCTTAAGTACCCTTAGGAAGGGGTTGGGATGATTCATGGTTCCCTTCCAGGGCAGGGGTATGATAATAGGGAGGATACTTCCATTTCCTTTGTCCAGTTATGTGCCAAAGCGGGAGCCAACAACTCCCTGAGCTGGTTTGAACTGGACTATGCACGGAAGGCATTAAATGTGCCCTTCAAGCAGACTGAGTGGTGCTGGCCAGCACTCC
Organism: Lissotriton helveticus; assembly: GCF_964261635.1. Lineage (NCBI taxonomy): Eukaryota > Metazoa > Chordata > Amphibia > Caudata > Salamandridae > Lissotriton > Lissotriton helveticus. Next base: position 562,120,268 of record NC_136063.1, read on the forward strand.
CACCCTTTCGCAGTACACTAATCCCTGTCTGGGAGATGGTCACACCTCCCTGTGACAGGATGCCTATTGTTCTGCCTTCCACTGCTTGAGCTTGACTCAGCAGCAGGAGGGCAGAGTTGTGTCGCTGGTCGTCAACAGCCATATTGCGCTGTCCGGGTCTAGAAGACGGGTACTGGGAGCACTGAGAGCCTCCCGGAGGAGCTTTTCAGTGCTTGGAATCATACCTCGTATGATTCCAACATGTTTGACACCAAACATGATACAATTCGTTACAGCCAGATCCGAGATGGTCATCGCGTAATGACGCGGTGCCCCTCTATATGTTATATGGCTGTCTCACTTACAACCCGGGAGAATGGACTCCGTAGGCTGTAGGAGTGTCCTGCTCATGCAAGGGCACCCTCACACTTAGAACCGGGCACCCTGCCTTCAGGATTGAAAGGCCTGCTCTAGGGGTGACTTATTGGTTTTAAGTGCAGTTACCTTAGACATAGGAAAACCAATGGGGTATGTTCTCAAGAACATGTGATAACCATTGCAAAAGTTACTTAACGCAACCCTCAACATCACAGTTCATCACGGGAAATTTACGCTGTGTTAACCAGGTATTCAGAACACGACGGTACCATGTAATAGTCACCAGACAACGCATCAAATGGCCGCGCTAAAATCAATTTCACGCCGCAAAAACGCAAAACGCAAACACAAAAAAAGATGCGAAGAGGCCCAGCGTGATACAAAATTCCGCAAAAACCAGCCATAGGCCTGCAATTCACACGTGTCAGGTGGGAACAATCACCATAAAAGCAGAAAAAAACGACAAACAAATGTCAAACAACAGCGAAGAACCATGGATGTTGCTGGAGCAAGTACGGAAGAGAACCAGAACCCCACAAGCCCCCGGAGGACCAGACTGGGCCCTCTGGCCAGGGAAGGCCAAGGAGAAGAAGAGTAGGAAGAAGCACTTCAGTCCGCAGGAAAACAGGATCCTGATAACGGTGGTGGTCGAACACCATCAACAACTGTTCATCACCTCCACTGAGTCATTGGCAACCAAAAATGGTCTACGGCAGGCCATCGTGGACAAGGTGAATGCAGTCGGAGTGCTGTAGAGGACAATGGACGAGATCAAGAGGCACTGGAATGATGTCAAGCGAAAAACCAAGCAGAAACTCGCAAACAATGCAGACTGGAGGTGGCAGTCCTGTGCCACAGGAGGAGCTGGATGACATGGAGGAAATGGTGTCCACAGTCATCAGTGGGGAGATGGTGGCTGGAGTCGGGGGACGTGACACTGCTCAACAGGACCGGACACAACAGCCCCAGGGTGAGTGACGACCAGGGACTGGGGGGACGGGGGGAGATGGGCACAATGGCACACATGCACAATTGAGCTGAGCACATCGGTGGACAAACCATGCCCCAGACCCTAACTCTCTCCAAGAGAAGAATGTACCCTAGCATGCTACATTTCAGCACTGTATAAGCACAGAAGTCAGAGGCACACTGCATGTAAGGGATAAGGGGCATCCAAAGCAGAGCTGCAGGGGCAACTGCCCCAAAATGCAACACACACACATCACATGCAGAGCACATAAACATTGACAATGAAGTGGCACAACCAGCAACACTTTCACCACAGAGCAGAGGACAAAAGTGGTGTCGACTGGGTGTAGACACTGGCCAGTCACAAGTGTCATTGCAGGGAAATGTGAGTTGATAATGTACAGGTACAATCACACAGCCATGATGGTGTCGAAATGTCCACTGTCCTGCAGCAAATGGGCAGCCCCTCCAAAATAGCCACGATGTACACAGTCATGTAGTCTGTATGTAAACATGCACAATGCGACAACACACATGTGGACACATTGTTAAACTGCATCTCCCCTTCACATTGCAGAGGGACAATCACCACCTCCTGCAGAGCAGTCCCAACCTCTCTTCTCTGATGACGAAGAGGACCACAATGTCACCTTTGACTCTGACGCCCTCCCTGAGTTCATTGACAGTCTCAGTAGCCCACCTCCAGGAGCAGGGCAGCCCAGCTGCAACGAGGGGAACCCACACCCTGCACAGACCACACAGCAGGCAGCATCCACCACCACGGCAGCTCCCAGGACCCCCACGAAGAACACATGGCCTTCCAACGCAGTGTGTTGGGATGCCAGGAGCAGCTGGCTGAACAGGTACGGTTGGGCTTTGACTGCATGTTAGACAAACTAGATGCCAAACGTGGGTGTCTAAGTCCCATCAGGGACCACTCACAGTCCCTAACAGATACCGACAGTCCACTCCATGCCCTCCAATGAACCATGGCTGACATCGCCAGAGCCCTGACTGTGCGACAAGAATGACTGTCTAGCCAGGGTGGCTCCAGCGAGTTCGTTCAGGAGTTGGGACTCATGCAGAGGCTCATGGAGAAAAGGGCAGACCAATGTGGAGAGAGCGGCTGCCATGGCTGCACACCAGCGAGAGGTAGCTGGGTTCCAAAATGACCTCAAAACCATCCTCATGGCATTGCTGCCACAAGGCCTGGCGCAGATGCATACAGCTGCTACCACCACATCCACATCTCCACCCCCTGTGTCAGTCCCACACAGTGCAGCAGACAGTCCACCTCCTGCCCCTGAGGTGTCACTGCCACACAATGCTGGAGAAAGGACAGCACCACCCACACGTGAGGCACCTGAAACAACAGAGGACAAAGATGCGGAGGAAACCGCCTTACTGGTACAGGTGAAACAGTAGCATTCACCTCCGCCATATGGCTGTTTCAGCTTGGTTCAGCCCTCTGCATCATCACCTCCCCTGATACACTCTGCAAAACTCACCTTGGACCTAGACATGGACTTCCATATTCTGTTTGTTCGTCAATGATACAGACATCAGACTGCGGACTGAACTCTTCATCTTCAATTGGACTTCTCATTCCCTGAAGGACTCTGGCTGGCCCTCCACAGCCAAACCTTTGAAAGTGGGCTTTGCATGTCCCTGTACTGCTCCAGATGCAACACTCTACTAAATGTGCATTAAACATTCCGAATCACATAGATGTGTTGTGCCTATGGGCTTTCAAATGTGTAAGTGTGGATGAATGTAGGGTCATTGAATTCCTCTTATGTCCATGTGGCTCATGCCGTTGGACTTGTGTCACAGGGTGACACACTGCCGATTGTTGTCCGGGTTGCGCCGATGCAACAACAGTGACACGCGCATTCGTTACTTCCTTGTCCAGCCCCGTACGGAACCACGCACAGAACCCCGGGGTCATTATTCAAACCCTTACGCTGGACTGGCATTCGCCAGGCCAGCCCACTACGCTTACGCTCCAGGGGCGGGCAACAACACTAAATGTGCCAGGACTCCCCTGTAGTAATCTGCTGCTCACAAGTCTAGTTGTCAGCATGCCATGGCCACTCCCTCATGGTTGGTCTACACCCACACCACACCCATCCAGCACACGCGCACAGGACATGTGACCCTGCCAATAAAAAGGGCTGGGCGCACGTGCACGATGCCATTTCCAACCTCTCTAGGAGTGTATCCGTGTGGTGTGCATGTAGGCATGGGGGCCCAGGTGCCTGCAACATCACATTCTGTTGGCCCGGAGTTGACATGATGGCGTCCGCACCACAATACTCAATCTTTGAGGGTCCCTGACTAGCAGGGCACAGACTTGGTGGTACCTGATGCACTGTGGCCAGCACAGGCTCACCACCACGGGACGGTGTCTTTCGGTGCACTGAGGTAGGGGCACCTTAAGTGCTGAGCAGGTGTGCAGCCGGCGATGATGCCCTGTCCCGGTGGTCCTGACGGCTCAGGTTTTGTGTGCCCTGCTGGACCACAGTGTAGGCCCGAGCCAGTGGGCAGTGTGGGCCTATCGCCTCATGTATCACAGAGTTAGCTGCACCAAGAGGCTGAGCAGGTGTGCAGCCTGCGATGATGCTGGGTGCACTGGTATGTCCTCTTCCATGGAGAAATCAAGACCCTGCCCCAAATGTGAGACCTGGGGGCCCACGGAGCGGAGCTGCATGATGTGGAGGGTGACATGTCTGCGGGCCCCGGGCTTGGGGCTTGCAGCGGCACCTGGTCGACCCTCATTTCTACACGCCGGTGGTGGAAGGTGAGCAGTGAGGCCTGGGTGCGCAGGGCCGGGCATGCACCGCTGGGCGGTGGGAGGGGCTGGGGTACAGCTGGATGGGTGCTAAGGGGTGTGCATGCACCACTGGGCAGAGGGAGGGGCTGGGGTGCAGCTGCCTGGGTGCGCAGGGGCAGACAGGCGATGATGTCGCGTGCACTTGTATGTACTTTGCCATTCAGGCATCTGGACTCTGTTTCAGATGATGGGCCTGTCTCAGATGTGGGACCTGGTGAACTGCACTTTATACCCGCAAGTGGATGGAGACACACCGGTGGCAGCAGGCGAGCAGTGTGGCCTGGGTGCGCAGTGTCGGCACTCTCTCTCCCTGTCCCTCTCTTCTCTTCTCTATCTCTCTCTCCCCCTCTCTATCTGTCTGTCTCTCTCTCCCCCTCTCTGTCTGTCTGTCTCTCTCTCTCTCCCCCTCTCTGTCCGTCTGTCTCTCTCTCCCCCTCTGTCAGTCTGTCTCTCTCTCCCCCTCTCTGTCCATCTGTCTCTCTCTCCCCTCTCGGTCTGTCTTTCTCTCTCTCCCCCTCTCTGTCCATATGTCTCTCTCACCCCCTCTCTGTCCGTCTTTCTCTCGCTGCCTCTCCTTAGCTCTCTCTATCCTTCGCTCTCTCTCTGTCCTTTGATGGGTGCAAGACACACCTTCTCATCAAGATTGTTGTCTTGTGGGCTGTGACCTACGGATTGTCCCGAGGGGAGCCACCATGTGCCTTCATTTCTGTTCTGTGTTTATTTTAATAAATTATCATTTGTTGCTTTGAAGGTGAATGTGTGATGCTCATTTTTGTGAAGACACATGCATGTCACCAGATATGATTGTGCAACATCATAGGAGTTATTTGGTATATGAATCTGTGTGGTTGATGTGACATATCTTTGTCAGTGGGTGAGTGGGGGGTGCCCAGAGTGGGGCCTGGGGGGGGGGAGATGGGGTCCCCCCCATCTGGCGGTGGGTGTTGTTGCCCTCTTGGGGCTCCGGGATGCATGTTCTGTGACTCCATGGCATCTGTTTTTCTTCAGGTGTGGCTCTGGGCTGGACTCTCTTTTGTGGTGAACGTTGTAGTCTGACTTTGCACCAGGTCTGAGCAGGTGTTAGTTTCCTGGTGCTAATGTGCCTTATCGCCTGTTTTGTGATCTTATTACAGATCTGTCTGGTCGTTGAGAATGTTGGGGTGTGGTGTTTTCGCAGGTTTTTGCTCGGGAACGCCTACTCTGCATCTCAGTAGCGATAATTGCTGGGGTTATCCGTGGCGATGTATTTTGCAGCTGCTATCGCCGGAAAACTGTAAATATGGGCTGTTTGCACCAGCTTGTGAATGGGGTGGTAAGTTTATCACAATTTTGGCTGTGTTAAGGTACCGATAACTCAGCAATAGCTCCCTGAGAATATGGCCCTTTATCTTTCGTAAGTCTTGCTAGTACCAGCTTACACAGGCTGCAATGGTAGACCTGTATTTATAGTTTGAGTGGTCTCCCACTAGTGGCATAATGCATGCTTCAGCCCATGGGGGACCCCTGGTGTACCTACTCCCTAGGTACCTTGATACAATATACTATGGACTGACAAGGGTACACCAGTATCCAATCTGGGATGTTCCTATGTACTTACCATACCAATTTAATGGAGAAAGCACAGAGACGGGGTCCTAATTAGCAGGATCCCAGTCAGACTAGTCAGAAACAGCATCACATTAAGAAAAAAGTGGGGGTACCCATGCAGAAGGATCCTCCCTTCCTGCACAGCCCTCCCACCGGGTCCGACGGAGCTCCAGTGTGCCAGGCGAGTTGACAATGAGTGTACGTTAAATCTGAGAAATCCTGCTGCGGCCCAGGTGCCTCATAAGTAACTTGGCTTTTAGGGGAGTGAACTCAGGAAGGGTATCGGCAGGGAGAGAATGGGTGAGCAGGGTGTGCCTGAGCTGAAGGTACTTATAGAAATGGGTGCACGTGAGATTGTACTTCTGCTGGAGGCCCTGGAAGGAACGCATTTGTGTCCCCGACCATACATCTCCCGGCCTCATAATTCCAATGTGGTCCGAGAAGCGAAAACTGTTGAGTCCTGCCACCTCCCCCAGCCAAGTACCATGCCAAAGTGGCATCTGTTGCGTAAGTATACCATCCCATTAAACATGGCTGAGGTCCGCCCTCCACCCAAGGAACACCACCTGGGTAACCAGTGCCATCGAGAGGGGAGTCAAAGACCCATAGGGCTGGGCCTGGAGACGGGGAAAGTCCATCAGTTCCAGTTCCAGACAGTAGGCGGGGTCGACCATCCCCCATTAAACCAGTTGTGTTGTGGAGGGCAAGGAGGTGTAAAGACAGGTAATAGAGATAGAGGTTGGTCATGCCCAGGCCGCCGTCATAGGGGCCCACTGACAGTATGTAAATGCAATGAGTGGCCGGGAACTTCGCCAGAGAAATGTTTTAGCTATGCCATCTAGCGCTGAGAACCATGTTCGGGACAAATGAAGTGGTAAGTTTTGAAAAACATAGAGAAATCGGGGCAGAATCATCATTTTAGAAAGGGCAATACACCCCAGACATTGAGGGGGAGGGTACACCACCTAATGAGATACGACTGGGCTTTCCGGGCTAGGGATTAGGGGCCCAGGTGATCTAGGGGTGTAAAGCAATCCATACGCTCATATGCCTAAAACTGAGTCAACAGAGAGGAATCGCCATTGGCCAGTCCAGGCAGTCCCTGGAGGGCGCCAGAGGGGCCAGCACCGACTTGAAGGGGTTCGTCTGGAGGCCTGACGCCCGCTTGAATTTCTCAAACAGCAAAAGGCACCGGGGACTTCTCACTGCTGGGCAGCCGAGGTAAAGCAGGACACCGTCCGGAAACAGTGCGAGGCAGTCTTCGTGCCTCCTACTCCAGACCCAGCCGATATAGTGGGAGTCTGCACGGATGAGGTCAGCCAGAGGTTCTATTGCCAAAGCGAAGAGGAGACAGAGACAACCCTGTCTAGTCCCGCGCTCTATGGGGAGTGTATCAGAGAGGAACTCGTTTACCCGAACCAGAGCAATGGGGTTGGAGTAGAAGACCCGAACCATGCACCGGAATTGCAGTCCCAAGCCAAAACAAATCAACGCTGTGTGGAGGTAGTCACAGTCAACCGTGTTGAATGCCTTCTCAAAGTCGAGAAGGCGCAGGGCTAAGTCAGAAGGCAGCCGATGACGGTGGGCCAGATCCAAGGTAGCTGGTGAATACAGTGTGGCATGCGCTGAGACGGTATAAAGCCACACTGGTCATGTTGTACCAGTCCAGGCAGGACCTGCCAGAGCCTATTTGCCAGGATCGCTGCAAAGATTTGAACTTCACAGGTAAGGATCGATAACAGACGGTAATCCGCACATGACGTGGAGGGGGTTACGTCTTTGGTATTACAACTATGGTGGTGTAGTCTAATTCTTGCGGGAAGGATCCAATCTCACAGGCATCCTGGTACAGCGCTAAGAGGTGGGGGATAAGAGTCTCCTTAAACGTGTTGTAATATTCCATGGGGAAGTCATCTAGGCCTGGGGTTTTACCCGTTGCCAGTCCAGACAGGGCTAAGCCAATCTTGTCTACCGAAAGAGGCTTGTCCAGTGCGTGGGATTCATGTGGAGGCACCTGGAAATGGAATTGATTCAAGGAAGTCCAGGGGTTCTATCCCATCCCCAGCCACTGGCTTGGCATATACAGCCTGATTCATCAAGCCGAAATCGGCTCGCAAAGGGCCAGATTCTGAGAATCTGGCCCTTTGCGAGCGCTATTTTTGCATTTGGGATTCATCATCCCAAATGCAAAAATCGGTAATAGCGATTTCGCTATTTTGCGAGGAATTACATTTAAGGAATCTCTATTTGAGATTCCTTAAATGCAATTCATCATCCATTTAAAAATTGCGAATTCGCAATTTCGGCCCGCAGTTTACCGCGAGGTCAAACCTCGTGGTAAATAGTGAAAACTTAGAAAAATGCTTTTAAAAGCATTTTTCTAAGTTGCATGTTGCACACACACATGTCCTTTGGACATGTGTGTGCGCAACACCTGTTTCAATTTGCATTTAAGGGGTGCTACAGGGTGTCCTTTGGACACCCCTGGCACCCTTTAAATCGCTATCTTATTTGCGATTAGATAATTGCTAATCGCTCATAAGGAATACTCCCCATTCATTCCTATGGGCCTTTTGGCCCATAGGAAGGAATGGGGAGTTATTCCTTATTTGCGATTAGCAATTTGCTACTCGCAAATAAGGAATGTGTAGGAATCGCTATTTATTTAGCAATTCCTACATGAATCCCGTTTTGCAAGTCCTTAATAGCGATTCCTTATGAATCGCTATTAGGGGCTCGCAAAACGGGAGAATGATGAATCAGCCTGATAGTGTTTGGTAATAGCAAGTAAAAGTTTGGGCTATCACAGGGAGGGATTGCTGAGACTCAAGAACTATCCTATCAGACTGTTGTTGGGAAACCAGCCAGTAGAGTAGTTTCCCATTTTTATCTCTCCAAAAGTAGATCTAAGCATTTTGTAGCCTACCAGTGGTGTTGGCAGTGTTGTAGTTTGACAGCGATTAGATTAAGCATTAGCAGAAGACATCTCATGTTTAGCTATTATCGTGACATTTAGCGGACTCCATTTTGTATTCATGGCAACCATTTTGTTTGCCACATGCTGCCACGTGTCAACCATGTGCTTTGTCCTATCTTCCTGTTAACTGCGCTTGAAATCTGCCCGGCAACGAGTTATATTTAGCATCCCCCACTTTTGCGCCTGCCCAGTAGGGTCTACATCTGTTAGTGATTAGTACCAGACAGGAATGTGTTTACCAGTTCCCAAAACCGTTAGCTCCTCCCACTGCTTGATTGTGCCTTTCTATATTACCTTATATGTACATAAAACTTGCTTCTGTGTTTGTACCTCCTTCTTTTGAGCCCCTGTGTGGGTATAAAGGGACCATGCTCTTTTAGTTCGGGGTGCTACTTCTTGCAATACCGGAGGGTACTGTCTGAATCGTAGCACCACCTCATGAGGTATAATAACCAGTATCTTTTTTATTCCAGTTTCTGTGCCAACTTCTTCATATTGGTCTGAGGACTTTGTGCAGAGAAGGGCGAACCCCTTGCACTGGTGGGCCTTGCTGAGGATTAATACCCCAGCAGCTTCAAGGGAATATAGACCAATATCTTCCTGGATGAGGCTCAGCTGTCGAGAGGTATCAGACTGGGGGTGAGAACCCAACAGCTGGTCCAGGAAATCAGTGCCCTACACTTCTGCTCCTGGGCTCTAATATAGCTCCTAGCCGAGCCTCGCAATATTGCTTTGCTTGCGGCCCATAGTATTCCTACACAGCTGACAGAGTCTTCATTGTCCTCGAAGTAGGTTTACAGCGCAGACCCCATGTTAAAGATTGCAGGGATTTGTTAGCATGAGCTGAAAGCCATTTTTGTATTTGGCAGCCATTTTATTTAGCCATGTGCTCGCCATTTGCTGTTTCCTTCTTCAGAGCCTTGCACATGCTCAGAAGGGCCTAGCTAGTAGAATGCACCTGCTCCTCTTGCCTGTCAAACGCTGAAACTTCTACTGTGGTGCTGACCTTCTGGACTCGTTGCTCCCTCTTCCGCGGCCGGGCTTGGCTCCGCCCCCTGTTCCTGCCGTTTGCTTTCACCATCGACCGGCCGGGCTTGGCTCCGCCGGTCTGCTTGCTGGCCGCCTTCAAGCCCCAGGATCCTTAGGGGCAGGACGCCGAATCTCCATGCGCCAGGAGGCGCATAAAGACGCGCTTGGGGCCGAGTTCCCCGGTGCCTGCCAGACGCTGAAACTTCTACTGTGGGGCTGCACTTCTGGACTCGTTGCTCCCTCTTCCGCGGCCGGGCGTGGCTCCGCCCCCCTGTTCCTGCCATTTGCTTTCACCATCGACCGGCCGGGCTTGGCTCCGCCGGTCTGCTTGCTGGCCGCCTTCAAGCCCCAGGATCCTTAGGGGCAGGACGCCGAATCTCCACGCGCCAGGAGGCGCATAAAGACGTGCTTGGTCCCTTGTCCCGTGAGGAAGCGCGCGGGAGACGCGCCGGGAGAAGCCCGGGACAAGGGTGGGACCGTCTGTGGCCGTCAGAGGCCGCAGAAGGCCGGGCCGGGCAACTCCTCTAAGGTTTGCGATCAAATTTATCACTAGGGCAGCGGCCGCCCTCGAAAGAGAGATAGTAAACACCGAAAAACGGCTCTCCGCAGAAGTCTTTAATTCCAAACGTTCATCACTGGGCCCAATCAAGAACAGTACTACCCCCGAAAATCATTTGAGCCAGCGTCTTGTTGATTTAGGACTGCCAGAGATAAGTATTGGGTCAGACACACCAAGTAGTGTTACAGCAGGGAATAGCACAAGAGATAGCATTATCATCCAGGAGGAAAATGGGCAGCGTAAAATAGATCCCTCGAAGATCCACGAATTTTCTGCATTAAAAGCAACACCCACAAGAGTGAATATAACAGGGAAAAGAAAGCGGGGTGGGGCGGACAGAAAGGCAAACAGGCAAAGATCCCTAAACTAGGGGGAAAAATAGTTAAACCAAAGGGTACAAACAATCTTATCCACATATTTGATGCAGCCCATGCCCAGAATATGGGTAACCACTTTACAACTAACAATGATCAACAGCAGTCACTAAATAGATCGTTAGTGACTGGGTTAGGAGAGGGTGGGTTGATTGGGCAAGTGGAACATTTTGTAAAGTCCCTAACGCTTCCCATCCTAGAAAGGTTAAAAAAAAATAATGAAAAATTAGGTAAACTCCAAAAGGCTACAGCAGACAATACCCAAATATTAAATTCTTTACTAGATAGTAGGAGGTCGGAGGGACAAGCTATGCATACTAACAACTTGCTTAACACCGAACAACCCAACGCCGCAAACGCCGGTCAGCATGCAACGCTGACAGAGAGAGAGATGGGGAAATTAGTTTGGATAGCACCAGGGAGAAATCACAGGGAACGGAGGGTAGTGGTAGTAGAACGAGATTACCTGAGATACCACAAGAAGGGGGCAAACAGCCAGGATCAAAATATACTGATCAACTAGCCATGGGTGCAGGTGACCAAACTATGTTAGATCCACCACCTCAAAGTACCCCGTTACTGATAGTCCTGGGAAATGTTCCCCCACTACAACAGGGAGAGAGAGACGAGTTTTATCAGATTAAAAACAAAGTAACACACTGGTTACAATGAAACACAAGTGAAGGATATAGAGTAGGACACAATATAATTATGGCCCGCCGAGTAGCGTGGCTGGGACGGTCAAGAAAAAACAGGGATGGACACTTTATAGTGATTCATTTTAACAGTCCGGTACCAGTGGAAAGGATACTCAGGGAAGCAGAGGGAGGTACATCGCAGGGGAGACAGGGTATAGTTATACTGCCCCTTGGGTATTTCTATAGGCCAGGGACGTATGGCACCTTTAAATACAGGATCATGATACACACACCCAAACCACCATATTCTGGAAGACTAGATGGGTGGGATATTATACTCTCTAGGTTTAACAGAGCCAGGAAGGGGGGTGCATCGGGACAACTCACACCCTTGGAGGTCACAAACAGATTTAATGCCCTTACGGGCCTTAATGATTGCGACTGACGGTGGGATGACTTGCCCAGTTACCCCCTTCCATTGAACCGTGTACCTTGCCCATACACTCCACCCCCCCCCCGGTAAGATCCCAGGTATCACACCAGGTAGCTCGGCCACCGGCAATTATCTTATCAGTCAGACAGAGTATTGAACATGTAAATCCTGACCCACATGCGATATCAAGTGTCAAGTCACTTGACCTCAGCAAGATTGATAATTTTAATGTAATCTCATGGAACGTAGCAGGGCTCGCTGATAAGATCATTGACCCTATTTGGATTCAGTTTATTAATAATTTTTTAATTATATGCTTACAGGAGACTTGGTTAGTTGACTGTAACTTTTCTCTTGAAGGTTACAAAACCTTTTATGTCCCTGCGGTTCCCGCAGTTAGAGGGAGAGCTCGGGGAGGTCTGGTAATTTTTACCTCCCTGGCATTAAACTGTAAAATCAGGTCTATTCCCTCTCTGAATAGAGAGATACAGGCTATTGTACTTGAAAGGGGAAATCTTAGCCTATGTCTAATAAATTTTTATAATGCCGTCAATAGGGAAGAAGGCAGTAAGATCACGGAGCTGGATAAATTTGTTAAGCTGCACCGTGGCCTACAAAGAAAGAGTATAATGATCATGGGGGATTTCAACACACGCCCATGCGGATAGCCCGGGCTCTCCAAAATTAATGAAATGGGCTGCCCGAAGGTGAAGGGCCTACACTTTGAACACTCAACACAAGGTGATGCACTAAACGATATGCTAGATGATTTTGATCTTTTCCTAGCTACCAGTTTGTTACCCCCACTGAGTATACAAAAGGTACCCACCTTTAAAGGAGGTTATGGTGGGTCATTTATTGACCACATATTAGTTTCTACTAATTTCCACACCTCGATAATGGGCTACACAATCCTGGAAAGCCCCTTTAGTGATCATAACCCCGTCTGTACCAGAATAAGTAATAATCTTTTGCATAGGAAGGAGCTCGTGCAGGCAGTGGGGACCCTTAAAACAAGGCAATAAAAACAGATTTAAAAAAAAAAAAAACTAATAACAGGCGGCGCCTTAGGTGGACCCAAGTAACTCCCCCATTGTTTTATGAAAATCTGCAAGAATCATGTAAAGCAGAATTCTTGTACTGCTTAGACCCAGAGTCCTCTGCCATGGGCACAATAACTGCTTTTAAAGGTATAATTAGCAAAGTAGGGACCCTGTTAACCGTTGGTGGTCAGAATAAAACCAATGACGATCCAAAATGGTTCAACCACAGTTGCTCAAAAGCTGCCAGGGACCTAAAAGATGCTCTAAAGAGTACACCCAGGGACTATGTATTAATTCGCTCTGCTCGAGCTGCATATAAAAAACACCTAGGTCTTCGTAAGAGGGAGGTGAAGGAGGACATATGGCGGGAACTTCTAGAACCCCAGACTCTATCAAGTAGTTCCAGATTTTGGAATATTATTAATAGACCGTTATTCCCATCTAAAAAATCTGAAGATCTGGGAACTAACATAACAGAGGAGGAATGGGTGGACCATTTCAGGGTTATTTTTGAATGCCCAACATCTGTCCCCGTGTTTCAAATAAACTCAGAGCGTGTAAATGAGATCATATTTACAGCACAAGAGGTGGAAAATAGCATTAATAATCTTTCCTGTAAAAAGACTCCAGGCCCTGATGGTGCTCCACCTGATCGCTACAAATCCAACTTATCCCTCTGGGTGCCAGTCTTGGTAACAGTGCTGAATGCAGCAGTAAAGGCTGGATGCCCTGAATCTTGGGGATTGTCTACAATAGTCCCTGTGTTTAAAAAGGGGGACAGAAACTGTACAATGAATTATAGACCCATTTCCCTGATCGACTCAGTTGTAAAAATTGTAGGGGGAATAGTATTGAATAGATTGAGTGCTTGGGCCGAAGAAAATAACATTATATCAGAAGTGCAGTATGGGTTTTGTCCGGGAAGATCTACTGTGGCCCAATGTGTCAATTTACATCTCATACTGGGAAAATACACTGTAGCTCGAGGGGGAACAGTCTACATGGCATTCATGGACTTATCCTCAGCTTTCGACTGTGTTAACCGGGAGGGGCTGTGGGGGTTCATGAGTGCCATGGGGGTTGACGTTAACCTGGTGGATTTCCTGAGAGATCTCCACAAAGACACCTATGCAAACGTCAGGTATTCACAGGACTTAAGGGTCTCGAGGGATTTTATCACAAAAAGGCAAAGGGGGGTACGTCAGGGCTGTATCCTAGCCCCCTTTCTTTTTAACCTTTATATAAATGATCTGGACCGAATCTTGCAGGCAACTGGGGTACATTATCCGTATGTGGGTGACAGAGGGCTGCCCGTCTTGCTATACGCAGACGACACGGTTCTCCTAGCACGCACCCCTAAAAGCCTACAAGTTCTGCTAAACACATTTCCGGGGTTCATGGCAGAAAGAGAACTGGCCATAAACAATGCAAAATCCTTTATAATGCAGGTAGGGCCTGGATCTAAGCGCCAATACCCATTAATGGTAAATGGATCAAGAGTGCCAACAACCTCTACCTTCTCGTACCTGGGCGTTCTCCTAGACGAGAGACAAAACTGGGCCCCCTTGACTAAGAAGAAGCGGGGGGAGGTGATCAGGAGCAATGCTGCAATTCTTAACTTTGCGAGCATGATAGGCAATCGCCCAATTGCCGCAATGTTGAAACTTTATCAAGCCAGGAGTGTAGCCATAGCGGGATCACTGAAATAATATCGAGGGACAGAATATCGACCAACAAAAATATCGTTGACAAAATATCGAGAGACAAAATATCGAGTTTCTATCTACAAACAGGTAAGTACAAAAATATCGAGTTAAAAATATCGTTTACAAAAATATAATTGTAAAAAATATCGACTTTAATAAAAACAATGTTTAATTACATTAATATAAAAAATTAATTACTAAAATATACTTAACAATACTTAAAATAACTTTTAATAATTAAATAATTAATGAAAGTAAAAAAATAATATTTTTTTAATCATATTTCTTAAAACATATATATATATATAGTAACAAAATTTAATTAAATAATAACTTGTTAACGCGGCGCGCTCGTCTTCGGCGGAGGCTCCTGCTGGGATGCCCGAAATGACGATCTTGCACCGGTCACCATAGACGGCGAGAGGAGAAAGCTGAAAAATAAGGCTCTGTCAGCTATCGAGACTTTTTACCCCTTACCCGCTAAGCGTCTTGGCTGCGGGGCGGATCGGCCCGGACTAGGCGGAGAACAGCTCGGCACGGCGCCTGGCGTTCTGCGTCTGCCGTGAGCAGAGAGTGGGCGGGCGGCGAATTTTGGAAGCGCTGAGCCCGGATGGGCTGAGCTGCATCGGGAGTGGAGTGGCGAGATTGAGGACTGGGGGCGTGGAGGCAGACTGAGCAGCTGGAGCATCGGAGCTCTTTAGATACAACGGCGGACAGAGCTGTCGATGTGCTGGGGGCGAGATCTGCTCCCTGCACCCTACCGCTGGGGGGACGCAGCCGTGGAGCTTCGCAGAAGCAGAAGGGCAGCTGCTCACGGCGTCACTGCAAGGAGAGTTGCAACAGACACATGGTGCGGTAAGGGGGGCCAGCAGGGTGAAAAAGTGTTGGGAGTTTTGGGAGGTGAAGCTCAGCCCACAGATAAAAAAGACTGCTGCCCTCCGCAGAACTTGGCCCCTGTACCCAGTGTTTTCAGATTTAAGGCACACTCACAAGCCCCCACCCGGGCAGTTTGCGAGACCCTGAACACAAATACTGCTAGAAACCTGGGGAAGCGGAAGGCTAAGGGGAAAGGAAAAGGGAGCAACAAAGATAAGGGCTTAGCCGTCCCTACAGGACTTAGATACACAGGCCAAGTACAAGAAGCCAAAAGAAGCCCAGAGGGGCAGTCCCTCACAGAGTCCGAGCCAGACCCAGAGCTTGAGGCTGCAACCGATACAATACAATCCCCAGCCTTAAGGGCCCCGAGAAGAGGTAAAGGTTACCAGCTACGTTACACCAGCCCGAAGGAGTTACCCCATAAGGTGAATCAGAGCAAGGGGGACTGCAAAACAAAAGCCAGTAAAACTTCCCGAATTACACCTTCATTGAAGTCCTATTTCAAGGTCCTGCCCCAGGTTCTAGACATAAATCAAAAGCCCCAAAAATTTCTTAACACGCAGTTTGTACCCACATCGGATGACGCCCGTGAATCTATAATTACACCTGTAACTACATTCAGCTACTTGGGGGCAATCGAAGTGGAAGCAATAGGGGCAGAAGCACCAGTTTGTGCCACAAAGATGGGCGACCCAATAGAGCAAGCTGTCAACACAATGCCTCTTATAGACCATCAAGCCTCTACCTCAGCATCAAAAAAGGGGACTAAAGAGTCGGATCAATGTGGTGGGAGTAGCGAAGAAATTGAAAGTGACGACACCCTCCAAGCCATACTTCTCAGTATGAGAAAGGAGATTAGAAGTGGGTTTGAGGAGTCGAAAAGATGTTTCGAGGAATCGAGACAAACCCAATCAGAGATCCGCACTATGTGTGAAAGCTTAGAGACTAAGGTAGACGGTCTCTCATTAAGAACTGGAAGCTTAGAGGATTCTGTCGGCGAGCTTAAGGCAAAGCTGGAGCATGCGGAGACTAAGATTCAGACCCTACGACAAGAAGGCAATGCAGTTAAAGAGAGGCTCGAGTCTCTCGAAATTTTTTCGAGAAGGAATAACCTGAGGCTACTAAAAATCCCGGAGGGGAAAGAAGGTGGAGAGATAAAGAGTTTCGTAGCGACCATACTAAAAGACTCTCTTAATCTGGAAGAACCATTGTCTGAAATAGAATTGGATATTCAGAGGGTACACCGGGACCCATTTCGCCTTAAATCCGGCAGAGCTAGACCAAGAAAGATCCTGGTGAACTTCCTAACGTATTCATTTAAAGAAAAGATCCTCAATCTAGCCCTTAAAGCTAAGACCTGGGAAGCCTTAGACTTCTCTTTTGAAGTTAGGTCTGACCTCTCCAAAACTACGCTAGATAGGCAATGGGAACTAGGCCAACGGATGGAGAAGTTTAGAAGTTTAGGAGCCACCGTCCAAATGCGATTCCCTGCCTTTCTAAGGGTAATGTACAATAATAAAATGTACAATGTTAAGTCCCCTTGTGAAGCTGATGAGCTAGCAGCCACTATTAGCCAACACGCAAACCCTCCAGATCACGTGTAAAAAAGAGGAAGAAAAAATGAGTATTTGGGTGGAGATTAAAAAAAAAAAAAAAAAGGGAGACGCAAAATATAGATGAGTGAATAAAATAAAATTTAAAAAGGAAAAAATATAGATTAAAATAAATAAAAAAATGTAAAACAAAAACAAAAAAACATTAAACTCATCATTACTTATCATTAAAAGAAGTAAAAAAAATAAAAAAAATGTGTGGGGCAAATAAACAAGCACATGGATATTAGCACAGGCAAGACCCTCACCCCCGGTAATAATTCAATATTTAGAAGCCTTGAGCTATTATAAGATTTATTAGGCTTATCTCTAACTCCTAAGATCCCTGCCCAAAAAAAAAAAAAAAAAAAAAAGGGGATGAGAAAGTTGGAAAGGGGGGGAAAAAATAAATAAATAAATAAATAAATAACCCTCTTGGTGATTTAAGGGCTATCAGAAGCAATAATATTTAAAAATATATACCAATATTGATACTAGATAAGAGAATAAAATTATACTTTCCGCTAAATCGCCATTGCTTACATAAGATATAAGACACTAAGCATAGTGACCGATAAAAGCGATAATATGGGCATGAAACAGGAGTTCGTCAGAGACGACAAGCTGGCAATACATCCTGCCAGAGTAAGTTGGGGGGGGTTTTCCAGGGGTGGGAAAGGGGTGGCAAAATATAAAAGTCCTCATAAACTGAACCTTATAACCGTGAAGAGTGTCGATCCAATGATGCTTCATAGCTATTGTATGGCCAAGACAGAAAGTGACACAGGAAATGATAGACAGCTAACCGGCAAAAAGGTATTAGAGTCGAGGGTTGGAAAAATCATGATAAAGAGGCTATTAATTGATGTCAGAAATTAAATTTTTATCCTGGAACGTTAATGGTCTGCGAGTTAGGGCGAGGAGAAATAAAATCTTACAGTATCTTCGAGACTCACCCGCGCAGATCTTGGCGATCCAGGAAACGCATCTAAACAAACAAGAGATTACAGACATATTCAAAAAACTCAAATGGGTTGATAAATTTGTAAGTACGGACCATAACGCTAGTATTCGCGGAACTGCCATTATCTTCAAAAAAGCAGCAGGGGCCCAGATCACGGACTGGAAAACAGATGTGAGCGGCAGATGGCTGATAGTTAACGCTCAACTATATTCGAGGGGTTTTACCATTACTAGCTATTATGGACCTAATCAGGACGATCCCTCTTATTTAAATACTTTGCAGAACCACCTCATTTCTTGTGCCGACCCCATAATATGGATGGGCGATTTTAATCTTGTCTTAGATCCAAAACTGGACAAATCTCCCACTTCCAGAGCCATAGCTCACAGCAACATGAGGGATACGCTCCTTAGATGCATGTCTAATCTTGGCTTAAACGATCTTTGGAGACAAAGAGCTGGCAAAGCCATGGGAGTCTCTTTTCACAATTATAAATACGGTCATAAATCTAGAATTGACTATGCCCTTTTCAGCCTTTCCCTCAAAGACCAGATCAAAAATATAACATACTTACCTCTGCATCTTTCAGACCATTCCGCTATCTTTTTTTCGTTAAAACTAGAGCAGAAATCCATTCATTCATCCTGGTCTTTCGATCGAACAATACTATTGGAGGAGGAGGAGAAAGACCATTTGATACAGGAAACTGTCTCCTTCTTAGAGCGGAACATAGGCTCTGCCTCACTGGTCACGGTATGGGAGGCCTGGAAAGCTTTTATAAGGGGCTGCATTACCAGTAGGGCCTCTTACAGGAAAAAGAAATACGGGGGGAGATCTTACATATAGAGCAAGAACTGACCCGTTTGGAGGCATCAGATCAAGCCCCCTCTGATAACCAAGAGGAGAAAACAGAACTAAAAGTTAAGTTAGATACCCTATTGCAAGGAAGGTTAAACAAAAGATGGCAGGCCAGCAAACTCGCGCATTTTGAATATGGCGAATCAGCTGGTAAATTGCTGGCCTGGAAAATAAAAGCTGACCGGACCAGAAATTTCATCAAAGAAGTGAGGGTGGCTGGGGGAACTATCAGCAGGACAACAGACACAGAAATTGGGGAAGCCTTTAGCGAGTTCTTCCGGAATATCTATACAGAAGAACTTACTGCCAGTCCAGACGAAAGGGATGAATGGCTAGATAGTATAACTCTCTCAGAATTGAACAGCTCCCAAAGTGAAAACTTAGATGAAGAAATAACGGAAATAGAAGTTAATAATACTATTAAACAACTCACACAGGGCAAGGCCGCGGGACCAGATGGTCTCCCAGGAGAATTATATATGGCCCTTAAATCCTCCCTTACTCCAGTCCTTACGACCCTCTTTAACAACATACTAATCAGAGGGGAGACACCACCGAGCTCTTGGGGCAAAGCAAATATAGCTTTAATATTAAAAACAGGTAAAGACCCAGCCGAATGTGGATCATATCGTCCAATCTCGCTTCTCAATAATGATTATAAAATCTTTGCGTCAATACTGGCAGCACGACTGGGAGGCGAGATTGGATCGATTATCCACCCCGACCAAAAGGGGTTTATCAGAGGCCGGCAACTAGCCGACTTAACCTATGATTTGGTAGAAGCCGCGGATATTGCCTCAACTTTTGGATTACCCCTGGCAATTATGACACTAGACGCTACCAAAGCGTTCGATAGGGTAAACTGGGAATATCTAAACCTAATAATGGGGAAATTCCATCTTGGTTCCAAATTCTGCAGAGCTATTGGACTACTATACAACAACCCTAGAGCATCCCTACTAATAAACGGCACGCAAACAACTCCTTTTAAAATTAGCAGAGGAACAAGGCAGGGGTGTCCCCTATCCCCCCTCCTTTTTAATCTATACGTAGAACCGTTTGCACAGTCCATTAGGGAGGACACCAATATTCCACATTTCATCTTTTCAGGCTGGGAAAAGAAGGTCGGCTTATATGCCGATGATATACTCATCTCTACTACCGATCCTGCTTTGGCTTTCCCTGCAGTTATAAAGAAGGCGGAGGATTTTGGAACATTTTCGGGATACGAAATAAATGCCGGGAAAACGGAAATCATGGCTTGGAACATTTCCAATCTCCAACTCCCGATAAAATCCTCAATGAGATATCTGGGAGTTACAATAACTAGAGACCTGGATCATTTGGCTCAAAACAACTTAGCTCGGATCTCCCGCGAATCACAATCTTTGATGAAAGCTTGGTCTTTTCTCCCGATTACCATCTACGGGAGAACCAGCCTAATAAAAATGAGCATTCTCCCGAAATATACTTTTATTTTCAATACTATTCCGTTAAATTTTGACCCCAAACAACTTGCAAAATGCCAACAAAACATTAACTCATTTATTTGGGGATATAAATCCAGCAGACTGGCTTGGAAAAAGCTGAGAAGGAGAAGAGAAAAAGGGGGGCTTGCATTACCAGACCTGGAAAGCTACGCTTGGGCATTCCACTTGACTCATTCCAGGATGTTACTTAAGATCCCCTGGGAAAATGCAAATGGCCTCATGTATAAGGCAATGCTATTGGGTTTGGACCTTCCATTGAATGGCTTCATGTTTAAGTTTGGCCATCAGAAGTTTTTCAAGAAAGTCAGACTAAAGTCATTATTGGGCACTATAAAAGAATGGTCCCAAATTAAGTCCAAGGCCGGGATAGGATACTTATCTAAATATGCACCGATCTGGGATTTACCTGGGCTGTCACCACAAGACTCTACTACAGTTAAAAGGGTCCTTGTCGATGCAGGCATAACACAATGGGGGGATTTGCTGGAGGAAAGATCCTTCATGGACTGGGCTTCATTCAAACTCAGGGTAACATCACCACTAGCGTGGATAGTACATTTACAACTGGCCAGCTGGCTTCGATCTCAAACAAAGAAAAAAGCAATGATGGGTGACTATAGCCCCTTAGAAAACACCTTAGTGGAGAGACGCGCGGGAAGAAAGGAAGTCACGCTTTTCTACTGGCATATCATAGAGGATGGAGAGAGCGACTCCAATCTCCCGGCAAAACTTTGGGGTGTAGAGGGAGACCCACATATGGAAGACATATGGGAGGAATCTTTTACCCTCCTTTATAAAATCATCAAGCCAGCATGGCTGAGGCGTAATCACTTCTTCACGCTACATCGGGCATATTATTCCCCTAAGCGGCTCTCGAAATTTCAACCCGGGAAATGCTGCAGTAAATGCTCCTACCCAGCAGCCTCAGATCTCCATATGTTCTGGGAATGCCCGAACATTGCCATCTTTTGGCAAGAAATCAGGAAAACACTCGAATCCATTCTCAGAACACCTATCCCGTGGTCTTGGTCTTTAATCATTTTTGGCCTAAACAATAGCATCAGGGGTTTAGAAAGAAAGTTCTTATTCTATGCTATCCTATTAGCAAGAAGAGAAATCTGTAAAAACTGGGTTAATATAAACCCCCCGACACATGCAGAGTGGCTGTCTTCACTATACGTAACATCGAAGATCGACCTAACTAGAACATGTAGCCCCCAATCACTGAGATTTTGGGACATTCTGATTAAATGGAGAAGGAACAGTTAGACAACCCGTTTTTTTTTTTTTGTTTTTTTTTCCTGGGTCCGATGATTAGGCCTTAAAATCTCCTTGTCCAAAGGGAGGCACCCCAAGCCACACAGTCGTTGGACTATACGCCAAATTGGCCCGAAGGGAGAGTGTCCGTCCAAGCTTTGACCGGAGGCATCCAGTTTTGACTCCCTGGGTACTGGGAGCTAATCAATAGGCTCCTCGGTGCTACAGGGGGGGGTCGAGTTTTGTGTCTTGTGCCCAGGAGCACATTTGGATCGAGTACATGGCTAATGAGGACAAAAAAAAATAAAAAATAAAAAAATGAATTAAATAATAGCCAATATCATTAACGTACAAATACAATAGAGTAAAAATTACTATTCCCACTCCAGTGGGTGCAACAGTAGGGAAAGCGTTGGATAGCGTAGGGGTTAAAATTACTATTCCCACTCCAAGGAGTGCAACAGTGGATATATGACGTTACAACGCAACTTTTACAACGCACTACCATTACAACGTAAGTATTGGTAAGTATATAATAATTTTTATAATTTAAATTATTTAAAATTAATTTAATATAATTTAATTTAATTTAATTTCATTACATTAAATTAATGTAAATTTAATTTTACTTAATTTTTACACTGTACCCCTGTACCCCAAAAACCCAAAACTGACCCTAAAAAAAACCCTTTACCCAAAACCCCAAAACTGACCCTGAACCCTAAAAATACCCCTTTACCCAAAAACTAAAAACTGACCCTGAACCCTAAAAATACCCCTTTACCCAAAACCCCAAAACTGACCCTGAACCCTAAAAATACCCCTTTACCCAAAAACTAAAAACTGACCCTGAACCCTAAAAATACCCCTTTACCCAAAAACCCAAAACTGACCCTGAACCCTAAAAATACCCCTTTACCCAAAAACTAAAAACTGACCCTGAACCCTAAAAATACCCCTTTACCCAAAAACCCAAAACTGACCCTGAACCCTAAAAATACCCCTTAACCCAAAAACTAAAATCTGACCCTGAACCCTAAAAATACCCCTTTACCCAAAAACCCAAAACTGACCCTGAACCCTAAAAATACCCCTTTACCCAAAAACTAAAAACTGACCCTGAACCCTAAAAATACCCCTTTACCCAAAAACTAAAAACTGACCCTGAACCCTAAACATACCCCTTTACCCAAAAACTAAAAACTGACCCTGAACCCTAAAAATACCCCTTTACCCAAAAACTAAAAACTGACCCTGAACCCTAAAAATACCCCTTTACCCAAAAATTAAAAACTGACCCTGAACCCTAAAAATACCCCTTTACCCAAAAACTAAAAACTGACCCTGAACCCTAAAAATACCCCTTTACCCAAAAACTAAAAACTGACCCTGAACCCAAAAAATACCCCTTTACCCAAAAACTAAAAACTGACCCTGAACCCTAAAAATACCCCTTTACCCAAAAAGCAAAAACTGACCCTGAACCCTAAAAATACCCCTTTAATTTAACATAATTAGCAATTAATCAATTAAATTTAATTAATTACCAATTACATTTTAAATAATTAACAAATATTATTTAATTACCAATTAATGAAATATTACTACCAATTAATACATTTACATATTTAATTAATTATAATTAAATTACTTCCCACCCTATTCCCCTATAAACCCACAACCCGCTACAGGAAATAAATTATTTTAATTTACATAATTAGCAATTAATCAATTAAATTAAATTAATTACCAATTACATTTTAAATAATTAACAAATATTATTTAATTACCAATTAATTAATTATTACTACCAATTAATACATTTACGTATTTAATTAATTATAATTAAATTACTTCCCACCCTATTCCCCTATAAACCCACAACCCGCTACAGAAAAAAATTACACATTAATTAAAAAAAAATCATTAATTAAAAATAATTATAACATAAAATGACACTTTTCACAAATATTATAACATAAAAACACTATAAACAATTAAATATTATTTAAAAAACGATATTTTTTACTATCTAGATTATATACTTGGATATTTTCACTTTCTATATTATTTACAGTCGATATTACTTCACTTACCTTAAAAACGATATTTTGACTGTCGATATTCTGTCCTGTCGATATTTTGTCCAAACGATATTTAAAACTTGATATTCTGTCCAAACGATATTTTGGAGTCGATATTATGTCTGTGCACCGCCATAGCCACATACAGGAGTGAGTTGTGGGGGTACACCAGAGCGGAAGGGATTCAGGTGGCTGAAAATACCTTCCTAAAACAATTGCTGGGGGTCCCCCAAGGGACATCAAACTTCTCCGTCCATGAAGAAACTGGTACTCAATACATCAGCGACACCCTTGGCTTGCGCCCTATGCTCTTCTGGCTAAAAAGCTGGCTAAACAAAGATCTCGATCTTACACACAAAATATATAGGGATCTGTTGAACATGGACCATATGTCTGTAATACCATGGTTCAAATACTTAATGAGATCCTTTAGCGAGCTGGGATCTTTTCTTAAACCCAGAGTGCATAACAAAGGAAGATGTGGCCTTTGTAAAGGAATCTTATTTAGAGCGCAAGCAGATCAAGCGTGAGGAGCAGGAACTCCAGAAATCTGGAGCACGCAGACATCTGATGCTCAAAACCTCTCCAGGAATGGAGGACTACCTAGCATGGCCTCTATCAATGCACGAAAGATTTTTACTAGTAAGGTTTAGATTGGACTATTTTCACCTTTTATTGGCAGTACCTAGGGGGAGCCATAAAGGACAGGTGTTAGCACCCTGTGGCTGCGACAACCTGTCTCCACAGGATCTGTTACACTTTGTCTTTTTTTGCGACTTTTACATGGCCCCCCCGCAGACTGTTTTTAAAATCTCTTTTAAAAAAGTTAAATTTTTTACAGGCACGCCCAGCTTTGTTTTACCTGCAATTGTTAAAACCCGTCTGCTTATCGCTGATTGTAGGGTTTTTAAAATGCTCTTTAAGATATAGAAAAAGCCTGGATTTTAACTGATTAGAATAACATTTATTATTATGAATTGTTTTTAACTTCATATATTGCTTTTTATACCCTTACTAAATGTGTACCGACCCTATTGAACTCAAGTAACCTGACTCGTGATGCCCATTTTAAATTTGTATGTTCACTTGTGTAAATGTAACTTTTATGGTTCTCATCCCACTTTATGAGCAAGCAGATCTTGCATGCCCATATTAGACATTTTGAATGCTTAAATGAGCCAGGACTGTCCCTTGGTCTTATGCTGACTATGTAACCCTAAGCATATATAAGGCCCCAGTTTTCTGTACTCCTTAGACTGCCTCATACAGTTTCTGAGGATATTGTGTGATGTGGTCTCCCTCATCTGAGGTTAATAAATCCATTTTTTTATATTTCAGCTTCTGTACCAATTTGTTCTTTGTTGGTTTAAAAGGACCAGGTATCAGTGAGACCCCTGAGAAGGTTTCTATTTTCTTCAAATGGCGTCCAACGTGGGGCTCATCAGAGAAATGGCTATCCAAGGGAGTGATCTTGAAAGGAGACAGGAATATACTGAGGAGCACAGGACAGGATTCCACTAAGGAGGTACTCTGTGCACGGAGATTCTGGGGATTCTCCGTCTCTGCAACCCGGTATATTTCTGGTCTTCCTGATTTTGATCCTCCACCTGTTTACCGCTCCTGACTGAGAACCCTTTTTGACGTGAGTATTCTGGAAAATATGACCGGTAGGTCATTCAGAACTTGGCAGTTAGAATCTGGACACCAAGTGATTGGTAAGCTTTGTTTTGATGCAACACTTGCTGTTGGTTTTTGATGCCTGGGATTGGTAAGGTAGTTTAGTAATGCTTACTGTGGCTTTGGAATTTTGGAATTTGTGTTGGTCAACTTGGATTTGTGTGTGATTGATATATGAATTGCAATTAATATAGATAGGTTATGAGGAGAATTTTCTCTGTTTTGAATTGATTTGAACGGCACACAGTACAAGAGTACCTTAAGTGCTACTTTGGTTATAATACTGCATATTCTGCACTATTTTTGGCATGCCTGTTTCAAGCACACATGGATGAATGTGTTGCTTTTTGGAGGTACCATAGTGAGATGTGAAGTGAATTAGCCGGCTCCCCAAGAGGGAATACCTAAATAGGTTTAGGTATAAAAACATATTTCTTCCTTGGTGATTATGTACCCCATGGAATTCAAATATATACATAAAACAAACAAGGATCCTAATCTGCGCACTTTTAAAAATGGAGCTATGTAGAGCGATTGTTTGGTGTTGTGCCAGCCAAAGCTAGTGAATTGAGTGTATTTTGGCTTCTTGAAAATAAAACAGTCTGTTGGGCTGTTTTGTGCAGTCTTTTTGGAATACTATTGGGAAGCTCTTCTTGTAAATATGACTTACAACTAGTATTTACAAATGGTTTGGTTGAAGTACAGTCTGTGGGCTGTCCTTTGTTTCTGTCCTTAGTGTTGATCTGTGGGTTAAATGTGTGTTTAAATGTCTATGTGGTTTGTGGGTTAACATTGGTACTTCTGTGAGTAAATAGCGATTGCGCTATTTGTGAAAAAAAAGGCTAGCGTTAAGCGCGCTGTATTGTGTGTTCTGAGTGTATAACCCCCCTTCTGTATATGTCTGGAATGAGCTCAATGTGTTTTTTTGTGTTTTCTTGCTGTCATCAGTCTGTTATGCAAAATGTCATTTAATTAATATTAAATAAAAATTAAATAAAAATCCAGAAATGAACCATATGATATGCTAAATAACTGCATGTTACTATTAAATTGATAGAGTAAGAAACTATGCACATGTACAAACTGCTAATGCTTAAAATATAACTTTAGAATTCACATTCAATAGGAATACAATAGGCCGCAAAAAAGAAATTGTGTGTTTTGCAATAAATAAACAATTATGAAATGTTACAGCATTTTCCTTAGATACATTGTGTTAGATATAAACAGGCAAACACATCATCTGAGTAAATTGGATGTTGCTGACCTAAACACACACTATAGACCGATACATTGAAAAGCCTCAGTTTTAAATAGACTGTCACCATACTTACATTTCAACTCTAAAAAAAGCTTTCCAACAGCTGTGTTTTAACTGCCGCTGAGAAACAGCTGTTCTTTTGATTGTAGGCCATGGAGAGGAAGGGCTGTTGACTCAGCTAAGTGGAAACATGGTGTAAAATCCTGCATTTCTGACTGCTGTTTTAAAAAGTTAAACAAATCAGGTTCATTATTTTGGATAACAGGAAAACATTTAAAGTAAGGATTTCCTTTCTTAAAGCCTTTTTACATAAGCATATCCGTAGTTCTGATGTTAAATAATGATTGTCCTTCTAAAAAGTGGCGCAAAACTTTTCTTTTTTCAAGTTAGGCTTCTGTGCTTAGGCTTATGAATGAATGTGTCTAAATGTGATAGGTAAGGGATGCAGCTTGCTTTTCATATGTGGAATGATTAAAATGATTGGTTTTATTTAAAAAAAAATGATGGAAAAAAATATTTTAAAAATAAGTGCTTTTAAATTTGTTTTTTAATATTTATAAAGCTTTTTGCTCATACTGTGACCTCCTAGCATCAACATTAAATTTAAGTTGTGTTGTACCGCATAATGAGGAAACTTGCATGTGAAATTTCACTCTGCGCAGGCGTAAACAACTAATTTGTATAAGGGTATACATGAGATATTTCTAATGTTCCATCTCTAGAATGTGTAGAGAACATTCTGAGGATGACTATTATGCAAAACAATTATAGGATATTCATTTTTAAGTGCCCTGAATATCAAAGTCGAAATTGGGTAAAAGTCACTACTACATACATTTAGGTATAATACAAGCAACTGACTTCTATATTGTTAGACAAGTATACTGCATACTGCTTATAATTGAACATATGTATACAACCAGCAGAAGTTATTCTCTTAACTCTAAACTGACAAACAGGGGAATGGATCTGATTTCCAGCTTTCTGTCTCTCGGGTGACTTTGAAATGGGCACGCCGCATGGAAATCCTTGTACACAGAATAGGACAGCTGGGAAGGGTTAAATGTCAGTTCTATATTCAGAAGCCTAGCATGACTCTGAGAGCAAAGTTTGCTTTCACATTTTGACTTCTGAAACTTTTTAAAAGATGACAGGAGAGAAAAAGAGAAGTTTTACTTTCTTGGCAAAAGCAAGCACTTTTTGTACTCATATGATAGAAAACTATATAATGGTATATGTGAACTTTAATTAACAGAAAGATGGGGCATATGTATACAGTACTAATGATTTTAGTCTGAGGATTACTGTACAAAAGCTGAGGCAATAAAATTTAGTTTGACTTCATGTGCCCTCATGTTACACTTGTACATTTGTTAAAGGGTTTGGGGGTTAGGTATTCATACTCTTTACCTCCTCAAATGTACTATGTACCTCCCATAACTTTGCTTATGCCCAGTTGCTACAAATGGGGGTTGATAGTGTTGACAGAAGTGAAACCTGTTTCAGGTTTCCTACTGTCAAAATGGGGGAAGGAGGCTGGCTCCTCAACAAACTAAGGGCAGGTAAGATCTATGTTTCTCTCTCCCTTTCCCAATTTATTTTTAGCCTTTCTAAGTTGTCTGTGAAATAGCAATGAGACATGTAATTGGCTATTCAGTGATACTGTTTTAAACATTGTTAGCATTAATAAAATGAATAAGTATATATGTTATGTTACTGGCCATCCTGTTTGATGAAATTATGACAGGATGAATAGTCTGGATTGTTGTTCCCTTATTTTGACCTTTAAGGGGAACTAGATGTGGGTAGTTTTTGTTCTAAAATTCTTAGGTGATAACACCATTATTGTATGTTATTCTCATGCTACATAGTTTTGCAAGGGCATTGCTAGTTTTTATTAGCAAGTCTGTGTAAATAAACTGACAGTCCTTATTAGAGCTGGTATTGCATAGTTTGGATCATGAAAAGTAGAATGCAGGGAAGGTGCCCATGTGATCCTTAGCAAAAATTATTGAAGGAAATATTGTTTTATAGGTAAGAACGCCAGTTAAATTAACAGTTTTAGACTTTCCTGTTGCTCCTATAACATGAGAGAATGGTCCTAAGCGTACAATGTAGGTGCTTTTGTTCAGAGAAATCATTTTAGAAGTGTCTGCAGTCATGTACAAGTAATGTAAAATCTTTGAGTAAAAGTGTAGAACATTTCCTTTTTTTAGGGTTTTCAGATTAGTACACAGGAATACACCAATGTAAGGATTTAGGGTATGTCTTTGTTGTTTTTCTCTTTTCCTCTGAGTTTAATAAATGAACACAGACTTCCTTGGCTGCTTGGGATTGGGTGATGTATTACTCTTGTCAGTTCACCAGAGAGGTCCTTTTATACTTGCCAATAGGTCCAGGATGTTGTTGTTTTTACTCTCACATAGATAGATGAAGTGGTTGTTGGGTGCCTTGCTAATATATGAGGCGCCCCAAGACTAGGGAATATTCTGAGATGATCCTCTCTGTTGATAGACTGTTTCTGTGCCTTGTCGAAAGACCTTTTGTTCTGTCCACCAATAGATATTTTCTACCTTACAACCATTGCCAGAGTGGCCTGGACATCAGATTCAGTCTGGGGAGTCAGCGTCAGCACCAGACCAGCTTGAAGCCAAAGTGAAGGTAACCAGCACAGGCATTGCTGGCAACTAGGAACTCAGTGAAGGCTGAGATGAATTGTGTTCCCTTGCCACTGTCTTGGGCGAAAGACGGGGTCACAAACCAGAAAGGAGAAATTGTGGATCAGGTTTTTGATGCCCAGCTGAGAGTCACAGACCGACCAGAATGGCGAGGAAGCTTTGCTTGAGGTGACCCCTTTTGAAACAAGGGTTGCTTCAGAGATCCTAGCAT
Source organism: Lissotriton helveticus (assembly GCF_964261635.1). Classification (NCBI taxonomy): domain Eukaryota; kingdom Metazoa; phylum Chordata; class Amphibia; order Caudata; family Salamandridae; genus Lissotriton; species Lissotriton helveticus. The sequence continues at coordinate 562,149,721 of NC_136063.1, forward strand.
CAGGCCTCTGAATCCTGGTCCTAAAGTGAATACAAGTTTGCACCTTTGCTTTTTTGGTCAAGAGATACCTGAGCACACTAGATGCAAATGTTTGGCCCCAACGAATGAGCAGTGCACCAGCAGAGCAATACAGGAGTTAGGAAAGGACTTGAGTTTAGGGTACAGGTGCTGTTTCTCTGGTACCTGTTAGGTTGAAGTGAAGAAAACTGGTGCACTGCCTGAGACACTGGACAGGATCGCTGAGAGCATTTGCCCTGGTGGGTGACTGCCCTATCCTGAAAGAAGAGACTTTTTCCTTGAAACTAGGCTGTGATTCCTGAATTGCGAGATGTGCAGCTCCACCGTGGAAACAACAAGAGCCTGCCTGTGAGGCTCAAATGGACACAGGGAGAAGACTCCCCTCTGGCTTGGTTGTACAGCGGCTTCAATTTCCCCAAGGACTTCTTCTTTTTCTTGCTAATAAAGTACCCCTTTAGTCGTACCATTTTTGAGGAAGAGTAGCCCTTTGCAGCTTTTGGTCTAATTCCTATGGCCCTGTGTGGTCCTCCTGGTCCCAAATATAATTAATGTTCTAGCCCTCACAAAAAGAAAGTGGAAAAATCAAGTGAAAAAGTTTTTATTAGATATGTGCTTTTGGCTATTCTGAAATTGAAATGAATGGTCACTTAAATGCATAGGAGCCCTGAAAATGTTTACTAAATGATTCTAGGATTTGCTTATGACTAGAAAAAATGATAATTCTGTTCGTGATAATAGTCATTACTCTCTCCTGCTATCTGTATGTTAATTATGACCCGATGCTTTGTTCCCTTTGTATTTGTGCTTATAACTCATATGTACCAGCTTAATGAGATGTTTAGAATGGAAAATGCCCACCTAGCAATGAATTAAGATATTGATACATTTATTAAAATTAATGTGCAAATATTTTCTATGTTTCTACTGGATCATATGAATGTCTTTAGCTCATGCTAAAAGGACCATCTGTTAAAGCTTGCAGGGATCTGTTATAAGGAGCTGAAAGCCATTTTTGTATTTGGCAGCCATTTTAGTTATCCATGTGCTCGTCATGTGCTGTTTCCCTCTTCAGAGCTTTGCACATGCTCAGAAGGGCCTAGCTAGTAGAATGCACCTGCTCCTTTTATATAACTGTCAGGCTATTTTTGCTGATGTATGGAGAAGTAACTCTCTTCCCACTTTGTTGAGCAAGCAGATCTTGCATGCCCATATTAGGCATTTTGCATGCTTACATGAGCCAGGACTGCCCCTTGGTCTTATGCTGACTATGTAACCCTAAGCATATATAAGGCCCCAGTTTTCTGTACTCCTTAGACTGCCTCATACAGTTTCTGAGGGTATTGTGTGACGTAGTCTCCCTCATCTGAGGTTAATAAATGCATTCTTTTTATATTTCAGCTTCTGTGCCAATTTCTTTTTTTGGGGTTTAAAAGGACCAGGTATCAGTGAGACCCCTGAGAAGGTTTCTATTTTCTTCACCCAGAGATTAAGTGAATTTCCCATCTTGGGAGTGCCAGCTGTTTAGACGCCACATAGGGTGCTGACACATAGGAGGGTGTCGAAGGTAAAGGAGCAGGGGGGAGTGGTCCAAGATGCTAAGGGGTAGAATCTGTGTCTGAGTCAATAATTGGCAGTCAGGGGTGGGTCAGAAGGCAAGATCTTTTCAAGAGTGAGTGTGGTAAGCTGCATAACAAAGACCCTGGGTTATAGCCCAATCGGTGAGGCGGTGGGCACCAGCCACCCGCACCACTGTGGGGCCACCAGAGCAATTCAATTCATGGTCAGGCACTGCATTAAAGTCATCCCCTATTGTTGTGAGGCCGTGAGGAATATGAGCAAGAAGGCAACATAGATCACTAAGGCCAGAAGACTGCGAAGCAGGTGGCATATGAGCACACAGTAATAGGATGACCTGCCCGTCCAGGGTCAGAAAGGGAAGGAGAGACCTAAGAGGATGGTAACCCCCCTACCCCCTGGGAGAACCCCATATGGAAGACTCAATCGCAGCCCTTGCGTGCTAAAAAGGGGCATTGCTCCCCCATGAGATGTGTTTCCAGTAACAATAGGATTTCTGTACAATGCTGGTATACAAAAGTAAAGACCGCTGCCCTCTTCACTCGGTCCAAGAGCCCATTAACATTGCATGACAAGATTCTGAAATTCATGTGAGCATGGGGTGGGGAGTAGTAATGAGCAATTCCAGGACGGGTCGTGAAAGGGCACCACCCGGGACCGCATATGTGAGTAGCGTAAGTGTGTGTGCCATAACCTAAGGGAGAAAAAGGAAAGGTAATAAAAGCAATCAACAACAGTGCACAAATAAAGCCCCATCCCCAACTCCCACCCCTTGCCACACTGCTACCCTAGAAGTAGTTGTCGCCCTGCAACAAAGGTGCGTTAGAGAAACCAATAAACATAACATCATGTACATCATAAGGAGGTTGAAACCCCCATCATCAGTAGAGAACATTAAGACTAGTGTACAGCGGCCTTCCTACAACAGTTAGAGAACCTCCAAGGGTCAGGTAGGACCAGGAGGCAAGGCGGAAAACCAGTGTGCAACATGGTGGATGAGAAAGGAAGAAAGCATTCAATTTCAGAGAGAGGCCATTGGAGCCAGTCCTCACCTACTGCAGCGCCCCAGGGAAATCGAGCCCCACAGTCGGACCATCCAACATAGAGCAGGGGTAAAGGACATGCCACCCTCATGTATAGAGCTGTTTCTTCCAGATGACCATTCCAAGTCCAATGTAGACCTCCACACCCGAAGATGACAGTCGCAGCCACACAGCCACCAAAATGTCCTTGGGCTGCAGCTAGGAGGCGACAGGAAAGGCCAGAGTCAAGAAGGCACACATCCAATGTAATTCATTGTCGCACAAATCACAGGACTGCAGAGAGGTCACAGTCAGAGTGGATGGTATGTGAATCCCAAAGTAGGGTCGCCTGCCCAGCAACCGCCACCTCCTCGTCCTCACCCCCAGATGCTGGAGTCAAAGCTTGCTGCTGAGAGAAGTGGGGAAGCTCCCTGGGAGATTGTGCAGGTGAGAGTGACCGGCTAACCTTGCCCCGCGCCTGGATCTGGTACACTGTCTATGTACCTTGGGTGGCGCCTAATGTCTCAGAGCTCCGGGCATCTCCCATCACCATGGGGGGAGCAAACAGAGATGTACAACAGGTTTTCCGCCATGAGCCACTGCCAGGTCAAGTCAGGCATATCAAAAAAGTGTGACTTGTTGAGGCGGATCACCCGGAGATGAGCCAGGAAGAGGAACCGATAGTTGGAGCCCCATGGCTCTCCACCTCTGCTTAACATCTGCGCATGAGTGCCACTGCTGCTGGACCTCACAGGTGTAATCTGGAAAATGGAGTACATTAGAATCTTCGTACAGAAGGTATGGGCGCTATTGGGCTTCTCGTGGAATGGCCTACCTGTCTTGGTAGTTGAGGATACGGGTAATGATGGGATGGGGTCCCAGGTGGAGGCTTAGGGGCCAGTGTGCAATGAGCTCTCTCAATTGCAAACCACGGGACAGACAAGCAGTGGGCATCCAGGATTTGATCCAGTGTTCCATCTGATCCACCACTTGTTGGGGGTCACCCACCTCCGTCCACTCAAGCAGATGTTATTTCACTGAGAGTGGTTTTCTGCGTCTTTGGTGCGCCTGTGGAGCTCAGTGGTTCGGAAGAGCAGTATGGAGGCCTGCTTCTTGAGAGTGGCTATGTTGTTTTCTGTCAAAGATATTTGGGATTCAGCTTCTGTCAGCCGGGCCGTGGCATTATGTAGGTCCTGGTGCAGCACAGCCACATGCATGCAAATTTTGTCTATCTTGTTCTCCACCTCTGTCTGGCGGGCTTGGATCACTTTCAGTATCACAGTGAGGGCAGCAGCGGCGGAAGTGGACACATTTCCAGCCAGTGGGTCCAGGGGACCACAGGAGGAGCCAGTCGTGTACTGGTCTATTTTGGTTTGTGTGGGTGCTGTGCGTGAGGCCTTATCCTTCCCATCAAGCAAGGCAATGAGCAGCAAAGTCAGTCGTATAGTTTCAAGCTGGACCGCAGCAACCAAGAAACAGAACAAAGCTGGGTAGAGCCCAGACCCCATATGACCCCCCTCAATCCCAGCCTCGAGAGTGAGGCAGGGCACTTGGGTGAGGGCAATGGTGACCTGAGTTTATGTGTGGTGAGCCTTCAGTGATAGTGGGGATCCATGATAAAAGTCTCTCCCTCAAGAGAAAGCAGGTGCTATGATGACCAGCTGCCCCGCTCCAGGGCTGGGACCCAGCACAGAAGAGTTCTGTATGACAAGAGCACCCCAGTCAGCCAGCAAGGACTGCGACAGCAAGCCCTCCTCCCAGTCCACCAGTTTGCAGGGGGTCCCTTCGTACCAGCACGCCAGGAGGGGAGGCAGGCCGGCTCCAGGAGTTTAGGTGATCCCACTGGCCCAGTAGCATCTCCAACAATAGGTCCTCCTCAGCACCCAGCCCCTGGATAGGGACAGTCAGCAGCGGTGTCATCAGCAGCCAGCTGGGTCCCACTCAAGGACTACAAATCTCCGCCAGGCCTCAGGCCCACCGGGACCCACAACAGAACACAAGCATGAGGGGGCAACCCCAGGAGACAAGGCCACAGCTGGGCATATCCCCATGGAAGCAAGCCACCTCCGGGAGGCTGCCACCCAGCAGGACACACATGTTGCCCACACGGGAGGCCAGGCCGTCCATCCAGGGTCGGAGATCAGGCAGCAGGCCCCCAGCAGAACTCAGTTAGGGGGTCCAAGCCAGGGGGACCCAGCCATGACCCAGCAACCCATCCACAGCAGTGATGTATACCGGGAAGTTGCTGCGCAGTGAGCCACCCTCCACCAATTCACAGGGCTGCACTGCCCTTTCTGGGAAGCGTGCCGGTCAGCAGCAGCACCTCAGTCGGCGGACAGGGCCAAAGCGGGAGGTCACAACTCACTGCCAGCTAACAGGCCTATGAGGCTCCACTCGCTGTTCTCGTTGGGGCTCCAGCAGCTGCTCAGCAAGTCACACCACGTCACACGGCCGAGTTTACCATCCCAGGATGCAAGCCGTCTGTCAGCAGCACTTCGGCCAGCGAGTGGGGCCAAAGCAGAGGCTGTTTCTTACAGACCTGTAGGGATCCTCTCGTTGTTTCATTGGGGCTCTGGCGGACACACCACCAGAGGTGCACCACATGGGCTTAAAGCGGTCCCTTGGCCCCGTCACCGTAGCAGCGGGTCTCATCCTGGGGCACCCCCAGTCGATCCACCCTGAAGTCATGGGGCAGCCCCAGATGGGGGAAGCCTCCAGCCGTACCTCGCCTCACACCCACAGTCGTGGAACCCAGCATCTAATGAGGGCCACATCCGAGGCGTCGTAACTAAGGCAACAGCGCTGTTCCCAACTACAGGACTGAAAGCTGCTTTGGATTCACTGGATGGCAGGTAGAAGTCCTGATTACGGTCGGATACAGAGAGTTGTAATGGAGCCATGTTACAGTGTGATCGCTATGTTGGCCGCCTGGCCATGCCCCCAATAGCATTTACCACATTTAAAATAGAAGGACTTTGTTGATATAAAAAAATCTAACTAAAACTAAACCAACAAATAAAATGCAACTATGAACAACTTTAACCAAATAAATCAACTATAAAAAAAGACACACTAATTTAAACGACTAAATACTTCAAAAACAACGAACTATGCAAGACAAGGAAACTCTGCCAGATTCTCTCACCAGACCATTAAAGAAGAAATATATACATCTAAACAACTATCATATATATATTTAAACTGATATGTAACTGCTATTAAACTCAAAAACGTACAACAGCAAATGAATACTTAAACACTCTCCAGCTTCTAACACTTTACATAGAATTCCTAAAAGAAAAAACTCTGACTTGAAAAACCAACAAACTGACAGAAAATGATAAGTATGACAAACCAGCCAAAAAATATGAAAGTAAGTATACATAAGGAAAAACTTCGAACTCTTCAAAATACCAACAAACTAACATTTAAAATAACATGTATGGGTTATTTTTTATTCAGGAGAAAGGAAAGTGCATGCTCCACATTTGAACACCCCCAACGGAAAAGCTGCAAAGCTGTGTGAAACATATACGCAGAATATACATTTAAGTATACAAAATAGAAGCCGTGAAATATTTTTGTTGATAACCAATTTTATTAATTTTATAATATAACACAAATGTCCGTACAGTCAAACCAACAGTGTTAAAAACAGCCCCACAATGCACACACATAGTTTTATCAGTCATGCAGACCCAAACCATGTTATTCCTACAATTTGCCTCAAATTTTCCAATGTTTCTTTGGACAACTCCTGGCAGTATATTTTTACAAGTAAATACCAAATGTGCAAACTTTAAAGAATTATAAATATTTATACTATTACACTACTGTAGGGATCCTCTCGTTGTTTCATTGGGGCTCTGGCGGACACACCACCAGAGGTGCACCACATGGGCTTGAAGCGGTCCCTTGGCCCCGTCACCGCAGCAGCGGGTCTCATCCTGGGGCACCCCCAGTCGATCCACCCTGAAGTCATGGGCCAGCCCCAGATGGGGGAAGCCTCCAGCCGTACCTCGCCTCACACCCACAGTCGTGGAACCCAGCATCTAATGAGGGCCACATCCGAGGCGTCGTAACTCAGGCAACGGCGCTGTCCCAACTACAGGACTGAAAGCTGCTTTGGATTCACTGGATGGCAGGTAGAAGTCCTGATTACGGTCGGATACAGAGACTTGTAATGGAGCCATGTTACAGTGTGATCGCTATGTTGGCCGCCTGGCCATGCCCCCAATAGCATTTACCACATTTAAAATAGAAGGACTTTGTTGATATAAAAAAATCTAACTAAAACTAAACCAACAAATAAAATGCAACTATGAACAACTTTAACCAATTAAATCAACTATAAAAAAGACACACTAATTTAAACAACTAAATACTTCAAAAACAACGAACTATGCATGACAAGGAAACTCTGCCAGATTCTCTCACCAGACCATTAAAGAAGAAATATATACATCTAAACAACTATCATATATATATTTAAACTGATATGTAACTGCTATTAAACTCAAAAACGTACAACAGCAAATGAATACTTAAACACTCTCCAGCTTCTAACACTTTACATAGAATTCCTAAAAGAAAAAACTCTGACTTGAAAAACCAACAAACTGACAGAAAATGATAAGTATCACAAACCAGCCAAAAAATATGAAAGTAAGTATACATAAGCAAAAACTTCGAACTCTTCAAAATACCAACAAACTAACATTTAAAATAACATGTATGGGTTATTTTTTATTCAGGAGAAAGGAAAGCGCATGCTCCACATTTGAACACCCCCAACGGAAAAGCTGCAAAGCTGTGTGAAACATATACGCAGAACATACATGTAAGTATACAAAATAGAAGCCGTGAAATATTTTTGTTGATAACCAATTTTATTAATTTTATAATATAACACAAATGTCCGTACAGTCAAACCAACAGTGTTACAAACAGCCCCACAATGCACACACATAGTTTTATCAGTCATGCAGACCCAAACCTTGTTATTCCTACAATTTGCCTCAAATTTTCCAATGTTTCTTTGGACAACTCCTGGCAGTATATTTTTACAAGTAAATAACAAATGTGCAAACTTTAAAGAATTATAAATATTTATACTATTACACTACTTTTAGATACAATGACAGAGGCTTAAAAGTTTATCACTTCACAGAAAGGAAAGCAGCTGCTAAATCACATGGGCTACACCTACAACCAAGAAAGTGCAAAATCAGAATAAACTGAAAATGTACTAAATATTATTCTAATACAAGTTATGAGCGGGCAACTATAAAAGATGATGTAATTCATGTAAGAGAGCACAACCACCCCCAAATATGATAGAAATGGAAGTAAGGGAGATGTTGCTGAATATTAGAGAGCCAAGTACTATCTTCAAGGAAACCACAACCAAAATCCCTACAGAAGTACTAACTGAAGTTTACTAACACAAAACAGGCCAACTACCACCTATACCCACATTAAAATCATTTAATTGCACAAACTAAAAAAGCCACCAGCAATACCCCACCTGCCCCTAGAAGATACCAAGACATACACAAACCTGAACATTTAACAATTACACAGAATGAGGAACCTTTCCATTTACAAGACAACCTAAATAATGAGAAACAAATCCTAACATTCTCTACAGCAGATAACTTAGTAAAATGTAGCCTATGTCAAACAAGGATGATAGATGGGACCTTCAAAATATGCCTCAAACCAAACACATTGAGATACACTATATCAAATATCAAAACAGAAATATCCTTTTTCTATATGGCCTACTACCAAATAAAGAAAGCAGCACTTACTAGGACCTCTTAAAGCCTATAAACAAATAAAAAAAGACTTAGAGCAAGCCCAGATTCAAATGATTCGAAAAATTTACTCCCCTACAATTGGCTGGTACTATAGTTTTAAACAAAGTATATGGAAACTCCTCTAAAGATCTGCACTAATGGCCTTATTATGAGTTTAGAGCCCTAATGCCGCTACTGAGGTCTTCATAAGACTGCAGCGCTGGACCCGCGGTGTGACTGCGGTGGTCTTGTGGTGATGGTCATTGATTTTCCATATTTATCGATGCCTCTGTGTATATTTCAACTGTACATGTGTCGAATGTATACAAATGCATGATACATGTGGAAAAAATACCAGCTACCCTCCGCCAGACTCTGGCCCATATGAGACCAGTCCAGTCAATGGGTACATGGTACAAAATGGACTTACCTGTGTATTACCGCAAACATGGTCGTATTCTTCAGGGTGAAGATGGGAGACCTGGAGAAAGGGATCCACTCAAACTTTGATGAGAAGAAAAGGAGAGCAATGAGTATCAACCCCAAATCTTTTGATTCTGCTGCTACACTGCCACGCTTGGCTCGTTGGAAAGCCAACTCATAATATGGACAGTGGTAAAACCTCTTTGTACCGCCCTATGGCAGCAGTTTTTCCCCGACCGCAGGAGTGGTGGTCTGTGGTGTGCTAGTGGTGTTGTCAGTTCAGCCGTGGTCTTTAAATCTGACAATCTCGTAATACGGCGATCAGACCAAAGAGGCTGCAGCAGGTCGAACCGCAACAGCAGGTACATCAGTTCACAACTGCTGAACTCATAATCAGGCCCTAAGTATAGAGGGGCAGATTTACAAGAAAGTGATGCATCTGTAGAGATGAGTCACTTTCCCTGCGTCACCATGAGAAACCCTTGGATGCACCATATTTACGATACGGCTCACCATGGCGCAAGGATTAACAGTTGCATCAGAATTTCTGACGCATCTGTTGGCGCAAAAGTCATGCATTGCTGGAGTGGTGTCACAAGCACGGCGCAAATCCAGCATTGCCGGGGGGGCCAATGCTCATTGTGCTGAGTCACTCCTTACACCTGCCCTAAGCAGGTGTAAGGTTTTGACGCAGTGGTGTCCTAGAAGTGTCGTAGGGAAATCTTGTAGATTTCACTGCGTGACTTCTACGAGGCTTTTTCGTGTGGGAACGCCCACTCTACATATAATATACCTGTCGCGGGTATAATGTGACGCAGGGCTTTACAACTGTAAACATCTCTCTAGATGCTTCTCGTTGTAAATGGGGCGCATTTTTACGCCGCAGCTGTGACACAAAAAGTGCCACAATGGCGGCACAAAAATTACACAATTGCCTTGCAAATCTGCCTCTGAATATTTTTCAAACAGACTATGTGCCTTTGAAATTTAAAATCATTATAGCACTAGCCTATGTCCATGTCACAGAGGAAGCCAACCCCTACAATTTACTAACAGAAAGCCCATTCTAGCAACAAAATAAAGACAAACTGAGTTCCCCAATGGACCATTTAGAAGACATGTAGGTTAGCAGACTGCATCGCTCCGGACACAGACGCCAACCCAAATTACAAATACCATGGTGGAATATCTATGACAATATCTTGTCACATGATTCCAAAACAAACAACACAGTGGAAGGATGGCACACTGCCTTCCAATCCACACCAGGCAGAACCCAACCTACACTCCACAAATGTATAGAATCTTTACAAAAAGAGCAAAGCTGCCAAGAACTACAAACTGAGCAATGTGTTAGCCAAATTGGCCCTAAACTAACCTGAAAAAGTGTTTGAAAACAAGAAATGCTTCAGGAAACCCTAAAAAAGGAATTCAAACTAAAAAGCATTGGATTATTGTAAACAAAAAGGATTTCATTAACAAAAAAATACATAAACTCGCAGTACCCACAGGACACACTTGTAGACAAAAACCTGCAAAGTAAATTAAGAAACGCATCCGCAAAATATATTACATTCCAAAAAATACATATACATAATAAAATATAATAACATTAAACAATTTAACATAATATAGCGATGCATTACTGAAATAGTGTATGGAAAGCAAATTAGTGAATAACAGTAAAAAAAACAGTATCAATAATACATCTAAATATACAAAGAACAACAAACAGCACTATAACTAGCTTTTAGACCTCTCCCAACCCCCCACCATCAAAACCCACAAACAATCCTTCAAAACCGACTTATCGGTCTGATAAACAGCACCACCTTACCGTGTCGTGATTCCAGGAAAATTGACTAAATATAACACAAATAGATTACAATATAGAAGGTAGCAGTAAAAAATATATACAGAGGTTCTGTTGCTGACACCTTTCATGCTTCCCTGATTCAATAGGGTTTCCCCTATCCTTAGTTTAACCGCTTCCATGTGTCGGATGGCCCCCGGCCATCCGATGTCACGGTGGGCGTGTGTGTCGGACAGCCGGGGGCCGTCTGATTTGCGCACACGGCAAATTCCACCGCACTGCGGCGTAATTTGTGCCGCGGCGAAGAGGTTAGAGTAGGGATTAGTAGATGTTGCAAGTTTTTTCCTGATCTTCTCCCCATGTATGGGGAGAAGGATCAAAACTATTCGCCTACTCATCAATCCTTATTTTTTGATTTACTGCCACAGAAATTCTTATATGCTCCTTGCTGTTGAGGACCAATATTGTACGCTGCTTTGGTCTTCCTTTGCTAATCTTATATTTTTATAGTATGTTCTTGAGTTTGATTTATATTTTCTGGCTTTGAGTTTGTAGTAAACCTTTTGACTTCATGTTACTGACTCAGACTATTATTGTGTGGTCCTAATGATCGCACTGTGCCTTCAGATTTAAATTGTTCTTAACTCCTTTTCCTCTCAGGCTACTAACGAGGTCTATTGACCATAGTTGAATTGGAAGGAAAGGCCCAGAGCTTACTAACATTAGGAATAGTGATTTCCTTCTTGCGATTATATCCAAATTACAATTAGCAAATCGCTATTCCTAATATATGAAACCTGTTATTTTAAAATAGCAATTCTTGGTAGGCCGCATGGATAATAGTGAGGTAGGTCTCAATGTGCAACCCACTAGGATTCACCGCCATCAAAGATGGTAGCCTGCTTAGGCCAGCAGATCACCATGTCTGTGACTGCTTTTTATAAAGCAATCTTTTTTTGCAGCCCTGTTTAATTAAATATAAACAGGATGCATTACAAAAAGAAAATGAAAGGTTTAAGTTTCTGTTTTTAAGAGTAGACAGTGGTCTGTGGGACCACTGCCTGCTCTTAAAAAATATTTTGTTTAACAATCCCAAAGGGGAAGCAGTCCCAATAGGACTCCCTCTCATTTGTGAATGTGTTACGACCAATTTTCAATAGGTATCATATCATTGTTTTGCAACCAGAATTAGGTCACAAAATATTAATACATATCACTGTAATTCGGTATTTGGAAGGGATGCCCTAAGTATGTCCCTTCTAAATACTGAAACAGAATTGGGTCGCAAATGCAAATTGGGATCCGATATCAGGTTACCGAATCTCAATTTGGTGTTAAATGGCCTGATTCTGTAAATCTAGTCATTTGCAGCCTCAAAAAAGCTACGTGCTTCAGGCCTCTACTTGTCACCTCAGATGAACTGCATTGTTTATATAGTTAGTCTGCTTTCTATAGTTCGCCCCATACCCCGGGAGGTTTAAAAAAATTAGGGTGGCTTAGCACTAGCACTAGTTGGAAGAGTGAGACTCCGTCTCCTGCTCATCACTGCACAGTAGCAATATGGATATTATTAATAACAAGCAATGGCAAAACCAATAGGTCTCGCCTATGCCGAGCTATTGGCTTTGCCAATGAGCATTAGCCATGTGGTACACCAATGTGGCTGCTGTTCACCATGGCTAAAAGTTAATGGGATAGAGGAGAGCAGTGTGGAATGTCGGTAGAGTGGAATCGCGAAGTTTAGTGGAATGGAGTGGCATAGAGTATTGTGTATTGGAGTGGCAGAGTGGTGTCCCCTAGAGTGGCGTACAGTGGAGTGAAGTAGAGTAGAGTGGACTGGTGTAGAGTGCATTGCGTAGAGTGTTGTAGAGTACGGTGGCATCGAGTGCAGCAGCTTAGAGTTCGGTGGTGTACAAAGCAGAGTCGCAGAATTCTATGTGGTGGTGCAGAGTAGAGCCCAGTAGCATAGAGTGCAGTGATGTAGAGTAGAGTGGCATATAGTGCAGTGGCATAGAGTTGTGCAGAGTAGAGTGATATAGAGTGGTGCAGAGTAGAGTATAGTGCCTTAGAGTGGGGTAGAGTTCTGTGGCATAGAATGCAGTGTTGCAGAGTAGAGTGGCGAAGAGTGCAGTGGTGTCGAGTAGAGTAGAGTGCAGTGGTATAGAGTGCTGTGGTATAGAGTGCAGTGGTGGAGAATAGAGTAGAGTGGCATAGAGTACAGTGGTTTAGAGTGGTGTTGAGTCCAGTGGCATAGAGTGTAGTGGTATACAGTGCAGAGATGCAGAGTAGAGTGCAGTGGCTTGGAGTAGAGTGGTGCACAGAAGAGTACAGTGGCAGGCAGTGGAGTGACAAAGAGTGGACTGGTCTAGTGTGTGTTGGCATAGAGTGTTGCAGAGCATAGTGGTGTAGAGTGCAGTAGCATAGAATTCAGCAGTGTACAATGCAGTGGCTTAGAGGAGAGTTGTGCAAAGTAGAGTAGAGTAGCACAGAGTGCAGTGGTGCGCAGTAGAGTGCAGTGGTGCTTGAGTGAAGCAGAGAAGAGTGGCATATAGTGCAGTGACATAGAGTGCAGTGGTTTAGAGTGGAGTGATGCAGAGTAGAATGCAGTGCTGTTGAATGCAGTGGAATAGAATGCGGTAGTGCAGAGTAGAGTGAGGTAGAGTTCTGTGGCATAGAGTGCAGTGTTGCAGAGTAGAGTGTTGAAGAGTGCAGTGGTGTAGAGTACCTTAGAGTGCAGTGGTATAGAGTACAGTGGTATACAGTGCAGTGGTACAGAGTAATAAAGAGTGCAGTAGTGCAGAGTGCAGTGATATAGAGTGCAGTGGTGCAGAGCAGAGTAGAGTGGTATAGGGTACAGTGGCTTAGAGTGGTGTAGAGTACAGTTGCATAGATTGGAGTGGTGTACAGTGCAGAGGTGCAGAGTAAATGCAGTGGTATAGAGTAGAGTGGCGCAGAGAAGAGTACCGTGTCAAACAGTGGAGTGACAAAGAGTGGACTGGTGTAGTGTGCGTTGGCATAGAGTGTTGCAGAGCATAGTAGTGTAGAGTGCAGTAACATAGAATTCAGCAACGTGCAATGCAGTGGCATAGATGAGAGTGGTGCTTAGTAGAGTGCAGTAGCATAGAGTGCAGTGGTGCAGAGTAGAGTGCAGTGGTGCTGAATGAAGTAGGGCAGAGTAGAGTGGCATAGAGTCCAGTGACCTAGACTGCAGTGGTGTAGAGTAGAGTGGTGTGAAGTAAAGTGGCACAGATAGCAGTGGCGTCAAGTTGTGCACAGCAAAGTGGCGAAGAGTGCAGTGGCATGAAGAGCTGCAGAGTAGAGTGGGGTAAAGTTCAGTGGCAGAGAGTGCAGTGTTGCAGAGTAAAGTGTCATAGAGTGCAGTGGTGTAGAGTGGCATAGAGTATATTGGTGTAGAGTGCATTGGTGTAGAGTGCAGTGGCATAGAACAGTGGTGCAGAGTAGAATGCAGTGGTTTAGAGTTCAATGGCATATAGTATATTGTTTCAGAGTACAGTGAAGTGGTGTAGAGTGGAGTGGTGTAGGGTAGAGTGCAGTGATACAGAATAGAGTGTAGAGTAATGGTGTAAAGGGGTATAGAGTGCAGTGGCATAGAGTCCATTGGGGTTGAGTAGATTGGAGTGGCATACAATGGACTGGCAGAGAGTGCAGGGATGTAGAGTGGAGTGGTACAGAGTAGAGTGCATTTGCATAGTGTGTTGGCGCAGAGTGCAGTGTTGCAGAGTGGTGAAGAGTAGAGTAGAGTGACACAGAGCAGAGTGGCGTAGAGTGAAGTGATGTAGAGTGAAGTGGCATGGCATAGAGAGGAACGGCATAGAGTGGAGTGGCGTAGAGTGGAGTTGCTTAGTGTGGAGTGGTGCATAGCTGTGCAGAGTAGAGTTTATTGTCATGAAGTGGTGCAGAGTAGAGTGGAGTGGCTTAGAGTGGAGTATGCATGGTGTGATAGCACACTGCCATTCCAGACAACACATTTTCAATTGAAATGATCATCACATTTGCGCAAACATATAGTTTTACTAATAAAACTGTACGGTTTACAAATACTTGCACAGTTCACATACATATTATGAACTAGTAAAATAAAAAAATCCTATCCCTAGTTTCCAATGAGATTTTCACATAAATCGTTTCCAACACACTTCAGAATTAACAAAAAATGTGCTTCATTTGTGCTTTGCTAATTCTGATATATTCTGAAATACCTGCATAGGTCGTTTAAATACTGTTGTGTACTAAAAAACACACCTTTTCCTCTACCTCTGTATCTAGCAGGATGTTACAAAAATCCACTCACTTTGAAGTAGGAGAAAAAGAAGTAGGGGCCAAGCTCCCCTGTAAGACAGAACCTGACATGTGACCCCTGTCTTTGAATGCACAGAAAATGTGGCAAGATAAAAACAAGATTGACAGGCCTGTTTATAGAAAAGGAAAACTCCTGGAAGAATACAAGGAGAGGTAGTGTAAAAAGGCTTTTCTCCTTGAGAAGGACTAACTGAACCTAACAAGTCTAAAACATATAAAGCCAGCAAATACAAAGCCAGAAAATATGATTTAAAAATGACAAAGCTGATGGTAAGTAACAGGAAGCATGCATTCCCAAATAAGCTTTCTGAATGTCCCCAAGATATCTTTATCAAATCAGACAGCTACCTGTCTGGTAGGCTTCGACTTAAGAAGGGGAGTGTCGGATTCACAGTTAATATAAGTTACATGATAAACATACATCATACCTTAGTGTGAACAGAAATCAGTAAGGAACCTGTCCAATAAGAAACCTGCAGTTCATGAACACAGTCACACATCTCCTTCAAGCAGACACTGAAAATAGCACAAAAGTAATTATTTGGTGCTGTTTCATTACAAATTAATTTTGTAGTATAAACTCCTGAAATATGCTGAAAATGAAGTGTGAGTTGAACTTGTAGATTGAGATGTGTACTGTTATTTGGTATAAAAAAGCGATTATCCTGATGTCCCAATGGCTGATGAAGAGGTGCCTAACCAGGAAATGGTTGAGTGACATTAATATTTTGTAAATAGTCTCATCTACAATGTACATATGCATGCTTTGATGTGGGTCTCGTGTCTGCTATTTATGTTTGTATATATGTTTTTTGTAAGGATACTTATATATGAGGCAAACCAAGTTTGGATGAACTTGTAAGCATGAACTCTGCATCATGTTATCATTGACGGATTTAAAGATAAGGTTTTTTACATAAGGTGTCAGGCATCTAGGCACCACAAATGAGGCATAAAGACATCACTGCAGTAGTAGGCTAAATCATTGAAATGAAAAAGCAGCAGTGAGCGCTTAATTTTGTTGTGGTTAGGACAGGACAACCCCTTACAGTTACAACTTAAGTAAGAGCAAAGTAGGGATCAACACTTTGGAGTGGAAGCATGGTCAGATCATTTTAGAAGTAGAAACAAGGTCACACAGCAATGTACACTTCTAGTTAAATTGCTCACCTGCCTGCTTTCATTTCAGGCAGTTTAACATTGCAACAGGTCTAGAAAGCAGAACTTTGTTATACTTATTCTTGTATTAAACATTTGTGCAGCTCAACGAAGGGACACCTAGGGAGAACTGATCGTTGCCACCTTGTCCTCCATATAAAATTTAAATGAAAGTCAAATGAAATCCAATTCCATGTAATTTGAATGGATGGCTGTTGCATCTCCTTCAACAAAATGGCATCCCAAACCTGTTCATCACCAAAAATAATGCCATTTCAAACACCAGTACCCTCAAATATTTTCTCTTAATGTGAATGATGTGTAATTCAGCAGATGTGTTTCATATAAATTTCTGCTGCAAAAATGAAAACATTAAATATAATTGAGTCACAACTCTCAAACTAAATCACTAATATCAAATTATGAAACTTTAAATCAGCATATCACAAAAAGCAGGGGCATCCAACACAACTAAAGGAGATCCTGTTTAATGCCTGTCGTCCTGGTTAACCCAATACAGTGGCATAGATCCTGTCTTCGGGAATCCAGGATGGACACCCACACCATAAAGAATCAAATCCTGCTAAACACAGCCTTCTTAAAAAATGTTTTTTTCAAATTGCCATAATAGCATATGGAACAGTGGGCTTCATGTGCAAATCAGCAGGTCAGGAACTGGTCTAAAATCACGGCTTTTGCATTTGGTTAAAAAAGAGTTGGCCCATGCCACTGTGGCACATTAATATGTACCCTGTGTTATACCACTAGGTGGCAAATTTTACATTGTTCCACCGTTATGCAAAAGTTCTACCTAAAACATGAAAGCCAATAGAATTTATTGCTGAGCTGCATCACTACCGGGGATGTATTAAGGGGTGTACCAGGGCTCTTTGACTCAGATTGCACTCTTTTTTCAGGGTCTTGCACTACCACTGCAAACTGTATTTAAATATCACAAAAGCATGCAAAGCTTTATGAGGCATGTAGCAGCAGTCGGAATCAGTTGGTGCCACATACCGGTGCTGCTTGAAATGTGTCGCAGAACATTGTTTTTCTTTTCAACAAGGTGTTCTTGCATCAGAGGGGGCCCTACATGATGTAAGTGACTTGGGTCCATATGTACAATGTGAATTAGCATTTCCTAATGGTGCGATTCACAATTCCAGGCGTTTCAGTGGTGCAAATGTGATTTCTATCTGGTAGAAATCACAATTTGGAAATCGCTAAATAGGAAACCACAAATAGGGATTATTAAATAGCAATTCGAAAACACCATGTATAAAGGATTTCCGAACTGCAAATAGTCACAAAATAGCAATAAAGGAAATGCAATTACCATCAATCTGAAACCGTTGGTAACCAGGTACAAACTATAAAAAGGTACCCACAATGCATCAGGCTCTTTCAGAATGCTAGCTCTGTATGTCTTGCCGAGAAGGATGAGGATTTTTATTGGTAGGCAGAGAAGGAGGAGAAGACAGGAGAGGATATTTAGGGTGAGGGTCACCCTGTTTGAACAGAAAGAGAAGGAGATATATGAGAAGTACAGACGCAGTAGTGAGGTAATCCTGGAATTAATTGCTGAGGTACAACCTCAGCTGCAGATCCCTACACTCAGAAGCAATGCAATCCCACCACATATGCAGGTATTGTGTTGTCTACACATTCTAGCTTCTCACAAATTCCAGGGGGTCATATGGGGGATGTCACAAAGTGCATTTTCCAGGTTCTTACACAAGTTTCTAAAAGTCATGGTTAGCAAAGTTAACCAATACATACCTATTTTAAATTCAAATAACCACCCAATATTTGCAACATACCAATTTAATGTTTTACCTGGTAATACAGTTCCCCAATGTTATTAGCACACATATTGCCATATTTCCCCCATCATAAAATGAATTGATCTACAGAAATAGGAAAAGTTCACACTTACTGTACAGGTAGTGTGTGATGCCTCATTCATCGTAACAGGCCTTGGAACCAGATTCCCAGGCAGCACCCATAACTCCTTCATGTTCTGCCATAGTGGAATGCCTAACCAACTGTCTCAGGGTGAATTTGGCAATGGCTTTTTACTTGGTAAGAGAGTTGCTGACTCAATGCATACAGTGGCCTGAACTGTCTGTGTAATGTGAACTAATGGTTTCTCCTGCTCTTTAAGGAGACAGTGTATATGCCTTGCATCCTTGTATACTAACAACATACTTGAACCCAAGAACCAGTAGAGAAAGGCAGTGCATTATTGCACATAAGACAACAGGGTCCAGCATAGAACGGACTTTAGGCATTCAGAAGTCCTGGTTCCACTGCTTCCACAGAACTGGTGAGGCACTACTTTATAGACCTGGTACCTGTTGTAAAATCATCGCCACATGTGCCATTCTACACAATATTGCCATGAGGAAGGGTCTGCACAACATCACCGTAGAGCCCGAATCCAACTCAAATGAGGAATTACCCCCACTACAGGTGCCGCAGGACAGAACACGTGCAGCAGAGGGTCGTACACGATGTACACAGATCAACAACAGCTATTTTTGAGGTAAGAGTGATTGCAACATCCAAGAAATCGACATCAAACATGATGGTAATGCTTGGTGCACAACAGAAAGATCACCTGTTATACAGGTTGTAACAATAATGTATCTCTTCTAAATTGACTGTAACCATTACAGATATACCAGTGTTTCAATAAAGCAATAAAATATGTAATAACAAATAAAGTAAAGTAGACTCATTAGGCTGAATGTTCAGTGGAATCACGTTTTCCGTTGCTCTACAGTTGCTGGGCTTCTCAGCAACACTGGCCTGTGGAAGAGGGGACATGTCAGATCCAGAAGTCTTCCGGCATGTACTCCTGGTACAGCATCCCTCTTGAGAGTCATCTTCACTCTCAGAAAGTGGCAAAATGTTAGGGACAGACAGGTTGTGTGGCTGTATGTTTTCAAGGGCTGTTGTCACTCGTACTAGCCCATGTGCAACATCCTGACAGCTGTTCCCCATGTCATTTTGTATGTTGACAGTTCTCCTTGCAAGATTGGCTGTGGGTCACTGCCAATAGATTAATCGAACGAGTGAAGGCATGAAAGCGTGCCATGTACTCCGTGTACCAGCATCTACTCAATGATGCTCCTTCTCCACAGCAGCAATTCAACGGTCTTGCCCTTTCTGTAATTGCTGCATTGACCTGGACATACTTTCCAAATGCCTATTAACAGTCTTAATGTGCTTGGTTTGCAGGCGCTATACAGAAATGATGGATTTCCCCAGGCCACAGACACAGGAGAACTGTCTGCCATGTAATCTGACACATTCTCCTTGTTGACTGTTGCTGGTTAGCCTCTACAGTGTCTGTGTGTCCTGCCCACAGATGTAATTGTGTCCCTGCTTTGGTACTGTCCCTCATTTCCGTCCTCAAAGTCTGGTAGTGTTGCACCTGGTGCCCTCCTAGCATTTGGAGTTAGATTAATGGGCATAGGAGTTGCTATAGTGGTGCCCTCCATTTCTACATGTGTCAGTAGCTGTCAGTAGCTTCTTCTGCCTCAATTGGTTCTGACTTGTCCTGGGTGTGATATGTGGAAATGCATGTATATAGTTAGTATAAATAAATGGTTGATGTTTGGCCACAATATTGTTGTAACTGAGCTTCATGTGTTTGCGACATGTTTATGATGTACATATATCTGTAGTGTAGCCATCAGCACACAGTACAGCATGCAACTTTAATGTACTACAACTCCCAAGATGCATTGTCAAGGTACAGCAAGGCCCTTGGTCCTCACAAAAGCTTCTATCTGACCTGAGGCCAATGTATACAATTTAGGTATTGCAATTTCCTAATTACGAATCTGACAAATTGCAATTTGGAAATCGCAATTCCTAATGTAAGAAAACATACAAGTGTTCAATAGAGATTCCTAATGTGTCGCAAATCAACCTACCTCATGAATATTTATGAGGTAGGTCGCAATTGGCGAACCATTAGGAATAATAGCCATCACAGGGATGGTGGCCTGCTGAGATCAGCACAACACCGTGATTGCTTTTTAATGAAGTAAACTTGTTTCTTTTAAAAGTCAACTCTTTTCCTTAAAGGAAAACAGGCTGTGTTTAAAAAGAAAAATGAAACTTTGAAGTTTTATTTTTGAAGAATAGGCAGTGGGCTGTGGGACCACTGGCTGCTATTAATAATAATGATAATAATAATAAGAAGAAGAAGAAGAAGAAGAAGAAGAATCTTGCCTGCCTGCTCTTAAAAATGTATATATTTTTACATTCTCAAGGGAAGGAGTTCCATGTGGACTGCTTTCAATTTGTGAATGGTTACCCTACCTTTTAGTAGTCGGTAAAATATTTACATTTTGTTGCCATGATAAGGTCGCAAATCATTCATACATAGCACAGCAATTTGGTATTTGGGAGGGATGCCCTAAACACGATCCTTCCAAATATGGAATCGCTAAACCATTTTATGATTTGATAACAAGATACTAAATCATAATCTGCAATTTGTGCATATGTAAAAGCATTTTTGCGGTTGGATACACACCAATCAGAATACGTCCGAGTGCAAAAACGTTTGTACATATGGTCTCTGGTTACTTCTATCATATTTCCTGAATGTTAGTAGAAACTTAACTTGCTATTAACTTGCATTACTTTGAGCAATATCTGCCGAAACATACATTTCATATATGAAAGACATCAATTTAGTTCTCTTGAAATTGATTTACATATCTGCATGCATGCATGCAATGAATCACTTTTAGTCTTTGTAATGGGCACTGTAAAATGTTTTGGATTTTGTTAACCAATATCTTTGAACATTGGTTTTCCAATAAAAGATATGAAAAGAAAGTAAAATATATGAATTTGTTTTGAGGACTGAAATATATTTTAGTCACTAATACTAAATGATTCTTCATTTTTTTTTAAATAAGATGTTTTAATATGAGACTAAATTAAAGTCAATAGGCCCAATCACATTTTTTTTTATTGTGTCATTCGATGGTCACGCTAGGTTCAGGGTGACAGCCTCTGGGTGACACATCAACGGTTTTGTATGTTTTGGGGATCCGGTGAGGGGGCAGTTTATTTTGTGTAATTCTTGTATTTTCTTATAGTGTCAGCACCTTCACGAGTGGTCTTAGAGGCTATAGTCATGGCGCTCTACACATGTTATTGATTTTACTATCTTGTACACATTTGCTTGATGGAAACCATATGTCTGTAATGCCTAATACTTGAAACTGAAAATACAATAAAGTTTGCGTTAAAAAAATAATGATGGTTATGCTAGAACTGGGTGGTAATGCTGCACAGATAAATATTATTTGAACACTTACATTATTTTCTGAGAATGGGAGTTTAGAGCCCAATTAGATGCTGATTGTAAGTTTAGGTGTTATTTAACACAGCTGAAAAATAACAATACCACGGGGTACATTATTTACCAGGTGTGATAAATAACACCCATTACGAGTTTTGGGGGTTTAGTATGAGAATTTTAGTATTTAAAGCACCAAAATGTAATTGACATGGTAAATACTGAATGCTTTTTCCCTATTACATTTTGACAGTTTTGACCTGCCGAATTGTAGCAAAGGTTTTTTTTTACAGAGTTTTATATAGCGGGAACTTGACCCGAAGTTATAGGGTATCAAAGCGCTTTACATAGCACCAGTTGTGTTACATGAGGAGGCATTCCTTTTTGTAGGGCACTGGGAGATTAAGTGATTTGCCCAGAACCACAGGATGTTCAGCGTCATTGCCGAGCCTCGAACCCAGTTTCCCAGATTCACGGCCGATCGCCATAGCCGTTAGGCCAACTCCTCTCCCCAGGTTGAGTTATTTAACACATCTGATATTTATCGGGTGCATTAAATACCTTCAAACTCATAATTCAGAACCATGCGTTAAAAGGGGTTTACGCGTGGGTTGGAAATAACTGACCCACTTGTAATTAGGCCCTTAGGGTTTTGCATTTGGAATAGGGGAATATTGCACAGAAGCAGTCTTTGTGACCAGTAAAACCATAAATGTTGAGATTTACTGTTTGTTTCCGTTGGATCTTGTATTATGCATTGCAGTGTAAAGAGGATCTAATCAGTACAAATGGATGTGGCGATCAACTTTGTGCACCAAACCTGTTTTGCTCTGCAATTTGACTCAAGCGCTGCACCAAAATCCCTTTGCACCAGGAGCAAATGAACTATATTGCATGACAACTTTGAGTAAAAACCTAATGAGAGAGAATCCGATGTAAACAAGGGCCCAACAAAAGGTTATAAGACAGAGGTGTGCATGGCTAAACCATGCATGCCTCGTTTACCATGCCTGCCTTTACCATGCATAGCTTGATCAGGCAATTTCGTGGTAAAGGCATGACTGGTAAAGGGGTGTGTGGAAAAGATGACACCCCAATCGCTTGCCCTAACAACTACTCTGACTCTACCTGTGCCCTAAAAACTACCCCACCCCAGAGCCCTAAACACTACCCGACCACCCCTTAGCCCCAAACACTGCCTCGACCCCCGAGCCCTAAACACTACATCGACCCCCTGAGCCCTAAACACTACCCTTACCCTCCTCTTAGGTTTAAACACTACCTAGAACCCCTTGACCCCTAAGCACTACCCAGACCCCTCTGAGCCCTAAAAACTATGCTGCCCCCTGACCCTAAACAGTACCCCAACCCACACTGAACCCTAAACATTATCCCGACCCTCCTGAGCCCTAAACACTACCCGAACCCCTGAGTTCTAAACCCTACCTCGCCCCGGAACCCTAAAAACTACCCCAACTCCTTAAGACTACTTTCACACCCAACCCCACTTACCAGCCCGCATCCTCTCGCGATTCTTTCTCTTCCTGTACCCGCCCATCACAGCATGTAGACTGCACATTGCCTTAACCACGCATATACGTGGTTAAGGCATGCATGGTTGAGCTTGTGGGGAAACTGCATGCGTGGCTCTGCCAGCGCTGAGAAGGCTCTTTACCCAAACAAGATATTGTATGATATGTCTACACATAAGAATTATTATTGCAACAAAGTTACACATCTTACGCTACTTACTCATGGGTGCCTGCAATTGCATTGAAATTTTTGTTAGAGGGTTTACAATGAGTACAAATATTACATAAGGCATCGTTCGTTAGATCATCCTTGTGCCATAGTGCACCCTTAATGTTGCACTGCACTGAAATTCTGTTTTACGTGAGAGGTGCGGATGATATCATCAGTAGGCAACTCTTTGTAGATGTAACACTGCATACTTTTTACTTGTTTGCACAATTTGGCGCTGTCATTTTTCTCACAGTGCTAAACTGTATAAATGATAGTACATCTAGGCCTGACCCTTCTATTACTTGAACAATGCGGCCATGCAGATACCTCACGCAATATTTGCCTTAAAAACACAGGGCCTGGTGGAATTGGTTCACCTCGTAACCTGAAATCCAGTGCAAAACCAATTTGCACTTGATTTAGCATTACCACAGCAAAAAGAACAGATGATGGGCGGAATGCTGAACCAATCCAATATTCACACCAGTCACAAATCTGGGTTAAATCCATTGTTTTTTTGCATGCCATGCCATTCCAGTTTAGACCTAGCCGTGTGCAAATCAGTCTTGACTCTGCTTCCCATGGGAACAGTCCATTCCAAACTGCCAGGCCAGGTCCTCCCTGGATCAGAAACAAGCATCCTGAGTCTGGTTTCAGGGTTTCACCCCTCATCAGCCTGGATAGCTTGAATCTGGTGGCATAGCATGCAAGGGACCCACGTCTGGGCATACCCTTCCCACTTAGGGCGACAAATGAAAAAAGAACAGATGATGGACGGAATGCTGAACCAATCAAACATTCACCCCCAGTCACAGATCTGGGTTAAATCCATTGTTTTGTTTTGCACGCCATTCCAGTTTAAACCCAGCCATATACGAATCAGTCTTGACCCTGTTCCCAATGGGAACAGTCCAACCCGAACGGTCCAGGGAAGACCTGTTTTGGCAGTTCGGGCTGGACTGATCCCATGAGGAACAGGGTCAGGAATGATTTGCATATGACTGGGTCTGAACTGGGGTGGCGAAGTGAGCTAAAGAATGATGCTGGATTCAACCCAGATCTAGCAGTGACTGTAGGTGGGTATCAGAAAAGTTTCAGCACTCCGTCCATCATCTCTTTGTGTTTGCTTTGTTTGCCCTAAGTTGGCAGGGTATGCCCAGATCTGGGTCCCTTGCTCACTTTGAAACTGGATTCAAGCTAGCCTGGCTGATGAGGGGTGTTATCCTGAAACCGGTCCCAGGATGCTTGTTTCCGGTTCAGGGAAGACCTGGCTTGGCAGTTCGGGCTGGACTGTTCCCATGAGGCACTGGGTCAAGACTGATTTGAATATAGCTGGGTCTGAACTGAGGTGGGGAAGTGAGTTAATGAACGTTGATGGATGCAACCCAGATCTTTGACTGGGGGTGAGTGTCTTAAAAGTTTCAGCGCTCTGTCCATTATCTCCTTGCATTTGCTTTGTTCGCCCTAAGTTGGCAGGGTATGCCCAGATCTGGGTCCCTTGATCACTTTGCCACTGCATTCAAGCTAGCCTGGCTGATGGGTAGTATTACCCAGAAACCGGTCCCAAGATGCTTGTTTCCTGTACAGGGAAGACCTGGATTGGCAGTTCGGGCTAGACTGTTCCCATGAGGAACAGGGTCAAGACTGATTTGCATACGGCTGGATCTGAACTGGAAAGTCTGAAAGTGAGCTAAAGACTCAACCCATATCTAATAATGACTGGGGGTGAGTGTCTGAAAAGTTTCAGAGTTCTGTCCATCCTTTCCTTGAGTTTATTTCATCATTCCACAGCACTTATAATGAGGTGGAAAATGTGCAGCTTTTCTCCTGATTCACAGAAGTGACAGGACCATAAAAAGGGAAGTTTGGGATATTTGTAACCCCCAGTGTCTTTGTAATGGCTTTGAATTGTCCTCCCTTACTCTATAGCTCTGATTCTATGCATTTGAACTAAATTAAAGTTCAGTAGGCCAAAACAAGGTTTGTGCTAGAAAGTAGCCCTAAGGTAACACAAAGTATCTATTTGTGTTAGTTTCCACAACTTTGCATCATGGAGGCGTGCCATAATTGGCACATGAACATTTCCATGCAATCACTCATGGGTTTTGATGCAAATCCCTCTCTACTAACATTGGTAGACAGAAATCTGACCCCTAAATGTATGCCTCCTCAATGCAGGAATAACCTTTGTGAAATGTTTTCTTTTCTCACATACAAAGATCTGGAAGTGTTAAACTACGTCAAACATAGGGCCTCATTTATGAGACTCCTTGCCCCTCCGGAACATCACTTTTTGTGACGTTCCGTGGCGCTGAAGCCTGCGTGTTATTTATCAGGCAGCACAAAGAACTTTTTTTGACTTAATGCTGCCTGATAAATATCAGTCCCTTTAACGCAGTGTTCTGCTTTAAAGGGGCATGCAATGGGTGTTGCTTGGGGCGTTCCCAGCAACATCCATGGCCTTTTGACATGGCCCCAGATTTACGAGAAATCGTAAATCTGAGGCCAGGGGAGGCGTAAGGGAGGCACAACGAGGAGACATATCTTTATTTCTCCTTGTTTTTCCTTTTTCTGTGTGCTGCATATTGTTGTACAGAAAGGTTTCCCTTCATAATCATCCCCGCAATGCAGGCACCCTTGTACCATGGTGTAAAGGTGCCTGTGTTGTCGCACGGCAGCCCATTGTGTGCTGGTGCAGGGGAAAAGGACAGGAATGCACTGTATCTTATACATATGGCACATTCCTGCCCTTTTCTTTTGCCGTAGGGAAGCTGCGCTGCCCTACTGCCAGGGCACGAGTCATGGATACACGGTTTGATCGATGTCCACACACTTTTTTCACAGGGTGGACGCTGTCCACCCTGCCAAGACGTTGGGCCCCACTGAAAAAGATGCTGATTTCTTCCTGGTGTAATTTCCAAACACCAGAACACTTTCAGCAGCGCCTGCATGTTGTTATCTGCTTTCGATCCGCAACAACGTGCAGGCGGGGACGGGATGGGGCTCTTATTTCTGACCAGGGCCGGACTGGCCGTTGTGGGCACCGGGCAATCCCCCGGTGCGCCGCAATGGTGGGGGCCAGTTTTGTTACAGGGCCGTTTTTGCTGCAAAATCGGCCCTGTAACAAAATCGGCCAAAAACCGGCCCGGCAAAGAGCTCGGCGGCACCCCCAACCCCCGGGTTTTGGTTCCCAGTCCGGCTCTGTTTCTAACTCCTGCTGGGCCCATAACAAAGGCCGAATCTGAGTTGTCATCAGACCTCCATTTGTTCGAGTCTCCTGGCTGGCAGCAGTCAGGAGCCTTACACTTAGAATCAAATGCAGCAGAGGGGAAACAAAAGCTCACACCTTGTTAGCACTTCACACATACTTAAGAGAGGCAGCTTTTCACTTTGTTCAGGCTCTGTTTAAGAGATATGCATGCACTGTAAGAATGTCAGATGTGTTGGTCTTTCCCAGGATTTGCACAAAATAAATAGCATTTATATAGCGCTTACTACCCCTGAGGAGGTGTTGTAATACTTTAAATATCAGTATTTTTTCTTTTAAAGCACTATGGGTAGAGGAAGCTTTACGCTGACAAAAGGCAGCTTTGTTTTCTGTGTTGCGTACAAAAGTGTGAACCTTCTGGCTTTTGCCTAAATCCGGAGGGTTTGCAAGTATACTCGAAATGTGCTCAAATGTACTCATGATACACCTGCTAAACATATATGTAAGGGCTCAAGATCTGATGTCACTTCTTGTGAGGCCACGTCTGTGATGTCACGCGCTGTGATGTCATGTGCTGTGATGTCACGCGCCTCATGCGACAGGATGTCACGCGTTGGGATGCCACTTGCATACTGATTAACTAGGTTAGTCCCCCCCAAAGGCCCATAGTATTTTGTGCTGAAAATGTCTCCAACAAACAAGCACAAGGAGAGAGAAGAAAAAAACAGCATCAAACCTTAGTCGACATGGTGCTGCTCTCTTCTTTTCGCGCACCCTAGCATCACTCCTAAATGTGGCCCTTGAGTATGAATCTGACTGTCACGGGTAAAAGCATCCACGAATGACGTTCCTTGATTGCAAGTCTGTCCGTTATTATTTAAACAAACCATTTACAAATTCACCCACTTCCACTTGTCAGGGAAATGAAATAAAACAGTGCCCTGTATTTGAAAGCTGCTGTACACATTCGCATCCCTTGGAGTAAGGAGAAAGATACGTAAATGACATATGTCACCACTAATTCCAAGGAATGATCGAGAAAATGCAGGAATGGCTTACCATCCGGAAGAAGGAAGCAGAGCGCTGACTGACATTTCTAACTGGGCAGCCTGACGATCAGCAGCAGAGCTACTAGCCAAATCCGCTTATTGGCCTGGAAATGCTGAAAGCCTCACGGAGTGTAAATAAATGCCATGTACCTCGGAGAGGAGTCTTCAGGGACAGAGCTGTTAACCATCAGAGGGGACGTTTCATCTCGCCGCCCGTTTCAGGCGCGTTAAAGGGAGCTTTGTGTACCTGCCCGCAGACAGGAGCTGGGAATCTGTGGCGCAGGAAACCGCTGCCTTCCCCGCAGGCCTCGAAACAGATAATATATACACTGCGCTATTCTTCCAAATGAATACCTTCCCTGCAGCTGCCACTGTGCAAATCAAACTCACACTGAAAAGCGAAGAGAAATTGGCGTCAGGTCCAAGGCCAAAGAAATAATCTTTTCTGAATGTTCTAGCGAAACCACAGCCTTTTAGTGCAGCAAATGGAAGGGTGAGAATTTAACATGTGGAGGGATTTGTACATAGATTGATGTATTTCTAATGTGAAGGGACACTTCTGAGAGGTGCAACAACTACCACCATCCATAATCTAAAATTAAGTTTTGCCAAATACCTTATGTTCTGCGCAGTTGAGAGGTCGTAGAGCACTGCCACCCGGTGGGGTACAGCACAGAGCTTCACATGAGATGGAAACTTTAATCCTAGACAGAAAGGTAAGAAGCAAACACAACAAAAGAAATGATATCTGTGAGATCAGGTGGCATCTGCCAATCATTTTAAATACACATGGATCAGTAAATGTACTGCATTTCCCATAAATCTCTTGGAAAGGAGACTTTTAACCCCCACTTTTTGTGGCCTAAATGTTCCCACCACATTGGCAGATCACTTTTAGCAAAACAATCGCTGCTCACTTGAGTGGGTGAGGCGCTGAAGGCTCGAGTCGGGCTCTGGCTCAGCTCGACATCCTTGAGTCTCTCAGGCCCCGCCAGGCCGCAATCTTGCAAGACCAGTACAGTATTAAGAATGTCTTTTCTATGGATATGTAAAATTTTATTTTCAATAAAAATATTTTGAAATAAAAAAAAAACAAGCCGAGACTTCACGTTTCTGCCTGCCTCCCTCTTCCCTCAATCACTATTTTCTAAAAGTTTCCTTGTTTCATGTGTCATGTAACATGCATCTTAATTAAGTGGTGTGGCGGCGCGGCTAGGGCGACTGACTCCGGGATCTGGGGATCACGGAATCACGGTTCGGTCCCTGGCACCGGCGGCACTGGCGGCAGATGAGCCCAGCACCATGTGACTCTGGGCAACAGCTTGCTTAATCTTCCCGACGGCCCGCAGCGCCAGGAGACCCTTACGGGTGATTGTGCGCTTTACAAATGTGGATTACAGATTACATTACTGGTGTAACTATTCAAAGAATTAAAGACTACGGGGCAGATTTACAAGAAAGCGATGCATCTGTACAGATGCGTCACTTTCCCTGAGCCACCCTGAGAAACCCTTGCGCCACCATGGATGCGCCATATTTGCAATACAGCGTGCCATGGCACAAGGACTGACAGATGTGTCAGAAATTCTGATGCATCTGTTGGTGCAAAAGTCATGCAATGCTGGAGTCGTGTCGCAAGCACAACGCAACTCCAGCAATGCATGGGGAGGCCTATCCTCATTGTGGTGCGTCACTCATTAAGCCTGTTCCAAGCAGGCGTAAGGTTTTCATGCAGTGGCGTTCTAGAAATGGCACAGTGAAATCTTGTGGATTTCACTGCATCACTTCTATGAGGCTTTTTTGCATGGGTACACCCATGCAGCATACATTATACCTGATGCAGGTATAATGTGACGCTGGGCTTACCAACGTGACGCATCTCTCTAGATGTGTCACGTTGTAAATGGGCCGCATTCTTACGCTGCCACTGCATCACAAAAAGTGACGCAACGGCGACGCCAAAATGACGCAAGGGGCTTGTGAATCTACCCCACAGTATTAGATTTTGCTGTCAAGCAGGAAAGAAAAAAAGAGACACCCAGCTGGTGGCCTAGCTGGTTGTGCAATTAGAAAAGCTAGGATCAAGTGGCTTCCCTGCTAAACCAAATCATGTGTTTTTGTAATCCTAGGCAATGACCTTATTTCACTGTGCTTCCCTTTTGTTTATCATCACATTTGAGGACACATTGAAGTACACAGTTAAATGTGCGCTGAGCATAAGCCTCTCTTTTATGTGTTTAAATACTTTAACGTTGCTCCACCAATAAAACCACACTTCACAAGGAGCACAGGGGGAGAGAAAGGAGGAGACTGCCCCCCACTCAAAGTCTATTTATACTACCAAAGGCTCCTCCTACTGGACAAAACATCTCTGAAAGTGACTCTATGGGAACATCAACTTTTCTTGTTTCCCTTTTCTACATTTTTTTTATTTTTCCAGAAATGTCACTGTGTCCAATTTCTACAAAACATGTACTGTCACCAAATTGCCATCATCAAACCCCACATTCCATCCACTGAAAAAAAATGTGAGGAGCGAGAGAGAGCACCTCACGGTAGAACCGCCACAAGGGGTTGCTGGTTGATGATTTACCAGCTTACCCACTTATCATCATCGGTCACTCTCTCTCACTCATGAAATAAAGAAGAAAGGACAGAAACAGAACGTATAGTAAACACATCAATTCACTCCACAGGAACAAAAAATCATAATTCCCATTTGTGCACAAGTCTACATCCACACCCCTCGTGAGAAAACAAAACACAAGTGATTCTCAACAATAAAATTGATAAGCTCA
This sequence comes from Lissotriton helveticus, assembly GCF_964261635.1. Taxonomy (NCBI): domain Eukaryota; kingdom Metazoa; phylum Chordata; class Amphibia; order Caudata; family Salamandridae; genus Lissotriton; species Lissotriton helveticus. Next base: position 562,179,978 of record NC_136063.1, read on the forward strand.
CTGAGCCACTCTGACCTTTATTCTGGGCTGTGAGCCTGTCAAACAAAAATTGGTTTATGTTTTAACCAACCTACTGTTCAATTGCCAACATGTTTCGTTGCTATTAAATGGCGCAACTTCATCAGGGCTTGTAGGGGTGTATCCTTTCATTCGTTTCCTGGTGTCTTTCAGTGCGACACCTTGAGGTGGCAATGTGCCAACATACCCGCACACCTCATGTCCGGGTCACCGTGTCAATCGATCACGTTACCCAGCGAACACCCACTGCACTGTTAGGGTTCGCTGCCGCGTCCCACCGGCGTTAGAGGAGCTCCGACTACCACCAATAAAACCAACCTAGGCGCTACAGATAAGGTATACGTGACAAATGACATCTCTTGTTTTACTGATGGAATCGTTAGAGTAGTAGAGGGAGGTGTATGAGTTTCTAAGTTCATGTTTAGAAACTATCACTTCTAATAAATGCCACGTAATGTAGTGATGCAATATAATATTCTCAAGTGAAACCCTTCTGCATGTTAAAGATATACACTTTTAAGAAGTTTGCTAAGTCTATCAAATGTTTGCATGACATTTGTTGCGATTTAAATGCCAAATATATATTTTGGCTAACCTCGTTTTATGCTTCTTAGAGTCAAGCAAGACCCTTTGCCCGGCTCTCCATGTTCATTTGGTACTTGCCCACCTCTACCACTGATGTGTCAGATATTCCTGAATATACTGGTCATACTTCTCTCATGATGACAGAGACAGGAGCCTTTACTGCAATTGCAGACAGGCTGGAGGGCGACATGTTCTGCCTTAATGAACTTCTTAAACAGCTTTGAAAATTGTGCAATTTATTGAGTGCATAGACAAAGACAGGTACAGACGTTACTATGACTTGTGCTTGAAGGTATACACTCCCTAGTAGCAGGTTTTTCAACTCACCATATCTTTCTTTGGTCAGTGAAATATTCCACTAAGTTGTCTGGATTTCACAAAGGTTGACGCCTTTCCATGCAATAGAATTGCCTGGAAATAAACTGGTGCCAGCGTTAATTGATGTAAGTCTCCTGGCAAATCAAAGATTCTCTTCTTCGGGTAGGAAGGAGTCACTGTTCCCCCATAGGCCACTGTCACACACAATTTGAGTGCCCAATTTGGCTCTGTAGATTTTTTATACAAGGTGTCCTTAATAGTCATTAAATTTGAAGATAACCTCTTTAAATTTGGCATCAGCACACCGCTTTTCCTCATATCAAATAAGAGTTGGATACAATACTGATATAACAAAGGTATTTTACTCAACTGGTGTAGGAGTAAAGTTTTTCCGGTAGTAACATTTTTTGTGAGATGACTTCTGCCCGTTCACCTAATGTAGTTATTAACATATTTTTGAAATCTTTTTTGTTTATGTGAAATATGAACCTCACTGTAGTCATAAGGTAGAATGGAAAAAAACATCACCCAGGGCTACAGTCTAGGGCAAAGGGTGCTATAACACATTCTTGTTTGACCCCATGTAAACAACAGAAACAAGCCTCTTTAAGTTTGGTATCAGAACACCGCTTTTACTCATATCAAATAAGAGTTGGATACAATACTTAAATAACAAAAGGTATTAACTCACCTGGTGTAGGAGTAAGGTTTTCCCCTTAGTGAGATGTTTTGAGATTTCATTACAAGACCGGAGGCTACCATTATGCATATAACTTTTAATGCAGACTCCAAACAGCCGCATATGTCACAAAGCAATAGTTCCATGTAGAACATTCTTAACAAAACAATTCCAGTAAGCACTAGGCAATCAGCCTCTTTTAAATGCGGCCCCAAGCAGATAAGTCATGTTTTTCTCTTACTCTCCTCTGACATTGCTAGTCCTTTTATTTATTGCTTATTTACTGCTATTCATCACATGTATTTATTATTAACCTAATACTGTTACAGTTCTGCCAATATCAATTGATGATTGTGATGTTTTTATTTAATTTTCTTACTGTTTTCACGTGGGACGTTCTATTCCCTTCCCATCCCTAACTCGATCGCCGTCTTCTAATTTATGGAGGTCGGCTCGTTTTCATTATTTTACCCGGTAATCGCGCACTTTCATTTTATGTTTACTTGGACTGTTTGATAATCACGCTCTCCCTTCGCGCGATAGATTTATATTCATTCTTTTTGAAGCGAAGACCTTCCGCTTCGACATATTTTACATCGCTTGATGTCCCTCATTAAATCTCTCCCCCCAGCTCTGCCCGTGATTTTTTGTTTATAACTGAAGAAAGGCCGTTAGCAACACACGCGCTGCGTGTTATCGTTGCCTAGTCACTTTCCTCAGTCTCCATGCTCACAATGAGCGTCTCTGGGCAACCGGCTGATCGCGCTCGGGGAAACTGTCAGTTTTCCGACGCGATCAGCTGATTTGGACACAGTTATCGTTTCTGCTTGACTTTCTTTGGATTTAAATCCAATTTAAGATATATTTCATTTACAATCCTAAAACGACTCATAACCCCACCCCATCTACCCTCTCTCTCTCCCCCCCAAAAAAGGGGCATTACATTTGAATTGATCTTTATTTTATATCAACAAAAAAAAAGGGGCCAAGAGAAAGAAGTCTTTACTTATTTATTTATTTATTATTATACCTCTCTATTTCCCATCTTTATCATGTCTGACTCAGATTCAGACCAAGATAATCTTTCTCTCCCCAACATTGAGAATGAGGCATTTAAATCTCTAATACATAAAGAAATGAGGTCTTGTATGTTTTCTACACTTTCTAAAGTCATGGCATCTAAGAGATCCTTTCTCTTGAAGAGGAGGATGAATTTCAATATGAATTTGATAATGATAATGACCTCACTGAAATAAGGGGTAAAAAGAGTAAAAAAACTAAAAATATTGATTGTACCCCTAAGAGTACTATTTCAGGTCCTAGTACCTCAAATCTTACTGCAGGTAATCTTACCTCAGACGATTCGGGTGTCCCTAGCGGCACAACATTTAAGGGTGTCCCTCGCGGCACAAATTATAAAGGTGTCCTCCGCGGCACAACTTATCCAAGTGCTCAGAGTAATGAATTCATCTGCCATGATGATGATTTTAATAACTATGACCATGATGATACTGCCTCAGAATTCCCCGACGAATACGTCCTTGACTTGGATGATGATAATCAAGATTTTGAATCCTTTGACGATAATTTACCTTCTTCCTCAAAGGATAGCGTTCTAGATCCTCTAGGCGAGGAGATGTTTTCACCTTTTAACATTAGACATCCTAGAAGCTCTAATTGGGTTCCTATGGGTCATGTTAGTAAATTCATTACCAAATGGATTAGAAATCCCCTGGAGAGAGACACTCGCAATCTCTTACGAGCAGAATGTTCAAGACCTTCTATCGAAGGCAAAGTCTGTCAAACACCTTATCTTGATCCCAATCGGTAGGGATCCCAGGAAAGGTATGGAGAGATCCCTTAAAATCTGTCAAGACCGACTTCTTGATATTTTAGGTCCCCTCACTAAAATTATTGATGCCGCTGAAAATAGTCATATCAACGGCTCTACTTTGAACACTGATCTTATCCGTGGCTGGAGTCAAAGGGCACTAGTACTCTTAGGAAACGCCAATGCCAGTCTCAACTCTGAAAGAAGAAGAGTTGTTCTCACTAAGAATAGCCCAAAGTTGAGTGACTTAGCTGATAAAGAACCTTCACTTAATCCTAAAGGCCTACTTTTTGGCGAAGACCTAATCAAGACATTAGGTAAATATGTGTCCACCTTTACAGCCCTGGATAAAGCACATCAAAACATGAAAAAGGTTTTCAACGTCAACAACAATAACCTTTTTGGCAGGGCCGGAAGAAGGGGCCAATCTTTCGGCCGATTTAATCGTAGGCCCTATGGTAGATCCAGAGGTTATAACGCAAGAGGCGGCTACCAATCCTCCTACCAACCCCAATCTTACCCTTCAAGAGGAAGAGGCTTCCGTTCAAGAGGTTCGAGACCTTGAGGAGGATCTAACGACGCAAACCTACAAAGTAAGTGCTTTGATTCCTTTTTTCCCTCCCACAAAAGTGGAAGGTAGGCTAAAATTCTTTCTCGAGAATTGGAAACTAATCACTCAAGATCCTTAGGTTCTGAACACTGTTACTGGTTTTACAATAGATTTCCTAGATATTCCGATTCAGTTTTCTTTCCCAAGAGTAATGTCTCTCTCTCCGGATCAAGAGCAGATTATAGAAGAGGAGATCTCTTCAATGCTCCAGAAAGGCGCAATCATAGAAGTCCCTATGGAATTTCTGAGGTTTGTAAGTACTCTTTTTCTTGTAGAAAAAAAGGACAAAGGTTGGAGACCTGTCATAAATCTCAGCGAACTCAACAAATACCTTGTTTACAGACATTTCAAGATGGAAGGTATCCATCTTTTGAGAGATCTCTTATTAGAAGGAGACTGGTTGGTCAAACTAGATCTCAAGGACGCTTATTTTACCATCCCTATGGCCAAGGAAGATCAACCCTTCCTTCAATTTATTTGGAAGAACCGACTTTATCAATTCCAAGCTCTCCCTTTCGGCCTGTCATCAGCCCCTTGGTGTTTCACCAAAATAATGAGAGCAGTCGCTTCATCTCTGAGAGAAAAGGGTATTCGTATGATTATATACCTAGACGATATCCTTATTATGTCTCAAGATTATACTCAAATTCTTCAGGATCTCAAAACTGTTATGGATCTTTTAGAAAACCTAGGGTTCATTGTAAACTATGAAAAGTCAATACTGTCCCCCTCAAAGTCCATGGAATTCCTAGGTTTCACTGTAGACACCACCAATTGCCTTCTCCTTCTTCCTCCGAAGAAGATTTCCAAAATCAAAAAAGAGATAAGACATGTCCTCAAACATCAAAATCTTTCTTTAAGAGAACTAGCCAGACTTTTGGGTCTTCTCTCATCTTCCATTCAAACCATCTTTCCAGGCCCTCTAAATTATCAAGCCCTTCAAAGGATAAAAGGAAAAGCTTTAAGATCTGGTCTTTGGTACGGAGACCGTGTTTTTCTGAACCAAGAATGCATTTCAGAACTAACCTGGTGTTGGAGAATTTGGATGCTTGGAACGGCAGAGCAATATTTGGTTCAACATCAGATTTTATTTTGGAATCAGATGCGAGCCTTCATGGCTGGGGTGCCTGTCTCCTAGATCAAAATACTGGTGGAGTCTGGTCTCAAGAAGAGACTTCTCACCATATAAACTACCTAGAACTGACTGCAGGCCTTTATGCTCTAATGAGCTCAAACACTCTCTTCAAGGCAGATCAGTTATTCTAAAAATGGACAATATGTCTGCTGTTGCCTACATAAACTGCCTGGGTGGAACAAAGTCGGAAGACTTGTCAAATTTAGCCCAAAAACTTTGGATCTTCTGTCTGGAACACAAAATATCTCTAAGAGCAGAATACCTTCCAGGGAAATCCAACCTTTCTGCAGATTGAAATTTGAGATTCCTCTTGGATCATTCCGATTGTATATATGTATGTATGTATGTATGTATAACACACTTATAACGTGCTTTCTGTCACTCGGCGGGCATCCTGGCGCTGAGATCAAACAGGTCCTGAAACACGGTAAAAAGGATCACAGAGCAATTATCCTAACCGAGGGAATAAGTGAGTTTTTAATAGTTTTTTAAAAGAAAGGAGGTCTCCTGAGCATCTGAGCGACAGTGGCAGATCGTTCCACAGTTTAGATGCCGTGAAACCAAACGAACGGCCGCCCATTCGCTTTCTCCGAAATTTAGGAACTACCGCCAAATAGGCAGAAGCAGAACGGAGAGCTCTTGCGGGGGTGTACCAGGTGAACATCTCCTGTAAGGTCAATGGTACCGAGCCATGTAGAGCCCGGAAGACCAGACACAGCGCCTTAAATTCAATCTGTTGAGGGATAGGGAGCCAATGCAAGTCTCTAAGAGCTGCAGAAGATGAGTCAGAACGTCGGCGAGAGAGTGCTAGTTTGGCCGCAAAATTCTGCACTCTTTGTAGCTTGCCTATCACCGTAACGGGTGCCCCCAGAAGTAGTGCATTACAGTAATCCAGTCTACTTAGAACGATGCTGCGCACTACTTCTGGTCTGGCATTGACTGGGAGCAAAGGAAGAATCTTCCTGAGAGAACGCAACAGGCCCATGCAGGTGGATACTGTTTTGTCAGTGAAACCGTCCAGTTGAAGACTCGGTTCCATTGTCACTCCCAAATTCCGAACCGAGGTAGCTGCTGTCGCCGTGCCCTGAAAGGAGGGGGGCCAGAAGTCCTGTGGTAAAGGTCGAAGGACCCGGTCCACTGAGCAGTATAATACCTCTGTCTTAGAGCTGTTAAATTGCAGCGAGTTGTTACTCAGCCATGTTGCCGTGGTCACCATGCAATGGTGAAAGGTCTCCAGGGACACCGCATTCTCCCCTTCAAAGGAGAAAATAAGCTGGGTGTCGTCAGCGTAATTGGTGACTGAAATGCCAAAAGTTTTTATAAGCTTGACCAGGGGGTGGAGGTACAGATTAAAAAGAATAGGGCTGATGGCCGAGCCCTGGGGTACTCCCTGACCGACCCTTTTAATGGTGGACTTAAAGGGGGGCAGGGCAACCACCTGATGTCTGTTGGCCAGGTATGAAACAAGCCAATCCCGGGCAATGCCCGTCACCCCAGCCTCCTCCAATCTCCTGGTCAGGATGGCATGGCTGACCGTATCGAACGCTGCCGACATGTCGAGCAGCACTAAAAAGGCTGCTCGTCCATGGTCGGCACGCGAACGAAGGTCACTCAAGACAGTCACCAAGGCTGATTCGGTTCCATGCGCTGGTCTAAAACCAAACTGCACCTTAGTGTTCAGATCCCTCAACTACTTCTGGGGTCCCTTTCAAATAGATCTTTTTGCGAGCAGGTTGACTTTTCAACTAGATCTTTATTACAGCTGGATGCCCGACCCGGGTGCTCTAGCAGTCAACGCTTTTCTTCAATCATGGGTGGGAGTCAACGCTTATGCCTTCCCTCCCTTTGCCATGATCCAGAGAGTCCTCCAGAAAGTGAGACATCAACATGCCTCCATTGTCCTGATAACTCCTTTTTGGCCTTCCCAAGCCTGGTTCCCAACTACTCTAGAGATGTCTTACGATATTCCTTTCCTGATTCCTTCTCTCAACAATCTTCTCACCGACATAGACGGTCAAATTCACCCTCTTGTTCAACTAGGGAAGTTGAACCTTCTTGCCTGGAGAGTGTCAGGAGATCCAATGATCTCACAAGGCTTTCGTCAACAGCTTCAACTCTCCTCGGAGAATCTTGGGCCCTGGGAAAACACTACCGGTATAACAACATTTGGAAAGTTTGGTTACGTTGGTGCTTGGAAAGGGACTTGGATCCCGTGGAAGCACCTATCGTTGATATAGTCAATTTTCTCGGAGAACAATTTGACAGATGTAGATAGGTGTAGACAGGTGTAGCTCTAGATATTTCCTATAGATCTTATGATATGTTTGGCGTTAAATTTAACTCCACAGAAGGACTAAAACTATGTCTGATTCTATTTTCTATCCTCGTTTTGATATTTGTAAAAAACTTTGTGTTGTTGATTGTATGAAACAATATGATTCGAGAATGCATACTCTTCGCCCTTGTGGTGTTAATCAGTTGCTTATTTCCTTTTTTAAACCTCATAAGGGTATCTCCTCTGCCTCTATTGCAAGATGGGTCAAAATTGTTATGAATTTTGCTGGTGTTGATTTAAATATCTTCAAACCACATTCTATAAGAGGTGCTATGGCCAGTAAGTCCTTTTGGTCAGGAGGTAAGTTGGATGATATTCTTAAAGCTGCTGATTGGTCGAATTCTAGAACTTTTGCTCATCATTATTGTAAACCAATCACTCATATGTCTGATGTTGTCTTACATGGCTACCAACATGCATAATGGTAGCCTCCGGTCTTGTAATGAAATTGCGATTCTCCTATTAACATGACTAGAGAATCTGGATTTCATTAAAGACACGGAGGCTAATATTATCCCTCCCACCCTTCCCTGGGTGGCTGATGGCTGATCTTTTTGCTTACTGTTTATTTCATGTAATATGTTTATAAATGCAATGGTGAACTTGCTATGACAATAAACATATTTTAATAAAAGAAATGTTTATTTGAAATTTTTAATGTTCCTTGTCAGGATTAATCTTTGTTTATATTTCTGGATTTATTTACACTTCTTTTCTTTTCAGATAACCTCTCGTGAACTCATGTTCCTGATTCTTTCTCTACGGATCTTGGAGATTTCGTTTGTCCTTCATCTACCTTGGTTTTGTGAAGTCTCATCGTTGAAGTTTTTATTGGGACATTTCCTTTCTCTCCTTTACTCCTTATTTAAAAGAGGCTGATTGCCTAGTGCTTACTGGAATTGTTTTGTTAAGAATGTTCTACATGGAACTATTGCTTTGTGACATATGCGGCTGTTTGGAGTCTGCATTAAAAGTTATATGCATAATGTTAGCCTCCGTGTCTTTAATGAAATCCAGATTCTCTAGTCATGTTAATAGGAGAATCGCAATTTGTTGTGGGAACATGCCTATAACCCAAACATAATGCACAGGATATGGAAGCACCCTCATATAAAGAAGGCTGACATTCAGAGGTGCTAATTCTACCAACTGCATAGATAGAAGAGGTATATGCAACCAGGAATGTGACCTTTGCAGGCAAGAGTGGAAAGGAGACCTGGTCAGAAGTCAGAAAAGGAGCTTTCTGCTAAGCTACCATAACCAGTGGGTGGAAGGGAAGGCTTCCATATCAGAAAGTGTTAGATTTGGGGGTCTCTAGTTAGCACAGGTAGGTACTTGTGACAAAAAGGGACCCTCGCCTCTAGTCAGGGTGAGGGAGATTACACTCCTAAAATAACCCCTGCTCACCCCCTTGGTAGCTTGGCACGAGCAAACAGGCTTTATTTCAGAGGCGTTGTGTGTTAAGCATTTGTGACCACATACAGTAACCTAGTGACAACACTACAAATGGACACCACACAGGTTTTATATCAAAAATAAGTAGACTTTTATGTAGAGTTATCACAAGACCATAAATGACTAAAATACATAATACTATTGCTTTAAGATGGTGGATTAAGCCAAGTTCAGATTAGTTCTTAGATGTGACACTCTGCGTCAATGTACCTTAGGTTGCGTTGCGCTTCCACAACAAGCAATGTTGCAGCAATGGGAAATGCGGCAAAGTTCAGATACAAAGAAATAAAGACGTGAAGATCTTCCAGATGCGGCATGATTCTCGGGGATGTGAGAAGTTCTCGGTTCGATGCGTGGACTGCAGCGGCGACACCCTGACGATGCGATGGCAGCAGCTCCAGCGGCGACACTCTTTTCCCACGATGCGTGAAGCTTCCGCTCAATGCGACAACTACAGCGGCGTCATCTACAATGCGACGGCAGCAGCTCCGATGGCGGCGCGCTTCTCGAGGATACGAGGTGCTCTTCTTTGATGCGGTGCAGTGCAACAGTTTCAGCGGCGACACCCTCCTGCGGAGTTGCGACGGCAGGCACAGCGCCGGCGACACGCTCTGACCTCATTGCGAGATTCTTCTCCTGATGCGGAGCAGTGCGACAACTACAGCGGCGAAACCCACCTTCGGAGTTGCGACGGCAGCAGCAGCGGCGGCGGCACACTTCCTCTTCGTTGCGGCACACTTCTCTCCGATGCGGTGCAGTGCGACAGTTCCAGCAGCGACACTCTCCTTCGGATTTGTGTCGGCAGGCACAGCGACGGCGACACGCTTCTTCTCATTGAGTCGCGCTTACAGCTCCTTGCGACACGCAGTTCCTCAGAAGGCCCAAAACAGCAGCAGGCACTTCCAAAAGAACTCTGGGGAGCTAGGGGGTGAAGTCTGTTGTCCCTGAGACTTCAGCAGGAGGCAAGCTCTTTTCCAAGCCCTTGGAGATCCTTCACAAGTTGAGAGCAAAGTACACAAAGTTGCTTTCTCCTTCCTTTGGCAGTAAGACAACCACTGCAGGCCAATCCCCCAAGCAGCACTTCAGCTTGGGAATAGTCTCTCCTCAGTTTCTTCAGGTCCCTTTCCTCAGTAAAGTTATCTTCTTGTAGTCCAAAAGTGATCTAATTTCATGGGATCAGGGTCCTAATATTTATATCCCAAAATCCTTTGTTCTCTGAGGGGAGAGGGGCCTTTGCCCAGTCCAAACCAGTTCTGAAGCACTCTGTTTACCAGACTTCTCCTTTCCTTTCACAATGCAGGGCAGGCACCTCAGACGCCCCACAGGATGTGGAGCCAGCATTGTGGAAGGCAAGTACACCCCTGGAGCACTTTGTTTACAGGACTCCTTCTCTTCTTTCAGTGTGCAGGGCAGAGACATCAGCCGCTCCCCAGAAGGTGGAGCCAGCATTGTGGAAGGCAGGCACAGCCCTATTCAAGGTTCAGGTGCAACTCCTCCCTCCCATCTAGATGCAGATCTCTCTATTCACCACTGGGTGACTCAGCCTGTCTCTTGGAATTCCCCATTCCTGTCACTCACAAAACCAGACAAAGGAATACACAACCTAGCAGAGGCAGGTTTGAATGGTTAGACAAGCAAAGACCTACTTTCTAGAAGTGGTATTTGCAAACTCATAATGTTAAAACCAACTCCACTAAAAGTTGTATTTTATCATTCGGAGTACAGGCATACTAAACTCGAATTTCTACCATGTTCTCTGAGACAGTTAGGGTTATAAACATGTAATAATCTAACAGCCCATTCTGGCCTATGGAGAACAGGTAGACTTGCAATAATGAAAAACGAAAATGGCTGTAATTCACTATTAGGACCAGCCACACACACCAGGGCTTGTCCTACCTTATACTTACAATGCACCCTGCCCTTGGGCCTACCATAGGGATGACTGATATGAAGAAAAGGGAAGGTTTAGGGACTGGCAAGTGGGTGCACTTGCCCAGTCAGCATGACAGTACCAGACTGCACACAGGCTCTGCAATCGCAGACCTAAGACACATTTTACAAGGCTGCTTCTTTGGGTGGCACAAGCAGTGCTGCAGGCCCAACAGCCCAGGGAAGGCATGGCTTGGCAGTTCGGGCTGGACTGTTCTCATGAGGCTAAGGGTCAGACTGATTTGCATATAGCCATGACTGAACTGGGGTGGCAGAGTGGGCTAAAGAACGGTGATGGATCAAACCCAGATCTTTTGACTGGGTGTGAGTGTTTGATTGGTTCAGATGCTCCGTCCATCACCACCCCCTTTTGTACCGCAGGCCCACCAGCAGCATTTGGATTTACATGCCCTGGGCACCCTCAGTGCACCAGACTAGGGTCTGACAAGTAAACTAAATAGCCAAACATGGAACCACTGATTAATACATCAATTTACAATAGGGAGCACTTGCACTGTGGCACTGGATAGCAGTGGCACAGTGCCCAAAGCATCTAACACCAGCAAAAATACATGAGGCAACAGCAAAAAATGGAAGGGAGACCCACGCCAATGGTGCCAGGTCTAACAGAAAGCATAAATGTAAATTTTTCAGTAAGCGTGCAAATACAAGCTCCAAGATGGCAAGTAGGCTTTACAGCCATCCACTGATAGCATAGAGTGAAAAAAGTCAAATCCTTAAGCAACCGCTCCCTTAAAAATCGAGAATCAAGAAAGCCTAGAGCAGGACAAACTAAATCCCTCCCACTCACCCTTTCTGTGGATCAGCGGAATGAACTGACATAGGAGTCCCATTCCTGCGGGCAAACAGATCGAACAAGGAGTATCCACACATCTGAAAAATCAATCGCAAAGCATGCACAGAGGAGTGTCGACAGAACTCATTATTTCAGTTTAAAGACTCTCCCAGAATAAAGACGGAGGTCAAAGGCACAATGTATATTTTTTCCCAGGAACACAGGGCATTTCCTGTGTCCATCAAAGAGGCACACCATATTTCCCTGATGATTGACACATGACCTGGCTGCCTGGTTGTCTGTATGAACTGGACCTGAGCAGCAAGAGAGAAAACTTACAAATATTTCTAAATTACAGTCAACTCACTACAATTGGAAAACCAGCGACCTTCAGAACGCAACCACAAGTCCTTGGCTGACTTGTTCCTCAAAGCAAACCACAACTCCAGAGTGCTGATCTCTGATTTAACAAGAGTTGATGGAGGATTGAAGATTTCTGTTGACAGAATGTGATTCTCTATTAACCACCAGCTGATTGCAAGCCAGATAGATTGTGCAACTGTAGTGCAAGCCCATTAATCTACCTGTGGTGGGCACCAAAGATGCAGGAGAAAAGAATACCAGGGCTTCAAATGTAGACAGGCCTAATCCATCACCTCTTTTGTCACAATCAATAGCTCTTGAACCTGCTGCCAGATCCTGTCTAAAACAGTTGATGAGCAAAGCCCTTCTGACAGGAGAGACTGAATAACTCTTCGCACAGGCAAGTCCATGGCAGGACTGTCATGCATGGGTGAAAATGTGCTGTCACCTACAGTAGCCCAGGGTGTATTGTGGAATGGGGCCTCTTGACCATTGCCCTGTGCATATAAGGGCTGACATACTCATTGCTGATGCTGAAGATAGTGAGGTTGCATTTAGAGAATAACAAACAATACAATTATACTGGCCTGACTGGCTGAAGCATCTTCTCTTTTGAGGTTTGCTTAACTAGACCCCTCAGGTGGGGAATTTGTACCACACAACAAGTAGACAAGTGAAAGGATCCTTTTGGACTACCTTAACCATTCAATTCTGTATCCAGAGGTGACACTACGAAGGAATGGAAGCCCCAGAAGTGATAGAATCAGAGCACAACCAATCAAAAGTAGCATCTGTCAAGAACCTATAAACACAAGATCTCCCTTGCACCTTTAAAAGCCTGCGTCAATGCTGGCGCCAGAATACTTACTGGCACTAGGAAAATCGACCACATCTCTCCACACCTCGAGGCCAGAATACAGCTGAAACTGGCATGCAATACACACAAGGCTCTATACGCAAACTCCCCTGCTTATCTGGCACAGAAACCAGTGGTAGCTGGAGGAAGCAGGAACTCCCGGTTCGCCAGAGACCTCTTGCTCCAACCTCCCCGTTTTCGGGGAAAAAAACTGCAATTGGGCTTTCTCCGGGGCTGCACCAAGAATGTGGAACTCTTTCCCACCTGCCATCAGAAGAATCCCTTCTCTGGCACGCTTCAAAAAGGAGGATAAAACTTTCCTCATGGGTAAATTCCTCATGTAATTTCTGCCTTCTACCACCAATGTGTGCCTGACTAATCTAAGACTATCGCCTTTTCCTCAGGTCACCTATTCACTCCACCAAGAAACTGTGTTTTTTTTACAGATTCTAACTGTAATTGTAGCCATACACTTTTATCCCTCTATTTCTCCTATGGGTCCAGCACCCCTGCCCCTCTCCAATCTTTTTGTATACTTTTGTGCTTCTAAGCCTTTTATTTCTTCACTTCTGTAAACCTTGTAAAGCACTCTGATACCCTCACGGGTCAAGTTCACACTCTATAAAACACTAAAATGAATACATAAATAACAGTTAGGATGATCCCAGGGGATTTCCCTTCCTGCATAATGCCATAGAGATCCTGGAAATCCTTCAGCAGTGTTTCAGCAGAATAAGCCACGTAGGACCCCTGGCAAAGTTAAAGGCAGAGAAGGAATATTTTCAGTCATTCTACAATTTATGATCTCCTGTATCTTGAGACAGGCCTACTTTGATACAATAGGAGAATCCTCCATCATACTAGCAAGAAGAGAACTCAGCTTTCAAACATAAAGACATTGAGTCTCAACCTCCTAGAAGTGGTCTGTCTTTTTTTGCAAGGAAGTGGGGAAATGGTCATGCTCACATCTTCCATTCTTTAGCATGAACAGCCAAGTTAGCATTGTGAAGGGGTTCAGTACTGAAAGAATCAGTAACTACAACTCTTCAGAGGCAGACACAGGTCCATCATATGCCTTACCATCCCAAATGTGTGTTCCAACATCCACTAATTGGAATCCTTGAACATGCTCTATCTTGGGTGTGAAATCTGTAGGGTACTCAGGGTCCGCTTCATTAGAACTCCTCCTCCTGAAGTCCCAGCGCTATAAATAATCAGCGGAGGTGCTCTTCTAGAAAGAAGGAGACACAGGTCATCAACTCCAGGCCAGAAACATTTTGTTTCTCTGAGCTCTTTCTTTGTGCCATCTTGCCAACACACACCACAGACCTGCTCAGTCCGACATTCATTTAAAGAATATCCCGGCACCCAGCATCAGTGGTCCTTAATGTACTGTCATATGAGGTCCAGTGAAATACCTGTGCATGCTTGCCATCCCATGCACGATATTCCATACAGAGGTTCCCAACGAGATCCTTATCCCACAGGCTGCGCAGTGAGAGCCCCAGGAAGCATGAGAAAGAAAAAAGGGACAAATAACCCCTCAGCTGTCAAACACCTGCCGCACCCGGATTTGCAAAGGAAAAAAGACCCTTGTGAGGCCATGGCAGGTTCAACTACTGGAGAGAACAAAAAGCAGAAAAATGGTGCTACAAAATGTAAATCCAGGCAAATAACATGATAAAAAGAAAGAAATCGTTACTGCTGGGCCTGGGGTACCTGTTGCCGAAGAACAAAACTGAAGAAAAAATTGGTAGGTCTTTTCTTCATTTTGTGAAATACTTTATATAGGGTGCCTGTCTCAATATAGTTCGCCTGACTATTTAAGGAATGGGACAAGGAAGATGGACGAAAAGAAATGGTGCGAGGGTGACAGAACGTTACCCAGACACATTACCAGATGTGAACATTCCATTGTACTTGAAATTCTTGAGCACATGCCTTTGTCCCAGGTTTCTCCACTTAATTAAAAGGCACAACTGTCCTAGGATAATACCAGACATGCAATGGTTTGCTGCTGAGCGGCGTTATTGGCAGGAACAAAATGCCTATTTAAAAACTGTCCTGCTCGTGGAGACAAACAGCCCACCAGCATGAATACACATCGTCATGGAGATGTTACAATGCCGAGAGGGTGCAGTCCGATCACAAAGCCCTTCCTGATTGTTCCTGCAGGTAACTTGAGCAGCTTTTCTTCATAATGTGTTTTTTCACACACCTTCCACCTTTGAATCTCTCACCTGTAAATCACGGATGCCTGCAGGGATTTTTTTTGTAAGGGCTAAACGGAAAATGTTCAGGTAATGCTCCTCAATGAAAGAAGTCTTGGCTGTGAGAGCCAAGGAGGCAGGGTAATTATAAATGACACAATTCACTCCCTGTAACTTAATATCAACCATTGTTCAAGCAACACACTGGCTTGTATGATCCAAAATTGCGCCTTATTTTCTTAACAAATGTGTATGCACCTCATTCATAAAATGCACAATACGTTTAATCACATTTTACCAGTAGCTGTAGTACATTTCATTGAACTCTGCTAAACATGCCCTCAGAGGTCTACTATTTGCACAATATCAGTATAGTGGAATATGCATAGGCTGGTTGTATGTGATTTCACAAGAAA
The DNA here is from genome assembly GCF_964261635.1 of Lissotriton helveticus. Classification (NCBI taxonomy): domain Eukaryota; kingdom Metazoa; phylum Chordata; class Amphibia; order Caudata; family Salamandridae; genus Lissotriton; species Lissotriton helveticus. Next base: position 562,195,517 of record NC_136063.1, read on the forward strand.
ACAATTCCATGGAATACAACTACAGAGAAACCTTTTCACATAAACTGTTTAATGGAAATTTACAGGATGAATGACATGTACCATTTCATAGAAACTAATTAGTAGAATGACTTTCTTTTTCGAAATTTACTTTTGCATGCTTATTTCGCAAGGTGTAAATGCAAAGGTTACAGATTCTACTTGCAGAGACATTTTTGCCTGGGGTATTTATTTCTGTGCTTTGCTTCAGATGACATTATTTTAGATTTATATATTTTACATTGTCAAACAAACACGTTGATGCTTGTAATTCACTGACACCCTAACCAGAATCCATCAATGCCCCCTACACACTCTCACTATTTGTAGACCATGCCATGCCCATCCCGGGCCATTAAACACCACCCATCCCTGAACCCTAAAATCCCATTCTAGCCTGAATCTCCTCCCATCCCTAAACCGTAAAAAAAAAACCAACTACATCTAAATTGCACCCATCACTGACCCCTAAACTCCACCCATCGCTGAACTCTAAAAGACGTTTTCTATTAAAAAACTCCACTTATTCCTGAACCCAAAAACCTCTCACAGCCCCAAAACACCACCTATCTCTGACCCCTAAAATTCCCTCACCACCATAAACTCCATTCATTCCTGAACCCTAAAACTCATTCTAACCATAAACACCACCTATCTCTGACCCCTAAAATTCCCTCACCACCATGAACTCCACTCGTTCCTGAACCCTAAAAACACTTAATTGCCTCACCTCTTCCCATCACTGACCCTTAAAAACCCTCACAAGCCCTAAACTCCACCCATATGTGAACACTGAAAACTCAACACTGCTACACTCCACCCACTCCTGAACCCTAAAAAACACTTTCCACCCCTAACCTCCACTCATTAGTGAGCCCTAAAAACCCTTCATCACCCATAAACTCCACCCATTCCTGATCCCTAAAACAAATCACCAACCCTAAACCCCACCCATTCCTGAACCCTAAAAAAACCCTTTCTTGTCTGAACTCCACCCATCCCTGACCCTTATAAACCACCCATCAATAAACCCCAAAACTCCTCACTAACCAAAAACTCCAGCAAAGTTTAACTTATTCATAAAAAAATGTTTAAAATGATCTTAACTTTAAAATGTTTCCTTTCACTTTCAATTTAATTGCCTTTCCTTAAAATTGGTTTTCAATGATTTGGTTTCCTCCAATGTGTTTACTGAGTTTTTGTTTTTCCACTAATTCACATTTGTAACTGTGGGATTAAGACTCCAAAGATTTACACGTATCTGGGACCCTATCAGATAAAATGAGCACTGCTAGTGTTTATTTAAGAAACCATCTCCACCAAAGTTTTGGGTTGACTGCGATTTCAAATAGATAAAGAGCTGGTGCAATGCTATTTTACTACCTCAGGCCAGTGGTGTAACAAAACTTGAGGGAGCCCCCCTGCAAGGTACATAGAGGGCCCCACTCTGCATTTAATCAGGAACTCTAAGGCCAGAGTACGGTACTAAAAGGGCCCCCTGCAGTTAGTGCCCCCCACACTGCTGGGGGCTGGGGGGGAGGGGGTTGTGTTACGCCTCAATCCCCAGACAGTGGTAAATGGCTGGTTGTCACAGGAATTTTAATGGCATGTGCTGTTTTGGCTGGAAAGGTAGTCTTTTTGTTGACATCTCTAAAGCAAAGAACAAAACATAATGCAGTAACATATGAACTATCATAACAATACAAACATAGGGCACAACAAAAAGTCAAAGGAGAGCACATCAAATCAACCACTGTACAACACAACACCACCACTTTGCAACAGTGTAGTACAAAAACATAGCAGCATAAAAAACTACAGAAAACATTATGAAACCCAACAAAATGGCTCACAAAAAAATGCACAAATACTCTTGTCATATATTACCAAGTCCAGAACCCTGCTTTCATAGTACAGTAAAAGACGTTTGGACCAAGTACTGCCTTTACATACCAGCAAGAACATGAAATAGCACCAGTCAAACATTTTTGTGAGCCACACCATGATCTTATATTAGACTGTGCTCAGCAAGGCATTAATTTCAGAAAGAATTCTGTGAGCTCTTCCATAGGTCCGTTGATCTTCCAAAGAGTAGCTCTTAGCAAAAAAAATGGCCATAGTAAGTGTCAGATGTACAGTACAGAAGATAAAACTATTAAAATTCTTTCACAGCTCAGAATGAACCTGTTATTGTAAATCCAAGGACAGAGAGGCAATATATGTTCACAGATTCCCAATCTAAAATGATGACTAGCTTACACATTTCAGAAATGCATTACTTTTTTTTTTTTTTTTTTTTCTTTTGGCAAGCATGTCATACCAAGAAAAACAACATTATATCAAAACACATTTTTGAGTGATTTCAGGGAGAAATCCAGTATACAAAATCTGCAAAATAAAACATCGTATTCTTACACATGATAGCGCATCAGCCTGACAAAAGTACTAAAATATAGAAAAATATATACAATATATAAGAAATCAATAGTAAACATAAAGCATTCACTGTTCAAAGTACAAAGACCCTAACCATTCATCTTATTTCCTATAAAAGTTATACAAAATTAGTCCATATCCTTTCCATTCTTTCTGCTGCCTTTTGGCTACTATACTTAGCAAGAGCCTTTTCCATAGAGTATATTTCATGGATTAAGGTTAACCATTCTGTCCTACCTGGTGGGTTCGGTGAGATCCATGCTCTAGCAACCACCAATCTAGCACAAGATAGTGCTATGTTTTTCCAGCCTGTATAGTTGTTACTTCTCGTATTTAAAGCAAGTAAGACCATAGGTGCAGTAAGTGGGAAGTAAATTAGTTGTTTTTGAATTAGAAAATGTTCTACTTCTTGCCAGAATGAAGCCAACATAGGGCACAAATAGATCATATGAATGAGATCTGCTCCCACCAGATCACATTTAGGGCATTTAATACGATCACTATTTTGTGACCATTTGGAAATTTTCTGCGGGGTATAATAAAGTTGGCTGACCGTCCTATATAATTGAAGCTTTAAGCTCGAAGAGTGGACTATTTTATTGATATTAACCAAAGCACTAGATATGTTCTGTGGTGTCACATTTGTTCCCAATTCTGTAGTCCATTTTTGTGCCAATCTCAGACAATCATCCCCATTATGTTGGCTTAGGAGTTTGTATCCAGAGCTAATTAAAGATTTCTTTTTTGTACTATACAAGAAGTCCCACAAATCCGAGCTAGTAATTTTATTTAGCTTCATTTTTTGTATTAAGTAGTGCCTGACTTGTATATATTTGTATAGCATTTCCCCTGGCAACTTATAAAGCAGTTGTAAAGTTGAAAACTGCAGAAAACCATCAGAGCCATAAAGGTCTCCCAGTATCTTGATCCCATAAATGGCCCAATCTCTACCAACTGTATCATTAAAAATGCCTGGTAATCCTGGATTGTCCCATAGTGGTAAATCTGTATGAAAAAAAGAAGTATCACAAAGTTTCATGATCTGATTATAGATCGCTACCGAGTCTCTTGCTATCTTAAATTTAACCCTTTTAAAAAAATGAGGATCTTGTACTCTTGCTAGAAATTGAGATGAATTAGTGCCTAACATGAATTGATAAAAAAAAGAAATGGGTTTCATTTTTATTTAGTAAACTCCTAAGCCGTCCTAAAAAGGAAGCATAAAAGTAAGACTTAAAGTCCGGAAATTCCAATCCGCCTTTTTCTAGAGGTAATTTAAGTATCCTCATTGATCTCCTAGGGGTTTTGTAGCTCCAAACAAAGCTGCTGCAGATGCCCTCCAGTTTCTTAAAGAATATATTGTTAACTCGAAGTGGAATAGAGCGAAAGAGATATAAAAATGTTGGTAATATATTCATTTTAATCAAATTAATTCTGTCTAAGATATTAAGTGGGATTTTGTGCCATTTTTTAAGAACCGTTGAAGTGTGTTTAAGTAAAGGGTCATAGTTTAATTTATTTATTTCACTAGTTTTAGGAGAGATTTTCACCCCTAAGTATACAGCTGAATAACATAAGCCAATGACTAGTTGATTAATTTGATAATTCATTAAGGTTTGAGTTTTGTTGAAATTTAGTCTGTATCCTGAGATAACCCCAAATTTTTTCGCCTCATCTGCAATTCCAATTAGTGCCTCTATTACATTTGTAGTATATATGGCTAAATCGTCTGCATATGCAGTAATTTTGAGTATTTTATGTTCATGATCTAATGGTTTTATCTTATCCTGATTCTGCAGGGCATTAATAAAAGGTTCCATTGAGAGAGCAAACAGCAGGGGTGAAAGAGGACACCCCTGCCTAGTCCCCCTTAAAATTGCAAATGTTGGTGATAGTAGCCCTGCATAGCTTATTTTAGCATTGGGCGCCCTATAAATAGCCTGTATGCCTCTAAGAAAACGATCTTTAAACCCAAACTGAGTTAACACCTCCCATAAATAATACCACCCCACCCGGTCGAACGCTTTTTCTGCGTCCAGAAGTATCATGCCGAGTGGGGTGCGATTAGTAGCAGCTATGTCAAATGCCGTATTTGCCATATTGACATGCGCTGTGGTGTCCCTGCCAGCTACAAAGCCATGTTGTTGTGCGTTTACTAAGTGAGGCATAAGGAGTGCCAGTCGTAATGAAATCAGTTTAGAGTAAGCCTTAGCATCAGTACTTATTAAGGAAATGGGCCTATATGACCCGCATTGTGTCAGAGGTTTCTTTTTTTTCAAAAAAAACATAATTTTCGCCGTTCTCCAGGAATCCGGAGCCTTACCCGTTGTAGCTATTGAGTTCACGACTGAGCACAAAAGGGGAAGTAATTCTTCAGCACAAATTTTGTACAGTTCAATAGGAAGCGTATCCTCCCCTGCCGCTTTGTTAGATGGGAGAGAGAATACTGCTAGACGTAGTTCTTCAATTGTATATTCTTCTTCTAAATTATCTAGGGTGACCTGTTCTACATATTGTTTTACGGGGAGATTATCATTTAAGTATAGCTGGATCTGTGTTAAACTAATCTTGGTCTCTGGAGTATATAGTTCTTCATAATAAGAGACAAATTGCTTCATAATATGTGCAGGTTTTGTATACAGAATATCATTGGGGCCTTTTATAGACTTGATCAGTGTTAATGCCCGGTCTTCGGCCACCTTATAGGCCAGAAGTTTTCCTACACGATCCCCGCATTCATATTGCGAGATTTTATTTTTGAGTATCTTGCAGCTATGTTTTTCCTTAAGAGAGCTTTTAATATCTAATCGCATAATCAATAGTTTATTTTCCAAAGATAATATATCGGGTCGATTCCTGGCCCCATCTCTTAGGTAGTCAGCTTGTTGTTCCTCTATATTTAAGATATTACTTGTCATTAGTTTTGCTTCTTTTTTCTTTATTGCATTTTGATATATTGTTGTGCTATTCCTCTAATAAAAGCCTTACAGGCATCCCAGACTATGAGAATGCTGGCCGTATCCAAATTGTGTACAATAAACTCCTTTATATGTTTTTTGAGGGAAGTCACAAAGACCTCATCCGTTAATAAGTATCTTGGAAAAGTAAAAGGGCGCCCTTCTTTTGCTCTTATAGTTAGACCAAATGTAAACATTATGGGATTATGGTCAGAGGAAATTTTTGGCATAACCTGCATAGATCCCTGACTCATTAAGTCGTCTGAGGCCCAAGCCAAATCTATCCTAGAGCAGAGTTTATGTGGGGATGAGTAATAAGTATAGCCCGGTATGCCTGGGTAGAGACTACGCCATATGTCTTTAATATTGTGTATTTTTGCAAGCTCCAGTATTGCAGCTCTAGTTTTACGCATACGTATCCCTGTCCCTTTCTTTGTTGCATCCTGTGAATATTTTAATACACAATTAAAGTCCCCCATTAATATTAGCTCTCCTTCCCAAGATAATAATTCGATATTCAACCAATCAAATAACTGTGGTTCATCTTTGTTGGAACCGTATACAGCACAGAAAACATACATACTATCTTCTAGTCGAATTTGCATTATTGCCCATCATCCAACCTTATCTGCTGCAGTTTTAATTACGTCCCCTTGCCAGTGTTTTCTCTTTTAAATTGCAACCCCTCTTATAGACGAGTTTAAGATGGTACAAACCACCAAATCATACCCGAGCTGTTTCAAAAGATTTTTATCTTTATAGCAAATGTGCGTTTCTGTTAGCATGACCAAGTGTGCATCGTACATTTTTAATTCTTGAAAAACTACATTTCTCTTGGTCTTATTATTCAGGCCAGATACGTTCCAGGCAAGACAGCTACAGTGCATCATTTTATGTGAAACCAATAAAAAAACATTCTCCCTTTCTTATCACTCTTCCCGGTTTCCTTCCTTGCTAGAAATATTTTTGCTTTATTTCGACTTGCCGTGCCAGTTTTAATTTTCTCCCTCCCCTCCCTCCCTCCCTCACTCCCCGACTCTGCACGCCCTCCCCCCGTGCCATAGGAAAACACCCCCCCTTTATACCTGCTGTCGTTGGAAGGACAGCCTCTTGAAGGTGTAGCCCTCTACCTGCCTCCCATCTACCTCAAAAAGTATATCATTCTCCGCTTTAGTAATCAACAATTTGTGCTAGATTATTCAAAGTGAACAGGTCCTTCTGGATAGCAATCACGTAGTATTAACCATGCTGAAAATATATACCTAATAGCTTATACATTTGTAAGTTTATCTAAGACCGCTTCCGCCTCCTTAACCTGATTACAATAGTATGTATGCCCGGCCTTAATAACTTTTAAACATGCAGGTTCCTGGAGAAAGAACTGAGCCCCCACCGCTTTAAATGGGTCTATTAATTGACGCAAGTTCCATCGTCTCTCCATTGTAGTTTTGCATAAATCAGACAGAACAAAAAAAGTAACATCTTCTGTGGCAATAGGAGAGTTTGGTCTGGCTTTTAAAGAAACAGCTTGTCTAAGTAAAAAGTTTCCGAAATAAATCAAAAATGGGCGGGGGAACGTATTGTTTCTGTTTCTGTTAGCTATTGGTAGCCTGTGAACTCTTTGGAGCTGCGAGTCCCAGTCCCAGTCTGCAAGATCCGGAAATGCACGTTGAAATAATTTACCTATATATGCTTTTGGATCTGCCCCTTCTGCCCCTTCAGGGACCCCAAAGAGCCTGAGATTTTGTCTTCTCTGTCTGTTCTCCATTTCTTCAATCTTTGATTGTAAGGCTCTAATCTCATCCCCATGACTGGAACTTTTCTGTTCATTTTTGACTGAGGCATCTTCTATATGTGCGACTCGATGTTGTAGCTCTTCTACTTCTTGCGTAATCGTATTTATATTACTATTAACTTCATATAAGTACGACTGGATTTTAGTATTGTCCTCCTTCAGTTGAATAAAATGTTGCTGAGCCTCTTGTCTATGTTCGGTGAGCATATTCAGAATTAATGCAAGAGAAGGGGCCCCCAATGAAACGTCAGAGAGTGACGTTTCCTGATGTAAATCACTAGTACCCTGCGTGGCATATTCCATTTCTTTTTCTACTGGGCAGACACGATCACTTAGACTGGAGGCCACTTCATTGGTCTCTTCTCCAGCTATAGAGTCTTGTTGTCGAGGTCTCTGTGTTTCCACTGCCAGGTTTGATAGATTAGGGGGTGTAGCTAGGGTTGCGTTATCCACATTTTGGTTCTCTTGGTTATCCAGTAGTGGAGTTGTTGGCCCTGTGGAGCTGGTTCCAGACAGATGTAGAGCCATTGATTTTACACCCCCCTTAGCTTGTATCCACTTGCGTAATGGACTGTCATCAAATATTGGTTTGCCTCTATTATTGGCATGAGTTATGGCAGAGGAAAGAGTAGGGGGATTAATAATCTTCTTATTTTTAAGTTTACTTTTAGCTTTCCCCTTTCCTTTTTTCCGTGCCACGATTTTCCATTTGTCCTGTGGGAAACTCTCCTCAATGCCCCCCTCCTCATCGATCAGTTCCTCATATTCATCATTAGATTCCGTTTGTTTCTCATTAGTCAAATCTAAGTTGATTGCAACTGTTGTCTCATCCAGCGGAATATCCATCAAGGTATCGCATGTCAACTGAACAAGTGAAGTGATAGCCGGGTCGTTGCTTAGCTCCATTACTTTGACAGTGTCTGAGCTTTCTATTAACTCAGAGTCTGCTGAGTGTAAGGATTGTACTTGCTGCTTAGCTTTGTCTTTTACCTTTACTCTAGCTATGTCGTTGTCCTTCTCATTATCATTTCGAGAGACGATTATATCTGTATCAGTAGGTATTACAGCCGGGTTTGTGGTCACCACATCAGTCTCAACAGTCTTAACATTGCTATCACCAGTTCTAAAGGCACTCCGTGGGTTAGACACCATAACCCCATTACTCCCCTTGTTTGTCTGCGTGGTAGCCTTAGTATTAGTACGTTTTTCTAAGACTACTTTGGTTGGATCTATACTGGCCCCTTTAGCTTGAGTGTCGTTATTTTTGATAGCGGTCGGTACTACAGGCGCAAATGATTGCAGTTGCTTACCCGTTGTTGTTGTGGTGACTTTATCTTGTCTCCCTGTAGCAGTCAGATCCTGCAATCCTGTAGTACCATCCTTCCCTTGAAGCTTGACTGGGGTTTTTACTTTATCAACCACATTATCCTCAGGAATTGAAACTGCTTTCGTGGTCCTAGTATTCCGTGGTTGGTTCTTCAGAGCCATAGCCGTATTTAAGGCCTCTGAACAAGCGTATGCGCAGGAAAAATGTCTCAAAGTTAGGGAGCCTTTTACCTCTCGGTCCGTGCCGCAGAGAGCACTAGTTGCACGTCTCACGCTGGTTAGTACACCGATTCCCGGGTCTGAGGAACCAAGCCAGGTTAGTAGGGTCCAATGAGCCCAGCGTGGATAACCAGTCTCCGGCCCCAACCCACGATTGCCTCTGCCACTGCCGCTTATGAGCAGAAGCCGCATACAGAATCAGCTATATCCCCAGCTCTTTAGTCGTTTAGGAATTCACTGAGTTTCTCTGCAATCCAGGCACCTGTAGAGTTTTGGGCAATGCCCTCGGCAGTGTCTTTAATTAGGAGATTGCCTCATGCCAGGCTAACAGGATTCAGAATTCTTAGGCTAACGAGCCAGTCTCTGCCCACGGCCCGCGAGAAACAATTCTCCCGCGGCTGTGCAGGTAATCCGTCTCCACCCCCAGCCTGCGGTCGCCCCAGCTGCTCACGAGCGGGAGCCCACCTGAGTTCTATCTCTCCCCTCGACCCGTGGCTGCCTTCTCCTATGCAGGCAAAACCAACGCAGGTGCTTCGTCTCCAGTTGACCAGCCAGTTTCTCCCATCCGCCCGTGGCAGCCTCCTCTTGTGCAGGAAAGCCTAGCGCCGGTGCTCCGTCTCCAGCTGTCTCTGCCCTCCGCGGAAAGCAGCTCTCCCGCGGCAGCCTTCTTCTGTGCAGGTAATCCCTCTCCGCCCCAACCCGCTATCGTCTCAGCTGATAGCGAGCAGTAGCAGTATTCGAATACGGCTATGTTCCCCGTTGAGAAGCCGAGTCGGGTCCAGTCTCTTCCGTCAACCCGCGGCTGCCTTCTCCTATCGCGGGTCAAAGAGCAATTCTCCTGATATAATGTATAAATGTCCCGGTTCTCTTTCAGTTTTCCGTTGATCGAATCAGAGCTAGCCGATCATAGCTTAAGCAAAGCTCCACCGACTATCCATCTCTCTGCATTCAATGAGGTGACGGGAGCGGCATTATCGAGCTACACCGGGCAGCGTCTTCAATCCGCCATCTTGGTTTTCCCTTTTACCAGAAATGCATTACAAACTGCAATTTTTAAGATCTAGGTCATGCACGCCACAAAGTGAATTTCTCTTGTATTTTGAAATGGTAGGTGCATTTGTAACTCAACTCATTTCTCTAAACGGATGAGTAAATGGCGTTAGGATTTGAGAATGCGAGCTCATAGTTGTCCTACAATCCTACAATGAGCATTTAAACCACTAAGCAACCCCACCAACTTGCGGAAATTCATTACAAATTTTCTGGACAGAGCTCATGAATATGGAAGAAAGATGTAAAAGTGACCGAGAAAACACAGGCAATAAAGTTATCCATTAGGTTACAGGGAGTACCAGGATGGCAGTTTTGGTCGCAACTCATCTTGAGTTGCTTCTGTTCCATTTCAGAGGTGACATGGCCAAGCAGTTCTGGCTGGGCCATACTTTTTTTGAAACATTTAAGAAATAGTTACATATAGTTGGTCTCCGGCTGTGATAGTAAAGAAAAGCTAAGAAACAATGTAGTGGATTGTTATTGCATTGTTATCTATGCTGAGATTAATTCAAGCATTTCATTCTACACTTTTTGAGCTATCTAAATGAGTCCCCTAAGTGGAGGGCATATGCCCAGTCTTGGGATCTGATCTTGCAGAACAGTGGTCCAGTGACTGAGGCTAATTCAAGCATTACATCAATCACTTTTTAAGCAGTATATTTATGTTCTTAGGTCGTGTTTGACATAGAAGCTGCCTCCAAGACCTATTCTTTACAATCCACAGGACTTTGAAACACCCCCTCCAGCCACTGAGTTATTTGGGGCAGCCTTCATCGTCCATTGCATTGTGACTTTGCCAATCATATTTTGGATATTCCCAGAGAAGTATACATATGTCACTCAAGACTATCGGCTGTTATTTTATTTTTCCAGCTCCAAGTGAATTTTCCCATTGCAATGCTTAAGGATCTATTTTACATCGGAAATCATTACATTTTTGTTACTGTGAGAGACTGGCTCACCAAATACTGTAACAAAAAGAGGTATTGTGTGTAGTGAGTCCAGTGAATCTCCAGAGATTGTACAACGGCTAAATAGATAGCACTAATGCTCTATTTTCTGGTAGTGTGGGAGAGCAGGTAGGCTTATCAGAGGGCTGTGGGCTGTTGCGTTTGGGGGAAGCCTTAGGATTCACATTGCAGGCGTCATTGTGGAGTTCAGAAGGGGTCAGCCAATGCTGGACTTGGATTCAGGACCGCTTGGGAACCTTTTCTGGACTGGTGGGCCATCTGGGCTCAGGCCGGAGACATCGGGTGCTGAGTGGTCAGGGATTGCGGTTTCTGAGGGCACCAGAGTCCTTAGTCTTGGTTTCTTGGGGACAGGCCCGCTGTCCTTGGGAGTTCTCGTCTTTTTCAAAGACAGGCAGTTCTCCCTGTGGTTTTGGAGGTTGCTGGCTGCTGGACAGGCATCACTTTCTTTGCTTGATCTTTGAAGCTGCAGATAGGCGGTGGAGCTGGGGCCAAGTCAGTGGGCTTCTTTAGTCTTCTCTATATGGCGTCTTCTTCTCTCTTCTTAGGTCAGCTGGAACACATTTCAGGGTCGGGGGCACCCACTTAAATACTAGATTTTGGGGTGCTACAGAGGAGTAGCAGTTTAGGACAAATGGGTTCCTTACCTGGGGTGGCTAAACTCACTATTATACCACCCTCCTGCGGGGAGGGGGCTATACCCATGATTGGATAAGTCCCACCATCTTCAAGACAGTGGGCACTGAAAAATGTGCTTTACTTTGCCTCCTGCACCTGAGGTGTGGAGTTGGCGAAGGGAGGAACCCCTCCTTTTTTTTCCTAAGTGTCCCCGCTGATTCATCCGCCCAAAACCTGTTTGAACAAGGGGCTGCCATCTGCTGACAGCAGAAGCTGGGGTCACATTTCAAAGGCATAATGGCTTTGAAGTTCCCTCTCAAGCAGTGTGCCCAGCCTGGGGGAGGAGGAGTAGCACCTCTGCCCAGGATGTGCTTTGTTTCTGGCCACACAGAGCAGAGGCTCTTGACCCAGGGGTCCAGAAACATGTCTGGTGAGGGCAGGCTGCCTAAAGCCAGTAAGAGACCACACCAGAGTTGGTAGGTTCTCAGGGGGCACCTCTGAGGTGCCCTCTGTGTATATGGCTTGATAAATTCCACACTGGAATCAGTGGGGGGTTATTAAGTATTATTATTTGGAACCAAACACTCCTGGGTTCAGAAAAGCAATGATAGTGCCGGGGAATTAGGTGTCAAGTTTCCATACCATGTACTCTCTATGGCTGCCCTGGCATGTACAATATCTAAGAATATTCTTAAATTTTGTTGAGTCATATCTGCTCATGCAGATATGCTCACACCTGTGATATAGTCTACCCTGCCCTAGGGCTCTAAGGCTTGTTAGTTAGGTGACTTACCTATACTTTAGGCAGTGCTTGTTGTCATGGCATACAAGCAGTGTGCCATGTCCACTTTGTCATTTTTCACTGCTGCAGGGCATGCCAGCTGCAAGGGCAGTGGCATGGCCTTGGTGAGGGGTGAGCGAATGATGGATGGCTGTACCGCGCTTGGAACAATTCAGTCTCACTGAATAAGTTGTACCCTCCCTCAGCTGACTAGGTCATCGCTGTACTTGCTCTCTACCTCCTTGTTGTCTTTTACATCTCTGTCCCCCCACAATCTGACTGCTTTTTCTGCTGCTCAATTGTTGCTCTCCCTGTCCCTATTTTATTTGCTTTAAATGTAATCTCTTTTTCCTGGAAAAGCCAGTGCTCGATTTGCTTCTCCCAAATCACCATGCTTCGCCTCTCCCAATCCTGCTCATTGTTTTCATATTGCTAGCCACACACTTTTATTTTTATTGCCATTTTACCACCCTACAATGAGTGTTGCCAATGTTTGAGCACTAAATTAAAAATGTCAGAATGATTGACAGTGCGCCACAAAGCATACATGCAGAGGCACCAATGCCCCTCTTGGATTGTGTTTTTTCTCACAAAGAGAAAACATTCCAAGGTGACTACGGTGCATGCTCATTTGAACGAATATGTCGTGAAGCACCAGTGTTTTCAAATATAGGCATCTATCTTAGAATAGATTTTCTCATTAAAAAAAACAAGAAGCTCACCTTGTGTGCTCATACGTGCACGTTATGACTCACTTTCTGCCATATTAACTGGAGAACCAGTGCCAGCAGATATTGGCACATCCTGTGGATCACAAACACCTTTTAAAGGAGAGCCCTGGGGCATGGCCAAGATGGCGGCGTGAGAGGACGTGTTGCTCCCTCTTTCCCGCCGGCGGCCCAGAAAAGCACCGGCGTTTCGTCGATCAAAGCTGACAGAGACTGGATATCGTGGGCCCACACAGCAGAGGTACCATTATCACAAATGGGGTCACCCTATAAAGTCAAAAGGACCTGGGTATCATATGGTACAGAAAAACAGTGGTCCAAGACTATTTTAATTTATGATTACAAACGGATTCCTGTTTGTAATTAGTAAGGCACATAAGATCATAGGCACCCCCAGAAAGAAACACAATTTATTCAGAAGGACTAAAAACCTCAGTTTATTTAGTCACCCAAGGAGAATATACTAATTACAAACAGGAATCCGTTTGGAATCATAAATTAAAATAGTCTTGGACCACTGTTTTTCTGTACCACACAGTTGGGTGCGGGCTAGGACGGGATACAGCCTCATGGGGGAGCGGCCTCGAGCCTGTTCGGCAGCGGCGGAGGACCATAGCCTGGGATCGCTTTGGCCCCCGGAACTCAGAAGACGGAGCGGACTGGGCTGATTGGCCGCTGCAGTATACCACGTGGAGGGCGGCCCACGAGAACCTTCTGGCCAACACGGGATTGGCAGATCCCTGCTGTTGAACGGCTGGCAGTGGGGCATCACGAGACCCGCCATTTTGAGACTAGCCACGGGCTGCCCTCGAGCCCTACCGGCGGACTCAGACTACAAATTCCCGATCACAGCACCTCAGGCAAGTAACCAACCGGGAGTGAAAGGCGCAGTGTGCGATCGACGCTGGGAGGAGGTGAAGGGAGGCGGCGGTCCCCTCATTGAGGCCCGGGAGACGGTAGCCGGGGTTGCATGACTTAGCACCAGTAACGCCAGGGATCAGAGCCGGCTTCAGGGCCGACCAGGAGTGACACTGCAGCGCCCCAGTCAGGAGGGCTAATGGGACAGAGGGCAGAGGAGAGCTTCGGGAGTGCGGAGGAGGGCACAGGCCCCCGGAATTAGCGATCCTGCGTGCAACCTGACACTGTGACTAGACCCGTGTCTCCTGGCCCACCAACCCGCATGAGAGATGACCAGTGGCAGCCTGTGCTAGTCTCTGGAACCCGTACAGCCACACAGAACACATCAGTGACTCGGGGCCCGAACCGGGGGCGACATAGCTGCAGGCTGAGCAGTGGGAACCAGCACTGTGATGGCGGGAGAGAGCTGAGAACAAACCCAGCATGGTAACGTGGGGAACCTCTGGGAATGTGCAGCTGCTGCTCAGGAGACACACATGCATGACCCACAGACAGTGAGCCAGCACTGTGCGTGGGAGGCGAGCCAGGGCTCATGCGGGACTGACCTGGAGTGAGGCACAGCGGAGAAGGGGTCACGAGACAGCAAAGGAAATTGGCCCCACCACAATTACACTCTACTTACACGCACACAGTTTCCACCGGTGCCCACTCTGCCCGTGCACTGTGACACAGCATGTCCTCCTCCCGAGGACGTAAAGAGAAAACTCTGAAAGATTTGTTTGCCACGGCCTATTGCGGCAGCCACGCGAGCAATACACACACCCCAATCAAGCCACAGAGATGAATGTAGAAGGCGGGGAACCCATAACGAAGGCATTTTTGGAGTCCCTGTTTGTGGCCCTGAGAGAAGTCCTGCAGACCGTCAAGCGGGATCTCACGGATGAGATCCAAGAAATTCAACAGGATATGTACCGCGTAGGTGAGAGGGTGGCAGAATTAGAGGAGAAAAGTGACAGCAGAGACTCGGAGCTGTCGACTCTTCAGCAGGAAGTCATCCGAATTCACGAGCACCAAGTGGATCTGCAGTCCCATCTCGAAGATCTGGAAAACCGCTCCCGGTGCCATAACATCAGGATTTGTGCGATGAAGGCCAACGAGGAAGCGGGTGACATTTTTAGGTATATCAGGGAACTCTTTAATCACACTCCCTTTTTGTATTAAAATTTCTCCCAATTTTACTTTTTCTGGCCTCTTGCCCTATCGACCACCGAACTCTAAACCAGCCAGGGCCCACGCGGGACTGACCTGGAGTGAGGCACAGCGGAGAAGGGGTCACGAGACAGCAAAGGAAATTGGCCCACCACAATTACACTCTACTTACACGCACACAGTTTCCACCGGTGCCCACTCCGCCCGTGCACTGTGACACAGCATGTCCTCCTCCCGAGGACGTAAAGAGAAAACTCTGAAAGATTTGTTTGCCACGGCCTATTGCGGCAGCCAAGCGAGCGATACACACACCCCAATCAAGCCACAGAGATGAATGTAGAAGGCGGGGAACCCATAACGAAGGCATTTTTGGAGTCCCTGTTTGTGGCCCTGAGAGAAGTCCTGCAGACCGTCAAGCGGGATCTCACGGATGAGATCCAAGACATTCAACAGGATATGGACCGCGTAGGTGAGAGGGTGGCAGAATTAGAGGAGAAAAGTGACAGCAGAGACTCGGAGCTGTCGACTCTTCAGCAGGAAGTCATCCGAATTCACGAGCACCAAGTGGATCTGCAGTCCCATCTCGAAGATCTGGAAAACTGCTCCCGGTGCCATAACATCAGGATCTGTGCGATGAAGGCCAACGAGGAAGCGGGTGACATTTTTAGGTATATCAGGGAACTCTTCAATCACACTCCCTTTTTGTATTAAAATTTCTCCCAATTTTACTTTTTCGGGTCTCTTGGCCTATTGACCACCGAACTCTAAACCAGCTCACCTTCCTGCTTTTTTAGATCTCATTCTACAAGCCTCATTGCCATACGCCAATTTCACTCTTCTCGGGGATTTTAATCTCCATGTTGATAATCCCGAGGACACTACCTCTATCAACTTTTTATCCACTTTGGTAGATGGCGGACTGAATCAACATATCAGCTACCCCACCCACAAAGCGGGTCACACCCTCGACCTTATTTGTACCAACTTGAAAGGAGTAGAGGTCTCTGAACCAGTTCCAATAGTATGGTCAGATCACTTGCTTGTCCCTTTTACATTCCCTTGTCATCTTATAAATAGACACATTCGTCCGGCCAAACAACTAGGCAGAAACTGGAGCAAGATTTCTTCTGAGAGTCTTGCTCCTCGTCTTCTATCGATTGATTTTTTAGACACAAGTCCAGATCTTGACACACGGCTGATCAACTTTAATGATCAGATTACCTCGGTAATCAACCTTATCGCCCCTGTCAGGCCTATAAAAACCTATTGCTCAGTCCCTCAAGGCTCCTCGCTGAGTCCGCTTTTATTTAATGTATATTTTTCCCCTCTTTTTGATATCATTGCCCAAACTGGTATAAAAGTCACCTCCTATGCTGATGATATCCAGCTTTTGTTTTCATATAACAGCATCACTCCCACTACTTTTGATCCCTTAAAAACTGCCTACGAACAATTGCCCAGTGGATGGATAGTAATTTCCTAAGGTTGAATGCAGGTAAAACGGAGGTCCTCTTTTTCCACCAGCCTACCCCTCTCGATCCTAACATCTGGTGGCCTCTGGATTTAAGCGCTCCTCCTCTTCCCAACGACTCTGTGAAAAATCTAGGAGTTAGATGGGACTCTAACCTCTCATTCTCCCATCAAGTTCACACAGTCTCAGCTGCATGCCTAGCTAAGATCCGAATGATAAAAAAGTTCATTCATTTTCTGCCCAGTAACACCAGGAAGATTGTGGTACAGGCACTAGTCACCTCACACCTTGACTATGCTAATGGCCTGTACACTAGCTTGTCTGTAGGGCTCTGTCATCGCCTCCAGACGGTTCAGAATGCTGCGGTGCGACTGGTCAGCGGTATCCCCCTACGTGAGCATATAGCACCTCACCGTCGTGAACTCCATTGGCTACCGGTCCAAAAAAGGGCAGAATTCAAAGCTCTGATCCTAGCTCATTGTGCCTTGCGAGGCAAGGGCTCTGCCTATCTTGCCACGTGCCTGATTCCCTATAACAACTCCAGGACCCTACGCTCCTCTTCAAAAAACTTCCTCACTGTTCCTAGATTTAGGAAATCTCGTTCCGGTGGAAAATCTTTCCCCGTACTGACGGCAGCTCTCTGGAATAAATTACCCAATGCCATCCGGTTGATTGAGGAGGAACGACCCTTCCGGAGAGCCTTAAAAACCCACCTGTTCTGTTGATTGTTATATTTTAACATCCTTCTATGCAGCATGAAGTTACACAGAAGCTCTGGGACACCCCGTTGGGGTAGCTGTGCGCGATACCAAAATACACTAAATAAATAAATTCTAGATAACCATCCAGAAGCCAACCTTAAACTAGACAGGGCGCACAGAGTGGGACCACCTCGTCCTGCCACAGCTCAACCATCCTATATCCTGGTCTGCGTCCAAGACTTTCATACCAAAGAAGATATGCAACAGAAAGCCAGATAAATGCACCTCCTGTCATTCCGGGGCCAGACCCCGTCCTATATCAAGACCTGGCAGCACTCACTCTACAAAAGACAAGGACCTTCCAACCTGTCACCTCGTGCCTTCACCAACACAATATCTCTTACAGCTGGGGCCACCCGTTTCGTCTAATTTTCCGGATGGATGGCAAGCTATTCCAGCTGCGCTCCCTCTCAGTGGCGTGCTGCCTGCTGAGTATTGACCCCACGACAGAGGAGAGCAGAGACGATGCCCCAACTTCACAAGCTGATGACACAAAACCACGCTGGAGACAACAGGGTCGGCGATGACGACCTAAACGCCCGGACACCACAGAAATCTCAAAAGGTCAGAAAGCGGCCCTCGAGACCTTGTCTGTGGAACTGGCAAAGACGCAGAGGGGCTGATACTCAGCGGGCCCACTGGTCCCTGTGTTGATGTCTCTCCACTGAAGGTGGGTGGTGGGTGGCGGGTGGGGGAGCGGAGGGGCACCCCTGGCCAAGAGTTACCCCCCATGATAACTTTAATCTGATCATCTTAGAATGATGGACTATGTACTTTGTTTTTCTTATCCTTCCCTTTTGACTCTGCAACATGCAGTAGTGTTTTTCATTGTTCTCTGTTTGGGGTTTTTGTTTTCGGGGGGATTTGGGGTACCTTGTCCACTCTTTTCGACGACACTGGTGTCCCACGGAAGACAGGTCCTCCTACACAACAGTTTTTTCCGGATGGGCTTAGCGGTAGATTTCAGACTGTGTCCCTTTTTCTTAATACATCCCTATAAATAAATGGCTCCCACTACACTTACGATACTCACCCTGAATGTGCGAGGTCTCAACAATCCTGTTAAACGTTAGGCTGTACTGTCATGTCTGGAAAACACTGAAGCAGACACATGCCTCCTTCAGGAAACGCACCTCCTACCCAAAGATTGTCATCGTCTCGGATCCCGCAGGTTCCCAACCCAACTGTTCTCCTCGAGCCCTACCAAAACCGCAGGTGTTGCCATCTTAGTTGCCCAGGAGTTCTAGGCGGAGGTACTTCATAAGGAAGCTGAAATGAAGGGGAGACTTCTCACTTATCGCTTCCGCCTTGGGGTCCTCACATTTAAGCTAGGCTCAGTGTATGCCCCTAACGAGGGACAAGAAAAATTCCTGCACACAGCGCTCACTGAAGCGACAGCCACAACGGAACGCCAAATTCTATTAGGCGGGGACCTGAATTTGGTGTTGGACAATGGCGCAGATAGATCATGTCACCGTACGGGATAGACAGGAGCACTGTCGACAGCAGGGCTAGCACGCCTACAGGACCTGGGCCGTAGGCATCTGTGGGGCTGCTTCCACCCACTCAGCCGTACATATTCGTACTACTCTAATGCGCACAAAACGTACGCTAGACTAGACTATTTACTGACCTCGGCACCTTTGCATGCGCTAGCAAAAACAGCTGAGATAGAAGTGGCCTCTCTCTCTGACCACACCACTACTCACCACTTTCACTCTACCACCTGTGCAGTGACCCTCACAACAATGGAGCCTCCGCGAATCCCTGTTACACCGCACAGCAGTGGTTGAACAGCTCCGGCGTTCAATTCCAGATTTCCTCACTCACATCGACAATACTGACACCTCCCTCTCCACACAATGGCCAGCGCTTAAATCGATTATACGCGGGGAATTGTTGGCCATATCGGCGTAGACACAAGAGGGACGACCTCACCCATAAAACAAAGGAACTGGAGCAGATGCATCAAAGGACAGGGGCACCACGGGTATGGCGTCAACTAAAAGCCATGAGGAAACAACTTGCGGCCCTCCACCAAAACAGAGCACACAGAGTACTCAGCCCTCAGACTTAGGCACACATAGTTCACAGGGAAAGATAGGTGTGGCCACCTTCTGGCAGGCAAATTGCGGGAGACTAGGCAGAGACAGAGGGTACAGGAGATCCGATGTGTGGCTGGACAACGTGTCATGGAGGACTCAGACATTGCAGAGGCGTTCTGAGATTTTTATGCCCACTTGCATTCTAGCGTGCCACTATCTAACACAGACGTGGTGGCATATCTAGCAGCCACAAAACTATCTGCCCTGACTAATGTCCAGGCTAATCAGCTGGACAGATGCAGCCAAAGCACCCGGGCCGGATGGATTTTCCGCGGCCTGCTACAAAACGTTCTGCGCCCTGGTCGCCCCGATTCTCACTAGACATTTTAACTCGTTTGCTGAACCGGGAGCAATAACGGGTGACATGCTTCAAGCTTCCATTGTTGTTATTCCAAAGTCGGGCAAGGACAGGACGGCCGGTGGGGCCTATCGTTCCATATCTCTTCTTAACGTCGACCTCAAGACCAGACGTTAACTAGGTCTTCTACTGTCGATATTAGACTTAAAGTTTTGGGTTTGCCAGCTAGCTCAGAGTTCACTAGAAACTTTCTCGAATAGGCAAGGAGGAGTTGAACCTCCCTGGATAGACAAGAAGGGATTTAGTTTCTGACAACCATAGAACATGACAACTTTGCTCTCCCCTAATCAAGAGTGTATCTCTAGAGTCGTGTGAAAACAAAAGACAACTTATGTTACTCAGTCAGTACGTGCATTCTTAGTTTCACCAGATTGTAGAGAAAAGGAAGAGACGGGCGTGTTCAATAAAATATGTTATTTATTGATCAGTCTCTTTTCTCGTACAAGAGAAATGGATCGATATTATCGCAATACTTATGGTTAAGTAAAGTGCATACAATAAAAGCAGAATTATAAAATAATACTGTAAAAACATTGATATGGTTTCTAAGCCATACGTTATTTAAAATGGACAGAATACATACATACACATATACATTTGACTAATAGTACTCAACTGGTGCTTCTAACTACGCCTACCCCAGTGTACCTGACCTAAGCCTAATACGTGGGCGGGGATAGAAAGTAGCAGTTTAAGTTAAGTTTGCTTTGCCAAGTGACTGACTCAAGAATTCTCTGTAAGGGGTTATTCAGCTCTGTACCTGAGATCGAGGATGGTTGAGGGATAGTATCTCTCGTCTGAGGTCTCGATATTCCAAGCTGCCTGCGAGGGCTGCTCGGAAGCGCCGGAGCTGGATTTCTCGGCAGGAGAAAGCAGCGTCTCGTTCTCAGCGCGTCAGGAAGGCGGGGCAGCGCCAGTGGGCTTCGCTCTCTGCTGGGCTTCGGCAAGTCTCGCTGCTCCGATCTCGTCACCACCGCGTGTGTTTGCTTAAGGCAATATCGGTAATATTTATACCTGTAAGGTGCCGAGATTGACGTAAGGATGGACATAGATACGTCAATAAGGATGTCATACGAGCTGGTCGTTAGCACATTCTTTTACTGAAGTTCTCGGTGAAATCAAAACAATGGCCGCAGGGTTTTTCCCAGGTTGTCATAGGTTTGATTTGTTTTGAGGACTCCGTATGCCTTATCAGGGGCTGGAGGAATATTGCTTTGCCTAATTAGATGGCAAGCGTTATGACCTAATCAGATAACGCACTCCTGTGCCGTGGTCTGGCGTAATCAGATAACGGTTTCTGCATCATGGGATGGCTGCTAGTTAACTTGTTAACCAGAATAGGGTCAGGAATAGGGGGATCGATACAGAACCTATAGGAATACATCACACCCACTCCACGCTAACTATGGCCATATTTACGAATCTAGGCATAGTAAAACATACTGTAGAGTATCGTGTATGCCTTACCACCCCAAAATACATATAATGCATTTCGAAATTATGTAATATACGGGAAAAAATAGTCACATGTACTATATGCATTTAAGCAGTAGAATAATGCTAAATTAATCACGCATATGTATACATTATTAGTAATCGAATATGAGAATTACACATGAAATGGCTCTTAATACAGAAGAAAAGTTCGAGACCACTTCATCACAGTTCAAGAAAAAAAATATTTATGAACATACCAGCGGGCAGCTAATGTCTATGAAGTTTCTAAAAACAGAAATTAGTTCTCTAAGAATAGTTCCTACTTTAAGCAGAAGAAAAGTGTCCCGTAAAATTTAAAAAAAATATTTTGGGGCTGCTAAAAAATTGCTGTCCGTGGACTGGAGGAAAAGTTGATCTTGCTACTTTATTATTAAAGTTGAAGGCCAAATTCAAGGTGTCGGGAACGCCGTGTGCTAGCTTGTTCAAGAGTCATTATTTCTGCTCTGGTGAGAACATCATATCATTGAGACTGCTGAAAAAGCTGTCAACAGCTTCCTGTGAGAGTTCCACTAATTCGGAAAAGGATGTAACCATGCATTCATGTGCATGATTGTCTCCATTGACGTTTTGAGTAGTATTGCTGACAGAAGGTTGTACCTGATCGATGCTGCTTTCATCTTGATCTTCACTACCCCTTAATCGTAGTGGTGAAGTTTCCACGAATGCCGTCATCAGGATTGGCAGCCGTTGAGGGCAGCACAATGCATGAGCCTTTACCGGACCCAACAATGTTTCTGCATCCATTGGCGCATCCGATTGTAGCGTCAGACAGGTGTCCAACACGCATTCTTCTCCGCACAGCATGCACCTTAATACAGGTAAAACACATCTTTGCCATATCGGCCGAAATGAAAGAAACCAAGTCATGTTCAGGTCTCTAAGCCGGGTTAGTCCCAGGATTTTTGATATCCGGTCCCGGTATCCAATGGCTCGGATTGTTTCTTCCCTTGTCGCGGGTGTTTTGTCTGTGACATGGTTTGCCATAACGAAATATAAGGACTAAGAATAGGATTCCTGCAATTAGTCCCAAAATGAGGGGAACGCCTCAAAAAATCGAATGGACGAAGTCTGGAAAAATACCCAGTATGGCTTTGAATGGTGTTAATGCCATCAAAAATACTGTCTTAAATACATTTGAGACTCCACTGGTATCTGAAATATTTAAGATTTCATTCAGGATTTCTGCGAAATGTATGGGGGAATTAGTTGATAACAATGAGTGAATCTCTGCAGTCGTCCTTGCGACTAGGAGATCATACGTTTCTTTTGATGACGTGAGCCTGGTCGGCGTCTGAAGAAGCACTGTTTTCATTCTGCTTAAAGTATCAACTCGAATAGAAGTAATTTTCAAGTTAGGCCATGCCCTTGCCTCCCTGTCTGGAAAGGAGCTGGGGAACAATAAGCGTCCACAGCACATGACCTTCGCAGTCGTACTAACGAGATAAGGAACCCCGGGCAGTAGACTACAACATCTGCGATCCACAATTAGAATGTAACTCCCGTTATAGAGTCTTTTAAAGAATGGTTCTATCTCTGTTGCAGGTGCGCCTAGCTGGTGACATGACAGGTTATTTGAGTTCCCTTCACAGGCTCCATGCAAACTAATTCCATTACACAGAAGTGTACCGCTTAGTGACATTGCACAATTATTGCCACTAAGAAACACTTTCTGTCCTTTATTACTGACACATGCATGTGAATAGGGCAAGTTCCATGTTGTCCTAATGTACCGTTTCCCTAATTTCTCGTACATGCCAGCCTGTATATATTTTTGGCAGTATTGAAACCTGAAAGTAGATATCGGAATATTAATTATCCCATGTATTATCCATTCAATGACAGGTCGTTCTGACATTGTCAATGATAATCTCTCGAGTTTCTCAATGCTCAGGATTGTATAATCAGCACCCTTCTGTGCCATACTGATCTGTTTATCAGTAAGGTTAAAGATATTGAATAGTGACGTTGTGTTGATTAAACGCCAAGGCACATAGCCTGAACGCAGATTTTGTAACGTCCAGCCAAGCTGTACAATAGAACGCAATTGAGACTGACCGTGTTGTAACAACAGTAAGTCTTGCGATATTATGTCAATTGCTGATGACACAATGCTGTCCAATGAAAAAATTCTGGAGGACAGAGTCATTAACCCATTGTCCACTACAGAAAGCGATTTTTCCAAATTAATACGGTCAATTTCCCGTATACTTTCTGCTGTCTCAATTTGAGTTATCTTCCAGGCCTCGTTGTAAGCTGCATATATAGAGGCTGCTATGAAGCGTTTTTGACGCTGTTTGCGCGGTCCCATAATGAAATCACGCAAGTCAGCACCATCAGTAAGTAAAGTTAGGTGTTGCTTAATTTCTGTCAGTGTGGAAGTTTTTAGCCATTGAAGGCAGAGTTTGCCCACACTGTAGGTGGTGATTATCCCTGGGTGTTGTCTTTGGGAATATCTAGGGTCTGGCCTGGTCAATGTGAACCCCTGTGTTTTGTTCAGGAATCTGTCTTGACAGTTATTAGTATCTGTGGGCCAGATTAACCATTGTTTCCAATCAGGATTTGTTCTGTTTTGGTTTAATACAAAGTTTACGTCTATCTCTTCATCTGCAGAGTTATTGCTGTTCATTGTTGGTTTTGGAATAGACGGTTTATTTAAGTCTTTGATTTTGGCTAATCCAAGACAGGTAGTTTGTTGAATACTTTCATTCAAGAATATAATTTGTTCTGGGATCATACAGGCTCTAAACAATGATTCTATACCTTGTACTTGCCATTCTTTTGTACCCCAAACACTTTTTACTTCAACATTTTTGTCCCAATAATCAAAACCAAATGTATTCATTTGTTCAAAAAATGAGTCAGAATATATCAATTTCGTGTTTGTAAGCATGGTTTTTGTTCCTGTCTTATTTGACAATTTGAAATAAAATGTTTCCGCATTACTTGTGTTGAACCCTGAAAAGTATGAATATTTGTCATAAACGGTTCTTGAGCTTCCTTTTGGAGGGGTTGCACAATGTTCCCATTGATTATAATTTAAAACATTTCTAGGTTGTGCTGATTTATGTAAAAAATAGTTACCATAGTGGTTGTAGCAGTACATACTATCATAATTAGATGAACCCTGCAAATAATCATGTTTGGTAAATTTAGCAGACATCACTAGGTCAGACATCATGTCATTAATACTTTCAAAGTCCCAATCATCAGCAAATGAGTTTGGTTTTACAAAGTCACTCAACGAGATCTTGATTTGGTGAGGATATTTGAGGATTTCAACCGGACCATAAATTTCATAGTCAGTATTGTCCCATGCTACCCCACCCGGTATAGTATTGGCTGTGAAATTGACTGAAGAAAGTTCTCTTTTCTCGACGTGTGAAGACGTGTGTGGCTTGAGGATCAAGTTGATTTTCTGGCTTGCTGTGTCCATTTTTGCATATTTTCCCTCAATGAAGCGTCCCAAACATAGTATCATGATGAGCCAAAGTATCAGGATAAATACACCAAAGGACACCCAAAATTCAATCCACGGAGAAATCAGATAGGTTTCTTTCAGCTGTTTCAAAAGTTCCTTAGCTTTATCTTAAAAGTTTTTGTTGATGGCTGTGTCTTTGATTCACTTAGATCTTCAGAAGAATCATCAAAGTTGATGAAGTAGCCGGATGCCGTTCTGTCTATTGTTCCAATTGCTTCAGGATTACTGTTTCTTGCAGCTTCAGCATATTCATTTGTTACTTCATTGTAGGTTGGTGTGTCTCTACTAAACGTTTTTATTTGGGTTTTCAGAGGTGTGAGTTCCATTGCATTGTTGCATATTCTTTGTTGTTGTTCTGTAGGCGTTTCGAATGTGATTAGCCTTTTAGTTAGCACCTCTGTACTTGTAGCAAACCTCGGTGTTCTACTACTTATCGGGAGTCCACTTGGCCTACTGTTTGTTATCGGCCACATGATTGTGGTTTTACCAGGTCGATGGATACAACTCGGTTCTCCTTTTTACCAGCAAGCGGCGGTAGTACAACTGATCTCGTCCCGTTGATGGACAAGACAGGAACTGCTTTTCTGTAAGAAGGCCCAAATTCCTTCTTTACCGCGATCTTTTCTCTGACTAGATCCCCGATTTTTGGAATCCAGACAGGTCTTGCTGGGACAGGTGGTGGTTCTTCAGTGGTTGTTGGCTGCTGTTTCAACTTTATGTTGCTCAGGTCTTTTCTTGTTTCGTTTAAGTCCTGTAAAATAGCCAAACGATCTTTGATATCAAAGCTTTTTTCTTTCACCACTGAAGTCTGACTGTCAAGATCTAAGACTAACATCCTAGTTCCAAACAACAATTCGTACGGACTGAATCCCTTCAGAGAATTTCTTGGCAAGTTGTTTAGACTACGTTGGACACTTATTAGATGTTTGACCCACCCAGCTCCCGAACCTAATACCTTTCTGTTATAGACAGCTTTATGCCTTGGTTTTTTCTTTACACCATCCCGTATCCCTCAGGAAGGAAGTGAGAAGAATCCCGCTTCGCTATGCTCATTTGGCCGTGCTTCCCCACAAGCTTGAGGGCTAAAGTGAAAACATTGGTCAAACGTAGCATGCTCCTAGCGTATATGCCATTTAGACTCGCAAATCTTTGTATAACAGTCCCGACGTCAGCCGAGTGCTGGGGTCTACATTATAAGTGGAAACTAGTCTTTGTTTGTTAATGGGACGCATTATTTACACCGGTTTTACTGATTATTGTTTAGCCCTTATTGAGTGAAACGCCATGGTATTACCCCGTTCCTCTTGCCGCTGCGATCTCTGTTGCAGCCCGGGCATTTTTTTACAAAAATGTGATGATGCAGGCTCATGCCTGGCCACCAGTACACTGATTGTAGTTCTTCCAGAGAATCTTTTAGTTTGAGGTGTCTGAGACCCTCGCCCATATGTGCGTCTGCTATTAACAAAGTTCTCCTGTCCTTGTTTGGAATTACTCTATCCCCCACTCCAGGGATTCGAGCAAAAGGAACGGAGTTCGCATCGATTATGTATGTATATTTGAGTGGGTAACTGATCGGTAACGCTGAGCAGTCGCCTTTTTATGACGCTTTCACCGCCAGCATTGTTTCACCGTCAATGTATTTTACTGCACGCTTTTTTCTAGCTACGGAAGCCGATTCAGTTGCTACCGCTGTGGCTTTCTCAGCCAATGAATTGCCTGCAACGTGAACGCCATCACGCTGATGACTCAGTGAGTGTATCACGTGAGTCTTTGGTAGTTCTTTCTGTAACAGAACTATTTGTTCCCAGAGCATTTTTTGCTTTATTGTTGCACCTGTGTCATCTTTGTAACCGTTTTGAATCCATTTCTGTAAATCGCTGTTATATGATTTGACGCAGTAAAATTAATCGGACACTATGAGTGTCGGGAATTCGCGATCTGCATTATCTAGCGCCATTTTCAATGCTATTATTTCAGTCTGTTGTTCTGAATTAGTTTCTACTGAGTGTGTTTTTGTTACTAGAGGTCTTAGTATACCTCCGCGCCACACTTCTTTTGTAATCTCACATGTGGGGTTGTATGCTTGTTCTCCCCAAACGGATGGTTGAGCATGTCCGTCTGTATAGATTACACAAGCGTACTGTCGTAATGGCAGAATGTCGATTGGCAGAGGGAATATTCTTTCATATTCTAGATATTTTAGTTCCTCTAGTTCTGGATCAAAGTAGTATTTTACTTTGTCCATTGTAATGGAATTCACCCATTGTATCCATTCCGGATTCAATGCTGTTGTTGGTAAATTACACGGGGTTGTTAATGCCTTAAAGGCTGATTCTGCTGTTCTGACTGTGATGTGTCTACCGTCAGCTTTATCTTTTTCTCTAGCTATTGCGGTTTGAACTGCATGAACAATGTTTTCTTTAATGCTGAATTTCTTTTCAGCTTCTGTGTACAAGTGTGATTTGAATGCAATTGGTACCTTTTCTCCCTCATTAGAGGTCAGGTATGTGAATCCGCATCTTCCTGGGATGACTCGAATCACAAGGTTGCATGTGTTATCACGTGTTTCTAATTTTGTTTTAATTAACATATCTGTTTGTAAGGATCTCAGAATTTCTGTGTGTATTTGAGTCCAATTGGTTTTTTTTAAATCTGGTTTTATTAGATCATAAAGGGGTTTGACCCTTTCTGCGTAATTTGCAATGTATGTTCTTCCGAAATTTAGGAAGCCTAGAATTGACTGTAGGTTTTTTTAGTGTTCTAGGTGCTTGGAGTACGGCACATTTCTCTAGGAAATTGTCAGCCAGGCTTTTGCCTCCACTTGATAATTCATATCCTAAGAACAGGACCGTTAGATGGGCAATTCTAGATTTTTTAAAGTTGAATTTGTAACCCTCTGCCGCGAACCCAAGTATTATGGTGTTCACTCTCTTCAAGTGAGTATCCACGTCATCGTCTGTTAGGTATATGTCGTCGACATACGATAATGCTTCGTCATCATATGTTTGTAGTAATCCGGTTACTCTCGCTGAGAATAATCCTGGGCTGTTCTTGTACCCCTGGGGTAACCGACAGAATTCTTTTTGAGCGCCATTTATTGAGAACGCTGACAAGTGTCTGCTCTCTGGTGCTATATTTTGACAAAAGAATCCATTAGAGATGTCTAATGTTGTTTTATATTTTTTGCGCACTATGTTATTCATTAGTGCAGCACTATGCGAGTTTTGTACTGCAAAAGTTTTGCCACATGAGTTAAGGTGTCTGTAATCCAAAACTAGACGATATGAATTGTCTGGTTTGGAGACAGGAAACAAAGGGTTGTTCATTTGTGAGGTGCAAGTTTCAATCACCCCCTGGTATTCTAGTTGATCTAGAATTTCTTTTACCTGTTTTTTAGCTTCTTGCTTGATTGGATACTGCCTTTGTGCAGTAGGTTGTGATTTTAACTGGATTTTGTGTGGAGGAGATTCCTCATCCCATCCCACATGATTTTTATATAAAGCAGGAGCTTGAGCTACTGCCCACTTTCTTGCAAGTGTATATTTTTTATGAATTGGAATATGATTTGAGAAGGCAGGCATAATTATTTCTTCGCCATGTGGGCACTCCCTGACAAACTCTGGTGGCCAATCTTTTTCAGCTAGAAGGATGTCATAGCCCTTGGAGAGATTATCCCAAAAAAGGCCCCTTATTTTCCTAGTCTTATCCCCTTCTATACGTAAAGTTATTTCATATATTTTGTGAGGTTTGCTAACTCTGGTGTCTGCAGTTTCCACTTGAATGTATTCATTCGTGTCCACTGTCTCCAGATGATTCATAAGGACTTTGCGTGCTATGCTCACTTCTGCTGCGCTGTCTAGCATTGTCTGAGCCCACTCTCCGTTTTTCAGCTGTGTCCTCAGTATTCTCGGCATTGTTGAATACTTTAATACTGGCTACCTTCTTCTTTGGAAACTGTAATTTTTTATTTGGATGAGCAGGTTCCTTGTCTTTGGACTTGACGTGCCCTTCCCTGGGTTCCGATCGTCCTCTTCTTTCCGATTTCTGCGAGGAAGTCTGAAAAGATTGAGAGGGACGTGTATCAAAATCTTGATATCTATCCGGTTTCTTTATGTTATCCCTATTTCTAAGGTTGTATTTTTTCACAGAGGGCTCCCTTTGGGGAGACTTGGGTCCTTGGTCCGGAGATATTTCTCTCCGCCGAGGAGACCTTCCTCTGGACTGGAATCTCTTTTCTTTTGGATTGGATTGTTTGTTTCCATCCCAGTTCTTCTTTTGACTGTTTAGATTATTTTTAATAAATATTTTTTCAGGACTTTCAATTAGTTGGGGCTTCACTGGTATTCCACCCAAACTATCTCTACCTAGTTCTTCATAGGATTTTTCTATAATTCTGGCAATTTCAGCTGGTTGGTCTGCTATGTCTGTCTCTTTTAACCTCTGGCGGATCGCCACATTCGCTGCTTCCCCTTTTATGTTGGCTAGTAATATTGCCGAGACCTGCTTGAAGTCTTTTAGTAATTTCATACCGAGAGTTAAAGCGGGTTCTGGACCGTATTCGTCTTGAATTTGTTTTAGCACATCTGGTATTACTGACATGGATGGTACACCATGTGTTTTTGTGTAAATGGAAGCAAAGACTGTACCCCAAGTGTCACAGTCCTCCACGTGTGGTGCGATTCCCATTGGAAGACAGATAGTCAGAATCCTGTGTTTATCCACAGGGGTGGTGTCTGGAAACACCGCCTCTATTTGGGTGATTTTTTGTGCTAACCAGAATGGTATTTGTTCCCGTTTAGCTGGTACTTTACCTAGGCAGGACTGTATGTTCTGTGGTGTAATTTTATTTGTGTTCCCCTGATGTGGGGTCAGCTGTGGAATTTTAACTACAGGTTGGATGGTTGAAGTCCGCATTACATATTGGACTAGTTGTCTATATATTTTAATTAATTGTTTTAGTTGTACTAAAACATCTGCTGCAGACATCCTTTCGATGTCTGGATGTGGTGTGTATCCGGCTAGGACCGGCCACGTTGCTCCTGGTCTACCTAGTGGACCGACCCTGGTGATGTGATTATTATGTTTTAGGGCGCCATTAAACAAGAGCAGGTGCTCTTGGAATTTGAGTGGTACTTCCACTTCCTCGAAAGGAGTGTAGGTATCCGGTGGTTCCTCTATTTTATAATAGTGGAACTCCTTTGTTACAGCATTTGCTGCTGGAAAGTGTATCCATGAATAGAATACCTCTGTCTGCCGATATTCGTGTGCCTCAATTACGAATATGACTGTACCACCTCTTGGTGTCAGTCCATTGTCTATAAGTTTTAACGTTATAGATCTTCTTATGTTGACCGGGATGAGTTTTATATCCGGGTCTGCTTCTTGCATAGTATTATCAGCTTCTATAGCTAATCTAGCTCTCTCTCTTTCATCATCACTTTCTGGCATTTTACTGTCATGAAGGTTATTCTGTTTGTTTGCAGATCAGGTTTCTTATGGAAACAAAGATTAGATGCACAATATTTTGGAACAGTGTATCCTTCAACGTTGATTGAACCAAGAACCGTACATAGGAGTTCCCTCCTGCGAGGTTTGGCGGATTTTACCTCTCACCCACTCCAGACGTCTTTGGAGTATTATGGGAAAAAGGGGTCTGAGTGAAAGAGCACGACTGAGTTACTCTAAAGTCTTGCGTTAGTTTTATCGCCTATCCAAACACGTTGGGCGCCATGTAGTGTAGTTCCTATTATCCCAATAGGCTCTGCGCATTGGAATAATACCTCCAATAGTATAGACCTAGACCAGACGTTAACTAGGTCTTCTACTGTCGATATTAGACTTAAAGTTTTGGGTTTGCCAGCTAGCTCAGAGTTCACTAGAAACTTTCTCGAATAGGCAAGGAGGAGTTGAACCTCCCTGGATAGACAAGAAGGGATTTAGTTTCTGACAACCATAGAACATGACAACTTTGCTCTCCCCTAATCAAGAGTGTATCTCTAGAGTCGTGTGAAAACAAAAGACAACTTATTTTACTCAGTCAGTACGTGCATTCTTAGTTTCACCAGATTGTAGAGAAAAGGAAGAGACGGGCGTGTTCAATAAAAGATGTTATTTATTGATCAGTCTCTTTTCTCGTACAAGAGAAATGGATCGATATTATCGCAATACTTATGGTTAAGTAAAGTGCATACAATAAAAGCAGAATTATAAAATAATACTGTAAAAACATTGATATGGTTTCTAAGCCATACGTTATTTAAAATGGACAGAATATATACATACACATATACATTTGACTAATAGTACTCAACTGGTGCTTCTAACTACGCCTACCCCAGTGTACCTGACCTAAGCCTAATACGTGGGCGAGGATAGAAAGTAGCAGTTTAAGTTAAGTTTGCTTTGCCAAGTGACTGACTCAAGAATTCTCTGTAAGGGGTTATTCAGCTCTGTACCTGAGATCTAGGATGGTTGAGGGATAGTATCTCTCGTCTGAGGTCTCGATATTCCAAGCTGCCTGCGAGGGCTGCTCGGAAGCGCCAGAGCTGGATTTCTCGGCAGGAGAAAGCAGCGTCTCGTTCTCAGCGCGTCAGGAAGGCGGGGCAGCGCCAGTGGGCTTCGCTCTCTGCTGGCCTTCGGCAAGTCTCGCTGCTCCGATCTCGTCACCACCGCGTGTGTTTGCTTAAGGCAATATCGGTAATATTTATACCTGTAAGGTGCCGAGATTGACGTAAGGATGGACATAGATACGTCAATAAGGATGTCATACGAGCTGGTCGTTAGCACATTCTTTTACTGAAGTTCTCGGTGAAATCAAAACAATGGCCGCAGGGTTTTTCCCAGGTTGTCATAGGTTTGATTTGTTTTGAGGACTCCGTATGCCTTATCAGGGGCTGGAGGAATATTGCTTTGCCTAATTAGATGGCAAGCGTTATGACCTAATCAGATAACGCGCTCCTGTGCCGTGGTCTGGCGTAATCAGATAACGGTTTCTGCATCATGGGATGGCTGCTAGTTAACTTGTTAACCAGAATAGGGTCAGGAATAGGGGGATCGATACAGAACCTATAGGAATACATCACAATCCCTCACTGCCAAACAAGTGACAATACAAAACGGGCACTCCACCTTATCGAGAAAGCTACCCTGATACAGGGAGAATACATGCTGCTCACCATCGATGCCAAAAAGGCCTTTGATAGGGTCCTCTGGCCGTACCCAGAACAGGTTCTCATGCGGGTGAGGCTAGGGGAGAAGACCTGGACACGTATATTGAACTGCTATCGGTCCCCAACTGCCACAGTACGAGTCAATGGCCAAACGTCATCCCAATTCCCCATAGAAAGTGGCAAGAGGCAGGGGTTTCCTCTGTCACCCTTCCTCATTGTCTTTTATATGGAGCCACTGGCCCTTCACTTCCGGCACATCTCAGCGAACATCAAGCTCAATTCCCTACTAGGGGATACAGTTGGCCCCTTCTCTGCCGAACATAGTGGCCACTAACTACACATGGTTGAGGTCGACGATCCGCAAGGAATTGGGTCGATGGAAACACCACCCGCTCTCCTGGCTCGGTAAAATAGCTGCAGTTAAGAAGACCATATTACCTCAGATCTTATATCTGTTCCAAACTCTACCTGAATACGACGCACACAGTCCGACCATGATCCATAGAGTGGAGCTGACTAGAGTCGGAGAAGCACAAGTTGTTCCAAGACCAAGCAATAGCTGCCAAACCACTGCTGGGAATCCCCTTTCTTCCAAGGAACACAGACCACTTAACCTTTATGCATCACACATCACCCAGGCTACTCTTGACACAAGGGACTGCACCAATCTTAAACATAGTTTAACCACTTTCCCCTCGCCACTTACTCCTTTGCTCGATAACCCCAACTTCCAGCCAGGCACGGACGCGGCCACGTTCGCACGGTGGAGGTCTTCAAAATGTCGCTCCTTAGGCCATCTCTTTGATGTAGACAGGATCATACCATTCCAGCAGCTCATATCAGATTATGGGTTACCCGAAACAGAAAGGTTTAGATACTGCCAGATCAGACATTGGGCCTTACACACTACAGTTAAACCATCTGCAAGTCGGCTCCTCTCTACCTACGATGGCTTGCTACTCGTACATCAGATAAAAAACGTATCTCAGATTTGTACAAGATGTTGCTCAGCAAGAATACCCTCACATACAATGCTAGCCGTGCGAGATGGGAACAAGATTTGGGTAGGACACTTAGCCATAAGGAGTGGGAAGGGATATACCATAGAGCTCTCCATTTGGCATATCACATGGGGCTGACGGAAACCCTTACAAAACTTGCGACTTATTGTTATTATACCCCCGAATGGCTACACTCAATGGATCTCACACGAAGGGCAGAATGTTGGCGGGGTTGCGGGGAGCAGGGCACCCTGGTACACCTACAATGGGAATGCAGTGATCTTCAGACATATTGGTCCCAAGTAATCGACGAAGTGACAAGCATTTAGACACACAAATACCACCAGCCATTCTTGTCCGTTTTGTCTTCTGAATTCAGGGAAATTACCTGTCACAGATATCTCCGCCTCCTGCGGCTCTGCCCCGCAATTCATGGAATCATGATACCTTAGTTTTCACAACAGGAACCAGGCACCTCTAGGGTTAGTTTTGTTAATGGACAAGGAACGGGGTGGGGGGTTGCGGGCAGGGGTAGAATAAGTTTCCTTTCCATTTTTTGATGAGTTTGACTTTCTTGTGACATGTACTTCAATGCTTCGCCCTGCAAGCTAGGGCATGTGATGGTAATGTAAGCAAGACAATGACACAGCTTTTTGAAATGCTGAACATGTTGACCGTTGCTAAATTTCAATAAGAAGATTTAAACCATAAAGGAGAGCCCTATTGGCCTTGCCAGTGCTTATTTTAATTCTTTTGGCAGGACTTGAGTGCAAGCCTGACCTTATGATGGACACCCTATTGTGCTATCTCTTTGTTGGTTAGGATGTGAGGCTACCTCAAATTTTCCAATTTCAGCAATAAAATACAGCAGTTTCACAAGATTTCACGTGGGCTTCTTGATACTGTCAGGAAGACACTTCCCCTTTTGTTTCCAGTACTGTAATGGCAGCATCATCAAAAGAACTAAGATCTAAGATGAAGGCTGACAGCATCTTGAGATCAATTAGTGAGGTAAACATAAGAGAACGAGCAACTTTTCCTCTGTTTCCTCAGCATCTCGCTGTAGCTTCATGCAGTTGCCAGGTGAAAACACTACATTATATGAGACAGCATATCATAATTGTAACCCGCCAAGTACCAGTAATAAATGCAGGATTTACAACCTGTCTTCATCCCAACATTGTGTAAATAAGGCATTTTATCGTCTCTGGTCACAGTTTATCGGTTTTAATTCCCTGCTAAAGATAGCACCGAAGTGATTATTTAGGCTGTGGAACATGAACATACAAGAGAGCTCCTTGAACATAAAGGGGCAGATTTACTAAACTTTAACTGAATGTGCAAGGAAAGTTGCTGCCCTGCGTCAAAAGGGAGAGAGCATAAATGCTCCATATCTGCTAAGATGTGGCGCTGTTCTGCTCTCTCGTAGAACTGGTGCGCTTCTGACTGTGTTGTGGTCAGAATAGTTTTGGTGCAGGAAGCAATATCTTCCTGCCTGCACAAAAACTATTCTTAGGGGCTACAGCTAGCACACAGGCAAAGGGGTAATAACAAGGAGAAATAAAGATATTTGCTCCTTGTTGCGCCATCATCGGGTAGGTGCCCCATTTCGGAGAAAACCCATGTTTACTGACTATATTAAATATGGGTTTGGGTCAAAATTCAGGGGTGAATGAACAGGAAGAACTGTGATCCACCCACAGAATGCCTTCGAGACGCAAGATTACACAAGGAAGGACTATGCACATTGTTGCATTACTTTTGGAATCAAACCCGATGCAGATGTTGATTTGCATGGATTGGTAAATTCCAACATGCATCTTATAAATTATGTCCGAAATCTATTGATATTTTCATTTCTCTGTATGTGAAGTAAAAGTTTAGATTTTTCAGCTATCATTTTGAAGCTTATATTCGGATGTCCTATTTTGTTCCTTCTCTTTTATCGTATTCATAATACTTACTCCTTGTTCAGGAATCCCGTTGGTGAGTGGAGTGCTGGAATATAGACAAATTGAGCTGTTCGTATCCAGAACTTATTAGTGTGATCCCAGGCTGGGTCTCAGTTGTAGTATCTTGGGAGTTAGAGACGACAGGCCTCTGTTGGTCCTGGCAGACTCCATGGAACAGTGACGTAAGTGCCTGAGTGTGGGTGATAGAATTCATGATGTAGAATGTTCAGATAAAGATCACACACTGAAGTATAAAGTTGTGTAATACCAAGCTCCATGTGTGGCATAATCCATTCCATGTACCCAGGCTGGAGAGGATGCTACAACTGGTGTCGAGATAAGGAATTACGTAAACGCCGCAACCCGAAGAACCAAGAGTGCTGTCTTGGAGTGAGTTTACTGTAGTCCAGGAAACTGCTCCTGCCTCAGTTGAAGTTAAAATCGACAGTTGGTGTATGTGGAGTAAAAGCTCCATTCCAGCCAGTGCAAGGCCAGTGAAGAAACTGAAAGCCTTACAGAAAGTTTGTTTGTCGATGGCTAGAAATTTGCTGGTAAAGACGAGACAAGAGATACAGTGCCACAACCTGACAAAGAGCCGTCATCCATACAGTATGACAATACTTAAGGCAGCGACAATCAGATACGGAGAAGAGCAAAAGGCAGTGATATCCAAGTGCAAGAAGGAGTTAGAAGCAAAATGATTCCTGACACAAAGAAACTTTAAAGGCAATAAAAACCAGATACAATGCAACAAGAAGTGTCAGGAACCTGTGCAAGAAACAAAGCTGCTACTCACCACCAAAGAAGAAGACAGCACCTCACCAGCAAAGAGTGGGCAGCAGATGCTGCCGGAGCGAGCTCTGCTCCCAATAGCAGAAAGCTCCACAGGTTATGATGCTGCCGCAATCCTTATAAAATAAGCGCTAGGACACCTATGGGTAACAGCAGCGCTTAATAAATGTTATAAATAAAATTAAAATAAATAAACCACTGCTAACCCTCAATACTGCTAAAAAGCTAAATATTGGTGAAAGGTGGACTACCTGGTTGAAACCTTGGATGATTCCATTGATGTGCTGGAAGAAGCAAATGACACAAATATCTTAACATTTCTAAAGAATTTAGCAGGTGAAGGAGTAAAAGAAGTGATAAAGAAAAGAGCACAAGGTGATGTACCATCAAATCAAGTTCAACCCAATGCTGAATGTTGTCTATGAAAGGTACATTTTCAGTCAGGAAAGGAAGAGAGCTGGTGAAGCGATTGATGAGTTTGTAGAAACACTTGAGGTGCTCAATTGTGAGGAGGCCATGATTCTCATAGTAATTCCTGGTTGTCTCTCTGATTCCTTCAGACGATGAAAGCTAAAAGAGTCACTCATCATGAAATGAGTACTCATGACTGTCAAAGCAGAAGAAAGAGCTGACAGACAAGCAGCTAATATGGAGTCCAGAATGTCCCAAAATGAATCAACGCTGAGTGTGAAAAGTACGTTGAAATGCAAGGGAGAAGATCATAAAGTCAAATCTCCAAAGTAAAAGAAATTTTGTTTTCGATGTGGATTTTCCTTTCTACGTGAAGGTAAATGTCCCACGACTAGACAGATATGCAAAGGCTGTGGGAAAAATAACCATTTTGTAATAGTTTGCAAAGCAAGAGAAAGATCAAGTGTGTCACGTCGAGAATACAAAATCGACGAAACATAAAATGCGTCATGTTGAGAAAACAAAATGGATGCCAGAACATTCCAGACACGATGCTCTAT
This sequence comes from Lissotriton helveticus, assembly GCF_964261635.1. Classification (NCBI taxonomy): domain Eukaryota; kingdom Metazoa; phylum Chordata; class Amphibia; order Caudata; family Salamandridae; genus Lissotriton; species Lissotriton helveticus. Next base: position 562,232,038 of record NC_136063.1, read on the forward strand.
GCGTGCCCACAAGGCAGAGAGATCACATCAGTAGAAACTAGTAAAAACTGATTCACAACGGTTGTCTTCAAATTCCTTGCTTAAAAGTTCTTCACCGTCATTATCAACTGACAGTGAGGAAGATGAATGTGCAATGTCAATGTTGACTGCTGGACAATGTGCACATGTAGGATTGGATTTGTGAAAGGAAGAATACCAGTCGAAGCTAGGTCAACAAGTGAAAGTGCTAAATTCATATGGACACTGTGCCAAGATCACACTGAAAGTGAATGGGTGCTCCATACATTTTATCATAGACAGTGACGCGTCCATAAACATTATGACAGTGGAAAAGTACAATGAACTATCTCCAGTGCCTGTTGAACCCAGCCAAAAACCACAGTGTATACTTGGGCTGCTTTGACATCACTGCAAAGTCAGGATTCATTCACCGTGAAGCACAAAAAGACAAAAGTACAAGCATCAATTTATGTCTTACCAGGCTTTTCATTGAGTGCATGTTTAGTCAGTTTCAGAGCTGATGCTGACATGGGGCTGATTTCTGTACACTACAAGGCCAATGCCTATCATGAGATAATGAATCAGTTTTCATCCTTGTTTCATGGACTAGGAAGATTTAAGATTATGAAAGTGCAACTTCGAGTAAATGAGGACATGTGTCCGATTGCTCTACGAAATCGTGGAATTACATTTAATTTAGAAGAGGCTGCTGAGAAAGAATTTAAGACACTCTTAAAGCACGACATCATTGAGCGATCCACTGGTCCGATGCCATGGGCATCACCTAAAGTAGTAGTGCTGATACCAGGCTGAAACATTTTGACCATTGTTAGTCTATGACAGGTTGAATACTCCTCCCATAGCTTAACCTTTTTAATCCTGACCTCTGGATGTCCCATGAAAGTATGTTCTGACATACCAGAGAGTTAGTTTTAGCTCACTTTCACTCTCCAGCACTCTACTCAAGTTTCAGAACCAGGGGGTTGACTTTTGTGCTGTTTCCTTCTCATGTGTGCCAATACATTGTCATGGCACTACTTCTAACGCAGCTGATGATTGTGTTAACTTCATTGTGAAATCGAGTACCCCAGCTGCCATTTCGTTCAAGCAAATCATTGCCACCATGAGCACAGATGGAGATTTGCTGGTAATTAAAGACATTATTGCACATCAAATCTTAGCGAAAACATACTCGTGACCTTGCATACCAGAAATTCAAAAATGTGCAGGAAGAACTTTCTGTTGCCCCAAGGGCATCATGTTATGAGGGTCAAGAATTGTCATAACCAAGAGTTTGAGACAAGTTATTGAACAGGCCCATGAGGTACATCGTGGAGTTGTTGATTCTACCTTACTCTACAGGATGTGGGTCCCTCGTATTGATGAAAGAGTTAAAAAAAAGAGTTCCAGGTAAGCCATTTGTGCAAATGCCTGTCATCTAAGACAGCCCCACATCTGTTAAACATGTCTGATCTTATAAAGCATGCATGGGAGAAGATTGTAATTGATTTCTGTGGACTCCTTGACAATGGACATCATCTGTTAGTAATTTTTGATGAATATTTCTGTTTTCCTCTTGTGGAAGATCTGTCATCAACTGATCATAATAGAGTCATTGAGAGATTAGAAAGTATTTTTGCAACATGGTGTGCTCCTTTGAGTTTGAAATGTGACAGTGGCTGCCTTTCATAAGTCGAGAGTACAAAGATTTTCTCACTCATCTAAATATAAAGCATCAGAAAAGGACACCTCTCTAGCCACAGGCCAATGCTGTGGTCGAGAGATTTATGAACACACTCAAGAAGATCATTCAGTGCGCTGCTCTGGAAAAACTTGAACTCAAATCAGTTCTTTAGTGTGCCCTTTGGGTATAGAGGCCAGTTCCCCAGTCTACCACAGGTGATAGCCAACTTGATGTTTGGGAGAGTCATAGGAACCAAACTGCCACAAAGGACGAATGAGAGATCTACTAATATTGAAAAACTTTGCAATACTGAGTCTTCTCACAAACACAAAATTAATCCCTATGAGGAAAGATGCCGTTGTGCTCGGAGCACTGTCTTCAAAAGAGGAGACCAAGTTATGCTCCAGCAGAAACAGAAACGCAAGTCTGACACTCGTTTTGATGCTGAACCACTGGGAGTTGTGACTAAAAAAGGACACAAGGTGACTGCTCACCATTCTGTATAGACCATTACGCATTTCAAACACCTGTCTTGGCCTTCGCCAGCTCCAGATGTCTGATGTGAGACTTATCCACCTGAGAATCTGGAGAGTCCAATGACTATACCAGTGTCTCTGTCACCAGTGCCAGTCATAGACACTTCTCCTGTATCTCCACAAGCTCACACAATGAGATGTGGGTGATTGATTCAAGAACTAGGCCGACTTATTGAAGAGTTGTGATGTATATACGTATTATTTTACTTTTTATTTAACAAAGGGGCAGATATAGTGTTGTGTAAGTTAGAGCTGTTGGGACCCTTTGGTTTCGGATGGACTCTGTAGAACAGCGACATAAGTGCGTGGATGTAGATGATAGAATTCATGATGGAGAATGTTCAGTTAACGGTTACATGCTGAAGAATAAAGACATGTAATACCGAGCTCCATGTGTGGCATGATCATTTGCATTTACCTGGACTAGAGGGGACGCTATGTTAGTGATTCTTAACATGTCCCGAATCGATGTACCAGTGCAATGCATTAGCAGAAGGATACATGCTATCATTTACAGCTCGGCCTTCACATGTGAGGGCAATCAGAAGCTTTTTTTGTCCAACAAGGCTGGGAACAGTGGTATGTGAAAGGATTACAGCGGGAACCCACCACCTTGATGCAAAACTCAGACTGATGCACATCAGAGACAGATCAAATACAGACATGCAGCATTCCTCTTCACAAGTTGTAAAGCTACAAACCAAGATTTAGAAATATTTTTTTGTTATTCTCACATGCTGTGTGTAAGAATAGTAAGTCTTTTAATGCCATGTAAAATACATTTTGTTATTCTCATGTTCTGTGTGTAAGAATAGTAAGTCTTTTAATGCCATGTAAGAATTTAAATCTTTTCTGCATAATTTCACTAATAAAGGTTTATTTGGCACTTAGTATTAACTGTTTATAACTACTAAAATGTTGTCATTTTAGCAATCATAGAATTAAGACAGATTGAGAGAGTGTGTCACTGATATACCCCAAAAATGATAGATAAACAAAGATGTCTGCAGCAAGGGTCTTCTCTCCAGTGCCTTCAGTGACCAGGTCCTGCTACTGCTCAACATCAACAAAAGGAAAAAGAGGTGTTGGGAAGAGCCACTTTTGAGCTCTTTTTGTCACACAAAGTTATCCACCCTGGCTTAAAAATCTCATACCCTCTGAAAACAAAAAAATACAAACATGATTGACAGTCTTGGAGATTTTTCTTGTCCCACCAAAGGGATGGGATCAATAAGTAGATCACCAGTAGGAGGACCATGATCACCAGTAGGATTAGAAACACCTGGGGAATTAGGATCAAAAGGACAAGCATGACCTGCACTGTGAAGATGAAGAACACTAGGGCCAGTAGAATCAGGGGCAAGAGCACCAGGAAGACTAAATGAATCAGGGCCAGGAGGACAAAGTCCATTGAACCAAGACCAGAAGAACCATGGCCAGGAGTAGCAGCACCAGGGGACAAGGACAGCGAAGAACCGATGGACTAGGGCCAATTTGACCACTGTCATCAGCAATAGGACCAAGAGGATAAGGACCATCAGACCCAGCACCAGGAAGGCTGACTTCAAGAGGAATCGAATTAAGATGACTGGAAGGAGCAAGAGAATAATTAATAAAACCAGGCTCAGGAAGGGCAGGAACAAGAAGAAAATGACAAGGACCTGAAAGAAAATGAATACCAGGAAGACAAATTTGATCACGAGATCCAGAAACAGGCAGAATGGGGGATCTAGGACCAAGAAGACAAGAGCGACTAGGTGAACCAAAATTAGTAGGACCATGTGGGCAAGGAGCAACAAGGAAAAGAGAACCAGGAAGATCAGGTCAAAAGGATACAGGAGCTGGACTTGAAGGAATCAGAGCATGAACTGGAAGAGGACAAAGGCTAGGAGGATCATGGCCAAGAAGACCAAAAAGATCAGAAACAAGAAAGAACAGGAGGATCAGTACTTGGAGGATCAGGAGAAAGAGAATTATAACAACCAGTTCAGGACTAGAAGGAGGAGGGACATGTTGCTGTGCAATATGCTGTGTATAAGAAGGAGGATTGGCATAGTACCAGAAGGAGATTGTGATCCAAGGAGGAACAAGATCAGGGATCAGAGAAGGACCAGCAGTGTGGGAGGAGGGCCAGGCAGAAAGCCAAGAACAAAAGGAGGAGGACCATGAGGAGAAGGGCCAGGAATAAGAGGAAGAGGAAGAGGAGGAGGACTGAAGCAGCAGGAGGAGTAGGAAGATGAGGAGGAGGAGCATCACCAGGAGAGGGAGAAAGATGAAGAGGAACAGAAGGACCAGGAGGAAGATGGGACAGAAGGAAGAGGAGTGCCAGAAGGAGAAAGCCAATATATTAGGTGATGTGAAAGACATGCCCTTACTTACAGAAGTCACAATCCTATAAAAGGTTATTAGTTACTCTTCTTTGGGATACATTCTCTTTAGAGACCCCCACCCTTTTAAGCCTTGTTAAAGCACTGCTTATTCCCTCAGCAAACTTAAAATACTCTGTTTGTGATCCATTAAGATAACCAGCACAGCTTTACTACCATATTTTCCTTGTTATCAGTTTATTTGAGGTCAGGGTTTGCAAAAAAGAATGCATAGACTGGCTGTCATTGGCTCTGTTTCTTATGACTCCACTTGCTTTTTGTTTCCAGTTTATCGGATCCCAGAGTAAATATGTTCCATCCTTAAAACTTGGTGAATTTATTTTTGGGCAAATGTATTTACCAGTGACTACAGTATTTCATTTAGGAACAATGTTAACTGTAGTATTACAGTGCTTTATATCATAGGTAGACAGTATCTGTGATTAGATTTAATTTCTTTCTACACATGCTTACAATAGCTAGTAACGGTAATGTAGGTGAGTTTTCAGAAGAGATGTTTTATAACTGGGAGGATAAGAACCATTGCATCCAGCATCCAAGGGCAATATCTTAGCCACTGTAGCAGACTTGCTCCCTTATGAATTAAAATAGGCAGTGATCAGAATTACAAAACCATGTGAAAATTAGTAACAGAAAAAAACTGTTGAAATATGTGGATATCATGCTATCTAATTTAACTACACCTGTTAATATGTTAAGGGGTATGTACATGCAAAAATACACAAACATAGGCACCATATAGACACATGATTTTATTCACCAAACATAACATTAGAAGAAAAAAGCAGCTATAAAGATTTAGAATATTTTACATGGGAACATTAAAAAATAATTTAAAAAAATTACACAGAATCACATAATTTTTTAGAATGAAATTACTATTAGAGTCCACAGTAATTTGTAGTCCATGTCCAGAAACAGTTCTCTAAAAGTGAATTATGGTGGCTCTCAGGAGAAAATTAATACTTGCACTTGGTGGTAGTCTTTTTGGAATCATCTTCTACCGGTCCAGATGAACGACCCCTCATGATGGGAAATTATGTCTCCTGACTTGCAGGCTGAGAGGGGTTACCAGTTGTCTTGTTGGTTTCCTAGGCCTCCTTTTCTGCGGAGGTACCTGGTTGGGTGATGGATGTTGAGGAGTGTCCACAGAAAGAGGTAGATGTTTCCCTAATTATCATACAAATGTCATGGATACCATCCTGCACCACCCCAGAAAATAAACAACTTGAGATGTGATGTTCCAGAAGGTCATTAGAGGCCTTCTGGAGATCATTGTGCTCCCTCTGTAACTCATTTTGCTCCCCTGGAGGCCATTGCTGTTTTTGAGGAGAACTAGTAACTGCTCCATCTGCCCCTCCTGTCTGGAGTCTGCACCTATGATGTTCTGGCCCACAGTTGCTCGAAAGGTATGGGCATCTGTGACCTCACTCACCTTAGGCAGTCAAGGCCTATCACTAACATCACTACCCTGTGACCTTGAGAGTGTGTGCCCCGGTACAGAGGGTCCAGGCTCAACAGCAGATGTAGTAGCTGAGGTACATGCAGGAGTAAGGACAGATGTGCCTCAACTGACATGGTAGTGGTTTTAGGCCACAAGTAGCTGATACAACATGAGATTGGGGTAGAGGCGCCTGGACTTGGAACTTGTAGTTGCAATGGATATGGGCTGCGTGACACTCACCTTTGCAGCCAGACCAGTCAAACCAGATGGACCGGCTTGTTCCTCCACACAATCCACACCAGCAGAAGACGTCTATATACTGAAAGTTTCAGCATCTGTTGTATTGGTGGGTGGGATATTCTCATCAGGTTGCTGGGCATTCACTTGTGCTGAGGGTTCTGCTATTATAATGGAAAGAGCTACCAATGACTGATAAAGCACATACTTATCTTAAAAAGCATTTTCTATATGGTCTTCTGTGTTCAATGTTTTTTACAAAGAGTGCACTAAAATTCAGATTGATAGAGACACAGGTACTAATTTAGAGTTTGGTGGATAGGATACTCCATCACAAAGTGTTTTACGGTTCCCACAAATTTAGCAGGACTGTGCATTATACCAACACAAACTTCATAGTATAGGGTCTAAGTCCACAATATACCATCAGTGAGTGTTGGTGGGTTTCGGCATGCTCATAGTACCACATGTAACCCCTAAAACAATCAGGGTAGCAGAACACCGCCGAACACATGCACTTCCAGATCCACACAGACCCCAACTCCACCCTCAGAGGCACCCTCGTCTACCGACCCCCCGACCCCGCCCCAGAACAACAACGACAACAACACTACAACCCTAATCGATAACCTCGCCAACCTCGGACTGAAGCAACTCGTCACAACGCCCACCCACTCTGCCAGCCACACGCTCGACCCTGTCTTCTCCTCAAGCCTGCATGTCTCCGTCAGCCACACCACCGAACTCCTCTGGACCGACCACCGCTGCATCCATTTCACCTTCCAGAAACCCACCACACACCACATCCAACTGATCCCCCGGCGCTGCTGGAGCAAAATCACCGAAGACCAACTACATGCAAACCTCACCCTCAGCCCACCCACCGATCCCTCCAACACTGACGACACTGCCCACAGCCTCAAACGCTGGATCGAGGACTGGGCCAACACCCTGGCATGCTGAAGAAACCCTCCCACAGAGACACCAGCAAGAAGGCCAGCTGGTTCACCCCAGAACTTCTAGCCTCCAAGCAAGCCTGCCGGAAACTAGAGAAGAAATGGCACAGCAAACAAACTCCGGAAACCGCGCAGCAGACAAGGGCGCCATCCGCAACCACCACCACCTCATCAGGGCTGCCAAGAGAACCTCATTCAAAGACCGCCTCGACAACAACGCACACAATAGCAAGGAGCTCTTCAACATCGTGAAGGAACTCTCCAACACCAACGACATCCCGCCATCGCAAGCCCTGTGCGACTCCTTCGCCACCTTCTTCCACCGCAAGATAGCAGACATCCACAACAGCTTCAACACCCAGACAGCCCCAACAGACAGCAACACAACAGACCCTCCGCACACCATCGACCACGACCCCCTGCTAGCCTGGGCCAGCGTGAGCATCGATGACACCATCAAGACCTTGACCTTGAGCACAATCCACTCCGACTCCCCGTCAGATCCCTTCCCGCACCACGTATTCAACAAAGCAAGCAGCTTCATCGCACCCCACCTGCACAGCGTCATCAATCTCTCCCTCGAGACCGTGACCTTCCCAGAGAGCTAGAAACACGCAGAGATCAACGTTCTATTGAAAAATCCCAAGGCAGACCCAGGAGACATCAAGAACTTCCAGGCCATCTCTCTACTCCCCTTCCCGGCCAAGGTCATCGAGAAAATCGTCAACAGACAGCTAACCCGTTACCTCGAAGAAAACAGAATCCTGGACCCTTCACAGTCAGGGTTCCGCAGCAATCACAGCTCCGAGACTGTCCTCATCGCCGCCACCGACGACATCAGGACCCTGCTTGACAAATGCGAGACCCCGGCACTCATCCTTCTAGACCTCTCTGCCGCCTTCGACACCGTCTGCCACCACACACTACACACACGCCTCCACGCCGCCGGGATCCGAGACAAGGCTCTGGAATGGACCACCTCCTTCCTCTCTGGCAGAACCCACAGCGTCCGCCTCCCCCCTTTTCCTTCTGAAGCCTCCGAGATCATCTACGGCATACCCCAAGGATCCTCCCTCAGCCCGACACTGTTCAACATTTACATGGCCCCTCTCACGCACGTCGCCCGACAGCACGACCTCAACATAATCTCCTACGCCGACGACACTCAACTGATCCTCTCCCTCACCAAGGACCCCATCACCGCCAAAACCAACCTCCATGGAGGAATGAAGGCCATCGCTGACTGGATAATGACCAGCCGTCTGAAGCTGAACTCGAACAAGACGGAGGTACTCATCCTCGATACCAACCCTTCAGCCTGGGATGACTCCTGGTGGCCAACGGTACTGGGAGAAGCCCCGACACCCACCGACCACGCACGCAACCTGGGAATCATCCTCGACTAAACACTCTCAATGACCAAGCAGGTCAATGCCGTCTCCTCCTCCTGCTTCAACACCCTCCGCATGCTTTGCAATATCTACAGATGGATCCCGACAGACACAAGAAAGACAGTCACCCAGGCCCTCGTCAGCAGCAGACTTGACTACGGAAATGCTCTATACGTGGGAGCCTCGACCAAGCTCATCAAATGACTACAACGCATCCAAAACACCTCGGCACGACTGATCCTCGATGTACCGTGCCACGGCCATATCACCCCCCACCTGTGGGACCTGCACTGGCTCCCTGTCAGCAAGAGGATATCCTTCAAGCTCCTCATCCACGCACACAAGGCACTCCACAAGACCGGCCCAGCCTACATCCCCAACTGCCAGCTACGCTCTGCAGACCTCTCACTAGCCACCGTCACGTGCATCTGAATAACAACCACCGGGAGGAGATCCTTCTCCCACCTCGCCACCAAGATATGGAACACCCTTCCACTGAGCCTACGACAGACCCAAGACATCCTGACCTTCAGGAGGATGCTCAAGACCTGGCTGTTCAATCAGTAGCGCCTCCTCTTTCCCCCCCAGCGCCTTGAGACCCTCCCGGGTATGTAGTGCGATTTACAAATTACTGATTGATTGATTGATTGATGCTATTGGCAACCTTGAGCATGACACACTGACTCACAAGGAATCCATGGAAATACACTTAACCATTTCGTTTGGTCACTCTTTGACACCCAAGGTAAACACAAGAAAGTTATGACGATGCATTTTCAAACATTTATTGAAATGATTGTATTCTTGCATAAAAAGCATGAGTTGCGAATATTAGAAAGATGAGACATGTTACTGTTAACAGCATTGTTAGAATGGTAAACAGGATGAACAATTCAACCATGTTAATTGTTGCTAATGTTTTCCTTCTCCTATTTGTATCTATACTATACTAAAGAGCGCATAGAAGTAGCATCATTATGCCAATAATTGGGATGGCCTAACTCCCATACCTTGGTCTTAGATGTCAGGAAGTCAGTTTCAGTGCACAGGTTATCTTCCTTAGCAGGTTGGAGGTCGGAGTCAGCAGGGGTTGCATTTCAGTGACAGTCTGCAATGGTTCTCTGATATTTCCCAGAACAGAAATGTTCCTCTCTAAGAGCTTTAGCACAGAAGCTGTGTATATAACAAAGTAGTGCTCTTATCAAACTGTGGGATAGGTGCAGAGCAACTCATTTGGTTTTGTCTAGCTAAAATGAAGTGACTCCTAACGAGCACACAAAGAAAGAAAAACAAGGACATTGTGTTCTACATGCACAACCCTGGAACTAACTGTACAGACTAAAGGGTGTCGGTGCCAGCCAGAGACGCACACACAGCACATTCACTTGTTAGCAGAATGTGTGCCAAAGGGCACCACAAGAAAGAGATGTCAACCTATGGATGTAATGCTATAATGGAGTTTACAAATGATCCAAGCAACAAAACGGAAAAGATATCCCATTTACCATATTACAAGTGCCATTGAATACAATACACTTGTAATACATCAGATGGGATGTCAGTCATGTTTGTGACAGAGTATCTTGTTTGCCAAACTTTGAATCTGGGCGGGGTTATATATAGAGATATATACATAGGGCCAGATTCACAAAGGTAGACCAAACATCTAAGTTTAGGATTTAGGGCTTGATTATGATGCGGGCTGGAACGGCTCTGACTATCGGTCGGAGCCCTCCATCCTGCATCGAAATTAGCTGGTCAGATCCCTTTCCCACCTACCCATTTAGGTGGGGTCGGTCGGAAGGGAATCCTAATCAGTTTTGCGAATGGCTTACGACGGGTTCAGAGAGCCCGTCAGCCATTCGGAAACCCTGCAGTAATCCCTCGGCCGGCTCTTTCTGCCCGGGGAATTGCAATAGCAGATTCCCACAGCATTAATGTGCCAGCCTTTCCAACACAGAAAGATATTGGGAATCTATCTTTGGGGGCCCCCATGGGTGCAAAGCTGTCGAATGGCAGCCTAGGGGCACATATGGTGTCCCTCTATTGATCCCTGTACCCCGTGGCAGGCACCTTGAGGTGCCTGCCACGAGGTGCAGGGATGCATGCTCCCATTGTAAAGTATAGAATTGCGATCAAACAAGGACCAGTCGCATCCTGGGCTGGAACTGATGACAGGAGGTCATTCGGTTCAGTTCCAAACCGATATTGGACAGATTCCGGTCAGTCTCACATCAGAATTTGCCCTTTGACAGAGATCTGGCCTCAGTGAAGACATAAAGATTGTACCTGTAAATCCCCTTTGTGATTTCCCAAATTTGTAAACTTAAACGTTTAGTCTAAGTTTACACAAAACGTCTCAGTTTACCTTTTTGAATCTGGCCTATCGTATTTTATTGAAGGGATGTATTGTTAGGCACTAATTGATTTACTGTAATGCCGTTTGGACTTTGCAGCGCCCCTGCTGCGTTTCAATTTTTTATTAATGACATTTTGCGTGAGTTCCTTGACAAATTCATCATTGTTTACATTGATGATATCCTATACATAAACATCATGTGTCAACAATCCTGAGTCAGTTGCAAAAGCATAGCCTTTACTGTGAGCTGTCAATATGCAACTTCCATGTGTCCGAGGTCGAATTTCTGGGAGTAATTCTTACTCCAGGCGGGCTTCTGATGGCACAAAGAAAGATTCAAGCGGTGTTAAATTGGCCCACTCCAAAAAATGTCAGAAATGTGCAAAGTTTTTTGGGCTTTGCAAATTTTTATCGAACGTTTATTGATCACTTTTCTCAGATAATTGCCCCAATTACTCACCTTTTACGGAAAAATGTTCCTTTCCAGTGGAATTCGGAAGCTCAAAAGGCTTTCGAACAATTAAAAAGAGCTTTTACTTCTGCTCCCATTTTGGTTCATGCAAATCCTGAACAACCATGCATTGTAGAAGCTGACGCTTCAGACATTGCAATTGGAGTAATCCTTTGACAACGAAATGTAAACACTGGCCAGCTCCATCTTATCGCTTTATGCCCCAAAAATGATCCTAGACAGAAACACATTACACGATTGCAGAAAAAGAATTATTGGCAATTAGAGAAGCGTTTAAAGAATGGAGACATCATTTGTTTCGTGCACTACATACCATCACGGTGTTCACTGACCACCGCAACTTACAGTTCATGAAGACGACGCGTGTACTAACACCCAGTCAGTTGAGATGGATGCTTTTCTTTTCTGAGAATGATTTTATAGTCACATTTCGTCCAGGTGTAGACAACAGGAAAGCAGATGCATTAACCCGTCAGGACTCGACTCAAATGCCCCTGATTGAAAGACCACAAGCTATTATTGATCCAGACAAAATGATTTGCGTAATAACTACAGAATGATTTTTGGATGAAGTTCGAGAACATTTTCCAATCCTCTCCTGGAAAACCTGGTTAGCTCAGGAGGCCAATAGACAAATTATCCAGGACTTACCTTTTCACAAGAACACTTTATTTCTCCCTACAGAGCAATTACGCAAAACAGTATTTGGGGGGCATCACAATCATCCTTGTTCAGGTCATCCAGTTAGATCTAAGACTAGAAGTGCAATTCAATGAAATTTTTGGTGGCCTAAGTTACTTCAGGACGTGTCGAAATGGGTAGCTGATTGTGAGGTATGTGCCCGCAACAAAAGTGAACATGGAAAAAGTAAAGGACTGTTACTTCCTTTGGAAACACCGCAACGACCATGGAAATACTTCTCAGTTGATTTTATTACTGATTTGCCAATGGAGCAAGGTTATACATGCATCTTAGTAATCATAGACAGTTTCACCAAGTTACGACTTTCTGTGGCATGTAAAAAGATACCTACTTCTTCTGAGCTGGCCAATCTGTTACTCATTCATGTTGTCCGTTTACATGGCATTCCAAGGCAAATTGTTTCTGACCGTGGTTCTCAATTTACTGCTACATTTTGGTCTCAATGGTGTCGAGCCTTACAAAGTTCACCAGCCCTTTCTACGAGTTACCATCCTCAAACCAATGGTCAAACTGAGAGACTTAATTAGACATTAAAGCAATACCTTTGTTGTTATATCACATCCACAAAAGAGTCCTGGGTGGATTTGATCTGGTCAGCTTAGATTGCCTACAATTCAGCTCAACAGTCTTCTTTCCATTCTACGTACGGTTTCCATCCCACCTATTTGCCAACAGCCCTTCCTAAGAATGAAAGTCTGGTTCCATGGACAGACATCGTATTGCAGGCCCTCAGTATGTCAAAGGCGATAAAGTATGGCTTTCTACTAAAAATATTACGTTCAAGGATAAAAAGACCTTTCACCCTAAATGTATTGGTCCATATGAGCTCATCTGACAGATAAACCCCATCACCTACAGATTAAGTTTGCCTTCGAACATGAAGATTCACCCAGTATTTCACAGTTCATTGCTGAAACCGGCTCTGCAAACTTGTTCACCCATGGTTCCTATCTCTGTCAAAGGACATGATGAATTTGAGGTTCGCCGAATCTTGGATTCCAGGCAGCGAGGTTCTCAGTTATGGTATCTAATTTCTTGGAAGGGCTATGGTCCTGAACATGACTCTTGGGAACCTGCCGTGCACGTCCATGCACCTCGTTTGGCGCGGAACGTCCATGACTCCTACCCTCAGAAGCCAGCCCCTAGAGTCCGCTTGGGAGGGGGGAGTACTGTCATTGTTACGGGCTGCGGCTCTAGGGGCACCACCATGTACTGCCGCGTAACCTCTATCACTCCATCCTGCTGTAGATATATGTGTCCGCGCAGACTCTGTGGCAGAGTTCATTCTCTTTTGCTACGTCGCTGCTCTGTCCCCTTTAATAGGTATTAGAACACATTTTTGCATTACAGCTTATTCTTACAGGCTATGACACTTATGACAACTGCTATGTGTAACAACCAAAGGATGTATAAACCTGTGCTTTGGTAAAAGGAACATTGTATTGCACTTTTATTGCCCTTGAGATATTATATATTCCATTATGAACCTTCTTGTAATGTAACTGCATTATTTATCTTGCTAAATACCTTTTCTTCCCTCATAACGAAGACTAATCCACTCCATGCTGAACCACACCCTCGCGTTGCTTCACGGACTTCTTTCAGCGTCACACAAGTCTGGGCGGGTCTCTCCTATAAAAGGGAACCACGCCCAGTGGTGCACGTTAATTAACGCTGAGCGCGCTTAGCGCACTTTTACTTATCGCTGGAATATATCACCAAGCTAGTGCTGTATTATCAACACTTAGCGCTATGGTGATAAATATTCCAGCGATAGCGGGGTTTTCCATGGAATATCGCTGGTTTTCCAGCGATGTTCCATGGAAAACGGTGATAAGCTTGATAATAGGCCCTGTGGCATTAGCCCCACAATCCACCTCCCATTTTAGGTATGCCTTAGTCAGGAATATAACAGACATTAAATTCCTGAGTAAATTATCACTACGCCTCGTTGTTAATATCTGCCTTCGTGATATTTTCCCATGTTGTTTTCACAGCCACCCCTACTTTGCATGTCATTTTCAAAGCGAGGCGTGTGAAAAACGGGAGCTAAGTCAAGGAAACACGCACTAGTGTGTCCTTGTAAATAATGTGATATAATTATCACCGCTTTGCGCCCGAAAAATGAATGCTAATATGATAAATGTATTGCCGGCCATTGGTAATATACCCCCATAGGTTTTCCTCTAACACAACTCTACGGAGAGCAGACCAGAAAACTGAGGGAAAACATTACTGGACAGTCTCTTCTTTGTTTGTTATTTTATCCAATTCCAACTTCCCCCTTGGAGGTCTGTTGGAGACAAGATGTATCATCGGTCTCCGGAGTATCTCTGAGAGGGAGTTGGGAAGTAAGCAATTTCTGTTCCTCTGCAAGTTCCTGATAAGAACTCAACACACCTTGACACCACTGCCTAGTTTCTTAATAGCCCATTTACCATTCTGTGGTGGAGAGAGGGGTTTCAAGATGTGTTGTTTACATATGGGGCAAAGTAGAAAAGGTATCATTGGTAGGTGTCAGTAAAGTTCCTTTAGGACCAGGATAAGGACTAATGGGATGGTTGGGCTTGGTGTTAAAAACTAGAGAGAGGAGCAGTTCTAGTTTGTCTTGCAGCTTACAGATCCACTTTTCATATGAGGTCATCCAAAACATCTCTGTTAACCATTCATCAAGTGCAGGAATTGGTGGGATGTCTCAAATGCATATGTGCCCTTTGGTCAGCGCTGTCAGGAATTTCTTTTGGTGGCACCTGAAATATCTGTGCTTATCTGACAGATGAATTATTGGTAAGGCTCGCCATCCTGAACCAGGCTGATGTTCAAAACTACTACTTTGAAATACCTAAATTTCATTTTCATCTCTCATAGACCTGCTTTGATGTACCTAAGGAATACTGCCCAGCCTACATCTGCATAACTGTATAGCAACATGGTCTGCCACTTTTGAATAAGCAAAAGACACAAAATTGATGGACGGAATGCAGAACAAATCAAAACATTCACCCCCAGTCAAGAGATCTCGGTTAAATCCATCATTCTTTTGCTCACCATGCCACCCCAGTTTAGACCTGGCCATATGCAAATCAGTCTTGACCCTGTTCCTCATGGGAACAGTCCGGTCCAAACTGCCAAGCCAGGTCCTCCCTGGACCAGAAACAAGCATCCTAGGACCGGTTTCGGAGTTTCACCCCTCTTCAACCAGAATAGCTTGATTCCAGTGGCACAGTGAGCCCAGAACCCACGTCTGGGCATACCTGGCACATTTAGGGCAAGAAAGCAAAAGACACACAATTGATGGACGGAATACAGAACAAATCAAAACATTCACCCCCAGTCAATAGATCTGGCTTAATTCCATCATTCTTTAGCTCACCATGCCACCCCAGTTTAGACCTGGCCATATGCAAATCAATCTTGACACTGTACCTCATGGGAACAGTCCAGCCCGAACTGCCAAGCCAGGTCCTCCCTCGACCAGAAACAAGCATCCATCATTCTTTACTTTTGACTCAGCAGCACCACCAAGGACCTGCAGAAGGTGTTGAATATGATGATGCCATAAACACCTGGCACCACTCCCGTGTGGCTACAATTGTGATAATCCACTATTGGGAATAAGATAACTCTAAATGGATAGTTTCAAACAATAAGTAATCTGATTGTATTTCTATAGCTAGCCGTCACTCAAACTATACGCTGTGCAAATTTTCAACTGACTTAAAAGATCTGGAAATAAGTTATTGGCCCAACACACCAATGCCTAACATTGCCCATGTGTCTCTTCCATTGTCGTTCTCACCTACCTGGACTGTGATGTTCCACCATATGGAAACCTCTTGTTGATAAAAAGGTCAACCATCAGTCTTTAGGTAGAAATACACGAAAGACAGATCGATTGGACAATGAGGTTCAAAGTCACAGTAGAGGGGGATTTGTCGGAGTATAATAATTATGGATATGGGCAGAGTTTCACTCTTTATC
Organism: Lissotriton helveticus; assembly: GCF_964261635.1. Taxonomy (NCBI): domain Eukaryota; kingdom Metazoa; phylum Chordata; class Amphibia; order Caudata; family Salamandridae; genus Lissotriton; species Lissotriton helveticus. The sequence goes on from NC_136063.1 coordinate 562,248,187, forward strand.
CAGAACACAGTGATTAAAGAAGTCAAGGATTGAAGGGCCAGTCTACATTAGTGAGCCTGAGTAGCATATCCTCCCAAACACTAATGCTTTTACCTCCTCAACTGGAATGTGTATCTCCCTGATTGTTTCTGATTGCCTTATTGCCACTTTGGAGTCTCTAATGGCAACAAGAAAAACAGCTGGGAGCTTCTCATGAACCTGCAAACCACAATGTATAATCAATCAATCATGCCATTTGTATAGCGCACTACTCACCCGGGAGGGTCTCAAGGCGCTTGGGGGGAGGGGTATGCTACTGCTCGAACAGCCAGGTCTTGAGTTGTTTCCTGAAGGCGAGATGGTCCTGGGTCAGCCGAAGGTGGATGGGGAGGGAGTTCCAAGTCTTGGCAGCAAGGTAAGAGAAGGATCTTCCTCCGGCGGTGGCTCTTCGGATGCGTGGTACGGCTGCGAAAGCGAGGCTGGTGGACCGTAGCTGGCGGGTGGGCGTGTAGAAGGTCAGGCGGTCGTTGAGGTACTTGGGGCCCAGGTCGTGGAGAGACTTGTGTGTGTGGGTGAGGAGCCGGAACGTGATCCTCTTGTCGACGGGGAGCCAGTGCAGGTTCCTCAGGTGGCTGGAGATGTGGCTGCGTCGGGGGACATCCAGGATGAGTCGGTCGGAGGCGTTCTGGATGCGCTGGAGTCTTTTCTGTAGCTTGGCTGTGGTTCCGGCGTAGAGGGCGTTTCCGTAGTCCAGTCGGCTGGTGACGAGTGCCTGGGTGACAGTCTTCCTGGTCTCGGTCGGGATCCAGCGAAAGATCTTGCGAAGCATACGCAGGGTGTTGAAGCACGATGAGGAGACGGCGTTGACTTGTCTGGTCATCGAGAGGGAGGGGTCCAGGATGAAGCCCAGGTTGCGTGCGTGGTCGGTTGGCTTGGGTGCGGAACCCCCCCGAAGTTCACAGGGGCTGTTGGATAATCATATAGCCAGTGCACATTAGAGATGTCGTCTGTACCTAATCCCAACCTTTCTAAGGTTTAGAAGAGGTACCCAATTCCACTCCATTGAATGACTGTTTGGCATGCAAGGAGAGAGTGATGGTGTCTTCATGAGAGTCCTAGGGGCACCAGTGCAGGTCAGATAACATTTGAAGATGGTTCACCCGGGACAAAACCTACTTGTAATTGATGTATGAGTTCAATGATCACCTTTTGTGGCAGATAGCCAGAATCGTTGCCATTATTTGCTTATCAGCATTGATAAGGGACATCAGGGGGTAACTGGTATGGTAAAGAGGGTCATTCTGGGCTTTCCTGAGCACTGAGAACATTTTGTTAGACTTGGATGACAAAGATTCTGTAGTCTTAGCCTCTTTTTTTGACTGGAAGAAGAAGTCTACTAGTTGTGCTTTGCAAAATGTTTTGAATTCTCAAGGGAAACTGTAATCATCCATGGGTTTGTGGTATGGCAGATTGGTTATAACAAAGGTACTTTTCTCCTTGGAGCTTTCACTATTTCATTTTCTGAGTAGCAGTAGTTGGGTAATAAATGTTATCTATGCAGTAAACTTTTACAGCTACCCTCTGAACAGTGTTCATTTAGAGCCGAATTCTGAGACACAGTGAATACATTCTTGTTGTGGGTGAGATGGTGGCATATGGAACACTTGAGCAATCTGCTAGACAATAAAAAAGTGATAGCCTTGGTAACGGAGACAATATAAAAAGATGCCCTCTATTTGACTACTGGCACAAAAGGCGATATGAGAAAAATACCTTGAGAAGTCTTAATATAAAGGATACAAGAACTTAAACTAATTTTCTTTTGTCCTCATTCACCAATACCTGTTGCGTGCTGACCGTCTGTACATTACCCTTTCTCAATGGGCTAGAATGACGTGGGCTCTACCCTCGGATTCTCACGATGCCATCCGCCCAAAGCCCGATGGGATATGTTGTCAGACAGAAGGGCACTACCCATTGATGGATTTTGGGAGGTTAGGTATCACTCCAGATTGATCAAAAAGATACAATGGCCCTTCTCAAAGCCCCATAAGCCATGGCCATTTCTGATTTGGTCCAGGGAGTGTCCAGTTGATATAATCGTAGGACCAAAAAAAAAAACTCAACTCCACTGCATCAATAAGTCCCAGTATACGATCTTTTTCCTGCTGCATACTCTGGTCATATCTGTTTTTGATGTTTCATACAGGGAAGTCAACCAGCCCGAGTGAGTGGGGAGGCAGAATCAACCCAATATTTGCATATTTGACTTCTTGCCAACAAGATTGAATAAAATAGAAAGAGTCTGGATGGACCTAGTATCTGGGTGTGTAAGCCAAAGATTACTAATTTTAGGTCGATTGCGATTTTCACTCCCATTATGCTCTCCAATGTTCTTTGTACATCTTCCCAGAATGTGTGGATGTGGGGCAGTCTCTAAACATGTGAAGGTCTGAGGCCTCGACCATTCCGCATTTTTTACAGCTAACTTGTGGGCCATTGCTGATTCTTGACAATCTGAGGGGGGATAGGTATGCACGATGGGTCGTAAATAGTTGGTTCCTCCTCATCCATGCAGGTTTAACGATGTTTGAAAGGATTTTAAAAGATTCCTGCCATAGATGATCCCACTGTTCAATAGGAAAAGTTCCACCCCATAGCTCATCGGCCAACTTAAATTCACCATCGATCTCCTGTTCTATGGCTCAATACCAATGGGAAACTTCCTTTTTACCTACTGGCCTTCCCACATGCTGTTTCTCCAAACTGTTTCCTTCCACTATATTTTCCCCTTTTCTAAACTGAGATTGTGTCCAACTATGTAGCTGAATGTATTTGAATCTTGCAAGGTCACTACACACTATCCTTTCTAGATCTTCCCATAGGATGAGTGTTTTGTTACTGACTAAGTCTCCCCATACTTTGATTCCAGCATCTCTTAGTGGGATAGCCAGACTGTCACGAAGACATTCCGGTGAACCTGGAGAGTCCCAGAGTGGTGCCAATTTAAAAAAATAACTGAGACCTGTCGCCTTTCTCAATGATGCCCATATCCTGGCAAACCCCTGCAGGACCTTAAGCTTGACTTTTAAAAAAAACTTTTGGTCGCCAAATTTATACATGAACCCATCTACTTGCAGCCCCGCCCCTTTCAGCATAGCCAAAAACATAGCTCCACTCCATTTGTCACTTGGTGTTTTCAGTAACATGCGGGAGTGAATGAGTTGAAAAGCCCAAGCGTAGAGTTGTAAATCAGGTAACGTCAAACCCCTTTTTCTCTCCAACGTCTTAATTTCTTCCATGCGATTCAGGTAGATCTATATGCCCAGATAAAAGAATTGATTTCTCGCTGGAATTTTCCTATAATGTCTTTATCGAAATGGAGAGGTATTGTATTAAAGAGGAAAGTGACCGTGGGCAGTATGGACATTTTGACTAGGTTAATTCTCCCCAGAATGGATAAGGGGAGGTGTGTCCATGACTTCATTTGTTCTTGACAGTCCCGGAGAGTTTGTGATAAGTTGATGTCTGTCAATTTGTTCATGTCCTGGGTAATTGTGATCCCAAGATAACGCATACTGCGACTGTTCTGATGTACAGGGCTTGGGATATTCCAAGTCACAGCTTCTGTCTTGCCAGTGTTTATCGTTCTGTCTAGATCTGCTGACAGTATCAAAATATCGTCCGCATATAGGGCTACTCTTCTCTCCCAATCCCCATATCTAAAAGGTTCGATATCAGGGTTGTCCCTTAATTTCTGTGCAAATGGTTCAATATACATATCGAACAACAGGGGGGAGAGAGGGCAGCCCTGTCGGGTTCCTCTAGTTATACCAAATGACTGTGTGAGACAACCATTCACCAGGAGCTTAGCCAATGGAGATTTATAGATTGATTGTATAGCCCGGCAAACTATTACGCCCAGATTGAATTTCTCCATGACTTCCGATAGGTAGATCCAATTTACCCTATCAAAAGCTTTGGTGGCGTCTAGGGTCAAGGCAGCAAGAGGTAATGAATATGTGGAGGCGATGTCTATTCCTCCGACCAGATCATAAGTGAGGTCTGCTAACTGTCGCTCTTTCACAAAGCCCTTTTGATCGGGATGAAGAATATCTCCGACCACCTCCCCCAATCTATTAGCCAGAATAGTTGTATACATGTTATAATCGATGTTCAGGAGCGATATGGGCTGGTAAGACCCACAGCTGGAGGGGTCCTTTCCTGGTTTCAGAATGAGGACAACAGTGGAATCATTCCACGTTGCCGGAGGACTAATTCCATTTATAAAGATTTTATTAAATAGAAGAGTTATTGTTAGCATTAAACTCTCTCCAAGTGCACGATATAATTCTATTGGTAGCCCATCTGGGTTGGCCGCCTTGCCCCTTTTCCACTTGCCACTGCTTTCCTCACTTCTTCTTGTCTTCTTGCGTAATGGGCTGCACTAAATCTATGTTGTTGTTTGGAACTTATAGGTGTTAGAGCGATATTATCCAGCCAAGACTTAGCCTCAGATTTATCGTCTGTAGATGTCTCTTTGTATATTTCATGAAAGTAATCTAGAAAAGCATCTCCTATGCCCTCATCTGAAAGAATGGGGGTTCTCCATTTCCCACTGAGAGCTCCTTGATATGGTTCTGGAGCTGGTCTGCCTTGATTTTCCAAGCTAATAGTTTGTAAGTATGGGCGGAAAATTCGCTCCGCTCGCGGAATTTGCGGATTTTCTGCAATTTCGCGATCCGCGAATCTCGCGAAATTGCAGAAAACTCCACGAAATCGCGAGCGGAACGGATTTTGCAAAATTGAAGTACATGAAGCACTTACAGGGTTACAGCAGGTGCCCAAGTTGAAGCTAATTTCTTTGTAACCATTTACAAAACTATTCTCTGACCCTGCTCTGACCCTCGAAGCAGGGTCAGAGAATAGTTACAAGTATGGCACAATGCTCCTGTCACAAAAATTAAACCACAACAGGAAGCACTTGCAGATAAGGAATCAGGTGCTGGACTTGAAGCTCAAATTCAGTAACACATTAACCAGCCCCAAATGAATTTGTCTCGGTTGAGGCTGGGCAGGTGTGCTTTCTCCCCATAATCTACAGTGGTGAACCAGAGGGTGTTGTGATGAACCAGAGGGTGACAGTGGTGAACCAGAGGGTGGCAGTGGTGAACCAGAGGGTGCTGTGATGAACCAGAGGGTGGCAGTGATGAACCAGAGGGTGGCAGTGGTGAACCAGAGGGTGGCAGTGGTGAACCAGAGGGTGGCAGTAATGAACCGGAGGGTGGTAGTGGTGAACCAGAGGGTGGCAGTGATGAACCAGAGGGTGGCAGTGGTGAACCAGTGGGTGACAGTGGTGAACCAGAGGGTGACAGTGGTGAACGAGAGGGTGCTGTGATGAACCAGAGGGTGATGTGATGAACCCGAGGGTGGCAGTGATGAACCAGAGGGTGGCAGTGATGAACCAGAGGGTGGCAGTGGTGAACCAGTGGGTGACAGTGGTGAACCAGAGGGTGGCAGTGGTGAACTAGAGGGTGCTGTGATGAACCAGAGGGTGCTGGGATGAACCAGAGGGTGGCAGTGATGAACCAGAGGGTGGCAGTGGTGAACCAAAGGGTGACAGTGGTGAACCAGAGGGTGGCAGTGGTGAACCAGAGGGTGCTGTGATGAACCAGAGGGTGCTGTGATTAACCAGAGGGTGGCAGTGATGAACCAGAGGGTGGCAGTGGTGAACCAGAGGGTGACAGTGGTGAACCAGAGGGTGGCAGTGTTGAACCAGAGGGCAGCAGTGATGAACCAGAGGGTGGCAGTGGTGAACCAGAGGGTGGCAGTGGTGAACCAGGGGGTGCTGTGATGAACCAGAGGGTGGCAGTGATGAACCAGAGGGTGCTGTGATGAACCAGAAGGTGCAGTGGTGAACCAGAGGGTGGCAGTGATGAACCAGAGGGTGGCAGTGATGAACCAGAAGGTGGCAGTGGTGAATCAGAGGGTGGCAGTGGTGAACCAGAGGGTGCTGTGATGAACCAGAGGGTGATCTGATGAACCAGAGGGTGGCAGTGATGAACCAGAAGGTGACAGTGGTGAACCAGAGGCTGACAGTGGTAAGCCAGAGGGTGGCAGTGGTGAACTAGAGGGCGGCAGTGGTGAACCAGAGGGTGCTGTGCTGAACCAGAGGTTGCTGTGATGAACCAGAGGGTGGCAGTGATGAACCAGAGGGTGGCAGTGGTGAACCAGAGGGTGCTGTGATGAATCACAGCGTGGCAGTGATGAACCAGAGAGTGCTGTGATGAACCAGAAGGTGCAGTGGTGAACCAGAGGGTGGCAGTGATGAACCAGAGGGTGGCAGTGGTGAACCAGAGGGTGGCAGTGATGAACCAGAGGGTGGCAGTGTTGAACCAGAGGGTGGCAGCGGTGAACCAGAGGGTGCTGTGATGAACCACAGCGTGGCAGTGATGAACCAGAGAGTGCTGTGATGAACCAGAAGGTGCAGTGGTGAACCAGAGGGTGGCAGTGATGAACCAGAGGGTGGCAGTGGTGAACCAGAGGGTGGCAGTGATGAACCAGAGGGTGTCAGTGGTGAACCAGTGGGTGACAGTGGTGATCCAGAGGGTGGCAGTGGTGAACCAGAGGGTGCTGTGATGAACCAGAGGGTGGCAGTGATGAACCAGAGGGTGGCAGTGGTGAACCAGAGGGTGACAGTGGTGAACCAGAGGGTGGCAGTGGTGAACCAGTGGGTGACAGTCGTGAACCAGAGGGTGGCAGTGGTGAACCAGAGGGTGCTGTGATGAACCAGAGGGTGCTGTTATGAACCAGAGGGTGGCAGTGATAAATCAGAGGGTGGCAGTGGTGAACCAGAGGGTGGCAGTGGTGAACCAGAGGGTGCTGTGATGAACCAGAGGGTGACAGTAGTGAACCAGAGGGTGGCAGTGGTGAACCAGAGGGTGCTGTGATGAACCAGAGGGTGACAGTGATGAACCAGAAGGTGGCAGTGGTGAACCAGAGGGGGGCAGTGGTGAACCAGAGGGTGGCAGTGATGAACCAAAAGGTGGCAGTGGTGATCCAGAGGGTGCTGTGATGAACCACAGGGTGGCAGTGATGAACCAGAGGGTGCTGTGATGAACCAGAAGGTGCAGTGGTGAACTAGAGGGTTGCAGTGATGAACCAGAGGGTGGCAGTGATGAACCAGAGGGGGCAGTGGTGAACCAGAGGGTGGCAGTGATGAACCAGAGGGTGGCGCTGCTAAACTGCTCAGGAGCCCTGTGGGTGTGAGCCCCCGCGCTGCTGAGCTGCCCAGGGGTTGTGAGCCCCCGTGCTACTGAACTGCCCCGGGGCCCAGTGGGTGTGAGCCCCCGCGCTGCTGAACTGCCCCGGAGCCCTCTCAGTGTGAAAATTATTCGTGCTCAATTGCCTGGGAGCCCTCTGGGTGTGAGCACACATTGTGCTAAGTGCCCCCCTGCCCCCAGTACATATATACCCGTACCGATGTGAAGAAACCCCTGCCACCGTCCCATGAAGTGAAGAAAACCTTGTCTTCACATTTACATACCTGGAAATACCAGGGTGATCCGATATTAACAACCGTGAGTTTGGAATTTTTTGTCACCACACTGAGGTTAGGGTGCGCCTTAGCGTGCGTACACCGCCCAGTGTATGTACTTTCTCTGTTGGTCCTGATGAAAGCTCGGCCAAAGTGGCCAGAATGAGCAGAAACATGTCGACCATTCGATACACCTAATGGGACAATTTGACTCAAGTTTATAGTCAAGCCTGTCCATTAAACATTTTTAGATGCGTGCTTGCACTAACCTTTATTAAAGTTTGGTTTTGGTTAGAGTTTGCACCCTTTTAATTTTAATTTTCTTCACTATCACGTTTTACACTGTTTTTATCCTACAAACCAGCTCCACTGCAACTGCAGGTGTAGTAGCACACCGGGTAGGCACTCGGTCCGCCCGGTGAAAAAACCCAATGATGAAGCATGTCACCCAATAGACGGGTGAGTGAGGGTTTTACAAAATAACTTTTTGTATTTCCACGTCGCACTTCACTTTCCTCTCTTTTTTCACTTTTATTATTGATTAATGATTAGTCACTCCTTTGTTGTTAGATATAGTCATAACTTGCAACACAGCACCAATAAACACGTGTCCCCCCTGGCACTGGTATGCGCATGTACCAGGCGTGCAGCACCCACATGCCACTGCACCCTACTGCCCAGCGCCAGCATATTCCTGTACGGGGCAGTTTAGTATGAGATGGGACATTGTCCTGCAGCAGTAGCTGCATGCGCCTGAACCCACTGAGCAGAATCAGAATGGCTTTGTACCAAAACGCGCATCTGAAGGATTCTGGGGTCCTGTGCCAAAGTATTTTTGCATCTATGAGTTTCCCGAGTGTCATCCCCGTGTAGCTCCTGTGACCAGGAGGCTGCTTTCTTCTTATCTGCTGCTCTGCTCGGTCCCTGACACTTTATAAACAAGATGCATGTGAACTCGCATAGAAGACCCGCCCATTTGGCCCCGTCCACCACACACTAGCGGTATGAAACGTCTTCCCGCCCGTCCCCACTATAATGACCAGCTCACTCAGGGGACCTCGGCACCTTTTGGCACGCTGGCAAAGTTACAGGCACACTTGGTCACATATTTGTGCAAGTGGCAAAAAAATCCGCGAGTTCTCGGGAAAATTCGGGAACTCGCGGATTTTTTTGCCATTTCGCGTGAATTCGCGGACCGCGAATTCACAAATTTTGCCCATACTTAATAGCTTGCCAGCTCCTTCCCCGTACTCAAAATGGGCCATCTTGCTCAATTCCCACCTACGCATAAGCCTCCCCTGGAGAACCAACTACATTTGTTCCTTCAATTTCTTACTAATTTCCTGATCTTCCTTTGGTCATATCTTCCTCGAGGCCCATGATCTCTTCTCTATATTTCTTACGTCTATAACTTGCCCTGTTGGTTATTGTTCCCCTCAAAAAAGCCTTAAAAGTGTCCCAAACAATAGGAATGTCGGCGGGTCCCAAATTAATCTCTAAAAACTGTTTTGTTTCCCGAGAAAGGAAACTCATCTCATTTCCGTCTAGTAGGAGTGTGCAGTCAAAGGACCACTCTCTGGCCTGTTGGGAACCTAGGCTCTGTAACGTCAATATAATACTGGAGAGGTCTGACATATGCGATGGCAGATAGGTTATGTCCTTTACTTTATCTCTGAGAGTCTGGCTAACCAGTATGTAGTCGATTCGTGATTTATGTTTGTATTTGAAATTCCTAAATGAAACACCCTTCTGTTGCCCTGACCTTTCTCTCCAGATATCGCTGAGACCCAATTGCGTCATTATTGTCAAGAGGGCTGTCCTTGATCTCAAAGGAGTGGTTGCTCTACTATTGGGGGATTTATCCAATTTAGGATCTAGGAAGATATTGAAGTCCCCTGCCCATATCACCGGCTTGGGAAATTCCAATAAGTGTGAGAAGATGGTTTAGCGGTTAGTGGGGTTGTCACAGTTCGGGCCATAATATCCGACTAATGTGAAAAGAACCTCTCTAACACAAACTTTCATTATTAAACATCTGCCACCTGGATCCCTTTTATGTTGTAAAATCTGTGCTTTGGCTTACTTTTTAAAAAGGATCCACACCCCCCCTGATGTTTGCAGTCTGATCGGTGCATGCGTAATAATCCACTCATTTCAGTGATCTTAATATGTCTTTTGTCTCTGCCTCGAGCAGGTGTGTCTCCTGGATAACCAAAACTTGGGCCGGAGTATCTCTTAGATATTGTAGAATTTTCCTTCTACGCGACCCCACCCTCAAACCATTAACATTCCAGGACAATAACTGCAAGGAATTAATTGGGGGAAACACTCCGCCCTCCAGGCCCTCCTTAAGAAAACGCCACAGCAATACCTTGGTTTTAGCCCATCAGTCAATCTCAGCCTAACTAAAACGCTCTGGTCAACATAACCTATGAAGAGTAAGGCAAATGATTTTTTTAAATATTTTATGCCCCTGTGCTCCCATACCCACCACCCCCCGCACCCCTTGGAAAACCCAACCCCTATTTACCTGGACTAGCTGTTGTCCAGATGGGGCGCCCGAACCTCCTTTTCCTCTACCTATTTAACCCTTGTGTTACCCACCTAAGAGTGAAAGAAAAAGAAGTTGTGCCTTGCATCAAATCATATCCCTATTTCCCTTTTTGTTAAAAAGCATTTTTATACTTTATTTTGATTTTATTCTTATTTTATTTTTGTTTCTTTAATTATTTATTTTTTGCCTTTTCCCCCTTTCCCCCTCTCTTTCTCTCCTCTTTTTCCTCCTTTGGATGTACCTGAATGGACCTGATGTTATGCATTCTGTTATTGTGCTTTACCTTCAAGAAGGCAGGGAATTTAAGTTGCACCGTGGCACCGATCTTCTTAAAACTGTATATTTATATATAGCTGTCCATTCTTCTCCCGAGCTCCCACTGTCTTTCCAGTGTTTCTCTTGAGAGGTCTGAATGAACTTCAAAAGTGAAATCCTTGCTGTTTACTGTTTTCATTTTTAATGCCAAGTTCAAGATTTTTTCTTTCACGGCATCAGTCAGAAAGTTAATGAGAATCTTCCTTGGTTTGGTCCGATTTGGATTTAACCGGAATGGGTCCCTATGGATTCTCTGATATTCTATGTCAAGGACTCTACTAAATCGTTGAGTGGGAAGGCTTCCTTTAGCAGATTTACCATGTATATTCTTAAGTCGGAGCCCTCTTTCCCTTCTGGGATATTCAAAATACGGAGGTTGTTCCTGCGGGAATTAATTTCCAGCGTTTCCACTCTCTCGCGCAGCGCTGCTTCGCCCTTTTGTAGCTCTTGGATTTTTGCCTCTTCTGTCCCTAAATTAGTTTTTATCTCCGCGACTGAGTGTTGATTCTGTTCTGGTGTTTAGGAGATCGACTTTCATTTCTAAGATCTCACAGGAGCTCCTAATCTCCCCTTGATTAGCGGCTGATACAGTGAACCCTTACTTGATATCTTCCTTTAAGGATGCTAATAAAGCTTCCAGGGAAGATGGAGGTAGAGAGGAAGGAGACCCGCTCTGTTCTAAACTTTCAGGTCCTAAATCTATTTCCAACCCAGCTCCATCCACATTTTGTCTAGCAGTGGCAGTGGCAGTGGTGGCAGCATTGGTGTCGGTGGTGGAGGAATAACAATTCTTGCAGTTGTAACCAGAACTGTGGCAGAAGTAAAAACCAATTTGGGTAGCTCAGAATCTGCCCCTGATATCCCTGTAGGCATGCTAGCCTGCATATTGGCCCGCTCTACCCCTTGCTCTGCCCCATGCTTTGTAATCAGTAGGACCTCAGGCTGGACCCTAAAAAAGGACCTTAATGAGGGGGTGACCTTCACTGTATTAGGTGCTGCCTTGCTCTTCCCTTTTTTAATACTCCTGCCTTTTACTTGGTAATTCTGAAAGGCTGAGTTATCACAAGGTTGGATAGTTGACTTAGATGTGGCAGGGATAATTGTGATGTTCTTGCCCCTCCCCACCAGACACCCTTCTGCCGATTTTCTTACTTTGCCTCTCTTTTATTTTAGTATTGGCGTTACCTCGTTTCACTGGAAGCCTCCCACCGTCTTGGCTGTCTTCGTCGTCCTGACAGTGTGGGGAAGATAGAGTATGTTGGTCTTTCTGGGCGTCAGTTAGTGAAGATAACAACAGCCTCTGAAAAGCGATAATGACATCTGTGTGGGGGCTGTGGGGGAATCCAAAGCTGTTGAAGGGCTCTCGGCAAGGTCCCTGCTCTCTGTGCTCACCTTCACAGTTTCAAAAAATCGCCCAAAACTGGCGCTGCCACTGTTGACCCGGAGGAGGCCACGGGCCGCCGCTCTGCGGCCACGCCTCAACTCCAAGGCGGCAACACACCAGCACGAAAGGCGAGACAAGCGGGGGGCACCGTAGCTCCAAGTCATCCGCCCGCAGAAAGACCACGAAATCAGCGATCCTTCTCCCGTACGTGAAAGCCGGGGGCACGGGAACCGGGAGCTCACAAGGTGGGTTGTGCGTTCGTGGTAGGAGAGGAGTTACCGGTGCGCGCTCGTCTGCTCAGCCGGCAGGAGCCATATTCTCTCACAAGTAGTTCTATTACAGCAGGAACTTACGTTAAATTTCACTTGACCTTATTATTTTACATGTTGAAGAAGTTAGGAAAGTACTCTCAAAGCTAGTTTAAGAAATACATCAACTAAAACACAACTACAGTTACAAATATAGTAAGAGGACGGTCAAACAATTCTGGGTGATGCTAAAAAAGGAAGATTTTTGCGAACGAGAGTGAAGAGAGGAAGATCAAACCGTAAGCATAATACAATTGAATAGAAAAATCATGCATTGTATGCATAGGCTGAATGAAATATTTTCTGCAGAGCTATTTAACAGAATAATTATGTTGGATCAAATCAACACCTTCAAGAAGAAGTGGTGGATAAAACAACATAGTCACAGACCAAACATTACAACAGCCCAATGCTTCAGGATTGCAAAGTGGGTCTTTTTATAGGGCAGGTGAACCCATAAATGAAATAACATTTTAAAATATACATTCCCTTCTAGATCATGCCAAGCTTTTTGTACCCTGTAGGGCAAGAACTTCTTCAGCAGAATTGCAACACTACATATCCTGGATCTGATTAAGATAGTGACATTGTTGGAAATTACCATATTTTGCCTGGTATTTCCTCAGATTTGTACCTTCCATTGCTGATCCCATATTTTGCTGGCCGTAGGACTCTGTAAACTTTACACTTCCTAATCATTTAAACGTCTTGTGCTATCCTCTCTAAACATGTTAGAAGTGGTAAATACCTAATTGGCACATTTAATTTATTGGTAAATCCATAGTTTTTACCATCACTTGTACACATGGCCAGTAAAGTAAATGCTTCTAGTGAGCGGAATCGCTCATTATGCCACCCACAAAAGAAGCACTGTAAAGCATGTCTCCAGGCCTCCCAATTCAGACTAGGTGTTGAGTTTTAAACTACCATTTCAGCCTGGCAATATAAACATTTTGCCAGGCGTAAACCTTCACATATAATACTTATAGATATATATTTTTTGACAGCGGAAAGCCAGGGTATACACCCTCCCTTGTCGCAGTTAAGGCAGTCAGCGATAATCTCCCTTGTCAGGGTTGCTGGGGGGTTTTGCCAGATTTTTAACCAAAATATAGCTGGACGTGACCTAATAAAATCTTCTATGTAGTGCAAGTTTAGTTCCTTGTGACACACAAAATTTGGGGAAGGGATTTGAGCCCCTAAAAGTTTCCTACAGAATCTGTTTTCCTCTCTTTGGATCCCACCACAGTTTATAAAACCCCAAACGTCTGCGCCATATGTGGAGGTGGGAATGTACTGCGATTTATAGATCTTAATTATTGGTACAATGTAGCCATGATGACAAAAAAAAGTCCTCATGGCTACATTGTACGAGTCTTATAACAATGCAAGACACGTTACAGAGCGCTCCAAGTCATCAGTCGTTAGGTACATGTCTCTATTGGAGTCAAATAGCCTCCAAACGCATATGCCATCCTAATATCTCCTGAAGATTACTGGACATTGGGGGAGAAGCCTTCTTTTTCGTTTTTTGATCGTCTTAGGGATGGCACAATAAAATACTCACTCTGCTTCCCCTTGGGATTTTATATCAATCTTGGCCAAATGCCCTGCCTATGTGGCACTGGCAGCAACCAAACGCTGGTGCATTTTTTTTTTGTGCACATTTTATGAAAAATACACAAAACAACACCTGATGCCGTATTTTAAGGCATTTGCCAACATTGATTATAGAGCAGCATGCCGGGAGATCCTCAGACTTGAGAGCGATTACCTAATTCTTCGTGTCAGCTCTTTTTTGAGAGTGGCAGTCCGCTCACGTATTTCGATGAGCAATCCTTAATGTATTAAATGCATTTGAACACATAATACTGCTCTACTGTATGCACTTTTATGCACTTTTCTTCACCTTATAGTAGGAATACTAATTTAAATACTACTTGAGGTCTGGAATAACATTTAACATCTAATCGCACTTACATTACGGTGCTAAAATTGTTTACAACTGATTGGACTTTATCACAATATGCTGCTATATGTTCGTCCAACCTCTTAATGTTCCAATATTTTAATGCTGCTCTCCGCACGTGCGATTGAACATTTCTAATCATGATATTGCTATTTGTATATTATGCCCCTTTTTAACATTTGTACACAATTGTAGTCTTTTGATCCAGAAAGCTCTTTTTTAACTATTGCTTTATAGGGCGTTTTTTTTTTTAAATAAGAAACTGTATTGTTGCTGAACTGTGCCCTTATGGATATTTGTATCCGAATAAAGATTATTGATCTGAAGTGATAATACTTATAAGTCAACTCTAATGTACTAATGTACTCCTTACAAACTGCTCATAGGTCAGGGTGCATGGTATGTATATTTAATGTCCTACCAACCTCCAAATTCATTTTTCACTGTGGGAAGGTGGGCACTTCCCTAGGGTAACACTGGTTTACACCATTATCATTAACTAGCAGCCCGCCCCGATGTTGTCCGGGGCCAATGAGGCTTCAGGGCCAACCTCCCACCCAGGCCCCCGACATACCTGAGCCGGCGCTCCTGACTTCACTGCCGCTCCTCGCCGCTCGTCACCGCTCCTCCCCGCCCGCCCTGATGTTGTCCGGGGGCAATGAGGCTTCAGGGCCACCGCCCGCCCCGGCCACCACCCACCCCGACATTGTCCGTGTCCCAGAGCCACCTCTCGCCCCCAGCCCCCTCCCGGCCGGACACTTTACGTGTCCCTTTGCCTTACCTGAGCCGGCGCTCCTGACTTCACTGCCGCTCCTCGCCGCTTGTCACCGCTCCTCCCTGCCTGCTCGTCATCACGCACGTCGCGGCCAGCGCTACGTCGCAGCCAGCGCTACGTCGCGGCCGGCGCTACTTCCAGGGGACTACTTTTTTTAAGTAAAATTTTTTAATTTACGTTTCATTTTTATTTTATATAGCCTATGTCCATCTGCACACCCTAACATTTTCAACGATGTATCGGGTGTGTGGATTGGCACTGTGGTTCCCGAGTTTACCCGCCTCAAAGGTTCAAAGTTCTTCCTTTATAATAGTAGTATAGATAACTGCTAAATTCAGTTTGAGAATAGCTAGAAAAATGGTCTGAGGACTCATTTTAGTAGTAGTTTATAATACAAGCGAAAGGTCAAGTCAAAATTTACATTACTATTTTTGAAATTACTCTTTTAGAAAGTATGCCATTTTCCTGTCTAAATCAGAACAGCTTTTCTGCCAGTGTCCAACTATGACTTGACCCCTGATGGCTCCCCTGATGGCTACCCTGTGGTGAGATTTGTATTGCTTCCAGACAGTGAGGGATCTGGGTGTGAAGAGGGGGACTCTTGTACCCAGCCCCTTCCTGACCTTCAAAGGATGCCTACCTTGTCACAAGCAGAAGAAACACACACCTAGGTTTTTTTCTCACTAGTCAAGAAGGCACCAAAGAAAGGGAAGGAACAGACTGGAACTGGTTTTGAGGGGGAAAAGGTTTGCCCTCCACCACAGGCAGGCACTCAGCAGAAAAGTTGCCCCACAGACCTCTCCTCAGGCATGTGAGTAATCAGAAGGACTTCAATGCTGCCTGAGAGCCTGATGGAAGACTGGACCTACTTGCTTTAAAACCAAGACCCCAGAAGCGACTCCAAGGGTCTGTTTCTAACCTCTTGTTTGAGCTACAGGGACTCAACAAGCTTCCAGAGGCCCTTACACAGGAACTGCCTGTCTGGCCAGTACCAAATGGACCTGACTGGACCCTGTGATGGCCTCCATTTGAGTAAGTCCTAACCCCAGATTTAGAGTTTAAGGCCAGGGTAATTCACCCTGTCTGGTAAACCCTTGGCCCACTCGCCCTGTTTTCACCCGGGCAGATCATCATCTTTGAGAGGGCTGTGCACCCACTAGCTCCACCATCGGAAAGTTTACTTCATCAGGCCAATGGAATAAGACCTGTCAGGTAAGGGTATCAGACTGCTCACCCTATTTAGAGTCGATGGCCTAATGTATTTTGTTCTTTCCATCACCACCAGGAACAAATGTGGTGGTACTGGACAGCAAACAAAGAAAACTTACCCCTACACACAAGGAGAAAACTATCAGGGCATAGAGTCATTAGTGCCAAACTAAAAGACAGCGGGCACTCATCAAATTTGCTGTGTCTGCAGAGGAAGCGATGTGATGACATTTATTTCTGAAAGCACAGATATTACCATTGGCCCGGTGATGATCCAAATATGATAGGTTGTAGTCCAGCAGGTTGGCTGAGGTAATGACCTTAGCCAATCTGGTGGATTGGCGGGCTGTCCTCCAAATCTAAATCTGGCCCTTAGTGTCATGATATACTTAAGACAAAAAACAGGAGAGATGATAGCCTATTAGCATTCAAATATAGATCTAAGTTCTGCATACATCTGTTTGGACTGTTGTACACAGCAGTCCAACACACTGTATAAGGACAACTCGTAGTTCGAGCTGTCATGGGATAACTGGAGAAAATATCTAACATCCTAAATGTTTTCAGGCACATATCCTCATGTGACCTTTTCAACTCATTCAAAAAAGCCAAACACCTAAATTGATGGCGCTTAGAGTTGTAGCCAATTAATTTCTGTGGATGTGCCCACTGGACATAAAATAACTTCTCACAGACTTACCCTCAGATAGAAAACATTGCGATCCCAACAGTAAAGACCAAGAGCATGTGTAGTAATAAAATAGACCAAGATGGAAACAAATGCAACAATTCCAACTGTGATATCTGTGGTGTATTTGGAAAGAATTACATTTTATAATGGAGATGCTACAAAAAGTGACTATATTCTAAACATGTCAGGTGAGCCGCCATGGGCTATTGGAGCATGGCAAAGTTCATTATGATGGAGCGATACAATGTGGATAAAGGGCAAAAAGAGATAATAGCTGCGCACATGAATGAACACCTTTGTGTGGGTAAAGTCAAGAGATTAATTGTTCTGGTTCGCGGAAAAACTGAAGAGCATGTACAGTATGAACAAAACTGACCAAACAAAATGCTAATAGACCAGTCGAAATGCACCTTATGTTTTTACTTATAAATCTGTAATAAAAAATGCTAATGTTAAAATGCCTCATGTTATAATTTACAGTGATACAAAAGTCTTTGGGTATAGGGGGCAGGAGCTGGCTGCCAAACTTAGACAAGCCCACTTAACATCCAAGTTGATAGAGAACACAATTCAGACATGGCAAAAAAAAAGCTTGAGCTCTTTACGGCTTACTACATCTAAAAAAGAGAAATATTGAAATAACTTTTTTCTGCCATTAAGAAAACAAGCAGTGGAAATGCCAATTGATCTGGCCTTTTCATGCTAGTGCGACTGTTTTTTTTTTTTACATTATTGCAAGCATAGTGCACAAAACAAAAAACAACATGCGAGTCTGGTACGTAAATGTGGCCACCATTTGTTTTTTGACCCAAGAGAGCGTAGGTGATGTGTAAGTGCAACAAGCAGCTTGCATATTGGAACTCCCGCCATTGTGGGGAACCTCTGCCCATACCATGAGGTACAATCGATCCTCTCTTTAGGTCGGACAACCAATTGAACAACAAGACAAGTAGGTACCACCATTCAGGGGATTACTTTCTAACAAACATAGTGTGGGGCAGGCAACTCACCCATGTTTGAGGTCCTGAATATGTGCCATGGATCATTTGGACAAATAGGAGAGCGAAAATAGGTTGACCCATGTTTGGTCCTAACAAGCGAAACAAACCAAGCTTGTAGGGCACATTGTAATGCCTCTAGTAGCATCAACCTATGAAGGTTTTTTAATCTGACAAGTGAATCCATATATTAAAGGTTGAAGTGATATCCGTTAGCCAGTTTTAACTCACTCTAGCACTAACATTTCACCTCACCCGGACATCCCTCACACACATCAAACGGCATGAATAATAAAAAGATCTCCACCAAAGTGACCCTTCGGGGACCCGTAGGGAATTGCAGTGCAGACCCAATAAGGAACACCCACCTGATGATGAAGCATGACATCCCTTGTGATGTGTGAGGGTTCTGTATCAGAAGAAGTACTGTCATCATAGGTAGACCAGGAGCCAGGGATGTAGTTAAGTAGATTTAATGGTTCAAGTAAGTTGGTACAGGGTGCCCCACCACGCAGCATCCTGCTGCTCAGCCCCACTCAATCCAACTGGTCACTCATTCAAAGAATGCACACACACTCAACATTTATTGACATCACACTCATGCAGGCTGAGCAGCCAGGACTAGGAATCATAGGATATAACATATCTCCTTCCTTTAGAAACAATAAAACATCAAGAAGGAAAGTGAAGAAAATAATCACATTCCGTTCCTTGGAAATGAAATCCAATTAGGTCACAAAAATCATATCTGAGAGGTAAATGCATTCTTAGTTCACAACAAAAATCAAATAGCATTCTAGGATATTAAATTCATAAGGTCAAACGAGATGGTAAGGGATAAATGATTCCTCTAGAGTTCACTTAAGAACATATAGCATAAATAATTGTATTATTCATATAGAATGGTAATGAAACGTGTAAATTCACATTCAAAAGATTGCACATGTTTTCAGGCATGATGCAATCAAAACAGATTGCAAATGTTTCAGGGAAAATGCAATCACCACACTTACCCATTACACTCTGAAGAACACCACATGGAAAATGCAATCATCACACTTACCCAGTACACTCTGAAGAACACCACCAATCACCACAACACACCCATCTCCCTCTGCAAAGGAACATGAAAAAAAATTTGCACATGTTCCAGCAAGGATGTAATAACGCACAATAAATGACGTGCAAGGGAGAAACAAAAATGTAATGCACACTGACAATACAGCACTACTCTGCCAACGCAACCCTAATGTGTGAGGCAAAAAAAAACATCTCTCCCAACGCAACCTTGATGTGCGAGGGATATTGCCAACGTAACCTTGACATGCGAGGCAAAGAACATTTCCAACACAACCCTGACATGTGAGGAACACTCACAACGCAACCATGACGTGCGAGGGACACTGCCAATGCAACTTTGACGTGCGAGGCAAAGCACATTCCCAACGTAACCCTGACGTGCGAGGCAAAAAAAAGCTCTCCAATGCAACCTTTATGTGCGAGGGATATTGCCAACGCAACCTTGACGAGCGAGGCAAAGCACATTTCCAACACAACCCTGACATGTGAGGAACACTCCCAACGCAACCATGACGTGCGAGGGACACTGCCAACGCAACCTTGACGTGAGAGGCAAAAGACATTCCCATCGCAACCCTGATGTGCGAGGGGCACTGCCAATGCAACCTTGACATGCGAGGCAAATCACATTCCCAACACAACCCAGACGTGTGAGGGACGCTCCCAACGCAACCATGACATGCGAGGGACACTGCCAATGCAATCTTGACGTGAGAGGCAAAAGACATTCCCATCGCAACCCTGATGTGCGAGGGGCACTGCCAATGCAACCTTGACGTGCGAGGCAAAATATATTCCCAACACAACCCAGACATGTGAGGGACGCTCCCAACGCAACCATGACATGCGACGGACACTCCCAACGCAACCATAACGTACGAGGGACACTGCCAACGCAACCTTGACGTGCAAGGCAAAAGACATTGCCATCGCAACCCTGACATGCGAGGGACACTCCCAACGCAACCCTGACCTGCGAGGGAAAAGCAAAAAAAATACAACACAGGGTGCATGACCCAAAAAACATGCTTGGACAAAACACGGTACATGCCCCACAGGCATTTTATTGAAAATCTCAGCATGTAAATAACAGTAACTGCTAAAATAATATAGAAGTACATTCATATTAAATTTTGGTCTTACATAACATTACCACAGTACAGCACTCATTAACTGTGCAGGTAAAACATGAACATTTCTTCTTGCTTGTTTAACAGAAATAATCAAATTATTAAACTAAAACAACACAAAGTAGTCACTGTTGTCATTAAATGGAGTTGCTAGAACAAAATCTCCACCAGATAACAAGTCTTGAATCAAACCTCTCTGGTGACGCTGCTTCCAACATTTTGCAGTTGTTCCTAAACTCTCTCATTTCCTTGTAAGTTGATACATCCGCAGCTCCAACCTTAAGATGCATCGAAACATGCAGTTCATTCTCTTAAAAGCGTAGATTTGAACTTGACAAAGAGACTGGTGGCTTCCAGTTGTAAAGGATTCTGACCAGCAATTGCATTTAAAAGTGACGCTTCACATATTTGCCTTTCTCAGGTGGGAAATTAAACAATTCTTTATTCCACACAGATTCCTTATTTCACAAGACACTGCTTCACCACTCCGACTCACTAAAAGCAGCGCTGTTTCCACAATCACATCTCGTTGGAAACCTGCCCCCGATCCATACAGGTCACAATCTGAAATGCTCCTGACATTTTTTAGTTGCAATTTGATCTTGTGTAGATCAACCCCTTCAAATGCCGCTCCTTCTTACTAGAACTCCACTTCCTTCACAGTAGAAATGACACGCAGGATTGGGTGCACAAGGTCAAACTTTGTTCAGCACGAAAATTCACACTTTAACTTTCTGTAACATCCTCATCTAAGTTGTGCTGCCAACTAGTGGAACTGGACACAGTTCACTGCACACCAAAACACATTTATCTTAGAGCAGCTTCCCATACGAATAAAACTATTTGTATTTATTTTCAAAGACTAGCAGGCTTTGTTTACTTTTAACGAAGAGCTTCCTATCAGCGCTAATCCTCCCTCGCACTTGGATACACATGTGCACAGCAGGGTGATTTACCTTCAAGACCAGCAGGCTTTGTTTACTTTTAAAGAGAAGCTTACCTTTAGCGCTAATTCTTCCTTCACGATTCACTAATTCTCCTTCACGCTTCCAGCCGGTACTACTGCCATCACAGCACTTTCATCGTGTATCACCTTGCACTGTACTCCGCCGCTGGTGCAATCAGAGCACACTTGCTGCAACACACCCTGTCACTGACCTTTGGTGCGCTTGCTACATAAACAGGTCCCAGACACTAGCAGCGACTTCCAAGCACAAAGTAGATAGTCAGTAGAAAGGCAGGTTTCAAGTCACTCGCGCCACATAATGTCCAAAGCCCAACACATACCTCTGTGGACTGTCTGTTGGAAAAGACACCGGTGGGGCATCCCAGGCGTTGGGCTGGCTTAATTTTCAGGCTTCTTTTCAGACTCTGGCCATCTTCTTTTAGTTTCATCTGTAATTTCTTGGCTCTTCACGCGTGGTGCTTTTTAACATCGTCGCCATTTTTGTATCAGAAGAAGTACTGTCATCATAATCCATTTTGCTTTGCACGCGTGGGTTCGTATCCCATCCTCGTTGTCATTTTTGTATCAAAACAAGTACTGTCATCATAGGTAGACCAGGAGCCAGAGATGTAGTTAAGTAGATTTAATGGTTCAAGTAAGTTGGTACAGGGTGCCCCACCGGGTGCAGCATCCTGCTGCTCAGCCCCACTCAATCCAACTGGTCACTCATTCAAAGCATGCACACACACACAACATTCTATGACATCAAACTCATGAAGGCTGAGCAGCCAGGACTAGGAATCATAGGATATAACAGAGGGCAACAATAAACAGTCTTGTTGACTGTGCCCCATGTTCCGTCCGGTACCTAGATACTCCTTCTTTCTCATGTTATCCTTTTTTTATTTCAACATTTGTTTGCACCATAAATGTTAATTGAAAAAGAAAATTGATCGATATGGCTCTTTTACTACTTAAAAGTCTTTCAGTTGTACCATGCACTTTATGCTTATTTTTTTGTGACAGTGACACCCAACCAAGAGCTCAAGTTGCAGATGGCTGCAATGCCACAATGTCACTTAAACACTTTATAAGAGCACTGTGTAGCTGGTCATCTGAAGCGCAGGCAAAATGAATAGTTATTTGTTTAAAAACAAGATACAAAATAAAATGTAAAAAACAAAATGTGCAAGAACCTTGTCACTGAATAGAAAATGAACAATTTTTAAGCAGATGTGAACAACGCGAGAAGCTTTGTGCAGTCAGGGAGTCACTGGCTAAAGTGTGCTGCCCCATTGCTGCATGTTGTTTGCTGTGGTAAGTGGAAGCCTAATACGAATGACAAAGCAACAGACCAATAGATGAAGTAGGTTAATAAAAAAAAAACTCGATGTACGTATAGTATGTATGATTGTTTTTCCAAGAACACCATGAGACAGCTAAAGGTATTTGAAAGGGCAAATCTAAAAAATAGGACAGCAACTCCTTAAAGAGCAATGGCAAGGCAAGATCTAATGCCTGACCCCTGCAGTCATACATTGGGTCAATAAATGTAAAATAAGATACTTTATTAGAAAATATTTTAAAGGAAAGCGGGGAGGCGGATGTAGGGTTAGAATATAGAGTACAGGGCATGGAATTAGAAGTTGGAGAAGGGAGACAGAAAGCGTAAGTGTCATATAACAAGAAATGCAAGCCTCGTAATATACCACAAGTCTTCTTTGAGCATCTAAAAGCCCCTCTAAAAACCCACAAAGTTGATACATTCCAACCAATTAGCAGAAAAGTTAAGAAATATCCGACGAATGTCATCAGATTTGCTAATAAAAGAAATAAACTCTGAGAATCATACAAAAGTAAAGGGTGTAAAAGGAACTTAAACTATCCCAGTAATTTGTTTGTTCAGTGTCCGTAATATTTCTGTAACATGGAAAGCACACCAATTTTACTAAAATGGTACTGCCCCACACACCAAAAGCAAGAATTTCACACAGCTTCTCTGTCTTTTCTGAAGAGAGTAGATGTTAATATCCAAGCACTGTTTCATTTTACGATTTGGTATACTTAGCACTAATCACTAAACTATAGCTAAAAACTCTTTATTGTATAACGGTCAGTGCAGCAAGGGTCTGTATTTGTGAATATCAGTTTGGTACCAACTCCTGCAGCCTGTTCCGCCTGTTCATGACAGATTTCATATCTGCGGTAAGGTTTCCATTCTGTATTCCCTTAACATGCCTATTAATAGCTGACCTTGACAAACCACAATCTCCTTTGAAACTCTGTTGTTCGTTCTCTGCTCCAATGCTAATGTAACAGCGAGATTGATTTATGGATCAAAACTACCGGTTTTAATTTCATCTTGTGTTTCCACGTATTTCATTTGCTGATTGAGCATAATCCGTTGTAAAGCATGTGTGGCTGTGTCACTGTGCATAATGGGTGCGTTTCCGGGATGCTCATCCCAAAGTTTCATCTTTAGAGGCAAGAGCATACTTAGTAACAAGTTCCATAGGCAGCAGTTCCCTCGATGCTACTTGAAGATGATCTATTGGTACCAATATGTGATTATGTCCTGCCTTGGTGGATGTGGATTGTGGTTTTTTTTTTAAAGGTCCCTAATCGCTTTGCACGGATATAGTCATGTCCCCCTCCCAGCTCACCATTGCTGCTGGCCACCGCTAACCCCCCACTATCAATGCAGCAGCAGCAGTTTTAAATATGTGACTTCAATGGCCCAGCAAAACCCAAAAGATGATGGACGGAATGTTGCACATTGGCAAAACATTCACCCCCAGTCACAGATCTGGGTTTAATCCATCGTTATTTTGCTCACCAAGCCACCCCAGTTCAGGAATAACCAGAAACCGGTCCTAGGATGCTTGATTCCGGTCCAGGGAAGACTTGGCTTGGCAGTTCGGGCTGGACTGTTCCCATGAGGCACAGGGTCAAGACTGATTTGCATATGGCCATGACTGAACTGGGGTGGCTTGGTGTGCAAAATAACGATGGATTAAACCCAGATCTGTGACTGGGGGTGAATGTTTTGCCATTGTGCAACATTCCGTCCATCATCTTGTGTGTTTTTCACTTCAATGGCCCAAACATGATGCCTGGCGTATAATTTCACCTCACTATAAGTTTAAAGTAACTAAGCTATAGATGATCTTGTGGACACTACCTAAACTAAAGTCGCAGTGGCATGGGGGGACGGAATCTGATGCACAGTGTTATATATTCTGGGCCAGATTCACAAAGATTTCGTTATGAGTATGTGTGCCTTACTCTTGTAATACTCCTGGTTTACACCCAAATTTTAAGAGTAAGGGGCTGATTTCTAATTTGGCAGATTGGCAGTCAGGGCGTCAGAGTAATTTACTCCTTCATCTTGACTGCACCACCGCCTGCCAAATTATGATGTGACCGCCAAGCTGGAGGTAATTTCTGAAAGCATTGGCAGGCATCGCCTTTGCAGGTTCCTGTCAATGCTTTTTGCAGTTTGACGCACAGCTCCGCCAAGCATGATGTAGCCATATGTCAAACTTTTTTCTCTGTCAAAAAGAAAATCCCAAAGCGAGATTTTTTTTACATTTGAAAAAGACCTTGCTCCACTCATGATAGGGATCCCTTCCCTTGGCAAAGGGATAATTTTGTAGCGTTAACTACCCCTTATCGCCAGGGTTTCCCTGACGGTGATAGGCAGTGAAAGCTGACCTGTAATTCCACACATCTAAATTAGGTGGGTGGAACTTGAGGTCAACCTCCGACAGCCCTTACTCCGTCAGGGGTTGAATGACGGAACCATGCATGTGAGTACAACGTATGCCTTAACAACAAGGTCTTTATCATGACTGCCTCTTTACTATGCATGCCTTTACTATGCATGCCTTTACCACGCATGTCTGTACAATGAATTTCATTGCAAAGGCATTATTGGTAAAGGCATCTGCATGGTAAAGGGTGCACCCCAGCCCCCCGGCCTTAGCCCTAAAACAGGCTCCCAGCACTAAAAACTACACCAAACCCTCACATTGGACCCCTTCTTCGGACATCTATTACAATCCCTCTACCCTGGAATCTTTCCCCCCCCATTGATGTTGCCTGCCTATCTAAACTCCTCCTTAAAGTAAAATCTGGTTCTCCTGATGATGTCTGCCCTCCCTACATCTTGCGGGAAGTGGGAGCTGCTATCCCTGAGAGCATTCTTTTCATGATGAATGGATCCCTCTCACAGGGTTTGGTCCCTGCCAGTTTTAAAAAAGCTCTTCTCATCCCTCTGCTGAAAAAGGCTGGGGCTAATCCATCGGATCCTCTCAATTATAGGCCCATCTCCTTGCTGCCGTACTGTGCCAAAATATTGGAGGCTCATGTTTGTGATAGCATGTCCCAATTCTTGGAAGAATCACAGTTCCTTGCGCCTAACCAGGCTGGCTTCCGTCCTCTTCACTCTACTGAAGCAGTCATCGTCTCAGTTCAGAACACTCTGAGGCGGAATGCCGACGAGGGGATCCATCAGGCTCTGGTATTATTAGATCTATCAGCGGCATTCGACACGGTTGACTATACCATCTTGGTCAACCGTGTCGAACAGGCCGGCCTCAGGGGTCCTGCGTTGAGCTGGATTCGCTCATTTATTACTGGCCGTAACCAATCCGTGAGACTGGGCCCCTTCACGGCCCCCACTATTCCTACCACCTGTGGAGTCCCTCAGGGCTCCTCCCTGTCACCTTTACTTTTTAATCTTTACCTACGCCCCCTGCTGTACTCCCTCAGGGATACCAGAGTTACCATCTTCAATTACGCAGATGATTTGCAGCTCATCTTTCCTTTAAACACCGAGGACTCAGTGGCAGTGTTTCAAAACACCATGTCTCACATCCTGAGTTGGATGAGCTGCAATCACCTGAAGCTCAACCCAGGCAAGACTGAGCTGGTCTTGCCTGGGCAGAGTATACTCAGCTGGAACCCTGGCTTTTGGCCATCCAGCATGGGAGCCCCTCCATCCAAATCGTCCTCAGTTAAGAGCCTAGGAATCTTCCTCAGCCCTGGCTTTTGGCCATCCAGCATGGGAGCCCCTCCATCCAAATCGTCCTCAGTTAAGAGCCTAGGAATCTTCCTCAGCGAAGATCTTTCTCTAAAAAGGCAGGTCAGCGCAGTGGTGTCCTCCAGCCTATTTCAGCTGAAGAAAATTAAGAAAATTGCTCGTTTCTTCACTTTGGAGGCGCTCACACAGATTGTCATCTCCTTGGTGCTGTCTAGACTGGACTTCTCCAACAGTCTCTATCTTGGGCTCCCGGTCGGCGAGCTAAAGCGCCTCCAGCTGATTCAGAATCAGGCAGCCAGACTCATTCTGAATCTACCTAAGAGGCAGTCTGTCAGACTGGGTCTAAAACAACTACACTGGCTGCCTGTTGAGCAACGGGTGGCTTTTAAGACTGGTTGTATTTTATTTAAGTCCTTACACCAATCAGGCCCCCTATTCATCAGAGATCTGTTTAAAAAATATGACCCCCTTAGGAATCTTCGCTCTATGCATAAACATCTTCTGACTGTCCCTACTTACAAAAGGAAGCGTCTTGGAGGCTGCTGCTTTGACCACCTTGCATCTGCATTCTGGAACTCCCTTCCTCTTCACCTTAAAATGTGTGGAAACATCCTTAGTTTCAGACACTCCCTCAAAACTTGGCTCTTTTCCCAAGCGTTTTGATGAGCTCCTCTTTGTTTCCTTTGACTGCTGCGTTGTGTCCCTGTCTATAGCGCCATGAAGCCCCCGGGCGAATGAGCGCTCTACAAATACATTTCAATATCAATATCAATATCAAAAACCCAGCCCCCAGCCTTGAAAACTACCACAACCCCAGCCGTAAAAACACAAAACTACTCACCAAGCAGTGTCCCAATCCTTTCTGTTCCTTCAAATCTCACATGGGCAGGAAGTCCCTCCTAGACGTCAACACCTGCCACCCCACCGTCCATTCGCTCCAAGTACTGACTGCCTTTACCATGCATATGCCTCTTCCTCCTTTACAATGGAAATCGTGGTAAAGGTATGCGTGGTAAAGGAAGATGCATGGTAAAGGCAAGCATGGTAATGCTTGCGCTGTAATGGCACGCGTGACTCCAACCGCATAGGTAATGCCTTTTCCCTCCATCCAGCTGGTTTAATTATGGTGGAGATGGAGTAGTATCTGGAATTAATAAACCAAAGGTCTGCCCATATTTAAAATGGGCATTTGGAACCAGTCTAGGCAGAGTTGTTGCAACGGTGTATCCAATCCAACAATATATAAATCAGCTCCTACATCAGGAGTAATATAACAGTAAGTCACAGCAAAAACATAAGGAACATGGGCCACTATATTTTTTACTAATGTTCAACAGCAACTAGGGGGTTCATGTTTGTGCCAGATGTGATGGAGTGTATGAGTTTGGGTCAAAAATTCAGGACAAAGCAGAAAAGAAAATCCCTAGTCGAAAAGCACAGCAGCGTCAGAATCAGAGAGCACAGTTACCTTGCAGATAAAGTTGCAGTAGGTGCCTTAGCAAAGTGCAAGGTTTTAAAAAGAATGCGTACTTGTGGCAGTGTTGTGTCACAATACATTTATTGTGCTATCTTTTTGTTGTCGTTTTACATAACGCAAATTCTGCCCAAGGTCTTTTTTTTGTAGACATGTAGGGCCAGATGTAGGTAAATTCCATTTACCGATTCATAAATACCGACTCCTACCGAATCGGTATTTCAGAATCGGTAAATGGAATGTAGGTAAAAAATCGGTAAAAGTTACCGATTCGGAATGACTCGGTAACCCAATTCGCTAATTACCGAATCGGAAAAATCCGAGTCGGTAAATTCCGAGTCGGTGAAACCCAAGCATTCCTATGGGCCTCCTGGCCCATAGGAATGAATGGGATTTACAGAATCGGATAAATCCGAATCGGTATTTACCGATTCGGGAGTTTGAAAACAGCTATATGAGCCTGCCAACCAATCAGGGACCCCCTCCACACCCCACAACCAAGGCCCTGAGAATCCAACCAATCAGATTGAAGCACCCCACCCCAGTACCTGGGAGTGGCCACACCCATGCAGGTGCAGAGCCAACAGAACAAACATTTCAGCAGAGGTGAGAGGAGCTGAGCATCCACAGGCAAGCAGTGCTACAGGTTGGAGTCACCTGAAGGCCAAAAGGATGGTGGGGAGAGAAAAAGGAAGATCAAGTTCAGCCCAGAGGAACTACAGGTGGCTGTAGAGGAAATTATAAGCAACTACAGCCACATTTTCGGGAGGCAGCCTCTGCATGTTGCAGAGAGTGTAAAGAGGAACATTTGGATTTCCATACAGGGCAAAGTGAATGCCATTGGTGTGACCCACCGGGAGATTGAGGACATAAAAAAGCGGTGGTATGACCTGCACATCGTGACAAAAAAGAAGATTGCCGCCCAGAAAAAGGATGCTGGTGAGACTGGAGGTGGCAGGAGCAAAGCCCCTAAGCTGACAGCGATTGAGGAGCTGGTGGAAACCACCATGGAGCCAGAATGCATCCATGGGATAGGAGACATGGACAGCACAGCAAAAGCTACAAAAAAACAAGGTAAGAGGCATGTACCCTTATCCACACCCATCAACCTGACCCCGTACCCCACTGTGTAGATTCATCATACTGCATAACAACTCATACTCGGTGTTAGCAATGCATCATGGGAGACGTAGTCATGAATACATAGATGCAAAGCATCCACAACATTACTCTGCAAGGCATGCCACACACATCACCAAACACACAATGTGCACTGGGCAAAGATGTGTAGACAATTTATTTAGGAACTACACACAGATGAATCACAACATTGACCCTATGTCAATTTCATTCCACAGGAGAGTCCTCATGCAGTTCAGCACCACCAAGGGAGGAGAGGGCACCAGCACCTAAGAGAGGGGAGAAAGAGAAGAGACAATCTGGTCACAGCGCGGTAGAAGGAGGCAACGACAACACCCAGGCAGCCTCATCACCAGACCGACCAACAATACCTGTCCCACTTTCCCCTCTGTTGTTCGGATCTCCTGAACTGACAAACACACCCATTGCAATGTCCAGAGTGTCCATGCCGGGAGGGGCAAGTAGGCATGAGGAGCCCCCTCAGAGGATCCTGCAAACCTCTGAATCGGAGGATGAGGATGACATCCCCCACAAGAATGCACCTATGGCTGACAGGGCAAGACCACCGAGAGCAGCAGGCGCTGCGCGCACCAGTGTGCTTGGCAGGAGGGCACGTGAGGGTCGGGAGGGGCAGGAAGGGGAGAACGTCTTCTGTTGCCTGGAGGGCACAATGGTGAAGGTACAGCGCCAGCAGGCCAAAGCACTGTTAGCCATGCATAGGCAGGTCCGCTGCATGAACAGTAAAATGTCCAACATGGACAAGGGCATAGACCACATTGCATCAAGTCTGGATCAAATTGCAAAGGGGATTACAGACATCTCCACATACATGGGAGTACTGTCAGATAAGCTGGACAGGGATCATCTGCAGCGTGCCAGGGATCGACAGTACATGCGCCAACAAACTAAGGCAATGAATAGATTTGCAACAAGTACCTCACTACTCTGCAGACGCTCTATTTCCATGCAGGATGCAGTAGTGCACTGCTGCACAGACTTGACACGGGGCATGGGGAGAGTGACGTCTGCGATGGAGCAGATGCTCAACACCAACACTGGCAATGCTGGTGACACGGGTGTGGAGGAGACAGAGGGGTCAAGCAGCAGGAGTGGCTCTAGCACACCAGTCCCGGAGGTGCGCAGGAGCGGCAGGCGCAGTCATGCAGAGGCAGGCCCCAGCAGGGGATCTGAAAGCCAGGAACAACAATCGCGCAATGTGGTGCGTGGACGTAAGCACTGACCTATGGTGCTGATTTACTGAACTGCGCACAGCGACGGCAACTGAGCAGGAGCAGCCAGAGACATTGACTTTGAGTAACGAAGCCTTTTCCGTGTGACAATGATGATGTAGTGAAGATTAAACTACACTTGTCAAACACTACACCTGTCTATGTGTCATACATTGCCTAGAAATATTGACGTGTAATTTCTTTCCGTCTCAATCTACCATCTAGTGCTGCTGTTCCTGTTGCCTGGGGCTCTGCATGTTCTTGGTCCTCATCGATGTCCTCGTGATGTGTCAACTCCACCTCTGTGCCTTCCTTGGTAGCAAGATTGTGCAATATGGCACAGGTCACAATTATCTTGCAACACAGGATGGGGGTGTACTGTCGAGCACCTCCACTCTTGTGGAGGCAGCGGAACCTACTCTTGCGGAGTCCAAATGTCCGCTCCACTACGTTGCGAGTAGACCTGTGTGCCACATTGTATCGCCTTTCGGCTCTGTTGGTTGGGTTGAGGTACGGTGTGAGCACAAAGGAACCCAGGGCATATGCACTATCACCTGGGAGGGAATGAGAGGTACATGAGTTACAATCACATTGCACATTCAGCTGCCATTCATTACAGGGTGTGTTACACGTATTTACCTAGCAGATATCCATCTCCGAAATCTCCAGCAACTAGCCGTGTGTATATTCCCCTGTTCTGGAATATGTAGGAGTCGTGCGTGCTCCCAGGAAATTTGGCCACTGTGTCGGTGATGATGTTGCCTGCATTGCATATCACCTGCACATTGATGGAGTGCATAAACTTACGGTTTCTGTATATGTGTTCGGTGGCAGCAGGTGGGCATAGGGGAATGTGGGTGCCATCTATGCAACCTATCACATGCGGGAAGTGTGCCAGTCCATAGAAATCTGTTTTTGTTTTTGCAAGTTCCTCAGGTGTGTCAGGGAACCGGATGTAATGTCCCATTCTCTGCGTCATGGCATCCAGAAACTTCCTGAAAAAATGGGACAGACAGCTCTGGGATACATCTCCTACTGCAGCTATCACACTCTGGTAGCTCCCAGAGGCCAGCAAGTGTAAGCTACACAGCACCTGGACATGGGGTGGGATGGCGTGGGCCCTGGGTGTTGGGTGATCCAGGTATGGCTGGAGGTCCCTTATGAGGTCCATGATGGTCCTGGGGTGCAGCCTGTACCTCTGGAGTATCTCAGGCTCAGTCAATTGGAACAGTGTGATCCTCTGCCTGTATACCTGCTCCTCCCTTTGCCATACCCTCAGACCTGCAGCCTGTAGCCTTCGCCTCCTCGCAATCACATAGAGTGCCGCCATTTTTGCAACACTGTTGCATTTTGGGCCCATTTTTATAGGCTGCACATGGTTACCACCTGCTTTCAGTACATGGTAAATACCGACTCTTAAATACCGAATTTCATTGAATTAGGTATTTTTGGCCTTTCCTACATCTCGATGGACTTTTTTTCCGATTTCTTATTTACCGAATCTGTGAATAAGGACTCAGTAAATAAGGTATCGGTAAATACCGATTCGGTAAATATGTATTCGGAAAATACAGATTCGGTATTTTGCCGATTCATATTTACCGAATCGGTATATTTTTGGCACCTTTATCTCTTTTTCTCAATACCGGTCGGTAACGGCCGATTTTACCGATTTCGGCCCGTTACCGACCGGTAAAGGGCTATCTACATCGGGCCCTAAGCGGCATATTTTTTATTGTGTTGTGCCGCCCTTGCGCCATGCAATAGGGCACAAGGGTGACACAACAGCAAAACCAGATTTAGGAAGCCACGCTAGGGCACCTTGTGTGGCCCTGCATGGCTTGATAAATCTAGAGTAATGCAATGCAGAGCAAATTGCTGTTCTAGTTTACTCTGCCCCAGGGAGACATTCCATGGGTGGAGAGTGGGTATTCTCATGCAACCACCCATGGATTTTGGTTGGCACATTCCAGATTTACAATTAGTGATAGACATGGGAATGCATAACAATGCTATGCCTCCGCATGTGAGGGATAATGAGGAGAAATACTTTTTTCTCCTAGTTTTTCCACTTTCTATGTATGCTGAAATCTGGAGCACACATAGAAAGAGTAAAACGCCCTACAGGATTATTTTTGCGCAGGTACGTGTCCCTTCTTGCATAAAAACAATCCTGCTTACAACACAAGTATCCTTGCGCCATGGTGCAAGGGGGTCTGCATTGACGCTAACCAGCACATTGTGTGCCAGTGCAAGTAAAGGGCAGGAAAGCTCCGCCAAATGTTAAATATGGCACATTCCTGCCCTTTCCCTTTCATGCAGCACAGCAATCTGGATTGCTGCGTTTCACTGTAAAGTTTGATAAATGTGCCCATAAGTGATTTGCCCAGAATTACAGAATGTTGAGCTTACACAGGCGCTCAAATCTGGTTTCCCAGTTGAATAGTTATGCCACATCGCACCCACTCCTTTGAACATGAAACCAAAAAAACAAAACAGATGGGGCAGCATAATTTCACATGATACAGGAGAAGAGGGTAAGTGGTTTCTGTTGTGCTAATGCCAAGGCTGCTGGGTTTTCCTTACTAGGAAAGTGTCAGGGCAAAGTTTGCATGTGTAAAATGTGAACAGTATAAGTCATACGATATGCAGTTGTAGAGATTTTATCAGAACTAGTTTGTTTTTACCCAATCCAGCTTCCTTTTGTTCAATATCAGGGTGAACGTTTTAATATAGAAGTTTTAATTTATATTCTGAGTGGACCACCTTTGACAAGCTTATTAGGGAACCTATTAGGGTTCCTTGCTTTTCAAAGAACGTATAACTTGTTTTGAAAAATGTATAATTTTCTCTACAAAATGAGTCACATGAGCTGAAGGTGCTTTTCAGATCATCTGGGAGCTGCAGCTCCAACACAAAGGAACACTGCTTAGAAAAGTCCATATGGGACACCCTGGGTTTACACAGTTTCTCGCATTAAGACTAGTTATTTGTCTGGCCATTAAATGCCATACATTTGGAGAAGTGTCCTGTTCTAACCTATTTATAGAGCATAGAGACACAGCTACAACTAAGGACAGGAGTGGCATAATAAAACAACTCTTCATCGGGAGACGGAAGAGGAAAAGCGGGAAAGGACGTGTCAACTCTTCACATGTTTTTGAGATTAAGCCAAAGTAAATATAGGCTCATAAGAAAAACTAGGAAATTCATTGAAGTGGGTATCAAGAGCGAGAAACTTCTCCCACCACAGATTTATTTCCTAAATAACAATGTAGGTGTATATATAATATATATTAGTACTTGTCTTTGGTTATCAATAACTACCAAGGTGAACACACATAATAAAATATATAATAGTACTTTATTTGGTTAGCAATAACCATCAAAGTGAACACACATAATAAAACAAAGTAAGTAAAAAATGAAAGTAACAAATATACATAATGATTCATATCGCAGGACAAATCCATTTGCAACATGAAGTATGGTACTCCTTGCAGAAAAACATTATATGTATTACATTCTTGTCACTCAGGCCACATGCTGAGCAAGAAGTAGTATCTCCATCCAAGCTCCATTTTTGAGTAAACAATTATAGAGGGAGGGTCCAATGGCGAAAGTGCATGTGCAAACCTTTCACTAGAGGCGAAGGTGTTAAATTTAAAATAAATTGAAAACCTGAAAGAGGTTTCAAATCTAAAAACAAATTGGTCAAATGGCCGTTTAAGCTATTTGTTATATGGCCATCATTAATGTAAGCCCAATTGCTTGCCTTCAGGATGCTGAGGTCGGCTTTACGAATTTCACTTAGTTCGTCCCAATGGTTTTGTAGACCCAGTTTCCCCAACCAAATGCAAACAAATTTGACCCAAGGGAGAGTCCTGGCTCCTGGAGATTTTATTAAATCTATGAGCGAATCCTTGTAATCTCCTAACTTGAGTGTGGTCCAAACATGTTTCAAAGCAGCCAAGTCAGCAATTCTTTTCAGTCCCACATCAAATTATAATGGGATAATGGGTGAGCTGGATGGAACAGAAAGCAGCTTCCTAATGAAATTGTTTTCAGCTATAGTTAACAAATGAAGGTCAGCACAGCCCCAGATCTCAGCGCCATAGAGCGCCGCACCTTGGGCCTTGGCACAATAGATTTCCAAGGCTGGTGAAACTGCACATGATGTTGTTTGCTTATAAAATCTAATGATAGCATTAAATCTATGGTCAATTACTAGAGAACTCTTGTTCAATTGACTAGTCCACTTGCAATTCTCCATGAGTCTAACCCCTAAATACTCGAAGTCATGTACTCTTTCTAAAAGCTCACAATCGACATGGATATTAGAATTTTTCCTTGTGCCCTTACCAAGAACCATGTATTTGGTGTTATTCACATTTAGCTCCAGACCCCTAGATTTACAGAAACATAAATATTTATCAATTAAAATTTGGAGCCCCATTGGTGTCTTGGAAATGGAGAAGGGAGTCGTAAGCAAATAAAAGAATTGGTACCTTTCTGTTGTTCAGGGCAGCGATATCATTTCTAAAGTATTCCAAAATATCCACAACATAATTCATATAAGAAAAACAGCATTGGTGCAAGAATGCAACTTTGTCTCCAGCCACGCTCAATGGGGATGCGATCAGTCAGTTGTCCATTGTGGCCCAATCAAACTTGAGCGTAATTTTCTTCATGTGATTTACTTATATGTCTAATAAGGTTACTTGGGACCCCAATATTTGTCAAAACTCTCCATCAGTTTGAACGTGGGATGAGATCGAACTCTGCTCTTAAATCAACAAATGCCAGGTAGAGCTTTTGATTTTGTAATAAAACAAAATTCCATTATAAAATTGTGAGCCAAACAATCTGATCAATTGTAGTAACCTTTGACCTAAAACCTGCCTGAAAGAGGACATGATTTTATTTGAGTCCACCCAATCTTGGAGTTTCTCTCAAATTTGTTTTGAAGAGATATTTTGAGCATTATCAACTAGGGTGATTGGCCTGTAATTTGAGGAATCGCTTGCATCGCCCTTTTTGAATATTGTTATGATTTCAGCACCTCGCCAAGAATCTAGCAATTGGCCCCCTGCCGTTCGATAATACGTTTTGATGCCTTAGCAGACTTTAAAGAATCAATAGCTCTATTTGTATTTTCAAGGCTAAAGGCCACAGAGGTAGCAGTTTCTATGGAAATTGGGATGTCTGACTTTTTAAGGACATATGTGCGGCTATTAGTCCTTGGGTCATTGTGATCTTCTATGGCGTAGAGAGTAGTAAAAAGAGCCACCCATTTGTCGGATGAGATGTTGTAGTGATACGTTTTCCCTCTATTAGTTTAAGTTTGAGCTACTAAGTGCCAAAAAGACCTAATGTCATTTGTTGTGCTTGCAGCTAACAGAGCTTGCCAGAGTTTTTCATCCCAATTCCTTTTTGCCTTGTTTAATAATGTCATATAGGTGCATATGGCTTTACTAATTTTAGTTTGATAACCATCTAAAATAGCCAATTTTAGTGAACTCTTGGCAGATTTACACTCTTGATCTGATTACAGAAGTGTATATTTGCAGCCGCGGTCGGCAGTAGGAGTTCCTGCAGGGCGGTGACGTAGGGAGGGGGAGGGGCAGGGTGGGGGGTAGTAATGTATGGATTACGGATTTTAACAGGTAAGTAAACATATAAATAAATAAAACGAATTTCGTTACCCTTTATAGGAATCCCAGAAGGGATCGAAGGAAATGACCCCAGGAACTACATGGTCTCTCTACTAAGTGGTGCCTTTCCCAAACTGAGTATGTGGGACTGGGACAAGGAAATCCAGCGAGCTTATAGGTTTCCTTTGATGTCCCCAAAATGCCCTGTGAATACTCCTGAACAACCATGGGTCATGCAGTTATATTTTGGGAACTTTTTGTTACGTCAGACTCTCCATGATTTAGCACGGACAATGGCTAAGAAGGAATATGAGGGAGTGAGTTGTTTACAAGGCCGGATTTTGCTGATGCCACAGTGGAGTGAAGGTGGAGACTGAGGCAGCTCCCCGCCCCCTTTCAGCAATTAGGGGCGGAAGTCTATCTACAGATCCCAGCTCGATTAAAAATCGCTTTCAGGGGGTCTACCCGCAGCTTTACCTCAGAAATTCAGGCTCAATCATATTTAAAGGAGATTTCTGGGAGACCTGAGAATGAGATCTAATAGATAATAGACTACATAGTCTAATACTAAAGCACTTTGGTCTTTGTTTATGGTAGCTTTTCAATTTCAACTTCAATTTGTGAAATCTCAATACTTTAGCTTACTAAGTAAAATTTGCTTAGGAATGAAGTAACTATGTGATGAATTGCTTGTGGGTGGCTGGAGAGGTGGCACTTTTTAAAAAATGTTTTCTGGGTGGCTTGAGAAACAACGTAGGAGTGACGAGGTTGCGATTACTCAGATGACATCATCCTGGCTCGTTTCGAGCAGAGACATCTCAGTTACAGGTGGAGGGAGGTGGGGGGTGGGGGTAAGGGGTGGGTTTAGGGAGGGGGCTGGCAGGAGGGTGAGGTGTAGAGTATGGATGGTCTTGTAGATACCTCTGATGGGCAAAATGTGTGCAGCCACTATCAACATCAGTGGCCTAAATGACCCTAAGGAAAGATGCAATACTGCAGCAGGGTTATAATTATTGAAGGCAGATGTAATATGAATACAGGAGACCTACATACAAGGTGCTAAACTGTACCTGTTGAAAACACTAGTTTATAGGCTGGTTGGGGTGACAACACAAAATACCCAGACACAATGGGTGACGATTTTGTCATCTAACACTATGTTACAATTTACCTGAACATTAGCCGATCAGCTGGGCAGATGGGTAATAACGAATACCATAAAGGTCCTGTGGAATCAATTACCATCTGCTCAATTTATGGTAGCATTCTGGACGACCAAGGAGTATTTGAGCAGGTATATAGCAAACTTGCTGTTTTGCCACTCCCAATTGTTCTCTGTGGGGACTTTACTATAAACATATCCACCAACAAGGCACTGTGCCCAAAAGCTAATTGGTCATATAGTGGTTGGAAACCCAAAGCGTTTCGGGCACTGAGGACCTTATGTAAGGATCACGGGCCGAACGACGTTTGGAATTGGCAAAATCCAACAGATCCAGGGTTCACGTATTTCTCTATTCAACATAAACTTCATGCCTGACTTGATTTCATCCTCGTGTCCTACTCCATGCTTCATGAGTGTGTGATAGAGAAAACTCCACGCATACTGTCAGATCACAATCCTTTAGAGATTGAGATTAAGGGAGACATCTCGAAACATAGGGAGAAACATGGAGCTTTGAGCTTGCATTGCTGATTGACGAAGGATACTGTGGTCATATCAGGAACTGGATCCAGTTGTTTCTGAAGGAAAATATAGGTAGTGCAGGAATAGATGTTGTGTGGGATACACTGAAAGCCAGCATACGAGGGGAAACTCTTAGATATTCTTTGAATCATAATAAAAAAAGCAACAGCAAATACATGATTTTCAAAATTGGCTGGCCCAAGCAGGGGAGGACTTAGTGAAGACAATACAACGGGGGCACGTGGAGGATTCATAGGCAAAGGTGGAAGTTGCCAAATCATCCATTATGGAGACAATAGCTGCAGATGCTGCAGATAAACTTATGATATGGAGAGGGAACGCATACAAGTGCAGTGAGCAGATAGGGCATCACTTGGCGATAAGAGCAAGACAAAAAACGATCCAAAACTTAATAAAAGAGATCCAGGATCCAACATTGGGTACTGTAACAGACCCAGATAGCATTCAAAACACATTTTATATGTACTATCAGAACTTACATCAAAATGATGTACAAGGGGATCTTAGAGAAGTTAATGAATATCTGGACTCAATTCCCGGAAAACAATTCTCTGTCAAAGACCAACAACTGTGGGATGATCTCCCACAGTGGATTGAGATATTTTTATGTATCAATAGCCTACCTAACGGTAAGGTGACAGGATTGGATAGTTTTCCCATTGAATTGTACAAAAAATTCCTGAAACAACTCAAAAAATGTATGACCCAACTGTTTGTCCATGTGTTCAAGGGGGGGAAGACCTCCGAATTCCTAGTCTTCTGCTAAAATAGTAATCTACCTTAAAAATAATAAACCAGCAAGTGAACCCAGTTTATATTGTCCAATAACACTGATTAACAGCGATAGTAAGATATATTCGAAAGTTTTACCAGCTCGTCTGGCGCCAATCATTCACAAGGTGATTTGAATTCGCCAGCATGGATTAATTCCAGGGTGCAGGATGATTGACCATATAAGGAGGGTTATCACACTCCTAGATGCCACAACAATATCCAAGGACCCCATGGTTTTAATCATCCTATTGGATGCTGAAAAAGCCTTTGACAGGGTCTTGTCGCGCTTTTTATGGGAGTCCCTGTCAAGGGTAGTAATGAAAGGCTGGCTATTACAGGCAATTAAAATGCTCTATTAGCACCCAACAGCCAGGGTTTTTGATAATGGTGCGCTTTCAGACCCATTTGTAATAACTAGGGGGACCCATCAAGGCTGCCCAAGCTCACCCTTGTTGTTTGCAGTTGATATTGACTCCTTCATACATCAATTAGAAAATAATAGGGCCATCAGACCTATCATGACACCTGTCTGAAACAAAAATGTTGGCATATGCTGACGACATTGCCCTTGTGACCCCTGACCCTACAATTGCTCTACAGGAAATAGAAGAGGAAGCGGAAAGGTTTGGGAAAATCTCCGGGTATACACTTAATTGGGGTAAAACACAAGTAGTGGTCAATGGGAATATATTGATAAATGACGTCAGATTGGCTAAGAATGCGACTTATTTAGGGGTTAATAACTCTGCAAATGCAGGATATTGTTAAAGACAATGTAGAACCTCTCTTAGTCAAAACCAAACAGGATTTATTTAGGTTAAATAATTTACATCTATCCATCATTGGTAGATGCAATATAGTTGATATGCTATTCTTTCCTAAAATGCTATATTTTTTTCAGGCAATCCCATCAGAATTTTCAAATGACTGTCTGTAGAAATTAAAAGATTTATTTTCTTTAAATATCTTCAAAAAAGGGACTTTTTATTTAACAAGGGTGGCGGACCAATTGGTTTTTCCTGATATGCCATAGTCGAGAAATTGGTAAAGAATAAGGACATCTATAATCTTTTCAACTCCCTGATGAAGGATGATATGGAATTATGGTCATCGAAATGGAAGGGGAGAGTAGGCATATCAGAGTATACATTCCAGCAGTCATTTAAAATGGCACAGATATTCTAATCCCAGCTTGGCTACAGGCACCATATTATAAGACCTGCTTCTCATTATATTATGCCCCACATAAGATAGCCAAATGGGGGAGTGGGAAAGGGACATATTGCCCTCGGTGCACAATATTTCAGGCAGATCTTGTTCATATTTTTGCTTCCTGTAGTATGCTCTCAAGGGTCAAACAAGATATCATTACATTTTTTAAGGAAGCTTTGGGAATAGAATGTTCCCTTTCATTAAGCCTATTCATGCTAGGGGTGGTAGAAAAAGAACTGGGCATTGATGGTCGAGAGTTGGTGTTTATTGGGATGGCGGTATTTCGATTATGTATTGCTTCTGCTTGGTTGGATCCCAATCCCCGGGTATTCCAACAGTGGCACTCCCGTTTTCCGGCTACCTACAATTTAGAAAAAAGCTGTTTATGCAAGAAGAGGGATATGAGCACGAATGAAAGGTTAAAAAATCTGGGCGTCACTGTCAGAATGGGTAGAGGAAAATTGG
Source organism: Lissotriton helveticus (assembly GCF_964261635.1). Taxonomy (NCBI): domain Eukaryota; kingdom Metazoa; phylum Chordata; class Amphibia; order Caudata; family Salamandridae; genus Lissotriton; species Lissotriton helveticus. Next base: position 562,287,762 of record NC_136063.1, read on the forward strand.
TAGTTTAAGGTGTGACGGAACACTGCACTTTATTTGGGTTGCAATGAAGAAATCTATATGAAGTATTCAATTGAATTTTGGTTCTGGCTGTGTAAGGCATATTGAATCCATGGCTCTTACCAGCCCCTGGGGATGGGTGGAAAATTTAAAAATTCACAGTTATCTTGAGGATAAATTCATAAAAGTATGTATATATTGATAGCATTGTGCAATAAAAATGTATTTAAAAAATAAATAAATAAAGATATTGTGCATTCTGGAGTAGAAGTCTTTGTTAGTTTCAAATGAACCATTTGATACCACCCACCTTACTCAGAGATTGGTTATAGGAAAACCTTGGAGTCACTGATGACATAGAGTCATCAGGTTACTTTATTTGACAAAGGAACTCTGAAATGGCTGGAGGAATCTGAGGCTCAATGCCAATATCAGCTTACCACCTTGCACACATTTGGAAATATTTCAATAGCAGGTGTAGAACCTTCTGAAAAATGCACACAGAAGGTGAACATGGAAAAAAACAATACATTATCTTAGGATAATGGCTGTATGTCTGCTTCATTTTTAAAATATCCTGTTGCACTGATATTTAGTTAATGGCATTAAATCAAAAATATGAAGACAATCAGGCTTTGAGTCTGTTATGCAGTATTGACTGTTTGTGTTGAATTTGCTCAGGCATGGACTGGCTTACAGGACGATCTAGCAGGGCCAGATGGGCCACTCTAACAGATCAGTATATTGGCTGGTTTTGTGGCGGATCTAGGGCGGTGCGCTCTGAGCGCTGACTTCTGTGGGCCCTGTGTTGTAAAATTTATAATGGATTTAAAAGACCTGCTGCAGCATTCCTTTCCTCCAGAAATTTTGAGGAAATGCTAAAAATGTCAAGATAACTGGGGTGATTATTGGACCTGGTGGGGAGGGATTGAGTTTTTTCTATTGGAGGTTTTGTCTCATCATAAGGTAGTGCGGAGGGTTAATATGCCTGCTTCCAAGCACGTGTACCATGCGGATCGCAGAAGTGCATAAAATGTAAATAGTTCAGTGTGTTACTGCTTTTGTCAGAGAGATCCTTTTGCTACTTACAATTTATAAGTTAAAATCCTAATATAGCACAGTGACCTATTAACTGTCATCATAGAGCTGCATGGAAACTGAAAGGTATTGGTTAGAGCGTTATGATTTTTGCCCACAGTCTTTAATCCTAATGTTGCTAAAAAAGGTTCATTTGGACAGAAATCAAATCTTATTTTTAAAGACAGCTCCAACCATAGTGGTAGTTTTAAATTCTGAGTTTGTGCTACTTCAGATCAAGCACTCTTAATCTATACTTCCTAACAGTATGGATGAACTCCTATAACTTGCAGCCCTCTGTCTTATGTAACGTTTCCTATACACTGATTTACACACCTGTGATTCATTGTCTCTGTGTAACGTGTGTGTGATGTAAAGTGTTCTGACACCCTACACTGGTATGAGTAGCACTATAAAACAAAAGAAAAGCATGTGTCAGAGAGTGATTATGAGACTTGAGGGTCACTTAAAGGGTGGTAGTGAGGGAACTCATGGAGAAGGAAGTCATCGACGGGTGCCGTGAAAAACTTCGTGCCACTAGCGCTAAAGCCAGACCTGGCTGTATTTAGGCCAGTTTTATGGTGTGGTGGGCTGGTTTGTGGCTGTGTGTGGGCTGGTGTTGTAAACATCTTTAAATAAAGACGTGGTGGCAGTAGTAAGCAGCACTGTGCAGGTTGGGAGCTGTTTTCTCATTGGATGCAGTGTGGATGGACCAATGACCCTTTGTGGAGAAGAGCAGGGATGTGTCAATGTTTTTATTCTTTTACTAGGGAAGGAACACCGTGACTCACACATCACTTTAATATTCCAACTCACACCACCCACAACAAACACACATTCCTGCAGTCCTCAAACCTCAGAGATCACCCAGACAGCTTGTCTTAAAAAGTCAAGAGTTACTTGATTTACAAATGTGGGGCACTTTTTTTTACTACCCAGTCAGTGAATCCAGAGCACTTTTCTTTTGGTGCCTCGGCCTATTTTCGCTCAGTCTGAACCTGCGTCATCAGCACACTTTGCCCCCTGTATCACACTTACTAAGACACCTCACCGATATTGATGCATAAACATGAGCTTGACCCGTAGCAGTTAGTTCAATGCAGGTGCCTTAATTATGAGATCGCGAGCCAGCTCAGAAACTCACAGATGGAAAATATAATCTTGCAATTAGCATGCTATTACATGGATTTCCCAACTCACAGAGCTTTAATGAGCTTTAATGAGGGACAATTAGGCAGACATTCCCCATAGGGAGTGTATTATCTATGTGTCATTAAATGCCACACTGAAAACAGAAAGGGAGGGAGAGTAAAAAGCCTACTTTAACTTAGAACTGTATGGCATTATAGTCAATTCACTAATTTTGATTATCACTGCTCAAACCTGTCAGAAATGCGTTTGTTGATAAACAAAACAATGCACACCAATAAAACAGGTATCATAACCTAAAGAAATGCACACAGCGTGGCAGGAAACAAAATGCCAATGTCACTTTATTGCTTTTCTGACTTATGTCAGAATTATGTGGTAAATTCATTTATATTCAGACTATACGTCATGCGTATTTGATAATGTTCCCGGAATTCAAAACTACATCAGAATACAAATTTGCCCAATTAGTGTTGACATCTAATTTTATTATTAAAGAAATGGATGAATTCATCTATATTCAGTGTAGCAAGTGTTTCAGCATAGTTTAGAATTACATTTGAGATTGCCTCAAAGTACTTATTAAGAAGTTGTTACTTCCTGACACTTTACTTGTGCTTGAATCCTGTAACAGTGTATTGCATGCTCTGAGATTAATCTAATAAGAAGGCATATTTTGCAAGGAACTTTAGATCCGGTGAGCAGCTTAAAATGTAACTTCAAAAGGTATGAAAAAAGACCTCCATAAAGTATCAAAAAGAGACTAAAATTGTACATGATCAAGGTATATGGATAGATGTAATAACAGGTAACTGTAATATGAGTGTACGTTGCCATCGAGGAGTTACATATATATATATATATATATATATTACCTACTGGCGATAGCCAGTAGGTATATATAGTTAGGATTTTTTTCCTATGGGATTTTTGAAAATTCTATGTCGAATACCTTTGGCGTTTGAGGACAGAAGTGGCTGAAATTTTCAGGAAAAGTGAACATTTTGTTTCTGAGCAGCCCCTGAAAATTTGGGTGAGTTTCGTCAAGGGGGGGCCGAGAAAAAAGGGGGGTCCCAAAACGTGTTTTTCCCATGCAATTTTCCATAGGGCGGTTGGCCTCACTTTTAGCCTGAACGGCTGAATGGATTTACACCAAACTTGGCAAAATTGTAGGGACTGGTAGCCCGATGTGCCTTTGCTATGTCTCAAGATATAGGCTCCAGTGGTTTTTACAAAAATTAACTTTGAAAAATATATATTGGGCTACATTGGGCTATATATATGTTGGAGCCCAAATGTAGCCCAATGTAGCCCAATGTAGCCCAATGTAGCCCAAAGATGGCCACCAGAGACAAAAAAAAACAAATGTAGCCCAAATATCAGCCAGATGTAGCCCAACTATAGCCCAATGACAGAATGTCCCAGAGTGTTCTAAAGAACAACTAGAGTGCTAACAGTCCTACTTATTACAAAGGTATGGCACACCTGAAGCCATCTTGATTGGAATAAAGTGGTAACTCTTAAAACATTTAATTTAAAAAGGAACAAAATGAGGGGGTTCATTTTGCCATAGAAAGTATGATTAGCGAATATATGACGAAATCCCGCATACCATCAGTCCGCAAAAAAAATCCCGCATGTATTATTAGGCCGCAAATTAAAATAACGAAAACTTTTAGAACGAATATGCCTTTAGCATACACTAAACAACTAAACTACCCTAAACCCTAAAACACTACCCCCAGCATGACCCTACACTACACAAACAGTACAACACTACCCTAAACCCTACAACACTACCCCCAGCATGACCCTACACTACACAAACACTACAACACTACCCTAAACCCTAAAACACTACCCCCAGCATGACCCTACACTACGCAAACACTACAACACTACCCAAAACCCTAAAACACTACACCCCAGCATGACCCTACACTACGCAAACACTACAACACTACCCTAAACCCTAAAACACTACCCCCAGCATGACCCTACACTACACAAACACTACAACACAACCCTAAACCCTAAAACACTGTCCCCAGCATGACCCTACACTACGCAAACACTACAACACAACCCTAAACACTACCCCCAGCATGACCCTACACTACGCAAACACTACAACACTACCCTAAACCCTAAAACACTACCCCCAGCATGACCCTACACTACGCAAACACTACAACACTACCCAAAACCCTAAAACACTACACCCCAGCATGACCCTACACTACGCAAACACTACAACACTACCCTAAACCCTAAAACACTACCCCCAGCATGACCCTACACTACGCAAACACTACAACACTACCCAAAACCCTAAAACACTACACCCCAGCATGACCCTACACTACGCAAACACTACAACACTACCCTAAACCCTAAAACACTACCCCCAGCATGACCCTACACTACGCAAACACTACAACACTACCCTAAACCCTAAAACACTACCCCCAGCATGACCCTACACTAGCGCAAACACTACAACACAACCCTAAACCCTAAAACACTACCCCCAGCATGACCCTACACTACGCAAACACTACAACACTACCCTAAACCCTAAAACACTACCCCCAGCATGACCCTACACTACGCAAACACTACAACACAACCCTAAACCCTAAAACACTACCCCCAGCATGACCCTACACTAAACAACCACCACAACTCTACACTACACTAACACAACACTACACTACACAACACTACACTACACTACACAATCACTAACCCACGAAAAAATTAACACAAACCCACTTACCTCTCTCGTCATCGTGGTTTTCACAACGCAAATGCATTTACCATACATGCCTTTAAAACGTAATTCTTTGTAAAGGCATGCGCGATAAATGCACATGCGTTTTGAAAAAATGCGGGATAATGGTATGCGAGGTCAATGACCTTGCGGGATAATGGTATGCGGACTGAAAGTCTGCGGGATAAAAAATGCGGGAAAATGGCTGCAAACCATGATTAGCAGCAGACTTCCCTGGTGAGCACTAGCTTTACTACAGTGATCTAATGAGCAACTAGAGTGCTAACATTCAGAATTTATGGCAAATGTGTGACACATCTGAATGCCTTCTTGATAGAACCAAAGTAAACAAGCATTGAAAATGCAATAGATCTCGCCCTCGTTTAAGTTAAAGCCATTCTGTTTGTAATGAGGTGGCTTTTTAGCTTTGCTTTTATTAGTGTTTTTAAAACTTTCATGTAAAAACCATGCATATGTATGCATATATGTATATGCAAATAAACAAAGTCCATTAACCACGCTCTCAGGAAGCAACACGGAGACACCAAAATGAAGCCAGTGCTGTTTAATCCATATATGTATATGTATGCATGCATTTATATTTATATAGATATGCAGATTATATATGTTTATATATGTATATTACCTACTGGCGATAGCCAGTGGGTATATATAGTTAGGATTTTTTCTCTATGGGATTTCTGAAAATTCTATGTCTAATAACTTTGGCGTTTGTAGACGGCATTGGCTGAAATTTTCAGGAAAATTGCACATTTTGTTTCTGAGCAGCCCCTGAAAATTTGGGGGGGGGGTTTCGTCAAGGGGGGGCCGAGAAAAAAGGGGGTCCCAAAACACGTTTTTCCCATACATTTTTCCATAGGGCGGTTGGACTCACTTTTAGCTCGAACGGCTGAATAGATTTACATGAAACTTGGCAAAATTGTAGATATGGTTTGCCCGACGTGCCTTTGCTATGTCTCAATATATGTGCTCCAGTGGATTTTGAGAAATTAACGTTTAAAAAAATATATATATCTGTGACAGCGCTCCGGTTAGCGCCCCGGTTCGCGTACCTGACGCGTAACGGAACTTCGCGAAACGAAGCTGATTGGCTCTCCGGTGTCTGTCAACATTCTAAACAGTCCGGAGCGGCCGCCATCTTGTCTCTCGGTACGATCGAGAGACAAGATGTGGTGAAAAAAGAAGGGGGAAATGAAGGAAAGGGGGCAAGGTAAACCCCTCCTGACCCACTAGGATTGATGAGGGGGATATTAAAGTCCCCCGCGATTTTTCGCGGTAGAGGCGCTTCCCTCACTGAAAAAACCATAGGTTATAGACCATATATAGTTAGGAATTAGCATTTACAAAACCTTGAAAATTCACTGAAAAAACCATAGGTTATACACCATATATAGTTAGGAATTAGCATTTAAAAAACCTTATTTTACTCACACAAAACCATTGAAATTCCATATATAGTTAGTTGCACTAACTATATATCGCGCACCCGCAATCCACTGCTGATCATGTCACATATTACATCATTCATGACATGGTCAGTGACATCACTGATGACATCACTGATGACATCTCAAATGACATCACTGATGAGATCACTGATGACATCTCATTTGACATCAATGACCACATCACTGATGATATCATTCATGTGACAATACAATGCATCTCCTCACGTTTTAATATAACCTCTGTTTCACCCAGTGTTAAAAAGAGAGTATAATTTTTGAAACCATTGACACACCAATACTAGTTACATACGCACTCACTGATTGCTACGTCTACACACACCTTCATTCATTCACCCATACAATCATTCATACATACAATCACTCATCTTTACAACACTATCATATGCACTCATACACCTATACAGACACTCACAGTCTGCCACTCATCCATGGAGTTACTCACACACCTAGTCAGTCCTGTAAAGAATCAATGACACTTCCATTTTCTTGTCTATACAGTTAAACATAGAGCACCTTACATTTTCAAACATATACTAACACATACTTACCTTCTTATACAATCATTGATACAAGTACAGATTGATCTGCACAGAGTCTGAACTACCTCCCCGTTATTAAAAAATTGGTACAATATTTGGAACTGTGCCAACCTCTATTTCTCTTAGTTCGCTTCCCAGTTCGCTCGCCGGTACGCGAACTAGAAGCGAACCAAAAACAGTAAGTATAAGGGAAGGAAACAGACACTTATGTTAAAAGAAAGACAGCTATAGGGGAGTAAACTAGAGATACTATTACCCGTAATCCACTGCTGATGATGTCACATATTACATCATTCATGACATGCTCAGTGACATCATCAGCAGAGGATTGCGGGTTTTTTGGCAACGTGCCTTATCCACGGTTTAATAACGCTGCCTTTTGCTTTATATAAGTTTTCAAATTGTATGAAATATATACCAATAGGTCGTTATGAACCTTTAGGTAGTGCTTTTCTTCATGAGGTCTGGTCGCTTCCATACACATACAGATGTTTCAAAGATGATCAAGAAGTTTATCTGAATGGAGAGGAATGCACTGAGACGCCAGATCATTCACTAATGTGTAGGCACATACAGTTACACGGTTCATGCAACAAACACCGACCAAATATGGCTTGCGTGTTGCAAGGCACGCCAGTTCCTGCTATCATCCCCACGTTCAAGTTGTTGGAAAATGGTAGTTATTTGATGCTCAATAATGAAGATTGTTCTGAGTTAATTGAAAAGGGTCTGCACCTCTGTACGGGTGTTCGCTATGTGAAGCACGAAAGTTTTACGGGCCGAACTCAAGGCCACCTCTCTCTGAGACAAAAGAGCTCTTATTCTTGCCATGCCGTTGAAATCTGTCCCAAGGTTGGTATTTGTGGCCAGATTGAAAACTCCCTATGTTCATGTGTGGGAGGAAATAGAACATTTCTGCAGCAAATAACCCGTTCACTTACTGTTACGATAAAAGGAATACTTTTAATTCAGATTTGCCTTTCAATTTCAGCAAGATGGTTCCGACTATCTTTAACGCATCCTCCACAAAGACCCTGGCGCACTTTTTTAAAGTTGTTACCAGTGGTCTCGTGACTTCATTTGAGAAAATCTTTGGAGTCATCCCTACTTCCTTTCATTCTATTTTCTCCACTCCGGTTCGTGGATTGGCATTTTTACTTGCATTACCAGCGGACGCTCTTGTGCTTTTTTACATTTTTAAATATGGATGTCCCTCCTATGCAACCTCCCACCCTGCAGCTGCTGACACTGTTCCGCAATCGCATGCTAGAATATTATGGCACAATGCCGTTGGCGATATTAAGCACGGCATATGGATTATCTTTTCGATTCTCCTACTTCACCTGTGTCCAGCCTGTATTTCACTGCCTGACCTGTGATTTCGATTGGGCCATTGATTTGTGTCTCTGCGGACCGGTTTCTCCTGACGTCGACTTTAATCAGCTGATGACTCCTATCATTACTCACGAGTTGGTTTGTCCTGGCGAAAGGATTATGGCTGTGGCATTGATGCATGGACTACTTGGTCCCTGGAATTTACTGGCGGCAGCACAGTCTTTTTTTGGAACAGAGCTTTCTTGAAAACCCACCGAGCTGTCCTCTGATGGTGATAGAGGATCCGGTGCTGGGAGAGCACGTATGTTCTTTTCCGCTTTTAAATTGGATGGCTGAACTGTTTTCGGATGAAGACGGTGACTTCCTATTGGAGGCTGTTGCAGCTTATTTTGCATACACAGTTATGTCATAGACCTTTTTCATGTTTGATATGCTGAGTACTAGCATTTCATTGACAATTCATTGACTTATTTGTCAAGTTTTTATTATTTACCTTGCCTATTGGCTTAAGACTCGATAAAGTACTTGGCTGTTTTATTTTTCTTTCGCATTAAATTTTCCTAGTTTTTAATGCTTTACCTTGCGGACCGTCCACATATAAACTTGCAATCTGCTCTCATGAGATGGCACTTCTATTATCTTATTCAGTTCGTTTCCGGATCATGGGGAGGTGTCATCTAGGTCCTGGATATCTTTACACCGTGTTAAGTTAGCATGGGCTCATTACCGGTTTAAACGCCATTTTTCCTTTTTTGCAACTTCTGCACACGACACTTAGTTGTTGCTTTAGCTTTCCACCTAGTAGTTCATCGTGGTTTACATGAGAATAATATGTTATTGCTCTACTATCTGCTTTGCTTGTTAAACTATATCTGTACAGCGAGTGCTAAAGTTTCAAGAACAACACGATACAGAATTGTTATGAGGTCTGATCTCCACGACTTCATACTCATAACATAAGTGCAACTTCTGCCAATTCTGGGCATGAGGCGGGTTTTATATTGCTTTGCCGAACACACATACACAACAGTTGATGCGGTTCACATGAAGAGAGAGCTGGTGTATGCTGATGTGATTCCTTCAAATCTAAGACACTAAAGTATGGGCACGCCCTAAACCAACACAAAGAGACCTTCTTAGCAAATAATATAATATGTGTATTAGGGAGGGTGAGATATAAGCAGCCGCGGGCCGTGGAGGGAGTTACGGTGAGGCAGGGAGGCGGGGAGGGGGAGAAGCAGGGTGGAGCCCTCTCTACCTTGCCCCTCCCCCTCCCCGCCTCCCTGCCCCACCGTAACTCCCTCCACGGCCCGCGGCTGCTTATAAGTGTTGCTAACTCTTATTCATTTACAGCATGTTAACATACTGTCACCATTCGCTTTTTATGTACTAGTAACTATGCTGGTAATTTTGCTACTGATAATATGTGTACTTCTATTATCTAAGATACTACGCCTGAGAAGACGGCATTAGTAAATAAACATTTCAAATACACATGTGTTCTTCTTAACTCCATGTTCTGGTTTCTAAGAAATATATAACGACCGACTGTTCATGAGTTCCACGTATCCTGAGGTACTATAAGTTCATATTCTGGATTGTCTAAACATTGAGAGTTTGTTATATCCAATGTGACACTGTACCTAGCTTGCTAAGGAGTTTTTGATTACTAACGTGAGTTTTGGGACACCCTAATTCGCCGAGGTTCCAATCCTCTGTCCACAGTTCTGTGTGAGAACAGAAACCCTGCGACAGGGGCACCCCCGACCCTTGCTGGAGCTTCATCACACTTGCGATACAACTCCAGCAATGCGCCACCTTTACGGCACAGATACATCACGCATCTGTGCTGTTTTTGCCCCATGATGCGCCGCATTGTAAATGCAGCACACCATAGGTGACGGAACAGCGGCACAGAATGACTAACACATCCCTGGTGATGCGCCAGTCATCATAAATGTATCCCTATGCTTCTTATCTTGTTAGAGATGAACCGCCATATGTATCATCAAAGTTTTTTGCATTTCCTAAATAGCGAACTTTAAGGAATAAATAGCGATTCTTTACCATTCCTAGTTTGCGATTAGCTATTTGCTAATTACAAATTACCCATTCATTTCCTTCATTTCCATAGGGCGGTTGGACTCACTTTTAGCTCGAACGGCTGAATGGATTTCCACGAAACTTGGCAAAATTGTAGGGACTGGTAGCCCGATGTGCCTTTGCTATGTCTCAAGATATATGCTCCAGTGGTTTTTACGAAAATTAACTTTGAAAAATATATATTGGGCTACATTGGCCTATATATATGTTGGAGCCCAAATGTAGCCCAATGTAGCCCAATGAAGCCCAATGTAGCCCAATGTAGCCCAAAGATGGCCGCCAGACACACAAAAAACAAATGTAGCCCAAATATCAGCCAGATGTAGCCCAACTATAGCCCAGTGACAGAATGACCAATCAGCTTCGCAAACCTCCGTTACGCGAAGCGGAGCGCTGTTACAGATATATATCTTTTTTTGAACGTTAATTTCTCAAAATCCACTGGAGCACATATATTGAGACCTAGCAAAGGCACATCGGGCTACCAGTCCCTAATATTTTGCCAAGTTTCGTGCAAATCCATTCAGCCGTTCGATTATTATTATTATTATTTTTTTTTGCCCCGCGGGGCCCTTTTAAAACCTCCACATCAAACCTAGGGGATCAGCGAGGATCTACTATGCCCCCTTATAGTTATTTCCCCCTTTGTTTTGACCTCCTCTTGTCTCTCGATCCTACCGAGAGACAAGATGGCGGCCGCTACGGACTTTTTGGAATGTTGACAGACGCCGGAGAACCAATCAGCTTCGCTTCACAAAGCTCCGTTGCGCGTAAAGTACGCGAACCGGAGCGCTGCCTGGTCCGCTGTTACAGATATATATCTTTTTTTAAACGTTAATTTCTCAAAATCCACTGGAGCACATATATTGAGACCTACAAAAGGCACATCGGGCTACCAGTCCCTACAATTTTGCCAAGTTTCGTGCAAATCCATTCAGCCGTTCGGGCTAAAAGTGAGGCCAACCGCCCTATGGAAAACTCAATGTTAAAAACACGTTTTGGGACCCCCCTTTTTTCTCGGCCCCCCCTTGACGAACCCCCCCCAAATTTTCAAGGGCTGCTCAGAAACAAAATGTGCCATTTTCCTGAAAATTTCAGCCAATTCCGTCCACAAACGCCAAAGTTATTAGACATAGAATTTTCAAAAAACCCATAGAGAAAAAATCCTAACTATATATACCTACTGGCGACCGCCAGTAGGTAATATATATATATATATATATATATATACACTGAAAAAACCATAGGTTTCAGGCACGTTATAGTTATGAATTAGCATTTAAAAAGCCTTAGAATTTTACTGAAAAAACCATAGGTTTCAGGGGCGTTATAGTTAGCTGGACATTTCTCTCATACAAAACCATTGAAATTCCCCCGCTATAGTGAGTTCAACTAACTATAACTTGCGCGCCCGCAATGCACTGCTGATGACGTCACATATTACATCACTCATGAAATGGTCAGTGACATCACTGATGACATCACTGATGACATCTCAAATGACATCACTGATGACATCACTGATGACATCATCCAGTGAATGTGTGTTTTTTTGAAAATTAAATATGTTTTATATATGTATATGTAAAGGTCGATGGAAGAATAAATGGGTATGCAAGTGTCTAAATGGATAATTCTTTTTTTAAATTGATTGTATAACGCATTGATTAAGAGTATCTTAGTGACTATATGGGTTAGTGAGTAATGTTTAAATATAATATTCAGTATCAGTCTCTCACTTTGTATATAAGTTACTGCATGGGTTGGTGAGTAGCTACATGAGTGTCTATATGGGTTATTAGTTGCTTTTTTGAGTATCTGTATGAATGTCTGAGTGTCTGTATAGTTCAGGGGGTGTCTTACGTAGTGCATAGTTCAATGAATGAGTGACTCACTGCTTGTATGTTCTGAAGACAGCATGTGTGCAGGACTGTATGGGTGGATGAGTGTGTGTATGAGTGTGTTAGTGAATGAATGACTGGCTCAATAGTGTCTTTATGAATAACTACATATGTTTTAAACTAGTATATGAGAGTATTGTTGTATATAAGTGAGCATATGTGAGAGTGAGAGACTGGAAGAGTTCCTATATAAATAAGTATGTGTTTATATAAGTGATTGTTTAAGAGAGTAAGTATGTGTACGTTTCTGTAGAAGTGAGTGTAGTGGTGTGTGTATAACTGTACATGCAAGTATATGGAGGTTTATTTCTTTATTAGCATGAGTGACTATGTGTGTAAGTAACTCCATGGAAGAGTGGTGGTGTGTAACAGAATGTATAGGTGTATGAGTACATGTAATGAGTGAATACATGTATGAGTGACTATATAGGACTGTTGATGAATGAGTGGATATGTATTTAGATGTGGGAATTACTGAATAGGTTGTTGTATCTGGTATTGGTATGTATATTTTTTGAAAATGTTAGTTTCTATTTTTGAATGTGTGTATCAAAGGTTATAATGGGTTAAGAGGAGGTCTGCAAATTTATCACAAGGATGATGTCCTCAGTGATGTCATTTGAGATGTCATCAGTGATGTCATGAGTGATGTCACTGACCATGTCATGAGTGATGTAATATGTGACGTCATCAGCAGTGCATTGCGGGCACGCGAGTTATAGTTAGCGGAATTAACTATAACAGGGAATTTCAATGGTTTCGAATGAGAGAAATGTCCAGCTAACTATAACGCCCCTAAAACCTATCGTTTTTTCAGTGAATTTCTAAGGTTTTTTTAAATTCTAATTCCTAACTATAATGTGCCTGAAACCTATGTTTTTCTTTAAGGTTTTCTAAATTATAATTCCTATTTTTAATGTTCAATAAGCATATCTGTTTTTTTCTTTTTTAATTATCATCCCAATCTCAACGTAGTAAAAACTGCAAATATTACCACTCTTCAATGTATTCCTTCCTCCAAGAAAATCGCTACAAACTAGAACCACACCTAACGTTAATAATATACAAACTAGGCGTTCTCGTAGAAAAAACTAAAAAAAACACCGCTTCCCAAACTTTCAAAAACAAATCAAATCTACAATGGTTTCCAAAAAAGAAAGGCGATAGTTCCATTTACCACTAACAAATGAATATCAATATTTAACTAGTGTAAGGACAACGACTATGTACTGTGTAAATTACATCCAACTCACATCCATATCTAAAGACAAATATGTAATAGAGGTACTAATTATACACTTCCAACACCCAACAAAATAACAACACTTAGCGCCACCACCAAAAGAACCACCCCTCCTGACTGCTCCCTCTCTACTACTTCAGACGCAGCGCAAAACAGGGCAATGAACCTTCCCAAAATAATATATCCCCTCAACAGCACACTAGCTCAATGTTCAGAGATGTGGCAATCAACTATGTGTAAGGGAAGATCTCACACATCAACAATAATGTACACACTGCTAATACTACCGATGATATGCTATACACAACACACTATAGAAACCAAAAACGCTTCTGTGCGTAGATGTTATGTTATGTTATGTTATTTTAAATTAGATTTATTAAGCGCACGTACGCCCGTAGGCTTCATGGCGCTGTTGGAGGGTTTGCAAAGACATAACATATAGCAGAGAGAGCCCAGATTAACTATGAGTAGGCTTGCCTAAAAAGCCAAGTTTTGAAAGCCTTTCTGAAAGCTAACAAATCTTCATGAAGTCTTAGTGTCAGAGGCAGAGAGTTCCATAGGGAGGAGGCCAGGAAGTGAAAAGAACCGTCTCCCTGGCGTTGTTTCCAAATGCGAGGCACCACCAGCAAGTTCTTTTGACCTGAGCGTAGAGCACGAGAGGGGGTGTAACTCACAAGCAGGCTGCTAATAAATCCAGCGCCCTTACCTTGTAGGGCCCTAAAGATAATGCATCCGGCTTTAAAAGATGCTCTCTGCGCCACTGGCAGCCAGTGGAGACTGGCCAGACCCGGCCTGATGGATTGCCATTTGGGACACTTACAGATCAGCCTGGCCGCTTGGTTCTGAACCAATTGGAGTCTCTTGAGCTGCCCAGCTGGAAGGCCCAGATACAAACTGCTGGAATAGTCCAGACGGGACAGCACGAGAGCAATGATAACTTGGATCAGCGCAGGGTGAGTTAGTAAGTGGGCAATCTTCTTAATCTTACGGAGTTGGAAGAAACATGCAGATACCACAGTCCCTACCTGACTTTTAAGCGAAAGATCTTCGTTAAAAGTAACCCCTAGGCTTTTTACTGTTTGGGACTTGGTTGGAGGATTTCCCATTTCTGGAGGCCAAAAATGTGGCCCCCAGTGCAGTTCACTCTTCCCAGGCAAAATCAGTTCAGTTTTGCCTGGGTTGAGTTTCAGGTGATTTAGGCTCATCCATCTCTGGATGTGGACCATGGCCTCCCGAAATTCGGTGGCAGCATCAGGGGAATCCAGACAGAAGATCAATTGCAGATCATCTGCATAGTTGAAGATTAAGGCTCTAAACTTTCTTAATGAAAACAACAGAGGGCGTAAATACAAATTAAATAAAAGCGGGGACAGGGACGATCCCTGAGGGACTCCACACTCATTTTTAATTTTAGGGGCTGTAAAAGTTCCTAGTCTCACTGCCTGGGTGCGATCCGAGATAAATGACTTCAGCCATCTCAAGGCCGAGCCTCTAAGGCCCGCCTGCTCGACACGGTCGACCAAGATGGTGTGGTCGACCGTGTCGAACGCGGCCGATAGGTCAAGAAGTACTAGTGCTTGTAGATATGCTATTGATATGTGTAGTGTACTGCACAATGGACGCAACCATATTATCTCAGACACTGGGGAATATTTAGGTCATTTAGCTGTGTTGTCTCCCCCCTCCCTTGAAGCAGAAGCACAGTGGGCTGCTCCAACGTACGCAATGTCAGCGTACGACTATAAATAATTAGCCTACGCCTTGGGCGTAGTTCACTTCTGCAAAGAGAAGAGACTCCGCCACAGCGAAGGTCCGCACACTGCCATGTGGCTGCCGCCATGACCACGTGCCTCCTCGATACAGGCCCATTCCGAACTCAATGCCACAGCACCGTAGACTTATGTCTGTATCGACTACTGCCTTCGATCTCTACTGCAGTAAGGAGGGTTCACAACTTGAATTCAGCTTTGCATCTGCACTACGGACAGTATTGAATCCAGCCTTGCTTTATTTAAGGTAGAGACAATTGTACTCTATGTCTTCCGATTTTGTAAAAGGTAGTGACTAAAAGCATTCATCTATAACTGTGCTGACTATAGCTTTTGATCTACACTGCGGACAGCAGGGTTCACAACTTGAATTCAGCTTGCCATCAACACTACAGACAGCATTGAAATTAGCCTTGACTTATGTAAGACAGCGACAATTTTGTTAAATGATGCGACAAAAAACATGCCTCAATGTCTGTACTGGTTACTGCCTTCAAATGGATTGGATTGGATTGGTATTTGTATAGCGCGATAGCTACCCGCAGGCATCCTAGCGCTAACAAAATTACTGTTTCACAGGTGTCTGTGGCGGGGTCTGGGTTATCAGCTAAAAAGAAGGGTTTTTAATTTTTTCCGTAAGAGCAGAAGGTTGGGTTCTGATCGGAGGGAGATTGGGAGGGAGTTCCAGAGTTTTGCCGCATTTACTGAAAACATCCTGCCTCCGCTCCTCTCTCTTCTGCTCCTGGGAATGGTGGCTTGGAAAGTATGGGCTGATCTAAGCTGTCTGTTAGGAAGATAGGGGGTGATCAGAGTGTGGTTCAGACTTGCTCCTTTCCTCCAGTAGGCACGGTGGGCAATACACATGCTTTTGAAGTTGATTCTTTCTCTCACTGGAACCAGTGGAGATGTTTGAGTTCAGATTTCACGGATTGGCGGCGGGGGATGCGCAGCAGAGTTCGGGCCGCACAATTTTGAATCAACTGGAGATTTTTTAGGGTTAGTTGAGGGGCTCCTAGGTAGAGGGCGTTCCCGAAATCAAGCCGGGAAAAGATTAGGCCCTGAACCATGATCTGTCTGGCTTTGAACGGTAAGAGCAGAAGGATCTTCCGAATAAGTCTCAGGATGCCCATGCAGGTGGCAGATAGTTTGGTTGCCTGGTAGCCGAAAGTCAGTGTACTATCCAGCCAGATTCCTAGGCTCTTGATGGTATTTTTAGCTGGAGTTGCAGGGCCTAGAGCTGGTGGCCACATGGAGTCAATGGATTTCTGTAGGGGGTTACCCAGTACCATTAGCTCTGTCTTATCTCCTTTTAATTTGAGATAAGACTGGGTCATCCAAACACATATTGCCTCCATACATTCCCTTAAGTAACTTGGTTGAGAGGAGGGATGATTCAGGGTTACCACCAGCTGAGTATCATCAGCGTAGGACACAATTTGTATGCCAAAAGGGCGAACTATCTCAGCAAGGGGGCGCATATATATGAGCCCTGAGGGACCCCACAGCTGAGTGGTTTGCTGGATGAGGTGACATTTCCCTCATAGACTCGGAACGAGCAATCTAAGAGAAATGACTGGAGCCAGGCTGCTGCTTTGGAGGTGATTCCTAATTCTAGGATTCTGTGCAATAAAATGTCGTGGTTTACAGTGTCAAAAGCGGCATTGAGGTCCAATAAAATAATGGCCGCAGTGCCACCCTGATCCGTAATCATCCTGGCTCTTTCCATCACAGCGAGAAGCGCAGATTCTGTTCCATGCATGGGACGGAATCCAGTCTGTGATGCATCCAGTAAATTGTTTGTTTCCAGTAAATTTGTGAGGGAGTGGTTTACGCATTTTTCCACAATTTTGCTTATCCATGGCAATAGGGAAATCGGACGATAGTTCGCTGGATTTTCTTGATCGAGGTTAGCTTTTTTAAGAGGGGCCCTAACTGTCGCCTGCTTCCATTTAGGTGGAACGATGCCTAAGGATAAAGAGTTGTTAATCAAGTTTAGGATAGTAGGCAAAATGGCGGGGGTAATTGTTCTGAGTGAGTGTGCTGGAGCTGGATCACTAGGAGATCCAGATTTGACCTGGAGCATTAATGTTTCCAGGGTGGTTGGTTCCAGTGGAGGGAAGCTGTCCAAGGTGATAGTAGGAGATAGACTTGTTTCCTTATTATCTGTTTGGAGATAAGGGGCTTGCGGAAAAGAGGAGTAGATCATGGCAATTTTGTTATAAAAATATTCAGCCTGCACGTTTCAGCGGGTCTGTGCATTCCTAGGGTCTGGCAGATTGTCCTGAAGTTTGAGCAGGCTTTTGGCTATTTGGTATATCTCCCTCGGTTTGGATGCTGCCTCATTTATTTTGTTTTTAAAAAAAATGGCTTGCCCGTTTTTAATGCTGTTTTTGTAGTGTCTTATGGCCATTCAGTATTCATCTTTACTAGTTTGAGAATAGTCAATGCGCCATTTTCTTTCCAATTTTTTACATTTTTTTCTTCAGATCACGTAGATCCTGAGAGTACCATGGTGCACTTTTTGGCCTCTGTTTATGTTTAATGTCTTTAATTGGAATTATGTGATCTAGGGAGTTAGTGATCCACTTATTAAAGTTGTCATTACTGGCAACCGGGTCAGGGTTGCTTTCGGGGATGGAGGATCCAGAGTGGATACTCACTGATTAGTGCTAAGTTTTGCCCAGTTGCGATCTCTCCTAGGTACAAGGGATAGTATGGGGCGTGACCCTGATGATGACCAGGAAAAAGGGATCAGGGAGTGGTCAGACCATGGGAGGGGACTAGGAGGACTGACTGTGAAGTGAGTACAGTTGCTAAAAATTGGGTCCAAGAGGTGTCCCTTGAGGTGAGTAGATCCAAACGCTCGCTGGGTGAGTCCTAACGCCTCAAGACTGTGGGATAGTTCAGTAGCTGCTAAGTCCTGAGGGTCATCTAAATGGACATTAAGATCGCCTAACAAGGTATAGTTCGGCAGGTTGCAGACTCCGCTGACTATTGCAGGTGCCAAGTTGTTAATGAAGTTGCTAGGGGTACCAGGGGGCCGGTAAACAAGAGTCCCTGAAAAGGTACATGTGGGGGAGAAGTCCAGCGCAAATGTGAGGCATTCGCAGTTAGACAAGTTAGTGGAAGATCTGCGGCAGGAATATTAGTTTTTATAAATATTAGCTATACCGCCGCCCTTTTCAGACGTGCGGTCGGTCCGAATGTATACTGCGATCAACAGAGTTCACCACTTGATAACAGAAGCGCAGAAGCACTACAGACAATATTGAATTCAGTCTCGATTTATTTAAGGCAGAGACAATTGTACTATGTCTTCAGATTTTGTTAAAATAAGGGACGAAAAGCATTCCTCGATGTCTGTCAACTACGGCCTTCGATCTACACTGCGGACAGCAGGGTTCACAACTTGAATTCAGCTTTGCATCAACACTACGGACAGCATTGAAATTATCCTTGACTTAGGTAAGACAGAGACAATTTTGTTAAATGATGCGACAAAAAACATGCCTCAATGTCTGTACTGATTACTGCCTTCAAATGAACACTGCGATCAAAAGAGTTCACCACTTGATAACAGAAGCGCAGAAGCACTACAGACAACATTAAATTCATTCTAGATTTATTTAAGGCAGAGACAATTGTACTGTAGCCTCACATTTTGTTAACATATATGACAAAAAAGCTTTTCTCGATGTTTGTATCACTACTGCCTTCGATCTACACTGTGTACAGCAGGGTTCACAACAGGAATTCAGCTTTCCATCTACTTTACTGACAGCATCAAGTTAGTCTTGATTTATGTAAGGCAGAGACAATTTTCTTAAATGATGCGACAAAAAACATTCCTTAATGTCTGTAGTGAGTATTGCCTTCAAATGTACACTGCGATCAACAGAGTTCACTACTTGATACCAGAAGCGCATCAGCACTACAGACAACATTTAATTCAGTCTCTATTTATTTAAGGCAGAGACAATTGTACTGAGTCCTCAGATTCTGTTAACAGTGACAAAATAGCATTCATCGATGTTTGTGTTGACTACTGCCTTCGATCTACACTGCGGACAGCAGGGTTCACAACTTCAATTCAGCTTTCAATCTACACTACGGACAGCATTCAAGTTATCCTTAAATGTAAGGCAAAGACTATTTTGTTAGAGGATGCCACAAAAAACATTCCTCAATGACTGTACTGAGTTCTGTTTTCAAGTGCACACTGGGATCAAAAGAGTTTACCACTTGATACCAGTGGCACATAAGCACTACAGACAACATCAAATTCAGTCTCAATTTATTTAAGGCAGAGAAAAACAGTACTGTGTCCTCAGATTTTGTTAAAGTATGTGACAAAAATAGCATTCCTCGATGTCTGTGTCAACTGTGTCAACTACTGCCTTCGATGTACTCTGCGTACAGCAAGATTCACAACTTGAAGTCACCTTTACATGTATACTACAGACAGTAAGGAATTCAACCTTGATTAATTTAATGCAGAGACAATTGTACTGTATGTGTTCTGATTTTGTTAAAATAAGTGAAAAAAATAATTCGTCCATATCTCTTCTGGATACTGCCTTCGATTTACAATTCAGACAGCAGGGTTCACATCTTGAATTCAGCTTTGAATCTATACTACGAACAGCATGAAATTTAGCCTTGTTTTTTTAAGGTAGAGGTAATTGTACTTTATGTTCCCAGATTTTGTTAAACGATACGACATAACAGAATTTCTTGATATCAATGATGACTACTGCCTTACATCTACATTGTGAGGGTTCACCATTCAGATAGAATGACGATTGTACATGACGCATTCCAGTAGACAAGAGACATTATACCACTGCGCCCCCCCCGAACCATGAATCATCACAGGGTACGCACACGCTGAGTTTTTTCGGTACCACTAACTCACTGCACCACAAGTCATTTCCCCGTAGCTTTCTTAAAGCAGAATTCACTAGGCAACAAACATTGCTCCTAGTACAGCCCCCCTGCATTACTCATTAACGCAGGGTACGTACAAGCTCAGCGCCAAAGATACTAGTAACTCAGTCCACCATAAATCATCGGAAAGAAGAGTGGACAGTTTTATGCCAGCAATGAGGCATACTATCACTTTTAAATTTAATTCATGCAGAATCCAATCAACAAAAGACATTACTCCAATTACTGTGCCCCCTCCCTCCCCCTGACCACGCATCATCGCAGGATATGTACACGCTAAGCACCAAAGGTACTAGTAACTCAGCGCACCAAAAATGATTATCACGTGGCCTAAGTCAGCATTCAAAACACAAAAAACATTACTATCAGTACTGCCTGCCCGGACCAAGCATCATCGCAGGCTCCACAGAACCTTGTTATTTTAGATACCACTAACTCAGTGCAAACCAAACTAAGTATAACACCTATCAAACCCTACACAATATCCCTTTATTATGCTTCCTTGAAAAACTTATTTTATATCACTTAAAGATTTATTTGAATAATAAAATTTACGCTGCATATATGTTCTATCTTCTACTTCAATCATGATTGCAGATGATGCAGTTCATCCTAAGATCTACACTGAGGACAAAAGGGTTTACAACTTCAATTCAGCTTTGTATCTACACTACAGACAGTAGAGATTTTAGCCTTGATTTATTTAAGGCACACACAAAATATACTCCTGTGGCACTGCTAGTATGCACAGGCACCTTTAATCCCTACATCCTGTGAACTATGTTTACAAAGAAGTACAAAACAGCGCCAAAATGTACCTCCACCACCGGTAATACCAAGTACCTCTGGGGTATCACCTTTAACATCGCAACCAGACATATATCCCAATTTTGAGAAAGTTAGAATGCACTGCGTGAAACACAGTTTTTTTTTAACCTAAAAAACTCATACAGACCAGTATGCAACACTTAATATTTTAAGTACAGACCGCTCGAACCACGCATCATCGCAGGATGAGCACACGCTGAGCACCACACATACCACTAACTCAGTACACCATCAATAATCGCCACGTGGCTTATTAAGGCAAAATTCAGTTGCCAAAAAACATTCTTATCAGTTTGTTCTGCTTGAACCACGCATCATCGCAGGCTCTACATAAACCACCCCTACCTCAGTGTATCACAACTCATAAACACTTTAAGATAGAATCTTCTGTTTATTATTTCACTTATAGAGCTCCTACCTTAGTACAGCAGACGTCATAAACCGTTTGCTATTGAATATCTGTGTATGATATCATGATTACTATTCTACGTGTTACCAACAGCAATGTAATAAAATGGAGTCGAGCGCATGTGCCCATACCCACTTTAATCATATCTGTGTCTGTGTATTTATTATGTATCTACAATGCTGCTCCTGCACCCTACCACATTATATTGTGCTATAAATAGCGTATGCAACCATATTACTTCTAACAGTTAGGGCCTCATTAGGATGGCTGTGAATCCGCATCCTCCGGGCCGGCGGAAGCCACCGCCGGCCCGGAGGATTCGGATTCACCGCCGCGGCCACATCAAACACCCACCGCCAGATTAGGATGGCGGTGGGAATGTGGTGGGACCAGCGGCGGACGGCAGGTCCGTCCGCCGCTGATCCGTGGGTTTTGCCGGGCCATTTGGTGGCGGTGTCTGCAAGACACCGTCAGCCAAATTAGGAAGCATGAGTAACATGCTTTTCCACAGCGTTTTTTCCGCCGTGGAAAAGCATGTGGACCTTTGCTTCTGGGGGGCCCTTGCAGGTCCCCAGGGTAAAGGGGGGGTGGGGGTGCACATGGGGGGTACCTATGGTACCCCCCTGCATTTGCATGCTCAAAGCGGCAGGCACCGCACGGTGCCTGCCGCTTTGTTCATGTCAATGTGAAACATGCTTTTTTAACCTCGCGGCAGGTGCTGCTTCAAGCAGCACCCGCCGCAAGGTTAAAGATCCAGGATGTGACCCCCAGGGTGGCGGTCACATCCTAATTTGCATGGAGGGACCGCCGCTGCCCATGCGGACGGTCCCTCTTCCACGGGGGTGGCGGACGGACGCAGGTCCGTCCACCATCCTAATGAGGCCCTAAGTGTGGACTATTCCTCCTTTTTTTTTTGCGTATTTATACAGCGAAACATCAACCCAAAACTATAACAGCAATTTACATGAGCACCGTATTTAGAGTACATTTTCTGGCACAAGTAGCTAACATCATTACTCTACTATATCAGGATGTGGACGCAATTCCAAGCCTCGAACTCTGATTTCCAGCACCAAGTTCGACAGTGTACCTGAATGACCACATGTATATATTAGCTGCCCTTCATGTGCCAAAAACTGCAACTTAAACCTTTCACAGCCCTGTATTACTACAGCTACAACACTCCACTGAATGTACAACAAACATTCATAATCACAGAATGCGTCATGTCCACCATCTTTTATGTGTGCAACTATGAATGAATATTTAGTCAGTAATACCCCGTACACATTTACACCAAATGGTGACTCATAGTGACGTGGATGTTGCAGTACAGAAAGGGAAGAAATACAACAGCGCTAATACAACAATTAGGCAATAAGGTAAAAGATATGGGAGAGTAATATAACGTAAGGTACAACACAGTGATACCCCGCACCTTTCATATTGGCCATGTTGTGGAAATTTACAGACATAATGATACATTTGTGTTTAAGACCCGGGTGACGTCAGCACTACAAAACAGACACCCGATTCACTTGATTTTTCATATAACTCACAACAGAACCATGCCCATAGCTCAGGAATCATGGTTCAGATTCTCACGCAGCTCTGGCATACGTCACACCAGCCCACTCCGCTTACGCTTCCAGGAAAAAACAAAAACGCAACATTGCCCAGATTTCCATTGTACTGATTTCTTAGTTCCAGGTCTAGTTGTCAAAACTGCACACACACACACTCCCTCATGGCTGGTATACACCCACACCACACCCATCCAGCACATGCATCACTACACACGTGACCCTACCAATAAAAAAGACGGAGCACACGTGGTCTATGCCATTTTAGAGTTGCTCCCCTCACAAGTGCTGTGATGGTCTGTCCTGGTGGTTAAGACGCCTCATGTAGACCCAAACCACCGAGTACAAGGTCCCACCACTACGTGTCTGGCCTCTTTTGTCACTGAGTTAGTGGTACCGTAAGGACTGAGCACCATATATCAGATTTCTTGGTGACAGAGCGGGACTGCATGAAGTAGAAGGTGTCCTGTCCATGAAAAGGTGGGCAGTAAGGCCTCGGTGCGCATCGGAGAGAGTTGATGGGGTGCAGCAGACTAGATACAAAAAAGCGGCGCAGCGATTTAGGCGTACAGAGTCCTATATACCGTATCTTATTGCATTAAAAAAAAGAATTTTCCAATAGCAGGAACATTTTTATAATCGGTCAAATGTCCGCTATATAAACTGTACAAATTGTTGTTTTTAAATGCGAGAGGGAAGGTGTGTGAAAGTGCGATGTAATTCTACTCCACATTAAGATAGTAACAACTACCAATCATAACATCTTTCTTTTACTATCTTTTAGATGTAGAGTTCAGGGTGCATTATGTCCCGGCACGTGGTGAAAAACACACCGGTGACAGAAAGGTGAGCTGTGAATATTCTTTGCAGTCACTCTCTCACTTCCTCTCTCCTTTGATAAACAAATGACACACAATGTTAACTTCCTTTTTAACTTACAGGTTGCATTTCACAAATTGGCGTTATCCCCCCAAACACCTCCAAAGCTCTATGTTTGTGCATTCTGCGATGATGCATAGCCATCGTAACAACGTCTGAGAAGGCTGCTTCGACACGTGGTGCACCCTCTTTAAATCACGCCAATGGCACAAGGTGAGCAAAGAAGCTTGTTTCCAAAACAACGACAAGTCATCTGTTGATGGAGAGAGCGGCTTCACTGCATAGGAATGTACAATTACCTCCGAGCTGTGAGAATAGATAAGTTACAACAGTCTGAGGGGCATATTTACAAGCCCCTTGCCCCACTTCTGTTTCACTTTTAACATGGGAAAAGTGGCGCAAGGAGCTTGTAAATTTGCCTCTGAGTTTGCAAAAAAAAAAGCACTCACCTCCAGACTCTGTGAGTCAATGGGATGCAACAGTCTAGGTACGCAATATTGAGAACTCACCATTATGCAGTAGGAGTGCATGGGATATAATATTTTGGAAGAAAAACTGTGCACAGACACCTCCTTACAGTGGAAGTTGATGAAATACATTATCCTGAGTGTACAAATAAATAAACAAAAATATACTTGTGCAGTTGTATGTATAATGCTATTACTAACTCTATATACTATCTTTCAGATCACTAAACTAGAGGGTGCACTATGAACCAGCATGTGCTTGGACACACAACGAAGGCAAAAGGTGAGTTACGAAGATTTTCTCCAGTATTAACTGCTACATCTATAACTTTCTCTCTCTCACGTTTTAATGTCGTTTTTTCTCTCTTTCTCTCTCTCACTCTCTCTCACATTGCTTCTCTTTCTCTTTTAAAGTTATGGACGCTGCTGTCCACTCTGCTGTGTTCAACCAAACCTGAGTTCAAGTTGTGAACTCTGTTGGTCACAATGTTTACACAAGGTAAGCAGAGCAGCCTAAATATACAATGCCTCCGAATAAAAGGGCGTATTTACAAGCCCCTTGCGCCACTTTTGTGTCACTTTTAACATGGGAAAAGTAGCGCAAAAGTGGCGCAAGGGACTTGTAAATAAGCCCCAAAGAATATTGTCCTGAATAATGACTTGATTTCTCACCTAATTCTGTCTCATCTCTGAATCATTTTAAAGACCTGTTGATCCATACTGTAAATCTGACGCAATAGGCACTTCCGTACAGACACCTCTTGAACGCGAGCCTATAAGAGAGGTGGAATGTATCAGGCACACTGCAGATGTGCAAATTAAAAAATATCGCCAAGTATTACCTTAACTTGTGATGTTTGACCTCATTTAGTCACATCAATCTAATTTTGAACACTTATTTCATTTTTGTTTTGCAGATTACCTACCCTTCTTCCATTGGTGTCCACATCACATTTTGTTTACTATATTTTTATTTTAAAGTTATGTTTCTAGTTATTTATTATATTGTTATCTTAAAGTTAAGTTTCTAGTTATTTATTGTTGTTTTAATAAAACTAATTGAAAAAAGTATATCGTCTTCTTTTTCTGAAATTTACTATTATTTAGTGTGATAATCATATAGTTATAAAACATTTCAAAATAGAAATGATATTTATAACTAGAAGTATAATACTGAGGCTAACTCTTTACCAGCTCTTTACCAGAGTTTATAGCTACGACTAACGGTTCCTATGGAAAACATTTAAAACTCCAGCACAGAAACTGTTTCGATTTGCAACATTGTGTGGTGAACTTCTAACCTCTGTGCTCACTTAAGTGTACCATGAACTGTTACTATGGTAACAGGCAATAAGCAGTTTGGGGGTAGGGTTGAAAGGTACTGGCTGTACAGAAACCGTTATATTTACCCAGCCCCTACATGACAGAAAGGAAAGCAAAGTAAAACAGAACACTGTGTACCAGATTTATAACCCCATTGCGCCACTTTCGCATCCAAGGCCCCTCCCCTGCAAAATTAGAAGTGTGTGGGCCTCAACGACCCCCCTCAAGCCCCGGGAACCACCACGCCCCGGGGATTTGTGTATTGTGGGAGGCACACTGCGTGGCCCTCTGCCTGAAGCCCTTGAGGGCCCTGGGTACTGCCACGCCCCGGGGCCGGCTCCTGCAGTGTCCGGGATGCCTACCCCCGGGACACTGCTGTTTGCTATGAGAGGGCGGAAGTCTCGCAGCTCCAGCCACTCCCATAGCAAACTTTGTTTGGATTTTGAAAGACAGAGCAGTGAAATCTGTTCTCACTTTCAAAATCCAAACCAGATTGCTTTTCCACATGCAAGATAGCATCTCCCCATGTGGAAAACCAATACCGGCTCCCAAAGGATGTGGGGAGCCGGCGGGACCGTGGGAGCATTGTGGCTCCCCCCACGGTCCCCAACATTTTTTATAAGACCCGGGGGATTGGGGTCCCCGGGGATATTAGAAATTACTGATAGGGGCTATTTTTTCTACGGTGAAATTAGAAGTCGTGCACCCAGCACAGCACTCAGTGTGGCCCCCTGGTATGCACACGCTGAATGCACGACTAATCTGTAGAGTGCACGACTCCAGCGCCTTTGGTGCACAAGTTCTACACGTTTAGAAGACGGCATTGCTTTTGCACATGGGGAGCTACTAACATGCAGCTCCCCATGTGAAAAAGCAATCTGATTTAGATTTTGAAAGCGAAAACAGATTTCCTTGCTGTAGGAGGGCGGGATGGACACCCTGGGACACTGCAGGAACCGGCCCTCCCACAATACATAAAGCCCCAGGGAATGGTGGTCCCCGAGGCTTTGGAGACCTTGCAGCCCCCCAACCATTTTTTTTGTAGCCCCGGGGGTGACAGGCCCTCCAGTACTCCAGGAGGGGGCCACGCAGTCCCCCTCCCACAATACACAAAGCCCCAGGGGGTGGTGGTCCCCCCGGCTTTGGGGGCCTTCGACCCCTCCCCCAACATTTTTTTTAGCCCCGAGGGGTGACGATCCCCGGGGCTGGGAGGCCCAGAGGGGCCCCCATAAAATGTAATAATTTTGCCCCCGGCCCTGGGGGTTCTTCTGGGACCCCCTAAGCAAGTCTAGAGGATCAAGAAAATTCAACTCTGCCCCCTTTATACGTTTTGCACACTTGTTCTACTGACTTATTCAGCCTCGCTTCTACCGAGGAAAAAAAATGGCTGCCAACTGTTCCTGGCTTCGAATGTTGACAACCACTTGACAGCCAATTAGCATTCAGCGCTCATGGTGCGCTCAGGGTGTACGGATCCACCGCGGCCATAGATATATAAATGCTTTTAACTATAAAGAGCCTCCTAGGCAAAAAAACATTTATTTAATTTTTTTTAAAGTTGCGGTATAAGCATAAGGTACGCGTATGCTGTGAAAAAGAAGACAAAAACCCGAAGGCCACTTTATTTTTAATTAGCCCCCGGGGAGGAAATCCCAGGGGGAATGCTTTTATTTATAATGGGTGGTCCAGAGTGGGACCCACTCCTCTGACCAGGCCTTGGCCGAAATCCTCTGTAGTGAGATAACCAGACAAGAGGCACACCCTTCTCGTACATCATGGCCATGACCTGGAAAGAACTCCCCCTCAGCATCAGATGAACCCCCACACTGAAAGCATTCAGGAAAAGCCATAACACCTGCCTTTTCGAATGACGAAAGCTGCACAAATCCCGCCCACATACTCCCCCAGCACCTGGAAATCCTCACAGGTGAACAGTTTTCTTACAATGCTTCACAACCAATCAAAAAGAGATGTTGAAAGTTTCTGTTTTTAACATACGAGCAAATCAGATATGTTTGCATGTACACGCAGCGAGAGGCAATTATTAAAGATTACTTGCTTTCGCAAGACTTCGAAAGGCTTCTTCCAGAATAAGTACGCACTTCATTGCAAGCCCCATTTGATGATCTTCCAGGCTCTCAAGCCTAAACACGTCAGAAACCATCTCTCATCACTTTCTCTTCTTTTTAGTCTATTGTGTGTGGCAGACTGCGTGACCCTATGTCCAGAGCCCTCGAAGGCCCTGGAGACTGCCACACCCCAAGACCGGCTTCTGCAGTGTCCCGGAGCCGCGCGGCCCCCTTCCTAACATTTAAAAGCCCCGGGGGAGGTGTAAATTAATCGAGACTGAATACGTTGGTACAGCCCACTGTGCTTACGCTACCAGGAAAATACAACAACAGTATATGGCCCAGATTTCCATTGTAGTGATTTCTTAGTTCCAGGTCTAGTTGTCAGATCGGCTGGTATACACCCACACCACACCCATCCAGCGCATCCATCACTACACACGTGACCCTATCTGCGCTACCAGAAAAACACAACAACAGTATATGGCCCAGATTTCCATTGTAGTGATTTCTTAGTTCCAAGTCTAGTTGTCAGATCAGCACACACAGTCCCTCATGGCTGGTATACACCACACCACACCCATCCAGCGCATCCGTCACTACACACGTGACCCTATCTATAAAAAAGACGGAGCGTACAATGACCCACGGTCCCGCCGACTCCTCGTGTCCTTCTGGAGCTGGCATTGCTTTTACACATGGGGAGAAGCTAAGTTGCATGCAATCTTGTTTGGATTTTGAAAGTGAGAACAGATTTCACTGCTGTGTCTTTCAAAGTTCAAGCTAAGTTTGCTATGGGAGGGCGGGAGCCGCAAGACTTCCGCCCTCTCATAGCAAACAGCAGTATCCCGGGGGTAGGCACCCCGGGACACTGCAGGAACCGGCTCTGGGCGTGATGGTCTCCAGGTCTCTCGAGGGCACCAGGCGGAGGGCCACCGAGCCCCTGTCACACAATACAGAAATCTCAGGGGGGGTGGTTGTTCCCGGGGTTTGAGGTCCACACACTTTTAATTTTGTAGGTGGGGCATGAACGCGCAAGTGGTGCAAGGGGGTTGTAAATGTGGTACACAGTGTTTTGTTTTAGTTTGCTTTCCTTTCTGTCTTGTAGAGGATTCAGGGTAAATATAACGTTTTTTGTACAGCCAGTACCTTTCAGCGCTACTCTCAAACGGCTTTCTGTCTGTTACCATAGTAACAGTTCATGGAACACTTGCGTGAGCGCAGAGGTTAGAAGTTCACCACAATATGGTGCTAATTAAAATAGTTACTGTGCTGGAGATTTGTATTTTTTTTCATAGGAATCGTTCGTAGAAGAAGTCAGTGGAAAAGTTTTGTAAGCGATTCCTTCCTGTTCGGGGAGTATTAGGGTAACGTGCTCCAAGCGGGACTTTACGAAGCTTAATGTTCATTGGCTGTGAAGTATTAAAAGTATAAGCTTTGGCAGTCATTCCATCTTCCTGTGCGGAACAAAATGGACATTTTATTGGCTAAAGTGTTAAGCGCACAAGTTTGCTCCTTAATGGGTGGGAACGGTTCACTGTTGTCAGTGATATTGTGACACATTTCCAAAGGAGTATGGGAAAAGAAAGTAGTAGAGGGCAGGTTAGGAACACTATTAACTGTGTACAGTGCCCATAAGGTGGTAGAGAGGGATTAGGAGGGAAAACATTGTTTTTATATCTTTCAAGGGCCATTTATATATTTGCTGTCTGGTGTATACATCACAGCGGAAAAATGACAGTGTCTTGCGCTGGTTTTTTTACCAATTTTGTGGGTGACATACTTCTTAGGATTACTATTTACTTATAATGTGGTGTTTACTTTCCTGATGGGGAGGTGTGGTTGCGCAGCAAAAAATTCAGTCTAGGTTTGAAACAGTTTTTATTAAGCAAATACAAATAAACTTTCTTCAGAAACTGTCGCTGTATATATGAAAGGGGTGACGATTAAAAATGGAATTTCATAAAATATCAGTAAAGCGTGGCTATATCCTTCTTTTTTCTGCTACAGTTTGTAAAAGTACTGCCCCACATTCTTGATGATGTAAGAGGGCATCAGTTACTTTTAGATAAAGTAGAATAGAAGTGTTGCAACAAACACTCCCACACTACATTATCTGAGATCAAGATAACAAGTAAAAAACAGTTAAATACAAGTGACTTCATATTTCATAGAAATGTATGCATTATTATTTTTCAAATTTGTATTCTGTACAATTCAGGAACGTGCTGTCATAGTGCTTAGAGGTTGCAGACTGTTCCGCTAGCAAATCATATACTCACTAAAGAATCAATAGGATGGTGCTCTTATTTAGTACAGGTCCTATTTATTCTTTACGGAGAAGGTGAATAGGAACCACAAATAAGAATAGAAATTAGAAAATAACATTTAGAAATGTAGGGTTTATTAAATATTTAAAGTAACAAAGTATGCATGATAGCTATATTTTTTTGTTCTGCAGTTTCGTAAAATATGTTTCTTGAAAAAAATATCTGATCAAGTACTGTTTTATATTTGAAAGTTATATTACAGATGGCGCTGAAAAATCTCCCATTCCTCTTCTTTAGCAATAGGACAATCTATGATAATTTAACGATTGATACCATTGTTACAGTAAGAAGAAAAGGAAAATAAAGTTATGTATTTAACAGAACATCCATAATGAAATACTTTTGAGCGGTAATTATTTACTGAACTTTTCTCCGGGAGGTGAAAAAGTTTGATCTTCATGGCGACGGGTCATAAACTCCTTTGAGATCATGACGGTGAGAACTATAATATGTATATATTCTCACAGCACATGATCACAAGGGGGAAACAGACTGAAAACTGGAAGCCTGTAATGTTGCTTACATATCGTTACTCTTTGTGACGACGGATCATGAACTCCACTGAGATCACCATAACTGTTAATGTTAGAATATACATATTAACAATATATGATCTCTAGGGGAAAACACGATAACAACTGGAAGATGGTGACGTTGATTGTAAATGTTTAGGGTTTGCGTCGACGGGTCACCAACACCTCTCAAGCGAAGTACAGTGTCAATATTATAATATAAAAAGTCACAATATATAAGCTGAAAGGAGCCAGAAAAGGAGCAATGTTTGTTGTAATCTATCTGTTTCTAAAAACAAGCTGCTGATGTTACAGAGAAAAAGCAAAAAACATGCAATAACATTTTTTTCTAGATATAAATGTTTAAATATTGACAAATAGCCACAAATTATAACTAAGTACTATGCCTATGCCATATTGAAACAACTTACAACTCCGGAATATGTTTGTTGATGCAAAAAGAGAATCCGATGCTAGAAAACGGAACCTGCAACACAGCTTGGCGACTCAGTGATGTCATTTGAGATGTCATCAGTGATGTCATGAGTGATGTCACTGACCATGTCATGAGTGATGTAATATGTAACGTCATCAGCAGTGGACTGCGGGCGCGCGAGTCATAGTTAGCTGAACTAACTATAACGGGGGAATTTCAATGGTTTTGTATGAGTGAAATGTCCAGCTAACTATAACATGTGTGAAACCTATGTTTTTTTCTGTGAATTTCTAAGGTTTTTTAAATTCTAATTCCTAACTATAATGTGGCTAAAACCTATGGTTTTTTCAGTGAATATATATATAAACAAGCATTTACAATGCAATGGTCTCGGCATCATTAAAGGTAGAGCTATTGGCATTGCTCATGACATTTCTTTGTTTTTCTTTAAATCATAAATAAATAGCATTGTCATTTACATTGCCAATAGCTTAATCATTAAATAAATGGCATTGTCATTTACAATGGGCAACTGCAAGACTTTGTTTGTAATGTAAGCCATGCTTTCGCAGTACTGTTGAATTTCATTATCCTCGCCTTGTGCTATTTTTCAGCTGTATATAGCGTGAGTTTTGTGGAATTAAGCATAGTGTAACCTATCTTTGTGTTTTGGAACCTTGTGTAACAAGGCATGTGTTCAGCTGTTCTTTGTTTTAGCTCCTATGTTTCAGTGCACCGTGTAAGCGCACAAGCATACCCTGCTCTCTCTGGAACAGTCACTCTGTCCTCTGCCCTCAACGGCACTCTGCCCTCAACAGCACTCTGCCCTCAACAGCACACAGCACTCAACAGCACTCTGCCCTCAACAACACTCTGCCCTCAACAGCACACAGCACTCAACAGCACACAGCACTCAACAGCACTCAACAGCACACAGCACTCAACAGCACACAGCACTCTGCCCTCAACAGCACACAGCACTCTGCCCTCAACAGCACTCTGCCCTCAACAGCACACAACACTCTGCCCTCAACAGCACACAGAACTCTGCCCTCAACATCATTCTGCCCTCAACAGCACACAGCACACAGCACTCAACAGCACACAGCACTCAACAGCACACAGCACTCAACAGCACACAGCACACAGCACTCAACAGCACACAGCACTCAACAGCACACAGCACTCAACAGCACTCAACAGCCCTCAACAGCACTTTGCCCTCAACAGCACTCTGCTCTCAACAGCACTCTGCCCTCAACAGCACTCTGCCCTCAACAACACTCTGCCCTCAACAACACTCTGCCCTCAACAGCACACAGCACTCAACAGCACACAGCACTCTGCACTCAACAGCACACAGCACTCTGCACTCAACAGCACACAGCACTCTGCACTCAACAGCACACAGCACTCTGCACTCAACGGCACACAGCACTCTGCACTCAACAGCACTCAACAGCACTCTGCTCTCAACAGCACTCTGCCCTCAACAGGACTCTGCCCTCAACAGCACTCTGCACTCAACAGCACACAGCACTGCACTCAACAGCACTCTGCAATCAACAGCACTCAACAGCACTCTGCCCTCAACAGCACTCTCCCCTCAACAGCACTCTGCCCTAAATGACAATGTCATTTACCCATGTGCAGCATTTAAAAAATATTACAACTCCTCAAACATAAGTCAACATCTAAAGTAAGATAGTTATGTAAAATCAGGGTTACAAGTTGACTTGTTCTTTAGAGACACAACCAATAATTTTACATGAAGGCCCATAATAGCGAAAATAAGAAAACGGCAAAACGAACAAAACAGTAAGGAAATCAGGTGAAACCTCGTCAGGCTATATGAACCCAAAGTAAGAAATTCAACCAACTGAGTTAAAGGCTCACAAATGCATTAAACCCTCTTTGCGATTTTAGACCATTTATAACAATACTCAAAGCAATACTTCAAATCCCAGAATGCAACGTATTGTTGTTAAAAAGCCAGCACTGTCTGAACGTGTTGCATATAGAATGAACTCACTTGTCAATTGAAGATAAGTGCCCCTGGCTGGAGGAGAAGCAATGTGTTGAATATACACCTAAAGTCCTGACTGATATGGGGCATACAAAAGTGTGTGAAGCATCTAAGACACACATCATGGCTTAAGCTCAGGTTAGAAATGCATAACAACGGAGGGTTCGGAGGTGAAGGGGGCTCAGGTAGGTGAGCTGACTTAAAGTCTTAAAAGCTATGGGGCATATAAAAGTTGTGAAGCAGCTCTGACACATGTCATGGCTTACGCTCAGGTTAGAGATGCATAACTATTTAAACAATACATTATTTTACCTGCAATTTACAATACCTCTTCATATGATAAAGATTGAGATGCCAGTGCCACTGGTCCCTCCTGCCTTGATTGATTGAGAATTCGTCGTCATTCAGTTCTTCTTTTCTAGTTGTCAATAATAACACTCATGAGCAATGTGGCAAATGCCCGAGTTTATCGCTTAGTATCTATTTGAAAGCAAGAAGCCCAGATGCCTAGGTTGTTGTCTCACTCATCATTTTGCCTTTCCTCTGATCCATGTCTAAAATATTGCCATTAATCACAGGTTCCTGGATGGTGCGAATGTGGAGAAGCATCGCTTCCTGATCAAGAGACCAGATCCGAATATTTTTAAAATAAAAATTGTCCTAAACATCAACAAAATTTGATAGGACATTGCAATAGATTAAAAATAACTGGCAGCAGTAGGACTCGAACCTATGCCTCCGGAGAGACAGGATTCTTAAAACTGCGACTTAGACCGCCAGGCTACTCTCCTTCCTTTTGGACCAATGTTCGATTCTAAAATACATGCTGCAAAAGGGAACCACTTAAGAACCGCATTGGATAACATTAAAATAAGGTGCGCAAATATGCATTTTGCTGGCGTCTGCTTCTTTTCTTCTGCAGGAGCACTTCTTAACGGTTCCTATTTCCAACAGCCTTTGACATTGAATGTGTCCCTTTCGGACCCTCTATCATGTTCTTAACTCTCCATGCAAAAAATTTGATCGATTTCTGAACAGACAGCAACAAAACGTTTATGTAATTAATGTCGTTCCTGCTTATTTTTTACATGCTTTACTTAATCTTGCATCACATAAGTGTTTGCTTTTTCCAGGAGGCTTTGTTACTTTTTTCATGTTGTGTTACTGTTTTTTAGGCAGCATATAACTGTTGCCTAGTGCATAATTTGATCAGAGTTTCATCCAGGTGTTTCTATGGGGCCACAATTAAGTTGTGGCTGAAGGCAGTGCAAATTTCTCTCAGTGCCTATCAGTAGGATAAAAAGGTGGGAGATTACGTGGTCATCCAATCCTTGGCCTCTATGCAAAGGCACGGAACAATGATCACGTATGCCGGCTGCAGTTGTTTTTTAATGAAAACTTGTGGGCAGGGTGTCGATCTAAGTAAATGTTAGTATTGCAAGTTTAAGGCATATTCATAATTATATAGGCCTCGTTAGTAGTAAGCCGGGATACCACTCATCAAAAAATCCTGGTCGCAATTTTGACATGTCTGGTCGCAAAAGGCTGGTCGCAATTTTGACAGCTTTTGACATGTCTGGTCTTAAACTTCTGGTCTCATTTTTGACAGTTTAAGACCAGGACTGTTTAAGACCAGGGTTTGATCTGGCCTTAAACAGTCTGGTCTTAAACTTCTGGCCTTAAATTTAACAGCTAGGGCTGCAAAAATGGACATGCCCAGGAGTGCTCAGGCTTGGTCTTAAACAGTCCTGGCCTTAAACTGCTGGTCTCAAACAAGTGACAGGTGGCCCGTGTGTTGACAAGGACCGACAGGTGCCCCGGAAGGGGCGTATGAGTCACAGGGGGGCGGGTTGTTTTTTGGAGGTAGAGGCGTGGCAAAGCAGCCCTACGGCCATGTGTCCCTGTTGTGGTGTAGAGGTATACGCCTCTTTTAGGGGTGGTGATTTCTTTGAATACATATAAGCCTTTGTCAGGAGCCTGGGGTAGCAAGCAGCCGCTGGACAACGTGAAGGGTCACCATGGCAGAAAGGAAGAGCTACAAACCATTTGAGAGAAAACATTGGTTTGGTGGCTCAGAGATCCCCGTCAGTAGCTTTTACAGAACCAGACCTGCGGTAATGGAACATAATGCTCAACCAGGAGAACCTTCTGGCTGGGGGTTTGTTAAGCAATGGCCGAGCCGGGTGGACCCGATTAAGCGTTACAGCAGCTCTAGCGAGTGTTCGAGTGACGGTTTGGCGTGTGAGCAAAGCATGCTCTTGGAGTTGGAGGATGAGGAAGAATCCATAGTTCCTCCTAATACACCCGTCTATGAAACCATGGATGTTCACATGACGAGTCCTCAGGAAGTAGGTGTGCAACAGCCTGGTACAAGCGTGGAAGATGAGGGCTCACCAATGGATATTACCGACTCTCAAGATGTCAGAGTAGCCGACGCGGGGTTTGAAAATGTGGAGGTGAGTTAAAATGTTAGGAGCAACTATTTTGCATAAGGATGTATTTTATTTCTTCAACTACCAAACGTTAATCTTACTTTTGGCCCCTCTAGAGAGCACCAGCTCCTAACACACCCATCTATGAAACCCCGGATGTTCACATGACGAGTCCTCAGGAAGTAGTTGTGCAACAGCCTGGTACAAGCGTGGAAGATGAAGGGTCCCCAATGGATATTACCGACTCTCAAGATTTCAGAGGCGCTGCAGAGGATGGTGAAAATGTGGTGGTAAGTCAAAAAAAATGTTAGGAGTAGACCCCTTACATGAACGTTTGTTGTCTTTCTAACGCTAACGGGTTGTCAATATTTGTCTTTTGAACCTAGGATGAAACACCGAAAAGAACTGATGCCCAGGGGCAGACTGCAAAAGGTCGCAGCTTGAATCTGTCTTGTATATGCTGTGCAAACCAGACGGGGAGTTCCACAAATCTGGGGACACCTATGTCTAAGGAGTGTGAAGAGTGTTCTAAGAACGACGACTCTGAAAAACCAACGCCAGGGTTCACCAGAGTTGGGTTCACCACTGATGACATATCAAGTGTTAAAGGTTTCGCAGCTGTGGTTGTATACACATGCGTCAAAAGGGACTATTACAGCCTGTGTTTCG
This sequence comes from Lissotriton helveticus, assembly GCF_964261635.1. Taxonomy (NCBI): domain Eukaryota; kingdom Metazoa; phylum Chordata; class Amphibia; order Caudata; family Salamandridae; genus Lissotriton; species Lissotriton helveticus. Next base: position 562,324,051 of record NC_136063.1, read on the forward strand.
GCCATCGTATTAACGACCCTGAACAGGGGGCGCACGAGTGTCTATCCGGATCATACAGAGACCGTGTAATCCGGTACATATGTAGTATGCTAGACCCGTACAAGATGCATAAGCTGCTAAGGGTTGTGCACGGCCTGAGCGCTGAAAATAGTTTTGTCCATCCGAACATGCTGAAGATCATGATAGCGGCAGTCAAGGAGATACGCTATGCCAACGACCCCTACGCAAAACTAAGAAGCATGCCAGGCACAGGTGTGTGCTGTGACAAAAAGATGGCACAGAGACTTATAGAAAGGCGCCTGTGTAATCTGTATCTAAAAAACAGAAAAGTGGTATCCTTGGCACCACAAAGGCTGTTTTATAATAGATAAGGCCTGATGTATTGTGACCTTATAGCGTGCATTTAAAGTAATGTAGTAGAATGTTACACCCTCAAGACACCTTTATGTAAGCCGTACTTGCTATGTAATAATGTAAAATGTCTGTGATATGGTAATACTCATTCTTTTTTAATAAAATGTTCTTACACAAAACAAGCGTCTTTCATTTCCTGTACTGTAATGCCCGCTAACATGTCGGAGGGCCTGTTAAGAAAACTTTATTATGATACAAGAGGGGTTGGCAGCTTTGGAAGCGGCGCAGCTCTATATAGAAGGGCTGTGGCTGAAAAGGAGTCTGTAAGCAGAGAAGCTGTGAAGACATGGTTATCAGGAGAGGAGGCATATTCACTACATAAACCTGCCAGAAGACGTTTTAAGAGGCGACCCACAATCGTTAATGCGTGTATAGATTATCAGTGGCAAGCGGACATAATCAGCCTTCAAGATATAGCAAAACATAACGACGGTGTGTGTTATATATTAACAGTCATAGATGTGTTGTCCAAGTACGCGTATGCAGAGGCGCTGCGTGATAAAAGTGGAGCTAGCGTCACAGCCGCTTTTAAAGCCATCTTCGATAAGGGGCGTATTCCTCAAAAACTACAAACAGACGCAGGAAAAGAATTCTTAAACAAGTCATTTCAGAAATTATTAAAGCAGCATAATGTTCAACATTTTGTAACACACACGGAGGTAAAAGCAGCGGTTGTAGAAAGGTTTAACAGAACTTTAAAGTCTAAGATGTGGCGGTATTTTACGGCCAACAATACATACAGATACGTGGATGTTCTACAGGCTTTTATAGCTGTATATAATGCCAGTTATCATAGGACCATCAAAATGGCACCTGAAGAGGTAACAACTGATAATTCGTTAACTGCCTGGAGAAACGTGTATGGGTCTAACTTTGGTACAAAGGTGAAGAAGTCTGTTTTTAAAAATGGTGATCACGTCAGGATTTCAAAACTGAAAGGAGTCTTCACGAAGGGTTACCAACAGACCTTTAGTGATGAAATATTTATAGTGGAAAGTGTGGAGCTTAAGGAAGGGGTGTATATTTACAGGCTAAAGGACTACGATGGGGAAACGGTGTCAGGATCCTTTTACAAGGAAGAGTTACAAAAGGTGCCCGATGATCCAAACCGCGTGTATAGGGTTGAAAAGGTTCTGAAAAGGAAAGGTACCGGTGCTAAGAGCCAGGCATATGTCAAATGGCGCGGATGGCCTGAGAAATTTAACAGTTGGGTGTTGGCCAGCTCCCTGAAGGGTGTGTGAACTAAAAGCCGCTGCGACGATGGAGACTACACCCTTTTATATAACCTTACCATCCAACGCTTCTAAGGACATGTTCCCCAACAATCAGATTTCTAATTACACCGTCAAATTGGCTAAGGCTGTGGACCTGAAGGGGGACTGGGAGGTCGCCCTAACAGAAATACAATACCCTAGAACATGGAATACATTTACAGCGGCTGAAACCAAGTTTTACATCAAGAGGGACCAGGACCCCATGGGCATACACACATCCTTCCCACCAGGCTACTACCCAAACGTAACAAGCATTATCGAAGCCATCAACAAATCCATAGCCAGTATAGAACCACATCCGAATATTCATCTGGCGCTAGATAATGTGAGAAGGAAGGTGTTTCTTAAATCCATAAATCGAAACAACCTGTTTAACTGTTCAGGTAAATTAAGAAGGATTTTAGGGACAGTACAACATGTGAAAAGCCCCGTGGAACAAGATCACACGTGCCCCGATATTAATGGGGGGTTCTACACGCTCTATGTGTACAGCGATATTGTAGAGTCTCAGAGGATAGGTGATAGTTACTCGCCGTTGTTAAGGTGGGTGCATGTACAGGGTGATAATAATACCATGGTCAACATACAATTTAACAAACCCGACTACGTCGCAGTTTCTAAAAACCATTTTGACACTATTTCAATTATGATCTACGATGATCAGTCTGAGCCGGTGGCCTTTAAATACGGGAAAGTTATTGTCAAGCTTCATTTAAGGCCTAGACACGACAGAGGGTATTAAGCAGCCATCATGGTGGTTATGAAAACCTACGGAGATCCGTCTATGTACAGAGACTATTACAGAAGTCAAGCCGGTTATGGAGGACCACCGTACTTTCAAGGTTCACCTGTTATGTACGGGGCGGGATTAGGGGGATTCTTTAGGAGTCTGTTTAGAAGAGCTATGCCTTTCCTGAGAAGAGGCTATGAAATTGCAAAGCCTCATGTTAAGGCTGCTGCCACGAACATTGCCCAGGAGGTGGTGGGGTCTGTTACATCGGCGGTTGCAGAGCGCATGAACAAGCAACCTCAAGAAGGAGCTGGTTTGATGTATAAGCCACGCGCTTGTGTCAAAAGGAAACGGCTTGTTTCCAGACGCAGGGGTCCCCCAGCCCCCTATAAAAAAAGGAGGACCTCTTCAAAACGTCCTCAGAAAAGAAGAGCTCCAAGACGGAAGAGAGCTGCGAAGAAACGAACCGGCTCTAAAGTAAATATTTTTTAAAGACTTGTAAACACAGCCATGGCCTTCGTACATTGTGGATCTGGAGAGTGCGCCAAATCAGAGTTAGACTTGTTTAGTCTAAAACCTACGCAGACAAGCATCGAAAACAGCTTCTTCATGGAGGTGTCACCTTTAGCAGCATTGACACCTCTGGCACCTATAGAGTTTTATGTGTCAGGGGCCACGGATATGTATTTGGATCTCAACAACACTCTGCTGCATCTTATGTGTAAAATCGTAAAAGCGGATGGGTCCGACATTGCCGACGACGCTAAAGTGGCACCGATCGCTTACCCTCTAGCTACCATGTTTAATCAAGTGGACATCACCCTGGGCGACCGACTCATCACCCAGAACGATAACATGTACGCCTACAGAGCCTACATAGAAAGCATTCTAAATTACAGTAGCGAAGCCCTTGACACACAACTTTCAGCGGGTCTCTTTCACAGGGATACACACGGTCAGTTTGAAATCACAGCTCTGGATGGTGATAATAAGGGCTTTATAAAAAGAGCGGGGCATGCTGCAGCCAGCCGTACCTTTGACCTCCTGGGGCGCATACATTCGGACCTCTTCTTCCAAGATAAACTGCTCATCAACGGAATTGATCTTAAGATCAAGCTCAATCGCAACAAGGACTCATTCTGCCTCATCAACGGGGATGCTGAACAGTACAAGCTGAACATACTGTCTGCGAGTCTGTTTGTAAAGAGAGTGAAAGTGTCCCCGAGCGTCAGGTTAGCGCACGCCGAAGCTTTGCAAATATCCAACGCCAAGTACGCTGTGGAAAGAGTAGCTCTGAAGGTATTCAGCATCCCTGCAGGTACCCGCTTAACACAACAGCAGAATTTATTTCTGGGACAGCTACCAAAACTCATCATCATAGGGTTTGTGGACAATACAGCTTTTAGTGGCACCTATGGCTCAAACCCCTTCAATTTTAAACACTACAACATCAACTACGCAGCGCTGGTCCACGAGGGCAATGTGATTCCTGCAAAACCCTACACCCCCAGTTTTGAAGCAAGGCATTACATCAGGGAATATCAAGGACTGGTTTCGATAACAGGAAAGCATCAAAGGGACTGCGGTGTAGCCGTGTCAAGAGAAGGCTATGGCCGTGGATACACGCTGTTCGCATTCGACCTGACACCGGACATGGAAGATGGCGATCACTACAACCTGGTCAAAAATGGGAATCTAAAAGCTGAAATACGATTCGCAGCTCCACTACAGACTAATGTGAACATGGTCGTATTCTCTGTATTCGACAGCATCATTCAGATCAACCACGCAAGGCAGATTTTGTTTGACTATCTTTAAAAACATTGGTGAAATGGATACGGTGCAGATACGTGACTTCTTAAGCAGACATAAATACGCTAGGAAATACTTTTTGGGTGTTTTCCCTAGCGATGGGTTACCAGGCGAAATAGGGGCAGAAAGGCCCTGCACCCTAGTCTTTAACACAGACCCGCATGACCAGGCTGGGACACATTGGGCGGCCATGTTTATAGATGTTGATAAGGTTATAGTGTTTGACAGTACCGCAGAGTTCCCTGAGCACAGACTCTATACAACTCCTATATTCAAGTTTGTGAAAAAAGCTGCAGCTGTGGTGGAGTATAACAAACTAAGGGTGCAGGATTCCATGGCCATCACATGCGGGGAACATTGTATTTATTTTATCAGTAAAATGTCACAGGGTCTTTCGTTTAGAAATTTCTTAAATCTATATCCGGGGGATCTTGTTAACAATGACCGTATAGTTGCGAAATATGTAAAAGAAAACACCTGGGTGTCGGTCAGACCTGTGAAAACAGAATATGTACCTTGTCAAAACTGTAAGGGTTTATAACAGTTGTATGTCTAAAGTTGAACGTTTAAAATAAAAGACATTATATTTTTTAAAAAACAAGCATTCAGACTCGTTATTTCAATATACATGCAACATGAAATGATTTTTTGAAAGACGACTGAGACGGTTTGTAAAGTTATAACAAGGTGTTTATTACAAATATTTAGTTGACAAAACTTTACTGCAGAAACATAGGAATAAAAAATCACACACAATTAATCAAAAATCCAAGCGATGGATGGCTGGGTCAATGTCTTTTTTTTTTTTCGAGATGTCGTCGGCTGGGTAGGGGTAGACCAAGTAGGAGATAGTCTAGGGCCTTCAGAACCTGTAGGCGATGGCAGTAGGGGACTCTTCAAATTGTCTAGCAGGCGCCGGTGTTCATTATTACCAACAAGCGTGGAGGGTATATTGAGTTCAGCAGCGGCCCTCAGAAACTGCTCCCAGCCTCTCGGTGCATTTTGAGGCGTTAGGATTTTGGGGTGGGTCAGACCTTTGACTAGATCGTACATATGCGACCCTGCAACAGGTTGGCCCTTGTAGAGAAACTCGCCGCGTTCATTCCAAGAGGCTAGGTCTTTAGAAGCGGCTAGTTTACTCATCAGCATCTGCGCAGCCCCTCTGTGCCTTTGACCTATATTTTTTAGGAGGTCTCCAGCAAAGGTATCTGAAGCTGTCGCCCCATCGGGAGGCGGTTGTAGGGGCTGAGGGTCGGGGGCCTGAGCAGCTGGTTGTTCAGAGTCTGGGGTATATAGAGTCAACTTGTTCTTCTCAGTATTCCACTGGGTGTAGTAATTTAAGAATTTTTTTAGAGTGCTGTTGTAAAGGTTAGCCTTGTCGTAGGGGTTTAGATCAGTCCTGCTCAAAATGTCCTTAATTTCAGTATCCAGGCGTAGAGTCTCATTTCTACGAATATCCCAGGCATTGTCCGTGGTGGACCCCAGCTGCTCCATTTGCTGCCTAGGAACCAGATACATTTTTGTGGCATGATCCATCACTGACCCGAGAGGAGGCTTGTAATTACAGGTATAGCTATGCCCAGCAAGTTACCTATAAAACCTCCAGACTGTTTCACCAGTTTCTTCTTTGTTATGAGTGAGCCCCTTTTATTACTGAGCTTCTTGATGAGCCCCTTCTTCTTCTTCAGAACCTGTAACTGACGCTTTGATATAGGGACGTTGCCTTTTAGGGTGTTTAGGGCTATTTCTGAAATGGCGGCCACTAAATCGTCAGAAGCGGTGCCCAGGATGGCCTTTCGGTGTTGGGGGCTGGCTGTAACAAGCATTTTCAGGAGAGCTAAATTGCGGCGTAGGTGTGTAGACATGGTCACCACTGAGCGTTATAAGGGCTGGCCTGTAAATGGTTCTAAAAGACTTCACCGCTGCTTTTTATAGGGCCTGGTCTTGGGCTTTGGTGTGTAAACTACAGGTAGCTCTGGGGGAAAAATATCGGCCCTTAGTCTATAGTCTTCTAGAGTTTCGTTTTTTAAGTCTACCAACAGGTACCCGTGGGGTTTTGATGTAGCGTCGTTAAAGGCCTCCATGAAGAAGTGTGTGTTTCCGGGGTACATCTGTTTAGCTATGACAGCTATTTGTTGTTTGTCCCGAGGGTTTTTAAATAAAACAAGGTATGAAGCGTTGAGAGCTATAGACCTACTGTTCTTGCCTTTGTAAAACAAGTTCTGCACAATGTAGCAGATGCTTAGATTGCGATGATGTGAATATTGAGTAAAAGCTCTCTCTAACTCTGGATGATCACCACCTTCACGCATCAGATCATCAACAATTATCATATTTACAAGGGTTGGTGGTAGTAGTTCATCATCGTTGAGGTTATTCGGTATACCCTCTATAAATTTGATATGTGGGAACCGACTGCCCAAGTCTGTATAAAGAGGCTGCCAGCATGAATAAAGCCACACAATGTTGTTAGGGGTTTGTGATAAAGCAGAGTTGGCATTTTCTAAGAGCTTTTTTATAAAGTAGCTTTTACCACAGTTTGAGGGTCCTGCTAGCACGCAGGAGAATGGATGCTGTAACCTGGTGTCCATGCTGTGGCGGCTGTCTCTCTAATGGGCCTAATAACCATAAGGCAGTGTTTTATAGTCGGTGGTCAGGACCCTTTTATCAAAAACAACTCGCAATGTTTTATGTAGAGGCTCGGTTGTGATTTCCCACTTCTTTTTGGATCTGACTATGCAGGGTTGGTTCACGACTATGGTTTTAGCATTCTCAGAATCGTCTGCTGTAACGTATTCGTGCACCAGATTCTTCAAGCTATCAAAATTGATTTTTAGGGTGTTGCTGACATTTAATGTTATCCCTTTGACCTTCATACACACCTTGTTCTTGTTGGTACGGTAGCTGTATGTTTTAGGCCCTGAGGAAGTATATTCTTTTATATACTCGTCCTTATCTAGCTCACTGGTTAGGTTACCCAGATAATCTCCTAGAGGAGGGTCTTCATCCCCCGGTTTGCTCAGAAAAATCACAGAATCTGTATCGTGATACAAGCAGCGATCCTGGAGCTTATCCATAACCCCGTAAAGCTCTAGACGAGCGTGGGCTGTCGTGAAGCAGGCTATGAAAATGTTTATGTTGTTACTCGATGTGGGGTACTCTTGGGCATATTTCCAACACAAAGCCGCGGTATCGTCATCGATAAACTCGCAGCTGGACACCTCGTAGCATGGGGCAAACAGGTACTTGAACAGTTCATCAGGATCTGATATTAAGGTAGTATTTGAAAGGTTTGTGCGCTGTGCAAATTTTCCCCATAAGGAGTTGAGACAGAGTTTGGCTAACTGTCGGCGTGCAGGATTGACCTCTATCAGATGGGATCGTAAACGGATACCCTCGTGAGCGTAGTAGTCATCGATGTATTTCTGTTTTGCATCCTGACTAGTACACCAGTCAGGATACCCTGAGGCCTCCTGCTTGTCTCTGAGAAACAAATTAATGTAGGGGGCAAAGAGTTGTGTTGTAGTGTTCTTAAAGTGCCACACTTCGTGTACTCTACCTAGCCTGTACCCTTTCTCTAAGGCAGCTTGTACCTCGATGCTACACCAGGTCCCTGTGAGCATCCTTTGTTCCTCGGTGTGTGTGCAGCCGTCAACCTCTTTAAGCATCGCACAGGTTCGGCAGAGGGGGAACATTAGCTTGCCATCGACTCTGCATGGTAACACCGGGAAGTAAAGCTGCTTAGGAGGATATATTTCACATTTGATAAGCCCAAAGTATTCGTCTAGGGGCTTAAAATCTCTATAGATGATGGTGGGATGACCCACCGGGTACAACTTCATCTTGTTCACAAAAGGGTACAGACTGGTGAAATCATAGTAGTGTATTTTCTCACCCTCACCAACGGCCTTGTACAGTTGTATGGCATTTGTACGCCCCCCAAATAAGGCATCTCGGGGCTCCAAAGGTGTGGGTAAATCATGAGTCTTAAGAAAAGAGCAGAGGTCTGTGTCGGTTTTTAACATGTCTAACCACTCGTGCTCCCAAAGAACTCTCATAGCAAAGCCACTGTTTTCAACATACTGGGCCTTTGTCAGAGTACGTCTGTATAAGTGTTCAAATTTGGCACCCAGCATTTTGTTATATTCGTGGGGCTTGTAACACTTGGGGCAGCCGTGGTAAAAACAGCCGTTGAATTCAAAGGCTGTCGGCACACCCTTAATTACAGAGTACCCGTCCAGGTAATAGGGGCCCAGGCGGAATTCACCAGCCTGTAATGCATGTTGAATCTGGATGTCTTCCTTCTCAGAGACGTACATGAGCCACTGGATAGAGGGGGTTGAATAACGTTTCTGTTTACCGTTATAGAGGTCTGGCGGTACTAGAGCGATAGTTTCTGGCCTCAAAAACATGTGTTTGTAGATGGACATACACATGGATGCCAGAGTGACGTTTTGAAATGGGTCTATGTATTCGACCGCATGCTGTATTTCAGGGGTTTTGGATGTCGAGGCCTTGACTTTCTTAGTCAATGTCTTAGGTTTCAAGGCCTTGACTTCTTTAGTCATAGACACCACAACATCTCTGAAGAGGTTACAAGCTTGCCGGAGGATCATTACATCAGCCTGACAATAAGCTTTCAACTCTGTTTGAAAGTGAAACTCCTTTTCACGGTTTTCAGAGTACCACTCTAGAAAGCTCACTTTCTCATCAGGCATCATGTATTCAACCCCGTAGCTGTCAGGAGGCGGCATGGGTCCCACATAATTCTGGTTAGCCCAGGTGTTGAAAAAGTGTGGAAAATACCCTTTACACCCTGGGAACCCAAAGGCCTTTGGCAGCTTGCTCAATTTCATGGGTAGGAAATTCAGGGTGTCTATGAAGCGTATTTTTAAAGGACATACCGTCATCAGCATCAGTTTAGACCCCTGGGTTATGAGTTCCACCTGTATCTTTTCACGAATCATGTCTCGTAGAATAAAGAAGGAGTCATAGGCTTTCGAGTTGTGGGCGAGCATGGTATATCCTTGGAATTTGGCTTGAATGAAAGTGCTCAGGAAATCACCAACGCACGTTCGTCCCTCAAACTCCCAACTGTCGTCGGAAGTTAGATGGTGCGCGTAAATGTAGTTAGGCTGGTGTACCCCCGTCTCTTGTGTGCACTCTATATCAAACACTATATAGTCTTCGGTCTTGGTCTGAGATGGACCTTTAACCATATAACACTGATGGTTGGTACCGGCTTTGTAAGATACATGGCAACGGGGACATATCATACCTTTGCACTTGTGATTCACTGCCACATACCGCCCACACTCGCTACAGTCCTTTTTAGGGACGCAGCTGTAAGATTGCTCGTGTATGCTCAAACAGTTTTGCGAGCGACAAAACAACCTACAGATGCCGCACCTCACCTTTAGGGTAGCGTCTTCTATGCAGCCGTCCCTCTGACACATCTTACAACACATTTCACACTGGTGGTATGTTTTATTGTTGTATATATGATCGCAGTGGGCGCACACATATTTGGCCCCCAGAAAACCTTTAAGGTTCAAGATACCGTAAAAATGATTTTCCATGTGGAGGACATATACGGTCTTGTTTCTCACAGGTTCCCCGGTTGTAAAGTACTTCCAGGAACCGCTGTGATAGAGAACTTTCACCGTCACGGCGAAATAGTTCTCAAAAAGACCTATATCACCAAAGCCGACCATTCGGTCAGGAGGTATTTCAAGAACCTCATGGGCTTCAGCAGCTCTAGACATGATGACAGCGTCAGGGGTCTTGCGAGTCATCAACAGACCCACGATGCTGGCCGCCAGACATGTATTGGCAGTGGCGTTGCTAAAGTTGAGCAGCCACCTCTGTTTCTTGCCAATTATTTTACTGTATAGTACGCTCTTTAAGGGTCTGGAAACACCCCCCTCACGCCCCCGTACAATGAGGGCTATGACTCTAAACGTGCCATAGGCGACTAGTTCAGCCTTACTCTGTAAAAGCCTTGAGAGGTTTTCTAAAAATTGCACAGCATCAAAAACATCTCGGGTCTTCCGCCTGGTGAACAACGGTGTGTCAAAACCCTGCCCCTGGAAGCGGAGTTGGAAAAAGTCATTAGGCCCCACATCGTGTAACAACCTTACTATGAGCTCCTGCACAGCCTGATGTATAGCCAGAACACCGTGAGTGGTTGATGTTATTTGATGTAGGTTAACAAATCTAAACTCCTCATAGTGTTCTACGGCCCTAAACCTCTCTACATTGCGAGTGTAACTCCTAACACTCTCTAAAAACAAGGGCTCTGGGCCCTCATCAGTAGGAGTGTGATTTGTGGAGGTGTTCTCTGATGTGTCACTTTGGGAGGTCAGGGTGGTCCCTGTCTCAGGAGTCCTTGTAAACCTGCGGGTAGCGCATATTCTAGCCTTCTTGAGCTTATTTATTAAAACCCTGCGTTGCTTTGTACTATTAAGCCACTTTTGTTTTTTTTTACGGGCCCAGGCTTTTCTAGATACCAAGCCCCAGCCTATCTGAACAGGTAGGTCGCTGTCGTTGGATGTCTTGTTCATGGAGGCCCCCGCTACAGTTCCACCCCTGGGTCCTTCTGAATGTTGCGTTGTTTGGAGTTTTGCCATCCCCCCTACCCCCTTTAAATGGCCGACCCTAGGTATGTTAGACCCTGCCCCTATGTATTGTCGGCGGTGAAGTGCTGGCTTATATGCTTCAGGCGTTGATCTTGAAGCTGTGGTACCGTGGTTGAAAGGGTCTAGGGAAACAGGGGTGTCTTGTTTGAAGGGTTCTATGGAAACATTGGGGTCTTGTTTGAAGGTTTGTGGGGTACCAACTGGGCGTTGCTTGAGCAGTTTTAAGAAGCGTGCAGACTTTGTCACTAACCTCTGGACCGTACGGCTATATTTTGGGGGTCTCTTATGAGCACCAGTGGTTGTGGGGGTCTTTAGGGGTTGGTACTTACATAGTCATGAATGTGTACCTTGTATGTCGGCCACAGCCGCCTGACACATCTGTATGATGTCTTTTTTACAAACCCCAACCCTGGCCACGACCAGATGTTGGGCCTCCCTCTTGTTGATGAGATTGGAATACCCCATATCCATTCTTATGAGTGCACGGTTCGCCTGCCGTTTTAATTTTCGAACCGCCATCTGTATCTCTCTTACGTGTGTCTTCAATACATCTTCTGTGTTTACAGACCCATCTTGTTCCTGCTTAGGGGGGCACACCTTGCGAGGTCTTATAAATGGAGGCACCCCCCCAGTCCCATCTATACTGCAACCCTCAAAGACGGGGTTGGACACGGGTCTGTACACGGGCATGTCCCATGGGATGGACACGGACCTGTACACGCGGCTGGCAGAGGTGCTGGCCTCGGGTTTGGACACGGTACTGTACACAGGATTGGCAGAGGTGCTGGCCACGGGACTGGACACGGTACTGTACACGGGATTGGCAGCTGGGCTGGCCTCGGGTTTGGACACGGTACTGTACACAGGGTTGGCAGAGGTGCTGTCCACGGGACTGGACACGGGACTGTACACAGGGTTGGCATAGGTGCTGGCCACGGGACTGGACACGGGACTGTACACAGGCTTGGCAGCTGGGCTGGACACAGGACTGTACACGGGGTTGGCAGAGGGGCTGGACACGGGGGTGTACATGTGGATGGCCGTGGGGCTGGTAGGGTCGTATGCTCCTGGCGGGGTACTCGGGGACAAAGGGTATGAGGATTGTGAGGAGGTGTCGTTGTAATCCTGGGGCCTAGTTGAAATGTCGGTGGTAGGGTGTGGTGCCTGGTTACCTGTGTTCTGTAAACCCTCTGTGCTCAAAGACCCCTGGTACACCGCTTCTGGGGTTCTACCTATGTTGTCTACCAACCCCCTCAATGCCTCAAGAGAGTTGCTAATCGTGGTAGAAGGACCTTCTAGGGGTTGCGCAGTATCACCTGTTGAGACCCTAGGCTGTGCCTGAACACTTACAACCGGTTTTGGGGGCTGTTCAGGGGCGTGCACCTCTACATGTACAGTTATTCTATTTGGCACTGTCTGGGGTTTCAGGACGCTTGGTGGATCCGCCGTTGCCTTAGGGCTGCTGAGGGACTCTGCTAACTGTAGCTTAGGGACCCCCGGTTTCAGCTTCAGATGTTTCCTTGAGAGGCGCGATGTTTTAGGGGGTTGTGGTGGCGACGCCTCTTCTACACCCACAGGTGCAGCTAACACCTCCTTGGGGCTCAAGGTTGTATAGGTCTCATTCAAGGGCTTAGCATCCTTTTTTATAGATAAATCTAAGGGGCTAGCTTGGGGCTCAGGGGTGCTAGGGCTTTTCTTCTCAGGACTTAAGAGCTTTGCCTGACCCTCTTGGAGCACCTCCGGTGTCTTCTTCTTCATGTTTAACTGTTCTGTTTGGGGATCTGTGAATACCTTACAGGCCTTCACACGTTTTAAAGGGTTGGGGAGGTTCTCTGAGTCCCGCTGTTTCTTCTTAAGGGAGGCCTGGTTTGTAGGCAGGCCTCCAGTGTTGACCCCACCCCTGTGCAGAATAGATTGTTGTAGCTGGTTGTTCAGCGTGTTGCTTGGTGTATAGTAGGTAGAGAGTTTTTCCTGGCGTACACGCCTACTCACGCCTTTCGCGCCGCTTCCGTTGTTCTGGACGGATGTTGTTATGTCCGTTAAGGGCGCCACCGACCTCTCTTCAGCCGCATGTTTCTGAGCCGCTTCTAAAATATAAACAGAAAATATATATATATTAGAGAAAGCATAAAAAAAAAACAACACATACAAGCACCAGCGGACTACGTCCTACACAGCCACCTTTTTTTGATATAGGCTTTGCTACAAGCAGCTGTAGCCTTCTGCTTGAGAGTCTGTAACACCTCTAGTACTTCTCACACCCTTTTGTAAAAAACACACCTGAAAGAGGTCTTTTTGCAGCTCCTTTCTTTGACAGTGGTCCCACTTTAGAAGTTGAAGCTTTCCTCTTCAAGGGGATTTCTTTTGAAACTTGCGCCGCCTCTTGGACCTTGACGACGTCCTGGCATAACGTAGGGACATCTGTAAAGAAAAAATAATACCCAACATTAGACATCTTTTCTGATGATTACCTCTATACATCCTCAGGGTCAGGACTCTGGCCTACCCCACCAACTACCCAGCGTCTTAGACAGTTTAAATAACAGCTGTCTTTTTATTTACCTGTAGGAACTGAAGTGTTTTGCACAGTGTTCAGAGCGTCTTGAGCCTCGATGTACTCCATAAAATCGTCAAAAGCTTGTTGTAGGTCAGGGTCATAAGCTGTAAAAGCATACACACATGAGAGCCCATTAGAAAAAAGAGAACTTCTGAGAGACTGGTGTACAAAACTACGTAGAACTACATAGCTTTAAATATATATATATATATATATACCTGGCTGCGGGGCTGACAAGTGCCCAGCGTTGCTATTTATTACAGCTGGGGCCAGCGCAGGTGGCACATTGGTGACGGTTGCATTTGCAAGGTCTTGCACCTGTATTAAACATAAAAAAAAAAAAAGCAGCGGTTTTAGTAAACGCCTTTCTTAAACAAAAGTATCACAACTTCAAACAATTCTTGTATACATTTAAAACCTGATAAGCGGGGTGCACCAACACACATTTTTAAAAAAGCGTTGCAAGTGCTGCGCTAAAACATATGTTAAAAAACAACCTGCGCCATATCCTTTGCTTATGGGGTAAACCACTTTAGGTACACATGGCCCTTCTGACATTTAACCACTACCCTATATACCGGTTACTCTTTTGTAACATGTACATGCCACTTTTCTCTTGTAACACAGTGTTTAATTACTCTCACATTTTGAGTGCTTTAAATAGTTGCGCCATTGCCACAATTGACTACATAATGCTTATTCTTGTGCTTGAGTGTCTGCCTTATATCACAGTATTATAGCTCTAACTGTACTTTGTTTTCTCTTGTAACCTGCACACTTGTCACTTTATTTATTACTCATGTAACTTAACGTTTGCTTTTGTAACCGGCACACATGTCACTCCCCTTATGTTTTGCAACTGTGTCTTATGTAAAGCGCTCTGACACCTTCGGGTAAAGTCTGCGCTAACAAGCAGTATTTTTTCTGTTTGTATCTTTTATGTAATGCCTGTAATCCTGAGTCCCTATGTTTTGCAAACAGGTTCTTGTGTAAAGCGCTCTGACAACTTGGGGTAAAGTCTGCGCTACATTTTTTCTACTTGTATCTTTTTTATGTAACTCATGCAATTCTTAGTGCTTATGTCTTACAAATGGGTCATATATAAAGCGCTCTGCCAGCCTTCGTGTACAGTTCGCGCTAGCTAATAAAACACAAAAAAAAAAAAACACCTCGGAGCTGCAGGGCAGGGTCCGCCCCCTCCAGTGATATCACCAACTCATCACTGGTGATATCAGTGGAGGGGCGGACCCTGCCCTGCAGCTCCGTGGTGTGTTTTCCTGTTTGTATCTTTTTATGTAGTGCATGTAATCCTTAGTCCTTATGTTTTTGCAGCAAGTTCTTATGTGAAGCGCTATGCCCCAGGCGTGTCCCGCTATTGTGAAGCGCCCTGACACATTCGGGGTAAAGTCCAGCGCTAGATAACAATAAAAAAAAAACACCGGGGCTGCTGTGCATGGCCCGCCCCTGCAGTGATGTCACCAACTCATCACTGTTGGGGGCGGTCCTTACACAGCAGCCCCGGAGAAGCTCACGCCGCCATGCTGCCTGCTGCTGGATCCACGTGGAGCCCGGGGCTGGTATATACCCCTCACAGCCCCCAAGGACACCGGAGCCCTACACCCCTCACCCTCGAGCAGCGCCAGCAGCAAGCGGGCTCGTGGGGGATTATTTTTTAAAAAGAACGGCCGCGGAGGCCCAGAGACACCGCGACCCCCACCCCCAGAGCAGCGCCCGAGGCAAGCGGGCTCTGGGGGCCTTTTATTTACACCAGGAACGGCCGCGGAGGCCCAGAGACACCGCGACCCCCACCCCCAGAGCAGCGCCAGCAGCAAGCGGGCTCGTGGGGGATTATTTTTTAAAAAGAACGGCCGCGGAGGCCCAGAGACACCGCGACCCCCACCCCCAGAGCAGCGCCCGAGGCAAGCGGGCTCTGGGGGCCTTTTATTTACACCAGGAACGGCCGCGGAGGCCCAGAGACACCGCGACCCCCACCCCCAGAGCAGCGCCAGCAGCAAGCGGGCTCGTGGGGGATTATTTTTTAAAAAGAACGGCCGCGGAGGCCCAGAGACACCGCGACCCCCACCCTCAGAGCAGCGCCCGAGGCAAGCGGGCTCTGGGGGCCTTTTATTTACACCAGGAACGGCCGCGGAGGCCCAGAGACACCGCGACCCCCACCCCCAGAGCAGCGCCCGAGGCAAGCGGGCTCTGGGGGCCTTTTATTTACACCAGGAACGGCCGCGGAGGCCCAGAGACACCGCGACCCCCACCCCCAGAGCAGCGCCCGAGGCCAGCGGGCTCTGGGGGCATATTTTTAAAAATAACGCTGCACTAGGGACCCAGAGACCCCCAGGACACCCCAAGGGACTATGGCGCCCCACCAGGAGCCCCCCTGGACAACTGGCCCCAGGGTTTATTTATTTTTTAAATACAAGGCCCTCAGGACCCCCCAAGGAGCAGCAAGGACCCCGGAGCCCTCCATGGACCCCTCCAACTCTCTACAGCGGTTTGGTGAGTGCAACCAGGCATTATTAATTTTTTTAATTATATGCCCTGTATATTATTTAAAGCCCCTATGGTACCGTTACAGTGTGGTTAAATGTTTCTATGAGCTGTAAAATACCCTGTTCCACTCTGCATGTACCCTCCTAAGGCCTACAACATTATGCCCCTTAAATACATAGCCTGCAAACTCTACCCTACGTCACCACCCCATTAACACTAAATACCTACACACATAGCTTTTTAAACTCAACAAAACCTTTATTCATTTTAAATACCTTTACATTACAATTCAGGTCTTTTTAAACTCCATCCTTCAACAAAACCTTTATTCACATTAAACACAGCACATCGCCTTAAAGATTAACAGTTTACAATCCACACTACATAGTACTATTTTTTAAAAGTGCAACTTTTTTCCAAACTACATGTACACCCTAATACACCATTGCGCCATCCATTATTTACCTTCTCTACATGTTGACAGGCGGTGTCAATCTGGGAAAAGTTGCTCCGGTCCATTCTTGCCTTAAGTTCCTTGGGTTGGCTCCAAAACAATCCAGGCCAGTCACTCCCCAAGGTTTTGAAGGGCTTGATGGTGTAGAAATCCACAAAGGTTTTCTGACTGGGTTGTAGATGCAGGAGTCCTCCAGGTACAGCAGAACAATCCACGCCAGTCGCTCCTCAAAGGGGTTTTTTTGAATGGGTGTTTGGCAGTGTTCCATGAGGGGCCTTTTTATACCTGTCCTAGCATGCTAATTAGAAGCCCCCCACACCCCTTTATGACTTGAGGGGTGTTTAGAACAATGTCATGGTGGCCTTTGGATGGGAACCTTTTTTTTATATCCTTGTACAGTATAAACAGTACAACATTGTTTACTTTGACACCTGTTACTCAAACTCAAGGCCTATCCTGGGAAGAGTGGGGTTAGACAATGGGGGCCGGTGTAAAACTCTTCACCCCTACGTGACCCCTTCTCCTGGGAATTAGGGAGCCCGGGAACAGAATCTACCTTGGGACTCATATGTCAAATTTCCTGCCAGCCACGTCAAATTGGAACTAAACTGTCAAAATTGAGACCAGGAGTTTAAGACGTGAGGACCCTTTACAGCTTTGACACCTACATGACACATTCTTCTTCCCAGGCCCTGGGCTGGGGAACTCAGGACTGCCCCAGCAGCTGTTCAAACATCAGCTGGCTGCAAACCCCCAGTTTTAAAAATGCACAGACATTTCCAGCCTACAACCATGCAGTTTTTTTCTATGCACTTTTAAACACATACACAATTGCCACATGTTTTTGCTGCCCTAGCTGTTAAATTTAAGGCCATAAGTTTAAGGCCAGGACTGTTTAAGGCCAGATCAAACCCTGGTCTTAAACAGTCCTGGTCTTAAACTGTCAAAATTGAGACCAGGAGTTTAAGACCGTGAGGACCCTTTACAGCTTTGACACCTACATGACACATTCTTCTTCCCAGGCCCTGGGCTGGGGAACTCAGGCCTGCCCCAGCAGCTGTTCAAACAGCAGCAGGCTGCAAACCCCCAGTTTTAAAAGTGCCCAGACATTCCAGCCTGCAACCAGGCAGTTTTTCTATGCACTTTTAAACACATACACAATTACCACATGTTTTTGCTGCCCTAGCTGTTAAATTTAAGGCCAGAAGTTTAAGACCAGACTGTTTAAGGCCAGATCAAACCCTGGTCTTAAACAGTCCTGGTCTTAAACTGTCAAAAATGAGACCAGAAGTTTAAGACCAGACATGTCAAAAGCTGTCAAAATTGCGACCAGCCTTTTGCGACCAGACATGTCAAAATTGCGACCAGGATTTTTTGATGAGTGGTATCCCGGCTTACTACTCTCGTTTCCTTTCATTGTTCCACTTTTTTCATCCGATTTATAGCCCTGCGTAATGAATAACGAATTAGCAAGCTGAACTACAGCACAGGTCCTAGTTAGTAGCCTGCTCTCTTGTGGAGAAAGTCGTGCGAGGCGAACACTCGTCTAGAGAGAGAGACTGCCATCAGGCAGAGACCCCTTTGCACTCATTATGGTCAAAACTGCATCCAACAGGTGCGCAATGGCGTGTAAACTGATAGTTTATGAGGAAATCGATAGTACTTGTTGTGTTAAACGACATATTTGGCAAAAATCATTTAGGTGCCTAAGTTGGCAGAGGCAGCCGAGTGATTCGCTCCTTATCGCAATCAGCACAGGAGCCGTCCTGGAAGATGAGAATGCCTAATAAATGCAAACACCCATGACTTTCAGTGACCCGTGACGTCTCTTACTCCCTTTAGGTCTTTAAGTAGGCTGCAGCACAGCGGGTGTTACTGGTGTTTACACAGGATCGCGAGCAAGAGCTCTGGAGTCTCTGAAGAGGTTGTTTGATGTAATGATGTATTGGGATCTGTACTGAGGTAACCTCATTTAGCACACGCCATGACGCAGTCACCAAATGCCTTCGTGTTCACGGTTTAAAGGGCTCTGAGGTGACCTCAGGATTTTCTCTGAAACCACAAATTGAGCAGCACAGCCTGTTTGTGTAGGCTTTCCCTCGTTCTTCCGAGCACTCTCCAGCACTACCTTGAGTGACTCAACTCGGGGGTTGCTGTGTCACAAGCACAATGTTACAAACGCTTCATTGTTTACCAGCATGCTGGGTTTCCTTTACCACCGACGTTTCTCTCTATCGTATCAGAGTGTGTAAACACACCTTACAGACACGTGGGGCTGTGCCTCCCAGAGTTTATACCCATTCAGGGCTTTAAAGAAATTCAACAGTTCTTCCAACCCCGTTTATACATTAAATGACCTGATCCGCCGCATATATTCAGTAAACAAAGGGGAGACATGCGATTTGTCACCGTTCCCGAAAGCTCTAATTTATCAAGAGGCAGACTTTTGGCACGCATGTGTACGATGCAGAACATCGCACACATGCGAGAGGGACAGGTCAGGCAAAAGGAAGTGCAAACAAAGGCAGCAAATCATATGATAATTTTTTTTTTAAAAAGCCTCGGCCTCGCGCGCGCCACTGCAGGCATATGTTTTCAATTATCTCGGCCGTGACACCGAGATAATTGAAGATATATGGCCTTCCGCTGCGCGTAACCGCACACAATATGCAATAGCCGGAGCTAGTCTACCGCCTATGGCCAATTGCGTGCTCTCTTTTAAAAACACAGGCATTCGAGGCCCAATTGCCATGCAGCTGACACAAAAACATGGCAAAATTCACGAGCTTCTCTGGAATTCGTAGGTTAGATTTTCGCAGCCCTCTCATAAGGACTCAAGCCACGCCCACTTCGTGGGACGTAGGCCGAGCCCTAAAAAGGAAAAAAATTGAAATATCAACCATTTTGTCTCACTTGAAGTTGATGCTATGTATATCTTATGTCTTATGTTTACATTTATTTGGTTCTGGCACCACTCGTTATAACCTCAAATGTATTTTGATGATGGTCTATAACTGTCAGATGGAATATGCAAGTGACGTTAGAACATTAATGAAGTGAGAAAGCCCATCCAGGGCCTAATAATTCCGACATTAATTTTCATAATTAGCTCTTTAAACACCCTGAGTTTTTTCTGTCATGATATTGGTGCATGACATTGTTAATATCATGTTATTAAAATATCAGGCAGTTATATATGTATATATTGTGAAATAATGGAGGATATGTGAGTAAGCAGAATAACATTGCCAGATAATTGATTTGCTCATCCAGGGCATAATAGTGAATGTTTTCACGATAGCATCACAAACTTGTAAATATTGTATATAATGAAAGATTCGTATTGCACATTTAGTAATGGCGCTGACACAAGATTCATTAGTATATTGTCCTCTGTTTATTTCTGTAACTAAATCATGACGTGCAGCATAAACAAATGTTAAAATGGCGGTGCCAGAGTTTGTGTTTATAGCGGTCGAAAAAGGCAAACGCCGAAACGCGTCCCGCTTTTTGAAATAAATATATAATTTCAATCCACCTGAGAGTGCTGCACCTTTCTTGGTTCTCGAGGAAGTTTGAGCTTATATATATATCTGGATTATGTACTATATTTATAATGCTTGATTTACTCATTTATTTCAGCATTCTTTAGAAAGATTTGGAGCACCTGATTATTCGTTGTTTGCACGTGACACAAGATATG
Organism: Lissotriton helveticus; assembly: GCF_964261635.1. Classification (NCBI taxonomy): domain Eukaryota; kingdom Metazoa; phylum Chordata; class Amphibia; order Caudata; family Salamandridae; genus Lissotriton; species Lissotriton helveticus. The sequence goes on from NC_136063.1 coordinate 562,344,135, forward strand.
TCTGTCAATATTTTGAGAACTGTTTGTGTTTGTTGAGGATATTGCGCTAATATTTAAAATGTGTTTTATGCAACATTGTGCATTATTCTAAAGTACATTTTAAATGAAAAGCACATTGTGAGGAGATTGAAAATGAATTAATTTTGAAGTGCATTAACACCACACATTTAGGTTAAAATACATATGTAAAAAAAGAAAATAAAGTGAAATGTGGGACAGTGCAGTGTAACTTTTTTGCTGGAGAATGGGCTTGCAAAATTGAGATTTTCAGGTGAGCTCATTAATGCTCTGATAACAGAATTGTCAAAGTGAAAGCCTTTTTATTATAAGCACTTAAAGAAAAAAGAAATAGTGCAGTAATCATTCCTTTAACATGTTTTGTTGTTTTGGGAAGCTAAATGCCTGCAAATGAAATCAGCATTGTGAATTATGGGAAATAATTCACAGTTAGAATCTATTTTATGAAAAATATAGGCTTTAAAATCACTGGAAAATATATTGCAGAGGCTGCCCCCAAAGGGGGCTCGAGAGCCGGCGCCATAACGAGCGCAGGGCCCCCAGACACAAACTAGTAAGGACCAGTTTTTGGGCGCGCAAAGCGGACAAAGACTAAGGAAACGTCCGCCCCCCCGCAGTGGCCACTAAGAGGCACTGACCAATGGAGGCCGAGGCGGGATGCGAACCACCCAATGGGCATGGTGCCCACCTGGCCTAGCGGAGGAGGGGGGGCATATAAGAACTGCTCCCCCAGGAAAGCTCTCATTTTAGAGGAGCAGCACCAGCGTTGGAGCCCACATTTTTGTCCCACCCACCCGCACCTAAGGAGCAGCAAAGTCGCAGGGCTGAGGAACAAGCAAAGCTTGATGAAGAACTACGCTGATATCGGTTGATAGGGAGGCACACCGGTGTGCCAGAATAGGTCCACTCACCTTCAGATGCCTCACGGCTGGGTGAGTCGGACTAAGGACAGGTGTGTAGGACCACTCTCTCTGGGATGCCTCACGGCTGGGAAGTTGGCCTACCAAAGATGGGAGGGGTAGCAAACGGAGACGGCGCTCGCAGCCCAGCCCCCGCCAGAAGGCAGGGCACAACAAGAATGGGACAAGGTAGCGAGGGGGCCTAACTCCGGGGCAGAAGCTACTCCCTCCCGCGCAAAGGGAGCGCAGAAAACTAACCTACCAAAGAAAAATGACCCAGAAGGGCCAAGAGACAATAACAAGGAAGTTTGTCAGGACATAACATGCAATGCAAAATATGCAAAGTGATATACAAGTTTCCTTGTATGCCTAACATGTTTCCTTGTATTCCTAATAAACTGCGGCCAACAAATGACCACCACAAGAGGAACGTGTACGTTGGCTGTTATTGACCCGATGAGGTGTATGGGCAAATGTGATATACATGTGGGAGTGGGACAGAGTGCGGGGGTTATGAATATAAGAAATTAAAATAAAGAACTGACTCAAACAGATGGGCTCACTAAAGAACAAAAATATATTTGATAAATGAATTTGATATTTATTAGTTTGTAAAGCACCTGAATCACCCCCCAAGGGGTATCTCCACGCTATGGTAAGTGGTGCAACAGGCTTGAGATGGGAGACAAGGTTAGAACAGAACAGTTTTAAGGAGCTTTCTGAAATGTAGATTGTCCGGGCATTGCCGAAGATGGATGGGGACTTGGTTTCAGAAGAAGGGGGTAAGTTGTAAGAAAGCTTTACCACCCAAGACGTGATTTTTGGCAACGTGGAACAAGGAGTAGGGACTTAGTCCCTGAGCGTATGGCTAGTATTTAATGAATTTTTCTGCAAGGTAGCTTGGGCCTTTGCAATTCAGGGTTTTATGCACAATGCAGTAAATCTTGAACCTGGCCCATTTACGCACTGGAAGCCCATGCAGTTGTTGTAAGAGAGGAAGGGAGGCAGTTCAGGGGTGGGGGGCATTCAAAACCAGGTGGGCCGCAGTGTTTTGGACTACCTGTATCTGCTCAGTGATGATTCATTAGCTAAGATCAGAAGGGGATTGCAGTAGTCCAGGTGGTTCAGCACTAATGCCTGACTGAGAGTTTTCTGAGTGGTCAGAGGGAGGAAGGGAAATACCCTCCGTAGGAGGCTAAGCACATGGGAGCAGGAGCCTGCGGTGGTAGCAGCGTGCTCCTTCATTGTCAGTTTCTGGTCCAGGTGAATGCCCAGGTTTTTGAACACAGTCTTGGAAGCCGGGGCAGCGCCTAACTCCTCTGGCCACCAACTTGGGGACCATAGCATAGAGGCATCTCCGAACAGCATGATCTCAGTTTTCCCTGCATTACGTTTGAGGAAATTGTTCCTCATCCAGAAAGCAATTGCCATCATGCGATCAGAGAAGGTAGACTGGGCCTTGGGAGTGTGTTTGTCAAAAGAAAGTAGGAGCTGAGTGTCATCAGCATACAAGATTGGTACAAAACCCAATTTCCTAAATTTCCTAAGTAATCCTGCTAAGGGAGCAACAAAAATGTTGAATAAAGTGGGACTGAGACAGGATCCCTGGGGTAAACCTTTAGTCAGTCCCAAAGTCTTTGAACGGAAAGGGCCTAAGTTGATAGTCTGAGTTTGATGGGAGAGAAAACTCGACATCCATTTAAATGCTTGCCCTTGCATTCCAATTCTCCTGTGCAGAATCTGATGATAAACCATGTTGAAGGCGGCCGCCAAATCAAGCAGTACAAGTAGTACTGCTTGTCCGTTGTCAAGGGACTGTCTAATATTGTCGGTGACAGCAATCAAAGCTGACTCGGTGCTGTGCCTGGGCCTAAATCCAGACTGAGATGGATCAAGGCAGCTTGTGGCTTCGACATAGTTAGACAGATGTTTATTGATGTGTTTTTCCAATATCTTGCTCAGGAAAGGTAACAGGGAAATTGGACGATAGTTGGATAGGTCTTCCATGGGGGCCTTGATGTTCTAACGGATGGGAATTATTTGTGCCGCCTACCATTCGGAGGGAAGTTGGTACTCTCTCATCGAGAGATTGAGGATCAAGCAAATTGGGGGGGTAGCTGTTGGGAGAGCATTGAGGTGGTCTCTGCCGGAATAATATCCAAAGGGGTGCCTGATTTGACTGTATTCAGTAATGACTCTACGTCACCGTCAGTGAGCGTGGGGAAATTATCAAACGGCTGCACATTAGGTGGGGCAGGAGAGTAGCATGCTATGGAATCCTGCTGTGAGTTCCCAACTGAGGTGATTTTGTTGTAGATCAGCTCAATTTTCTGTGTAAAATGTGTTGCTATTTTATCACAGAGTACTTGAGAGGCAGTTGCTTCGTTGTTACATGCCTTTGGGTTAGTGAAGAATTTAAGGATTTGGTAGAGAACTTTGGGGGCATTCCCTGATTAAGTTGCAGCGCAATATGGGCTCTGCATGCGGGTTGTATATTTTTGTGGTAGTGAGCAAGAGCAATCTTATATCTCTCTTTGTCCTATGCATCATGGGAAAGGCGCCAGTGCTGTTCCAGCTTTTTAAAAAGACGCTTTTCCATCCGAAGGATGCAGGAGAACCACGCTGTTTGGGGGCACCTCGCCGAATTAGGGCACTGCTTCAGAGGAGCCAGGTGATCAATGACAGTTTTAATTGTGGAGTTATAGCGAGCCAAGCATTCCTCCACATTACCTGATTCAAGGTTCCAGATTGCTGGAATTCCATCCGGGAAGTGGTCCGGAGTGATTTTATGCCACTACAACGTTTTGGCTTCTGCCTTCCTCAGGTACTACAAGATATTTTGCTCAGTGGCTATGCAAGTTTGGCTTTTAGGAGTACATAGGCAGGGATGGGTGAACTCGCTCAGATTGGTCTCGGGGGGATCTTCCTTGTTGGATATTCCTTGGGCTCAAAGATCCAACCCACCACACAAACAAATGAAGAGGGCACTCCAAGTCTTAATGGTTACTGTGGTCAGAGATTGACATAAAGCTTCCAAATGTTGCACAATTTCTTCAGTGCCAAGCCATCACAGGCCCTTTCTTTGATGTCTGTCTATTGCTGTCACTGTTACTATTGCAGTCACCTTCTGACCTGGAGGGAGAGCTCACTGTTAACGCATAGGCGCAGGTTCAAGGAACAAGTTATCTCACCATCCAGTGTGATTAAAGGTTCAGAAGACCTTACAATATACCCTGGGAAAATGTAGTTTGAATTCAGTTCCTTTCCCAGCTCCACACAGTCTTCTTTTTGTAGGCAGACTTTTCTTTTCTCAGACGTCAGTAGGCTCCTTCCTTTAGCTCTTTTTGTCAGGCTTCAGAACCTGGCAAAGGTGGGTTGGCTGTCAGCCACTGCATCCATGGAGCTCAGATGTCTTTCTCGGTCACCACTAGCATGGACCCCCTGCAAATCTTGTCCTAATAACTAGATGTTTCGGTCCCACACTTATACTCATACTCAGTTTGCTGACAGAGATTGAGAATAACACAAATGAAGCTCTGGCAGGGAGTTTAGGGCAGTCCCTTACTTTTTGCATATTGCTCACATGACTGGTAAAGCAATAGTCTTTGTTCTCTAGTGCCAGCAGAAAAGAGGAAGATGCTACCTCATCCAGCTACCTTTAAACCTGTTGGTGGATAATGCCTCTGGGAGAGAATGGAGCAGGACAGGGGCAAGAACTCTCTCTAAACTACAAAGTATATGAGTGCAACCAAGACAACCAGCTTTGAATTAATGTTATCATGCTTCAGGAGAACGTATACTAAGAAGGCTGCCACAGGTGCACGCAAAACCACAGCAGCCATATTTAAATGATGTTTTCATGCTCCGAAAATCCATTCAAAGATGGCCACCATGAATGGTTGTACATTCGAGTTGGGCTTTTTTTATTAGATTTTCTTTAGAAAAAAACAAACTGACCAAACCAATTTATTTTGCAGGCAAGATCTATTGGATGTTTAATTTTGAGCTTAGTGGGCTCTGTGGATTTGCCATGTGCCAAGTCTGTTGGTTGTTTTCAAGTTTATACAAAATATCTGTAGGCATTCTAAACCATTACATCATTGTATGAAATCTTATAATGGAACGTCCAATCGACTTGCATCTACCTCCAAATGCCTCAAATGAATATATGATCCAGGTGTAATTGCATATTGAAGACGTACAACTATTCTTGCAAGTTGTAGACATGCCCAAAGTTTTGGGTTCCAAGGTTCTTCTTCTTCTGGGATGGTATTTGGGACTTCAGTCATTCTACCTTCGTGTGGATAGGCAGTTGCGGATGTTCATTATTGTTTCCTGTTTACATCATCGTGATTTGATTGTAAACTCACAAATATTTTCATTGTGATGTTGTTTGCTTGCTACTCTATTGGACCACATTTTGGAAATGTCTTTTTTAATTACTCTGCAATTTTCTGTGTTCAAATTTAATAATTAACTTTGGGCATGCTTCAGTGTTCACTATATATCCCTGATGTATCAATTTATGCCAGCCATTTTTTCTGATAGGGTCACCTCAATAAACATGTTTTTACATTATTTTGTTTTGCCAATAACATTCAGATGAATGGGTGATTGATATGGAAATATGTTGGAGACAGCGACACAGCTTCCCGTTTGGTTGACAGAATATGTTGTAATGTGTCTCAAAGTATCCTTTCTGTACACACATTCTGCATACATAAATCATAAATGATGAGAGAGTGTGCAATACGATAAATTGAAGGAATGGAATGGCAATTCACAATAAACGGATAAAAAGTGTGTAGACGTACTATTGTTGGACTAAATCTTGGGCTCTTATTTTTCTTAGGTGTTGATGCGATTCTGTCTAAAACAAACCATCTTGCCCAACATAAAGTAGAACATGCTTCTTACATCCCTTCTGAACTGGCAAGAGTATCTACTAATTATATTTGACACCCACATGTAGAATTAAACTAAATTGATTTGCTAGTTAGTGCAATGCAGTTTTAAAAATAGTTGATAAATCTTTATTGAATAAAATATGAATGTACAGAATTATATATTACATGGAATGAGAAATCAAACTATGAAGTATAATTTTAACCACAAAGGCAAAAAATTACTAAGAATCAATACAAATGAAGAAGTACATCATAAACTTAATAAAGGAAATCCTTCTATACTTAGAACATCAAATTTTTTTACATTTTGTATAATTAAGAAACGAAGAAGAGAACAGAAGAGAAGACAAAAAAAAGAGAGGAAAAAAGAGAAAGAATATATATTTGCATATTTGCATATGAGCACATGTATCACATAATAAATCCTATATGATATGATAGTTAGTTCATATAATAAAAACATGTTATTAACAACTTCTTTCTGATAATACCAGTGATAAATAGTTAGATATGTTATTTTATTTTAAAAGCTTTATTTTAAATAATAGGGAAAGAAGCTATCATGGTGGCTGGAAAACCCGTGTTGAATCACTGGGGGTTTTACACTTTTTATTTAAGTAATCAGTAAGCAGAGACCAAAAGAGGTCGTAATTCATCATTTGTAGTGTAGATATAGTTGCTGCTGTATCAAGTCTATGATGAGAACAACGAAGATTCCACCAGCTGGTAACATTAATATCTTTGGCATTTTTCCAAATTGGATGTGATGACTTGAAAGGCAATAGCAAGTGACAGATCTAAATGTTTGCCTACATTTAGAACGTGCTGGCCAAAAGCATGAAGCACTTCCTTGAAAAATACCTTTAACATCAAAAGGAAAATCAATAGAACAAATAGTGGAAATAGTCTTGAGAACCTGAATCCAGAAAACAGTGGTTGGAGGACAATGAAAAAACATATGTAAATATGTACCAGGAAAGGTTTTACAAGACCAGCACATGTTTGAGAGTGTTAGATTATATATTTTTTAAAGAAAGTGGCATAATATATAGCCTGTTATAAAAATATGAAAGGGTATGTGTGGTGCTAGCATTCGGGGATGTGTGATGTATTGTTTCAAATGAAACCCCAGTCCTTAAGAGATATGGAGTTTTGAAGGTCAAATTTCCTCAATGTATCTATTTTGGACTTAGGACGGGAAGGAGTAGTGTATTGCAGATGTTTATATTTATATAGGAAGCTTTGAAAGACGACGATAGTACAATTGGAACAGGAGACGAGGAGCCTATAGGAGATTGGGACAGCGTGAAAGAGGAGATGGCTTGCCTAAGGGCATCTCTGAGAGACTCATATTTACCGGCATAAGTAGAAGGAATGGCAAATTTGTTTTGAATTTAAAAAAAAGTAAGAGGAAGCATATCATACATCAGCTGTTTAGTTTGAATTATACCCTTTAGAACCCAGTTTTCCAAAAGATAGTTTGATTTGAAATGTTGATAGATTTGTTATGCCATTTAGAGGATTCTAGAAATTGTTGTATCAGGGATAAGGGTCTTGTGAGGATAAGTGAAGAAAAGTGACTAGAATATTTAATAGATGGAGCAGAAAAGGTTCGAGGAGGTTTCGAGAAAAATGGTAGGAAATGGTGACACAAGTGAGTCCTTCAATCCGCGCCAAATACTATTAGATAAAGAGTTGGTGCCTTCCATATAAGGTAGGACCTGTTTTAAAACAAAGGCATTATGATATTGCTGAAAATTTGGGAAATTGACACCTCCCAACTCCTTGGGTTTACAAAGAGGTATTAAAGAGATGCGCGCTTTTTTATCATTCCATAAAAACGCAGCAATTGTTTTATTCAACAACTTACAAAATGCTACAGGTACTTTAATAGGTAACATGGACAGGTAAAAACTTGATGACAGGTAGAAACATCATCTTGATAGTGGCCAACCTTCCTCACCAAGACAAATACAGTGGGGACCATTTCTCTGTCATTTGAATAATCTTATGATGAACATCTTCTAAGTTTATCTGATTTGTCTTTGCTATGGAGGTAGAATATTTAACTCCCAAGCACTTGATGTTGTGCGTAGATCATTTAAACCTGGTGCCATTGAACATCCTTTTCAGACAATATTTGTTGAGGGGGAGTACTTCAGATTTTGAAAAATTCTGTTTGTATCCAGATAATCTACAATACAATGATAAAAGATTGGTAAAGGCCGGGATTGATTTTTCTGGTTTGGAGACATAAAGGACGACATCATCAGCGTAGAACTTAATCTCAGTGTCTTTATGTTGAAAACCATGAAACAATGGTGAATTACATAATGTATGTAGAAAGGGTTCTAGGGATAAATTAAAAAGCAATGGACAGAGAGGACATCTCTGTCTAGTACCACGTAAAACGGAAAATATGAAGATTGGCAACCATTTAAAAAGACAAACGTCATCGATGAGGAATATAGTACACCTACATATTTAAGAAAAGTTGGACTAAAACCATGCCCTTGTTAAAGCCAGCATCATGAACTTCCAGTTGACACTGTCAAAAGCCTGCTGGGCATCCAAAGGAACGGCAGCCATAGGAATATTGGTAGAAGAGGCCATATGTAAAATTTCAAGAAACAGTCTAGAGTTGTCAGGCATGTGTCTACCCTTAACAAATCCAGTCTGTTCAAGTCAAACCATATCAGAAATTAGAGGAGATATTCTAATTGATAAAATCTTGGCAAAAAGTTTGCAATTGGTAAGGGAAATGGGTCTATAATTAGCACATAAGGATGGGTCTTTATCCTTCTCATGGGTCAAACAAATCATAGCCTCTAAGAAAGATCCTTTAGCTTTGGGAAGTAAAAGATACGAAAAACAGGAGTAGAATTTAGCAGTAAAGCCATCTGGACCTGGAGCTTTATCTTTAAGTAAAGCATTAAGAATAGACTTTAGTTCAGAGATCAAGATTGGCTCTTCTAGAAAAGAAAGATCCTGTATATGTTGTTGTCTTGGCGGAAGAGAAAGGAAGTAAGAATCAAGTGCCTCATCAGTGAGAAAGTGGTCTGGTGTATGAAGATTTGTACAAAAGTCAGTAAAGCATTTCAAAATGTCATTATTCTTAAAAAAAAGGGTTTGCACTTTCATCCAAAATCTTAACTATTTTAGACTTTTGAGATTTAACTTACAAATAATTGGCGAGTAATTTGCCAGCCTTATTACCTCCCTTCTTCAGTTGCCCCTTTATTAAACTCAAATTTAGCACTCATTAAATGCTGTAACGCAGTATCATTCTTAGTCAAATAAAATTCATGTTCTAACTGTTTAATAGACTGAAGTAAAGCTGAGGATTCCTTACTAGCTTTCTTCTTTTTAACTGAAACAAAGTTCAATATATGAACCTTGCAGAAGTCTTGAAAGCATCCCACACAATATAGAATGGGACATCCGGCATAATATTATGCAGAAATAATTATTTTATAAAACACTCAATATTCTGTAAAAACTCTATATCTTTCAATAGGTTATTATTAAAACGCCATCTGTTAGGTTTAGAGACCTCAGGCAATAAATCTTAATCTATTATAACCGGTGCATGGTCTGAAATTAAAATTGACCCAATGTCAGCATGTGTAAGTGAAGCAACAAGGGGTGGTGACAGGAATATGTAATCAATCCTGGACTGAGATTTGTGCATTGGTGAGAAAAAGGTATATTCCAATGTGTCCGGAGAATATAATCTCCAAGCATTGACTAATCTATTAGAATCGCTAAAACGTAGCACAAGAAGGGTACAAAGTTCCCCAATGTGAGTAGGAGTGTGAGTCTAGCGTAGAAAGAGAAACAGGTAAAAGGGCGGGGAATTTCCCTTTTTGGAACTAAAACCCTCACACACCCAGCAAGCTAGGTGTCATGCTTCATCATATGGGTTCTGCTCCTCGTCAGACTGGCGCTGCAATGTCTGACGGGCACCCGCGAAGGGGCTCTTTACCGGAGATCTTTTGTTCCTGCCATATTTTGCATGCGTGTAAGAGGGGAAGGGTAATCGCGGGTGAATGTGTAGTCGTGAAGTGAATGTGAGTTAAAAAAGGTTAGTCAATCCAATGGGAACTTTATTGGTATGGTTGACTCCCTTGGATTAAAAGGTGGGAGGGGAGATGTGTACTGGTGTAAGGTTCACAGTAGAAAATCTACTACCCTCTGATCAGGTCAACATGATTTTTGCATTCTAAGCAATTCGTCAGGACCTAGGTGCAATGTACTACACAGTGAATAAAGAAATACAACCTTATGTCTTGAGGTCAATAATTGTGCAGGCCGATTGGTCCTGCCCTTAATGATGCAACCTAGAAAGGAAAGTAAACAACAGAAAAGAGCAATCAACAATACGCTCCATTCCTGTCTAGGTACTCTGTTCTCCACGCTAAAAAACACACTAATACTGTGAATTTAAAATTGTGGGTTGACGTTCAGAGGAACACCCACAATGGTAGTTTAAAATCTCTAATCATATAGAGGACGAAGACATAAAGCTCTTCAAGCAATGCGGAGAGGGTGATACAGTATGATGCTTACCCTAAGGATTTCCCTAAGGTGCCCCCGCAGTCAGCTCCCGTGGAACCAGCACCTTTGAGTAAGGTACCTAAGGGAGAGAGGGCGCAAAGTAAAGGAGAAACCTTAGAGGGGACAGAAAGGCATCTGTACAAATGTTCATAGGGCCCACCAAGTATATACTCGGGCAGAGCGATCGCTCTCGTGTGTAGCCCCGTGTCTGCTAATCATGGTATGTATGATGGTCGAGGGCCACACAGAAGCGGATATGGCTGCAAAACCCCCCCGTGTGTGGGAACTCAGCTTCCACTTAAAGCTCCCGAAACCGCTACTGTCCCGCCAGTAACCGGTGGAGAACCCTGTGGAGGGAGGTAGAGCAGCGGATCCGGGCCGGCAATTGTTTAAAACAACGGATAGGGTATAAGCGTCGACCGGGGACTGTGGGTCACAAACCGAGCCCCGCATCAATCCATGTGAAAGCAGTCAAGAAGTACCCACAAGATCGGGCGCAGGATACCGGGAGCGTTACCTAGATGATCCCGATCTCGGCGCCTGTTCGAGGTATTGCAGCAAACTTACCCAAAACGGCGCGCAGTCTCAGCCGTCAACACCTACCCCCACAGCGTCTGGTTAGGACTAGGAGCGACTGGTAGTATACTCAAGCTCCCCCCGAGTCTCTTATGGCCATGTTGCTCACGTCTCGCTCATCCGCGGGGAGGCGGTGCCTATCGGGACTAGAACTGCGCATGCATGTAGTGGGAGGGACGCGTCGACCTAGGCAAGACTACCATCACAGGTGTGTGGAAGCGGCAGCCATGTTAGGTGTGTAAGTGGACTGTAATGGTCAGTTTGTAAAAGTATAAGGGGGGCCGTTCCCAAACTGGTGCATGCTGGGACCCTGAAAAATAGGAGTTGTTATCTCATTGATCATAAGTTGGCTAATTGCCACGAGAGTAGAAATGGATGGTGCGACTGATTAAGGAACCTACCCCGCTCATTAGTAATGGTGGCACAAGGCATGGTTGTTCAGTCTCCTGGTTATGTATATCGAAAGCCATAGTGCGAGAGTGGGTGGGTACAAAGATTACCACAGTGCATGAGTGGGTGGATACTCAGTTTCTTGGTTATAGATCCAAGATACCACAATGTAAGTGTGGGGGGGTAAGGGCAATGATCTCTGTGAGGACAAATATGGTATCAGAGGGGCCCGTGTCCTTAATAACAGCATAAGGATGAACCCTAAGCAGTGTGGATGGGGGGTAAGCGGGTGTAGCCCACATGACTAGCGGGCTAACGTGGACCATGGGACAGAGTCATTCAGACCCACCGTATCCAGTCTCAACCGGTGGACACATCTCTGTTCAATCCTAAACAGAGCCTGGGAGGTAATGGTTGGATGGGCTTCCAGTACAAACCAACGCACACTATCCGCTGTATGTCCCTGTTGTGTGTAATGTTCGTACAGACTGGTGTGCATTTTTTGGCACCTAATGTTGCTCTTATATTCTGTAATTCTCAGCTTCACTTGCCTCATCGTCATCCCGATGTAGTGTTTGTCACAGGGGGAAGAAGTTCAAACTTTCCCAAACTTCATTGCTTCACACTTTAATTAATTCACATTAATTTTCTTAGGTCCTCTGGGCAGTCAAAAGAAAATGTTTGGTCCTTATAAGTAATTTGAAGAAGTATGGGTGCACAAGGCTATATCTTGCATTCATGGATTGTAAAGTTGGTTTGAAAGGACAGAAACTCCTTCCAACGAGCAGCAGTTGCACGTGACACATCTTGAGAAATAAATACCTTTTGGCCAGACCATGATATTTGTTTTCTTTGCTTAGTTGCTGATAGCACTATCAGAAGCTCACTATAGTCTAGAAAAAGAATAATAACTCCTCTAGGACGGCCAGAACGTGGCACGTCAGAAGGTTTAGGGCCAATACGGTGAGCACGCTGTAGATTGAGATGTATTCCATCTTTGAGACCCACCAGTTTGGGGGTATGGAACCCAAAAAAGCAAGCATGTCCAGTCCCTCTGCTCCCTCTGGAATTCCATTAATCCGAAGATGATCACATCTGTTAGGGTTTTCCAAATCCTCAGTCTGCTGCTTCAAAAGCGTTATCTCTTGAGACATACTGTCAATTTTGGTGGAAGCATCCTGTACATCACTGAACCATTGTTCAACATCAGGTACCCTGGACTCCCACATAGAACACTTTTCCTCAATACACTGGAGTGTAGTGTTGGTCTCCATGACAAAATGTTTTAAATGTTTGATTTCTTCCATAAGATCTTCCAAAGTCAAAGGTAGAGGAGACTTTGTATGGGAATCAGGATGCTTTTTCTGTCTTTTGGTGGAAGCGTTTGCATCCTTGCGTGCAACAGGAATAGCAGTAGACATGGTAGCGGCCTTCAAAGTAGAAGCAGGACGGGGCTCCAAAAGTTGGCACCGCCCAAAAAAAGACATATACAAAATATGTGCTCAATTCAATAAGTGTTGAACGAGGCCCAAAAAGCTGAAGACTAAACTAAATAGATCATTAGATGAATTGCATCAGAATTATCAAAAGAGGTCAGCCTTTTCGATTATCCAAAGAGATAAATTGTGTAGAGACCATTCAACATGAGAGGACATCTGAATAACTGTTGGTAAAAATGAAGCAGTATTTATAGTTAACAAGTACTATGTGCCAGGCATGACTGCTTAAATTCCTCCAGTATACTGCTGAAAATACATAGAGAAAAAGTGAAAATCACAATGCACAAATCTTGCTGAATGTATTTCCACACAGGAGTCAATTATTCATGCCATAGATGTATCCAGTACCTGGGACATCAGATAACATCCAATTAACACAATAGAGGCAGCAAAAGCTCATTAAAATAATGTTTCAGGGCTTTCAACTGCCACTGAAGTCTGTAGAAGCACACAAATTTCGGCAATATCAGGCTGCAAAAGTGGCTTCAACGCACTGCGCTGAAACAAAATGGCAGCCCAACAGCCAACTCTGAGGTGCACGACGTGAGCGAAAGAATGAAGTGAGCAGCCTTTGAAAACGCCAAAAGAGAGAAGATCTCCCCACATCCGCACACCATTTCCTTCAAGTTGCACACATTTTCGGCAGACACCACTGCCAAAAGAAGGAAAATACCCCCAACCCCAAGCGGAGTTTCAGTGACTTGCGGCCATCTTATCGGCGGTTCAGCGCCACAACCCAGTTTTAAAAATAGGATCAATGCCATCCTGTTAAAGACACTATAGCACTATTTGCTCATTTATGTGGCTTCAATCTTCTACTGTGCTTTTATTAATCCTTTTAATTCTATGATTACCTTTGTGGTCTTAGGACTCCTCATAAAGTTTTATATCATATGTTTAATTTTCAAGATTATACTTTGAGAGGTAATTTTACACATATTGCCTTGATGCGTGACTTCTCTGTCGTATCATGGCCCGCAATTGTCTATGTTAAACAGCTGGGTGCCATGCTAATATCCCTTTATCCAGTTTCCTAAATAAAAGCAGAGAAAGTATGTTTTCAGTAGGGTCAATCATATACTTGCTCTCAAACCCAAAAGTCATCCTTAAAATCATAAGATTGACATCAAAGATTATATGTTTTGTGGGGCGCAGGAAATCCAACCGGTATTTCCCTATTGTAACCCTTCAAAGTGTGCTAGAAGAGAAAACTACGAAATTGTACCAAACAAATAGGGAAAAAAGAGAAGTAAGATGTGCAGTATGCCTTAGGCCGAAAATGCTCCTGCTGCCTCTATTTGAGTGTTAGTGTCTTCTCCACTTGTGGAAACTAAAAGTCATACTTTTCAACTGCCTTTCACACTTGTGCGACTCTCACGGCCTGCTTTCCAACTCACAGTATAAGAAAGTTTGTAAAGAAAAAATATCGTTTTGCAGCTTTATTTATTTCCTTCATATAACTTTAATCAAACTCATGTATCTACATACATTTTTGTAAAATTACTATTATTTTAACCTTTTTAATCTTTGTCCTAATACTTTGTGAAGAAGTATAAACTGGTGTAGTAAAGAAAGTAAGGCATTAATTTATTTCTCATTGAATGCAATCCTGCCATTTACGCAGCATACCTTATGAGTTTTTTCCTTGCCCTGCTCCCTAAGCCCATTTAGGAAATAATCCTACAATCACAACCGCACTTCTGTGTTCAAATAAATGCTATCAGATTTCAAAACAGGAGGGTTCAGGAGAATGGAATTCAATTACACCAAGAACCTGATGTTGATAAACAATCATGGGCATTCAATAAGTGGCACAGCCTAATGAAAGTCATACACACTTTGAAGTTCGCAGACTCATCTATTTCTATAGGGTAAAGGCTCCTTCATTTAATGTTTCTGTTTTGGTATGTCAATCTTAAATAGATTAATATGTGGTGCCAGACAATTAACTCTTTTATTCCACTATTGCTTTGCACATAAATCACATCAATTTACATTTTACAGGCCACACAACTCATTGGGCTATGGTTTAAGTAGGTGGTATTCAGAAGGAAGAAGTAGATGGAAAGATCCAGAGGCATTGCCAAAGATGGCTCAAATCTACAAAGCTTTTGCTTTGTATTTGTGTTGTGCAACCCATAGTAATGGAGCAAGTAATATGTACGAATTTTCACAATTTTAGATTAGCATAATGTTTCCCCTTTGCTTGGCACAAAATGTTAATTGCGCCATGCAGTGTGAAAACATTTAAAATATATGCAAGGTGGGAGTATCCACGCAAATCCATCAAGAAACCAATGCAATGAGAGCTACAATTTTCACGCAGACTCATATAGCGTAACACTAATGAGAAAATATGTAAAAACTGGTCAAAGTAAGGATAAATTCCAGGACAACACCACCACTATATAATGAAAACACCATAGTGTGGAATTCAATAAAAAGAACTTCACCAGGATACATTAGAAAGGCTTAGAATACCCTAGTTTATTCCTCCGAGAAGATCTCATCCATCCCCATACAATCCTGGAGCAGCTGCCGCTCCTTACATTCTTTCCCCACATTCTTTACTGAGATCTCTTATGACATATCCCATGACATCCTCTGTGTTCCACTTCAAGGAAGCCTGATGACCCCCAATTTGCTCTGAGCTGCTAAGTCCAGTTACAACACAAAGCCCATCATGCATTGATCTGTCGCCAAGGGATTTGTCATTCTGCTTCACAAGCAGCGACTGTCACAGCACAACATCCTGAGAACACTAAGGAAGGAGAGGATAAGTAGGCAGAGGCTCACACTGATTAACCAAAGAGGGGAGGATATAATTAGATATTATAGACACACTTAAGACAGGAACATAGATCTGCTGGGAAAAATAGACCTAATTTGGAGACCAACACTGCAATCTAACAATGATACAAGCACACTGTTTTACATCTGCTTGGATCAAGATCTCTTCAAAGTACTTGTGTCGGGGTAGCTTGCATTTCTCAGAGTGCGTTATCATTGTTTTTGTCAATTGTACTGGATGTCATTATTAACATAACTCCACAATATCTGCATTTCCTAAATACTCATAATCAACAAATACAGGTCAAAGAAGGGTTTTACTAAAATTCCCTATTTACCCCATGCTCCAGGTGCTTTGGATTGTACTCATCTACAATTAGTACCACCAGAAGCAACTGCACACCTGTATCACCTGAAAACAAGGTGAAGTGCAGGCCCTAGAACGAAAATGGCGCCAAAATTATGAAAGCGGGGAACTTAGTGTCTATAAATCATCACGAAGACACTATCGCGCTTTGATTAAGGCTGCCAAAATTAATTTTATACGGCATCCATAGAAGCTACCAGCAACAAGCAGAAAGCGATTTTTAAGATCGTAAATGTGTTTAACAATCCAAAAATACTGTTGCAGGAAATTCCCCCTTCTCAGAGGCTCTGTAACACCATAGCCGATTTTTTTGAACAAAAAGTACAGGTCCTCAATAAAGATTTTTACCCGCCAGACCCACCAGCTCCAGATGAAAGGGATTTGACAGTCACTGATATAGCCCGTATGAAGACCTTCCAGCCCATTAGTCTGGATGAAACCCTCCATGCCATATAAGCAGTCAAGTCGGGATCTCCTTTTGACCCCTGCCCCCCCATTGTCTTACAGGCTCTGGTTGATACGGTTAACCCCATTGTCAACAAAATCAAAAACTCCTCACTGTGTACAGCAATGATTCCAACGGAGTAGAAACTGGCAGCGGTTAAGCCTTTACAGAAGAAGCAGCTGGCAGATCCTACAATCTTGTCAAATCTCCGGCCTATTTCGCATCTTCCTGTCTTATGTAAACTAACAGAAATATTTGTGAACAGACAACTCACAAAATTCCTGGAGGATAATAATGTCTGGCACCCCAATCAATCGGGTTTTAGAGCTCAGCACTCCACAGAATCGGCCCTTCTGTTCACTACGGATACCATACGCGCTGCTATGGATCAGGGAAAGAAGGCTGTTCTGATATTATTAGACCTGTCTGCAGCCTTCGACACGGTCTCACATGCCATCCTTATAGACCATTTAGTAACATCTGGCATAGCAGGCGGCGTATTGGAGTGGATTAAAATCTTCCTGAGTGACAGGCGCCAAGTGGTCACTCTAGGAGAGTTCTGCTCAGATGAAAAAGCTCTTACGTCAGGAGTTCCTCAGGGGTCCAGCCTGAGCCCGACACTTTTTAATGTTTATATGGCCCCCTTGATTAAGCTGATATCGTCCTTCAAGATTAGCACCATCTCTTATGCGGACGATTTGCAGCTTATTCTAGTTATAGATAAAGATATGATGGATGCAGAAGAAAATCTTAAGAACTGCCTCTCAGCCACCTTTGAGTGGATGAGTAAGAACCATCTGAGATGCAACTCTGGGAAAACGGAAATCTTGCTGTTTGGCCTACATAACCACTTTGTCCCTAAACAATGGTGGCCTGAAGACTCAGAGGTGCCTCCGAATACAATTAATGCATCCCGAAATTTAGGCATTAACTTCAACATCTCCCTGTCTTTTAAACAACAGGCCCTGGCTGTAGCAGGTTCCTGCTTTAACATTATAAAGAGCTTGAGGAAATTCTTTGATTTACTTCCACTGTCAGCCCAAAAAATGGTAGCAGTTGCTCTTATAACATCGAGATTGGACTACTGCAACGGCCTGTATGCGGGAACGAACAAAGCAGTCAGACATAAGTTGCAGATGGTCCAGCATGCAGCGGCCAGGCTTGTGCTGAATTGGCATAGGAAAGCCTCGGCCTCAGCTGCATTGGATTCTCTTCATTGGCTACCAATTCACAAGCGGGTGCTGTTTAAAGTCCTAGTTATTACCTTTAGGGCCTTTCACTTACGAGGGCCAAAGTATCTTAAAAAGAGTTTCAGGCGGTACTGCCCATCACGTAACCTTAGATCTTCGAATGCGAATTTGCTGGCTATCCCCACTTTTAGACTCATCTCAAAGGGTGGGAAATCCCTGGCCGTATTAGGATCTAAAGCTTGGACCAAACTCCCCCCTCATCTTCGTCTTATCGTCTCTGAATCAGTGTTCAGGAAATCACTGAAGACTTGGATCTACAGTCTTCCGGACACTGGCTACAAAGCTTTAATATTTGGCTTTACGAATGAATAGCAGTCTGACCGGCTTTTTTTCATCCTTCGCTGGTCGTTAGCGCCAAGATGCTCCTTGGAGTGATAGTTGTGCTCTATAAAAACCCACTTACATTACATTACATTACATCATAACCAGAAACATACTTAGTCTTTCAGTCCCCAAGCATTTGTTGATTCAAACTACTTTTTCACCAGCATTGTCGCTAAATATACAGGAAGATGTCCATGGTTCTTATATCTTTAGGTACCCAATAATTAATAATTTGTTTGAGAGTGGCTTATTTAGAAACACACATTTGCTTGATAAATATACTTATTGTGGTTTCTATAATAAATACCTATGGAATCTGTATACAACATTTCTCTAGTATACATTTGTATATTCCAAAAATAATGTAGTTTCTTACAGCAGTTTGGAAAACAATATTTTGAAAAACTTAATGCACATGAAATATCTTGAGTTGCATTAAGGGTTTATTTGTTAGACGTTTTCAATACTGTAGTTCATATATTTTCTATGAAATATAATAAAATATAAATTTGCAGGTGATCAAGGTTATGCTTTCGAGACATGGTTGAGGACACCTATAATCAACCCAAAACATGTAGCAGAAAATAAATTCAATTCTGCTCTTAAAAACACAAACTATCATTGAAAAGAATTTTGAAATATTTAAATCCAGATTGCCTTGTTTAGAACAGTCCAGAGGACAACGGGTTTACACACCAGAGATGGCATGCAAAATCATAATAGTTTGTGCAACTCTTCTTAACATAGATCTACGTGTTTCTATTATATGTAATGAAGAAACTGGTAATGTAAATGAGGACATTTCTGATCAAAATCTTTCTCATCAGAATCAGAAGCACTGGTGACACGGATAATAATAATAATAAATATAGTTAACGTTACAACACATGTTTGTAAATTCATAAAATAAATATTACCTTTTAAAATAGAACTCTGTTAAAGAAGTAGTTTTTCATGTGATATCATTTCCAATTTACCATAAAATGATATAATGGTAATATTAGTTTGCATACTTTAAAAAAATATCAAAAAGTAGAATTAAAAAAAATATTATTAACCAATTGAGAAATTCAAAATTAAAACAAAAAGTATTTTATTAATACATCTACAAACAAATCCACCCATAATAAAATCTTAATATTACTAATGATCTAAGCCCTTTTCTAATCTAATAAGTGAAACATTTTTCTTTTCTAATATAACACTATAACAAAATTTCCGTATAAAAATGTCCCCACTTACATCCACATACATCAAGCCTAACACACACAAACAATAATCTGAATATCCATTACTACTCTAAACATAAACATGTACTTATAGCAAATAACACACACTATTACATTAACTCCCATTCCTCATTAACACACTTCTAAAATATGTATAAACTGTGTAAGGAAACACTGTCTTAAATATCTTAAACTAACCTAAACTTTTTCAAATAAATCTACTAGTAAACTAAAACCTTAACGGTATACTCCCACCCTCATTCCAAACAACAAACATGTAAATACAAACATATAAAGTTAGACTTTTTATATTTATTGGGATATTGTGTATAGCACTTCTCGGCAGTTTCACAAACTGATGATCAGTTGCCTTAATTGTCTATTTATTTTTCTATTATACTACTCTGGGCTTCGTAAATGGCATGTATCTTGTAGTTCAAGTCTGTATTGATTGAGTCTGTAACATCAACTTTGACTGCAGTGTCCTTGTTGTGGTGCTGCTGCTCGGATGCTGGTGGTGTTGGTGTTGTTGCTTGTGGTGGTGCTGGTGCTGCTGTTGCAGCTCCTCATGATCTTCCAGCCCTATGCCATTCCCTGACTCTTTAATTAATTTGTCATATTATCCTGAATCCCTGAGCCATTATGTATATGTGATTGTATCTCACTTGTATTATAGAATTTCTTCTTTGGTTATCATCCAAGTTGGCTTTTATGAAACATCAATCCTTTTATTTGTAGCAATTAATATTTTGCACAATAAAAAATGAAACATTTGGAGGAGTTGTACTTCAATACTTTTAGAAGAAAGATAGATGCATCAATTGGAATAAAATCAAATATATTAATTTTCATATATTTACAGTTAGTACCACCTGGCAGGGTACTACACTGTGAAAGGAAAACATGTTAGTAAGATTGCATATTATGATACCATCATTAGGCATTTCCTAAAACTATTTATGTGTTTAAAATGTTTGCTGTTTGACAACACTTTTAATATTTAATAATTAACAATCAATGATTGTTTAAAACTTCTAGAAATTATGCTGACAATATTCACATATTTCAAATAAATAGTAATAAAAAAATCAGTTAGTATCCTATGCATGGTTTAGAGTGCATGCATTCAAATATCAAAGATTGTAATCTTATAACTCAATCGTACATCTATTTGTGCATGTTTTCAAAGGCTGCCCTGTGACATGAGAGCAGTCCTGGACTTGTCCTGTACTTGAAGGGTCCCAAACAGTCTCCTCTCATTAATTAGACAGTTGAGTAGTGTGCCTGTCATAGGCACTGCTGTTTTGGATTCAGCACAGTATTGGCAGTGTTATTTTAAAAAATTGCCCTTTTTGCAGGGTCACCCCCCACATGTTACCTTCTTCATCCTACATTTTTCTCAACTCATTTGTATTGGACTTAGGACTCTGAGCACTTTACCACTGCTAACCAGTGCTAAGGTACATGTGCTCTCGTCTCTAAACATAGTATTATTGGCTTAGGCCCAAATGGTATTTTTAATTTACTTATAAGCCCCTAATAAAGTACACTGCATGTGCCCAGGCCTGTAAATTAAATGTTACTGGTGGGCCCGCAGGCCTGATTGGCCACTCACTTAAGTAGCCCTATAAACATGCCTCCAGCCTCCCATTTCAGGGCCTGTGGGAAGTTTAACCTGGCAACTAACAATTCCTTTTGAATACACATAAGTCACCCCTAAGGGAGGCCTTGGAGAGCCCAAGAGCAGGATGAAGTGTATTTAAAAAGTTGGACATGTACTATTAAGTTTTCCATGTCCTAGCAATGACAAACTCTCAAAGTCGTTTTTCGCTACTGCAAGGACTAGCTCTCCTATAGGATACGATTTGTTTACCAAATTCCATTTTATAAGTGCCATTTCCAATTGGAAAGTAATAAACACTTCAAGTATAGTGTCACTGGAATCACAAATTAAATTCCAAACTCATGGTGAAGTCAGATTTTAAATTGCAATTCTGGAAATGTCACTTTTAGAAAGTTAACAATATCTTGCTTTGACCATTTAGTGCCTGTAGCCTGTCTCTCAGCACATGACTGGGTGTAGTTGGCAGTTGGGTTTTATGTATTCCTTCTAGACAGACACACAATGGGAGCTTAGGTGTGCCTCAATAGGCAAACTCTTGCAGGATGGGAGAGAAGAGGTGGGCACAGTCTCCCTTATACCTTATTAGGCTTTGTCCTGACCACACACAAAGGACTTCATATCCCCCTGTTGTGAGTTTGGAGCCAGAACAGGAAGGGAGTACCTTTGTATACTTGAAAGACATGCCTTTGAAGTCTCCCCCAAATCAAAGGCACCACTGGGTATAACTACTAGACCTCATGCACCCCCAC
The DNA here is from genome assembly GCF_964261635.1 of Lissotriton helveticus. NCBI lineage: Eukaryota > Metazoa > Chordata > Amphibia > Caudata > Salamandridae > Lissotriton > Lissotriton helveticus. The sequence goes on from NC_136063.1 coordinate 562,365,759, forward strand.
TTCAGTGCACTTCTGGATCTGTGAATAGTCTGACAGAAAGAATGACTGCTGTGCTGCTGAATATGTGCCACTCTCCTAGACTGTACTCTGCTGTACTTCTGCTTTGATGTGTGGATCTGCTGCCTGCTGCCCTCTTGCCTGGATGAGATGGAATGGACCTGCATCTCTTGACCCCAGAACCCAGACTGTCTCCAAGGAATAGTTGGCTGGCCTCCAGATCTGAAGCCTCAGGGACATAACAGTCTTGCAACGCATGCACCTAGACTCTGTCATCTGTGAGTCTACCCTGCCAAGTGATGCCAACCCAGTCCTGGACCCATTGAAATGGTCTAAGGTGATTGCCAGCGGAACCGATGCATCTTCTCTGCTGAGCAAAGCATCCCAGAGCAGAACCAACACATCTCCTCGGCTGAGAAGTGCATCTCTGAGAAGAACCAATGCATCGTCACTACTGAGTGGGTTTGACCTATCGCAAAAGACGTGCATCACTCCCCCCTCATCTCTGTAATGAGGCATCACCTTCCGAGAGGCCTCTGCACAATGCTTTCACACAAAGCTGAAACCCTGTATCGCAGCTTCACAGCTCCATGGACCCAATGCGTCGCCTTGGCTGCACCTCGCATCCTTGACATCAGACTTTGTATCGCAAACCCCTTTGACAAGACCTCGTATCGAGCCTGACCACATTTCTCTCACTGCTGCACAATGCATCTTCAACCCGGATCCACGCAACACTCTGCAACACTCCGCAACCAGTGGAACCCACAGACCTTTTTGGATCTGGTTATCTCACACACCTTCCATGTATATGTTGCACAGGTTGCACACATGCACATAAGCATACATGAACAAGATGTTTTTACTAGTATCCAAGTTATCCAGTAGCAGTCAAACTTTACACGAGGGAGCCAGTAGGCTCTTACTCCCATAAAAGATGTAAGTTTGGAAATGCCCTCAGATTAAAAAAATATATATATATGCTAGCATCACCACTCTACATGCTAACTGATAATAGTGACAATACAAAACTGTTGCAAAGAAGAGTGAACTGGGCACTCACCTCTAGGTGCATTACAATTTTTAAACATCAGTCACATCAAGGGACATGCCTAGGATTTAGCACAGCCTAGATGGAGGTTTTGACGTAAAACAGCGCAGCAACCAAGGTTGCTCTTCTGCGTTTCATGAAAGGGAGAGAGGAGAGGCAGGCCATATTGACTAAGATATGGCGCTCTTTCTTTCTCCCCCCAGAGCTGGTGCACAATATGCTGTCTTGCATCATTGTACGCACATGATTGTTCAAGGGTCTGTGTGTGACGTCTAGGGTAGGTTTTCTACTTGAACGCCACCCTTCTAGTAACATATAGTATGCTTTCGACATACGTTTATACTTCCCCATTTTGTATGTGTGTTGAGGAATGCAGCACATGAGCAAAGTTGAAAAGTTTTTCATAAAAGAAAACTTCGTAAACTTTACACCAGCCTCGAGAGGCATACATTGTTTGTGCAAAGTCCTGTCTAGCTTTTTAAGTAGATAGGGCCTTGTATCAAAATCTCTGAATGGTTGCATGGAAATGCCTGTGGACCACCAATGGAACATCCTCATGAGACAAAATACCGCAAAGTAGGGCTACTTTCCAATGGAAATCAGGATTTGTACTGGAAAGTAAATATCAAAACAATACTTTGCACCCCTTTACATCACTTTTGCAACACAAACTTGGTTCAAAGGTTAAGCAAGTCTGCCGCCAGATGAGCATGAGTTTGTAGCAAAAAATATAAAAGCAGATTGTTGAAAGATGCCCCTTTATGCATGATCAAACCTTTTTTTCTGTCATTTTTTATTGGAATGATGATGTTGATTTGTTGACTGCGTGCCCTGGAACTCTGATAACCAGGCCCCAGTGTATGCCCTCACACCCCTAAAACATGCCAAAAAGGGTTATACTCCTACTTCGCATATTTAATGTGCCTATAAGTCCCTAGTATATGGTACACAGTGTACCCATGGCCTGTTTGTTAAATGTCACTATTGTGCTGCAGTATGTCACGTGGTCAGGATTGGCCTAGTAGAAACACTGCTATTTAAATGCTCATATTTATTAAGTTGCCTCTCTTTTACACACACTGACTTTTGATGTACATTTGCGTGCGTTTCAATGCAGAATACCATTCTCTTAATCTGCATTGCTCACATTTGTATTTCAAGAGCAGCGGCAGCCCGTGCAGGTAAGAGTGGTTGGGCGGGGTGGGATTAGGGGGGATGGAAGTGACAAACGACGGAATAGTAAAAATAAAACAACTTTCCTTGCGCTCACCGCATGGCCGAGTCACAAGCTATCACAACAATACGAAGAGGTTAGCCAGGTTTCTTGATACATATATATTAGTGTCAAAAGGTTCTAAGGCACTTTCACTTCCTGCAATGTTCAATCAAGTTATACTATAGAAGAAATCATTACAAGGAGCTGAGCTAGGACTAAGCGTGCAAAGATGAATTCGGCCAAATCCATGTAGCAAGTATTCACAGTTTGACTTTCAAGGACTTCCTGTCGGGAATCTGCCCCTTGCTTCCCTCCATAATGTTCTACATGCCTTGTTTCGCCTGTTCTTCTAGCAAAAGTCAGACAGCACTTACTTTTTATTTGAGAGACAGCTTGGGACATTTCCTCGAGAAGCAAGACCTTTGCTTTTGACCATACAAGTTCCTGGTTAGCAAAAGAAGAAGAATTCATATGTTGAGGGTCTGGCACAGTAGAGGTGAGTCATTTGACTGAATTTGGTCAACTTACTTTAGAAATAAACCCATAGCGGCTGCAGAGTGAATCATCACCACCGTGGACTCCAAAAACTGATAAGTATACTTTTTTGTTTGATTACATGCACCTGTTTAATCTAGGACAAATGTACCAGATTTGCTATTCTAAATCGAGATGTAGGCTGGTGCATTCTTGTTTAACATACTCAAATTTAGGACAATCTATTGTTGGCTTCTGTATATGTTTTTTCCATAAGTTTTTTTCTTAAATTGGTATGAAACATGGATTGATAGGATTGCTATTGTAATGCAATTGAGCATTCAAAAATGATATTTTCATGAATCAGAACTAGAGTGTGCCGTAATCTATCTTCTATTTGTGCATAGATTCCAAGTAACAGTGGTTGAAGCTTGTCAGCACACACACAACAGGCAGATGACTTATGGTCCAAGCTTATGTTACATTAAGACACCAATAGGTAGCTGCCTTATGGGGTAACATTAAGGGCCTGATTCCAATCTCGCTCAGAAGGTACCCAAACGCGATCTAGCCGTAAAAAGTATGAGTTGTACGCGTGTTCTCCGCCTGACTCGTACAGCTGTACGAGCGAGCAAGTATGATGCGAGAAATGCAAAATCGACGACCAAATCGTTTGGGGGTCCAAACCGCTCTGTACGCCTCGTCCGTAAGCAAACAGTGCGGTGCAATGGAGGCGAATTCCGCTCGAGCCTGTACGCGAATTCCGCTCGAGCCTGTACGATGCACGTGTCGGACAGCTGAAGTTTCCGGCACCCAAAACGTCCGGGAAGCTGTCTTTGGGGGTCTGCATCGGACCCCCCATCACCTGCAGCTTTACTTCTCGGAAACAGGAGGAGACCCAAGGGTCTCCCCGACACAGACATGTATGGTGCGGACGGCACCGATTCGTACCCACTGTAGGGGGCGCCCTTGTGCGAGATGTACCCATTCAGTCAATGGGAGCCCATACGCGTGTCGTACGACCGGCTCCCATTAACTTCTATGGGAGTCCGACCGAACCGAGTCTGGTAGCATGCGGCCACATAGTACCCGCTCAGTCGGGCTGCAGGAGTCTGGCTCAGTCGGAAAAAACTCCGGATCTGGCTCGGTAGGAAACCTTTCCGACCCAGATCGGAATCGGCCCCTAAGTAGTGACAAGAGAGGGCCAGACTGCTACACGGGTTCGCACTCATACCGCTCGCTGCGTACAAATGTCGAACTATACATTTGTCTACAATCTGAAAATCCTTGCAACAGGTATAATTGTGGTAGCGTTATGTAACCCTCAAAAGTCATACATACATGTGACAAACAATGTTTGAGTGGTATTTCTGCAAAATTTCTAACATTTCAAGACTCCCTGACTGAAATGGCCATTTTTGCCTCAGGCACATTCTTCTGGGGTGAGGCTCATAAACCATGGAAAGGCCTGACCAAGAGTGCACTGACTCGACACTTACGCTGTTTGTCTGGAAACGTGAACTTTTGCACTAGCTGAGGGGTGCAGCTTCCATCGGTGCAGCAGGTGCAGTGGCACCAGGGCACAGAGGCCAGATGGACCCACTGAACCCTGATTTACCTGCATTGTTACCCTAGCAAGAGTGTCACCTCGTGAGAGAGGAGCTGGTTCTGAGCCTACGCTTCTTTCGGGCAGAGATTCAATTAAGGAAATAGTTTGGTAAAAAAAAACGCTCTCCCTTTATATATTAATAAAGTATAGTTTAAAACCTAGTGGCTCTTCAACCTCAAGAAGATGCAAATATAATAAGAAACCAATCTAGGAGTCATTAACTAAACATGGAAGAGTATGTGGAAGAAAAAGGCTTTCGAAATAGTGATTTCATATCTGTCAAATCGATGGAACTTTCCAGGGTACAGTAATGTGACTCTACCTGTCAGAATTATTATAGTCTTAGAGCCCGACGTAGCGGGTGCTACTGATCATTTAATGCAAAAAGAACAATTGATGGACAGAATGCAGAACAATGTCATACATTCACCCAAGTACAGAGATCTGAGCATAAATCCATTGGTTTTTTGCTCACGATGCCATTCCAGTTTGGACCCAGCCATATGCAAATCAGTCTTAACCCTGTGCCCAATGGGAAAAATCCAGCCCTGATCATTACAGGCCCGCTCCAGTGTTAAAGGCCTGAGCCAAGGGAGCGGGCCTTTAATGGCAGTGGGGGGGATCTAAGGCTATCAGAACATTCCACCCCTATAGGGCAGAATTGTCTGATTTGTAATCACAGCCGAACAGAGCTCGAAAGGGTTGAAATCCCCACAGGCTCTGTGAGGCCTATGTTCACCACAATAACTGTGAACAAACACTGGAAAGCATACCGCCCATTAGAAGCCCAGAGCACTCCATTGTCTTCAATGGAGCACTCAAAAATCCAATGTTCTAATATTTGTTAATATGTTTGGAATCAGTTGTTACCCAAACTCTAATGACTGATGTGATAACTCCAATTTCTTTTTTTTACTGTAATTTACTAAACAATTTAAGGGGTATTGTACAAATAAGAACTGTGAATCTGGCTGAGCAATGATGTACTTAAATAATGGTTAAAGATTCGCCAATCCAAACACAGAAAAATAAAATCACTGTCATTGTACACAAAAAGTGAACATCGCTGAAGATATCCTTTTAAAAGTCTCCTGCAATCCACATGGTCATTTGGGTATCAAGAAGATAAATACATTTGTTCCCGAAAGGCTAATCAAAAATAACACTTATTTTACATTATTGAACTTGGGCCCTCAACAGGGGTGGCCTGGATTTTCCAGCTGTGCATAAAACAAGAGTTACTGGTCAGGTCAAAGGTACAATGTCTGTCATACCTCTAAGGATACATTGTCACCTGGAGACTGTTTCTGTGTAAAACGTCTAATAAAATGGGAACTAACCTGAGGAAGCATGTCAGCTATTTCCAACTCTGCCAATAGTTCCTAATTTCTGACATACAGCGTCCACATTGTAATTCCCGGACAACTCAACCCATTACCAGTAACATCAGTACCAGTACCTCTGGGGAGGCTGAGTTGCTAAACCAAAGTTTTGGGAATTCTTAATTAGGCCTTTAGACCCACACATAAAAGGTTTAAATCACATGAAATACACAAGCCTTTTTTTTACAATAGAAATAAAAAGCTGCTTGAAAAAACTTGTCTTTTTTCTTAACTAAATGATACAACATGCATTTTGATACATATGATCATTGTAGCAAAGATAGCACACTAAACAATGGACTAGTATGACCCTACATGGATATACCTGCACATCACAATCATTGTCACAAGCCACAGACTCATGGACATTGACGCTGCATTGAAGTAGAGACAACAACATAATCTAAAAGCCCACAATAAACCTACATTTTAGTGGATGTCCCTTATGCACCAAACTCTAAACAAACCCCAAATATCCTCTATCCTTTATTGCCAGCATAAAAAACTGATTTACTCAAATGCAAATATGCAGGAAGTATGACCGTATATGCATTATGTAGTCACTTGTGAAATCAAATGATCTGATCTGAAACTGGGTGATCACGGAAAATCTTTCTATTTCTAGAGAAAATGCTAAATTTGGTGAAAAGACATTCCACCAGCAGATTATCATCTGAGATCAGCACTATCTCCAGAAATCATTACCCAACAACTATGAATCATTTCCTTAGAAATTGGGTGTTTATTAAAACTCATCCACCTTTATAGGTTCTTGTGATACACATGTATATATCTAGCACAAACCTAGCTACAATGTGCTGTATACAAAGGGGTTTTGGAATAGGCAGAGCAAATGAAGAGGAAAGGTGGAACGTGGATATAGTATAACATAATGTGTATTTATATAGAACAAGTCCATCCAGAAGCGGATCTAGGCACTGAAATAATATAGCAGAGGCAAATTTACCAATATGACATGTAGCGCAGCAAGTCACCCTGCTGCGCTGCATGACAGGGAAAGGACAGGAATGTGCCTTGTTTTACATGTTACGGTGCATTCCTGCCTTTTCCCAGCATTGGTGCACAATTTGCTGCCTAGCGCCAACACAGGCACTCTTATACCATGGTGTAGGGTGCCTGCATTGTGAGCACAGGGCCGGACTGGCCGTAGCGAGCACCGTGTGTTTTCCCGTTGGGCCAGAAGGGTGGGGGCCAGTTTTGGCTGGTGAGGGCCGTTTTTGTTACTGGGGGCCATTTTTGCAGCAGAACTGCAATATCAGCCCCCTGTAACAAAAGCGCAGCAACAGTGTTTCTGTGTTTCCTACCATCAACCCCCATTCCCCCTACCCCCATCTACGGGCCGGTCTGACTTATTGCCAGGGCTGGTTTGCGTTCCCAGTCCCAGTCCGGCCTTGGGGCATTTTCTGCTTTCTATGGGACTTATTTATGAGCCCATGCACCACTTTTGAGCCACCAGTGCGTCACTTTTTGTGACGCACCAGGTAGATGCCTCACTTCATAAAACCATGGGCTACATTATACCTGCACCAGATATAATGTATGCAGGATGGGCGTTCCCCCGCAGAAAGGGACGCAGGAGTGGCGCAGCGAAATCTATGAGATTTTGCTGCGCCACTTCTAGGACGCCAATGCGTCAAAACCTTACACCTGCCTTATGGCAGGCGTAAGGGTGATGCAGGCCCTTTCACATGGGGATTCTGGCACACTCCAGCAATGCATCACTTTTGCGCCATACAGATACGTCACAAATACTGACATATCTGTAACTCCTGGCGACATGATGCATCAAACAGTAAATATGACGCATCAATCATGTCGCAAGGAGGGCGCACTGAGAAATGACGCATCGCTGCTTTCACGCAGCGATGCGTCACTTCTCATAAATGAGACCCTATGTGTACTGTAGAATGCAGCACACATAGAAAGAGAATAAAACAGGAACAAATAAACATATTTCTCCTCATTTTGCCTAACCTGGGGAGGCGTAGCAGTTTTGGCGAATCCCCAGTTCTACCACGTATTGTAAATCTTGGAATGCGTCAAAATCTATGGGTGTTTCGTGGGAACACCCACAAACACCACCCATGGACTGCTACCTGGGGCAGAGTAATGCAACATAACAATTTGCGCTGCATTACTCTGAATTTATCAAGCCACCTACGGCGATGCAAGGTGGCCTTGAGTGGCTTGATAAATTGCATTAAAGGGTTGCGACGTGCATGCACCCAATTGCATAGCGCAAAAGGGACACAACCCTTTCATAATTATGCCCCTTATTGTTATCTATGTCAACAGTACACATTTTATCAACTGCAGAATGATGAAAGGTTGAGCTTACCCAAAATAATTCAAATCTGTAATCACGAGATCAAACTCATATCCCTGGAGAGGATGCATTAGTCCACTGTGACACCGGACCCGGCATCAAGGGCATCGGGCATATATATATATATATATATATATATATATATATATATATATATATCCAAACAGAAAGGTTGCCCTCTAGTGAAGACGCCACTGACGGGAAGTTTAAAACCTTTAATTGAAGACTCCAGTGTTGCGGTCTTCCTCTCCATACCGCATTCTTACAATTGCCCAACGCGTTTCAAACACTGTGTGTCCTTGTTCACGGGCTTGAGGAAAGGAGCACAGACAGTCCGTTGTGGTGAGCACCTGATAATGTTGCCAAGTCCCGCCCCCAGTGGGCGTATGCAAACGTGCATTCTGGAACTTGTTGTTTCACCACAAATATTGTCGTGCCCCCAAATTGCTCCAAGTCTTGCCCCAGTGGGTTGGATATGAGCCAAAGACCTGCAGCGCTGGTTATCACTGTCATTCAACACGGAACAACCCGTTCTTCAGGCAAGTCAGTTGTCTGATGCCTGGATCCGCTTTGGGTGGCGGCCGGGCGTCTTCGCGGCCGAGCAAGCCGCTAACATCCAAACAGAAAGGTTGCCCTCTAGTGAAGACGCCACTGACGGGAAGTTTAAAACCTTTAATTGAAGACTCCAGTGTTGCGGTCTTCCTCTCCATACCGCATTCTTACAATTGCCCAACGCGTTTCAAACACTGTGTGTCCTTGTTCACGGGCTTGAGGAAAGGAGCACAGACAGTCCGTTGTGGTGAGCACCTGATAATGTTGCCAAGTCCCGCCCCCAGTGGGCGTATGCAAACGTGCATTCTGGAACTTGTTGTTTCACCACAAATATTGTCGTGCCCCCAAATTGCTCCAAGTCTTGCCCCAGTGGGTTGGATATGAGCCAAAGACCTGCAGCGCTGGTTATCACTGTCATTCAACACGGAACAACCCGTTCTTCAGGCAAGTCAGTTGTCTGATGCCTGGATCCGCTTTGGGTGGCGGCCGGGCGTCTTCGCGGCCGAGCAAGCCGCTAACATCCAAACAGAAAGGTTGCCCTCTAGTGAAGACGCCACTGACGGGAAGTTTAAAACCTTTAATTGAAGACTCCAGTGTTGCGGTCTTCCTCTCCATACCGCATTCTTACAATTGCCCAACGCGTTTCAAACACTGTGTGTCCTTGTTCACGGGCTTGAGGAAAGGAGCACAGACAGTCCGTTGTGGTGAGCACCTGATAATGTTGCCAAGTCCCGCCCCCAGTGGGCGTATGCAAACGTGCATTCTGGAACTTGTTGTTTCACCACAAATATTGTCGTGCCCCCAAATTGCTCCAAGTCTTGCCCCAGTGGGTTGGATATGAGCCAAAGACCTGCAGCGCTGGTTATCACTGTCATTCAACACGGAACAACCCGTTCTTCAGGCAAGTCAGTTGTCTGATGCCTGGATCCGCTTTGGGTGGCGGCCGGGCGTCTTCGCGGCCGAGCAAGCCGCTAACATCCAAACAGAAAGGTTGCCCTCTAGTGAAGACGCCACTGACGGGAAGTTTAAAACCTTTAATTGAAGACTCCAGTGTTGCGGTCTTCCTCTCCATACCGCATTCTTACAATTGCCCAACGCGTTTCAAACACTGTGTGTCCTTGTTCACGGGCTTGAGGAAAGGAGCACAGACAGTCCGTTGTGGTGAGCACCTGATAATGTTGCCAAGTCCCGCCCCCAGTGGGCGTATGCAAACGTGCATTCTGGAACTTGTTGTTTCACCACAAATATTGTCGTGCCCCCAAATTGCTCCAAGTCTTGCCCCAGTGGGTTGGATATGAGCCAAAGACCTGCAGCGCTGGTTATCACTGTCATTCAACACGGAACAACCCGTTCTTCAGGCAAGTCAGTTGTCTGATGCCTGGATCCGCTTTGGGTGGCGGCCGGGCGTCTTCGCGGCCGAGCAAGCCGCTAACATCCAAACAGAAAGGTTGCCCTCTAGTGAAGACGCCACTGACGGGAAGTTTAAAACCTTTAATTGAAGACTCCAGTGTTGCGGTCTTCCTCTCCATACCGCATTCTTACAATTGCCCAACGCGTTTCAAACACTGTGTGTCCTTGTTCACGGGCTTGAGGAAAGGAGCACAGACAGTCCGTTGTGGTGAGCACCTGATAATGTTGCCAAGTCCCGCCCCCAGTGGGCGTATGCAAACGTGCATTCTGGAACTTGTTGTTTCACCACAAATATTGTCGTGCCCCCAAATTGCTCCAAGTCTTGCCCCAGTGGGTTGGATATGAGCCAAAGACCTGCAGCGCTGGTTATCACTGTCATTCAACACGGAACAACCCGTTCTTCAGGCAAGTCAGTTGTCTGATGCCTGGATCCGCTTTGGGTGGCGGCCGGGCGTCTTCGCGGCCGAGCAAGCCGCTAACATCCAAACAGAAAGGTTGCCCTCTAGTGAAGACGCCACTGACGGGAAGTTTAAAACCTTTAATTGAAGACTCCAGTGTTGCGGTCTTCCTCTCCATACCGCATTCTTACAATTGCCCAACGCGTTTCAAACACTTTGTGTCCTTGTTCACGGGCTTGAGGAAAGGAGCACAGACAGTCCGTTGTGGTGAGCACCTGATAATGTTGCCAAGTCCCGCCCCCAGTGGGCGTATGCAAACGTGCATTCTGGAACATGTTGTTTCACCACAAATATTGTCGTGCCCCCAAATTGCTCCAAGTCTTGCCCCAGTGGGTTGGATATGAGCCAAAGACCTGCAGCGCTGGTTATCACTGTCATTCAACACGGAACAACCCGTTCTTCAGGCAAGTCAGTTGTCTGATGCCTGGATCCGCTTTGGGTGGCGGCCGGGCGTCTTCGCGGCCGAGCAAGCCGCTAACATCCAAACAGAAAGGTTGCCCTCTAGTGAAGACGCCACTGACGGGAAGTTTAAAACCTTTAATTGAAGACTCCAGTGTTGCGGTCTTCCTCTCCATACCGCATTCTTACAATTGCCCAACGCGTTTCAAACACTGTGTGTCCTTGTTCACGGGCTTGAGGAAAGGAGCACAGACAGTCCGTTGTGGTGAGCACCTGATAATGTTGCCAAGTCCCGCCCCCAGTGGGCGTATGCAAACGTGCATTCTGGAACTTGTTGTTTCACCACAAATATTGTCGTGCCCCCAAATTGCTCCAAGTCTTGCCCCAGTGGGTTGGATATGAGCCAAAGACCTGCAGCGCTGGTTATCACTGTCATTCAACACGGAACAACCCGTTCTTCAGGCAAGTCAGTTGTCTGATGCCTGGATCCGCTTTGGGTGGCGGCCGGGCGTCTTCGCGGCCGAGCAAGCCGCTAACATCCAAACAGAAAGGTTGCCCTCTAGTGAAGACGCCACTGACGGGAAGTTTAAAACCTTTAATTGAAGACTCCAGTGTTGCGGTCTTCCTCTCCATACCGCATTCTTACAATTGCCCAACGCGTTTCAAACACTGTGTGTCCTTGTTCACGGGCTTGAGGAAAGGAGCACAGACAGTCCGTTGTGGTGAGCACCTGATAATGTTGCCAAGTCCCGCCCCCAGTGGGCGTATGCAAACGTGCATTCTGGAACTTGTTGTTTCACCACAAATATTGTCGTGCCCCCAAATTGCTCCAAGTCTTGCCCCAGTGGGTTGGATATGAGCCAAAGACCTATTTGTGGTGAAACAACAAGTTCCAGAATGCACGTTTGCATACGCCCACTGGGGGCGGGACTTGGCAACATTATCAGGTGCTCACCACAACGGACTGTCTGTGCTCCTTTCCTCAAGCCCCTGAACAAGGACACACAGTGTTTGAAACGCGTTGGGCAATTGTAAGAATGCGGTATGGAGAGGAAGACCGCAACACTGGAGTCTTCAATTAAAGGTTTTAAACTTCCCGTCAGTGGCGTCTTCACTAGAGGGCAACCTTTCTGTTTGGATATATATATATATATATATATATATATATATATATATATATATATATATACATATCAATTATAAAAATATTTACTATTTTATGTTTGACAATTGTACTTGTACAGTTTCATGTTATTTAACCGATATTTTAGTAGAACGCACCATTTTATTTTAGCCAACTTCAGGGTGATTCTATTCACAATATTAAAATGCCTTTCTTATAGAGGCACCTTTGCTAATGTTTTCTTTTCACCCTACATTTGTCAGCTTTAATATTCAAAAGCCCTTGAATCGCCCTAACAGGGCAGTCTTGCGAGATGTGACTGACAAGCTCAGTGATTGAAACTTTGCATTTCATCAGAAGCGTCCAGGCCGTATGTAAAACCACAATAGCGGCTTGTTTTTATAGAGAAGAAAAACCTCACTATTTAGATGTATTCAAATCCTAAGCCTTTTTCCCCACATGGATACAAATAACTGGCAGGTGTTTGTATATGGTTTACATGTTACAAATGCAGCGATTTGTGTTCTTAATTTGCGGGTAGGCATAGCTTTATAGGCCCAATTTATACACAATGCAAACTAGGTTTGTCAACAAAATAACCTGACAAGCTTTTCAATTTTGAATAGGTTTGACAAACATTTGGAAAGCATAAACTCAAAAATTGACAGATCTAAATAAAAAATATTCTTTAGTCAACTAATGGTGTTCTTGTCCTCACATGTCACGGAATTATGACTAGAAGTGAGTGTCTGCTCCTCTTTCCTCTGAGTTCATTTCTTATCTCTAGAGTTTTTTAATTTGATTTACGCCTCCCCTGTTTTCTGTTCACAGATTTCAATCCTGTAACAGGTTTGTCTACATATAGCTCACTAATATTCACACTACTAAAAATCCGATTAAATTTCGATTACATTCAAACCTGATAAAATATAATTAGGGCACCCTTTTTTTAAAATATTTAAGACTCTATTTATCCATATTTATTTATTGTCCATTATATATATATATATATATATATATATATATATATATATATATATTCACTGAAAAAACCATAGGTTATAGACCATATATAGTTAGGAATTAGCATTTACAAAACCTTGAAAATTCACTGAAAAAACCATAGGTTATAGACCATATATAGTTAGGAATTAGCATTTAAAAAACCTTATTTTACTCACACAAAACCATTGAAATTCCATATATAGTTAGTTGCACTAACTATATATCGCGCACCCGCAATCCACTGCTGATGATGTCACATATTACATCATTCATGACATGGTCAGTGACATCACTGATGACATCACTGATGACATCTCAAATGACATCACTGATGACATCACTGATGACATCTCAAATGACATCACTGATGACATCACTGATGACATCATCTAGTGACTGTGTGTTTCTGTAAAGTTTAAATATGTTTGATATACTGAAGAATGAGTGGATGTATAAGTGTCTGGATGAAGGATTTAGTAGGTGCGTGACTGACTGTATGAGTGAGTGAATAAATGTGTCGTACTAAATGCATGGGTTAGTGACTAAACTGTCTGAATGTGTGCTTCAGTATGTCTGTTGTGATGTAAACTGCTGCATGTGTGGATCATTAGCTATACGAGAGGCTATATATGTTATTGATTGGTTGCCCAAGTATTTGTATGGGAGATTGAGTTTGTGTGGGGGTGGCTGGGAGGTGTGTGACTCTGTGCATAGATGTGTGAGCAGTTGATTCACTAGGTGTATGAGTTCAAGAGTGCATGTGGAAACAGCTACATGGGCGGTTGACTGTGTGCATGAGTGTATTGATGAGTGAATGGATATCTCAATGCTACATGTCATAGTAAGTACATATGTAAAACACAGTACATGTGAGAGTTGGCATATATAAATAACTGTGCATGAGAGCCACTGAATGTGTGAGTGGCTGTATGGATCATTGTGAACTTGTATCAGGGATTGTATAAGAGAGTAAATATGTGTTAGTATATGTTTGAATAAGTAAGGTGTGTATAACTGTATAGTTGAGGAAATGGAGGTGTGATTGATTCTTTGCATGACTGACTAGGTGTGTGAGTAACTCCATGGATGAGTGACAGTGTGTGAGTGTCTGTATACACTGAGTGTATCTAAGGTTATATTAGAGTCTGAAGAGGTTTATCGTATTAGCACAAGAATGATGTCAAATGAGATGTCATCAGTGATGTCATCAGTGATGTCATTTGAGATGTCATCAGTGATGTCATCAGTGATGTCACTGACCATGTCATGAATGATGTAATGTGTGACATCATCAGCAGTGGATTGCGGGTGCGCGATATATAGTTAGTGCAACTAACTGTATATGGAATTTCAATGGTTTTGTGTGAGTAAAATAAGGTTTTTTAAATGCTAATTCCTAACTATATATGGTCTATAACCTATGGTTTTTTCAGTGAATTTTCAAGGTTTTGTAAATGCTAATTCCTAACTATATATGGTCTATAACCTATGGTTTTTTCAGTGAATTTCATTGTTTTTTTAAAAGCTAATATCTGTAGCTGTAAAATGTATTCTTCTTTAAATCCAAAAATATATTTTATATGTTTATTAATAATTTTTTTTTTAAATATTTTTTTTTCTTCCCTCCCTCTTCGCGAATCGGGAAGCTTCCCGTTAGCTGACCTTGATGCCGCGAAATAGTCCGCAAACCGGTAAACGTTCCTTTAACGCAACTGCCGCGTTAGAAAACATCGTGACGCCTCGCGTCCGCATGACGTTTCACGTTGTCGCGTGATACGTCATATGACGTGCTACGTTAGCGAACTGGTACGCGAAGCGCAGGTTCCCGGAAGCAAACCGGGAGGCGGCGCAAAGCGCGTAACGTAAACACAGCAGGTCATGTGACTTGGTAATAACACTTTTCATTGGTTCATTTCACTTTTGGTTTCCTAATGATGTAACACTAGGTCATGTAATGTAAAATTAACACTTTTCATTGGTTGAGAACTATTGTTTTTCCCAAATGATGAAAACCCCTCCTTCTTTCCTCACTCTGACTTTCATCTTTGTGAGAGAAAGACCCTTTGTTACCAGTGAGCAATGGCTTCTTTAGTAGCTTCAGCTGGTGCTTCCCCACCACCTCCACCACATCCAAGGAAGAGAGGACCACCTGCTGAAGTTATAATTCAGCAAGAAGAGGAAGAAGAGGAAGAGGAGGAAGAGCAGGAAGAGAGGCAGTTTTTGCCTGAGGAGCCCAGGAGGTCTCACCGGAAAGAAAACTTCATTTGGCAATTTTTTTAATTTCCCAAAGGCCAGAAAAAAGTAAATGCAAGATACGTAACTTGCCTTATATGTCAAGATAGACTGTCCAGAGGGACCGAGAAGAAATACAGTTACGGAAACTACACAATGCATCGCCATATGACTAGGTGGCATCCTAACAACTACAGTGCTGCACAGTTTCGTAACGAACTAGATAATCGCCCTATTATGGCCAGAAGATCTGTTGTACCGGAAGTGACGGGACCAGAGGGCAGGGAGATGGTGCCAAATATACAACTGAGATTTGGGGAAGTAAAACAAGTCTGCGTACTTTGCAATGGATTCATTTGCTACAGAGAAAGTAGCATCACTCTGATCAACAGAGCTATTGACAATCATCTTCCAATTTGTCCGAAACGCCGCAAACAATAAATTCTTTTTTTTTGTTGCTCCTGTTGAGCCCTTTACAATGAATCGTTTTCGTTTCCCCCCCCCAAAAAAACCCCAAAAAAATATAAAACCGTTCAGAAAAATTCAAAAAAAGTAAAAAAAAAATCAGAAAAAATAAATAAATAAATAAAACAACAAAAACAATTAAAAAAAAAGTTCTTTTCAGAACTACCTCCCCGTTATTAAAAAATTGGTAGAATATTTGGAACTCTGCCAACCTCTATTTCTCTTAGTTCGCTTCCCAGTTCGCTCGCCGGTACGCGAACCGGGAGCGAACCAAAAAAATTTAAAAAAAAAAAAGAACAGTAAGTATAAGGGAAGGAAACAGACAGTTATGTTAAAAGAAAGACAGCTATAGGGGAGTAAACTAGAGATACTATTACCCGTAATCCACTGCTGATGATGTCACATATTACATCATTCATGACATGGTCAGTGACATCATCAGCAGAGGATTGCGGGTAACAGTATCCCTAGTTTACTCCCTATAGCTGTCTTTCTTTTAACATAATTGTCTGTTTCCTTCCCTTATACTTACTGTTCTTTAAAAAAAAAAATTTTTAGATCAGTCAGAAACAGTGAAAGTAATAGAGACAGAGTGAGTGACCAAGAGTGAAGAAGTATGAGAAGAGAGGGACTAAGAAAAATAGTGAAGGAGTAGAGTAATTAAGTAATAGACAAAGGAATGAGGGAAGTAGCAAAGGCAGTTAAGTGATTCTTAAAGAAATAAAGCAGTGGAACTAATAGAAGTTAAATGTGATAGAAATATAACAAAAAGAGTACAAAACATTTACCTTATAATTGTCGTTAAGTTAGTCATTTGTTCTTTTTATACTAAAAAATCTGTGAAAGAGAGAACAAACATTTGAAAAATATTAAAACATGTTTTTAATAAATTAGAAAAAACAAGGGAAAAGATTGAAGGACAAATAGTTTTTCAAGAACTTTGACACTTACAGAAGCCTCTGCTTCTCCATGCCCCTACACAGTCCTAAAAATATACATTTTAAACTAATAGTATCTTGATGCAGATGAAGTGAGTCCTATCTTGCAACATTGTGCATCTTTTGCATGACTGCTGCATCGGTTTCATGTGGCATTGTTTTTTTACAGCATGACACATCTGCCTAGATTCATCATTTTATAATTTTGTCGCCTCATACCAAATCTTTTCAACCGTGACTGCGTCACAAAAGTGACGCACAGTGGCGCAAAAGAGGCATACACCTATCATAAATCTGTCCCTAACATGTTAAATAATTGATTCAGGATGACAATAAGGTGTGGCCTATCCAGAGGTTTGTTTAAGGTGAGGCCTACTCAGGGTTGCAGATCAAATTTACACTTATTGAAGAATACAGAGGAGATAATACATGTGAACGCCTACTAATGAAGTAAGTCATGTCCACTTCACTCTTGAACAAAGGCTAGACCTCTTCTGTGTCCGTGGACAGACCTAAACTTCATCTGCACAATGTCATTCGTAAACTTAGGAAACACAGGTGATGTAATTGAAAAATGTGGAGTTTATTTTCTCATTTCATAATCACATCACCAGTGTTGCCTTTGCTTAGGTATCTCATAGTGCAGATGGAGTCTAGCATATCAAACAGTACACAGAAGTTGAGCAGTGTATACAACAATTTTCACACTTAGAAAACCTTCAGCTTCTGCATGTCCCCTACACAGTGCTAATTATATACATTTCAAAGTGATGGTATCTTGCTGGAGATGAACTGAAACCTATCTTGTAACATGGTGCATGTTTTACACAAAAGTGACCCACAGCGGAGCAAATGAGGCGCACAGTCATCATAAATCTCAGCCTAACATTTTAAATCATTGTTTCAAGATGCCGATAAGGTGTAACCTATTCACAGATTTGTTTCAGGTAAGTCTTACTCAGAGTTGCAGATGAAATTTAGGTTTGTTGAAGAATACAGAGAAGAAAATACATGTGCAGGCCTACCAACCAAGTGTGTCATGTCGACTGCACTCTTGGACAAATGTTAGACCTCCTCTGTCTCCAGGAACAGGCCTAAACCTCATCTACACAATGTGATGTGTAATGTTAAGAAACACAGGTAATATAATTGAAAAACTTGCAATTTTTTTTCCTCATTCCACAATCATATCACCTGTGTTTCCTTTGCTTAGGTATCTCATTGTGGAAATGTAGTCTATCATATGAAAGACTACGTAGAATATGAGCACTGTATGCAACAACTTTGACACTTACAGAAGCCTCACCTTCTCCATGCCTCCTACACAGTTCTACATGTACATCATAAATGCAAACAGAACAGAATTAATTATACATGTTAAATGGTTTATTTTTGCTGTTCTCAGAATGTATCAAATTTCACAAAAAACAGTGACTTGAAGGTATTCATCATATAACAGCGGGGAAAAAAAAACACAATCAAAATGATTGTGTTTAAAAAACCCATACAACATAACAAATCAGAATTCAGAACTCCTTAAAGTTAACTTACTTTCCATGACGGCGAAGGATGTCCTATGAACAGCTTACACTCTGTTGTGCTGTTATTACTTTCAACCCGCCACTTTCTGAAAGAAAACCTCCATTGTTTTCAAAAACATGTTACATACAATAAATGACTTCTCGCTCTCTACCACACGTTTCCACAAGGCCAAATCGTGTCTGAGCCATTTATAACTCTTAGAATTCTTGTAAGCCAATCCCGTCATGTTGTATTTCCGCAACTTTCACAATTAAAATGTTGAAGATCATTTTCACAATCCTGGACTAGTAATATCTTCCCCTTCTTGCTCAATCATGTTCTACATTTCCTATGACACTGATACTGCTTACTATGAAGCAGACTTACACTACCTTTATGACTACTACAATTATTTAATTCTCTACATCACTTTTAATCACAAAGCAATGTAAAACAGTAGACAGCATTGCAGACTTACATTCCCTCTACTCCGTGTTTTGATTGCCTGCTTCAATTAGCTTATAAAAAGAAACAGTTTTTCTGAACTCATTCAAAGTGCACGTATTTCTCCATGACGTCCAGTGTTATGGTAAGAAGTTATGTCTCTGTACTACACTTATCCTCAAGGCCAAATCGTGTAGGAGCCATTAGAACGTCTTGAAATTCCTCAGAGCACATCCCGAGATTCTTTCCCTAAAATTTTGGTTTTAAAAACACCAGGTAAGAGTTTTTAAGGTCATACGGCAATTTTCTTTTGAAAATTAAAACAGAATCATTGCAGAATGACCAGCCATTTCTAGACTTTAAATAAGCTGTGTAATGTCCTGATGTTATTGAAGGACCGTCATGATATATAATTGCTACAGTTACAAAAGTCCTTCCTGATATTGACAACTGTGAAGCCACAACATTTTTAATTAAAGTTGTCAATTTTGTTCCATCAGGCCTACATCGTTGGAACATTAAAATGACATACTGGCCATATGTTCGTATAAATAATGTGGACATCATTTCAGATTTACATTGGCTACACTCCATGTTGTGATCAGCTCCTTTTACTAGCTTATTAAAAGAGACTGATTTACTGTCTGGCAAAGTTAAATATATAAATCTTTCTGAGTCTACACTAGTAGTACTTGATACCCTACAGTTCTCGCAGTCATGCTGCCATTGATAAGAAAGCCCAAACAGGTGATCTACATCTACACCTTCATCATGCAATACATCAAGCATATACATTAAAAACTCCTGACAATCTTGCTGACTATTTTGAGAGAATTGTGTTTGGCCTGAACATCTGTCTAACAGATTTCGAATTTCAGACACACTTTCTATGTTTGTTCTATCAGTGCTCCATTTCTCTAACACAGAATTTAACAAACTGCAAAATCTTTGATCAGAATTGACCACAATCTCTTCTTTTACATTTTCTAGAGAAAACAAAACATTAACCACTACATTAGCATAGCAGTTGACACCAGAACTGTTTTCAAATTGAAAACCAAAAACATCTTCAACAGAATCCTTTTTGTTTCTGCTTATAATTTCAGGTTCATCGACTTTTCGTCTTTTTGCTACAACCTCCCCAATATTGGTCACATTTCTTCGTTTCCGGCCTACCACACGTTTCTCAAACAAAGGATACTGAGGCAAATGTGGCGCATACTCTCTTCTTAACCTATTGTATTCCTTAACACAATCTAGATCCGCACAAATGTTTGTGACATCACACTCAATCAAGTACAATCCCGATAAAGTTCTAACTCGTGACAATGCCACATATGCCATACCCTCCTTGAACACAGAACTGCCAATATTCACCAATGCACTGTCTACACTTAAACCTTGCGATTTATGGATTGTCACCGCATATGCCAAGCAAACAGGAAACTGCTTACGACGAACATATAAGTCTTTTACAAGCAAAAATCTAGCAGAACAACGACCAATTAGCTGTACTTCCTCAATGCCATCAAATTTAATTTTAAAAAATTCAATTCCATCTCTATTTCTGTATTTCACAAAATCAACAACATCACCCATTGATCCATTTACCAGACCTCTTTCAACATGTAAATTCCTTCTTAAAATTATACGGCAGTTCAAGCACACATTCAGAGTCTTTTCAAAACCTGCAGTTTTAGATATACTCTTCTCTAATGAATCCAATTTTGTTTTCAGATTCTCAGACAAAATAATTGTTGATCCCATATGCTCTACTCTGTCAATAGCTTCCAGTTTCACAATCTCTTGCTTTTCTAAATGCAACATTTTGTTGTTGAATTTGGCACATTCTGCAAGAGTTGGCATCAAACATATTCCAGATTTCTTCTCAGTAATTTTCTGAAAAATATTCTCAGGCACAACATCTTGGTCTGGATATAAATTTGTCAGTAATCGTGCATGTAAAGCTTCTTTCCCATGCTCGGTCACTTTTCCAATTCTAACATCTTGTAGAATAGTCTTGTAAACTTCATCCTTCGCCTGACGCATATTTTCATGCAGTTCAGCATAATTGAAGTTTAACCATATATTGACGTTGCCAATGCTCCCTAGGCACTTCCTGGTATCTTCATGCGTGAGCATTTTGAACACAGGTTGCCCTTTCACTGGTGTCAGCTGCAGAAGATCTCCGAAAACAATGATGTGTTTGCCACCAAATAACACATCATACTCTGTTTTGAGAACTTCTTGCATTCTCAAATGCACAAAGGCAAGCATGACATTGGAAACCATGCTTACTTCGTCAATGATAAGAAGTTTCATTTTCCTCAAGACTCTTGAAACTTCAAAACAAGCATCTCCCGATAGCTTGTGATATTGTAATTTGTTGTCATGCTCCACTGGCAGCATCAGTAAACGATGTAAAGTAATCCCTTTAATGTTATGTGCTGCCAGTCCAGTTGGAGCGGTGACAACACAAGACAGCGATGACTCTGTCCTTTCCTGCAAATAACATGAAATTGCTTTAATAAGGAAACTTTTTCCAGTTCCCGCTTCTCCACTCACGTACAGTCGAACAGGCTTCAACGACGTACATGAGCACTCTTTCTTGTCATGACTTAATCCATGATCAATTTGCATGGTAACTTCGTCATATATTTTCCTCTGCTCAACGTTGAGTTGTCTTTCCAACTCTTCTAAGTTAACCGCATCCTCCTGAGCATGTGCCATTGCTCTTTCCACTTCATTCATAGCAGTGGCAGCTTCATTTTTGATAACAGGTCCTCCTAGTGGATCCTGACTCAATGAAGCAGAACTCTGACTGTCCTGAGAACTGTCTCTGGCAATCTCCGCTGCAATCGTTGCTTCCTGCTCAATTTCCACATTCAACATTTCTACATATTTGGGAAAAGCAGGACATTCTATGGTCTCCTTGGCAGCATTGAAAGAGTCTTCATAACAGAGGAAATCTCCAAGCAGTTCCTCTTCTGCACGCCAAGGCTTAAAAAGTTGCAAAAGTGCTAAATAGAAAAACTCCTTTTTTTCAGGAGATTCGCCACTCAATTTTCGATGGTTTATCAAGTGGCATTTTCTTTGCTTCACCAGACATCCCTCACTTCCTATTACAGCATACACTCCTTTCTCAGTATCTTCTTTGATGTTCCTCTTGAATATGTAATTTTGCAGAACCTCATACAGACAAACATTCTCGAGGTGACTGCTTCGATTTGGATAATATGTATCCAACATGTTGGTCTTCAAAATGTCGGTACTGTTTGGCTCCTTTTCCGCCAAATACTCAATTTCCCGCACAGGTTTGAGAACTCGATTACGCGTTGCAGCAAGACCAAGACTCGCCCAAACGATACTCCTGGACTTGGCATAGAGACTTGCTGAAGACAACCGGTCAGAACATTCGTAAGCTCCGATTTCTCGATGCGACAACATCTTCAGACTGAAACTGTACAACTTCTTGCTGAGGCTCTTTTCATGGGAAATGTCCTCCCACATATCCTTCAATTCTGTCTTCTCTTTTTTGGTGATGTAAGATGTCACATACCGAGCCACAGCCATACAGTTATCAGCCACAAACTGTATATCCATGTTAGCATTCCACATGGACAAAATCACCGGGTTGTAGTCGTTGATGTACTTAGACTCTTCGTTCCTCTTCAAATTGTATGTGTTTTTAGGTGATTTCTTCATCACATTATGTCGCAGCGAAGACATCAAACTGTTCACTCTTCCTTTAGAAATCACCGGTCGTGGAAAGCCGAAACGACATTTGGTGTAGAACTTGTCTTTGTTTCGGAATTTACGACGACAGTACTTTCCACATCGATGGCTTTGGAAACGTAGAACTTTTTCTCTTAGGCTTTTTTTCTCCTTTGCGTTTGGAACAGCACACGTAGAATACTGTTCTATGAAACTCATCACTGAGTCTTCTGGATCCGTTCCAAATTTAGGTGCATCCTTGATCCACAGCAACATATGTATATGAGGAGCACCTCTTGCTTGGTACTCCTTTCTCCAGAAGAAATCCAACACCTCTCCAAGAGGTGGATTCTTCTTATTCATGATGAAAGACATCATACCTTCAAATCTATGATTGAAGTACCTACATACATTGACTGGATCCAAAGAGCACAGTTCTCCGGGTGTCTTGAATTCGATGTTTTCTACGTTAGCATTTGCCTCTCGTAGAAATTCAAGTAAGTCTTCCCAGCCATACTCAGCACAGCTCAGAGTGAGGAACCATGTGCGAGTTCCTAAGTTCCTCAGCATACATTTTAAATCACCATGACGACGGTACCAGTACTCATTAGTACCACGCTGACACGCCATGAGATTAATCAGGTGAGAATCCAAAATACTGTCTTGGACATTGACTTTATCCATAAAGTCACTTGCCGAGATGTTTTGCATGTGTATACCACTTTTCAAGATGTGGTTCACTGCATATGACAGTCCAGACAGATCGCTTTCAAACAGGAGATGAAACAAATAAGGAATGCATTGTCGAAACCTAGCATCTCCTGCATACAATCGCAAAGTCCGGTATTCAGAAGCAGGAATTTGATGAGGTCGCTCATCATATCTTCCTCCCTGACCTGTTGGAAAAAGCTGTGGGAAACACCGAGCTTCCAAACTTTCCTCCCAAACACTAATGGGACTCCCTTTGGCTTGTTTCATTTGAAACAACTCAATAGCATTCCCCATGACTTCCTTGGAATGCAAAGGATGAACACTATAATGTTCATATATTTCTTCACTAGTACAGGGTTCTACTTTCTCAATTTGGCCAGCACACAAATCGCTATCCTCTTCCTCACTTACTTCCTCTTCTGCAACATATACATTTTTATAGTATTTATAATTTTTTTTCAAATACAATGTTGCCCTTTTGACTTTCCTAACATCTACTAAATCTTGCCATATTTTCTTATTCTTTGTCGGAACCCCATTAACTAAGATAACCAGAGGTTCCTCTTCCACTTTTTCTACTCCATTTGTGTTAATGTTTTTCTTGAAATCTAGAGGCAAATAAACAACTCTTCCCTTTAATCCTCTCTGTAAATCTGATGGAGGCAATTTCCCTGTCTTTGGCTCCATTCTTACAATAGCCTGAAAGGGATGGATACTTTGAATCAAAATAGATTCATAAGTATTTAAATCCTTCAATTCAGAAGGAATCTCAACCAATTCCAGATTATTATGAACTGCGCTAGCAGGCATCTGGTTTTGATTTAATTTGTTACAACAATAAGTACACACACGTTGATCCAATCCCAAATCAAAACAATTTTCTACCATCAAGTATGTTGTAAAATCCTTCCATTCACTATTATTTTCCCTTTCACTTTTTGCATATAAATCCTCTAACTTAGTCTGATTCTTATAATAAGTGCATCGACAACACACACAAGTGAAATTTGGCCTCTCACTTGATTTCACCTCAAACGTCGCAATTTCCCTCTGGAAATTATCTGTACTGGAAACCTGTACACTATCTTCCACATTACTCTTTTCTTCTTGGTCAATTTCAACATTCTCCTCTTTACTTCCAAAGTAACAAAACTCAATTTCTTCACATATATTCTTCACATCTATTTCAGAACCATGCAAAAGAGCAGCGCATAATTGTTTAAGCATAATTGCTGGACTCTTAGCATAATACAACATTCTAACTAATTTCCTCACTTTATTATGATGCACTGCTAGCATCCTGAAATGATGAAAAACACTCTGGCATACTCTCCTGGAAAGACAAGCCAGTGAATGACCATGCAAACCTGTCACTTCTCTCACTCTGCAAGGATCTAATTCTTGCAACAACTTCATTTTCTGCTTCAAACTTTTCTTATTAAATGACCGTATAAAATCACAAAGCAAATTGATGGAATCCTGTCGTACACTGCAAATACTACTACACTTCCAGGTGTACACAGGACCCTTAGGACGTCTCCCTAAAACCTCATTACCTAACACCTCTTCTATCTCTGTTGTCACAAGTTTTTCTTTTTCAACTGGACAACCATCTTTCACTTCATAAGCTCGACCACTGGTGTCAACTGCATGCACCAAATCATTATCCTGGAAATAACTCTCCTCATTAAAAAATGCCTCAGAGCTTGAACTATGCATCCATTCTCCAGAAAAAACTTCACAAAAATTACTACGATTAACTATTCTCTTCCATCTACTATTTCTTTTGAAATCATAAATTGCCTTGTTTAGCTTCCTAATTCTATTGATTGTCAAAATAAATATTTTTTAACAAATTGCCAATTATCCTGTTGCGGAACATTCGTTTACGAATGTCCCTAAACTGTTGTTTCCTTCTACTTTCATGCATAGAGTTATCTCTTACTCTAGCAGTAACATTTTTCATTGGCCTTTCCTTTCCGTTTGAATTGCTTCTCCTTTTCTGGACTGAAACATTTTCTGTAGTAATATTTTTTTTACTACAGATATTTCTTATGAATGTTTTTGTACTCTTACCCGGTGCTTTCTTGGTGACTTGACAAATCTTTTTGTTAGAGGACTGCTGCTTTTTTTCATTCACCTGCTGTCTTTGACGTTTTGCAGCCTTTCTCACTCTTTCTTTGGTTGGCATGCTGAAATCTTGAAATGATCTGCAGTTGAATCTGTGGTAAAATATAATAAAAAATGTTATTAACCACTATTACCCAACAGTAAATCAATAACAGTCATCAAAAACTTAACACACTACTTAACATTTTTACATAGAAGATTTTTTTGTGCATGGCAAATTTAGAATACAGAAATAGCAGAAAAGAAATGGAATTTATATTCATTTTACCTGTGCTGTTTTATATGTGAATCTGATCTAATTTTATGAGCATATTTTAATATTTTATTGAAGACACTACACATAACCTGTTTTTGAAGGTGTCTTTATTTTTAAATTAAACGGTTTACATTTTTACTTTTTATTTATTATAAATTTATAAAATAAATGTTTATAGTTCCATAGGCTCAAGCACGTCAGCTTCCCATCCTATGTCATACAATTCTGACAAATCTGCATCCTCATCACGTTCTTCTTCATCCTCAGGATTTAAATCATCCAAAGGATCAACATCCACTGATGTTTCAATTACGAGTTCAATGATGAGGTCGAAATCAACTGATTGCTGATTGTCGCTCATGTTGATGTTGTCTTTATCTTTAAAGAAAGATAACAACAATGAGATGTTGCAGAGTAAGAGACAAATCTCAGAGATTATAATAGTAAAATTGTTTAACAAGAGTAACATTTTGCAGCTATTATTTAACCATGTCCAGCGATGCTGAGGAGGCAGCCGTGGGCCGTGGAGGAAGTTACGGTGGGGCAGGGAGGCGGGAAGGGGGAGGGGCAGGGTGGAGGGACCTAAAAACTGGCATATGGATAATTGCAGGTAAGTACACAATTTAATTATTCAAACGAATTTCGTAGCGCGCACTGCATCGCAAAATGCGATGCTGTGCGCGCTACGAATTTCGTTTGAATAATTAAATTGTGTACTTACCTGCAATTATCCATATGCCAGTTTTTACGTCCCTCCACCCTGCCCCTCCCCCTCCCCGCCTCCCTGCCCCACCGTAACTCCCTCCACGGCCCGCGGCTGTGAGGAGGTGAAGCCTATGTCCAATTTTTCAGTGAACAGGACTCATCTCTTCTTAACCTTAGATAAACCTCACCGACTCTGTGTCCCCTGCACATAATTAAATGTAAAGGGGCAGATTTATGTTAACTAGCACATCCCCAGGGATACACCAGTTAACGTGCACCGCTGCTCTGCCACCCATGGTGTGCCGCATTTACAATCAGATAGGACAAAGCTGCGTCAAAACCCTGCGCCTGCTTGAAGCAGGCATAGATCTTGACGCAGGTAGGCTGAAAGCTAAAGCAACAACTAAGTGTTGTGTGCAGAAGTTGCAAAAAAGGAAAAATGGCGTTTAAACCGGTAATGAGCCCATGCTAACTTAACACAGTGTAAAGATATCCAGGATCTACATCAGTTTGGGGTTCACGAACCTGGCAGGTACAAGGCACTGAGGCTTTGCACCGTGCATGTCTCATCCCAAATCATATGTTGTTTGTGAATGAAACAATTTCCCAGACCAAATGCTTTGGATTGGCTACTTCTAAAAAATTAAACACCCCTACTATCCCGGAGTTAGAGGAATATGATGGTTGGAGTCATTTTACTCGGTTGTCCATTAGTGATTTACAGGCCCTACTCCGTAATTCTTCCTTTAACATTTCCAGTATAAATCCAAAAGGTTGGCTGCTTTGGCAACGTGCCTTATCCACGGTTTAATAACGCTGCCTTTTGCTTTATATAAGTTTTCAAATTGTATGAAATATATACCAATAGGTCGTTATGAACCTTTAGGTAGTGGTTTTCTTCATGAGGTCTGGTCGCTTCCATACACATACAGATGTTTCAAAGATGATCAAGAAGTTTATCTGAATGGAGAGGAATGCACTGAGACGCCAGATCATTCACTAATGTGTAGGCACATACAGTTACACGGTTCATGCAACAAAGACCGACCAAATATGGCTTGCGTGTTGCAAGGCACGCCAGTTCCTGCTATCATCCCCACGTTCAAGTTGTTGGAAAATGGTAGTTATTTGATGCTCAATAATGAAGATTGTTCTGGGTTAATTAAAAGTATTCCTTTTATCGTAACAGTAAGTGAACAGGTTATTTGCTGCAGAAATGTTCTATTTCCTCCCACACATGAACATAGGGAGTTTTCAATCTGGACACAAATACCAACCTTGGGAGCAGATTTCAACGGCATGGCAAGAATAAGGGCTCTTTTGTCTCAGAGAGAGGTGGCCTTGAGTTCGGCCCGTGAAACTTTCGTGCTTCACATAGCGAACACCCGTACAGAGGTGCAGACCCTCTTATTTTTATTTTTTTTATTTTTTTTAAAACCTTTATTGTACAGAAGGCGCTCACAGATACGGGCCTACAACCCACCGGGCCGGCCACCACAATAAAGAGACATACGAGGCAATACAGGAGTGACAACAGGATATCTAAATAGCGCATATGAAGGCAAAGGTAACAAGTCTTCGAGCCGCCATCGCGGACAGGATAAGAGTAGGTTAATTTTATAATGAAATAAAGGGGTTCGCAGGATAAAACCAATCTATAAAGTCCAGAGGGCCGCGGTGGGCCGTGAGCAAGCCGAAGTTTCGAATACAGGAAAAGACCAAAAGAACAGTCACATTTTGGCAAAGGCAGAACGTGAGTCCCACATCAATAATAATCACAATCGCTGCTCAACGCCCTCCCACCACTACCATGGCACATAATAGTAAAACAGCGAAAAGTACGCTTATACAACTAAAAGCCCTCTGTTACAACAACCCAGAAAAGGAAAAGAAAAATGGGGGGGGAAAAGGGAAAATAGGGGAGGAAAAGGAGATCGGAAAAAGGAGGGAGAAAAAGAGAGGGCGCAGCGTCAGTGCACGTCCCCCACGGCTAACAAAGCACCCAATACTAATTCGGCACAAGGAACTAGTGGCAACAGGAGAAATGAATGCGTAGTAAATCGTGACAGCAGACGTACCAAAAGGGCCATGCCCGCACAAACACCCCGGGGGGCGACGTGCCGATACCGCGCCACGAAATAAGGGGATACATAAGAGCCATAGAACCAAAAAAAAAAGGAACAAGGGAAGATACAAGAAAACAGACCCCTCCCCCACCCCGCACAGCCCACCCTGCACCCCTGCAGAAGGCTATGGCCTACCCCCCAGCAGCGTGCCTGTCGCCCTAATTAGAACCCGAAATATAGAAGAAATATGGAAAGAAAGAATCACTTAGATAAAAAAGGGGGGGGAAGGGAAAACAAGGAAAAACAGCGGGAGAGGAGCCACACAATCAAAACTCTTTCAGCTCCCACCCTCCCGCCCGAAAATACTCAGAGCCCACGGGAAGATAGTAAATACACGGATAAGCTCCAGGAACGTAAAGAAGTATCAAACATAATCATACAATTATAAACGGATCGCCCAACCATACCACAAAATAACAGTCCACAGAGGCAAGATCAGCTCAACCCTGTCCTCGTTTTTCGCAAACTGTAGTAGTCCAACGAACCAGGTACCAGATCACATGGAGCCGGAGGTGAAGAACAGGGAGTCGAATCAAAAATACACTCAAATCAAAGTGATCGCGATCCGGATGATACAGATAGAACAGGAACCACCTCAGGCAAAGCAGGCACAGTTCCGATGAGAACTCGGGGAAAGCCGGTCCAGCGGCACAGTCACAGGATTTTCGTTTGGCCATGTGAGGCAAAAGAGGAAAAGGAGACCCATCGAGGTCGGTCCAGATGGGATCCGGCTGGCAAACCTCCGGAGCAGAAGGAGGCACAGGATGAAGAAGGGCAGCGGACTTCCGTACATCCACACCAACAGCAGCCTCCAGGTTCACGACCCCAAGGAAAGTTCCAGCAGCACACAACAGAGATGAAGCTGCCCCAACCGGGGGGGGTCCGGCAGGTCCAACCAAGGGACCTCTCTCCAGGATAGCGACAGGTGCGGTCATGGGTGCCCCCCAGGAGCGCAGGGCGGCGAGGATGTCGCCAAGTGTAGGCTCACCTTTGCAGTATTCAGAAAACGTGCCGTGCAGCGGATCCGCATCGCCAGTCCCAGCAAGGCCGAGAGTCATGGGGCCGGCCGCCATCTTAGAAGCTCGGCGGGGCCGCTGCCAACACAGATCCCCGCCCGGATACCAGCGGGGCAAAACAGGACATCGGCAGCCGCCAGCGGAGGTGCCACCAGGGCAGAAAGGGGGGTCACCAGAAGAAGGCGATGCGCCGGCACCCCACACGCCGCCGGCACCGTTCTCCGAGCCCGGGCGGAGGAACTCAAAATGGCCGGGCCGGAGAACAAAGGGGGGACGAGCCAGATGCACGGTGAACCCCGTCCATGGAAGGCAGTGCCCCAACACCAGGCCGCAGGATCGCCGGACCAGGCCCGGGGGGGCCGCAAGCGGTCTATTAGCACATCGGCCTCTCTGACCGACTCCACACCACCACCAAGGGCCGGCAACCGCGCCCCGTCCAGCCCGGGCGCCGCCAAGGAGTGCCAGGCCCGGCCGCTCCGGAGGCCCCGAAGCAGACAGGGGCGCAACTCAGGATCTACAACACCCAGGAGCCTCCGGAGTAAACTGTAAGTGTCCGTGAGGTATCGTCGTTCCACAGCACATCGTAGAATACTTCCCGGGGCAGGATAAAGTACAGGATAGTTGTTGTAGACAGGAGAGTGAACGGAGCCGAGCTAAAACGCGGCCATCTCGGACGCGAGCTTGGCTCCTCCCCCTGCAGACCCTTTTAAATACTGATTCGCCTTTGCATTTCAGCGAGATGGTTCGGACTATCTTTAACGCGTCCTCCACAAAGGGCCTGGCGCATTTTTTTAAAGTTGTTAGCAGTGGTCTTGTGACTTCATTTGAGAAAATCTTTGGAGTCATCCCTTCTTTCTTTCATTCTATTTTTTCCACTTTGTTTGGTGGATTCCCAGTTTTACTTGCATTAGCACCGGACGCTCTTGTGCTTTTTTACATTTTTAAATATGGATGTCCCTCCTGTGCAAGGTCACGCCCTGCAGCTGCTAACGCTGTTCCGCAATCGCATGCTTGAATATTATGGCACAATGCCGTTGGCGATATTAAGCACGGCATATGGATTATCTTTTCGATTCTCCTACTTCACCTGTGTCCAGCCTGTATTTCACTGCCTGACCTGTGATTTCGATTGGGCCATTGATTTGTGTCTCTGCGGACCGGTTTCTCCTGACGTCGACTTTAATCAGCTGATGAGTCCTATCATTACTCACGAGTTGGTTTGTCCTGGCGAAAGAATTATGGCTGTGGCATTGATGCATGGACTAATTGGTCCCTGGAATTTACTGGCGGCAACACAGTCTTTCTTGGAACAGAGTTTTCTTGAAAACCCACCGAGCTGTCCTCTGATGGTGATAGAGGATCCGGTGCTGGGAGAGCACGTATGTTCTTTTCCGCTTTTAAATTGGATGGCTGAACTCTTTTCGGATGAAGACGGTGACTTCCTATTGGAGGCTGTTGCAGCTTATTTTGCATACGCAATTATGTCATAGACCTTTTTCATGTTTGATATGCTGAGTACTACCATTTCATTGACAATTCATTGACTTATTTGTCAAGTTTTTATTATTTAGCTTGCCTATTGGCTTAAGCCTCGATAAACTAGTTGACTGTTTTATATTTTCTTAGCATTAAATTTTGCTAGTTTTTAATGTTTTACCTTGCGGACCGTGCACATATAAAGTTGCAATCTGCTCTCAAGAGATGGCACTTCTATTACCTTATTTTGTTCGTTTCCGGATCATGGAGGGGTGTCATGTAGATCCTGGATATCTTTACACCGTGTTAAGTTAGCATGGGCTCATTACCGATTTAAACGCCATTTTTCCTTTTTTGCAACTTCTGCACACGACACTTAGTTGTTGCTTTAGCTTTCAACCTAGTAGTTCATCATGGTTTACATGAGAATAATATGTTATTGCTCTACTATCTGCTTTGCTTGTTAAACTATATCTGTACAGCGAGTGCTGAAGTTTCAAGAACAACACGATACAGAATTGTTATGAGGTCTGATCTCCACGACTTCATAGTCATAACATAAGTGCAGCTTCTGCCAATTCTGGGCATGAGGCGGGTTTTATATTGCTTTGCCGAACACACACATACACAACACTTGATGCGGTTCACATGAAGAGAGAGCTGGTGTATGCTGATGTGATTCCTTCAAATCTAGGACACTAAAGTATAGGCACGCCCTAAACTAACCCAAAGAGACCTTCTTAGCAAATAATATAATATGTGTATTAGGGAGGGTGAGATATAAGTGTTGCTAACTCTTATTCATTTACAGCATGTTAACATACTGTCACCATTCGCTTTTTATGTACTAGTAACTATGCTGGTAATTTTGCTACTGATAATTGTGGTAGCGTTCTAGTGTTCCTGCACAGGAACAGGATGTGGGGAAACAGAAAGCGGAAGGCGGCCATATTGTTTGCTTGGCGCCGACCGTTGAGCAACAGCTTAGCCCCGGCGCTCCGGAATAAAGATAACTAAAAAGCATTTAAAGACGTACGTTCTCACATTATTACAATGGCGACGAAGATGTGTACTTATATTATCTAAGATACTACGCCTGAGAAGACGACATTAGTAAATAAACATTTCAAATACACATGTGTTCTTCTTAACTCCATGTTCTGGTTTGTAATGAATATATAACGACCGAGTGTTCATGAGTTCCACGTATCCTGAGGTACTGTAAGTTCATATTCTGGATTGTCTAAACATTGAGAGTTTGTTATATCCAATGTGACACTGTAGCTAGCTTGCTAAGGGGTTTTTGGGTACTAAGGTGAGTTTTGGGGCACCCTAATTCGCCGAGGTTCCAATCCTCTGTGCACAGTTCTGTGTGAGAACAGAAACCCTGCGACAGGGGCACCCCTGAGCCTTGCTGGAGCTTCATCACACTTGCGATACAACTCCAGCAATGCGCCACCTTTACGGCACAGATGCGTCAAAAGTTTTTTACATTTCCTAAATAGCGAACTTTAAGGAATAAATAGCGATTCTTTACCATTCCTAGTTTGCGATGAGCTATTTGCTAATTACAAATTACCCATTCATTTCCGTGGAGCAGGAGGCCCATAGGAATGAACGTGCAATTTGCGATTAGCAATTAGCTCATCGCAAATTACGAATTTTTCCGAGGGTGCAGGGGTGTCTCAAGAACACCCTGCTGCACCCCTGAAAAAGAAATTTGGGGGCATATGGCGCACATACATTTTGAAAACATTCCTTTACCTCAAAAACGATTTTCAACTCATAATTTGAAAACACTGCCCACGGGGAAATGACTTAAAATGTCCTCAAGACACATGAAAGTGTTTTTTTAAAGCCTTTGCAACTTTTTTGGGTCACTTTTAACATGGCTATGTAACTCAAACAGTCAAAATCTAAATTTACCATGCACAGGTGGGAGCATATTTACAAGGAATTTGCTCCACGGAGAAAGGTCTTTTAATTTAATATTGGAAAAATAACATCAGAGACACTGAAATGCCTTATAAAGAAGCATACACCATTATGTCCTTGTCATAAATTTTAAAAGCATTCATTTTCCCCAAAAACGATTTTCAAGTCATAATTTAAAAACACTCCACATGGGGAAATGACTTAAAATGTCCTTAAGACACATGAAAGCGTTTTTTGATTGCCTTTGCAGCATGTTTCGGTCACCTTTAACATGCCTATGTAACGCAAACATTCAAAATCTAAATTTGCCATGCACAGGTGGGAGCATATTTACAAGCAATTTGCTCCGCAGGGAAACGTCTTACATTAAAATGGGAAAAATAACATCAGAGACACTCAATTGCCTTATAAAGAAGCATACACCATTATGTCCTTGTCATAAATATTAAAACCATTCCTTTTCCTCAAAAACGATTTACAAGTCATAATTTGAAAACACTCCACAGCTCCTATGCACATAAAAACCCTGTCAGTACTAATACTTCACATTTTCTCCAATTACAATTTCTCAAAGAAACAAAATCTATTTGTAAAACACTTGAGACAAAGCAACATTTGAAAAACACAACTTTCTTCATAATTTTCTCCTTAAAGCACACTATTTTCTATCTAAATTAAAGAAATCTTTTCTCACCTTAGCAAATACTTTGAGTTTCAAAACAGTCTCAGAAACACACCAATTTGTCTTCAGCAGAGCAAAAGGTATGCACTCCAGAGTCTGCAGCTATCAAAAGCACAGAAATGCTGTAATTCTTCACACATATCTCTCATGTCACCCAATCAAAAGTCTTCCCTCACTTTTTTTCAAATCAAAACCCTTCCCCCCTCTGCCCTCTCTGCTTTTTTGCATAGCAACCACCTCTTGCAAGACCTCTGGTGTTTGCAAGTTCACACAACAATGTTGCAATTGAACTCTGAACTCTCAGTGCACCTGCATATCCAGTGCATTCTTCCATTTAATGATTTTTTCTTCGCCACTCAAAATACATCTTTCAACGAACTCATCCATGCACCCTAACTTTCTGTTTTCAGCAATCAAAATCCACCAATCACTGTTACTGCTTCATTAACACAGAAACTCCACAGTTTTTTTCATTTTAAACTCTTATTTTTTCAACTGCCATTTCATTGCCACACTTCATCTGACTGCAGGAGAACCTTCTCTCGCCATGTTTTCTGTCTGGATTGTATCTATTGGGCTCAGAGGTACGCTGAAAACAGGAATTTACCTAACCTCAATTTACAAGATGTGGAAATTAAGTGGTTTGGCCACAGAGGATTAAAATGTCACCAATTGATACCATTGGTGAAAACCTTTATGCATTTGGCAAAACCTGACCTGTTAATTGTGCACTGTGGAGGTAATGACTTGGGCACTTTGACTGGGGTAGGTCTGGAAATGCTTTTAAAGGACACCTTTGAGCAATTGATGGCACTTTTTCCTCAGACTGCCTTGGTATATTCAAATATATGCCAAAGACAGAAATGGAGGTGGTCGAACCAATTTTGTCCACAAATTGAGAAGTCGAGGAAGCATGTAAACAAATCTGTTTCAGCTTACATGAGAGACCATGGAATGGGCTCCTTGTACAACAATAACTTGCGTTACTACATGCAAGATATCTACAGAGGAGATGGAGTTCACTTCTCAGATGAGGGCAACAGAATTTTCATTCTGAATTTAAGACTGTGCATTGGTACCTACTTATAAGTACCTAAATGTACCATAAACCCAAAAGCTCTTCTCAGAGCTACCCTACATCTGATCACTCACAATTATTATTTTACTCTAACTTTTTTCACTAATTTTCAAGAAAGTACGCTCCCCAGAACGCTTCCCGGTTCGCGAACCGGGCGCACTCCACGCAAAAGAACTAAAAAAACGATATTTTTTTTTTTGCCCTGCGAGGCCCTTTTAAAGCCTCCACATCAAACCTAGGGGGTCAGGGAGGATCTACTATGCCCCCTTATGGTCATTTGCCCCTTCGCTTTGGCCTCCTCTTCTCTCTCGATCCTACCGAGAGACAAGATGGCGGCCGCTACGGACTGTTTGGAATGTTTACAGACGCCGAAGAACCAATCAGCTTCGCAAAGCTCCGTAACGCAAAAAGTACGCGAAGCGGAGCGCTGTTACACAGATATATATCTTTTTTTGAACGTTAATTTCTCAAAATCCACTGGAGCACATATATTGAGACCTAGCAAAGGCACATCGGGCTACCAGTACCTACAATTTTCCCAAGTTTCGTGCAAATCCATTCAGCCGTTCGATTATTATTATTTGTATTTTTTTTTGCCCCGCGGGGCCCTTTTAAAACCTCCACATCAAACCTAGGGGGTCAGGGAGGATCTACTATGCCCCCTTATGGTCATTTGCCCCTTCGCTTTGGACTCCTCTTGTCTCTCGATCCTACCGAGAGACAAGATGGCGGCCGCTACGGACTGTTTAGAATGTTGACAGACGCCGGAGAACCAATCAGCTTCGCTTCACAAAGCTCCGTAACGCGAAAAGTACGCGAACTGGAGCGCTGCCCGGTCCGCTGTTACAGATATATATCTTTTTTTGAACGTTAATTTCTCAAAATCCACTGGAGCACATATATTGAGACCTACAAAAGGCACATCGGGCTACCAGTCCCTACAATTTTGCCAAGTTTCGTGCAAATCCATTCAGCCGTTCGGGCTAAAAGTGAGGCCAACCGCCCTATGGAAAACTCAATGTTAAAAACACGTTTTGGGACCCCCCTTTTTTCTCGGCCCCCCCTTGACGAACCCCCCCCCCAAATTTTCAGGGGCTGCTCAGAAACAAAATGTTCCATTTTCCTGAAAATTTCAGCCAATTCCGTCCACAAACGCCAAAGTTATTAGACATAGAATTTTCAAAAATCCCATAGGGAAAAAATCCTAACTATATATACCTACTGGCGACCGCCAGTAGGTAATATATATTACCTACTGGCGGTCGCCAGTAGGTAGTTATAGTTAGGATCGTTTTCCATAGGAAATCCGCAACATTCTATTGGGAATAACTTTGGCGCCGAATGAGGAATCGGACTGTAATTTTCCTTACCTTTGCCTCGTTGCGCTCCGCTCCTTCCCTGAAAGTTTCGGGGGGATCCGTCAAGCGGGGGCCGAGATAAAAGGGGGGTCCCAAAACGTGCTTTCCCCATGTTAATTTCCATAGGGCGGTTGGACTCACTTTTAGCCCGAACGGCTGAATGGATTTCCACCAAACTTGGCAAAATTGTAGGGACTGGTACCCCGATGTGCCTTTGCTATGTCTCAAGATATATGCTCCAGTGGTTTTTACAAAAATAAACTTTGAAAAAATATATATTGGGCTACATTGGGCTATATATATGTTAGAGCCCAAATGCAGCCCAATGTAGCCCAATGTAGCCCAGTGTAGCCCAATGTAGCCCAAAGATGGCCATCAGAGACAAAAAAAACAAATGTAGCCCAAATATCAGCCAGATGTAGCCCAACTATAGCCCAATGACAGAATGTCCCAGAGTGTTCTAAAGCTAACAGTCTTACTTATGACAAAAGTATGGCACACCTGAAGTCATCTTGATTGGAATAAAGTGTTAACACATAAAACATTTAATTTGCAAAGGAACAAAATGAGGGGGTTCATTTTGCCATAGAAATTATGATTAGTGCTGAAGAAAGAAAAATTAGGGCACATTTTGAGTGACTTCTCAAATCCTCTTATATTTCATTAAAAAAATTCTGATATGCAGTCTCCCAAGATGACCACCAGAGACAAAAGAGCCCAAATGTAGCCCAAATATCAGCCAGATGTAGCCCAAGTATAGCCCAATGACAGAATGTCCCAGAGTGTTTATAAAGAACAACTAGAACGCTAACAGTCTTACTTATGACAAAAGTATGGCACACCTGAAGTCATCTTGATTGGAATAAAGTGGTAACACTTAATACATTTAATTTGAAAAGGAACAAAATGAGGGGTTTCATTTTGCCATAGAAATTTTATATATATATATTCACTGAAAAAACCATAGGTTACACACCAGTTATAGTTAGGAATTAGCATTTAAAAAACCTTTGAAATTCACTGAAAAAACCATTGGTTTCACACCAGTTATAGTTAGCTGGAAATTTTACTCGCATAAAACCATTGAAATTCCCACGTTATAGTTAGTTGGACTCACTATAACTTGCACGTCTGCAATGCACTGCTGATGACGTCACATATTACATCACTCATGCATATATTTAAATATTTAAACATTACTCGCTAATATATGTATTCACTAAGATACACTTAATAAGCCAGTTAACCAATCAATTTTTTTTTTTTAAAACACTGTCATGAGTGATGTAATATGTGACGTCATCAGCAGTGCATTGCAGACGTGCAAGTTATAGTGAGTCCAACTAACTATAACATCGGAATATATATGTATATATATATATATATATATATATATATATACATATATATATATATTTATATATATATATTTCTTTCTTTTTCTTTTTGTTTGGTACAAAGGACGCCGCACACAGCAACTTCAGTTCACAGATTTATTGAGCAAGGCCGTCAGGCTGAAACGCGTTGGTGTTAGACTGGGCACTGAAATAAATCTGTGAACTGAAGTTGCTGTGTGCGGCGTCCTTTGTACCAAAAATTGTTTTTTGGCCTTGATCTGGCCCAACGCCGGCACCCGCTGGAGAGCGATCCTGTTACAAGACCATATTGCACCAAAAAAAATAATATATATATATATATATATATATACATATATTACCTACTGGCGGTCGCCAGTAGGTATATATAGTTAGGATTTTTTCTCTATGGGTTTTTTGAAAATTCTATGTCTAATAACTTTGGCGTTTGTGGACGGAATTGGCTGAAATTTTCAGGAAAATGGCACATTTTGTTTCTGAGCAGCCCTTGAAAATTTGGGGGGGGTTCGTCCAGTGGGGGCCGAGAAAAAAGGGGGGTCCCAAAACGTGTTTTTAACATTGAGTTTTCCATAGGGCGGTTGGCCTCACTTTTAGCCCGAACGGCTGAATGGATTTGCACGAAACTTGGCAAAATTGTAGGGACTGGTAGCCCGATGTGCCTTTTGTAGGTCTCAATATATGTGCTCCAGTGGATTTTGAGAAATTAACGTTTAAAAAAAGATATATATCTGTAACAGCGGACCGGTTAGCGCTCTGGTTCGCGGACTTTTCGCGCAACGGAGCTTTGTGAAGCGAAGCTGATTGGTTCTCCGGCGTCTGTCAACATTCCAAACAGTCCGTAGCGGCCGCCATCTTGTCTCTCGGTAGGATCGAGAGACAAGAGGAGGTCAAAACAAAGGGGGAAATAACTATAAGGGGGCATAGTAGATCCTCGCTGACCCCCTAGGTTTGATGTGGAGGTTTTAAAAGGGCCCCGCGGGGCAAAAAAAAATAATAAAAATAATAATTGAACGGCTGAATGGATTTGCACGAAACTTGGCAAAATATTAGGGACTGGTAGCCCGATGTGCCTTTGCTAGGTCTCAATATATGTGCTCCAGTGGATTTTGAGAAATTAACGTTCAAAAAAAGATATATATCTGTAACAGCGCTCCGCTTCACGTAACGGAGGTTTGCGAAGCTGATTGGTCATTCTGTCACTGGGCTATAGTTGGGCTACATCTGGCTGATATTTGGGCTACATTTGTTTTTTTGTGTGTCTGGCGGCCATCTTTGGGCTACATTGGGCTACATTGGGCTTCATTGGGCTACATTCGGCTAATTAGCAAATAGCTCATCGCAAACTAGGAATGGTAAAGAATCGCTATTTATTCCTTAAAGTTCGCTATTTAGGAAATGCAAATAACTTTGATGATACATATGGCGGTTCATCTCTAACAAGATAAGAAGCATAGGGATAGATTTATGATGACTGGCGCATCACCAGGGATGTGTTAGTCATTCTGTGCCGCTGTTCCGTCACCTATGGTGTGCTGCATTTACAATGCGGCGCATCACGGGGCAAAAACAGCACAGATGCGTGATGTATCTGTGCCGTAAAGGTGGCGCATTGCTGGAGTTGTATCGCAAGTGTGATGAAGGTCCAGCAAGGGTCGGGGGTGCCCCTGTCGCAGGGTTTCTGTTCTCACACAGAACTGTGGACAGAGGATTGGAACCTCGGCGAATGCATTGCTGGAGTTGTATCGCAAGTGTGATGAAGCTCCAGCAAGGGTCGGGGGTGCCCCTGTCGCAGGGTTTCTGTTCTCACACAGAACTGTGGACAGAGGATTGGAACCTCGGCGAATGCATTGCTGGAGTTGTATCGCAAGTGTGATGAAGCTCCAGCAAGGGTCGGGGGTGCCCCTGTCGCAGGGTTTCTGTTCTCACACAGAACTGTGGACAGAGGATTGGAACCTCGGCGAATTAGGGTGTCCCAAAACTCACGTTAGTAATCAAAAACTCCTTAGCAAGCTAGGTACAGTGTCACATTGGATATAACAAACTCTCAATGTTTAGACAATCCAGAATATGAACTTATAGTACCTCAGGATACGTGGAACTCATGAACAGTCGGTCGTTATAGATTTCTTAGAAACCAGAACATGGAGTTAAGAAGAACAGATGTGTATTTGAAATGTTTATTTACTAATGCCGTCTTCTCAGGCGTAGTACCTTAGATAATAAAAGTACACATATTATCAGTAGCAAAATTACCAGCATAGTTACTAGTACATAAAAAGTGAATGGTGATAGTATGTTAACATGCTGTAAATGAATAAGAGTTAGCAACACTTATAAGCAGCCGCGGGCCGTGGAGGGAGTTACGGTGAGGCAGGGAGGCGGGGAGGGGGAGAAGCAGGGTGGAGAATACAAGTACACATATTATCAGTAGCAAAATTACCAGCATAGTTACTAGTACATAAAAAGCGAATGGTGACAGTATGTTAACATGCTGTAAATGAATAAGAGTTAGCAACACTTATAAGCAGCCGCGGGCCGTGGAGGGAGTTACGGTGGGGCAGGGAGGCGGGGAGGGGGAGGGGCAAGGTAGAGAGGGCTCCACCCTGCTTATATCTCACCCTCCCTAATACACATATTATATTATTTGCTAAGAAGGTCTCTTTGTGTTGGTTTAGGGCGTGTCCATACTTTAGTGTCTTAGATTTGAAGGAATCACATCAGCATACACCAGCTCTCTCTTCATGTGAACCGCATCAACTGTTGTGTATGTGTGTTCGGCAAAGCAATATAAAACCCGCCTCATGCCCAGAATTGGCAGAAGTTGCACTTATGTTATGAGTATGAAGTCGTGGAGATCAGACCTCATAACAATTCTGTACCGTGTTGTTCTTGAAACTTTAGCACTCGCTGTACAGATATAGTTTAACAAGTAAAGCAGATAGTAGACCAATAACATATTATTCTCATGTAAACCACGATGAACTACTAGGTGGAAAGCTAAAGCAACAACTAAATGTCGTGTGCAGAAGTTGCAAAAAAGGAAAAATGGCGTTTAAACCGGTAATGAGCCCATGCTAACTTAACACGGTGTAAAGATATCCAGGACCTAGATGACACCTCCTCATGATCCGGAAACGAACTGAATAAGATAATAGAAGTGCCATCTCATGAGAGCAGATTGCAAGTTTATATGTGGACGGTCCGCAAGGTAAAGCATTAAAAACTAGGAAAATTCAATGCTAAAGAAAAATAAAACAGCCAAGTACTTTATCGAGTCTTAAGCCAATAGGCAAGGTAAATAATAAAAACTTGACAATTAAGTCAATGAATTGTCAATGAAATGCTAGTACTCAGCATATGAAACATGAAAAAGGTCTATGACATAACTGTGTATGCAAAATAAGCTGCAACAGCCTCCAACAGGAAGTCACCGTCTTCATCCGAAAACAGTTCAGCCATCCAATTTAAAAGCGGAAAAGAACATACGTGCTCTCCCAGCACCGGATCCTCTATCACCATCAGAGGACAGCTCGGTGGGTTTTCAAGAAAGCTGTGTTCCAAGAAAGACTGTGCTGCCGCCAGTAAATTCCAGGGACCAAGTAGTCCATGCATCAATGCCACAGCCATAATCCTTTCGCCAGGACAAATCAACTCGTGAGTAATGATAGGAGTCATCAGCTGATTAAAGTCGACGTCAGGAGAAACCGGTCCGCAGAGACACAAATCAATGGCCCAATCGA
The DNA here is from genome assembly GCF_964261635.1 of Lissotriton helveticus. Classification (NCBI taxonomy): domain Eukaryota; kingdom Metazoa; phylum Chordata; class Amphibia; order Caudata; family Salamandridae; genus Lissotriton; species Lissotriton helveticus. The sequence continues at coordinate 562,406,685 of NC_136063.1, forward strand.
AATCACAGGTCAGGCAGTGAAATACAGGCTGGACACAGGTGAAGTAGGAGAACCGAAAAGATAATCCATATGCCGTGCTTAATATCGCCAACGGCATTGTGCCATAATATTCTAGCATGCGATTGCGGAACAGTGTCAGCAGCTGCAGGGTCGGAGGTTGCATAGGAGGGACATCCATATTTAAAAATGTAAAAAAGCACAAGAGCGTCCGCTGGTAATGCAAGTAAAAATGCAATCCACGAACCAGAGTGGAGAAAATGGAATGAAAGGGAGCAGGGATGACTCCAAAGATTTTCTCAAATGAAGTCACGAGACCACTGGTAACAACTTTAAAAAAGTGTGCCAGGGATTTTGTGGAGGATGCGTTAAAGATAGTCGGAAACATGTTGCTGAAATTGAAAGGCAAACCTGTGTACGGGTGTTCGCTATGTGAAGTACGAAAGTTTCACGGGCCGAACTCAAGGCCACCTCTCTCTGAGACAAAAGAGCTCTTATTCTTGTCATGCCGTTGAAACGTGTCCCAAGGTTGGTATTTGTGGCCAGATTGAAAACTCCCTATGTTCATGTGTGGGAGGAAATAGAACATTTCTGCAGCAAATAACCCGTTCACTTACTGTTACGATAAAAGGAATACTTTTAATTAACTCAGAACAATCTTCATTATTGAGCATCAAATAACTACCATTTTCCAACAACTTGAACGTGGGGATGATAGCAGGAACTGGCGTGCCTTGCATCACGCAAGCCATATTTGGTCGCTGTTTGTTGCATGAATCGTGTAACTGTATGTGCCTACACATTAGTGAATGATCTGGCGTCTCAGTGCATTCCTCTCCATTCAGATAAACTTCTTGATCATCTTTGAAACATCTGTATGTGTATGGAAGCGACCAGACCTCATGAACAAAAGCACTACCTAAAGGTTCATAAAGACCTATTGGTATATATTTCATACAATTTGAAAACTTATATAAAGCAAAAGGCAGCGTTATTAAACCGTCGATAAGGCATGTTGCCAAAAAACCCGCAATCCTCTGCTGATGATGTCACTGAGCATGTCATGAATGATGTAATATGTGACATCATCAGTAGTGGATTATGGGTAATAGTATCTCTAGTTTACTCCCCTATAGCTGTCTTTCTTTTAACATAAGTGTGTGTTTCCTTCCCTTATACTTACTGTTTTTGGTTCGCTTCCAGTTCGCGTACCAGCGAGCGAACTAGGAAGCGAACTAAGAGAAATAGAGGTTGGCACAGTTCCAAATATTGTACCAATTTTTTAATAACGGGGAGGTAGTTCTGAAAAGAACTTTTTTTTTTATTTTTCTGAACATTTTTTTACTGTAAGGTTCCCGATTCGCGAAGCGGGAACGAAGAAAAAAAAATATTTAAAAAAATAATTATTCATAAACATATAAAATATATTTTTGGATTTAAAGAAGAATAAATTTTACAGCTACAGATATTAGCTGTTAAAAAACCAATGAAATTCACTGAAAAAACCATAGGTTATAGACCATATATAGTTAGGAATTAGCATTTACAAAACCTTGAAAATTCACTGAAAAAACCATAGGTTATAGACCATATATAGTTAGGAATTAGCATTTACTAAACCTTATTTTACTCACACAAAACCATTGAAATTCCATATATAGTTAGTTGCACTAACTATATATCGCGCACCCGCAATCCACTGCTGATCATGTCACATATTACATCATTCATGACATGGTCAGTGACATCACTGATGACATCACTGATGACATCTCAAATGACATCACTGATGACATCTCACTTGATATCAATGATCACATCACTGATGATATCATTCATGTGATAATACAATGCATCTCCTCACACTCTAATATAACCTCCGTTACACCCAGTGTTAAATAGAGAGTATCATTTTTGAAACCATTGACACACCAATACTAGTTACTACATACGCACTCACTGATTCCTATGTCTACACACACATTCACTCATACAATCATTCATACATACAATCACTCATCTTTACAACACTATCATATGCACTCATACACCTATACAGACACTCACACTCTGCCACTCATCCATGGAGTTACTCACACACCTAGTCAGTCCTGAAAAGAATCAATCACACTTCCATTTTCTCATCTATACAGTTAAACACAGAACACCTTACATTTTTGAAACATATACTAACACATAGTTACTCTCTTATAGAATCACTGATACAAGTACACATTGATCTGCACAGAGTCACACACCTCCCAGCCAGCCATACACACACTCAGTCTCCCATACAAATACTTGTGCAACCAATCAATAACCCATATAGCTACTTATATAGCTACTGATCAACACGTGCAGCAGCTTGCACAACAACAGACATACTGATGCACACTTTTAGACAGTTTAGTCACTAACCCGTGCATTCAGTAAGACGCATTTAATCACTCACTCATACAGTCAATCACGCACCTACTAAAACCTTCATTCAGACACTTATACATCCACTCATTCTTCAATATGTAAAACATATTTAAACTTTACAGAAACACATAATCACTGGATGTTGTCATCAGTGATGTCATCAGTGATGTCACTGACCATGTCATGAATGATGTAATATGTGACATGATCAGCAGTGGATTGCGGGTGCGCGATATATAGTTAGTGCAACTAACTATATATGGAATTTCAATGGTTTTGTGTGAGTAAAATAAGGTTTAGTAAATGCTAATTCCTAACTATATATGGTCTATAACCTATGGTTTTTTCAGTGAATTTTCAAGGTTTTGTAAATGCTAATTCCTAACTATATATGGTCTATAACCTATGGTTTTTTCAGTGAATATATATATATATACATATATATATATATATATATATATATATATGTATATATATATATATATATATATATATATATATATATATATATATATATATATATATATATATATATATATATATATATATTACCTACTGGCGGTTGCCAGTAGGTAGTTATAGTTAGGACCTAGTTTCCATAGGAAATCTGCAACATTCTATTGGGAATAACTTTGGCGTTGATTGATGGAATTGGCTGAATTTCTCCACGAAAATGGCCAGCTCTGCTCCGCTCCTTCCCTGAAAGTTTGGGGGGGATTCATTAAGCGGGGGCCGAGATAAAAGGGGGGTCCCAAAACGTGTTTTCCCCATGGTAATTTCCATAGGGCGGTTGGACTCACTTTTAGCCCGAACGGCTGAATGGATTCCCACGAAACTTGGCAAAATTGTAGGGACTGGTAGCGATGTCATGAGTGATGTCACTGACCATGTCATGAGTGATGTAATATGTGACGTCATCAGCAGTGCATTGCATTGCACGCGCAAGTTATAGTGAGTCCAACTAACTATAACGTGGGAATTTCAATGGTTTTATGCGAGGAAAACTTCCAGCTGACTATAACTGGTGTGAAACCTATGGTTTTTTCAGTGAATTTAATAGGTTTTTTAAATGCTAATTCCTAACTATAACTGGTGTGAAACCTATGGTTTTTTCAGTGAATAAACCATATTTAAACATATATATATTCAACCCACAACCCACTCCATCGGGTCCGGGGGCAAGAGACACGATGCCTACCATTCAACCCAAGTTTGCCGATTATAAAATCGTGTGCAAATATTGTGGAAAGACACTTTGCTATGGTGAGCAAAGTATAGAACTTATCATCTGTGCTGGTGATAACCATAAGTGGCCGAAAAAACCCTAATTTTTCCTGTTTTTTTTTTTTGCTCCAGTTAAGCCATTTACAATTCCCTGTTTTTTGTTTCTCCCATAAAAAATACAGAAAAATATAAAACTGTTCAGAAAAACCTAAAAAAGTAAAAAATGTTCAAAAAAACAATAAAAAAAATATAAAACAACAAAAAGAATAAAAAACAGTTCTTTTTAGAACTACCTTTAATTTATAAAAATAAACCTATATTTTTAAAGAATCTCTGTCAATCTTTTTTCTGCAGGGTACGCGTACCGGTACGTGCACCGGGGCGCGCACCGAGGCGCGCACCAAAAAAATAAATAAATAAATAATGAAGGAGTGAGCATGAGGGAAGAAAACAGAGAGGGTAATGTTAAGAGAAAGAGATCCAGAGGGAGCAACACAGAGGGATTGTTTATTACATAGTAAAAAACAGAGAAGGTGTAATAGGGTAAAAGTGAGAAAAGAAAAAAGAATAAGGGAGCGAAAGAAGGGAAGAGAGAGGAAGAAGGCTAAAGTAGAGGTACTGGGAGAATGTGAGTGGGTGTTGAAAGTAAAAGGAAGGACAGTAAAGAATGGGGAATGAGGGGTAGTGACGGAACCGGAATAAATGAACAACGGTGAGGGAGGGTGAGAAAAGAGCAGTGAGTGTAAGTAAAGAGGGGTGAAAGAGGGTGGATAAAACTGAATTAGGGTAAAACATGGGGAGTGACAGAGACAAAGGACAGAGAGAGTAAAGGAAACAGTGACTGAAAGAGTCTGAGTGAAACAGCAAAAAAAGGTAAGTAAGGCAGTGTGGGTGACTTATAGGGAGTCAGTGGGTGTAGGTGTGGGTGTGGGTGTGTAAGGTGTGTGTGGGTGTGGGTGTGTGGGGTGTTTGGGTGTGGGTGGAGATGTGGGTGTGTGAGATATGTGTGGGGGGTATGTGTGTGGAGTGTGTGTGTGTCTGGGATGTGTGGGTGTGTGTGTGTGAGGAGTGTGTATGTGGGTGTGTGTGGGTGTGTGTGTGTGTGAGGTGTGTGTGTGGTGTGTGTGTGGGGTGTATGTCAGAGGTGTCTGTGTGTGTTGGGGGGTGAGGTGTGTGTGTAGGAGTGAAGTAAATGATTAAGGGAAAGAGAATGAGTGAGGGAGCAAAGGAAGGGAACATAGGGTAAGGGAAGTAAAGAATGGGGACTGAAAGAAGTTGAATGTGGGAGGGGAAATAGGGAAAGGGGAGTAAACATGGAGGAGAAAAGGAAATGAATAAGGGAGCAAAAGAAGGAAAGAGAGAGGAAGAAGACTAAAGCAGAGGTACTGGGAGAATGTGAGTGGGTGTTGAAAGTAAAAGGAAGGACAGTAAAGGATGGGGAATGAGGGGTAGTGACGGAACCGGAGTAAAGAAACAACGGTGAGGGAGGGTGAGAAAAGAGCAGTGAGTGTAAGTAAAGAGGGGTGAAAGAGGTTGGATAAAAGTGAATAAGGGTAAGACATGGGGAGTGACAGAGAGAAAGGAGCGAGAGAGTAAAGGAAGGAGTGACTGAAAGGGAGTGAGTGAAGCAGCAAAGAAAGGTAAGTGAGGGAGTGTGGATGAGTTCTAGGGAGTGAGCATGACGAAAGAGTATTGACAGAGTGAGGGAACGGAAGTGAGGAACTGTGAGGACAGACGGACTGAGAGAAGGAGTGAGAGGAGTGAAGTAAATGGTTAAGGGAAACGGAATGAGTGAGGGAGCAAAGGAAGGGAACAGAGGTTAAGGGAAGTAAAGCAGGGGCACTGAAAGAAATTGAATGTGGGAGGGGAGTTAGGGAAAGGGGAGTAAACATGGGGGATAAGAATAAGTGAGGGAAGCAGAGTAAAGAAACAGGAGTGAGGTAGGTTGAGAAAATAGTAGTGAGGTTAAAGCAAAGGGTGATGACAAACTACATTTTTTAGTCACACTTACCATATAATAAATGTAACTTTAATTACATTTTTTTACTACACTATGTACCTGTGAAAGAGAGAAGAAAAAATAACTTATAATTAGTAAAATATTTATTTAAAAATAAAAGATAGAAATGAAGAGGTTAAAAATCATAACAGTGTATTTAGAAATAAAGTAAGAGTGAAGGACATAGAAAGGGAAATAAAGTAAGGTAGAAGGACAAAAAGAGGGAAAAGGAAATAGGAGGAGAGCAAATTACTAAGAGTAAGACATATAGATTCACTGACAGAGAGGAAGAGAAGAAGAGAAAAATGAACTGAAGGTAAGAAAGATACTAAAAGAATGTGAGTTAGCAAAACTAAATCAGGAAACAGGAGTAAGTAAAAAGATAATGACTGAGAGGGAAAGGAGTCTAATTAAGGATGCATTTACAAGAATGAGGAATGGAAGATAAATGAGAGTAAGTGAAGGAGAGTTATAGAGTGAAGGGATGAAGGGAGAGAGGATAATATAGAAGGATTAAGGGAAAAGGAGTGAGGAAGTTAGTAGACAGAGGGACTAAGGGAAAGACTGAGTGAAGTGGAATACAATGAGTGAGGAAAGGAAAATGACTAAGGGAGCAAAAGAAGGAAAGAGAGGAGAAGAGGACTAAAGTAGTGGTACTGAGAGAAAGTGATTTGGTGATGAAAGTAAAGAGAAGTACACTGAAAGATAGGAAATGAGGGGTAGTAATGGAACCGGACTAAAAGAAATGGGATGAAGAACGATAAGAGAGGAGCAGTGAAGTTGTTGTAAGAGAAATGATAGAAGGTACATAAACACAAGTGAACATAACACAAGGAGAGTGAGGGACTGAGGACATAGAGGTAGTGAACAGAAAATAGAGAGAAGAGGTCAAAAGAAAGGAGCAAACAAAGATAAGCGAGGGAGAGTGGGTGATTTATAGTGATAGAGTGTGACAATACTGCTGAGTGAGTAAAGAGGAATTACAAAAAGAGCAAAGGAGGAAAAGATGGAAAAGGGAAGTAAAGCAGAGAGACTGAAAGCTGAATAGTTATGCAAGGGAGAGAGGAGATGCAGACAGTTGAAATGAGAATGAGGGGTTGTGAAAGAAGTGGATTAAAGGAACGGGGGTGAAAGAGAGTGAGAGAACATTATAAGTGAGTAAAAAGAGCTGAAAGAGGGTGGAAAAAGGAGGGTGAGTGTGAGACAATGGGAATACAATTTAAATTACACAACACAAACTATAGAATAACTTGTACAACATGTTACATAATTTATTTTTGCTGTTCTCAGAATATTTTGAATTTCACTTAAAACTGTGAGTTCAAATTACTCATCATATGACAGCGGGGAAAAAAAAACCTTATACACTTAAAAATCACAAATGTACACTAATCTTTCATTCACTTACTTTTCCTTTTGGCCAAATAGTATATCATAAAGGTCCTTTTAGTTGGAAAGTACTCTGCTGTTCACTAAAAAATCAATTTCATCGACTTTCTAGAAGAAAAGCTCCAAGAACACCTGAAATATTTTCATTATTTTCATATACTCCTTTTTTTCAGTCATAACTCTTTGCTCATTCCTTCACTTTTCCTTAAGGCCAAATAGTGTCAGATGTATGAGTATATTTTCAAATTACTTAAAAGAAACTCTGAAATTACCGTTTTCCCGACGTTCTGAAAGAAAGGCTCATACAACATTTTCACAATATTTAAATAATCATAATTCTATCTCTGACTTACTCATGTTCATCATTTTGTATGATACTGATATCACTTACTATGAGATCCACTTACAGTACCTATATGACAACTCAATTTTTTATTTTATCTTGATCACTTTTACTCAGAATATAATTTTAATCAGTAAACTAACTTTTATCAGGTCTACATCGTTTGAACATTAAAATGACATACTGACCATAATTTTGTATAAATAATGTGGACAGCATTGCAGACTTACATTGGGAACATATCATATTGTGATCAGCTGCTTTAACTAGATTATTAAAAGACACTGATTTGCAGTCTGGTAAAGTCAAATATATAAATCTTTCAGTGTCTATTCTAGCACTACTTGATAAACTACAGTTGTCGCAGTCATGCTGCCATTGATAAGAAAGGTTAAAAAGATTTTTTATATCTACTCCTTCATCTTCCAATACATCAAACATATACATTAAAAATTCCTGACAATCCCGCTGAATATTCTGTGAAAATTGATTTTGACCAGAACATATGTCTAAAAGATTTCTAATTTCTAAAACACTTTCTATTTTTGCTCTATCACTGTTACATTTCTCAAACACAGAATTCAATAAACAGCAGAATGTTTGATCTCGATTTTCAACAATCTGTTCTTGTAGATTTTGAAGAAAAAAAACAACATTAACCACTACATTAGCATAGCAGTTGACACCAGAACTGTTTTCAAATTGAAATCCAACAACATCTTCAACAGAATCCTTTTTCTTTCTGCTTACAATTACAGTTTCATCTACTTTTTGTCTTTTTGCTAGTACCTCACTGCAATTATTCTCATTTCTTCTTTTTCGGCCTACCACACGTTTTTCAAACAGAGGATATTGAGGCAAATGTGGAGCATACTCTCTTCTTAACCTATTGTATTCTTTAACACAATCTAGATCTGCACAAATCTTTGTCTCATCACACTCAACCAAGTACAATCCTGATAAAGTTCTGACTCGTGATAATGCCACATATGCCATACCTTCTTTAAACACAGACGTTCCAATGTTCACCAGAGCACTATCTACACTTAAACCTTGAGATTTATGAATTGTCACCGCATATGCCAGACAAATAGGAAACTGTTTTCGGCGAACATATAAGTCTTTCACAAGCAAAAATTTTGCTCCATTTACCAGACCTCTTTCAACATTTAAATTCCTTCTCAAAATGATACGACAATTTAAACACACATTCAGAGTCTTTTCAAAACCAGCAGTTTTAGATATACTCTTCTCTAATGAATCCAATTTTGATTTCAAATTTTCAGACAAAATAATTGTTGCTCCCATATGCTCTATTTTATCTATAGCTTCCAGTTTCACAATCTCTTCATTTTCTAACTTTAACATTTTGTTGTTGAAGATGGAACATTCTTTCACAGTTGGCATCAAACATATCCTAGATTTGTTCTCAGTAATTTTCTTAAAAATATTCTCTGGAAGAATATTTTCATCTGGATACAAGTTTGAAATTAATCGTGCATGTAAAGCTTCCTTCCCATGCTCACTTAGTTTTCCGATTCTTACATCTGGTAGAATATTTTTATAATCTTCATCCTTTGCCTGTCGCATATTTTGAAGCAGTTCTGCATATTTGAAGTTTAACCATATATTAACATTTCCAATGCTTCCTAGGCACATCCTGGTACCTTCATGCGTGAGCATTTTAAACACAGGTTGTCCTTTCACTGGAGTCAACTGCAGTAGATCTCCAAAAACAATAATGTGTTTTCCTCCGAATAAGACATCATATTCTGTTCTAAGAATTTCTTGCATTCTCAAATGCACAAAAGCAAGCATTAGATTTGAGACCATGCTTACTTCATCAATGATAAGAAGTTTCATTTTCTTCAGGATTCTCGAAACTTCAGAACAAGCATCTCCAGATAGCTTGTGGTATTGCAATTTATTATCATGCTCAACTGGTAGCATCAGTAAACGATGTAAAGTAATCCCTTTAATGTTATGTGCTGCCAGCCCAGTTGGAGCGGTAACAACACAAGACAGCGGTGATTCAGTCCTTTTCTGCAGATAATTTGCAATTGCTTTAATCAGAAAACTTTTTCCAGTTCCTGCTTCTCCACTCACATACAGTTGGACAGGCTTAAAGGATGTACATGAGCACTCTTTCTTCTCATGACTGTATCCATGTTCAACCTGTTCTGTGACTTCGTCATATATCTGTTTCTGCTCAAGGTTTAATTGTTTCACCAAATTTTCTAAGTTAATTACATCCTCTAGAGCTTGCTCCATAGCTCTTTCCACCTCATCCATGGCAGTGGCAGCTTCCTTTTGGATAACTGGTCCTCCTAGTGGATCCTGACTCAATGAAGCAGAACTCTGACTGTCTTGAGAACTGTCTCTCGCAATCTCTGCAGCAATTGTTGCTTCTTGCTCTATTTCTTCGTTCAACATTTGCAGATAATTTGGAAAAACAGGACATTCTATGGTATCCTTCGTTGCATTAAAAGAGTCTTCGTAACAGAGAAAATCTCCAAGTAGTTCCTCTTCTGTACGCCATGGTTTAAAGAGTTGCAAAAGAGCCAAATAGTAAAATTCTCTTTTGTCTGGATTTTCGCAACTCAATTTTCGATGATTAATCAAATGACCTTTTCTCTGTTTCACTAGACATCCTTCACATCCAACGACAGCATATATTTCATTATTGATATCTTCTCTGATGTTCCTCTTATAAATATATCTTTGCAGAACTTCATAGAGACAAGCGTTCTCAAGATAAGGACTTCTATTTGGATAGTATGTGTCCAACATGTTTATCTTCAAAATATCTGTACTTTCTGGTTCTTTCTCCGCCAAATACTCTATTTCTTGTACAGATTTCAAAACTCGGTTTCGTGTTGCAGCAAGACCTAGACTCACCCAAATGATGGTTCTAGATTTGGCATATAGACTTGCTGACGACAATCGATCAAAACATTCATATGCTCCAATTTCTCGATGTGACAACATCTTTAGACTGTAACTGTATAATTTCTTGCTTAGACTCTTTTCATGTGAAATGTCCTCCCACATTTCCTTCAGTTCTGTCTGTCCTTTTTTTTGTGATGTAAGACGTCACATATCGAGCCACAGCAATAGAGTTGTCAGCAACGAATTGAATATCCATGTTAGCATTCCACATGGACAAAATCACTGGGTTGTAGTCGTTGATGTACTTGGACTCTTCGTTTCTTTTTAAATTGTATGTATTTTTGGGTGATTTCCTCGTCACAGTATGTCGCAGAGAAGACATCAAATTATTTACTCTTCCTTTAGAAATCACTGCTCGTGGAAAACCAAAACGACATTTTGTGTAGAACTTGTCCTTGTTTCTGAATTTTCGACGACAGTACTTTCCACAACGATGGGATTGAAAGGGTAAAACTTGTTGCCTTAAGCTGTTTTCTTCAGTAGTTTTCGGAACAGCACATGTTGAATACTCTTCAATGAAGCTCATCACTGTCTCATCTGAATCTGTTCCAAATTTGGGTGCATCTTTAATCCACAACAACATATGTATGTGAGGAGCACCTCTCGCTTGGTACTCCTTTCTCCAAAAGAAATCCAAAACCTCTCCAAGGGGAGGATTTTTTTTTGTCGGTAATGAAAGACATCATAGCTTCAAATCTATGATTAAAATATCTGCATACATTCACTGGATCCAAAGAACACAGTTCTCCAGGTGTTTTGAATTCTATATTTTGTATATTTGCATTTGCCTCGCTTATAAATTGAAGTAAGTCGTCCCATGCATACTCGGCACAGCTAAGAGTGAGGAACCATGTAGGAGTTCCTAGGTTTCTTAGCATACATTTCAATTCCCCATGACAACGGTACCAATACTCGTTTGTACCATGCTGACATGCCATGAGATTGATTAGATGAGATTCCAAAATATTATCTTGCAGATTAACTTTCTCCATAAAGTCCCTCGCCGAAACATTTTGTAGATGTGCTCCACTTTTCAGTATATGATTTACTGCATAAGAAAGCCCAGACAAGTCACTTTCATACAGTAGATGAAACAAATATGGGATGCATTGAAGAAACCTTGGATCTTCAGCATATAATCTTAAAGTCCGGTATTCAGATGCTGGAATTTGAAGTGGTGGATCGTCATATCGTCCACCTCGACCTGGAAATAGCTGTGGAAAACAACGAGCTTCCAAACTTTCTTCCCATACACTAATGGGACTTCCTTTTGCTGATTTCATTTGAAACAAGTCAATTGCATTCCCCATTACTTCTTTGGAATGCAAAGGATGAACAGTATAATGTTCATATATTTCTTCACTTGTACACACATCAACTTTTTCAATTTGGCCAGCTGAACAATCACTGTCTTCATCTGCAGCTGTTTCCTCTGCTCCAACACATACATGTATGTAGTACTCATTGTTTTTGACCAAATACAACGTTGCCTTTTTGACTTTCCTAACATCCACTAAATCTTGCCAGATTTTCTTACTCTTTGTCGGAACCCCATTAACTAGAATAACCAGAGGTTCCTCTTCCACTTTCTCTACACCAATTGTATCAATATTTTTCTTGAAATCTAGAGGCAAATAAACAACTCTTCCCTTTAATCCTCTCTGTATATCTGAAGGAGGCAATTTCCCTATCTTAGGCTCCATGCGAACAATTGCCTGAAAAGGATGGACACATTGAATCAAAATAGACTCATATGTATTTAAATCCATCAATTCAGGAGGAATGTCTACCAACTCAAGATTATTATGAACAGCTCTAGCAGGCATTCTGTTTTGATTTAATTTATTATAACAATATTTACAAATACGCTGATCAGAACTCAAATCAAAAGAATTCTCCACCCACAAATAAGTTGCAAAATCCATCCACTCATAATTATTTATCTTTTCACTTTTTACATATAAATCAACTAATCTAGTTTGATGCTTATAATGAGTTCGTCGACAACACACACAAGTAAAATTAGGCCTTTCACTTGATTTCACCTTAAACCTGGTAATTTCCTGGTCAAACTTTTCTGTACTTGATATCTGTACATTGTCTTCCACATTACCTTGTATTACTGTGTCAATTTCTACACTGTCCTCTTTTTCACAAAAATAACAAATCTCAATTTCTTCACAAATCTTCTTCACATCTAATTCAGTTCCATGCAAAAGAGCACTATTTAACTGTTAAGTGCTGGACTTTTTGCATAATACAACCTTCTCACTAATTTCCTCATTTTGTTATGATGCACTGCTAACATCCTAAATGATGAAAAACACTCTGACAGACTTTTCTAGAAAGACAAGCCAGTGAATGCCCTTGCAAACCTGTGTTTTCTCTCACTCTGCAAGGATCTTCATTTTCTGTTTTAGACTTTTCTTACTATATGTACGTAAGAAATTACGAAGCACATCGATTGAATCCTGTCGCACACTACAAATACTACTTCACATCCAAGTGTACACTGGACCCTTAGTACGTCTCCCTAAAACTTCATCAGCTAACACCTCTTCTGCTTCTCTAGGCACAAGTTTCTCTTTTTCAATCGGACATCCGTCTTTCACCTCATATGCTCGACCACTGGTATCAACTGCATGCACCAAATCATTCTCCAGGAAGTAACTCTCCTCATTAAAAAATGGCTCACAACTTGAACTATGCATCCATTCTCCAGAAAAAACTTTACAAAAATTAGTCCGATTAATTACTCTTTTGCATCTACTCTTTGATTTGAAAACATCAATTGTCTTGTTAAGTGTCCTAATTCTATTGATTACTAAAAGAAATAATTTTTTCTTAACTTCAAAAGCCTGATCAACAATCTTCTCTACACTTTTCTTTTTCTTATAAAAAGCAGCTCTCTGTTTACCTTTTTTAATATTTTTTAACAAATTTAAAACCACCCTATTGCGAAACATACGTTTACGAATGTCCCTAAATTGATTTTGCCTTCTATTCCTATACATATTATTGTCTCCTGCTGCATTAGTAACATTTTTTGGGGATCTCTCCTTCCTCTTAAAATTTGCTCTCTCCTTCTGTACATTCCCATGTATATTCTCATTTTTTTGGGATCTAAATATGTTCCGAAAAAAAGACTTAGTTGTCTTACCAGGAGCTTTTCTCGCGTTTTTTGAAGTATTTGTTGTAGGAGACTGCTTTAATTCCGTTGCTGTTTTTGATTTTTTCCGCTTAGCATCTTTCCGTCTCCGCTGCCTTGAGGGCATATTTCCTTACTATTGAAATCTTGATTTCAATCTGTGGTAAACAAATAAAAAAAAAACCTCATTATAGACCACTATTACCAAACAACAAAGCAATGACAATAAGCAAACAATATAAACACTATAATGCTTATACATATGACCTTATCTCTGTTTTTTAAATGTTATTCTAAAAAAAATATTTCGGACACATGAATTGGTTTAACATTATTGACAAGGATTACATAGTATCTGCATGATTAAAAAAATATATTTGCACATTTCACAATCATATCACCTGTGTTTCCTCAGATTAGTAAGCAGATTGTACACATGAGGTAAGGCCTGTCCTGGGGAGCATAGGTGGTGAGACCGGTGTCTAAGAGTGCACTGGATTGGACTTCATGAAGCCTATCCCCCACTGCACTCTTAGACACAGCCCTCACCTCAATTCCACCCATGGACAGACCTCTCTTCCACTACACTCTTCAACACAGGCATCACCTCCTATGCACCCCTGGACAATCCTCACCTCATCTGCAACCCTGAATAGACCTCAACTCATCTGCACCATTAGACAGGCCTCAGTTCATCTACACCCGTTGGACACGCCTCATCTCATCTGCACCCTGTTACCATCAATTATACTCAATGTATTGAGGCCAGTCCAAGGGGCACAGATTAGATAATGCTTATCTAAGGGTCAGAGGAGGTAAGTCCTCTCCATTGCACTCATGGACACAGGCCTCAACTCCTTTGCGCCCCTGGACATGCCTCACCTTATCTGCACAATCCACTTCCTAATTTGAGGAAACACAGGTAACATACATTTCCTCTCTCTTGCAAACATTCCCACCAAGCATTACCAAAAAAATGACACAACCCAACAGCAAAGAAGCTCAGTGTCCTTCCTAATCTGAGGTAACACAGGTGACATGATTGTAAAAGATTCAAATATTTTTATGTAATCATGCACACACTATTTATTCTTTCTCAAAAATATAAAAGCCATTGATTTGCCCCAAAATCGTTTTTTAAATAACATTTTAAAACAGAGCACAGGTCTTATGTACAAGCATTCCATTTCAGTACTGAAAACTCACTATTTTACAAAATACATTTCCTCTCTCTTGCAAACATTCCTACCAAGCATTACCAAAAAAATGACACAAACCAACAGCAAAAAAGCTCAGTCTGCTTCCTAATCTGAGGTAACACAGATGACATGATTGTGAAAGGTTCAGATATTTTTATGTAATCATGCACACACTATTTATTCCTTCTCAAAAATGTAAAAGCCATTAATTTGCCCCAAAATCGTTTTTTGAATAACATTTTAGAAACAGAACACAGGTCCTATGTACAAGCATTCCATTTCAGTACTGAAAAACTCACTATTTTACAAAATACATTTCCTCTCTCTTGCAAACATTCCTACCAAGCATTACCAAAAAATGACACAAACCAATAGCAAAGAAGCTCAGTCTGCTTCCTAAACTGAGGTAACACAGGTGACATGATTGTGAAAGGTTCAAATATTTTTATGTAGTCATGCACACACTATTTATTCCTTCTCAAAAATGTAAAAGCCATTCATTTGCCCCAAAATCGTTTTTTGAATAACATTTTATAAACAGAGCGCAGGTCCTATGTACAGGCATTCAATTTCACTACTAAAACCTCACTATTTTACAAAATACAAATCCTCTATCTTGCAAATATTGATACCATGCATTTTCAAAAAGCATCACACAAACCAACAGCAAAGAAGCTCAATGTGTCTCCTAATCTGAACTCTCTATCTATATTCAATGAATCATAACTCACCTTTACAAATGCTTTGGGAGATTGAGAACAGTGTCAGATACACACTCCAATATTTCTTTAGCAGAGCAAAAGGTATGTACTCCAGGCACTGCAACCATGAATGGCACAGAAAACCTCTAATTCTACACACATATCCCTCATGTTAACCAATTAAAACTCTTCCCTCTCTATTTTCAAACCAACACCCTTCCCCCCTCAGCCCTTTCTACCTGTTACCATAGCAACTCCCTCCACACTGAGCTCTCATGGTTAAAAGTTTATTCTACAATGTTGCAAATGAACTCAGCAAGGATGTTTGACCTCTCAATACACCAGCTTATCAGGTGCAATCTTTCTTTAAATGACTTTTTCTTAACCATTCAAATTACTTCTTTCACAGAACAGAACCATGCACCCTAACTTTCAGTTTTCAACTATCTGAATCCACCAATCATTGCTTGTGATTCGATTCAAGAGCACTAAAATTCCACATTTTTTTGTTGCAAACTCCAACTGCCATTTCATTCCTACACTTCACCTGACTGCACCAGAACCTCCTCTCACCATGTACTCTGTCTGGATTATTGGACATAGCTACATTCACTGGGCTCAAAGGTATGCAGCTATCAGAAATTTTCACAACCTTGATTTACCAAATGTGCACATCAAGTGGATTGGCCAAAGAGGATTGAGATGTCATCAATTGATACCATTGGTGAAAACCTTTTACCATCTGCCAGACCCTGACCTCATAATTTTGCACTGTGGTGGAAATGACCTCGACACTTTGACTGGGGTAGGTCTGGAGATGCTTTTAAAGGACTCCTTTGGGCAATTGATGACACTTTTTCCACAAACTGCCTGGTATATTCCAATATATGCCAAAGACAGAAGTGGAAGTGGTCCAACCATGTTTTTTCCACAATTTGAGAAAGCACGGAAACATGTGAATAAATCTGTTTCTGCTTACATGAGAGACTATGGAATGGGTTCAATATACAACAATAACTTGCGTTACAACATGCAAAATATCTACAGAGGAGATGGTGTGCACTTCTCAGATGAGGGGAATAGAATATTCCTCCTGAATTTAAGACTGTGCATTGGAACCTACTTGTAGGTACCTAAACCAGCCACAGAACCCAAAAGCTCTTTTCAGGGCTACCTACCTCTGATCACTCAAAATGATTATTTTACTCTAACTTTTTTCACTGTTTTTCACCAAAGTACACTCCCCGGTACGCTCCCCGGTGCGCGTACCGGGCACTCCCCCCGCGAAAATATATATATATTTTTTTGGCCTATATGGGCCTCCTAAGCCCCCCTCAGAAAACCTAGGGGGTAAGGGGGTGCCTACCGTGCCCCCTTATACCCATTCCCAACGTTGTTTGTCCTCCATCTTGTGTGTCAAATCTACCGAAACACAAGATTGAGGACTCCCATAGCGCTGCCGGTACGCTTACCGGGGCGCGCACCGGTGAGCGTTCCCAACATTTTTTAAAAGTTAATTTACATAAAAACCACTGGAGAGACTTTCACCAAATATAGAATAGGCCCTACTACATACCAGTCCCTACCATTTTCCCAAATTTGGTGGAATTCCATTGAGCCATTTGGGCTGTAGCCCTGTCTAAATTTCCTGAGGTAAATTACATGACAAAAACACATATGAAGTGTTAGGATTTGCAACCAATTAAAATGTTACTTTCATTATGTACTTTTTTTTCCTGACATTTGATTGGTTATGTACATGAATATATATGAAAAATGAGAGGGAAACACGGCTATTTTGACTACAACTACCTGAGGTACATCTTAAAAGAATTTTCTCCATTGATCTTCATCACCTTTTAATAAGGTAAGTTGTTAATTTGTAGTGGGCACTTTAAGTTAATTTGTAAAAACGTTTTCTGATAGTTATTTACTGTCCCTCTGTTATAGTAATAGATTGAGATAGGCTCCTCTGTTATATTTATGGATTGACTAAGGCTTCTCTGTTATAATTATGAATTTACTTACGCTTCTTCACAGGCACTTTTTTATATTTCTACTTCCTGCCTGATACCATACACTGCCCAAAGTTAACTTCACTGTTAAAAAATCAGAACTACCTGTCTGAACTTAAACCCAACAGTGCCCTAACTCTACTGATATAGTTATTTTTTATGCAATTTACAGCAAGAAAATGGAAGGGGAACAAGAAAACATCAATGTTTCTTTCGAGATTACAAATGAGGAGATTCTTAATGAAGATTTTGTTGACGAGGATTTTATGGATGAGTCTTTGGACAAACAATTTATTGACTGTTTACAAGATATTGAATCATGCAATTTTGAGGAGATTCCAGATGAACTAATGCTGGAAGTTTTATTAAACTATGAAAATTCTAACCAATAAATTTTTATTTCAGAATTAAAAATTGTTTCAGACATTATTCATTTTTATATGTAATTCATGAAGTTACCAAAATGATTATATTTATATTATAATATAAAGTGAAACTTACAGTATACTGTGCAATTTTAAACCATCATAAGGGAGCAGGGTAGACTACCCATGATCCCCTAGGTCTTCTCAGGGAGTGCTTAAAGTATCTGTTTCTGCTTTCCTGACAGACTATGGTATGGATTCCATATACCACAATAACTTCTGTAGCAACATGCAAGATATCTACAGAAAAAAGGTGTACATTGAATTTAAGACTCTGTATTGGTACCTACATGCTGGTACTTAAATCACCCACACAACACAACAACTCTATGCAAAGCTACCCTACCTCTAAGCACTTCAAATTATTATTTTACTGTTTCACTGGCTTTTCCCCTTGGTACGCTCCCCGGTACGCTCCCTGGTGCGCGTACCGGGCGCTCCCCCCTGCGAAAATCTTTTTTTTTTTTTTTTTGCCCCGCGGGGCCCTTTTATGGCCCCCACATCAAACCTACTCTTCCCCCTTATGATCATTTCCCCCTTTGTTTTTGCCACCTCTTGTGTCTCGATCCTACCGAGACACAAGATGGCGGCCGCTCCGGACTGTTTGGAATGTTGACAGACACCCGAGAGCCAATCAGCTTTCCGCGCGCGAACTCGCGTTACGAGCAGGGTGCGCTCCCCGGTGCGTGTACCGGGGCGCGCTTATAGATATATATTTTTTTTTAACCTAAATTACTCAAAATCCTCTGGGGCACATATCTTGAGACATAGCAAAGGCACATCGGGCTACCAGTCCCTACAATGTTGCCAAGATTGGTGGGAATCCATTCAGCCGTTCGGGCTAAAAGTGAGTCCAACCGCCCTATGGAAATTAACATGGGGAAAACACGTTTTGGGACCCCCTTTTATCTCGGCTCCCGCTTCACGAATCCCCCCCCAACCTTTCAGGGAAGGAGCGGAGCGGACCTGGCCACCTAATTTGAGTTATTCGCAAAAATTCATCCACCGGCGCCAAAGTTATTCCCAATAGAATGTTGCGGATTTCCTATGGAATCTAGGTCCTAACTATAACTACCTACTGGCGACCGCCAGTAGGTAATATATATATATATATATATATATATGTATATATATATATATATATATATATATATATATATATATATATATATATATATATACATGTAGATCTAGGTTTATGTTGTGCTTAGTGTAAAAATTAAGCCTAACTGGGAGCATTTCCACATTTACTTCACCGACAAATGTTTACTCATGTTTAAATGTCCGATAGGGTTTAGCCATTCATAGTACAATACAGTGACTTAAAAGCATTTGGATTGTAGAACAACTTACACAGCTGTACTGCGCAGTTATGTAAGGTTCATTAGAAATCTTTTTTCTTTTTGAACTTCTATACCTGTGGATATGCACAGCTAATAACCTACCACTCATGATTGACAGTAGTGAGATTCGTCCAAAATAAAACACATTTTCTTTATTTTTCCAAACCTAAAAAACAAGATACAGACAGGGAAATAGACGATTTTCTGACTGTTTTTATCTGTAAAAATCATTAAAAAAGGAAAACCGGGAAACTTAAATGTAATACTTATAAATCAACAGTGGTTCACACTGTATTTCTTTATCTATCAACATATCTGTTATAGCAATGAGGTACACTCTATTGCTTGGTATTCTTTACACTGTTCCTTCCTCGCCCATCATTAATGAAATACAGAAATAATGCTTGTAGAGCAGGACCATCACCGTTCAGAAGGAATGGCAATATATTTTTGGAAGCACTTCATTCTCATTGCTCTATTATGTCCCTACTGGCGACAGTTATTATCATCATATACTGCTTTCAGAGCACTGCGGCATAATGTGCAGGATTTTACAAGCCAGTCACTGCAATTTGTTCTTACTGGCACCAACCACAGTCAGAGAGCCTTAACTGGATTGTCACACAAAGAGTAAACACAGCAGCATACAAGGAAGGGCTTCTCTGTGGTACATACAATCTCATTACCAAAGAAACATATACTTCTCTAATACAAATCACTTTTGTGGCACAGCCTGACGCAAAGTTCATTTTGGCATTTACTAAGCCATACAAAGTCGATTTGCATGGTTTAGCTAATCCAAAATAAACCAACACAGTGCATAGCACTGCCTTGCATTACTTAGTGTTAGGTAGGTGTTACATGGGTGGAACATGGGTGTTCCCGTTCATCCACCCATGTATTTGGTCGCAAGATGCAGATTTACAAAGACTAGCAAACCTTGGTTTATGCCAAAATGGTGCACCTATCCGACAGAAGGGTAATGAAGGAATATATCTTCATTTCTCCTCATTACTTCCTCTATCCAAGCGTGATGCATTCTGCATCATGCATAGAAATAGGACACTGTCTCTTATGAATGTTTTGTGCAGGAAGGCATACCATCCTGCACAAAAACAATCCTGCCTGTAATGCAGGCACCCTTGCAGCATGGTGCAAAGAAGACAGCACTGGCAGCATACAGCGTGCCAGCACTAGGAGGGAGCCGAGGTGCATCATATCTAAGTAGATATGGCACACTTCTTCTCTCTCCCTTCCAGACAATGCAGCGAGCTGCCTTGCTGCTCACAAATTTTAGTGTTCCATAATCATTACTAATCATGTGCTAATCCGCATATTAAAATAGTAATCTGTGTGTTAATACGGGGTGATATACTCTTATTAAGAAGGCACATTTTACATATTTTTGGTATAATCATTAGTTTATGGTAAATTCACATTAATCAACATGTTTTCCTGACATGAGTAGACCTCAGTTGTCCAAAGTTTTGATGTAAGCTCATTGATGATTTCAATGTACTTTTGCGTTTTCTCTTTTCTTTGCAGGTGTCTGACAATCTACTTTATTAAGATAATAGCTCACTGTTTTCATTCTAGAAATGTTAGTTCATATTTTTAATTGGATACTTGTAATAATTTTCATGGTATGTTGAGATAGGAGAGATCTTTCTGTAACTGGCGAAACAGGCTACTGATAGTTTCAAGGTTGTGCAGCTGTGTGCTTTTTTTGTCTGATAAAGGGAACAAGGAGAGTTTACCTGCTCCATGAAGACAGCATAACCCGATTACTCTGTGTGATGGGTGAATGGGTTGGAAGAAGCTCTGGAAATTTCCAATGTACTTTGAATCGCGTGTCTTAAGCATTGTTTAGGAGACCTTGATCTAACTTCGCTGAGGGAAGACCTTTACCTAATTGCTGATTTCCCCACTCCTTGTTCTTGAGCTTGTCTCTTGAAATTCCTTGCCTATTTCCCTTGAACCTCAATTTAATTCATTAGAGACTGACACTTTCTGCTTAGAATTTCCCTGTGTTGTTCTCTAATGTTTTATTTTGATTTCGGAAGTTCCTTTATGAAACCAATTCTGCCTTTATTTTGCACTTTGTATCTGGTAATGATCTGGTAATGATGTGCATTGGCATCTTCATAGTATATAACCTCAGATTGAATAATCACTTTAATATACATGCTTATTTGATGAACTGATGTATTAAATGATTGAGGTCTGTAACTCTGACTAGCTGCTAATAAACCATCTTCTCTGTCGTTCTTGTGAGGTCAAATACGTTTCATCGTATATTGATATGTTTGCACTGCTGTTAGCTCCTACAATACACTTCCAGTCAAAAATCAATGGCTCATATGATCAGTGGTGCAACTTGTTTGATGACTACACCAAAGTGTACACTCATAGAAAACTGTGCCAGATCACTGCATTGCATGACATTTTAGTAAATCTGCCCCTCGCCATTTAATAAATATGAGTTACCAACTCTTTGATCAGTTCAAGTAAAAATGTCAAACAAATATAACCTCTCCAATATGCATGTTATGGAGGGAGTTTGGTGACACTAAGAGTAAATCCTTCCAAGAAAAGAATCTGCCTCTACTTTGAGATTATGTAGTAGGCAGCGAGGTCAAAGTTCTGCCTAGGAAGAAGTGAAAGAAATGGAGAACAGAGCACATGCCTAAGTGCTGTACTACACCTTTAGGGCATTTCGGGGAAATTGTTGATCTATAATCAAGGCATTACTATTGATTCCACAATACTTGATATGTTCAACATTACATGCCCGATAGGAAATATTGAAGGAGCAGGTTGCTAGCCCTACAAGATACTAAGCACTCTTCATTTCACTTAATTTGAACACATTGCATAAAAGTGCATGTTGGAACAGTCAACAAGCGTTCCATCACCCTCTTCAAATACTATTCTCCAGAGCACTTGTCAGGCCCTCCAGTGCACTTGTCAGTAGCACAGAGTACTCTACCAGAAACAAAACATGTCATTACACAAACTGTAGCCTCAATCTGCCACAGTATGAAACTAGGTGACCAGAGTGCCACAATCTGGAACCCAGAATATGCTTATCTGTTCAGCAAAAATGAACTTCCATAACAATCCCTGTCTTTGTCATAACTAGTGGCTACATACTGCGTGCTTGTGTGTGGTTCCTTGTAGCACACACACATTACTGGAGGCACAAGTGCACTTTACATGGCCAGTTGGCAACTTTATAGATGTAGTGTTTTTTGGAAAGGTGAGTTTTCATCTCTTTTCTGAATTGGAGGAGGACCACACAGTTCTTATTTTTATGGTGATATTGTTCCAGATACCAGCTATGCAGATGGACAAGACCTGTTATCTGTTTTTTGCTCTTACAATTCCCCACTTCGAGTCTGGTGGTGTCCTGGCTGTGTCACAACCCCCTCACACGCCCTCTGTGTAGTGGACCTAGCACGCATGGCTCATGTTGCTTTAGGCCATGGCACTTTATGGCACACTATAATACTACTGCTGATGTTCCCCTAAACCAATAATTCCAATGCACTTGAATCCCTGCAAGCTTCCCCCAGAATCCTGTGAGCCAATGGCTATCCTTGCCCCCACTGTTACTAAGGCTTTGGTGTTGTTTTCCATTATGCATGTTTGAGCGAAAATTATACATACATTTCCTGTTCTTTGGCTCTCATCGTCAAGTTGCACCTGCCGTTCCTGTAAGGTCAAAGCAAGTGTACTAACACATGTTTTCTTCAAGGGTTCTAGAAACTTCCAGACGGTTATGTGCCCCACGTGCAATGTGTGATCTTGCTACATCAATTGAGCCTATGAGAGGTTATATAAACCTTGCCCCAACTAGAGTTGTTGCTTGGCCTCACTCCTTGTGGAAAAAGCTTCACTCTTCATGCTCACCTGAAGGATCCTGCTAGAACCAATAAGTGCTCCACTCTCCTTCAAGTCCAAGTGAACTGGTGGTCCCAGTGGCTCCCACTCCCTTGATTTCTTCCTCCCTACTGAACAGCTATTCCAGACCTCCCAGCGACTCCCTGAGTCAAAGCCTCGAGATCTTATTCGAATGTCAGCCAAGTGGAAAAACTAGGCTAAGTACCTGACATCAGGTTAGCGCACACTAATCCTCCTATTGTAGTAAGCAGGACCAAACAACAGCTTTTTCAAAGACTACAGACGTTTTCTACATGCCCTCACTGTAGTTTACTCCAGCGCTTCTTGTAGGTTTCTACTCTGGACCCTTCTTGCATCCTTGGTTCGGTTGTATGACATCACAACGCATGCTTTTTTCACGCATGCCATTACAACGCAGTTTTTACAACGCAAGTCGTTACAACGACTTGCGTTGGGGGGGCGCTGGATAGTGGAATAGTTTAATTTTCTATTCCAACTCCAGTCCCCGTGGATAGTAGGGAAGGTGTTGGATAGAAAATTAAGCTATTCCCTATCATACAGCACCCTCCAGCGCAAGTCGTTGTAATGACTTGCGTTGTAATGGTTGCGTTGTAATGGTAGTGCGGGATAAAAGTTGCGTTGTAAAGGATGTTCCCCCGAGGTTCTAGAACTGTGATTACGCAAGACTAAGGACTTTAGCTCTGTGTTTCTCTGGTGAACAGAAACACCAAGAGAAAGCACTTCAGAGCATTTGATATCTATATGAACCCTGTACCACATTCCAATCTGTGAATTGGGTTATTCTGCTAGCATGCTGTGCTGTTGATGAGACCTGTAAGTGTATGTCACTGAAGTCAATGCATGGTCATTGTATATAAAGGTTTGTTAGTGGACTAATGGTAACTGCCTCCTCTTGTTATTTCCAGTGTATTGCGTCATCACAAAACCAGAGATTCTGGTCCTGTGCGTATCTACCTTGCAGATCAGAAGGTCTCTGGAGCGAAAAATTATTTTACACAGTATCATACAGCTGTTGAGCAGGTCCAGCACAGCAAGTTTCACTTTTCTTATTTTATCCCAACCTCCCTTCCACCCCAAAGGTCCATGCTTGATTTCAGGAGTTTCTGTTCTTTGAACCTCCCTGAGAAGGATAGAAGGTCCAGCATCGGCTCCAAAGTCGTCTCTGCGGTTGGGACCAGGTGAGTGCATCAAAGGCTGCGGGTGTGTGTGAACCCGATGACGCATTTAGTTTGCCAGCCAGGAAGGCAGGGCTATCAGTCTTGATGGATTTGTAGCTAGCACAGATGATCATAAAGATGAGGTGTGCATGCAAGTAAATGCATTAGAGTTCCATTACAGTAGGTTTAACATGGTTGAATTTGTTTTGGCCTTTCAGCAGGCATCATGGGGCATGTACAATTCTTTTATGGGTCCTAGAGTGATGTCTGGTAGGCTGAAGAGCTTGGTGCTGCTTTTATCGAAGTGGGATTGTGAAGGAATTGGATTATAGTTTTAAAATCACTTTCACAGAGGAATGGCTTTACTTTTTTCAACGATAAAAGCAGGAACCAAGTTTTCTTGGTCCTATTGCTGATGTTTTCCTTGAAGTTCTGGATGGTCTCAGTAGGAAATCCAAGTGAATAGGCATTGTTTGATTGTTGGCATTTGAAGGTATCCAGGTTCATCTCATTAGGCCAGGATTAGACTAATTGTTGTATGTTATTGTTGGTGAATAGGAGCAATCATCAATCACTCGAAGTTTGAATGTGATGAGCAAGTGCTTACGTTCATGACCCATCTCAGAAGAGGATTTCATACATTACAATGTGTTGTTAGTGTACGTGTGAATTTTGATATTGCTGTCAGTTAGTAGGGTTGTGAGAGACACTATGTTGATGATGATTGGGGAGGGATAAACCACAGATGGTAATGCGCTTCTGTAAATCAGTCTTGGTCCTGCTCCAATAGGAACAGTCCAGCCCAAATGGCCAAGGCAGGTCCTCATTGAACAGGCGCACACACAACCCAAGACCAGTGTCAGCCTATTTGGGCCACTTCAGGTTGTGGCACCACTGGTGCATGGACCCACACCTAGGCATACCCATAGCAACTTAGGGTAGTACATCAAACACACAAAAAGTGGTGGGATGAATGTTTGCAAATATTCTAATGACTGACAATCTCTTGGGGTAGCATTCCACATCATGTTTTTCTCCATGTCACCACAGATTAGACCCAACCACATGCAAATCAGACTTTGTCCTGCTCCAATATGAACAGTCCATTCCGGCCCGCCAGGTCCTTAACACAAGCAACTCAAGACAGTTTTCAGCCCATTTGGGCTCAATGGCCTGAGTACTCACTGTGCCACTGACGTGGGTCATAGAGATGATCACTGGGAACGTGTTTAACATGTTCTTTCATGTTTGTAAATAATTTGCTTGTTCTCAATGAGATCTTTGGAGTAACAGAATTTAGATAATTTTGGATTGCCCTTTTGTGTTTTAGTGGAGCGTTGATGCTAGTAATGTGTCGAAGTTGCTGAAAAGTAAATAGACAACAGTTAGGGTGGGGGTGATGGGCTGAGTATAAGTTATTTTTGTAAATTGCCAGATGGTCTGATCTTCTTGGTTTGGTTGGCTTCTCTCTGTTGGTTAGTCGTGAAGCAGCATATTTGAATTGCTATAATTAATAATCCAGTAAAATGGTTTGAGTGGTTTATGTAGATAGTTAGTGAGGTTTAGAATACCTGATCGATGATGTGACTTTTGGTGTGGGTTGTCTCAGTAATCAAACACTGGCTCAGAATGCATTAGAAGCTGGCCAAAGTAATTCCACATATATTTAATGTGTTGAGCTAAGTCCAGACACTTGAATACGACATTATGGACCTGTTATATGGCACTGCTGATTAATAGAGCTTTACTGTACTAGTACTTGCTGAAGCTGCAACTTTTAAACAATGCAATCTAATTAACATAACTTATACAGCAGTCCATTATGCCAGAGAAAGATCTGGTTTAAGCAGTACATTTTTTCTTTAGATAGTTGTGATTTTAGAAATGCACTAAAGGTATTTTCCTCTCCCCGGGCTTTTCCACAATCCTATAGTCCAGGTGCAGCAAAGGCACTTTATGGCAGTGGGTCAGACCTTTTTCTGCCACTATCAAACTCCTACTGCAATAAAGAGCTTTGGCTGCTTCTGTATCCACCAATACGAATACTTTGGTGGGCTGAGGACTCCACTGCCCCACAACTCCCTGCCCTGTCTATATATAAGGTGGCCACCCCTCACCCTCTGAGCTAATACATTATCAGATAATAAGTTAGCTTACCCTCCTCTTTCTTGGCAGAATGGCAGGTGGATATTGGATGACTATGACAATGAATGATCAAATGAATGTGAGCTGGTGGATTGAGGTTTTGATGAATAGAATCATAATCAGAGATATGAATGTGTGTATCACACGCAGAAATAACCATTAATAGTTTTTACATCTGAATGCTGATGAGTACGCCAAGACCTGCGCTGATCTGTGTGCTTAGGTATTTGTGGCGTAATTCCGTGTTTTAAAAAATCTACAAAACAAATGCATTATAAAATCATGAACATTTCGGACGCCCAGCAACCAGTGGATGTTTTAAACCAGTACCTCTGAGAGGAAAGCCCAGTAGCATATCTCTCCGTAACTATTTAAATCATCCAGAACAGATGTAGGTATTCTTTGCATGTGGCAATTGATTTCCTAAACTACATGAAAGAACAAAAAAGAACAAGCCCCTGCATCTAATATGACTTTGATGGATGGGTTGAAATAGAAACAACTTAAAATAAAATAACTCAGAAAATAGAAAAGAAATAATGTTACAGAAAAGGATGAAGATGGTTGGTTTCAAGCGAAATATACCGTTTCCTTACTATGAAAGTCAAGAAATTCATGAAAGGGTTTCGCCACAGCCACAGAAGAGGGGGAGCACTTCCATGAATTAAACCTCACATTTTCATAATAACTTTTCAGTATGCGTCATGTTTTCATACATGCTCAGGCCTTCGGAAATATCTTTATTTATTTCTTAAATTTATTTATATTCTTAGAAATTGAATTTAAGCAAAGGTAGGTAGCTGGCCTGCTAAAGACACATTTTTTTTTCATGGTTGGAGAATGTTGCTCTGCATTCCATGACTTTTAACATGGTTACCGTGACAAAATCGTGATTTTCCACCAACTTTCCAGTGTTATTCAAGCGTCTCAGTCCCCGTTCGACAGCCAGCCACAGACAGTCAAGACAGGCTCGGGGGGAGAGCGAGGGCGCTAGGGCGGGTGGCTGAGAAATATCAGTTCTCTGCCATGTAGCTAGTGCCAGGATAGAGTTGCAGATGCGTGGCCTGAGAGTGGCATGGAGCTTTGAAGAGGCCAGAGAGTGTGAAGATGTGACGCCCCTCACAGTCTGAGAGCCTAAGCCAGGTTACTGACAGAAATACCCATGGTCTGAGTCAGACAGATGAGCGATATTTGCTCTTTCCCAGGAGGAAGTGTACAAAAAGCCACTATTTGCAAACTACTAGTCAGCATCGAAGATAAGGTGTCACAAGCAAGCGTGGAAACCAAACCAACTTCAGTTACTCCAGTCAAA
Organism: Lissotriton helveticus; assembly: GCF_964261635.1. Classification (NCBI taxonomy): domain Eukaryota; kingdom Metazoa; phylum Chordata; class Amphibia; order Caudata; family Salamandridae; genus Lissotriton; species Lissotriton helveticus. The sequence goes on from NC_136063.1 coordinate 562,434,379, forward strand.
TAGCTCAGAAACATAAATATGTACCTCACCAGAGGTGTCGTATGTGCAGGTCAGGTCCATGGAGAAGAGAAATCCAAGACCACGTAGTGTACACTCGAGATTCAGTATTTCAAGCATTCAAATCATCCGTGCACTTGGGTGACTTTAGCTGGTGTAAATATGAGTAGACAAAAGAGCAGAACAAATTATCTTCGCTTCTGGGAGTAGATGTTTACCCACAAATTAAGGCAAATTTATACAGAAAGAGGAAACCGTATAGCTCCTCGCGAAGCCGCAAACAACCTGTCTCTGTTCATCCTATCTCTCCCTGCCATGTGAGAAAAAGTCTGTGCGAGAGAAATGCAACCAGAGGGACGAGGGAGCTTTGCCATGTTAGGGCAGTACCGGCCAAGGGAGTGTTGCAAACCCTGCAGGATGTACACGAGTCATGAACAAGGATGTCGGTCCCTAACAATAGCAATCCTAATTGGTGGAAGTTTTAATTGGCATATCATTATCATTTTATGCTTGGTACCTACCTTCCTTTTTACCGTCCCAAAATGCTCAATGAAGTCGAGGACAGATCTGTTGTGACTCCCTTTTGCATTAAAAGGTTTGCCTCCTACTTTCCTTAATCTCTGACTTGGCTGAGAGCTTCGATAGTAGCCCGAGGACTGTTGCAATCATGTTTATCGGTCCAACAAAATAAAACAAACACTGGCAAAGCCAATAATTCTGGCAGTTTTTTACTGCATTTTGGACCAATGAAATGGCAGGTGACACTTTCAATTCGTTGTCTTGTTTTTTGTCTTTTATTTTCAGCTAAGCAAGATATGCAGATGATGCTACCAGCCAACGCGTTTCGCCCAACAGTTGGGCTTATTCAGGGCAAATTTATTTTTTATTTTTTATGATGATAAGTTAGTCCGTCTTATGTGTAAAAAGTGACAGCAAGAACAATTTGTATTCTGAATGAATAACAAGCTAAATTCTCAAGTAAGAGAAGGGAATTTTCACAAAATGTCCCCGAGTACCATGGTAGCCGCAGCGAGTTGTTGGAGCCGTGTCCGGAAGCCGTCTTTCAGGCAAATGTTCTTTCTGACACTTTTTACACATAAGACGGACTAACTTATCATCATAAAAAATACATTTTTTATCATCTGCATTTCGTGTATAGCCGAAAATAAAAGACAAAAAACAAGACAACGGATTGTGTGGTGTCATTGAAGACTAATACCTTGTTCTATTCTTTATATGTTGCCTCTCATCTAAATGAATTTGTGATTTTTTTTGTGTGGTCTACTAGCAGCAGGCTAATTGAGGCGGGCAATATACGGTACAAAATAATGTGACTAGCTTGACAGTGCAGTCATCTAAAACCCTGCTGCTCTGGTGTGAAAACGAATTATAACTGCACATTAAGTGAATATTTCCAGGTAAATGGTTGAGGTTTTCAAATATATATTGAGGTGTTACATTCAAGGCTAACCATAACTTCACCTTTGCTTTTTTCAGTGAGTTTTTTCTCTGTATGCCACATCTAAGAGTTCCTGGCACCTAAACCTCCATATGTAGACAACACCTGCTGCGCAACAAGAGTTTGGCTGTAGGGCCTTGCCTCCAGCAATGGTCCTGCTCCCCACTTACTGAGGCTGGCCAACATCCACAATGCACAGCCTTTGACCATGTGCAATGACCGTTGGTTAGAAGGTCTGGCCTCCTCTCTCATCACCCAAGCTGCGGCAGCAGGCTGTCAGCCACCCCAGCGCATGTACTTCAGAGATGTGCAGCAGGGTGGGCTGCAGTGCCTGGCCTCTTGGCAGCGTCTGCACCTAACTTATCACAAGTGGCCAACACAATGTGGAGAAGTGTGGCTCAGGGGTTAGAGGCAGCAGACCCGGAAGCTGAGATCGGTCCTGGACCAGGGTTCAATTCCCCGCCTCGGCGGGGTCTTGAGCTAAAAATTCCACGGACTCGATAATTCTCGCCCCGGTGCCTCCTCGACTCACGGGTTCACACTCTGCGACTCTGGGCAATAGCTTGCTTAATCTCCACAACGGCCCCTCGCGGCGGGATGCCTGACATTCACCTTGTGGATACCCTGCTATCTCACAGGGGAATACCAGGAAGGGTTCCCTAAGCAAGCGCCGGGACACCCACTGCGGGTAGCTGTGCGCTATATAAGCTCAACTACATTTACATTTACATTTACATTTACATTCACCCATGGCCATGAGCATCAAAGATTGCACTCAGGGCCTATCGTCTGGCCAGGCATGTGATCAAGACTTTATGGGTGGCCAACATCCCCAGCTCATGGCTTTGTGCCAAGTACTGAAAGTGTTGGCCCTAGGGCTGGCATCCAACCAGGCCCTGCACCCACCTCTGTTGGGCTGCTATCACTCGCAGTGTACTGTGCTTTGTTTTACTATAAAAGTTTTGGTAAACATGAATTTGGCGCATAGCTAAATCTGTCTTTAGGTTAGATCTAATAAATATGAACATGGTATATGTCATTAGCTTTTTACACAACACTGTTTCCCTCTTTGATTATGAAATCATTGGAAGAACAACACTTTGTTATTTTGAATGCTGATATTGCATGCATTCCTCATAGTCTATAACACCCAAACTACTTTTTAATGAGGAATGTTTGGAGATCTTGGGTTTCATGCAGATTTTATCGTTGTGGTTCATTTTCCATTGATTTTCAATATTGTTTCTTTCATAGAACACACTATTTTGAAAACATGACAAGATATTCACCCAAAGCAGCCCTTATGAAATGTAACGTCAAAAAAAGTTACTGAATATATGTTAGAAATGGGGTCTCTAGTTGGCAGGTTGTTACTCTGTCTAAGTTGGGACCCTTCTTCCTAGTCAGGATAAGGAGGATACACTACTGAAATAACCCCTGCTCACCCCCTTTGTAGCTTGGCATGAGCAGTCAGGCTTGTCTCAGAGGCATTGTGTGTGAAGCATTTGCACATAACCAACAGTAATACAGTGAAAAAACGACAAAAGGACACCACACCAGTTTTAGAAAAATAGCCAATATTTATCTGTGTAAACAAGACCAAAACGATCAAAAGTTCAAAATACAATAATCAAAAAATCGGTACCCTGCAAGAATAATCTTAAAATGCAATTCTTTGAAGCCGGTAGCTCAGTTCGGTGCTACCACGGTGCTGAAAACAACCAACTCCAACCGTGTCGGTCGACCGCGTCGGTGTGGACCGGAGCTGATGTCAGAAGATGTGTGAACAGTTTCTTTTATTTTCCCAGCCGACCGTGGCAGTGGGTTCCAGTGGTGATGGTTGTCAAGGTTGCAGTGTGAGTGGAACGGTGTAGCGTGCTGTGCCCTCAGGTCGCAGACAGGCAGCAGTTCTGTGGCTGTCGTCCAGTGGGGTTGGTGAGACCAGGGCTGCGGTGCAGTGTTTGTTGTGATGATGACGGTCATGGTGCAGGCTTTGCGGCTGTCGAGGAACGGCGGTCGATGGGGCTTGCGTTGGTGGGCTTCGGCTGCTGTGTGGGATGGGGCAGTACTGTGTGTAGCTTATGTGCGGTGCCCCCAGACCATGATACAGACCATGGCGGTGATGTCAGCTGGCAACAGCATCTTCAGTGAAACCACGGTGGCATTGTGAAGCGAGGTGGTGCAGGGTGCAGTGCCCACAGTTCACGGTGCAAGCAGCAGCTCGTTGGCAGCAGCGGTCGTCGGTGAGACCAGGATTGCAGTGTGAAGTGCGCCAGTGCCTTACAGTCATTGAACCACCAGCGGTCTCGGTGGCAGCATTGCGTTTTCCCACTGTGCCAACTGAGACAAATGGTCCCAGAGGCAGTACCCAGAGGTAGGTAAGTCTTTGCTGACCCTGAGACTTCGTGAACAGGAGGCAAGCTCTATCTCAAGCCCTTGGAGATACTCAGCCACAAGTGAAGAAAAGTTCAATTCAGTCATTTTACTGCCCAAGGCAGAAATAGCAACTGCGGCCAACCCAGCAAAGCAACATAACAGCAGAGGAACAGTACTCCTCCTTGCAGCTCTTTAAGCTTTTCTCCTTGGCAGGTTCCTTGATCCCAGCGAGTTCTAAAGTTCTGGGGTCTGGGCCCCAATATTTATACTCCGTTTCTCTTTGTTCTTTTGGGCAGAGAGTGTATGTGCTCATCCCAAACCAGTTTGGTCCTCTCTGGCCCAGCTCCCTGGCAGGAGGTGGAGACAGCATTGTCCAAAGCAGTCCAGGCCTATTCAGGTGCAAGGAAATATCCTCCCACTACTCTAAATACAGCCCGGGTGTATTCAGCTCAGCCCTGACTCACCCAGGAAAGGCAAAGAACACCTCAAACCCCCCAGTGGCTGTCTGAAGAGAATGCACATCCCCAGACCCCGTCACTCAAAAACTAGGCAGTCAATCCACAACCCAGCAGAGGCACACAGGATGGCTAAGCAAGACAATACCTACTTTCTAAAAGTGGTATTCTCAAGCACAGAATATAACAATCATCTTTAATAAAAGATGCATTTCTCAATTCTGATTTCAGGCATACTAAACTCAATTTCTCTATCTTGTCCCGATGGGAAGATACACTCATAAGATGTTATTAGTAAACTCCCATTCTATCCTATGAGACAGATAGCCTTTCAATAGTAAAAACTGAAAGACACTGTATTTCACAATCAGGACATGTCACCCATACCACTGCATATCCTTCCTCCTCCTCTTTTCCCTATGCGATTATGTGAAACAGTGTGATGCCACGTGGAACAGCTTCATGAAATACCTGTGCCATATATTTTAACAACCATCATACAGATATTAAAAGTAGGTCAGATTCGGGGGCGCTAGAGAGCCGGCGGACAAGATGGCTGCACCTAAGGGAGGCTCTGTCAGTCCGGGAGCAACTTCCTTCATTATCCTGCGAGCACAGGGGCCCTACTTGACTTTCGGCGCCGAAAAACTGCTTGGGAACACAGCGATGTCTGAAACATGCACTTTGGAGCCCCCTCTGAGCTATATTTGAAGCGATTGCGGTCAGCTCCGGGGCCGGCTGAGACCCATGAGGCGGGCTGCAAAATGGCAGCGCCCGCATACGAAGGAGGTGAGGCCTGTGTCTCTAAGCGGCCTTGCCTCATGGCCAGGAGGCATGAGCTATGGCTTGATTAACGTATGGCATACTGGTGCTCCCTATGACTGGTTGCAGTGGAGGCCGATGCGCTTGTGCCGACTTGCAGTGACTGGCCGGGGGCGCCGGTCACCGTGGAACGCTGCTTCTGCGGATTGCTCCCTGCAACCTGGTGAGGGGGTCGGGGAGTGAAGCCTGAATGCCCAGCCCCTTAATCCAGCAACGTGGACGCGGAGGCCCGCAACCAATAATCCTATGAGGGCCTGTCTGTGAGGCCGGCGAGTCTTCACACGTTGCCGAGGGCACAGCTGCCTGTTCTGTTAGCCGGGAGCAGCAGGCGACGTACGCACAAGACACTCCAACGTGCCCCCGAATCGAAAACCCACCTTGGGCCCCTCCTGGGAGGGCCGTGGTTGCCTGGAAGTGCGGCGCACTATAGCGGGTGCAGAGATATGCCCGGCACTTGAGGACTGCTACTGATACTGGGTGCGGAGGAAGCACCATAAATCAATTTACTGCTGGTGATCTGGCAATAGGCTCTAGGGGCTACCGGGCGCTGTGGCCTTAGGTGTGTTACTGCGGAGAGGGCCTGTGCTAACCCTCTCATGCATGGCTCAGTGAAACTTTCTCACCTGCATTGCTGATTCGGCCATGAAGTATAGGCCTGTGCTGCTGCCAAGCAATGCTTTGCCCTCAGTGACTATGCGGTGGCGCCCTAAGACGAGTGTGTTGCATGTTGGGGGCTGCTCACCTTCAGCCCTAAAGGGTGCATTCCTCTTGTGTGTGGAGGAAGACATGTGCTATCATACTGCCTCCGAAGCTAGGAGCAGGGACAAACCCATTCAATCGCCTGGGACTTGGACCCGCTGTCGCCGGAGGCCACCTCTGTGAGCTGCATGTGAAACGGAGGGACCCCACAGGGGGAGAGGCGCACAATGGGCCTCACCTAGGGAGAACAGGCAAAACTACAATTTACAATGCGAAAGCAGGCCCCTGGTGAGGATGCAGACTCGTGCAGGGATGACGATGAGCCTCGCCCGTCCAAACACAGGATGAAGACTTTAAAACTATCCTTCTCACAATCCGCAATAGCTTAACCTCCATCGAATCTAAGATGGACTCCATGAATTTGCGCATGGACTTCCTAGCGCAGAAGCTGGAGAAACACAATGGCCGAATCTCCGAAGCTGAGCCACGTATTTCCACTCTCGAGGACGCCACCGAAGCCAATAGCGCGAAGCTTCAGGGCATGGAGAAACTCCTCCAGGTCATAGCAGCCAAAAATGAGGACTTTGAGGCGCGCTCGCGCAAGAACAATTAACGCATCATGGGGATGCCTGAGTACACCGCCACTGGGCGCATGGAGGACTTTGTGGAGCACCTGCTTCTGGGCCTCTTTAGTGCTGAATCCTTCTCGGGGCACCACTGCGCACCATCCTGCTGCGCATCGTGAATTATAAAGATCGGGATGCAGCACTAAGACTCGCATGAGAGAATCAAGACCTGACCTATGAAGGGATGAAGATCGTGCTCTACCTGGATTTCAACATGGCGGTACAAGAGGCACGTAAGAAGGTCCTCCCAGCAAAGAAGAAGCTCCAGCAGGTGGACATCCCATACGCCATGCTTTATCCAGCAAGACTGTGCGTTCTGCACTGGGGGAAGACGCACATCTTCTCCAGCCCACAACACATACTAGACTTCCGGAAAACCTGCTCGAGGAGGTCGCCCACTCCACTGGCTGAGGTGCCTGTCTCTGGTCGAACCACGCCCGATCATGAGGAGCAGTAGAGTTGGACTTGGACAGCCCAAACACACTGCTACGAACTGGTAAGGCTGTTCCTTTTGGTATGTCTGAGAGGGAAGGAATCTGTGTGCTGTCCTAAGAGCTCAGACACTTTCGCTGCACCGCCAGAACACTATAACGAGGGACTTAACCCTGGGGCAACTACTAAGACACTGATCTTCCAGGCTCCCTCGCATTTTGCGGGGTGCGCTGACGGTTTCCCTGGCATGTACCCCCAGAAGGAGATCCCCCTGAGAATGTTATGCAAGTTGAAAGAAATGTTTTGTTTGGTTTCTTTGACATGGCTAGGGCAGAAATTAATAGTGTGTATCCCCCTACCGTTTTACTATCTCCTTGGGATGGTTACTGCAATGTGGGGTGATACCTCTACAGAATGTTACACCAAATGCCCATGCTGTTGGTTTTATGGGTTGGAGGGAAGTATATTCCCTGCAGGTTTGGGTCGCAGGTTTGGGAGGGAGAGGGGTTACTCAATCAAACTGTTATATCGTTTTGTCTTGCATGGTACCACTAATGGTTGTATACTAAATAGCTACATGCATTGTGTTGGAACATTTTTTTTTTCGCGGATGTTGTCCCACCCGGGTCACCTCCACAGTTAACATACACTGAATGGCTAGCACACCAACAAATCGCAAACCCACCATTAATTGTTTGACTTCTAATGTGCGCGGCCTTCGAGATCATCACAAACGTAGGCAGATACTACACTATTTAGACAGACATCACATTCAGGTGGCCATTTTGCAAGAGACGCACATTGCCCCCGGGACTCAACCCACATTTGGCAGGAAATGGGCTGCGCACAGCTGCTTCTCTGCCTTTTCTACATACGCCAGAGGCACAGCTATTTTGATCAAGAAAGGCTTGGGCTACTGCCCAAAAGGCTCCAGACAGGATCCCCAGGGCGGATTCAGCATAATGTGGGGTAGACTAGTGGAACACACAAAACCATGGTAACCTGTTACGCACACAACATTGATGACGCGCACTACTTCACTCAGTTATGGGGCCGCATACTGGAAGTAGGCTCTACATTTATTCTGTGGGAGGGGATTTCAATCTGGCATTAGAACCAGAACTCAACCGCTCCCACCCACACTCGACAACGCACCCGCAGGCTACTAAACATCTGTCGGCCATAATGACTGATCACTGGCTCTACAATGTGTGACGCTCTTTGCACCCAACGAGGAGGGAGGGCACCTTTTCCTCAACTTTGCATATTAGCTGGTCTCGTCTAGACTACTGGCTAATATCCGCGGGTCTTAATACATTGCTTAGGGAGGCAACACAGCTGGCTCGCACCCTTTCAGATCACTCCCCTGTCCTTAAACAGATAGAACCTCTGGGCCAGGAATCTCCCTACCGATCATGGTGACTCCCACCCACTAGACTACTAGACCTTCTGGGAGGAACTACGCCAGGAAATAGTCGATTTCTTTCCACGGAATATTGATAGCGTCCCTACTCTGGCGTGTGTCTGGGAAAGCTTTAAGGTCACTGTTAGAGGTCTATGCATTGCAAAGAGTGGGGGAGTCCTATGGTCAATTAGAAATACGTTGCACAGATTAGAATTAGACATAAAAACACCGGAGTTTTATATTGCATCTTCGCCTGGCGAGCCTTAAAGAGCTCCGGGTGGAATACACGGAGGAGGCTGAGCGGGAGGCCACATTCTGACTGAAATATCACACTGCTCAGTCCTATGGCGAGTGTGAACGCCCTGGCAGAGCCCTGGTAGAGGTCAGAAGAGTCACCAGGTTTGCCAACCACATCCTGGAAATTGTAGACGAAGAGGTCCACCGACCCATAGACTCCAGAGAAATACTACACACCTTCACCAACTATTATGCCATGCTCTACCACACCGTCGGCCGCGCTACTCAAGACATAGCCGCATATTTAGAGGACACAGTGTTGGGTTGGATCAATGACTCCTGCAGGGAATTCTCATCCACTGACAGAAGAGGATGAGATTCATGCTTCAATCATGGGGCTGGGTTCCAGTAAGGCCCAAGGACCTGATGGCCTACCAGCCAAGTTTTATAAATGCTACATTGAGCAATTGACTCCTATTTTCAAGCAGGTATTTGAAGAAGCGCGAGACTCTGAATGCCTCCTTCTCTCCATGCAGCAGGCCCTAATTATATCCCTACTCAATCCAGGCAAGGCTGCTGACAAGTGCGAGGCCTATAGACCTCTGTCTTTAATTAACTGTGACACAAAGATACTCGCTAAAGTTATAGCCAACCGGCGGACCATGCTCATGGAGGGACTGGTCTTACCTGACCGGGCAGGCTTCGTTCCGGTAAAGGCCACCTCCCACAATCTAAGCACCATTTTCGTCCTCCTTCATGACATTGACCCTGACAGCTCTGCCACTGGGATTTTCCTGGATGCCACAAAGGCATTTGATTCCCTAGAGTGGAATTACATTGTTGCCATTTTGAGCCAAAAGGTCCTCCCTCGTCCTTGCTAGCCAGGATCCACTTACTTTTCTCTAAGCCGGAAGCGGTTATTCTCCTATAAATCCCCATTAGACGGGGCATGTGCCAGGGATGTCCCCGTTACTATTTGCCCTGGCCATTGAGCCCCTGGCAGCCAAAATTAGATAACACCACAGAGACTACACCATAATTTACCCCTCCCATCAAATCCAATTTCATTGAATGCGGATGATATTACCCTTTACCTACGTGATCCCAGTGTGAGCCTCAATCCTATTTTGAGGGAATTCATCTTGTTTGGCGATCACTCTCGGATGAAGCTCAATTAGAGCAAGTCGCAGATTTTCCCACTTACCCCTGACACTCCTCGATTCACCACGGATTACCCGTTGAGCTGGTGTGAGAACAAAATCAAGTATCTGTGGTCACCATCACCAGAAACCCCGAGCAGACACTCCGCTCAAACTATGGCACAGCAATAGAAATGATTAACACGTGGGTAGATCACTGGATCGATCTCCCACTGTCCTTGGCAGGCAGGGTAGCCCTGATGAAGATAAACATCCTCCCCAAATTACTCTACTTTTTTCTTAACATACCCTATTACCCCGGGTGCTACTTTTTTACTACTCTTCGCTCCCAACTCAGTCAGTCAGTCAGGATTCTTTATTCGAGGATTAAAAATCACCATAAAAGTACAAACATACAATATACCCCCCTTTTTAAAAAAAACAATTAAATTAACATGAATCCCAGTGTTAATACAAACAAAATCACAATATGAAAAAAGACGTTACAGGCCTTTAAAACCTATCACTGAAATCACACAGTTCCCCCCCCCCCTCTGGTTGCCCTCAATCGAACCGCTACTTTAATGAAATTAATGGTACAGCACAGTGTAAGGGGATCAGTCGCTTGTTGTAGAAAGTGCAAAGCCTCTTGAGCACATTTAATATTAGCTTGTTTGAAAATATCAACCGAGAATCTGCGCCTAGGCTCTGAATAAAATGAACATAACAATACAAAATGAAGGGAATCCTGCGGAGACCTATTGTCACAGCCGCAGGTTCCCTTCTGCTCAATTGTAGTTGAATACCCTAGTGGTGACGCCAATAAATACGGTAAAAGATTGAGCCTAAAACGACACATTAAAAACCTGTGCTGGGCATTGTGTATCAGATATAAATAAGGTTCCATTCCTTCTGTGATCTTTACAAGGTTGTAAGCACACACCGTGGTTTTAGCCCTTTCTAGCTCAGTTCTCTGTGTAACTTTGTGTGCCAAGAATGCTTTTTTTACAGTCATTTTGTGCTGAGGGGTAATCGCTGCCGGGTCGTCAAAGAGATTCCCGAAGCCCAGAGTTTCCAATGCAGATTTAACATAACTGAGCCACGGGATTCGCATCCATTTATCTCTACCCAGGCAGTCATTCATGATTTCCCTGCTTAAAGTCGCCTCTGAGTTAACCCAGATTTTTAGCCAAGCTAGGATTGGCCTGACCTTCACCAGATCTTCAAGGTTGGGTATCCCTAACTCCCTGTGTGCAATCGCTGCAGCTAAACTTTGTGGGGCTTTCAGGATGGATCGTAAGTGTTTATTCTCCTCCCGCTGCAGTTGACAAATATTCACGAAGCCCCACACTTCTGCCCCATAAGTGACTTTAGAGCAACACATGGAATTATACAGGTTCAGCACCTGTTCAGGGCACCATCTCCCCAACCTTCGTCCATAAACTGCGATTGCGCCGTTAGTGACATTCATCTTACGGCAACGTTCCTCCACCAGACAGTTGAATTTTAGTGACCTGTCAAATAGTAAGCCCAGATACGAGAATGATTTAACTTTCTCTATGTTATGGCTCCCTATGGTGAAGGTACATTTGTTGCAGGGTTTATTGCCAACTGATAAGATGTAGGATTTACCCAAATTAACAGACAGGTCTAATGAGCCCATAAAAGATACAAAACCATCAATTAAAATCTGTAAACTCTTTGGTGTGCGTCCGAGGAGGACCGCATCATCTGCGTAAAGTAACACAGGAACATAACGCGGCCCTACTCGTGGACAATCGGATCTCAGCTGTAGGAGATGCTGCTCCAAATTATTAATATAAAGAGAGAATTAAAAAGGCGCCAAAATGCAGCCTTGGTGTACCCCGCTTCTACAAGGGAAGGAGTCAGTGCGTCCGCCCTCCATGTGTACCTAACTTGCGCTGAGGTGCTACTATGCAGTTCTCTTAAGATGTTAATAAGGCCGACCTCTATCCCCATTCTGGTCATCCTGTTCCAAAGCGTGACCCTATTTACATGATCAAAAGCAGCTGCTAGGTCCATGAACCCCATATAGATGGATTCATTACTAGCCTTCGTATATTTGGCTGCTAGCATGTAAAGGTTCAAGCATTGGTCACTCGTGGACCGGCCCATCCTGAAGCCGTACTGGGTGTCTGAGATAATGTTGTTTGCCTCTGTCCACTCAGAGAGCCGGTTCAATATCCCCCTTCCCAAATTTTTGGCAGATACATCGATCAAAGAGATTGGGCGATAACATTGGGGGTCGTCCCTGTTACCCTTTTTAAAAATAGGGACAATAATAGCCGTTGACCAGGAAGGCGCAAACCACAGCAAATTGCTGTGTTTATAACCCTAGTCATTATAGGGGCCCATAAATCCACAGAGCTTAGGAACAGATCAGGCGGGATGCCGTCTGGGCCAGGGGCTTTGTTTTTAGACAAGCCCTCGATCCCGACCTTGATTTCCTTTAATGAGAAAACTACGGGCTGGCCCTGGTCAACATTCCCTTGTTCATCACATGTTCCCGCTTCGTCCCCTATAATGAGTGATCCACATGTCAGGCGTGATGTTTGTTCCTAATTCAGGGGCCTTGTCGTCCTGGAAAGTGGGTCTGTTAATGATCCTCCAGAATTCCGTCATATCCCTCTTTTCCCCGCCTCCCTTAAATCTGCCCATCCTTCTGCTTGTAGTGCTATTTTCCTCCTACTCAGCTCGCTCTTATATTTTTTCCTACAAGAGACAACTCGTAGGGCATCCCTTGGCCTCATTTTAATACTATTTTTAAGCTCCCTCAGGGCCTTGAAGCAATCCTGGTCAAACCAGCGCGGCTGACTGCAAGTTCTTTTTTCCGGGGCGCTAGTTTTTAACAGGCCATCTACCAAACCAGCAATCTGTTCGAATGCTGTGAGTAGCTGCTGCCCTTCTAGTGTCATATGTAAACACACCTCAATAGCTGATTTCCCCTTCTCCATCAGAGATCTATAAAACCTTTCTCCATCAATTTTGGACCACCTAAGGCGTCTGCCCTGATCAGTGACCCTCTCAATTGTCGCTTCGGGCTTTCTCCCTCTGGGGCAGGCCCGATAAAGTACATCTAATACCAGAGGGTTATGATCGCTAAACGGGTTCCAGTCAATCCTGACTCTAGAAATTCTATTTTTAAAAGCCCTTGAAACAAGGATATAATCGATATATGAGGAGCATCCCCTACCCTTAAAAGCTGGTGGCAAGATTCCATCCTGCGGTATACATGCCATATCCATGGTGTGAACCAGGTCTTAATTATGCAGAAATTTGGTTAGAGCATGACCTTCCACTGAATGCTCAAAATGAGCCCCGTTATCCACTGGGCAGCGCGATCAGGTCACGTCTAATGGGAAGAGAGCTGGGCAGAGGTGACAGTTAAGGTCCCCCATAACCAGAGTATTTTGGGCATAGGTCCCGGTTCCACCAACAGAATCCTGGCACAAGCTGCACTCCAATTCCCTTATCAGTGCATTACAGCCTCCGCCTGCTACATTGTTATAAACGTTGAACATGGTCAGTTTTAATCCTTTACCATTAAACCGTACCTCTTGAATGTTGTGTGAGTTACAGTTTAAGGTTGACCATGTACCGTGGAGGTTCAGATCTACATATAAAGATAGCCCTCCCATGGCCCTACCTGATCTAGATTTCTTTGCAGGGACAAAGAAACATTTATACCCTTGAATATGTAGGGAACTATTATCAACTGCCCAACTTTCTTGTAAGCAAATTATATTGAATCTGCTTATGTACTGGCGCCATTCTTTGTTATTAAATTTGGCTGCCAAACCGGCTATATTCCAGGACACTATTCTAACTGACTCACCATCTACCTCCCCAATTTTACCTCCCAATCCTAAGACTTGTACGGAATCGGTTCGCCCATCATCTACAGCCCCATTAACAATCAATATGTCCTGAGGACATGTATGCTTTAGAAGGGGAACACATGCATTACCATTATGGGTTGGTTCTACAATTAGAGAGGACACCTTTTGTGAACCAACGGCATCATCGCCTGCTGTACCCCCTAAAAAAAGTCAGTCAACTCCCTCCATGCCCGCTAGAGCCGCAAAACGGTTATAAGTGGGCAAGGAGTGATCAACCTGTTGGTAAAAAAATGGTCTAGATCTACTTTCCTGCATTTGGAATGAGGGCCCAAAACCAACATTCTGATGTCGAGGTGGGGGGCCAATGTGATTGCTCTGGTAATGAGGCAGGGGCCTAAGGTTAAATACCAGAGCCACTGTTCCTCTTGGATAGAAGTAAGTCAAATCACGTGCAGTGATTGTGTTACTAAGATTTTGGGGGAACCTATTTACGATGTGTCTGACTGCTCTGTCATCTCGAAAATTTATTATAATGATATCGCCCATTATGTCCTTAGTTCTTTGACCCAGCCAGGGAACACGCCTGACATTAAGTATTACCCCGTTTATGTTTGGTGGTAATGGGCAATTCTGTCTCAGCCAATATATGACTTTATTTTTCAGCTGAAGCTTATCTTCTCCACTACCCTCCTCTAGAACTGGCACTCCAGTAAGAACCACTACGTACGGAACTGCTTCCGGAGGCAGTTCTACTCTAGGCCTCTTAGGTGAAAGTGCCCTAGCAGGTTTCTCATGGCCATTGGGTTTAGGGGCGTTTCCCAGGAGATCCGATTTTGCGTGTTCCTGTGGCTCCTTTTCTTTATTTTTGGTATTTAACCCTGCTATATTGAGGGGCAATGTTTTCTGAGGTTTTGGTTTAGGCAAATTAGTAGTTTTTATTCCATTTTGGGCGATAGTAATTGGGGGCAATACAGGTGTTGAGGACGCTGATGTTGATTTAGATAAGTCCTTAATTGCTACTTTAATATCCCCAATAGCCTGTTCTAGATTCTCCAAATGATGGGTTAAACCTTTTAACCTCTCTACTAACGGCAATGTGAGTGATTTCATTAATAGTTCTATACTGCCCAATAGATTAGTACTAGATGAATCATTTATTGGAATGGGTGTTGGATTAACCATTATGGGAGATGTGGGTACATTATATGTGGAGCTTTTGGCGTGCCCAAAATTATTATGAGTAGTCTTGTTTTTCCGTAAGGAGTTCCCCCTCTTTCTTCTTCTTTTAGGTGGCGGGCCTTGGGCTCGGGGGGTTTTGAAAGTTTCCTTTAATTTATAGGCTGGGTCTACTCGTGGTGGCAGAGTGTCTGGCAGTACTTCTACCTCTGGTGTAAAATTACAGTGAGAAGCTAAATCATTTACAATCAAATCACTGGTTGCAACTAGTGGGGGGGTTCTCTCTTGCAAGAGTAGTGGGATACTATCATTAAAAGATGCCTCGCAGTCCTCGTGTACTGAAGGGGTACTCTGGAGTGGTGAAATCTCTAACTGTAGCGAGCCCAGAGATGATCGCTTGTTCTTAATAAATTCAATAGAGCGACGTCTCTCAGCCCGTCGCTCTGCAAGAGCGATTTCCTTATCTATTCCTGTGGCAACCCTGATTATATAATTATCAAGTGTACGTTGGTTAGCTCCTCCTGCTGGTAATGGCTTGTCCTTAGGGGGAGACGACATCACTATTTACTGTTGGAACCTATTCAAACCACACTAGTATAGCCAACCCAAGCGGGTCAAGTAATAGTCTTTACAACCAACCAAGTTGAATTTTTTAAGTGAACCAGCTTACTACTACGTTATGCGAAGAGTCTTTATCACAGAATAATCATCGAAAAAGGGGGGGCCAGCCCGGTCTCCTGCGGTCTCTGAGGGCCTCAGCGGGCCCGCCCTTTGCCCGGGCTTCGTCCGGCGTCCCCCACAGCGGTAACAGCTTTCAATAAGTAGGGCGTCCAAGGCCAGGGGGCGGGGTTCTCACCAAGCGCCGGGCCAGGTGTTCTGGATCAGGCAGGGAGTCCTGGGAGATTGAGTCCCTGCCGCCTTGCTGCACGACCCTCAGGAAGTGCTGCTGGCTCCTCTGTCCGCCCACCACCTCCAACACGGGTAAGGCGCTGGTCCCGGTGATCCAACAAGCGCAGGAGCGGCCGCGGAGCGGGAGCTGCAAGTCATGGGAATGAAAGCGCGATAATCAATGCGCTAGTTGCTGAATCGTCCTCGCTGAGTTCCTCAGTCTATTACGCCTACAACAGTGTCACAGAAGTTTCCCACTGGCCGCAAATGCACAAGAGGTTTAAATCCATGCAAGGCCAGGGGGCGGGGCTCTCACCAAGCGCAGGACCAGGTGTTCTGGATCAGGCAGGGACTCCTGGGAGATTGAGTCCCTGCCGCCTTGCTGCACGACCCTCAGGCAGTCACAGGCAGTGCTGCTGGCTCCTCTGTCCGCCCGCCACCTCCAACACGGGTAAGGCGCTGGTCCCGGTGATCCAACAAGTGCAGGAGCGCCCGCGGAGCGGGTGCTGCAAGTCGTGGGAATGAAAGCGCGATAATCAATGCGCTAGTTGCTGAATCGTCCTCGCTGAGTTCCTCAGTCTATTACGCCCACAACAGTGTCACAGAAGTTATTCATCCACTGTCATCTTCAAACGCAGCCAAATCGCAGCCAACACGTGTTTCGTCATGCTTTGTAAAGCACTTCCTCAGGGAGGCAGGCTGAAGTGGCCTCTGCGCGAAGATGAAGATGCTGGCGAGCTGAGGAGACCAACTCAGAAGTGGCACCCGGCATCAAACGGCGCAACTTCGCAGACCCCTTGATCCTTCCGGCAGGACCGCGGCTGTCCTGCTCGGCCGGTGGTGCTTCCGGACCTTCGACAACACAGGAGGGCACCGAGTGGAGAGGGGCGGGCCGCTTTCCTAATCTCTTAACTCATTAAACTGGCCTGGGGGTCGGAGGCAACCCCGGTTAAGCTGGAAACTCATGGCACAGCCATTCTCCGTGGGAGGCTTTGAAGCCCTGGACATGGAGCTATATCACCTCAGTGCTCAGGCTCATTATACCATTTACTGATTCCACCCGCCACCCTTCATGCCACGCCTGGCCATGGAGGAGGACTACATGGCACCTACACCCCTAACCTGCCAGCTGGGAGCACAAGTCCCAGGTGACAGGGTATCACACCATACTGTCTCTTGCACCAATAACTCCTGGAAACGCTTGACTATGGAAATGGGCAAGACCCTCCTTTACCCTCCCCCCTTTGTGCTGCTGCCACACCTTCTACTCGCCCCAGTCACACAGGAAGCAGTATGTCGGGACATGCTGCGTAGGAGGGGACTACACACATGGGGAGACCTATATATGGAAAGCGGGTTCAAGGTCAAAAGGAGCTATTGGTGGGGGAGAGAGTCACCCCTCTGGAGATGTTCCTTTATGTCAGTCTCAAACATGAAATACGAGCCAGCACACCATGTTTCCTACAGGAGCCTGCCCCGTTGGAGGTCCTGCACACCACACTAAAGATGTCTGGCCCTTCACACGCTGTGTCTCGCATCTATCGTGCGGAGTTGTTAGTGTGATCGCATGTGCCACCAGGCGCCAGGGCTGCGTGGGATCAGGACCTGGACTCTCCCTGCAGAAATTACAGCAAGCAGCAGGCTACGCACCATACATACATTTCAAGTTTTTGCACAGGACTTACTATACTCCCCATTGCTACATAAATATAGGCTACAGGGAGACGACCATGCCTGAGATGCCACAAAGAGGGGGCTGACTTCCTACATTTGGCATGGACCTGCGCTCAGGTCCAAGGTTACTGGCGGGAGGTACTGGAAGCATTATCAGAGATGATCACACTGTCCCTCCCATTTTCCCCTCTATTTGCATTGTTGGGGTATACAGCAGACATCCCTAAGGCACACAGGAAGTTCGTTGCTATGGGCTTGCTGCTGGCCAAACGGAGAGCGGCCTGCAGGTGGGGCAAGGGGAGGGCTCCCAAGTTTGAAGACTGGTTACACAATTTAATATACAGTAAAAACCAATTAACAACCTATGCAGAACTGCTGCTGGTTACGTCCCGCCTCAAGGATATTTGGGAGCCACTGCTGTCTCCGCCGCTGGATACCCAGGAGGATGCCGCTTGAGTACAGCAGAGCAGTTTGTAGTATTGACTGCCTAGAATTGAATTTTTTACACAGCTGGGCGGGGGGCATGGGGGGGCACAGGATATGTCTGGCGCAGAAGCCTTTGTGCGCCCTGACAGGGCTAAGCACTGGGAGGTGAGAGTTGGATATTTTTCTGTTTATGTACCATGCAATGACTACTCTATGCTGAATCTGTGAGTTCATTTCACTGTTTGACAAAACATGATAAATATAGGTTTAAAAAAAAAGTAGGTCAGATTCTGTGTCTACCAAAAGGTTGAATATGTGGACAGCAAATGAGTGCACCTGGAGACGGTTTGTGTTCAGTTTTCTGATCCACAAACTATGTCTGAGATAGCAGGTTGGAAGAGAGAAAAATGAGGGTAGAAGAGAAAAACTGGGTCCTGCAATAGCAAAGTTTGGTTTTTGGCAGGATTGCACAAAATCACAAATATTTTCAATTCACACACGCACAGTTTGTTACCAACATAATACTGCTATATAGCTCTAAAATGCCCTGTGACTCTAGTCTAAAGAGCTATCGGGCTGAGAAACACAATTCAAGCAGTCAGCAGGTGCCTGTGAGTGAAAAAAGTAAGGGGCCAGACCGAGCGGGGGGAGCAAAAAGAAGGAAACAGAGGTTTTTAAAGGGGGAACGAACAGCAAAGAGGAGCACAGCAAGTAAATGGAGTATATGTAAATGTGGGATACTTGTAAAGCGCACTGTTACTCTACCCGAGTGTCCTGGTGCTGTAGACCGCTGGGGAACCCGTCCTGGTTTTCCCTGTGAGATGGCCCCTTTCTGGGTATCTCCAGGGTGAAACCAGGCATCCCCGGCGTCTGTGGGGGGCCGTTGTAGAGATGAGGCAAGCTTTATGCCCAGTGTTACCGAGTGTGTTCCCTGGTTAGAGTAGGCACTGAGGCAAGAATTATCGAGTCTGTTGACCCTGGTCCAACACCCTGCCGCATCGGGAATTGAAACCTGGTCCCGGGCCATTCTCTGCTTACAGGTCTGCCGCCTCTAACCAGTGAGCCACACCTCTATATTGGGGGATTGGGCAGTTTGAGAGTGTGGAGAGAAAGAGAATGGGAGAGAAAACACAGGATGCAGAGTGGAGGAAAAAGAGAGCAAAATATAGGTTGTAAAGGGGGAAAGCCCAGCAAAGAAGGGGAGTACAGCAAGTAAATGGAGTATATATTGGGGGGTGGAGGGAAAGGCAGTTCGAAATCACACAAGTGGAGAGTGTACAGAGAAGGAGAATGGGAGAGAAAACAGGATGCATAGCAGAGGATACATAGAGGAAAACAGAGAGGAAAACAGAAGCTGTGAAAGGGGAAAAGCACAGCAAAGAAAGGGAGTAGAGAGAGTAAATGCAGTATGTAGAGGGAGGTTAGGGGGCAGGATAAGATTAAACAGAGGAAGAGTGCCAATAGAGTGAGAAAGGGGGCGAAAAACATGGGGTGAGAGGGGGATAAAGAGAGGGAACCCAACGCTGTAAAGGGGGAAAGGGCATTTAAAGACTTTATCCAGTATAAAAACTGTTTTTCTTTGTACAACAAAAGATAGGAGAACTAACACGACGAGGGTCCCAGTGGACCAGAAATATTTACCAGAAATCACTAAGTAACTGGTATTAACATATATTATGTTTAGGGAAGAGTTGTAAAGTATTTACAACTGCTCCAGACAGACCAAGTTTGAATAACGGGGAATATATTTATTTTCCATGCTATGAAACTTAGGAAGTTAGTGATTAAATAATGATGCATTTTGCGGAGTATCCCATGTTTTGACCCTATTAAATGAAATGTTTTATTAATTCATTTTAGCTGTTTCAATTGGCCCATGGACACATTAGCTGGATTTGTATCCTAAGATGGATTAATGGTATATCTTTAACAGAAACAGTGCTTATGTTATGAAATTGTAATTGTTTTATTTGTATGCGTTTATGGTTGTTTTAAACCGAATAAAGTATTATTAAAAAAACAGGTCAGACCTGAGTTAAGGCCAAATTAAGAGGAGTAAAGGAGCTCCTATTACCAGAAGGTGTGTCTCAAGTAATCGTAGGTTGAAACGTTAAGCCCCTAAACCTATTAGGGAACGACTAAGTAAGGATGTAGAGAAGACAGAGGAAGATCTCAAGGGAGGAGACCCTTGCTAGTTGTCCTTTTCTGGCTTGAAACAAAGAGCTTAGGGAATTGGGGAACTAGAACAGCAACCCAGCTATTTCCGTGTAGGCATCTATTGTAGGGCATGACAGTGGTTTTCTCCACTCTGTGTCAACAGTCATTAGTATTGAGAACCATACAGTGATGAAGAGGGTGAGCTTATACATCCGGATTAGTTGAAAAACTCAAAATGGTGCTATATTTGACCTATTTTCTCAGTACCCTCCAGTGAAATCCACAAATCCTTGGTAATTTTAGAATCCTCAGGACGTATGGAAAAAAAGGGTGCAAATGTGGCCTGGATACCCTATGTGGAAAAAAGTTATGGAGCCTTAAGTGCGAACTACACCAAATAGCAGAAAATGGGTTTAGCACTGGACTGTAAAAGGCCCAGCAGTTATGGGGGTTAAAATGCTAATTTTAGTAATTTGGGGTTGAAATAAGCTACAAAGTCAATGCAACCACCGTCTTAAATAGTTATTAAAAATTGAATTCAGTGCTAAAGTTGAGCTTTTGATAAATATGCAGAAAACATAACTTCTAGAAGTTATACTTTTTGATCCTGGAGCCCCAATACACTAGTTAGCATTAGCATGCCTGAATCTGCTCTCCATGTCAGTGCTGTCCCCTTGCTAGGTTGTGAAAACTACTTCCAGAAGAGAAACAACAACTTGAGCCTTTTGGAAGAAGGACTTGGATGCGAGGCGTGCAACTTTTCTCTTCTCAGGAAAGCAGTCTGGATGGTTGAACAATTCACTTTAAAGGGACTAGGGTGAACTCTGCTCATTCATTGTTTATAGTTAAATATAAAGTGATACCTGCGGTAGAGGGGTTCTTTGGTCCCAGGGCCAAATTTAACCTGTCTGGTCCCTTTCCAATTTGAGTGGGCGTGGTTAAGGAGGAAGGGACTGCACATTTCCCTAAAGGTTTTCTTGGGTAGGCTACCAAGCTCCTCCAGGGCAGGAAGTTTGGGAACTTTTTCCCATTAATATTGGAGTGCCGACTAGCTCATGAATTGTACAAAAGTGGCACATCCCCCACCTCAGGTTCCTAAGACCATATGTTGACCTGAGTATAATCACATGTGTGTGATCGGCTGTCACTCTCACTGTTGCCACAAGGCTGTTAAACCCTGCCATGGCAGGTCTGAGTTACCTTTTGAGGGCTACTCATGTGGGTGGCACAATCATTGCTACAGGCCCACAAGTAAAGAAATCACAATGGGGTAACCCAGTATCCCTCAGAACCTGGGCAATAGTATGAAGTATACAATTGGTTCTGTCCGGTTTACCTTATTTCTTCAAAATATTCTGAATATTCAGCAATTTATTCATTTTTATAAACAGTAAATTAATTCAACTAAAGAAGAAGCGTCAATAGAAACCAAATAGGGTACATCAAAATACTTTTATAAATTAGTTTTATTTATAATTACCCTAAATTCACAAATTACATGGTTGTAAGCAATACATGGCAGCCCATCAAATAAGGTGAAGGTGACGTTTTGGTGCTCTGTGATATTTGTGCAAGTGAGAAATATATATAAAGGTGACTTTAGGTAGGGTGGAGGAAAAGGGAAAGGGGAGAATGGCCAGTGACACAGCGTTTTCTAATTAGTTCTGTGAACCACATCAGTTGGTATTTATCACAGAACCCTTTTCTAACTGGTGCAAAAGGATTTCAATGTCAACGTTTCAACCCTGAAAAAGCCAACTTGGCAGGTCATAGCGGGTCTTCATCAGGACCGGGTGGGGGGGGGGGGGCAGGGCAGACAGCCTCTGGAATAAATGAAACATTGGTAAGGGTTTGGATTAAGGTGTTAATTTATTTAAGAAGATCTCTTCACACTAGAGACTCACCTTCTTGGGGCACTGGTAGCTGCACACAGCTGGACTAGTCAATTTGAATTAAGCAAGTGGTTCAGGCTCTCTTGGATGTAGATTCTGAAGAGAAACAGGCGTAAGAATTACTAATCTCATAATACTCTCGTATTGATTCAAGGGTATGGCTCGGTCGGGCTGTGGACCCAATACCAAGGAAAAAGCTCATCGATTCCAGGAAAATTAGTTGGTTGCTTGTTAATTGCAATCTGCTCTCGCGGCAAGGGTGGGGGTGACGTCTAAAGGGAAGTGGAAGAGCACAGATTAGTGAAATCCGCCCTGATTAAGATTCTAAAGTTACGGGAGTTGGATTTCCTAAAATCTACAGTACGCTCACCTTTGGGCATTCATGCTGAATCCGAATAGCAGTCGCGGGCAATAATTTCTTTCCGCTCTGATCGTGCTTGCTAAAGTTTCAGCGAGCGTATGCTGACTCGTATAAAATTGGTTGTACAAGCGCGAGGACGTTCAGTTGGAATGACGCGCAGCAAGTTGCTAGGCAACCGCCCTCACGTCACAATTGCGAACGAGCTGACGTGGTGTATGCCTGACAGCATGCGGGCCGGTAGTAATAACATTCCGATCTCTCGCATGTAATGTTTAATATGGGGTTTGCAGATGTGTTCACCGCTAGTGCCATCATTACGGGTCACAATTGTCTTGAATTCAGCCAGTCAGCCAGTCGTAATGTTAGCCCCATTGAGGTCTCCTAGACCTTATGCATCGGGTGGGGATAATGTGGAGTTTGAAAGGAGTGCACTAATTAACAACAACATTGTCTGTGGGTGCTTAATTTCCCACTAGTAGTATTTGATTTACAGGCCCTGGTACACTCAGTGCACTTTACTAGGGGCTAACAAGTAAATCAAATATCCAATAATGGAAACACCAATCCATAACATAATCTACACAGAGAGCCTATGCACTTTATCACTGATTAGCAGTGGTAAACTGCCCAGAGTCCTAAAACCAACACAAACAGGTCAGGAAAAAAATAGGAGGAAGCAAAAGGTTTCGGGATAACCCTGCAAAAACAACTAATAGTCACTAGTCGAGGCAGAAAACTCCACACATACAAGATAGGCTTGTCCTGTTATGTCCACTGTTATGCCTGCAGTGCTAGTGACAAATCTAAATCCACACGTACGGCTCTGAAGTAGAAGTTCCCTTTAACCCTGGTACAAGCTAGGTTTGGATATTATTTGGATAGTCAATTTACACAAGGTTTAAAAAACACTTCCATGCTTGTTTTGATGGGCTCTCGTTCTCATCGGGATACCACCCATTTAGTGAATATTTGATCCTGATAGAAGAAAAAGCTTGTCAGCTCACTGGCTCAAGGCAACCTTTTTAAACAGAAGGGGGGCTGGAAGCACACTATCTCACATCCCAGCATAGTTCACCCATTTGCAATATGGTGCATGCAGTTCACAATTAGTGCTTACTTGAATATTAGTAGTAGTAATTCACCAAAATTGGTGTAGGTTGTGATGGATCTAGAGGTAACTCCAGAGAGGAAGGAATTTTCCAGCTTAGCCTATCAACTGTTATGTTGGAAGGTCTCTGAATACCTTGTCCCTCCTGCTTTTTCACATAGGCCTTGGTGGTAACATTGTCTGTCGGAATCAACACTGGTCTCCCTGTCAGAAGAGACTTCAAGAAAAGAAAAGCTTATCTTAAACTCCCTCCAGTTTGAGGATCTCTGAGATGCCTTGTGGGACCAGCCGCCCTAAACCTGCACGGAGGTCCTCAATATGCCAGACCATGAAAGAGTGGCATCTGTTGTTACAATCTGGGAATTTGATGGATTCAATTAAGCCTCTTTTTGAAGATTGTCCTGTGACATCCACTAAGCCAAATCTTCTTTCCCCTGTTGAGTAACCAGAATTCTAATCCTTAGATTCTCTGATCTCAGATCCCAGTTTGTCTAAATCAAGGAAACCAGTTTGTGTAGATGGAATCAAGGCCATTGTACCAGGAACCCTGAGCCACAACCCCACTCTTGGAGCTTTGTGACTTAGCAATTCCAAAATATGACTTTGATTTTTTGCAATTCGCTGCAGTGGCAACAAGACCTTTCCCTGAGTGTGAGAAATCGAGCTCCTGTAAAAGTTAGATCTTGAACTGGCTTAAGATTGGATTTTATGAGAAACCTGTGAGGCCACAACGCTGTCAACACTCTGTTGATATGAAACAAGAGCACTCCTTCTGAAGCAGCCTGAATCACAAATCTCTTAGGTAAGGATGGATAAATATACCTGCGGATTGAAGCAATGCAACTAACAGTGCTAACACCTTGGTGAACATCCTGGGAGAGGTTTTGAGTCTTTGTTCTGATGGGCACAGACACATAAGTATCTTCTAGTTCGATTGATGTAAACCAATCCGCCTTTTGAACCAGTGGGAGAATGGCATGCAAGGTCACCATCCGAAAGTGAATAGTTCTTATCCTGGAGCTGACCCACTTCAAATCCAGGATAAGCCTGTATGCTCCTGAGGCCTTCTGGAACAACAAAAGGATTGCCTAACATCCAGTCCCTCTCTCCCACTGATTAACTCTCACAATTGCTCATTTCCTGAGCAACAATCAACCCCTTTCAGAAGACCCAAGCATTTGGGACCTGAAGAGGTAAGAATAGTCAACTTTACCCCTCTATACAGGGGCTTTTTCAAAATTTCTATATGTATAGCCTTTGCCGACTATGCTCAACACCCATGCATTACATCTTTTTGCCAGAAATTGAGAAAATGATGAAGCCAACCTTCTACTGACATGGACATGTCGGAACCATAATTGTCAAGACCTCTTCTTCACCAACCCTTTTTTTCTCAGAATCCATCTTAGGAAAAAATGTATTTGTTTGGAACTTCTGCTTGTGCACTGCATAAGACTCCCAGTGAGAAGATGATTTCACTCACTTGTTCCAAAAGCTTCTTTACCAGATGTACTCTAATATAGAAGAGTATGCTTCCAATCCTAAATGCTTCAGGGATCATAGAGCTAATTGATCTTCAAAGAGTATTTTGCCATGAAACAGAATCGTCACATACTCCGTTTTCCAGTCCCTCATCCACAAATTGTGTTTTGCCACAATTATAGCACCAGAAGACATTGTGGTTGCTTTGATTACATCTGAGCAGATACCCGCCAGCAGATGTGCCTGTTGATCCATGCCAGCCAACAGTTCTGAATATAATGGACCCTCTTCGATAGCCACTGACAGAGCATTAAATTCTTAAATGAGTGAGGTAGCCATTTATGCTGTATACAAACTGGATTTTGGTGATAGATTCTCCACAGCAAATGCCTTTCACAATCCTGAATCCTCCTTTTTATCAGAAGGATTAGAACGAGCACAATCCTCTGAATTAATGGATGTCTTCCTAATCAAATTGGCCAAAATTGCATCCACTTTCACGTTATGTGGCAGAACAGTTTCACAGACCAACATGTACAACTTTTGAAGGTATTGTTCACTTCCTTCCATTCATTCATTACTATGGGGGGTCATAATTTATGGCTGAGGGACCACCACCGACAGGTGATGGTGGGGGGAAGCATGGCAGTTGGAAAGACTGACCCCCACAGTCCAGATGGGTGGAACAAATCCGACAGCCCGTCGGACCAACTGCAAATCCCTGCATTGCGGTGGTGCCTACCAGGCACCACGGTAGGGATTGTGATATCCCTTTCCCCAGGTCGTTGTACGGCGGTCAACCCGCCGCAAAACTGTTGGCAGAAACGGATTTGGGAACCCGTAACAGGCCCCCCTTAATCCCTGGGGCAGGGACATATCCTCGGGGGGCACCTACGGTGCCACCCTACGTATCCCTGCACCATTTGGCAGGCACCGCATGGTGCCTGCCACATAGTGCATGGATATGTATGCACCATATTTTTTGTATTGCTCCAGGGGCTTCTGACTGCATCCCCACCACAATACAAAATATAGGTAATGTGCCTGCCATGGTGGCAGTTGCATCATCATAATTTGGGTTTTGTGGGTAGGCGGCATCGTAGGCAGCCAATCCCATATCCGATACAATGGTGGATGGACTGAAGTCCATCCGCCTTCGTAATGACCCCCTTTGTTTTTAATAGCCCCATGAAATGGCATTTCGATACAGAAAGGCCTAACAAATTGTCGGAATAGGTTGTCTCCCTTCTCATCCACTCGAAAGGGAAGATAATCCAAATTTATTTTGCACATGTATTGAGTGTCCCACATATACTCTCACCTGAGATACTTTCCTGATAAAGTGAATGGTTTATCGGCTTCCGAAGCATTGTCAATGACCTATCAAGTGAATGCCGTCTCCTCCTCCTGCTTCAACACCCTCCGCATGCTCCGTAAGATCTACAGATGGATCCCCACCAGTACCAGAAGGACAGTCACCCAGGCCCTCATCACCAGAAGACTGGACTACGGCAACGCTCTCTAAGCAGGAACATCAGCCAAACTCCAGAAACTACTACAACATATAGAGAACGCCTCTGCATGCCTCATCCTCGACATCCCCCACCACAGCCACACCACAGCCCACCTGAAAGATCTACACTGGCTTCCCGTCAAGAAGAGGATCACCTTCAAGCTCCTCACCCACGGTCACAAAGCTCTCCACAACAACGGACCAGTGTACCTCAACGAACAACTCACCTTCTACACCCCGAACCGCTAGCTTTGCTCCGCTGAACTCGCCCTCGCCACTGACCTCTGCATCCGTCGAGCAACTGCCGGCAGCAGATCGTTCTCCCACCTTTCAGCAAAAACCTGGAACATCCTCCCCATCCGCCTAGGACAGACCCAGACCTGCTGGCCTTCAGGAGACTCCTCAAGACCTGGCTGTTCGAGCAAGAGCAGCACCCCCGCCTCCCCCAGCGCCTTGAGACCCTCACGGGTGAGTTGTGTGCTCTACGATTTTACTGATTGATTGATTGAGGAAACCAAAACATCTGTACTTCCAGTGGACTTGGGGGCATATCAAGAAAGAGTTAACGCTACCAGAATATCACTTATTTTGATGTTCTGTTGGTGTTAAGTCCTTCACCTTATTTACAAGGCGGCGTTAGGCCCCTTTTTGTGGCTTAACACCGCCTTGTAAATAATGGCCCAATTCATGCAGCACTAAGAATGAAAGGGGTGTGCAATGGGTGTTGCACTGGGCATTTGATGCTGCCTCAGATTTACAAGGCTGAGGCAGCGTCATAAATACGACCAGGAAATATCTAGTCTTAAACAGGTGATACAAGGAGAAATTTGTATTTCTCCTCCTATTTGGCTCATTCCATGTGTGCTGCATTCTGCAGCACACATAGATAGAGCAAATCACCTGTAAAGATTGTTTATGTGCCGGAAGGTGTCCTTTCCTGCACTTAAACAATTGCCCCTGCATTACAGGCACCCTAGCAGAATGGTATCTTTTTTAGCGCCAGTGCCAGGGAAAATACAGGGGTGCGCCTCATTTTTTTTTTTTTTTTTTTTTTTTAAGATTGTCATCTTATCACCGTAAGCGTCTGCAATCGTTTCATTAGACCCCTTTAATCCTGAACGCCCATGGTCCATGTTCCTGCATACACTACGGGCCGCCAGGCCTGCTTCTTTGTACGAGGCTTGGTGTAATCCTTGGACGATCTTAAACCCTCACGGGTGAGTTGTGTGCTCTACGATTTTACTGATTGATTGATTGAGGAAACCGAAACATCTGTACTTCCAGTGGACTTGGGGGCATATCAAGAAAGAGTTAACGCTACCAGAATATCACTTATTTTGATGTTCTGTTGGTGTTAAGTCCTTCACCTTATTTACAAGGCGGCGTTAGGCCCCTTTTTGTGGCTTAACACCGCCTTGTAAATAATGGCCCAATTCATGCAGCACTAAGAATGAAAGGGGTGTGCAATGGGTGTTGCACTGGGCATTTGATGCTGCCTCAGATTTACAAGGCTGAGGCAGCGTCATAAATACGACCAGGAAATATCTAGTCTTAAACAGGTGATACAAGGAGAAATTTGTATTTCTCCTCCTATTTGGCTCATTCCATGTGTGCTGCATTCTGCAGCACACATAGATAGAGCAAATCACCTGTAAAGATTGTTTATGTGCCGGAAGGTGTCCTTTCCTGCACTTAAACAATTGCCCCTGCATTACAGGCACCCTAGCAGAATGGTATCTTTTTTAGCGCCAGTGCCAGGGAAAATACAGGGGTGCGCCTCATTTTTTTTTTTTTTTTTTTTTTTTAAGATTGTCATCTTATCACCGTAAGCGTCTGCAATCGTTTCATTAGACCCCTTTAATCCTGAACGCCCATGGTCCATGTTCCTGCATACACTACGGGCCGCCAGGCCTGCTTCTTTGTACGAGGCTTGGTGTAATCCTTGGACGATCTTAAACCAACCTTAGTGCCTTTCCCCAGCACACCAAGGGCGCCCAAACGTTACCTTCCGTACGGTCTAGCCTTGCGGTTGCAAGTGCGGCTCTAAGCCACTTCTCATATAGGGGGGCAGCTGGATCTTTCCATAATATACATAGTTCACTACGGGCCAACAGGATTACATTTTAAAAAAGGCCAATCTGTGCTCTAGACATGGAATTTCCAAGTGAAGAATTTAAACCAAAAATAACTAGTGCTGGGTCTAAGTTGATCTTTTTTCCAAATATACCGATAATGCCTGTTCTACGTTCTGCCAGTACCCTATAAGTTGGGGACATTCATAAAACATATGCAGATCATCTGCTTTAAGCATACCACATTTAGGGCATCTGGGGGTTGGGTTATCTACAAATTTAGCAACTTTATAAGGGGTGTAATAAATCCTATTCAGGGTAAAAAAGTAGTTTTTCTTTAGGGAGGCAGATTTTACGAACTTATAAAGGTTTATGATAGAAGGAAGAAAGTATTCTGCAGCACTATTTTCTAATACTGATGTTCTCCATACCATATAGGGTGGAGGAAGTTCTATATCTTCTCTATCTAGCTGAACGCCGCACACGCCGAGGGTCTGAGAGCCGACACCCTATCACAGGTTCGGCACGTTGTACTGAAAATTCTGGTACTGCTCACAAGCACTTGGTCTGTGACTTTATTTCGGGGAACCTCGATGTTTGAAAAACGAATACAAGCTGGCACTATTTGAAAACGGGTTCGGCACGTTGTACATCAAATTTCTGGTACTGCTCACAAGCACTTGGTCTGTGACTTTATTTCGGGGAACATCGACGTTTGTAAAACGAATAGAGGCTGGCACTATTTGTAAACGGGTTCTCAATCTTCCTGCGTGAAACACAAGATCACCCCAGGAACCACAGGCTGATATACGCTATCCTTATTTATGAGAACGCACGTCCGGCCTACACAGCGTAATATGTGGAACTATGTGGCAGTCCGAATTTCACTGCTTTGAAGTCTCAAGTTTATTGTCTATTGCCCTGACGAAGTTCCAAAAGGCAAAGAGTGGAACGAAACGCGTTGGCTGTGCCTTTGATGTTTGAAAGAAATTCAAAATAAAGAAGAATTTATACAAAAAAGCAACTACGGACACTGATTTTTCTTAGAGTGCACCTTCTTTTTCTGTTTCAATCTTCTCTATCTAATAGGTACCTATACCATACTCCGACTTCCTTTTTAAAGGGGGTGGGATTTTGCAGTTTAAGCTCTATTTCCCAGTTTCCGCCAATATTGTTATTTTCTGCTGCAAACCATGAGCGTAGTTGTATATATTTAAACCGTGAAAAGGAATCCCCGATTCTTGCTTTCAGGACCTCCCATGGATAAACCCCTTCTGCGGATATTAGTTCTGACCATTTACCTATACCTGCAAGTTCTATTGGCACCGCCAAACCATCTTTCAAGCTCTCAGGGAGCCCAGGAGAATCCCAGATTGGGGCAAAGTCTGAGTAGTATTTTATACCCCATCTAGTTTTCAAATTTAGCCATACATAAAGTGCTGCCCGGATGACCTTCAGTCGGACCTTCTTGAAGAACCTTATGGCTCCGAATTTGTACAAAAAACCTTCTCCACCTCCCTCGTGTATTGCCATTGTTTTTAAAATCATCCTCCAGTTGTTATTACAAGGACTGGTCAAAAGACTTCAGATGTTTTTAAACTGAAAAGATAGGCAGTAGCAGAAAATATCCGGTAGTGCGAGCCCCCCCTTAAGTAGTCTTCTCTTCAGCTTTTTCCAGGACAGTCTGGTGGTGTTATTGGCCCATACAAAACTACCGATCTTACTTTGAATTTTCCCGATAAGCCTAGAGGAGAATTCAAGGGGAATAGCGCTAAAGAGGTATGTTAACTTGGGCAAAATTACCATCTAGAGAACACCACTAAAATTGCAGACAAACTTACCGGAGCGCCGTGAGGGGAACGGCAGGACCGACGGGCACAAGGGAAGTGCCGTGAGTCATTACAACTCGGCTCTAGGCACCACAAGCCCCAGAAGCACCAGGGGCGACGCGCCTGTGACGCGCTCGCAGCGCCAGGAGGCGGCTCGTCAAAAGGCTGACTCCCCGGGAGTCCAGTGGGAGAACACCACTAAAATTGCAGACAAACTTACCGGAGCGCCGTGAGGGGAACGGTAGGACCGACGGGCACAAGGGAAGTGCCGTGAGTCATTACAACTCGGCTCTAGGCACCACAAGCCCCAGAAGCACCAGGGGCGGCGCGCCTGTGACGCGCTCGCAGCGCCAGGAGGCGGCTCGTCAAAAGGCTGACTCCCCGGGAGCCCAGTGGGAGAACACCACTAAAATTGCAGACAAACTTACCGGAGCGCCGTGAGGGGAACGGCAGGACCGACGGGCACAAGGGAAGTGCCGTGAGTCATTACAACTCGGCTCTAGGCACCACAAGCCCCAGAAGCACCAGGGGCGGCGCGCCTGTGACGCGCTCGCAGCGCCAGGAGGCGGCTCGTCAAAAGGCTGACTCCCCGGGAGCCCAGTGGGAGAACACCACTAAAATTGCAGACAAACTTACCGGAGCGCCGTGAGGGGAACGGCAGGACCGACGGGCACAAGGGAAGTGCCGTGAGTCATTACAACTCGGCTCTAGGCACCACAAGCTCCAGAAGCACCAGGGGCGGCGCGCCTGTGACGCGCTCGCAGCGCCAGGAGGCGGCTCGTCAAAAGGCTGACACCCCTATCGCCCCGCGAGTCGCGCGCGGGAGTGCGCCGGGCTAAGCCGGGGCAAAGGGCGGGCCCTCTGTGGCCCTCAGAGGCACGAAAAGGCCAGGCAAGGCCACGCCCCTGACACCTTCCGTATGGACTATAAGGTACTGTTCCCAGTTCGATATTTTGCACATAACATTGCATAGATGACATTTTCCTGCTATTTCGCCGCTGCTGATTGATATTCATATCATATCGTGTTGTTATCATCCACTGAACCCATCTTAGCTGAGCTTGGAAAGGCTGTCTAAAGCCACAGCCCCAATCATGGGGAAAAAACTGGTACCTGCCCCTGCTGAGACATTGAATACTTTAGATTCCTATCTTGTACAAGTGGTCAGTAGCATTAATAATAAGCGAAGGCAATCTCTTGGCTTGAGCCAATCACCTGTTCTGCCTTCAGAAAGCCCATCTACAAGCGTACTAAGCACAGCGACGTCTGAATCACTGCTAGAAAATCCTCAGTTAAACCTAGCTGATTCTATTCCTCCAGATATTTGCATTGAGGATGCTGATGACTCTGACCCTCTAACAGATAGAATAGATTTAATAGACTTATCAGATAACGCTATTATTGATCCAAACCACCAGATAGCCGCCACGGACGAAGACCTACAACCCCTGCAGCCTGCTACACGGGCTGTTAGAGCTTGTAGAAAAATCCCAGCAAAACGAGGGGGGAAACAACTAGGTAGGAAAAAGCCCGCCACCCCACCTCCTAGACGGGTGGGGAAACATGCAGATCTTGATGTTGATATTGAGTCAAAACGCATCATCGATGACGACCTTTTTAATAGGATTCAAGACATGATAGACATTAAAATTAGGACTATAATCAAACCCCTGATCGGGAAACTGGATAAATTAACATCTGAGGTCAGAAAGTTGGGTGGGGTACACAGCAAATTGGCTAATGAGGTAGAGAATTTATCTTCCCTAGTCACAAATTTAACACCCACGGACGTGGAGGTTACCCCAACCGAAAGCAACTCACAGCCCATCCAACAAGGGCTGCCGCCTCTGCCATCACTACCATCATTACCTGCCCCGGGTCAGGATGTAGAAGCTGGAGACTCTCACATCAGTACAACTGGCGCCACAGCGGAAACACATCAAGAGGATGCTTCAGCCCAATTCATCTTGGAAGCCTCACCGGTAGTACTGGTGTTGGCAAATGTCCCTGTTCTATCACAAGATAAAACAGAGTCCAATCAAGGTCTAAAAGATAAAGCGTTACATTGGCTCACTAACAATATGCACATGGCACAAGAGGGGTTGGATAAACTGGCAGGGGATATAGTCTTGACCAGGAGGGTATCCTGGATTGGCAGTAAGCCAAAAAAGTTTAAAGGTGATTGTGTTATTTTAAACTTTGCTAATGCCGAGGTCCTCCCAGACATCCTGAGTAATGTTTTTCCACTCCAACGTCGTAGTGGCTCTATAATTCCCCTTACTCTCAAGTTCTTTTACGATGAGATTCAGTTTGCTACTTTACCCAATATCCCCAGTTATAAAAGACCTATTAATACCAGCAGCTGGGGAGGGGTCACCAGATCTCGACACCCTAATGACTGGTTTCAGCCTATAGCTTACCGGGAGCCAGGAAGATCCATTTACCCGAATGAGCAAAACATCAAGTCTGTCCGGTCACATGAGTCAAGAACCAATGATTGGGGTCCTGGTCCCCTGGGTTATGACCATAGTGTTCGGGGCAATAGGCCCACACACTGGCTGAGAAATGATCCGTTTTTGATACGTCCAAATACCCCACAACCCATGTGGAACTCAGCCCTAAATGGTCAGGGTCAGGTAGCCACTCCCTTTGCATGGGGTTTTGCTACAGGAAATAGGTTTGGCCCTTTATCTGATCTAAATACCTGCGATTGACTTGAAACAGGAGTCGATCAAGAAAGGGAGGTGCTGAACAATCGAATAACTAATAGTGGTGGTCCCAACATTGTTGAACACTTTAGCCCTTTAACTCTTAATGTAGCTCCAGAGTCTCAATCGTCCACAAATTTCGACCAGCAATTAATTTTATCTGGGACCGTGGCTTGTGCTAAACCGAGTACGATTGGAGAGGACACACAGAGCCCCCGTCAAGCGGTAACTAGTGAGGAACCTTTATCGCAACAAACAGCTGAAGGAGACTCAGAGGGCGGAAACGAATTAAGGACACCCACTGACTCTTGTAAGATCATAAGCTGGAATGTAGCAGGTTTAAATGCAAAACGCCAGGACCTTGCTTGGCTGAGCTTTGTTTCAAAGCACCACATCATTGCTCTGCAAGAAACCTGGGACACATCAAACAATCTTTGGTGGGATGGATTCACCAGCTTTACAAAACCTGCAGTCCCTAGCAGAGCGGGCAGGGCTAAAGGCGGTTTGGTGTTTTTGTTTTCCTTGGATCTAAAAGGAAGTTACAGGCAGATCAGCTCTGATTCGGATAATATCTTAATAGTTGAAAGGGTGATCAACAAAACAAGCAGGACTTTATATGTATAACTTTTATAATTCTGGGAACAGTGATTATAGCGGTTGTAATATCGCCAGCCTGGACAGTATTTTAAACACAGTCTCACAGAATATCGAGTTAGCTTTTGAGTTTATTTTATTAGGCGATTTTAATATTCATTTATGTAAACTAGCCTGTAAGGGAAGAGGAGTCAACGAGGTTGATGATGCGGCCCCGCAGGGACCTCACTTCGAACATTCCGTAGAGGGGCAGGAGCTTGAAGACTTACTTGCTAATTATAACCTATACGAACCTGACTGTGGCCTGAGAATGCCAACCTTTATCGGCGCCCAACATGGAACAGTGATTGATTATATTTTTGTCTCACTAGGCATTCTAAATCGGACCACGGCCTATCGCACAGTTGCAACTCACTACAGTGACCATAACCTAGTACTACTCGAAGTGGCCTGGGGAGTTCAGATGGGGGCAACACCAATAACTGCAAAATTGTCACATCCCCTGAGGACCACTGATCAAGATAGACGAGTGAAGTGGGCGAATGTGATCCCGGATAACTTTTATGAAAAATGCTTCCCTAAAATTAAAGACCAGGTCGAGCTCTGTAAAAATCGACACTCAAGGGAATCATATAGTAGCAGCTTATGAGGCAATATGCGACCAGGTATCTAAGGATCTTCTAGCCAAACCCATCCAGGGAGCCCAAGGTCACAAGCGATGGTTCGACTCTGCATGCTCGAAAGCCCACAGAGAATTGTTGGCGGCTCTAAAAAACGCCCCTAGGGTTAAAGATGATATCTCGAGACTAAGGAAAACTTATAAGGCAGCCATAAAGAATCGCAAAGACACCATCAAACGCGAAACATGGGATAATCTCCTTTCAGCGGCAGTGCTGAAGGACAGTAGGAGATTTTGGGAGATCATTAAACAGCCCCTATTTTCTGAAGACAGTAATGCACCCATGGACTGCGTGATTACCGATGCAAAATGGCTGTCTTTTTTCAAAAACGTATATTGGGGTGACGATGAGGGAATTAAAAAGGGTCCACTGCCCAATGTGGCTGTACATCCTATCATCTTTAATCCCCAAGAAGTGGAAAAAGCCCTCTTGGCAACCACCAAACATAAGGCACCTGGTCCAGATGGAGTCCCCGCTGACTTTTTTATGTATTCACCTAAACTGTGGGCGGAGGTTTTGTCTAATGTGTGTAATGCAGTTAATGGCAATTCAGCTCCCGCCTCATGGGCCATATCCACAATCGTCCCCATTTTTAAAAACAAAGGTCAGCGGGATGATCCCGCGTTTTATAGGCCCATATCCCTTTTGGACTCAACCATAAAAGTTCTGGGCAGAGTCCTCCTATCTAGATTGAGGGAGAATGTTGAGGGCTGTGGTGGGCTGTCCGAACTGCAATACGGTTTTAGAGAGAGAAAAGGGACCATCGAACAATGTATTAATTTGCATTTACTCATCTCTAAGTACACCGTGGCCAAGGAGGGTTCCGTGTTTCTTGCATTCATGGACCTCTCTTCGGCTTTCGACCTTGTGAATAGGTCAAAACTATGGTCGATCCTGTTGGAAATGGGCATCGATGAAGCTCTGGTCATGTTCATGTCCACCTTGCATCAGGAGCTTTTTGCAGCCGTCCGAGTGTCAAACAATGGCAGATGTACCCCTCTGTTCAAATCTTTAAAGGGGGTACGGCAAGGTTGTATTTTAGCCCCCTCGCTTTTTACCATCTACATTAATGGCCTGGGGGCACACCTGCAAGGCCAGGACGCGCATGTGTCACGCGCAGGAGATGTCCAAATTCCGGCACTCCTGTACGCGGATGACGCCGTGTTGATCGCCCGCACTGGTGTTGGACTCCAGCTTCTCCTGGACGCCTTCGGTTCCTTTATGGAAAATTTGGACCTTAAGGTTAATGTCTCCAAATCACACACGATGGTAATGGGGCGTGAGTGTACCAAAAAAAGACATAAATCATTCTTTTGTAGAGGGGTCCCGGTTTCTAAGGTAACCACATTTCCCTACTTGGGTGTATTGTTTGATCAAAAAGGAACGTGGGGACACAGATAAGTGCAAAGAGGCTGGCGGTAACCAGATCTTCCTCAGCGCTCTTGGGTTTTGCTGGTAAGTTGGGAGCCAGACCCATGGAAGCCCTATTAAAAATCTATAAGTGTAAGCCTGTGGCCATTGCACTATATGGATCGCCTTTGTGGGGGTACGTAAATCTCGACCCCATCCAGAGAGCAGAAAATAGATTTATTAGATCTCTCCTCTCTGTACCCCAGTCAACCCCAACCTATTCCATCCATAAAGAGGTGGGCCTACCCTACTTGTCAGACTTATTGAGTTTAGCGCCCCTGACCCTGTGGCTGAAAATGTGGTTGAACGAAGACCTTCCTTTGAATCACAAAATATTGAAGGACGTCTTATCACTTGATAAATATAGCAGAATCCCATGGCTGGCCTATTTAATTAAATCATTTACAGAATTGGGTCGTCCAGAACTTTTTTCATGCCCAGAAAAAATTAGGGCTCTGGACACAGGCCATATAAAAAAGTTATTCAAGGAAAGGAAGGAAGCGCGCCGCGAGGAAGTCGAACTGCTGAAACCAGCAGTTAGGGCTCATAACCTTTTGGTGAGTGTACCCTCTCTTGCACCTTATCTCAGCTTCGTTACATTCCCTTATCACAGGTTTTTATTAATTAAATTCAGGTTTAACCTGCTACATTTTTACCTAGGTTCTTTTAAGTGCTGGCAGAAGCCAGACCTAGCCCCTCCTTGCAGTTGTGACCATTTCTCCGTGCAGGACACAATGCACTTTGTCATGTTTTGTAGCTTGTATCACGAGCAGAGGAAAAAATATTTGCTCCCCATTTTGAAAGAAGCGGGATTCACACAGGTGCGCCCGGCGCTGCTCTACTTACAGCTCCTGACAAATCCCCGCACAACTTTCTGCATTGCTAACTTTTTAGTGGCCGCTGCGAGGGTGAAAGCTGTTGGCCAAATTTCGCCTTAAAATTTTTTAATGGTTAAGATGTTCTTTTTGATTTGAATCATAAAATTTACCTTTTTTAATTTTGTACATAGTATTTAAAATGCTCATCTAGATTGATGCTTTTTATGAAAATGCAGGGTTATGTATGTATCCCATGTCATGTTTTATTGTTTTCTGTTTCTTTGTATGACTTGGAATAAGTCGAATAAAGATATTCTGACTGACTGACTGACTGACTGACTGACTGACTATATTTACACGCCCATATATTGTAAGTTGGAGGTTTCTCCACCGAAGGAAAAGATGGTCAATTTCCTTTATCACTCTATTTAGGTTAGTCAAGGGTATGTTTATCAGGTCTTGCTCTATACTAATTCCCAAATATTTAAATCCTGGCCCATCACGTCTTTCCCAGCCATCGACTCCCCAGCTCATTATATCGGTCTTAAGAGTATTAACTGCATAACCGGAGAATCTTCCGAACTCACTTAGGGAGTACTCGACCTTTGGGAGGACCTCAGTGGGGTTGTTAGTGTATATTAACAGGTCATCCGCGTATAGAGCGAGCTTAATATTGAGGTCTTGCACCAGAAAGGGAGTTATTTGCGGATCTAGCCTGTGCATTTGCGCCAGTGGCTCTATATAAATGTTAAATAATAAGGGTGAAATCGGGCACCCTTGTCGGGTGCCTCTCCTTATTTCGAATCTAGATGTTAGTTTACCATTTAGAAGGATATTAGCGGATGCCCCGTCATAGCATTTAATTAATGATCGTATAAAGAGTGGGCCAAATCCCATAACTCTTAGAGTTTCCCAGAGGAAGATCCATCTAACACGGTCGAACGCCTTGGCGGCGTCGTACGCTGCTACTGCTAGTGGTTCTGACTTTGCTATCGCTAAGTCTATACAGCCGATTAATTGTAGAGTCTGTTCCTGTATATATCTGGCATTTTTGTTAAAAAGGTGCATCCCTGCATTTAAAACTGTTAGAGCACGAAGTTACCAATTTTGGAGTAACACTGCACTTCACCAATTTATTGGAAATATGCTCGTTTGTACTTAGCTGAGACTTAGCCTTCTTTACTGCTCTTGAAACAGCCTTTTCAACCATGTCCTGAACCTCTGTCTGCGACATAAGAGGAGGACCAGTATCAGCTTTATTCCCACTTTTCACAAGATGCTTTGCCGAAATAGGCCCTTCATCATCAGAAGATAGGGAATAAATGACATGCATCCTCTTCATCCGACGTTTCCCAGACATACTGGCACAATATGACCATACACTCTGTTGGCTCCTAAAATACCATCACACAAGCTTGAACTGCAGCACAATGAGGCCCTAAACAGCCAAAAACCCACCAATGGGAAGGAAGGACCTCACCTCCAATCAAACCTCAACAAGGGAAACACCCAAAAGCAGTATCATTGTCCTCCTTCAAGGAACTTTCTGCCTTTGTATATGTAGGACCATTTACCCTAGCGTTGAGTGTCCGCTAACCCAAAAGAGAAGCCCCAGCTGCATCAGATCCACCCAAGCCCATCAGGGCATACCTTGCTGATCCGGACGTCTGCCACTTTGTTCACAGCTACCTCAGAGCACACACGGCTCAACACAAAACTGAGTGATTTAAGGGAGAAATACACAATTAGCTGTGGTGGTCAGCAATGCCCCACCACCTCCAACAGTGTGACCAGGTACCGGGAAGACACACATATGAGGTATGGTATGGGGAGGGGTTTTTACTGCTTCTCTTGGGATGTGATTGGGTTTAGTTGAGGCAGGTAATGATCATGTATACTGAATTAAAGTGAGGGAGGGACATAGGGGTTATGTCATTTTCTTACTCTCCGGGTGGGTGCTAAATGAAACTAACTAGGTACAATATGGTGTTTTCCACACATGGTACATAGTGATGCAGGGCACTTGCAAAGTTCCGATTCGTGAAAAGCGACAATAATAGATCATGCACTTTAATTGTACACCTGCCACTGCCTAAAGGACAAGGAGTGGCTAAAAATAAAATGATGTCCATGCTTTCAGATCAATCAGTCTGGCCGTGTGGTTTCTTGAACTGGTAGGCGATGGGATCACAAGAGGACGTGTTTCCTGTTTTTCTGAAAATTCTGGCCAACCTTATGGTATAGAATTCACACAGCACAATTCTGTAACTCAGTTGGAAAACAGATTTGGAGGAGAACTCTCTATGCTGTAGGTAGCGTCACTTTAATAATTTTCATGGACAATGTAACTGTACACTGCAGGAACATTAATGTTC
The DNA here is from genome assembly GCF_964261635.1 of Lissotriton helveticus. Lineage (NCBI taxonomy): Eukaryota > Metazoa > Chordata > Amphibia > Caudata > Salamandridae > Lissotriton > Lissotriton helveticus. The sequence goes on from NC_136063.1 coordinate 562,473,049, forward strand.
AGTCATTTCTTTCTGTTGGGAGCATTGGAGCCCTCTGCATGAATCATGTCATCGTTGTAAGAACATGTTAAGCATGTTTTCACGTAGGGCACAAAGGGACCATTCTACAAACTGCACTTTGTGATATGTACGCTTTTACTATTTATGTACTACACAATGCTATTCACAATCCTAAAGTTGGTGATCTCCGCTTGTCCTAGTTTTACTATGCAGGGAACCCAATTATGTGGAATTTAAAATACAGTTGTAAAGTTACGAGTTAAGGTCATAATAATAATAATAATAATAATAAGCTTTATTCGATTTTCATTAAAAAAATCATAAAAGCACAACACATACATCAAGGTATAGTCAGAATTAATATACATTTACGTAAACATTACCAGTTAAAAAACAACCGCTGTAATAAGCAAATTATTAAAAAAAAAAATTTGTACGAATACAATGTGATATAAAGTGCAAATGATACTGTCTAACATAATGAACATGGACCCAGGCAAGAATGTTTTACCACATAGTTTTCCGTAACAACATAACAGCTCTTAAAAAACATGATACCGCAAAAATTACATGCTCATCTTCAAGTTTTGATAATCTAAGAAAAGCAGGCCTACAATTTCTTACACCCCACCGTTTTAAAAGAGGTTTTAAATAAAGTTTTCTGGGGGAGGAATAAAAAGTGCAAAAGAACATTATATGCAAATTAGATTGCAGAGCGGTATTATCACAGGTGCAGGGCAATTTAGAGGTAGACCAATAATTCATCTCCGGTACAGATACCATGCGAAAAAAGGTCCCAAGGCGAAGACGGGACAGAAGCATTCTGTTATATGGGCTGGGCTCCACAATTAGATACGTTTGCATGCCTTCATTGGGGGTGACTTCATAAAGTATATTTTATGCAGACTCCACCCCCTAATTTGAGGGAAGGAAGGAGGTAAGTCTACAATTAAGAGTAACTTTACACTTCAAAATAGTGAGTAGCAAAAAGTAGTGGACTTAGTCCTAAGTGGAAGAGTAACTTTACACCCACGTAAATCTACATACTTAAAAGTACTCATGTGAAAACGCACCATAGTGAAAGAAAAGGCACAGTTGTCGAAGTGTGCATGGTTTTTAAAATAAAAGACACAATGGAGAAAAGATTATAAACTAGAAGTGCATTGAAAGACTACGCTATAAAAAGCAGACTCAATGAGAAAGCATAAAATGAAGTGAGTAGAGACTGCAAAATGGTTTAGACCCATATTACAGAATAATGAAAGAGAATACAGTGTGTGAGAATGGTACAAATCAATGATCACACATTATAAGTACTGACATTGTCTCATCCTCACTACATTTTAATTTGCCATGTCTAAAATATAATCCCAATTAATGCCAGTTCCTGCACACTGTGTTTGTTTAGGGTGCAAAAAACAGAAAGGCGGATTATTTAGTCTTTAGAGAAACTAGGTAAAAATACAATTAAAGCAATCAATCCTTGAGCATTTTGCATGTCTTCATTCACAACTACCTGAGATGGCTCTTTCGAAAATGATGTCCTTAATGGAAATCTGTATGTGCTGGTTAAGCAAATGATGTTCTAACAGCCAAAAAAGATGTAAATTGTGAAAGTGCGGGAGCTGGATACAGGAATCTAAAGTGCATACTATAAATACCAGAACGTGACACCTGAATCTCAGAGGTCAGTCTAGCTTGATACTAATGCATCGAAACGGGGTGAGTACGATAAGCGTCGGAGCTTGGACATACATATGCAACATAAGTATTGGTTCCTTCAGGTGTAGTACACACAAGGTCCACATGTTTAGGGGAAACAGCAGGAGCTAATTTCATGCCAGAATTGATAATTATTACTAATTTATATCAATAATAAATCAATTACTAATGCCACATCAATTGATCCGTGATTACGTGAAATGTATGCAGCCAGTGACAGATTTAGTATGTTCAATCCAATTCACAAAATATAAAAGGTGCTATGTGTGCAAAACGGTGTGACGTGCAGGGATTGAGTGACAGTAAAACATGGGAAACCAATGTGAAGAGCTGCTCTCCTTGTGACCCTTCCATTCAACTCAGGCCATATACCCTACTTTTGTAAGAGAGTTTAGATGAATCTACTTTGTTCTCTTTCATAGGAAAAACGAATCTCGTTGATGCTTACTCAGTCATCTCAGATAGATAACAATGACACTTGTTTACATCTAAGTATGTTTTAGGGACATAACATGCCACGTGCGGTTCTTAGATGCTTGTGGGTTTTGCAGTACAAATGATTTTGTTTACGGTGTGCTTTGAGAACTATTCATGCACTCAATGCTACATCAGGTGTAAGATATTTGAACTACACGACGTTGCTTGAAAATATTGATAGTTGTATTGATTTACTCGACAACTCTAAGTGGATTAAGACTTGCAAGATGTAGGAGGGGCATGTACATATCAATACTATTTATATTGTTTATTCTAAAGCACGTCAGTCCATTTTATCTGCAAATTTCATTAACTAAAAAAGACCTTCTTAAGAAACATCTCATGAGTCCAACCAGAGGCTAAGCTTCAGGGGGTGTTTGGGTTGTTATACCCCGCTAATATATTATTTTGTAAATAGTTGGGTATCGGAGCTTTCAGTCAGGTATATTAAGGAGTCTGTAAGATTTCATCTGGGATTTTTAAATGCTCACTCAGACATAAACACACACACACTTTTCTGTTTTGAAGGTCTTAAAACATTGATATTTTACAAAATAATTTTGCATCCTCCGCAAGACCTTCAAATCAATCCCCCCCGAATCCAGAAGGGCCATCACCCACGCACTCATGACCAGCAGACTGGACTATGGAAACGCCCTCTACACCGGGATCAACAAATCTCTACTCCGCAAACTCCAGACCATTCAAAACACCGCAACCACACTCGTCCTTGGCATCCCACGACAAGACCACATCACCCAGCACCTACTAGATCTCCATTGTCTCACTATCGAAAATAGTGTGACCTTCAAGCTGCTCACTCACTCCTACAAATCCCTACACAACATCGAACCCTAATACCTCTATGAAAGAGTCTTCTTCTAAGCACCCAAAGGAAGCCTCCACTACGCTGACCTCGCCCTGGCTGAAACCCCACGCATCAGCAGAGCCAGGATGGGAGGAAGAGCCTCCTACCACTTAGCGGCCAAGACCTGGAACAAACTCCCCCTCAGCATCAGACGATCCCCCACTCTGAAAGCATTCAGGAAGAGCCTCAAGATCTGGCTCCTTGGATGAGACAGAGTTGCACACACCCACCCCCCTCCCCCCAGCGCCTTGAGACCCTCCCAGGTGAGTAGCGCGGTTCACGAATCCCTGATTGATTGATTGATTTTAAGTACCCCTCACAATCCACACTCCTTTCCATTGGCCTTAAAATCCCCTACTTGTGCTAGTCTCATATAATAATGAACATGATATGCCAGCGTGTTTGTTTCCCTCCTGTCTTACTGACCAAGCTACTCCCTTGTTTCCAACCTTTTATTTATTTTATGGACACTAAACTGAATGCTGCCTTGCACCTTTCTTGTTGCCATCTACCCAGGCCTTTTCACTCAGCTCATTACAGATATTTGTCTCCTCAAAATTCCTGCCTCCTTGTTTTCGTTACCTTTCCAATCAGCTATTTTATCTTTTAAACCCCTTAAGTGTACAGAACATGACAGCTGATCTCCATCTGATAAATAAAGAATCCCTAGTATTGTTAATTATCAGTTGTGATAAATAACACCTAAACTCGTAATCAGGCCCTATATGTGTTAAATGTCTGACAAATTTTACGTGACCTGGTGAAATTATGGTATTTGTTATTAGTAAATTACATTTTTTGACTAAATCAGTTAGCTGCCTCTCCCATGAGGGGCACACAAATTTAAAACACCAAGTGTAAGGCTAAACATGCCAAGAATCTGCCAAATGTCTCACAAATGTGACAAATGGCTCTAACATTATAGGCACATCAAAAAATACAGTTTCTACTGTGATATCTCACATTTTTAAAATCCTTTTGAATGTTTGGTGAAATTCTATTGAAATCGCCAAGCACTGCTGATGACGTCACATATTACATCACTCATGACTTCTTTAAGGGCATTATTGATAATATCACTGCAACATTTGCATTTCAATTATTGATGAAATAACTGTCCATGTGGGAAACACAAGTTATAATTACCTTTGGGCACAAGTCATAGTTACTTGCAAAATTTCCACCTAACTATAGCATTACTTCAATATGTGAAAAAAGTATCTATCTATATTATCTATCTATACAAGTATATATATATATATATATATTCACTGAAAAAACCATAGGTTTCAGCCACGTTATAGTTAGGAATTAGCATTAAAAAACCGTAGAAATTCACTGAAAAACCATAGGTTTCACACACATTATAGTTAGGAATTAGCATTTAAATAAACCTTAGAAATTCACTAAAAAACCATAGGTTTCACACATGTTATAGTTAGCTGGACATTTCACTCATACAAAACCATTGAAATTCCCCCGTTATAGTTAGTTCAGCTAACTATAACTCGCGAGCCCGCAAAGCACTGCTGATGATGTCACATATTACATCACTCATGACATGGTTAGTGACATCACTGATGACATCAATCAATCAATCAATCAATCATAGCATTTGTATAGCGCGCAACTCACTCGGAAGGGTCTCAAGGCGCTTGGGGGAGGGGTCCGCTACTGCTCGAATAGCCAGGTCTTGAGTTGTTTCCTGAAGGCGAGGTGGTCCTGTGTCAGCCGGAGGTGGATGGGGAGGGAGTTCCATGTCTTGGCTGCCAGGTAGGAGAAGGATCTTCCTCCGGCGGTGGCTATTCGGATGCGTGGTACGGCGGCGAGGGCGAGGCTAGTAGAACATAGCTGGCGGGTGGGCGTGTAGAAGGTCAGGCGGTCGTTGAGGTATTGGGGCCCAGGTTGTGGAGAGACTTGTGTGTGTGGGTAAGGAGCCTGAATGTGATCCTTTTGCTGACGGGGAGCCAGTGCAGGTCCCTCAGGTGGCCGGAGATGTGGCTGCGTCGGGGGATGTCCAAGATGAGTCAGGCGGAGGCGTTCTGTATGCGCTGGAGTCTTTTCTGTAGTTTGGCTGTGGTTCCCTCGTAGAGGGTGTTCCGGTAGTCCAATCGGCTGGTGACGAGTGCCTGGGTGACCGTCTTCCTGGTTTCGGTCGGGATCCATCGGAAGATCTTTCGGAGCATACGCAGGGTGTTGAAGCACAATGAGGAGACGGCGTTGACTTGTCTGGTCATCGAGAGGGAAGAGTCCAGATATGACATCACTGATGACATCTCAAATGACATCACTGATGACATCATCCAGTGAATGTGTGTCTTTCTGGAAAATAAATATTTTTTATATATTTATATCTAAAAGTCAACGTTAGAATAAATGGGTAAATAAGTGTCGAAATTGATGTTTTTTTTAATAAAAATGACTGCATAAGTGGCTTGTTAAGTGTATCCTAGTGAATACCTGTATTAGCGAGTAATGTTTAAATATGAAAATATCTGTATCAGTGTCTCACTTTGTGTATAAGTGGCTGCATGGGTTGGTGACTAGCTACATGAGTGTCGATTTGGGTTATTAGTTGGTTTTTAGAGTATCAGTATGAGTGTCTGTATGGTTTGGTGGGGGGTATTACTTCCCGCATAGATGCATGAATGGGTGACTCACTGTTTGTATGTGTTTTGAAGACAGCATGTGTGCAGGACTGTATGGGTGGGTGGATGAGTGTGTGTATGGGTGTGTTAGTGAGTGAATGACTGTTTCAATAGTATCTTTATGAGTAACTACATATGTTTTAATCTAGTATATGTGAGAATTGATGTATATAAGTGATTATGTGAGAGTGAGAGATTGGAAGAGTTCCTGTATAAATAAGTATGTGTTTCTATAAGTGATCGTTTAAGAGAGTCAGTATGTATACGTCTCTGTAGAAGTAAGTGTAGTGGTGTGTGTCTAGCTGTATATGGAAGTAAATGGATATTTGATAGTTTATTTGCATGTGTGAGTATGTGTGTGAGTAACTCTATGGATGAGTATCGGTGTGTAACAGGATGTATAGGTGTATGAGGACATATGATGAGTGAGTACATGTATGAGTGACTATATAGAACTGTTGGTGAATGAGTGGATGTGTGTGTAGATTTTGGAATTACTGAATAGGTTGTAACTGGTATTGGTATCTCCATTTTTTTGAAAATTTTAGTTTCTATTTTTGAATGTGGATATCAAGGGTTATATTACGCTGAGAGGAGGTCTGCCACTCTTTCACAAGGATGATATCATCAGTGATTTGAGATGTCATCAGTGATGTCATGAGTGATGTAATATGTGACGTCATCAGCAGTGCATTGCGCGCGCGCGAGTAAAAGTTAGCTGAACTAACTATAATGGGGGAATTTCAATGGTTTTATAAGAGTGAAATGTCCAGCTATCTATAACATGTGTGAAACCTATGGTTTTTGCAGTGAATTTCGAAGGTTTTTTAGATGCTAATTCCTAATTATAACGTGGCTGAAACCTATGTTTTTTTTCAGTGAATTTCAATGGTTTTGTAAATGATAATTATTAAATGTATTAATTGTTATATGGTTTATAATGATTTACTACATTGTTTTAAAGTATTTCTTTTTTGATATTTTATTTTTTAAATTACATTACATATTTTTTAAGATAAATTGAAAAAAAAAATGTTTTCACACCTCACTGCAACGCAGCCCCCTGGCGCTTTTGCAGAGGGGGAACTAATTCCCGTTGCATACTGGGGGTCCCTGGGGGCCAACTAGCCCACCTGGAACCTCCAGTATGCGCCAGGGGGCTGCAATGCAGAGAGGTGTGATGAGGCTATGCCCCTTTTTACACCTCCCTGCAATGCAGCCCCCTTGCGCGTTTGCAGAGGGGGAACTAATTCCCCTTGCATAGTGGGGGTCTATGGGGGCCAACTAGCCCACCAGGAGCCTCCAGTATGCACCAGGGGGCTGCGTTGCTTTGCCCCGGGGGGCGGCGGTCCCTGGGGCAATGTGGGGGGATTGGGGACCCCCCACACTTCTTTATTACTATGCCCCCGCGATTTAGTCCCCCCGGGGGGTAATTTGAAAAAAAATAGACCGGGTTTAAAAAAAAAAAAATTGGGGCCTTGGGGGTCCTTGTGGTATCACCTGGGCAGGCCTAGGGGGTCAGGGTGTGTCTACCCTGCCCCCTTTTTGTGTTCTACATGTTTGTTTTTCTGCTTTCTTGTGCCTCGGTCTACCATACATGCGCCAGGGAGCTGCGTTGCAGAGAGGTGTTCAGAGGCCACGCCCCCTTTTACAACACTCTGAAACACAGCCCCATGGCATTTACTAGAGGTACCTGTTGGGCTAGTTGGCCCCAAGGGGACCTCTGGATATAAGAGGAATTAATTCCCCAACTTAAAACTCACCACAGGGCCTGTTTGCACACATATCAACTCAAGCCCTGCCCCCTACCTTCACCACTGTGCAAACGTACCCCGTAGCACGTTCTAAGTTGGGGTATTAAGTCCCCTTGCATACTGGGGGTTCCTGGGGGCCAACTAGCCCACAAGGAACCTCCTGTATGCGCCAGGGGGCTGCGTTGCAGAGAGGTGTAAAAAGGGGCGCCTCCTCGTTACACCTCTCTGTAACACAGCCCCCTGGCGCGTTTCCAGAGGGGGAACTAAATCCCTTTGAATACTGGGGGTCCCTGGGGGCCAACTAGCCCACCAGGAACCTCCAGTGTGCGCCAGGGGGCTGCATTGCAGAGAGGTGTAATGAGGTCACGCCGCATTTTACACCTTCCTGCAACGCAGCCCCCTGGCACATACTGGAGGTTCATGGTGGGCTACTTGGCTCCCAGGGGCGCCCAGTACTCAAGGGGAATTACTTTCTCCTCTGCAAACGCACCAGGGGGCTCGTTTGCAGAGTGGTGCAGGGAGGGGGCGTGGCCTCCTCCCCGATCCTGTTTAAAATCAAAAAATGTTTTTTAGAAGGGGGGCTGTGTAGACCCCCTTCTTTTTCTTATGTTTGGGCCTCAACCCCCAAAATTATTATTATTTTTTTTTAATGGGAAGGGGGCCTTGTGGCCCCCTCTTGTGGCTAATCAAGGCCCCGGGGACCCCATCCCCCGTGGCATGCCACATTTTATTTTAAATTTTTAAGGAGGAGGGCTGCATAGCCCCCCTCCTCAGACCACTTAAGGCCCCAGGGACCCCATCCCCCGGGGCCGGCTTACATCTTTTAAAAAAAATACATTTTATTATTTGGGGAGGGGGCCGCGTGGCCCCCCTCCCGGGCCACTTCTGGCCCCGGGGACCCCATCTCACGGGGCCTGGCCCTCCTCGTTGGGGGCCATGGGGGTCTCCAAGCCCCCCACGGTCCCTGCCGGCTCCCTGCATCCGGCGGGAGCCGGAATTGCTTTTCTGCTTCGGGAGCAGCTATCATGCTGCTCCCCATGCAGAAAAGCAATCCGCTTTGATTTTTGGAAGAGAGAGCAGGTTTCCTGCTCTCTCTGTCAAAAAGCAAAGCAGTTTTTTATGGTAGGGTGGGAGCCGCGAGGCTCCTGCCCTACCGGCCCTGGGGGTGGCGGTCCCCAGGGCCATCAAGGGCTCCAGGAGGGGGGGCCGCACAGCTCCCCACCCAACCGTTAAAAGCCCCGGGGGTGGTGGTCCCCGGGGCTGGGGGGTCCGTCACGGACCCCCCTATTTTGAATATTAGTGCCCCAGGGAGGGGGCGGTCCCTCGGGCTGCGAGGGGGCCGTGTATGTATGTATATATATATATATATATATATATATATATATATACATACATATATATACATACATATATATCAAACAAATATGTATAATTTGTTGTATATATATACCGAGAACCTGAAGTCCGTGCCTTCTTCATGGGAGTTCCTATTGAAGTGGGGTGTTAGTGTTCATTTCGATTTAGCGTCAGTGGTATGGGCGCTTTCACGGAACACTGGTCATTTGTGGCTCTCCCTAGTGACCAAAATCTTGGAGGAAGTACTGGAGTGCTTGAGGGTGAGCCCCCACTGTGAACGTCCGACAGAGAAACGTGGATGGCGGTAGTGGGAGCCCGAGTTCCTGTAGCGGGCTTTTTTTATGAATGCCAGCATGGGTTCAATGTTTCTCTGCAAGAAATGCCTCGCCCAGGAGTCTGAAGCCCCGTGGTGACCGGGCCCTGCTGACGTCTATGCCGAAGCGGTGAGGTTTATTCGGCACTTTTACATCTGTTTACGCATCGGTCCCCCTCCACCCTGAGCCTGTGTCTGGATGAAATAATGTTTGGCACGCTATTTTTACGAGAGACATTGAGACTGCTGTTTCCTCTAATTGTACATTTACACGTTCCCATTTCATTGACTCAGTTTGGATGGAAACTGGTCCCGGTAATATTTGTCTTACGGATCCGGGCTTTCTATGGTGACTCTTGCGATGTGTTTCAGCCGTGCTCATGACTGCCCTAATGCATTATGGGATGGGTAGTCCTTCTAGTGTTGTGCGCACACGTAGGAAATGTAGATATTTGCCTTTCATGGACTTAAATATGTTTAAACTAGGTCCAATACCACGAAGGTTACCTCCCTACCGTTATGCTCACTGGAATATCAGAGGGGGATGTTTTAATTTCAGCATGGCTATGAATGAAAGGCAGGGCGAGTCAGCATCAAGATTACCGGTAGACCGTCTATTTTAGTAGTATTGCTTTCCATGTCAGAGGGGACTTTGAGGAATAATTCACCATAAGTCATGTGTTCTATGTTTTTATTACAGCGTGCCTTTTACTGTCAAATCAAAATGACTTTTGTAAGTGATTAGTATACTTAGTGCATAATGTGGGTGACACACTTGGAGTGTTTTGGTGCCAAATGGAAAATACAATGTGACAGCATAATGAGTGTTTGTTTAGATTTATTTTACCCGGATAACAAACATCAAATGTGATTATGGTAATAACGAAGATGTGCCTTGCGCAGTAGTTATATACTTTCTATCATGCTTTATCACAATGATGATAATATATTTGTTTGACAGCAAGTGGTTCAATGCGACATACGCCTGAAAGTATTTTATTAATGTCTATGGCTGTCTTCAAGGGGTGTGACTATATATGTTGATAGCAGAATGGCGCCATACTGATTGAGAAAGGCTTCTTTGAAGACGAAACGCGTCTCTAGTGACTCGGGGCCGTGGGTGACCCGATATAATAAAAGAAGTTGAATACCGAGAACCTGAAGTCAGTGCCTTCTTCATGGGAGTTCCTGTTGAAGTGGGGTGTTAGTGTGTATATATACATCACTGGTAACATGATTACTGATTATTTCTTAACCCTAATCAACCTCTTCCTTCCCAATTATTTCCCAAATGTTCACGAATTTCCCCCTATTGTATATGTTGACACGTTACAAATGCCAAGAAATAAGACTTGGCCACTTGGCCTTTATGTCTAAAATCTGCATAAAGATCTATGACTCTTTGGGGTGCACCAAATGTTAATTACAATTTTATAATAACTCCCTAGTGCCTAAAAGTATGGGCCAGGTGACCATATGTGAACCGATTTAATGTGAATAAAACATAAATCTGAATATATTGTTGTTTAAATGAAAGTACGAATTTACTAATGTAATTTCTGATATTAACTGCACATCATGGTGAAATCACTGGGTCTTTCTTTCATCTAATTTGTAGTATTTTGAACGATTGTAGTTCAGGATGGGTTTGTGGCCCTATCTCACTTTTCACTACCCCTTCAGTGCACTTTAAAATGGTGATTGACTGTTTATGCGGCTGGCTAACGAAGAAGACCGCCTGGTCGAAACGCGTCGCCAATAAAAATTTTCTTAACACGGACCCTGGAGTGCGAGTCTTCTGTGTTTCCTGAGTTGATATCGTGCGGAAAAACCTTTCTGACGGATATTTCCGGGTTGCAGACACCCGGGACTCGCACCAACCTCGTGTGGACAGGAGAGGTTTAGTTGGAAGCTTTTCTCACGAACCGGTCCTCTGGCCAGCAACCGCTCCGACCGCCCAATCCAAGAGTGCAGGATAACTTGCTGCCGGTAATTGACTGGTGAGTACTGGGACGGCGGAGGCGCGCTTCGGAAGTTGCGCGCTACTGCCTCTTAGAGCTTGCCGATCGGGAACCGGGCAGCAGGTGAACGCCGCAAGGCTCACTCCATAACCGGGATTACGGGCAGAGGTACCGCGCTACCGATCTTAAGGACCGTGCGGCGGGGTTCACCTTCCGTGTATTCTTAACCCGTGTGTCATCGAGGGGACACCACGCCTACCTGGCAAGTATGACCCGAGGAAAGCAGACAGCGGCGGCTGCCGCGCCTACAACAGCAACCTCGAAAAACAGTACGGTGAATGAAAACACCACAAGTACCAGCAGACGTGCTGGTAGGGCAGATGAAGCGAGGTCTCTGTTCTGTGAAACAGACGACGCAGAAGCAAGCACAACCGGCACTAATGAAACGACGACCACACAACCAGACAAGACTTTGAAACAAATGTTGTTTCAGTATGAGAAACATATGAAAAAAGAGATCAACCGCTGGTGGGAGGTCACATCCCTAAGCAACTATATCGAAGTCGGGAGAGTGCCGAGAGGGTTGCGCATCATGATCACCCCGACCTACCAGAACCCACATCCAAAACTGATATCTGACTGGTCTAAATTGATGGCAGGAACCTGCAAAAATATGTTGGGATTACTCTCAAAATATGCTGCTATGGAACTAGAACAAGTCATTGCAGACATCGGTAAACTCAAGGAGGAGCTTGACAAGCATGATTCACAAGCTGAAATAATCAAAGCCATCGAGCAAATGGAGAAGAGGCTGGATAAATATGAAAACAAAATCAAGCAAAAGAAAAAAAGTAAATTCTTGAGAGACAAACAGGATTATGCCAGTGGGCGAATCTTAACATTTGGTAAAAAATACGATGGAGCAATAAAACAATTCAAACAGCTTGGAGCAGGGGCGCAACAACGCAATGTCACAGTATCGGAATCTGGATCAGAAAATTAGTCAGACATGGATGAGGTATTGGACACAAGCAGAAGGGGTCTGCTTTCTTTTAAACCATTGGAGGAGTATGATTTTTTACAATCGGCAATGACACTCAGGGCAAGACCTCTAGAAAGGACATACGTAAGACGAAGAGGCGGAAACACAAAAGGAAGGTCACAAGGCGCGGAGGAAAGAAGCACAAGAGCAATGTCGCATGGGAGAACTACACGACAGAACAAACAGCAATGATGGGTGAGCCCAATTTGACTATTATTAACATTTCCTCCCACACCTTGACTATGGCTGAGAAATCGGTATTGGAGTTGGGCCTAAGTTTCTGCCCGATGGCCAATTTCAACTACAGCCAGACAAGAATTGATGCGTTTCTTTTTGTCCGTAAATTAAAACTAATGAAAATGTTTGCATTAAAGAAAAAACGTTCTATAGAAGAAGGGAGCCATGGTACTGATGGTAGCACACAGGTGTCAAAAGTGTTGCAGATACAGGATGTTGAGAGCCTGGCAAGCGCACTGGAACTGTGTGGTGACGATGTGAGTGGAATGAATGACTCTGAAATACTAGAAAGGATGGGCCTGTGTCTAGGAGGTAGAAATGTGACGAACCATAGACCCAAATCTACCTTTAATCCGATCACACCGCATGACAACCTAGAAACATTTCATGATGTAGTCACTAGAGACCTCCTCTCTCTTTGGGAGACCAGCAAGAACAGGCATGCTCATAACCTCTCCATTGACCAGCGAAATGCCCTCGGCATGCTCAATGCCGACCCCTGCTGTATAGTTAAGCCATCAGACAAAGGTGGAAATGTTGTCTTGTGGGATGTTAATTTGTACAAACAGGAGGCCCAGAGACAATTAGAACTGTCAGGAGATTACAGGAAATCCAACAAAGAGGAATATACAGCAAGCATTACCAGGTATCATGAAAAACTCAAGGGTTGGAGAGAAAGGGAGCTACTAGCAGAGTCAGAGTTTAGGTTCCTATGTGTAAACCAGCCGGTCTCACCCTGTTTCTACATGCTCCCAAAGGTCCACAAGGACGAGAGAAATCCCCCAGGTAGGCCCATTGTATCTGCAAATGGTAGTCTCCTGGAAAGCACTTCTATTATTCATGACACCTTTCTTTTCCCTTATGTCCTCAACCTCCCCTCGTACTGTAGGGACAGTACTGATTTTATCTCCAAAATGGAGGGCATTAGATGGGAGGAAAATTTCTGGTTGGTGACAGTAGATGTGGTTTCACTCTACACATGTATCAAACACAGTGATGGTTTAAATGCATGCAGACATTTCCTGAGAGATAGGTCTGTTTTCTACCTGCAACAAACTGAAATGCTTCTTGAAATGTTGGAGTTTTGCTTAACGAACAATTTCTTTATGTTTGACAATACGTGGTATAAACAAGAGGTGGGAACTGCGATGGGAAGTTGTTTTGCTCCTAGTTTTGCCTGCATGTTGATGGGGTGGTGGGAGGAACAGGTTTTTTGGACTGAAAACAACACCAACCTTACAAGCCATATTGCCTTTTACACCAGGTATATAGACGACATTTTCTTGATCTGGGATGGTCCCAAAACTGAATTGAATAAATTCCTTGCCAGCATAAACAGAAATAAGATCAATCTGAAATTTACCAACAAGGTTGACCAAACAGAAATGGACTTTCTGGATGTTAAGGTTAAAGTGGTGCAAGGAGCTATCGAAACCAGTCTATACAGGAAACCCACCTCAGGCAATAGCATCCTCCACGCTAGGAGCCACCACCCTAGCAGCCTTAAGGACAGCATCCCGTATGGAGAGTACTTAAGGGCTAAGCGTAATTGAAGCTCAGAAGCCGCATTTTTGAAAGAACAGTCAAATATGACAAAGAGATTCAGAGACAGGGGATAATCAGACCGAGTACTCCTAGTGGCGAGAGAAAAAGCCATAGCTAGAAATAGGGAGACCCTTTTGACCCAGAAGAAAAGTAAAACTGAAGAGAACTTTCGCTCCAACAATGTCAGGATGATAACCACATACAGCACAGAGGCAGGCAGGGTACGTGAGATAGTAAGGAAACACTGGCATATTGTGAAAAGCGATCCGGTCATTGGCAAAATGATCAACAGACAACCACAGGTGACATACAGAAAGGCCCGTTCTCTAAGGGATATGCTAGTGAGGAGCTACTTTGAGACACCCAAGAAAAAGAAAAATTGGCTCTCTGAGCAGAAAGGCTTTTATAAATGTGGTAAGTGTAAGGCCTGTGCCAGTAGCAAGAATGTCAAATCCTATCCCCTTCCTACGGGTAGAAGCACAGGCATTAGCAAATTTATGAATTGCAACACTGATTATTGTGTTTATATGATTGTCTGCCCATGTGCGAAGTTCTATGTTGGGAGCACCATCTTCCCAATAAAGAAAAGGGTGTTGGAGCACATGAGGGCAATAAAGAATGTTGACATGAGTTATGCTACAGCACGCCATTGGCTACGCTTTCATGACAGTGATGTTAATCAATTTTCCTTCTTTGGCATTGACAGAATTCCAGCAAATCCAAGAGGGGGCAACAGACTAAAACAACTTCGTATCATGGAATCCGAGTACATCATCCGTCTGGATTCAAGAAGCCCCTTTGGCCTTAACGAGGATGAGGAATTACATGTTCACATTGGCTAAGAACCTTATGTGAGGCCAGAACTGTACTTACCTGAACCCTTGTACCTGAACCTCATCCTCTCCCATGCTTCTTCCCTTGGGCCACCCCCCCCGCCCCCCCTCCTTGCTCCTGTGTCCGCATCTTTCCAACTCCCACCATCCTCCAGAGAGGGCTCTCTCTGCCGCAGGGTGGGATTAGGAGCTTTCACATTTGAGTTTATGTTAGATAGCCTCACCGAAAATTGCTCTATCAGGTACAGGGGCTGGCTCCTCTTTGAGAACAACCCCTCACCGTATCACTTAGGTAAAAATCCCCCACTCCCTCCATGACATACCCCCACCACACGCCCACAAATGCACAATCACACCCAGATGTATCCCTCTGTTGAAGGTCCGACACACATATATATATATATATATATATATATATATATATATATATATATATATATATATCCACACACAAGGTTGCCTGGAGTGAGGAAGCACACACGGAAGCTGTTCAATATCCCTTCTTTAATGGGTGAAAAAGACACGCAATCACAGCAGGGAATTCTCGCTCAAAAAGTGGTCCCATGGTTTTGCCCAACGCGTTTCATGCAGGGTAGCATTTCGTCAGGGGCAGCCAGGCTCGAATAAGAGTTCCGGTCACGGCAGTTTAAAAAGACACCTGTGATTTCATTTCCCGCCCAGATGGGCGTGGCCACCCCGTGGCCTTCTGGATCTTGTGGTGCTTTGCATTATTTTCTCCAGTGAGTTGCCGTCTCCCAGCTCAAATGTACATCAACAGTATTCCCCAGGTGGGTGGCGCAGATAAACCATGCCGCTTGTCATGCTCATAATTTTCCTCCATCGGGCACTCCCGTCCTCAAGTCGAAGCGACGCTTGGCGCCTCAACAGGGCTGCACCCAGGTACAGCGGGCTTCACTCGCGGCTCAGGCTGCGCCGCACTTAATCCACACACAAGGTTGCCTGGAGTGAGGAAGCACACACGGAAGCTGTTCAATATCCCTTCTTTAATGGGTGAAAAAGACACGCAATCACAGCAGGGAATTCTCGCTCAAAAAGTGGTCCCATGGTTTTGCCCAACGCGTTTCATGCAGGGTAGCATTTCGTCAGGGGCAGCCAGGCTCGAATAAGAGTTCCGGTCACGGCAGTTTAAAAAGACACCTGTGATTTCATTTCCCGCCCAGATGGGCGTGGCCACCCCGTGGCCTTCTGGATCTTGTGGTGCTTTGCATTATTTTCTCCAGTGAGTTGCCGTCTCCCAGCTCAAATGTACATCAACAGTATTCCCCAGGTGGGTGGCGCAGATAAACCATGCCGCTTGTCATGCTCATAATTTTCCTCCATCGGGCACTCCCGTCCTCAAGTCGAAGCGACGCTTGGCGCCTCAACAGGGCTGCACCCAGGTACAGCGGGCTTCACTCGCGGCTCAGGCTGCGCCGCACTTAATCCACACACAAGGTTGCCTGGAGTGAGGAAGCACACACGGAAGCTGTTCAATATCCCTTCTTTAATGGGTGAAAAAGACACGCAATCACAGCAGGGAATTCTCGCTCAAAAAGTGGTCCCATGGTTTTGCCCAACGCGTTTCATGCAGGGTAGCATTTCGTCAGGGGCAGCCAGGCTCGAATAAGAGTTCCGGTCACGGCAGTTTAAAAAGACACCTGTGATTTCATTTCCCGCCCAGATGGGCGTGGCCACCCCGTGGCCTTCTGGATCTTGTGGTGCTTTGCATTATTTTCTCCAGTGAGTTGCCGTCTCCCAGCTCAAATGTACATCAACAGTATTCCCCAGGTGGGTGGCGCAGATAAACCATGCCGCTTGTCATGCTCATAATTTTCCTCCATCGGGCACTCCCGTCCTCAAGTCGAAGCGACGCTTGGCGCCTCAACAGGGCTGCACCCAGGTACAGCGGGCTTCACTCGCGGCTCAGGCTGCGCCGCACTTAATCCACACACAAGGTTGCCTGGAGTGAGGAAGCACACACGGAAGCTGTTCAATATCCCTTCTTTAATGGGTGAAAAAGACACGCAATCACAGCAGGGAATTCTCGCTCAAAAAGTGGTCCCATGGTTTTGCCCAACGCGTTTCATGCAGGGTAGCATTTCGTCAGGGGCAGCCAGGCTCGAATAAGAGTTCCGGTCACGGCAGTTTAAAAAGACACCTGTGATTTCATTTCCCGCCCAGATGGGCGTGGCCACCCCGTGGCCTTCTGGATCTTGTGGTGCTTTGCATTATTTTCTCCAGTGAGTTGCCGTCTCCCAGCTCAAATGTACATCAACAGTATTCCCCAGGTGGGTGGCGCAGATAAACCATGCCGCTTGTCATGCTCATAATTTTCCTCCATCGGGCACTCCCGTCCTCAAGTCGAAGCGACGCTTGGCGCCTCAACAGGGCTGCACCCAGGTACAGCGGGCTTCACTCGCGGCTCAGGCTGCGCCGCACTTAATCCACACACAAGGTTGCCTGGAGTGAGGAAGCACACACGGAAGCTGTTCAATATCCCTTCTTTAATGGGTGAAAAAGACACGCAATCACAGCAGGGAATTCTCGCTCAAAAAGTGGTCCCATGGTTTTGCCCAACGCGTTTCATGCAGGGTAGCATTTCGTCAGGGGCAGCCAGGCTCGAATAAGAGTTCCGGTCACGGCAGTTTAAAAAGACACCTGTGATTTCATTTCCCGCCCAGATGGGCGTGGCCACCCCGTGGCCTTCTGGATCTTGTGGTGCTTTGCATTATTTTCTCCAGTGAGTTGCCGTCTCCCAGCTCAAATGTACATCAACAGTATTCCCCAGGTGGGTGGCGCAGATAAACCATGCCGCTTGTCATGCTCATAATTTTCCTCCATCGGGCACTCCCGTCCTCAAGTCGAAGCGACGCTTGGCGCCTCAACAGGGCTGCACCCAGGTACAGCGGGCTTCACTCGCGGCTCAGGCTGCGCCGCACTTAATCCACACACAAGGTTGCCTGGAGTGAGGAAGCACACACGGAAGCTGTTCAATATCCCTTCTTTAATGGGTGAAAAAGACACGCAATCACAGCAGGGAATTCTCGCTCAAAAAGTGGTCCCATGGTTTTGCCCAACGCGTTTCATGCAGGGTAGCATTTCGTCAGGGGCAGCCAGGCTCGAATAAGAGTTCCGGTCACGGCAGTTTAAAAAGACACCTGTGATTTCATTTCCCGCCCAGATGGGCGTGGCCACCCCGTGGCCTTCTGGATCTTGTGGTGCTTTGCATTATTTTCTCCAGTGAGTTGCCGTCTCCCAGCTCAAATGTACATCAACAGTATTCCCCAGGTGGGTGGCGCAGATAAACCATGCCGCTTGTCATGCTCATAATTTTCCTCCATCGGGCACTCCCGTCCTCAAGTCGAAGCGACGCTTGGCGCCTCAACAGGGCTGCACCCAGGTACAGCGGGCTTCACTCGCGGCTCAGGCTGCGCCGCACTTAATCCACACACAAGGTTGCCTGGAGTGAGGAAGCACACACGGAAGCTGTTCAATATCCCTTCTTTAATGGGTGAAAAAGACACGCAATCACAGCAGGGAATTCTCGCTCAAAAAGTGGTCCCATGGTTTTGCCCAACGCGTTTCATGCAGGGTAGCATTTCGTCAGGGGCAGCCAGGCTCGAATAAGAGTTCCGGTCACGGCAGTTTAAAAAGACACCTGTGATTTCATTTCCCGCCCAGATGGGCGTGGCCACCCCGTGGCCTTCTGGATCTTGTGGTGCTTTGCATTATTTTCTCCAGTGAGTTGCCGTCTCCCAGCTCAAATGTACATCAACAGTATTCCCCAGGTGGGTGGCGCAGATAAACCATGCCGCTTGTCATGCTCATAATTTTCCTCCATCGGGCACTCCCGTCCTCAAGTCGAAGCGACGCTTGGCGCCTCAACAGGGCTGCACCCAGGTACAGCGGGCTTCACTCGCGGCTCAGGCTGCGCCGCACTTAATCCACACACAAGGTTGCCTGGAGTGAGGAAGCACACACGGAAGCTGTTCAATATCCCTTCTTTAATGGGTGAAAAAGACACGCAATCACAGCAGGGAATTCTCGCTCAAAAAGTGGTCCCATGGTTTTGCCCAACGCGTTTCATGCAGGGTAGCATTTCGTCAGGGGCAGCCAGGCTCGAATAAGAGTTCCGGTCACGGCAGTTTAAAAAGACACCTGTGATTTCATTTCCCGCCCAGATGGGCGTGGCCACCCCGTGGCCTTCTGGATCTTGTGGTGCTTTGCATTATTTTCTCCAGTGAGTTGCCGTCTCCCAGCTCAAATGTACATCAACAGTATTCCCCAGGTGGGTGGCGCAGATAAACCATGCCGCTTGTCATGCTCATAATTTTCCTCCATCGGGCACTCCCGTCCTCAAGTCGAAGCGACGCTTGGCGCCTCAACAGGGCTGCACCCAGGTACAGCGGGCTTCACTCGCGGCTCAGGCTGCGCCGCACTTAATCCACACACAAGGTTGCCTGGAGTGAGGAAGCACACACGGAAGCTGTTCAATATCCCTTCTTTAATGGGTGAAAAAGACACGCAATCACAGCAGGGAATTCTCGCTCAAAAAGTGGTCCCATGGTTTTGCCCAACGCGTTTCATGCAGGGTAGCATTTCGTCAGGGGCAGCCAGGCTCGAATAAGAGTTCCGGTCACGGCAGTTTAAAAAGACACCTGTGATTTCATTTCCCGCCCAGATGGGCGTGGCCACCCCGTGGCCTTCTGGATCTTGTGGTGCTTTGCATTATTTTCTCCAGTGAGTTGCCGTCTCCCAGCTCAAATGTACATCAACAGTATTCCCCAGGTGGGTGGCGCAGATAAACCATGCCGCTTGTCATGCTCATAATTTTCCTCCATCGGGCACTCCCGTCCTCAAGTCGAAGCGACGCTTGGCGCCTCAACAGGGCTGCACCCAGGTACAGCGGGCTTCACTCGCGGCTCAGGCTGCGCCGCACTTAATCCACACACAAGGTTGCCTGGAGTGAGGAAGCACACACGGAAGCTGTTCAATATCCCTTCTTTAATGGGTGAAAAAGACACGCAATCACAGCAGGGAATTCTCGCTCAAAAAGTGGTCCCATGGTTTTGCCCAACGCGTTTCATGCAGGGTAGCATTTCGTCAGGGGCAGCCAGGCTCGAATAAGAGTTCCGGTCACGGCAGTTTAAAAAGACACCTGTGATTTCATTTCCCGCCCAGATGGGCGTGGCCACCCCGTGGCCTTCTGGATCTTGTGGTGCTTTGCATTATTTTCTCCAGTGAGTTGCCGTCTCCCAGCTCAAATGTACATCAACAGTATTCCCCAGGTGGGTGGCGCAGATAAACCATGCCGCTTGTCATGCTCATAATTTTCCTCCATCGGGCACTCCCGTCCTCAAGTCGAAGCGACGCTTGGCGCCTCAACAGGGCTGCACCCAGGTACAGCGGGCTTCACTCGCGGCTCAGGCTGCGCCGCACTTAATCCACACACAAGGTTGCCTGGAGTGAGGAAGCACACACGGAAGCTGTTCAATATCCCTTCTTTAATGGGTGAAAAAGACACGCAATCACAGCAGGGAATTCTCGCTCAAAAAGTGGTCCCATGGTTTTGCCCAACGCGTTTCATGCAGGGTAGCATTTCGTCAGGGGCAGCCAGGCTCGAATAAGAGTTCCGGTCACGGCAGTTTAAAAAGACACCTGTGATTTCATTTCCCGCCCAGATGGGCGTGGCCACCCCGTGGCCTTCTGGATCTTGTGGTGCTTTGCATTATTTTCTCCAGTGAGTTGCCGTCTCCCAGCTCAAATGTACATCAACAGTATTCCCCAGGTGGGTGGCGCAGATAAACCATGCCGCTTGTCATGCTCATAATTTTCCTCCATCGGGCACTCCCGTCCTCAAGTCGAAGCGACGCTTGGCGCCTCAACAGGGCTGCACCCAGGTACAGCGGGCTTCACTCGCGGCTCAGGCTGCGCCGCACTTAATCCACACACAAGGTTGCCTGGAGTGAGGAAGCACACACGGAAGCTGTTCAATATCCCTTCTTTAATGGGTGAAAAAGACACGCAATCACAGCAGGGAATTCTCGCTCAAAAAGTGGTCCCATGGTTTTGCCCAACGCGTTTCATGCAGGGTAGCATTTCGTCAGGGGCAGCCAGGCTCGAATAAGAGTTCCGGTCACGGCAGTTTAAAAAGACACCTGTGATTTCATTTCCCGCCCAGATGGGCGTGGCCACCCCGTGGCCTTCTGGATCTTGTGGTGCTTTGCATTATTTTCTCCAGTGAGTTGCCGTCTCCCAGCTCAAATGTACATCAACAGTATTCCCCAGGTGGGTGGCGCAGATAAACCATGCCGCTTGTCATGCTCATAATTTTCCTCCATCGGGCACTCCCGTCCTCAAGTCGAAGCGACGCTTGGCGCCTCAACAGGGCTGCACCCAGGTACAGCGGGCTTCACTCGCGGCTCAGGCTGCGCCGCACTTAATCCACACACAAGGTTGCCTGGAGTGAGGAAGCACACACGGAAGCTGTTCAATATCCCTTCTTTAATGGGTGAAAAAGACACGCAATCACAGCAGGGAATTCTCGCTCAAAAAGTGGTCCCATGGTTTTGCCCAACGCGTTTCATGCAGGGTAGCATTTCGTCAGGGGCAGCCAGGCTCGAATAAGAGTTCCGGTCACGGCAGTTTAAAAAGACACCTGTGATTTCATTTCCCGCCCAGATGGGCGTGGCCACC
The DNA here is from genome assembly GCF_964261635.1 of Lissotriton helveticus. NCBI lineage: Eukaryota > Metazoa > Chordata > Amphibia > Caudata > Salamandridae > Lissotriton > Lissotriton helveticus. Next base: position 562,494,501 of record NC_136063.1, read on the forward strand.
CCGTGGCCTTCTGGATCTTGTGGTGCTTTGCATTATTTTCTCCAGTGAGTTGCCGTCTCCCAGCTCAAATGTACATCAACAGTATTCCCCAGGTGGGTGGCGCAGATAAACCATGCCGCTTGTCATGCTCATAATTTTCCTCCATCGGGCACTCCCGTCCTCAAGTCGAAGCGACGCTTGGCGCCTCAACAGGGCTGCACCCAGGTACAGCGGGCTTCACTCGCGGCTCAGGCTGCGCCGCACTTAATCCACACACAAGGTTGCCTGGAGTGAGGAAGCACACACGGAAGCTGTTCAATATCCCTTCTTTAATGGGTGAAAAAGACACGCAATCACAGCAGGGAATTCTCGCTCAAAAAGTGGTCCCATGGTTTTGCCCAACGCGTTTCATGCAGGGTAGCATTTCGTCAGGGGCAGCCAGGCTCGAATAAGAGTTCCGGTCACGGCAGTTTAAAAAGACACCTGTGATTTCATTTCCCGCCCAGATGGGCGTGGCCACCCCGTGGCCTTCTGGATCTTGTGGTGCTTTGCATTATTTTCTCCAGTGAGTTGCCGTCTCCCAGCTCAAATGTACATCAACAGTATTCCCCAGGTGGGTGGCGCAGATAAACCATGCCGCTTGTCATGCTCATAATTTTCCTCCATCGGGCACTCCCGTCCTCAAGTCGAAGCGACGCTTGGCGCCTCAACAGGGCTGCACCCAGGTACAGCGGGCTTCACTCGCGGCTCAGGCTGCGCCGCACTTAATCCACACACAAGGTTGCCTGGAGTGAGGAAGCACACACGGAAGCTGTTCAATATCCCTTCTTTAATGGGTGAAAAAGACACGCAATCACAGCAGGGAATTCTCGCTCAAAAAGTGGTCCCATGGTTTTGCCCAACGCGTTTCATGCAGGGTAGCATTTCGTCAGGGGCAGCCAGGCTCGAATAAGAGTTCCGGTCACGGCAGTTTAAAAAGACACCTGTGATTTCATTTCCCGCCCAGATGGGCGTGGCCACCCCGTGGCCTTCTGGATCTTGTGGTGCTTTGCATTATTTTCTCCAGTGAGTTGCCGTCTCCCAGCTCAAATGTACATCAACAGTATTCCCCAGGTGGGTGGCGCAGATAAACCATGCCGCTTGTCATGCTCATAATTTTCCTCCATCGGGCACTCCCGTCCTCAAGTCGAAGCGACGCTTGGCGCCTCAACAGGGCTGCACCCAGGTACAGCGGGCTTCACTCGCGGCTCAGGCTGCGCCGCACTTAATCCACACACAAGGTTGCCTGGAGTGAGGAAGCACACACGGAAGCTGTTCAATATCCCTTCTTTAATGGGTGAAAAAGACACGCAATCACAGCAGGGAATTCTCGCTCAAAAAGTGGTCCCATGGTTTTGCCCAACGCGTTTCATGCAGGGTAGCATTTCGTCAGGGGCAGCCAGGCTCGAATAAGAGTTCCGGTCACGGCAGTTTAAAAAGACACCTGTGATTTCATTTCCCGCCCAGATGGGCGTGGCCACCCCGTGGCCTTCTGGATCTTGTGGTGCTTTGCATTATTTTCTCCAGTGAGTTGCCGTCTCCCAGCTCAAATGTACATCAACAGTATTCCCCAGGTGGGTGGCGCAGATAAACCATGCCGCTTGTCATGCTCATAATTTTCCTCCATCGGGCACTCCCGTCCTCAAGTCGAAGCGACGCTTGGCGCCTCAACAGGGCTGCACCCAGGTACAGCGGGCTTCACTCGCGGCTCAGGCTGCGCCGCACTTAATCCACACACAAGGTTGCCTGGAGTGAGGAAGCACACACGGAAGCTGTTCAATATCCCTTCTTTAATGGGTGAAAAAGACACGCAATCACAGCAGGGAATTCTCGCTCAAAAAGTGGTCCCATGGTTTTGCCCAACGCGTTTCATGCAGGGTAGCATTTCGTCAGGGGCAGCCAGGCTCGAATAAGAGTTCCGGTCACGGCAGTTTAAAAAGACACCTGTGATTTCATTTCCCGCCCAGATGGGCGTGGCCACCCCGTGGCCTTCTGGATCTTGTGGTGCTTTGCATTATTTTCTCCAGTGAGTTGCCGTCTCCCAGCTCAAATGTACATCAACAGTATTCCCCAGGTGGGTGGCGCAGATAAACCATGCCGCTTGTCATGCTCATAATTTTCCTCCATCGGGCACTCCCGTCCTCAAGTCGAAGCGACGCTTGGCGCCTCAACAGGGCTGCACCCAGGTACAGCGGGCTTCACTCGCGGCTCAGGCTGCGCCGCACTTAATCCACACACAAGGTTGCCTGGAGTGAGGAAGCACACACGGAAGCTGTTCAATATCCCTTCTTTAATGGGTGAAAAAGACACGCAATCACAGCAGGGAATTCTCGCTCAAAAAGTGGTCCCATGGTTTTGCCCAACGCGTTTCATGCAGGGTAGCATTTCGTCAGGGGCAGCCAGGCTCGAATAAGAGTTCCGGTCACGGCAGTTTAAAAAGACACCTGTGATTTCATTTCCCGCCCAGATGGGCGTGGCCACCCCGTGGCCTTCTGGATCTTGTGGTGCTTTGCATTATTTTCTCCAGTGAGTTGCCGTCTCCCAGCTCAAATGTACATCAACAGTATTCCCCAGGTGGGTGGCGCAGATAAACCATGCCGCTTGTCATGCTCATAATTTTCCTCCATCGGGCACTCCCGTCCTCAAGTCGAAGCGACGCTTGGCGCCTCAACAGGGCTGCACCCAGGTACAGCGGGCTTCACTCGCGGCTCAGGCTGCGCCGCACTTAATCCACACACAAGGTTGCCTGGAGTGAGGAAGCACACACGGAAGCTGTTCAATATCCCTTCTTTAATGGGTGAAAAAGACACGCAATCACAGCAGGGAATTCTCGCTCAAAAAGTGGTCCCATGGTTTTGCCCAACGCGTTTCATGCAGGGTAGCATTTCGTCAGGGGCAGCCAGGCTCGAATAAGAGTTCCGGTCACGGCAGTTTAAAAAGACACCTGTGATTTCATTTCCCGCCCAGATGGGCGTGGCCACCCCGTGGCCTTCTGGATCTTGTGGTGCTTTGCATTATTTTCTCCAGTGAGTTGCCGTCTCCCAGCTCAAATGTACATCAACAGTATTCCCCAGGTGGGTGGCGCAGATAAACCATGCCGCTTGTCATGCTCATAATTTTCCTCCATCGGGCACTCCCGTCCTCAAGTCGAAGCGACGCTTGGCGCCTCAACAGGGCTGCACCCAGGTACAGCGGGCTTCACTCGCGGCTCAGGCTGCGCCGCACTTAATCCACACACAAGGTTGCCTGGAGTGAGGAAGCACACACGGAAGCTGTTCAATATCCCTTCTTTAATGGGTGAAAAAGACACGCAATCACAGCAGGGAATTCTCGCTCAAAAAGTGGTCCCATGGTTTTGCCCAACGCGTTTCATGCAGGGTAGCATTTCGTCAGGGGCAGCCAGGCTCGAATAAGAGTTCCGGTCACGGCAGTTTAAAAAGACACCTGTGATTTCATTTCCCGCCCAGATGGGCGTGGCCACCCCGTGGCCTTCTGGATCTTGTGGTGCTTTGCATTATTTTCTCCAGTGAGTTGCCGTCTCCCAGCTCAAATGTACATCAACAGTATTCCCCAGGTGGGTGGCGCAGATAAACCATGCCGCTTGTCATGCTCATAATTTTCCTCCATCGGGCACTCCCGTCCTCAAGTCGAAGCGACGCTTGGCGCCTCAACAGGGCTGCACCCAGGTACAGCGGGCTTCACTCGCGGCTCAGGCTGCGCCGCACTTAATCCACACACAAGGTTGCCTGGAGTGACAAGCGGCATGGTTTATCTGCGCCACCCACCTGGGGAATACTGTTGATGTACATTTGAGCTGGGAGACGGCAACTCACTGGAGAAAATAATGCAAAGCACCACAAGATCCAGAAGGCCACGGGGTGGCCACGCCCATCTGGGCGGGAAATGAAATCACAGGTGTCTTTTTAAACTGCCGTGACCGGAACTCTTATTCGAGCCTGGCTGCCCCTGACGAAATGCTACCCTGCATGAAACGCGTTGGGCAAAACCATGGGACCACCTTTTGAGCGAGAATTCCCTGCTGTGATTGCGTGTCTTTTTCACCCATTAAAGAAGGGATATTGAACAGCTTCCGTGTGTGCTTCCTCACTCCAGGCAACCTTGTGTGTGGATTAAGTGCGGCGCAGCCTGAGCCGCGAGTGAAGCCCGCTGTACCTGGGTGCAGCCCTGTTGAGGCGCCAAGCGTCGCTTCGACTTGAGGACGGGAGTGCCCGATGGAGGAAAATTATGAGCATGACAAGCGGCATGGTTTATCTGCGCCACCCACCTGGGGAATACTGTTGATGTACAGTTGAGCTGGGAGACGGCAACTCACTGGAGAAAATAATGCAAAGCACCACAAGATCCAGAAGGCCACGGGGTGGCCACGCCCATCTGGGCGGGAAATGAAATCACAGGTGTCTTTTTAAACTGCCGTGACCGGAACTCTTATTCGAGCCTGGCTGCCCCTGACGAAATGCTACCCTGCATGAAACGCGTTGGGCAAAACCATGGGACCACCTTTTGAGCGAGAATTCCCTGCTGTGATTGCGTGTCTTTTTCACCCATTAAAGAAGGGATATTGAACAGCTTCCGTGTGTGCTTCCTCACTCCAGGCAACCTTGTGTGTGGATATATATATATATATATATATATATATATATATATATATATATATATATATATATATTCCGAATATTCAAATCAACGCCAGGTAGGACGCCAAAGATCAACAGGACACGGACCAGTTAGGTGCATATCATTTTATCATTTATTTAACGCAGAGTATGCCGCATGACGTTTCGGCTCCTTGGAGCCTTGCTCACATGTGTATATATATATATATATATATATATACGTATATATCTATATATATATATATATATATATGCGGTATGTAGCGCCAACAGCCAATATCTGTAAAAGACGAGACGAGACCCAATGGTTGGTGTTTCCTCAGAGATTTATTTTGCCCAACACCAGTTTGCCACGACGCGTTTCGGCTCTCGTGTAACCTTGATCACATGATATATATATACACATGAAGAAACACTCCTGTTCCGTCAGTGATCGGCGGAACCAAACAGGTATGGACCTCCAGCTATCCTTTTCCAATGTAGCGAGTAGTAATTACGAACAAAAGGATCACTCCTCAAGTGAGTTGCAGGATGACGTATTTATTCAATGAAAAGACGATGCGTTTCACTCCACTAAGGAGCTTGTTCACATAACGCGCTCAGAACCACAAGGACAATTTATAATAAAAATAAAAGTGGGACAATTCAAAAAAGTGCACGCCCTCTCTGCATTACTGATAAACATAGTAGACAGACTTGTTCTTTTTTTTTTTTAATTCATGGAAACGCAAACAAAATGATGTTATCTAAACAGGCTTTGCCATTGATCAACAAATGTGACAATCAAATTAAAGCATAACGAATCAAGTATATGCAAAATGAGCAACATATATTGATACGTGTTGACAAATTAGAAAGATGTAAATAAGAAAGGCCACTGAATTCTAGCCAAAAAAATGCAAAAAACAGAAACTTTCAAAGAATAACGACATAATGCCAGAAAATAGAAAGTTTCAAGAATTACATAAAATATTCAACATATACATATATATATTCACTCTGGCAAGCTCTATTTCTTTTGGTTCGCTCCCGGGTTAGCTTCCCGGTACGCGGACCGGGAGCTAACCCAAAAAAATTTAAAAAAAAAAAAAGAGTAAGTATAAGGAAAGTAAACAGAGAGTGATGTTAAAAGAAAGACAGCTATAGGGAGTAAAGAAGAGATACTGTTTAATAGATCTATTTACCGTAGAAAAGACGGAAGAGGGTATAATTGTGAAAAACAAAATAGATAACGAAGTGAAAGAAAAAAAAAGAGAGTATAACATTAACAAAGAAGAGTTTCTTGGAGAATGTGAGTGAATGTTCAAAATAAGATTAAAACATGAGGAATAACAGAGAGAAAAAATAGAAAACAGAAAACAAAAAATAACAGAAAAAGATTAATTGAAACAGCAAAGAAATGTAAGTAACATAGACCCATATCATCAACATAGGCAATAAAAGTTTTGCAGCTTTTATTGGCAGAAATGTGTCGCTAAAGCTGCTTTTGCGGCAGAAAACTGCCGCTAAAACCACTTTTGCACCAGTTTTTTGCCAATAAAAAGAGCAATAATTTTATTGGCTGTATTCATAATATGCCCCTTAGTGTGCTTCAACTACACAGAGAAAGCATTATGAACAAGTAGTGATAGAGTGATCAGTCAAAGACACTAAGAGTAATAGAGACGGAGTGAGTGAACAAGAGTGAGGAACTATGAGAAGAGAGGGACTGAGAAAAAGAGTGGAAGGAGTTGAGTAAGTAGGTAATAGAGAAAGGAATGAGGGAAGTAGCAAAGGCAGGAAACTGAGGGTTAAAGAAATGAAGCAGTGGAACTAATAGTAGGTGAATGTGATAGAAATGTAACGAAAAGAGTACAAAGCATTTACCTTATAATTGTCGTTAAATTACTCACTTTTTGTTTTTATACTTTCAATCTGTGAAAGAGAGAACAAACATTTCAAAAATATTAAAACATGTATTTAAAAATTACAAAAGACAAGGGAAAAGATTGAAGGACAAACAGTTTTTCAACAACTTTGACACTTACAGAAGCTTCTGCTTCTCCAGGCCCCCTACACAGTCCTAAAGATATACATTTTAAACTAACAGTATCTTGATGCAGATGAAGTGAGGCCTATCTTAAAACATGGTGCATCTTTTGCATTGCTGTTGTCTCAGAAAAGTGTCGCAAGACACTAAAATTTTAAATAATTGCTTCAGGATGCCAATAAGATGTGTCCTATCCAGAGGTTTGTTTGAGGTGAGGCCTACTCAGGGTTGCAGATGAAATTTCGAGTTGTTGAAGAGAATAGAGGACATAATACATGTGAAGGTCTACCAATGAAGTGAGTCATGTCCACTGCACTCTTGAACAAAGTCCAAACCTCCTATGTTTCCCTGGACAGACCTAAACTTGATCTGCACAATGTGATTCGTAATGATAGGAAACACAGGTGATGTAATTGAAATACGTGCAATTTATTTTGCTCATTTCACAATCACATCACTTGTGTTTCCTTTGCTTAGGTATCTCATTGTGCAGATGTAGTCTAGCATATGAAAGAATACGCAGAAGTGCAGCACTGCATGCAACAACTTTGACACTTACAGAAGCCTCACCTTCTCCATGCCTCCTACACAGTTCTACATATACATCATAAATGCAAACAGTACAGAATTAATTATACATGTTAAATGGTTTATTTTTGCTGTTCTCAGAATGTATCAAAATTCACTAAAAACAGTGACTTGAAGGTATTCATCATATAACAGCGGGGAAAAAAAAACACAATCAAAATGATTGTGTTTAAAAAACCCATACAACATAAGAAATCAGAATTCAGAACTCCTTAAAGTTAACTTACTTTCCATGACGTCAAAGGATGTCCTATGAACAGCTTACACTCTTTTGTGCTGTTATTACTTTCAGCCCGCCACTTTCTGAAAGAAAATCTCCATCGTTTTTAAAAACATGTTACATGCAATAAATGACTTCTTGCTCTCTACCACAAGTTTCCACAAGGCCAAATCTTGTCAGACCCATTTATAACTCTTGGATTTCTTGTAAGCCAATCCCGTCATTTGGCATTTCCGCAACTTTCAGAATTAAAATGTTGAAGATCATTTTCACAATCCTGGAATAGTAATATCTTCCCCTTCTTGCTCAGTCATGTTCTACATTTCCTATGACACTGATACTGCTTACTATGAAGCAGACTTACACTAACTCTATGACTACTACAATTATTTAATTCTCTACATCACTTTCAATCACAAAGCAATGTAAAACAGTAGACAGCGTTGCAGACTTACATTCCCTCTACTCTATGTTTTGATTGGCTGCTTCAATTAGCTTATAAAAAGAAATAGTTTTTCTGAACTCATTCAAAGTGCATGTATTTCTCCATGACGTCCAGTGTTATGGTAAAAAGTTATGTCTCTGTACTACACTTATCCTCAAGGCCAAATAGTGTAGGAGCCATGAGAACTTCTTGAAATTCCTCAGAGCACATCCCGAGATTCTTTCCCTAAAATTTTGGTTTTAAAAACACCAGGTAAGAGTTTTTAAGGTCATATGGCAATTTTTTTTTGAAAATTAAAACAGAATCATTGCAGAATGACCAGCCATTTCTACACTTTAAATAAGCTGTATAATGTCCTGATGTTATTGAAGGGCCGTCATGATATATAATTGCTGCAGTTACAAAAGTCCTTCCTGATATTGACAACTGCGAAGCTACAAAATTTTTAATTAAAGTTGTCAATTTTGTTCCATCAGGCCTACATCGTTGGAACATTAAAATGACATACTGGCCATATGTTCGTATAAATAATGTGGACATCATTTCAGATTTACATTGGCTACACTCCATGTTGTGATCAGCTGCTTTTACTAGCTTATTAAAGGAGACTGATTTACTGTCTGGCAAAGTTAAATATATAAATCTTTCTGAGTCTACACTAGTAGTACTTGATACCATACAGTTCTCGCAGTCATGCTGCCATTGATAAGAAAGCCCAAACAGCTGATCTACATCTACACCTTCAGCATGCAATACATCAAGCATATACATTAAAAACTCCTGACAATCTTGCTGAATATTTTGAGAGAATTGTGTTTGGCCTGAACATCTGTCTAACAGATTTCGAATTTCAGACACACTTTCTATGTTTCTTCTATCAGTGCTACATTTCTCTAACACAGAATTTAACAAACTGCAAAATCTTTGATCAGAATTGACCACAATCTCTTCTTTTACATTTTCTAGAGAAAACAAAACATTAACCACTACATTAGCATAGCAGTTGACACCAGAACTGTTTTCAAATTGAAAACCAACAACATCTTCAACAGAATCCTTTTTGTTTCTGCTTGTAATTTTAGGTTCATCGACTTTTCGTCTTTTTGCTACAACCTCCCCAGTATTGGTCACATTTCTTCGTTTCCGGCCTACCACACGTTTCTCAATCAAAGGATACTGAGGCAAATGTGACGCATACTCTCTTCTTAACCTATTGTATTCCTTAACACAATCTAGATCCGCACAAATGTTTGTGACATCACACTCAATCAAGTACAATCCCGATAAAGTTCTAACTCGTGACAATGCCACGTATGCCATACCCTCCTTGAACACAGAACTGCCAATATTCACCAATGCACAGTCTACACTTAAACCTTGCGATTTATGGATTGTCACCGCATATGCCAAGCAAACAGGAAACTGCTTACGGCGAACATATAAGTCTTTTACAAGCAAAAATCTAGCAGAGCAACGACCAATTAGCTGTACTTCCTCAATGCCATCAAATTTAATTTTTAAAAATTCAATTCCATCTCTATTTCTGTATTTTACAAAATCAACAACATTACCCATTGATCCATTTACCAGACCTCTTTCAACATCTAAATTCCTTCTTAAAATTATACGGCAGTTCAAGCACACATTCAGAGTCTTTTCAAAACCTGCAGTTTTAGATATACTCTTCTCTAATGAATCCAATGTTGTTTTCAGATTCTCAGACAAAATAATTGTTGATCCCATATGCTCTACTCTGTCAATAGCTTCCAGTTTCACAATCTCTTGCTTTTCTAAATGCAACATTTTGTTGTTGAATTTGGCACATTCTGCAAGAGTTGGCATCAAACATATTCCAGATTTCTTATCAGTAATTTTCTGAAAAATATTCTCAGGCACAACATCTTGTTCTGGATATAAATTTGACAGTAATCGTGCATGTAAAGCTTCTTTCCCATGCTCGGTCACTTTTCCAATTCTAACATCTTGTAGAATAGTCTTGTAAACTTCATCCTTCGCCTGACGCATATTTTCATGCAGTTCAGCATATTTGAAGTTTAACCATATATTGACGTTGCCAATGCTGCCTAGGCACTTCCTGGTATCTTCATGCGTGAGCATTTTGAACACAGGTTGCCCTTTCACTGGTGTCAGCTGCAGAAGATCTCCAAAAACAATGATGTGTTTGCCACCAAATAACACATCATACTCTGTTTTGAGAACTTCTTGCATTCTCAAATGCACAAAGGCAAGCATGACATTGGAAACCATGCTTACTTCGTCAATGATAAGAAGCTTCATTTTCCTCAAGATTCTTGAAACTTCAAAACAAGCATCTCCAGATAGCTTGTGATATTGTAATTTGTTGTCATGCTCCACTGGCAGCATCAGTAAACGATGTAATGTAATCCCTTTAATGTTATGTGCTGCCAGTCCAGTTGGAGCGGTGACAACACAAGACAGCGATGACTCTGTCCTTTCCTGCAAATAGCATGAAATTGCTTTAATGAGGAAACTTTTTCCAGTTATCGCTTCTCCACTCACGTACAGTCGGACAGGCTTCAACGACGTACATGAGCACTCTTTCTTGTCATGACTTAATCCATGATCAATTTGCATGGTAACTTCGTCATATATTTTCCTCTGCTCAACGTTGAGTTGTCTTTCCAACTCTTCTAAGTTAACCGCATCCTCCTGAGCATGTGCCATGGCTATTTCCACTTCATTCATGGCAGTGGCAGCTTCATTTTCGATAACAGGTCCTCCTAGTGGATCCTGACTCAATGAAGCAGAACTCTGACTGTCCTGAGAACTGTCTCTGGCAATCTCGGCTGCAATCGTTGCTTCCTGCTCAATTTCCGCATTCAACATTTCTACATATTTGGGAAAAGCAGGACATTCTATGGTCTCCTTGGCGGCATTGAAAGAGTCTTCGTAACAGAGGAAATCTCCAAGCAGTTCCTCTTCTGCACGCCAAGGCTTGAAAAGTTGCAAAAGTGCTAAATAGAAAAACTCCTTTTTTTCAGGAGATTCGCCACTCAATTTTCGATGGTTTACCAAGTGGCATTTTCTTTGCTTGACCAGACATCCCTCACTTCCTATTACAGCATACACTCCTTTCTCAGTATCTTCTTTGATGTTCCTCTTGAATATGTAATTTTGAAGAACCTCATACAGACAAACATTGTCGAGGTGACTGCTTCTATTTGGATAATATGTATCCAACATGTTGGTCTTCAAAATGTCGGTACTGTTTGGCTCCTTTTCCGCCAAATACTCAATTTCCCGCACAGGTTTCAGAACTCGATTACGCGTTGCAGCAAGACCAAGACTCGCCCAAACGATACTCCTGGACTTGGCATAGAGACTTGCTGAAGACAACCGGTCAGAGCATTCGTAAGCTCCAATTTCTCGATGCGACAACATCTTCAGACTGAAACTGTACAACTTCTTGCTGAGGCTCTTTTCATGGGAAATGTCCTCCCACATATCCTTCAATTCTGTCTTCTCTTTTTTGGTGATGTAAGACGTCACATACCGAGCCACAGCCATACAGTTATCAGCCACAAACTGTATATCCATGTTAGCATTCCACATGGACAAAATCACCGGGTTGTAGTCGTTGATGTACTTGGACTCTTCGTTCCTCTTCAAATTGTATGTGTTTTTAGGTGATTTCTTCATGACATTATGTCGCAGCGAAGACATCAAACTGTTTACTCTTCCTTTAGAAATCACCGGTCGTGGAAAGCCGAAACGACATTTGGTGTAGAACTTGTCCTTGTTTCGGAATTTACAACGGCAGTACTTTCCACATCGATGGCTTTGGAAACGCAGAACTTTTTCTCTTAGGCTTTTCTTCTCCTTTGCGTTTGGAACAGCACACGTAGAATACTGTTGGATGAAACTCATCACTGAGTCTTCTGGATCCGTTCCAAATTTAGGTGCATCCTTGATCCACAGCAACATATGTATATGAGGAGTACCTCTTGCTTGGTACTCCTTTCTCCAGAAGAAATCCAACACCTCTCCAAGAGGTGGATTCTTCTTATTCATGATGAAAGACATCATAGCTTCAAATCTATGATTGAAGTACCTACATACATTGACTGGATCCAAAGAGCACAGTTCTCCGGGTGTCTTGAATTCGATGTTATCTACGTTAGCATTTGCCTCTCGTAGAAATTCAAGTAAGTCTTCCCAGCCATACTCGGCACAGCTCAGAGTGAGGAACCATGTGGGAGTACCTAAGTTCCTCAGCATACATTTTAAATCACCATGACGACGGTACCAGTACTCATTAGTACCACGCTGACACGCCATGAGATTAATCAGGTGAGAATCCAAAATACTGTCTTGGACATTGACTTTATCCATAAAGTCACTTGCCGAGATGTTTTGCATGTGTATACCACTTTTCAAGATGTGGTTCACTGCATATGACAGTCCAGACAGATCGCTTTCAAACAGGAGATGAAACAAATAGGGAATGCATTGTCGAAACCTAGCATCTCCTGCATACAATCGCAAAGTCCGGTATTCAGAAGCAGGAATTTGATGAGGTCGCTCATCATATCTTCCTCCCTGACCTGTTGGAAAAAGCTGTGGGAAACACCGAGCTTCCAAACTTTCCTCCCAAACACTAATGGGACTCCCTTTGGCTTGTTTCATTTGAAACAACTCAATAGCATTCCCCATGACTTCCTTGGAATGCAAAGGATGAACACTATAATGTTCATATATTTCTTCACTAGTAGAGGGTTCTACTTTCTCAATTTGACCAGCACACAAATCGCTATCCTCTTCCTCACTTACTTCCTCTTCTGCAACATATACATTCTTATATTATTTATTATTTTTTTTCAAATACAATGTTGCCTTTTTAACTTTCCTAACATCTACTAAATCTTGCCATATTTTCTTATTCTTTGTCGGAACCCCATTAACTAAGATAACCAGAGGTTCCTCTTCCACTTTTTCTACTCCAATTGTGTTAATGTTTTTCTTCAAATCTAGAGGCAAATAAACAACTCTTCCCTTTAATCCTCTCTGTAAATCTGATGGAGGCAATTTCCCTGTCTTTGGCTCCATTCTTACAATAGCCTGAAAGGGATGGATACTTTGAATCAAAATAGATTCATAAGTATTTAAATCCTTCAATTCAGAAGGAATCTCAACCAATTCCAGATTATTATGAACTGCTCTAGCAGGCATCTGGTTTTGATTTAATTTGCAACAACAATAAGTACACACACGTTGATCAAATCCCAAATCAAAACAATTTTCTACCATCAAGTATGTTGCAAAATCCTTCCATTCACTATTATTTTCCCTTTCACTTTTTGCATATAAATCCACTAACTTAGTCTGATTCTTATAATAAGTGCGTCGACAACACACACAAGTGAAATTAGGCCTCTCACTTGATTTCACCTGAAACGTCGCAATTTCCCTCTGGAAATTATCTGTACTGGAAACCTGTACACTATCTTCCACATTACCCTCTTCTTCTGGGTCAATTTCAACATTCTCCTCTTTACTTCCAAAGTAACAAAACTCAATTTCTTCACATATGTTCTTCACATCTATTTCAGAACCATGCAAAAGAGCAGCGCATAATTGTTTAAGCATAATTGCTGGACTCTTAGCATAATACAACATTCTAACTAATTTCCTCACTTTGTTATGATGCACTGCTAGCATCCTGAAATGATGAAAAACACTCTGGCATACTCTCCTGGAAAGACAAGCCAGTGAATGACCATGCAAACCTGTCACTTCTCTCACTCTGCAAGGATCTAATTCTTGCAACAACCTTATTTTCTGCTTCAAACTTTTCTTATTAAATGACCGTACAAAATCACAAAGCAAATTGATGGAATCCTGTCGCACACTGCAAATACTACTACACTTCCAGGTGTACACAGGACCCTTAGCACGTCTTCCTAAAACCTCATTACCTAACACCTCTTCTGTCTCTGTTGTCACAAGTTTTTCTTTTTCAACTGGACAACCATCTTTCACTTCATAAGCACGACCACTGGTGTCAACTGCATGCACCAAATCATTATCCTGGAAATAACTCTCCTCATTAAAAAATGCCTCACAGCTTGAACTATGCATCCATTCTCCAGAAAAAACTTCACAAAAATTACTACGATTAACTATTCTCTTCCATCTACTATTTCTTTTGAAATCATAAATTGCCTTGTTTAGCTTCCTAATTCTATTGATTATCAAAATAAATAACTTACGTTTAATTTCAAATGCCTGATCAATAACTTTCTCAACTTTTTTTTTCTCTTATAAAAAACCAGTTTCTGTTGACCTTTCTTAATATTTTTTAACAAATTGCCAATTATCCTGTTGCGGAACATTCGTTTACGAATGTCCCTAAACTGTTGTTTCCTTCTACTATCATGCACAGACTTATCTCTTGCTCTAGCAGTAACATTTTTGATTGGCCTTTCCTTTCCATTTGATTTGCTTCTCTTTTTATGGACTGAAACATTTTCTGTAGTAATATTTTTTTTACTACACATATTTCTTATGAAATATTTTGTGCTCTTACCCGGTGCTTTCTTCGTGACTTGACAAATATTTTTGTTAGAGGACTGCTGCTTATTTTGTTTCACCTGCTGTCTTTGATGTTTTGCAGCCTTTCTCTGTCTTTCTATTGTTGGCATGGTGAAATCTTGAAATGATCTGCAGTTGAATCTGTGGTAAAATATAATAAAAAATGTTATTAACCATTATTACCAAACAGTAAATCAATAACAATGATCAAAAACTTAACACACTACTTGACATTTTAAATAGAAGATTTTTTAGTCCTTGGCAAATTTACAATACAGAAATAGCAGAAAAGAAATGACATTTATATTTATGTTACCTGTGCTATTTTATATGTGAATCTGATCTAATTTTATTAGCATATTTTAATATTTTATTGAAGACACTACACATAACCTGTTTTTGAAGGTGTCTTTATTTTTAAATTAAACGGTTTACATTTTTACTTTTCATTAATTATACATTTTAAAAATAAATGTTTATATTTCCATAGGCTCAAGCAGGTCAGCTTCCCACCCTATGTCATATAATTCGGACAAATCTGCATCCTCATCACGCTCTTCTTCATCCTCAGGATTTAAATCATCCAATGGATCAACATCCACTGATGTTTTAATTACAAGTTCAATGATGAGGTCAAAATCAGCTGATTGCAGATTGTCACTCATGTTGATGTTGTCTTTATCTTTAAAGAAAGATAACAACAATGAGATGTTGCAGAGTAAGAGACAAATCTCAGAGATTATAATAGTAAAATTGTTTAACAAGAGTAATATTTTGCAGCTATTATTTAGCCATGTCCAGCAATGCTGATCAGGTGAAGACTATGTCTAATTTTTCAGTGAACAGGACTCATCTCTTCTTAACCTTGGATAAGCCTCACCGACTCTGTGTGTCCTGCACATACTTAAATGTAAAGGGGCAGATTTATGTTAAATGGCACATCCCCAGGCATGCACCAGTTAACGTGCACCGCTGCTCTGCCACCCATGGTGTGCCGTATTTACAATTAGATAGGAGAAAGCTGCGTCAAAACCCTGTGCCTGCTTTAAGCAGGCATAGGTCTTGACGCAACATTGTGGAGATGGGGCACCCCTGAGCCTTGCTTGAGCTGCATCGCACTTGCGATACAACTCCAGCAATCACTACCTTTACAGCACAGATACATCACGCATCTGTGCCATTTTTGCCCCATGATGCCCCGCATTGTAAATGCAGCACACCATGGGTGGCGGAACAGCGGCGCAGGATGACTGACACATCCCTGGTGATGCACCAGTCATCATAAATCTATCCCTAATCTTCTTATCTTGTTACAGATGAACCGCCATATGTACCATCAAACTATTTTGCATTTCCTAAATAGCGAATTTTAAGGAATAAATAGCAATTCTTTACCATTCCTAATTTGCAATGAGCAAATTGCTAATTGCAAGTTACCCATTCATTTCCATGGGCTAGGAGCCTCATAGGAATGAAGGTTTAATTTGCGATTAGCAATTTGCTCATCACAAATTAGGAATTTTTCCAAGGGTGCAGGGGTGTCTCAAGAACACCCTGCTGCACCCCTGAAAAAGAAATTTGGGGGCATATGGCACACATACATGCCCTAAGGGCATGTGTTGGCGTCATATGGGACCTTTTGTTTTTTTGAAAAAAAGCTTTTTGAAAAGAATTCACAAATTACCACCAATTTACCACAATAGTTTCCAAATCCTTAATGTCATTTTTTACATATTTTTTGTTTGATACATTGCATTTAAGTAATCGCAAAATTTGCAAATGCTTCAGTGCAATTGCAAAATAAGGAATAGCAAATTTTGCTACTCCTTATTTTGCATCAAACTTGTTTGATACATACCATTTGTCTAATTAACATTCGCAAAGGCCGAAATTCGCAGAATTTTGATCTTTGCGAATGCTAATTAGCTTGATACATATGGCCCCAAGTGAGGCCTGTCTTGCAACATGGTGCATGTTTTGCATCACTGCTGCATCGGTTTCATGTGGTACGTTTTTTTTACACCATGACATATCTGCCTAAATGCATCAATTTGTAATTTTGTCGCCTCATAGCAAATCTTTTGCACCGCCGCTGCATCATAAAAGTGACGCACAGTGGCGCAAAAGAGGCATACACCTATCATAAATCTGTCCCTAGCATTTTAAATGATTAATCCAGGATGACGATAAGGTGTGGCCTACCCAAAGGTTTGTTTAAGGTGACGCCTACTCAGGATTGCAGATTAAAGTTACGCTTGATGAAGAATACAGAGGAGATAATACATGTAAAGGCCTACCAATGAAGTAAGTGATTTGCACTTTATTTCGCCAGTCATCATAAATGTATCCCTAAGCTTCTTATCTTGTTACAGATGAACCACCATATGTACCATCAAACTATTTTGCATTTCCTAAATAGCGAATTTTAAGGAATAAATAGCAATTCTTTACCATTCCTAATTTGCAATGAGCAATTTGCTAATTGCAAATTACCCATTCATTTCCATGGGCTAGGAGGCTCATAGGAATGAAGGTGCAATTTGCGATTAGCAATTAGCTCATCACAAAATAGGAATTTTTCCAAGGGTGCAGGGGTGTCTCAAGAACACCCTGCTGCACCCCCTGAAAAAGAAATTTGGGGGCATATGGCGCACATACATGCCCTAAGGGCATGTATGGGCGTCATATGGCACCTTTTGTTTTTTGGAAAAAAAGCTTTTTGAAAAGAATTCACAAATTACCACCAACTAGAAGTTGGTGGTAGTTTCCAAATCCTTAATGTCATTTTTTTACATATTTTTTGTTTGATACATTGCATTTAAGTAATCGCAAAATTTGCAAATCCTTCAGTGCAATCGCAAAATAAGGAATAGCAAATTTTGCTATTCCTTATTTTGCATCAAACTTGTTTGATACATACCATTTGTCTAATTAGCATTCGCAAAGGCCAAAATTCGCAGAATTTTGATCTTTGCGAATGCTAATTAGCTTGATACATATGGCCCCAAGTGAGGCCTGTCTTGCAACATGGTGCATCTTTTGCATCACTGCTGCATCGGTTTCATGTGGTACGTTTTTTTTACACCATGACATATCTGCCTAAAAGCATCAATTTGTAATTTTGTCGCCTCATAGCAAATCTTTTGCACCGCCGCTGCATCATAAAAGTGACGCACAGTGGCGCAAAAGAGGCATACACCTATCATAAATCTGTCCCTAGCATTTTAAATGATTAATCCAGGATGACGATAAGGTGTGGCCTATCCAGAGGTTTGTTTAAGGTGAGGCCTACTCAGGATTGCAGATTAAAGTTACGCTTGATGAAGAATACAGAAGAGATAATACATGTAAAGGCCTACCAATGAAGTAAGTGATTTGCACTTTATTTTGCCAGTCATCATAAATGTATCCCTAAGCTTCTTATCTTGTTACAGATGAACCACCATATGTACCATCAAACTATTTTGCATTTCCTAAATAGCGAATTTTAAAGAATAAATAGCAATTCTTTACCATTCCTAATTTGCAATGAGCAAATTGCTAATTGCAAATTACCCATTCATTTCCATGGGCTAGGAGGCTCATAGGAATGAAGGTTGCAATTTGCGATTAGCAATTACCTCATCACAAAATAGGAATTTTTTCAAGGGTGCAGGGGTATCTCAAGAACACCCTGCTGCACCCCTGAAAAAGAAATTTGGGGGCATATGGCGCACATACATGCCCTAAGGGCATGTATGGGCGTCATATGGCACCTTTTGTTTTTTGGAAAAAAATGCTTTTTGAAAAGAATTCGCAAATTACCACAAACTAGAAGTTGGTGGTAGTTTCCAAATCCTTAATGTCATTTTTTACATATTTTTTGTTTGATACATTGCATTTAAGGAATCGCAAAATTTGCAAATCCTTCAGTGCAATCGCAAAATAAGGAATAGCAAATTTTGAATTAAGGACATTTTAAGTCATTTCCACATGTGCAGTGTTTTCAAATTATGATTTGAAAATCGTTTTTGGGGAAAAGTAATGGTTTGCAAATTTATGACAAGGACATAATGGTGTATGCTTCTCTATAAGGCATTTCAGTGTCTCTGATGTCATTTTTCCCATATTACATTATAAGACCTTTCCCCATGGAGCACATTCCTTGTAAATATGCTCCCACCTGTGCATGGTGAATTTAGATTTTGACTGTTTGAGTCACATAGCCATGTTAAAAGTGACCCCAAAAAATTGCAAACGCTTTAAAAAAACACATTCATGTGTCTTAAGGACATTTTAAGTCATTTCCCCATGGACAGTGTTTTGTAAGTGGCGCAAAAGAGGCATACACCTATCATAAATCTGTCCCTAGCATTTTAAATGATTAATTCAGGATGACGATAAGATGTGGCCTATCCAGAGGTTTGTTTAAGGTGAGGCCTACTCAGGATTGCAGATTAAAGTTACGCTTGATGAAGAATACAGAGGACATAATACATGTAAAGCTCTACCAATGAAGTAAGTGATGTCCACTTCATTGCGCCAGTCATCATAAATGTATCCCTAAGCTTCTTATCTTGTTAGACATCAACCGCCATATGTATCATATAACTATTTTGCATTTCCAAAATAGCGAATTTTAAGGAATAAATAGCGATTCTTTACCATTCCAAATTTGCGATGAGCAAATTGCTAATTGCAAATTACCCATTCATTTCCATGCGCCAGGATGCCCATATGAAAGAAGGTGCAATTTGCAATTAGCAATTAGCTCATCGCAAATTAGGAATTTTTCCAAAGGTGTAGGGGTGTCTCAATAACACCCTGCTGCACCCCTGAAAAAGAAATTTGGGGGCATATGGCGCACATAAATTTTAACAACATTCCTTTACCTCAAAAACGATTTTCAATTCATAATTTGAAAACACTGCCCACAGGGAAATTACTTAAAATGTCCTTAAGACACATGAAAGTGTTTTTTTATTGCCTTTCCAGCATGGTTGGGTCACTTTTAACATGGCTATGTAACACAAACATTTAAAATCTAAATTTGCCATGCACAGGTGGGAGCATATTTACAAGCAATTTGCGCCACAGAGAAAGGTCTTACATTAAAATGGGAAAAATAACATCAGGGACAGTCAATTGCCTTATAAAGAAGCATACACCATTATGTCCTTGTCATAAATTTAAAAACAATTCCTTTTCCCCAAAAACGATTTTCAAATCATAATTTCAAAACACTGCACATGGGAAAATTACTTAAAATGTCCTTAAGACACATAAAAGCGTTTTTTAATTGCCTTTGCAGCATGTTTGTATCACTTTTAACATGGCTATGTAACACAAACATTAAAAATCTAAATTTTCCTTGCACAGGTGGGAGCATATTTACAAGCAATTTGCGCCACATAATTCATAATTTTCTCCTTAAAGCACACTATTCTCTATCTAAATTAAAGAAATATTTTCTCACCTTAGCAAATACTTTGAGTTTGAAAACAGTCTCAGAAACACACCAATTTGTCTTCAGCAGAGCAAAAGGTATGCACTCCAGAGTCTGCAGCTATCAAAAGCACAGAAATGCTGTAATTCTTCACACATATCTCTCATGTCACCCAATCAAAACTCTTCCCTCACTTTTTTTCAAATGAAAACCCTTCCCCCCTCTGCCCTTTCTGCCTTTTCTGCATGGCAACCACCTCTTGGAAGACTTCTGGTGTTTGCAAGTTCACACAACAATGTTGCAATTGAACTCTGAACTCTCAGTGCACCTGCATATCCAGTGCATTCTTTCATTTAATGATTTTTTATTGACCATTCAAAATACATCTTTCAAATAACTCATCCGTGCACCCTAACTTTCTGTTTTCAGCAATCAAAATCCACCAATCACTGTTACTGCTTCATGAACACAGAAACTCCACAGTTTTTTTCATTTTAAACTCTCATTTTTTCAACTGCCATTTCATTGCCACACTTCATCTGACTGCAGGAGAACCTTCTCTCACCATGTTTTCTGTCTGGATTGTTGGACATAGTTATATTCACTGGGCTCAAAGGTACACTGAAAACAGGAATTTACCTAACCTCAATTTACAAGATGTGGAAATTAAGTGGTTTGGCCACAGAGGATTAAAATGTCACCAATTGATACCATTGGTGAAAACCTTTATGCATTTGCCCAAACCTGACCTGTTAATTGTGCACTGTGGAGGTAATGACTTGGGCACTTTGACTGGTGTAGGTCTGGAAATGCTTTTAAAGGACACCTTTGAGCAATTAATGGCACTTTTTCCTCATACTGCCTTGGTATATTCAAATATATGCCAAAGACAGAAATGGAGGTGGTCAAACCAATTTTGTCCACAAATTGAGAAGTCGAGGAAGCATGTAAACAAATCTGTTTCAGCTTACATGAGAGACCATGGAATGGGCTCCCTGTACAACAATAACTTGCGTTACTACATGCAAGATATCTACAGAGGAGATGGAGTTCACTTCTCAGATGAGGGCAACAGAATTTTCACTCTGAATTTAAGAATGTGCATTGGTACCTACTTATAAGTACCTAAATGTACCATAAACCCAAAAGCTCTTCTCAGAGCTACCCTACATCTGATCACTCACAATTATTATTTTACTCTAACATTTTTCACTAATTTTCAACAAAGTACGCTCCCTGGGGCGCTACCCGGTACGCGAACCGGGAGCTAACCTCGCGAAATTTTTAAAAAAAATGTTTTTTTTCTCGCACATATGGGCCTCCTCAGCCACCCTCACAAAACCTAGGGGGTCAAGATAAGTCTACCGTGCCCCCTTCTACCCATTCTGAACATTATTTGCCCTCCATCTTGTATCTTAATTCGACCGAAACACAAAATGGTGGACTCCCGTTACGCTTAAGGTTCGCGAACCGGGGCGCTCAACGGTTCGCGTACCGGGTCGCTCCCTGGGAAGCGCACCATCAAAAAAGGTGGGAAAG
The DNA here is from genome assembly GCF_964261635.1 of Lissotriton helveticus. Classification (NCBI taxonomy): domain Eukaryota; kingdom Metazoa; phylum Chordata; class Amphibia; order Caudata; family Salamandridae; genus Lissotriton; species Lissotriton helveticus. Next base: position 562,515,972 of record NC_136063.1, read on the forward strand.
TAGTTCACAGAAAAGCCACTGGAGACAATTTCACCAAATATAGACTAGCTCATACTACATACCAATCCCTACCATTTTCACAAATTTGATTGGAATTCCATTTAGCCATTTAGCCTGTAGACCTCTCTAAATACCGTGAGGTAAATTACTTCACAAAACACATCTGAAGTGTTGGAATTGACAACCAATTAAAATGTTACTTTCATTTTCTACTTTTTTTACCTGACATTTGATTGGTTATATACCTGAATATATATAAAGGAAGAGAAGAAAACACAGCCATTTTGACTACTACTTCTTGGTGTACATTTCAATAGGATTTTCACTAATTCCTTCAACTTCTTTCTAAAGGTAAGTTTTTATTTTTAAAACTGAAGTATATTGTGCACTATAAGTTAATATGGTAAACTTTTTCTGGAGTTAGGCTTCTCTTGTATAATTATGAATTTACTTACGTTAAATCACATACACTTTTTTATATTCCTACTTCCACTCTGATACTATACACTGCCCAAAATTAATCCCAACAGTGCCCTATCTCTACTAATATATATTTTTTTAATCTAAATTTCAGGCAAAATGGAAGGCGAACAGAAAGTTGAATTTCAAATTGTCCTGCAAGAGAGCAGCCAAGAAATCAATGATGAAAATGATATTGAATTTTTCGATGAAACTTTAGACAAAGAACTACTGCAATGTGTACAAGCAGTAGATAACCTCCTTGAAAATGAGGACATTTTACACCCTCAGAGACTACAATGTATATTCAATGATAATTATGAAATTTCTGACAATGAAATGTTAGAAAGTTTAATAAATTATGAAACACAATCACAATAAAAAAAAATGCTTAAAAAATAAAGAAAATAAAAAATAATCAACAAAACCAACAATCAATTAACATACAGCATTTGAAAAGTCTATCATTCATTTTTCATTGCAGTACGCTGCCCAGAACGCTTCCCGGTTCGCGGACCGGGCGCTCCCCACACAAAAAAAACAAAATTTTTTTTTTGTTTTTTTTGCCCCGCGGGGCCCTTTTAAAACCTCCACATTAAACCTAGGGGGTCAGGGAGGATCTAGTATGCCCCCTTATGGTTATTTCCCCCTTTGTTTTGGCCTCCTCTTGTCTCTCAATCCTACCGAGAGACAAGATGGCGGCCGCTCCGGACTGTTTAGAATGTTGACAGACACCGGAGAGCCAATCAGCTTAGCTACGCGAAGTTCCGGTACGCTTAAGGTCCGCGGACCGGAGCGCTGCCCGGAGCGCGCTTACAGATATATATCTTTTTTTAAACGTTAATTTCTCAAAATCCACTGGAGCACATATATTGAGACCTACAAAAGGCACATCGGGCTACCAGTCCCTACAATTTTGCCAAGTTTCATGCAAATCCATTCAGCCGTTCGGGCTAAAAGTGAGGCCAACCGCCCTATGGAAAACTCAATGTTAAAAACACGTTTTGGGACCCCCCTTTTTTCTCGACCCCCCCTGGACGAACCCCCCCCAAATTTCCAGGGGCTGCTCAGAAACAAAATGTTCCATTTTCCAGAAAATTTCAGCCAATTCCGTCCACAAACGCCAAAGTTATTAGACATAGAATTTTCAAAAATCCCATAGGGAAAAAATCCTAACTATATATACCTACTGGCGACCGCCAGTAGGTAATATATATACATATATATATATATACATATATATATATGTATATATATATATATATATATATCACCAACAACAATTCCTCACGAGGAATAATGGGGTCGCTAGTTCACAGAGTCGGCACTCCACACAAGGTTAGGTTCTTATTTCTTTATTTTCATTTCCATGGGGGATTAAACAAAAATCAACCAACGCGTTTGGACAGTCACCGCTGTCTTGGTCACGGTTAGTGAGTGAGTTGCCAATCATACTTTATAAACATCAAAGAGGGTTTCAGAAAGCAAACAAAAGTCCCTCCCCCCTCGTAGGTGTTAGCAATAACAAGGAATTTACTCCTTCTGTTTCAGTCCCTGGTTCAAGGGATTGTGGGTGATGTAGTTTCATTGAGTTTATCACCCTTTTGGAGTATTTCCTTGCCCGATTTGACAGTCTTTTGGGTCAGTCTTTTTTATATAATTCTTTCCCATTTGCATCAATAATTACGCCCTCCAGTGGGCCTGGGATTTGACGCCATCCATTTCCCATTGTTTTAATCAGTAGGTCACTGATATTAGTTCCCGCCAGTTGAGCGAGAATTGTGGGCGATGTAGTCCTGATGTTAGGCTTAGACTGTTTATCGGGTTCCGCCCTCTAGTGGGCTTTGGGGGCTATACCAGGACAGGTTAGAAAGTTTCAAGAATTACATAAAATATTCAACATATACATATATATATATATATATATATATATATATATATATATATATATATATATATGTATATGTATATATATATATATATATATATATATATATGTGTTTCCTCAATGGGATCCCTCCTCGAGAACACCTCGAAGTATATAGACTTTTTTCTGCGCCCTTTTGTGGAGGGTATACCCTCGTACCTAAAGGACAGCAGAGATTTTGTCAATAAGATTAAGAACTGTGAGTGGCAGGATAGCTATCTCCTCATCTCTCTTGATGTAGGCAGCCTGTATACCTCCATCAGGCATCTGGATGGTATCGACGCCTGTCGGAGGTTTCTTAAGAAACGGTCTATTTCGTTTCGTGACCATACAGATATGATTCTGAAAATGATGTTGTTTTGTCTCGAAAATAACTTCTTCATCTTTAATGACACTTACTTTAGACAGCGACAAGGGACAGCGATGGGAACTTGTTTTGCTCCCAGTTTTGCGAATTTGTTCTTGGCAAACTGGGAGCAACGGGTGGCTGAGACCAGCACTTTGTATCGCAGCCATGTCAAGACGTGGCTGCGTTACATTGATGATTTATTCATCATTTGGGATGGTCCTGAAATATTGGCGAAGAATTTCATCAGTGAATTAAACTGTAATGATCTCAACCTCACTTTTGATGGTAAGATCAGTAACTGTATGATGGAGTTTCTAGATTTAGAAGTTGGAGTTGAGAGGAATAAACTTGTCACCAAATTATTCCGCAAAGCCACGGCAGGGAACACCCTGCTCCACGCGGACAGCAGTCACCCGAAGTCACTCATACGCAGTATCCCCTTTGGGGAGTTCCTCCGGGCTCGGAGGAACTGCAGTAAGGATGAGGATTTTCTAAGAGAAGGAGACATAATGAAAGAACGTTTCAGGGAACGTGGTTACAATCCACAGGTGATTGATGCGGCTTTTGTAAAGGCTAGCACCATCAGCCATGAGTCGCTATTGGTACCTAAGATTGATAAACCTGAAGAACAGGAGGTTATTAGATTTATCTCTACTTACCACGCCAGTTCGTGGCAGATACAGAAAAGCTTTAAAAAAAACTGGAATGTGTTACTTACTGAACAGACACTCACCGAGGTTTTAGGGAGCAATCCTAGTATTACCTATCGGAAGGCTGATTCTTTGAAAGACAAGCTGAGCAGAAATGAGGTTAATACCATACCGAGGAAGACCAATGAGATAAAAGGCTTTTTCACTTGTATGAAGTGTAAAGCTTGCAAATTCAGCACCAACGTCAAATCAGTCTATTATCCCATAGAAGACAGGGAAAAACCAATTACACAACATCTTAACTGCCTCTCTGACCATGTGATATATGTGTTGGTATGTCCATGTGCCAAAAAATATGTAGGGAGCACTATGTTCCCAGCGAAAAAGCGTATTCTTGAGCACATGAGGGCGATCGACAATAAAGATCAAAGCTCGCCGGTCGCCCGTCACTTTGAAGAAAAACACAGGGGCAACCGCAACTTATTGAAATTCTTTGTGATTGATAGAATTCCCAACATGAGGAGGGGAGGCGACAGAATACGCAGGTTGCGTCAATTGGAAAGTAAATATATCCTTGATCTCGACACACGCATCCCAGGGGGGCTGAATTCTGAAGAAGAACTTAAATGGTATCTGGGAGAGTAAACTATATAGTGGTCTGCCTACAATGATGTACATTGCTCATAACGTCAGCTGTTTTCTCAAACTCCGAATAATGATTCGACTGTTTTTAAATCACTTAAATTGTATTGTTTTTTATGCACATATTACCTGAAGGTCGCTTGTACATGGCATTAGTAGTTCTGATGTGCCGCTCTTGTTTTTCTATAGGTGACACTTCTCTGTGGAGAATAGACCGGGCAGCAGTTGTGATCAACCCATGGGTCACGTTTATATCTCTCACTTGGGATTGAAGGAAACATTATCATGATATGGGTTTTGTTTATTTTTGATTATGATTGATTTTGAAATTGTATGACCTAATCTGGTTTTCATGATTACTTTGTGATCTGGTTGGTATGCAATCACCACCACCCACTGGGGTTGGGGGTCTCACTGCCCGTCTCTCATTTGTCACCATTATGCACTTGCTGGGTATAAGTGTTTCGTGCTGTTCTAAATGTGATTGTGTGAATATAGCAGCATGGAACTTTTATCATGTTTCGCATAATAAGATTGTTTTCCCCACTTGGGATACTTATTTTGAACTATTATGGTATAGATATTGGATAAACCGTTCAATATTGTTGCGAGTAATGATAGTATATACTATTGCAAGAGTCTGTTAGTCGAATGGATATTCACTCAGACACATCATTATGAATAGTTGACCATGCCAAGATGGCCGCTGTGTTTTACTTTATGCACATTGTCCTTTGTTTATGTTCATACACGATGGTTTGAAAACTTTATTTAAATGTTTATTTCACTAACATTACTCACCCGTGACCAAGGCGAGTTGTCGCTGAAACGCGTTGGGGGTTAGTTCCATGAACTGTGTTCCATGCTGGAATAAAGAATTTATACCCATGAACTTTACTGGATGGTATAATTGAATGGTGAATATACTCTGGATTTCGAGTGCATTTTCACGCTTGTGAGCGTGTGGTGAAACGCTATACATACAGGGTGCCTTTGACCCTGGTGTGCACCGCAGTACGAGGGTCCCGGTTTTTCAAAGGATGTGAACGCTTTTTACATATATATATATATATATATATATACTCGTTTAGCACTCCAATTGCTCCACCTGGAAAAACAAGCATTAGAAATGCAATCGGGCTCGGATTTATTTGAGTTTGAGATAATGGCATTGTAAATGGCAATGTATTGTTGCTATATGTTATGGAGTGTGTTCATGTGGTGTGTACTGCCAGTGATCTCCTTGTGAGTGTGAGAATATTGCACCGTTACTGCCTGTGATGTCCTTCTTGTGAGTGTGAGAAGCTTGCACCTCGACTGCCTGTGGTCTCCTTGTGAGTGTAAGAAGCTTGCACTGCTGCTGCCTGTGATGTCCTTCTTGTGAGTGGGAGAAGATTGCACCTCAGCTGCCTGTGGTCTCCTTGTGAGTGTAAGAAGCTTGCACAACTGCTGCCTGTGATGTCCTACTGACTACTCTACTCTACTCACTACTCTGCACTCTCTACTCACTACTCTACTCACTACTCTACTCACTACTCTACTCACTACTCTACTCACTACTCACTACTCTACTCAACTCACTACTCTACTCACTACTCTACTCACTACTCTGCACTCACTACTCACTACTCTACTCACTACTCTACTCACTACTCTACTCACTACTCTACTCACTACTCTACTCACTACGCTGCACTCACTACTCATTACTCTACTCACTACTCACTACTCACTACTCAACTCACTACTCACTACTCACTACTCAACTCACTACTCACTACTCACTACTCTACTCACTACTCACTACTCTGCACTCACTACTCACTACTCTACTCACTACTCACTACTCTCCACTCACTACTCTACTCACTACTCACTACTCTACTCACTACTTTCTACTCACTACTCTACTCACTACTCACTACTCTACTCACTACTCACTACTCTACTCACTACTCACTAAAAAACATACGTCCTTAAAAGTGTGCAATGCAGAGTGGAACGACACAAGTACAGAGACAATGTTCCAGGACAGACACAAAATGGATAAGGCAAGCCACCGAATTTTAAGCAAAAAAATTAGCGTGGCAGGACCAATGATTAGCAGTGTGTGTGATTCAAGCCCAATATGTGCTTGGTAAGCCCACAATTTGTCTCGCAACAGACAATGCATGTACCGTCTAATAGGCACAACCAAAAAAGTATTCCCCAATAAATAGAAAACCATTGTGGTATGAAATAATTATCCCTATTTCATTCAGCTAAGAAGTATGCTCAATATATGTCACTGATCTGTCAGACAAAACTATTTGAGGGCTTTCAGTCCATCCTGTTGTTCTTTGACTGTATGTAAAACACATACATCCGAAGTGAGCAGAACCCAACCAACACATACTAGCAAACACTTCAACCTCCCAATACCATCATCTGATTGTTTTAAATATGAGGATAGTGAAGTGACATAAGGCATCAGAAATCTATTGAGATAAATAAACATATTTTCTGTGATCCCGCTTTTATACTCACATTGGTACTGCCTCTTAGTTTCATCTGGTCTTATGTATGTTGGCTAAGACATATGTTGAGGGACCATAGTTCTTCTGAACTTTGCGACTAGATAATGAAACTTCTAATGTATCAAACAGGAAAACACCTGAAACTAAAAGTAGTTGTTCCCCAACGTGAATTAACACAATCACAGCATTTACCGTTTGTCTATACCTTCCTCTTGTAGTAAAATCCGCCTACAGTGGGCTGCAATAGACTGTTTTCTTTGCAGGTTTTCATAAGGAATGAATTCTCACTAATACACTTTACAGTGTGGTTTACTTAGTGCTGCCTACTTAATTATGTGCATAAAGCTGTATTCCTAATTTTTATTCAGTTTCGGGTTTACTTGATGTTTACCACACAGGGACTTTAGAAGAATGTCTTTTGAACTAGACAGAACGGTAATGTACATTACATGTTCATTACATACATGTCTCCCTAGGATCCACTTTAAGTTTCATGTCATCAGAGTTTGAAAAGAGATACAACTCGTGTATGATTGTTGCACTCTGGGCACCCTCTTGGAAACGACTGCTGCTTTGACAACACTGGGGTGTAAATATGAATCTGCATGAAGAGTGAAACTAAATCTGAATACGAGGTGGAAGGGTCAATATTGTCTTCCTTTTTAATTACATTTAAATCATGTTTATGGCGATTGTTTTCAACTACAGGCAAAACACCTGCACACAGTCCATATTGGTAACTGTTTCACTCTGTGTTTTACAACTCTCGAAGAAGGAAACGAAGAGAGAAGAAAAACTGAGCGTCAAAATAAAATAAGTACATTGAAGAAGCTATGGCCACAGAAATATGTTTTTCCAGGGGCACTGGGTGCTGCATGAATGGCAGTGCAAGTGTTTTTCCTATCAAAAGACATGTGTTGCATACATGATGAGCAGGAGACAGAAGCGGTAGATCAGGCCACAGCAATGCAAGCTTCTCTGACATAGAGAACAAATAGGACACTGGTATTAACAGTACAGGCTTCCTTCACACGGCACTGGCAGCCAGTTCAAGCTTCCCTCACACAAACAGAACATTTCTCCTATCAAAGCACATGCAAATCTGCACCCACCTATCCAGTGCTTAATTTAAGCGGGTGGTTGCTGGTGGGGGGCTTTGGCACTTATGTTTGGGGACTACACTTATTTTTCCTCATCAAACTTTTACCACAGCAAGAGAGGGAAAAAACACAAACAGGAAAGAAAGAGGAAGAGAAAGGTGGGGGGGCGGGGGGGTCACAGAGGGACGTAGCAGGAACATGAAAGAGTGAGTTAAAGGGGAGGGAGTGCCTGGCAGTGGATTAAAGAGTCGTGAGGTGGTTTGAAGACTACACAGCCTTGGTGTGTGGCCTGTCAACATTAAATAGCGCCGGCCGGGCTTCTGAGGGCGGCTTTGGGCACTAGCACTCATTCTTCTACAAATAAAGCACTGCTCCAGATGACTTATGGGACAGGCAGTTCCTTTGCAAGGTTTGCTAAAGTCCAGAGAAAGGTCAATCTAAGGCAGATGCGGCTGAGATGCAGTCACAGGCAGACTAGGTACAGGAAATATAGATAACTTTAGTGCCAGTACAAAGAACTGGTGCAGTACTGGCATCAGCGCCAGCTTCACACACAAGCACAAACACACACTAAAGTAGAGCTGACCCCCTGAGGACAACACGCAGCCAACGCTGCTTCGGATTAGATGCGCTGCTCGCATTTTAACGCCTGACAGTCGCGCTCCAGGGGGCATGCATCAGACCGGATCACTTCGAGCCAGTGGTGATGGAACGAGTTCCAGGGTGGATCAGCGTTGCATCTCCCAAGTCAAGGGGATTGTGTCTGTGAAACATCCAAGGTCACACAGGGAGCAAATGAGCCACGCGGCCGCCGATTAGCAGGAGAGTGAGCGTAGATTACATGTGCCATGTGGCTGGCGGTGCATGTTGGAGCGCACTGTCACACGTGTATTAATAACGCACGGTGTGGTATGTACTGCACTGGCTTTTGCAGACAGCACATTTTCTATTGACAGGGCCACTAAATTTGAAAAGAAATGCAGTTTTCACAGGTGCACAGATAACACTGTGTGGAAATCGGGCAGGCAGGCAGGAAGACAGGGAGACATGCTAGCAGGGAGGGATGCAAACGGACAAGTCGATCAGCAAAATGTCATGGTGAGCACCTTTCAAACACTGTAGACATGCCATAATACGCAAGCATGCTGCAGAGAACGCTGCTGTTTTTTTGCGGAATTGACCACGTGCAACGGACTACCAACACCCCCCTCGCTACAGTAAATCCAAGAGAAGAGAGAGATGTTACCTTTAAGGACCCGGGCTTGGTGCGCGTCGATCCACATGTACAGAGAGTCCTCGTGCTGCCCGGCCTGGGAGGGCTCCGCCAGCCACAGGAGGGCCGTGCAGAGAAGGAGGGCAGCTGCCGGGGCCATGCTGCTGCAGCGCGCTCTGCCTGCGTCCTCTGCGCGGTGCCTGGTCCTTGTCTGGCTCCGGTACTTTGTTTGACTGTGTCTTCTTGGCGCTGTTGTCCGCCCGTCGGTTCATAGCCAAACGTGTTTGCGCGTGGAGCAAAGTAATTCACTTTATGCTAAAGGACACAGTCTCCGCCCCGAGCCCTAAACAAGCATTAGAAATGCAATCGGGCTCGGATTTATTTGAGTTTGAGCTAATGGTATTGTAAATGGTAATGTATTTTTGCTAAGTGTTATGGAGTGTGTTAATGTGGTGGTGGTGGTAGTGGTAGTACTGGTGGTGGTGGTACTGGTAGTACTGGCGGTGGTGTTAGTACTGTTGGTGGTGGTAGTGGTAGTACTGGTGGCTGTAGTAGTGGTAGTACTGGTGGCTGTAGTAGTGGTAGTACTGGTGCTGGTAGTACTGGTAGTACTGATAGTGGTAGTACTGGTGATGGTGGTGGTACTGGTAGTGGTAGTACTGGTGGTAGTGGTACTGGTACTGGTAGTGGTAGTACTGGTGGTGGTGGTACTGGTAGTACTGGTGGTGGTGGTACTGGTAGTGGTAGTAGTGGTAGTACTGGAGGTGGTGGTACTGGTAATGGTAGTACTGTTGGTGGTAGTACTGGTGGTGCTAGTACTGGTAGTGGTGGTACTGGTGGTGGTGGTACTGGTAGCGGGAGTACTGGTGGTGGTGGTACTGGTAGCAGTAGCATTGGTGGTAGTGGTACTGCTGCCCGTAATACTTCTACCAATCTGCACTCTGCACTACCAATCTGCACTCTGCACTCTGCACTACCAATCTGCACTCTGCACTATCACTCTGCACTCTGCACTACCACTCTGCACTACCACTCTGCACTCTGCACTACCACTCTGCACTCTGCACTACCACTCTGCACTACCACTCTGCACTCTGCACTACCACTCTACACTCTGCACTACCACTCTGCACTCTGCACTACCAATCTGCACTCTGCACTACCAATCTGATGTATGCTTCTTTACCGCTGTATATATTTTAAAATCAATATCTGCTAGGAAATGTATATCTCTGTAATTTTAACATCTGCAAAACCAAAATTTTCAAATGTCGTTATGTGATGTACTGTATGCACTTTTATGATTATTTTTAAAATGATCGAAGAAAGTTTTCTGAATTGAATTGAATTGAAAACCAGAAAATTTGTGTTGTCGCTACAAGATCTTTAGCAAACCAAACAGCAGCGCAGTCTGGTAGGGTGCGACCTAACAAAATCAGAAGAATTTGTGTCATGTCACTGTGGCGCTGAGTAGAGACACTACCTAGGGTTTGCCATATATCTCTCATCGGCTCATCTTTCATTAAGGATCAGCATAACCATAGAGGGGAGGAGGAGCAAGGGCTTTCAAATCAGTTCAGGCTGAACTTCAAGATCACAGCTGGGAAACACTTCCTGGGTCGAACATGAGGGTGCCTGCTGAGAAACTATTTTACTTCTGACGAGAAGGGTGATTTTCCAAGCATTGCAGTTGATGAAAAAGTCTATGCACAGGAGAAAAACTTTGGTGTGGATAAAAGGGGGTCATGCCATTTTGAAGTAAACTCTAGCAATGTGCAGAGTAGTGGACAAGAGAATCCAAGCTTTGTCCTCTTACTGTCAGTGGAGGATATAGTCCAAAGATGCCGCACAGTGGTGCAGAGAAACTCAAGACACCAAGTATCACAAGCATCCCTTAAAGAGCGCTGCAGCCATGACAGCTAGTAAGGACTGCATAGTACAGTAATAAAGTCCATACAAATGTCAGATAAAATTGGGCTCGCTAACAGACATCATCTTATAAACAGACTAAGTGACACCCAGAGTACAATGCGGGCACATTCTGGCAGAACAAGAGCACAGGCTCCTATGTCTGCATATCTAGGACAGGGGTGGCTAACAATGGAAAGATCGTTAAACTCAAAATCTGTGTATAACCTGCACACCACAATTTCTTTAACCTATACTAGGTTTCCTATTTAACAAAAAGGTGCAGACCTGCTTTTCCCTGACTGACCCCTGTCAGGTCTCTAAAACAACTGAAAGCACAGACACAACTGTGTCTCGTGCAGGAATGCACTGTTCAAACTCGCTCTGGTGCAATGCGTTTTTTAGTTCTCTCTTCAATTGTATGACAAAAGTGTATCAGAAAATGTCAACATAAACAATTCAATCACCATCAACTTTCTCAAATGATGTAATAACGACAAAACAGCAATTCAATATGCTATGAAGTTCATTACTAGATGTTTACTGTGAATTAAGACTGTTCATAAATATGCAATTCCTTTTCTCTTGCAAACCCAATAGCAATTCATTATCATTGCAGATATGTTTCAAATATTCATGACCAACATGATGCGAAAACACAACTAATTTCATCAGTGCTTGCGTTGATTCCCAATGCATTTCGATACATCCGCATCTTCGTCAGGGGAATAACTGTGTAAAAAAGCCATATATCCTAAGTGAATCATATATCATTTTACAAGAAACATTTTAGACAATTTGTCTCATGAAACACTTTTCTCTAAACATAAAGAACATACTCTATTGTGTCCAAACATGCCAGCTGCCCAAGCGAAAATGTAACGTTTCTACTGTGGTATTCCCTATACATGCCATTAGGTTCAAACAAGTGTAATCAACGTGTAAGTTATGTACATGCAAAAACATAAAAAATAAAAATTACAAAACATACCCTGCCAACAAGCCCTGATGCTTATGTCCTATATCATCAAATGAACGATATGACCTGCAAGCCAAAACGAAACTTAAATAAGTAAAAGTTGTATACAGCCATCTGCCGTTTTCATAATTGCATTAGCTATTCACTTACTTCCTGCCTTCTAGGTGATTGACTCAAGTATCCAATTTACGATGATCCTTTGTGCTAAAAAAACGAATGACCCACGTTACTAATTTAAACATATGCGTGTGTACTCTCAACGTGTGCTGTCTAATCACAGAGATCCAGCATATTAAAGTAATTACCGTATCTGTTCCTCCGCTCTTCAACCACTAGTCTCCTCGCTCACTCCGATAGTAGAAAATGCCGCGATGCAGCGCGCCATGCCGGGATACATTTAAACCCGTCATCACCAGTGGACCATTGTCCCCGCCCCCTACCAATCACTAGCACACTCGCGAAAACGGTGCACATTAACTAGGAACCACAATATGGGTTTTAAAACTCTATTTAATACGCGATGAATCGTCATCTAAAAGACAGTAAAAATCTGATCTTCGGTGTCCGTTTTTCTCGTTGTGTGTACAACGCCTATCCTTGGTCATAGAAAGAGGACTTTCCTGTCAACCACTCGACACAAAGCAGACCCCTATGATTGCATATGGCCAATACGGTGTAACTTGCATAATCTAACGTGTACTCCTGATCTACATGAGATGTAATACCTTAATACTATGAAAGGTAATAGTGTAAATAAGAAAGTAAAAAATAAATAATAAATAATGAAGTTCAGTACTCAACACGTTGTAACACTTATTCGGAACCCAATCCTGTATTCACAACTTACTCATTACCACAACAATTTTTACAAAGGTCATTATACAATTATAGGTAACACGCAAATTCAATTTTGTCATTGAGCCCACCTGGTATTTAAATATCTCATCCAAAATGTCTCTCTCTGAGCTATTCTTATGGTGGGATCCACCTGGGGTTCGACCAACACCTGCTCTAGTACAGTAAATCTTAATTGGGGAATGGTGTGTTGTCTCTCTTTCCAATGTTGCGCCAAACTTGACTTCTCCTGACCTAGTCTTATATTAGATTTATGTTCTGTGATCCTTATCTTAATTTTTCTTGACGTGCGGCCTACGTAGACTAGGCCACATGGACATTTAATGGCATATATCACAGAACTTGTGTTGCAATCGGAAGTGTGTCTGAGTTTTATCTGTTTTCCTGTGTGTGGGTGTGCAAAAGTTTCTCCCATCTGTACATTTCCACAGTGACCACAATTGTAACATTTGCGCATTTCTCTGGCTTTCTCTTGTGGAACCTTCATATCTTTTTTCTGTTTCAACAGTTCCTTCAAGTTTTTAGATCTTGATAATGCAAATAATGGTTTATCAACAAATACAGTCCTGAAGTCTTCCTCCTGTTCAATTAGCTCCCACCTCCTCAATATACTTTTCTTGATCTTAGATGTGAGCGTCGATTGCTTCAGCACACAAACTTCTCTCCTTGTTGGAGTCTTCTGAACCTTCTGCGATAACACTTCTCTTGTTCTTGATGTCGCTTTCTGTTTTGCATCTGTGAGTACCTGTTCTGGATACCCTCTCTTACTGTACTGCTGCGCCATTTCCTCTATGTCCTCAATTGCTTTTGATTCGTCACTACTAATCCTCCTGATTCTAGTGAACTGCGAGAATGGCAGATGGTTTTTCAAACTTGTTGAATGAAAACTGGAATAATGCAATGCATTATTTCTATCGGTTGGTTTCTTGAAAAGTGTGGTTATGATTTTATCTCCTGACTTGGTTAGAGTGATATCCAAAAAGTTAACAGTGTTCTGGTCAATGTTATTAGTGAATTTGATCATGGGATGACATCCATTCAGAGTCACAATGGCTTCTTCTAGCTTTGCTTTTGTTCCTTGCCAGATTATTAAAATGTCATCTATGTAACGGACAAACAATCTTAAATGCTCTGTCCAATTCAAATTTTCTAGAATGTGTGAATGTTCAAATTTAGCCATGAAAATATTTGCGTATGTCGGCGCCCCCGTGAATCCCATTGACGTTCCCGTCTTCTGAAGGTAGAACCTTGATTGCCACGAAAAGTATCCGTGATAGAGGCAAAATTGTAGAATTTCCAATAAAAAAATGTTTAGTGATTCCTCATATTCACTTCTTAACAACATCCACTCCACTGCCTCTATTCCCTCTCCATGGGGAATTGATGTGTAAAGTGCTGTCACATCGATAGTGGCTCGCCATGTTTCACAATCATTCAATATTGTCACGTTGCTAAGTTTATTTAGGCAGTCAGTGGTGTCCTGTATATACGATACCCATCGTTGTACCAAAGGTTGCAGATAATGATCTAAGAATCTTCCTATCGGTTCATGAAGTGAGCCGCAGCCTGCCACAATCGGGCGGAAGGGAGGGTCTCGAGCATCTTTATGCAGTTTGGGTAGCATGTAGATATGAGGTCTCTTTGGATATTCTGTAATGAGATATCTGTAGGTCTTTTCGTTAATCCATCCTAGGTCCTTTGCTTTCTTCAGAATCTCATGTAGTGTGGTTTGGAAGATCATGGTTGGGTCTGTGTCCAGAGCAATATATGTGTCAGTGTCCTCCACATGAGCTGAAACCTTTTGGTTATAGTAGATGGTATCCATTACCACTAGGGCTCCTCCCTTGTCTGCTGCTTGAAATGTTAGATCCTGGTTATTCCTTAAAGTCTTTAGGGTTGTCAATTCTGACTGTGTTAAATTCATGTGTCTTGGTACGCTCTTGTGTATCTCCATCAGGTCTTTTTTTACCAATAGCTCGAATAGATCCAGAGTCTTATGTGATGTCGGAGGGATGAATGTGCTTTTTGGTTTAAACACCCTCGTGGAGTTATCAATGTCAGGTACTTGAGGTAAGTTGTGAAAGAACCATCTTAGGCGAAGTTTCCTTGTGAATTTATACAATGCTACTTCCGTCTCCAATGGATTCGTGTTGTATGTCGGTACGAAAGACATCCCTTTATTAAGGACTTTCAGTTGGTTGTTTGTGAGTTCCATACTTGAAATATTTACCACCAGATCTTCTATCGGTGTCTTCCTTTCGGCTTGGGCTTTTTTTGCTGTTGTTGAGCCTTGTCCCCTTCTAATTAGTTTGTTCTGCTTGCTTCGACCTCTTGAGGAGGATGGTCGCTCCTCTGGCCTGCCTCTAAAAAAGACTCCCTGCTGGACCCACTGGTGGATGCTCCATTACCAGTAGTCGGTATGGTTCCTGTAACTGGTGCTGGTGGTCTGTTTGCCATTGTATCCTGTTCAGTTGCCACACTTTCTTCCGAAGAGGCCTGCGTTTTCTTGAATGGACGTCTTTGGGCATACACTTCCGCCCACGTATACACCTCATCCAATTTATAATCGATCGTATCCCTACGAAATTTCCTCAACTTCCTCTCGTGTACTTCTTTCTCATGCGCATCTATCGTTTCATTAATTTCCTTAAGTGCCTGATCCAATTCTTCCTTCGTCATCCGTGTTTCTAAGTTGGTTTTTAAGTCCTGAATCTCTGTGGCCAATTCTTTAAGAATATCCGATAACTCCTCTATGATTAGGAGTATCAGATCGAGTGAGCACTTATTTAAAATTGAATACCACTTGACCATGAACGGTTTATTAAATCTGAAGAGCATAGGTTTCAGAGCAATCCTTAATCCTCGTGGGATCCGTTTAACCCGGTGGTACTGAATGAGCGTGGAGGCATGGAGCCTCTGGTTTACCTCTTTCCTAAGAGTGTATTGTAATTGCTTGAGAGTTTTGCTGGTTGAGCCTGGGGCTGCTTGGAAAGCCCTTGTTTGTTTAATCAAAGAGTAAATGTTTGTGGCTTCTTCGTCCGTATAACCTTTAACCTCTGCTTGATTAGCTGTTAAATGTGATATTTCTTCAAAATTCATTTTTATTCTTAATTTTTTGGGTGCTGGTTTATTGGTGGGGTAAATCGTTAAACTCAAAATCTGTGTATAACCTGCACACCACAATTTCTTTAACCTATACTAGGTTTCCTATTTAACAAAAAGGTGCAGACCTGCTTTTCCCTGACTGACCCCTGTCAGGTCTCTAAAACAACTGAAAGCACAGACACAACTGTGTCTCGTGCAGGAATGCACTGTTCAAACTCGCTCTGGTGCAATGCGTTTTTTAGTTCTCTCTTCAATTGTATGACAAAAGTGTATCAGAAAATGTCAACATAAACAATTCAATCACCATCAACTTTCTCAAATGATGTAATAACGACAAAACAGCAATTCAATATGCTATGAAGTTCATTACTAGATGTTTACCGAGAAATAACACTGTTCATAAATATGCAATTCCTTTTCTCTTGCAAACCCATTAGCAATTCATTATCATTGCAGATATGTTTCAAATATTCAAGACCAACATGATGCGAAAACACAACTAATTTCATCTGTGCTTGCGTTGATTCCCAATGCATTTCGATGCATCCGCATCTTCGTCAGGGGAATAACTGTGTAAAAAAGCCATATATCCTAAGTGAATCATATATCATTTTACAAGAAACATTTTAGACAATTTGTCTCATGAAACACTTTTCTCTAAACATAAAGAACATACTCTATTGTGTCCAAACATGCCAGCTGCCCAAGCGAAAATGTAACGTTTCTACTGTGGTATTCCCTATACATGCCATTAGGTTCAAACGAGTGTAATCAACGTGTAAGTTATGTACATGCAAAAACATAAAAAATAAAAATTACAAAACATACCCTGCCAACAAGCCCTGATGCTTATGTCCTATATCATCAAATGAACGATATGACCTGCAAGCCAAAACGAAACTTAAATAAGTAAAAGTTGTATAAAGCCATCTGCCGTTTTCATAATTGCATTAGCTATTCACTTACTTCCTGCCTTCTAGGTGATTGACTCAAGTATCCAATTTACGATGATCCTTTGTGCTAAAAAAACGAATGACCCACGTTACTAATTTAAACATATGCGTGTGTACTCTCAACGTGTGCTGTCTAATCACAGAGATCCAGCATATTAAAGTAATAATAATAATAAGTAAGATTTTTACTGTCTTTTAGATGACGATTCATCGCGTATTAAATAGAGTTTTAAAACCCATATTGTGGTTCCTAGTTAATGTGCACCGTTTTCGCGAGTGTGCTAGTGATTGGTAGGGGGCGGGGACAATGGTCCACTGGTGATGACGGGTTTAAATGTATCCCGGCATGGCGCGCTGCATCGCGGCATTTTCTACTATCGGAGTGAGCGAGGAGACTAGTGGTTGAAGAGCGGAGGAACAGATACGGTAATTACTTTAATATGCTGGATCTCTGTGATTAGACAGCACACGTTGAGAGTACACACGCATATGTTTAAATTAGTAACGTGGGTCATTCGTTTTTTTAGCACAAAGGATCATCGTAAATTGGATACTTGAGTCAATCCCCTAGAAGGCAAGAAGTAAGTGAATAGCTAATGCAATTATGAAAACGGCAGATGGCTGTATACAACTTTTACTTATTTAAGTTTCGTTTTGGCTTGCAGGTCATATCGTTCATTTGATGATATAGGACATAAGCATCAGGGCTTGTTGGCAGGGTATGTTTTGTAATTTTTATTTTTTATGTTTTTGCATGTACATAACTTACACGTTGATTACACTCGTTTGAACCTAATGGCATGTATAGGGAATACCACAGTAGAAACGTTACATTTTCGCTTGGGCAGCTGGCATGTTTGGACACAATAGAGTATGTTCTTTATGTTTAGAGAAAAGTGTTTCATGAGACAAATTGTCTAAAATGTTTCTTGTAAAATGATATATGATTCACTTAGGATATATGGCTTTTTTACACAGTTATTCCCCTGACGAAGATGCGGATGCATCGAAATGCATTGGGAATCAACGCAAGCACAGATGAAATTAGTTGTGTTTTCGCATCATGTTGGTCATGAATATTTGAAACATATCTGCAATGATAATGAATTGCTAATGGGTTTGCAAGAGAAAAGGAATTGCATATTTATGAACAGTCTTAATTCACAGTAAACATCTAGTAATGAACTTCATAGCATATTGAATTGCTGTTTTGTCGTTATTACATCATTTGAGAAAGTTGATGGTGATTGAATTGTTTATGTTGACATTTTTTGATACACTTTTGTCATACAATTGAAGAGAGAACTAAAAAACGCATTGCACCAGAGCGAGTTTGAACAGTGCATTCCTGCACGAGACACAGTTGTGTCTGTGCTTTCAGTAACAATGGAAAGAGCCATGCGTAACTTTCTGAAAAACTCTGGTTATAGAAATAATTCCCTTTAAGATGAAATGCATGCAGATTTATCTCATGTGAATAACCCCAATACTTGTATGGTGCCAGCCTCCAAGGACCAGCATTGAAAACCATTTGTCTACGATTGGAGTAGCAGAGAAACTGGTGTCTTCGCATTGGTTTCTTTGGGGAGGAGGAGGAGGAGTGCCTCAAACTCTTAAAAAGAAGCACTGCCTTTTAGTTGTTAGGCCGAGCACAGCATCACATTTACAGAACTAGACAGTACTGCTGGTATACATATAACTTTTTTTTACATTTTTTTCTTTTTTTATTGGCATTTTGACAAGAGGAAACATACAGCACGTGGTGCCAAATAATACAGATATGAAACGACTCTTTTAGCTGAACAAACAAAACTATTGGAATTCAGGAAATGCACTTGTTTGACTATCTGGGGTTTCTGACCGGGAGGTACCAAATATCAAAGACACCCCTGGGTACCAGAAAAGACCTTTGACCGAAATGCATCGAATTGTCACCTTCTTTTGCCTCCCAGTCGCCCTAAATTATAAATGCAGCTCCAGGAAGACATTACTGGATCAGTAAGCAGAAGAAAAACATATCACTTACAGAAATTAGAAAATTAATGAGGAAAAAAATGCTTTCAGACCCACAAGTATTTATTTAAAATCTTAGCAGCTTATCAAAACCCCCATCCACACCCCCACCAGAGAACTGCAGATTTCCAGCGACCTGTAGTTCACCACATGTTGCATTCACAGAGTTGTGTCACCCTCTGCTTACTTCTAGGAACATTTTGTGCTGCAGTGAAGTGCTTGGTTGTAATACTGCCCAATCGACTTAGATGAGGAAGTGAAGTGCGATGTAAAGATTGTGGGATAAAGTGTTTCTCAGACCTTGAAAAAGCCCGTCCTGGCTGCGCACAGTAGCTCCCACTTTTGCTATAAAACGTTATGCTAGGTAAAAACGTATGTAGTTATAACTTGTGACCCGCATGCGCTAACAACGTTTGTGTTTCACAGTAGATATTAATTTCAACCTTTCTTGATTGTGGCAATTAATTAATATACATTAGATTTTATTTGGTCCCAATGTTCTCACCAACTCCTATGAGGAAGCCTTGACTGCTTAGCTACAATTACCACTGAAGCGCTTAAATAAATCCACTGCAATCCTAGGAGACAAAATCCAGGCCTAGGAGGAAGATCATAAATAATCCGACATCTGTGACACCATATAGGGCGCACTAGCAAAAAAATTAACAGGATGTGGAGAAAACGTCTGTCAATTAATGTTTGGAGAAGTGTTACAGAAATACCAACGTTCCTAAGGTCAGGCTATTTCTTTCACAAACTTGACTAACAAGCACAAACGCGCGCCACTCACTGCAGACTGGTGAACGCGCCCAGAACATCTGGATTCCATTACCGCGGCCCCCTGACAGCTGTAATTGATAATTAATTGCGCTCCCCTGCGCGTAACCGCACACAATATGCAGGAACTCTACATTGAGAAATTTCTACGGCCTATGGCGTGCTGCCTTACTATAACACAGCCTTGCCAGGACCTATTGCAAAGCATATGCCACAAAAACACCATGAAAATTCTCACGCATAATGGAATGTCTGGCATTTTTCAACTGCTTTTCTGCAAGCCCTTACAAGAGGGCTTCGAAACTCCGCCCACTTCTGACGAAGTGGCACAGGCCTCGCCCTAAAAACGAGCATAGAACCAGATTCCGTGCCGTTTTTTTTATTGCCACCTCTTCAGTTTTCCATGCCGCGTTTCGAGCGATCAAATGACATAGCTTAGACATAGAACCCGCTATATGAAGTGCTAGTGCAAGTGACTTCACAATGGCCATAGAAAACATATTCATTTGAAATATCCCACAGAATACTACACGAAAATGTTGTCACATTGTCACAATATCTTTCAAACTTGAATGTAAAAGGGTCACCATAAAATACAATCAATATACGATCATTTTCATAATAAATATATTAATCATGATAATAATGGCTTGAATGCCTTATAATTATCCTAAAAACATTCCAATCCACTTGTTAAGCTAAAATCATTACCTAGATATGCTTTATTGACTCTGAATACAGCATATTCCCCAACAAGGGGACTTTTCTTTTAAAAGGGCTTTAATTACAATGTTGCACCAGAAACCGAAGGATGATAGATAAAACTTGGGAACAACAGTCTGAAAAAGTACAAAGGTACTGATGGTGTACCAAGAAACAAGGGCACATTTAACAAGCACGGGAAATGACCAGATGTTGCATGTCAACTTATTTCACCGACCGTACCTATTTCCATATGCAAAACATTACAATACACATGCAAACCCTTAGAAACGAATCTATCATGCATGAAAAGCAGAATACACATATCAACAAGAAGAATAGATACATACCTTCCAACGAAATTACCCTATGCCTATGAAACAATAATATACTGAGGCATGTCAGGTGAGTACATAGAAAACGCACCACCATTCATTGAAATAAAACAAAATATAACAAATACAAAATGTGTAAATAGTTTCTGAAAGTGTTGCAATGATAACGTAAAATGCATCCATTGTCATACGATTAGAAAGAAAGATGGACTTGAATTATGGTAGATAGAAGTGTAGGCAGGTGGTAGGAAGTCAGAGGTATGTATGCATAATTATGCTGCTGAGCAAATTTGTTGGGTATGGAAAGGTACCATAAGTAATAGAGGGCAAGTTTCTCATGAATACCCGTCTCTTTCTCTCCCAAGAATCGTAATAGAAAGCATATTATGCTTTGCAGATCTACATGTATTGTCTAGGCCATGTTGTTTTGTTCATAAGAATTATTTATAATTACTAGTATTTCAGTAGAATCTGAACACACTTCCATTCCTTAGTCCAAGCCGATTGTTTAAGCAATGAAGATTAAGTACATGACTTTAAAGTAGGTCCAGAACAAGTAGCTCTACTATAGTAATAACATCAGCATTCATTAATACTCTTGCGTCAAGTAACAGTTTTATTGGACCATCTATATTTATTGTCATTGTTAATTATGAAGCCTCAAGTAGGTCATGACACCTCTTCCCTTCCTCAACATTCGTGATAATTAGCATATTATCTTTTGAGCATGTGCATATATGGTTGTCGTCAAAATAAAGGGGACCCCTGCAGGTAAATAACGGACGTGTGGGGCAGGGAAAACTCAGAAACACCACTACTAACAATCACCCGCCCAGAAAGATTATAGGAGGTCCAAAAGAGTATCCCAGTATATCAACACCTAGGGCTGACCCACAAAAATATTCAAAATCGTTCAAAAGACCACTTATGTATCAACATTATTTTTCTTTTATTTTCATAATATCAGACAAAGTTATTATATTTCAGAGAATATATAAATTAAAACATACAAAATCATCTATGGATGTATAGATAAATATGTCCCACAGAGAAAACAATCATAAACATCAAACATACTTGCACTCACTCAAGATGATATGCACATTCATACCTCAATACACACACATTCCTACAACATAGCAAAGCACTCCAGATGGTAGATTTGCCACTTAGTGATAAGGTGGAGCATTCTAGTGTATCCTCCAAGTGATTAATGGAACCTGGATCAAAGTACACCTTCATCAATGCGGGAGTGGATAGGTCGTGTGGGACACACACACACCTAAAAATTACAAAAGATTATATCAACAATTCGCACACATATAGGCTACCAAATTCAGAAAATATTTACAAAATATATATGGATATATATATATACACATATCTTTAAAAATATATATGAATCTACACACAGATATATCTATATATATATATATATATATATATATATATATATATCAAAGCTCCTGCGCAACACCGGTACCTCGCACTCACAGGCGGGTGCTCCTTGAAGTGGGGGTGAACCCACTTATCAAATCGCTGCTCCGTTTCCGCTCACAAGGACAATATCCAATGCCCAGACGGTAAAAAAGCACTCACGAGGGACAGTTTGGGTTAATTTATTCGAACACCAAACAAACACTGCTTAACAGACGCGTTTCGGTAATAGACCTTCATCCATGTTTACCAAAGCGCCATCTTGGTCCAGGTTAAAAACACAAGGTTAATTGAAAGCAACAAAGGACACATGTAAATCAGGTCCTAACATGAGCGCCATCTTTGAGTATCAAAATAATCACTCAATTGATGGCTCAATCGAAATTATGCCCCTGGATGGGCATATCTATTTACAATATATATGGAAAATAGACAATTTACACAAAACCAACATGGTATAAGGAAAATAAAGCCCTAGATGGGCATGCTCATTATCATGCTTCTTCACCTGTGTCTAACTCTGACCAAAAAGATAACAAAGTACCAAAGGGAAAGGGAAGAAAAAGAAAAAGAAGAAAAGAAAGAGAGCTCCGAAGGGAGAAAGGTACAAGAGGTTAGGGAAGAGTAATTCTATTTACATATAATACATTATTATACAATCCAGGCATCAATTACAGTATGTACATAAACTCATGGCCAAGGAAGAAACCCTTAGTTATAAACTCAGCCGACCATAAGCCTCCACCAAACTCATCAAGAGCATAACAACAATACATGCTAATCCCCCAAATGTATAGCCAGTTCTTCACTGCTATTCAGACCCAGAGGGTGCTTTGTCTGCATGTCAACAATATATCTCGACTCCAACCTGCGAAGTCTAAGCAGCCTATCTCCCCCTCTAGGGTTACTTGGAACATGGTGCAGGCCAAAGTAAATCAATAAATCCCTGTTACGTTGATGAACCTTGTCAAAATGACGCGCAACAGGGTAAGCCTCATCGCCCTTAGCAATTGACATGCAGACAAAGCACCCTCTGGGTCTGAATAGCAGCGAAGAACTGGCTATACATTTGGGGGATTAGCATGTATTGTTGTTATGCTCTTGATGAGTTTGTACATACTTTTTTACCGTCTGGGCATTGGATATTGTCCTTGTGAGCGGAAACGGAGCAGCGATATATATATATATATATATATATATATATATATATATATATATATATATATTACCTACTGGCGGTCGCCAGTAGGTATATATAGTTAGGATTTTTTTCCTATGGGATTTTTGAAAATTCTATGTCGAATAACTTTGGCGTTTGAGGACGGAATTGGCTGAAATTTTCAGGAAAATGGAACATTTTGTTTCTGAGCAGCCCCTGAAAATTTTGGGGGGGTTTCGTCAAGGGGGGGCCAAGAAAAAAGGGGGGTCCCAAAACGCGTTTTTCCAATGCAATTTTCCATAGGGCGGTTGGACTCACTTTTAGCTCAAATGGCTGAATGGATTTCCATGAAACTTGGCAAAATTGTAGATATTGTTTGCCCGATGTGCCTTTGCTAGGTCTCAATATATGTGCTCCAGTGGATTTTGATAAATTAACGTTCAAAAAAATATATATATCTGTAACAGCGCTCCGGTTAGCGCCCCGGTTCGCGTACCTGACGCGTAACGGAACTTCGCGAAGCGAAGCTGATTGGCTCTCCGGTGTCTGTCAACATTCTAAACAGTCCGGAGCGGCCGCCATCTTGTCTCTCGGTAGGATCGAGAGACAAGAGGTGAAGAAAAACGAAGGGGGAAATTAATGAAAGGGGGCAAGGTAGACCCCTCCTGACCCCCTAGGATTGATGAGGGGGCTATTAAAGGGTCCCGCGGGGCAAAAAATAAAAATCAGTTTTTTCGCGGTAGAGGCGCTACCCGGTACGCGAACCGGGTAGCTAACCGGTAGCGTAATGGGAGTCCGCCATCTTGTGTTTCGGTCGAATTTAATCACAAGATGGAGGAAAAACAATGTGGGAAATGGGTATAAGGGGGCACGGGAGACGTATCCTGACACCCTAGGTTTTCTGAGGGTGGCTGAGGAGGCCCGTATGTGCGAAAAAAACACACATTTTTTTTCAAATTTTCGCGCGGTTAGCGTACGGTGCGCGAACCGGGTAGCGCTCCGGAAAGCGTAAATCGTGAAAATTAGTAAAAAAAAAGTTACATTTAAAATTTGTTTAGAGTGATCATAGTTAGGGTAGCTCTGAGAAGAGCTTTTGGGTCTGTGGTAGATTTAGGTACTTATAAGTAGGTACCAATACATAGTCTTAAATTCAGGATGAAAATTCTGTTCCCCTCATCTGAGAAGTGAATTCCATCTCCTCTGTAGATATCTTGCATGTAGTAACGCAAGTTATTGTTGTAGATGGAGCCCATTCCATGGTCTCTCATGTAAGCTGAAACAGACGTATTTACATGCTTCCTCGATTTCTCAATTTGTGAACAAAATTGGTTGGACCACCTCCATTTCTGTCTTTGGCATATATTTGAATATACCAAGGCAGTTTGAGGAAAAAGTGCCATCAATTGCTCAAAGGTGTCCTTTAAAAGCATTTCCAGACCTACCCCAGTCAAAGTGCCCAAATCATTTCCTCCACAGTGCACTATTAACAGGTCAGGGTTTGCAAAAAGGTTTTCACCAATGGTATCAATTGGTGACATCTCAATCCTCAGTTGCCAATCCAGTTGATTTCCACATTTTGTAAATTGAGGTTGTGTAAATTTCTGTTAACAGCATACCTTAGAGCCCAGTGGATGTAACTATGTCCAATAATCCAGACAGAAAACATGGTGAGAGAATGTTCTGCTGCAGTCAGATGAAGTGTGGGAATGAAATGGCAGTTGAAACAGTAGGAGTTTGTAATGAAAAAAACTGTGGAGTTTCAGTGCTAATGATTCAGTAGCAGTGATTGGTGGATTATGATTGTTGAAAACAGAAAGTTAGGGTGCATGGATGAGTTCTTTGAAAGATGAAATTTGAATGGTTAAGAAAAAATCATTTTAAGAAACAATGCACTGGATACGCAGGTGTACTGAGAGTTCAGAGTTCAATTGAAACATTGTTGTGTGAACTTGTAAACATGAGAGGTCTTTCAGGAGGTAGTTGCTATGGAAAAAAGGCAGAAAGGTCAGAGGGGGGAAGGGTGTTGATTTGAAAAAAGTGAGGGAAGAGTTTTGATTGGGTGACATGAGAGATATGTGTGATGAATTACAGCATTTCTGTGCCTTTGTTGGTTGCAGCCTCTGGAGTGCATACCCTTTGCTCTGCTAAAGAAAAATTGGTGTGTGTCTGAGACTGTTTAGAAACTCAAAAAGAATTTGCTAAGGTGAGAAAAGATTCATTTAATTTAGATAGAGATTAGTATGCTTAAGGGAAAAAATTAGGAAGAAAGTTGTGTATTTAAAATGTTGCTTTGTGTCAGGTGTTTTAGAAATAGATTTTGTTTTTTTGAGTTTCATAGCCATGTTAAAAGTGACGCAAAAGTGGTGCAAGGGCCTTAAAAATTACGCTTTCATGTGTGTTAGGGCATTTTAAGTCACTTCCCCATGAATCTGGGTGAATAATTTGCTTACTTGATGTGTTTAAAAACGTTTCTTGAAGTCAATTAGGTTTCTTGATATGTGCTGCTAGAGTTTCATAGCCAGCATGGGGCATATTTAGAAGGACTTTGAGCCACTTTCACGTTATTTTCCCCATGTTAAAGGTGACGCTAAAGTGATGAAAGGGCCTTGTAAATACATTCTCATGTTTGAGCCACTTTCATGTTATTTTCCCTATGTTAAAAGTGACGCAAAAGTGGTGCAAGGGCCTTGTAAAATATGCCCTCATGTGTGTTAGGACATTTTAAGTCACTTCACCATGAATCTGGGTGAATATTTTGCTTACTTGATGTGTTTAAGAACGTTTCTGGAAATCATTTAGGTTTCTTGATATGTACTGCTAGAGTTTCAGAGCCTGCTTCGGGCATATTTACAAGGCCTTTGAGTCACTTTCACGTCATTTTCCCCATGTTAATAGTGACGCAAAAGTGGTGCAAGGGCCTAGTAAATACGCCCCCATGTCTGTTAGGGCATTTTAAGTCACTTCACCATGAATTTGGGTGAATAATTTGCTTACTTGATGTGTTTAAGAACGTTTCTTGAAATCATTTAGGTTACTTGATATGTACTGATAGAGTTTCATAGTCAGCATTGGCCATATTTACAAGGCCTTTGAGCCACATTCACGTTATTTTCCCCACGTTAAAAGTGACTTTAAAGGTGGTGCAAGGTCCTTGTAAATACGCCCTCATGAGTGCTTTGCAAATTTAAGTCATTTCCCCGTGGGGCAAGGTCCTTGTAAATACGCCCCCATGTGTGCTTGGCAAATTTAAGTACTGACAGGGTGTGCTTGTACATAGGAGCTGTGTTGTGTTTTCAAATTATGACCAGAAAATCGTTTTTTTTAAAAAAAGAAATGCTTTTTACATTTATGAGAAGGTCAAAATGGTGTCTGCTTCTTTAAATAAATATTTCACTTTCCACCATGAATAAGGGAGAATAATTTCCTTGTTTGCCGGTTTAAAAAAACGTTTCTTGAAGTCATTAAGGTTTCACAATATGTTCTGCAAGAGTTTCATAGTCAACATGGGGGCAAATTTACAAAGCTTATGAGCCACATTCACGTCATTTTCCCCACGTTAAAGTGACTTTAAAGGTGGTGCAAGGTCCTTGTAAATACGCCCTCATGAGTGCTTTGCAAATTTAAGTCATTTCCCCGTGGTGCAAGGTCCTTGTAAATACGCCCCCATGTGTGCTTGGCACATTTAAGTACTGACAGGGTGTGTTTGTACATAGGAGCTGTGGTGTGTTTTCAAATTATGATCAGAAAATCGTTTTTAAAAAAAAAGAAATCCTTTTTACATTTATGAGAAGGACAAAAAGGTGTCTGCTTCTTTAAATGAATATTTCACTTCCCACCATGAATATGGGAAAATAATTTGCTTGTTTGTCGGTTTAAAAACTCATTTCTTGAAGTCATTTAGGTTTCACAATATGTTCTGCAAGAGTTTCATAGTCAACATGGGGGCAAATTTACAAAGCTTATGAGCTACATTCACGTCATTTTCCCCATGTTAAAAGTGACTTTAAAGGTGGTGCAAGGTCCTTGTAAATAAGCCCTCATGAGTGCTTGGTAAATTTAAGTCATTTCTCCGTGGTGCAAGGCTCTTGTAAATACGCCCGCATGTGTGCTTGTTAAATTTAAGTACTGACAGGGTGTACTTGTACATAGGAGTTGTGCTGTGTTTTCAAACTATGACATGAAAATGGTTCATAAAGAAAAGGAATGCTTTTTACATTTATGACAATGACAAAAAGGTGTCTGCTTCTTTAAATAAATATATCACTGCTCACCATCAATCTGGGAGAATAATTTGCTTGTTTGTCGGTTAAAAAACTCGTTACTTTAAGACATTTAGGTTTCACAATATGTACTGCTAGAGTTTCATAGTCACTATGATGATAATGATATACATTTAGAACTGTGTAGGAGGCATGAAGAAACTGAGGCTTCTGTAAGTGTCAAGGGAGGTGAGTAATGTACATTGCTCTGTTGCATACAGTCCTCATCTTCTGCGTACTCTTGGATATGCTAGACTACATCTGCACAATGAGATACCTAAGCTGAGGAAATACAGGTGATGTGATTGTGAAATGAGCAAAAATATTTGCACGTTGTTCAATTATATCACCTGTGTTTCCTAACATTACGAATCACATTGTGCAGATGAGGTTTAGGCCTGTCCAGGGAGACAGAGGAGGTCTGGCCTTTGTTCAAGAGTGCAGTGGACATGACTCACTTCGTTGGTATTTACAACAAGGGGTGGTGATGGACAGAGTCTCTGAATTAAGCAGAATACTCTCACCCAGTCAAGAGATCAGGGCTAGATCCAACACCGTTTTTTAGCTCACTGCACCATCCCAGTTTCAGAACCTGGCTGTATGCAAATTAGTCTGTCCCTGGCCCAGTGCATCATGGGAACAGGGCAGACCAGACTACAAAAGCCAATTCTTACACTGGGAAGGAAACAAGCTTCCGGGGACCGGTTTCTGGCATTTCAGCCGTCTTCGGCCCGGCTTGCTTGAATCCTGATGGTGCAATGAGCAAGGGACTCACATCTGAGTATACCCTTCCACGCTTAGGGTGGACAAAAATATTTACAACAAGGGGTGGTGATGGACAGAGTCTCTGAATTAAGCAGAATACTCTCACCCAGTCAAGAGATCAGGGCTAGATCCAACCCCGTTTTTTAGCTCACTGCACCATCCCAGTTTCAGAACCTGGCTGTATGCAAATTAGTCTGTCCCTGGCCCAGTGCATCATGGGAACAGGGCAGACCAGACTACAAAAGCCAATTCTTACACTGGGAAGGAAACAAGCTTCCGGGGACCGGTTTCTGGCATTTCAGCCGTCTTCGGCCCGGCTTGCTTGAATCCTGATGGTGCAATGAGCAAGGGACTCACATCTGAGTATACCCTTCCACGCTTAGGGTGGACAAAAATATTTACAACAAGGGGTGGTGATGGACAGAGTCTCTGAATTAAGCAGAATACTCTCACCCAGTCAAGAGATCAGGGCTAGATCCAACACCGTTTTTTAGCTCACTGCACCATCCCAGTTTCAGAACCTGGCTGTATGCAAATTAGTCTGTCCCTGGCCCAGTGCATCATGGGGACAGGGCAGACCAGACTACAAAAGCCAATTCTTACACTGGGAAGGAAACAAGCTTCCGGGGACCGGTTTCTGGCATTTCAGCCGTCTTCGGCCCGGCTTGCTTGAATCCTGATGGTGCAATGAGCAAGGGACTCACATCTGAGTATACCCTTCCACGCTTAGGGTGGACAAAAATATTTACAACAAGGGGTGGTGATGGACAGAGTCTCTGAATTAAGCAGAATACTCTCACCCAGTCAAGAGATCAGGGCTAGATCCAACACCGTTTTTTAGCTCACTGCACCATCCCAGTTTCAGAACCTGGCTGTATGCAAATTAGTCTGTCCCTGGCCCAGTGCATCATGGGAACAGGGCAGACCAGACTACAAAAGCCAATTCTTACACTGGGAAGGAAACAAGCTTCCGGGGACCGGTTTCTGGCATTTCAGCCGTCTTCGGCCCGGCTTGCTTGAATCCTGATGGTGCAATGAGCAAGGGACTCACATCTGAGTATACCCTTTCACGCTTAGGGTGGACAAAAATATTTACAACAAGGGGTGGTGATGGACAGAGTCTCTGAATTAAGCAGAATACTCTCACCCAGTCAAGAGATCAGGGCTAGATCCAACACCGTTTTTTAGCTCACTGCACCATCCCAGTTTCAGAACCTGGCTGTATGCAAATTAGTCTGTCCCTGGCCCAGTGCATCATGGGAACAGGGCAGACCAGACTACAAAAGCCAATTCTTACACTGGGAAGGAAACCAGCTTCCGGGGACCGGTTTCTGGCATTTCAGCCGTCTTCGGCCCGGCTTGCTTGAATCCTGATGGTGCAATGAGCAAGGGACTCACATCTGAGTATACCCTTCCACGCTTAGGGTGGACAAAAATATTTACAACAAGGGGTGGTGATGGACAGAGTCTCTGAATTAAGCAGAATACTCTCACCCAGTCAAGAGATCAGGGCTAGATCCAACACCGTTTTTTGGCTCACTGCACCATCCCAGTTTCAGAACCTGGCTGTATGCAAATTAGTCTGTCCCTGGCCCAGTGCATCATGGGAACAGGGCAGACCAGACTACAAAAGCCAATTCTTACACTGGGAAGGAAACAAGCTTCCGGGGACCTGTTTCTGGCATTTCAGCCGTCTTCGGCCCGGCTTGCTTGAATCCTGATGGTGCAATGAGCAAGGGACTCACATCTGAGTATACCCTTCCACGCTTAGGGTGGACAAAAATATTTACAACAAGGGGTGGTGATGGGCAGAGTCTCTGAATTAAGCAGAATACTCTCACCCAGTCAAGAGATCAGGGCTAGATCCAACACTGTTTTTTAGCTCACTGCACCATCCCAGTTTCAGAACCTGGCTGTATGCAAATTAGTCTGTCCCTGGCCCAGTGCATCATGGGAACAGGGCAGACCAGACTACAAAAGCCAATTCTTACACTGGGAAGGAAACAAGCTTCCGGGGACCGGTTTCTGGCATTTCAGCCGTCTTCGGCCCGGCTTGCTTGAATCCTGATGGTGCAATGAGCAAGGGACTCACATCTGAGTATACCCTTCCACGCTTAGGGTGGACAAAAATATTTACAACATCATCACCACCCCCTTTTCTGAATCGTTTTTGGCCACTATAGGTGTGGCAGGGTATACTCAGACATGAGTCCCTTTCTCACTGCTCCATCAGGATTCAAGCAAGCCGGGCCGAAGAGGCTGAAATGCCAGAAACCGGTCCCCGGTAGCTTGTCTCCTTTCTGGTGAAGAATTGGCTTGGTAGTTTGGTCTGCCCTGTTCCCATGATGCACTGGGCCAGGGACAGACTAATTTGCATATAGCCAGGTTCTGAGCTGGGATGGGGCAGTGAGATAAATAACGGTGATGGATCAAGCCCTGATCTTTGGACTGGGTAAGAGTGGTCTGCTTAATTCAGACACTCTGTTCATCACCACCCCCTTTTCTGAATCGTTTTTGGCCACTATAGGTGTGGCAGGGTATACTCAGACATGAGTCCCTTTCTCACTGCTCCATCAGGATTCAAGCAAGCCGGGCCGAAGAGGCTGAAATGCCAGAAACCGGTCCCCGGTAGCTTGTCTCCTTTCTGGTGAAGAATTGGCTTGGTAGTTTGGTCTGCCCTGTTCCCATGATGCACTGGGCCAGGGACAGACTAATTTGCATATAGCCAGGTTCTGAGCTGGGATGGGGCAGTGAGATAAATAACGGTGATGGATCAAGCCCTGATCTTTGGACTGGGTAAGAGTGGTCTGCTTAATTCAGACACTCTGTTCATCACCACCCCCTTTTCTGAATCGTTTTTGGCCACTATAGGTGTGGCAGGGTATACTCAGACATGAGTCCCTTTCTCACTGCTCCATCAGGATTCAAGCAAGCCGGGCCGAAGAGGCTGAAATGCCAGAAACCGGTCCCCGGTAGCTTGTCTCCTTTCTGGTGAAGAATTGGCTTGGTAGTTTGGTCTGCCCTGTTCCCATGATGCACTGGGCCAGGGACAGACTAATTTGCATATAGCCAGGTTCTGAGCTGGGATGGGGCAGTTAGATAAATAACGGTGATGGATCAAGCCCTGATCTTTGGACTGGGTAAGAGTGGTCTGCTTAATTCAGACACTCTGTTCATCACCACCCCCCTTTTCTGAATCGTTTTTGGCCACTATAGGTGTGGCAGGGTATACTCAGACATGAGTCCCTTTCTCACTGCTCCATCAGGATTCAAGCAAGCCGGGCCGAAGAGGCTGAAATGCCAGAAACCGGTCCCCGGTAGCTTGTCTCCTTTCTGGTGAAGAATTGGCTTGGTAGTTTGGTCTGCCCTGTTCCCATGATGCACTGGGCCAGGGACAGACTAATTTGCATATAGCCAGGTTCTGAGCTGGGATGGGGCAGTGAGATAAATAACGGTGATGGATCAAGCCCTGATCTTTGGACTGGGTAAGAGTGGTCTGCTTAATTCAGACACTCTGTTCATCACCACCCCCTTTTCTGAATCGTTTTTGGCCACTATAGGTGTGGCAGGGTATACTCAGACATGAGTCCCTTTCTCACTGCTCCATCAGGATTCAAGCAAGCCGGGCCGAAGAGGCTGAAATGCCAGAAACCGGTCCCCAGTAGCTTGTCTCCTTTCTGGTGAAGAATTGGCTTGGTAGTTTGGTCTGCCCTGTTCCCATGATGCACTGGGCCAGGGACAGACTAATTTGCATATAGCCAGGTTCTGAGCTGGGATGGGGCAGTGAGATAAATAACGGTGATGGATCAAGCCCTGATCTTTGGACTGGGTAAGAGTGGTCTGCTTAATTCAGACACTCTGTTCATCACCACCCCCTTTTCTGAATCGTTTTTGGCCACTATAGGTGTGGCAGGGTATACTCAGACATGAGTTCCTTTCTCACTGCTCCATCAGGATTCAAGCAAGCCGGGCCGAAGAGGCTGAAATGCCAGAAACCGGTCCCCGGTAGCTTGTCTCCTTTCTGGTGAAGAATTGGCTTGGTAGTTTGGTCTGCCCTGTTCCCATGATGCACTGGGCCAGGGACAGACTAATTTGCATATAGCCAGGTTCTGAGCTGGGATGGGGCAGTGAGATAAATAACGGTGATGGATCAAGCCCTGATCTTTGGACTGGGTAAGAGTGGTCTGCTTAATTCAGACACTCTGTTCATCACCACCCCCTTTTCTGAATCACTTCGTTGGTAGGCCTGCACATGTATTATCTCCTCTGTACTCTTCAAAAAGCCTAAATTTCATCTGCAACCCTGAGTAGGCCTCACCTCAAACAAACCTCTGGATAGGCCACACCTTATCGGCATCCTGAATCAATCATTTAAAATGTTAGGGGCAGATTTATGATCGCCGTGCGCCTCTTTTGCGCCGCCGTTGCATCACTTTTGTGACGCAGCAGCGGTGCAAAAGATGCACCATGTTGCAAGATAGGCCTCACTTCATCTGCAACAAGATACCGTCAGTTTAAAATGTATACATTTAGGACTGTGTAGGGGGCATGGAGAAGCTGAGGCTTCTGTAAGTGTCAAAGTTGTTGCATACAGTGCTCACCTTCTGCGTACTCTTTGATATGCTAGACTACATCTGCACAATGAGATACCTAAGCAAAGGAAACCCAGGTGATGTGATTGTGAAATGAGCAAAAAAATGTGCACGTTTTTTAATTACATCACCTGTGTTTCCTAACATTACGAATCACATTGTGCAGATGAGGTTTAGGCCTGTCCAGGGAGACAGAGGAGGTCTGGCCTTTGTTCAAGAGAGCTGTGGACATGACTCACTTCATTGGCAGGCCTGCACATGTATTATCTCCTCTGTACTCTTCAACAAGCCTAAATTTCATCTGCAACCCTGAGTAGGCCTCACCTCAAACAAACCTCGGATAGGCCACACCTTATCGGCATCCTGAACCAATCATTTAAAATGTTAGGGGCAGATTTATGATGGCCGTGCGCCTCTTTTGCGCCGCCGTTGCGTCACTTTTGTGATGCAGCAGCGGCGCAAAAGATGCGCTATGTTGCGACATATTTACAACTTGATGCATCTAGGCAGATGTGTCACGCTGTAAAGTCCTGCGCCACATGAAACCTGCGTCTGGTTTCATGTGGGCGTTTTGGTGCAGGGTGGGCGTTCACTTGCATGAAAGCCCTGTAAAACTAACACAGTGAAATTTACAAGATTTCACTGAGTCAGCTTTATGGCATTGCTGAATCAAATCCTTACGCCTGTTTGAAACAGGCATAAGGAGTGATGCACCATGCAATGTGTGGCTTGCCCCTGTGCATTGCAGTAGTCATGTCGCGCTTGCGACGTGATTCCTGCAATGCGCTGCTTTTGCGGCACAGATGCGTGACGCATCTGTGCTGTTTTTGCCCCTTGGTGCTCCGCATTGTAAATGCGGCACACCAAGGGTGGCAGAGCAGCGGCGCACGTTAACTGGTGCATCCCTGGGGATGCGCCAGTTAACATAAATCTGCCCCTTTACATTTAAGTATGAGCAGGGGACACAGAGTCGGTGAGGCTTATCCAAGGTTAAGAAGAGATGAGTCCTGTTCACTGAAAACTTGGACATAGGCCTCACCTCCTCAGCATCGCTGGACATGGCTAAATAATATCTGCAAAATGTTACTCTTGTTAAACAATTTTACTATTATAGTCTCTGAGATTTGTCTCTTAATCTGCAACATCTCATTGTTGTTCTCTTTCTTTAAAGATAACGACAACATCAACCATGAGTGATAATGAGCAATCTGATGATCTCGATCTTATCATTGAACTTGTCATTGAAACGTCAGTGGAAGTAGATCCCTTGGATGATTTATATCCTGTGGATGATGAAGAATATGATGAGGATACTGATTTGTCAGATTTGTATGACATAGGGTGGGCAGCTGACCTGCTCGAGCCTATTAAACTATAAAGACTTTTAAAAATAAATTTAAGTTACTGGAAATGAAAAGTAACCATGTTAACCGTTTTATTTAAAATTAAATACAACTTCAAAAACAGCTTGTGTGAAGTGTTTTTAATAAAATAGTGAAATATGCTAATAAGATTAGTTCAGATTCACATATAAAAGAGCACAGGTCAAATGTAGAAGCATTCCATTTCTTTGCTACTATTTGTGAGTTTTAAATTTGTCAATGCACTAAAAATTATTGTATGTAGAATTAACAACTAGTGTGTTAATTTTTTGACGACTGTTATTGATTTACTGTTTGGTAATAGTGGTTAATAACATTTTTTATTATATTTTACCACAGATTCAACTGAAGATCATTTCAAAATTAAAACATGCCTTCGAGGCAAAGGAGGAGAAAGGCTAAAAAACGTCAAACACAGCAGCTTACTACATGCTTGCAGCAGTCCTCTACAATAAAAACTCGTCAAGTCACCAAAAAAGCTCCGGGTAAGACAACGAAATCTTTCCTAAGAAACATTTCCAGAAAAAAAAGTATCACTACAGAACATGTTTTAGTCCAGAAGAAGAGAGTCAATTTAAACAGGAAGGAAAGGCCCCTTAATAAAGTTAGTGGTAGAGCAGGAGAAAACTCTGTGAGTGCCGGTAGAAGGCACAATCAATTTAGGGACATTCGTACACGAATGTTCCGCAACAGGATAATTGTAAATTTGATGAAAAATGTAAAGAAAGGTCAACAGAAACTGGCTTTTGATAAGAAAAAGAAAAATGTTGAGAAAATTATAGATCAGGCTTTGGAAATGAAGCGAAAGTTATTTATTTTGGTAATCAATAGAATTAGGAAACTAAACAAGGCAATTTATGAATTCAAAACAAATAGTAGATGGAAGAGAATAGTTAATCGTACAAATTTTTGTGAAGTATTTTCAGGAGAATGGATACATAGTTCAAGTTGTGAGGCATTTTTCAATGAGGAGAGTTACTTCCAGGACAATGATTTGGTGCATGCAGTTGACACCAGTGGTCGAGCATATGAGGTGAAAGACGGTTGTCCAGTTGAAAAAGAAAAACTTGTGTCAACAGAGGCAGAAGAGGTGTTAGGTGATGAAGTTTTAGGGAGACGTCCTAAGGGTCCAGTGTACACCTGGAAGTGTAGTAGTATTTGCAGTGTGCGACAGGATTCCATCAATTTGCTTTGTGATTTTGTACGGACATATAATAAGAAAAGTTTAAAACAGAAAATGAAGTTGTTTCAGGAATTAGATCCATGCAGAGTGAGAGAAGTGACAGGTTTACATGGTCATTCACTGGCTTGTCTTTCCAGGAGAGTATGCCAGAGTGTTTTTCATCATTTCAGGATGCTAGCAGTCCATCATAATAAAGTGAGGAAATTAGTGAGAATGTTGTATTTTGCTAAGAGTCCAGCAATTAAGCTTAAACAATTAAGCAGTGCTCTTTTGCATGGTTCTGAAGTAGATGTGAAGAATATTTGTGAAGAAATTGAGTTTTGTTACTTTGCAAGTAAAGAGGAGAATGTTGAAATTGACCCAGAAGAAGAAGGTAATGTGGAAGGGAGTGTACAGGTTTCCAGTACAGATAATTTTCAGAAGGAAATTGCCACGTTTCAGGTGAAATCAAGTGAGAGGCCTAATTTCACTTGTGTGTGTTGTCGACGCACTTATTATAAGAATCAGACTAAGTTAGTGGATTTATATGCAAAAAGTGAAAGGGAAAATAATAGTGAATGGAAGGGTTTCGCAACATACTTGATGGTAGAAAATTGTTTTGATTTGGGATCGGATCAACGTGTGTGTACTTATTGTTGTAACAAATTAAATCAAAACCGGATGCCTGCTAGAGCGGTTCATAATAATCTGGAATTGGTAGACATTCCTTCTGAATTGAAGGATTTAAATATTTATGAATCTATTTTGATTCAAAGTGTCCATCCCTTTCAGGCTATTGTACGAATGGAGCCAAAGACAGGGAAATTGCCTCCATCAGATTTACAGAGAGGATTAAAGGGAAGAGTTGTTTATTTGCCTCTAGATTTGAAGAAAAACATTAATACAATTGGAGTAGAGAAAGTGGAAGAGGAACCTCTGGTTATCTTAGTTAATGGGGTTCCGACAAAGAGTAAGAAAATCTGGCAAGATTTAGTGGATGTTAGGAAAGTCAAAAAGGCAACATTGTATTTGATGAAAAACAATGAGTACTACAAGAATGTATGTTTTGCAGAAGAGGAAGTAAGTGAAGAAGAGGACAGCGATTTGTGTGCTGGACAAATTGAGAAAGTAGAAGCCTCTAAAAATGTAGAAATATATGAACATTATAGTGTTCATCCTTTGCATTCCAAGGAAGTCATGGGGAATGCTATTGAGTTGTTTCAAATGAAACAAGCCAAAGGGAGTCCCATTAGTGTTTGGAGGAAAGTTTGGAAGCTCGGTGTTTTCCACAGCTATTTCCAACAGGTCAAGCAGGAAGATATGATGAGCGACCTGATCAAATTCCTGCTTCTGAATACCGGACTTTACGATTGTATGCAGAAGATCCTAGGTTTCGTCAATGCATTCCCTATTTGTTTTATCTACTGTTTGAAAGTGATCTGTCTGGACTGTCATATGCAGTGAACCACATCTTGAAAAGTGGTGTACAGATGCAAAATATCTCGGCAAGGGACTTTATGGATAAAGTCAATGTGCAAGACAGTATTTTGGATTCTCACCTGATTAATCTCATGGCATGTCAGCGTGGTACTAATGAGTACTGGTACCGTCGTCATGGTGATTTAAAATGTATGCTGAGGAACTTAGGAACTCCCACATGGTTCCTCACTCTCAGCTATGCCGAGTATGGCTGGGAAGACTTACTTGAATTTCTACGAGAGGCAAATGGAAACATTGAAAATATCGAATTCAAGATACCCGGAGAACTGTGCTCTTTGGATCCAGTGAATGTATGCAGGTACTTCAATCATAGATTTGAAGCTATGATGTCTTTCAAGATGAACAAGAAAAATCCACCTCTTGGAGAGGTGTTGGATTTCTTCTGGAGAAAGGAGTATCAAGCAAGAGGTGCTCCTCATATACATATGCTGCTATGGATCAAAGATGCACCCAAATTTGGAACAGATCCGGATGACTTAGTGATGAGTTTCATAGAACAGTATTCTACATGTGCTGTTCCAAAGACAAAGGAAGACAAAAGCCTAAGAGAACAAGTTTTACGCTTTCGAAGCCATCGTTGTGGAAAGTACTGTCGTCGTAAATTCAGAAACAAGGACAAGTTCTACACAAAATGTCGTTTCGGCTTTCCACGACCGGTGATTTCTAAAGGAAGAGTGAACAGTTTGATGTCTTCGCTGCGACATAATGTGACGAAGAAATCACCCAAAAATACATAAAATTTGAAAAGAAACGAAGAGTCCAAGTACATCAACGACTACAACCCAGTGATTTTGTCCATGTGGAATGCTAACATGGATATACAGTTTGTGGCTGATAACTGTATGGCTGTGGCTCGGTATGTGACATCTTACATCACAAAAAAAGAAAAGACAGAATTGAAGGATATGTGGGAGGACATTTCCCATGAAAAGAGCCTCAGTAAGAAGTTGTACAGTTTCAGTCGTAAGATGTTGTCGCATCAAGAAATCGGAGCTTACGAATGTTCTGACCGGTTATCTTCAGCAAGTCTGTTAGAACCGGGGTCTCTAGTTGGCAGAGGTAAGTACCTTAGACCAAGTAGGGACCCTTGCTTCTAGTCAGGGTGAAGGAATAACCCTCTGAGATAACCCCTGCTCACCCTCTAGGTAGCATGGCGCGAGCAGTCTAGGCTAAACAGAGGCAATGTGGATAACATTTGCACGTAACACAACAATAATCCCCCAATCCACCACAAACTGAGACCACACAGGTAAGTATATTTTATAAAAATATATAACTTTATCTAGTTTCAGCAAGGTAAATAAGGCAGTTGCATGATAATCACTTTGTCAGCAATGCAGCACTTAATCTTAATGGTTGCATTTAGTCAGGAAGTTTCTGTATATAAAAGAAAACATATAGTCTCTAGTCTCTAGTCCTTCAATATCAAAGACGAGTAATATTGATTTCCTTGGTAGTAGGTCTAAAAATGAGCAATGCACACAATGCCCCCGTGTAACTCTACCTCTGGGCTCCAAGTGCTGTCAATGCGCTTCTCTGCGAGGCTCGGGGACTCCTTCGTTCCCCAGGTGCCGCCTCGCTCCTTCTTGAGCCTCAGGCGCCCCAGGCCGTGCAGATCGCACGCGTCCCCGCCCCGGCCGGTCCCCTGTCCTCTCCCGCCCGCTCTCGACAATCCAATGAGTGGCGGGGGAGGCGGTGATGCTCACCTGGTGGGGGACGGCTGGCCAGGGGTGCGGGACGCCTCAGATTCCCTCGGCGGGGTCGGGTCACTTCTTCCCGGGTCCGGCGGTGATCGCGGTGATTCTTCGACTCTTCCAGCCGCCTCAGCCCAGGCAGCCAATCCCGTCGCGGCTCTTCAGACGAGCCCCTCTGAGCGCGAGGCCGCCAACCAATGGCAGCGCGGCCTCGCTGATGACGCTCCGCTTCCTCGCCCAATCCCTACTCAGCCACGGCAATGACGCGGCGCCGCATGGGCCAATCCCGTCGCGGCGTTAGTGAGGGGGCTTGGCTCCTTCGTCCAATGGGAGCGCGGCGGCTTCGATCTTCGGCCCCGCAGCTCCTGAACACCGAAGCAAGTTGCAGGGGGTGTTCCTGGCCCCGGGCCGCGATGGTGATTTGGCGGCAAAGGGTTTTCGAGGGCACTGGTCACGAATAGACCCCCCTCTCGACCTCCCCACCACTTTGGAGCGGATTTCACAAGGGGAGGCGCCACAAGCCTCCGACCCTCGCTGGTAATGTGCCGATGAGCACACCGATCCCTTCCTCACGCTCCGCAGTCGAGTACCACAAGTCCCAGGTCACCACAGCACGATCTTGCAGCTGCTTTTGGCAAAGCTGTAGGAACCTTTAACCCTGGGTTCCCAACAGGAGGCCAGCTCTTCTCAGGCCCTTGGAGATTCAAGTTGCAGACACAGCACACAGCAAAGTCTTGGCAGTTTCAAGCAGGTAGGGTCACAGCACACAGCAAAGTCCCTTTCTCCTCCTCAGCTTTCA
The DNA here is from genome assembly GCF_964261635.1 of Lissotriton helveticus. NCBI lineage: Eukaryota > Metazoa > Chordata > Amphibia > Caudata > Salamandridae > Lissotriton > Lissotriton helveticus. The sequence continues at coordinate 562,555,204 of NC_136063.1, forward strand.
GTTGTCCAGCAGAACAGGTCAGCCCTTGGAGCACACAGCAAGGCAATCTTCCTTTAGTACTCCAGCCCTCCTTCTTCCAGCGGAGGTTCCTTCTTGATGGTAGGATCTTGGAATCTAATCTTCCGTAGTCAGGGGTCCTTTCCTTATACCCCTCAAAGTCTTTGAAGTCCTTTGAAGTCTTTGTGCAAGCGGCCCTGACTCCAGTCTAAACAAGTTCTGGGGGTTGCTGAAGCACTGAGGTGTTTCTGGTTTTCTTCTTCCTGTCAGCTCCAGGGTCAGAGGTGGCCGTTGTCCGGACAGGAGAGAGAGCCAGCAGGGTGGGCAGGCAGGCACAGCCCGGCACTCCCAGGCGCTTCTTCCTCCCACCTCCCTAGCAGCAGATGCGCCCTTTCATCCCCGGGCTGGCTCCGACCCTCTCCTCCGGGGGCTCTGCAGCCCCCCTGTCACATCCAGACCAGACAGGCATTCCACAAACCCAGGCACACAGAAAGGTTTAGACAAGAGAACAGCCACTTTCTAAAAGTGCTATTCTCCACCACAGGATTTAAAAACACCCTTCACTAAAAGATGTGTCATTAAATTCTGAGTTCAGGGATATCTTTCACTTCTGTCCCATCTTGTTCCTATGGGGAGATAGGCTGGCATCACATGGGGCCAGCCTCCTCCATGTTACTCTATGGAGCAAGAGAGCCTTACAGCAGTGAGCACATAAAATGGCTGCTGCACTAGTACATGCTCTACCTTATCTATACACTGCACCCTGCCCAGGGGGGTACCTTGAGCCTTCCATAGGGGTGACTGATGTGCACAGACAGGGAAGGGTTAGGCCCAGCCAGTGGAGACACTGGCCAGGGGGACAGGGCAGTCCACTGACTGCACACAGGCCCTGCGCTGGCAGGCCTGAGTCACCTTTTTAGGGCTACTCATGTGGGTGGCACAATCTGCGCTGCAGGCCCACTAGTAGCATCTGTCATCACCAGCCCTGGCACACACAGTGCACTTTACTAGGGACTCCAGGGTGATACAAATATGCCAATCAGGTATATTCAATTAATATGGCAATTTACAGAGGGAGCACTTACACTCTGACACTGATCAGCAGTGGCAGAGTGTCCAAAGCATCTAAACCAGCAAAAACGAAATCCAGCACAGCATCAAAAATACATGAGTCAGAGGCAAAAAGATGGGGGAAGAACCACGCCAAAAGGTGTCAGGTCTAACACGTGTCCCCTCCAGCTGAAAGTGGGGAGAACTACCCAACCTCTTGGGAGTCCTCATCACTAAGGCGGAAGAACCTGGACAGACCGTCAGCATTGGCGTGTTCTGTACCAGGGCGGTGCTCCACCGTAAAGTCCATCCCCTGTAGGGAAATGGACCACCTCAACAATTTTTGATTCTCACCCCTCATCTGCATTAACCATCTGAGGGGCCTGTGGTCGGTCTGAACACGGAAGTGAGTCCCAAACAGGTAGGGCCTCAGCTTCTTCAGAGCCCAGACTACAGCGAAAGCTTCCCTTTCAATGGCACTCCATCTCCGTTCCCTGGGGATTAGCCTCCGGCTAATGAAAGCCACTGGTTGGTCTCCGCCCTCATCATTAATCTGTGAGAGTACTGCTCCCACGCCTTGCTCTGAAGCATCAGTTTGCACAATGAACTCACTGGAAAAGTCAGGTGCCTTAAGCACCGGTGCTGTGCACATGGCAGTTTTGAGGGTGTCAAAAGCAGTTTGACAGGCCTCAGTCCAATTCACTTTTCTGGGCTGATTCCTAGATGTCAGCTCTGTCAAAGGGGCCACAATGGTGCCATAACCTTTGACAAACCGTCTGTAATACTCGGAGAGACCTAAAAAGGCTCTCACCTCAGTCTGAGTCTTAGGGGGCTCCCAAGCCAGAATGGTATCAATCTTCGCCTGCAGGGGCGCCATTTGGCCGCTCCCTACCTGGTGTCCCAAGTACACCACAGATCCCTGCCCTATCTGGCATTTACTGGCCTTGATAGTGAGGCCTGCCTTCTGCAGAGCCGTCAACACTTCAGTGAGGTGTTGCAGGTGTTCCTCCCAAGTGGAGCTGAACACAGCAATGTCATCCAGGTAGGCTGCGCTGAATTGCTCCAGCCCTGCCAGTACCTGGTTGACCAATCTCTGAAATGTGGCGGGGGCATTTTTCCACCCGAAGGGCATGACACGGAACTGGAAGTGCCCCTCTGGCGTTGAAAATGCTGACCTCTCCTTTGCCCCGTCAGTTAAGGCAATCTGCCAGTACCCTGAAGTCAAATCAAAAGTGCTCAGGTACTGTGAGCTCCCAACCGATCCACCAGCTCATCAGCTCTGGGGATGGGGTGCGCGTCAGTCTTGGTGACCGCATTGAGCCCACGGTAGTCCACGCAGAACCGAAGTTCTGGGGTGCCACCTGGGGTAGCAGCTTTCTTAGGCACTAAGACCACTGGGCTAGCCCAGGGGCTGCTAGAGGGCTCAATAACCACTAGCGTCAACATCTTGGAAACTTCTTCCTTGATGCTGGCTCTGACCTTGTCAGCCACTCTGTAAAACTTCTGTTTCACAGGCAGACTGTCTCCAGTGTCCACGTCGTGGATGCACCACTTGGTGACACCTGGGGTCAGTGAGAACAGGGGGGCGAACTGACCCAAGACTTGGCGACAGTCCTCCTGCTGCTCTGGAGTCAGGGTGGGGGAGAGGACCACACCATCCACTGACCCATCTTGTTCCTTGACTGCCAGGAGGTCAGGGAGAGGATCACTATCCTCCTCCCCTCCAGCATCTGTAGCCATGAGCATAGTTACTTCAGTTCTCTCAAAGTGGGGCTTGAGGCGGTTCACATGTAGCACTCTCAGGGGCTTCCTGGGAGTCTTCAGGTTAACCAAATAGGTAACCTCGCTCTTGCGCTCCACCACCTCATATGGCCCAGACCATTTGTCACGGAGCGCACAAGGCTCCACTGGCGCCATCACCCACACTTTCTGACCAGGGTGGAACTCAACCAGAGAAGTGTTCTGGTCATACCACCTCTTCATTTCCTCCTGGCTAGCCTCCAGGTTCTCTTGAGTGAGCTTCCTGAAGCGCTTGGTCTGGTTGCGAATGGCCAGCACATAGCTGAACACATCCTGAGGGTTTTTCCCACGGGATTTCTCCCACCCCTCCTTCACCAGAGTCAGAGGCCCTCTGACAGGGTGGCCATACAGCAACTCAAAGGGACTGAACCCTAAGGATTTCTGAGGCACCTCCCTGTAGGCAAACAACAGGCATGGCAACAAGACATCCCATTTCCGCCTCATGGGCTCTTCCAGGCCCATAATCATGCCCTTCAATGTGCAGTTGAATCTCTCAACCAACCCATTTCCTTGAGGGTGGTAAGGAGTGGTGAATTTGTATGTCACCCCACACTCACTCCACAGGGACTTCATATACCTAGAAATGAAGTTTGTCCCTCTGTCTGAGACCACCTCCCTGGGAAATCCCACCCGGGAAAAGATTCCCATCAGGGCACGGCCCACCACTGGGGCTGTGACCGTCCTGAGCGGGATGGCTTCCGGGGACCGAGTGGCATGGTCCACCAAGACCAGGATAAACCTGTTGCCTAGGGCTGTCTTGGGATCCAGGGGCCCCACGATGTCAATGTCCACCCGCTCAAAAGGGGTGCTCACCACGAGAAAGGGTTGGAGGGGTGCCACGCGCTTCCCTCCGCTCTTGCCACTGGCCTGACAAGTCTGGCAAGATTTACAAAAGGCAGAGACGTGCGTCTTCACAGGGGGCCAGTAGAAATGGGTGACAAGCCTGTGATAGGTCTTGTCTTGCCCCAGATGTCCTGCGAGAGGCACGTCATGAGCCAGACCCAGTAGGAAGTTCCTGAAGCGCTCCGGTACTACCAGCACACGGGCTGCACCAGGCTCAGCGAACTTAGGCTCACTATAAAGTAAGTCATCCTCCCAGTAGATCAAATGCTCCTTGGACCCCAGGCCTGCTGCCTGGTCTGCAGCCTGCTGCCGCACACCAATGAGAGAAGGGCACTCCTTCTGAGCCTGGCAGAATTCCTCCCTGGAGGGACCACCCTCTTGCTGCCACTGGGACAGCTCAGGCAATTCCCCTAGTTCGGCCACCTGCTCCCCTGTAGATTCCAGGGCATCCCCTTCCGGGTCTGCCTCCTCCTGGACCGTGGGAACCGTGGGGGCCGGTTTCCCGCGCCCTCTACCCCTTCCTCGCTTGGCAGGTCCCTGGGCCATTGTTCCAGGCTCCAGTTCTGCTAGACCGCCCTCTCTGGCTGTCATTGCACGGGTGGACACACAGATCCACGCAGGCAAACCCAACATCTCCAAGTGAGTCCTGTGCTCCACCTCTTTCCATGGGGAGCTCTCCAGGTCATTACCTAATAGACAGTCTACAGGCAAGGCATCACTTACAACAATTTCCAAAATACCGGAGACCCCTCCCCATTCAAATGGAACATTTGCCAACTTGCAGTAGCGCACTGAACTGTCAGATGCCACCACAGGCCGGAGTACCTTGGGAACAATTTGCTCTTCAGACACCCACCGACACCTGACAGATGTCACGCTGGCCCCTGTGTCTCTGAGAGCCTCTACCTCCTGTCCATTGATGGTCACCTTCTGCCCGTATTTCTTAGTGTTCTGGGGCAGCAAAGTTTCCTGGGCCATCTCTTGGTCTCCTAGAGAGACAAGGGTCATCAATGCTAACCCCTTCTCCCCATTAGAAATCAAATCCCCTCCCAAAGCTACACTGGCTAACGCCGGTGCGGGAGCACTAGAGGGTGCTGGAGGTTTCTTTGGACATTTGGGGGCAATGTGCCCCACCTCCCTACAGGAATAGCAAGTAAGTGGGGTATTTTTGTCCTGTGTGCCCTTATGGGGCCAGGACTTCTTAGGCTTGGGGGGTTGAGACACCTTCTCCTGGGAACTACTTTGGGGCCCTTTAGAAGACTCCTTTTGATTACCCGTGTCCCCCCCACTCTTCTGCTGGGGACCCTGTCCACCTTTGGCTGGGGTACTTACCACCCCCTTGTGGACCCTGGTGCTAGTCCACCGGTCCGCCTCTTTAGCAAGCTCACTGGGATCAGTTAACTTGCTATCCAACAGATGCTGGCGCAGCTCTGGGACACATAAACTACTTAAGTGCTCCCTACTAATCAAGTGACACAACCCCACATAATCAGTAAGTTTGCTGCCCTTTATCCTACCTTCCAGTGCATGCATGTACATACTCACACACTCCACCCAAGTACTTGAATCAAGCTTCTTGAAGTTCCTAAACTTCTGGCGGTACTGTTCTGCAGTGAGCCCATACCTGAGGCACAAAGCCTCCTTCATAGCGGGGTAGGATAAAGCATCTGCTGCTTCTAAGGGTGCCAAAACATCCCTCCCAGAGGCCTCAAAATGCTTCCACAATCCTGCCCCCCAATTCTTCTCAGGCACTTCATTCATCTTTAAGGCAAGTTCATATGCTCTGAACCACGCATAAATATCCTCACCCCTCTGATAATTCTGTACCAGATCCTTTGGTATGTATACCTTACCCGCCTGTACCGGTTGGGCGCTGCCATCATTAGAACTGGACACCACCTTTTTAAATTTGATGTCCAAATCCTTCATGCTCAACTCATGAGCCAATTGGAGTTTCCTCTCCTCCAAAGCGACAGCGGTTCTTCTCTCATCCGCCTCTGCTTGCGCTTTGAGCTTAAAAAGCTCAATCTCATGGGCCCTAGCTCTCTGATTCTCCTCCACTTCCTCTGGAGAAATAACCCTACCGGAGTGGTTGCTGCCGGGCCTAGACGCTGGCTTCCCCACTGGCAATTCACTGGACAAAAAACCATTCTCCTGTGTGCCTCCCTCTCCAGTAGTAGCTTCTGGAACACCATGTTTGGCCTCCCACCAGGCCCTCAGGGCTTTCCGTAGCTCTTCCTTGTTTGCGCCACCCCTTACTGGGCATTCAAGCCGTTTGCAGAAGTTTCTCAGTTGCTCCTTGTTATAGGTGACCAACTCCTGGATTATAAATTCCACTTCCACTTCTCCATTCACGCTTGGCGCTTTCCGAGACATGATGCTTCCTAACCTTTTCAACTAAAAAGGTTTCACCAAAAAAGAAAAAAAATCTTGCGCAACCTGTTCTGCTAAACTAGACTAGTGATGTACAAGAAATCACTGCAGGTCAAGTGCAATTATTAGTTCAAAATCCGCACCGCTGTCCAACAATGTTAGAACCGGGGGTCTCTAGTTGGCAGAGGTAAGTACCTTAGACCAAGTAGGGATCCTTGCTTCTAGTCAGGGTGAAGGAATAACCCTCTGAGATAACCCCTGCTCACCCTCTAGGTAGCATGGCGCGAGCAGTCTAGGCTAAACAGAGGCAATATGGATAACATTTGCACGTAACACAACAATAATCCCCCAATCCACCACAAACTGAGACCACACAGGTAAGTATATTTTATAAAAATGTATAACTTTATCTAGTTTCAGCAAGGTAAATAAGGCAGTTGCATGATAATCCCTTTGTCAGCAATGTAGCACTTAATCTTAATGGTTGCATTTAGTCAGGAAGTTTCTGTATATAAAAGAAAACATATAGTCTCTAGTCTCTAGTCCTTCAATATCAAAGACGAGTAATATTGATTTCCTTGGGAGTAGGTCTAAAAATGAGCAATACACACAATGCCCCATGTAACTCTACCTCTGGGCTCCAAGCGCTGTCAATGCGCTTCTCTGCGAGGCTCGGGGACTCCTTCTTTCCCCAGGTGCCGCCTCGCTCCTTCTTGAGCCTCAGGCACCCCAGGCCGTGCAGATCGCACGCGTCCCCGCCCCGGCCGGTCCCCTGTCCTCTCCAGCCCGCTCTCGACAATCCAACGAGCGGCAGGGGAGGCGGTGATGCTCACCTGGTGGGGGACGGCTTGCCAGGGGTGCGGGACGCCTCAGATCCCCTCGGCGGGGTCGGGTCACTTCTTCCCGGGTCCGGCGGTGATCGCGGGGATTCTTCGGCTCTTCCAGCCGCCTCAGCCCAGGCAGACAATCCCGTCGCGGCTCTTCAGACGAGCCCCTCTGAGCGCGAGGCCGCCAACCAATGGCAGCGCGGCCTCGCTGATGACGCTCCGCTTCCTCGCCCAATCCCTACTCAGCCACGGCAATGACGCGGTGCCGCACGGGCCAATCCCGTCGCGGCGTTAGTGAGGGAGCTTGGCTCCTTCGTCCAATGGGAGCGCGGCGGCTTCGATCTTCAGCCCCGCAGCTCCTGAACACCGAAGCAAGTTGCAGGGGGTGTTCCTGGCCCCGGGCCGCGATGGTGATTTGGCGGCAAAGGGTTTTCGAGGGCGCTGGTCACGAATAGACCCCCCTCTCGACCTCCCCACCACTTTGGAGCGGATTTCACGAGGGAAGGTGCCACAAGCCTCCGACCCTCGCTGGTAATGTGCCGATGAGCACACCGATCCCTTCCTCACGCTCCACAGTCGAGTACCACATGTCCCAGGTCACCACAGCACGATCTTGCAGCTGCTTTTGGCAAAGCTGTAGGAACCTTTAACCCTGGGTTCCCAACAGGAGGCAAGCTCTTCTCAGGCCCTTGGAGATTCAAGTTGCAGACACAGCACACAGCAAAGTCTTGGCAGTTTCAAGCAGGTAGGGTTACAGCACACAACAAAGTCCCTTTCTCCTCCTCAGCTTTCAGTTGTCCAGCAGAACATGTCAGCCCTTGGAGCACACAGCACGGCAATCTTCCTTTAGTTCTCCAGCCGTCCTTCTTCCAGCGGAGGTTCCTTCTTGATGGTAGGATCTTGGAATCTAATCTTCCGTAGTCAGGGGTCCTTTCCTTATACCCCTCAAAGTCTTTGAAGTCCTTTGAAGTCTTTGTGCAAGCGGCCCTGACTCCAGTCTAAACCAGTTCTGGGGGTTGCTGAAGCACTGAGGTGTTTCTGGTTTTCTTCTTCCTGTCAGCTCCAGGGTCAGAGGTGGCCGTTGTCCGGACAGGAGAGAGAGCCAGCAGGGTGGGCAGGCAGGCACAGCCCGGCACTCCCAGGCGCTTCTTCCTCCCACCTCCCTAGCAGCAGATGCGCCCTTTCATCCCCCGGCTGGCTCCGACCCTCTCCTCCGGGGGCTCTGCAGCCCCCCTGTCACATCCAGACCAGACAGGCATTCCACAAACCCAGGCACACAGAAAGGTTTAGACAAGAGAACAGCCACTTTCTAAAAGTGCTATTCTCCACCACAGGATTTAAAAACACCCTTCACTAAAAGATGTGTCATTAAATTCTGAGTTCAGGGATATCTTTCACTTATGTCCCATCTTGTTCCTATGGGGAGATAGGCTGGCATCACATGGGGCCAGCCTCCTCCATGTTACTCTATGGAGCAAGAGAGCCTTACAGCAGTGAGCACATAAAATGGCTGCTGCCCACTACCAGAGCATGTGACCTGCACTAGTACATGCTCTACCTTATCTATACACTGCACCCTGCCCAGGGGGGTACCTTGAGCCTTCCATAGGGGTGACTGATGTGCACAGACAGGGAAGGGTTAGGCCCAGCCAGTGGAGACACTGGCCAGGGGGACAGGGCAGTCCACTGACTGCACACAGGCCCTGCGCTGGCAGGCCTGAGTCACCTTTTTAGGGCTACTCATGTGGGTGGCGCAATCTGCGCTGCAGGCCCACTAGTAGCATCTGTCATCACCAGCCCTGGCACACACAGTGCACTTTACTAGGGACTCCAGGGTGATACAAATATGCCAATCAGGTATATTCAATTAATATGGCAATTTACAGAGGGAGCACTTACACTCTGACACTGATCAGCAGTGGCAGGGTGTCCAAAGCATCTAAACCAGCAAAAACGAAATCCAGCACAGCATAAAAAATACATGAGTCAGAGGCAAAAAGATGGGGGAAGAACCACGCCAAAAGGTGTCAGGTCTATCAAAGTCTCTATGCCAAATCTAGGAGTATCATTTGGGCGAGTCTTGGTCTTGCTGCAACGCGTAATCGAGTTCTGAAACCTGTACGGGAAATTGAGTATTTGGCGGAAAAGGAGCCAAACAGTACAGATATTTTGAAGACCAACATGTTGGATACATATTATCCAAATAGAAGCAGTCACCTCGAGAATGTTTGTCTGTATGAGGTTCTACAAAATTACATATTCAAGAGGAACATCAAAGAAGATATTGATAAAGGAGTGTATGCTGTAATTGGAAGTGAGGGATGTCTGGTCAAGCAAAGAAAATGCCAATTGGTATATCATAGAAAATTGAGTGGCGAATCTCCTGAAAGAAAAGAGTTTTTCTATTTAGCTCTTTTGCAACTTTTCAAGCCTTGGCGTGCAGAAGAGGAACTGCTTGGAGATTTCCTCTGTTACGAAGACTCTTTCAATGCAGCCAAGGAGACCATAGAAAGTCCTGTTTTTCCAAAATATCTAGAAATGTTGAATGCGGAAATCGAGCAGGAAGCAACAATTGCAGCCGAGATTGCTAGAGACAGTTCTCAGGACAGTCAGAGTTCTGTTTCATTGAGTCAGGATCCACTAGGAGGACCAGTTATCGAAAATGAAGCTGCCACTGCCATGATTGAAGTGGAAAGAGCCATGGCACATGCTCAGGAGGATGCGGTTAACTTAGAAGATTTGGAAAGACAACTCAACGTTGAGCAGAGGAAAATATATGACGAAGTTACTAACCAAATTGATCATGGATTAAGTCATGAGAAGAAAGAGTGCTCATGTACGTCGTTGAAGCCTGTCCGACTGTACGTGAGTGGAGAAGCAGGAACTGGAAAAAGTTTCCTCATTAAAGCAATTTCGTGTTATTTGCAGAAAAGGACTGAGTCATCGCTGTCTTGTGTTGTCACCGCTCCAACTGGACTGGCAGCACATAACATTAAAGGTATTACTTTGCATCGTCTACTGATGCTGCCAGTGGAGCATGATAACAAATTACAAAACCACAAGTTATCTGGAGATGCTTGTTGTGAAGTTTCAAGAGTCTTGAGGAAAATGAAACTTCTTATCATTGACGAAGTAAGCATGGTTTCCAATGTCATGCTTGCCTTTGTGCATTTGAGAATGCAAGAAGTTCTTAAAACAGAGTATGACGTGTTATTTTGTGGCAAACACATCATTGTTTTCGGAGATCTTCTGCAGCTGACACCAGTGAAAGGACAACCAGTGTTTAAACTACTTACACATGAAGATACCAGGAAGTGCCTAGGGCGGTGTTCGATCTAGCCCTGATCTCTTGACTGGGTGAGAGTATTCTGCTTAATTCAGAGACTCTGTCCATCACCACCCCTTGTTGTAAATATTTTTGTCCACCCTAAGCGTGGAAGGGTATACTCAGATGTGAGTCCCTTGCTCATTGCACCATCAGGATTCAAGCAAGTCGGGCCGAAGACGGCTGAAATGCCAGAAACCGGTCCCCGGAAGCTTGTTTCCTTCCCAGTGTAAGAATTGGCTTTTGTAGTCTGGTCTGCCCTGTTCCCATGATGCACTGGGCCAGGGACAGACTAATTTGCATACAGCCAGGTTCTGAAACTGGGATGGTGCAATGAGCTAAAAAACGGTGTTGGATCTAGCCCTGATCTCTTGACTGGGTGAGAGTATTCTGCTTAATTCAGAGACTCTGTCCATCACCACCCCTTGTTGTAAATATTTTTGTCCACCCTAAGCGTGGAAGGGTATACTCAGATGTGAGTCCCTTGCTCATTGCACCATCAGGATTCAAGCAAGCCGGGCCGAAGACGGCTGAAATGCCAGAAACCGGTCCCCGGAAGCTTGTTTCCTTCCCAGTGTAAGAATTGGCTTTTGTAGTCTGGTCTGCCCTGTTCCCATGATGCACTGGGCCAGGGACAGACTAATTTGCATACAGCCAGGTTCTGAAACTGGGATGGTGCAATGAGCTAAAAAACGGTGTTGGATCTAGCCCTGATCTCTTGACTGGGTGAGAGTATTCTGCTTAATTCAGAGACTCTGTCCATCACCACCCCTTGTTGTAAATATTTTTGTCCACCCTAAGCGTGGAAGGGTATACTCAGATGTGAGTCCCTTGCTCATTGCACCATCAGGATTCAAGCAAGCCGGGCCGAAGACGGCTGAAATGCCAGAAACCGGTCCCCGGAAGCTTGTTTCCTTCCCAGTGTAAGAATTGGCTTTTGTAGTCTGGTCTGCCCTGTTCCCATGATGCACTGGGCCAGGGACAGACTAAATTGCATACAGCCAGGTTCTGAAACTGGGATGGTGCAATGAGCTAAAAAACGGTGTTGGATCTAGCCCTGATCTCTTGACTGGGTGAGAGTATTCTGCTTAATTCAGAGACTCTGTCCATCACCACCCCTTGTTGTAAATATTTTTGTCTACCCTAAGCGTGGAAGGGTATACTCAGATGTGAGTCCCTTGCTCATTGCACCATCAGGATTCAAGCAACCCGGGCCGAAGACGGCTGAAATGCCAGAAACCGGTCCCCGGAAGCTTGTTTCCTTCCCAGTGTAAGAATTGGCTTTTGTAGTCTGGTCTGCCCTGTTCCCATGATGCACTGGGCCAGGGACAGACTAATTTGCATACAGCCAGGTTCTGAAACTGGGATGGTGCAATGAGCTAAAAAACGGTGTTGGATCTAGCCCTGATCTCTTGACTGGGTGAGAGTATTCTGCTTAATTCAGAGACTCTGTCCATCACCACCCCTTGTTGTAAATATTTTTGTCCACCCTAAGCGTGGAAGGGTATACTCAGATGTGAGTCCCTTGCTCATTGCACCATCAGGATTCAAGCAAGCCGGGCCGAAGACGGCTGAAATGCCAGAAACCGGTCCCCTGAAGCTTGTTTCCTTCCCAGTGTAAGAATTGGCTTTTGTAGTCTGGTCTGCCCTGTTCCCATGATGCACTGGGCCAGGGACAGACTAATTTGCATACAGCCAGGTTCTGAAACTGGGATGGTGCAATGAGCTAAAAAACGGTGTTGGATCTAGCCCTGATCTCTTGACTGGGTGAGAGTATTCTGCTTAATTCAGAGACTCTGTCCATCACCACCCCTTGTTGTAAATATTTTTGTCCACCCTAAGCATGGAAGGGTATACTCAGATGTGAGTCCCTTGCTCATTGCACCATCAGGATTCAAGCAAGCCGGGCCGAAGACGGCTGAAATGCCAGAAACCGGTCCCCGGAAGCTTGTTTCCTTCCCAGTGTAAGAATTGGCTTTTGTAGTCTGGTCTGCCCTGTTCCCATGATGCACTGGGCCAGGGACAGACTAATTTGCATACAGCCAGGTTCTGAAACTGGGATGGTGCAATGAGCTAAAAAACGGTGTTGGATCTAGCCCTGATCTCTTGACTGGGTGAGAGTATTCTGCTTAATTCAGAGACTCTGTCCATCACCACCCCTTGTTGTAAATATTTTTGTCCACCCTAAGCGTGGAAGGGTATACTCAGATGTGAGTCCCTTGCTCATTGAACCATCAGGATTCAAGCAAGCCGGGCCGAAGACGGCTGAAATGCCAGAAACCGGTCCCCGGAAGCTTGTTTCCTTCCCAGTGTAAGAATTGGCTTTTGTAGTCTGGTCTGCCCTGTTCCCATGATGCACTGGGCCAGGGACAGACTAATTTGCATACAGCCAGGTTCTGAAACTGGGATGGTGCAATGAGCTAAAAAACGGTGTTGGATCTAGCCCTGATCTCTTGACTGGGTGAGAGTATTCTGCTTAATTCAGAGACTCTGTCCATCACCACCCCTTGTTGTAAATATTTTTGTCCACCCTAAGCGTGGAAGGGTATACTCAGATGTGAGTCCCTTGCTCATTGTTCCATCAGGATTCAAGCAAGCTGGGCCGAAGACGGCTGAAATGCCAGAAACCGGTCCCCGGAAGCTTGTTTCCTTCCCAGTGTACGAATTGGCTTTTTTAGTCTGGTCTGCCCTGTTCCCATGATGCACTGGGCCAGGGACAGACTAATTTGCATACAGCCAGGTTCTGAAACTGGGATGGTGCAATGAGCTAAAAAACGGTGTTGGATCTAGCCCTGATCTCTTGACTGGGTGAGAGTATTCTGCTTAATTCAGAGACTCTGTCCATCACCACCCCTTGTTGTAAATAGGAAGTGCCTAGGGAGCATTGGCAACGTTAATATATGGTTAAACTTCAATTATGCTGAACTGCGTGAAAATATGCGTCAAGCGAAGGATGAAGATTATAAGAATATTCTACAAGATGTTAGAATCGGAAAAGTGACCGAGCATGGGAAAGAAGCTTTACATGCACGATTACTGTCAAATTTGTATCCAGAAGAAGACGTTCTGCCAGAGAATATTTTTCGGAAAATTACTGAGAAGAAATCTGGAATATGTTTGATGCCAACTCTTGCAGAATGTGCCATCTTCAACAACAAAATGTTGAATTTAGAAAACCAAGAGATTGTGAAACTGGAAGCTATTGACAGAATAGAGCATATGGGAGCAACAATTATTTTGTCTGAGAATTTGAAATCTAAATTGGATTCATTAGAGAAGACTATATCTAAAACTGCTGGTTTTGAAAAGACTCTGAATGTGTGCTTAAATTGCCGTATCATTTTGAGAAGGAATTTACATGTTGAAAGAGGTCTGGTAAATGGATCAATGGGTAATGTTGTTGATTTTGAGAAATACAGAAATAGAGACGGAATTGAATTTTTAAAAATTACATTTGATGGCATTGAGGAAGCACAGCTAATTGGTCGTTGCTCTGCTAGGTTTTTGCTTGTAAAAGACTTATATGTTCACCGTAAGCAGTTTCCTGTTTGCTTGGCATATGCGGTGACAATCCATAAATCGCAAGGTTTAAGTGTAGACAGTGCATTGGTGAAAATTGGCAGTTCTGTGTTCAAGGAGGGTATGGCATATGTAGCATTGTCACGAGTCAGAACTTTATCGGGATTGTACTTGATTGAGTGTGATGTCACAAACATTTGTGCGGATCTAGATTGTGTTAAGGAATACAATAGGTTAAGAAGAGAGTATGCACCACATTTGTCTCAATATCCTTTGTTTGAGAAACGTGTGGTAGGCCGGAAACGAAGAAATGTGACCAATAGTAGGGAGGTTGTAGCAAAAAGATGAAAAGTCGATGAACCCGAAATTATAAGCAGAAAGAAAATGGATTCTGTTGAAGATGTTGTTGGTTTTCAATTTGAAAATAGTTCTGGTGTCAACTGCTATGCTAATGTAGTGGTTAATGTTGTCTTTTCTCTAGAAACTTTAAAAGAACAGATTGTGATCAATTCGGATCAAAGTTTTTGCTGTTTATTGAATTCTGTGTTAGAGAAATGTAGCACTGATAGAACAAAAATAGAAAGTGTGTCTGAAATTCGAAATCTGTTAGACAAATGTTCAGGTCAAACGCAATTCTCTCAAAATATTCAGCAAGATTGTCAGGAGTTTTTAATGTATATGCTTGATGTATTGCAAGATGAAGGTGTAGATGTAGATCATCTGTTTGGCCTTTCTTATCAATGGCAGCATGACTGCGAGAACTGTAGGGTATCAAGTACTACTAGTGTAGACTCAGAAAGATTTATATATTTAACTTTGCCAGACAGTAAATCAGTGTCCTTTAATAAGCTAGTAAAAGCAGCCGATCAAAACATGGAGTGTAGCCAATGTAAGTCTGCAATGCTGTCCACATTATTTATACGAACATATGGCCAGTATGTCATTTTAATGTTCCAACGATGTAGGCCTGATGGAACAAAATTGACAACTTTAATTAAAAATTTTGTGGCTTCGCAGTTGTCAATATCAGGAAGGACTTTTGTAACTGCAGCAATTATATATCATGACGGTCCTTCAACAACATCAGGACATTACACAGCTTATTTGAAGTCTGGAAACGGCTGGTCATTCTGCAATGATTCTGTTTTAACTTTCAAAAAAGATTGCCTTTTGACCTTAAAAATTCTTACCTGGTGTTTTTACAACCAAAATTGTAGGGAAGGAATCTCAGGATTTGCTCTGAGGAATTTCAAGAGGTTCTAATGGCTCCTACACTATTTGGCCTTGAGGATAAGTGTAGTACAGAGTGAAAAGTTATTTTTGAGTTTTAAGTAGTTCCTGAAAAAAAAGAAAGTTTTCTTACAGAAAGTGGTGGGCACGGATTAGTTAAAGGACAACAGAGTATTTCCCAAAGCAAACGGTGTTCTTACCATAACACTTGATGTCATGGAAAAATAACTGCACTTTGAATGAGTTCAGAAAAACTGTTTCTTTTAATAAGCTAATTCAAGCAGCCAATCAAAACATGGAGTAGAGGTAATGTAAGTCTGCAATGCTGTCCACATTATTTGTACAAACGTTTGGTTATAATGTCATTTTAAAATTCCAACTATATAAACCTGATGAAAGTAAGTTTTCAACTTTAATTACAAATGTTGTGGCTACACAGTCGTTGATTTTAGGAAGAACATTTGTAACTGCAGCTATTATATGACATGATGGTCCTTTGACAACATCCGCTTATTACACAGCTTATTTAAAATGTAAAAAAAGCTGGTGTTTTGGAAATGATTCCCATTTGACTATGAAACAATGTTGCCTTTTGACTTAAAATATTCTTACTTTGTGTTTTCAGAAGAGAGAATTTAGGGTAGGTAACTGGCCTATAATGATTCTAGGAGTTGATATAATTTTATGTACTGTTTTAAATTGATTTGTGATTAACAGTGATCAAGAGAATTAAATAATTGTAGTAGTCATAGAGGTAGTGTAAGTGTGCCTCATAGTAAGCAGTATCAGTGTCATAGGAAATGTGGAACATGAGTGAGCAAGAAGGGTGAGATATTACTAGTACAGGATTGTGAAAGTGATCTTGAACGTTTTCTTTCTGAAAGTTGTGGAAAAAGAAAATGACGGGATTTGCTTAGAAGAATTCCAAGGGTTATAAATGACTCTTACACTATTTGGCCTTGAGGAGAAGTGCGGTAGAGAGCGAGAAGTCATTTATTGTATGTAACATATTTGTCAAAACGATGGAGCTTTTCTTTCAGAAAGTGGCGGGCAGAAAATAGTAACAGCACAACAGAGTATAAGCTGTTCATAGGACATCCTTTGACGTCATGGAAAGTAAGTTACTTTTGAGGAGTTCTGATTTCTGATTGGTTATGTTATATGGGTTTTTTAAACACAATCATTTTGATTGTGGTTTTTTTCCCCGCTGTTATATGATGAATACCTTCAACTCACTGTTTTTAGTGAAATTTGATATATTCTGAGAACAACAAAAATAAACCATTTAACATGTATAATTAATTCTGTACTTTGTATAGTGAATTTTAATTTGTACTCGTCTTGTCTCATGCTCACTCGTCTTTTACTACCTTCTATCAATCTTCTTTACATACTCACATTGCCTTTTGTTTTATTCTCTTTCACCCTTGTTCTCTAACTCCACTTATCTTTCAACCTTTGTTTCCCTATTCCAACTCTGCTTTTTTCTTTTCTCCCTTGCACCATTTTCCAGCTTTTAGACCTTCTGCTTCGCTTGTCTTTTCCATCTTTCCTCCCTTTGTTTTCTAAATTAAATATTTTTGGGTTCTCCTTTTTTGGTGCAATCAGTTAGTATAACTCACCCTCACTCATTTATCTTTCTTTGTTGCCTCACTCAGTCTGTATCTGACACTCTTTTCTTCACTTCCTCTGTCTCCTCTCTCCCTCACTCTCTTTTCCTTATTCACCCTTTCCTTATATAGTTTACCTTACTCACTTTCTTTTAGTAGCTTACACAACTTCAATTTAGTTTTCTCTTCTATCCTTCTTTTCTGTCACTGAAAGTATCTTCCTTTTTTTTCTCTTAGTAATTTACTCAATTACAATTTCTTTTTGTCTCTGACTGTCTATCACCGTTTCTTTATCTTTTTTTTCTGCATGTTTATCTCTAACTTTATTTCTTTGTAAAATTGGATGATTTTCAATCTTTTCCCTTGTCTTTTCTAATTTTTAAATACATGTTTTAATATTTTTCAAATTTTTGTTCTTTCTTTCACAGATTGAAAGTATAAAAATAACAAGTGACTACGTTAACGACAATTATAAGGTAAGTGTTTTGTACTCTTTTCGTTACATTTCTATCAGATTTAACTTCTATTAGTTCCACTGCTTCATTTCTTTAACCCTCAGTTTCCTGCCTTTGCTACTTCCCTCATTCCTTTTTCTATTACTTACTTACTCTACTCCTTCCACTCCTTTTCTCAGTCCCTCTGTTCTCATAGTTCCTCACTCCTGTTCACTCACTCCGTCTCTATTACTCTCACTGTCTCTGACTCATCACTCTTTCACTACTTGTTCATTATGCTTTCTCCCTGTAGTTCAAGCACACTATGTTATTTACATTTCTTTGCTGTTTCAATTATTCCTTTTCTGTCACTTCTTCTTTTCTGCTTTCTGTTTTTTCTCTCTGTTATTCCACATGTTTTAACCTTAGTCACTGTCATACATCTTGTTTTATTCCTATTTACTTTTGCTCACTGTTTTCTTAACACTTTCCCTCAGGGTTGTTCTTTTAGCCCGGTTCTATCCCTACCTCTCATTCCACATCCTTTACTGTTTTTCTTCTTAATTTGAACATTCACTCACATTCTCTAAGAAACTCTTGTTTATTATTCTTCTACTCTCCTTTTTTTCTTTCACTTCCTTATCTATTTTGTTTTTCTCAATTATACCCTCTTACATCTTTTCTTTGGTAAATAGATCTATTAAACAGTATCTCTGTGTTACTCCCTCTAGCTGTCTTTCTTTTAACATTACTCTCTGTTTCCTTCCCTTATACTCACTCTTTCTTTTTTTTTTTCTGTTTCGCTTCAGGTTCGCGTACCGGCGCACGAACCGGGAAGCGAATCAAAAGAAATAGAGGTTGCCAGAGTGCTAAACATTCTAGCAATTTTTTATAAATGGGAGGTAGTTCTGAAAAGAACTTTTTTTTTTAATTGTTTTTGTTGTTTTATATTTTTTTTATTATTTTTCTGAACATTTTTTTACATTTTTTGTATTTTTTGAACGGTTTTATATTTTTTTTATTTTTTTTGGGGGGGGGAAACGAAAATCATTCATTATAAAGGGCTCAACAGGAGCAAAAAAAAAAAGATAATTTACTTTCTGGGGCGTTTTGTACATTTATGATTTTCAATAGTTCTGTTGATTAGATTTATGCTACTCTCCCTATAGCAAATTAATTTGCCGCAAAAAAATGCAGACTTGCTTCACGACCCCGAAGTTCATCTGGATGTTTGGGACCGTCTCCCTCGCCTCTGGTCCCGTCACTGCCTGTTCGGTTGATGTACTGGCCACAGGAGGGGGTTTTTCCTGCAGGTCACGTACCTGCGCAGCACTATAATTTATAGGGTGCCACCTCTCCATGTGCCGATGAATGGTGTAATTCCCGAAGCTGTACTTTTTATCAGTCCCTCTGGACAGAGCTTTGTCACAGATCAGACATGTGACGTAGCAGGCATTTACTTTTTTTTTGGCCCCGGGGAAATGTATAGAATTGCCAGATATAACTATCCTTCACATGGGACCTCCTTGGCTCTTCAGGCAAAAACTGTCTCCTCTCTTGCTCCTCTTCCTCTTCTTCCTCTTCTTCCTCCTCTTGATTAAGGATGACCTGAGGAGGTGGTCCATCCTTTTTTGGTGGTGGTGGTGGTGGTGGATTGGCTCCAACAGCTGCAGCTACAACACTTGCCATTTTAGAAAATATGGAAAGTAGGTCTTCCTCTCACAAAGTTGAAAGTCAGAGTGAGAAAAAAGGTGGGGGCTTTCGTCATTTGGGAAAAGAAAATGTTCTAAACCAATGAAAAGTGTTATTTTTAGGTCACAAGACCTAGCCTTACATCATTAGGAAACCAAAAGTGAAATTAACCAATGAAAAGTTTTATTAACATGACCTGTTACGCTTACGTTACGCGCTCAGTGATGTCATCAGTGATGTCATTTGAGATGTCATCAGTGATGTCATCAGTGATGTCATTTGAGATGTCATCAGTGATGTCATCAGTGATGTCACTGACCATGTCCTGAATGATGTGACATGATCAGCAGTGGATTGCGGGTGCGCGATATATAGTTAGTGCAACTAACTATATATGCGAATTTCAATGGTTTTGTGTGAGTAAAATAAGGTTTTGTAAATGCTAATTCCTAACTATATATGGTGTATAACCTATGGTTTTTTCAGTGAATTTTCAAGGTTTTGTAAATGCTAATTCCTAACTATATATGGTCTATAACCTATGGTTTTTTCAGTGAATATATATATATATATATATATATATATATATATATATATATATACACATACATAAATACACCTCTACTCCTAACAAAAATGCTGGGCACTCCAGGCTTCGTGATTCATTCAATAGGTTTATTTGGTTATCTGCATGCAACCCTCCAAACTGACAAACGCGTTTTGGCTCTGTGGCCTTCGTCAATTTCAGTTAGTTAGTTTGGAGGGTTGCATGCAGATTTCCAAATAATGAACAAAGCCTAGAGTGCCCAGCATCTTTGTTAGGAGTAGAGGTGTTCGCAAGTCCGTCCTTGCGAGCTGGTAGCACCCTCTGCACAGAGAGCGGCAACGATTGACGAAGAACGGTTCACAAGGTATATTTCCATATTTGTGTATACAAAACAGGTGTGCTGTAGCCAGTTTGTAGTTATAGTTAGGAACGAGTTTCCAATGGATAACTATTTTTTGATTTGCCTATAACTTTGGCGTTGTTTGACTACTATGCATGACATTTTCCTAAAAAAATGTCATGGTAGGTACTATTGTTAATGAAAGTTTTGGGGTGATCCATGCCGTAGGGACTGAGAGTTTGGGTTGTGAAATAAGGTTGTGTTTGTAATGTTAATTCCCATAGGAACCTATAGCCACACCTACAGCCAGAACCGCTGATCAGACTTACACCAAATTTGGCAGGGAGGTAGATGTTGGCTAAAGGAAGTTCCTTTTGCTTATTTGCTGTAAATCTGTTCAGTAGTTGTTGCCATGACCAGCGCAACCCCCCATGTACCATCATGGGAACATTGCGTTTATCAATGTAATCGTGAATATCGGTGAAAATATAAATAACAATATCAATGAATCATTATTATGCATTGTTATAGAGTAATTAAGATATTGATAAATGTTTTTTAGAATTATTTATATGATGAGTTATCGACTGTGATGGTTAGAATTAATTATATAGTTATATTTTTTTTATGTGGTGGTGGCTATTGAATTCCTGCTTTTGCTTTCTGCTTCCACAACGTAACTGTGAGGATCACGATTACAGACGTCATTGCGATCGCCGCCCTCACCGTGTAAACAGAAAATAGGTTTTAGAGATGGTTTTTCTAGAAATACACTATGTGTGTTCACTTTATAGAAAAGGTGCGATCATCGTGATTAACGGCGGCATCATGATGCCCTGAATAACCGTGACATTGGAAAATAGGTCTGAAAGATGGTTTATAAAGAAACTTAGTACAAAAATATGAGTTTAAACATGCTTAGACAGAAGTGTATTTATAGTAATGTGTGTAGGGCAGTGTTCAGAATGGATTTTTTTTACATATTATTTTTGGATGTGTTTTTGGCCATTGAATGTCTATTTTTGTTTTCCGTTTTTGTGACGTGTCCGTGGGAATTGTTATTACCGATATCATTGTGACTTCCGCTGTCTTTGTGGAAATGGAAAACGGTGTTTGAAGGTGGCCCCATGGGTGCAAGGCCTCTAGATGGAGGCCTAAGGGGCTCCTATTGTGCCCACCTGTTGATCCTTGCACCCTGTGGCAGGCACCTTAAGGTTCCTGACATGCGGTGCAGGGATGAACTGCACCTCTTCACTTTACACTGAGAGCATGCATTCCGGTTGGAATGCATGCTCCCAGTGTAAAGAATAGGAATGTGACCAAATAATGTTTGGTTGCATCCTAATTCCCGGTTTGGGACCGCCGACATGAGGTCAGTCGGTCCCACAACCGAATCGATGTCAGAAAGAGATCAAAATCACCCCCTTAGAGCTAAACTTTATTTAAAAAATGTCTTTAAGTTTATTTTTCAATATGTGAAATACATTTACTGATGACAGAATCTCCACATTAAATGCAACAATTTTGTGCTGACTTACAAAATTGTTAAACATAAAACCAGTTATTAATGTATTTTCTGATAAACACATATGAAACATAAAGTGAGCAATGTATTATATAAATATAATATACAATATCCAATTATAGAAAGAATGTACAAAAATCCTAGAGGTTCACTTACAAAAAATGGACGCTAAAATCAAGAAATAGAATTTAAAAGAACCTTACAAGACTGAAAAATCCAAAGGTTACAGGGATGTTATAGTTTACAATTAGCATTTAAAAAACCTTAGAAATTCACTGGAAAAAAACAAATGTTACAGGGACATTATCGTTAGGAAATAGATTTAAAGATTACCTCGGAAATTCACTGAAAAAAACAAAGTAATGGTGAAAACAGAACAGTATAAATCAGCAAGCATTTCATGTATTGTGTGAATTTCCCAATCATCAGAGATAGTTCTAGGAGTAACAACATAGTTCAAAAAAATATGGAATACATAAGGTATTTGCAAAGTTTCAGTCAGTCCAGCTATATCATAGTTTTATTAATTTATTGTGTTTTATAAAAACGCAAACATGACCATCATTGTATCAGAGCGCCGGACAGAGAGAGGGCAGCTGAGGGTTGCAGTGTGGTAAATCAGACTACAATATGTTGTACATATAGTTCGACAAGCAAGGTATGTATGATACCTTATCCCAAACAACTCCATCGGGAACCAGAACAGCTGAAATGGAAAGCTCTTTTCGCACTTTATGTGATGAAGAATGAGGCTTCAAAACCTAATTTACCAGTATGATAGCAGAGCGTTCTTAGAGATAGTGTCTGTTCAGAAGCAAGAAAAAGACTGTTACAAAACCAATCCAGAGGAAGAGGAACAATAGAAAAACTGTAATCCAAATCTATTTTCACGGAGGAAATAAGTATGTCTTTTTGAGCCAAATGTAAAATTCCATGGCCCCCTTTGTAGAGGAGAATCTGGGTCTGACGAATCCAAAAAGAAGTCATCAAAGTTGACAAAGTAGCCTGAGGCTGTTTGGACAAAATTTGGAGGGTCTTGGAGTTGTGTAGAACTGGTAGATGACTGCTATAGCGGTACACTGCGGTAAACACCATCCTTGTTTGTTTGCAGAATTGAAATCTGTGTTTCTGTACATGACGATTGTATTGCATTTGTTGATGTAACAGGAAGAAGTGATACTTCATTGTTATCTGTCCCCAGCTGGGGAGAAGGAGCTTCATCGTTGGTCAAAGCTTCCAACTGGACCTCCTTTAGGGTAGTGAGAGTAGACAGGTAACTATCTAGGAGCCTTTTTGGCCTACTGTATAGAACTGGCCACATAATGTATTTGATGAGATCTATAGACACAAATCTCTTGTGTTTGCTACCAGCAAAAAGCAGTAAAAGTACTGTTGTGGTACCTTCAACAGCGGACAGGCACTCTGTAGGATGGCCCGAATTCTTTCTTGTCCACAATTTTCTCCCAGATCGGATAACCAATCTTTGGAATCCACTCAGGAGTTGCTGGTGCTTCCTTCATTTCACCAATGGCAGAACATTTCTGCTGGACTTTGCTCTGAGCATCTTGGAAATTGTTCAGCTCCTGTAAAACATTCAAACATTCACTGACATCAAAAGGTGTTTCCGCCGCCACTGTACTGGGAGGGTCAAGGTCTGGAACCCACATTTTAACCCTGAACAGGATCTCATAGGGAGTTGAACCACACAGGAATTTTCTAGGCAGATTAATAAGGGCTCTCTAGACCCAACTGCAACCTGAACCTAATACCCTAGCTGTTAAAGACTGCTTTAAGTCTTGATTCTTGCTCTCCACTACTGTCTTTCCCTTGGGACGATAGGGAGAGGAATACTACACAATCACAGCTAATTTTCTGATGGTGTCTTTGTAAGCCCTGGAGCCAAATGCTGGACCCTGGTCTGAATGAAATGTGGATACTACACATGTGCCACTGAAGACTTGTAAGTCCTTTATAACAGTTTGAGCATCAGTCGATCGCTGTGGCCATTGGCATCAAGAGCAGGGATCCACTGCTACCATGATGTACTTATAAGACCCATCTGAATGTAAGGATCCACAGTTTTCCAAATAGACACAAGTCAGAGGCATGTCTGAGATCAATAGAGGTGTCTGTAGTGGGCGTGCTATAGCGGAAACCTTCACCTGCTAGCAGATGTCACATTTAAGGATAAAGTCCTTGGTCTGTTAACATAAACCTGGCAACCAATAGCATTGCTGCAATAGTGAAATTGTAGTCACCACCCCTGTGTGGGAAGATGCTAGAACCTGACTTGCTGATAGGATCATCCCTAACCTGCAATCTGAATTAGGTATTACTCTATCCCCCACTACAAGAATATTAGCAAATGGGATGATCTTCACACTTAACTGGTAGGAGTATTTAGTTGGGGAAGAAGGTGCCATCACACGCAACATTGACAGTCGTCATGCTGTCTCCATATATCCTCATGCTAGAATTAGTAATTACAGCTGTGGTAATTTAGCAATGATTAGGTTAAGCATTAGCAGAAGACATCTTGTATTTAGAGACTATCGTATCCGTTTACGGAATCCATTTTGTATTTCTGTTGGCCATTTTGTTTGCCATGTGGTCTTTCCTACCATCCTGTTAACTGCTCTTGAAATCTGCCTAGAGACAAGATATATTTATCCTCTTCTGCTTTGCACATGCTCAGTTGAGCATGCAGCTGTCTCCAACTTGTAACTGTCAAGATGTGTCCACCAGAATTAGCTAACTGTCAACCCTTCCCGCATGTTGCTAGCACACTCTCTGTATGACCTTATATGCATTTGAAACCATTACTCTGTACCTTGTACCGCCTTTGTTTCAGGCTCTGTGTGGGCATAAAAGGACCAAGCTCCTTCTAGTCAGTGTGCTACTGCATACTCTACCGAAGGGTGGTGTGTGAATGTAGTTCCACCTCATGAGGTTTAATAAACTCTGACTTTTCTATTCAAGTTTCTGTGCCAACTTCTTGCTATTGGTCTAAGGACTCTGTGTAGAGAAGGGTGAATCCCTTGCACTAGTAGGCCTGGCTGACGTTGCTACCACACAGCAACTGAATCAGTTTGGACTGTTGCTTATCCAGCATTGTCAGCCAATTTAATTCCCTGCAATGTGTATTCCTACACAGTGATGACTCAGTGGGTGAATCATATGAGTCTTGGCCACTTGTGCCAAAGCATCTTGTGCTTTATTGTGTACCCTTTGGAATCTCTGAATCCATTCTGGCTCAAGTAGTGTAAGTACTCATTGTAAGACTGGACACAATAATATGATTCACACACTTTAATTATGGAGAATCCGGGATCTGAATTCTTAATAACTGGCAGAATTAGAGCTTTCAGTTCAGCCAGCTGTGCAATCACCAAGTAACTGTGTATATGGTTTATGAGGTTGGAATTCTCCAGCCTGCATCCTTCCCGTAACTGCTGTGCAAGTGACAGAGTATTGGTGCTTTGTCCCTACTGCTAGCTGAGCAGAATCACCAGTCTAGATTATGTAATCAAATTGATCTACAGGCATGACTTCATTAGGCAGAGGATATTCGTGTTCATATTGGCGATTTGCCTGTGTTTGTAGTGCAGAGTCAAATATGTAGTCTACATCTGTTGCTGTGAGTGAGTTGGCCCATTGCATCCATCTCGGATGTAAAGCTTTGTGTTTGAAACGCTGGCCTTTATTACAGCCTCTAAGGCTGGGACTGGGGTCACAGCATTTATTTCTTTCCCCAGAGACAATAATCTCTCTTTCACTACAGCAGTCTGTAGTGCCATCAGATTATTTTCATTTGGTGCAAAATGCATTTCTGCGTTTGCATGTAAGTGTGATTCATATGCAATGGGTACAGTCTCTCCTTCATTGATTGTGACATAGGTGTATCCTGATGAACCCGCATACTGATCACCAGGTTTGCAGTGTTAACATGTGTGTAAGTGTTTCGAAGCTAACACTTCAGCTTGTACTGAAAGTAGAATTTGTGCGTACTCGGATGTCAAATATAAACTTGAAAAGTCTGGACGAATCAAGTCATCGAACAGTGGAAACCCACACGAAGCACACACTTCGCTAGGAAATATGTTGCAAGGCGCCTTCACTTGACAGCTCATATCCCAAGAGCAGGACACTGAGATTGGCAATGTTTTAATTTTTTTTATATAAAATTTATAGCCAATATGAATGAGCAAGTCTTAAAATTATGTGATTAACTCTAGCAAAGTGAATTGACAGGTCATCAACCTACAAGTATATGTCATCGCCATCGGACAATTCCTGGTCATCGAAATCTTGTAACAGTTCCGTCACATTGGCTGAAGTCAGCCCAGAGCTATTCTTATAACCTTGTGGCAATTGCCAGAACTGTTTTTGACAGTCTAAAGCTCTGAATGCGGTTAAGGACCTGCTTTCAGGTGCTATATTATGGCAGAAAATTCCATTTGATATGTCTAATGTGTTTTTGTATTTTATATGCGTAATATTGTTAATTACTGCTATGCTATGCACAGTCTGTCCTGCAAATATGCATGTAGCAGTGTTTAAGTGCCTGTAATCTAAGAGGGGATGGTATAAATGGTCTGGTTTTATTACTGGAAACAAAGGATTATTCATAAGGGAGGTGCAACTTTGTATTGCACCTTGGAATTCAAGTTGTGAGAGGATTTCTTTAACTTGTTCTTTGTCCTAATGTTTAATGGGGTATTGTTGCTTTGGTTGTGGGGTGGACCTCACAGGTATGATGTGATAAGGGGATCCATCATCCTAACCCACATAGTTGTGATATAACGCCAGAGCTTATGTTAAGGCCCACTCCTTGGCGTATGTGTGTTTTACAGAATCTGGAACAAAATCAGAAAAGGCAGGTAAAATGACCTTTTCCCCTTTGGGGCAGTCCATAACAAACCCTGGTGTCCAGTCCTTTTCAGTCAAGAAAATGTCAAAGCCGAATAACAAATTCTCCCAAAAGAGAACATTTATAATACATGGTATACCCCTCTCCATCTGGAGTTACAATACATAAAATTGACTGGGGAACCTCAGTCTCCGGTTCAGTGTTTCCACCTGAACATAGTCGCTTATTGCAACTGCCGCCAGACACTCCATAAGATTCAGATGAACAATCACAACTTATGCTGCACTGTCGAGCATGGTCAGCGCCCACTCACCATTCAGGAACAGTGTCCTCAATATCTGGGACATGCTTGACTTTAATACCAGCTGCAGTCTACTTTTTGAATTGAAGCTTAGACTGTGTAGGTTTGTCTTCCTTTTTTATTTTGACGTCAGATGAGCATTGTGAGTCCTTCTTCGGTTTCTCTACTCCTCTGATCTGGGCTCTGATCGTCCTCCTTTCTCTGAGCTTTATTTGGATGACTCCTGAAAGGAAACAAGAAGGATGTGCATCAGTATCCTGATAACTATCAGGTGTTTTAAATGTATCACAGTTGCACAGATTGTAGCGCTTGTCCAAGGACTGTTGAGGAGATCCATTACGTGCTTTTCTCTTTTCTTTATTTTTCTTATTATCCATTTCTTCTTAGAAGACTTGGGTGCCTGCTTTGAGTGATCCTTTTCAGGATTACCCTTAATCTGTGGTTTAATAGGGCTGGCTCCTAAATTATCTCTGCCTATTGATGCATAGGTTTTCTCAATATTTTCGTTAATTTGAGCTCCTGGTGTCCCAGAGCAATCTGCGTGAGTCACTGGCATATAGCCAGTGCTTCCCCTTTTATATTGCTCAGCATTATTGTGAATACTGTGGCAAAATTGCTCACCAGTTTCATCCCTAAATCCAGGACAGCCTCTGTTTCCTACTCCTTTTAGACCTGTTTAAACACCTCAGGCAAAAAATCTAATGAGGGTGTAGCATGTGTTCTGGTATATACAGCAGCAAAAACTGGGTCCTAAGTGACATAGTCTTCCACTGGCTAGTCATTCCCATTGGCAACCATATTGTGAGTATTCTATGTTTTTGTTCCATATGGGAAAACATTGCTTCAAGCTGATTTGTTTTTTGTTTAATCCAGAATCGAAACTCTTGCCATCTGTTGGGAAACTTACCCATGACTGCAATGATGATCACTTGACAAATTTCAGGCACATCCAATTGTGGTTGTGCAACTTGAGCAGCCCTTGCAGGATTTATTGTTATTGTTCGCATTACGTATAGTGTCAAACATCTGTATATTTTGACTAGACCTGTGTACAGTATACATAGTTTACTGCTGTCAGATTTGCTATGATGGGTATGGTGTGTAACCGGCTAAGACTTGCCATGTTGCTCCCTCACTGCTGAGGGGACATAGTCTAACATCGTTTGTTATGTGTGGTCAGTCGCCTTGAAACCAGTTTTGGTGTTCTTGAAATATTAATGGTATTTATAGTGTTTCATAAGCTGTGTAGTTGTTAGGAGCTGCAACTAAATTGTAAGCATGAAAATGTCTTGATTGTGCATTCACTGCTGGGAATGTAACACATGAAGAAAATACTTCTTGGATGCTTCATGGGCCTCAACCACAAAGATCATGTCTACTCCCATCAGGGGAGCCCATGTTGTTGCAACATTTGTGTGACGATATGTCTGCAGTATACCGATATATTAACTTGTGCTGCGTTAGCCATTTGAATATGTGGAATTCAGAGAGGGTACCTCTGTGGGGTGATCTTTTTTAAAGGTACAAGCCTGAACAACCTGCAGCCAATAAATAGGGGTACCCTACTCACCCGAGGAGCATGTTTCCCTAACATCACAGACGTCTCGGGTTAATAGGTGAGTAGGTGTCTTTGTGTACACAAAAGAAAACCACTTGAAAGATTCATTAAATAAGAACCCAAACTAGAACGCTGGTGGCGCCATGTCATACGTTTCATACTTTCTCATAAATTGTGTGTTTATTGGACAACATAAACATCACAACTATGCAAGACTGATTCTATACACATCTTATGTTGGCCTTAGTCCAGCTAGCTCACAGTACACCATCTGTACCCTTAACAGGTGGAATGTGCAACCTCAGAACATGACAACCCTGACTCCCCAAGGAAATCGTGGAAACAGATCTAGAACCCTTTAGTTTGGTAACTCATGCATACCCAAAGACACATACAAGAAATACACAACATGGCGTTTCAATATTTATTGGTGAATTATGATTCTAGTGCAAAATACGTGTGCTGCAATAATCAATAGGATGAAACAGAATATAGTGATCAGCATTACAAGAGTGGTAAAGAAGATAAACAATTCAACCAGTGTGCTGTTACAGAGAATATATGCGTGCATATAAGAACTGTTATATTTTGTTATCCCACCTAACGCCTCCTATCCTAGTGTGCATAGGGTGGGTGAGTCTGCCAGAATCCCTGTAGGGTGATCTAATTCCCCCATTACCTGTGGTTAAGTGTCAGCAGGAGGCCCATCTTGGTGGAGCATTTTACGTTGTGAACTTAGCCCTAGTACAGAACATTCAAGGCAGTTGATTATATGCCTATGAAGAAGTGCAAATGTAAGCAAAGCCATTTTAGAGAATATTATCTTGCACAGACACACAAGCAAATGTGTGTCAATTGTCAGCATTTAGGGAAAAGATGGAAACGTCTGGTTGGACACACTATCCACATTTTTTGAAGATTGACAGTGTTCATAATCCCTCTCTCAATCAAAATGTCAAACAGAAAAATTCTAAGCCTGGTGGCACCCAGACACCCCCTACAGCACTTTTAGAAGAGTGTGTTGAACTTACTCAAGAAGAAGTTAGTACTGCCCTCTTCAGAATTAAATCAGGCTCCCCCGTCAACCCTGTTTCACCCCACATCCTGTCATTCCTGGCTCCAGTGCTTCTCAAAATTCTTACTGACATTTTTAACATGTCCTTAACTCAAGCAACCTTCCCTATTAAATGGAAAGAAGCCTGGGTCAAACCAATTCTCAAAAAGAAGTCAGCAGATCCCAATGAGCCCAGCAACTATCGCGCATCTCCCTACTTCCCTATTTTGGAAAGGTACTTGACTCTCTTGTCAACAAACAGCTAACAACCTATTTAGAAAGCCACAAACTGTTGGACCCTTCTCAGTTAGGCTTTAGGGCTGGTTACAGCACTGAAACCTCTCTGGTGGAGGTAGTCGACAATATAAGACTTGCCTAGGACCTTGGGCAGTTAGCCATGCTTGCCCTGTTAGACCTGTTGGCTGCCTTCAACACCATCTCCCACAGCATATTAGAACAATGATTGCGGGAGATGAGCATAAGAGGAATGCCCTAATCTGGCTCAGAAGCTAACTAAAAGACCAAACTACTATCGTACAGCTAGGCACACTAGTCTCCCTCATCCGGATGGTAGACAAGGGAGTCCCCCAGGGATCAATACTTAATCCCATGCTTTTTAACTTTTATGTTGCACCCCTGTCCAAAGTGATCAGATCCTATGTGCTTGACGCATTGTCAAATGCTGACGATACCCAGCTATTAATCAGTTTCAGTCCCAATCCAACTGATACCAGAATTAGATTTAAAAACTGTATGGCTCATATTAACTTCTGGATGCAAGCTAACCATTTTCAGCTTAACGCCAATAAGACTGAGATCATCCTATTTGGCAAGGCTCATGAACTCTGGTCCAATGGCTGGTGGCCCCAAAGTCTTGGCCTGGTCCATCTCCTAAACCCACAGTACTTTTTTGGGAATAAAAATCGACAAACTATCCATGAAAGATCATGTAAACCAAATAATGAGCACCTGTCATGGCTTAATGAGGAGCCTAGGTAAGATCTTCCAATGTATTCCATTAGAGTCAAGAAAACCACTTGTTCAGGGCTTAATCACTAGTCGTCTTGACTATGGAACTGCTCTGATGGCCTCAATTAACAAAGACCTTGCCACCTAACTCCAAGTACTGCAGAACACAGCTGCCAGACTGGTACTACATTTTCCACCTCGGTCCCCATCAGCGTCCAGTTTGAAAGCTCTCCACTGGCTTCCAATTAGGAAACGGATCCGTTTTAAGATTAGTTGTCTGGTACACAAGACCTAGTATGGAAAGGGGCTGAGTTACCTGTCCAAGAAACTAAAATGGTATCTTCCTCACAGGAGTCTTAGGTCTGAAACTAAAAATCTTTTCACTCTTCTCAGGGTGCGTACTGCAAGGCACGGTGGCCGATCTTTTTCCCATCTAGCTCCCCACATTCCGAACAAACTCTCATTGTAGCTTTGCACAATTTCGGATCACAAAGAGTTCCCAAAAAACCTTAAAACCTGGCTATTTTGACTGCCCACAATCCTCCTATTCAGCCATCTATCATCGCCTTCACCAGCATTCTCTACAGCGCTCTGAGACCCCTCCGGTTGATATGTGCGCTTAAGAAAACCCTATGACAATGACTATGACTATGATGTTAAAACGTGAGCATGTAAAATTGGGGTGTGCCTACTCGTGCTGAAATATGACAACATAACAGGAATGTGCTCACAGCCCCCTCCTCGAAGCCTCATCGAGGCCCTGGGGGCCTCATCCCCTGGGGCAACTTGTATAAAAAAAGTTTAGGGGGACACCATCCCCTGGACCAAAATACATATTATCAGGGGAGGGTGTTTAGAGCCCCCATCCTGAGCCACCAATGGACCCTGGGGATCTCATCTACTGTGGCCAACATGTAAGTATAGGGGAGGGGGCATGTAGCCCTCCTCCCAAGCCTTAAAATGCTCCAGGGACATCATCCCCCAGAGCCAGCTCATACACTGTGTCCCACAGAGCCCACCCTCAGAACACAGTAGTTTGCCTGTCTGCAGGAGCACAGGCAGGGGAATCATGTATACTTCCACCAGCGGGAGTTTAAATAAAAATCTTCCACCCAGTGGGAGCAGACTTTTGTTTCCCTGCCCACACTTTTTCAGGCAGGGAAACTCATATTGCTATTGGTCAGCAAGAGCAAGCAGAAACAGCTAGTCTAGTTCAGCAGGAGCAATGCTGGCTCCTGTCACACTCAGGATGGGTGCATGTGGGGGCCAGCGGGGATTCAAAGACTCTGGGGCTCCTCCCGTAGCCTTCAATGTACTGTTTGGTGGGGGCCCTGGGTGGGCACCCAGGCACACACCCATGATCATCTAGGGCCCCAGGTGATGAGGGATCTGGGGCCACTATAGGCTTAGAAAGGGGGCCAAGTGTCCTCCCCTTTAAAAAACAAAAGGATCCGGGGATGAGGTACCCAGGTCCACTATTGGCTCGGGGTGCATGCACCCCCCTTCTAATGAAATGTACGTTTTAGGCCCTGGGTTATGGGGTCCCTGGGACCACTACTGGCTTGAGGAGAGGGACTGCATGCCCTCTTCCCTTAAAGTAAAAAAATGCCTTTCAAAATGGTGTCCCCACAGCAGATATAGGGTAAGGAAAGGAGGTTGAGTGACCCTCTTCTCTTAATTAAATACAATGTCCCAGGGGATGTAGGGCATGGGGAGGGGGACTGTGTGCTCCTCTCCCCAATATTTAAAAAAAAATGACAGCTCCTACCTTGAGGGTGGTTGGCTTCCTGCAGGGTTGGGCACAGCGCCTGGCCGCAGGCTATGTGCTTCAGGGGTTGGCTTTACAAACAGTAATAAAATAAAATAATAAAATATATGGTAGAAACCCTAGAAATTCACTGACAAAACCAAAGGTTAAAGTGATGTGTAGTGTCTTAGGCTTGTTTTAGAACACTGATGTATGAAAACACTATTGTTCTAGTGTTCTATGCTAATGGTTCCACAGTAGTCACAACATGATGTTACACTTAGTTAAGTGAAAATTTCAGTAACAACGTAATGTTTTTTAAAAAACACTGAAATTCACCTGTTATAATTATCTCTAGTAACTATAACTTGTGCCCTAAGGTAACTATAAATTGTGCCCACGCCATGCACAGCTAATTATCCCACATACTACGTCACTCATGACTGTGCAGGGTTGGGGTCATGAGTTAAAGTTACCCAAGGGCACAAGTTATAGTTACCAGATATAACTATAATTTGTGAATTTCAGTGTTTAAAACATTACGATAACAGATATTTTCAGTAAAAATTCACTTTACTGTTTGGTTTTTCAGTGAATACATACACATATGCATAAACACACACACACGTGTATACTTGAACAAGGTTTATATATATATGTTGATATTTGAAAATGTACAATGAGGTGTGCACATAAAATATATGAGGTGACCAGGGACAGAAGGCACTTTTCAAATGCATGTGGCAGCTTACTTCTACCCAACTACCCACTTACTTTCACTTTCCAGCATTAATTATTGATTCCTACTCATTTTCACAACACTTCAAACTCACCTGCTCATTCAGTTCTCACAGCTACTGACTCGACCACAAATACAACCACATTCAAACACACACAAAGTCCCTCATCAATTACTGGACACTTTCTCTAATAAAAGGCCTGTCCTATTGGCTTTGCAAAAGAAACAGTTGATGGAGGGAATGTTGGACAAAGCAAACATTCACCCCCAGTCAGAAGTATCTGGGTGTAATCCATCATTCTTTTGCTCACCACACCACCCCAATTTAGACCCAGCCATATGCAAATCAGTCTTGAGCCTGTTCCTTATGGGAACAGTCCAGCCCGAACTGCCAAGCCAGTTCTTCTCTGGACCGGAAACAAGCATCTTGGGACCGGTTTCAGGGCATCAGCCTTCATAAGCCAGGCTAGCTTGAAAACAGTGGTGTAGTGAGCACGGGACCCACATCTAGGCATACCCGTCCCACTTGGGTGACAAATGCAAAAATAACAATTGATGGACAGAATGAACTCTACACTGCCGCCGCCCGCGATCCATTGTAACCCAAAGCAATGACTGATAGGAAGGACTCACTGCTTCCCCAATGGTTCCGAATGATTTCTTATCCACCTTCTCTGCAACATTAGCATTATTCAGAACATTCTTCAATAAATGTCTGAATTTTAGATGGAGTGCTTTTTTTTTCAATCTTGAAGGCACCATTACTATTGGCAGGGTCCGACATCTCAGGCCTGCGCAGTAAGCAACCAATGTCACAGTCAGGGAAAGCCTGACCACCAGTGGTGGCCAGCACGGATCAGCGGTGGTGGGGGATAGGGATCGAAAATAAGAAAAAAACATACTCTATCGCTGCGTCTCTCATGCGTCTGTCCTCCGCATCAGGAATAGAACAGGAAGCACCCAGGCTCCCCTGACCAATCATACATTGGTCTGAGTGCCGTGCTTTGGTGCTCAGCCAGGAAATGTTAGCCTGGGCATGTTCCTCACCCAGGCTGTAATGCAGCCTGGGTGGAGAACATATAAAGTGCACATGACTGTTTAGCCCTCCCAAGAGGGCCGGCAAATCAGTTATTATGCACTCACAGAGTGCCCATCACTCCTCCTCAATGCTGTGAGAGCAGAGTAGTACCGTCTCACACCGCATAGACACCGCAGCAGGAACAAATAATATGATAATAACGTTGAATTATTATCCTTTTATTTTTACTTTATTTCACTGCTAACATGCAGTGGGGTGACACTCCTCTGCCTTAGAGGAGGAGCCACCATTGCTGGCCTACTGGTTTAGGACATAGGTCTCCACTAAGCCTGGGCAAATTGCATAACTTCGGGAATTTTAGGTTCAGCAAAATTCCCAAACCCACGTCATTATGCCACTTTGCATAATTATGCACCATTATCAGTAAAACCTCAGAATGGACAGTGTTAATAATGGTCCTTTTGCAGGGTTATCCCCAAACGTTTTGCTTCTTCCTCCTATTTTTTCTGATCTGTTGTTGTTGGCTCTAGGACTCTGGGAACTTTACCACTGCTAATCATTGCTTAAGTGCATATGCCTTTTGTGTAAATTATGATATTAATTGGTTATCTGTGATTGGCATATTTGATTTACTGGTAAGTCCCTTGTAAAGTGCCCTAAGTGTGCTCAGGACCTGTAAATCAATTGCTACTAGTCTGCCTGCAGCACTGATTGTGCCACCCACATGAGTAGAACTGCAACCATGTCTCACACCTGCCACTGCAGTATTTGGAGTGGTGTGGCTCACTGGTTAGAGGCGGCAGACCCGGAAGCAGAGAACGGCCCGGGAACAGGGTTCAATTCCCGACGCGGCAGGGTCGTGGACCAGAGTCAGCGGACTCGATAATTCTCGCCTCGGTGCCTACTCTAACCAGGGATCACACTCGGCAACTCTGGGCATTAGCTTGCCTCATCTCTACAACGGCCCCGCACATTCGCCGGGGATGCCTGGTTTCACCTTGGAGATGCCCAGTTAGGGACCAACTCACAGGGATAGCCAGGACGGGTTCCCCAGCGGTCTACAGCGTCAGGACGCCTCAGGGCAGCAGTGCGCTTTACAAGACCACATACATTACATTACATTACAGTATTTGCGTGTGCAGTTTTAACCTGCCATGTCGTCCTGGCAAGTACACCCACTTGCCAGGCCCTGACCTTAACTTTTCTTATAAGTAAGACACGCCTGAGGTTGGCCCAAGGTATCCCCCATGGGCAGGGTACGGTGTATGAGAAAGGTTAGGCATGTACTGATGTATGTGGCATGTCCTGATAGTAAAATCGGTATTGAAAGGCTAATAGGATAGCATGGGAGATACTTTGTAACATCTTACAAGTATAACTTTTCATTGGGACAGGATAGAGGAATAAAGTTTAGGATCCTTGAACTCAGAATTTAATAACACATATTCTACTAAAGATGGTTTTTAAATGTGTGCTTGAAAATGCCTACTTTCTCTCCTGTACCTTAGCGGAGGAGACACCACTGCTCACCCTCCAGGCCTACTGGATGTGACATAGGTCTTCACTAGACCTGCACGAAATATACTTTACAGTAGTGCAATTAGCATAATTTCAGGAATTTTGTGTTCAGCAAAAGGCCGCAATCTACGCCATTATGCCACTTTGCATAATTATGCACCATTATCAATAAAACTTCAGAATGGACATGAACAACTTAATGCAAGGGACTGTTCACATTGCTTACATTTTTTGCATGTTTTTTGTGCGAAATGTGAAAATTGATGCAGGATGCATTTTGTGCTAAAATATACCATGAAATGGGGAATTTCATTTTTGCATAATTACATATCATTTCATATGATGTTTCCAAAATGTTACATAGTAAAGCAAAAGCAAATTAAGCAAAGTTCACACACCCCTTGTCTGCATACTAAACAGGCATTCTCTTTACTTTGTTGACCACCAGAAGGAACGAAAAAGTGAGAAGAAGCTCAAGATGAAGGCTGCAATTGAACTAGGTAATCTCTTGACATTTGGAAGTGCGATTTGTGTGTGGAAGTTGGAAATGTTTACGTAAATATAACCTTATAATAATATAGACATGTGCCTGAACAGTAACATAGAAAATGCCTATTAAAATAGTGGTGAGAAAATGTGCTTCTATTAAATGTGCAAAAAGTGAAAATGCTGCTTATTTCTGCAGAAAGCTCCCATTTCTAGCATTCTTTGCTGCTAGCCCTCAATAGTTCTTAATTCTCTGCAATACCTTTAAGAAAATAAATGTCTTCTTGTAAAGTGATTTAACGTTATAACTAGACTGTAGAACTTGACATCGTCATACCAAGTGCTCTTTGCTGCAAAATGTATTTCTTTCCTCCCTCACACCTTATGACTTCATTATATTTGGAGTGTTTCATCTGCCATATGCTATAATGAACAAGCATATTAATGAAAGAAAGGCTTGTTGCAGGTTTAAATTCCATGATCTAACAAGGTCATGCCAGATATTAATATTTCATTTTATAGAACAGACCATTGTTACACAATGGGACACTGAACAGCTTAGAGAGTAGGCTTGTGAACGATTCTCATGAGAATCTTCCTAGATCTTTTAGGAATTCACTGTAGCCACATTTAAATAACATATTTTGCGCTTTCTACATAGTTCATGTTCCTAGCTAGAGAGTTAAGGAATTCTATGAACCTATGTCCCTTAGCACTTGTGCGAACCTAATTGCCATCAGCTACTGCTAAGGGTGATTTCTTTGTTTTCCTTACAATTCTTGAGGAGACTCTCTATCTTATGCCGATCATAGCTACAGCTGTAATTAATTCCTTTACCTGTTTTAGCGGTTGCTACTGCAGCTGTTACAGAACTCAGCTGAGTTTCCAGAACTCCTCTTTATGGGTAGGCCTGGGCGGAAACTACGCTACGCTCGCGTAGTTTGTGCAACTACGAGCTACGCAAATTGCACGTAGCACAGTGCAAAAATGCATAGCCTAGCGTAGTTGCCATTTTTTCCTTGCGGTCCTCAACGTCAAGTTGGCGACCGCAAGCGAGCAAAATGACATCCCGGCGAGACTTTTCCCCATTCGCGATCAGCAACATCAAGTTGCCGATCACAAGCATGGAAAATAAACCTCCCGGCGAGATTCTCAATGCGAGGAGGTCAGGTTTCTCATTGCGAGTGGTCATGTATGCTCGCGACCGCTTACAATGAGAAACTACCTGTCCACGTTGAGAAAGCTGCTGCTCGAGTAAAAATCTACTCGAGAGGCAGAAAACGACCGCTTGCACTGTGCAAGATGCCATTAGCAATGATTGCACAGTGCGGACAAGCATCCGGCACTGTGCAATCATTGCGAACAGCAGTTCCCTACCGCACTACGCAGTTCGCGTAGTTCTATGGTTAGCTCGCGTAGTGCGAAGTGCACTTCTCGTAGCTACGCGTAGCACTACTACACGGATTACGCCCAGGGTTATTTATGAGGACTTCAACCTTTTTCACAGCTATTAGCCTTTTGCTCTAGAACCTTACTTGCTCTTTTCCAGAAGGAACTCCTTATGGGTTCTTGCTAGGATAGGTTAGGTCCTTTGGATTAGGATAGGGACTAATTATTTATGGAACACTCTGTTATTTTGTATGCTTGTTCTAAATACATTTTCTCAAAATTTCTCTAAATGAATTTATATGTCTATTCTGAATAAAAAGACAAAAATACAGACTAATCTCTTAAAGAGAAATTAAACTTTTAAAATATTGCCAAACCTCTCATTGACTGATCATTGGGGACAGCCAACTTGCAGGCTTTTGGGTGCTTGACTCCAATGGACCTCCATGGCCCTAGGGGACTTCATTCCCCAACTTTGTGTGTGCCTGGAGGCACTGTTGCAGCCTGCCATCAACTGAGGGGGTGAGCCTCCTCTGTTCAGTGCAGATAACCACCTTTGCACACCTGCTGTGCGGCCGTCAAAGCCGGAAAGATTCTGGGCTGGGACACGCCTCTTGGTTCTGAGTACAAGTTTTATTTATCCATTCATCTTGAGTAACTCGCAAGAGAAGCTGGAAACAAGGGGTTTGTTTGTTGTAATTTGCCATTGTTTGCTTAATTTAGCATTAATGATGGGTAAGCCCAAGGCAGCCTGCTGGGAGAACCTGCTAAACCCAAAATTCCCACCAAGCTAACAGCTAAGACATCAAACTGCGTGTCAGGTGAGATTGACACATTGATTGTAGAAATGGAAACTATATTGAAGGGCAATGATACGGGCGTTGGGACAGGAAAAAACTGGCAAAGTTATAAACCTGTTTAAAACAAAAAAATATTGAGTATTGTCACACAGTTATTCATGACCATGGGGAGCCAGTGTATGACACCGGTTTGGACATTGACTCTGGCATTTCCTTCACCAGAAGTGTTCTTCCTCTCGATGGTGTAGTTGTTTATGACGTTGTATGCTCAAACCGTTTTGCAGTCCTTGAGGACTCAGAATCTCCAATGTCCCAGCAAGAAGCTTTTACAAATCCCCCTGTAGTAGAACCATTAGTAGAGAAGGACTTGAAAAACAAGGTCTCTAAAGGGCATATTGTTGGAAGATGTTAAATCCCTCGGCAAACTCACAGAGAATTGAGTTTCAACAAAACTGCAATTAGACAACATCAACACCCCAATTCAAAAACAAACTCCCCCATGCATTAGAGAGATGAAACAGTCATTGGGTCAGAACCAATGAAACCAAGTAGAGTCAGGCCCCCAGTAGATAAAAGGCAGGGGTCGGAAATCATTAGAACACTCATTCCACTGCAGCGGCCAATGACAACTGTTCGAAACACAACCTATGCCCAGGGTCAAGAACCTGCATTCGACCCCCTGCTGCCTTCATCCTGGCAAAATGGCCCCAGAAACCAAGTTGTCCATAGTCTGTATGAACAAAGTTCACTAAATTAGAATTTCTCAACCAGCCCTATTTTCCCTTCTCAAGAGGTCACACCCCATGGAATAATTCTGGGTGTTTCCCTTTACTTATTTCATGGAACATTACAGGAATAAGGACAACATTACAGGATGTGGACTGTGGACTGTGGACTGTGGAATGTAAATAGACAATTTTGATTTGTGTTCCAGGAGATGTGGGCCACCTCGAATGTTTATAGGCAGGGCTTCAATTCATACAGCAACAACAGGAAACGGCCTTTACAACGAAGCCGTTTCCCCGAAATCTTTAACCACGCATGCAGTACAACGCATGCGTGGTTACCACTAATGCCTTTACCACGCATACCTTTACTACGATGTTTGTAGTAAAGGCATATGTGGTAAAGGTAAAAAGAAAAAAAGGGGGGCTTGGGGGGGGTCTCCCCCCCAAATAAAACAACTCACCATAAGTCACGTCGGCGTCAGCGTCGTTTAAGAGAAATCAGAAAAAAATGCAGTTTTCTCTTAACGACGTATGACGTCACCACGCAATTATTCGAGGAAAAGTTTATCCGTGGTAAACGAATTCCGTTGTAACGCATGCGTGGTAAAGGCATGCGTTGCAACGGAATTCGTTGTATCATCATATATTCAGCAACAACACCACTCACTCACTCTATAGTGGGCAGGCCCATGGGCGGGGCTTAGCATATGGTCAAAAATCTCACTGTGCTGTGATATAAAAAGAATATATATTGTCTCCCCTGACATATTTGCCCTTAGAATAACACCAAAGAAAAGGCCGCCCTATTGGTGATAAATATTTATAATAGCTCTACCTCTTTCTCCCAGTCATCAAACACTTTTTGAATTTTAAACGCTTCCCTGGTAGACTTGTGCCCCTCTCATTGAGTAAATATTGCTGGTGATTTTAATTCTTGCTTTGGGCCTTAAGCTCCTTACTTGGAACTTATCAAGGAAGAGGATAATTCATGGGAGATCCCACCCCTCAGTTCTTCATGTAAATTGTCCAAAATACATGCAGCAGCATTACAGACCATAGACATCATGGTCTGACACGATCTAAGACCTGGGTACGGGCAATTCACTTCAGACCAGGAAGTGAAACCTACCTTCACTAGGGGGAACAATAGTAGTAACAGCAATTATATCCTATTGGATCTAAGCAACTGGCATGATATATCAGATCTGGTAGTAAGTGACCATAATGATAGTGACCATTTTGCCACTCTGGGACAAGAAGACAAACAAGGGGAAAGGGATCTTAGCAAATAAAGATGCCATCAACCCGGTGGTGGTAACTACTAGATCAAATCCACTTATATCGAGTGAATTCAATGCACTCCTACAAAATTAACTCACCCCAGGGCAGATAGTGGTTGCACACAATAATTTCTTTAATAGACTGAGCCTCTTATTCGTTAAACATTGAAGGAGAATTTGGACCCCAAACCTGTGAGGTCAAATGATTGGCTCAAACATACCTGCAAAATTGCCAATGGTGCTCTTATTAAAACTTAAGGATAGACCCTTGATTGCTTCAGCTAGACAAACGTATGCTACTACCAAACTGGCAAGTAAAGCCCAATGGAAAGAGGAAGCCTAGGACAATCTATTATTGGCAACCAGAGATAAAGACAGTAAGCACATTGACAGCTAGTATCCCAAAATGGGCGCATAGAAAATCAAGGCCAGATTGCCATATTCCACCCGAGGAGTGGGCCTAACATTTTGGGGGCCTCTATGAGGCAAAGACCCCACTAGCTGAAATGAAGGCCAATTTAACAATGTTTACCAGCGACAATGGGGACAAAGGGGAAAATGAATTTTCTCTTAAAGAATCTATCCCAGCTATATTAGCTCAGAAACCTAGGAAAGCCCCTGGCCTAGCTTAAATGCCTGCACACCCCTATCCAAGTGAACCCCAGTCCTGGGTCACTTATATAATCTCTGTATCCAATGCCCTGATTGCAGGAGACGAGACTCCAAACTCCTGGAAGGGAACTATAATAATATTGATTGATAAGAAGGGAGATAGAGCCATTCCGAGCAACTACAGACCAATAAGTTTAATCAATAACATATAGGAAGTTTTCTGCTCTCAAACACACAACAGACTATGGGACTGGGATGTGCAAAATCAGGTGCAGTCCCATTTACAGGTGGGGTTTAGGCAAAGGAATTGCACAGTGAACCAAATCATAAGTTTTTTAGCTATCTAGTGGAGGACCATTGACTTTGAGAATGGCAGATTATTTGTGGTTTTTGTGGATCTTTGATCCACGTTTGATCTTGTCCCAAAGCTCAATTTATGGGAGACATTGTGGAGGATAGGGCTTCCAAGAGGTCTGTTGACTGTAATACAGGGGTTGTATGATGGCAAATATGCAAGAAGTAGGTGAGAACCTGCAGTTGAACTGGCAGATGAAATGCCGATACAAAGGAGTGAGCCAAGGGTGTGTACTGGTCCCCACACTCTACCCTTTAAACATTAATGAGTGCTTACCATATCTTTTTAACTGTGAAAATGACACCCCCAAGATTAGAGATTTCAAAATATCTTGTCTATTATTTGCAGATGACACCTAGCTGTTATCCAAAAGAACCTCAGGCATTTCCACTCTCCTAGAGAAGTTCCCGTTATATTGAAGAGATTATCAGTTGGAAATTAATAACAACAAAACAAAGTAGATGGTGTTCGGAGATCGCAAGAAAAAAAAAGAACAATACTACTAGATGGGGAGGTTCTCGAGAAGGTTTCTGAGTTTGATTATCTGGGCATCCAACTTAAGGGCTCGCACAGATGGGAAGCCCAGTTGAATAAGAGCACCCTGTCCTTAAAACACTGTGATGGGCCCATTATAAGGTCCGCAAATAGGGCATCTGCTTCTTTTCCTATTCCACCCCCCATCGAAATCTATAGAAATTATGCATGCAGAGTTGCCCTCTATATGGCAGATATCTGGGGACATTGCAACTAGGGTACTTTGGAGAATGCAGAGAATACCTTTCTTATGACATTATTAAGAATCTCCCAGTGTCCGCCTGCACTTCCCATCTGCATGGACCTACATTTGAGACCCATTTCTGACATTGCTGCACTAAGACCTATTCAATAATGGTTCAGAGTGCGGGTAACAGAGGAGCTATAGCCCTGTAGGCAATGGCTCAGAAGTTTGCAGAAAAATAACAATTGATGGATAGAATGCAGAACAATGTCATACGTTCTCCCCAGTACAGAGATCTGGGCCTAAATCCATCGTTTTTTTGCTCACCATGATATTCCAGTTTGAACCCAGCCATATGCAAATCAGTCTTGACCCTGCGCCCAATGGGAACAGTCCAGCCCGAACTGCCAGGCCACGTCCTCCCTGCACTGGAACCAAGCATCCTAGGACCGGTTATTTAAGTTAGGCTCAGGGGACTTTGATCATACCCCCTACAGCTCCCATGAAATGTGATTGAAAAACTTAAATTGGCTTATAGGAATTTTGTGTTGGGAGGGAAAATCTCAAGGACAGCTTGGGGTAGCTTGACCAATGTCTTTTTATCATTCAAATGTTCTTTCAAGTTTGATATATATTCAGATATAGTAACCAAACCTTTTGCACAGGCACTTTATGGTAAGTTCAGACTGCTTTCACTTGTTCATAGAACAGCAAGATTTACAGCCTAAATACCCACTCAATGGGATGTGTCTCAATAGAGACCATTGAGAATGTCCTATTTTTCTGTACAGCCTACAAAAGGCAACGTGTCAATTGGATTAAACCACTCTGTAAATTGATGGGCTTCAGGGATCATTACACAGCATTGAGAGTAAGCAGAACAAATACCAGTGGTCCAGTCATTTCCTCACTTGTTACATTTTTATCAGCAATATGGTATGTTAGGTCCAAGAAAATGTATGGTTAAAAAATGATTGTTTTTTCTGAGTGGCACCCTGAGATATCAATACACCACCACCTTGTTCATACATTTTTAACGTTATCATTTTTGAATGAAATACATTTAATTGAATAATGTATTCTATTTTGATATCATTATATGTTTTTCGTCAAAAAAAAGGAAATTTGATGACTGAACATATAACGTTGAAGAAGATGTTTATTTTAGAGATGTGTCTGGGTTGTGCTCCATTCTAATATTCTGGCAAAGATTCATTGACTCAAAGAGCCATGATAATTGAAAGTTTACTTAGTAAGTGTGAAGTGGAGCTACTTATAAAATGTTTATGAGATCTCCGCGCTCCCATCTATTTGTGAGTGATTTTAAGGTTCCATGGGCAATGTTTGTCCATATATTTGGAAGGGCAAACTAAGTGAGAGTAAGACTGAGTTTAACTTGATTTTCACATTTATTTGAAAGCAACACATACCATCATAATGCCACACCTGTTTAACAGTTGATAACAATATATTTACTAGAGATTCATCTGCAAGCTTTAGTCACTTCTTGGAGTCCTACTATTAGATAGAA
Source organism: Lissotriton helveticus (assembly GCF_964261635.1). Classification (NCBI taxonomy): domain Eukaryota; kingdom Metazoa; phylum Chordata; class Amphibia; order Caudata; family Salamandridae; genus Lissotriton; species Lissotriton helveticus. The sequence goes on from NC_136063.1 coordinate 562,598,010, forward strand.
GTTTTGAAAATGATACCACTGTAAGTGAAGGCTAATAAAAGGAAGTCTGCATTACCAATGTAACATGTTAGGTGATAAGCAGTACAGGATGGGGTTACAAGTTAGTTCACTAAACTGTAACCGGCATATTTCTGTAGTTTTTAATGTTAGCTTATGTCTCATTACAACACCTAACCATAATGTCACTTTAACCCTGGATTTTTCAGTGAATACATCGCTATATAGCTCCTTCAAAAGTTCCACCCTCTTTGGAATACAATCCGACTAGAGAATAAGCAGTGGCATGACTGGGAGCCATCCAATACTTGACACTGACAGCAATTTAGCAGGTGCAATTATGTCCGGAGATCAGGAAAATGTTGTCCCATACTAAAAAACTAGAAAGGCTTCAGTGCAAGGGACTGGAAGAATAAGAGCAGCTTTAAGCAGAGGTTAGCAACAAACACCACATGGCATCACACATCTCCTCTCAGCAGAGCAGCCACAATCTGAAGTGTTCTCACACTAAGAAAACTAAAAATAGACCCTCTATATTCTCACCACATCATGTATGCATGTACATATGCAAAACAACACACATGTGACTCAAGAGCATACTTGTCAATAAGAGCTCGTCATCACCTCAGGTACAATCCAAAATACGATCAACTTCACCACACCAGTCTGTTGTGAAGCTAGGTCATAGCTTCACTGCGGGTGTTTGTGGTGTTACACCCCTCTAATAAATGTATTTTATGATTAATAGTTGGGTACAGGAACTTCCATTCAGGTATGATAAGGTGTCCGTCAGAGTTCACCTGGAATTTTTGCATGTTCCACACTAATAAATAAACCCACACTCTCTTTCATCTCTGTTTTAAAAGCCTTAAAAAATGTTGATTATTCCACACTATATTGTGTTTCTCTCACATCAATCCGCATTCCTCTTCCTTTCTACTCCCTCTCATGCACGTATAATTTATTTTAGCATCATATGCCAGCATGATTGTCAATAAATCTGAAGCTCACATCCCCCCCAATCTTACTGACCAAGCTACACCTCTGCTGTGAAGCTCAAGGTTAGATGACTTCCATCCCATACTAATACATTTACCTATATCAAGCCTGCTACAAACTTTTTCTTAAACGCTTCACATGGATGAAACCACTTCAGAAGATGACAAAAGATACTTCAGTGAAAGACAAAATACTTGTCTGAAACCATCGGGTAATTGTGAGCATATTTTTGGCCACACTGAAATACCTGTCTAAACCTAGCACGCAGTATTGTAGGAAAGAACTATATGACATGGTGTGTGTGAGAAATGTAAGTGTATATCGCAAAAACACAACAAAATGCCAGTAATTATGGAACTATGTAGCACCCACAAACAGACCCCTAAAAATGGAATATAGATAACACATCCACCTATGCAGAACAATTTATTGGCAACGCTGCACTAACATGACCATGTCTGATCATAAAGATACTGCTAGAAAGTGTGAACTGCAAAGAACAAAACACAAAGTGGAGGCATGCAGACACACAAACACACACACTGTTTAGAGAACTGAACAATACCAAAAAGATGTTCATCAACCACCACTATACTACCACAGTGATATGTCACCCATGACAACAATTCCCACATACTCAATAACTCACTAAACATGTGACACAGGTAGTTGTAGCCCACAACCTACCTAAAGGCATGAACCTAAAATGTAGGGCTTTGAGAGCACACAATACAAGATCCAGCGTTACCAGCATTTGGAACATGCAAAGCAAAATTGGAGGTAAAGTACGATGTGACAAATATGGCACCATCAACCACTCAGCTCATGGCTTATGTAAAAATACCCAGAAACCTGTTTTAATGGTTCGCACCACAATATGTATTAATGTACTGACAGCATTGTAGTTGTCTCCATGAATTCTACGACTGACATCTAGTATTTACTGGCATCTAGTACTCAGCAGGAAGCTCTTGCACCATTCAAGCCCCCTTTTCATTACAATTCACAAGGTTTCATTTTCCTGTGAGGCAGTTCCCATACCAGGGAACTTGGATTAAGTTATGCATGGATGTCATTGGTCCTATGAATGGGCCCGATTCACAGAACTAACTTAAGAGAAAATCCTAAACTTACTACTTTTGGTATTCACAGAAGCCATTTAGTAGTAGTAGTAAAGTTAGGATTTTGTCTTAAGTCTGTCTTAAGTCTGTCCTAAGTTTGTCTTAAGTTTGTCTTTAGTCTGTCCTAAGTCTGTCTTAAGTCTGTCTTAAGTCTGTCTTAAGTTTATCTTAAGTCTGTTCTACTACTTTTGGTATTCACGGAAGGCATTTAGTAGTAGTAAAGTTAGGATTTTGTCTCAAGTTTGACTAAAGTTTTACTTAAGACAGACTTAAGACAGACTTAAGACAGACTTAAGACAGATTTAAGACAAATTTAGGACAGACTTAAGACAGACTTAAGGCAGACTTAAGGCAGACTTAAGAAAAAATCCTAACTTTACTACTACTAAATGCCTTCTGTGAATACCAAAAGTTTAGGATTTTGCCTTAAGTTAGTTCTGTGAATCGGGCCCAATGTATTTAGGAGAAATTGCTTTATGGAATTGCAGTTGTTGATTACTTTTCTCAGTGTAAAATCCGTCAACACCACTGAAATATTTTAATTTTTGCAAATGTTGTTTTTGAGAGATGGGGCTCCTGATGAACTGGTCACTGATAATGGGGTACAATTCACGTCTAATAAGTTTGGAAGGTTTTTGATGCATTATGCAATTAAGCATGTTGCTACTTCATTATATCATCCCCAAAGCAATGGTTTGGGGGAGAGGTGCAATAGACTAATCAAGGATAATGTTCTGTTGTCAATTGACAATGGTTTGGATTGGTGTAAAGAATTGAATGATTTTTTGTGGGCTATTCTGCTGTCACTGATCTTTCTCCTTTTTCTCTTCTGAAGGGACATGTGCCTGCCACTAAAATGTTGCATCCATAGATGGGTAATATTACTGTGTAGAAAGAAAAAATTTCATCTGTCAAGCGGTACAAAAGGGGGTGGTGATGGACGGAGCATCTGAACCATCAAACACTCACACCCAGTCAAAAGATCTGGGTTTGATCCATCACCGTTATTTAGCCCACTCTGCCACCCCAGTTCAGACATGGCTATATGCAAATCAGTCTGACCCTGTGCCTCATGGGAACAGTCCAGCCTGAACTGCCAAGCCATGCCTTCCATGGACCGGAAACAAGCTTCCGAGGACCGGTTTCTGGCATTCCAGCCGTCTTCAGCCCAGCTTGCTTGAATCCAGTGGCAAAGTGAGCAAGGGACTCACGTCTGAGCATACCCTGCCATACTTATGGCATCCAAAGCGGTACAAAAGGGGGTGGTGATGGACGGAGCATCTGAACCAATCAAACACTCATACCCAGTCAAAAGATTTGAGTTTGATCCATCACCGTTCTTTAGTCCACTCTGCCACCCCAGTTCAGACATGGCTATATGCAAATCAGTCTGACCCTGTGCCTATTGGGAACAGTCCAACCCGAACTGCCAAGCCATGCCTTCCCTGGACCGGAAACAAGCTTCCGAGGACCGGTTTCTGGCATTCCAGCCGTCTTCAGTCCGGCTTGCTTGAATTCAGTGGCACAGTGAGCAAGGGACTCACGTCTGAGCATACCCTGCCACACTTATGGCAGCCAAAGCGGTACAAAAGGGGGTGGTGATGGACGGAGCATCTGAACCAATCAAACACTCACACCCAGTCAAAAGATCTGGGTTTGACCCATCACCGTTCTTTAGCCCACTCTGCCACCCCAGTTCAGACATGGCTATATGCAAATCAGTCTGACCCTGTGCCTCATGGGAACAGTCCAGCCCGAACTGCCAAGCCATGCCTTCCCTGGACCGGAAACAAGCTTTCGAGGACTGGTTTCTGGCATTCCAGCCGTCTTCAGCCCGGCTTGCTTGAATCCAGTGGCAAAGTGAGCAAGGGACTCACGTCTGAGCATACCCTGCCATACTTATGGCAGCCAATGCGGTACAAAAGGGGGTGGTGATGGACGGAGCATCTGAACCATCAAACACTCACACCCAGTCAAAAGATCTGGGTTTGACCCATCACCGTTCTTTAGCCCACTCTGCCACCCCAGTTCAGACATGGCTATATGCAAATCAGTCTGACCCTGTGCCTCATGGGAACAGTCCAGCCCGAACTGCCTAGCCCCGCCTTCCCTGGCTCGGAAACAAGCTTTCGAGGACCGGTTTCTGGCATTCCAGCCGTCTTCAGCCCGGCTTGCTTGAATCCAGTGGCAAAGTGAGCAAGGGACTCACGTCTGAGCATACCCTGCCACACTTATGGCAGCCAAAGCGATTCAAAAGAGGGTGGTGATGGACGGAGCATCTGAACCAATCAAACACTCACACCCAATCAAAAGATCTGGGTTTGATCCATCACCGTTCTTTAGCCCACTCTGCCACCCCAGTTCTGTCAAGCATAAGCATGAAGTCCACAAAAGAAATATGCATGTGTAGGTGAAAAGAAAGGAAAAGATCAACTGCCTGAAAAAGTTGTAGATTAGGTCAGGATCAAACCATCCGCATTATAGCCAAGAGACATTCTAAGTCATCTGTTCACAAAAAGGTGGAGCAGGCCACAGATCATGGAGTAATTCTTGAAGATGGAAAGAGGTGGAAGAAAGTAAAATTGTCTCTGCAAAAACATATATCTGGATCTGGAGATGATAATTTGGCCCATCATTTTCGGCATCTCGAAGATAGATATTTGAGGACAGTATTGGAAAGAAAACTTCCAGTGAAACTAAGTGATTTTTTTTAATTCAATATATTTATTAAGCTTTTATACATAACCATCTTGGTGCACGATGTAACATCTTAACAAGTGCATGTAAAGCATATGGTGATCAGTTGATTACAGAAAAACAAAATACATACAGATCATCTGCAAATAAATGTATCACTGTGGTGGAATACCCATGTACTAGACTGGTGCTAGATACACAGTATCTACCATCTACACTAGTGCATTACATTGTAAACAGAGGGTCAGGGGCCACTTGAAGTCTAAGTGTAAGCAGCTGAAGAGGGCTAACGACAGATGAGTTAATTAACAGAAGTAGCGTTATTGCTTTCTAACGTGGTGCTACCAATATAATTCGTGTCAGTCTCTCTAGTGGATAGGTATGTCATGTAGAGCCCACTAAAGTTCTTGGGTCGACTCCGGGGAGGCAGAAGTTCACTGACGTTTTCGGTCTGCGTACTGCAGTGCAGCATGTCATGCGACCACATTGCCATAGTGGGTGTAGGTTCTTGAGATCAGCTAATCACCACCCTGTGCTTCGCCATGAGCAGTCCCCTGTCAACCAATCTCTGTACTGCCCTGGGCATTGGCTTGAAATATCCCAAAATTGCCAGTGCGGGGTCCGGGAGTAGTAGTTGTATTTGTATTTGTATTTGTATCCGGAATTTGTAAAGCGCGAACTGCCGCTCCGAAAGGAGCATCCTGGCGCTGATGCAGTGTACAATATTAAAACCTAGATAGCAGCCATTACAAAACTGTCTGACAAACTGTAAATCCAAGTTTTTAATTGTTTCCTGAAGGCATTCTCCTGAGTCAGAAGTCTGAGGGTTTTGGGCATGGCATTCCATGCCTTAATGGCCAGTACTGTAAGAGTCTTACCTCCCTTAGTTTTGTAATTAAATCTGGGGATGTTAATTAAGTTGCCTCCTGTCGACCTTAGGCATCTTGAAGGGTTATAACTTACAAAACGTCTCGCAAGGTACTTTGGGCCTATCTTGTTTAGGGCTCTGAAAGAGGTCAGCAAGATCTTAAAGAAGATTCTCTTATGTAGTGGCAGCCAATGCAGGGTCTTGAGTGCACTGGTAGCCGAAGATCTTCTGGGTAGTTTAAGGACCAATCTCGCAGCTGCGTGTTGTACACTTTGAAGTTTTTTTAGTGTGGATTTTTTAACCCCAGCCATCAGGCCATTGCAGTAATCCAAACGTGATAATATCAATGCTACTGCCACCGTCTTTCTGGAGTCAGTGGGCAGGAATACATTTTTTTTTTTTAGAGATTTAATAATGCTGAAGCAGCTTCCTGCTGTGTTCCTTACATGCTGGTCGAAGGAGAGAGCAGAGTCAAATAAGACCCCTAGGTTTCTTGCAGTTTCCACTGATTGGGGTGGGGCGGGTGAGTCTTCAGGCCACCAGTCTTTGGGACATAATTGGACATCTTTCCCTAGGGGTAAGATCTCCGTTTTGTTGGCGTTACATTTTAAATGGTTGGTATTCATCCATCGGAAGACTTCCATCAGGCAGCTCTATTAAAATTTTGTTCCATATTTGTGGAATTTTTATCCATAGATACCACTCACTGGATATCATCCGCGTAAGATGTAAGAAGTATCCCATGTGATTCTATTAGTGTGATAAGGGGGATCATATAAATATTAAATAATAGCGGGCTTAGGATGGAGCCCTGTGGGACCCCAGATGGAACTTTTTTTTCTTTGGATAAGAAAGAGCCTAAAGAGACTGTTTGAGATCTATCGGTCAAGAAAGATGTTAACCATGCCAGAGCAACTTCTGTTATGCCTATGCTTTTCAGCCTGTCAAACAGAATCTCATGCGAGATGGTATCGAACGCTGCCGTGAGATCCAATAAGATCAAGACAGCGTTTTTTCCCTTATCCTGCAAGAATTTGATAGAATCCGTAAGCTCGATAAGAGCAGTTTCAGTTGAATGTTTCGGACGGAAACCTGACTGTTGAGGATGTAAGATGTTATGGGTGTCAACAAAAGTTTTCAGTTCTTGGTAAACTATCTGTTCTGTTATTTTACCCAGGATAGGGAGGAGGGATATGGGTCGGAGATTAGCTAGGTCAGTGGTAGATTTGTTGGCTTTCTTCATTAAAGGCTTCAAAATTGCCTTTTTCCAGTCGGGAGGAACCATTCCAGAACTGAGTGAGGCATTAACTATCGCATTAATGGTCGGGTTGATTACATCAATTATCTGATGGAGTATTTGGGGGGGGGGGTCATGAGTCAGAGGGGGCTCCTGATTTACAAGCCAAGATGACTTCACGGGTTTTCATAAGGGAAGCCGATTGAAAGGCATTCAGGGTGGGCAGGTTGTTTTCATCCGGCCCTGAATGACTATTATCATAGGAGGGAGGAGGGACTGGGAAATCTTTCTGTATTTGCTCGATTTTCTCCTCAAAGTAGTCAGCAATCTGGTTGCAGAAAGTTGCAGAAGGGGGAATTTGCGGATCCAGCGCTTTAGGATGCGTGAAAGATTTCACTATTGAGAAGACCGTCCTTTGCTTCTGCTCTGCCTCTCTGATAGCATTGGTGTAATATTCCTTTTTGGCCAGCTTGATACTATTAAGGTAGGATTTCCTATGCTGTAAATAGAGGGTTTGGGCTGAATGATCATAGGATTTTCTCCATTTTCTTTCACTTTTTTTGCATAGTAAATGGTTTTCTGCTAGCACCTGCGAATACCAGGGGGCATTCAGCTTTTTCCTAGTGCCCTTGCTTGGACGGTTTGTAGCTGGGATACGTTCTGCGATGACTTGGCGCATCCAAGAGTGAAATTCTCTGGAGTCCTGAGTGGCTCTCCAAGATAATCTAGGAGCTTGAGACTGTCTAGGGGATTGGAATTAATACATTCAGCCACTCTCTTCCAGTTTAAGTCAGACGTAGGCTGCTGACTAGTCCACAAGATTTTTACTGGATCAGACACACATATTATGAAAGGAATCAGACTATGGTCTGTCCAGATTTGTGGAATAGGGGCGTGTGTTTCCAGGGCGGGAAAATTGGAACAGACACCTTCCAAGGTATGTCCGGCGGAATACGGATTGGTGCAAACCAAAGATATCTAAGGTCTGATGAAAGTTGGTTGCTTGAGCGTCAATTATCGATTCCAGTCGCAGGTTGAAATCCCCCATGAGAGTAAAATGAGGATAGCGCAGAAGGAGCTGGCCTAAGCTATCGCCTAGTGAGTCTAAAAATGAGGACGCATTGCCTGGGGGGCGATAAATCAATCCTCCCGAAAAGGAGGTAGAAGCATTTAACATGATCGAAAAGCCCATACCTTCTGCTCCTTTGAGGGGGCCTAAATTGAAAGTATGGCACTTAAGGGAAGTTCTAAGAAGTACAGCGACCCCGCCTCCTCTACCAATCGGTCTATCTAGCCTAAAGATAGTGAAGCCGGGAGGAAGGGCGTTCAAAAGATCAGGGTTACTAGTGTCATTGAGCCAAGTTTCGGTCACAAAAAGAAAGTCCAAATCAGAGTCAAGGATCAGATCCCTGATATTCTGGTTATGGCAGCCCAGGGAGCCACCCTTAAATTTGAGGGGGCGAACCCTCGAAATGGCAACGCTTGCTACGGGTTCATGGCGAGGCCAAGGTGTGGTCCATTTACAAGAAATGCAAGAAAAAGGGCCCCATATCGACTCCATATGGGGACAGACAGAAAATTTACCACTATCAGCCCACGCGTGCAGCTCGTTACCATTGTAAGTGCGTGTAGGACGAAGTAGAGCGGCATGTCCTGTGTCCGTCGCAGACTTAGCGTGGAAGGGCGCAGACGTGCTTGCCTTTGGCGCGCCCACTGCGCCCGCCCGCTGCGCCGTCTGGGGGGAGTATTCATTTAATAGTGCATGAGTCGGTTATTTTCCCCAATTCACTGAAAACAGATTCCCAAAATGTGTGTATCCCCGGGCAGGACCAGGCTAAATGTAAGAAGTCTGCAGTCTGCTCATTGCACCTCTCACAAGCCGGGCTATCCCTCAATCTATTTCTATGTAACCTCTCTGGCGTATAGTATACTCTGTTTAAAAACTTAAAATGGATCAGCCTATGTCTGCTGTTTAGAGAAATACCCGGAGTACTGGCACAACAGTAAATCCACATGGAGTAATCTATAGTCTGTGTAAATCCCGCTGCCAGGCCAGCCTGGCTTTGGTGTAATGGTTTGCCCTATGGGACATTGACAGCGTGTAAATGTTAGAAACAATCTTGCCGGAAGAATTAGCTTTAATGGTGTAGGTCAGTTCCATGAGCTCTGGAGGTTCTTGGAGGTCATCTTCTAAGTTGTCGTGTAACGCATGCCGAGTTCTGTGGAACTGGAATTGCTGTAGCAGAGTATTAGTGGTAGCCTTGTACTCTAACTCGTCCCATTTTTTAACTACACCCTTGTGGAATAGGTCCCCAGCAGTCATGATTTTCAATGAACTCAACGCACATACAACCCCCCCTGTCTCTGCTTGGGGCAGCCAGCGACTCCATTCAATTGGCATGGCCGGGGAATACAGGAGAGCTCCTGCTTGTAATTGTAGTAGGTGATGCCAAGCATGACGAGTCGCATTAATGCAATTAAGTATCCCTGTTCTGCGATCTGTGGCTTCAAATATCATGGCCGGAAGTGGCAGCGGGTCAGCGATGATTGCTTCTATCCAGCGATGCGGGACATCTGGCGATCTATGCATCTAATAGTAAGCTTGAGCGCTCTGCGCAGCTCTCGAGTATACATTTATATCTGGCGCACCCAAACCCCCATATGGTATAGTAAAGTGAGAATCTGCCATTTAACCCTCACTTGTTTGCCTGCCCAGGCCAATTTTATCAGCAGTGTGGTGACCCTGTGGAAAAAGGAGCTAGGCAGAACCATAGGGATATTTGTGAAAAGGAACCGAAACCGGGTAGCACCTTCATTTTCATGATAGAGATTCTGCCTAGCAGGGACAGGGGTAACCTAATCCAGGTATCAACATCATCTTCTAATCTGCTGACAGCCGTACCATAATTTTCCCTAAATACCGTCTCTGAATCAGAATGTATCTGAATACCCAAATATCGTATCGCATCTGTGGACCACTGTAGTGGGTAGCCCGGTTCAAAGGGTGTCGTGGCCGGAGTGAGTGGGAAAACTATAGACTTAGGTCAGTTGACCCGCAGTCCCGACAGCTCGCCAAAGTGCACCACCTCCCTTAAGACTGAAGAGAGGTTATTTTCCGGATTGCAGACTTCTAATAACGTGTCATCCGCATTAGTGGAAGCTGTAAGCTCATATTTCGGAAATCGGATGCCTTTGTGACTGTGGTACTCTCTCAGCGCACAAGCCAGGTGTTCAGCCACCAATGCATATAATATAGGCGACAGTGGGCATCCCTGTCTCATCCCTCTGGTAATGGCACTAGGATCTGTCACCAAATGTCCTATTTTTATTCTGGCAGAGAGAGAATTGTATAACACCCCTATCAGTTGAAGGAAGACTGGGCCTAATCCCATTCTAGTCAACATGTGTCGCATAAAGGGCCAATCAACAGAGTCAAAGGCTTTCTCCATGTCTAGGAAGACCGCGACCACCTTAGAGTCCTGCCTGATATGTTGTCTGGCCCCAAAGACTGTGTGGAGATTGTAGGTGAGGTTCCTGTCCAGAACAAACCCAGCTTGTTCAGGAGCAACTAGTATCAGAGCCAGGGGGACTAATCGGTTAGCTAGGATTTTAGCAAATAATTTGGTATTAACATTGAGCAGAGAGAGTGGGCGACAAGATCTGCACTCCTCGGGTATGGCGACTATAACAGCCTCTCTCATCGTAGGCGGCATAGTACCTGAAACACACATTTCGTCAAAAAGTTCGGACAAGTGCAGGAGTAGGATATCGAGAAATGCCTTATAGAAGGCTACCGTGAATCCGTCCACACCAGGGGCAGTCGAGGCTTTCATACTCGATAGAGCAAATTGGATTTCGTCTTTTTCTATAGGCCTCATAAGGAACTCTCGATGTGTATTAGTGATGAATGGTAATTTAATATGCGCAAGATAGTCTAAGATTTCACTCTCCGTACCGGTAGAACGAGAAGTGTATAGGTTAGCGTAGAATTGTTTAAACCTTTCCACTATGTCTGTCTCCTTGGTTAGCGTTTCACCTTCTGCCGATTTGAGTTCAGTAACCTGTGTTTTAATGCGCGTTTTCTTTAGTAGTTGTGCTAGAACAGAACCCGGTCGTTCACCTTCGCCATAAACCCGCGTCGTGGAGTATTGAAACTGAGTGATTATGTTTAGTTCTTTATGGTATTGTCTTTTGGTTCTTTTTGGTAACGGTTTTATGGAAATGTGTGGAAAATCTATTTTTGATCTATTGTGAGGGAAAATGTGTGTTAGGTTTTGTTCCAAGAATGGTAGTGATGTAATATGAAATGCTAGGATTTGAAGGCAGGCAGGCAGGCAGGCAGGCAGTTAGTGGTATGCCTTCTGCTCTGTCTGGCACTTTGTACTACTTTTGAATAAAGCAGTACATTATAAGTCTTACCTGCTTTGTGTTCTGGTGTTCCTATAGTGGAAGACATTTTACACTTCTAGTCGTTTCATGGCAGAAAATCCACTCTATGTTGTTGGCATCATGACTCCCAGGTTTCTTTAGCACACACAAGTTAACACAGTAACTTAATTCTATTCAAGAGCCAGAGCAAATAAGGCACTGATGCAAACACTTTAGGCAAGAATAGTTATGCAGTGGGAATACTTCGGGATGAAAATGAAGTTACAAGGGAAAAGGAAGATATTCTAAGTGGATTCATATAGTAGAGAAAGGTGTGCGAATTCCAGGAGATGGTACCTTTGGTTCAATAATGGAATTTAGTGTAAAGCGCACTTTTTAAATGACCTTCCCTATAAAGGGTAGATCAGTGAGGGGCCAGTAATTGGTACGGTCATTGATTCTAATGTGGGTTTCTTCAGGAGTGGGAGAATCTACCCTGTCTCGAAAGCTTCTGTGGAGATGCCTTCAATGAGGGACGCATTAATGATGGTAAATAGGTGTGAGAGATATTCTGCTGCGAGGGTTTTGAAAAACAGGGAGGCAAAGACATCACCTTCATAAGATGTGGATTTGAGAGAGTTGGGGATGGCAGCAAAGTCTGCATGGAACACCTGTTAGACCTGGCATCCTTGGCATGGTTGTACCTAACATTTTGCCTTCAGATCTCCTGTTTTGTTGACTTCATTTTTGCTGGTCTTAGGGCTCTGCACACTTTACCACTGCTAATCATTGGTAAAGTGCTTGTGCTCTCTCATTAAAATGGGATATATTGGATTATACCCAATTGTCATATTTAATATACCTGTAAGCCCCTCATAAAGTGGTACTACCTATGCCCAGGGCCTGCAAATGTAGTGCAACTAGTTGGCCTGGTAAAGTATACAACAAAGTGATGGATGGAATGTTTGAATTAATCTCAGCTACTGGTAATTACTTGGGCTGCATCCCAAACCATGTCACCTCAGTTTGGATCCAGTAACATACAAATCAGTCTTGAACCTGCTCCAGTCAGAACAGTCCAGTCTGAACTGCCAAGCCAAATTCTCCCTGAACCGGAACACAAGCAATCCCAGACTTGTTTGCCATAGTTATATGTCAGGGCACACAGAGCTTGAGCGCACTGACAGTGAAAGTGGAGACGAACGGGACAAGAAACTACAGTTCTCTTCACCACCTGCGCTGTCAACACACGCGCTGACGTTGCATGCTGTAAGACGTGCCGTCAGCAGAACCGGATAACAGGAGATGGTGCCTTCACGAAGACGCTGATTATCCTGTGGATTCCTGAGTATCAGGAAGTATGGTCGGATAAGGGTGCGATCTCTCACCAACTGTTGTTCTTGTGTTTTGCTGTTTGGTGCTACGGAGGCTTTCCGAGGCACATTTCTTCTGTTCCTCCCGTAGGAGAGACACATTAATTCCTACGGTCTCATGCGGGAGAAAATGCTGTTATTACTGCTTTTATGGGCATTATCAACACTCTCGCTTTGAGGCAAAAGCGGGAGCATTTGATTCATTCACGATATTCCTGCAATAATAGTGATGACTGAAGTTCCTCCTAACACTGGTATATGCTGACGACTTCCTAATTATTGGAGTTGGACTTCTACGTGGGTAATGGAGGGGAATTGCTGGCTACCCGTTAGAATTGCTGAATGACAAGCCATGACAATACTTATTTTTGCTTGCCGTTAACATTGGCTTTTTGTGTTACACTTTTGTTCTTTAGGGGAGATCTGTTGAGGGTGTCCAGTACTGAACTGACATAGTCAGGTGGGGTCAAGCACGTTCTTTGCAAAGGTATGAGCATTTCATTCAGAAAATCTTGATTACAACAGAGGGTGTATTTCTCCATTCACTGTGTGACATGTTATTAACAGGTAGAGTGAGTTCCCCTTACGTAGGGCCTTCTGTGACATTGTAGCTAAAAGATAAAGCATTGACCTTACTAGTAAAACTGTTTCTCTCTTTGTCTCTTCTCAGGTCTCCCTCCCGTTGTTCCTACCCTTTCCTTCCCTCGCTTGACAATGCTGCTAGTCCGAGAGGATTAATTCTATCTGGACTTGGGGCTGTTGAAAGGTGGACCCCTTTAAGCTGCAATCCGATCCTGAGGATAACCTGGTGCCCGTAACAGTTATGGGTGCCTCAGCCAGATTCAGCTTGGACACTGGACCTGCATCTCTTGAACCCAGAGTCACTCCAAGGGCTAATTGGTTGGCCTCTTATCTGAAGCCTCAGAGCCACAATAGGCTTCCAACAACCTTGCACCTGCATATGAACTCTGCCATCTGTGAGTCTACCCTGGAAAGTGGTGCCACCCCAGTCCTGGACCCTTGGAAGGGGACTTCGCGTATTCTGCCACTCTCTGTGGGTGCAGCAGTACCAATGCATCTCCTCTGTTGCGTGGCCCAAATCTGAGTAGAACAATGCATCACTGCTGCTGCATAGATTGGACCCATTGCAAAGACCAGCATCACCCTAACAGCTCTATTCAAACCACTGCTATGTGGCACATCCTCGAAACAGGCCCTTGGATCCCTTGTCAACGGCAACCATGATGACAGACTCTGCATTGCAGCCTCGTAGCTCTTGGGAAATCATGCATCACCTGACTGCGCCACATCCTCGGAGTCTGACTTTGCATCACAGGCTCCATTGATGGGATCATCGATGATTATGAAGGCCCTTACATTCCAGCCTCTTTGCATCTCAGAACTGATGCATCACTTTGGCTCCATGACACATTGTGACATGGATCCTCACAACGGTCCGCAAACCAGGCTTTAAGGTACTTTTGTTCAGTGCGCCTAACTGGGCCCCTGTAGCCGGCCCGCACTCCACCGCACTCGATCTGAACTTGTGGACTTTGTCCCGATCCGGTGGTACCAGATATTCACAGTTGGTTCTTTGTGCTTTCTGGTGCTATTTTCACTGAAATCGTTAAAATCGCATATCTCTAATTCTACTGATTGGATTTTTGTCATTTTGGTCTCGTTTTGTTTATTAAAGAAAGTTCTATTTTTCTAACTAGGTGTGGGATAATTTTTTGTATGGTGTTTCTCATTTTGTTAATGTTGAATTGTTGCACAAATACTTTACACATTGCCTCTAGGTTAAATCTGACTGCTCTTTGCCAAACTTCTAGAGGGTTGAGCACAGGTTAATTTAGGGTTGGCTTGTGTCTCACCCTGACAAGGATTGTGGTTGCTGCTTGATCAAGGCTCACACCGCAGTCAACAAGTAACCTAGGGGCATATTATCAAGGGGGGCGATAGGCAATTTTCGCCTCTATAGTGGCCGTTTTCGGCTGCTAAGCGGCAAAAACTCTATCGCCCTATTAGTAAGCTGTCGCTAACAGCAGTTAGCGACAGCTTGTAGGCGATAGCGAGCGGTTTGGGGCCCGCTTTGCATGTGAGCGATATTTATCGCTAATGACATGAAAAGTGGGCGTTCCCAACCTGTTAGCGACTGAAAGCAGTCGCTAACCTAGCTATCGCCTATTACCAACACGGCGTAGCGTTGGAAATATTCGTGCTAAGCGCAAATATCTCCAAAAACTAACACCTGCTCAGACCAGTTCTTAGTCATTACATCCAAATGGAGGTGGATATAATGGCTAGACCCTGTTAGCGATAATGCGTGATTATCGCTGTATTCTCAGCGATATTCACGGATTCTGCCGCTATCGCCAGGTATTTTATCACTTTTGAGATATACGTTGCTAATAGCACGTTATCTCAGCGATAAAATCCGGCGATGCTTGGCGATAGAAAAATTGTCGCTAAGTCTATTTAGTGATAATTTTCGCCTGTTGTTGGTAATATCCCCCCTAATTTCTTACAACGATGGCTAGAACAATGACCCTCGTGGGATACAGCAGACAAGGGTTGATGTCAGAGTGGATGCAAGAATGGTGTTGTTGACATGCTGTTGGATGCGCTGTTGGATCTTATGTATTTTTTACTGAAGAAAAGGGTGATTGCATTAAACTTGTCGGCAGAATGCTGGATTGGATGGTCAAGCAGTGGGTTGCAGCACGTGATTGTCTTGAAGAGTGGTCAGATTCATAGATGGTGCTCATATAGTACTTAGGTTTGGCTGATGTGATGAGTTGTCTGAGTGTTGCACAGAGGGAATTTATTACACCCACATGTTGTTTCTCAGTATGTGTGTTGGGGAGAATTTCTTTAATCTGGAACAGCTATTCTCTTGCATAAGGCAGTAGACGATACCTGTACATTTTATCTGTTATAGTGAATAATTACTGTCTCAAAATTAAGGGATGTTAACAGGCTCTTTTATTGTCATGCTGGCTGTTCCAGTATTGCAGAAGAGTTCATAGCAGTACTACAGATGTATATTGTAAAACAACGTATAAGATAGTATTAAATCACAGTTGTTTCACATGAGCAGAACGGCACAATAAGCTACAACGTAGAACTAATGCCAGTGTAAAAATCAGTAAGCTTTAAGTTCTGCCTTTGAAGCAGGAACCAAACAAGCTCTACAGCAATTCTAATCCTACCAGTTTTTAGATTGGTACATAGACCCTGATGCTTGAATGCAGTGTAAAGCGTTATGCAACCATGACTGAATGATTTTCGTGAGAGACTATACATTATGGGCCAGATGTAGGAGCCCAAATACCGGTCGGTAACGGCCGATTTCGTCCGTTAACGACCGGTATTTAGGATTTGGCATGTAGGGGGCATCTCATTTACAGAATCGGTAAATTTACCGATTCGGTAAATATACAGAATTGGTAAAATACCGAATCGGTAAATTTACCGATTCTGTAAATGAGATGTAGGTGGCACTTCACAGAGTGCCACAGGCCCTTAAGAGTCGGCATTTTACCACCCAATGCTATTGGGTGGTAAAATACCGAATACAGGTGTGCATGCACATCTGTGCATGCACACCTGTGCAATGTGACACACAGACATGCCCTTAGGGCATGTATGTGTGCCACATGTTACACGTGCCTGTATTTGGGGTGCTAGAGGGTGTCAAAGTGACACCTCCTGCACCCTTGCAGGATTTGGTATTTACCGATTCGGTACATACCGATTCGGTATTGACCATTGATTCCTAAGGGCTTCAAGGCCCATAGGAATCAATGGGCAATACCAAATCGGTATTTACCGATTCGGTAAATACTGATTTTTACAGAATCGGTAATTCAAAAAAAGAATTTACCTACATCTCCCTCCTTCTAATTTACCGATTCATAAATAACGAATCGGTAAAATTCGGTATTTATGAGTCAGTAAATTAGAATTACCTACATCTAGCCCTATGTCATTTCATCACCTACTTGTCAATCATTTCTCAGTCATTCACTGCTTTCCAACCATCCTTGAAACATCAATGCAATGGAGACATTCAAAATAAGCCGCTTTCTGTTACTACAGAAACACATTATCACCATCAGGTGTTTGCTATTAGTATTTGGCTATAACTAGTGTCTTTTTTTATCAAAACTCTGGAAGTATGCTACATTCCTTCCTTAAATGTTGCACAGTATATTCTACCCAATCTTAGAGACTTTTAAAAGGGAAAGTTAATAAAATATTTTTCCGACTGTGTGTGGTGTATATTTTGTTGTGTGGCAAATGTCCTTAAATATGTTGAGCATCATATTTATTCTTGGAGATGTGTGATAGCCATGTGCTGTATTGTTGTTTGAAATATGTTAGACTTTATTCAACATGTTTACTTTTTGTTCATCACCACACATGACTTTATACTGACTTAAATAGAGAGCACCATTTCTCCTTGGTTGAACTATTGACTTGAAGGTAGAGCACCGCTGTTCACTTCCACAGTCTCACCACGCAGACCTGAAAATGTGGAAGGAGCCCCAGGGCCGGACTGGGGACCCAAAGCAGCCCTGGCAAATTCATCAGACCAGCCGCCATACGGTGCATAGAGATCGATCCCCGAGAGCGAGCCTGACTGCTACAAGGGTGTTTGGGGGTCCGTTTTTCCCCAAAAGGAAATTTGGGGGAAAATGGTGCTTTCTACAACACATTTTACATTATATATTAAATTGCATTAATTTTTAAAACATAGTACATTTTGACCTTATAGTGTACCAGGATACAGCAAATGTTATTAGGGCTCTAAAATGATTCCCTCACTATCACCCTCCAACAGTGCCTCTCATCTCTCCATAGCCCCTCTCTCACATGTATTTCATTTGTTTATAGGGCCTCTCAGACCACTGTAGAAAGACAGAGCACTTTGCATCCTACACACACACATACAGAGACAATGAATCATATGTCTGTACATCATGAGAATGAGGGAGGCAGGGTTCGGGGGAGTGGCCCGAAAATGGATGGTCAGCTCTCCGACCGGTCTCAGACATCAACCTTGGCCCTTACCGCTCCAAAGCACAAGAACTAAACAAGGGGGTGCGGCAGGGATCTTGCCTGAGCCCTACTACGTTTAATATCTACATAGCCCCCTTGGCAGCTCTCTTAATAAAGCATAGGTTTGTCCCTATATCTTACGCGGACGACACCCAACTCACCTTCTCATTTAACAAAACCTCTTCAATCCACCTTCTCCGCCGGCATGATAGCAATATCCCGATGGATGGAAGGCAACTACCTCCAGCTAAATGCCGGGAAGACAGAGGTTCTGCTTTTCGGCGACGCCCCTCTACTTTGGTCCCCCCACTGGTGGCCCCCAGAACTTGGGAAGGCCCCTTCCCCAGCAACCACCGTAAAAAACCTAGGAGTGCACCTTGAACAGGCTCTCACTATGAAGAAGCATACCACCAACACCGTGGGTTCATGCTTCCACATACTAGGCCTCCTTAGGAGGACTTTCCCTTATCTACCAGACTCCACCAGAAATACCTTCACTCAAACTCTAGTACTGAGTAAGGTGGATTACTGTAATGCCCTCCTGATCGCAGCCAACGGTAAACATCACTTACAACGAAACTTTTACAATGCACTACCATTACAACGCGGTCATTACAACGCAAACCATTACAACGCATTGCGCTGGGGGGTGCTCTAAGATAGGGAATATATTTAATTTACTATCCAACACTTTCCCTACTATCCACGGGGACTGGAGTTGGAATAGTAAATTAAATAAATCACTATCCAGCGCCTAAAAGCACTATGCGTTGTAAAGGTTTGCGATGTAAAAAACGCGTTGTAAAGGCAGGCGTTGTAATAGCCTGCGTTGTAACGTCATACATCCGCAACCAACGAATCCTCCTTAAATCGACTCCAAATGATACAAAACACGGCTGCCCACCTGATACTAAATGCCCCTCAAAGATCTCCATCCCTCCCCCTCCTTCGCCAACTACACTGGCTACCATACGGCAACGCGTGAAATTCAAGATCTGCTGCCTCACCCATAAAGCGATATGGGGGAACGGCCCCGCATATCTGGCAGAGAGACTACAACCATCCACGCCACTTCGGACTCTACACTCATGCTCCAAAGCCCTCCTCCACACACCCAGAATGAAAAAACAAGGACTGGAGGCAAGTCCTCTCTCCAAGCCCCGCTTATATGGAACCAGATCCCTCTTACTTTAAGACAATGCCCTGATCACCTAAAGTTTAGAAAAACCCTGAAAACAGTTCTGTTCTCTGTCTAGCCACTGCCACTGCTTTCATTGCACGTCCTGAGCGCTGAGATACCCCCTCGGGGTGATTCAAGTGCTATACAAATAACAAATCAAATCAAATCAATGTATAGAAAATGTGTAGGATTCACATGTCATCCATACTAGCAGGCATTGTTTAAGAGTCCTTGATCTGGGGAAGCACAAATTCAGGATTCAAAATGTAATACAGTGACTAGAGTTGACTTTACTAATAAGAATCTATTTCTAATCAAACAAACCCTTTGCAGCAAATTGGGATAACGAAAGACTGGGAAAAACATAACTTTCTAACCTAGATAACAATTGTAACTAATGAACTGCACAGTAACATAAGTATCTCTGAGACAAAAGCAGTACCCCACTGAGTTATGCACATAGAATACTGTTCTGTGATCTGCATAGTACAAGCTCTTTGCAGCAGGCACATTAACCCTCTGCACCACCTTGGATTAGTCAAAACTGCCAATAGACAAAACAATCAATCTCTCTCCAGCAGTTACATTAAACACCAAAGTTATCTTGGCCCTTTTATCGTTGCCTGAAAACTGTTGGATATACAAGGACCACTGCTACAAAACTGGCCCCCGTATCAACAAGCATTGGCATAGCAATAGGTCTCGCCTTTGGAACCTTATAAGAATTTAGTTATGCAGGATGATATCCTTGATGCAACAACATAAACTGTTGCATGGCTAAACACTTATACGGTCCCAAAGGCGAGACCTATTGAGTACACCAATGCTTGTTTTTCAAGGGAAGCTAAACCCCCACTGTACACTCATCACACATATGGGTATTCATTCTATGCCTAAAGGGAACATAAACTTGTGTAACCCAAGGAGAGTCTGGATTTTCATGGGGGCAACCGGGACAATTCAAATTAGACAGCATAGAGTATGTGCACCAAATTCCACGACTGATTCCGGTCCAAGAGAGTTTGTGTGGAAAGTATCCCAATAAATATTTAAATGAGAGAGACAGAAAGACAGAAATTGGGAGTAAGAGAATTAGTGAGCGGAAGAGAAAGACAGAGGGAGCGATAGAGAATGAATGACAAAGAAACTGAAACAAAAATATAGAGATGGAATTTCAGAATCAGGAGAGAATATGGAGTAGTGTGGCTCACTGGTTAGAGGCGGCAGGCCTGAGAGCAGAAGTCAGCCTGGGACCAGGGTTCAATTCCCGACGCGGCAGGGTCGTGGACCTTGGTCAGCGGACTCGATAATTCTCGCTTCGGTGCTTACTCTAATCAGGGGTTCCACTCGGCAACTCTGGGCATTAGCTTGCCTAATCTCCACAACGGCCCCAACAATTCCGGGGATGCCTGGCTCCACCTTGGGGACTCCCAGCAAGGGACCATCCCACAGGGAAAGCCAGGACGGGTTCCCCAGAGTTATACAGCGCCGGGACGCCCCGTTGCTGGGGCAGCTGTGCGCTTTACAAGTATACTACATTTACATTTACATTTACAATATGAAGTGAGGAGGGAGAGAAAGGAAAACGGACGGGTAAAGAGGGAAAGATGGACAGCAGGAACAGCGAGATGAAATAATGTAAGAGACAGAGGTGGGTAAATATTAAAGATATAATGCTGCGAGAGAGTAAGAGACCAAGAGAATGCAAGAAAGTGAACCAAACCGATAGTGGAGAAGACAGATATAAAAATGGGGAGTTGGATGGAGAGGAAGGGATGGTGAGGTGGGAGAGGTAGAAGGGGAGAGATCAAACGCAGGAAGTAAGAGCGAAAAGTTTGTCAGAGTAATGTAGAGTTTGGTGAGAGGTGTCAGCTAGAGAGCAATAGGGAGATGTGGAAGTAGTAAAAGGAGAGATCAGTGGGGAGGGTATAGAAATAGGAAACCTGGAGGTGGGTGGAAGAAAAAGAGAGTGAAAGAAAGAGAAGGGAAGGAGAAACAGGTAAAGAGTGGAGGAGGATGGAGAAGAAGAGGGAGTGGAGACTTAGGGAGGAAGAAATACATGGAGAAGGACTCAGAGATGAGAGAGTGCAAGGTAGTGAATAATATAGAGACGGGAGAGAGATAGTGGAGGCGAAAGAATGAAAGCAGGCGTTAGGGTCGAAAGAAAGACCAAATGAATGAGAAGGAGAGTCTAAAATACAGAGGGAGGTGTGGGCTGAGTGAGAGAGAGGACTCTTTAGAGATGTGCAAACATTTGGCAGATGGAAAGGGAGAAGGGGAGAGCATCGGGGAGAGGCCAAGGGAACTAGAGAGAGGGATTTTTGAGCAAAAGAAGTAAGTGAAAGGTCTAGAGAAAATAGAGAGAGTAATAAAAGAAGAGGAAGAGAAAAGGTTAAACAGGGAGAGACTAAAGGAGAGTGGAAGACTAAGAGGGAACTAATTGGAGTGGCGAGGACAGTGTAGAGAGAGAAGAGGGGGTAAAGAAAGAGTCAGTGAGATGGAGTGAAACAGAGAGAGATGGAGAAAGGAAGAAAGTGTCAGCAAAAAGAAGGAAAAGGCGTAAAAAGGGTGAGAGAGAAGGTGGAGGAATGAGAAACCAAAGAAAGAGGGACTGGGATGAAAGACATGTATTGTGACGCAAAAGAGAAAGAAAAAAAACAGAGACATTGTGTATAAGTAAAAGAGGAGAGGTTTCATCATAATTTAATTAAGAATAAAAATTAACTGATAGCAGCATGCGACTTCAAGTGCAGAAGCGTTCCTTGTACAGAGATCTAACGTGAATAATTGTTTTACTCAGTTGCTAAAGTGGAATTATTGAGCACATGCACAGGGCGAGCAGACAGACAAGGCTGCAGTCAGTATGAACTAGAAACAAACAGATAGATTCATGAAGCTAATTTGCGATCGCAAGTGCTGCGAATTAGCAATTGCGACCGCAAATTGAGTAAAAGCAATTCATGAAATTGAAAGTCGCAAAAGTGCGGAAGCGCTAAAATAAAATAGCGAATTCGCTAATAAATTCGCAGAATCCTGAAACCTGCCCATTTGCGAACAAGAAATAGCGAGAATCCAAGGATTCTGCGAAATCATTAGCGAAAGCGCTAAATATTCGCTATTGCCATTCATGAAAAATCGCAAATTGCGGAAAAACACGAAAATCGCAAATAGCGACGCGCAATTTAAGGAGAACCCAAACCAGGTGGTAACCAGCAAAGAAAAAAATAAAAAAGTTGATTAATGTTAACTGCATACAGGTGCTGGCCTGAGCAAACACACTAAAGGACATGCAGCTGGAGACTGAGGACTCTCACAATGCCAGGACTCTACATGGTGGTCAGGCGGTGTAGGCTGCAGCGAGCAGCACAGAACAGGCGTAGGATCCAGGAGCGGATATTCCGGCAGCGGGTCACCCTTCTGGGCCAAACCAGGGAGCAAATCTATGCCAAGTACCGCCTAAGTGGCCCAATGATCATCAAGCTGATCCAGGACCTAGACCCCCTGCTGCAGCATCCAACAAGGAGAACCAATGCCGTTCCCACCCATGTACAGGTATTGTGCAGCCTGCACCTACTGGCCTCCGGAAGCTTCCAGGGGATAGTTGCCGTCGCTGGGGGTATATCCCAGCCCACCATGTCCTGCTGCCTAAGGAGTTTCCTGGATGCAATGCTGACCCAGCTACACCACTACATTTCATTCCCCACCACCCAACAGGACCTAAATGACACCAAGCTCAAATTCTACAACATTGCACATTTTCCGCATGTTATTGGATGCATTGACTGTACCCATATCCACATCTGCCCACCAGCACAAACGGAATACATGTACCGCAACCGCAAGTCCTACCACTCCCTCAATATCCAGATGGTGTGCAACGCAAAGAATTACATAGTGGCACAATATCCGGGCAGCACACATGACTCCTTCATGTTCCGGCACAGCGGCATTCACACACGGCTGGCAAGGGGAGACTTTGGCGAAGGACACCTACTGGGTAAGTACACATGTCCCCAAACACTACACTTTGAGCATGTATCTGTGCAGAATAGGCACTCACCCTCTGCTCATTACCCGCAGGTGACAGCCTACGGTCTACGTGAGTCCCTCCTCACCCCATACCTCAACCCTGCCACACCACAGCAGCGGCGTAACAATGCTGCACACATACGGACAAGAACTTGCATAGAGAGGACATTTGGCCTATTGAAGAGCCGTTTCCGCATACTGCACAAGACTGGTGGGGCCATAAAATACACACCTGAGGTCTGCTGCCGTATCGTGGCCGTGTGTGCAATACTCCACAACATTGCTACCAAGCGCAGGATACCAGTGGAGATATCTGGCAGTGAGTCTGAAGGTGACAACCGGCCGCCTCCACATGTACGTCATGCACGCGGAGAAGATCCTGCTGAGGGACACAGGCGCCGCAACCACATCACTATTAACTGTTTCTAGTGCACCCATTCCCCATCACAACACTGCACCCATGCATGACTAATGTAATAATGACATGAGTGTGAATCATCTTTGACCATTATTCTTTATTGTTTATGCACAATAAATTGGCCTTTAATAATTGAACTGTCTGATGAAGAGAGTATTGCTCCATACCTCCCCATGCTGGGGTAGGGGGTTAGCAGGGGTTGACTGCATGGCCTCCCTCAGAGTGTGTGAGTCCTTACGGTCGGTGATGACGAGATGCCCCAAGTCGTCTCTCTGCATCCTGAGGGACGGTGTTGGCCCCAGTTGCTGATGTTGCCCTGCTGCTGCGGCGACTTGCAGGCATCGTTGGCAAGGATGCACTGCTGTTGGTTGACGCAGCCTCACTTGCGTCGTCAGCCCGCTCTGCTTCTTCATGGGCAGTGGCCTGGCGGCCGAGCACTGCTGCGATGAGTAGGTCTAGTGACCTCGCCACATCCTGGCAACACTGCACCATCTGGGCCTGCATGGCGAGTGACCTTCGTGCCAGCTGTGATGTAGCATTACCTACTACATGATTGGACCTAGTGTAGGCCGATAGTCGGGACAGTAGTTGGCAGTGGCGTCGGCGGGTCATGTCCTGCTGGGCTACAAGCACCTGGTTGTTTTCACGGACTGCAGCGGTCATCTGGGCTATGTGTTGGCCGTTCGCCTGCATCTGTGTGAGCATTGCTGCCATGTGACGCGCCTGTGTGCGATGCACCGCCAGCATGCGGCGTTCGATGACCAGGCCTGGATCTGGTGTTTCAAGTGCCCTGCCGGTGCCTGCTGGGCCCTGGCGCTGCTGGTGCCTCAGTGCGCTGGTGTGTCCTGGCACCAGCTGTGCGCCTCGTCTGCCTCCGGGGTGGTGGTGGTGGAGCCTGTACCACTGCTGTTGCTGTTTGCTGGGGTCTTGGCTGCAAGGCTGTGGCTGCAGGGGTGGCCCTGTCCGCACGGGGTGGTGGTGGTGGTGGTGGGAGCACTGCTGGTGGCTTTGATGGGCCAGGTAGTTGGGAGGACTGGCCCTCACCCTCAGTGTCCTCCTGGCTCTCGGCGATGCGCAGCGCCTCGCTGTCTGTGCTGGCTTGCTCACCTGCACCTGTAATGTGAAAGGGTGCATGATTAAAGTCATGTATCTTGCGCATGCAATGTTGATACATGCATGCAGCCTTGCTTTCCCTGACTAGCTTTTGGATTTACTTTGCATTGACTGCTCTGGCAGTATTGGGCTAACTGCGGGTACATGTTTACACTACAACTTCCACAATGCAATGGGGCTTTTTTGGTGAGCATGGGCTGCATTGTTGGGGATGTCATGTTGCTAGCTCAGGACTTAAGGGCATTGTTGGGGGACTGGGTCGCAGTCGCATGGCACTTACCTTCAGGATGTTGGCTGGGTCGAGATGAGTCCAGCTGAAGGACCCCCACGCAGGCTTCAGGCGCAATGGTGTCCTCAATCAGGTCCTCCAATGAGGTGTTCGGTGTGGCTACAGGATCCCCTCCACCGGTGGCCAGTCGCTCCCCAAGCCTCTCAGCAATCCGCTCCTTAGAACGACCTCTCAGGTCGTACCAGCGCTTTTTTAGTTCGTCAATTGTGCGCTGGGTCACACCAACAGAATTGACCTTCGCGCGGATGCGCTGCCAGATCCTGCGCTTCTCTGCCTCTGGCAACCTCCAGGAGTCTTTTCCAAAGAGCCGGGCATAATCCTTGCAGACCCCCTCAATTAGGTGCTCCAGTTCTAATTCGGAAAACTTAATTTTCCTCTTTCTCTCCTGCCCACTGCTCCCTGCTGCATCCTGGGACATCTTGGCAAACTTTTTCTGGCTGGGGTGCTGCACAGTGTTAGTTTTGGTGCTCCTCAGTTTCCTGCTGCCACTCCCTGGCTCTGTGTTCTGTTTGTGGGTGTGGTGAGCCTACTTCCTGGTTGTGATGTCATCAGTGGGCTCGAAATGCGACTTCCCGTTTTTGCGATCTTGCAGTTAGCGAGATTGCAAATAGCGATATCGCTATTTGCGACATCGCAATTTCAACGTAGGAAAATGCCGATTCTGCGCATAATTTGTGATTGCGGCAGGATCGCTATCGGCAATTGCGATCTTTTGCGAATCGCATTTTTTGATCGCATTTGTACATGAATTCCAATCTGCGATTTTCAAACTGTGATTCGCAAATTTTCGCAATTTGCTAATCGCAGATTGGTACCTTCAGGCTGTTAGTGCTCAGTAAATGTTAGTGCTCAGTAAATGATTAGGAGGGAAGGAGCGAGGGGTTAGCAGGGAAAGGAAGACGCTGTGAGGGGTGGGGTGAGAGAGCATGAGTCTGTGTGTGAGGACAGTAAAAAATAATGATATGATGTGAGAGGAGCACTTATTTCTTTCTGAGAGGGAGAGAGCCTGCTTTGCAGAAACTTCACTGCAAAACACGCCTTTAGCCGGAGTGGAAGGAAAAACAGACACCTTTGCTTGTTTGTGGGGCGAGGAGGTCCACCAAAAAGCTAGGAACTTTTAAGCTAGAGGTTCACCACAGGCTGCTGCCAGGATGCTGTCCGTGCTACTGCTGAGAGGATTGCTGCTGGGGCTCTGCTGGATTGCGACAAGGGTTTCCCCCACCCAGGGGACTGGGGGGCAGGGCTCGGTCACCGACTGCCCGTCCTGCGCCCTGGGCAGGCTGGAGAAGGCGGCTCCCTCCTCGCAGGCAGACATAGTGGAGGCTGTCCGAGAAGATGGGCTGGAGTAAATTGATGAACCTGGCTGTGGGTCACATCTATTGAAGTGTAGGACTTAGAAACCTCCAAATCATAACAGGCACCGGGAACCATTCACAGATACTACACAAGAAAACAGCGTAAATTCTACAATACTCGCATACAAGAAAGTGCATTCGTGCAGCAAGTGACAGCAAAAGGTTGAGATACGCGTGCTGTTTTCTCACTTGGGACACACTGCCTGCACTCAATTCTGAGGCAGTGTGTATCTTTTACATACAAAAAAAAAAACATTTCAGCATATTTCCTCACTGTGCTGTGAAGTAATCCAGAGTTTGCTGCGCTTCCGAAGCAATCTAGGGAAGATGGGAAAAGGGGGAGATGTGTGTGTGTGGGGGGAGTCAGTCGTTCTAATCAGAGAAAACTCCGAAAAACAGGACCACTGAAGACAAAAAACGAACTACCCTTTAATGCATTTTGAGAATCAAAGAAAATCAAGCACTGAAAGACAAGCGTGACATCCCAAGGGAAGAGGGTGGAAAACAAGCCTGTAGACGCTGAGGGCATGTGTGGCATTTACCTTGAGGGAGCGAGCATCAGCAGGTGCGATAATTACACAGATGGCGCTGCTGCTCACTCCCGCAAGGTTAACGCCACACAAGCACGAGGGCTCATTGGGAACAGAGCAGTACATGAACGAGTTTCCCAAAACGTCCTGAGCGATTCCAAGTGGTCCCTCCTAAGCAGCACTTGTGCGCTGCGTAGACGAGACCTAAAAACGGCCCTCCATCCTTCCAGCCTCCTATGGAAATATCTGGTACGGGCAGTCTGGCCATGAAGGAGCCTTGCTTGAGCAGCTAGAAGTGCATCCCTCCGGTCCAGCACTTTGTTCCCAGTGCCATCTGCACAGAGATCTCTAGGGATGTGCAGGGCACTGACCCTTCTTGCCAGGTAGCATCTGCAGAACGTGATACACCTGTTCAAGGTTGGGTTCATCACTCTGGTGTTGCAGGTGTCTCTCCTAAATTATGCCAATCTCTTGTCTAAGGATGGGCTTATGAAAAGTAATACCAGGGCATATTTTTTTCTTTCTCATTGTTAGCTGCAGTGTATTTGAGATAAATATTGGATTTTCAGCATTCAGGTTCCTTTTTCCAAGTGGTGCCGATTGTAACCCATTGGCAGTGTGATGCTGGCATCTACTTTTGAAAGGCTGACTCAGCTCTCTCACCTACTTGGCTATTTAACTTTTGACTGTCTACAGAAAAAAGGCAGGTCATACATATTAAACCATCCATCAATTCTGACTTTGCAGCCAACAGCATGTTGTACTGTGGGGCTTGTAGTCTTGCTTTTAACACGAACATCATGAGCTCAAAACGACAGTATACAAAGTGCTGTTGGGTAATAAGTCAGAACTGACCAAAAGTGTTGTACATGACATAGAGCCACTTGTCAGCTATATTTTTATATTTGTCAAGGTCATCTAGTCCATTTTGAAAGATGCTTCTTTCACAAGTTAATTGAAAAGTAAAGTCTGCTTACATATATTGTGATGGTCAGTCTTAAATTCGTATAATTCGTTAAAACAAGCATTGGCAATGCAAATCATTTTGTATTGTGTGTATTTGGAAGTTTTGTACTGAGCTTCACAACACAACAAAGATACAAGTTGGATAGCAGCAGAACAATCTTTTCCAATACAAAGAATAAATAAAGGATAGGTGGTAGCAGCAGGAGAAACGTCACACCATTCTCTCACACATACATGACAACTGCTACACAGCTGGGTAACACACTAAAGAAGTAGTGTTATAAGTCAAAGGACGGTTTTACACTCTCTGGAGACTTAGACAGAAACAGCAAAATCTCTTATGGAAATATCATACATTCATGGACTCGCATAAAATGATGAACCCTCATCTAACTAATGTTGTATGTTTTCCCAGTGGGTTCCACATCTAGCACAGAGAAGCATCCAAGACTAGTACTGTTCACTTGTTGTACATTATCCTAGGTTCCCTAGTTTGGGTTAGGTTATGTCCATTATGTTAACATTTATGTTCTCCCTTTATTGAACATTCAGACCTATACTAAAATTGTGTGTGGGTCAGCCAAAAATATTTTTACTGTTGTCTTCCTACCACAATATTAAGGGAGGAAGGAAGGAGCAATGGTCATTGCTTCTATCTTCCATCATCATGTTTTGACACAGATGCTTTCCTCAGGGCTATAGGTCTTGGTATCCCACCTCAAATAGGCGAAACAGTCCCTGGCTCACAGGGCAGGTTATGCTTCAAAATGCTTCTGAAAGCACACTCAGCAGGTCCACCTTGTTGCGGCCTCTGTTCAAAGTGTTGAGGACGACTACAGGTGCCAGCAACATAGGAAATTAGTGTTGAGGCGAAATATGTAATATCCATACTATCAAGAGCGAGGCAGGCACACAAAAGAGCCAGGTGAACTTGCCATGTATTTTCCTAGGACGGGGCAGCAACAGTCGAAAAGCTGTTTCTTCATGTAACAGTACACCTTGGGTAGAACATTGAAGGCTCCCCTCTATCAGAGGATAGGTACAAGCGAGTCAGCATAGCAGAAACTTTCCCCATTACAAGACCTGTGCAAATCAGGCAGCAGTAGTTCATACTTTGTTTCCTCATTGAACAATTACAGCATGGCAGCAGCAAAGTAGTGTTTCTGTCTCTCACAAAATGCAGCAGCGCAAGCTTCCATTCTCTGCAGAAGATATTCAGTGCGGCAGACAAGCACAAACTTCCATCGCTAGCATAACATGTACAATTAGCGCATGAGTGACTTGTCGGTTACAAACAGATATCTGGAGTGGGTGTTTGACTCACTTAGAGGAATTTATAGCTGGATGGGGGGGTGAATATCCAAGTTCTGACACCATTCTTAGATAATTCTCTTAAAAACAGTGCCATTGTCTCTTGGAGACTTGCTGTTGGCTTGGTTATTTTCACATAGCCTTTACAAGTAAAGTCATTGTTACATGGAGTAGACAAACCACAGTCTAGGTAACTGTTGTTATGTTACATTATGTTATGTATATTTATATTGCACACAAATCCTCGTTGCGGGTTTTTAGGTGCTTTGCAGGTGAAACAGCAGCCGCCTCCTTGAAGTGATTATTCAAAGAGCTAGATCTTTAGCTTCTTTTGAAACTCGAGAAGTGAAGAAGACACCCTGAGGTGGTGGGGGGAATCATTCCATGCCTCAGAGGAGGTGTACGAGAAAGTACGGCCTCCGGCTGTCAATTTGCGGATGTGGGATATGTGTGCTAGTGATGGTCTGGCTAAGCAGAGGTGCCTGGGAGGTAGGTGGGATTTTATGCAACTGTTGAGGTAGCCAGGGCCCGTGTCGTGTGGCATTTGGGGTGTGTGTGAGGAGTTTGAAGAGACTGTCTTTGTGGTGAGAGCCAGTAGTTTTCTATGACGTGTGGGGTGATATGGGTGTCGAGAGGTAGTTTGAGGATGTGTCATTTTGGATGGTTTGGAGCCTGTTCCACAGCTTCTTAGAAATTCCTGTGTGGAGTACGTTGCTGTAGTCAATTCTGCTGGTAATCAGTGTCTTGGTAACTGTATTCCTGGTGTTCTCAGGTAGCCATTTTAAGATCCTATGCAGTATCCTCAGGATGTCAAAGCAAGTGATCACTGAGTTTACTTGGACCATCATGTTGAGCTTGTTGTGCAAGATGTTTCCAAGATTTCTGGCATGGGTGATAGGGGTGGGGCCGAAGTCCGTTGGCCACCAGGTGAAGTCCCAAGCTGAGGCTTTTCTTTTGAACATCACCACTTCAGTATTGTCGATATTGAGTTTGAGGAAGTTGGATTATACTAAAGTGATTAGTCCAGTTATACAGGTGGCAAAGTTATTTGTTGTTATAGGGTGCTTGTAATACAGTGAATTATGTACAAGACTACAGGAGTGTAACCCACGTTGAGATGAGGGTAGGTACACGAAAATAAACAACAATATCTCAACTGGTGTTATTTAGAAGGCAATTTGAATAGGTATACTAAAATTATTACGCGCACAGAGACAAGGAGACTCAATTGTTTGGGAACGTGCTCATGGCATCGTATAATTAAAGGAAAGAGAAAACATGGGAGATACAGTTGTGTCAGCACTGTACATCAATAAATACAAAACAACCCGAATTGGACTTGGTGCTAAACATGTGAAGGTGACATAGGAAGTGGCGACGCAAGTGACAATTGTGCTCAGCAGGAACAGCGCATGGTGTCAAGGTGCTCAGATATATACAGTGAAAAACAAATGATACTTGTGGCTTGAAAAATAAATTGTAAAGCGAAAATCTTGGTAAAGTTGAGGAGTTATTTGAATTTAGCCACATTGGGGACTGCGCCATCTATTGCGCTGAACAGTCGACGACGTTTCGATCCTCCTCCCGACCGGCCATGTGTCTTTTCCATTTCCCCACCCTCCACACCGGAGCAATTTCTTAGATTGGAAGCACATGTAGCTGTGGAAGCACCTCTCAAGAACTGATGTTTTGGAACAGTTTGCAGCTTCAACCCCTGATGCTTCAACTACCCATGATGCCCTCCTGATTACTGCTAAACCTGCTGCTAAAAGGTCAACTTGCCTGCCTTGCTTTCAGCAGGGAATCTACCTTCACCCACTACTTCGGGTATGCATTGGAGCTAGTTTGTATTTTCCAACATAATAAAGAAAAGACCTCTGGGAGGGGGGCGGAGAAGGTGTTGCAAGCAGTAACATCCTTCATATCTGTGGTGGAAGCTATTCACAAGTATACATTTATTAATAAAAATATATGGGATGAAGTACCCACGGCTGTGCAATATAAGATTTTGTATTTCACTGATGAGGTCTGTGACTATATAGAGGAACAAGGCAATTGCCTCTCAAAAAAGAAAACTTTTTTTTAATACATCCTGTTTTCATTAAAGGTATAAGGGCTGCGGTTTCACTATTTTGTTACCCGATTTTTGTTGTCAAACATTGATACATTCACAGTTTGAAAGGAATACTTACAACCCATTCCTCCCAATTTGTAAATCGGTATCCATTTGTAAAGCCTCTTTAGAAGTCTGTAAAACTCCACTGACTCCTAAAAAGGCTTAAGTATGTTCAAAAAAGCATTTTAGTGGTCGTAAACACTGAATCGTAGTGTTTGCTACTGTTAAAATGCTTAGTTCATCTGACCCATAGTAATTTCCTGAAAAAACATGCTAGAATCAGTTTAATGTAATTAAAATCGCAAAAAGGACTGTAGTGCAGTGTGAGTGGTAACATACAGACATATTATTGTGTTCCTGTAATGAGAATGTGCAATATATCAACACATTGCAATAAATGTGTCCTTTCTGCTGATCATTATTCATTTTAGAAAAAAAACGAATCATGAGAATGACAAACCGGCTCTTGATTTCGTTGTTTAAACTGCAACTGCAGTGATGTTCCTTGACATGTCTTTCATCTTCACTGCTGGTTCTGAGGTAGACTTTATGATGTCACAACTCAACTGTTATATTATTAGAGGTGAGCAGCTACATAATTTTCTTATTAAAGGTAACGAGAGATGTCACAACTGTAAACAGGAAATAAGAGACAGGATTTTATACTAGTACTTCACGTTGCATTAATTATAAGTAAATAGGGTTCTGTGTTCCTGGTCATCTCTAGCCACAGTACTGAATTATCTTTAGGGGTAACACTGTTTGAGCTGTATAAGATAGATTTCATTCATTCAGTATTAAATCGTAGGGACATAGTAGCCACTATTTCCTCATCCCTACAGAGCTAATCACCTCAAGCAACACTGTTACTGGTGGTATACCAGATTATAATTCCTACAGCAAACTTTTGCACGGGTGCCAAACTCTGCAACTTTTGATTTGACACAAAGGGAGAGATTTACTAAGATTTTGCGCCGTGTTTGCATCTCAAAAGTGACGCAAATCGGGGCAAAATCTTTTTTTCCTAATTTACTTCCCAGCGCTAAACAGGTTTAGCTCTGGAAATAACGTAAAAGTAATGCGAAGTAGCGCATAGCGCTGCTTTGCATTACATTGCGCCAAGGGGGAGTTCCCATGCAACCACCCAAGGTTTCTCACGCTAAACCCAATTTACTAAATAAAGTCGATTGGGTAAACCTGCGCCCTTTTCAAGTAGGCGCAATAAAGGACAAATGCTTTCATTTCTCCTTCCTTTTTCAACTTTGCATGTGTGCTGCACTTTACAGCTTACATATAAAATGGGAAAATGGTTAAAGAGAGTCTGTGCATAGTATTTTGTACTGGAAGGGTTCCTTCCAATACAAAACCTATGCTAGACTCACGGAGACACACTTGCACCATGGCGCAAAGGCAGGAGTGGCTCGAATCAGGTAAAAGAGGTGGGGCGACGAGAAGGGTACATGGGTGGAAAGGGGGACAAGTCAGACAATGTAAAAAATAGATTAACAAACATACCTGCTGCCCTCTACCACGCAAACCTGTGCCACTGGTTTCAAGCTTTCCTGGCTGAAGAGGGGTGAAACCCCGTAACCGGTCCTAAAATGCTTGTCTGTAGTCCAGGGAGGACCTGGCTTGGCAGTTCGGGCTGGACTGTTCCCATGAGGCACAGAGTCAAGACTAATTTGCATATGGTAGGTCTAAACTGGGGTTGCATGGTGAGCAAACGAATGTTGGATTTAACCCAGATCTCTTGACTGGGGGTGAATGTTTTGATTTGTTCTGCATTCCGTCCATCAATTGTGTTTCTTTGGCTTTCCCACCCTCTACCACGCATCCTGCTCTACTGCTGCTCTCCTCTTCCCTGCGCTAAGGCACAGGCTCACTGCCTGCCCTGCAGCCAATACTGAAGCTGCTCTAATACATGAGAGCAGCTTCAGGTTTGGCCGAAGCACCCTTGATTTGCGCTCCAGGGCAGACAGGGGGTCTGTGCCTGGTCTCTCCATCCCAGCTGTGTTACTTTGTTTGAGAGAGTTTTCATTGCGCATGGCGGTTTGAACGACCTGAGACAGCCGGCCATACCATCATGTGCAGGAAAAGGAATGCACTACCACTCCCCTTAGTACCTTTCATCACTGTACCCAAGACTTGGCACAAGGAAAATAAAGAAAAACGATAATAGAACAGGTTTAAAACCTGTTTTATTTTCCTTAATTTGGATTGTGCTGGCAGGGGTTGAGGGGGTGATGCTCCCCCGTCATAGTGGATGATCCGCCCCTGCGCAAAGGTGTCTCCATGGCGCAAGGCAGCTGATTTCATTGCCGGCACTAGTGAGAGGGGAGGAGGGTGCCTTATTTTAGTACATCGGGTGCTTTACTCCTCTATCCTTTTCAAACAGCACAGTGCTGCATTTGTGGTTGCTGCAGTGCGCTACGAGAGAAAAAAGGACATCTGCCCCAAAGTGTGTGCCCTCTGTAAAAACTTAATTTTTCGGTTAAATTAAATTAAAAACGGTTTTAGGAATATTTGCCAACAGGAGAAGAACTTCTTGACTCACCTAATTATGGGGGTGTGGGGGTCATTTGCTCCAGCTACCTTTTTTGTAAAACTTTTCAACTTCTTGAAGTTTTTAAAGTTTTGAAAAACATCTTCACTCTGTTTACAAAATCTAATTTCATAAATTTACAAAATAAGCAGCAGAAACCCCTGACGGTTTTAACTTTACTCAATTCTGTACCCCACCTGTACTGCAAGGCTTATACATAGGCCTGCTTCAAAAATAATTTTTTACTGGACCAACTCTGTGCATTAATTATTTTAATTAGTCGAGTTTCCCACAGTTACAGAAATGCTGATTATTATGAAAGTGGTATAAATGAAAGTTCAGCATAATGGTCTCAGTATGCTCTTTTGAAAAGTAAAAACAATATAATACCCTTAAAAAAGTAGCTACAAACATGTTTTGGGAAAAGTGTACTTTCAAAATATTTTCTTGTAGGGCAACACTCACAGGAACAGCAGTGCAGCAGTTTTATAATAACAACAATCAAGTTGTAGTGTGGCTCCAGCTTGCAGAGGAGGGCTGTGCTGCTTGCAAGTACAGTCCATGTTTGTGTAGTTCATCATAAAAATATAGGAAATAGGAGTAGCCATGCGCCGTTCCAAGATGGCCGCGTAAGTCCTCGAGTGTCCGTCCCCCAGCCCTATGAT
Source organism: Lissotriton helveticus (assembly GCF_964261635.1). NCBI lineage: Eukaryota > Metazoa > Chordata > Amphibia > Caudata > Salamandridae > Lissotriton > Lissotriton helveticus. The sequence goes on from NC_136063.1 coordinate 562,632,248, forward strand.
CCTGTGGCATATCCTGGCATTAAAGTTTACAATCCGATGGTGGAATGATGGCGTTGCCCTTGACGGTGTCTCTGGCCCCTCTGTGACACCGGGGGCCGGCGATACGGGCCCGACATCCTGCGACCTTGTGTGCGCCTGAAGCCTGGGACTCGAGTGCGCGTGGGGGCCGGGACAGAGTTTAACAACACTTGGGTCGCTGACCGGACGTCACCGGTTCCGCACCGTCCTCCGGAACTCTTTGAGGGTGGCTGCGGGGGACCTCGGAGGACCTCGGCGGAGGGGAGGCACTGCAACACACTGCTTGGAAGGGGGAAAACAGCGGCTCTCCTGACAACAGCTCCGACCCCTTTGCGGCACCAGGGGCCGGAGACACGGTCCCTACATCACCGGCCTCGTGCGTGCCTGAGGCAGGTCCCACCCATCCCCCGGGGCTCCCTGGGTGCAACTGTGGTGGCATCGGTGGCAGAGGGGACGACAGAAGAGCATCGAGGAGGACCCCCGCACCCCCCCTTGCGGGAGATCCATGGAGCAGCTGGTGAAAGAGTGGGGCTGCAGAGGCCCCGCGACGGTATCCTGATAGGAGTGGTTGGAGGTGTAGGGGGGGTGCAGAATATTGCTGGCCCCCCTCCTCCTGACCTCAGAAAGAGGGTTCGCCGTGCACCCTGGAGGGCAAGATTTGAAGGCTGAGAGACCGGCCGCCGCACTGTGGCTGCTTTGCCCCTGTGATGTTGGAACACCAGGGGGTCATGGATTGAGTGCAACTCCCCTGGGGGCTGCCCCTGGAGTTTGGCAATTGGTAGAGCTCATTGGGAGTGACGAGAGGGAGTGAAACTGAGAGCCCAGAACGTATCATCCAAGACCTGCCCTATAAGCCTCTGGCGGATCGACGGTGGCATGGAAGTCCCGCCACGAACAACCCAGCTAAGAGCCAAAGCAAAACATCCCACCTGGGAAGCGGTGTCGGTGTGCCCAGCTGCGGACTTTCAGATGGCTACTAAGCCGGAGGGAGACTGGCACCAGCTGAGGACATCTAAAGGGGTGAGGCAGGTACAGACTAATAATTTGGACAGGTACAGGATACCCAATAGATCCCCTACTGATTCAAGACTTGCTCAGCTGCCTGGGGGTGACTCCTCATGCTCTTCACCTGAATTGACGCTGCATGACATCATGGCAGCAAAAGACGGGTCAAGTCGTCACTGGGACAGAAAATGTTGTCTCTTGAGAATAAGCTAGACACGGTAACTAAAGTTAATGAGAAGGTTAAATCGCTGGACATCAAGACCGTCAGCCTGACCGATGATGTGGCGCTGCTCCAGCAGGAAATGCGGGAGCTCAAAACCCCTCGCGATCTGACTGAGCACAAACTGCACGAATACGAAGGACGTGCTCGGTGCAACAATGTACGTATTTTAGGGGTGTCAGAGAGATCTGAAAGCCTGCACCAGACTTGTTTGTCAAAGACCTTATCCTCGTGCACCTCAAGCCCAAGGGACTGAGTAACTTCTTCACCATCGAGTGGGCCCACAGGGTCCCGGGAGGGCGCTCCAGGTCTGGTGCACCCCGCCTCCGATGATTGCCAGGGTGTTGAATTTCAGAGATGGGGACGCCATCCTGCAGGCGGCACGCCTGGGCCCCCCTCTGCGGTTCGATAACTCTACCCTCACTTTCTTCCCTGACTTCACGCAGAAGGTCCAGAAACAGCGTTGGAATTTCCTTGCAGTTAAGGAAAAACTTGGAGACAAAGGAGTGAAATATGCTATGATGCTTCCGGCGTGCATGAGGGTGAAGGTCGAGGGGAAAGCCTGGTTTTTCGATAATCCGGAGGTGGCGTCGGACTGGATTGATACTCATCTCCCTGGTGGCATGGGTGAACGAGAGAGGGGCGGTGAGAACGCATTGCAGGAACAGGAATTAAAGCGGAAGCGCAGCACTTGGGACTGATGTACTTTGTCAGAGCTTCTACCTCAGAACTCTAACCTAAGGATACAAAATACATGTACCCGGTGGCCCAACTTTCGGAATGTCATCTGGTCGGCTCATTCGATCGTTCCTTAAATCCTATGAACGGAGTACCTCGTCAAGATGGTTGAGAATTGCACATACGGAGATCACGACAGGGGCGGAGAGGATCCATTGCTGGGACTTATGTACATTGTCAGGTATTTGGGTCTTGACCCTCGGATTAAAGGCCGGTCCGGATACGGGGAAAGCCATGATTGACTGGGCGAAGTTGGCTTTAGAGTGATCATTTGATCCGGGTTGTGGGGGGAGATGGAGCACTGGCCCTCCTTCCTTCTTCTACCTTTAGTTAACCAGTAGTTTGGTGTGTGGGGCGACAGGCACTCTGCCAGTTGGGGATGAGCAAATGCCTTGAGCAGGGGTGCAGGGAGGGGGTGGGGGTGGGGGTGGAGTTGTCTGTGACCATTGTTTTAAGGATTACATTGTTTGTAAGATTGTTTATAGGGTTTTTATAACATCAGGAGACAGTGGTGTGCTAGCGACACTTCCATACCAGCTTAATGATGAACTGTAGATCTGGATCGAGGATGTGTGCTTAGCTGGAACGTTAACGGGCTTGGTGACACAATAAAGAGGGGGATGGTTAACCAGTTTATTAGAAGAAACTCACCAGACATCGTGCTCTTGCAGGTGATGCATCTCTTTGGAAATAGGTGCATAGCCCTACATAAAGGGGGTTACAAGCTGGTAGCACATGCAGGGTTCACTACAGGGTCAAGGGGAGTCAGCATAATGGTAAAAAAAACATTTTCCCTGACCATTCAGGACACGTGGTCCAATCAGAGAGGCAAGTATATTGGTATATCGGGTCAGTGGGAAGGGAAGACGGCTACCTTTGTCTCCATTTATGTTCCGCGTGACTTACAGTCAGATACATCTCACGATCTGGGGTCTATTTTCTTGACCTTGCCCCTGGGACTCCTGGTGTTGGGAGGCAACTTCAATGCGGTAGCAGACGGTGAATCTGACCGACATCCCGCCCGGAAGCTGAGACCGGTGCAGAGGTGGCTCCCCGACTATTTGGACACAACGGGGCTAGTGGATGGCTGGCGGGCGCATAACCCAGGCAGCGTGCAGTATACACATGTATCCTGCACACACAAAAGCCTGTCCAGGATAAACTACGTACTGGTACCAGACGCGCAGGCGCACACTGGAGGGTGAGACATCTGGGTAGGGGCATTTCGGATCACTCTGCAGTTTGGCTCCAAATGGAATTTGATCAGATCAACGCAGGCAGGATAGACCCCCCTCGGTGCAGACCCTGTGGGAGGCGTATAAAACTGTCATTTGGGGGGAGGGCGTATCTCTGACTGCAGGTAAAAAGAAGGAACGACAGGCTGACTTGGAAAAAGCAGAAGAGGAGGTGATAAAACTAGAAAGGGAGGTATCTCAAGCGGTAACCCCTGAGGGTCTTCACAGTCTAAAACTACTGCAAGATGAGTTTGGTGGCCTCACCAGAGATAGAGCTAGGGCGCAGAACGGAGAGGTTCAGAGTGGAATCTACGAGCATGACGACAATGCGGGAAAGCTGATCGCATGGCTCGAAAGGAGGGAGTGGGCATCAAGGCTGGTGCCAGAGTTACAGGGGGATAAAGCCATTACTATTGTAGACCCGCAGGCCATCGCCAACGAGTTTGCAGACTATTATCGTGGAGTGTATAGTTCAATGGGTGTGTATACTGAAGAGGACAACAGGGAGATGATCAGGGATATTCAACTGCCCATGCTATCAGGTGATAATCGTGAATATCAGGAATTCCCACTCATGTATGATGAAGTGGCAAAAGCTATCAGAGGAGTGCATTCCAGGAAGGCCTCGGGACCGAACGGCATTCCCATAGAGCTTTACAAATTGAGATCCAATCGAAATGCTCGAGTTCTTCGCACAATGTTTGAAGAAAGCAAGAACAATAGGCAACTTCCATATGACCAACGGGTGGCCAATATAGTGGTCATCCACAAGGAAGTCAAGCCTAAGACTTGCTGCTCATCCTATAGGCCCATCTTGTTGCTAAATGCGGAGCCCAAGGTCTTGACAAAGTTGCTGGCAACGAGGCTGGCCAAAGTCATTACTACCTTGATACACCCAGATCAGTCTGGCTTTATGCCACATCAAAGTACAGCCCTCAATCTATGTCAACTGCACGGGGCTCTTGGCAAGACCCCGACGATCCAGGAGCCGGCAGTGATAGTGTCATTGGACGCCAATATGGCATTCGACAGAGTCGAGTGGCCCTATCTTTTTGCAGTATTGGACATACTGGGTTTCAGCCCGGAATTCACGAGTTGGATACGCCTTCTGTAATCTGCTCTGTTGGCCCGGGTGGTAGTGAACAACCGCAGATCTCCTGACTTTCATTAAGGTAGGGGCACCAGATAGGGTTGTCCTCTGTCCCCGCTCTTCTTCACCCTGGCCTTGGAGCCGTTGGCGGCTTGGGTCCGATGGGACCGCTCGATACGTGGAATGCGATGGGCAATGGAGTGGGAGGACAAAATCTCATTATATGCAGATGATGTTCTGCTTTACCTTACAAACCCGAGGGGATCCCTAATTTGTTTTTTGGATAAATTGGTGATTTTTGGGAGGTACTTCGCGATCAACTGGTCCAAATCGCTGCTCTATATCCTTTGGGGAGATCCGCCAATCATTCTGTACACTTGTCCAATACAAGTTGCCCAAGAGGGATTCAGGTACCTCGGTATTTATATCACATTAGACCCGAAGCTCCGCTACACCAACAACCTGAACCCCCCTCTGACACGATTTAGAGGTGATGTGGTGCACTGGAAGGCTCTCCCTGCTAGGTAGACCGGTGCTTTTCAAAAGGATGGCTCTGCCCCGGTTTTCATAAATGCTTCAGAATATGATGGATCTGATTCCCGCGTCCTACTCTAGGGAAATAGAGGCCCTCCAGAGGCAGCTACTCTGGGACGGTAAACCGCGTATAGCAATCTCCAAACTTACCCTTCCCTGGTATAATGGGGAATAGGATTGCCAGACCTGAATAAATATTACTGTGCCTCCCAATTGGCGGCAGTGAATCACAGGATATAAGGACCCCCGGATGACCCTGGGTATGCAATGGACCATTGTCAACTTTCGGGGCTGACTATACGAGAGCGCTGTATGCCGGGCCTCGCAGGTTTCCACTCACAGGACCCACGGCGCATGCCGTCCAGGTGTGGCACGCGGCCAACAGACACCCCAAATGGAAGGAGAAATCACACTCGCCACCCCACTTTGGAATTCAGCGATGTTGGGAAGTTTATGGAAGTCCAAGGGTTTTGACAAGTGGGACCTCATAGGGATCACGCACATAAAAGACATTTGGTGGCCAGGAACAATGCACACATTTGATTCCCTTAAACTGAAGTATCAATTGAATAACTGTGAGTACTTCCGCTACCTCCAGACATGCGTTGCTCACCCACATTCCCAGGGGCACGACACTCCCTGATGCTTCCCCCCTCGAGGATAGAGTTTTGGATGGGCATATTCCCGAGAAAACCATCTCTATGATATAAAATAAACTCATAAATAATATGAAAGACCCGTTAGTTATACTAAGAAGACATTGGAATGAATATGGTTTAGAGCTTGATGATGAGGACTGGCAGGAGGCGATCTCCTCCCTGTGGGTGGTGGCAATACAGATGAGGCTTAGACTGGTGCAACTCAAGATACTACACAGGTCATATGTCAATGGGCCCTGTCTGGTCCGTATGGGCTGCGTGGAGAGCGGAGAATTCAAGAAGGGATGTGGGGAACTGGGGACATTCATACATATACTGTGGCACTGTCGTAGTGTACAAGCGTTTTGGGGAGAGGTACACCGTACATTGCGGGCGGTCCTGGGGATAGAACTGCAGCCAGAGGCCCGCAGATGCATTCTGGATGTCTGGGAACCCATGGACCTAAACACATACAAACAGCAATGGTCAATGTTGGCACTCATGATAGCGAAGCGTAATATCGCCCAACTGTGGGGAGCCAGCCAGCCATCCCAGATTGAGAAATGGAGGGAGATTTAGACTGGTGTATATTTAGGGAGAGGTCAGTCTATTCTTCTAGGGGGTGCCCGGGGTAGTTGGGTAAGGTGGGAGGCTTGGAATCATTACAGAGGAGATGTCTGTGCCGCACCGACAGGTCATAAGGATGTGGAGGCGCATGAGTCCCCTTGATCCACCAACTGTCACAAAGGTATTATATTTTGACTGTATGGAATGTCATTGCAAAATTCAGGAACTCTATGCGTATGTCACCTGATGTGTTTATTTGTTGATATATATATATATATATATATTACCTACTGGCGGTCGCCAGTAGGTATATATAGTTAGGATTTTTTCTCTATGGGTTTTTTGAAAATTCTATGTCTAATAACTTTGGCGTTTGTGGACGGAATTGGCTGAAATTTTCAGGAAAATGGCACATTTTGTTTCTGAGCAGCCCTTGAAAATTTGGGGGGGTTCGTCCAGTGGGGGCCGAGAAAAAAGGGGGGTCCCAAAACGTGTTTTTAACATTGAGTTTTCCATAGGGCGGTTGGCCTCACTTTTAGCCCGAACGGCTGAATGGATTTGCACGAAACTTGGCAAAATTGTAGGGACTGGTAGCCCGATGTGCCTTTTGTAGGTCTCAATATATGTGCTCCAGTGGATTTTGAGAAATTAACGTTTAAAAAAAGATATATATCTGTAACAGCGGACCGGTTAGCGCTCTGGTTCGCGGACTTTTCGCGCAACGGAGCTTTGTGAAGCGAAGCTGATTGGTTCTCCGGCGTCTGTCAACATTCCAAACAGTCCGTAGCGGCCGCCATCTTGTCTCTCGGTAGGATCGAGAGACAAGAGGAGGTCAAAACAAAGGGGGAAATAACTATAAGGGGGCATAGTAGATCCTCGCTGACCCCCTAGGTTTGATGTGGAGGTTTTAAAAGGGCCCCGCGGGGCAAAAAAAAATAATAAAAATAATAATTGAACGGCTGAATGGATTTGCACGAAACTTGGCAAAATATTAGGGACTGGTAGCCCGATGTGCCTTTGCTAGGTCTCAATATATGTGCTCCAGTGGATTTTGAGAAATTAACGTTCAAAAAAAGATATATATCTGTAACAGCGCTCCGCTTCGCGTAACGGAGGTTTGCGAAGCTGATTGGTCATTCTGTCACTGGGCTATAGTTGGGCTACATCTGGCTGATATTTGGGCTACATTTGTTTTTTTGTGTGTCTGGCGGCCATCTTTGGGCTACATTGGGCTACATTGGGCTTCATTGGGCTACATTCGGCTAATTAGCAAATAGCTCATCGCAAACTAGGAATGGTAAAGAATCGCTATTTATTCCTTAAAGTTCGCTATTTAGGAAATGCAAATAACTTTGATGATACATATGGCGGTTCATCTCTAACAAGATAAGAAGCATAGGGATAGATTTATGATGACTGGCGCATCACCAGGGATGTGTTAGTCATTCTGTGCCGCTGTTCCGTCACCTATGGTGTGCTGCATTTACAATGCGGCGCATCATGGGGCAAAAACAGCACAGATGCGTGATGTATCTGTGCCGTAAAGGTGGCGCATTGCTGGAGTTGTATCGCAAGTGTGATGAAGCTCCAGCAAGGGTCGGGGGTGCCCCTGTCGCAGGGTTTCTGTTCTCACACAGAACTGTGGACAGAGGATTGGAACCTCGGCGAATTAGGGTGTCCCAAAACTCACGTTAGTAATCAAAAACTATTTAGCAAGCTAGGTACAGTGTCACATTGGATATAACAAACTCTCAATGTTTAGACAATCCAGAATATGAACTTATAGTACCTCAGGATACGTGGAACTCATGAACAGTCGGTCGTTATATATTTCTTAGAAACCAGAACATGGAGTTAAGAAGAACACATGTGTATTTGAAATGTTTATTTACTAATGCCGTCTTCTCAGGCGTAGTACCTTAGATAATAAAAGTACACATATTATCAGTAGCAAAATTACCAGCATAGTTACTAGTACATAAAAAGTGAATGGTGATAGTATGTTAACATGCTGTAAATGAATAAGAGTTAGCAACACTTATAAGCAGCCGCGGGCCGTGGAGGGAGTTACGGTGAGGCAGGGAGGCGGGGAGGGGGAGAAGCAGGGTGGAGAATACAAGTACACATATTATCAGTAGCAAAATTACCAGCATAGTTACTAGTACATAAAAAGCGAATGGTGACAGTATGTTAACATGCTGTAAATGAATAAGAGTTAGCAACACTTATAAGCAGCCGCGGGCCGTGGAGGGAGTTACGGTGGGGCAGGGAGGCGGGGAGGGGGAGGGGCAAGGTAGAGAGGGCTCCACCCTGCTTCTCCCCCTCCCCGCCTCCCTGCCCCATCGTAACTCCCTCCACGGCCCGCGGCTGCTTATATCTCACCCTCCCTAATACACATATTATATTATTTGCTAAGAAGGTCTCTTTGTGTTGGTTTAGGGCGTGTCCATACTTTAGTGTCTTAGATTTGAAGGAATCACATCAGCATACACCAGCTCTCTCTTCATGTGAACCGCATCAACTGTTGTGTATGTGTGTTCGGCAAAGCAATATAAAACCCGCCTCATGCCCAGAATTGGCAGAAGTTGCACTTATGTTATGAGTATGAAGTCGTGGAGATCAGACCTCATAACAATTCTGTATCGTGTTGTTCTTGAAACTTTAGCACTCGCTGTACAGATATAGTTTAACAAGTAAAGCAGATAGTAGACCAATAACATATTATTCTCATGTAAACCACGATGAACTACTAGGTGGAAAGCTAAAGCAACAACTAAGTGTCGTGTGCAGAAGTTGCAAAAAAGGAAAAATGGCGTTTAAACCGGTAATGAGCCCATGCTAACTTAACACGGTGTAAAGATATCCAGGACCTAGATGACACCTCCTCATGATCCGGAAACGAACTGAATAAGATAATAGAAGTGCCATCTCATGAGAGCAGATTGCAAGTTTATATGTGGACGGTCCGCAAGGTAAAGCATTAAAAACTAGGAAAATTCAATGCTAAAGAAAAATAAAACAGCCAAGTACTTTATCGAGTCTTAAGCCAATAGGCAAGGTAAATAATAAAAACTTGACAAATAAGTCAATGAATTGTCAATGAAATGCTAGTACTCAGCATATCAAACATGAAAAAGGTCTATGACATAACTGTGTATGCAAAATAAGCTGCAACAGCCTCCAATAGGAAGTCACCGTCTTCATCCGAAAACAGTTCAGCCATCCAATTTAAAAGCGGAAAAGAACATACGTGCTCTCCCAGCACCGGATCCTCTATCACCATCAGAGGACAGCTCGGTGGGTTTTCAAGAAAGCTGTGTTCCAAGAAAGACTGTGCTGCCGCCAGTAAATTCCAGGGACCAAGTAGTCCATGCATCAATGCCACAGCCATAATCCTTTTGCCAGGACAAATCAACTCGTGAGTAATGATAGGAGTCATCAGCTGATTAAAGTCGACGTCAGGAGAAACCGGTCCGCAGAGACACAAATCAATGGCCCAATCGAAATCACAGGTCAGGCAGTGAAATACAGGCTGGACACAGGTGAAGTAGGAGAACCGAAAAGATAATCCATATGCCGTGCTTAATATCGCCAACGGCATTGTGCCATAATATTCTAGCATGCGATTGCGGAACAGTGTCAGCAGCTGCAGGGTCGGAGGTTGCATAGGAGGGACATCCATATTTAAAAATGTAAAAAAGCACAAGAGCGTCCGCTGGTAATGCAAGTAAAAATGCAATCCACGAACCAGAGTGGAGAAAATGGAATGAAAGGGAGCAGGGATGACTCCAAAGATTTTCTCAAATGAAGTCACGAGACCACTGGTAACAACTTTAAAAAAGTGTGCCAGGGATTTTGTGGAGGATGCGTTAAAGATAGTCGGAAACATGTTGCTGAAATTGAAAGGCAAACCTGTGTACGGGTGTTCGCTATGTGAAGTACGAAAGTTTCACGGGCCGAACTCAAGGCCACCTCTCTCTGAGACAAAAGAGCTCTTATTCTTGTCATGCCGTTGAAACGTGTCCCAAGGTTGGTATTTGTGGCCAGATTGAAAACTCCCTATGTTCATGTGTGGGAGGAAATAGAACATTTCTGCAGCAAATAACCCGTTCACTTACTGTTACGATAAAAGGAATACTTTTAATTAACTCAGAACAATCTTCATTATTGAGCATCAAATAACTACCATTTTCCAACAACTTGAACGTGGGGATGATAGCAGGAACTGGCGTGCCTTGCAACACGCAAGCCATATTTGGTCGGTGTTTGTTGCATGAATCGTGTAACTGTATGTGCCTACACATTAGTGAATGATCTGGCGTCTCAGTGCATTCCTCTCCATTCAGATAAACTTCTTGATCATCTTTGAAACATCTGTATGTGTATGGAAGCGACCAGACCTCATGAACAAAAGCACTACCTAAAGGTTCATAAAGACCTATTGGTATATATTTCATACAATTTGAAAACTTATATAAAGCAAAAGGCAGCGTTATTAAACCGTGGATAAGGCATGTTGCCAAAAAACCCGCAATCCTCTGCTGATGATGTCACTGAGCATGTCATGAATGATGTAATATGTGACATCATCAGTAGTGGATTATGGGTAATAGTATCTCTAGTTTACTCCCCTATAGCTGTCTTTCTTTTAACATAAGTGTGTGTTTCCTTCCCTTATACTTACTGTTTTTGGTTCGCTTCCAGTTCGCGTACCAGCGAGCGAACTAGGAAGCGAACTAAGAGAAATAGAGGTTGGCACAGTTCCAAATATTGTACCAATTTTTTAATAACGGGGAGGTAGTTCTGAAAAGAACTTTTTTTTTTATTTTTCTGAACATTTTTTTACTGTTTTTGAATTTTTCGGAACAGTTTTATATTTTTTTGGGTTTTTCTTGGAGGGGGCAATGAAAACGATTCATTGTAAAGGGCTCAACAGGAGCAACAAAACAAAAAAAAGAAGTATTTATTATTTTGGGCGTTTCGGACAAACTTGCATATGATAGTCAATAGCTCTGTTGATCAGAGTGATGCTTCTTTCTCCGTAGGAAATGAATCCATCGCAAAATACGCAGGTGTGTTTTACTTCACCAAATCTCATTTGTATATTTGGCACCATCTCCCTGCCCTCTGGTCCCGTTACTTCCGGTACAACAGATCTTCTGGCCATAATAGGGAGATTATCTAGGTCGTTCCGAAACTGTGCAGCACTGTAGTTGTTAGGATGCCACCTAGTCATATGGCGATGCATTGTGTAGTTTCCGAAACTGTATTTTTTGTCGGTCCCTCTGGACAGTCTATCTTGACATATAAGGCAAGTTACGTATCTTGCATTTACTTTTTTCTGACCTTTGGGAATTTTAAAAAATTGCCAAATGAAGTTTTCTTTCCGGTGAGACGTCTTGGGCTGCTCAGGCAAAAACTGCCTCTCTTCGTGCTCGTCCTCCTGTTCCTCTTCTTCTTCTTCTTGTTGAATTACAACTTGAGCAGGTGGTCCACTCTTCCTTGGATGTGGTGGAGGTGGTGGGGAAGCACCAGCTGAAGCTACTAAAGAAGCCATTGCTCAGTGATCACAAAGGGTCTTTTTCTCACAATGATGAAAGTCAGAGTGAGGAAAGAAGGAGGGATTTTCATCATTTGGGAAAAACAAGAGTTCTCAACCAATCAAAAGTGTTCATTTTAGATTATATGACCTAGTCTTACATCATTAGGAAACCAAAAGTGAAATGAACCAATGAAAAGTGTTATTACCAAGTCACATGACTTGCTGTGTTTACGTTAAGCGCTTTGCAGGGCCTCCCTGTTTGCTTCCAGAAACCTGCGCTTTGGCACTCGCTTCGCGTACCAGTTCGCTAACGTAGCACGTCATATGACGTATCAAGCGACAACGTGGAACGTCATGCAGACGGGAGGCGTCACGATGTTGTTTTCTAACGCGGCACTTGCGGTAAAGAAACGTTTACCGGCTCGCGGTCTATTTCGCGGCATCAAGGTCAGCTAACGGGAAGCTTCCCGATTCGCGAAGCGGGAACGAAGAAAAAAAAATATTTAAAAAAAAAATTATTCATAAACATATAAAATATATTTTTGGATTTAAAGAAGAATACATTTTACAGCTACAGATATTAGCTGTTAAAAAACCAATGAAATTCACAGAAAAAACCATAGGTTATAGACCATATATAGTTAGGAATTAGCATTTACAAAACCTTGAAAATTCACTGAAAAAACCATAGGTTATAGACCATATATAGTTAGGAAATAGCATTTAGAAAACCTTATTTTACTCACACAAAACCATTGAAATTCCATATATAGTTAGTTGCACTAACTATATATCGCGCACCTGCAATCCACTGCTGATGATGTCACATATTACATCATTCATGACATGGTCAGTGACATCACTGATGACATCACTGATGACATCTCAAATGACATCACTGATGACATCACTGATGACAACATCCAGTGACTATGTTTCTGTAAAGTTAAAATATGTCTTACATATTGAAGAATGAGTGGATGTATAAGTGTCTGGATGAAGGATTTAGTAGGTGCATGACTGACTGTATAAGTGAGTGATTAAATGTGTCTCACTGAGTGCATGGGTTAGTGACTAAACTGTTTTAAATTGTGCATCATTGTGTCTGTTGTTTTGTAATCTGATGCATGTGTTGATCATTAGCTATATGACTAACTATATGGGTTATTGATTAGTTGCCCAAGTATTTGTATGGGAGACTGAGTGTGTGTGTGGGTGTCTGGGAGGTGTATGACTCTGTGCATAGATGTGTGAGCAGTTGATTCACTAGATGTATGGGTTCAAAGGTGCATGTGGAAACATCTGTATGGGCGGTTGACTGTGTGCATGAGTGTATTGGTGAGTGAATGGATATCTCAGTGCTACATGTCAAAGTAAGTACATATGTAAAACACAGTACATGTGATAGTTGACATATATAAATAACTGTGCATAAGAGCCAGTGAATGTGTGAGTGGCTGTATGGATTATTGTGAACTTGTATCAGGGATTGTATAACAGAGTAAATATGTGTTATTATATGTTCCAATAAGTAAGGTGTGTATAACTATATAGTTGAGGAAATCGAGGTGTGATTGATTCTTTGCAAGACTGACTAGGTGTGTGAGTAACTCCATGGATGAGTGACAGTCTGTGAGTGTCTGTTTACACTGAGTGTATCTAAGGTTATATTAGAGTCTGAAGAGGTTCATTGTATCATCACATGAATGATGTCATCAGTGATGTGATCAGTAATGTCAAATGAGATGTCATCAGTGATGTCATCAGTGATGTCATTTGAGATGTCATCAGTGATGTCATCAGTGATGTCACTGACCATGTCATGAATGATGTAATATGTGACATCATCAGCAGTGGATTGCAGGTGCGCGATATATAGTTAGTGCAACTAACTATATATGGAATTTCAATGGTTTTGTGTGAGTAAAATAAGGTTTTCTAAATGCTATTTCCTAACTATATATGGTCTATAACCTATGGTTTTTTCAGTGAATTTTCAAGGTTTTGTAAATGCTAATTCCTAACTATATATGGTCTATAACCTATGGTTTTTTCTGTGAATATATATATATATATATATATATATATATATAAATATATATATATATATATATATATATATATATATTCCTCACAACAATGATCCTCCACCGCACTGCGCTCTCCTGTGGGTGCTCTGCCTAGGGGCCGGATCCTGGCCCATGTCGCAATTTTACTCCAAATGTAGCGGCATACAGGTAGAATCTTCTATAACGATAGTTTATTCACTCGTAGTTGGACCAAGTACGAGTGAATAAACTATCGTTATAGAAGATTCTATCTGTGTGCCGCTTCATTTGGAGTAAAAAAAATATATATATATATATATTACACCAAAATCGTGCTTTTACCTTGCTCAAAACACGGCAGTAATGGACACAAGTCAGAATTCTGTGCAGCAGACGGAGATTTATTCGTCAGATGGTCTTACAGGCAAGAGAAACACTCGACGCGTTTCAGTGCTGACGCACCTTAGTCATGAGTGTTTGATCTACCGGTGCATACATTTTTAAATACCACGTGACACTCGTGTAAGTGAAAACAGACTCGGCAACTTGTGACTACAAATATCTCAATGTTGCTAAACATATATTCAGCCGAATACATGAATAATATGATGTGAAAAATAAAGCAGTAAAAAGATACCAAACCGCCTCTGTGTATAATACATAAATAATTGCATATGCTTCTGATTACAAACACAGCAAGACTTAGTCTGTTCTTGTCTTGTTATTCAATAAAGTTGTTGTTTAAAGACTCCGTGTGCACCACTGCGAACCTGTTGGTTAATCAAAACAATCTAAGATGATGTGTAACACGCTCATCCTGTGACGCGCTCAAGGTATCAAGCCTCTGTGGGCGAAATCATGCTTACAGACAGTTGCACGGATAAATGAATTTCAATTTTATATATATATATATATATATATATATATATATATATATATATATATATATATATATATATATATATATATATATATATCCAAAACGCCTTCCAGAAAGAAGAGTCTGAGGCCACTTGGGGGGAAATACAGCGGAGAAACTTTATTGCAGCAAAAGCATAGTGGCGCGGGCGGGCGTATGCATTTCGGCCGTGTGGCCTCCTCAGCGCCCAGCATGTAATGAGGAAGAAGAAAGCGCCTCTCAACAGTTCTGCCCCACCATGTTCAGGTGAAAACTCAGGTTAGCTCCTCCCCCTAGCCGTAATCAGTGTCACCTGCTCGGGTACTTCCATGTGGATAGGAACTACTGGTCCCAGCATGCAATGTTCTGCCAGGAACGTCAAATGTCAGTGGGGATGACAGAACTGCAAGGCAGCAAAACTCCACGTGTCCCGCACTGCCTGCCACAGCCAAAGTCCTCCTTGCGCCCCCCGTTACCGCACAACCATCACATCCAGGTACGTTGATCCACGGGGACCCGTGCGGCAGTGCGCCGAGTCCAGAGCAGAGTTCAGTGACTCTACCACCGCGTCTCTTCCTCCTGTTTGCAATGGTGGGCTTGATGCTGTCCGAAGCCTCGGAAAAAAGGGAAAAGATGCGCCGGAGCACATCACAGCCAGTAAGATCAAGCCACCAAATGTGCAGGAGCCCCAGTAGCACTACACTGGCAAGGTAGTGCAAATTAATCCAAAACGCCTTCCAGAAAGAAGAGTCTGAGGCCACTTGGGGGGAAATACAGCAGAGAAACTTTATTGCAGCAAAAGCATAGTGGCGTGGGCGGGCGTATGCATTTCGGCCGTGTGGCCTCCTCAGCGCCCAGCATGTAATGAGGAAGAAGAAAGCGTCTCTCAACAGTTCTGCCCCACCATGTTCAGGTGAAAACTCAGGTTAGCTCCTCCCCCTAGCGGTAATCAGTGTCACCTGCTCGGGTACTTCCATGTGGATAGGAACTACTGGTCCCAGCATGCAATGTTCTGCCAGGAACGTCAAATGTCAGTGGGGATGACAGAACTGCAAGGCAGCAAAACTCCACGTGTCCCGCACTGCCTGCCACAGCCAAAGTCCTCCTTGCGCCCCCCGTTACCGCACAACCATCACATCAAGGTACGTTAATCCACGGGGACCCGTGCGGCAGTGCGCCGAGTCCAGAGCAGAGTTCAGTGACTCTACCACCGCGTCTCTTCCTCCTGTTTGCAGTGGTGGGCTTGATGCTGTCCGAAGCCTCGGAAAAAAGGGAAAAGATGCGCCGGAGCACATCACAGCCAGTAAGATCAAGCCACCAAATGAGCAGGAGCCCCAGTAGCACTACACTGGCATGGTAGTGCAAATTAATCCAAAACGCCTTCCAGAAAGAAGAGTCTGAGGCCACTTGGGGGGAAATACAGCGGAGAAACTTTATTGCAGCAAAAGCATAGTGGCGCGGGCGGGCGTATGCATTTTGGCCGTGTGGCCTCCTCAGCGCCCAGCATGTAATGAGGAAGAAGAAAGCGCCTCTCAACAGTTCTGCCCCACCATGTTCAGGTGAAAACTCAGGTTAGCTCCTCCCCCTAGCCGTAATCAGTGTCACCTGCTCGGGTACTTCCATGTGGATAGGAACTACTGGTCCCAGCATGCAATGTTCTGCCAGGAACGTCAAATGTCAGTGGGGATGACAGAACTGCAAGGCAGCAAAACTCCACGTGTCCCGCACTGCCTGCCACAGCCAAAGTCCTCCTTGCGCCCCCCGTTACCGCACAACCATCACATCCAGGTACGTTAATCCACGGGGACCCGTGCGGCAGTGCGCCGAGTCCAGAGCAGAGTTCAGTGACTCTACCACCGCGTCTCTTCCTCCTGTTTGCAGTGGCGGGCTTGATGCTGTCCGAAGCCTCGGAAAAAAGGGAAAAGATGCGCCGGAGCACATCACAGCCAGTAACATCAAGCCACCAAATGTGCAGGAGCCCCAGTAGCACTACACTGGCAAGGTAGTGCAAATTAATCCAAAACGCCTTCCAGAAAGAAGAGTCTGAGGCCACTTGGGGGGAAATACAGCGGAGAAACTTTATTGCAGCAAAAGCATAGTGGCGCGGACGGGCGTATGCATTTCGGCCGTGTGGCCTCCTCAGCGCCCAGCATGTAATGAGGAAGAAGAAAGCGCCTCTCAACAGTTCTGCCCCACCATGTTCAGGTGAAAAATTCAGGAACTCTATGCGTATGTCACCTGATGTGTTTATTTGTTGATTTTTGTTTAATAAAAAGAAATAAGGGAATATATATATATATATATATATATTCCTCACAACAATGATCCTCCACCGCACTGCGCTCTCCTGTGGGTGCTCTGCCTAGGGGCCGGATCCTGGCCCATGTCGCAATTTTACTCCAAATGTAGCGGCACACAGGTAGAATCTTCTATAACGATAGTTTATTCACTCGTACTTGGACCAAGTACGAGTGAATAAACTATCGTTATAGAAGATTCTACCTGTGTGCCGCTTCATTTGGAGTAAAAAAAATATATATATATATATATATATATATATTACACCAAAATCGTGCTTTTACCTTGCTCAAAACACGGCAGTAATGGACACAAGTCAGAATTCTGTGCAGCAGACGGAGATTTATTCGTCAGATGGTCTTACAGGCAAGAGAAACACTCGACGCGTTTCAGTGCTGACGCACCTTAGTCAAGAGTGTTTGATCTACCGGTGCATACATTTTTAAATACCACGTGACACTCGTGTAAGTGAAAACAGACTCGGCAACTTGTGACTACAAATATCTCAATGTTGCTAAACATATATTCAGCCGAATACATGAATAATATGATGTGAAAAATAAAGCAGTAAAAAGATACCAAACCGCCTCTGTGTATAATACATAAATAATTGCATATGCTTCTGATTACAAACACAGCAAGACTTAGTCTGTTCTTGTCTTGTTATTCAATAAAGTTGTTGTTTAAAGACTCCGTGTGCACCACTGCGAACCTGTTGGTTAATCAAAACAATCTAAGATGATGTGTAACACGCTCATCCTGTTACGCGCTCAAGGTATCAAGCCTCTGTGGGCAAAATCATGCTTACAGACAGTTGCACGGATAAATGAATTTCAATTTTATATATATGTATATATATATATATATATATATATATATATATATATATATATATCCAAAACGCCTTCCAGAAAGAAGAGTCTGAGGCCACTTGGGGGGAAATACAGCGGAGAAACTTTATTGCAGCAAAAGCATAGTGGCGCGGGCGGGCGTATGCATTTCGGCCGTGTGGCCTCCTCAGCGCCCAGCATGTAATGAGGAAGAAGAAAGCGCCTCTCAACAGTTCTGCCCCACCATGTTCAGGTGAAAACTCAGGTTAGCTCCTCCCCCTAGCCGTAATCAGTGTCACCTGCTCGGGTACTTCCATGTGGATAGGAACTACTGGTCCCAGCATGCAATGTTCTGCCAGGAACGTCAAATGTCAGTGGGGATGACAGAACTGCAAGGCAGCAAAACTCCACGTGTCCCGCACTGCCTGCCACAGCCAAAGTCCTCCTTGCGCCCCCCGTTACCGCACAACCATCACATCCAGGTACGTTGATCCACGGGGACCCGTGCGGCAGTGCGCCGAGTCCAGAGCAGAGTTCAGTGACTCTACCACCGCGTCTCTTCCTCCTGTTTGCAATGGTGGGCTTGATGCTGTCCGAAGCCTCGGAAAAAAGGGAAAAGATGCGCCGGAGCACATCACAGCCAGTAAGATCAAGCCACCAAATGTGCAGGAGCCCCAGTAGCACTACACTGGCAAGGTAGTGCAAATTAATCCAAAACGCCTTCCAGAAAGAAGAGTCTGAGGCCACTTGGGGGGAAATACAGCAGAGAAACTTTATTGCAGCAAAAGCATAGTGGCGTGGGCGGGCGTATGCATTTCGGCCGTGTGGCCTCCTCAGCGCCCAGCATGTAATGAGGAAGAAGAAAGCGTCTCTCAACAGTTCTGCCCCACCATGTTCAGGTGAAAACTCAGGTTAGCTCCTCCCCCTAGCGGTAATCAGTGTCACCTGCTCGGGTACTTCCATGTGGATAGGAACTACTGGTCCCAGCATGCAATGTTCTGCCAGGAACGTCAAATGTCAGTGGGGATGACAGAACTGCAAGGCAGCAAAACTCCACGTGTCCCGCACTGCCTGCCACAGCCAAAGTCCTCCTTGCGCCCCCCGTTACCGCACAACCATCACATCAAGGTACGTTAATCCACGGGGACCCGTGCGGCAGTGCGCCGAGTCCAGAGCAGAGTTCAGTGACTCTACCACCGCGTCTCTTCCTCCTGTTTGCAGTGGTGGGCTTGATGCTGTCCGAAGCCTCGGAAAAAAGGGAAAAGATGCGCCGGAGCACATCACAGCCAGTAAGATCAAGCCACCAAATGAGCAGGAGCCCCAGTAGCACTACACTGGCATGGTAGTGCAAATTAATCCAAAACGCCTTCCAGAAAGAAGAGTCTGAGGCCACTTGGGGGGAAATACAGCGGAGAAACTTTATTGCAGCAAAAGCATAGTGGCGCGGGCGGGCGTATGCATTTTGGCCGTGTGGCCTCCTCAGCGCCCAGCATGTAATGAGGAAGAAGAAAGCGCCTCTCAACAGTTCTGCCCCACCATGTTCAGGTGAAAACTCAGGTTAGCTCCTCCCCCTAGCCGTAATCAGTGTCACCTGCTCGGGTACTTCCATGTGGATAGGAACTACTGGTCCCAGCATGCAATGTTCTGCCAGGAACGTCAAATGTCAGTGGGGATGACAGAACTGCAAGGCAGCAAAACTCCACGTGTCCCGCACTGCCTGCCACAGCCAAAGTCCTCCTTGCGCCCCCCGTTACCGCACAACCATCACATCCAGGTACGTTAATCCACGGGGACCCGTGCGGCAGTGCGCCGAGTCCAGAGCAGAGTTCAGTGACTCTACCACCGCGTCTCTTCCTCCTGTTTGCAGTGGCGGGCTTGATGCTGTCCGAAGCCTCGGAAAAAAGGGAAAAGATGCGCCGGAGCACATCACAGCCAGTAACATCAAGCCACCAAATGTGCAGGAGCCCCAGTAGCACTACACTGGCAAGGTAGTGCAAATTAATCCAAAACGCCTTCCAGAAAGAAGAGTCTGAGGCCACTTGGGGGGAAATACAGCGGAGAAACTTTATTGCAGCAAAAGCATAGTGGCGCGGACGGGCGTATGCATTTCGGCCGTGTGGCCTCCTCAGCGCCCAGCATGTAATGAGGAAGAAGAAAGCGCCTCTCAACAGTTCTGCCCCACCATGTTCAGGTGAAAAATTCAGGAACTCTATGCGTATGTCACCTGATGTGTTTATTTGTTGATTTTTGTTTAATAAAAAGAAATAAGGGAATATATATATATATATATATATATATATATTCCTCACAACAATGATCCTCCACCGCACTGCGCTCTCCTGTGGGTGCTCTGCCTAGGGGCCGGATCCTGGCCCATGTCGCAATTTTACTCCAAATGTAGCGGCACACAGGTAGAATCTTCTATAACGATAGTTTATTCACTCGTACTTGGACCAAGTACGAGTGAATAAACTATCGTTATAGAAGATTCTACCTGTGTGCCGCTTCATTTGGAGTAAAAAAAAATATATATATATATATATATATTACACCAAAATCGTGCTTTTACCTTGCTCAAAACACGGCAGTAATGGACACAAGTCAGAATTCTGTGCAGCAGACGGAGATTTATTCGTCAGATGGTCTTACAGGCAAGAGAAACACTCGACGCGTTTCAGTGCTGACGCACCTTAGTCAAGAGTGTTTGATCTACCGGTGCATACATTTTTAAATACCACGTGACACTCGTGTAAGCGAAAACAGACTCGGCAACTTGTGACTACAAATATCTCAATGTTGCTAAACATGTATTCAGCCGAATACATGAATAATATGATGTGAAAAATAAAGCAGTAAAAAGATACCAAACCGCCTCTGTGTATAATACATAAATAATTGCATATGCTTCTGATTACAAACACAGCAAGACTTAGTCTGTTCTTGTCTTGTTATTCAATAAAGTTGTTGTTTAAAGACTCCGTGTGCACCACTGCGAACCTGTTGGTTAATCAAAACAATCTAAGATGATGTGTAACACGCTCATCCTGTTACGCGCTCAAGGTATCAAGCCCCTGTGGGCGAAATCATGCTTACAGACAGTTGCACGGATAAATGAATTTCAATTTTATATATATATATATATATATATATATATATATATATATATATATATATATATATATATATATATATATATATATATATATATCCAGATTGATAGTTTGAAGAAGCTTTGCGCAGAGTACGGTCTAGAAATTAACACTTCTAAAACTAAATTCATGACTTACACTAGGAGAGGTGGGTGAGGGGGGTTAATAAAGTGAATAACAAACCACTAGAAAGAGCACCAAAGTTTGACTACCTGAGCATTAGATTTGCTGAAACTGGATCCTGGGAACCACAGATTTTAAAAAGCACCATTACGGTGAAGCATAGAGCAGGGGTAACTTGCAAATTTGCAAAGAAGGCTACCTGGACCACCCATGCTGCCAGCAGTGGAGATGTACAAGGCTCAATCCAGGGGGGCAGCACTCTATGGGGTGGAACTTTGAGGCTATTCCAATTTAGAACCTTTGAGTGTGGCGGAAACCAACTTCCTTAGAGCCTGCACTAGTCTAACTAGGGGAACACCACTTGTACTGCTGAGTTCATGAAATTGCATCGTTGGCTGTGTTAAAGCCATTGTTATACTAGATACACATTCGTAGCACGCCTTGCATCGCAAAATGTGATGCAGGGCGCGCTACGAAATTTGTTTTATTTACTAAATTGTTTACTTGCCTCCAATTATCCATAATCCGGTGTTTAGCACCCCCCACCCTGCCCCTCCCCACCCCGCCTTTCTGCCCCACGGAACTCTATCCACGGGCCGCGGCTGGTTCAAACTGGTGCTGGGTTGAAATGATCAGACGTTTTGTCCTCTTGGCAGCGGAGTAGTTGATCCAAGGGTGACCTCTCCATCCACTCCAATAATTGTGGGATCACTGCGATGGTTTCCTGGTGCTGCCTCTTAGTATTCTCTTCTGGGTGCTATAACATCCACATGTTTCTAGAGAAGGTGGATCTCCTCATGAGGCTACACGTACTCCCCTCTGGCAGGGAGACAGTTTTCATGTTCGATCTTTATTGTCAAACTGACACTCTTTTCTACAAACAAAATTAACATCAACTATGTGATCACATTGTGGAAAATTGGCAGCGATCGATGTTAGCATTTAGCTGAAGCCATCTTGTTTCTGGCAGCCATTTTGTCTGCCATGTGCTCACAATGCGCTCTTTCATTCTTCTCTGTCGTTTACCCTTATGCCTTGCTCAAAGGACTGGCTATACTTAGCCTCTGCTACTCTGCACATGCTCAGTTGAGCTTGTAGATGCCCATGCACCTGTTTAGGTTTGTTACTATCAGGATGTTCCTACTGAGGTTAGCAACTGTTGACTCCTCCTTCTTTATTGACTGTGCATTTCTGTATGACCATTTGTGTATGTAACTATCCTGTGTGTGTTTGTACCGCCTTCTTTTGAGCTCCTGTGTGGGTATTAAAGACCCATAGTTCTTCTACTCAGTGTGCTACTTCATACACTACTGAAGGGTTTTGTGTGACTGTAGTTTTACATTTCAGTTTCCGTGCCAGCTTCTATTTATTGGTCTGAGGACATGCGTGCAGAGAAGGGTGAACCCCTAGCACTGGTAGGCTTGGCTGAGGCCCACCACTACAACATCAGAGATGCATTATCAAAACTACTTACTAGCTGGGGTGTAAGAAAAAACGCCATTTTACATGCCTGCCAGTAGACACCTGCTCTGCTGTGCCAGCACCTGAGAGGTCTTCCAGCTAACCACCATATCTCACAGTGATCACAGATCCATTTGAAATGTAAGGAGTGAATTAGAGTAGTCTCCTTGAGTGTCTTTGTTGTCTTTTTTGGGCATTCAAAAGTTCTCCCCCAACTGTCCGCACAAGTGGTACACTTTTTCTTGCAGTCTTCTACATCTCAATTTACAGGCACCACAACATTCCCTTTCTTCACAAGGAGTTTTACCATGTATGGGGTGCTTTGCAAGACTTTAAGAAGGGCGGGTCCTAGCCGGTTCTAAGAACCGGCAGTGATCACAACACGTCTTTGGTTTGAAACGAATCCCTATTAGACTCTGTTTTCATGCCCTTCTCCTTACAGACATTTCTCAACTATGATGCAAAAAAAACCTGAAGGTATTCCATGTGAGCAATGCAATCCCTGTTTACATTTCACGATTTGCTTATGTCTTCAGGCCCGGCTGGTACAGGTAAGAGTGGTGAGCCGGTGGGGCTGGGCGTGGGGAGTCGACAGACAATGGGATAGGGAAAATAAAATGAATAAAACCACTTACCTTACGATTGCCGCATCGCTGAGTCGGCGATGCGGCGAGTGCAAAGTAAGTGGTTTTATTTATTTTGTATTTTATTTTCCCTATCCCATTGTCTGTTGACTATGCCCCCACCGCACTGCCTCACCACTCTTACCTGTACCGGCCATGCCTGGATGTCTTGCATTCCTCAGAGTATTTGCTTTTTTCAAGATGCTGTGCATCTATAGTTTTATACATGCAACATATGACTCATGTAGAGTGCATTCTTTGAACTGCGTAGCCTCCAGGTCTCTGAGGTGGGTGTTTATGACTGCGCATGATTGAGAGCTCTGAAGTTCAAGCGGAAGGCAGTGTGAGTTTCCCACAGCACCTGTCAGTTGTTCAAAGAGGTGCACAGATGACATCTACATCCAAACCCCAGCCTCTCTGCAGAGCACTCAGAGCGATAGTTGCATATGTGCCAGTTGTAACTGTGGGAAAGTGAGTTATGCAGATGTAGAATTCCATACATGATGTTGAGAGAAAAAGGGTGTAAGTAGCTAACAAACTGAGAGATACTGCAGGAAAAAAGTGGTGTGAAGAGGTGAACCGGAGAGTCTGAAACTCTGAAGGCCTTTAAACCTTCCACAGATTTTAGCAATGTTTGATTCACAGCCTCATGTTGTTTCAGAATTAAAGCATTTTCAATTCTAATTATTCACAAGCAAACCTTCGTTGGTATTCATTTTTCTGATAGTGCTAACAAACAGCAAAGCCAATAGGTCTTTCGTGTTTTAGGTATATGTGTTTGTATGTGACGAGTCTGAGAAAAAAATGTGTTCGTGTGTGACGAGTCTGGAAACAATGGCATTAAATTCAGGAAGGGACACAAACACTGGTCAGGGGGCGCACTGTATGAAGCATAGGTTTTTAGTTTACATGCTTTAAGCCACGCCCTTACTTATATAGTCCACGTCTCTTGCAAAGGATTACTAGTTATGTTTTTTTGGCCGCAGCCCTCTTAGAGAGTCACCACCCTTTTCATCCAATCAAAGCGCTGGTGCTGTTCACCTGTAATCCAGAAAGCTGTGGTTCCTTAGATGGTACAGAGCTAAAACACCATTTTCAGTTCTCAGTGAAAGCAAATTGCTTCAAATTCTATATTGATTGGTGGATTTATATGTGCTTAGCTGCATTAAATATATTTAAAATGGAAGTCTCGAAGTCAAGACTCAATCCACTGATCAGCGGGTCTCAATTATCTTTAAAGTATAAGTATAGCGCAGACATCGTTTTTCTCTACACAAAAACCTTCTCTACTGAAAAGTACAATTTATTGGTATTTTCTGCATAGGTCCTTGCGTTCCAATAATACATTTCTGCTTCAAGTACCAAAAGTAAGAACAGTTACTTCTGTGACAAATCTTTTTGGTCACCACTGCTAAACAATGGAACACCTGACCCCTCCATCTAGAAAACCAACCTGCATTGTTGCACTTTAGGAAATCATTGAAAAAGTTTCTTGTCATTGTTGAATCTCTTCACACTTTTCACGTCCCTGGCCAATATTGATTAAAGATCGCTTTTCAATTCTTCAGTTGCTTGAGCAGAAAATATGGCGGCCATGCGTTAAACAAATCTCTGAACATTACATAACAATGTTGGTTTGGGAAACCGCAAAGATCCATGCGCTATTAAAGTATATATTTTGTCGCAATGTCACAGCAAAAGAAATGAACAAATGTTAATATTACTAAATTCAAATGCCACAATTTGTAAAAAAAAAAAAGGCACCAATCCAAAAGTAAGTGTACGGCAAGGTTACACAAACAAAAGATCTAAAACTGAGAAACGAAAACGTCTCTGGAACAAATATAACATGGGATACAATACCTCAGAACTACACCAGTAGGCTCATTTTATTATTACGAATAAGATGTGCATGAGGAAATCTGAAATAACCTGGAGCAATTCTCTGCAAGTTTAATTTGCACATGAGTATCTCAAAGTTGCTACATGAATTTTCCAGATTTACTCCTGTACATGTTGTGACCACACTTTAAGATGGCTGGTGTTAACCTGTTATTCTCACAGATATATAATGTACGCCCTAGAATTACTCAGATCTCTGTGTGAAAAGGTATGTGCATCCCTCTGAACTGTGAAACGTTGTGTTTATTTTAGCATTTTGCTGATATAGCATCGGGCTACCAAAGTGCTGGAACTAAGTGCCAGAGGAACTAACCATGATTTACAGTCACA
This sequence comes from Lissotriton helveticus, assembly GCF_964261635.1. Taxonomy (NCBI): domain Eukaryota; kingdom Metazoa; phylum Chordata; class Amphibia; order Caudata; family Salamandridae; genus Lissotriton; species Lissotriton helveticus. Next base: position 562,657,497 of record NC_136063.1, read on the forward strand.
AACACTCCGAATTGGAGTTTGTGAATGCAAAATGGGCGTTCCTTTGTATCAATCTCTTTTCAGGTTCAGCTAAAGTATCTTAAAATGGGGCTGTGACTGTAAACCATGTATTTTTGTATTTGAAAGGGGTGTGATTTAAGTGTGCCTTCCAAATACCAATTCTGTACCATATTTAATTCAGGTTACAAGCCATTGAAAACCAGGGGTAGTAACTCATTTGCAAAAGGGAAGGAGAACCCTTCAGATCCCATCCCCTTAGTGAATTGTGGAAAACGTTTATGGGAGAGTAGACAGTGTTCCAAACAAATCCAACTCGCAGGGAAAGTTTTAAAAAGGGAAAACTTTTTTTTTAAGAAACCAGAAGCCAATTGTCTATAGCGAAGTCCGTGTGCTTTAATATATATATATATATATATATATATATTCTTTATTAAAATGCAATCGCATGCATGGTGGTCTGCTGATCCTTGCAGGCCACCATCCCTTTGATTGTATCCCAATTTCAGTGTGTCGCACTTTGCGACCTATCTAATGACATTTTTTTAGGTAGAGTTGATCTGTGACCAATTCCAACTCAGAATTTTGCTAACCAACGTATTGGTACATAGGCCAGTTTGCAAAATGTAATACTAATTGCATGAATCCATGGCACAAATTGCTAGCAGGTTTTACAGTCAAGAAGGTGGTGGTGCGATGCATCTGGCCCTGACAATGCTACCACTAACATTCTGCTTGACATTTATTTTGCCGGATGTTGAAAAAGGGGTATGCTAACCAATGACATGCATACCGCAATAATATCTCTGCAACAGGTATATTTGCCAGCTGAGCTATCAAAACAGGTATTCAAGTACGACACAGATAACGTTTGTGTTAGGGTGCATATATGTCTCTGCTGCAGGCCTGTTAGCCAGCTGAGCTAACATGCTGGTAAATGGCAGGTATCAGAGAGTCAAACCGATAACATTCTGTTTTGACTTGCTGAGGTCCCAATTTGGTAAGTACTTATTATTTAGAACTAACTGAGGCAAACTCTTTGGGCAATAGGCCATCATATTTTCTTAATGAACATATCTTCCAGTAATTCCGACAAGGCACATGCCAAATATTTTTTGTTTGTTTGAGGTAGACATTTTCTTGGAACGGACTGAAAGAAAAATGAGAAGCGATTTTCACCTGTGATGTTACTATTCAAGAATCAAGATCCGGAGGAAGTTGCTTGCAGTTCTTTTCAGGACTATCTCCCCTTTTGGAAAGTAATATTTCAATGAACGCACATGTTCTCACTGGAAGCACCGAACATGTAATATTCGCTTTAAAGCATTAGCCCAAATTCCACTCCAGGCTCCTATTTCTTCCTTATAATATCACTTTCAGTTCTCCGGAGCACGGTGCCAGGCCTCGCGCGCACGACCGGGCGCTCTCCATTCTGGGACCGGGGTTTAATGGAGGCCTACCTGTCAAGCTGTCACTCTGACAGACAGCCTCACCTGGGGCCACTGGACCTCAGAGTCAATGAACGGAGGCCATTCACACAGCCTTTCCATTTTCGTGCAAGAACATGTAATCTTTACCTTGACACAGCCCAGCATTCAAGTCCCTGAGAAGTGCTCTGGGGGGAAATGCGACATTGAAAAACAGAGCATGTTCCTGTTGTCTGTGCTTTCTGTCATGGTGCCAGTATCTAAGTGTGCAAAGCCCTGGCAGCCTGCAGACTTTGATATACGTTTCCCAGGCTTCAAAAGAACAGGTAAACAAAGGACTTGTGACTTGAGGGGGAATTAAGGGAGCCAAAAGTCTATTAGAGAGCTCATCTTCTTTATGTTTCTGGCACTGCTTGAAATATTTTGAAGGGCGGAGGGGAAGTCTGAGAAAGAAATAGTCTTGTTAGTGGTGCCTGGACTGCAGGTTTGGAGCCTCGGGGTGCCTTTTGGTTCACACAGGTTTGCTGCTACTGCAGCAGGTAAAACAGAACAGAAAGCGTCAAATTGTAAGATGTGGCTTTAGAAATATGAAACATAAAATAAACAATTACAAATATATGCCGGAAGAGATTTTTTTTAATGAGCAATTGATTGAAAAGCTAAGGTAAGCATTTTAGACCTTGTCTACAAACTTACCCCCTTAAAGACGTTTTTTCCTCTCACATACTTAACAGTTATCCTTGAATTCATTTATAATAACAATAATTGCAGATACTTACAAATAAACGTGTATTTGAAGCTAATTCTTGCAAGTCAGAAAATCGGTAATGTTCATATATTTGGATGATTGCTTTAAGTCATATTATCACTAAAGATGTGTTACACTCTTATATAGTCCCAGATTATCCAGGTGGAATTACATTGCTCTTTGCAACATGATAGTTCTGTAGATGTACAAATGGACAAGAATATTTGTTATAAAGCGAAAATGGAAATTCAGGCCATTATCAAGTGTGCATAATTCACCTAGTCGGTCAATAATACTTTATTAGGTAATGCAACACCATATAAAGTCGACAAGACATTAAAACCAAGCATATTAATAAATATATGTAAAAAATACAATACATCCAGAAAAATATAAAATCACAATGCAATCACTAAAAGCAGAAAATATAACAGTTCATTAAGTAAAAGCCCCCTAGTCACTAAATAGCTTTTTCCCAAGTCTAAGGGCGCCAGAGAAGAAAACTGCAACCTCGAAACACATCAAGGGGAATGGGAGCATTTGTAAATACAACAATGCTGGTTTCACTTGTACAAATGTATTGTTTCTTTTCAGGGACATGGTTAAATTCTCCCAATTTGTGAAACCCTTTCAGAACAGATAAAAACCAATGTATTAAATTAAGCCTTAACCTGGTCAATAAAAAATGATGTTGTGCAAATTTTAAGCAAATTGTCAATAGAATGTATTGTTTCACTGTGGGTTTAAGAAGTTCTCTTTCCAACCAAGCTCATCGAAAGAAACAAACTTTCAATTACAGCAAATCCCTTAGCTGTAATGGTCGGGGATTGGTGAGTAGTTTGGGCGGCCCACAGTCTCCAACATACCCTTGACATATCTGAGCCAAGGGATATGGAGTCCTCCTTCTAGTGATCGACAGTCCTCAATCACAAGTTGGCTAAGTGAGACAGCAGGACTAGATCACATTCCAAGCAACTGCATAACAGGAGCCGAGGCAATAAGATCAGTGATGTATCCCTGGCCTACTAGCTCATGAATCACGAATGACATGGAAATTGCAGGAGCCTTCGTAAGAAGTTGTTTTCAACCACCTGGAGCTCTCTGACATCTTTGTACCCCCACACGTCATACCTAGCTTGATATTGGGATGCATTTTTCTAGATACACTTTAACCAAGGCCTGCATTGGTGTAACCCCAAGTCTGTTGGCAAAAGCCATTGTTGTTCCCACTGCTCTCATTGGAATATTCTTTTTCAGGGACTTTTGAGGAATCCAAGATTCTTGATCATCAAAAAGTACCCCCAAGTCAGAGAAAGTAGCTACTTTGGATAGTCCTACACATTTACCAAATAACTTGTTACCAGCAGCCTTCCGATAACCAATCATCATTGTGTGTGACTTAGCATACTATATAGAAAGATCAAATGAGGCCATAAAATAAATAAAAGCATCCAGGAGAAGTTGAAGATCACCAAGGTCCTTGAAATTAGAACGGCTTTGTCCTACAAGAATACATGGATTCGTCTAGAGCCCGCCCTTGGAATATCCCTGCAGGCAGCAGAAAGCACATCACTAGTATGTTAATATAGTTGGTAAATAACAGGGGTTCCAAAGCGTACCCCTGTCTTACCCCCCCTTTGGACCTGTCAAGAGACAGACAAGCTACTGTCCTCATTGCACTTTACCAAGGCAGAGAGGTTGGAATGGAGACTATATAGGAAGGTGACTAACTTTGGCTCCATGCCCAGATCCATGAGAAGGGGCCAAAGCTTGGCTCTGTTTACCCTTTTGAAGGCCAAGGTAAGATCCACAAAAGCCATATGTTGGCAACCCCCTTAGCTGACACATATTTACCCATAATCAACTTCAGATTAATACACTGATCCAGCACCCCTCTCCTCTGCTTGAAGCCGTATTGTAACTCAGATATAGCACTATTGTTATCAAACCAAAAGATTAGTTAACAATCAATCAGAGGCTTGTAAAGCACGACTACTCAGCAGTAAGGGTGTCAAGGCGCTGGGGGGGAGAGCTGCAGGTCCGTTAAAGTGCTGTGGTTCAGTCGAAGAGTCAGGTCTTGAGGTCCTTCCTGAATTGAGGCAGTGATGATGATTTCCTGAGGTGGAGAGGCAGGGTGTTCCAGATCTTCGCTGAGAGGTAGGAGAAGGATGTTCCTCCAGCTGTGGTCTTGCAGATATGTTAGAGGGTTGCCACGGCCAGTTGGGCAGAGCAGAGGTCTCTGGTGGGTACGTGAAAAGTGAGGCAGTGGTTGAGGTACGCCAGACCCACATCATGCAGAGCTTTGTAGGCGTGTGTGAGGAGTTCTAGGACAACCCTCCTCATAATTTTTGTGGCTGTATCTATGAGGGAAAATGAATGGTCACATTGTGGGTCGTCCCTCGCCCCTTTTTTAAGATGGGTAAGCTATTGATTTGGACCAAGAAGAGGGAAGGTCACGCTTACAAGCCAGTCAGTATCTTTGCCCAGGTTTGGGGATCAGCTTTATCAAGGTGTGGTGGAACCCCATACAGGTCCAGCACTTTCCCCCCAGTCATGGCAGAAATCGCATTACACACTTCGTCTACACTAAATGTCAGGGGTGAGATGTCACTCCATGGCTCCCATGGGATTTGACAATCCTTCTCGCTCCGCTATACATCCCCTCGAAATGAATTACTCACTTACCAGGAGCAATATTGCAGTCCACTCTTGAGTTTCCAGATCCAGAGAAAAATGGTATATTTACAGTATACCAGAATTTGGCACTATTAACAAAACACTGGGCTGCAATAACTCCTGCCCTGCTTGCTCCTTAATTTACTTTTTCCTCAAGAAAGTTGTTAATTTATACTCTTTCCTAACTGCCTTAATCTTACCTTGTCCCTAGGCATTTGCTACAGGGGAACCATCAGATTCCTATCTGTCCTGGAACAGTTACTGTCAAACCAGTTGCCCTCCTTGCTGTTACTATGTCTACCTCGGGACAGATGATTAGAGGAGATCTGCTCACATAATCTGTTAAAGGCATTAAGGACCAGCTCATCCTGTGTGCCACTCTCTAAGCACAAGACAATAACCTCTTCATTCACCGTATAAAGGTTTTCTATGAATACCGCAGGGATCACCCAGTCCGACTTCATTCTCCGGTCCTGGGTGCTAATATCACTAAATAGGAGACCTTTTCTTGCATTACCCTCCACGTCTGATACCCAGTCCAGTTCCAACAGTATGAGATTATGATCACTAAAATAATTCCAGGATGCCTTCAAAGACTTAACTAGGGAAACTACCTGTGTAAATAAAACAAATAAAATCAATAGTGGAAAGACAACCCCTACCGGTGAATAAGGGAATGACTTCACCTTGCCTTGTCTGCCCCATGCAGTACAGATTACTGCCCACCAAAAATCAGCCAGTGCATTGCCTTTTCTTTTCAAAGCCTTTTTCTACTGAACAAATGACCCACTTTCATCTACAATGACTCCCAGATATGTATATTCACCTACTGACTCAAGCCGCTTCCTAGCAGGTACCAGCTCAATGATCTTCTCCTTGTGGTATTAATTGGCATTGTTTTTGTTTTTTCTAAATTGATAGCCAGGCCGTTGAGTAGGCCTGCGTGATGTTGAGCAGGTGCTGCAGCCCCACCTACGAGCGACTTATTAACATCAAGCTGTCAGCATAGAAAAGGTTTGAAAGACCTGTTACTCCTAATTTCAAAGCGTGGGAGTTGCAGGTGTTTAGCATTGATGTAAGGTCAGCCAGGAAGAGACTACACTGAGTGGGCACCAGGACACAGATCTTGGTGGTTTAGATTCGTCTTAAAATGTGTGTCCAGCACCCAACTTAACCTGTAACCATGAATCCATGTGCAAAAGTATGAGCAGTTTCAGTAAGGCTATTGAGATGTTCCAATTTGCCAGTTTACACCAAAGTTTGCCGTGGTCAATTAATCAAAAGCTATAATCAATAAAGCCAAGTACAAAGGCAGTCTTGCTCATTTTGTTGCATCAATCAGAAGGGATAGGGCCAAGATAGTAGTTGTGTTTCTGGTTTGATTAGAAAAGTCCATCTGATTTGGTACGATTTTGGCATGGTCAGAGGTCCAAGTTGTTAGATCTTGAAGTAGTGTGCCGGCAAAATATGTGCCCAATAGGTGCCACCAGGTGGTGTTTTTCGCAGAAGATTTATCTGCACTCATAAAGATAGGGGAAATTATGGACCCTCTCCATGAAGACAGTATTACTCCCTCAGTCGCTAGTTGAAGAAAGACAGCATCAAGTTTCTCTGTTGAATATGCTGCATCATACTTAAACAGAGCTGAGTGGTACAATTTGTGCCAGGGCCCCCTCACATCTGACCTTTGCTATTTGTCATCTGATTACCAAGGTGTTCATTGAAGGTGTTTTGTTGAGGTGATCTACTGTTAGCTGCACAAGGGCAAATAATTGACAGACTGCCTTCAAATTGTGGCTGTTGAGGGTTGTTGTCAATGTGCCATTGCGGCTTTGATTAGTAGCTCATCCAGCAACATGCTGACTGAAATGGTTAAACGGATATCCTGCCCGGGTTTCCTCTGACAAGTGTGAGCTGATGTCTCTTTGTGCAGGTCACAACAGTTTGTTGGTCATTTCCCAGAACCACACTCTACAATTATTCCTTACGTCAGAGAGCAATTTTGGCCTCAAACAAGTCATCCTGCTGCCTTTTTATACTCTATTTTAATTTCCCTAATGGAGTTTTGTGAAGACCCAGCATTAATTGTAGATTTTCATGTCTTGGCCTATGATGAAGGGCCAAGAGTTAGTGTTTTGTTTATGGTCCTATTAAACATCTTTAGTTGTTTGATCTGTGGCAGGGGAATAGAGCCCTGTTTCCAGGTGCCCTTTGATGAATGGCTCCCATATGATTAAAGCATAATCAGACGATGCCAGATGTTGATGTAGCAAATTCTTTTCTGATTCCTTCACATTGCTAATAAGCTTTTGCTATCAACTATCGTTGATAGTAAATGCTGAGCTACGTGCCTCAACATACAGCGGGGCTGCTTTGAAGGTCCCCTCTTGTGGTAGGTGATCACTATCTACCTTCTCATCATGATAATATGAATGAACAATGCTTATTAATGAAAAGGTGACAAACGTGTGATCTATTGTGGAGCTGACTGAGATTGAGTAAACAGAGACTGCAAGTGGGTTGTCTTCCAAGAATCAGCCATTAAGTGCACTGAAGCCTAGTGCTCTAAATCATCTAAAAGTTGCCTCTCTATTTTGTTCGATATGCCATTTCCGGTTCCACCCAGAAGTGGTATGTTCCACTGTAGGTATTGAGATGATATCAACTCTTCTTTAGAGGAGGATCCTAAAAGATATAGGTTGGAATTGCCTGACACAACAAAGTCTGAGGTTTGATCTTCTTCAAAGTACCTCTGAATTTCGTCTTTCAGCAGTCTTGAGGACTTTGACCTATTTTTGGGGTGTCTGTAAACATTGGTGATTACGACCTCAGTTTTAGCTTTTGGCAGTAGATTACAAAGTCACTTAATATCTAGTCTTCCATAGAGGATAAGGCTACTGATGTGGTGCTACTCCGGAAATAATTTCTAAAACCATGGCACCTTTCCCTGAAGAACAAAATCATACAGCTACTTGTCAGTGGGTCCCAAAACACCGCAAGTTACTCACAAAACACTATCATCCTACTTCATGGATCGGTGAAATTCAAAGGAGAGCTGATGTATCATAGTGGGGTGTCTAAACTAAAAATGTAATATTTATACTATTTACACCTGCAGTTTAAATGAGTTTACCATTACTTTTACTAACAAAACATTTATTTAGACACACCATCATGGGGGTCAACGAATCTGCTAGTAAAAAATTAGGCGTAGGAAAATGCAAGACCAGCTTAATTCTCCATTTATCTAATTTTTTATTAAAAGCAAATTTAGCATGTCCGAAAATGTATTCACTTTGTTTATTTCTTTATTCAAAACGACATTAAAGGAATAAGAGTTCTATCTCAAACTGTTATATTCATTTATTTTAGAAAATTCAGAAATAGACATTATTATTTAGATTTCAGAGACACAAGTATTAGCAAAATACAGATAGTTCCCAAAATTCATTTTCTCCTAACTTCCCTAACTAATAACCTCATCTAAAGATCAGTTCTCATTCAAAAGGAAATAGAAAAATTATTCTAAGTCTTATGTCTCAGGAAAATCAGCATTCCGACAGCATCTCTGGAGGAAATTGAAGAAGAGTTTTTTCTTAAGTAAAATCAGCACTTTTTATACCTTTTTCACTAACTTTATCTATCTACAAAAGTAACTATCAGCATAAACTCAAGTTCTGATTGGACTATTTAGGGGTGGATGAGCATCACCTTATCATTCTAATATTCGCTTTCTGTTGTGTCAGCCGGGTTTTAAAGGGTCCTTTGTTTAAGAAAGTCTTTGGCCTAGTCACATCCTCAACTAGCAACTCTACTGATCTTTCCCACGTTCAGTAATTCAAACGTCCATTCTTTTGGCAGTCATCAGGAGTTCCAGGGCATGTTGGCCTTGAACTGTTTTCGTTCAGGCACAGGCAGCTCGCATTCATTCCCGTCTTTCAGCTGCGCATGCGCTTTATCTCTCGCTGTCACAATAATCGAGAGACTCCATTTTCTCAGTAGGTCTCACAAGCCAGAATGGGAACTATCATCGAAACAAACACAAAATAATGTTAAATATGGAACTCTAGCCCTTCTGTTTACCTCCCCCCATACTAAGGGTTCCCTGTTAGTTATTACCTAGCAAACAAGTGACATTTATGCAATTTATACTCACTTATCCTTCGGTTTCTGCCATAAATACATAGACAAAAAAGCAAGCAAATTTATGCTGCTTTTCATTAATTTAAAGCTGCTTATTAGTTCAGGACACAACAGAATCACATAATTAGTTAATTATGATGGCAACATGAGCAAAATCAGTTTCCCACCTGTACTTGTGTAGGTGCAATTTGTATTCTAGGTTGGTTAATTTCACACATCACTCAATAAGTTCAAGTTATGGTTACGGAAGTGCGATTTCATGAGGGGTACACAAAATATTGTTTCTCCACCTCGCTCCATCACTAAACTATCCAAAAGAGCACATGGATGGATGACACTCAATAATTATACAACTCTTACCCTCCAAAACTATTTCGCAACAGGTTACCCAGCCTTTATCAAGCTGCAGTTGTTAAAATATAGGCTATAAATATCGGCTGGGGCTACTACTGTTAAAGATCATCTGCCACCCTGGTTGCGCAGAAATATTCCTGTCACTTGCTGCCTTTGTGTGACTGGAAAGGAAGATCTGATGCATTTAGTCTGCTCCTGCACAAATGTACGCAAATCAACAGGGCTTTGAACCAGGGGTTCCCCAACTGAACTGCCGATTTGTTAAATGTTTGCTGAAGGTTGAGCAAAGTTTGTATCACAACGCTGTTCGCCCAACCCAACAGACTCAGACTGATATATAAAGGACACATACCATTCAAGAACAGTTTGATTCTCTACCTGATAACACTGTGGCAGTCCTCGGTCATTACAAACCCTACTTCTCTTTCAACAAACTGAGAACTGTAAATATGCAAGTGTGTAAAGATGTTACTCATTCTACATGTACCTTTGTATTACATACTAAACTCAACAGGCTGTTGCGTGGCTCACCTAGGTCATTAATTTAATGGACTTTTACTCTTCTTTTATAATTCAATATGTTTAACATGTGTTAAGACTTAATTCTAATTCTGTTAATTTTTATGTATAACATGGAATTATGTATTTATATTTAGTTAAATGTTATTGCAATAATCTATTTATCTATCTATCTATCTATCTATCTATCTATCTATCTATCTATCTATCTATCTGTCTATCTATCTATCTATCTATCTACCTCTCTGTAATGTGTTTGTGTGGTTTGTGTGTGTGCACACATTGTGTGTAATTTGTTATAACACACTTGAGAGTTCTCGCATGGTGAATATCACAACCACGTCTTTAAAGAATTCAAATGATTGCCACTGCTTTCTTTCACTGTGAAATTGACAATATTTTTTTATCAAGAATTATATGGTGATTGGCTCCTGACTATAATTTAGTTACCTTGAAAACAATCACTTGGTGCTTTAATAACCACTAAAGCCCAGCTGAATACATTTTTCGCATCTGAATGATTTTGTGTTCTAAAACGTTTATCTCAGTTCTTAGCATTTTGCTCTTCCCAAGTAATGAACTTGCAGCAGTCTGAGTTTCAAGATTCAGATGAACACCTTTGTCTAGTGTGTACAAAGCCTAGCAAACAAGACAATTTACCCAAATGTGCCTATAACATTCGAGGGTGTCCTCCATGTAGCAGCAGCAAAATGACCTGTAGTAAGCAAAAAGGACAGTTATTATTCTATGTAGAACTAGTAACAAATAGGGCCTGATTCTGATGCGATTAGGAAAGCATTCCCACCTAGGGTCTGATTGTGATGCGGTTAGGAAGGCCTCCTAATGGCATTTGCTCCTTCCAAATCGAATCGGGAACGTGTCTTCCCGACCCAGGGCCCAATTATGATACGGTTAGGAACATATGCTCCTATTGAAGTCAATGGGAATCCAACCAAATCATATCTGGAATCATCCGGATGCATCGTACTCCGTCTGTCAGACTCTCCCGATCCGAGTGGGTCGGGAAGCTTTCCAACCCGCATCAGAATCAGGCCCATAATCTCATTCAAGATACACACCAGATCCAGTGTTTTGAGTGACACTGAATCACTTTAAGCCGTCTTAGACATTGCTTCAACAACTAATGAAACACACTTTGAAAAACAAGAAGCTGTGAAGATAAAAAGCCATTCACTGTAGGCTATTTTACTTGGTTAAGGCTGACATCTCTTCTAGGTGCATTTATTTCCTGGAAGCAGCCCGTGCCTCCATTTTGGAATCAGATAACTCCATCACCTTCCTTCCTGATAGCATTCTTCTTAGACTGGTATTCTCAGAATTATGACCATTCAAGCCTATGACAGGTAAAATGTTGCGTTTAGCAGTGGTGTAGCATTTCCATGTCTATTCCGACAGGTACCCAAATACTCTACTTTTTAAACTCCATTGTGACTATTATTCAGCCACGCTCAGGTAGTTGCTTTGACTATTACTGTCTTTTTTTAAATAAAAAGTCTTTCTAGAATATCCGGTGAAAATGTAGAACTTTGGCTACAGTGAGGAATTCTTTCACTGAAACCTTGGCAGTTGACAGCAATCTGTCTTCCAAACCCCCAGCCAAGTTTCAGTTTTTAAGATGCTTAAGATGACAAGTTGAATCCAACATGGAGCATGGATATTGGCATCAACTTTCCTGAGAAATTAAAAAGAGGATGATGCGTTTCTTAGCTTCTGAGTAAAGCGTGTTTTACAGTAAATTTCTACTGATAGACTTACGCATTTTGAGAAATATTCCACAGCATGACTTGTTTTGTAGAACATCGTGCTAAATCACCACGGAAATTTACGTATTTGGTGTTTATCTGTGGATTTCTTCATAACTTCAATAGCCTCCAGCAGATTACTTGGAAAGAAGCAAATAGAATGAAGATATTCATAATAAAGTAGCAAGTACTTTTTCTACATCTAAATCAAATCAAATATAAAATTGCTTTATTTTATTGTTGAAAAGCAATCATAAAAGCACATAGTTATAAAATACATAAAGAATTTCATGTAAAAATTCATAATAACAACATTACGTATAGTCACATTAAATATTACAATATTACAATCTTAAAAATATATACCTATCATTACTATGCAAAACAAAGCTTTCAAGTAAACACAAGTTTCCTAAGATAAAACACTTTTAAAAGGCTATAATTCTTGGAACACCATTTTCATTATCTAATAGTTGTAATGTCAGTAGAGCAGGGTGACATTGGCGTAATCCAGATTGTTTTAAAATAGGGACCAAAAACAACACCCTGTCAGTAGAGAAAAATGTACTGAAAAAAATAACATGAATTGTAGTTTGGGGGGAGATATTTTCACAAGGACAAGGGCGGAGATCATGTGTCCAATCGTTCATAACGGGGAAAGTGACTAATCTATGAAAGATCCCCAGCCTAAAACGGGTTAATAAGAACCTGTCATAGGCACCGGGCACAAAGGATAAGTAGGGTTGATTTTAAAAGCAGTTAAAATCAATTGATTGTGCAGGACAGTGGACTTTGAAATCTCAGATGTCAGTCTCAGGGTATCCAGCAGCATTAAACACTCTTTTCTACATCTAAAAAATCAACCACTGGTATAGAAACTCACACAAACCTTATTTTGAGCAATAACACAGAAAACATTGTTTAAACCACAGATGTATTTGTTCCATCTAACCCTTGCATTAAGGATTGCAAATACTTACTTAATGAGTTTATATGCTCAATAGAATGACTGAGGAATGTTTCCAGAAATGAGAATGGATCTGAGATCATGGCCTGCTCTAAAAACAGATGGCAGCCAGGGCCAGACTGGGAACCAAAAGGAGCCCGGCAAATGTTCTCAGATCAGCCTCCTTATGGTGCATATTGAGTGCAGCGAGCGAGCCGGACCACTACAAGGAGGGTTTGAGGGGGCTCTCCCCTTAAGGGAACTAGGGCATGTAGTGCATTCTACACTACATATTTCTTTATACATTCAATTGTACTAGATTTTAAACCATAGTAAATGATGACCTTACAGTGCACCAGTATAGGGCAGTCTTTGTTGGGGCCCTTCACTATCACCCTCCAACAGGGTCCACATCTCTCTATAACCCTTCTCTCACATGTATGTCATTTGTCTTATAGCGCCTCTCAAACCAGTTTAGGAGCACTTTCGATCACACACAAACACAGAGACAATGAATCATACGTTATTAAATCAGTGTATAGAAAATGTTAGATAAGATGAAAGGGACTACAAGGTGTAGGATTCATGTCATTCATACTGGTAGTCATTTAACCGTGCTTGGTCTGGAAAAGCACAAATTCAGGATTGATAATGTAACATAGTGGTTAGGGTTGGCTTTACTGAAAAAACATATTTTTTACCCAAAACAACCCCTTTTTTAGCAACAATAGGATAATGAAAGACTCAGAAAAAACATAACTTTCTAACCTGTACCATGTATTTTGCATGCAGCTCTTTGATGACACGTCATAGCTCACTGTGCTATATTATGAGTGTAACATAGGAACAGCACAGCAACAAAAATCTCTCTGTTACAAAAGTAATAACCCAGTAAACTGTGCACCTAAAATACTGTTCTGTGATCTGCATGGACATGTTCTTTGCAACAGGCATATTAACGCTCTGTGCTACCTTAGATGAGTTAAAATTGCCACTAGATAAAACTCTAATTGCTCTCCAACAGGTATATTATTCACTAGAGTTATCATAACACTTGTATTGTTGCGTGAACATTTCTGGATATGAAAGGTAGTCTGCAGTGGGTGCTTTAAAATCTGCTGCACTGCTACAAAACCATCACCCAGCAACAAAACTGGTCCCTCACCCTTCTAGCCGCCTGGGGAAATGCCCAATGTCTGCTACGGCCAGTCCGATCTTGATGGCAGCTACACAATCAAGCCACATTATTGAAGAAGGTTGTGGATAATTGAATTTTTTCAGGTGGAGTCCTAACTGGTAGCACATGGATGTTCTTTGTTGTCAAATCTTCTGTCACTTATGTGACTGTGAATCATGGAGAGAAAGAAAATCATAGCACAAACTTCACCGGAAGTTCCATACCATGTACTCAAATGTATTGGTAGTGGAAAAATAATCCCTGGTGTTGCTTCACCATTATCTTTACCTTTATTACAGCATCATTATGGAGCCATTCAATGTGGGAAGATGGTGCAGGTCCACTAGGACCTCTCCTACTGAAATCTTGCTCCTATGTATTGTCAAATCCAAGATATGCCCAAGTGGTAGCTAGCCACTGTGAAAGTGTGAAACCTCAAACCCTTTTTAGAACCATTCTGGGTGGCATCATAGAATTGGATGTGAGCTGACCATCCTCAAACTTGTTGCCTTACTCCTCCTATCTTTTGCTGAATTCGTTTTTTGTTGGCCTTAGCACTCTTCACACTTTACCACTGCTAACCAGTGCTAAAGTGCTTGTGCTCGCTGCATAAAATATGGTCACATTTGATTATACAAACAACAAAAATATCCACGGGTCTAGAACTATAACTGGCTTAGTAGAACACGACCATATGAAGAATGACCAGAACATGTGTTTGGGCATTCCTATTAACAGGACGGATTCCCATCACTCAGAGAGGTGACATGTTTCATCATCTGGTTCTCCTAGCGCCACACTAGTGACGCCAAGAGCTACAACCCTTTCACTATGAAGGGGAGCTCACAGATGTTTTCAGGCTAATTATGAATGTGCAACAGCGCACTCACAATGGCTCCACTAGATGTGAAGAGGTGTTATTTAATGAGTGATGGACGCAGTGCATGTGGGTAAGAAAGTGATATCTAAAATGAACACCAGGAGAGGAAAATGTTATTGGGTATCTCCTAATGCCCAGGTTAAAAACAGTGCAACAACAGTATTTTTTTTTTTAAACCTTTATTAAATCAAACAGAGCAATACAGACACTGGCCTACAACCACTGGGGCCGGCCGCAAAATCAGGAGCTAAACAAGAGCAGTGTAAATGTGTATGATGAAAGGAGGAAGCAAGCTATAGTCATATTACGTGGTCGCAGTACAGCGAAACTCAAGGATAATAGAGGTTTCATTTTTATAATATGGAGAAGGAGGCAGCAGCTATATCAACTGAGGCATTACACTACACAATAGACAAGAAGAGACGGGAGGGGTGTATCCCCCCAAGCAATCAAAAATTCAATGGTAAGCAATAAGGCCAAAAACACCCTACGCCCGCCGAAAGCAGGCCAGGAGTAAAGATCAAACAATGGCAAGCAAATTAGCAAGAACATCGTGTGGAAAACCCACCCGTACAAGATAAAAAGAAAAGACAAGTGCAGATGCAGAACAGAAAAAGGATGTAAGAAGAAGATATAGCCAACCCCCTGGAAAGAAAGAGGAAAAAGGGAAAAAGGGACCATAGAACAAAACAAACTAAAATAACAAAACCCCTCCAACACCCGCCACCCTACATCACCGTAATGGCTATGGCCTACCCCACTAACAGCGTGCCTGTCGCCCCAGAGTCACCCTAAAGAAGAAATAAGAAAAGAAAGAAAAAGACAAGAGAGAAAAAGAGCGAGGAGAGGAGCCGGCGATTCAGACACTCAGTTCCCCCCACTCCCGCAACTAAAATCGTAGAGACAGAGGCCATAGGAAGTACAAAAGAGCAGCGAGTGCACAAAACGCAATCAGTAACAACCCCACAAAACGTGTCCTTAAATCACCAGTAACCAGCAAGACGTCCCTCCAAGACCCAAGCGAGGTCACCCCTGGCCACTTCTGCGAATAGTAGAACTGCTAAACAGTCTGCCAGTCAGGAGACAGGTCAATACGAAAAGTTCAATCCTTCCAGGCGGAGCAGGCAACGCCGCCGCACCACATCGTCCCAGCCACCAAGGAACAACCAACGATGCATGGCGGCAGCCAGAATGCAACAATACACCGACCACCAACAAGTCCAAGTCCAGAAACAGGTCTGCCAAGCACGGAAAGGAAAGTACAGGATGCGGGAAGCACCGCAGCACAGGGGCCAGATCCATTCGCACCCTCAAAACTGTAGATTCATCCGGGGAATCTGGCGCAGCAACCGAAGGAGATTCAGCAACACCAACTCGGGGGGAAGCCACCACGCCACAAAATGGTGGATCAGAAATGGCAGCGATCCGTACCTCCAAATCCCGGGAGCCCCGGAGCAGAGCAATCCGCAGGGTAACCAGTGCAGCCACCACGTGACTGTACGTAAGCGGCTCTCCATGCCGCCGAAGTCCAGGGGTCTCAAATTCAGTGGTGTCTCCGTCCCCGGGAGGGGTACACTCCAAGGCGCCATCCGCCATCTTAACCACTCCGTTCTCCGCCACTTCCCCTCCACCTCCGAAGCCAGCCCGACCACCGGAGGCAACAGGTCCAACGGCTGATCGGCGGCAGTTGGCGTCTGGTGCCGAAAGGAGAGTCACCGAAAGGCCTGGCGCGCTCCCCGCGACTCTCCGGGAGCCAACCGCCGGTTCCCCGATGGGACTATTAACATGGGCGGGCGTCACACCCAAGGGGAACCAGGCGACACGGCTGCTCTCTGGCTCGTCGACAGCTCGGGCACACGGGCGACCCACTATTGGGAGAGGGTCGGCATCACCTCTCACGGCTCGTGGCTCTCAGGCTCCCACTGACCGGTTTCTCACCCAAACCAGGGCCGCCGACACCACGTACACTGCCGGGCAATCTCTGTTCTCGAGGTCCCGGCGTCAGCGCCACGAAGGCCGGCAAACAGGCGAGGGCAGTTCTCAGGATTAACTGCACGGTGGAGCCCCAAAACTTAATGGTAAGTGAGCGTCTGTCTCAAACAACGTAGATCGAAAAGCCTCGTTCAGGATTATCAACAGGATAGGCGGGCGGGGAGGAAGGGACCTCAGAGCGAAGCGTTCATGCGACTGTTCCGATCGCCATCTTGGCTCCTCCCCATGCAACAACAGTTTTAACATAATAACTGTCCCTGTCAAAAAGAAAAGTGGTCTACATGTTTCAGCCTTATGGACTAAATGAATCCACAGCTTTCTTCAGGACCAAACACTAAGTGAATTGCTACTGCGAATAACGTGCCCAAACAATAACAAATGAATAACAATTAACACTATTGAAACAATCACAACCATGTGACCTGTATTAGTAGGTTTCCCAAATCCTCATCTGTTTCAAGGATACTGTGAGTACCCATATACTGCGAGGAAGACACTTCACCTCTCCTGGCAACGGCTCAGGATAAAGAGGCCCGCACTATCCGTCAGTACCCCGAGCTTGTAAAGAGCCGAAGGGAAGGTGCACATTGTATTGTACCCAATGGGCATATTTAATTTACTTATAAGCAGAGCCACCAGAATTATATAGATAGATACACCAAGCATTGGAAAAGCCAATAGATCTGGCATTGGATGCCAGTCTTTTGTCTTTACCAATACCTTATTTGTGTCATTCTGGGTTTTGTAAAACTATTTATTGGTGCAGCTGCTGGGACCCTCGCCAATATAAAGAAAATGGCTCTTTTTTGTCTCTACGCCATTGCCATTAGTGACAGCCGTATTCCTCAGTTTACTGCTCCCCCACCCTGCTCCTCCCCTGCCCCAAGTCAGCACACAGCAGCACTCCCACCATGGGCCACTACTGATTGCCATAGTAGCTTTTGGCATTAATAAAACTACTTTGTGTGTGGAGGTTCACTTTGTGAAATGGAAAAAATGCCATCACTCAAAGTGAAGTGACACCCATTGCCCTATGCTGTATGTTGTAGTGTGCAAAAGAAAAATGTGAACGACACAACAACAGACCAATGGATGAAGAGGACTGTCTGACAGCTCCTATGAGAAAGTATATATTATATATTTAACTTTAGTAAAATTAAAAGGTTGTGGCTAAAGCCAGACCTAAACAGGAGTGCTACAAATTCACGGTCCAACCAGCAAGACCAGGTAAAATTGTCTGAGACCAATGAGAAACCCCAACTATAACCTTTCTCAAATAGTTACCAGAGTAGAAAAATACTCTTACAGCAAATGAGCAAAACACTTAGATGTCAATCGCGATGTATAGTGATAGTAAACTCTTTAAAAAATGAAAGTAAAGGCAAAGGTGGCAAAACGGCACAACCATAAACACAGATTCAAACACCTCCGACTATCGGTTCAAAGATGTGATGACATACAATTAGAAAAGTACTACGAAAGACAAAAAACTATAGTTAGGGAAACGCAAAGCACCTGCACAGATACAGTGACATTACCATCCACATGTGAATATTAAAAAGAAGAATGTCCTCAATTGATTCTAATATTTTTCACTCAAATATACAGGCCGTTCTCATGCATTCTAATGCTTACATAGGCGTGCAACAAGTCCAACTACAAGTCCAGCAAATCTCACCACATTTGCAAGACAGAGGGATCTATTTACTAAAATCTCACTCAACGAAGCACAGCAACCAAAATTGTTGTGCTGCATTGCAAGAGTGGAAGAGAGCAGGAAAGCAACATATCAAAAGATATATGACACTGTCCTTCTCTCTCCCAGTGCTGACACAGAACCATGCTGTTGAGTGTTACGCACACACCTTTGCACCATAGTGCAAGGGTGTTTGTGTGAGTCTAGCATAGGTTTTATACTGGAAGGGCACCACTATACTTAAAAATGCTATCCTTACTTTCTCACTTTGTATGTGTGCTGGACCATGGAGTGCACAAGCAAAGCCATAAAAGAAAGGATAAATGAAAGTATTTCTCTTCAATAGCACCTTTACCACAAGGCAATTATTTTTTCCCTGCCAAACCCTGTCAACCGTAGCTATTATTTTGATAGATAGACCTTTGTGTAAAGAAAGGTTGGTGTTTTGATTAGAACACCCATGTACCACCCATGGAATGCCCCCTTAATGCAAATTAATACAAAGCAGTGATTGGCACTAGTTTGCTTTACTTTCAGGTGACTTTCCAGCACTGTTAGAAATGGGGGTCTTTAGTTAGCAATCCTTTGCACCATTGTTCAAGTAGGGACCCTTCTTCCTAGTCAGGGTAAG
Organism: Lissotriton helveticus; assembly: GCF_964261635.1. NCBI lineage: Eukaryota > Metazoa > Chordata > Amphibia > Caudata > Salamandridae > Lissotriton > Lissotriton helveticus. Next base: position 562,676,446 of record NC_136063.1, read on the forward strand.
GGGATATACTCCTAAAATAAACCCTGCTCACCCCCTTGGTAGCTTGGCACGAGCAGACAGTCTTATCTCAGAGGAAGTGTGTAAAGCATTTGTGCACGCATAGAATAATACAGTGAAAACACTGCAAATGGACACCACATCAGTTAAGAAAAATAAGTAATCTTTACTTAACCAAACATGACCAAAACAACAAAACTCCACAATACATTAATCAAAATATGACTTTTAAAAGTTAGAAACAGATCTGATTCTAGCAAACTAAAGATGCAACACTTTCAACACATAGTACCTTGGATACGTCAATATCATAAAAAACAGCCACAGGGAAGGTGATGCACATGAAAGGTGATGCATTGGTTCCTTAATCCAGGGGAGGTAATGGTTTGGTTCCTTACAGCCACGTAGGGGAGATGATGCGTCAGTTCCTTACTGAAAGGGAGGTGTTGCGTCAATTTCTAACTGTGTGGGGAGGTGACACAATGGTTTCTTACTGCAGCCTTATAGACTTGGCGCCCTGGTGAAATGCATGAGGGTTGGGGATGTTTTGGTTCTTGATGCGTGGTGGCAACGCCACTGGGTTGGTTACTTCAGCCACGATCCCACGATGCCTTGGTTCTTACAGCCGCACAGCAGGGCTGATGTCCGAATCGGTGCGATGATCTTTGAAATCGTAGATTGATGCATTCGATGCAGCGCGCAATGATTTCTCTCGCAGTGGGCAGGCACTGCGTTGTTTTCTTCAGCAATGCATTGGAAACGGGTGCTGATCGATCACGCTTTTTGTTGTTGCATTACTTTTCCAGCTCCCAACAGCAGGTACAACCTCCAGAGGCCCAGAACAGCAAGAGGCTCCTCTTGACAGGTCCGAACTCCCAGCAAGGAAGTTCAGGGGAGCTGGGGTGAATTCTTTGCATCCCTGAGACTTCAAAACAGGAGGCAAGCTCTACTTCAAGCCCTTGGAGATCTTCCTCCAGCAGGGGACACAGCACACAGCGAAGTCCTTATCCTTTCCTTGGCAGAAACAGCCACTGCAGGCCAACTCCAGACAGCATACTGAGGAGACCACCTTAAACATAAATGTTGTATAAGACGCTTTGCGTAACGATGATACATATAGTCACTCAGAACTGTACTTCCCCAGAATACTGAACTATCCCTACTGTGACACAACAGCCTTTCTGTTAGTAATATCTACCTACTTTTGATATCAGTGTTAGATACTAAGACCATTCCAACTCTACATAAGAAGATCTCTTATCCTGGGTTAAGCTTTGATTACTGTACTAGGATGGTCCACCGAAAGTTGTCTATTTCTCTGTGTTGTTTTTAGAATGTGTCTATTGTTTGTGGTATGAATGTGGTATGTCTGAAAGTCTGTGATCAGATATGATGATATTCTCTGTGTCTTGGGGTTGCTGTCTTTATTAATTCATTCATTGTACTGTATTGAGCACCTTGATTCGATGATAATATGTTTAGTCTTGATTGTTTTGATATGAATAAAAATAAGAACGCAGTTTTTGTTCAGGTTATGTGACCCATGTGAATGCATAATACTTGACTGAATCACTGTACTTGTATCAACCATATTCCCTGCTATCGGAATTCTCCTAAGCTCACATCATGACTCGTTAGAGCACTTTATAGAGATGAGTTTTTCCATCATTTGAAGCATTTTGCAGACAGGATAATTACATTTTTACTATATCCTCAAACAGCACATAGCAAAGGGGGAGAACTTCTCCTTCAGTTTCTCTAGCTCTTCTCCTTGGCAAAGGTTCCTTTTGTATTCCAGAAGTAATCTAAATGTCTGGGGTCTGGGCCCCACTTTTTATAGCACAAATTCCTTTGTTCTCTGGTGGCAGAGAAGGTCTTTGCCCAGCCAAAACCAGTTTTGACCTCTCTGGTGCACCTACCCGGCAGGAGGAGACAACAGCATTTTCCAAAGCAGACCAGGCCCATTCATGTGTGGAAGAAATCTCCTCCCCAACTCTGAATGCAGCCCAGGTCTATTTAGCCCAGCCCTGACTCACCCTGGAAGGCAGGACACACCTCACCCCCCCCCCCCCCAAGTGGCTATCTGAACAGAATGCACATCTCCATCCGCTGTCACTCAAACACCAAATAGTCAATACACAAACCTAGCATAAGAACACAGGATGGCTAAACAAGAAAAATACCTACTTTCTAAAAGTGGTATTTTCAATCATAGAATGTAAAAACCATCCTCATTACAAGATGCATCTTTACATTCTGAGTTCAGGCATACTAAACTTTACTTTCCAATCTTGTCCCAATGGGAAGTTATATTTATAAGATGTTATAAATAAACTCCCATTCTATCCTATGGGGCAGATAGCCTTTCAATAGTGAAAAACAAAATTGGCAGTATTTCACTATCAGGACATGCCACACACATCCGTGCAAGTCCTACCTTTCACAAACACTGCACCCTGCCCACAGGGGTACCTTGGGTCCACCTTAGGGATGACTCACATGTAAGAAAAAGGAAGGTTAGGGCCTGGCAAGTGGGGGCACTTGCCAGGTCCACATGGAAGTACAAAACTGTACACAGGCACTGCAGTGGCAGTTCTGAGTTACATTTACAGGCTGCTTGGGTGGGTGGCAAAATCAGTGCTGCAGGCTGACTAGCGTTTATAAATTAACACAAGGGAACCCGACTAGTTTGCTGAGGACCGTGGGTAGTTACTGTTATCAAAGACAAGGGTCCTTAGCTTACATATTTTGCAAGGAAAAAGATAAAATATAGACCATGATAGGCGACTATATGTGTCACTGTCCAGCCGGACAGGATATTTTTATTTTCAAGAAGTAAGACTTGTATTTCAAAGATAAGTCAACAGGCACAATCCTGTACCAAAGAGAACATACAAGGTGTTCGAAAGTTTTAAAGCAGGCAAAAAAATGAAAAAAGAAATGAGCAACATTGGCCACTTTTAAGTCAGTGTTCAATTGAAGTAGTGCCAAAGAAGGCACCAGACACAACAGAGTTTAACATAATAGTTTGGTTGTGAAGGTGCTTTACAAAAGTCGACGTTTCGATCCCCTATGCTCAAATGTTTGGGATCATCATCAGGACTGACATATTATACAGCTTTTGCCTGACAATTTAACATACACGAAATTTAACCGCCTGTAAGAAGGGGAGAAAAAGGAAAAGAGGTAGGTAACTTTTAGAAAGTTATGTACTCAACCTGGAAATTAAGAAAAGAAAATTACTCCTGAATGTCCAAGTGTTTCAAAGGACCATTATACTTATTCGGATTCGACTTACTCGTGCCTAATATGTTGTGTACCACTCGTGAGGGGCCGGTCGGAGTGAATGTGACTTATGTGACTGTGTAGAGAACCACTCTACTGGCTATGTACAATTTAGAAAAAATTAAAGAATTACTTATTCTATTACCATTCAGCCTTTTGTGGAGAGTCAATTTACTGGCTATGAACACATTTGGGACAGTTGGACCTTGGTCGATCACCTTTTATTTACCCCTTGGTTGAGAAACAATCTTCTACCTATGGACACATTTTGAAACCATTTTGAAAGCATTTTTTGCTCATTATATCTTTTGAATCATCCATTATTTGGCCCCTTGGTAGCACAAAAAACACTGTTTACGTTTATGCTATAGGTTTAAAACCGATTTAAATAAGTACTCCTTTGCATGCAATTACACCCGTTATGTGACGCTGCTAACATGCATCGGGTTGCAGTCGCGGGTTTGTACAATTTGAAGGGCTTACCCTGAATAGGGTTAAATAGTCCCAATTCAACCAGGTGGTATTATTGCCGACCTGAAATAAGAAGCGGGGAGAAGGGTCAAGGCGAGCCCCGAGCGGGAGCGGAGGCATGAGTTCAGTGCGCGGCGCGGGCTGGGGTTTACCTGGGCGCAGTCCTTCTGGGGTAAGGACTTCTGTGGAGAATCAGACAGGCGGTGTGTTTATGCCGACCTGGAATGGAAAAGGGGGGAATGGTCAAGGAGAGCCCCGTGCGTAAGCGGAGGCTTGAGTTCAGAGCGCGGAGCGAGCTAAAATTTACCTGGGCGCAGTCCCTCTGTAGTAAGGACCTCTGTAGCGATGGCTTGGGGCAGGTTACATTAGCCGGATAATCCTAAGGGAGAAGGGGGGTGACAAGAAGGCGGATCAATACCGCGTCCAGTTGCACAGACTGCGTTTACAGTCCGTAGCGTTCTAGTTTGGTGCGAGTCTTACCGTGCGGAGGGTTTTGCAACGATGTGCAGTACCGGAGCTGGCGGAGCGGTGTCCTTCTTTCAGCTACCGTCTTAGTCAGAGACGCGTGCTTAAATACATTAATGCCGAAGGGAAGTTGGAAAGAGAAGATGGATCGGCGTTGGCCGCCATCTTGGTGAGGGAATGCGTGGGCATTCAGTCGCGCCATTTTGGAAGGGGATTCACAATTGTGAAACAGTGCCTAAGGGGATTGGAGAGAGAAGATGGATCGGCGTTGGCCGCCATCTTGGTGAGGGAATGCGTGGGCATTCAGTCGCGCCATTTTGGGAGGGGATTCACGAATGTGAAACAGTGTACAAAATTTACATTTGGTGGTGACTTAACGTGAGAAATAAATTAGTGAATTGTGTGGGCGGCGCTTACGTGGGTGACTTTATAAAACCATATTTACATTATTTACACTGGATTATATTCATTAAGGCAGCCAATAACTCATTTTCAGAGACATAACAATAGAATAGAATGGACCCAATGAATTATGGTTTGACCAGATGCTTAATCATGTGGGCACCCTCGGCATGCAGAGGGTAAATGTTGTACATTTGGCGCAATTATAGGAGACTAGTCCAATCTTCGAGGCGATTCAGGCCATTTTGGATAGTGTCGAATTTTATCATAGTCCTGAGTTCATCCCTGTTCAACAGTTGTCCAATGTTCCCACCTCTTGGGGGAGGTTTTATTACCTTGAGAATAGTCCATTTAATATCATTTTCGTTGTGTCCAAAATTGATGAAGTGGTCCACCAGGGGAGCGTTCGCCGTTCTGCAGCGTATTCGACTCCTATGCTGGCAGATCCTGGTCTTCGCTTTCTGTGTCGTTTGACCCACGTAGAGTTTAGGGCAAGGGCACTCAATTGCATATATAACATTTGATGTATTACAATTGGAGAATGATCGTCTCTCATACGTGGTGCTTTGGTGCGTGAATTTTTTACCCTCCACCGTGAATTCGCATACATTGCAATTTCCGCATTTAGCATGACCAATAACGGGGGGTAAGCCCCATGCTGATTGGAGTGTGTTGTCCTGCGGAGTGGTTGGTAAGGCTGCCCTTACTAGGTGATCCTTTAAGGTTTTGTTTTTGCGAACAACTTGTCACCCCCCTTCTCCCTTAGGATTATCCGGCTAATGTAACCTGCCCCAAGCCATCGCTACAGAGGTCCTTACTACAGAGGGACTGCGCCCAGGTAAATTTTAGCTCGCTCCGCGCTCTGAACTCAAGCCTCCGCTTACGCACGGGGCTCTCCTTGACCATTCCCCCCTTTTCCATTCCAGGTCGGCATAAACACACCGCCTGTCTGATTCTCCACAGAAGTCCTTACCCCAGAAGGACTGCGCCCAGGTAAACCCCAGCCCGCGCCGCGCACTGAACTCATGCCTCCGCTCCCGCTCGGGGCTCGCCTTGACCCTTCTCCCCGCTTCTTATTTCAGGTCGGCAATAATACCACCTGGTTGAATTGGGACTATTTAACCCTATTCAGGGTAAGCCCTTCAAATTGTACAAACCCGCGACTGCAACCCGATGCATGTTAGCAGCGTCACATAACGGGTGTAATTGCATGCAAAGGAGTACTTATTTAAATCGGTTTTAAACCTATAGCATAAACGTAAACAGTGTTTTTTGTGCTACCAAGGGGCCAAATAATGGATGATTCAAAAGATATAATGAGCAAAAAATGCTTTCAAAATGGTTTCAAAATGTGTCCATAGGTAGAAGATTGTTTCTCAACCAAGGGGTAAATAAAAGGTGATCGACCAAGGTCCAACTGTCCCAAATGTGTTCATAGCCAGTAAATTGACTCTCCACAAAAGGCTGAATGGTAATAGAATAAGTAATTCTTTAATTTTTTCTAAATTGTACATAGCCAGTAGAGTGGTTCTCTACACAGTCACATAAGTCACATTCACTCCGACCGGCCCCTCACGAGTGGTACACAACATATTAGGCACGAGTAAGTCGAATCCGAATAAGTATAATGGTCCTTTGAAACACTTGGACATTCAGGAGTAATTTTCTTTTCTTAATTTCCAGGTTGAGTACATAACTTTCTAAAAGTTACCTACCTCTTTTCCTTTTTCTCCCCTTCTTACAGGCGGTTAAATTTCGTGTATGTTAAATTGTCAGGCAAAAGCTGTATAATATGTCAGTCCTGATGATGATCCCAAACATTTGAGCATAGGGGATCGAAACGTCGACTTTTGTAAAGCACCTTCACAACCAAACTATTATGTTAAACTCTGTTGTGTCTGGTGCCTTCTTTGGCACTACTTCAATTGAACACTGACTTAAAAGTGGCCAATGTTGCTCATTTCTTTTTTCATTTCTTTGCCTGCTTTAAAACTTTCGAACACCTTGTATGTTCTCTTTGGTACAGGATTGTGCCTGTTGACTTATCTTTGAAATACAAGTCTTACTTCTTGAAAATAAAAATATCCTGTCCGGCTGGACAGTGACACATATAGTCGCCTATCATGGTCTATATTTTATCTTTTTCCTTGCAAAATATGTAAGCTAAGGACCCTTGTCTTTGATAGCAGGCTGACTAGCAGCATTTGATTAACAGGCCCTGGGCACACACAGTGCACTGTACTTGGGTACTTACCAGCAAATTAAATATGCTAATCATGGAATCACCAAACCATAAACACAATTTATAGGGAGAGCATTGTCACTTTAGCAGTGATCAGCAGTGGTAAAGTGCCCAGAGTCATAAAAATAGGATCCAAAACACGAGACCAAAAAGCAAAAAGTCTGGGGATAAACCCGCTGGAAAAGCCATGTCTAACAAGCACCATCAACACATTTTGCACCGGAATCTTAATTTGAAAATAACATTTTAAGTTGATTTGTTGTGAAGAAGTATGAGGATGCAGGATAACAGCTGAACAGATCTTCTTTATTTTAGTATAGAGTATAGCAATGTCCTAGCCACAGGGCAGCCAGCAGCAACTGCCTCCCATTCCTAGGCAACCAAAGCAAACCCGTAAAACATTCTAGAATCCTAAAGATAATGTATTCTATGTGAGAGCAGCTCACTAATACACAATAATGGGAAGGTACTTACCACACACCTTCCCCCAATACAAAATAGAACATGAGGAATAATTAAAGGCATAATCACTTCAAAACATAGCTGAGTAGAAGATACATTCGCTTCAAAACATAGCTGAGTAGTTTCTGCAGAGTTTTACAAGTGCGACTACTCCTACGCAGAGGAGAATTTTCTTCAGGAGAAACAAGGAGAAATTCTATTCAAATTCCAAATACGGCCATCATCAAGTTTAACAGCATTAAGAAATAGTTTGGTCACAGTGCTGGTAGAGGAGAATTTAGCACTACCACACTGCTGGGGAATAAGTACCCTTAAACGGTCACCTACACTTACTAAGGTGCGAGAAACCGCATGTCTGGTATCAAGGTTGACCTTTCTCTTAGCTGACATAAGATCTTGATGGGCACGACATTCAGCATCCTCACTAGTGTCATTATCAGCACCTTTCCCTCTCATACTAGTTTGAAGCATTTAGTTGTTAGGAGTGCGCCCTCTAAACAATTCAAATGGAACTTTATCAGTGATAAAATGTGGAGTTAATCGGTATACCATAACACGCTCAACAATAGCAGCTTTCCAGTCACGGTTTTGTACTTTGGCCAATTGAATTGCTTCTTTCAGAAAACGGTTGAATCTCTCCTCCATTCCATTGCTTTCTGTATGATAGAGAGAACAACGCTTGTGTTCAATTTGTTTCTTGGACAAGAACTCTTCCATCTCTCTTGATACCAGCTGTACACCATTATCTGTCAGGAGAGATTCAGGAAGACCCTCCCTGCAATAAATGTTCTCTAAGAGCTTTATAACATCTTTAGTTTCTATACTCTGTGTGACTTTGAGCTCCGGCCATCTAGTACATGTCAACTAATACAAGAACATAAGATTGGCCTATCTTGGAGGTGACATAACCCAACAGATCTATGGCCACGTGTTGCCAACAACGTTTAGGAGCCTCTCTTATAATCATTGGCTGGACTCAGGTTTTGCAAATGTTATCACAGGCATTACACTCTACGCAGTCTTTTACCATGCGTTCTATTTGCATATCAATTACGGGCCACCAGAAATGTAGACAACCCCTCTCCTTGGTTTTTGAGATGCCTTGGTGTCCCAGATGGGCGAAACAGACTATTTTCTGTCTGAGGGAAATTGGAGGAACAAGACGCGTTCCCCTCCAAAGTAAATCATCATTCAACAAAAGTTCATTCCTTACATTCCAAAACTTTCTAATGTCTTCAGTCAAACTCCTGATAACGGTCCACCCTCCTGACACAAATCTACATACGTTAAGTAAATCTTGGTCATTTTTCATAGAGTTTCTCCATTCTGACTCAGAAACAACTCCTTCAACACCTCACATACTTTGAAGTCATCAATTTCCCAGGTATCTTCAGGGTTAAGAGAGATCTCATCAGTTTGCTTTGGAACCAGGTGAGAAAGACAGTCTGCCACTTTGTTATCAACCCCCGGAATGTATTTTACTACAAAGTCAACTTAAGGCGAGTGAGCTAAAGCATGATGATGGATTAAACCCAGATCAGTTGACTGGGGGTGAGGGCTTGCAATGTTCAACACTCCGTCCATCATCCCCTTTGGTTTTGCTTTGTTCACCCTAAGTTGACAGGGTATTGAGTTACATTTACTTGAGATAATGGGTGAATATCAGTGGTTTTGTCTCTTTAAAATAGTATGTTGCAACTGACATTTTCACTTAACTATAAAGTTCCTCTAAGCTTATGTTTTTCAGTGAATTTCTAAGGTTTCTCTAATGCAAAGTAAGATATCATTACCATAATTAACTAACACATCACCTTACCCTTTGTTTTTTCAGTAAGTCTAGATAGATAGATAGATAGATAGATAGATAGATAGATAGATAGATAGATAGATAGATAGATAGATAGATAGATAGATAGATAGATAGATAGATAGATAAATACACCACTTGCTTACTTTCAGACATTCATGTTCTTAGTCACTTAGAGGTCTCTCTGGGCTCTCAGTTGCATGCCTCTGGGCCCATCCTTGAATAGGGTATTCTATGCAAAAGGCTCTAGATTGAGAACATACTGTGTACTTACCCATGCATCCAAGTTTCACAAAATATTAAATAACCATTTTTAATAGTTGGATGTCCGCGTTCTTAGAAGTCTGCATTTTAAGAAAACATCATGTTCATTTTTCCTTGTACAATCACCATCAATCATATGACTAAACAACACAGCATATAACAGTGGCGCTGCCAGCTATACAGAGCCTAAGAACTTAGTATCCTTCCACAAACGATTTTGTGACCTTTGTGGCCCTCACTGACCTGCAGCTAGTTCTTGGTGTTTTAAAATGTGAAGTTACTCGTTCACCTGAGATGATGACAGCAGAAGCCTGAGGAAAAAAGCACCACAAGCAATTATCCTCCAGTGGTTCTTTAAACATCAGAATATTTGCATAAAAGACATCAGGAAAGAAATTGCGGTCCCTTGAAAAGCATTTTCCTGAATGTTATAACAGAAGTAATTATCTTTTCAGAATAATCGAGTGAAAGAATTTGGGGAGATAACAGAAAGCTGGATCTGGATGGAAAGTTGATCAACTTATTCTGACATCTTTGTGTACTCTTCATAAATATACCCCTTTCGGTAAAAAAGGTTCAAATAAAAAAATTTACAAGTTTGATAAGCTATGATGAAATGGTAACTGTGAGGGTGAATGGAGATGGCTGATCAGTACTTGGTAGTTCTGCCGTTATATTAAAAAACGATCCTAAATGTAAATAAAAAGCAGTGAAATATGGAGAAAATGCAACATAAAATCAGTTTAAATTAAGGAACCGTGATTAATTGCTAAAATAATTTCCATCATTCTCCTGTCCCTTACGGCTTGCTTTACAACCTTATTTAAGTTACATTTACAAGAAAACCCTGTGGGCACAGGACTATTAGTGAACAAGATGACTTCTGACAAGTCGATATGGAATTACCAATTAAATAGAAGTGGGATCAAATGCTGTCAAGAAATATCTTAGCAATGTACATTGATAAACTTGCTTTAGTACAATTGATACAAAAAATGCTTGGGTTTGCAGGGGTGACTAGAAAGGCAAGTATTGGTATTGCAGGTAACTTCTGATTACAATGCATCCACCACAACAAGAGACCATTACAACACATTTACAAAAGCGAATTTATCACAACAAAGACAACTTCAAACTAAGAATTGGTCACTAAAATACTGAGAAAAAAGAAGAAAACTTTGGCTAGGCAAACCAAAGCCACTAAACCCCAGTAGATCCAATTGTTGGAAAAGAATACATCTAATCATTAAGGAAGACCTATAAAAATGACTTTGGGCAAAAAAGCAAAATAAAGAAAATGAGATCTCGATAGGAATTCACTGTGTATTTTTCCAGCAAAAACCAGCAAGTCTTTTGGAATGTCATCAGGCGGTTCCAAAATAACTCATCAAGAATTGAAGGGAACGTTGTGGGGTCCCAGCCCTGGATATCATACATCCAATCCTTGTACTTTAGGGACACACCTTAATCCCAAGTCAGTCACCTACTACTTTTTCTGGCCACCTATAAAGTACCATCTAAAAGACATAGAGAATTGCATCAGTATAAGTAGGGGAGATGGTACTCCTGGCCCAGACGGCATGCCAGCGTTTTTTTTTTTTTACAAGACATAATGTACTGGGAATCAGCATTTCTTAAATTGTTCCACTATTGCTTGCCAACTAACTTAGTCCCCACTTCCTGGCATGCCTTAGGGCTGCACACAATTTATAATCAAAGAGGCCTTATGCAAATCCAGAGAGCTACTGATTGATTGCCTTGATAGACACTGAGGCCAATTTGCAAGGCTCGATTTTAGACGATCTAGATTAGTGGGCATTGTCCAAAAAGCTAATCAGACTTGTTTCAGGCCTAATATAAGCTCACTGGAAAACCTAGTAGAACTTTAAATGTGTGTGAGAAAATCAATAAGCAAAAGTCAGTCACTTTAAGCCTGTTTTACTGACTTTTCATTGCCATTTGACCACGTTGGCAGGGATCTACTCTGGGAAAAACTGAAAAAGTGATGAACATTGCTTCAAATCTCCTCCATTCAATTCAGTTCATGTATACAAACAGACGAGTCCAAGTCAAGTCTGGAGAAAACCATCTTTTGTCCCCAAAAATTCAAACAAACCAAGGATTGAAACAAGGATGTGTCCTGCACCCCTCCTTTTTAACCTGTTTTTAGGGGATCTCACAACTTGACTACATCAAGCAAACTCTCATCCACCAAAACGAGTTGCTATGAAGTAGGGTAAAACACATTGCATTTACAACGCATTTATGGGTGAAATTGTGGGTGGGTGCGTCGTATGTTTTGGGAGTCAGGAGTTTAGGGATAAGTTCAGTTTGGGGGTAAATATGAGTTTTTACGGTTCAGTGATTGGTAGCGTATAGTTATAGTAAAGGTTATTTAGGGTTCAAGGATGGGTAGTGTATAGGGGCTGCTGAGAATGCTGAACAGTCCTCTCAGTACCTCTCACTGGTGCACAGGTGCCAGCCTTTTTGAACAGAAAGGGAATAGGAGCACTCTGCCTTACATCACAGCACAGTTCGCCACTTTGCATTGTGGTAAATGTAGTAGAAAGTTTACCCTAACTTGAATATTATCTGTCGTTTTTCATCCAGAGTTGGCGCAGATAGTTCTTTTCATCTCTAGACACATGTGTTTCTGGATTTTATCCTTCATCAGTAGAGTTCAAAAAATGAATTTCATCAGATGTTCCTGAGAAAGTTGTCACAGTCCTCCCAGGTCTCAGTACCTCTTACTGCCACACAGGTGCAACTCCAAAAGCTCATCAGTTTGTTAGCTCAAGGTACTGAATAAAAGGCAAGAGAGCCTTCAACATAGACATTTGTTTCTATGTTGGATTTATTGTGCTTACACTGCATGCATTAGCACATTAAATTAAGATTTCCCTTTAACAAAGATTGTTTAGTTAGCCCACCCACCATTTGAAAACCTATAATATCCTTGAGTGATAAATGAGGATGGAATTCATATTCATTTCTTGCTCCAATCGTGACAGAGTTACACTAAAGAGAACATATCTTGAAAACCTAAATAAAATGGTGTAATTTATTTACTTTTCTAGCTTCATAAGTAGAACCTGCACATGCTTTAAGCTTTTAGTAAGCCAAATAATTGTGAGGAGAGAGGATAGGAATTATAAGTGTTGTGCTGTCGACTTATGTTTCAGGTGCTATGAGGCAGGACTGTTCTTCACCTTCAACATTATGGACATCTGTCACGACCTACAAATAGCTCCTCTTAGTCCCTAACCCTGAGGATGCTTCCGGCACTGAATTCTTCAGGCACTAGCAGAGTCACTTGGGGGAGTGCACTGTCATCACACATTCTACAACGTGTTTATCCTGGTTGTCAAGAAATGCCATGTCTCTTTTAACAGGTTGCACATTGGTGTATATCATATGAGAAAGACAGAATTTGGGGATATGCAGGGCATTGGGTTTAAATAAATGGCCTTATATATGTTAAGTGTGAAGGTGAAGAGAATCTGAAGGCATGTACGATTTGAGGACAGCTGGATGCATTTTTGCAATTAGGCAGCGACACCTAGAACTTTTATCTTTTTAATCCTCTCTCCCCACTTGCTAGACTAATGTTAGGTTTCATAATTTTAGTCTAAAAGATATCTACCTTGGTTCTCACGAGTTGACTGTCTGTTCTAAATTCTGGAATTCATACTAGTGGGAGAACAAGCAGATAACTGCATACGAACAACTTATGATAGGTCTACAGTACACCAGTAACTGTTTGGTGGTCAAGTATTAACTAGAGTCAGTAAAGATGGGCCTGTAATCTCTGCACATTACGCTGGTAGCATAACAGGTGCTCAACATCCAAGTAAGTTCCTAGGCACATGTGCACACACACACATGCTCAAGAGGAGGAGAATGTAGACAACAAAAGATTTGGAAAGGTGCAGAAAATGGATAGGATAAGCAGAGGATGCCCCCTGTTCAGTGAAAGTCACATCTGAAATCAGAAGCAGGGCCCAAGAAAAAATATAAAGGTGAAGAACCCCAAAGGAATGTAACTAAAGGGGGAAAGGGAGACAGCCTTTCCAGCCATGATAAAAAATGTATGGAGGTCCACTTAGTAAAACATATTATAAAAGACTAAGCTGGATATGCAAAAAATACGGGTAATGAAACACAGGTTAAAAGAAAAAATAAATGAAATTCGGTGGAAGTATAAGGCATCCCCTTTTGAGGGCTTTTGGGGAGAATGTTTTGAATGCAAATGAAGTGGGAATTCAGAGACTTGCATGGTTCTTTCTCAGAAAGAGCAATGCTATGATGTAAATGGAGACGTATCATGTGTGCAATCAACCACCAAATAACAGTCGGTATTCAGCTTGAGAGGACTACTTTCACCCTGCAAATCGAGAGACTTTGTAGACAAAATGTTGACATGTTAATTCATGGTGATTGACTGCAGTTGAAGTGAACAAACGGCTGTGTATAAGGGTAAATCCTACTATAACAGCAACTAAAATTACAACATCTAGAGGATGGTTTCTTACTATATGAAGATTCTGATCAAGAGGCATAGAAGAGATGTACCTGTTGCAGGTTTCAAGTATAATGGAAATTAGAGACATGAAGTAGTTTTACAAAATATCTACCTCCCTGATAGCCGAAGCAAGGTGTGCTAGAAAGCTGCGAATTATGTCTAACAAAGTATAACAAGTACTAGGGATGAAACTTCAAGAGTACATATAGGTATTTTCCAAATCTGTGGAGTTAGGGGGTGCTTCAAAAGGCTGAACACAAGAATCAGTGGTGTTGGAGCAATTTTCAATGTGGAGGTGTTACCATCAAAATTACACTACTAAAGACAAAGGGATTGTGAAAAATTCAAACATCACACAAAGAACAAGGGTAGCAAATGAGTCATACCCATTAAGCAGGAGAGTGGTAATTGTGTCACATGAAAATCATTAAGGAGCACACTGTTGCCAATATATTACTAAGGTAATATATTGGAATGGGTACACTGTCATTTACAGACAGCATATTGTCCATTGAAATGCCCAATAACTTTGCTGATAAATCTGAATAGGATGCAAACAAAAGATAATGCGTAGAATGTCAGTAAATATTTATCATTTGCACATCACCAGGTGAAATGTCTTGATTTGCTTTGATTAAAACCTTTATTTCACACTTCAGGATTACAAAAAGTTAAGCTTTATTTGTGATTTGCTAACTGCTGATAAAGTTTGAAAAATGTGTAGAGTTCATCTACTGTGTTAGTAGAAAACAGACATACTTCACATAGTTCAATTTAAAAATCCTCTCACTTTGTTATCAGAGAAAGAGAAATGAACTCCAGTCTTGGTGTTAAACAATGAACAGAAATTTGTCAGAATACGGAGCCTTACATTTGGCTTCCCTCGTTGAAACACAACAAATATGACAAGATCAAATCAAAATTTAAAGGCATCGTTATTGCTCATTTGCCTTCTGAACGCCAGCATTGTTAATGCGTGAGGCTGCAGCACCCCCTCATCCCGGCACCCCTACTTCCAGCCCTATAGCAAGAATACCAAAGGCATGGCCTCGATTCGCTATGACAAAGATCCACACACGTACACATTTCCTCCATTCCCTTTACTAATGTCCCATGATTTTGTTTTGAAAAAAATATACCTCACCAAAAAAAAGTTTGACAATATGCGACGGTTAAAGAGAATTTATTTCAGCTTTTTATATTTAAACACTCACATATGCTATAAAAGATGAAACGTGTAACAACAATGTTTGCAGTTATTTGCAGAGAAATTACATTGCCAACGTCGCAATCAAAACGAAAATGCAGCAGAACAGGTGGAATGGACAACAGTTTCAAAGACTCTGTCAAACGAGAAACACACTCTTCAGTGGCAGCCCCGTACACACGAGGCATGCGGCACTTCTAAGTGGTATGTCAGACGTTTCCTACAGCGTTCTTTTGAACATGATCTCAAGTGGATTCAGAGTTCATATAGGTATTTTCAATGGTCTACAGAAAGCGTCTCTTAATCTCAAAATACATCATCCCACATGTCCTCCCCACCCTCACTTTTCTGTCTGGTGGCTCCTGAAAGGACTGAGGAGTTTTCCATTAGGGGTTAAAGGTCACCCCCCTGCGAATCTCTTCCTCATAAATCTTTTAGACCTCCAAGTCATGCAAAGATTTCAAGCTCTTTCTCCTCTCGACCGATCCTTTGTAGTTTTGTTCAGATAACAAACAGGAGCACAGCTGAAAAAGAAATTGGTAATTCAATCTTTCGAGCTAAAGACTGCGTGAGACAGTCCTTCATAGGTTTCAGCATCTAATGATGGCCGCTGTCTCTTACTACGCTCTCTATAGGCCAGCTGGCCTAAAAATGGCGCCGTCCAGTGGACAAAATGTTGCGGATGGTTTCATACATAAACATTCTAATTGCAATATTTTAAACATTCAAAAGAGAAGCATATATCGTAAAACGGATGCTCATTGTAGGTGTTCTTTTAAAGGGAGCACCGTAAAAACATTCAACAATACAGTGACAGGTATTCAAGTTAACAGTTTTTCTTCTTCGTGAAAAAGAATATACTGAAATGAACGCAGTACAAATTTCCAAATAAGTACTCACACAAAGTATTTTTCATCACCGATCTGCATTTTGAACTGTTCTCCCAATTGTTTAGCTTTGTGATGAGATACAACACCTTAAATAAAACATTTTCGTGCCACCTCCTTATTTTTGCTTATCGTGGTAATGTAAATGTCATTTGAAATATTGATCCAGAGTCATTTATGTGGACATGAGAAGCTCATGAGTAGGAACCATCAAAATGTGTAGCACTGATTTTTGTTTCTGTGCAAAATGCAGAATTCTAATTTCAGTCTGATTTTGTTTAGCTCCCCACAGATCTTTAGATGAAGGTGATGCCTGCCTTCTCATCCTCATTGCCCTATCTGCGGTATTCGACACAGTAAATCATCCAGCACTTCTGGAGACCTTGTCGAAGCGCTCCGGCATCAATGGCACAGTACTAAAATGGTTCACCTCGTTCCTTCAACACCGCTCGCAACAAATTAAAATCAACTCCTGTCTCTCGAAACCAACAAAAGTCACACTTGGGGTCCCACAAGGCTCGATCCTTTCCCCGTCCCTCTTCAATCTCTTCATGGAGCACCTCACAATCATCTTGAAAAAAGCTGGAGTGAAATATCACCTTTACGCTGACGAACACCCAAATCTATTTCAAAACAAGTCTCCTAGCGACATCCAACACCTCGATGCCACTCTAACCGAGATCCAATCTTGGTTTGAACCTAATCTCCTAAAGCTCAGCCCAGATAAAACTGAACTAATCCTATTCTCTCCAAAAAGCAACCATCGTCCAATCCAAGAGTGGCTCAAGAAACTGGTCACCCTAAATTGCCCCATCGTCCTATCCGACTCAGTTAAGTCTCTAGGCATCACCCTTGACAAGAACTTATCTATGGAGGCCCACATCAAAAACTCCGCAAAAAGTGGTCTTTTCTCTCTAAAGCACCTCAAGAAATTGAAACCTTTTCTTCCCCATGATGACCTCAAGACAGTAGTCCAATCCCTAGTTCTCACTAAAATCGACTACGGGAACGCCATCCTAACAGGGACTCCTAAAGCTCACCATGCCCCTTTAAGGGCAGTGTTGAAATGGCCGCTCGACTCGTATCTGGAGTAAAAAGATTTGAACACATCACTTCAGCTCTCAACTCCCTCAACTGGCTTCCCGTGGAAGGGAGGTGTATTTACAAGCTGGCCCGCATCACACACAAAACCCTTCACTCTCCGCCCCTTAACTACTTGAACAACAAACTGGTAAGGGCAGGTCAATCCAGAACTCTGAGAAGCTCCAACTCACTCCTTCTTATTGCTCTGAAACTGAAAAAGAAAACCACACAAAGAGCGTTTTCTAGCAACGCTCCCAGGATGTGGAACACTCTCCCTCGAGCCCTCAGATGCAACCCCTCCTTCTCCTGTTTCAAAAGGGACAGGAAACTCCATCTCCTTAACAAATACTTTCCTGACCAACGTCAACTAACCTAGTCTTCAATATCCGAGTGTACTCCTCTCTCTCTTGACATATAAGGATAGTTGGCGACCGGACTGTGTTAACCACCTAATTATTTATGCTGTAATTTTTGATCCATGGTTTGCTTCCTTACTGCCTGCCTACTATGTAATGCAATTTCTGTCTGTTCTTTTTACAGGATGTATGTAAAGCGCTTTGATACCTACGGGTTAAGATAGCGCTATATAAAACTTTCAAAATAAATAAATAAATAAACTCGAACATCCTTTCACTTTGCTTGAATTTCCAGACGGACAGAAAGTCTGTGAGAACATTTAAAAGAAAGAAGGAATGGCTTGGGAAACGAATTGGAGTCACAATGACAGTTAAAAACATGCACAAGCCCCCCCATGATGGAGGTGATGTACGGATTTGATATCTGGTACTTAAATGACTTGTTTGTTCTAGTGCATTGTCTCAGTAATGCTGTGTTTTTTTATGGCAAAATCAATACAACTTGTAATAACAAATGAACATATACAAACAACAGTGCAGGCACTGACTGGCTTATCATTCATTTTAATAGCGATTCAACTAATGTGCAGATTGGCCTGGACATTCGGTACTATTTAGATAAGTGTTTTCTGTGAAACTATCCTGTCTAAGTTACTCCGGGACTTCTTTTCCCTATAAATCAATTATGTATACAAGCGTGCTCGGTTGGATGTATAATCATACTCTGGAAGCTGGGGAAAGTTATGTGATGGGCGCAGATACCCTGGCACCATTAGAAGAAAGGGCTGCAGATGAATGACTAACTTAATGAATGAATGAATGAATGAGATCATTTGTAAAACTCAACAGTTGTCAAAGGGGTGTCCCTGGCTGAAAGGAAAGCACACCAGCATGGCAGGCTAAGCACAACACCAGGCCACTCAAGGTCTATGCCTGAAGTGTGTGCCAGCACTTACCAGAGGCTTGAAATATATTACATTTCTGAGCCAAGAATGATAGCCTTGTGGAAGGGACTTTAGTAAAACGTGCAGCATGGCTGGCTCTAAACAAGGGCTGGCCGGTGAGGGGCACAGATGACCTTGTGTTTTGCATGCCAGAGACATATCCGCTGACCACATCTGCTGCACATCAACACACCTGCTGTGTTTGAATGGGGCACTGGACGTCTTTGGCACCAGATCGCGACTTTCAAGAATAGTGTCTCTTAGTGGAAAAAGGAGTAACAAGCACTGGCAAAGTCAATAGGTCTTGTCTATGCAAGAGCTATTGACTTTGGCAATATGTTTTAGCCATGTAGCACACCAGTGTGGCTGTTGTTTAACATGGGCAAAGGTTAGTGGGGTAGAGGAGTGTGGCATGAAATATCATGGTGAAGAGTGGAGTAGAGTGGAGTAGAGTGGAGAGGCATAGAGTGTCGTGTACTGGAGTGGCCTAGAGAAGAGTTGTGTACAGTGGCGTACAGTGGAGATTGTGGCGTAGAGTAGAGTGGACTGGTGTCGAGTGCATTTGAGTAGAGTGTTGCAGAGCATTGGGGCATAGAGTGCAGTGGCATAGAGCGCAGTGGCGTAGAGTGTAATGGCATTTAGTGCAGCACCATAGAATTTAGAGAAGTGCACACTGCAGTATTGTAGAATGCAGTAGCATAGATTAGGTTGTTGCATAGGAGAGTACAGTGGTATAGAGTACAGTGTGGACTGGTGCAGAGTAGAGTGGCATAGAGTACATTGCCATAGAGTGTAGTGGTGCAGAGTAGAGTAGAGTTGCATAGAGTGCAGTAGCATAACGTGGTGCAGAGTATAGTGGCTTAGGGTGGTGCAAAGTAGAGTATAGTGCCGTAGAGTACAATGGCAGAGTGTAGTGGCCTAGACTGGAGTGATGCAGAGTAGAGTGGCAGAGACTGCATTGGCACAGAATGCAGTAGTGCAGAGCATAGTAGCGTAGAGTGCAGTGTTGCAAAGTAAACTGTCGTAGAGTACAGTGGTTTAGAATGGCATAGGGTGCAGTGATGTAGAGTGGTGTTGAGTAGAGTGGTGTATAGTGCAGTGGCATAGAGTGCAGTGGCACTGAGTGCCGTGATGCAGAGTAGAGTGCAGTGGCATAGAGTGCCGTGGCGTAGCTGGCAGTGGAGCAGAGTAGAGTGCAGTGGCATTTAGTGGCGTTGAGTGTCATAGAGTATAGTAGAGTAGAGTGCAGTGACATATCATGCAGTGCCATATAATTCAGCGGTGTACAATTCAGTGTTGTAGGATGCAGTGGCGTAGATTAAAGTGGTGCATTGTAGAGTGCAGTGGCATAGATTAGAGTGGTGCATTATAGAGTGCAGTGGCATAAAGTGGAGTGGTGCAGAGTAGACTAGAGTGGTATAGAGTTTAGTGGTGTAGATTGGAGTAGATGTGGAGTAGTGTGGCTCACTGGTTAGAGGCGGCAGACCCGGGAGCAGAAGTCGGCCCGGGACCAGGGTTCAATTCCCGACGCGGCAGGATCGTGGACTTGGGTCAGCGGACTCGATAATTCTCGCTTCGGTGCTTACTCTAATCAGGGGTTCCACTCGGCAACTCTGGCCATTAGCTTGCCTAATCTCCATAACAGCCCCATCAATTCCGGGAATACCTGGCTCCACCTTGGGGACTCCCAGCAGGGACCATCCCACAGGGAAAGCCAGGACGGGTTCTCCAGAGTTATACAGCGCCAGGAAACCTACGGACGGGTAGCAGTGCGCTTTACAAGCTCAAATACATTTACATTTACATTTACATTGGTGCAGTGTAGAGTGGCATTGAGTGGTGCAGAGTATAATATAGTGCTGTAGAGTGCAGTGGCAGAATGCAGTGGGGTTGAGGGGAGTGTTGCAGAGAGCAGTGGCATAGAGTGGAGAGATGCATGGTAGGGTGGCATATAGGGCTTCATTTATGAGGCCGTGCGTGCCTTTTTGCGCCGCCGGTGCGTCACTTTTTGTGACGCACCAGCAGCGTAAAAAATATGCCTTGTTGCGCCATATCTACAAAGTGACGCATCTAGGTAGATGCGTCACTTTGTAAACCCTTGCGCTACATTATACCTATGCCAGGTATAATGTATGCAAGGGGGGTGTATTGACGCAAGGAAGGGTCGTAGAAGTGACA
The DNA here is from genome assembly GCF_964261635.1 of Lissotriton helveticus. Lineage (NCBI taxonomy): Eukaryota > Metazoa > Chordata > Amphibia > Caudata > Salamandridae > Lissotriton > Lissotriton helveticus. The sequence goes on from NC_136063.1 coordinate 562,697,018, forward strand.
CAGTGAAATCTATGAGATTTCACTGCGTCACTTTTAGGACGCCGTTGCGTCAAAATCTTGCGCCTGCCTCACAGCAGGCGTAAGACTGACGCAGGCCCTTTCACATGGGGCTTGCCCCATGTGAAAGGACGCATTGCTGGAGTTGCGTCACTTTTGTGACACACTCCAGCAATGCGTCACTTTTGCGCTTACAGATACGTCAGAAATACTGACGTATCTGTAACTCCTTGCGACATGATGCGACATACATTAAATATGACGCATCAGGATTGTCGCATGGAGTGCGCAGTGAAAAGTGACGCATCGCTGTTTTCACGCAGCGATGCGTCACTTTTCATAAATGAGGCCCAGTGTACATTGGCATAGACTGTGGTAGTGCAAAGTAGAGTAGTGTAGAGTGCAGTGTTGCAGAGTAGAGTGTCATAGAGTGCAGTGGTGTTGAGTGCATTGGCATAGAGTGCAATAGTGCAGACTAGAATGCAGTGGTGTAAAGTGCAGTGGCTTAGAGTACAGTGGCACAGAGTGTAGTGATGCAGAGTAGACTGTAGTGGGGTACAGGGGCGTGGAGTGTCATAGAGTAGAGTTGAGTGGTGTGGCATGCAGAGTGCAGTGGCATAGAGTGGAGAGATGCAGAGCAGAGTGGCATAGAGTACATTGGCATACAATGCAGTAGTTCAGAGTAGAGTAGCGCAGAGTGCAGTGTTGCAGAGCAGAGTGACGTTGAGTAGCATGACATAGAGTGCAGTGACATAGAGTGATTGTCTTAGAGTGAAGTGGTGCAGGCTAGAGTGTAGTGGTGTAGAGTGCAATGGTTTAGAGTACAGTGGCCTAGAGTGCAGTGGTACAGACTAGAGTGAAGTGGCATAGAGTGCAGTGGTTTAAAGTACAGTGGCGTAGAGTGTAGTGGTGCAGAGTAGAGTAAACTGCAGGGGCATACAGTGGCATACAGGGGTGCGGCGTGGCATAGAGTAGATTCGACTGGAGTAGAGTACCAGAAGAGTACAGAGTATAGTGTTGTAAAGAGCATTTGCATAGTATGCAGTGGCATATAATTCAGCAGTGTACAAGCAGTGTTTCAGAAAGAAGTGGCATAGAATGGAGTGGTGCATAGTAGACTGCTATGGTGTAGAGTGCAGTGCTACAGAGTCGAGTGGTGCAGAGTCGAGTGGCTTACAGTGCAACAGCATAGAGTAATCTGGAGTAGAGTACAGTAGTGCAGAGTAGAGTAGAGTAGCAGATAGAAGAGTGGAATAGAATAGAGTGGCAGAGAGTACAGTGGTGTCGAGTAATACAGAGTGTAGTGGCGTAGACTACAGTGGCTTAGACTACAGTGGCGCAGAGTGTGGTGGTGCAGAGTAGAGTGGCATATAGCTCTGTTTCGTAGAGTACAGAGGAGTAGAGTGCAGTAGTGCAGTAGTGCAGAGCAGAAGAAAGTGGTGTAGAGAAGAGTGGCATAGAATAGAGTGGCAGAGAGTGCAGTGGTGTAGAGTAGTACAGGGTAGAGTTGTATAGAATGCACTGGTGTGGCATAGAGTGATGCAGAGTGCAGTGGCATATATTGCAGTGATGCAGAGTAGATCAGCATAGAGTGCATTCGCATAGAGTCAGTAGTGCAGAGTAGAGTGGCATAGAGTTCAGTGGCAGCGAGCTCAGTGCTGCAGAGTATAGTGGAATAGAGTGCAGTGGTGTTGAGTGGCATAGTGTGCATTGGAGGAGAGTGCAGTGGCAAAGAGTAAAGTGATGTAGAGACCAGTGGCATAGAGTACAGTGGTGCAGAGTAGAGTGGTGCCGAGTAGAGTAGAGTGACATAGAGTGCAGTGGCATAGAGTGATGCAGAGTAGAGTGCTGTTGAGTAGCGGGACATAGAGTACAGTGACATGAGTCATTGTCTTAGAGTGCAGTAGTGCAGGCTAGAGTGTAGTGGTGTAGAGTGCAATGGTTTAGAGTACAGTGGCGTAGAGTGCAGTGGTACAGACTAGAGTGTAGTGGCAGAGAGTGCAGTGATTTAAAGTAGAGTGGCGTAGAGTGTTGTGGTGCAGAGTAGAGTAAACTGCAGGGGCATACAGTGGCATACAGGGGTGCGGAGTGGCATAGAGTAGATTCAACTGGAGTAGAGTACCAGAAGAGTACAGAGTATAGTATTGTAAAGAGCATTGGCATAGTATGCAGTGGCATAGAATTCAGCAGCGTACAATACAGCATTTCAGAAAGTAGTGGCATAGAATGGAGTGGTACATAATAGACTGCTATGGTGTAGAGGGCAGTGCTGCAGAGTGGAGTGGTGCAGAGTCGAGTGGCTTACAGTGCAACAGCATAGAGTACTCAGGAGTAGAGTACAGTAGTGTAGAGTAGAGTAGAGTGGCATAGAGAAGAGTGGAATAGAATAGAGTGGCCGAGAGTGCAGTGGTGTAGAGTAATACAGAGTGTAGTGGCGTAGACTACAGTGGCGCAGAGTGTAGTGGTGCAGAGTAGAGTGGCATAGAGCTCTGTTTCGTAGAGTACAGAAGAGTAGAGTGCAGTAGTGCAGAGCAGAGGAAAGAGTAGAGTGGCATAGAGTGCAGTGGTGTTAAGTGGCATAGTGTGTATTTGAGTAGAGTGCAGTGGCAGAGAGTAAAGTGATGTAGAGACCAGTGGCATAGAGTACAGTGGTGCAGAGTAGAGTAGAGTGGCATAGAGTACAGTTGCACAGAGTGGTGCAGAGTAGAGTGGCATACAGTGGTGCACAGTAGAATATAGTGCTGTGGACCAAAGTGGTAGAGTGGAGTGGCATACAGTAGAGGGGTGCCGAGTGCAATGGTGTAGAGTGGAGAGATGTAGAGAAGAGTGGCTTAGAGTGCATTAGCATAGAATACAGTAGTGTAGAGAAGAGTAGCGTAGAGTGCAATGTTGCAGAGTAGAGTGTCGTAGAGTGTCGTAGAGTGCGGTGCTGTAGAGTGCATTGATGGGGAGTGCAAAGACATAGAGCAGAGTGGTTCTAATTACAGCACTCCAAACGGTCACTAGTTGTTCAGTCTGGGCTTAAGTATGGAGCCCTCAGCACAGAAGCTCAATCAGTCATGGAGATTGAAATCAAGAGAACAGTATAGACTGCAGCTTGTCTTGTCTTGTATAGACTGCAGCTTATTTTCTACTAACCCAGTGAATATACAAGATATCTCTCCACGATACCCGTGCCTTGATGAAGTCCTTGTGTGGGACGAAACACGTGTTGGCGCTGTACATGCTGGGAAAATCTATTTCATGAAATCTGAATATGAATAAAGAAAAATATTGAAGATACTTAAAGTGGACTCTACTTGAATTCATCTTGGATTGTTTGGATCCTGGTTATATATTGGAACATTGTCTGTTCTCTTGATTTCAATCTCTATGACTGATTGAGCTTCTGTGCTGAGGGCTCCATACTTAAGCCCAGACTGAACAACTAGTGACCGTTTGGAGTGCTGTAATTAGAATCTCAAATTCTCAATAGTCTTTGTGGCATTCACTTCTTGTGTATGCATATAGCACCTTGAGGTAGTAGGTGTCTTAAGTTTCTTTAGCACCCTCTGTTTATTTAACCATTTGTTGCTCCTTATATATCGTGTATTATATGCATATATTAACTGTATTATAAAGAATTGTACGGACGTTTCCTCCGGGAACACTACTACCTAAATTTTGTCTGTATAGAGTAGAGTGGTGTTAAGTAGTGTGACATAGAGTGCAGTGACATAGAGTGATTGGCTTAGAGTGCAGACTAGAGTGTAGTGACATAGAGTGCAGTGGCTTAGAGTACAGAGCTGTAGAGTGTAGTCATGCAGAGTAGAGAAGAATGCAGGGGTGCACAGTGGCATATAAGGGCATGGAGTGGCATATAGTAGAGTGGACTGGTGTAGAGTACAGTAGACCACAGAGTATAGTGGTTTACGGTACAGTGGCATAGAATTCAGTGGCGTACAATGTAGCATTGCAGAATGCAGTTGCCTAGAATAGAGAGGTGCATAGTAGACTTCTATTGTGTAGAGTGCAGTGCTGCAGAGTGGAGTGGTGCAGAGTGGAGTGGCATAGAGTGCAGCAGCATAGAGTACTGTGGAGTAGAGTGCAGTAGTGCAGAGTAAAGTGGCATAGATTAGAGTGGTGTAGAGTAGAGTGGCGTAGAGTGGAGTGTCATATAAAAGAGTGGCAGAGAGTGGAGTGGTGCAGGAGTAGAGTGGCAGGGAGTGGAGTGGTGAAGGAGTAGAGTGGCATATAGTAGATTGGAGTAGAGTGTAATTGCATAGAGTAAAGTAGAGTAGAGTAGAATGGATTTGTGCAAAGTAGAGTGGAGTAGCATAGACAGGAGTGGTGTAGAGTGCTGTGGTGTAGAGGAGAGTGGCGTAGAGTGTATTTGCATAGAGTAGAGTGGTGCAAGTCCAACACCATGGACCCCAACGAAGCAGCCCGCAAACTTACACGGTGGCTCACCAGCTGTGCCGACACCCTTGCTCCACGGAAGAATCCCCTCACCAGACCCGGCAGCAAGAAAGCCTCGTGGTTCACCGATGACCTCAAAAACTCCAAGAGATCCTGCCGTACCCTCGAGAAAGCCTGGCGCCACGACCAGTCAACAGAAAACATGACAGCCCTCAAGAACGCCATCCGCAAACACCACCAACTGATCCGCACCACCAAAAGGACAGTATTTAGAGAACGACTGGACAACAACACCCACAACAGCAAGGAACTCTTCAGCATCGTCAAAGTACTCTCCAACCCCAACTCCAGCAACAACGACATCACGCCCTCACAAGACCTCTGTGACTCACTGGCCTCGTTCTTCCACACAAAATCGCCGACATACACAACAGCTTCGGCACCCATACCACGCACCCAACCACCGAACCAACGCCCCCACCACCACCCTCTGCACCTGGACCCCCGTGAGCACAGAAGACACCACCCGCATGATGAACACCATCCACTCCGGCTCCCCATCCGACCCCTGTCCACACCACATCTTCAACAAAGCCGACCCCATCATCGCACCCCAACTGCGGAACATCATCAACAACTCCTTCGCATCTGCCACCTTCCCGGAGAGCTGGAAGCACGCAGAGATCAGCGCCCTCCTGAAAAAACCCACCGCGGACCCCACTGACCTCAAGAACTTTCGCCCCATTTCGCTTCTCCCCTAACCCGCGAAAGTAATTGAGAAGGCCGTCAACAAACACCTGACCGCATTCCTCGAGACAAACGGCTCCCTCGACCCATCACAGTCCGGCTTCCGAGCGAACCACAGCACCGAGACCGCCCTCATCGCAGCCACCGACGACATCAGGTCCCGGCTCGACAATGGGGAAACACCTGTCCTCATCCTCCTCGACCTATCGGCCGCATTCGACACAGTCTGCCACCGCACCCTAACAACCCGCCTCCACCACGCCGGGATCCAAGGAGGAGCCCTGGACTGGATCACCTTCTTCCTATCAGACAGAACACAGAGAGTCTGCCTCTCCCCCTTCTGCTCAGCGGCCACCAAGATCATCTGTGGTGTCCCTCAAGGATCCTCGCTCAGCCCCACCCTCTTCAACGTCTACATGAGCCCCCTTTCAGCCATCGCACGCCAGCACAACCTAAACATCATCTCCTACTCTGACGACACCCAGCTGATCCTCTCCCTCACCAACGACCCCGCCACCGCCAGAGCCAACCTCCAGGAAGGAATGAAAGAAGTCACGTAATGGATGAAGCTCAGCCGTCTGAAGCTGAACTCGGACAAGACGGAAGTCCTCATCCTCGGACCATCCCCCTCCGCATGGGATGACTCCTGGTGGCCCCCGGCACTGGGCACTGCCCCCAAGCCTACGGACCACGCACGCAACCTGGGATTCATCCTGGACTCCTCCCTCACGATGACCAAGCAAGTCAACGCCGTCTCGTCATCATGTTTCAACACCCTGCGCATGCTCCGTAAGATCTTCCGATGGATCCCCACTGAAACCAGAAAGATGGTCACCCAGGCCCTCGCCACCAGCCGACTGGACTACGGGAACACCCTCTGCGCTGGATCCACGGCAAAACTACAGAAAAGACTTCAACGCATACAGAACGCTTCAGCACGACTCATCCTGGACATACCCCGTCACAGCCACATCTCTGCCCACCTGAAAGTCCTGCACTGGCTCTCCATCAGCAAGAGAATCACGTTCAGACTCCTCACCCACGCACACAAGGCTCTCCACGACATGGGCCCCGCCTACCTCGACAACCGCCTCACGTTCTACACACCCACCCGCCAGCTCCGATCCGCCAGCCTCGCCCTCGCCACCGTCCCACGGATTCGCAGAACCACCACCGGAGCAAGATCCTTCTCCTACCTGGCGGCCAAGACATGGAACTCCCTCCCCACCCACCTACGACTGACCCAGGACCATCTCTCGTTCAGAAGGCTACTCAAGACCTGGCTCTTCAAGCAGTAGCAGAACCCCCCCTCCTCTCCCCCCAGCGCCTTGAGACCCTAGCGGGTGAGTAGCGCGCTATATAAATGTCACTGATTGATTGATTGAAAGTAGAGAGGAATGGCAGAGAGTGAAGTGGCGTAGAATGCAATGGCATAGAGTGGAGCGGTCCGAAGTAGAGTAGAGTGCAGTGGCGCTGAGTACTGTAGGGTGGAGTGATATAAATTGGAGTGGTGTGGCGCAGAGCAGAGTGCATTGGAGTAGAGTGGAGTATGCATGGTTTGGTAGCACATTGCCATCACAGATATTTTCAATTGAAATGACCAATACATTTGAATGGACATGCAGATTTTCTAAAAAAACTATACAGTGCACAAACGTTAATATGTGGAAATAGCATTACCATGTGCATTTATTTGTTTTGATCATATTAAAGTATTTGTTTCCAAAATACTTCAGAATTAATAAAAAACGTTCTTTATTCGTCCTTTTGCAATTCCAATATATTCAGTTCATTTAAATGTTGTTGAGTGCTAGAAAAAAAACCTTTCCCCCTTCAACTTTTGTCAAACAAATCCTCTCACTTTGAAGTCAGAGAAAGAAAAGTAAACACCAAAGCTACCTCAGAAGACAGAGCCTGACATTTGACTTCTGCCTTTGGGTGCAAAGCAAATGTGACAAGATTAGAACAAAATGTACAGGCCTGTTTATAGAAAGGAACACTTGTGGAAGAATACATGGAGAGGTAGTGTGAAAATGCTTTACTCCCTGGGAGGGATGAACTCATGGTGTAAAACAGATAAAGCCAGCAAATACAAAGACAGATAATGTGAGTTACAAACCACAAAGCAAATCGTAAGCAACAGGCAGAAGCTATACCAGGGAGGCTTTCTGAATGTCCCGAAGATGTCTTTAGCAAAGCAGACAGCTGGTAGGCTTCAAACTAAAAATGGCTGTTGGGACAGAAAGAGGACTGAGATGCAGGGAAAGCTCTCTCTGCAACAGAACAGTAGACCGCACAGCAAATTAGTCAACTGAAAGTCTTTCAAACTTGGGGGATATTCACAAGACACTGTAAAACAGTTTCAAAACGCATGGATGTGCCGTATTTACAAGAATGTGGTGCACTTGTGCATTTCCCCTAGAGCTGGCGCTAAATGTAGCTGCCTTGCACCACCCTTGCACTCTACATTGCAGGGAATAATTGGTCATGCGCAGGAAGGTGTCCCTTCCTGCCCATAAACAAAACTAATATAGACTTGTAACTTCTATGTGTACTGCAGAACGCAGCACATATAGAAGTTACAAAACTTCATGTGCAGGAAGCTGTTCCATTCTGCTCATAAACAATCACTAATGGTGATTTGCTGTTTCCATTGCCCGCCCATTTGCTGCAGAGGACTGGTACGGTAAGAGGCATATTTACAAGGTGGCGTTAAGCCACGTTAAGTGGCTTAATGCCACCTTGTAAATATAGATGAGGGCATTGCGCCACAGGAACATCGTTAAAAGTGATGTTCCTGTGGTGCAATGCCCTTGTAAATATGCGCCACAAATTAATCACAACAAATTTAAAACATTTCATCAAAGAGCAAAGTGCCTTTAACAAAGTGCAAATGAAAAAAGTGCAAATAGGTTAGCCTGTGCTGCATTGCAAGCCTTTCGATGGATGTGTGTGGGAGGACGTGCATAAAGGAGATATGAACCCTGAATTTAGAAACTGCAGTGAACCAGAGATGTGCACAAGGGGAACTTCATATGAGCTTATTTTTAAAGCATTGAGGATACTGAAAATGACGTGTAGTTTGGTGGAATTTTCGCATTATTTTCGGCTTCAGTCCAATAAACATCAGTACTTTTTGTTGCCATTGAATCTGCAGATTGTATTATTTTTTTTATTCATCATCAAGAATTACATTTGGTAATACCATTGTTACACAGAATATATATAATAAATCATGAAAAAAGTAAAAGACATAGGAACAGAATTTCCCTATAAGGGAAATGGCTGGATATGCAGACAAACCCAATAAGACAAAGTATAAGATGGAAGAAAGCAAAAAAAAGTCACAACAAGCAATTTTTAGTTAAGAGTAGAGGACGCCGTTTTTGTTATATCTCTTTTTTAACCTTCTTCAAGCCTCTGTTTCCATTCCACGACCGGAGCCCATATCCGTTTCCCTAATTGTTTTGCCTTCCATCCCTTTTTATCATACAGTGCTTTTTCTAGTGTATATATAGCTAGCAATCTTGACATCCACTGCTGAAACGTTGGTGGATTTGGGTCTTTCCCTAAAGTTGCAATACACAGCCGACTTACAGTCATTGCTAGGTATATATATTCATAGTGAGAGTTTTCTGCCCTATCTCTAGTGACCCCTAAAACCATGAGTTTGTTTGCCAGGGTAATAGTGATCCCCAATGCTTTATCAAAAAATTGCTCTAATGATCGCTTGAATGGATCCAAGACGGGGCATGAAGCAAACATATGCACCGTGTCTGCCTGCACACTTTGACACCTCGGGCAGGTTATCCCGCTCGTCCCGCCTCACCGTGCAATTCTGTGTGGTGTATCATAGAGCTCAAACATGGTCTTGTATTGTTGTACTTGGAGTTTAGCTACTCTAAGTATTACATTTGCTAATTTAAGGGATTTTTCAGCCTCATTCCCTATAAGACTTAGTTTAATTCCCCATTTCTCAAACACCTTCCCACAGTCATCCTCCTTGTATTGGCTCATTTCACCATATAATTGGGATATAGAACAGCAATCCTCATCTCTCAGATACCCCATAATTTCCTCTCTTTTAAAATCGATGTCACCTCCCTGTTTTTTTTAGCAAAGCTGACCTTATCTGCAAATATTTTAAAAAGTCTCTACGTTCTAAGTTATATAGCTGCTGTGCTTTATCGAATGTTATAAGACCTGTTGCGTCAATAGGATTCCTAATGGTTTTAACCCCTAACATATCCCATCCCTTCATTACTTGATCATGGAATATCACTGGTAACGATGATTCTTATATAGAGGGGTATAGTAATTCTTCCTCCCTAGTTTGATTTTTTTCCGAATCACAGACCAAACTGACATTGCAGCCTCTAGGGTCTTAAATTTAACTTTTTTATAGTAACTTGCTTCATTAAACGAGAGCAGCCACTTATTAGATTCCTTAATTAATAGTTCGTATATGACTGGGACACTCTCACTGGCCCTCCACTGATCATTCATATTCCCGCCCAAGAGCCCTCTAATATATTGTAGGACAGTCGCCCAATAATAAGCATTGAAATCGGGTGCCGCGAGGCCACCTCGTTCTCTTGGTAGTCACAGAAATGTTAGCGCCCGCCGTGTTTTACCTTTTACCCATATAAAGCGATTCGTCATTCCCTCTATTTTTCTAAACCAGTTATTATTGAATTTTAAGGGAATAGTCCGAAATAGGTAGAGCACCTTTGGCAAGAATATCATTTTTATTGTATTACAACGGCCTATTGTTGTAAAGTGCAGATTATTAATTCTATCTAAGTCTTTTTTTGCTTTTTTAATTACTGGACCCAAATTCTTTTCCACTACCTTTGATAAATCTGATGTTATACTTATCCCAAGATAGACTGCTGTCTCTGTTATTCTCTGGTCCACCATCGTTATCTTTTGATTGACTACAATTTGTGTTTTGCTCTGATTTAATTTATAACCAGATAGCTCTCCATATAGTGCTGCTTCCATTTCTATTTCCGCTATTGCTGAGACCGGATCTGTTGACGTGATGGCTAGGTCATCAGCATACCCTAGGATTTTTGTTTCATGCCCATTCAGGACTATTGGCAGAATACTTCTGTTCAACTCTATTTTTCTTAGAAAAGAATCTATATAAAAGGCAAAGAGTAGCGGGGAGCAGGGGCACCCTTGCCTAGTTCCCCGTCCGATGTTTATAGTCCTACTCTGCTCACCCACGACTCTAAGTCTTATCCTTGGATTCCTATATAGCGCCTTGAAGGCCCTAATGCAACCATCCCCTATATTTGCCTTCCCCAGTGCAGCCCAAAGGAAACCCCACGAGACCCTATCAAACACTTTCTCAGCATCTAAAAGTATTAAAGCCATAGGGTCTTTTGAGGCTGCCGTTCCATCAAATAGTATACACACTCTTCCTATATGGTCTGCAGTATCCCTTCCGGGAATATACCCGTGTTGTCGGGGAGAGATAATCTTGCCAACCACCGAACTTAACCGATTGGCCAAGATCCTAGAATATATCTTTGTGTCGCTATTAATTTAACTTATTGGTCTATAAGACCCGGGATCCGTTGGGGGTTTGTTCTTTTTAATAAATACCACCATAGTGGCCTCCCCCCAAGAAGGTGTCGCTCCTCTTTGTATAGAGACCATAAGTTTATAGATATCCTCTTCTAAAACGGGGACGAATTTTTTATAAAATTCCAGTGGAATGAGATCAGGCCCCACTGCTTTCCCTACAGGTAAATCCTTAGTTGCTCTCTGTACTTCCTCTAATGTAAAACTAGTTTCCAATGTCCTTTTGTCCTCCATTGTTAGCTTATCTACAAGTGCACTATCCAGATAGCTCCCTATTTCTCCACTCCCCGCCCTTTTATCAGGATCGTATAATTTCTGGTAAAATTCCTGAAATAGTGCACAGATCTCCCTTGGTGTTGTAGCGATGACCCCTGCTTCTGACTTGATCTCTAATATTTCCCCCTTAGTGGCCGCCTGCCGAGTTCTAATGGCTAAAATACGGCCTATCTGCTCGCTAAACTCATATTGGTCTTGCTTCCAAGCCAGATATTTTCCTGCTGCCTTAGATGCAAATAATTCCCCTACAGCTGCCTTTGCTATAGCCAAAGTCTGTTCTATCCTTGCCACTACGAGTTTAGCCCTGATCGCTTCAATAAGCTCTTCTTCAATTGTAGCAACTGTTCTTAACTTCCCCTCGATTTCCTCTTTCTCTGCCTTATTTCGTTTTATAGAAAAACTGATAGTTTCTCCCCTAATGCCAGCCTTCATGGCATCCCAGACAACTGCTAAGGAAGCAGACCCTCTATTTACCTCAAGGAATTCTTTAAGCCAGCCTTCCATCTGGGTGGCATATTTGGCATCCTGTAACAAGGCTCTCTCAAACGTCCAATTAGATACCTCTTTTTGATGGTTTGTAATAGATATATCTAATATCACGTGGTTGTGGTCTGACATTACCCACAGCAACTTTTTAACCTTAGAAACAGATATTAATGAAGGTGCTATCTAGAAATAATCCAAACTTGCTAACATTTTGTGCAGTGCAGAATAATACGTACTACCCCCTCCACTTGTATTTTGCTGTTCCCATATGTCGATCAGCCCATTGTCTTGCATCAGTTGTATCAATGCCCTATGACTTTTTTTCTTCTTGCCATCGAACCTAGCTGGGTCGTTTTTCCACAAGCCTTGTAAACCATTGATGTTCAAATCTCCGCACATAATAATTGGCATGGGCCAATTGGCCATTTGTACATTAATATGATTTAAAACCTCCGGGTCATCAATTGTGGGAGCATATACGGAACATAATGTGAAATTAAAACCCTGCACCTGGCATTCCACCATAGCCCATCGACCATAGACATCAGCCTTCTGTTTTTTCACTACCAGCATCCTTCCCCGTGCCATTATAGCCACCCCTCGTGTTCTGGTCCCTTGTGTTGTGTAGGTTAATAACTGATATCCCAGTTGTTCTAATAGCGATTTGGGAGAAGCCTCAATATGAGTTTCCTGCATATATATGATATCAGCATGCATTGTCCTTAGATATTCCTTGAGGTCTCTCCGTTTTTTTGCATCGTTTAACCCACATATGTTGATTGTAACAATCCGCATACATTTTTTCTATACTTGCCCTTCTTCTTCCTGTGTTTACCTCTCTGACCTTTTTTTTAATTTTCTGATGATGATGTTTTTATCCCCTTTTTTACCCACGTGCTCCTCTTCCCCCTCTTATCTCACAGCCTCTCCACAAGCCCTCCCCCCAGTTGCCCCCCTACCCCCCCACCTAATGGACATCTACGAATTGCTTCTCTTATCCATTTAGCTTGGCCGAGTCCTTGGCTTGTCTATTTTACAGGGCGCTTGTGCGATCCTCCAGATGAGTCACCCTTGTATTTGTATCTGTGCAGATCTTTGCGGCTTTTCTGATTGCGCCTTGTAAGTTCTTAGTTGCAAGCCGATTTTTTAATCCCTCAATCTTTGTCTCATCTTGCAATTGCTTTATTGATTCTAATATCAGCTGTAATGTAGGGGCTTCCGCCTCTGCTCCTCCCTGAGAGGTTAGCTCCGGATAGGTGCCCCGGGTAGTTGAGTAATCCCATTTCAAGGCTGTTTCTGTGTTAGCCCCACTAGCCCGCCTTTGTCCGCTGGCTATCTTTTCTTGGGATTGTGTATCTCTCTGCTGCCTTGATAGCCTCTTTCTCCTGATAGCTGTGTCCATTTCCTTCGGAGAGGCTCTGCTATCCCCTTCTAAACTGAGGATTAGGCTAGTATCTGTGGGGTTCTCCCCTCCACTCGCTTCAATGTCAGAAGGGGTGTCTTCGGACCCGACCGTTACTGAAAAAAGTTATCAGCTATATCCTGATTGTCCTCCGCACCGCTAGGACCACTACTTGCTGTGACCTCCTGGATTAGCTTTTCAGTAGACAGCAACTCTGTGTCTGTAACACCCATCAGATTGTCAGCCCCTGATCCCACCGCAATTACATCCTGGGGACCCGTGGGCGCACCATGTTGTTCTTGCAATAGATCTATTGAGTCAGGCTCTCCCCTCCCCTTGTCATGTGCCTGTTCGTCTCCGTCCCCCAGAGCATCAATAGTCTCTCCCCATTGCCTTTCAGGTGGAACTGCCTGGGAATCAGGAACCATTCGTGGATCTTAACAAACAGAAACCTGGGCACACATATAAATATCAACAGTATATACAGAAATAGGTAGTAAATGTGGTCGACACCGGAGATTTTCTTTTGAAGGTTTTTTTATGTGAGGATGTTCATAGAAAAGACAAACGCCCGCCGACACGACATTCGTGGATCTTGCTGCATATTTTTCTTGCCCTTGGGGGTGGCCGCTTTTTCGGGGGTTAGTGTATTATTTTTGGCTAAATTAGCTTGATTAGCTGGGGAAAAATAGCCTGTAATATTCTTGGTAGCCCCGTTATTTGCCCCGATATTTAGAGCCCCCATCTTCTTCCCCCTGGTGTTACTCCTAGCCCCTGCATCATTCTTTTTACTTGCTCCCCATTCTCACCTGGGGTACAATCAGTATCCTTGCCTTTCCCCAAGTCCTTCTGGAGTGTTGGGTGCTTGCAGGGCACAGTTGCTTGCTGTTCTAGGTCTGGAGCTCTTCCTTTCCCCCCTCGTGTGATTTTCGGGGCCATCTTACAGGCTATCGAGCAGCTCTCTTCTCGGTAGATCCTCAGCAGGGCTCTGAGCAAGGTTCTGATCTCGTCGCTCTGGGTCCCGCCGCTCAGGCTGCCTCCGCATCCAACTTTCGCCGCTCTACCAGTTTCCCTGGCTCCGCTGGCTCCGCTGGCTCCGCTGACTCAGCCGGTCATGCTGACTCCGCCGGCAATACTGGCTCCACCCGATGGAGCTCGCTGGGCTCTCAATTCAGCCAACACCGCTGTCACAGCCGATAGGAGCCCCGGAATCAGCCTCTCTGCTACAATCAAGAAATCACCGTCGTTCAAGACCACTTCCATGGAGGTATGTGGTTTTAAACCATCATTTCTAGCAATTATTCTATGCCGGGATCGGGAGTGTTCTCGAGTGCCGTCAGCCAAACGCCATCTTGCTCCACCCGAATCTGCAGATTTTAACTGCTTTTCTCGCAGATATGTGGAAATATTTCTGCAGATTGACATAGAGGACCATTATCCAGACTTGCCCTGGTAGCACAAATAGAATGCTTGATTTGCTGACTGGCTCCCATGTCAAGACATAGCAAGTATCTTTAGTCGCCATTTCATTAGATTAGACAAAAAGAAGAACATGCGTTTTCCTAGATGTCTTACTAGGAACTGGCTGTTCTTAGCTCAGTCTGCAGGCCTGCACCGAGCTTGGGTTGACAACGTTATTTGAACAGTAATATTGAATAATCAAAAGCTTGACATCATTTAGTCCAGGCGCCATTCACATACGCACGCACACACAGATAATCGGTTCACCCAGGCTACCATTCACATATACAACAGACCCACAAGCATCCTTCCTGACACACTGTTAGACCCGGCTTCCTGGGCACCAGGGCACTCAGGGGTAACTGCGCTCCAATCGCATCAACTGGAGTGTTCCCTCACTGATGTCCTGGGGCCTCGGTACTAAAGGACCCAAAACTGGATAACCAAGTACTCCTCTCCAGCACTTGACTCTCTCAGGGTAGCGAGACAGAGCAGTCCAAGGCTTACTCAAGGAGGTGAGGTGGGGTTAGACATTCAGAATACAGTGTAAACCGTACCACCAGCTGATAAACTCAATGTCCAGTCAGTGCTTTACTTTTTATAAAAGAAAAGTACTTTAATACACATAAGATAATTATTCTACACCTAAAACTAGGATAAACAGTGAAAACCAGAAGTCTCTACAACCCTCTGGGGCAGAGTTCTGACCCCAAACATTATTATAGCGCCTAGACGCCAAACACTATAAAAACACAGTTATGAAAACACACAGTAAGCATTGCATATTACAGATCATGTTACACAGGGCTGTTCTCATTCACTAGGGCCTTGATACCAAACTTTGTATTGAAAGGATATAGTTTCAGCATAGGATGCAAAGTCAAATGGTCGTGATCAGGCCCATAACCCCCCACCCAAAGCAACAGAAGTGCCCTCCCATTGTGAGTGAGGACACTGCTCTAGAGGTGTCAGTGATCTGATCAGAGGTGCCGGATGTCTTGGCACAGTTTACTGGAGTCCCACTAGTCCAGTAGCCACTGGCTAGCTGAAGAAGGGTAGTGGCTGGGCAAAGTGCCAGTTCACCCTGATACCCTCAGAGTTCACAAAAAGAAAGGTGGGGTCTGCTTCACTGGCCTCTCTTCCCAGTTACTGCTTGTACTGGCTCCCACAGTGCAAGGGAGGAGCCTAGAGGGGATTTGATCTAACCTTCAAGGACTAGAATCAAGCATTCTCCTCTCTGGCTCTAGTCATGTGCTGCAAGCTTCTTTCCACCAGCCTCTGTGATGTGCTGTAAGCTTCCTCTCCACACTGGGTGATGTGCCGCAAGCTTCCTTCCCACACCTTGGGTAGCTGTCTGTAATTTCCTTGGTCCAAAGCGAACGCTCATCCAAGCCTCACAAACAGCTGGTCCTTAATGATCTTCCTTCCAGACCGCAGTGAACAGAGTCTTATCATCTGTCTTCACACCAGCGGGGTCCGTGCCTGGCTATCTTCTCTGTCATAGCCCAGTCTTTGAACAACAGCTGACCACTCAGGCCTGACTTTTATCACCTCTGATTGATAGGCTCATCCAATCAGAGGGTCTGCTACTTTTTACACCTCCAATCACAGACCATTCACCGCGTGTTCAATGCATGGGTAAAGCATGTAGCAGGTCGTGTTCTGGTATCAGGCTGCGCAACCCTCTAGAGAGGAATTTTAATTAACTCCAGCCCAGGAGGCCCTGACAAGTGAGGGAGGGTCCTATCCACACAGTTAGTGCAGCTAACCCCAGATAAGAGCTGAGGGTCTCCCCCAGCCCACCAGGCCTTTCCAAGGAAATAGGGAGGGGGACGGGGAGTTGGGATGTCCGGCAGGACAGCTCGCATTCCTCACACTGGCTCAGATCACCATTCTTCCCCTGTACACCCACGGGCTCTCAAACACACATCAGCCAGACAACGGCAACAGGCCCACAGGCATTGCAAACTGCACAGACTTGGTCAGGAGAGTGCCTAGGGACTCACCCCTCCTGACTATAGATTTATTGCTGCCACCACTGTCAGTCTACCACAGCCTTAATAGAGAGGGCAGTAGCCACTCTCTGAAAAATAGGGGTGCACTAGGCATGCCCCCTCGACCTCAGAGCCAAGCTCTAGGGTCTCAATCCAGGTAAACAGGGAGACACTCAGTGGACATGTATGATTGTCATGCTCACTGAGGTAGGGATCTTAGAAACTATACAGTAGCTTTTTGAGTGACTTGCCTGGAGATTTGCATAAGGCAGGGGAAGCACTCTCTCCAGAGACATGCAGGAGACTTCCCGTCCCAACACACGCCACTTACCGCACTCAAGAAAAATGATTAATATGATGTCATACGTCTCCCTGTTTCACACAGCACGCACCAAATTAAAAGAAAAAGATTAAATATGCGCTCTACGTAACCTTTCAAGAGAACTTCGGGGCATATTACAAAGGAGTTGCGATAAATATCGCAAAGCGCGCTTAGCGCTGTTATTCTTATTGCTGGCTATCGCTGGATTTAATCACCGAGATAGCGTTGTATTATTAACGATTATCTCAAAGGCGATAAGAAATCCAGCGATAGCGGGCTTTCCATGGAACATCGCTGGTTTTCCAGCGATGTTCCATGGAAAACGGCGATAGGCTTGATAATAAGGACCTGTGGCCTTAGCCGCACAATCCACTCCCCATGTTAGTTCTGCCTTAGTCAGGAATTTAACAGACGTTAAATTCCTGCATTAAGGCAGAGTTAGCACGATTCAACTCGTTAGTAATATTGCGAAGCTGCCTTTGCGATATTTACCCGTGTTGTTTCGACAGCCACGTCTACTTTGCATCTCATTAGCGATGCGGTGGTAGGCGTGCTAGAAACGGGCACTAATCAAGGAAAACACGCGCTAGCGGGTCCTTGATGATATTGAGCTATAATTATCGCCGCTTTTCGCCCGAAAACGACACTAAAGCAGCGATAATTATATTTCCAGCCCTTAATAATAAGCCCCTTAATTCATTGACAGCTTGACATCATTCAGTCTCTTCTCAACATCACCTGGTGCAGACCACACCACAAACATTTCCATGACTGCTGAAAAATACATTAACTTTGACCCTGGACTCCAGGATATGTCCCCCCCTGACATCACTCTTTAAGTTTAATGCATGGTGATTGTAATCCCACATCAGGTATATGCCTGCTTCATGACACAGAATGGCCACACAAACCCCTGCACACACAAAACATTGTGGATGGCAACGTCTGAATGTTATAGCTCATCCTTTGTTTCCACCTGAATGAAAAGATCGAGGAAGAAAGGCCTTCACTACTAAAGATACTTGGGCTTGACAGAATACTACTGACATTCAGATCCTGAACTACAACAGAAAGAGATCTGAATACATGGACACTAAAACAGTTCCGCCCTCAGCATTTCAGGGAGCATGCAAGGTGCTAACCTTCACTGGAGAAAACAACTACTTTTCAAGAGTGTGCAGTACCAATATATAACCTCTTCAACCCTTTCTGGTTCCAGTCTTTACAATGTGACGTGTTTCAGTTTGTTGCAGCTACAACGTTAACTGGCTTAAATAAACCAAATTCCTCTATTCTACTCTTCCTCTTTGTCCTTCCTGTTAGGCCTCTTCCAATACAGGGGGCCATAATTTGGATTGACATCCACAGCACTTCCTGATTTTTTAGTCTACTTCCTCAGATTGTACAATGCTGCCCTGATTGGGCCACAGCTGACAAACTAGCCTTTTTTGTTTTTCTGCCAGCCCTGGGTATAGGATTGGGAGCTTGGCTCTTGTTTTCATCTGCATACATATATAGTATATGTTTCCCTACCTGTTTAGCAAGGGTGGGTTTTGGTCCTTGCCCATGATATGTGTATAGCAGTGGTTCCCAAACTTTTTCGACCAATGGCTCCCTTGGTCTATTGGCCATTACCCATGGTGCCCCACTTTTACTTTTTTGAGAGGGTGATGGGGATGTAAGCCTAGCCTCAGGAGTACTTGCATTTTTGTCCCTGAAAATAATTGGGACGAAGCTGATGAAGGTATTATAGTCATATATGCAGGGTGTGTCGTAATATGAAGGCGGCACCTCTAAAAAAATATTCCTAGTTACACTTCTTTGCCCATCCCTTTTTTAGAGTACCCTCTCAAACTTTGTTATCCCACTTACAGTTCTAGATAGCACCCCTATGCATGTAGACCCTATTGCCAAAGTGCTCCCGCGCTTGAAGAATATCTGCAGGCACTTCAATTTCTACCCATGTCATACATGGCAACACACCTGTCTCAGCAGGGTGACTCATAATATTTTAAACAAATACAGCTTTATTTTTCCTGTCTCCTTCCTGAATTTGCCTCCAAATCAATGCAAGTCAAATAAATTCCTCTGATTTCTCTTTTTTTTTAGAACGTCCCTCTTTCTTGCTTCCAAATGTTGTCATTATGCTGTATACAGTGTTTTACTTCCCTGTGCTCAAGGAGAGAGCAGGTCTGCCTGGAAATGTGTGTGTACTGAAAGAAATATGTACTGGAAGTACCTATGGTTCACGAACAAGTGTCAATACTTAATAATACTTAATGTGTTTTATAGACAGGACAACTGTACTTTCCTGATAACTTGCATTGGTGTAAAATGCATTGGGAAAAAATTAAACTATTAACAAGTCTAATAAAATTAATCAGACATCTTCTGCTTAGTTTGGTAGTGTTGGAACATGGGGATCCAGTGAAATATGGAGGTCATCTCTCTCAACATGCCATTAATTAAGCACTACATTTGCAGCTTTAGGCATGTCACTTACAAATCATCGACATCATGCGTTTAGGTTTAATTAGTTTAACTGAAGCCAACAGACCCTTCAACATTAAACACAGTTTGGGAATCACTGGTGTATAGGGTAGGGCAAAGCTTCATACTTGCTGTTGTGGTCTTCCCTGGTCTGCTTGATGTCTTCATGTGGGTGGCTGATGTTTTATGAGGCAGCTATGTGATCATCCGGACTCCTTAGCCATACTGTAGGCCTTTCACTCTAGACTGGCCTGGCTTTTGGTCCTGTGTCTGGTGTGAATATCTCAGTTTGTTTTGCTGACTCTCTGTGCAGTGTTCTTGATTTCTCTAGTGGTTCAGGTAAGTGAAATGTGTTGTTCTTTCCAGTGGGAAGTATTTTCTTTCTTTTTAGGCTTCTGGTTTCAGTTCTTTGTTTAGGGCGCTACATTGTGTTTAGGACACCACGTTTATTTTCATTTTCCATTTACCCAGCTTGGTTTTTCCTTTTTGCTGCGCATTGCACCTGGCCTTGCGCTGCCTCCTTAGCTTTTGTGCAGGACCTCTATCATGTTACCTCCCTGGTCTTAATGTTGTTGCTGTTTCTGTTTTAGGAATTTTGGCACTCAACCTGTTGACTGCCCCATTTCCCCCCTTTTTCTGTGTATGTGTGGTCTTCCTTTGGCTTGCCTCCTTTCTCTGCTAAAACGTCTTTTGTGACTTAGTATTCAGATCTCAGGCTCTCCCTCTACAGGTTGAGTGTGCAAGTCTCTATGCTGTTGTAGTCCTTTAACTATTGAAATATCAGTTTTATATCTAGGCGTTTCAATGAGTTAGATTTTTGGACTTTGAACATTTCATTATACCATAAGGAGTCATTCTTGGCTTGTTTTATAACTCTGTTTCGAGCACCTGGAGTGCCCCGGTGCTCTGGGAACTCTTTGTGACTGCTTCTTTCAGTACTTTGCTGAACTACTTACTCTTTTGCCAGTGAACAGATTGATCAGCTTGTCCTAAATCTCTCATGGTGTGTCCGGTGAGGGCTCACTCTTGCTTGTTCCCTTGCACTACCCTTGCCTGGCTAGTTGCTTTTAGTAACATGGTGAGTTTGGCCTTAATTTCTTTTTTCTTCAGCCACCCTTCTTAAATGCTGCCTTGCTGTTGTACCTTAGAGGAGTTTGGTCTTCGTATAACATGTTTTGTTAAGGCATCTTGTTCATCTGCCTGGGCTTATTGGTGGCTGTTCCATGACATTTTGTAGAATGTCTCCCATGGCCTAATGGTTAGTGTCTCTGGATCTCAACTTGAGGTTTAGGATTCAAATTCTAGCTGTCATTTTCAAAGATCTGCTTTCTGGATGGACTTGTATTTAAAAATGTTGCTATCTGGTCCATGTTTGCATACCTTTTGAGATAACATAACATAACGTGTATTTGTAAAGCGCACTCATCCCCCGTGGGTCTCAAGGTGCTGAATAACAGATGTTTATTGTTACCCAACTCAATGGCACTCATTGTATCGATCTCAGATGGATAAAAGCCTGAGTGGAGCCGCCGGGAGTGGAACCTGTGACCATGAGGTTGAACACAGGCCGCTGCAGTGGATGTATTAGTCCACTGAGCCGCCAGACCGCTGTGTCCTTGCTTGTGTGGTTAAAACTGTGTGGGTTATTTCCTGTGGTGCCTTCTTGTTCCCTGAGTCCCTACTTGGCGTTGGTTGCATATAAGACTTCAGCTTTCCATAAGCGGCACCTGGAGACTGAGGGCCCTGTATAGCGTCCTTTTTTGTGCCACTTCCTCCCTTCTCGGCTTGGAGTTGTGAGAACAAGGGAGGCCTTCCAGTACAAAACCTATCCTAGACTCATGCACACAACACTGTACTATGGCGCAAAGGTGTGTGTGTGGTGCACGGCAGCAAAATTCTATGCCAGCGCTAGACAAATGGGAGAAGAATGGCATAATTCGTAGATATGGTGCTGCCCTGCTGTTTGCCTGTCACCCAACACAGCGCAGCATTTTTGTCTGCTGCACTGCATTGGGTGATACTTTGATAAATCATGCCCTCAGTATGTAGTAAAAGATAATGGGGCAGATTTATCAAGGGTGATGCAACTAGTAAGTTAGGTTTATCAAGCCAGGTGAGACCACTCTTAGGGCACTGCATAGCTTGATCAATATAGAGTAACGCAACAAAGCTCAAATCACTCTGTTCCATTGCTCTGGCCCAGGGAGGTGTTCCATGGGTGGAGCATGGGTGTTCCCTCACATCCACCCATGGATTTTGGCACATTCCCAGACTTATCATTACTGGCAGACCTGGGAATGCGTCAAAATGCTACATCATCTCAGGTGAGGCGTGATAAAGAGAAATAGCTTTATTTCTCCTTGTATGTTCCACTTACTATGTGTGCTGCATTCTGCAGCACACATAGAAAGAGGAAAATGCCGTAGAGGATTGTTTGTTGGAAGGAAGGTGTCCCTTCCTGCAACAACACAATCCTGTCTGCAATGCAGACACCCTTGCACCATGGCACAAAGGTGCCTGCATTAAACTAGGATACAGTTTGTGTGCCAGTGCAAGGAAAGGGCAGGAATGTGCCGTATCATGTTAAATACAGCATATTCCTGCCTTTTTCCTTTCAAGCAGCACAGTGTAGTAAGGTGTGAAATTATGATAAATCTGCCCCTAAGTATTTGATATTTTACTGTGGTGACTTTATAACTATGTATTATTCAATTTCCATGAACTGGCTGAAAAGAACGACAAGGTTTTGGAGGAGAGACAAACTTCAAGGTGTCGGTGGTAAATGGATACTGTGATTTAGGGAGATGGGTGTTGAGTAAAGAAAGTAAGCTACCTCGATTTTCGAGGAGTTTAGCATTAGGCACCAAAAGCAGTCAATTGACAGATATCAGTAAGCCAGTTAGACTTGAGTGACTGAAAGATGGGTCAAAAAGTAGGAAACTTGAAAAGAAAAGGGTGGCATTAGCATATAATTGGAATGAGAACCCATGTGAGTGGATGTTGTGAATGAAAACCAGAGAACTAAAGACAGAGGGCCTGAGTCACAAAGTGCCAGCCCACTTGTGACAGAGACCCGCAGTCATGGGAGAGTGTCCGCACTCGGAGAGGAATCTCCACAATGAGAATTCTCATTGCTGAGATTTCTCTCCGAGTTGGCAACCCCCCCACAACTGTGGTGCCTCTGCCACGCATGCAAAGTCCTTTTGTGAATCATGCGCGGAGTCTTGAAGGATACCCTCAACATGCGATAGGTTATGATACCTTGGAGTCCCAGGTGACTGGATAAGAATGGTAGAAGAGTTTGGAGACAAGCCATTTTTGAGGTATGCAGAGAAGGTTGTCGATGGATGCAGATCGTCATTAAGCCTTTTGAAAATTTCTACATTCAGACGTAGAATTTATTTGGAGCTCGGATTCCTTCACTGGGACGAAGCTACAGGCTGTAGCTGAAGAAGGCTCCACAATCATGGATACAGTAATCAAGAGGTCGCTGAAGACGATTTGCTGCTGAGGAGAAGAACGTAGTGGGAGCTGTGGCAAAGTCAATCCCACCGGTGATGCACTATCATTGGACTGACTTGCAGGTGTGTCCCAGTATCCTGTCAGTTCTGAGTGCATTTTTTGCTGAATAGTTTTCTAAGTTTTGGGTTTTGGTAGTAGGAGGCAACTTCAGCACCACACAAAGGGTCTAGGACCTGGGTGGGCACCACTTGGGGGCTAGGACACAATTGGAGTCACTCCGGTGGCCCTGGGTTCAAGGAGCAGGTTCAGTCTTCCTTCCTCAAGCAGCATGGCAGAAAAGCATTCCTTCCAGTAGCAGGGCAGTCTCCCTGAATCTTCCACAGGCACAGAAGTGATCTGAAGAGTGGTTCTGGCACTCCAATATTTATACCTGGAGCGAGCCTTTGTGTTTTGGGGGACACCCTGTCCTACCCCCATATCCAGTTCCGTAATGTTTTTCTCTTCCTCTGTTACGGCTCCAAACTGTCTGGGGTGACAAAAGGCTTGTGTCAAGTTCCTTTGTGTGTGCTGGAGGCAAAGCCCTTTGAAGTATAAGTGGGGCAGGGTGCAGCTCCACCCCTAGGCATCCTGGCAGGATGACCCAGCCTGCCTACATCTAGTCCCCTTCATACCATCGCCTGGGAGGAATACACAAACCTCAACAGTAGAGTCATTCAAAGTTGTGTGACCTAGTCTACTGGCAGAATGCACACATGGTTTGGACAAGAAAATGTTAAATGTATAAAAGTGACATTTTCAGAATAGTGACTTAAAATCAACTTTAACATTAAAGAGGATTTTAAATTTCAACTCACGTGAGTCTAAACAGCATATCCCTATCTGCTCTCAATCCAAATTAAGCACTTATGTAAAAAGTAACCCAATGATAGTCAACTGGAGAGATAAGCCTTACAAAGTAAAAAGCAACTTTAGGATTTTTTCACTGACAGGATATGTAAAACTTAATTACACACATACTACTTTATAAATACCATGCATCCTACCCTACAAGATGATAGGCCTACCTTAGTGGTGACGTATGTATTAAAAGGAAGGTTTAGGCCTGGTAAAAGGTTTAATTTGGCAGGCCGAAAAGGCAGTTTGAAACTACACTACAGGCTGCAGCGGCAGGCTGTTTTAAAGCGCAACTTTAGTGGCTGGCACAATGAGTGCTGCAGGTGCACTAGTAGCATTCAATTTACAGGTCTTGGGTATATATAGTACCATTTACTTTGGACTTACAAGTAAATACATTGTGCCAATTAGGTGTAGGCAAATAATACCATGATTTAGGGAGAGAGCACAAGCACTTTTGCACTGGTTAGCATTGGTAAAGTGCACAGAGTCTTAAAGCCAACAAAAACAAATTCAGCTTTTAGGAGGGGCATTTCAGTTGTATTTCGGAAACATTTTATTTTTTACATAGAGAATCTTGACGTCCCTTTAAAAATATTTAGGTGTTTTTTGGTTTTGTAGTGATATACTTTGGCCTCTGGCCAAAAAACGAACCACTGCACCTAGTGCATGGCCATGCATAGGAGTTCCTTTGACCAGGTCAAACACCACGCACAGAATGCACTCTACATGGTGTTTTGGTTTAGGCATAGAGCATGGTGTAAAGTATGGCCCTTTTGGCATAGCCTTCCACTTGTGCTGTTCCTCCAGTACCTACTGAACATTGTCTTTGGTCATTGTAGTGAGCTCTGGATGAATGGGATGGCCAAATATGCCACAATCTTCACCCATCGCCTATGCCTTGAGCTGTTTCAAAGGACACAGAGGACAGGCGAGTCTTCCTGCCTTCAGTGCCCATTTTAGCTTCTTTTTATTTATTTTTTTAAATCAAATCGATTGAGAAAATGACTCCCCAAGCCATCCCTAGACACACAAAGCCAGACAGTTTGTTGGGATTTGCAGTGCCCCATTTGGAAATGCAGGTTCCACTTGTAACTTTATAACATTATTCTTAGTGATATAATCATGGATTTTCTGATCATTTTAGCCTAAGATGTTAAAATCTAAAGGGCAGGTGCCACCATGTTAAAAAAAGAAAAAAGTAATTAAACAAAAAAGAAAGTAATGCAGCCGCGTTCGGCCAATAAATAAGAAAATAAAAGTGTTGCCGCCATTATGCCTGCTGAGGCGTGCAGCGCTGGAAAAATGAAAAAAAAGCATTGAGGGAGAGCATGTCCTACAGCAGGCAGGACAAAGCTTTTTGAGAAATTAGTGCTCTGAGGCTGTAATTAAAGCATTCTGAGTAACAACACAATTAACAGGGGCTGTCCTCATGGGAGTGTCCCAGAAGAGAAAAGGTGGTACTAAGAAGGGACTACTAAGCCTATTGACCAATGAAAAGCCACAATTTACAAAGGGCAGAGACAGGAACAAATTAAAATGATGGTCGGAAATGGGTGGAGCTTCAAGTCCATACCTCAATGCAGCATGTCTCAGAGAGACAGCGCAAGCGCTGTCATAGGCGAGACCTAAAAATGACTCAACGATTGAAATTGCATCTAAAGATAACTACACAGCCACACAGTCGCTATTGATGTGGAGAGGTGCATACAAACATCTGCCGGTGCTGTTGTGGATGTGAAGATGTTTGGGAAATGTCATGTTCCCAAAGCAACAGTTTTGACATTACACATAGAAGATACACAACCATTTTTGTCAAAACGATGGCATGGTATCTAAATGTTCTTACTATATAGCTATAGTTTTTTTATTCTTGATCCAGCACGCATGTCTGCTTCAGAGAAAAGTAGAAGTCTTAAAATTCTGTTTAAATACAGTGTTTCTGACTTTTTTATGTCTGCCCCATATTACATAGACACTATCATCTGCGACATTCCCTGTGAAAGCAGGTGTAAACTTCCCATGGGATGTGCAGTGTCACTGCATCAGTGTTGTATATGATTTGCCAACGTTGGTGAGACCACGCTCACAGCTCACATTTTCATCACATATACTCACAGCATCAATTGACACATTTGTGAGAGTGCACCCTCAACTACATGTGCTAAATTTCTAACGTGGCATTTTGTATGCATCTAAATTTACTCCAACGTAATGGCTCTTTCACTGCAAAAATGTCTTCTGAATTTTCTCCATCTTCTTTTCTCTTTGCTCCTATGAACATATGGGTGCCCCATTGTTGTTGTGTATGTGGCTTGTACTTTCCACTGATCCAACTTGCATCACTCAGTCATGTACAATTCATTATTCCCTTTTACAATAAGTCAAAATTGTTCCAGCTTAAAAGTTCAAGAGAACTAAAATTGTTTACTTACGTTTTAATGTTACCTTCTGTTGCACACTACAGTTCCAGATATGGAAAAGACACACATCCAGCATTTTGCTGCTAGAACATTGTTGAAAGCAATAAAGATTGCAATAATAATTTCATTTTTGTTTTGCAATATATTGGTATCAAATGACATGGCTTCCATTAAAAAAGTTGTTGAGCCTTTTTGTGTTTTTCGCCATCGACACCTTAGGTGTAAGGTTATCCGATGAGTCTAAGGTACAGTAAAGCCGGTAGCGCAGTAGTTCATGAAGCAAACTGATGAGTACCCATGATGAGCCCTGGAGGAGACCAGTCATCGGGTTTCCTTCTCAGTGAAAGAACTCATTCTACAGATGAATGGCCCCATTCATCTAGAAGGGAGTCATACTGGAACAATAGGGTTGAAATACAGGAAGAACTATTTATCTCATCAGCACATTGTCAGAGGAGGGCACATTGGCGAACTCCCAGTCTACTTACAGACGTCACTACTCCTCGATATGTATTTATTGCTTTTCAGAATAGGGTTGGGTCAGCTCATGCAATCACAACTACAAGTACCAATCACCTTGCAGCTAACCACCATCAGATTAAAAGCCACCCAGAGGGAAATACCACAGTATATCAAGGACACAAATAGGAGGTCAGAAAATACAGAAATGACAAGGCATCCCAATAATCAAGTGCCACTCCCACATTTAAATCATCTTTTAAATACATCACTCTTCAACTCCTCCATAAAGGACAGATTCCTCCAGTGGCTGGTCCTAGCGACTTCCCAAACAGCACTGCAGCCAATCCAACTTCTAGTCTTCCGAAAACCATTGTATCAGCGTGATCATGTGGATCCAGGGCCCTGCCAACCATGAGAGTGGAATAGCTTCACTCTCTGGCTTGCTAGTATGTGATGGGGACAATGGGTCTTTGAGGGGAAACGGAAGAGTACACTACATTTCGGACCCAGTCTTTTATTGCAGTATGTTTCTTAGTAACCTTCAGATTCGTCACTTCATGACAGAACCACCTTGGTAGCCCCAGCCATGCTACCTAGTTCTGTGTCACAGTATCCATCAGCATGGCAATGTCAGGATAACAAGGGAATGGGCAACAATGGTGGCTCCTTTGTAGCCTCCTTGATCCTTCTCAAAGCCCTTTGCCCTATAACCAGAGTGGCCTTCGTGCTATATCTTACATTTGGTGGTACACTAGACAGATGGGAATTCCCTTATTTGTCTAGGATGTGTCCATGTAAATTAGGGAACACCTACGTTTGAGTGTGTTGTCACTGAAATGGCATCTACATGGTATGTATTATTAAAGAGCTCTGTGGTGGCTAAATGTGCATCCATTACATAGGTTACATGGGCCTCGTCCTTAGCTCCATAATGTTTTCATGACTGAACACATATACACTGAGGGGCAGATTTAAAAGCCCCTTGCAACATTTTTGCGCCAGAGTTGCGTCACTTTTTGTGACGCAGCTGCAGCGTAAAAATGCGGCACATTTACAATGTGACGCATCTAGGGAGATGCGTCATGTTGTAAAGCCCTGCGTCACATTATACCTGCGTCCGGTCTAATGTACGCAGGGTGGACGTTCCAACACAAAAATGCCTCGTAGAAGTGACACAGTGAAATCCACAAGATTTCACTGCGCAACTTCTAGGACACCACTGGGTCAAATTCGTATGCCTGCTTCAAGCAGGCGTAAGGAATGAGGGAGCACAATGAGGATAGGCATCCCCCTGCATGGCTGGAGTTGCGTCATGCTTGCGACACGACTCCAGCAATGCGTGACTTTTGCGTCAACAGATGCGTTAGAATTTCTAACACATCTGTCAATCCTTGCGCCATGGTGCGCCGTATTGTAAATACGGTGCATCCATAGTGGTGCAAGGGTTTCTCACAGTGGCGCAAGGAAAGTGACACATCTTCACCGATGCATCACTTTCTTGTAAATCTGCCCCAGAGTGTCAGATTTACTAAACCCTTGCGTTGCTCTTGCATCTCATAAAACGATGTAAGGCAACACAATGGCTTAAGTGAGGTTTACTAAGCCATGCAAAGCCACTTTGCGTGGCTTAGTAAATCCAAAGTAATGCAAGGCAGTGCAAACCGCGGCTTTGTGTTGCTCTGCGTTGGTAAGGAGTTCCAGGGGTGGAGCACGTACCTTTCCAAACCCCACTCATGGATGTTGGCACATTCCCAGGTTTATAACGACTTGCCAATATGTAAGGCAAAACTGGAGCCTAAGTGTAAATTATATGAATTAAGAAGAAGCGCTCATTTAAAGTTCATCTTATAGCAGACTGCATTCTATAAGCTGTGCAATTTGTCACGCACAAATATATGTGCACCAAATCACTGGATTCTGAATGTCAGGACCGGAAAAAATAATCAGGTGCATTGTGAATCTTGGAAACTGGAGTGGTAAAAATAATAGTATACTATAGCAAAAAAGAATGTTCATTTCATAGTAGTTGCTTCAGACGTTGTCTGAATTGTAGTCAATAATTTGTCCCACAAAACCAGTTAATCGACAAATGAATTTCCCTATGCACTTTAGTATGAAATTGAACTTTTAAAGCTGAGATTTGTAGCAGTTCTTAATATTGAAATATGGGGACTAAAGACAAAATCAAAAACATGCTGGAAGAAATAAGCTCAGGTAAAACCAATTTTTAAGAAAGATAATTTTAAAGAAATAGAAATACATAAAAAGTTAAAGGAGAGATTTTAAATGAAAAACACGTAAGAAAACACAAATCAAAAAATCTATTGAAATGGAAAAACAAGAAAACTAAACAAAGTTATTTGATTGTTCTTAGAGCTCAGAAAGTACAGTATATCTGCAACCTAATGTATGTTAATAGTAGGAAACAATAGAATACTCCATATTAAATCCTATTTAGGGGAAAAATTTAACAAAATGTCAAAACATACCAGATTACACTAAGATGGAGAAATCAATGGTTTCCTTATACGTTTACTTTTGTATGAAATGCTTAAAATATTATGTAATACATATGTATACTAATGTGTGTGCATGGGGCAATAGATGGTGAAGGAGACTACTCATGATTAGTGTCGCACACCTCTCCTGAATTCTCTCCTCTCTGACACATCCTCATGAAGTATTGCCTGCTTTGGATTGCCTCTGCACCTGTGCACTACTCAAAGAATATGAAAATGATTTATGCTCTTTCTGCAATGCTTAGCAACTGTGTTAGCATCAGTAATTTCAAGTTTTATGCGGACTCCTGTATTTGAGACAGTGAGGGACTGTTCACAAACTGCATTTTGTAGAATGTTTAGCATTATTACAGTAGTACAACTTACATACTACATATTGCAATTCACAAACCTACATTCAAATATCTCCACTTCTATCTTTTCTATGCAGAGACCTCGACAACAAGTGCAGAGATCTCAGCACACATATGTCTATGTTTTTGCAGTAAATGTAGGAGGAACTGGGAAATAGGTAACACTTGAACATAAATGAGAGGAGTTTAGAGGGGGTAAGGAGAGATTTAGGGAGGGACATGCAAAAAACAAAGCATACACCCTCACAAGAGTAAGCCCATTGCTAGTCACAAACTGAACTTCTTAAGTTTCTACTGCCAAAAAGGTTCCAAAGCAGTTGAAAATGTACTCCAGCCCAGCCTTGGAGTAAGTCAAGCATCACACATTTCCACTCACAAGTACTACAATATAATCCCATAGAACATAATGGAGCACACACTTAAAAAAAAACGAATCGAAAATAAGGTTAAAATACTCCGCCTGCTATATCATGCCCCCACTGCTCGTGTCCGTACTGGAGGCCATATCTCGGCTGAATATCCGATATTCTGTGGGACGATGCAGGCATGCCCACTTTCGCCACTCTTGTTTATACTAGCGATGGAACCCCTGGCTATTAAAATATTAGTGGATGCACAGGGTAGGGGCATTCCGGTTGGGCCTAACACCCACCTATTCTCGGCATATGCAGATGACATCATTCTATACATTAGGGACCTGAGGTCGGATTTGGCAGCTCTGGCTGAGATATTTGCTGCATTCAAATGTATATCGGGTCTGGCCATTAACCCAACGAAATCTCATGCCTTTTTCTTCTGAGAACAGGTGCAACCCACGGATATCTAATTCGGGCCCATGAAACTAAAGGTCGCTCCACATACCTTGAAAAATTTGGGCATAGATGTCTATCGGACGCCCACTGATCTGGTAGATGGCAACTTATGTAGAGCAATCAGAGCCCTGTAGTCTAGCATTGCCTTCTTTACCACATTGCCGCTGTCGGTTATGGGAAGAGTGGCTCTAATGAAAATGGTAGTCCTTCCGCGACTGATTTACTATTTTATGAACATACTGGTGTTGCTCCCACAACGTACTTTTAAACTCTTAAATACCATGATGGTGGACTTTATATGGGGATCAGGCAGACAAAGGATAAGTCTCAAATAGCTCCAACTGAGCACGGATAAAGGAGGCCTCGGAGTACCAGACCTCGGGGCATACTACTATGCTTGCCAACTGCAATGGCTGTCCTATTGGACGGCCGGACACAACCTCCAAGAAATAGGGTACACTGACCGGGATGTTGCAGAAGACGCCTTGCATGCACTCCTACTGCCGCGATGAAAACTCCCACAGCAGCTTCCTACCCTTTTGCGCACAACATAACAATGTTGGAAAGCAGCCCTCCACTACACGTGTACACATCCAGCTTATGCCGACAACATCCCCCTAGTGGGTATACCACTAACAGCTGGGCGTATCACAAAGCACACCATTGCTCCATGGTCTGATGCAGGAGTTATCATCGTGTCGGACCTGTTCCATGAGGGACAATTACTGGACTATGGCAACTTTTTGGGGGAGACGTGAGTGCCCGACCACATGTACATATTACATGCAGCTGTAACGCACTATGTCAAGACACATTGGGCCCCACGGCGGCAGGAACCAGCCACAAACGAATTGTTTAAGATGCTATACTACATGGGAAGGGGCAGGCACTTGGTAAAATGTCTATATATTGGGATCCGAGCTCACGCGGGAATAGCCCTCACTACGCTGTGAACCACATGGTCCGAAGATATAGGGCGGGTCCTAAATGATAAAGAATGGGAGAAAATCATAGAACACCCTAAAAAATTTACAAGAAATGCAAAATTCAAATTTATTCAAACCATGATACTGCATAGGGCCTACCTTACCCCTCGTAGGTTAGACAAAATGTTTCAGCAAACACAACACCATTGCCCCAGATGCTACGAAGTGGGAGCTGATTTAGCTCACATGGTGTGGCCCTGTCCACACTTGGGGAGATTTTGGGACTCAGTCAGACGACATGTAACAGCTGCCACACAAAGGGATGTAACCAACACCATGGAGGAATGTATCTTGAGCCTCCATAAGTCCCCCTCTACACACAAAGTGCAAACTAGGTTTATAAAGCTGTCATCAATCCTTGCAATATGGGCCATCACCATGCGGTGGAAGTCAAAGAAACCACCCCCCACACACGTATGTTATAGCGAAATAGTCAGGTGGGGTAGCGCTGAAAGTGCGGCCCTGTGACGAGAGGAGGCTAAGGGACTACGGAAAACCCCAATAGCACTGGAGTGGGGTGTAATGTTAGAAATTCTTTTAACGCAGGAAGTGGATGTCGTGGAACCTCACAATAGCGCACAATGATGTCTGTGGGTCCCAGAGCCGGTCCCCGGGTGCAACACTTACAGTGACAAGACTATGAATCACTGGCTGGCAATAGATAGCATTGTATCTCATACCAGGACTGTTATTAACTTGATAGTGATGATGTCCACCGGTATCTGAGGAAACAGATTCCCCAAGAGAATACTGCTAAGAGATAAAGGACTGGAGGGAGGGGGAGGGGAAACACGTTGGGAAAGTTGGGTAATGCTTTTTTACTGACAATTTATTATGATGCACAGCAGACTTTTTTCTTTTTCTTTTTCTTTACTAATATGACCAATGATGTAGCACTGTTACAGTATGTACCATTTCAATTGAGTAACGTGCTAGTGGTATGATGTATGTTGAAAAAACTGATAATAAAACTTTGTTTCAAAAAAAGAAAATAAGGTTAAAATAAACAATATTTCAAAATATAGTGAAAATAAAAATATATATTTATATATACCATCATATATGTTTATACTTATAACTTAGATTTAACCTCTGTATATTCAAAGCAACAGCTCCCTGTTCACCAGCCTGTTGCACTCATGCGGGGGTGCTCCCGAATGTATATTGCTTCCAACTCCACCGGGTAGTCATACCCAAAATCTATATATCTATATGTATAAACATATATATCTATATGTGTATATATATATTTATATATATATATATATATATATTACCTACTGGCGGTCGCAAATAGGTAGTTATAGTTAGGACCTATTTTCCATAGGAAACACGCAACATTCTATTTGGAATAACTTTGGCGTCAGTTGACGAATCTTCGCGAAATTTTTAAAACGTATGGCCCGCTCAGGTCTGCTACCAACCTGAAAGTCTTGTGGTGATTCGTCAAGAGGGGGCCGAGAAAAAAGGGGGGCCCAAAACGTGTTTTCCCCAAGCAATTTTCTATAGGGACCTTTAATCGCAGCTACAGCCCGAACTGCTGAACGGAATTACACCAAATTTGACAGAAAGGTATACCTTGGTTCAGAGTTGTGCCTGTTGGTTAAATGGTGTAAATCCATTCAGCAGTTCCTGAGAAAATCAAAATCAAAATGACATATATAGCTATAGCCGCAGTGAACTCCAAATCAGGAAGTGTTGGCAGCCATCTTGTGCCTCAGTAGAACCGATGCACAAGAAACCTAATAAGAAAACACGCAAAACAGAAAAAGGGGCAGGGTAGAAACACCCTGCCCCCATAGGCCTGCTTGGGGGGTCCCCCCAAATATTTTTTTCTTTAAAAATCAGCAAAATCCACGCAGGGTGCGCGGATCCTGACGATAAAAAAAAACGAAGCGCGGGCTCCCGCACTTCGATGCTAATTAGCCCCCAGGGGGGCCAAATCCCGGGGGCATGTTGAAAAAAATGTGGGGGCCCAATCCCGCCCACACTGCCCTGGAGACCACCACCCCTGGGGCAAAGTATGAATTACTGCGAGGGGCACACGGCCCGCCACCCCTGGGGCTTAGTAATTTAATGTTGGGGGCCTCTAAGGCCCCATGAGCCCCGGGAACCACCACAACCCGGGACTCGACTTAATTAACATTGCAGGAGGGCACAATGCCCCCGCGCAGCCCCGGGGACCGCTACCCCAGGGGCTTTATAAAAAAAATACCCTGTGTGGGGGGGCTCAAGCCCCCCCACATGCCCCGGGCACACCACCTTCCAGGGCTTTGAAAATGGGGGGCCGTCTCCTGGAGCCATTGATGGCCCTGGGGACCGCCACCCCCCAGGGCCGGCTCCTGCAGTGTCCCGAGGTGCCCAGGGAGCTGCGTTGCAGAGTGTTGTAAAAAGGGGCTTGGCCTCTGAACACCTCTCTGCAATGCAGCCCCCTGGCGGATACTGGAGGTAGCTGGTGGGCTAGTTGTCCCCCAGGGACCCACAGGATTGAGGAGAAATTAATTATTTTACTTAAAACACGCCACAGGGCGTGTTTGCAGACATGTCACCTCAGGCCACTCCCCCTTCCTTCACAACTGTGCAAACGCGCCCCTTCGCACGTTTTAAGTTGGGGAAATAATTCTCTTTCAATACTGAGGGTCCCTCAGGGCCAAATAGCCCAACAGGTATCTCTCTGCAACGCAGCTCTGTGGCGCTTACTGGAGGCACCTAGTGGGCTAGTTTGACCCTAGGGACCCTCAGGAACCAACGGGACTTAATCTCCCAACTTAGAACGGCCACATGACGTGTTTATACAGTGGTGAAGGGAGGGGATGGGGTCTGAGGTGACGTGTGCAAACACGCCCTGTGGCACTTTTTAATTTGGGGAAATAATTCCCCTGCAATTCTGAGGGACCCTGGGGGCCAAATAGCCCACGGGGTTCTTCCAGTAAGCACCACTGCGCTGCGTTGCAGAGAGGTGGTCTAGGCCGTGCCACTTTTTACATCTCTCTGCTAAGCAGCTCTGTGGCGCTTACTGGATGTACCTAGTGGGCTAGTTGGACCCCAGGATTGAAGGGGTAGTATTTCTCCAACTTAAAACGCGCCACAGGGCGTGTTTGCACAGTGGTGAAGGGAGGCGATGGTGTAGAAAAGTGGCTCTATATATACTGGACCGAAGAAAAATCAGCTGAACTGCGAATTTCGATTTACTCGCCTGTTATCAGGAGAGACCTCAGTGCTGTTTCTTTGAGCAAGGTACTGATCTTGAAAAGTAATTATAACTGTACTTACCAGTAACTGGAATTTCCTTCAATAGGCTAATATTGACTGGTTTCACTTGGAAATTCTTCTAAGTGTGGAGTTTTGGAACTTACAAATATTCCCCTAAAATCAGCTGAACTACGAATTCCGATTTACTCACCTGTTATCAGGAGAGACCTCAGTGCTGCAATTTTTTGGCCCAGTACTGATCCTGAAAAGTAATTCTAACGGTACGTACCAGTAACTTGAATTTCCTTCCATAGGATATAATTGCCTGCTATATAAAATATATATAAATATATTTTAAAAAATATAAAATAAAATAAACACTATTAGAATTTCAATATTTTTACAAACATTTTTTTTCCAATTCATATTAAAAATATGTAATGTAATTTATCAAATAAAATATCTAAAAATAAATTGTTTTAAAAAATGTAGTAAATCAGTATAAAAAAAAATAATATAACAATTAATACATTTAAAAATTGTCATTTACAAAACCTTTGAAATTCACTGAAAAAAACATAGCTTTCAGACATGTTACAGTTAGGAATTAGCATTTAAAAAACCTTTGAAATTCACTGGAAAAAACGTAGGTTTCAGACATGTTATAGTTAGGAATTAGCATTTAAAAAACCTTAGAAATTCACTGAAAAAAACATAGGTTTTAGGGGCGATATAGTTAGCTGGACATTTCACTCGTACAAAACCATTGAAATTCCTCCGCTGTAGTTAGTTGTACTAACTATAACTTGCGCACCCGCAATCCACTGCTGATGATGTCACATATTACATCATTCATGACATGGTCAGTGACATCGCTGCTGACATCACTGCTGACATCTCAAATGACATCATGCATCCACTCATAGAGACACTCACAAAGCTATTGGTAGACACACTCAGAGACTCATGCACCCACTCACAAACCCACTTGGACACTTATGTACTCACTGACATACCTACTCAGACACTCAGGTACTCACGGACAGACCCACATCGAGACTCATGCATCCACTCATAGACCCACTAAGATACTCATGCACCCACTCACAGACCCACTTAGAGACTCACACATTCACTCACAGATTTAGTCAGTCTCATGTACCCACTCGTAGACCTACTGAGACACTCATGCACTTATTCACAGACCTACTCAGAAATTCCTGTACCCACTAACAACTCAGACACTGAATCACTTACTCACTGATTCACTCAGAGACTCTTGCGCCCACTCAGAGAAACACTCAGACACTCCTTCGTCCACACACAGACTCACTAAGACACTCATTCACCTACTAACAGAGATACTCAGATATTCATGCAACCACTCAAAGACCCATTCAGGCACTCATGCACCCACTCACAGACCCACTCAGATACTTGTGCACCCATTCACAGATCCACTTAGAGACCTAGTCAGAGACTCATGCATCCGGTAACTGACCCACTTGGAGAGTCATGCACCCATTCGGGGACACACTCAGACACTCATGCACTGAGTGACAGATCCACTCAGAAACTCATGCACTAACAGACAGACCTACTCAGTAATTCATGCACCCACTCACAATCCCATTCAGACACTGATGCGCCCCTACTCACAGACCCAGTCAGACACTCATGTAATTGCTCACAGACCTATTCAGAGACTTACACACCCACACACTGTTGCAGTCAGAGACACAGGCACCCATTCACAGACCCATTTAGACAGTTGCTCACCCACTCAGAGACCCACTCAGAGACAAATGCACCCACTCACAGACCCAATAATACACACACACACTCAGAGACCCAGTCAGAGACTCATGCACCCAGTAACAAACCCATTTATACAGTTATACACTCACTCACAGACACACTGAGACACTGAGAGACCCACTCCGAGACTTGTACACCTACACATACCTACTCAGAGACTCATGCACCCACTCTCAGATCTTCTCAGACACTAATGCATCCACTCACAGTCCTTCTGAGAGACTCACACATCCATTCACGGACACACTGAGACACTCATGCACTGAGTGACAGATCTACTAAGAGACTCCTGCACCCACTTCAGACCCAGTCAGACTGTCATGCATCCACTCACACACCCACTCAGAAAGTGATATATGTACTCTACAACCCACTGAGAGACTTATGCACCCACTTGCACATGCATTTAGACACTCGCAAAACTACTTACAGAGACATTGTCACATATATAGAATCAAAATGAGACTTATAAAAGGTAAATGTGTTCTTGTGCATTGAGAAGAGGAGAATTGTGGCTCACCGATTAGAGCGGCAGACCCTGAGGCAGAGGTCTGGCCTGGGACCAGGGTTCAATTCCCGATGCAGCAGGGTCTTGGGCTCAATGTCCACGGACTCGATAATTCTCGCCTCGGTGCCTACTCTAATCATGGGTCCCTCTGGGCAATAGCTTGCTTAATCTCCACAACGGCCTCGAAAGCGCTAGGATGCCTGGCTTCACCTTGGGGGTGCCCAGTAGAGGGCATCTCACAGGGAAAGCCAGGAAGGGTTCCAGAGCGGTATACAGCCCCAGGATGCCTGAAAGGTGATAGTGCGCTTTACAAGTATACATACATTTACATTTACATTTACATTGAATTAGTGCTTTTGCTTTGTGGATCCACAACGGAGTAGCAACTCTTAAAAATATTTTTTTTAAAGTATGTAATATGAATGTTATTTACTGTTGGATAATAGAGTGGCTCTTAGAAGAGCTTTTGTGTTTATTGTATTTAGATGATTACTACACATACAACAGGATGCAGGCTTTCAAGCTGTTAAGGAGTATACTGTTGCAGCTGTCAGAAAAATGTACTCCATCACTTCTATATATATGCTCCATGTCAAAGCGCAAGTTGTTGTAGATGGAGCCAATGTTGTAATTCATTAACATTTTTCCTAGCTTTGTCTATTTGCAGACAGAATTTGTCTTCCCATTTCCATTTCTGCCTTTGACAAATGTTAGAGTACACCAAGGCAGAGCAAGGAAAAAGTGCCATTAAGTGGCCAAAGGTCTCCTTCATTGCGATTTCCAATCCTACCCCAGTAAGTGTGCCAAGGTCAATGCCACCACAGTGCCCAATTAAGAGGTATGGATGTTGAAAATCTGCAATGCTCTGAACCAAAGGCATCAATTGATGCCACTTTAACCCTATATGGCCAATCCACACAATGTACAGAATAGGCAAACCCAAGTCCCTCTCAATGTCACTCTTTCTCATAATCTCTCTTGCCTAGAAGTCATAGCTTTGACCCACAATCCAAACCATATTGTAGGAAGGAGCAGTAGTGCACAGGAGAAGGGTGCAGCTGAATGTAACAGTAGTAAAATAAAAGGCAGTTAAAATGGAGGAGTGGATCAGGTTTAAGAAAATTATGTTTTTGATTGGATGGTGTAAATAATTGATAGCTAAAATAGGAAGTGATTTAATAGGAAAAGTAAGTAGATCTGTAATTGGTTCTGCTTATATTTAAGAGATGTTACACTATTGTGGATACGCTTACATTTTCTAATGTGAAACCATGCCTGCTACAGTTCAACTTTAAGCTGGTATGCTTCTCTTAGAAAGTACTGTGAGCTTTTGACTTACTTGTACAGTAGAGTGTTCCAAACCAGGTTGCAATGACAACTGAGGTAGAGCAGTGTGGAGGAAGGATATGAAATACACTCAACTTTGAATCTGCAAAGTATACTAGCTTAGGAACAACATGTATTGAGAAACACTAATGTTCGAATTCAAATGTGTGATATAATTTGAAATGTATTAAAAAACATAATAACACTATCATTGTATATACTTTAACAGACCCCCATAAGATTTCATGACTCCGTTGCAAAGTTGTATAGGGGAACAGTAATGGGCGTCTCAACAGGGGTGCAAATCCACCCACTGACACAACCAGATTGGGCTTCTTACGAGGAGAAAAATAAAGGATAAAAAAGGACCTATTCAAACTGGAGTAACAGTGGGAAAAAATTAAGGGGACGTTTTGATTTGCTAACTACATAAATTTCAGTGGGGAAATAGAAGGCACTTATGTTCTTGGTATTCACAGAATGCACTTAAGACTTCTAACTTTACGTCCGCACTCGGGCTGCAATTTCCTTACCCGGGATGTACTCTCCTCACCCAGACCGTACTCTCCGGCTAAGACCGTACTCACCGGCTTGAGCAGTAATCTCCGTATGGGGCCGGATAGAGTGTAATCAATGGGCCGGATTACAATTTTTACAAAAAGGAACATTGGAAATGTGTGATAAATGGTAGACAAGGTCATGAAAAACAGTTTGGGCTGGGAAAAGGGTATGGCCTGAACTACATCATAACCCAGAAAAGTTTTCTCCTTTGCATCATGATACATGCAGTGCACAATTTGTGCCCTGGAAGACGCTTCCAGTACTCAACCCTGTCATCAAGTCATGTAAGCAGACGGCCAGCCATTGTTGCACCTTCATAATTCATCAATATTTCTGCTCAGCCACACCCTAAATACTTGAGGGGCCATTTGCCAGGCATGTTGGAATTCTGAAGAAACTGGAGATATCTCGTCCGTCAGCTGGTAAATAATCGATATCGTCCAGTTTATCTCAGTACCAGACAGCCCTCTGAATATGATGAATTCTCTGATGAGAAGATTCAAATTTAAATGTGGGTCTCAAACATATAAAATAACATCATCTGCATATAGCAATACTAAGATACAGTAGGGAGTGAATGTGAGTCTGTGGTGAGAGTGATGATGGTGAAGCTGGGCCACAAGTGGCTCCATAGCAATCACAAAAAGTAAGGGTGACAGGGAGCACTCCTGACAGGTGCTCGTTGCCGTTGCACAGTGGTCCTAATCCAACATTAACCCGCAGATGGGCTGCCGGTCATGAGTTGATCAAAACAATTGATGAAGGTGAGACTGAGTCCATGGCGTATCAACAAGGCAAATAGATATGGCCATTCAAGGGAGTTGAATGCATTGGTGGTGTCTAAAAAAACTGATGCCGTGTGCAAGGCTGGGTCAATGGTGTGGAGTATTGCAAAGAAAGTTTATGAAAGGTTGACCTAACAAATACAAATGCAAATTGATCTAATGTTTTCTTTAAGAATATTATTTTTAAATTACATAAATGGATTTCAAATCATTTTTTATTTAATAAATATTCAAGTTAATGTGCTGTAACTTTTTGTTTTATTATAACTATTTCTAATTACACTCGAAAATTGTGTAGACCTTGTTGGAGCAGCAGAGGGGGCCACGACCTGGAGGAAAACCACGCTCCCCCCTTTTGATCACCTGCACACCTCTCGCGTTTCCCGCTCCGCGGGAAACGCTCGCAGTTTGGGGACTTCAGCAGCAGTAGAGGGGGAACTACACTGCCCAGCAGCCACCGGGGCAGAGAGACGCCCTCCCACCACACCCTGCCCAGGTGCACCATAAATACCTCTCGTGTTTCCCGCTCCGCGGGAAACACTCGAAAATTGTGTAGACCTTGTTGGAGCATCAGAGGGGGCCACGACCTGGAGGAGAACCACACTCCCCCCTTTTGATCACCTGCACACCTCTCGCCTTTCCCGCTCTGCGGGAAACGCTCGCAGTTTGGGGACTTTGGCAGCAGCAGAGGGGGAACTACACTGCCCAGCACCCACCGGGGCAGAGAGACTCCCCTCCCGCCACGCCCTGCCCAGGTGCACTATAAATACCTCTTGTGTTTCCCGCTCCGCGGGAAACACTCGAAGATTGTGTAGACCTTGTTGGAGCAGCAGAGGGGGCCACGACCTGGAGGAGGACCACTCTCCCCCTTTTGATCACCTGCACACCTCTTGCGTTTCCCGCTCTGCAGGGAAACGCTTGCAGTTTGGGGACTTTGGCAGCAGCAGAGGGGGAACTAAACTGCCCAGCAGCCACCGGAGCAGAGAGACGCCCTCCCGCCACGCCCTGCCCAGGTGTATTAAACCAGCCCCATAATCCTGCACCGCGGGACGAGCCGGGTGAAGCCCACGCATAGGGCGGGCTGTCTGTGGCCGTCAGGGGCCAGAAGAGGCCGGGCCGGGCTACCCCCCTAACATTTGCAAGGACAACTGCGAAGAGTGGACAATTACACAAAGGTACTGTTAACTGGAACTATCATTTAGTGGACATCTCTGTATCTAATTCCTCCTTCTTGCATTGGGAGGGAGTATTGGGTATACAAGGATTAGCCCCCCCCTGCCATTGTGGAAAAAAATTAGTCATACGGCCATTATCAAAAGCCGCTACTTCTCGCCCCATGATCAGGCATCAGGCTGCGACAACACAACCCCTTCCCAGCCTAACGGCTATTGACAAGATGCTCCAGAAAACCATTGGGGTAGTGGCAACTGCAATAGAAAACACAGAGAGGAGATTATCAATTACTCCTGCTGTCCCTCCGCTACAGCAAGTGAGGGACTACTCACCAGTTACAATTAATCCCCCTGACTCTAGTTCCTTTCTTACATCATCCTTTACTGAGTTGCCTTGTGCCCCGGCTCCTATAGATGTAAATGTTAGCTTCCACGCTCCCAGATCCCCCCTCGCTCTGTAACAAATGTAGCTACCAAACCGTGTCCTAGAAGTAAGAAAACTAAGTTGCCCAAAAAAAAATAATAATAATTAAAAGGACCACGTCCAAACATGATTCTCTACCAGTCACTGCTGGCCCTCCCTTGTCTTCTGTGGGTGCACCGGTCTGGGTTGTCCATCTTGTTGCCGATTTCCAGGCTCTGATTGAGCAGACTATTGGCACACATATTAAACCCTTGGTATCCAGGCTTGACAGATTAGTTTCCACCCTTAACGATATGGGTTTAGGGAAAACACAGTCTATCAGCCCATTGGGGAAGCATGCTTCCAGAGAGGCTGGTGCCATTCTAAAGCCCACTGCCCATGGTAGGACCACTCTGCCCAATAATAGTGTTACTGGGAACTCGGGCACACAACCAGTTTTGAGTACTACAGAATCCATTTCTGATCCTGTTAGCCTGCCACCCAGCAATATCATTCCTGCTGAAATCCCTCAGGCTACTGGAAATCTTACCCCTATGTTTGGTAAAACACAGCTAATGTCTAGGGATGGAAAAACGGGAACTGAAAACAACAGAATGGTGAGGGGTCCCTGATTCGGCGAGAAGCCACTCTGATCAACCAAATTCAACTAGTGGAAATGCACTACTTAGAGGTTCCTCATTGGAGTTGCCGACCATCGATCTCCCCCCGAAATCTCTACCTTATGTTGTAGTGTTAGCGGGGGTTCCTCCCCTAACTCAGGGAAAAAGCGAAGATTACACAGAATTAAAAAATAAATGCATACATTGGCTTAATGCCAATAGGCCTTCACCCCCTAATGCTTCAGGTGAAATACTCTCTGTTAGAAGAATAGAATGGATCGGGAGCGGACCTAAAACTATTGCAGGAAATTGTGTATTGCGTTGCGTTTAGGCATACTAGCACCGCAGAACATATCTGCAGTATATCCTCCATCTGCTCCAATACCCAAATCCTTTCCCTCCATCTGTCATATTTCTATCCTACTCTTAGGTTGAGAACTGGTCTAAGTAAAAGCGTCCATTACGGTGAGGGCCAAAGCAGCCATCCATGTAGAATGCAGCAGGGGATAGCAACCTGGGAGGACTCACATTCATATATCCCTCCACTTTCATTGTTTCCTCAAAGAAACAGGTTCAGTGTGTTAGAACAGGTGGATTGACGCCCTGGGAATGAGAACTCCTCATCAAACACTACCAGTAGATCAGCCACATTTGAAATAGCATTGGAGGGAAATGATATAATACTACCCAGGGAATGAAATTGTACTCCAACTTTTGATTGGGGAGGGTAGGAGAGAAAAGGGGGAAATGGTGCATCAGTTGGGAGCTCGTACCCCCACTGTGGCCGTATCTAGCGTGGAGAAAATGGAAGGAAAAATCCAGTCAGGGACTACCAATAGTGATAGCGGCCCTGCCATAGGAAAAGGGAAATCACCAGCCAAAGCTGGGGCAGCCGATGGAAGTATAAAAATCCTCTCTTGGAACGTAGCAGGGTTAAAATATAAATTGATTACGCCTGAGTGGGGCTCTTTTATGGCATTACATGACATCTGCCTGTTGCAGGAAACATGGGCTCTGGAGGAGAGTGTAAGTCCAGGTTACGCAACCTTTGACATCTTGGCAACAACTAGGGGTAGAGGAAGACCATCGGGTGGCCTATCAATCTGGGTGGGTGCGCACCTGGGCGTCCAGGCAGCCCAAATATCAACTGGTTCCCCAGGTGTCCAATGCATGCTATTGACCCCTCAAAGTATGCCCCAAGTAGCCATAATAAATATCTACTCTAGGCCAGTTAGGAATGGGCAGAAATCGGACACAATTAATGTGTTAAAACACTTCACCCAGGCACTTGACCCTTCGATCGTCATAGTCCTTGGTGGTGATTTTAATTGTCAGTTCGAGCCTCTTGTCAGCCCAGAGTTGGGCGAACAGGATGATGAGAACCTGTTTTGGCGTATCCCCGACCTTAACACCTTGAACGCTATGGGGATTTTTCCCCTGTGCTGGAAATCTGCAGATGCCCCTTTTCATGACGAGCTGGGCTCGTCATGAGCGTAGCAGGAGGCTACTGCATGACGAGCCCAGCTCGTCATGAGCGTCGAAGGGGTTAAGATCCCTTCTGTCAGGGCATGGACCCCGTTAGTGTTGCAAATAAAATCATTCTCCCTTGCAACGTCTCTGCGGGCGTGCAATGGGAGGTTGGATCCTGACCGACCGGGGTCAGCTACGTTTAATAGGGCAGAGCATACCTCCATCATTGATTATATAATGATGGAAGTAAAATACTGGGATAGATTGATGAATTCAGGATCCTAACGAGGCAAGATAGCGTTCATAATGCCCTTGTCTTAACACATAAGCCAGGGAGCTTCGGGTTGACAAACCCTGATGCCGAATCTAACACAGATATCTTTCCCCTTATGGTAGCCAATAATAGGCGTAGGGTTAAATGGCCCCATTTCCAGGACTCTCCCAGCAGGCTCGCTGAAATATACCAGCTTGCTGTACCCCTGATGAATGAGATGGGAGATTTGGGCCCCCACTGTCAACCTGAGGAAATCCATAAGCAGTTGGCTCTCGCACTGGGGGATGTGTTTTGTCCGGAAGGAGGGAATAAACCACATCGGGCTAGGACACACCCCTGGTATGATGCCACCTGCAGGAAAGCAAAAAAAATCTCCTTTTGGCAATTAAAACCAAAGATTGTGTAGGAATTAGGTTATCACGATTGCTTTATAAAAAGGAAATTGTCAAGGGAAAGAGAGACTGGGAGGAAACGAGGTGGGATGAGCTGAGATCTGCGCTCCTTTGTAAGGATGCTAAGTCATTCTGGGCCATTGTTGGCTCAGGTGTAAATGGGGGAGGTGAGGCCGTTTCCCCGAATATCGCGCCTTCAGTGTGGGAGGCACACTTTGGAGCGCTATATGCAAACTTAGAGCGAAGCGAGGTACCTCGCCTAGGTTTCAAACCCTCCCAAGAGCACAGTGCGCCAGGGATGATAGATGTGTCCCTGGAGTGAGCTGTGGTGTCCCTTTTGCCCACCGACCCAGACCCCCTCCATGAGTATTGATTAGTGGGGGCCTCGGCCGAGGGACGATGGCCCACCTTGATGTCCCGCACGAGTGCAACCCCCCAACACCAGAGACCAACTCCCTGGGGGAGATGGAGTCTGCCAAAGCAGGGGTGTTGGATTTGTCCCCGGGGGAAGCAAGGGTGCCTCCTCCGTCCGCCACCCCAGACCCCCTCCATGAGTACCGACTGGT
This sequence comes from Lissotriton helveticus, assembly GCF_964261635.1. NCBI lineage: Eukaryota > Metazoa > Chordata > Amphibia > Caudata > Salamandridae > Lissotriton > Lissotriton helveticus. The sequence goes on from NC_136063.1 coordinate 562,741,181, forward strand.
GAGGGCCTCGGGCGCGGCCACTCTGTAGTCTCAGAGACCATGGCCATGAGGGAGGTAGAGTCTGCCACAGCAGGGGTGCTGGATTTGTCCCTGGGGGAAGCAATGGTGCCTCCTCCGCCCACCGCCCTAGACCCCCGCCATGAGTATCGACTGGTGGGGGCCTCGGGCGTGGGCCAGCGGTCGGGTCACCAGGACGTCCAGGACGTGTATCATCCTGCAATGCCAGAGACCATCACCCTGAAGGAGGTAGTGTCTGCAATAGCAAGACTCCTCCCCAATAAAGCCCCTGGCCTTGATAAATTGCCTGGGGACTTATTTCGTTCCCAACCTAAAATATGGGCACCATACCTGGTTATCTTGTTTAATGCAGTTTGATCCACCAGACACCTGGTTGGGAGCTGAGATTGTCCCCATTTACAAGAAAGGTTGTCCGCTAACCCCATCAAATTATAGGCCCATTAGCCTTATAGATACAACACAAAAACTAATGGGTAGGATCATACTGGACAGGATCCTAGGGTGGATAGAGGCAAATGAAATATTGACTACACTTCAGGCCGGGATTAGGCCAGGCATCTCGACCTTGGATCAAATATTTCGGCTCCAAGTCCTTTTCTGGAAAACTGCAAGAGTGGAGGGTGGCAGCCTCTACCTTGTCTTTGTGGACCTGCGGGCCGCTTTTGATCTTGTTCCCAGGGAAAAACTGTGGAAAGTGTTGGCATATTTGGGTCTCCCGCCCTATCTATTGAACATCTTGACTAGATTGCATGTTGGCAATTATGCCCAAGTTAGGTGTGGGAGACATGGTGATCTCTCAGCCCGTTTCCCTGTCTCCAAGGGTGTGCGACAGGGGTGCGTCCTGGCTCCCACGTTATTCTGCCTCTACATCAATGGACTCGTGGACGTCTTAAATGGTGTAAAGGACAACGATGCTCCTTGGTTGGCCACTGGGCGGGTGCCCGCTCTGATGTTTGCGGATGACACTTTGTTGTTATCCAAAACATCATCGGGCATCCAGCGCACTTTGGACGGGTTTGCAACATTCTATGCCGCACGTGGATTGGAGGTTAACCTGAATAAAACCAAGTTTATGATATTCAATACCCCGAGGCAGACCCGCCCAAATCCCGTCCTGAACAGTATTCCTCTGGAACTGATCAAAACTTTCATCTATCTTGGTATCACCTTGACGGAAGATTTTGACTGGGGCCACCAAATCACTAAATCAGCTCTTAGACTATCGCAAATAGTAGGGGGCATTAGCAAGCTTCATAGAACATCAGATTTTAAACCGATTGCCTCGGTTCTTGAAATCTATGGACTTCAGGCCAGAACAGCCGCAATGTATGGCGCCGAACTTTTTGGACATAAGAACACATCCAGCCTTTTGAGGGTCGAACAGTCCTTTATGAGGAATTTGGTGGGCTTACCACAGAGCACACCACTTACCCCCCTGCGAATGGATCTGGGACTGGAGTCCATAGAGGAACTGGCAACTGTTCGGCCCTTGCTCTACTGGAAGAGGTTCTGGTCAGTACCGGAACTGGCCCCCTATAGAGAAGAATTCTCGGAGGTTTGGGGACAAATAAAAAACAAAAATATCCCTTGGCTACTCCACATCAAGGTCCTTACCTCCCAGGAAGGCTTGCCCCAGCTTTGGGAGAACCCCGAGTCGAGCTGCCCGAGGATGTCCAGGTTGGAGCTGCTAACCTTGTTGAAGCGACAAAATCTACTTGCCCTACAGTGATCAACAACCCAGGGCAGGCTGACTGTAGAGTTCCTCCTAGTAAAATCAGACCCACGACTAGAGGAATTCTTAGCCGTAATCCAACCACCTCTTGCGAGGAAGCTATATACCCAACTGAGGCATGGCTGCCTGCCTATCAGGGCATTTACCTCGAAATGGGCTAAAAACAGAAAATGGAACCTGCCCGGCATGTAATTACACACGAGAAGATGTCCCCCATGTTATGTTCTTCTGCTCAGCGTATGCAGCAATAAGAAAATGCTGGTTGATCCCACTATGTAGGAACTTCGGCTTCAGACACTGCATGCAGGCTGTAGAGTTCTAATGTATGATACCTCGCACCCCATAGTTTTTGCTGTATCCCGTTTTTTACAGGGTTTGTGGCGCAGAAGGAAAGGCTTTGTCTAATACCAATGTTAATATCTCTGATAAATTTTTAAATCTCATGCTATTTGGTTCATGATAACCTCTCAGTTTAATTAATTTTTACGATCAACATTATTTGCTCACTATTTATTGTTTTAATCAATTGTGCTTTGTATGTATTTTATCTGCACTTTTATGGTCTCCGACCGAAATAAAGTTATCATTGATTGATTGATTTCTAATTATTATTTTATAATAAAATCTGTCCAATATTTCTTTTTAGTTTAAGTGATTTTAATATATTTTCCTATACTTTACAATAGGAAGATCTCCACAGCAATGACCTTTGTCTATGTGTGAAAAATTATGAGTCATAAGTTAGCACTTGTAGATCCAGTTATAAAGGCTCCACCACCAGGTGAATATATGTAAATCTGCTCCTAGAAATATCTTTACACTCGGAAATGGTGAAGAGCAAAAATTTGTAAAACTATTTGTAGGTGCAAAAGTAGATTTACACATGTGTAAATCTACATGTGTAACTATTACTTTGTGATTAGGACTCTCTATCATTAATGGCTTCTGCCTTTCAGGACTTTAGTCATGACTTGTACCAGACAAGATCTGCTTTAGTTTTCCTGCTTTGCTCTCTTCCTATTCTGGTTATTGGCTGCTACCTCCTGCTAGCTTTCCAATCTTCTCTTCAATCCTGTGTCAGGAGCCCAATCTATAAGGCAGACAGAAAGGGTCAGAGAGGACAGAGAACTAAGGAAGATGGCAAATACTGTTTTAGTCAGTGGAGGATAACGATACAGCATGATTGGCAGCAAATAGTATTGGTGAATGGAGAATGTGCTGAACAGGTCTGTTGAGACTGAGAAGATAGACCTGTAGGTCTCTCTGTAGTCATTTGTTCTTTCCCATTTAGTGGGTCCCTTATGTTTTTGTAGTATTTTCCCGTTACTTTTTCCTGGTTCCCTTCCAGTGAGGACTTTGTTTGCTCTGATGACTTGTTTTCTTTCTGCTATTCTTGCTTGCTCATGTATGGCATTCGTGACTGTTGGTGCTCCAGAGTATGGGAAGGGTTCCTAAAAGTCACCTGGATCGTTGATTGCCCTTTCACCTGCACATCTGGTAAGCCGATAGTAGGGATTCTGTAATGATATGTTGTTATGGCACTGCTAAGTAAACTTAGCATGAGCTAAGTGAGCCATTAATGTCTGTTACATGTTATTCTCTTATATTTCACATCAAGACAAGATGGCCGACAGGTGAGGCGCTCTGGCCGGGCGCTCCTGGACAGGGATCGCCTTTTCTGGGTCTAATCCCTCAAATTCACCCCTCCTTCGACCCTTCTTGCTCACCTGGATTGTGTGGACAGCTGACCTCGTCCTCTTCATCTCTTGTGACTAAGCCTCGAATCCTCCGTGAAGAACAGCGTTTGAAGTCACGACCGCGGAGATCCTGGTCAATATGGCTGGTGCCCGGTGGAGCTGCTCGCTTGGCTAAAGAGGAGACCGGATTGGGTTCTTTCCCTCGGCCGTCACCTACCCAGCCGGACATGGGTCACAGTTGCCGTTATTATCTTCACAGTTACTCTCCTTCCTCCTCACCGATGATTCTCTCACGATGGAGCCAGGCTCAGCGAGGTACCCCTGTGCTTACTTTTGCCTTTCGAGCCATTGCGGCGTACTTGTCATAAAATTCCCTCCTGGACCGTGGATCGAATGGTATCCCAGAGTGGCTCAACCTGTTTTGGGAGCACAGATAGTGGAGGAATGTCAAATTGCAATGTCCCTTTTGCATATGAAAAGTGAAATTCTCTAATGGTGCACCATGTCTATTTCATTACATGGGACATTGTTAAGATTGAAAATAAACATAATGCTTATCAATCATAATCAGTTCTACACTAAAAAATCGCAACATTATTTGTCATGAATAAAGCCCTCCATGGGTCAGTTGCCTTCGTCAGGGCTTCGGATACAAAATTAAACCTTAAGAAAATGAACATTCTCCTTGCTTGTCTTTGATATAAACTTTTTACAATATTTAGGCACTTAACATTTTGATGAATATGATCCTAATATTTTCAGGGGATTTGTTGTTTTTTCTGACTGTGCTTCTGACAAGTTAAGGACTACACAGTATTGCAATCCATCTGTTTTCACACATTTTCCCTACTACTTTTTAAAAAGCTTTTTTCTTCGTATAAACGTCACACCACTCTAAAAAGTATTGTTTGTCTTTAATATTCTAAGGCAAAAAGAACTATAGTGATGCCTAAATTCAGGCTGTAACCGTTAATATTCTGATGCAATTGTGTGTTCCAACTTGAACATGAAATTAACATTTTTCTAGCTTGATAAAATGTCAAATTTAATGATGTAGCAGTGTCAGTGCCTCTTTGGCAAGCTGCTAGTAATTACCCATTATCTTCGGGAACATCATAATTGTGACTGGATTTATGATAGACCACAAATACTAAGGGTATCGCAGAACAGTAATCTGCTACAAAAGCTACGACAGCATTAAATACCCTTTGATACAATTTGAGTTCACCCCGTCATCTTAACCTCGGAGAAATCATTGAAACCCAGCACTACTAGGCCACACACCCCTAGCAAGACATCAGATTCACAATGCATTCATTACAAACCCTTGCAAATTGCACAACAAAAGTGGAATTCAAAAGGTGCCACAAGGGCATCCCAGTTACCAATTTTTTGCACTTGCAAAGCAGAGAATTGTTAGCACCTGCAGAGTCTAGTTCCATCACTGCAATCAGATCCTTTGTGCACCTAGCTATATTGCCCACTCTCTTTATACATGTCTTTGCCCACAAGGATATATAGAGATCAAGATACCATTAACATATTGATCAAACAACCTCCCATTGTTATTTGACAGTAGGACAAAGATAACCTTCCAACTTCTTCCACTACTTTAACCTCCCATATGCATTTCATTAAATTGTCCACTTTTGCAATAACTTCTACAAAGTTAACACAATGTGGCAAATGTGGCAGAGTGCTTTGTCCCCTAATCTGATGGTACGCCCGCTCTACTTGGAGTCAGGTGGATCCTCTTAATACAGCTAACGGAGTTCTTTCTGGCTCCTCTAGTGGAAACCTTAGATGGCGACTTGAAGGACATTGGGCCATCGTACCTCAGTGAACCCTTTTTTAGAATGGACGATGTGAGGTACTTATTCTGTTCAAGACTGCCAAGTTAAAGCCTGGTGACTCCTACTTCAAACATTGCTTCCTGTCATTTATGTAAATCACAGATGCAACTCTCACCCACTCATATGGTCACTTGCATGAGAACCTCACCAGTATCTGACTAAACTTAGCCTACAATGTTGAACAGAAGATAGAACTCTGAATAATTAGAAATTATTGACTAAAATCTCTGTTGGTATTAGCAAGGTTTTTTTTTTTGTAAAGTATTAGTCTATTTTTTCCTGTTTCAGGTCTAAGATGTAGCACAAAACATGCATCATTGCATCAAGGCCTCATCTATACTATTAATCAGATAGGCAGTCCACAGACATTAGCACTGAAATCCTTAGCAAAATATCAAAAGCAAGATATCAAGAGTCACCTTACAATGTGTAATTGAGTATTCTTTGTACCCTATATTTAATGTATGAAGATTTAAGGTATAGAGAATTAACTACATAAATAAAATGGTCATATTAAAAAGCATAAAAAGTTTTTAATCAGTACTTTTCAAAGGTTTTCCCAGAAACACCTATGGGAGAGCGGGGTTGTGAATGAGGTATACAACTTGCCAGAAACGTAATTGTTAATAGTGCAGCCAATGCAATGGCACCGCGGCCTACTGCCCTCTAATTATACTTGGTTTTTGCTACCTAACCAGTCAATGGACGGCCATTTTACTTGTTTTCATTAGGGCCCGTGTCACTGCAGCTTGCTATTCTACTTTTGAAAAAGTAGCATGGTTTATACTTTACAATTTTAATCGCAATGAGACATATTTAAAAGTCAGAAATCACTTTGAGATTCGGAAATGGTCTTGTGCTTGTGTGATTATCATCATCCGGCATTTAATGGAAATCCCAGAAACCCAAAATGCCCACACTGGGCGTAGTGCCCAATCTGAATAACGCCTGTGTGTTGATATTAATTAATCTCTGATATAGCATTAATTTCTGAGGCAGTTGTAGAAACAATGACCGCGCACATAAGGAACAAACATTGCTAAATGCATTAGGTTTCACCTATGTGATTAATAATAAGCTATTTTTTGTTGTAAATTGTAGCTTGCTGAGTAGTTGTACAATATAAGTTACAGAAAGTCTGTTAAAGTGTTATGACCTGTTTATGTAGAACAAGGCAATATATTGGGCTGTTACTAGTGGTATAGTGCTGATAAGTAATAGCAACATTTTGAAAAATGAAATGAAAGAGATAATTAATGGAATTATTTGATATTATAGCAATATTACGTATTTAGAGGAGTTCTAACAACTTTTGGGCCCGATGCCACTGCACCTGCTGCACTATTGAAATCATGCCCCTTAATGCCTGCAAGATAAATGCATTTGTGACTGCCTGTTGTGTTGTGCAATATAACTATATTTTGAGTTTAGAGGAGCTAGGACACCTTATAGCCCAGTGCCACCGCACCTGCTGCACCATTGAATTCATGACTCTAGTGCCTGCAAGGTAACTACATATGTGACTGCTTATTTAGCAGGTAAATATCGCAATATTTGGTGTTCAGAGGTGTTCAGACACCTTTGCCCCCTGTGCCACTGCACCTACAGCACCTTTGAAATCTTGGCCCTAGTGCCTGTTAGATAACTGCACTTGTGAGTGCCTGTTTAGTAGTAAAGTTTAGCCATATTCTGCATTTAGTGGGGCCCCTAGAGTTTTTGTCCCCGGTGACACTGCACCTGCTGCACCATTCAAATGAAGCCCCTTTTAACTGCATGATGCCTGCAATTGTGTCTACTTGTATAGTAAAATATCACCATATTAGGTGTTTCGAGGAGGTCATGACAAATTTTGGGCTTGGTGTCACTGCTCCTGATGCACCATTCAAATCATAACCCTATTGTCTGCAATTATGAATGCCTTTTAATAATAAAATATAGCAATATTAGGTGTTTAGTGGGGTGCCTAGAGCTCTTGGTGCTGGTGCTGCTGCACCTTCTGCATCATTCAAATCATGGCCCAATTGCCTGCTAGATAAATGCCCTTGTGTCTGTCTTGTTTAGTAGTACAATTTTGCAATAATCTGGGTTTAGTGGTATCCCTTGACCTTTTGGCCGCAGTGCCAGTGCACCTGCTGACCATTTAAATCAAGTCCCTTTTAACTGGACAGTAACTGCAATTGTGACTGTCTGTTTCATAGTCGTATATAGCAATTTTCATGTGTTTAGAGGAGTCCTGACAACTTTGGGCCTGGTGCTACTGCACCAGCTGCGCCATTCAAATCATGACCCTGTTGTCTGCAAGGCAACTGCACATGTGGTTGTCAGTTTAGGAATAAAATATAGCAATTTAAGGTGTTTAATGGGGTGTTTGGGGCTTTTGGTCTTGGCATTCGATTTGAACCTTTCATTTTTATGGCATTCCAGAAGATATGTGTGTGGGAAATTGTGTTTATAGAACGGTGAGCATCCCACATGTATAGTTATTATTAATAAACATTTTTTTCTGCCTTAAGAAAATCACAAACACTATTGATCAAAAACAAAAAAGGACGAAAGGTTTTATGATTTAACTATGATCATTTCAATTCACTAAACCTACACGTACTTGACGGCACTGCAATGCTCTTTGCATTTCAAATATCCCTCGAAAAACTTAGCTGTGCAAAACCAATGGCTTGCTCCACATGCAAAAACATTTCCATGTTCAAAGATGCGAATCGCCCATTTGTTGATGGAGAAAACAAATGTTACATTTACTGTGATCACACAGGGCATGAGCACACGCCGTTCCAACCTTTTCTCGAAATACAGAAAAAGGCTTGCAAACCGGGTGCGATGAGGAACTGTAAACAGCCGCACAACAAGGGCTTGCAGCAATTTCACACTATTATCACCCGCTCAGCTGAACCAGAGGCCCTAAACAAACCAGCGCCTGTGGATTTGTGTCTACGAAGCATAGCTGACAACAACAATAGCCAACAAACATCCTATCATCCACGGAAAAAGAGAAAATATGGTTTAAGGCTTTTGTGTATTTTTTATCCACTAGTGTAGAACGTTGGACAGGATAATGTGATGTTTTTATTTCAACTATTAAGATTCTGTGATTCGTAGTACTCTTGTGATACTCTTTACGTACTCGTGCAATTGGCCTCAAAACATTTAAAATGGGAATAAAGTAGGACCATTTCATTACGGCATTTAAGAAGAGTAAATAAAAGTGAACTACAAGAGTACTACTTTATATAGTACGTAAACGAGAACTATAGTACTACTTTATATAGTACGTAAAAGAGAACTACAATAGTACTACTTTACATACTTCAAAATGCATTTGGTAATAGTCCCCAAAGATCACATTTTATTCAGACCACACAACTGACTAACAACAATAACAAACGATCAGCCTTGTGAAAACCCCATGCATCAATATGCTACACAGGGTGAAATAAATGTTGGATTTAGGAATGGCTCTGGAAATCCATTTAGGAATAACTTGTAATCCTATCTCTGTGTACAAGGAATAAAATGATCTAACTCATGAAACAATTGTAAGCTCTCTGATTTTTTGATCTAGCTGGTGGTTAGATAAGCCTAGCTAATAAGTGCCATCTGCCCACCTTTCTTGTTCACTAACGCATTTGATGGTTCTTTACTATGGACACCGGTCTAATTTAACCAGTTTTCTTCTCTAATTTTTGCTACCACTATGAGGCTACCTCAACATGACTCACATTGTAGCTGTTCTGATAAAGAAATACATAAGAGCACAGGCCCAGCGTGAGCTGGATTAGCCTCTCAGTTAGCATCATATTAGCCAATCCTTGATTTACCATTGCACCTTGAAGAACCGGGTCTTTCAGAACCCAGCGGCGTCAGGGACACGCCCGAAGTCTTCGAGTTCCCCTGTCCTGGCAAACAGAGACACAGAATACTTCTAGGTGGCGTCAGAGATCAAATTTATTAGCTGCAGCTAGTAACAGTAAACCAAGCAATACAACACGGTGTACAACTCTCGTTTTCGGACACTTACGAATGCACACCCACTGCGGCAAATTCTGACCAATGGAAACACATTTCTATACATTATCACATTCCAAAAAGCTCACTTTACATCGTACCAACCCCACAAGTTAATTATTAGGACTGTCCCAAATTTGATTACCAATAGCCAGACAAACCCATAATTGAAAGCACTACCCATGTATTGAAAAGTCGTAAAGAAAGAAACAATTCAGATGTTGAGTAGGATAAGATATGTGCAAGAAACTAAAAGTTAACGATATCCTGAACATTGATTGGCGATTTCAGACAAGATCTGCTAAAGAAACTGGCTTCGTGAAAGGGTCAGTTTACTATACTATTTAGTAACAGAGCGCGCTACAAAAGCCTCTATAATAAGTTTCAGGTGACGGGGTCAGCATCTTGCAGGTCCCTCGCAAGTCGAAAAGGCCCACGTTAAATGCTTACATGGACAACGAGGCCCATGCAACTTCGTTTGTTCATTTATCCCTATGGCCTACGTGAGGGCAACACAAAATGGCGTCGCAAACAACGTAAACAAAATGGAGTCCGGTCCCGAAAGCCACGGAACCTCAGACCCTCCTTTTGCCATTACGTAGGCAATGACCTAAACTCACGTCAATCTGAATCCAGGTCTATATCTATTCTCATCAGATCATCAAGGTGTTGCTGTAACATCATCTTATTATCCTTCACTTCTCTCGAGACGGGTCTTCTCACATAGATTGTAGCACAAAGGCCACAAATGGCGGGACCACACTGGATGCATAAGCAACACGAGAAAAGGATCGCTAAAGCCATACCAAGAAACATCAGAATCTTCCATCCCCATTTGGACAGCAGTTCCCAAAACCATCCCATCAACGACCAGTTACCTTCGTCTACATGTATAGACTCAGCAGACTTATGCAACTTCTGGATGGCTTGGTACACTGTCGGGCCTTATCTGGTATGAAAATGCAGCAACTAGATCCGATCAATTTACATACCCCACCTCTATCTGCAAGTATAATATCTAAAACAAAGCGGTTCTGTAATGTCATAAGGCGATCCGCTTGAAGCTCAGCTGTAATATTACTCAGAGCACCTGCAGTCTCATTTATAGTGGCCTCAACCACTCTCGTAAGCTGACGAATATTCCTACTATTAGCCATAGGACCCCAAAAGAGCAGGAAACCCTTAAAGAAGTCTCCAACTTCTTGTGCGACAGTATCTTTCGCATCGATAACACCTCTACCATATCTTGTCTTATGGTAGTTAAAAGCAGCTTTGTATGTAGGGGGAAGCAAAAATTCTACATAACATGTGCCTGAAAAATCAGAAGGCAACCATGTATATGCTCTGTCGTAACAAACAAAATACGTGCCTTTAGCTGGCACGAACGGAGGAGATTTCTGGGACGTATAAACGTATGTGTGAACACACACACTCTTACCAAGCTGAGCTCTCGGATTCTGACCATTACCTTGCAGACAAAAATGACCTCGGTGGGGTACAATCCAAATAGGAGGAGACCTTCGCTGTCTCTGTTTTTCCGTCAGGCTAATACTATATCTCGTCTTGTTCCAACCAACATATGCTCGTACCTCATCTTTAGGGATAGCGTTATACGCATCGATATCTCTAATCATATCAACTATTCCCTGTATCAAGGCATTATTACTCGCATTATCTTTGACAGATCGTACAGGAGAGGCTTCATTCGCATAGATAAACATAGCTTGGAGTGCCCAAACTGACCCATTAGGCGAAAAAGGCAAAACCAAATATGGCATTCCCTTATCTGTCGTATGTGGCATAAGACCACAAACCCAACAATTTGTGATATTTACAACTAGCTGATGCTGATGCAACATCTGTGTAAACGAATTGTTCACAAATTCTGATCTTCGTGTCTGTTCAAGTTCAGGCAACGTATGAAACTCATGTGGAGAAACAGTAGGAAAAGAAAGAGTAGGTTGGGAGGTAGATGTAATCGGCTGTTGTGTGACATAGAAATTCCAACCCACACAAGCTAACGTAACATTCAAAAGCATAAGAAAACACAATATTAAAAAACATTTGCTACAAATCAATATATGTACTCTCATTTTAGGATCAACTTTCTTAACACCCTTATCAGACTCAAAAGACTCCATCCTCTAACGTGCTGCTCACGGCTATTACCTTCTTCACTTAAGTGTGCGCCAAGATCACACTAACCAACAGACCTTATGTCAATACGCGGCTCACCCCTTAAGGCTGTACCGCGACCCTGCAGCTGAGTCCGGATGGTGACTCGAAAAAGTAAAAAAGTATAAAAAAGTCTCTTGATCTGACAAAGTGTAATTCACTATATAAAAAAATTCTGATGTTATTTGTCCATTAAAACAGGCTTTCTTGGTCTCAAATCGTAGCGTTCTTTACCAAGCACAGTTTGGTCCTTAAACAAGAGCTCCAGATTTGTAGTATCAATCTTTAGATGAGAAGGCACAGCAGCTTGCAGAACATCATCATCCTCGTGTTCTGACCGAGTCCATGTCAAATGAGCATCACTAAAAGGCACAAATCTAGGAACTCTTTCACATTCAACGCCGGCTATACCATCCCTCACCCACTTATCATACGGTAAAGGCAAAGGGACCCTCTTACAATGGGTAGCATGTACCCAGTTCTTTTTACCAGCTACTCTAACAGCAGTTCTAGTGGTCAAAAGAACCAAATAAGGACCAGTCCATTGAGGCTCCAAGTTCTTGGTTCGCTGGAAGTTCTTGGTCAATACATATTGTCCAGGTTGAATCGTATGGCCTGGATCTGCAGTAGCTGTCGGCAAACTGTCATAGACCTGTTGGTGGAGAACACGTAAAAACTATTTCGTATGGGCTAAGTCCCACATGAGAATGCACTGTCGTCCTTGTTGACAAAAGAGCCAACGGCAAAGCATCCGGCCATGTAAGACCAGTGCTCGCTTATACCTTAGCTAATCTCAGCTTTAAGGTACCATTATAGCACTCAACAAGACCAGCAGACTGGGGGTGATTCGCTGCGTGAAACTTCTGACTAATACCCAAACCAGCACATACGTTCTTCATGACCCACAAATTCACTCCCATTGTCGCTCCATACAATTCTCGGCAAACCATACCTAGGGAAGTACTCTTTAAGCAAAACCTTGGCTGTAGACAAGGCAGTATTATCCTTTAGGGGTAGGCCTCTATCCATCCGGAAAAGGCGCAAACAACCACAAGGACATACTTCAAATTATTGCATCTCTCCATGTGAATGTAATCTAGCTGTATAATCTCAAACGGATACGTCGGAGGAGCAAAATGACCAGCTGGAGTTGGAGTTCCCTTACCAGGATTATACATCAGACAAATCATGCAATGCTTCACCACATTCTCAGCACATTTCGGAATCCCAGCATTCTGCCAAACTGGAGCCAACAACTTATTCCCTTTGAACTGATATGAGCCATTCCATGAGCCATTGTAACCACTGGGAGCACATACACATCTGGCAAAAACATCGGTGGTGTTCTGACAACTCAACTCAACAACCTGTCGGATCCAACATACCCGTAGTCTCTCTACAAACACTCACTTCTTTCTCCGTAGCTTCAGCCTGAATCATTTTCACACTTTCTATTGTGTCTTCACACATTCCACCAGCCATAACCCAATTAGCTGGGCCTGCAACATACATACGGCTCATCATGTCTTTCGCCGTTTCCTTCGCAACTTCATCCGCAAACGCATTCCCTCGAACTACATCGTCCACAACTTTCTTATGTGCACTACACTTCACAATTGCAATCTGCTTTGGGAGAATAAGTGATTCCAAAAGTTCATTCACTAACTGCCCATGCTGTATTTTCGTACCATGGGAAGTAAGGAACCCTCTTTCTCTCCACAAACGTCCAAAACTATGGGCAACACCAAATGCGTACTGGCTATCAGTGTAAACATTCACTCGCTTTCCTTCTGACAACACACACGCTCTAGTCAATGCAATCAACTGTGCTGCTTGCGCAGAATTCTGTGCTATACGTGCTGTCTCAACAACTGTATGTAAAGTTGTGATAGCATATGCTGCAGTCGTTTCACCATTCGGAAGCTTAAAACATGAACCATCTACCCATAGGGTACCATCAACATCCGTAAGGGGAGTATCCTTTAAATCAATTCTAGCCTTCGTTTCTTCCTCTGTACGAAGAAAACAATCATGCTGTTCTTGAGCATCCGTCTCTGTAGAGATCGGCAACAACGTAGCTGGATTCAACACATTACATCTCTTAATGTGAACATGGCTAGCCAACAGTGTCAACTCATAACCTGAAAGACGTGCACTAGTAAGGTGCTGTGTCTTAGTCCTGTTTAATAAGGTATCCACTGCATGTGGGACCATCACAATCAACGTTTTATCCAATACCAAACCAGCAGACTGTCGGATAGAAACAGCCGCTGCCGCTGTAGCTCTCAAACAACTTGGCAACGCCTTAGCAACCGGATCTAACGTAGCTGAAAAATATGCACATGGACGCTGCTTGTCCCCGAATGGTTGCGTCAACACTGACAATGCACAACCTTCTCTCTCGTGCACATACAATGTGAAAGGCTTACTATAGTCTGGAGTACCCAACACAGGAGCCGAACACAATGCATCGCCTAATCCAGAAAAACCTTTCTGACATTCGTCAGACCAAGGAAGAGGATGCGGAGTATCTTTCAGAGTCAATGCTACTCCCTCACTTTGTCCGTGGCTGTCCTAGTTATCATTATAACCAGAACTCTCACCTTCGACATAATAAACCTCAGCAGAGTACTGAGCAGACTGACCACTCGGAACATTCTGTCTGTCAAAATAATTCGCAGAATTCTGTAGGGAAGAGGAACGCTCATTCTGGGGAATCACACCACGTCCCCTACCCCTAGGGGCTTGCTGAAAACCACCACGACCTCTCTGACCAGACACACCATTCGCACGCTGTAGCAAAGCCGGGCAACTATTCTTGTAATGACCTTCCTCTCTACAGTTAGCACACTGATTAGGGCCAGGAAAGAATCGCTGAACATAAGGCTCAGGCTTCTGTAACAATCTCTGAAACTGTGGAGGTTGCTGAAACTGAGGCTGATTCTGACGAGCGGATAAGCTTGCTGCAAAAGAACTTTCGTCTTTAAATCTTTCGTTTTCTTCTCCGCTTTATCCTTCTCATCTTTATCCCTATTCTCGTAATATTGTGCAGTAGCCAATATCTGGGCCGACGAAGAAAAAGCCCATGAACTCTCAGAGCCCTTTAACTTATTGGAAAGCTCGGGGAGCAAATTAAAGACAAATTTATCCACAAACAACCTTTGACCACCTTCAGTACTCATATCCTGACCACTATGATCGATAAACGTCTCTTCAAACCTAGTGAAAAAATCAGACACACTCTCGTCTTTCTTTTGTTTACACGCTGCTAGCTTATCCCAATTCACTCGTAGGGGAGGCATCATAGTCTTCATCAAATTAATAATTCTACCAGGTAAGTCTGCAACTAAAGGTTCAGGTTTAGCACCTCCTACCTGTCGACCATCCGCAGCAACAATATTCGCCCAAGTATCACCTAATTCTGCAGCATGATTCTCATGGCGAATCTTCGCCCACAAAGGTTGCGGAACTACATTACCCATCAACATATCGATGTCAGCTAAATTCATAATACATGCCTCAACTGTCTGGGACAACTCCTTGTAATAAGCAGCAGGATTTTTTACGAGGGTCAGGTAAGGTCTGCTTAAGAGCCAAGACCTGCGCTCTCTTCCAAGGGACATGTACCCACACTCGCTGAAAATGTGCCGGTGCGGCCACAATACCCAGAACGGCATCAGCCGCAACTGCCTCTTTCCATACAGGAGGAACTTCTCTCATAGGATACTGCTTCACCTTCCTCCTAACAGAGGAATCAGGTTCATACAATGTCTGAGGCGGAAGTTTAGATCTGAAAACAAGTATCGTCTCTACGGCATCTGCAACATCTGATTCCACTATCGTCCCTTTAGCAAATTCGGACTGAACATCAAGCAGTTCCTGCGGAATCAGACCCAACTGATTATTTTCCCACTCCTGACGCAAAAACATACACATCACATCAAAAACATACCTTTGCTTAGGCGGTTCCCATTGAAAGAAAACATCCATAATCGCTTGCAAATTATACCTAGAAACATTCGAAATCCATCTACGAGCCAACAAATCCAACACTGCCCGTTCCTCAGAACCGGAAAGCTGACTACGACTCTGCTTACGTTCCGAAACAGGGGTCATATTCAATGACCCAAACAATGGAGACAACAAATTAGTAACAGTCTCTGTCATTCGTTCGCGGACAGAAGGAGAAGAAGCAGATATAAGAACAGGAGAATAAGTATTTTGAGGCAAAGAAGGTGTGTAGGGACAAGAACAATAGGAGTCAAAGATGCAGAATAAAAGGCAAAGGTGTTTGAGGCAAAGCTGGTAGCAAAGCTGGCGACCCTAGAGCGGGTTGCGCAGGAGGAGGCAAAACCATCTGTGGAGCACCAGGTGGCTGAACAACAGCAGGAGGTTGAACAACAAAGGGTGGAACAACCAGGGGTAATGGAGGTGCAATAGCACCCTGCACATAGGGAGGTGGCAATCTCAGCAAATGAGAGATCAAAGGATCTTTTTCAAGATCTTCAATCACTTTCGGAGGAGAAATCGGCAAGGCCGGATAACATTTATCTATGGCCATGCAACGCTGCCTATCTGAAAATTCACTCGCTCGTTCTTCTCCATCATCCCTATACTACCTAGAAGCTTGTAGTACTGACATATTCTTATCTTTCCTATCTCTTTTTGCATCCTTAATTTCTCTCTGTTTGACTTCCTTTCGCCAAAGCGGAAAGAGTCAAACATTGCCGGCCTGGCTTTCTTCTTAAATAGCGCAACTTCCAGATTATCTAAAATATTTAATTCGAAACTACCATGTTGAGGCCATCGTAAAACACCATCTTTCTTCGTATAGTGGACCCACACTTCATTATAAGTAATAGGACCCACTCCGTGTTTTGAATAGAGCTCATAAGTCGGAGTTCCAACCGGAGGTATCGGACACAAGTCCTCCAATCGGGAATCCCTGTTACAACCACAACCAAACCATTTCCTAAGTTTGCTAAGACCAGGCATCTTATAGCTCACTAATCTAGCTTCAAACTTCAAGGGGTTATCAACTTTCGATACACTCGCAAATATACAAGCCCCTCGGCTTCGATTGCTGCAGCAGCCGAATCAAACAAAACCAAGAACCAAAACAAAGTTGTGGGAGCGACCCACTTATACTTAACCAAAAGATCTGTCACGCCACTAGAAGACCGTCTATCGTCTCGCTCTACAAAGCATCTATCGAGGGTCCAAGACAGGGCGACAGTCAGGGCAGCAGTCCTTCGTAGCCGTCGGAAAGCGGGAAGCCTCGCAGAAAACACCTTCGGTCCACGTCGACATGCAGGGGTCGATGAAGTGGTGGCCTTCCTCCAGAATTTCCTCACGTGGCTCCTCACGATCCTCGGGCTTGGACCGGTACCACTGAAGTGGTCCACGTTGGGCGCCAACTGAAGAACCGGGTCTTTCAGAACCCAGCGGCGTCAGGGACACGCCCGAAGTCTTTGAGTTCCCCTGTCCTGGCAAACAGAGACACGGAATACTTCTAGGTGGCGTCAGAGATCAAATTTATTAGCTGCAGCTAGTAACAGTAAACCAAGCAATACAACACGGTGTAAAACTCAGGAGTCTGCTCAAATTCATAGAGCAAGACACCACTTTTTATCTCGTTTTCGGACACTTACGAATGCACACCCACTGTGGCAAATTCTGACAAATGGAAACACATTTCTATACATTATCACATTCCAAAAAGCTCACTTTACACCGTACCAACCCCACAAGTTAATTATTAGGACTGTCCTAAATTCGATTACCAAAAGCCGGACAAACCCATAATTGAAAGCACTACCCATGTATTGAAAAGTCGTAAAGAAAGAAACGATTCAGATGTTGAGTAGGATAAGATATGTGCAAGAAACTAAAAGTTAACGATATCGTGAACATTGATTGGCGATTTCAGACAAGATCTGCTAAAGAAACTGGCTTCGTGAAAGGGTCAGTTTCAAGTGACGGGGTCAGCATCTTGCAGTTCACTCGCAAGTCGAAATGGCCCACGTTAAATGCTTACATGGACAACAAGGCCCATGCAACTTCGTTCGTTCATTTATCCCTATGGCCTACGTGAGGGCAACACAAAATGGTGTTGCAAACAACGTAAACAAAATGGAGTCCGGTCCCAAAAGCCACGGAACCTCAACCTCTGCCAAAATGATGTGCATTTTGTGCTATGGGAAAATGTTCGACTAATGAGAGGTGACCACCAAAATTATTCATTGATCCTTGGAGCTGGACTCTGACTTGCAAAGTGGAACTAGTGACTAAGCAGCTCTTCAGAAGATATATACATCATCGCATAATACAGACCACACATTACACTTCTGAGCTATGCAACAGTGCAAATCACGTTGATAGTGGCTGTGAAGTGCAGTAACACAAATCCGCACCTGTAGAGACAGAAATAGCCAGTATTATTTGAAGTCTTAAGAAGATGGAAGACACTTTGATCATGTAAATCAACAAGAGAGCCAAACAAGTGGTAAAGACTTACAAAATGATACCTTTCCTTAATCAGTAGTAAGTTATGGGAGAAAGAAAGTAACTGCTTAAGCGGAGCATACTGTAACCTGTATAAGACCTTTGTATACATGTGTTGCCAATCACACCTGCAAGCAAGAAGGTTTCAAGAGGCAATAATTGTTTCATGGGTCACTGTTAGACCTCACATTCTTGGCACGGTATTCCTCTGAATCTTTTGCCTTCACTCCTCCTCTTTTTTAAAATTCTTTTTCTGTTGGTAATAGCACACTTTGCACTTTACAAGTGCCAACCAGTGCTAAAGTGCTTGTTCTCTCTCCTTCAAATATGGTAAAATTGTACTACACCTAATTGGCATATTAAATATGTTTGTCAGTATCTATTAAATGGTACTACCTAGTTTCTTTTTAAAATGCCTCAGGCCTACTGCTGCAGCCTGTAGTACAGTATAAAAATGCCATTTTGACCTGGCAAAATAAACCTTTTGCCTGCTCTAAACCTTCCTTTTAAGACATATGAATCACCCCTAAGATAGGCCCTAAAGCTCAAAGGGCAGGGTGCATTGTATTAAAAAAGTAAGACAGATGTACTTTAGATTTTCACTGTTGTAAGGCCTATCTTGCCCATTGACTAACACAGAGTTATCTTTTTACATTTACTAAGTGATTACAATCAAATGAATTATCATTTTAAATTTGCTTTAAAGGTAAAGTCGGATTTTAAGTCAAGATTCTGAAAATGCCACTTTTAGAATGTTAAGGTAAATGAAATCACCCCGGAAGCGTGTCCGGGAGCTCAGGGTGCACTACTGGGGTGTCACTTTATTAAAACTGTACTATCAAATAATCCAAATTACTTTAATGATCTGTAGCTTTCTTAAAGCCGGTAATCCAAGAATCAGTTCGATAAACACAAAAGTTCAGTCCATCAATAAAATATTGTGACCGTGAATGATATTCAGTATCTGCTTTTATTCAATCCATTGTAGAATTTCTTCAATAAAGTTGTGATGCTTTTCTCATCATTGTAAAAACAGATGACAGTGGTATTTCCAATTCCCAATGCATTTTGGGCAAACACTGCCCTTCTTCAGGGGAATCTATAACATCAATAGTATAAATAAACATCTTTATAAGAACTCTATTAAATTATAATCATCATTCTGCTTAATAACCTGCTCATACAGACAAGCAACCAGGGCTTTTGGTAGTGCTCGAAAAGTATTGATAAGAGCTTGTGCGGAACCAAAACGAAGTGACCAGAGACGTAGATGTATAAAAATAGAGTCAACACGAGAAATTCAAACTTATCTCCCACTTGGGTTAGTGTCGTTAATAGAAGAGAGGAATGGTGGCGTGCCAAGAGTCTCATGTGCTCAGTGTATAAATAAAGTGGGTTAGTGGAGTGCAGAGTGTAAAGAACCACGTTTAAGTTGTGGACCATCGAGGTAAAAATAAAGTTAACCAAGTACCTTGCCTCTTATAGTCTAGGGTTCAAAGGGCCAGAAGGACGGTATCCAGGCTATGGGCTGCTAAAAAGTATAATAATAAGAAGCTGATGAAGTATATCGAAATAACCCGAACATTGGTCCAGGTCTCTAATTAATAAAGTGCTATAGTTACCTCAAAATCAAGGATGGATAGCTGCGGAGTCTGAGTCGGGACTGTGAGGAAAAGAAAATCGCGGGTGAATGTTTTGTGCCTATTGGAGAACTAGTATAGACCATTGCAAACAGTGCTTGTAGATATCTCGCTTACCGATAGTTCCTTTTCCGTCAGCCGACCGCAAGCTAATAGAAATGGAGGATAGGGGCTGTGAGGGAAAAAGTGAGGGGAAAAGTCTCAGAAAAGTTCTATGTAACTCTTGTGAGAACTAATCTGGGCATTACAAGAGGTATTTGTAACTGTAAGGCTTACCAGTAGTGCCTACTCCATCTGCAGACTGTGAAGTGGATCGAGGACGATCTTGTGGAGTGTCAGCGATCCGTGAAGTAGTTTGTGCGTGCTCGATATCTGATTAATAAAAATAGAAACAGGACAGGTGAGGGAGGTGCCCTTTGTGCGCTAGTGGTGGAGTTAATAAAGTGATGCTATGAACACGAAGTTTGAGTAAGAAAGTGCCCATAGTACGCTAAAGTAAAGGGACTGAGTGAAAGTCTGAAATAAGACCATAAAAGATACATAAGACTCATATCGGGCTGTTAAGTACCGGCTGTATCGGTATATGCTCTGGTCTTTTGTTACAGAGAAAAGTAGAAAAAAATAGTTATCTACAATATTACTCCATCCGGACAAGTAAATCGCATGAATGGTAATGCATGATAGTTCTTTGTATTAAAAAATGCAGAGATAGTCAATAGAATATCTTAGTTAGGATTTATATCAAATAGGTCCAAAATTCATTAATGAAATGCTTGCCTTTACAAAACTAGTGACAAGACTACCTATACAAAACTGTAGGACTATAGTGTGATGAAAATTATATTGTAGGTCTTATTTGTGGGAAACAGGACCATTTGAATAAATACAAGATTATTTAAAAACATGTCCGCCTATACAAAAATATTAACAGACTCACTATACAAAGCTGTAGAAGATCGATGTGATAAAGAACGTACTAATTTACAAGAAACAGGACAATTCATATTTATCGTTCAAACCTTTTGGATGAAGGATCTATAAACCAGATCCAGTGTGTTTCACGCTGTAAGAGCAATTTGTTAAGGTCTCTTCCTTGCTGAGTGTTGATTACATCTATTACACTGAATCTCAATTGAGCTATAGTATGATGATAGTCACCCCAATGTTTTGCCAGTGAGGAGCTCATAATTTAGTGCATATTCTACTTTTATGTTCAGTTATACGAGTTGTTAAGATCCTCTCTGTTTTGTCCACATAATATAGGCCACATGGGCATGTTATTACGTAGATTACTTGGGTGCTATTACAGTTGGCCGTAAAGTGCAATTTAATGATTTCGTCCGATCTAGGGTGGGTTATTGATTGACCAGTTAACACATTGTTACAGTGTGAGCAATTTTGGCATTTCATCATACCTCCAGTGCTTTAAACGGGCCCGTACTCACCGGTACTAAGTACCAGCACTTCTGAATTTTCTTGCTTGAGTACTGGAACGTCTCCTTGGCCAAACAGAGTACCGGTACTCAAAGGGCAGCAACACAGAAAGGAAATGTGACGTGCTAGTACATCAGGGAATGCTAACACTTATCGGGAGCAAGGTTGTAGGGAAGTGGTGGTGACAGAGACAGAGACACTGAGGCAGAGTGGGTGGGAATCAAGGTTTTGTAATGTGAGGCCAGCGAATATGACAATTTCTAAATACAAAAGTATTGAATGCAGTTGACTGTTAAAATGGGTTGTTGACAGTAGAAGACTGGATTCAGAGAGTAAAGGCAAACAAGCAAGCAATGAAGCCCGTTCCTCCATTATTTATTTATTTTAAAAGTTTCATATAGCGCTAAACAACTGTAAATAACTGAAGGAAATTGCAGTACAGGGTAGGCAGGCAGTAAGGGAGCAAACCAGGGATTAAAAAAAATATATATATCATAATCAGGTTCACTATTTTAAGACAAGAATATTTTCTCAAGCTTCATCGTGCATAAGTGCTCTTGTGTCATTCTACGTGTTGTCTGCAGTATTCAGCACAGCAAATGTATAGCTTCCATCCCGAAAAGCCTTGTATTACCACAGTCCGGCATGAAGCGCATGTAAAAGGGTTTGTTTAAAGTAAGTACTAGGCCACTCTTTCTCTCCCCAGTGCAGATATGCTTTTTCTGCAGTGCCTCAACACAATTGTATTTTGTTTTAAAGAGGCCATTTTCGCTAGGGTTAATGGAGTGGCTCTGGGAGAGGCAGAGGTGGGCAAACCACAAATAAACAAGGATAGCAAGTCAGAGTCGAATCAAGAGTCCGCTTGGCTTGAAGAGCCCTTACATCGAGCCTTGAAAACATTAAAATTGAAATAAAAAGTCTATTCTTTAACATGTGGAAGCATTTACATTGGTACTTAAGATTATATAATCGCATTGAGAGGAGTTTATTAAAAGTGATAGTGAAGTAATAAACTTTTGAGCTTCCACCATGACCACAATGCCACTAGTGAACTACGAAGCAAGTCAGTTCTCATGTGTACATTATATATAGCCAATTTTGTTTTATGAATGAAGCAACAGTATAAAGCATTACATCTAACACAATGTCTGAACTGGTGATGGATTAAACCCAGATCAGTTGACTGGGGGTGAGTGCTTGATTTGTTCAAACGCTCCGTCCATCATCCCCTTTTGCATCGCTTTGTTCGCCCTAAGTGTGGCAGGGTATGCTCAGACGTGAGTCCCTTGTTCACTTGGCCACTGGATTCAAGATAGCCTGGCTGATGAGGATTATGAATCCGAAACCGGTCCCAGGATGCTTGTTTCCGGTCCAGGGAAGACATGGCTTGGCAGTTCGGGCTGGACTGTTCCTATGGGGCACAGGGTCAGACTGATTTGCATATAGCCATACCTGAACTGGGGTGGCTGAGTGAACTAAAGAATGGTGATGGATTAAACCCAGATCAGTTGACTGGGGGTGAGTGCTTGATTTGTTCAAACGCTCCGTCCATCATCCCCCTTTTGTATCGCTTTACGTCCAACAGGCAGTGGAAAACAGACGATTCGCCTAACCCACAAGCAGCAGGACAAGAGGAGGAAACAGAGGAGGAGGACTGCCCAGTAAACCCTCCAAAACATCTCAGGAGGAATGTAGTGCCACCACTGCCCCCATTGGAGGACGAGGGCCAGGACACCGATGGCGATGTCCAACCTGTCCCCACACAGAGAAGTGTGGCTCAATGGTTAGAGCAGGCAAACCTTCATGCAGAGCTCTGGCCAGGGACCAGGGTTCGATTCCTGCCTCGGGAATCCGGCTCATTAATTCCCCTGACGGGATATTCTCGCCTCAGTGCCTGTTCTGATCATGGATCCCTCGCTGCAACTCTGGGCAATAGCTTGCTTAGTCTCCACAACGGCCCCAAAAGCGCTGGGATGCCTGGCTGCACCTGGGGGGTGCCCAGGAGGGGACATTTCCCAGGAAAGCCAGGAAGGGTTCCTAAGCGGTATACGGACAGCGCCGGGACACCTCCGGTGGAGGTAGCTGTGCGGTTTACAAATTCCGACATTTTTATTTTTTACAGACAGAGCCACAACACCGTGCACGTGCTGATCCGATCCCAACAATTCCAATAAGGCGTAGGGCTCGTGCATTGACCAGTGCTGCAGACCCAGGAGATGACAGTGTTCGGCGGACTGGAGATGCACATGTTGCAGTACAGCGCATGCAGGCCAAAAACATAAAATCACTACAAAGGCAAATCAGGGTAGGCTTCATGGGCATGACGGGTGCCCTGGAAGCACTCTGTGCAGAACTAAAGGCCGACGTGCTGCTAGGCGCAGGGAGATGCAGCGCCTAGATCTGTACACCCAGGCGGTGAACCGCCTGTCCTCAGCTATAAATGTGATATAGAAGCGCAGCATCTTAATGCAGCGTGAGGTGGCACACAATAGCCAGGACGTCACAAGGGCCCTGGTGCAAGTCACATATGCTGTTGATGAGCTGCGGGCAGCTCACACTACTGGGCCAGGAGTCCTAACACACACAGATGAGGACGCACAATCAGGAAGGAGCAGCATCACCCCCTGCCCCCAAAGGATAGGCACCGTAGTGGGTGTAACAGTAGGCATAGTGGGCCAAGGGAGGAGGGCACTGTGCAACCCCAGACAGGGGCTTCGTCTCGACAGCGCCGCAATTGAGGTGCACTGACTAGGACCACTGGATGGGTGCAGCTAACCACTTTACATGGACACTTGCTCCTGATTAAAGACTTGCACTGTGACAGTAACATGTGCTGGACATTGGGAGATACATTGTGTGGCACTCAGGCTGTGTGCCGTCATTCATCCTGATGTACAGGAAATAAAACACAGTCTCACAAATGATATCTAGCATTGTGTCATATTTTCTCACCTAGAAATAGTTGTGTGTAATGTCATCTCGCCTCTGGCGCCCAGCAGCTGCAACAACTACACCGGCTGGCATGTGTCCTGGAGCTGGCCCCTCCACATCTGATGAATCCGATTCACTGAGCTCCACCGGTGTGCCTTTCCTGGTGGCGATGTTGTGCAGCATGGCACATGCTACCACTATCTTGCAACAGGTCTGGGGACTGTATTGTAGTGCCCCTCCACTCTTGTGTAGGCATCTGAATCTGCTCTTGAGTATCCCGAAGGTCCGCTCAATGGTGCCTCTGGTTGCTATGTGGGCGCTGTTGTACCGCCGCTCCCCAGCGTTGGCTGGTTTCAGGTAGGGAGTCAGTATGAACTCACGGACCGCATACGCACTGTCACCCGTGGGGTGGGAGGAATATGGTTAAACACTGTCCTGCACATGCTATCCTTGACTAGTGTGTCCTCTGTACAAATACATTTACCTAGTCAATATCCCTCACCAAACTCCCCACTTGTGAGTCGACGGTGTATCCCACTGTGGTGGAAGATGAAAGCACTGTGCGTGCTGCCTGGGTATTTTGCGACAATGTCGATGATGATGTGTTTGGCGTCACACACCACCTGTAGGTTCAGGGAATGGTAGGATTTGCGATTCCTGAACACATACTCATTCTGGGAGGGGCGGGTATGGCGACATGTGTCCCATCTATGCATCCAATGACGTGGGGAAATTGTGCAATATGATAGAACTCCTGCTTGGTCTGGTCTAGTGCCTGTGGGGTGCTTGGGAAGTGGATGTGGTGATGCAGCCTCTGTACCATGGCATCAAGGAACACATGGGAAAATTGTGACAGTGCACTCTGTGACACCCCTCCTGCTGAGGCTATCACCCTCTGGAAACAACCTGATGTCAAGAGGTGCCGTGAGCACAGGACCTGGATGTGGGTGGGGATGGTGTGTGTCCTGCGTGTGGGGTGTTCAAGAATAGGTTTGAATTCCTCAATTAAATCAATGATGCTCTCTTCATCCAGCCTGTAGTGTGTATGGATGTCCTCCTCAGTCCGCTGGAACAGGGTAATGCGTGCACGGAATATCCTCTCCTGACGTCTCCTCCTCTGTGCAGCAGCTCTGAGTCCCAGCCTCCTGGCTATCACATACAGTCCAGCCATTGTGGAAAAAAGTGTTGCATTGTGGGACTCCTTAAATAGTTTACACCTGGTTACCACCTGCTCATACTTGGTGGTAATTGCGATTCTCTAATTTGCGAATTTCGTGAATTCGCTGATTGTGATTTTTTCATACATTGCATAGCGATTTCTTAATTTGCGATTTTCCGGTTGCGATTTTCGCAAACTGTGGAAATCGCAAGATAAGAATTCACTAGGGAATTCGCAGAATACTGGTTCTCGCAACGTAAGGAATCGCTATATTTGCGATTTCTACTTTTGCAATGCAATTGTGCCTCATACATAGGAAATAGCAATTTTTTTATCGCAAACGCTGTTTTTACAAATCGCAGCGTTTGCGACTAAAAATTAGGTTGATACATATGGCCCTTAGAAAGGTAGGAGAATAGGGGCTGTATGGGATCTATAGTCATGAAGAAGGCCGAATGACCCTTATGGGCAACAGATAATGGCTGAAACATGTTGACAATTTTTCAGATGGCAGGGGTTTAGGGGTAATAACGATCCCTATCATCACTGTCCTAAAAAGTATATTTTTTATTCTGACCAGAAAATCCATGAATAAAGATGTAGAGGATATTCCTGAGCCAGTTTTAAACTTTTGCACATTGATGATCCCTGACTTTTTGTTTGTATTGTCTTCCCCACCCTTATACTCCATCCCAGGCGTTGGTCAGTGGATGGAATTGTTAGCAAGCCCACTGAGGAAGCCTGCCACAACTAGTGGGTGAGGTCACTTCTTACAAATTTTGTTTATGCCACATTCATCTTTAGTGACTTTTCTTTACTCCTATTTCTTTGTGTGTGTGTGTTTGGCAGTAACACAGAAGAGACTTAAGGTTGTACAGGATGAGCCATCCTGGCAGGATGATTGGGAGGATTTACTGGCTGTACCTTTCAAAGGGCTTTGCCTCCTGCCCATACAAAGGAATCTGACACCAGACCTATCCTGTCTTTTGTCACTCCAGGGAGTTTGGAGCCTTGACAGGGGAAGGGGAAGAATTTTCCAGAACCATATGTGGGAGTAGGACAAGAAATCTCCTGTGGTTCTGAAAATCTGGACCCTATTGTTATCCCCATATCGAGGTCCAATACCCGTGTCACAAAATATCAACGTACCATTACGAATTTAGTGTCCAAGAACCGATAATGATTAGGACATCATTCCTATGTATTTGCGTGACAATCGAGGGTTGCCAACACCCCTAAATGGTAATTTCCATCCCAATCCCTTAGACTCCATTTTGTGAACGGCATCCATCTTACGTCTTGCCCTCATGTTAAGTCAATTAAAGGTCGAGCTTGATCCAAAAGGACACGTCCACCTTCCCCTGACTTCCCCCTGACCTGTCCAAACTGACTTCATTGCCTTAAGCCAAACCTGTTTGGGCGGCTCCCCGCCCAGTGGCCGAATACGATAACATCGACACATAACATTCCACAAACCATTTACCCCATACAGAACATGCTTTCTACAAACATGCACCTGTCCATACTTCTTCTTTATGGCCAGTTTTATGACTGGGTGGTACCTGCCTTTATTGGTGTTTCATCGATATCTGATGGGAGTCCCGGATCTTGCTGGGTAATCTGTCACGAACTGGACATCTAAAATGTGGGCTTGCTTACGTGACGCCGCACTTTGTATTATTGCAGAAATATGTTTACAGCCATATCATAAACTCAAGAATTCTTGCTTGAAGCCATTATTTCTGTATAAAAGGAGAAGACTGGTTCTGTAAAAACGAACACGTACAGTCTCCTGAGAATACATGACCCGTGTTTGTCGTGCTTCTAGGACACGTGTTACTTGGTAGCTACCAATAAAACTTGATCTCTGACTGCGACTAGAAGACTCATTGTTTCTGTGGTCCGGAACAAGGGAGAACTCAGAGGTCATCGGGTGTTATCCCCTGGCACCACCGGGTTCCTAAAAACCCGGCACCTCAGTTGGCGCCCAACTCGGGGCGATATCAAGCGGCGACGGTCCAAGCCAGATGTTCGTGAGGAGCTTTGTGTGAAAATTCCGGAGGACGGCCAGCCACTTCAGCGACCCCTGTATGTCGACGTGGTTGCGAAGGTCTTTGCTGCGAGGTTCCCCGCGTCCCGACGGCTACGAAGGACTGCTGCCCTGACTATCGCCTTGTTTTGGACCCAGTGATCCTTGGTAGAGCGAAACGATAGACGAGTCTTCTAGCGACGTCACCGATCTTCAAATACTTCAGTTAAGTATAAGTGGAGCGTCTCCCAGTCTTTAGTTTGTCCTTAGTTTTTTGGTATCCTTGAGATACGACTTGATTTGGCACTTGCAAGCCCCAAAGCCGAAGGACTCGTGTTTTCACGAGAAATATCGTAATAGATAAACCTTTGAAGTTTGAAGCTAGACTAGTGAGCGAAGATGCCTGGTTTTAGCAGACTTGGAAACTTGTTTTGTCTTGGTTATAATAAGGATTCCCGATTAGAGGATTCCTGTCCGGTTCCTCCAATTGGAACTCCAACGTATGAGCTCTATGTAAAACATGGCGTAGGTCCTATCACATATAATGAAGTATGGATAAAATACACCCGTAAGGATGGTGTTTTAAAATGGCCCCAATATGGTAGTTTCGACTCAGAAATTCTAGATAACCTAGAGGTCAAACTGTTCAAAAAGAAAGCCCGACCGGCGATGTTTGACTCTTTCCGCTTATGGCGCAAAGAGGCCAAACAAAAGGAAATTAAATTAGAAAAGAAGAATAAGAGGGAAAGGGGTATTTCAGTAATACAAGCCGCGATAAAATTTAAAGACAACGAAGAGGATCGAATAAGTGAGCAGTTGCACAGGCAACGTAAAATGGCAATAGATAAATGCTATCCTGTTTTACCATCTCTTCAGCAAGAGACAGTAAAAGAGCGTGAGAAAGATCCATTAATGACGCATTTGCTGAATTCGCCACCACCCTATGCGCAAAATGCCACAGCACCTCCGCAACCTTTAGTTGCACCTCTGGTAGCTGTTATACCAGCTCCTCTGCAGCACTCACCAGCTACTCTTCAGCTGGCTTCTATTTCTCTAGTGCAGCCTCCTCAAGGCTCACCAGTCACATCTACTTCTCCTACTGTTCCTTCTACAACTTCGCCTAGCGCACCTTCTACTTCTTCCGATACTAGTTCTGCGAACGCTTCTGTTTCTGCTTTGCGTGACTCTGTTCTGACACCAGTTATTCCTCCACTTTCACCTTCCGTCTGGCATAAAACGGCCAGCATTGCTACTAACATTCCTTCACCACTTTTTCGGTCGCCTAAAACGACCCCTAATACGGGACTAAGACAGTTACAAAGCCAAATGCCTGATTATCGAGAGAGGGAATGCCTGAATAAGTTAGCACGGAATTGGGCTCTGGATACAGCCAGATATGATGTAGAGTCCGTCATGAACGTTTTCCGTCAATGGGATGAACCGACGCGAAGATATGTTTTTGAACAGATGTGTGTTCTTCTGTGTGAGGATTTGGAAGATAATGGTCAAGAGAGCAACGCTCGAGAGTTGTGTAATGTACGATTTAAATTTGGGGAAGGCATGATTGTAGGTCCCGATGTCGACAAAGCAGTTGAGGTATTATTATCATATCGAAGCACAGGTGGTAACTCTGGGTCATCATCTGAATGTGGTACGTCTAGTAGGAAAAGAGCGAGACAGTACCCCATGAGAGAGGTTCCTCCTGTTTGGAGGGAAGGTGATGCGAATGCTAATCCACCAATTCTGCCCCATTTCCAGCGTGTATGGGTACATGTCCCATGGAAAAGATCGGAAGTATTAGCACTCAAGCAGTCACTACCTGACCCTCGTAAGAACCCAACTGGGTATTATAAGGAGTTATCGCAAACTGCAAGCTCATGTATAATGAATTTAGCAGATGTAGACATGTTATTTGGGAACGTTGTTCCACATCCCTTATGGAGCAAGATACGTCATACGGATCACGATCAGGAACTAGGTGACTCATGGGCGAACATTGCGATTAAAGATGCTAGACAAGTCGGTGGTTTTAAACCTGAGCCGTTAATAGCTGAACTTCCCGGTAGAATTATAGCATACATGAAGACAATAATGCCTGAAGTACGCGTAAATTGGGACAAGCTATCAGCATGTAAACAAAAGAAAGATGAGAATGTGTCTGACTTTTTCACAAGATTTGAGGAAACATTCACCGACCACAGTGGTCAAGATATGGCTACCGAGGGTGGCCAAAGATTGTTTGTGGACAAGTTCGTACATAATTTGCTCCCTGAACTATGTAATAAACTAAAAGACTCTGAGAGTGCTTGGGCTGTCTCTACGTCAGCACAGATTTTAGCTACAGCCCAGTACTATGAAAATAGGCGTAAAGACGAGCTAGACAAGGCAGATAAAAAGACGAAAGATTTGAAAACTAAGGTTCTCCTCCAGCAGGCCTATCCGCCTCGCACGGCTAGTCAGCCCGACTATCAACCACGACAGCAGTACTCGAGGAACGCGCAAGGTAACGAGTTTTCCCATCAGCGTCCTACATATGGCCCGAATCAATGTGCGTATTGCAAGGAAGAGGGTCATTTTAAGGATAATTGTCCGGCTCTTGCGCGACGTTTAAACGGTGGTCAAGGTGTAAGGGGGAGAGGTGTTCAGCATGCCCCTGGAGGTAGAGGCCGTGGAAATTTCACTCAGAATACAACTCCTTTTCCGCCTCAGAAGTCCATGAATAGCTTTGACCAACAGAATAGTTCATCGTCTAAGTCAGCTCAGTACTATGCTGACGACTATTACACTGAACACGAAAATGAGGGTAACGATTGCTAGGACAGCCATGGACAAAGAGAGGGAGTTGTCTCCGTTCCGGTAGATCAGAATGGACCTTATGTCGAGGTGATTACCTCAGGAGTGTCAGAGCCATTTCTGCTGGATACTGGTGCTACAAAAAGTTCTATCATGCACTCGAAACTTCCTGGCGCACCTTTGTCTGGCGAAATGAATGTCTCAGTAGGTTTCTCTGGCGCCCCTGTTAGAAACCCGATCTCTAGTCCTATATCCCTTTCTGTTGGCCCATGCGAATTAGAAGCACCCCTCATTTTGACAACAGGTTGTGGTGAAAATTTGTTAGGTTTGGATTTACTAAAAAGGTTATATGCGACTTTGTACTGTTCTCCCTCGGGAGTACAACTTACTTTAGGCAAGAAGGTCATTTCTTCGATGTATTTATCAAAGGAAAATATTCCAACTGAATTATTGTCACTTCCTGATATACTCTGGGCTAATGGTTCTAATGATGTAGGTCGCTTGGAGATAACACCATATGTCATAACCTTGAAAGCCGACGTTAGGTTGCCACGTATTCCCCAATACAAAATATCTAGCGAATGCGAAAAAGCGTTGTTGAAAATTGTCCATGACTTGATTGATAAAGACGTCATTGAAGAAACGACAGGAAATGTCTGTAACAGTCCGGTTTTGCCCGTCTTAAAACGTACTGATCCTTCACAACCCCCTGTGTATAGGTTCGTGATCGACCTCAGAGAAGTAAACAAGATAGTTATCCCACAGTTTCCAGTCGTCCCCGACATTACTGCTTTATTGACAATGGTTCCAGCTTCAGCAAATTGGTTCTCGGTGATTGACCTGAAGAACGCTTTCTTCAGTATCCCGATTGCCGAGGAAAGTAGAGATATTTTCGGATTTAATTTAGGAGGACGAAGCTTCCGCTTCAAGTGCGCTCCTCAAGGCTACTGCGAAAGCCCATCAATATTCAGTCAGGCCCTGAAAACACAATTAGACACGATTGTTCTACCAAGTGGTTCAACTCTGATTCAGTACGTAGACGATCTGCTGATCGCTGCAGACACTGAAGAAATTTGCAAGAAAGCTACGTTATCATTATTGCATCACTTATGTGACATGAAGCACAAAGTCTCCCTTTCCAAACTACAATTCTGCCGACAAGAAGTAACCTACTTAGGTCACGTCTTGTCGAAGGAGGGAAGGAGACTGACACCAGAAAGAATACAGGCAATTGCAGAACTAAATGCCCCAAGGACACAGAGAGAAGTTCGAGCTTTTTTGGGCATTACATCGTACTGTAGACAATGGATACCGAATTTCTCACTACTAGCTAAACCCTTGCTGACACTACTCCGTAAAGATACGCCCAATCCTATTCCCTGGTCTGAAGATTGTCAGACGAGTTTTCACAAGTTTCGTGATGCATTGTGTTCAGCCCCTGTGTTGGGAAACCCCAACTACAGTAAGCCTTTCACATTATATGTCCATGAGAAGGAAGGCTGTGCATTATCAGTCTTAACACAACATTTTGGGAACAGACAACGCCCATGCGCGTATTTTTCGGCAACTCTGGATCCCGTGGCTAAGGCACTACCAAGTTGTCTGAGAGCCACCGCCGCAGCAGCTGTCTGCATCCGACAGTCCGCTGGATTAGTCATGAATAATACTCTGATCGTTATGGTTCCGCATGTAGTAGACATTTTACTAAACAGGACGAAGACACAACACCTTACTAGCGCTCGACTATCAAGTTACGAACTTACGTTGCTAGCAACCCACATCCACATAAAGAGGTGTGATACACTGAATCCCGCAACGTTATTACCCATTTCGACAGGAACCGACAAGATTGATAAACATGACTGCTGTTTTAGGACAGAAGAAGAGACAAAAGGGAGAGTAGACTTACAGGACACTCCCCTTCCTGAATGCAATGATACTTTATGGGTTGACGGTTCATGTTTCAAATTACCGAATGGTGATACGACTGCCGCATATGCCGTAACAACATTACACACCATTATAGAGACCGCACGTATTTCCCACAACTCTGCACAAGCTGCGGAAATTATTGCACTTACCAGAGCATGCGTGTTAGCAAAAGGAAAGCGAGTGAATGTGTACGCGGACAGCCAATACGCCTTTGGCGTGGCTCACAGTTTTGGGAGATTATGGCGTGAACGTGGTTTTCTTACCTCACATGGTGCAAAGATACAACATGGTCAGCTAGTTAATGAGCTCCTTGAGTCACTGACCATGCCACTACAAGTTGCCATTATGAAATGCAGTGCACACAAGAAAATTCAAGACGATATTGGCCGCGGGAATGCATTTGCAGACGAGGTTGCGAAAGAGACCGCAAGGGACACAATGAGTCGAATGTATGTTGCAGGTCCCGCTAGATGTATTGCTGATGTGGGAATGTGTGAGGACACCATTGAAAGCGTGAAATGTATACAAGCTAAGGGAACTGAGGATGAGTTGAATGAGTGGAGAAAAATTAAGGGTAGATTGGATGCGAATAGCTGTTGGGTCGAATTATCGGAACACCAGCGATGGCTCCTACCTAATGCATACGTACTTGCAGTAGTAACAATGGCTCACGGCATGGCACACATCAGTTCGAAAGGAATATGTAAGCTATTGGGCCCAGTATGGCAGAATAGCAATATCCCAAAATATGCAGAAAATGTGGTCAGAAACTGTATGATATGCCTAAAACACAATCCCGGTAAAGGAACTCCAACTCCAGCTGGTCATTTTGCGCCTCCTACGTATCCGTTCGAGGTTTTGCAGCTCGATTTCATTCACATGGAAAGGTGCAACAATCTAAAGTATGTGCTCGTTGTTGTCTGCACCTTTTCTAGGTGGGTGGAAGCGTACCCCCTTAAAGACAATACTGCTTTGACAACTGCCAAAGCTCTTGTCAAAGAGTTCTTCCCGAGATTCGGTATGCCTAGAATTGTCTGGAGTGATAATGGAAGCGAATTCATAGGACGAGTGATGAAGAGAGTGTGTGAGTGTCTAGGCATACACCAGAAATTCCACGCTGCAAATCACCCCCAATCAGCTGGATTAGTAGAGTGCTACAATGGCACTTTGAAACTCAAGCTAGCCAAGATCCAAGCCAGTACAGGTCTTAAATGGCCTGACGCCTTGCCCCTAGCACTCTTGTCAACTAGGATGACTGTCCATTCCAGATTAGGTCTTAGCCCCCACGAGATAGTGTTTGGCCGCCCAGCCAACATCTGGGGCGTGCCAAGACCAAAGAAACTCCGTGAAATAGAACACCCCGTACTGCTTGATTATTTGTGCGAATTGACAGCTAAATTGCGTGTTTTACACCAACAGGTTCACAGTTCCTCTCCGCCAGCCTCTGACGATCCAGGTCATACCATCGAACCCGGCTCGTGGGTCCTGGTGCGGAACTTCCAGCGCACCAGCAACGGACAGCCGAGGTGGACCGGACCGTATTTGGTGCTTCTTTCTACGAGGTCAGCCGTTCGGGTGGACGGCAAAAAGAACTGGGTGCATGGGACCCATTGCAAACGGGTCCCTCTGCCCCTTCCATACGACCGGTGGGTCGATAAAGGACTTGCCGACTCTAAGACTGAATCCGTACCTCGTTTCATCCCTTTCAGCGATGCACGTTTAAAAGAGACTGGTACCGAAAAGGAGAGTGATCGTATTTTGCAAGGACGTGTGTCACCATCTATGCAATTGGACACTACCGAACCTGAGACATTGTTTAAAGACCACACCGTACCTGAGAAGCGACGATATGACCTGAGATCCAGCCCCAGAGACTAATAAAACCTTGATCTAATGTGATTTCCCTTTTCCCCCAAGAACTATTTTTTATCTTCCAGCTCTCTCGTCCCAGGGAACTAGCTCATTTTTGATTTTCGAACCGCCATCCGGTTCCGCTGCTAGGGTCGCGGTTGAAGTGTCGGGAGTGCAACCAAGGAAGTTTTAGGTCCACGGTTCTGGTTGGTCCGAGGGAGTCACCCCGGACCGAACAGAGCGCGCTCCCTGGCAGAATCGACCTACCACCGCGGGCAGCAAGTAGAGGATGGAGTTTCCAAGGGTAGAGAGACCTGTCAAACTTATGAACTTTGAAAAACAATTGTGTACTATACTGTCCAAGAGAAGGTTTTTAATAATATGTGTTCTAATGCTGTTTAGCGCTGTGATGCTTTTGATTGGTTATGCTCTATTCGTATTTCGAGTTTCCCTATTCTCAAATGACACTCTGCCAACGCCTCCTCCCACTCTCTCCCCACACTCTTTTCACCCTCTACCTGAACACGAGTCTGCCAGAAGGCTCGAATTTGTAAATAACTCTTTCATCCAACTCCTGCACCAACACCGGTCTATAATGAACACATCAAACTGTTGGATATGCGGACTCATGCCGCACACGACTGATAAGGGTATCCCGTACTTCATCCTGCCATTTAGTTATTATGGTTCTCTGTGGGCTTTCAGACCATGTTCCTATTCGCCCTAGAACCATACCCGACCTGTTCCACTGAGAGCGATTCCAGTAACA
The DNA here is from genome assembly GCF_964261635.1 of Lissotriton helveticus. Lineage (NCBI taxonomy): Eukaryota > Metazoa > Chordata > Amphibia > Caudata > Salamandridae > Lissotriton > Lissotriton helveticus. The sequence continues at coordinate 562,775,718 of NC_136063.1, forward strand.
AGGCACTAATAGCAGGGATAAGAAATATGAGTAGGGATATCGACACATATCTGACTATCCCCAAAGATGAACTGACCCCATACACTCGTTGGAACGTAACCAAACATGGCATTTACCTGATCAAGAGCCAGGCAGCAAAGAAATCCCGCCCAGTTTGGATAGTGCCCCACCGAGGTAACCTATGTCTACAAGGTATTGGTAGGGATCCTACAGCACAGTTAGGAAAGAGAATTTGCACAGAAACATATGTGCTCGCCTCCCGAACTTCCCCTATACTCTTAGCAGCCAAAGGCACGTATTTCGTCTGCCACGACCAAGCCTATACATGGTTACCCCCTGACTTCTCAGGCACGTGCTTCATCTCATTTCTGCTGCCTCCTACCTACACGGCCCGAGCAGATTACCATCGGACAAGGACAGCTAGAGGTGTCGTGAGTAAAGACGACACCGCGGGTCAGGAATTAGCTGACTTCGCAAAAGGTTTTCTGCCATTTTGGGGGCCTATGGTGAACAGCAGGAATATTCGCCAGTTAGCAAGGATAGTTGAATCCGCCGTGACTACAACAGCCGGAGCACTTGGCAATTTGACGACCGAGCTTCAGTCGGATCGACTTATGACCCTTCAGAACCGAATTGCCCTTGATATCATACTCGCCGATCGTGGTGGTGTGTGTAGAGTCATCCAATCCAGTTGTTGCATATTCATCCCTGATAATGCACCGACAGTATACCAGGCCATCTCTAAACTACATGAAATATCTGGTTCCCTTCACGTTGAGAAAGGGGATTGGTCCTTGCTAGGGTGGTTCTGGGGAATGATCGCTGCCTGGGGATGGAAAACGCTTATCTTCATTGGGATGATCTTAACACTTCTGTTTATGTTCTGCCTATGTGTCCAGTGCGCTCCTGCACTCTGTGGCCTCTGTGCTACTTCATGTGTACGGAAGCCTGCGTCAAGGGACAAACTGAGCAACAGAATGATGTTACAGCAGCATCTCCACGAATTCCTTCATACAGATTTAGACTCAGATTAACGAGTTATTGCCTTACATAAGGGCAAAAGGAGGGTCTGTGGTTCTGAAAATCTGGACCCTATTGTTATCCCCATATCGAGGTCCAATACCCGTGTCACAAAATATCAACGTACCATGACGAATTTAGTGTCCAAGAACCAATAATGATTAGGACATCATTCCTATGTATTTGCGTGACAATCGAGGGTTGCCAACACCCCTAAATCGTAATTTCCATCCCAATCCCTTAGACTCCATTTTGTGAACGGCATCCATCTTACGTCTTGCCCTCATGTTAAGTCAATTAAAGGTCGAGCTTGATCCAAAAGGACACGTCCACCTTCCCCTGACTTCCCCCTGACCTGTCCAAACTGACTTCATTGCCTTAAGCCAAACCTGTTTGGGCGGCTCCCCGCCCAGTGGCCGAATACGATAACATCGACACATAACATTCCACAAACCATTTACCCCATACAGAACATGCTTTCTACAAACATGCACCTGTCCATACTTCTTCTTTATGGCCAGTTTTATGACTGGGTGATACCTGCCTTTATTGGTGTTTCATCGATATCTGATGGGAGTCCCGGATCTTGCTGGGTAATCTGTCACGAACTGGACATCTAAAATGTGGGCTTGCTTACGTGACGCCGCACTTTGTATTATTGCAGAAATATGTTTACAGCCATATCATAAACTCAAGAATTCTTGCTTGAAGCCATTATTTCTGTATAAAAGGAGAAGACTGGTTCTGTAAAAACGAACACGTACAGTCTCCTGAGAATACATGACCCGTGTTTGTCGTGCTTCTAGGACACGTGTTACTTGGTAGCTACCAATAAAACTTGATCTCTGACTGCGACTAGAAGACTCATTGTTTCTGTGGTCCGGAACAAGGGAGAACTCAGAGGTCATCGGGTGTTATCCCCTGGCACCACCGGGTTCCTAAAAGCCCGGCACCTCACCCCCCACAAAGGCTAACACAGGTTTAAATATTGGACTTCCAGAGCCACTCTTCAGAACGCTTCTGGATCTGTGGAAGTTACAGAAGAAGGACTGCCCTGCTACCAGAGACTGCACTGTTGCTTGATGGACTGCTGTGCTGTCTGAGAAGGTAGAATAGACCTGCTTGCCCTTGTCACAGCCTATGCAGAGTGACCTCCTGTGCGAGCTACACGGTTACAACAAGCTGCAGATGCCTTTCTGCAACTGCCCAGCTGACCTGCTGTACTGGACCTGCTTGGATCTGCAACTGGAGATGCCTGAACCCTGCTGCTGGCCTCTGCCTGGAGTGAGTCCTGATCACCAAGATATGCCCCTTTGGTCCTAGAACCTTGACTGCCATCTGAATTTACTGCTCCCTGACTAACTGTGGGTCTTCTCAAATCCGATGCTTCATGATGCAGTTCAACACAGGACTTTGGATCACAGATCCTTATCGGCAGCCTCATTGGAACCAACACAGCGTGACACAACCCGATGTAGGACCTCGTATTGTGTCCAACACTGCTTCTGATTGGCAGCCTTATTGGAACTGGCACAACGAAATGCGACTTGACACAGGACTGCGCATCACAGCCCTCACAGTTCCTGATTAGAACCAATGCAGCGCAATGCAACTCGACGCAGGTTCTTGATCACAGCACCATGCAGCCCCTGTTCAGAAATGAAACCAAGTGACGTGAAGCCTCACAGCAAGGATATAAGGTACAACTCACAGCAGGGTTAACCTGGTCCCTGCATTGAGACCCAAGCTCCATCGCGGTCAGCCTCAACTTGCGAATTTGTCCTGGTTCCGCGTGACCAGATAACTATAGTTATTCAATTTTGCTTATTCAAAGATGCAAAACTCAGAATCTTGTGGTGTTTGTTATTGTACAAAATATGTCAAATTTTACTTGCCAACATTGGTAGGGGAAGAGCTCCTGGATCAGTGCAAGCATTGTGCACAGCTCTTAATCCTGATTCGGATGCAAACTTCAATTTCTGCCCAAATCAGGGTATGTGCAGCTTTTGGAATCAGAGCCTGAGTATCTGTTTAAACAGTACAGAATAGGAATGAAAGAAAGTGTGATGTAGAAGTGAAGAGAGATAGATGCCTTATATGATCTGAAAGATGATCTCTGCAGCCTGTCAATTGAATGTATATATTATTAGATTTTCTATAGAACGTTTGATTTTTTTAGCCAATTACTCCGGGATCGGTGCAGCAAAAAGCACTGGATGAGAAGATTTTAAAATGTTTGAAAATGTTTCTTTGTGTTAGGAGAACCATCCCAAAGGAGCCTCAGGCTTTCTTTTTCTGCTGGCCAAGATACATTGACATATTTTAGATTAGCCCCTTACAACTACATGTAAAACATATGTAGTTTAAGCAAATTCCATTTAAAAATTGTGCTATAAAATAAAAAATTAGGCCACACTTTTTATGCTTTCCTTCAGTGAGAAGGCTTTATATTCTGATTTGTTGCATGCTGCAATATGAGCCAAGTATTTACACCCACATTTTGCTGTATTATTCTTAGAATCCATCACAGTCAAAGATTATTAATCTGTATTCCTCCTATGACTGAAACCTGAGCCATGGCTTCACAATAAGTGCTAATCCTGTTCCACTACTCATGCTAAAACACTCCAAGCTAACACACTCCTATCTCATTTAACTAAGGGTTGTAGTCAACTAATTTGGGTTGGGGTCGTTGGCCATGTCCCATGTGTTACACAGGTCTAGAAATACATAGTAATATGCATTTAGAGTTCCCTTTGTGTTCAAGTCATAATTGAGTGACTTGACTGTCAAAATAGAAAGGTTGCGGAAGGTGTAATCATTACCTATTTTAATATTGTGTATGCAATTCCTTCTCTCAAAGATACATTCATAAACACTTGTACCCGAGGTAGGCTACCTGACCAGTAATTTAAATATGACCCAAACTCTGAGTTTCTTTAACTATCCAATAAGTAAACATAAGGAAGACACTATGAACCTGATTCACACAGGTAAACGAACATTTTTGTGTAAGTTTATGATTGTTTGCTAATCCCAAAGGTATACTACAACTAGTATATTTTCGACTGTGGAGTTTCCGCACATAAAAAGATAGGACATAAAATATGTGTTATGAAATATAAAAATTCACTGGTATCAAGAGCTAATTTTCCGTATTTTGGAAGTAGATGTAAGTATCAACAGACTGTCTTTTATGAATAACATTAACTGTCTGTTTTTTTTATTGTCAAATCTTTTTATTTCACCCCCATAACAGGGGGTTGCAGTGGAGTGACTTGTACACAGCGTTAAGCCTACAACCCAACAGGGCCGGCCGCGTTATACCATGCAAAAATGGAAAACCGTTGACAGTACTCAAGCTCAAGGTTATACCCAGCGGTTTACCTACAACCCATAAGGGCCGGCCGCGTCACATTCAGTCAACAGATCCTGTGTAATCACTGCACAAGATAGCCCAATCCCCGGAACATCTGGAACCATTAAACTCAGAGGGTTAGAACTATAGGACCAAGATGGTCAAAACTTCAGTAGAACGACAGAAAAGAGGACAGCAGGGTAGAGAAGACAGTAGGAGTAGAGGAAAAGTGGAGACTAAGAGAGAGAAGAGCCACTGGACACCAAGAGTGGGGGCTGAGAGGGGGGATGAAGGGGCACTGTGTCAGCTGTCGGGCAGTCAATGTCGTCGCTAATGCACAAAGCCTCACACACCAAAACCTCATGCCAACAATCTACCGGGGTCAGGGGGAACTACAGCATGCTCCACTAATCGTAGCGCCCGGAGCTTAGGGGGCATGTGACGCGCATGTTCTATGGTACATAGATATTTCACCAGGGGTTGCCACACCGCTTTGAAGCGCACATCTCGGGCCTGCAGCCGGGCTGTGAGAAGTTCCATTGTCATGACATGCCAGAGGCGCACAAACCACGCAGCGATGGGCGGTGCTTCCACCTTCTTCCAGCACAGAGCAATGAGCTGCCTAGCCGCTCCCAGCATTTGAAGCGCCAGCGCACATTCGCTCCGAGTGAGGGCCTTCAGTCCGGCAGGCTTAATACCCAGTAGTATCGTACAAGTGGCTTCAGGCAGAGGAAACCCCAGCACCCCCCTGATGTGGCTTAAGACCTCCTTCCAGAAGAGGGTCAGCAAGGGACAGGTCCACCATAAGTGCAGGAAATCCCCAGTCACAGATCTGCACCTCCAACACACGGGGGAAGAGTTCGGGAACATTCTATGTAACCGCTGCGGCGTGTAGTACCACTGAATCATCATTTTGTAGGCATTCTCCTGTGGCGATATACTACGGTAAATCCGGGGTATGTCATGCCACAGTCTGGACCACTGTGCCGGGGTGATGTCCACACCCGAGAGGGAGTGCCAGCATTGCTGGTATGGCAGGGAAGGCGGAGTGTGCGGGTGCTGTAAAATCCAGTAGATTTTGGAGATCAGCCCCTTCGTCTCTGTAAAGGAGCGAGCCAATTGCTCAAACGGAGTAAAGGCGCGTGTGGCCGCGTGATAGGTATCGTCTGCTAGCACCCAATGCTTCAGTTGAGCGTATTGCAGCCCGGCCGCAAGCGGCACTCGAAATTCCTCCCTGCAGTACGCAAAAGTCTTGAGGGGGCCTCCATCAAACAGATCCGTGAGCACCCTACAGTTGCCTTGAGGCCACTTACGGAAAGCCCCCGTCCGATGTGCTGGGGGAAAACTGGGATTCCCCTTGATAGGGGTATGAGGCGAGGGGAAGGTTGTAAGGCCCCTACGGACCGCTATTTTGTCCCAGATCCGTTTTTGTGGGCACCGCTAGGTACGCGCTCGGAGATCGTCCTGCCCTAGGCTTTCAAGCCAGGCCCCATATGGTGCGCCCGGTCACGGCCCTATCCATATGAAGCCACCCTTTTTCGCTCTCCGTTACACTCCACTCCACTACGTACCGAAGGTGTGCAGCCAAATAATATTCCGCCAGATTGGGACAGGCCAACCCTCCCCGGTCTCTAGGCGCCATCAGGAGAGCTTGAGAGAAGTGAGGCCTCTTCCCCCCCAGATGAAGTTTGTTAGGTCTCGCTGAAGGCCTCTGATGCTATGTTGCGGTATAGGAGTAGGGAGACATTGAAATAAAAACAGGATTTTGGGCAGGATGGACATCTTGACAGCATTGATTTTGCCCAGCCAGGATGGTACAAGCGGTCTCCACGGCCTCAGGTCCTCAAGGATCGATCGCCGATAATCTTTCCAGTTGGCTTGCGTTCAGCCGTCCAACGAGGGGGTCAACGTCAGGCCCAGATACCGGATGTGCTGGGTCGACCATTTATAGGGGGCTAGTTGCTCCAAGGAGGGGATGTCCGACTTTGGGATTTTGAGGCTGAGTACCCAAGACTTGCTGTGGTTCATTTTCAGGCCAGAAGCCCTCTCAAAGAGGCACAGCGCAGTGTGCACCGCCGGCAGGGACTCTCGGGACTGTGTAAGTGCAAGGATAAGGTCGTCTGCAAAGAGCGCTACCTTATTGTTTTGGCCGCCTAGAGGAACACCGTGAATATTGGGGTCCCTCTGTATCATATCCAGGGCTCAACTGCGAGGGCGAATAATAGGGGCGAGAGCGGACAACCTTGCTGGTGCCCCTTCCAATGCTGATCAGCTCCGAGAGCTGCCCGTTTACCCTTATCCTGGCCCACGGTGCAATATATGGGGCCATGATTCTGGCAATCATCTTCGGGCCGAACCCCACCCTGCACAGTACCACCCTGAGGAAGGACCAATCCACCCGGTCAAGCGCCTTCTCCGCGTCTAGCGAGAGAAGACAGGCTGGGATCCTCCAGTGGTGGGCCTTCCCTACCAGGTGGGCAACCCTGCGGACGTTGTCTGCTCCCTGACGCCCGTGGATGAAGCCCACCTGATCAGGATCGATCAAGCTCGGCATGTGAGGACCCATTCGTTTCGCTAATAATTTGGTGTAAATCTTAAAGTCCGAGTTCATAAGAGCAATTGGTCGATACGACGCGCACAGTGAGGGGTCTTTCCCAGGTTTCGGGATCAAGGCAATTTCTGCCAGCCCCATATCAAGGGACGGACCCATCTCCTCGGTAAAGGAGTTAAACAGGCGTAAAAGGTAGGGGCCTAGCTGTGTTTGATACATGCGATAGAAGGATATTGGAAGCCCGTCAGGCCCTAGCGTTTTCCCTAAGGGGAGCACGCGGATCGCCGCAGCTATCTCGTCTGGCATGATCTGCTCCTCCAGTTCCTCTGCGTACTGCGGATGCAGTGTTGCACCCCTGTAGTGCCCCAGTACTTCCTCCACCAGCTCCGAAGGTGGCTTCTCTTCTGCGTATAGCGCCGTATAATAGTCCCGAAAAGCTCGACACTTATCCCTTGCCGCCACCACCCTGGTCCCATCGGGCAGTTGAACATTTGCTATATTCGCTTTCGCGGCTCGGGCCCTCAGCCTCCGTGCCAGCAGCTTCCCCACTTTGTCCCCCCCCTCAAAATACCTCTGTTTCAGTGCCAGGAGGGATTTTCTGCCCTATTTGTGCGCATCAGCCTGAGCTGCCCTCTAAGATTAGCCAGGTGCCGTCTCGTGTGCCGCGTAGAGTAGCCTTGATCCTGCGTTTCCGCCGCCCTCAAGTCTCCCACAAGTTTATCTTCCAGTGCATGTGCTTCACGCGCCCTTGCAATCGAGAGGGAAGTGATATGGCCCCGTATTGTAGCCTTGAAGGCTTCCCAGACCACCGGGAAGGGTGTTTCAGGGAGGTCATTATTCTCAAAGTAGGAGACAATGGCTCCCCTAATGTCCGCCGCGTGCCTCAAAATACTCGGCGGGAGGCACCATCTCCGTTCCCTGGGTAGGGCGCGCCGCCGGGTCCTGCAGCAATAACTCAACGTGGGCGTGATCAGAGAGGGAGATGTCAGCCATATCAACCTCCACCGTGTCGCAGAGGAGATCCCTAGTAACAAATAAGTAGTCTATGCGAGAGTAGGATCTATGGACATGCGAGTAGTATGAGTACCCTCGTTTATCCGGGGAAAAGTACCGCCAGGCGTCGAACAGCCCAAAGTCCATCAACTGCTTGCACAGAGTCGCCGACATTGCCCCTGCGCCACTGGAGGAGTTCTCACTCCGGTCTATCTTAGAATCCCATACCAAATTGAAGTCACCGCCCACAATGAGTGATGAGCCAGTCTGCAGTATCTGCCCCTCTAGGAGGTCTCGAAGGTAACGGTCCTGCGCCTGATTAGGGGCATATACATTTCACAGCGTGATGCGGCGGCGCCCAATCTCCACCTCCACACAAAGAAATCGTCCATCGCCACCCCGGTAGGGCCTGCCGCCCCCCTGCCTGATGCCAGCCCTGCACAAGATTGCCACTCTCGCTGTCTTGGTGTCAGCTGTAGCCCAAAACTGAAGCGGATATTTAGGGTGAGCCATGTGTACAGTATCAGCCTGCATGAGGTGTGTTTCTTGGAGAAATATGATGTCAAGGTGTTGCTGTAGAAGATAATGCCAAACCTGCTTACGCTTATTAGGTGAGTTGAGGCCCTTCACGTTAAGCGTCAGGACCTTCAAAGGACTAGGAGCATTTACAGCCACATCTGAGTCCGATCGCCACCCGGCCACAATCGCTCAGCACACATCTCACGTATCTCAGGCGCACTACAGCCACGCAACCGTACTACCCCACCCCTGCCCATCAACCGACCTCTCCATCCCACACCCTCCAGGAAAAAGAGAGAAGAGAGAGCGTAGAATAGTTGGAAACAGGAAAAGTAGAGAAAAAGAGAAAAAGCAAAGAGCAGCCAGAACGGCCACTCGGCAATAAACAACAACTGCGGCCAACAGGGCCTCACTGTACTGTCCCCGGTACAGGGCACCCTACACCCACAGGTTTGGACGCTCTCTGGGATGTAACTCCCTGAGGGACAGTCAAAGAGGGGGGGTTGTGACAGTCTTAGAAATTCTATATTCAAGGAGCTCCCGTGTGCACCCGCCCTGCTCATCAGGAGCCAGGGTGTAATGTGAGACGGTACGAAGCCCAGGCGTAGAGCCCCCAAGTACTAGGAAAAGTGGAGCGCTAACATGCCGCAAGTCAAGGTGTCGGGGAGCACTCACCATGGTCCTCTTTGTCCCCCTCAAGGGATTGAATATGTGCAATGATATCCTGCTTGGCCTGTGAGGGTGATTGCTCAACGTCGGACGGTGAGCGGTGCTGTCGGCGCACAGTAGTCCACGAGGGCGCTGCGGCCTTCCACTCCCGCTTATGAGACGGTGTCGGACTCGCTGGCGGAGTCGTCTGCAGTCGGATCAGTTGCGCCGCTTCTGTGTAGGTCCGTATGATTCTCCGCTTGGATTCCCACTGGAATATCAGAGCGAACAGGTGACCCCATTGATACGCAATGCCCAAACTGCGCAGTTTCTCAGTAACCGGCCGGAACGCTCGTCTCCTCTTCAGGGTGTTGGGCGCCCGGTCCTGAAAAATCTGGATTTTGTGGCCTCTGTATCGGCTTTCCAGATTGCCTCTTTCTCGGTGAAGAAATGGACCCTGCGTTAGTATGTCTGGTGGGAGTCCTGATCTGCCCACCGGGGCGGACACTCGGTGCGCCCGATCCAGTGCCGGTGGAGAAGCCTTTTTGCCCCCCCAGATCTCGTGGAGGAGCTGCGTCACGTATCCCATGGCGTCTTCCCCCTCTTCCCCAAGAGGAATGCCCCGGATACGGAGGTTGTTGCGGCGACTCCTCTAAGTCCTCCTGCTTCACTTGGAGCTTGATGTTCTGCTCCTCGAGGGTCGCCAGGCGCTGCCATAGGTGTTCCTGATCCTCCGTGCGCGCATCCATCGTCCGTTCCAACCCGTCTACACGGTCTCCAAACTCCGTGATCTCCTTCCGCAGCTCCTTCACACACGTGTGCACTTCAGTCCGCAGCGATCCAATCTCCATTTTCAATTCGGACATGAAGGTGGACATGAATGCCTGAGTGACCGGCACGGACTCCTCAGCAGCTCGCGATGACCCTTCCCCTCCAGCTGTCGCCCCAGTCTTTCCCCACATCGCTATGACAGTGTTGTCCTTGGGGGCTGCGGACGAGTCAGCCTTGTTCCCTTTGTTGGAGCGCGTCATTGCTAATGACAACTGCCTGAAGTCAAGGGTCACAGGCACTCCTCGCTGCGTCGTAGGTGCCAAATTGGGGTATAGAGGGCTGTGCAGAGGTCAAAGCTAGGGTCCGGTTCAGCTCCCGCGCCTCCCACCTCACACCAGTCCAACAATTCCTCCCCTCCACCCGCAGTGCCCCAGCCTATAACACAGGGACACCAGTGTCACAGCCAGAGCCCGGAGGGTGCGAGGCCAGAGGGGGAGATCCGGCCAGTGACCACCCCAGGAGGAAAGTGCACCAGCCGTACCCCTCACAAGGGCATCCAGGTTGAGGTCGGCACCCTCCCATGCCTGTTTACAGAGAACTCACAGTCATGCCCTAAGCGACCGCACCAGAAACCTCTTCCAGCACCCTACTGCCCAGCCGCCTGCCAAGAGGGTCAGGGTGTCGCAAAAATTCAGTTAGGCACAGTCTATGATCAAATGTCTACTCAACCCTGAGGCCTGTGTCCCAGCCACCAGATTGCCCAAGGTAGTCCCACAAAGTCAATGGAAGAGGGCGATTTGCACTGTCCACTACCCCTCAGCTCCCAGGGACCACTCTTCTTACCCGGAATGACCGTCACAGTACCTGCTCACGCCCATGTCCGGTGGCGCCTCGGAGGTCCAGTCTCTGCAGCAGCAGGTGTACGCCGGCTCAGGCCTCTCCACCACTGAGCGGGGCCCCCAGGGAGCCGCACTCGCCACAGGCCGCTTAAGAGCCCGCAGGTCAATGGTCGCCCGCCACGGGGGGAGTCATCCAGCTCGGGCCACCACTCGCAGGGACCCAGCTCCTCAAACCCCCGAGCGGCTCCCTCGCCGGTTCCACTGCAGGCCGCGCTCTGCTCCGCATTACAGATCCTCTCACCAGTCGGCGGAAGAGCGCCGTCCGCTTCACAGGAGCCCTCTGGCGCCCCGGTCCGCACCTCCTAGATTCAAGATGGCGGGTCACAGCTTCAACTCCTCACCAGGGTAACGCATTCCCATCTATCCAGCTGACCGCGCAGCTTCACAAGCACAAGGACGGGGTGGCGGGCGGGCCACGCTCTCGCTTCCACTCCGCTTATAGGTCCACGCCTCACACCCCGGCGGCCGACTCCTCTCAAGCTTGTGTCCTGGCAATGGGGCAGCAGGATCGTTCACCACCCCTGCAACCGACAACTCTCCACGCCACCTGGCACAAACCCCAGCGAGCAGCAGGGGTTCAGGCGCGCAGAGATCCCGGGGCCCTTCAAACGGTGAAGCCGCCGTCACCAGGCCCTTCCTCCAGGCCCCGGATGGTCAAAATGGCGGGCCGCAGGTCCTCCGCCTCCCTCGTCTGCCAGCCGCTCAACGTGGGGGGTCACTCCTCAGGTGCTGCTCTCAAGACCGCCCCACCAGCACTGCTCCAATGTCACCTCTGCCCGCCGCAAGAGGGGGGAAAGGCAGCCCTTGGTCTCAGCCGTCGACCGCCGCCAAACACCGTCACTTCGGGGCAGAAATCAGCAGGTCCTCACTCGGGCTCTGGCAGGGGCCCCCCTCAGCACCAGAGCCCCACCGTCACTGGAACCCCGGGCATAGTACCCGCCAAGAGATGCGGCCTCTTTCCGATCTCGTCGGCAGCCAGAGGGCAGCGCAAGCCGCAGGCGGGAGAAAATGGCGGGCTCCGCTCAGGACCTCAGGCAGCCCCAGCCAGGTAGTCACCGCCGTGCAGGAGGGACCAGGACTCCTCTCACCCCGCAGTCGAGTCGTCGCTATGGGCAGTCTCTCGTCTGAAGAGCACTTCGGTGTCTGGAGGGCCACCCACTCGCCGCCTGGACCGCATTCAAAGCCCCGGGGCACAGGGCTCAAGATGGCAGCCACTCTTGCCGGACGGCCGTGCTGTTGCCTCTAAACGTCCCCTGGAGCCTCCAGGGGTCTCAGGCACCTCGTCCCCTGTAGCGCCGAAGTCAACAGGTCCTCGACACTTCCCGGGTGGCAGGTAAGTGCCATGGCTCCGCATTAATCGCCTATAACAGCGGCGTGCAGCGGGAGCTCCTCTGGAGCACGTCTCACCGCATTGCCGCCTTGGCCACGCCCCCCCAGCTGTCTGTTTTTAAAGGCTTTTCGTGAACCTGTATCATAAAGTACTGATCACTTTCAATAAAGAGTTTGGGTAAAATACATGAGTCCTGGTCAGTGTACTTGGCCACATTTCATAAGTGGCTAAAAAGATATTTCACATTTCACATTTTATCTAGCTGTATTGCATGTGGAGCATCCACTCATCATATCTCCTTCATTGTCTCTTCCTGTGGACATTCCCCATTTTTACAGGAGAAGGCGGTTCACTCTCTTGATTTATCAAGGCTGAATGGCCTGTACTGAGGGGTAACTTCAACATAGTTTTGCAAGTGCAAATAAATCAATATTCAACTGAAGTCAAATCTTCACAAATGCACCTCCTTCTGCAACTAAAGGATTTGTAAATGTATCAACGCCAGGTAGGACTGCTCGCATAGACGAATGTATGATGTTACTTAGCATGCTATTACTTAGCATGCTTTTTCTACGAAGTTTTTACTTCGCAAATGCCTTTACTTAGCAGTATTTTATTACACATGCAATTACTTTGCAAAATCATTTAAAACCATTAAATTGGCATTACTTAGCAGTACATTTTACTATGCATAAAGATTCTTTTTTTCATTTTTTTCCCTTCACACCAACACAACCCTCCACGCCCGCTACACTTCCCAAAACCCTAAAACACTACCCTACACTACACATACACTACATTACTACCCTAAACCCTAAAACACTACCCCTACACTACACACACACTACAACACTACCCGAAACCCTAAAACACTACCCCCTACACTACACATACACTACAACACTACCCTAAACCCTAAAACACTACCCTACACTAAACATACACTACAACACTACCCTACACCCTAAAATACTACACCCTACACTACAACACTACCCTAAACCCTAAAACACTACATGTACACTACAACACTACCCTAATACACTACCCCCTACAGAAGAGGTGTGGCGTCGCGGCCAGGGCGACTGACGCTGGAATCTGGGGACCACGGTTCGAACCCCGGCTCCGGCGGCAGGTCAGCCCAGCACCATGTGACTCTGGGCAATAGCTCGCTTAATCTTCCCGACGGCCCCCCAGCGCCTAGAGACCCTTACGGGTGATTGTGCGCTTTACAAATGTGGACTTTACTTTACTTTACTTTACACATACACTACAACACTACCCTAAACCCTAAAACACTACCCTACACTACACATACACTACAACACTACCCTAAACCCTAAAATACTACACCCTACACTACAACACTACCCTAAACCCTAAAACACTACCCTACACTACATGTACACTACAACACTACACTAAGCCCTAATACACTACCCCTACACTACACATACACTACAACACTACCCTAAATCCTAAAACACTACCCTACACTACACATACACTACAACACTACCCTAAACCCTAAAATACTACACCCTACACTACACATACACTACAACACTACCCTAAACCCTAAAACACTACCCCCTACACTACACATACACTACACCACTACACTAAACCCTAAAACACAACCCTACACTACATGTACACTACAACACTACCCTAAACCTTAAAACACTACCCTACACTACACATACACTACAACACTACCCTAATCCCTAAAACACTACACCCTACACTACACATACACTACAACACTGCCCCCTACACTACACATACACTACAACACTACCCTAAACCCTAAAACACTATCCTAGACTACACATACACTACAACACTACCCTAAACCCTAAAACACTACACCCTACACTACAACACTACCCTAAACCCTAAAACACTACCCCCTACACCACACATACACTACAACACTACACTAAACCCTAAAACACTACCCTACACTACATGTACACTACAATACTACCCTAAACCCTAATACACTACCCCCTACACTACACATACACGACAACACTACCCTAACTACACTGCGACCACTTACCTCTCGCTCCTCGTGGTCCCTCTCTTCACCTTCACCCCTAGATCCAAAATATATTTTAAAATAATTTTACATCTTTAACATTATTAAAAATAATGCGTAGTAAACAACATTGCGAAGTAAAGGCATGCTAATTAAAAGCATGCGAAGTAAAAGACAATGCGTACTAAAAGATGCTAAGTAAAAGAATAGCGAAGAAAAAGACGCGAAGTAATGGTTGTTTACTGCATAGACAATAGTAAAATGCAAGAAAACCTAAATAATTCTATAATAATAATAATAATCAATCAATCAATCATAAAATTTGTATAGCGCGCTACTCACCCGGAAGGGTCTCAAGGCGCTTGGGGGAAGGGGTCCGCTACTGCTCGAACAGCCAGGTCTTGAGTTGTCTCCTGAAGGCGAGATGGTCCTGGGTCAGACGAAGGTGGATGGGGAGGGAGTTCCATGTCTTGGCTGCCAGGTAGGAGAAGGATCTTCCTCCGGCGGTGGCTCTTCGGATGCGTGGTACGGCGGCGAGGGCGAGGCTGGTAGACCGTAGCTGGCGGGTGGGCGTGTAGAAGGTCATGCGGTCGTTGAGGTACTTGGGGCCCAGGTCGTGGAGAGACTTGTGTGCGTGGGTGAGGAGCCGGAACGTGATCCTCTTGTTGACGGGGAGCCAGTGCAGGTCTCTCAGATGGCCGGAGATGTGGCTGCGTCGGGGGACATCCAGGATGAGTCGGGCGGAGGCGTTCTGGATGCTCTGGAGTCTTTTCTGTAGCTTGGCTGTGGTTCCGGCGTAGAGGGCGTTTCCGTAGTCCAGTCCGCTGGTGACGAGTGCCTGGGTGACTGTCTTCCTGGTCTCGGTCGGGATCCAGCGGAAGATCTTGCGAAGCATGCGCAGGGTGTGAAAGCACAATGAGGAGACTGCGTTGACTTGTCTGGTCATCGAGAGTGAGGAGTCCAGGATGAAGCCCAGGTTGCGTGCGTGGTCTGTGGCTTGGGTGCGGTGCCCAGGGCGGGGGGCCACCAGGAGTCGTCCCAGGCAGAGGGCGATGGTCCTAGGATGAGGACTTCCGTCTTGTCTGAGTTCAGTTTGAGGCGGCTGTTCTTCATCCACTCTGCGACGTCTTTCATTCCTTTGTGTAGGCTGGTTCTGGCGGTGTCGGGGTCCCTGGTGAGGGAGAGGATCAGCTGGGTGTCATCGGCGTAGGAGATGATGTTGAGGTTGTGTTGGCGTGCGATGGCTGCAAGAGGTCTCTTGTAGACGTTGAAGAGGGTGGGGCTGAGTGATGATCCTTGTGGTACGCCGCAGATGACTTCGGTAGCCTCGGAGCGATATAATATAACAAATATAATGTTCATGGCTAAATAATGCATGCATTGTCAGGCATTAAAGTTTGAAAACTAATCAACCGTTTAATAAACATACATGTAAATATGACAGGTCTTTCAGATTCTGGGTAAATAATGGGTCACTTGTATAAATAGTGGTTGCTCTAAAATATTCTGAATGGCTATTATGTAAAGCAGTGTTCACTTTCCTTTGCAATATTTTAGTCATGATAAAAGCATTTCCTGTCTCACTTGCTCAGATCATTAACTCATACGATTTCCTGTTCCAATTTGTATGGCAAATCTGTCAAATATTTCTCGAACTTGAAATAAATTTAGCAGGTCACTCAGCAACACACCTCTCTGCTTAGAAGCTCCTGGATAAGGAAATATTTCCTTTGCCTTAATGCAGACAATACATAGGTACCTATCTTCAACTATGGGCACTAATCCAAACCGTACTCTACCCTTTTCATGGCCTGCGATGCTAGGATGCTCTCCATCAATGATGACTAGAGCAAAAAGACCTAGGAATTTAGGGGCATATTATCAAGAACGGCGTTAGAATTATCGCTGCTTTAGCGGCAGAAAGCTGCCGCTAAAGCAGCGATAATGGGCTTGATAATATGCCCTTGTGAATTCCCATAGAAGCCCATTTTCTGGTGTGAACCTGGGCTTCTATGGGAATTCTCTACGGCATATTATCAAGCCCATTATCGCCTCTATAGCGTCAGTTTCCTGCTGCTAAAGCTGCAATAATTTTAACGCCGTTCTTATGATTATGCCCCAATGTTTGACAACACAATGCTCTTCAGTGTACAGATACATTCACTGACCAAAAATACCAGTATTCATCTTTCTTTGCTCAGAAAAATTGGACCTTTCCTTCGTCATTCATATTTTATAGATTTAGCAAGTTCACCAATCCTCCAAAGGTTAGCCTAATGCAACAGTGTGTACTCAAATCTGAGAAATCTCAAATCCAAAACAATGCAGAGGATACAAAATCTGTCAGCAAGAATATGTCTCAGGAAATTCGAACCTCAAGAAATTCGAACCAGCCTCACCTCGCCAGGCTCCCATTACAACATAGAATCATATTCTGAGTACTACATATTATGTACACGGCATTTTCACAAACTAAGACCTTGAAAACCTTAGGCTCAGCCAATGCACAACAGCTCATTCATTAGAAGAAGTGTTATCCAAAATCTGCATAATTTCTTTTGCCTAATTATGTAACATTTTGGCATAATTTTGCAAAATTACATGTACTTACACAAAATGCAAAACCAGCATTTGGTGCTGTATTGTAGTGTGAAAAGTGTCTCGCGTCTATTATGGGCCAGAGGACACATTCTTAATAAACAAAAGTGCAAAAATTCAAGAACCATGAACAACAACGACTCGAGTGCTACATTTTTACAGCAAATAAGTACATTACGTGGCATAATCCCGCAATTTCTGGAATTTTGAGTAACTAGAGTACTGGGAGTATTTTGTAATTTGGTGAGATTATGCAACATAACACATATTTTACAGGACAAAAACAATGAAACACAAAGCTAGATCTTTGGAGTTCATGGGCCTTCAGTTCAGGAACCGTCTTAACCTGATTTTAAGAAACCAAGCAAAGCGTTTTCAGTTAAAAACAATGCTGAACTTTGATGCTGAGAGATGCATTTAATATCTCACCACTTTACTCCTCATCAATGTAAATTTACAAAAGTTACCCAGAGGTCTCCATTTTTTATGTTATCCTTTACATATGTTTAATCCATGCCAATTCCCTTTATTTCCCTATACTTCCATGATTTTTGCCCTGTTCATTTTATAATTATTTTAAGTGGCCGCATGGAAACAAGTATGTATTAAAAAAAACTCCTAAATAAATAAATGAAATCACCAATCATATCTTTAGCTAAAATAATTTCAAGTTTCATTGGAAGAAAGTAGAAGCATAGAAGAAACCTGTTTGTCTTTTTTAAACATCAAGGGCCTTATTTATGAAGGCCTTACGCCACTGGTGCGTCACTTTTAACATGGGAAAAAGTGACGCACCGGTGGCGCAAGGCCTTCATAAAAAAGGCCCCAAGTTTTTAGTGGAAGTATTTCTTTTCCAATCAATGTGCACATCAAAACAAACAATACATCATTCTTTGTGTCTTAAAAAATAGTCTGCAAATCTTCAACATATAAATTAATTTATCAAATGTGCTGGGAAGAAAATTTAAATAGGCATTTTAAGAAATTTTAGGAAAATGCATTAATTAATTTGCACACGTTTATTTTGTGACGTTTGTGGTTCACCCTAACAAGGATGGTGATTATTATTTGAAGTGGATTCTCAACCCCTTCAATTAATACTCCAATTTCTTTGGTGCTCATTATCCTTCTCACAGGTTTTTTAGAGCAGTCTGAGGTCTTGGACTCCTGGCATCCGGGCTTCTTTCACAACAGAGGGGCAGAAACATCTAAGATCATGGTTGCAGAAGCATTATGATCTATTGTCGTTGAGGGCGATTTGGCAGCTGTGATCCTGTTGCATCTCTCCAGCACATTCAATATGGTGAACCGCTGTATCCTAGCTCGACGTTTCATGCTGTGAGTTCTTTCTTTTTCTGAGGTTGGGTCTAAAAACGTTAATCTGCTGCAATATACATCTAAAGGCAGACTTATTCCCCTCTCGGTGCTGAAAGTTCTCTCCTCCCTTGCCAATGCAGTTTAGTGTTCATGTGTGCTCACTGTCAGAAATCATTTGCTCCTTTGCATGCAAAACACTTTCATTTGTTGGATGATACCCAGTTTATCATTCAGCTAGGTAACCAGTGTTCCGGCTCTCTATTAAATCTCATTGATGTGTCTTGCCAGCTCAGCACTGCATGTGGCAAAACTATTTAAAATGAAATATAAACAGAACCAGATGAATGTTCATCACCACAAATAAAAAGCTAAATGATTGCTCCGTCCGGTTCCCCAGTATGGGTGCATCATCTGCGGTTCTCCATGAGGTTAATTAACTGGGCATTAGAGTGAAATGAATATGTAAATGAATGCACTATATATAGCATGTGTTTCTAGGATTTGCATCTTGTCGAATGGACACCAACAGGCACATGTATCAATATTGCATTTTGCGACTCCTTAATTGCGAAAAATAAGGAATCGCAATTAAGGAATTGCAAAATGCAATGCATCAAGAAATCGCTAAATAAATAGCGATTTCTTAAAATTCCTTAATTGCGACTCGCAAATTGCGAGTCGCAATTAAGGAATACCTCCCCATTCATTCCTATGGGCCTGAAGGCCCATAGGAATGAATGGGAAGACATTCTCAATTTGCGATTAACAATTTGCGAATCGCAAATTGAGAATGCGATTTCAAGGGTGCAGGGGTGCAGGGGTGTCCAAAGGACATCCTGTTGCACCCCTGAAATCAATCTGTGCACATATGTTGTGCACACACATGCCCTAAGGGCATGTGTGTGCACAACATGAAACTTTGAAAAATGCACAAAAGTGCATTTTTCAAAGCTTTCGCAAATTACCATGAGGTCCAACCTCATGGTAATTTGCTCCCCTTATTTGCGAATTCGCAAATTTTTTATGTGTGATGCATTGCATTTAAGGAATCTCAATTTGAGATTCCTTAAATGCAATCGCAATTTAAGAAATCGCAATTTTGCGATTTCTTAAATTGCGAAATTACTAAAATGGTAATGCATCCCAAATATCGGAATTGCATTCGCAAACGGTCGAATTTTGCGATTCGCACCATTTGCGAATGCAATTTCCTTTGATGCATGTGCCTGTAAATTACCTTCGCAATCACATTTGGCTGCATTTTGTTTAGACTGGATACTGAATAAATCAATTGTTTTCAATTCTTCAACATGTATTCCTTACATACGTTTTAATAAAATACACATATAGTATACGGACTGTGGAATGGTAGATATATTGGTCTGATTATGGTGGTATGTAACAAATGGAAATTTAATGGGTATTTGGGAATACTAATGGACTATGCCTAACTGTATAGTTATGATAATGGAATATTGCATGATTATGAGCTTTACCACTGTTGGAATAAAGAAAACTTGATTTGATATACTGGTGTTGAGAGTAGGATGTGTGTATACGTTTCTGTCTTGGAGTACAATCACATCTGCCCTCTAACATAAAGAAATTACAGTAAGGGAGTTTTATGATTGATAATTTATGAAAGCAGTTTTGTGTTGTACCTTGATTTCCTTTTCCTGCTGCTCAGCCAGTATGAATCTGATGTGGATGTGGAATGTTAGAATGTCGATGCGAGGGCAGAATGTTGGAGTGCCTGGTTGTGTGAGAGAGAGAGACAGTTGGAGACTGTGTGCTGAGCATCAAGGATGCTGCTCCTGGTGGGGCCTTTAACCATCTTAACTAATTAACTGAAGAACTACCATCCTCCATCTAAGTATAAATAAACCTATTATGTATGTTATACCTCATGGCTACGTCTGGAGTTCTTACCATTCATCTTTGTAATATTGTTATACTCATTAGGTTGGTTGTCCATCGCTTATAGCATTGATTTCACTGTTTTGCATATAATGAATTAATACTGATTTTAATTATGTGTATATGTGACTGGGCAGCCTTGAAAAAGTTCTTTGGAACGAAAAGTTTTGCTGAAGTTTGATGTTTTTTAAGTGACCCAAGGATTAATAAAGGGCTTGAAATCTGAAATGATACATGTGGGGGATTTTCTTATTTGGTGAATCTGAATCACAGTTATAAGAATTAGAATTTTGGATTGGCCTCTTTGTTTTATACGAAATAGTTAATATAAAGATTAGAGTGCTGTCCTAGCCATAGGAAGTGTTTCTAAGTGTTTTTGCATTGCACAAAATAGGGATTGTCGATAGATAAATTCCAGGAAAATAGCACCTAACTCTTGATGCAAAGGTGGCATTAATAAGAGTGGTGCAGTGAAATCATGGGACAACTGTCTTTGTTAATACTTGTATAATCACTCTGATACACACACATTGATGAGTGTATTCATAAGCTAAAAACAAAAAAAGTTACAAAACAATTGAACTTGAGAGTCCTGTAAATGAGCCTGCCCTAGATCAGCAGTGCATGCTACATGTCAGTGGCATAAGGGTGCATTAATTGGTGGTTCACAACGCGCTGAGAGTCAAACTGCTTCAAAAGGATAAATGGGGCACATACCGCCTAGAAACCCACTTTTATTAGACGCTGTACACCTGTTGGTCAGGTAGGTCAAGACATCTGCGCACCCTTCAGAGGCCCCTAAAATGTCTCGCACAGTACTCCACGCATCTTTCTAATTCTACACTAGACAACACAGTGAGTTGCAGATGTACGGAAAAATTCAGTCACTAAAGGGCGTGTGAGCCTGCCCTATCCTATGACACTTTTAATCATGACACCTTACGATATAATGAAAAGATGCATTTGTATTCATGCACTCAAGGGAGGACTTGTTGTTTCAGTGTGGTGCCCTACAGCTAGCCCGATATTTCCAAGGGGCTGGGAGGTTTTCCTGGCTGTCTGAACTGAAACGCACAATTGCTCAAAACACTTCCTATCAAAAATGTAAATCGATAAAAGAAAATGACGTCCAGAGGGATGTGCGGTTCATTTACTGGTAAGATGTCACCCGGGCGAAAATGTAAGTGGAAGAGGTCCAAACTTTCGCTTAGAGTAAATAACAATCCAAATCAGGAACACTTTCATCTAGAGTCATAAAGTGTGAATATATTTGAAGTGTAATGACATTTGAGCTTTGAACCAATACAGAATATCGGTGTGCTCATATTACATAACAGATATAGGACGGGCCCTTTTGTGTGAAATCTCTGACATAAGGCTGCATTCATTGGTGGTTCACAACGCGCTCAGAGTCAAACTGCTTCAAAATGATAAATGGGGCACATACCGCCTAGAAACCCACATATATTAGTCGCTGTACACCTGTTAGTCGTACTATGGTGAAGAGACCACTCTGGTGCCACAGCTACCTAACCTAAACAGTGGAACTAGGCCTCTTCCTAACAACTTAGAACCCCGCTGCTAAAGACCCGGGCCTGTTTTTGGCAGTGACTTGAACTGATGCTTACTCTTGTCAGGGGTCCCTCTTGCCCCCTTGCAATCTCACAAGCTGCCTGTGTGGCTCGATCTGTGTGCAGCAAATACATTTGTGAATTCCAGCTACGTTGTCAACACCCATACAAACACCCCTTCCCACTCCCACAGGATTCACTTCTGTTCTTTTCTAAACCTCCAATTGCACCTGGCGGGAACTTCCAGGAAAGAGACTTTTGAGGGAAATGTCTGGAGGTCTTTTGAGGTTCGTTGCAGTCTCCAAAGCAGCCTATGTGGCTGGGTGTGGCAGAGGCTCTGCTGAGCTCTGGTATGTGGCACTGGGCGCGGTGAGACACAGCTTTGTTTCAGAAAAATCCAATTATATTGCTCCTCGCTTGCATGCGTCATGTGGTAATCATCAGAATCATTGGGGCTTTGCTGACACACATTATGCTTACAGAGTTTAGTAGAGTTCAGAGTTGTGAGGAAGGGAATCAACTGGATGAGGAATTGAATTATAAGATTAGGTGGGATAAACACAATGGTTCCGTTGAATTATTGAGGTCTTCCTTTTAGTTATTATCTTTGTAATCTTGTTTTGGATTTTTAGTTCTTTGAGTGATTATTCCCCCCCCCCCCGCCCCGCCCCCCAGTGTGAGAATGTGGGAATTGCGTTTCACGAACAAGAGCATGAACCCTGCCAAGGCACCATATCAACCCCCCAGCCAAACTCCCCGTATCTCCCCTCCTCAACCCCATAATAACCTCAATGGTCCTCTTCCCTTTTTAGGTCAAGCTTAGAGTCATCGCGCATGGGTTACTCTGCGAGGCATGCAGTATTAGAGTATAGACCTGAAGCTCCTTCCACTCTCCGCCCATATTTTTCATTGGCTTCTGTCTTTGTTCTTCGTAAATGCAGGCTTCTGATTCAGAAATCTTTTTGTTAATCCCTCCTTAGTACCGCCTTGTCTTCATTTGTAACCTCCCATGGCTACTACAGGCACAACATGCTTTCCTGCAACGTTCAGCACGCCATCCATGCTTTCACATTCCAAGCAGCCTGCGATTTGTTTTAAATAAATGTGGATATACGCTATCAGCGCCGCGCCTGTTTTACGATCGCCTTGCTGTTTTTTTTTTTTAAATGCTGATAAGTCACCGCTGATGCTTCCAGCCAGCCACCTGCTCGTGCCCGTACTAGTGTTGAGGGAGTGGTCGCTAGCACCGTCTGCAGCATGTTAGCCCATGCCTGTCGCTGTAAGGCACGCAGTGTCCGTCTTTCCACTGAAACTGAAGAGAATATGTAGATAGATGACATTCAAAGCGGCTGCATGCCTCTGAGCACATGAGAAAACGCAGGCTGAAAATATGGCAGAAACGCAAACAATGGCTGCTTGCTGGATCCCGGACTTTCAGCCAGTGAACTCGCGGCCCTGGCAGGGGTGTGATCGTCGTGCCTGCTGCTGCTCTGTACGTGAACCAGAGAGCGCTTGTCATGTGGATCAACTCGATGCAGCTCCCACTTGTTCCCTCGCCCACAGTTTGCGCCGTAGATCTGGCCAGACGGCAGCGAACGCACTTCCATATTACTGTGCCAAAACCTGTTCCCATCAAGTGTGTAAACAGTGACTACTCTCTTGTGTTAGTAAGATACCAGGCTTCCTTTTTTTTCCTCCTGATAATTGCTTTCGTTTCATTTTGTTCATGTTAATTTATAGTGTCTTGTTTTCTTTGCTATCCCATGATGCTTTGGTACATTAGCCCACGGTGTTGTTTTCATTGGATTGGATCTTGGGGCCTATAGGTTGCACACAGATCTCCGTATCAGACACCTTAATGCACTGATTAGCATTTGACCTTTAACAAAGAGCCTAAAAAAAAGAGGCCCGCTGTGCGTTCTTGCCGGGATTGCACCCTTTTACTATCTCTGCAGCACAGGCATTTACCTATCTACTTCCCTTCATACCCCTCTCAGGCATTCAGGCTCACGCTTTCCCTTCCAAACTCTGAAATCCTGCGTGTGCACACATGGAAGTAGCCGCAGCATATCATTACCCGTGTGAGTGTATGCTTGTATGACCAGAGTGCTGGTCAATGAAAAGCGTGAATTCACAATTGCAGATGTAGACATCATCCCACTGGTGCCTCCTTCACTCGACGTGCAAACCCGTCCATCTGAAGGGAGGCTCCATGCCACATAATATGCAGCATAAATAATTGACTGGGCCTCTGTTCTAGTTACAATCGTAAGAGCGCTACTCATCCATGAGGGTCTCAAGGTGCTGGGGGGGTGGGGTCCGCCGAAGAGCAAGGTCATGAGGGTCTTCCTGTAGGTGTTCAGGGAGGGGGCGCACCTGATGTCTGCTGGTAGCTCATTCCAGGTCTTGCTGCAATGTGGGAGAAGGATCTTCCACCTGCTCTGGCTCTGTGCATGCATGAGGTTTAGGCCAGAGCGAAGTTGGTAGATTGGAGGTTTCTTTTGGGTACGTGAAAGTTGATTCTGTCGATGAGGTATTTGGCCCATTATTGTGTAGGCATTTGTATGCGTGAGTGAGGATCTTGAAGGGGACTCTTTTCTCCACGTGGAACCAGTGGAGTCTCTGTAGGTGTTGGCTGATGGGTTTGTGCCAGGTATGTCTAGGACGAGTCTAGCGACGTCGTTGTGTATTGTCTGGAGTCTGTGGAGTACGGACTTGTTGATGCCAGCGTAGAGTGCGTTTCCATAGTGCAGTCTGCTGGTGATGAGTGTGTGGGTGACCATCTTTCTTGACTCAGGGGGGGTCCATTTGAAAGTCTTGCAGAGGATGCGGAGTGTGTTGAAGCAGCTGGAGGTGATGGCATTGACCTGTCAGTTCATGGTGAGTGATGAGTCGAGTATGATGCTGAGGTTTTTAGCATGGTCTGTTGGGGTAGGTGGGCTTCCGAGGGCGGTCAATCACCAGGTGAATTCATTTCATGGTCGAGGCGGTGTCATCGGTCATGATCGGTGTCCAGTTGGAGATCGTGGGTTGGCTGGTGACTCTAGGGGGTGGGGATCTGGCTGTGGAGTGTGGTGGGTGATCGATGAAGTTGTTGTAGAGGTTTTTGATCTTGATGTGGAAGTAAATTCCAAGTTTGTCGCAGAGGTCTTGGGATGGGGTGATGTCTGTGGCATCGCTGCGTGGGTTGGTGAATTCCTGAATGACACTGAAGAGTTCCTTGGAGTTGGTTGAGTTGCAAGGATTTTGTTGTGGATAAAATTCCTCTTAGTGGTTCTGATTTGCTTGTGGTAGTCTGTCATGGCATCCTTGGATGTGGAGTATATTTTAGTTGTCTTGGTGTTTGTCCAGTTCTTCTCCAAGTGTCTGCAGGTGCGTCTGGCTTCTTGGAGATCGGTGGTGAACGAGGCGGCTTTCCTGGTGAGCTGTTTGCCGGGGTTGCGTAGCGGGCGAGCTCATCTGCGCAGTTGGAGATTTAAGTGTGGAGTCCTCTGACTGCGCCGTTTGCATCAGATGTCCAGGTGTGGTCGTCTAGGGTGAGGGTGGAGTTAAGTTGCTTGTCGTTCTACTTGCTCCAGTTCCATGGTGGTGGGAATGGGGCTGATTTGGGTACCTTGGGCTTGTTGACAACGAAGTGTACGCAGTGGTGGTCAGTCCATGGCGGTTGCGTTGTGTGGTTGAAGTGAACATTGTTTACTGCAGCGAAGGTGGGGTCGAGGGTGTGTCCTGCTCTGTGGGTTGGTGTGGTGACGATTTGTTTAAGTCTGATGTCGGCAAGATTGTCATGGAGGGTGGTGGAGTGGTGGTCGTTGGATTTGTTGAGGTGGAAGTTCAGGTGTCCAATAAGTATGTAGTTCATTGAGGCGATGGCATGGGGTGCGATGAAATCCGTGATGGTGGTGGTGAAGGGTATACGGGGGCTGGGTGGCCTGTAGACGAGGGTCCCTCAGAGTGTGGCGTTGGGGCTGGTCTGGATCTGGAAGTGCAGGTGTTCATCGGCGTGGAAGGTTTAGCAGGAGGTGCTGAAGCAGAGGGTGTTCTTGTGAGCGATAGCGAGGCCCCCTCCTGGGTGGTTTGGGCGGTCCTTCCTCTTGATCTTGTATCCGTCTGGGATTGCGTTGTTGATGTCAGGGGTGGAGGAGGCGTTGGTCCAGGTTTCCTTGAAGAAGGCGATGTCAAGTGAGAGATAGAGCCGAGTAGGTTCCAGATTTCCATGGCGTGTTTGTGTACGGAGCGCACATTGAGGAGGGTGCATCTTAGTGTGTTGCCGGTGCTGGCGTCGGGGGTGTTGGAGGCCAGGTGGTGATGAAGGTCAGGCGACAGTGGATGCTGGAGAACCGGCCGTGGGTTGTGTTCGGCGAGGTCTGTTGGCAGTCTCTGAGTCTTCCGGGGTTGAGTGCCATTAGGGTGGTAGTGTCGTAGAGGTGGATGGTCTGAGATCCAGGGTTCCTGGCGCTGTCGCACAGCTTCTCTTACACTGTCATTGGAAACCGTAAATCACATTGCACAGAAAATGGTGGATTCTTTAATACTTATTAGGTCCCAAAGGCGAGACCGATTGCATTGCAAATGTCTGTTACCTTCTGTCGTGGAGGGATTTCCTGGTAACTCCTCAGCCCCACTACCCTCCTGTCGCTGAATATAAGGGAATGTGCACTACTGTTTATACCGTACCCATTCTTTGTGTGTTGAAATCGTCTGTTGAGAATGCTCTACTAATTGTCTCTCTGAAAGTAGTTGAGTGTATGTTATTTGTTCAGTATGTGAGGGAATCTTGCATCATTACTGCCTAAAGATTGCACTACTGCCCCCACCTCGCCTGAAAATGTTGGTCCTAACCACTGCAGGCGAAGCTGTAACTATTTTGTGCTGTGAGAAACGGTTGATAAACAGGTTTAGTATTGAGAGAGCGCAAACTGACTTAAATGTATGAGTACATCACACTTACCAGTAGTAAGCACAAATCATGAGGAGAAATGCCATGAGTGCTAATAGTATCTGCAATTATATTCTAAATGTATAGCTAATATAGAGATTTAAGTAGAAGTGGAACTAATACAGAAATGTGTGACATTATATGATTTTAGTAGATGTGATTATTTCTGAATCCATGTCGTGTAGCTGTTAAAACATAAGATGGTATGCGGTTAAACGCAGAATGTGGTAGGCCTCAGGGCCAGAGCTAAAGGGAAGGTGTTTCTTTTCACGACACAGATTGTATTAATGTTTTGGTCATTGCATTAAATAGGCCATGATTTATAGAGATGTTTACTAAATAATAGAATAAGAATATTAACATGCTTTAATTAATGAAGAAGTTGAATGCTATAGTCATAATGAGAAATATTGTAGGCCTGAAATGTTTTAGCATTGATTTACACGTACATGTCTGGGCTGAGAAATGTTGCAAGCTTTTTCTTTTTAGAAGTCTATGAGAGTTGGGTTCTTGGCTGCAGATATCTGTCTGCAAAGGATAAGGGGGGATCCAATTATAAATGAATGAATAGAGGTCTGTTCAGTGGACGGCCTAGACATGGAGGAGGGTTCCGGAATGTTTGAGGGGTATCAGCGGGCCGGAGAAGAGTCTGAGAAGCAAGGTCAACTCTAACGTATGAGGCCCAATACAAAGCATCATGGAAAAAGCCAGAAGCTACACCACGTGAGAGGCGTCTCGCAAGGGGCGTCTCAAATGTTGTTGACTGTTTTGTATTAGGGACAGCACCCCTGGGTGGAGTTAGAGCAGATACCTGAGGACCCTTTAGAGAGCGGATGGGTAGGCAGAGAGGGGTCATGACTGGAGAACTATAGGTTTTCACCAAGAGACTTAGAGTGGGTGACTTCCCTTGGGGGTCATTCACTGCTGACACCTTTGTTAGGTTGGGACTTGGTTAAGTAGGGATACCATCTAGAGCAGGGTAGGGACAGCCTAACCTTTGCGTTTTCCTCCCACCTAAATGAAGGAGAGATATGCGTCTATGCTGATAGCTTTATTATTCTTAGAACTTGTGTTAGTGATTTCCGTTGCTCGTTTGAGGGCTTTCCGAGAGCACATGTATGTAATTGGACCTGTGTATCTCGTTAATCTCATTCTGAGATGCTTGTATTTGCAGCTTATCATATCTTTACAATAAACTTTTGAAAGCTAGAAGTTGTCTGTGATCTTTGGGAGCAGAGTCCTTTATTGGGTGAACTACCTTGGAAATAGGTGCACTTTCTTTCCTCACAGACAGGCAACAAAGGTTCAGTCGACCAGATCGAGGTTTGGATCAATAGATATAAGGTATCGATCAAAATCTCGCCCTTTCAGTTGGTAGCTATAGAGGATGGTTGCCTTCTTGAGGACGGTGACCTAGGCCAGGTTAGCTTACCCCAAGGCCCCTAGAGATCGATGATCGGAAGAACAGGCCGCTGGAGAAGATCCGGATGACGTGAGACAGAAAAAGCAGCAGTATCGGTCGAGAGTGAGTATAAAGGGTTATGCGTGTTAGATTGCGGTGTTTTGTATTGTATCTATGTTGTAATGTCTGGCGGAGTTGAATGTCTGTAGAGTGACTGTGGAACAGGTTGTGAGCGCGCGCAACCGGTGGAAATCTTAAGTTCAAGGAGAGCTTAAGTGGTTCGGGTGTATCGGACACCCAGAGTAATTGTCAACTAGTGTGAAGGGGGTCATGAGGTACCATTGATCACCCGAGAGACCGAGATAGGGGGAACGTAAGAGTGAGTGCGTGAGTAACGGACGCTGGTCGGAAGTTACTGTGTGTGTAAGCAACCTATCAGAGAGACGATAGACATCTCGTCAGTTGTGTTGACAATTACAGTTAGACTGTGGACGTACAGTCGAGAGAAGTGACCGCTTGGTCGGAAGTAGTCATTTTTCGGTGTATGAATGGGACGCATGCATAACCGGGAGACGAGTTGAGAAAGGAGGGGTGCTGCTGCGAAGCGGAGAAAAGTGACGTCAGGTGGTGTCGCGCAGTGATTGGCCGACCGGAGAAAGACCGCGCTGTGATAGGCCAGCTAGCGAAGACGTCAGACAGGGTCGCGACGTGATTGGCCGACTGGAGAAAGACCGCGCTGCGATAGGCCAAGCTAGCAAAGCCGCGACAGGATTGGTGGATTGTCATCAGGAAGTAAACAGAATAGCGAGGCTGGATTTTGTGCGCATAATTATGAAGTGTTTTAAATGGCTGAAAGCAGTGTTTAAAAAAGAGAAGCGGGGATCGTATGAAGGGGAAGAAGCCCCGCCGGAGGGTACGCCAGCTCGTTATATGGCAGTGAATGTTGGGCTGCATACGATCCTTTGGATATCAGAGTGGAGTAAGATTACTGAAGGAAATGAGGAACTGACGTTCCCGAAGTACGGGACGTTCAGATTAGAGGTGTTACATCGATTAAAATCAGTCATGACCTCAATGAGACCCTTGCCTAGACCAACCCAGTTTGAAGCTCTTGATGCATGGATTAGGGCAGCGCATGAAAAGAATATGAACAGACGACAAGAAAGGGTGAAACGCTCGGTAAGGGCAGTACAGGATGCCAGGTGGGATGCGGATGCTAAAAGATGGAGAGTGCATAACATGGAAGTAAATAAACTGTACCCAGTGTTAGAGGCGCCAGTAAATAAAAGCCCCCTAGAAGAAGATGAGGAGAGCGAAACAGAGGATAGCCTGATAAACAGATTATTGACAGACAGGCCACCCCCGTATAATAGAGCAGGGGGGGAGGTCGAGAATACTGAAGGAGAAAAGGGGGGCAATGCAGGAGAGCACAGACCGCTTCCCAGTTCAGAGTGGGATCCTGAGCCAAAGAAAGAGCTGTCCCAGCCTAGTCAGGTGCAACAGGTAGTCGGGAGGTTTGTGGTACAAAGAGCGCCGGAAACGGAAAGCGCCACATCCTACCCATTGCCAGATGCACTACAGGTACCTGTTACCATAGGTCCTATAATATCGATATATGACCAAGAGAGAGCAAGAGGGGAAGAACGGGTACGGAAAGACAGAGAAAGAGCAGAGATGGCAAGGAGGAACGATACGATTAATTCCCCAAGTCAGATGCCGATACCCAGAGAGTGGAGTACCCCGATGCATACAGAAGGGGACCCAGGAGGAGATCCTGGGGGTCCTAGATGGCCAATGGATCTGAGGGGATCTGGACGAAAATCCTTTCAAGAGCTAAATGAGTACATGAAGCAGTGGGATGAGGCAGTGAAGGCTCAAAAGTGCATCATAGCTGCGGAAGCTGAAAGAGAAAGTCAGGACAGCAGAGCACGGACTCACTGCGGGGCTGGGGAGAGTAGCCCGGAGTGGGACTGTAGAGGGAGTAGGGGAGTCACCCATTGGGCCCGGAGTGGAGGTAGAACAGACCTGGAAAACGGGGGCCCCGGGAGTGGAGGGGTGGCGCGCCCAATACTCAGTGAAGGGGAGAGGAGAGCACAAGAGTACAGAAACAGCTTTAAGTGTCCACACTGTGTGCCTGGCACCAGAGAACTGAATGGGAGTTGTGAGAGGTCGCACCATAGTCCCTGTGATGACGGAAATGAGCGCAGCCCAGGGAATATGGGGAACCAGGAAGGATCGTATCAGATACTGAGCGATACTAGGCAAAGAGAGAGTAGAGAGCAGAGGGAGAATAACAGAGAGGTGTGCGGGGAGAGGAGAGAAGAAGAAGAGAGTGGGCAGAGCAAGAGTGGGGGTAACAGGCCCGTGTTCCATCACCTTCCTAGATCGGATGGCCGAGCATGGGACCTGGAGAGATGGGAGCGAGGGAGACCACCCATTAACTCTCCCGAGCCCAAACGTAGAGCTCGAAGTTGGGATGGTAGGGAGACCAGTGAGCCCCCTTCGAAAGACATATTGCGAGCTGAGATAAAAGCCAAGAGACTCGATGTCACCAGTTTAAGGTCAGACCTGGATGACATGGTAGATGGTACCCTGCCTTTAGAAAGAATGGAAATGTATGAACAGGATGAAATACTGTATATGGCAAAAGACATTACTCGAAAAGCGAGAGCAGTCCATGAGAAGTTAGTCGAACTAGCAGGCAAATATATGGTGGACTTGTCAAGAACCAAAGCATTACAGGGTAACCACAGGCTACATTATACAGATCGAGACCTAGATGAGAGGAGAACGATTGGGCTGAAAACGCACATAAGGGAACTGATTGCTGGAATAAGGACATGGAGGGCACTGGATAAGTGGGAAGAGAGGTGGTCCAAGAAAGGGACCGGCAGGAGAAGCATGATTGGTATGACACCAGGACAGCAGGGAATAGAAGCTTACCCTTTGCGTGAAGTGGCAAATGGGAACTATGTACATGTCCCTTGGAGTAGGGGAGATTTAGCTGCTTTTACCACCTCTTTCCCCAAATTACGTGAAAACCCAGTGGAGTGGTACAAGCAAGTGGAGAGATTTGTAAAAATCTCAAAGGTCCTTTGGATAGATCTGAACACGCTGTTTGACATTGTAGTACCAGGCGATCTGTGGACAGCATGCAAGGTTAGCGCTGAGTGGCCCACAACGGAGCCAGAGAGAGATGCCAAGACTAATGGGCCGTCCGAGATTGTGATGGCAAAATTCGAGAGAGTGATGAATTGGCTGAAAGAGAAAGTGCCAATGCAAGACATAGATTGGGTCAGAATAGACCGAACAAGACAGGAACCCAAAGAGACAGTCCACGAGTATTACGAGAGATTGCTGAAGGCGTTTAAACAGTATAGCGGCTTGGATGTAATGGATCCAAAAGACATAGGGCAATTTGTGTCCAAGTTCGTCCTGGGACTGAGACCGGATATTAGTTTAATGATTCAGCAACACTCGATTTGTTGGCAAACTAAACCCCTAGACGAAATACTGAGATATGCCAGGTACTGCTGTGATGAGATAGACTCTAAGGCTAAGAAACTAAAAGAAAAGTTGATGGTGGTACAGATGCAGGCAGCAGGAAAAGGGGGACAACAGCAACAGCAGCAAGGGACAGGTACAGGAGGAAAGAAGCAGTACAGCCAGAACAAGGGCAATGAGGAGAGTTCCACCTTTAGACCCAGAATAGATATAGCTGCCTTGAAGAAAACGACAAGGTGCCACCAGTGTAACGAGGTGGGGCATTGGAAACGCGAGTGCCCCTACAATGTAGAGATAGGAGAACAAGAGATAGAGGAGGAAGAGGTCCAGAGCGCGCCTACAAGAGGGGTAACGCCATACCAAGGAAAGGTGCTCAAAGGGGGGGGGGCTCCTCCCCGAGCCCAGTTCCCGCAACCTCCTCGAGTAGGGAGTATGGGTAAGACCTATAGACAAATGCCCCTGTTTGTGGAAGGGGAAGAGTGCTATTATGTGGACCCATTAACCGGACAAAGAGTGGAAAGAGAAGACTGCACCCTCGGGGCAGCCTTAGAAGTGGACCAGAGGGGACCCTATGTTGAAGCAGAAGTAGCAGGGTGCCCTACGACATTTCTGGTGGACACAGGAGCCACTAGATCCACGATCAGATCAGCTGCAGTTCCAGACCTGCCCATGTCTGGAGAGACCATACAGGTGGTAGGGGTCGCAAACAGGAGAATAACCAGCCAATTGACAGAACCGGTACAGGTGAAAATAGGGAAGTACAGCGATGAGCACCAGTTTGTGGTTTGCGATTCAAGTCCTGTGTGTCTGCTAGGAAGAGACCTGTTGTGTAAATTGAATTGTACTATATATTGTACACCTCAGGGAGTGGAGGTATTGACCAATGATGATGATGCAGATTTCAAAGTTGCAAACTCAAGAATATGCGTGGAGCTGTACCCTACTTTGACAGTAGATGAGCTCCCCTGGGACTTGAGAGAGACAGTGGCACCAGAAGTATGGGATTTCACTGGGGAAGAGATTGGATTGGTCAAAGGGGTGGACCCAGTGAAAATTGTAGTGAAACCGCATGCTGAGTTCCCAAGAACACCCCAATATAAATTGACTCCAGAAACGATTGCAGGCATAAAACCCGTGATCGAGTCCATGATTAAACAGGGAATACTGAAAGAAATCGTGGGTAGTCTATGCAACTCCCCGATTATGGGTCTGCAGAAACCAAATGGGAAATTTCGGATAGTGCAGGACCTTCGAAAGATTAATAACATAGTCGTTTCGTGTTGTCCAGTGGTACCGAATCCATCCGTGATACTGTTTCAGATTCCATTCCAAGCTGAGTGGTTCACTGTGATCGATCTTTGTCAGGCCTTCTTTTCGATCCCTCTGGACGAAGAAAGCCATTTTCTTTTCGCATTTAAGCTGGAAAATCGCGTCCTAACATGGTGTCGTATCCCTCAGGGGTATACAGAGAGCCCATCGATCTTTAACCAGCTTTTAAAGAAAAATCTTGAAAGTCTAGTGCTGCCCCAGAAGTCAGTTCTGGTCCAGTACATAGACGACCTCCTTGTGGCGTCAGAAACAGAAGAAGCTTGCAGGGAAGACTCCATTGCTTTGTTAAATCACCTAGCTGCCAATGGGCACAAGGTGTCCCCGGGAAAATTGCAGTACTGCCTGACAGAAGTGCAGTATTTGGGACACAGAATAGAGAAAGGCAAACGAAAAGTGTCACCAGACAGGATAGAGGCGATCATGAAAATGAATGCGCCTAAGACACAGAGAGAGGTCAGGATGTTCCTAGGGATGGTGGGTTATTGCCGACAGTGGATCGTGAACTTTTCACTGAAAGCAAAGCCCTTGCAAAAACTGACGCACAAAGAGGTGAGTGATCCGGTACCATGGGACAAAGACTGTTTGATGGCGTTCCTACAGCTGCGAGAGGACCTGTGTCGTGCTCCGGCATTGGGAATGCCTGATTACAATAAACAATTTTTTCTTTACTGTTGTGAGAGAGAAGGTTGCGCGTTGTCTGTGTTGGTCCAAATCCATGGGAATGCCCGTAGACCAGTTGCTTATTTCTCGGCTACTTTAGACCCAGTAGCCGCAGCGTTGCCCGGATGTCTCAAATCCGTTGCTGCAACGGGTGTCAGCATTGAGAGATGTGAAAATATCGTCATGGGGCACCCGTTAGAGGTGTGCGTGCCACATTCTGTTGAACTGTTGATGACCAGGACCAAAACACAGCATCTGACCAACAGCAGGCTCACGCGCTATGAGCAAGTTATTCTTGCTGCAGAGAATGTGACCCTCAAGAGATGCTCTGTTTTGAACCCTGCTACCTTGATGCCACTTCCTAATGATATCGAGGATGATGATGAATATACAGACCATGACTGTCTTGATGTGACTGAACTATGCACCAAACCCAGACCCGACATCGTAGATGAGCCACTGACTGACCCAGATGAAATTTTCTTTGTCGATGGCTCATGTGTAAGAGACGAAGTTGGGCAGTTGAGAGCAGCTTATGCTGTTTGTACAATTACTGGAGTTGTGGAAGCTGGGTGCCTGGAAGGAGTACACTCCGCTCAGGTAGCCGAGATTATTGCCCTGACACGTGCTTGCTTAGCAAGCAATCAAATTCGAGTCACCATATACACCGACAGCCAGTATGGGTATGGGGTAGTTCATGATTACGGGCAGTTATGGTCTCAAAGAGGTTTCATGACCTCTTCAGGCTCTCCCATTCGCAATGGAGAGTTTGTGCGCCTGTTGTTAGAGGCTTTGCAATGCCCAGCAAGTATCGCAGTTGTAAAGTGCACCGCACATACCAGAAATGAGGACTTTGTTTCGAAAGGCAATAGGTATGCTGATGAAGTTGCGCGGTATTGCGCGGAACAAGGTTACTCTTTCACAGAGGTGGAAGTGGGTGGAATAAATGTAAGAACTGAATTAGCCATGATACTGGAAACTGTTGATACTTGGGATGAACTGTCAACCATGCAAGAAAACGCTCCTGATTCTGAAAAAGAAACATGGGAAAAGGCAGGATGTGTAATGGGTGAGACCCATTTTTGGGTCTCAGCAGACGGCAGAGCAGTGTTGCCCAATGAGATGGTGAGTCCAATGGCTAGACTCATACATGGTCCCGTACACTTAGGGAGAGATGCTATGCTGAGAGTGTTTAGACAAACTTGGTACAATCCTAAGTTTAGAATAGCAGCAGAAGCAGTGTGCCAGCGTTGTGTGACCTGCCAGCAGCTGAACGTAGGGAAAAGAACACCAGTTGCACTAAGTCACATAGGAAGGTCTGGAGGTCCATTCAATCGAATGCAGATAGATTTCATCGAAATGCCAAGGTGCAACCGCCTCCGCTATGTCCTGGTGGTTGTTTGTGTGTTCTCCAGATGGGTTGAGGCATACCCTACACGTAGGTGCGACACCCTCACAGTGGCCAAGTTACTGCTCAGGGAAATCATTCCTCGCTTCGGGGTGCCGGCCTTTTTGGAATCAGATAGGGGAACACATTTTAACAGCGAGCTTGTGAAGATGGTCTGTGTAGCGTTAAATATCGACCAAAAGTTGCATTGCAGTTACCGACCAGAAGCCTCAGGAATTGTGGAGCAGATCAATGGCACTATCAAGGCCAGAATAGCCAAAGTTTGTTCCTCAACGACCCTGAGTTGGCCTGATGCCCTGCCATTGGTTCTCATGAGCCTTCGTAGTACCCCAGACAGAAGAACGGGGTTATCACCACATGAGGTGTTAATGGGGAGAGCAATGAGGCTGCCATCTGTCCCAGCTACTGCACTGTTAAATATCACAGATGATATGATCCTGGACTATTGTAAGGGGCTGTCTGACGCCATTCGTTCTGTGTCCCTTCAGGTGCAGGCTGCCGAGGTTCCAGCGTGCCAGGGCCCGTGCCATGACCTGTACCCTGGGGACTGGGTCCTGGTGAAAAAACATGTGAGAAGAAGCTGCTTGGATATTCGTTGGCGTGGGCCCTTCCAGATCATCCTGATCACGAACACAGCTGTGAAGGTGGGAGGCCTGCCCAATTGGATCCACGCGTCACATACGCGAAGGGTTCCAGCACCTCTGGAAGAAACAGCTCCTCTCTCGGATAGACGTCCAGCAGAGGACCGAGAAGCCATAGAGGGGGCTAGCCAAGCTGTAGAGGTGCCAGCGGAAGCAGGGAACGAGTCTGACCAAGCTGAGGACGGTCAGTACAACAGCGAAACAGAAGACGCTACAGAAGGAGAAAGCAGCTGGGAGTACGACTCAGACCCTGACAGGTCTGAGAGAGAGCGAGAACAGACAAGAAGGAGAAGGAGTAGAAGGGCACGTGGAGAAGCTAATTGGCCGCAAAGAAGGAGCTCTAGCCTGAGGTCAACTCCAGAGGTAACCCTTCCTCCGATATCCGAAGACTCAGACCCAGAAGAAGGTGCTCAGGGCGCTGAAGCACCGGACCGAAGAAGGTCAAGAAGAGTGCGTGTGCCTAACAGAAGATACTCCACTCCTGAGTGGACATATCTGGCGACAAATGTCTGTGAAACCGGAGACAGGGAGGATCCGAGCGGTGGTGGTGTCCAGTTCTGAGCCCATTATCACCGTGGAAATACGACTGTTGGTACCCGGTGTCGAACAAGAAGGGTCACTAACATTCATGCTCCCCAGACCTCCCCGCCTCAGCAAGTTAAAACACATGTTCCTTTCAGAATTGCAATTCCCCGACTTTGGTACAACGATAACAGCACATGAAGAGCACAATCTTCGTTTGGAAATACTGAACTATGCTATTGAAGCTGCAACCACAAACCTGATAGTAGACTGTTAAAGAACTTTGTAAATAAAGCAAGCAGAAAAAGAAGATTACCTAGCGCCCAGGAAGCAGAGAATAATAGGGAACTTCCCTTGAGTTGATGGAGAAGGGCTAGGGTTGTCTTTATTGAACTGTTAAAGGACTTTTGCGAAGAAGGTTGTCAGCCTCCAGTTGTGTGGATTCTAAAGACAAAAGGATTGAAAAGAGACTGTAAAGGAACGAGAGGAAAAGAACTTTTTTCTAAGATAAGAGAGAGCCATATTGTCTGACGAAATGGAGGCCGGCACCCAGAACCGCAGAGCTAAATGTATAATAGGTACACTAATAGTAGGAGTGATAATATTAATAGCTTTAGTGGTAACAATTTCTTATGTAAAGGGACATGAGGAAGAGGTAAAGGTAACTGATGTGAAATCTGTAGAAACGCTTACACCTACTGTTGCTGGTGAGAAAAGGGAAAACACTCAAGAGAAAGCGTTATTGGCTGCAGAAGCCCGCAGGCTACACGTAGATGAGTCCCAAGGAGACTTTAGGTCTAATGCTTATGCTAAACTCTTATATGAATACGTGGATGCCATGGAGGTTAAGGATTGTTATGTCTGCATGCAGTTGCCGGCATCTGTAGATGAAGGAATTCGATATCATCACCTCCCGCTGACATATGGCATTACATGTAGCTTATTGCTTAGTATATTTTATGAGAGAGATAGTTTCGAATACTATTTCTCTAATTATGATTCAGTGTTGCCAGAAGTCCCAAATTATAAGCAGATGAACAAATGGGACTACTGGAAGAGTGAAGACAGATTGGCCAAGTTCTTCATTCCTTGGATTACCTTAGACACTTCACATGCCCGTAGAAATAACCTGACATGCAAGGTGTCAGAAGTCGAGAAGAAGTTCATAGGGCAGGTGGATGATCGTTACAGGAGACAAAAGATTTTGAAAAAATCAGGACAATGGAAAACAGATTGGACCGAGGAAGAGAAGGCACACAAGAGAAAGGGTAGTAGTGGTCCAATAGCTTTAGATAAAACGCAGAGAGGAAAGCTATGTCTTCACCGAGCCAAAACGTATTATGAAAATGTATACGTGGGTGAAGTTGACTGTGAGCATGCTTTTAATTTAGAGTACTACACTAAGGATTTCCTGAAGGGAATGCAAGTGATTCCAAATGTGTATTTTGTATGTGGAAGAAATGCTTACGTGAGACTACCTGACAACTGGTATGGATCATGTTACTTGGCAATTGTCTTCCCCAAAATATATCATGCACAAGACTTAGTGATCATTGAGGGCAAGACATCTTCGAGGGGAAGGAGAGATGTAGGCGATGCAGAAATGGTTGGAGATGTCTTTGGAGCTATGTTCCCTCTTTTGGGGGTAATCCTTAATGATGTTAAAATTAGACGACTGGCAACAGTTGTCGACAGGTTGTCTGCCAGCACTGCTCAGTCCTTAATGCTGGTAGAAGGAGAGATGCAATCGATAAGGGCTATGGTTCTTCAGAACCGTCTTGCATTAGATGTCCTATTAGCAAAAGAGGGCGGAGTCTGTAAGGCTTTGAAGGTCCAGGAATGCTGCACTTACATTCCAGACAATTCGAAGCCCCTTGAGAAAGTTATTAAGAACATAACTAATATTCACAAGGAGATCGAAGACTTGAGTAGAGAAAATGTCTGGGAAAAGGTGGGCCACGGAATGAGTACAGTTGGAGGGTGGTTTTCCACCTTAGGCAAAAGCTTTGTTTGGTACATTCTAAAACCTATCATCATAATATTGATCTGTGGGATAATATTGTGGGGATTGGTGAGAGTATTCAAATGGTACAGAGCAAGAAGGTCAGAAAGGGCCCAAAGAGAACAGCTGCAGAGATTGGCTGCCATACAAGATAATCAGTACAGGAGCCTGAGGGCTCTGGAAGCGCAGAGAATGCCAGCAATAACTGCAGTCTAAATGTTAGTGATGACCCCGAGAGGTCATCAAAGGGGGGAACTGAGAGAGCGCAAACTGACTTAAATGTATGAGTACATCACACTTACCAGTAGTAAGCACAAATCATGAGGAGAAATGCCATGAGTGCTAATAGTATCTGCAATTATATTCTAAATGTATAGCTAATATAGAGATTTAAGTAGAAGTGGAACTAATACAGAAATGTGTGACATTATATGATTTTAGTAGATGTGATTATTTCTGAATCCATGTCGTGTAGCTGTTAAAACATAAGATGGTATGCGGTTAAACGCAGAATGTGGTAGGCCTCAGGGCCAGAGCTAAAGGGAAGGTGTTTCTTTTCACGACACAGATTGTATTAATGTTTTGGTCATTGCATTAAATAGGCCATGATTTATAGAGATGTTTACTAAATAATAGAATAAGAATATTAACATGCTTTAATTAATGAAGAAGTTGAATGCTATAGTCATAATGAGAAATATTGTAGGCCTGAAATGTTTTAGCATTGATTTACACGTACATGTCTGGGCTGAGAAATGTTGCAAGCTTTTTCTTTTTAGAAGTCTATGAGAGTTGGGTTCTTGGCTGCAGATATCTGTCTGCAAAGGATAAGGGGGGATCCAATTATAAATGAATGAATAGAGGTCTGTTCAGTGGACGGCCTAGACATGGAGGAGGGTTCCGGAATGTTTGAGGGGTATCAGCGGGCCGGAGAAGAGTCTGAGAAGCAAGGTCAACTCTAACGTATGAGGCCCAATACAAAGCATCATGGAAAAAGCCAGAAGCTACACCACGTGAGAGGCGTCTCGCAAGGGGCGTCTCAAATGTTGTTGACTGTTTTGTATTAGGGACAGCACCCCTGGGTGGAGTTAGAGCAGATACCTGAGGACCCTTTAGAGAGCGGATGGGTAGGCAGAGAGGGGTCATGACTGGAGAACTATAGGTTTTCACCAAGAGACTTAGAGTGGGTGACTTCCCTTGGGGGTCATTCACTGCTGACACCTTTGTTAGGTTGGGACTTGGTTAAGTAGGGATACCATCTAGAGCAGGGTAGGGACAGCCTAACCTTTGCGTTTTCCTCCCACCTAAATGAAGGAGAGATATGCGTCTATGCTGATAGCTTTATTATTCTTAGAACTTGTGTTAGTGATTTCCGTTGCTCGTTTGAGGGCTTTCCGAGAGCACATGTATGTAATTGGACCTGTGTATCTCGTTAATCTCATTCTGAGATGCTTGTATTTGCAGCTTATCATATCTTTACAATAAACTTTTGAAAGCTAGAAGTTGTCTGTGATCTTTGGGAGCAGAGTCCTTTATTGGGTGAACTACCTTGGAAATAGGTGCACTTTCTTTCCTCACAGACAGGCAACAAAGGTTCAGTCGACCAGATCGAGGTTTGGATCAATAGATATAAGGTATCGATCAAAATCTCGCCCTTTCAGTATATAAAAATTAAAACGATTGCCAAGATCAATGCCTAATTTGCACTTAATATATAAATATATATATATATATTAATGAAGTCTGAAAACATCTGGCGTGGTTCAGCTCACTGTTTTGATAATCTTCTCAATTACCAACTTCAAATTCTACAAGTGCAATTCCCTGGCTACATAATTCACTACTGTGCACAACATCCATAATCATAGAGCTGTACTGTTATGCAATAAATAGTTATGCTTCACTAGACGTCTTAGAATCTTCTGGTAATGCTGAGGTAAGATGTGTGACAAATCAATTGACCCAAAGCTTGCCGGTCTTGAGATACAGCAAAGACTGATGGTCTCAGAGTTCAGTGGGGCTGTGATATGTGGGGCGAAGCAAAGCCCTTTGCTCCGTTATTTACTTTCTTATAAGGCCGCCTGCCAACATTCTCCATGGGAAATGTCTTGTCTAATCAGGTCCAAAAACTTCAAAACCAGGGTCACTGAAGATACAACAATCATAAATCCTCTAAATCGAAAAAATAGATATGAAAAGCGGACATTTTGGCTAGAAAGAGGCACAGCCGTGTATGTTATGATTGAATACTGTTGAGAATGTAGTTATTCTAAAGGGCTCATCCTACCGATTTGCGCTGAAACTCCTGTTTCCGTCCAGAGAATCTCCTAATCAACCCTGAAACTAGTTGTCAGAACGAAAAAGGCAGGAATTATTGGAAAAAATACTCACGTCTGTGCAGAAGCTCTGATTTCCGCATGGGATTCAACATTCCATAAGAGTTCTATAGGGGATTACTTGTAATTCACTGGTAATGGATGCCATATCTAGTATCACAATACTCACATGTTCTGTAATCATTGTATTATTGTGTTTGCGATGGAGGCAAGAGACGTGTACACAAAAGCAACTTAAAATGACCGCTGTGACTGGCAAATTGTGCCATTGTTTGTAAATTGTATTCCAAGTCACCACTATGGGGCTGATTATGAGTCGGTGGGGTGGAATTACCTCTTCGAATTGTGCTCACCCTGATTCCAAAGGGCTGTTTTTTCCACACCCTGCTTTACCATGAGAAACCTGGCGTCAATTGTCCAGTCAGTAATTCCATCTGGAATAATCACATGAGGCTTTTGGCTGCAGCAGCCAATGCTCATTAGAACATCAGAACGTTAGGAACTTCATTGAAACTTTAAGGTGGGTCAAGGCTAATAATGGGGAGTTTACCAGGCATTAATGGTAAACTCTCACGCAATTTTACAGTGTCCCCAATACCGTGCAACTCATAATCGGGGCCTATGCTCAGGGCCAATGTGGGGAGCAGATATGGAATACGCACATGACCTCATTGCATCTGTAATATTTTATGTGTTTTTTTACGTAGTGCAAATGACTGCAATCCCAATGGCTTATCATGAATATTTAAGTCAAAAATTCCTAGTAGGAGATAGTCAAAAATGAAAACAAATCCATTTAACAAGGTCAGGGGGCCCAAACACAATAATACAGCAGTATTTGAACGTTGCAAACTTTGGCTCTGTTACTTTATTATAATCCGATTTTTGTAAACCCTCCCTTTGGTGCTTTTTCACCTTTGGGTACGGTGGCAGCTTCCTGACAGAGGGAGTCCGTCACCGTACATTCTCAACAACACAATATCACACTGGCCATTGGATGGATGCTAGTATAACACACCTGATGGATATTGGTCAAATGGAAACACCTGCATACCACTCTATAAAGTACAACTAATTTCAGACCATGATCCTTTGCCATTCCAGCCCCACCCTGACATTTACTTCCAGAACCTTTTGCAGTCAACTGGGTTTGTCTTTGCTTTTCCCTGTTTCATGTCCCTTTATTTTCTTTCATTTATTTCCTTGTAGGTAATTTATTTGAGTCTACAACATTTCTTTGCACAATGGGAGGCCTCCAAAATCCCTGTTTTAGTGAGGGAGAATTGTCAGTCATTGTGGATGACATCATAAGAGTGGAGCAACAATTGCTTGGAGCCCAAGTCTAAAATACACCTCTATCACGGAAAAGGCAAATGTGGGCCAGAATATTCAACAGAGTGAATGCTGTAGCTAACAACCTACACACACAAGAGGAAATTAGAAAGAGGTGAAATGTCCTTCTGGGTAGAGTGCATTCCCTGGCCTTCAAGCGTCACTTGGAGGCCCAGAGGACTAGTGGTGGTTCTCCCAGTTCCCGCTTATAGCTCCTGCCTTGGGAGTAGAAGGTCTTGCAGATCCTACATCCTTAAGTCTTGATGGGAATGCCTGGTGGAGTGGAGTCTGGTAAGCTGCCCTTTACAAAGTCCACCTAAACCTCAATGCCTATTTGTTCTCAACTCAGCTGTTGCCAATGTGTTTCCTAACATACAATTCTCAAAGTATCAGTATCAGATCATTTGGATAGTTTGTGTGAATGTATTTTGTTACATCTTAGGTTACAGGTGTCCATCTCTATTACACGACACATGATGGTCTGGTGCCTGTAAGTGTTAGAACACCAAATAAACCATTAGCCATATGTGTGTCATATTGTAAGTGTCTGCCCCATTCCAACTGCATATTTTCCACAGGTATGTTCCACCAACCATTTTGCAAGTATTAGGAAGTTGTCTTTGAAATGACTGCAACTATGACGATGCCCTGTTTCTGTTTTGTTAAAAGAATATTGCTATGTCATATTGCTCAAGCTCTCTTCTGTAACAGATTTCTACATATGGTTAAGTGTCTAGTATTGATCAATCCCCATTCAATGCTCTCTTCTGAAAATAGTATGTGTTGTTTTCTGAATGTTGTCCTGTTCTTATCAACCAATTGAATTGATGTCATGACTATTACAAATCAAACTGTGTTGACACAAAAAATGTTTGGTATAAACATTTATTTGTTTCTAGTTTACATCATTCTTTTCGCTTGGCACTTTACACAAACGTTGGTCCCTGTTCCGGCCGATTGTGAGGAGGGATGTGGCTCCTCCCCCTTAGCTCCCTCATTGCCGGTTTATGACTGGCTACTAAGCCGGCATGGGGGCTCTGATGCGCAGCGGTAGGTAGCAGCTCGCTGAAAGGCAAAAAGCTACTCGGACCCTGAGCATTTTTAATCTATTTTAACACTTAAGTGTATTTTGATTGTTTTTAATTAAGATTATGGTTTACCTCTTTCTCGGCATTTGGCACTTTACGCAAACGTTGGTCCCTGGTCTGCCGCGGCTTTCCCGGACGATTGTGCGGAGTGACGTGGTTCCTTCCCCTCACTCCGTCATTTCCGGTTTATGACTGGCTACTTATCCGGCATGGGGACTCGGATGCGCAGAGGCAAGCCCGTCTGCACCCCTCTGCAGCCGGACCGCGTCCAGCACCAGCCATGCTGCCAGATTTAGTAGCAGTAAGAGAATTTGCTGGTCATGGGACACCCTCCTTGCATTAAGGAGGTATTC
The DNA here is from genome assembly GCF_964261635.1 of Lissotriton helveticus. Classification (NCBI taxonomy): domain Eukaryota; kingdom Metazoa; phylum Chordata; class Amphibia; order Caudata; family Salamandridae; genus Lissotriton; species Lissotriton helveticus. The sequence continues at coordinate 562,818,767 of NC_136063.1, forward strand.
ATGTCCTTGTGATCATGCCATTAACCTGGTGAAGGATGCACTCCCCTGCCACTGTGAAGGATGTAACCTGGTTCTGGGACACTCTAGGCGGTCCCAGGGTCATGGAGACATGGGTTGCAGTAAGAGGGAGGCAGAATAAGCCATCTGGCAAGCTTAGAGCGTGCCTGATCAACTGTAGATTTCTTCCTAAACATGCAGAAGATATTTGGCTATTGCTGTCTGACAACAAATGGGATCTAATGTTTTTGACTGAAACCTGGCTGAAAGATGAAGCTTTATCTGCGGTAGCTCAGGCTATTCCCCCGGGTTTCAAAATCTGCTGTGCAAACAGGGATGGGGAGAAAAGAGGAGGGGGGTAGCCATTAGCGTGAATCACTCCTGGGAGATCTCCACCTCAGTGTTGCGCAATATGGGCTTGATAGAAGGTTTGAACTTCTGTATTAAGACCGGCCCCACGGCTTTCTTTGTGGGACTCTTGTTATACAGGCCTCCAGACTGTCCACCAGGCATAATCCCTGATCTCTGCAACGTTGTTGCCCAGAAATCACTGCAGTATTCCAACTTTACGGCGCTAGGTGATTTTAACCTGCATTCCAATGATCCTGGCTGCATGTATGCATCTCAGCTCTCCTTGTCTCTTAATGAAGCAAACCTGATTCATCCGTAAAACTCCACACCCACAGGGCAGGTCATACCTTAGATCTCCTGTTTTCTAACATTCCATCTATGGTAGCTGGGACCCCATATCAACTGGTCAGGACAGATCACTTCCTGATCCCATTTTCTTTCAGTCTGGAAAAACCACATCAAGGAGGGGGAACTCGCTATCTGCCAAAAAGAAATTGGAAGAAGCTAACAGCTGAGTCCCTTGGGCTAGTATTGCAGGAGAGTCAACCACTACAAACGAGCAATACAAATGTTGACATGCCCGCACTGAACAGGTAGATCTCCTACGCCCTGGAGACCATTGCCCCAGCCAGAGTAGCAAAAATCTTGAGAAAGACTCCCTCTGCTCCGTGGTTCTCAGAAACTCTCAGATGTAAAAAAAAAGTAGATGTACAAAAATGGAAAGCTTGTAGAGATCAGACTACAGCTCAATGGCCACATTGGCATGTAAGAAAGCCCTGAAAAAGCTCCACGAATTGATGAGGATGGCAAGGTGGGACAACTTGGTGAAGCACATTAATAATGCGGAAAACTCAAGCAAGGAAATATTTAGGATCGTCAGCTCCTTCACCAAACTGATGAAGCTGGAAACGTAATACAGCCGTCCCCCTCTCTGTGCTCAAAGTTATAGGACTTTTTCGACAGTAAAATTCAGAAAGTCTACAACACCTTCAAGATGGTGATAGACACAGAGAAAAACAGAAGAGAGTGGTAGATGTGATTAAAAAATTCCTTCCTATCTCCCAACCAGAATTTCTGGTAGAGATCGAGATGTAAGTCAGGGTCCCCAGAGGACCCGTCCCCCCCCCAAGCTGTGGAAGGAGCTGGCCCGCTCACTAATCCATGCTCTGAATCATATATTGAACACGTCACTCGCTTCAGGCATCTTCCCTGATACATGGAAACATGCTGTGTTATTCCCCCTTAGGAAAAAACCCAATGTGGATCCAGGGGAACTAAACAACTATCGCCCAATCTCCCTATTACCAGCACCAGCAAAAATGCTGGAAAAAATGGCTCAGAGACAGTTGGCTAACTTTATTGAGGGTCATGACATTTTGCACGATACACAGTCTGGCTTTCGGACTGGCTTTAGTACTGAAACTGCACTGCTGGAGGTGGCAGAGTCAGTAAGAATGACTGTGGACACTGGATCATCAGCTATTCTGGTGCTCTTGGACTTATCCGCAGCGTTCGACACCGTGGACCACCTAATCCTGGTACAGAGACTCCAAGCAATTGGAATTGGAGGTGTAGTACTTACCTTGGTGAAGTCTTTTCTTAAAAATCGGAAGCAGGAAGTCGCCCTCCAACCCTACCAGTCGGAACCCAAACAACTATCTCTCTTTCACAGCGCGAATTCGGCAGGTGACAGCCTTATGCTTCAGCAAATTAAGAAGCCTGGGAAAGTTTTACGTCTACTGCCGGAGGATTGTCGCAGAATCATTGTCCATGCCACAGTGACATCTAGGATGGACCATGCTAACTGCCTGTACCTGGAACTGCTCACCTATCCGGTCAGAAGACTGCAGATGGTACAGAATGCGGCTGCGAGATTGATTAAACGAGTGCCGTTTTCAACATCACATCACACCGCATATAAGACAGCTCAACTGGCTGCCAGAAGCGAAAAGGATTGAGTTTAAGGCCTTAACCTTGACCTTTTGTGCGATACATGGCAAATGTCCTAGTTACCTTAAATACCGGCTATGTCTCTACCAACAAAGCTGCTCACTGAGGTCCAACCCTCAGAACCTGCTTTGCACACCTTGCTTCGATAAAGCTCGCTTAGGGGGCAGATCCTTTACAGTGGTGGCAGCTAAGCTTTGGAATTCCCTGCCAAATAATATCAGCCAAATCCAATGTGAGCCAATGTTCAGAAAGTCCCTAAAGACCTGGGGCCAGATGTAGGTCGGTCGGTAACGGCCAAAAATCGGTATTTTCGGCCGTTACCGACCGGTATTACAGATTTGGCATGTAGGAGCACAATTTTACAGAATCGGTAAATTTACCGATTCGGTAAATTTAGCGATTCTGTAAAATACCGAATCGGTATTTTTACCGATTCGGTAAATCTCAGATGTAGGTGGGACTCTTCAGAGTCCCAAAGGCCCTACAAATTCGGTATTTTAACACCCAATCCAATTGGGTGTTAAAATACCGAATTCAGGTGTGCATGTTAGGGCATGTCTGTGTGCCACATGGCGCACATGCCTATTTTTGGGGTGCCAGAGGGTGTCAAAGTGACACCCCCTGCACCCTTGCTAAAATCGGTATTTACCGATTCTGTAATTACAGAATCGGTATTGCCCATTGATTCCTATGGGCTTCACAGCCCATAGGAATCAATAGGAAATACCGATTCGGTATTTCCAGATTCGGTAAATACCGAATCTTAAAGATTCGGTATTTACACATCTGGAAATACCTACATCTCCCCCCTTCATATTTACCACTTCTTAAATACGAATCGGTAAAATTCGGTATTTAAGAAGTGGTAAATAAGAATTACCTACATCGGGCCCTATGTACTTTAGCCTAGGTTAGCTTAATTTGGCCTTTTCATTTCTCTTTTCCTCTCTGTTATAGCGCAGGGACACCTCTGCTTAAGGTAGCTGTTGCGCTCTATACATTTCTGTATTAATATTATTATTTATGCTGAATATAAGTGGTAATTCAAAAACCATACTCTGCACTGTTCACTTGATGACTAACACTAAACATCCACCCAAGTAGTGCAAATGTCTGTTTGCAGTCAGATAGGCCTTGGATTAGTCAATTACACATTTAACCTCTCCACTGTGTTGGGTTGAATGGTTGGGAGATGTGAGCTCTACTACCTAATCACTTCATAAACATTTCAGGACATCTTATTACCTGCTTATTTAAAGTTGTACTATTTGAAATCGCAAATATATAGGTTAATATGTACAATACAACTGAAAGCCTATAATCATAACAAGCTCTACCTTGTTTTTCTTCTAGGTCTCTACATTGTTTGTCTCAAATAAATTTCGATGCAAAAAAAACAACCTTTTACTAATAACATTTTTCTCAATTTCTCAATAGGTCCAAGTGCCAGACCATGTAACCAGGAATCAGCCACTGAAGAGACCTCCACTCAAGCCCAGGTTCAAGCCTTCAGTGAGAACAACACTCCTGATAATCTGGATGATGATGAGGATCCTGGTCCATTTAGTCAGCCTGTGTTGAGTCTCATTGGGCCCACACGACACCTCCCACCCTAACTGTAACACCTCCACCAACTAAAGCCTTCACTTTCGGTGTTCCTATCATTGTGACACCGATTGTGTGCCCCCCAGTCCTGGGTAATATTAAAACTGCAGCACCACCAGCTCCAGCTCACCTAGAACCCAGTTAGAGGGGATACACTGTGCCAAGGGCACAGAGGAGTGGAGATAGGGGTCGTGGAAGGGCTTTTGTGGGCCAGCATAGTGAAGTCACTTGGGTCACTCTTACCCAGTAGACCATCGACCAAGTCTTGGGAGCCTATAATCAGTCCCAAGAAATGATGGGCCAGGTATTCATCGAGGTTCGGGAGATAAACAGTATTGGTTGGTTGCTATGAGTGGGACGGCATCAGGGGACCCTATAATGAAGGAAAGGATAAAAGTGTAGTCTCTACGCTTACATATTTTTTTAAAGCCCAGTTCTAATTAATTTGGTCATACATTGATGTGCCTATGTTTACTCACAGGTGCAGGCGTTTCCCTGCCGCCTTAAGTCATATGTGGGGAAAGCCATTTATTATTATTTTTTTTATTTATTTCAAAGGTTTTTTATAGCCCTGCTGGACCCAAGAGTATCAGAGCGCTTTACAAGGAAGGTAAACCTAATAGGATAAAATTAACAATATGCAGAAAATTGCAAGGGATATAGTATTGCATTCAGAGCGCTAAAAATGGAAGGAAAACATAATAAGATAACATTAACAATATGTAGGAAATTCACAAGGGATATAATATTGTATTAAGAAGAGCTAGGGGGGCAAAGAAACAGGGAGGTACATTAAGGGGAAGATGCATGCTGAAAGTTAAGGGAGAGAAAGGAGTGTAGAGAGGGTGAGAGAGAGTATGAAAAAGGAGTGGGAGGGGGTGAGGAGAGGTGTGGACCAGAGAAGAGAAAAGAGTGAACATGATCAGAATCAATAACATTAGATACCCCAATATTTGTTGAGAAGAAGTACTTTGAGTTCTTTTTTGAAGAGAGAGTAAGAGGGGTTGCAGCGAAGGTCCCTGGGGAGAGAGTTCCAAATTATGGGAGCATTACCAGAGAATGCACATGATTGGGTCTTTTAACATTTAAGTCTGGGAGGGATCAGGACAAGGGAGTTAGTGCTCCTCAGAGACCTGGAGCAACCTGCTTTTTGTAGTTTGATTGCAAGGTAAGAGGGGGTGTTTTGGTCAAGAGCTTTGTGAGTGATACATGCAATCTTGTAGGTGGATCTTCCTTCTATTGGAAGCCAATTGAGATTCTTGAGGACGGGCGAGGTGTGGTCAAATCTTTTACAGTCAGAGATAAGTCTGGCAGCTAGGTTGAGAACAGATTTAATCGGTGTAAGATGGACTTTAGGGGTGCCGGAAAGTGTGGCGTTACCATAGTCAATCCTAGAAAGAACAAGCGATTGAACAACGATTTTGAAATCATCGGCTGGAATGAAAGGTTTAATTTTCTTGAGATGGAGAAGGGTGAAAAGAGCACTTTTGGCTGCATTTTTAATGTGGAGGATGAGATTAAGATTCTGGTGGATGCTGATGCCTAGGGATTTAACAGAATTAGAGGTGGAGAGGGAGCAGTTAAGTGCTTTGATATCATTGACCCAGAGTTGAATGGGAAGGGGATTGTTTTTGGGGGTGAAGAGGATGATTTCAGTTTTTTTTATTCAGTTTTAGATGGTTCATATGGAACCAGGCTTGAACTCTAGTCAAGGTGTCATTGAGGTGAAGAATGTCTTTGTGGGATTTGATATTGTAGTATAATTGGGTATCGTCGGCATAGAGGTGGTAGCTGATTTTAGCTTGTTTAAGGATGAGGGTAAGTGGTTCCATGAAAAGATTGAATAGGGTTGGGGAGAGGATGGATCTTTGAGGGACACCGAGAGAGACAGGTTGAGGTTTAGAGAGGAAGTGGCTAAGCTTGATTTGCTGTGATCTGTTTTGAAGGAATGAGGAGAACCATTTGTATACAGTGCCTTTCAAACCAAATCGATCTTTGAGAGTGTTGAGAAGGGTGGGATGGTGGACAGTATCAAATGCAGCCGAGTGGTCAAGGAGGATTAGTAGTGAGGATTCAACTTTGTCTAGGGAGAGATGAATGTCATCTGTGATATTTAACATAGCAGTTTCGGTACTGCACCCCTTTCTAAAGCCGGATTGGAAAATGTCAAGGAGATTGAAGGCGACGATGTGGTTCTCTAATTGTGATATGACACATTTTGCAAGGGCTTTAGAGAGTAAGGGATGATTAGAGATAGGGCATAGGTTGTTAAGGTCATTTTGGTCGGAAGAGGTGTTTTTCAGGATGGGTGAGATTTGACCAAGTTGAAGGGAGGCAGGTACACAGCCAGTGGAAAGAGAGGAGTTGATGATATTGGTCCATATAGGGGCGATGATATATTTGAGTTCTTGAACCAAATGGACGGGAAGAGGATCTTTGGAGTGGGAGGAAGGTTTGAGTTTGGCAATGATATTGATGATCGAGGATTCTGATACAGGACTAAATTCGCTCCATGAAGCATTGTTTTTAGCTAGGAGGCCCTTGGTAGAGGGGTCTGGTTGGGGGAGAGTAAGGAGGGGTAGAGATGGATCGTGAAGTGAGGGAAAAGTGGGCGAAAGTGAATAAGGAGTGTTGGGGAGGGTGTGTTGGATGAGAGGAGGTTGGAGTGAGAGGGGGAGGGAAGAGAAGGATAGTTCGATCTTATTGACTTTATTCGTAAAGAAGCTGGCAATTTCTTCGCGTCTGTCAATAGAGACTAATATTTTTGGAGGGCCAGTGGAGGTTTGTTTTTTAACAATGTTAAAGAGTTCTCTAGGACGGTTTCTAGCCTGGTCAAGTTGTGACAGGAGAAAGGAGGCTTTTTTGTTGAAGATGTGTTTTTTATATTGGGCGCTAGCAGCTCTAAGGAGAACCAGATTATCAGCGGTGGGATGGTTCCTCCAAACACGTTCAGATTGTCTGAGGGTTCGTCTTTCATTATTGAGTTCGGAATTGAACCAAGACTTGGGAGGGTTGTTTTTTTGTTGTTTGAGTTTAATTGGAGCAATTTGGTCGAGTGCTTCAAGAATAGAATTGTTATAATGGTTAGTTAAGTCATTGGTGCTGTCAGAGAGAGGGGGAGAAGTAAGCGGGTTTTAATTGTGGATTCCAGTTTGCCAGGTGGAATAAGGGGAAGGTTGCGTCAAGGTTTCATAGGTAGGGTGTTGATGGGGGTGGGGCGAGTAATGGATCTATTCAGGGTGAAGAGGATAAGATATTGATCAGACCAGTCTACAGGAAGTATATTAGAGAGGGAGGCCAGATCGTTACCAGTCATAATAGCATCGAGGGTGGCACCTTTGTTATGAGTGGGGGAATGGCAGAGTTGGGTCATGTTGGTGATGTCCATGGTTTCCTTAAATAGGATGACAGAGGGGTCTTCATTTTTGTTCCAGTGGATGTTGTAGTCACCAAGGAAGATATTCTTGGAGTGTGAGAGCGATGCTTGGATAATAAGATCAGACATCGCTTCAGTGAAGGAGATGCAATTTCCAGGGGGGTGGTAGATAGTGTGAAACCGAATGGTGAGGGAGCCCTGTATAATGAGATCTGCACAAAGGTATTCAAAGGATGAAGGGTCTTGTAGATGGACAGGCGAGATGTTAAGTTCAGCTTTAAAGATTAGGGCAAGGCCTCCTCCAGTTTGCTCTATTCTATCTTTCTTAATGATAGAATAACCTGGGGGAATAATTAGGTTGAGGATAGGAGTGGAGTGGGCGGTGAGCCAGGTTTCCGTTAGGAATGCGATGTCAATGTTTTCACTGAGAATGGTTTCCGCAATCTCAGTAGCGTGGCATGAGGCGGATCGGCAATTGATCAACATGCAACAGAGGGGAGAGGGGTCGGGTAGTTGGGTGGGGGTACAGGGGGTATAGGTCTAAGTTGTTGGGGAGGTCTATGGGAAGTCAGAAAAAGGGGGAGTCTGCTCGTTCCTAAGAGAACTGGGATAGTAGACTGATGAGTAGGGTGGATAGTGGACGAGGATGGTGAGGGAGAGATAGGTAAGTTTGCGGAATAGTTAACTCCCGAGGTGTGGCGGGGAGGGCGAGTTGGGATTTTGGGGTGGGACGATTAAAGGAGGTTGAGCTGGTAAGGGACAGGTTGTGAATTTACTGGTGAGGAGAGGAGTGTTGGTGTTGGTAATATAGCTTGGCGAGCAGTAAGTTGATGGATTGAGATGGGTGTTGATGTGCGACGATAAGGGGTATTGAGAGGGGATCGGTGAGTGAGCGTGAGCTGAGGAGATGGCTTTTGTAAGGAGTGAGATGTCGCTTCTGAGTGAGGAGAGTTCTAAGACGAGGGACGAAAGGAGAAGTGCAATGTTAAGGGGTGACAGTGTGTGGATTGATGAGTGCGGTGGATCTGTATTTATTGGGAAGTTGGTCGCGATAGGGTTGTCTAGGGGGGGATAAGGTGTGGAGGACGAGGGGGAAAACCAGGAGGGGGCAGGAATAATAATGTGGGGGAGGATCGTTTTTTGAAAGCGGGTGTGTATAAGAGGTAGATGTAGGAAAGGCATTCTTTTTGGGCTGACAGTTAGGTGAAAGTGGCGTAGGGGACTGCTGGTAGGTGTCCACCCGGCAGCCACCCCGTAATTATGTTCTTCTTTTTAATATGATAAGAGAAGCGATGATGGTCAACATGTGGGGGACCTAATGGGAACCCTAACCTGCTGTTCTTTAAAACGTTTTATTTTTTGGCATTACTTTTCCTTCTCTCTATTATGTTTTTTCAACAAACAACCGAAATAGGCCAGTTCGTCTTTTCTTTAGGAACTGTTACCACTTTGTGATTATTATGTTTTTTTCAACCACTGCAGGTCCAGTATCATTGAGGTGGAGATATATCCCTGTGCCCTGATAAAATTGCCACAAAATTGTAAGGCAATGAAACATGTAGGCCGTTCAACTTAAAATGGTCTAAACTAGGTGTGAACACTAGACAAATATTAAATACATATGATAGGTGTTCACAACCTGTTTTAATGGGGAGTTCAGGTGTCTCTTTGTTACACATTACGGGGGCGAAATAGTCATTAGCACCATTATTGTCTACACTTTTCTCATTAGTCACATTTAATTGAGGTAGGTCACTTATCTTTTTGTCATGAAAGTGTTGATAAAGTGAGCACACTGGTGAGTACCTACCAGCAGCTCTATGGTGGTTGCTTACTTGAGGCACTTTCTAACCCACCTCACATTTTTTCATATTGTCTCATACTTCTTATGACTAGTGTGCCAGTATTATCCTTAGCTTTTTAGGAATACTGGGACATGGCTGTGGTTGAGTGTCTGATTGATTTAAATAAGCATACACATATGGGGGGTGTAAGTGAAATAGTATAAGCATATCCTACCTAGGAGGTATAGCTGACACCCAGTGTACCAAGAATATAATAGGCTGCTGTGTATAAAAAAAGTGCCAAAAAATGTGACACAATTTCAGATTTTTTAACTAGCAACTGCCCAAACAATATTATGAAAGATTGTTCTGCCCAACAAACCAGGCCCTTTCAGGTCCAAGTTGTGACATTTGCAGGGGTATAGTGCTGTTCTGTTACAAAGGAATCATGGGAAGAGCTTGGGAAATGGGCACATAGGCTTGTGATATACAAATCTGGTAGGCAGACAACTTGCACATTGATTGAAAGAAAGTGTTTCCGATTCTGGTAGATCTGTGTCTGGCGTGTGGTGGCACTCCGGCAATGTGTGTGCCATCAATTGCTCCAACCACATATGGTCTGTGACCCAAACTATGAAAGTCCCCCTTCACATTGGCTAAATCCTGCAGCTGTGGAAACCAGGTGGAGCTGTTTATGTGTCTCATCATTGAAGAAAGAACTTCTTGTAGCCCACCACTGAAAGTTGGGTGTGGCATTCTACCAGATACTGCCTCAGTGTATTAGAAGGATCCTGTGGCCAAAAACTGAAGTACTGCCATGAGTTAGACAATTGGTGTAATAGATGTTAGTTATCTGTTGTGAGGCTGAAGATCTGGCTCCAGTCGATGACATAAATCCTGCATACTTTGCATATTTAACCTGAACGTCTTAATTATATTAATTTCTTCCATGGTGGCAAGGTCTGGAAATGGGTGGTACACCTGAGGCTGCTGTCTCCTAACTCTCCCAGGTCGGATATGTCAGCATTGGAAAAAAAATTAAAAAATGTTCACATTATCCACAGCAACATATTTGATAATTAGCACTAGAGTTATGTACTTTTACAAAATATACAATGTTTAATACATACTTGTATCAATGACATTTGTAGCCTAAAGTAAATCACAATGAAAAATGTGTAAATAATAAATTTCAAATGTATCTTGTACACATTATTTTTTTAAACCTTTTGTCTCCAAAAATACCATTAACGGAGGTTTACATAACACTGCGCAAATATTGCATTTCAGCCCAGTGATGCACTACATATTAATGTTTACTTTTTAAAAAATGAGTGTCCATCAAAGTTTGAATTTGTAAACAAAGTTGACCCTATTTTGACTGGTGGTGATGCACTTAACATTCACAAACACAATATTTTAAACTTTTAAAATGGCACATGCCTGACCTTACTGATAGCACATTGGGAAAAAACAGACGGGCACGGTGGAAGTTGACCTGCGGTGGTCAGTAAACTGCACAATGTACACAACCACAGGCTAACATTTGGTGAATCTGATGGTAGAAAGCTAAAAGCTGTGCCCATTTCTGCTAAAGATTGCATATGTCATGTATATGTACGTAGTGGTTAGAAAAAGAGGCCCCTTGCCTCCTAACACTTCTCCCATCAAGACCTCCTCCACGTTTGGTGCTGTTTGTGACCTCTGGGAGCAGCTATGACAGGTTGAGTCGGTGAGAGGGCTCCTACCTTCATGCCATAGGATCTGGAGTTGCTGGCAATGGAGGTCCTATCCTTTTATGGCTGCTCTAAGCTTACCAGAGAAACAGGTACATGTTTGAAATGCATATGTGAATCTGTCTAGCTGGTTTATTTCAATTAGCACAGGCCATACTGTCCCTTTGAGTTCCTGAGTGAAGTGTACTGATTGATATTAAGTGTCATATAATTTGGTCCTTACACAGGACAATGATGTTTGGGATTTGAAAGCACTCTACATTGTCAAATAAACAACACCATTAATATGTGTTGTGTGTTTAATGCTCTAGAGTCTATTTGGTGTGCATGAAGAGCTATTTGAACAAATATGTTTACTTAACTTGTGATACATTGACAACTCACATCATGGAGATTAGAAAACACATTATATATTCTTTACAACTGTACATAAATATGTATTCTGTACAAACCAAATGAAAATGCTGTTAGCTATGTGCATTGTCCTACAATTCACTCAGCCTAGATCAGGCCACAGTTGTATTGGAGCTACCAGTAGCTCCCAGACCCCTTCAGAGTAGAACACAGCCTTGGGGTCATTTATTAGATTGGTACATGGTCACTTAAGGGAAGGCTGTGTTCATGCGACATCATGATCCTCAGGCTGCAGAGAACAAGGCCTAACAATGAGCAGGCCTCAATCAGAATAATGGGCCAGTCTGGGGCTGAGTTACAGGGTCAAACAACTGAAGCACTGCGGTGCATCTGTAATAAACATATGTCCTTGCCAGACCAAAATCTAAGGTGTGCTTAAAAATATGCCCCTGAATGCTTTTAAATGGACAACAGCTTAAAGGGAGAGTTTATTAACTTCTTGACCTAACACTTCATTTCATTTGACTCCAATTTAAAAAAGAGTCTCAAGTCCAAACGTCAGGTCTCTTACTCACAGTGACCACTATTCACTGTGCCATAAGTATTCATGTTCAAGTATTCTTGTTTATCTTTCAGTAGTTCACAAACTTTTGCACTGATCAGGAGTAGTTCACATCACAGAATATGTAGGAGCCCCACTGGGCTAGATGATGTCATAGGCCTGGACTGGTGAGTTTAATCATGAAATGGGATGATCATAGACTACAGGTCACTACAAAAGCACGTATTAAGATATTGGTTTTGGCCAGTATGTGACAAGACACATGTTATATGCTAACTTATGAGTTATGCTAGTGATAGATGTATACACATGTTGTAACATCAGTAAAGACAAACATAAAGTCACAAAATCATCGTTTTTTCCATCATTTCTTGTATTCATACAGGTCAAAACATATCAGAAGTGGGACATATGGAAGGCCCCTGTCAGGAAGGTGCAGACCCTGGGGGTCTACAAGCAGCACAGCGTCCACTGCCGCAAGAGGTGAGAGGACCTATGACACTGGAATCAAAAATCAGCTGAAGTCCAGCTCAGGTAGTCCTCCCAATGTGGAGACACATGCGCTACACCCTGACCCCCCCCCTAATGGCCAGTATTCTTGTGGTTTCCTAGCCGGAACTTGATGGGCAGTTGACGGACCAACAGCAGCAAAAAGGGGGTAAGTCCTTATCAGATTTTACATGTTACATGACACATTTTGTGTTACAGCTAGGATTTTCCACATTAACATCGAGGGTGACCTCAATCCAACACATAAGAAGTATTCTTGAAGGTGTAAGTTTTGCTCAATGCGTATGATGACGTGCTTTGTATATTAATTTTTTTAAAGATCCTACCTGATTCCTGTTCGAAACCAAAGGAATGTTCTGATCAGACACATGGCTGCCTAAACTCCACAAATACAGCAGGTTCTTTGATGTCATGAGGGACAGTTACACCAAATAGGCCAATAGTCTCTATTGTGTCAGGTGTAATGCTCTTTCACTGTTGTGGATGATGTAATGTTAGCCCTAATACATGTTAAGTTGACAAGGTGACCCCCTAAAAAAGATTACTGGAAAGGTCAGGGAAAAGGGTGAAAAGAACAAGTTCTGAGATTAATGGCATTGTATGTACTGTATTGCTATTTAACAAATGATTGTTGAAATTGGCATTATATATACACATAAGCGGCGTTCATTTGTGTTCACTGTACCCCTTTTTGTAAGCAGAACGGATATCGCTAAAGCACTGACTGTGTTACCCCGCTAGCATGGACCCATGCACACACGTACACGACAGCCATTTTAGGTATCATGATCTCCCAGTTTGCGATCGATCACTAGCGCCCCTTCCCTGACCCTGCAAGCTTCCCCCATGTACCCTGACTGCCCCCGCTCTCACACGCACAAGTCATGAGCCCTCCCCTCCCGCATGACTCTGTCTCTGAGAAATCGCACCCCGAGCCTGACCAAACCCCTCCTGTCCCTCCATGAATACCCCTCCTTTGATGACCTCTTCCTCTGAACCTAATTGTTTGCACGGACCGCTGGTCATCCCTTAGCCCGAGGATACAGTTTATTGCCCACTACTGTATGCACTCGCCTCTCTTGAAAGTAGCCACTATTGATCATGACCACCCCACCCCCTGAGATTCGATCAGGAGCACACATTCCAACGGAATCAACAGCACACTCAGCTGCATGACAGCCCCCTCCTATTGTGTGGAGGATAAGGGCCCCTACTGTAGCCACGTGTTGGAATATCTTCGTACTTTACAATGTCTTGATTGTAATGAAGGATGTGTGTGTGTCATAAACCTGTGTATAAAAGACGAAGCCTCAGAGAAACTTGTTAGAGCACCTCCCGAAGACACTATGCGAGTGTCCCAAATGACATGCTCTCCTCATGAGTAATAAACTCTGTTCTTGTTTTCCTACTTCCAGTGCCCGTCTCTTCATTTGGTAATTATTTATGATGGGAACGAAGAGTCGCCCTGCACCAGCAGCCTGGGCTTCGGGTGCGATATGGGCTGACTTTTCTACAATTGGCGCCCAACGTGGGGCCCATCAGCGACATAAGGTCCGGTAAGAGAGGTCCAGACGATGGGGTGAACATCTAAATGATTGGAGTATACCTGCCTTGAGAGGGCCCTCGTCCGGCTGCCGATTGAATGTACTTCACCGATTCCGAACGGACCTCTCTCAAGTGACCTATTGTCCTGACTGGAATCCCACAGGACTGCTGCGGTAAAAACATGGAGAAAAGAGAACGATCGGGCGCTGGAAAAAAGGAAGGCGAAGAACTGTCCACATGGTCCGGTCCGGGTAAGGTCGTGACACACGACAAATTGCGAAATTGATTGATTGATTGTTTGAAAATACTAGTATTACTTATTGATTGTTTCTGAGAGATTCTCTATTTGCAAACAAGCACAGAGTCGCCATACTCTGTTTAGTCTTTGCAGATAGTGAAGGATAGGTAATGCAGACTTTTGTCCCCATTGTAATCCGTCATACCTATTTTTCTCCCCATTGATTGATTGATTGAATCGAGCATTGAATTGTTCGAAGTTGGTTCTCTTAAGGATCTTCTCTGTCTGCAAACGGGGAAGAATAGGAATATTCTCTCTCCCTTTACAGATAGTGAAGGGTAGGTAACGCAAACCTTTAACACGTCGTACCTATTTCATTCCTCATTGATTGATTGTTTGCCCGAACATTGACTGTTTGGAATTGGTTCTTTTTGGAGGTATTCTCTATTTACAAACAAGCACAGAGTCGCCATACTCTGTCTAGTCTTTGCAAGTAGTGAAGGGTAGGTAATGCGGACCTTTGTCCCCCATTGTAATATGTCATGCCTATCTACTCCCCACTGATTGATGCACCAGTCTCACCCGGACCATTTACTAGAGGTAGGTCACCTGGCCCGACCAGAGAGCACCCCTAGTGAAAAGGACATATACAATAATAACGAAGTGATCACTGTATCCTGTTAACAGAGACTTTAGCATGAAACAACCTGGAAAGAAAGGAATAGGAAAACGAAAATCAGTAGGCCACTGATGAACTTTTATTAAATAACGAACAAGAAAACGATAACAATACTTAATGATAAAATCTATTATTGTCTTAGAAACAAGAAACGTTAGAAATAAGCCCGTAATAAGAAACCTGAGAACAGTAAGAGAAACCAAGCGTGGCATTGCAACGGCCACAAGGCAACGAGGTTTCATCGCCCCTCACTACCCCGAACATGTCTGTCCCACCGCCTGCCACGCCCAAATAACGGCAAACTGGGAAAGATACAAAGCAACAGACATCCGCCCCATTCTGGAAACTTCCAAAGTGCAACAGGGTTGCGGCTACGCCCAGCCGGAAGCAACACATATAGGGCGGGTCCTGCTGCCAACAGTCGGCCGGAGATCATCACATAGGGTGTAGCCGAAGGAGAGGCCGAGGCCGAAGGGACCCGGCCAAGGGGACTGCTACGACAACCCTGGAGAGTTGCAGGGGGGGGAATGTCTATGTCCTCGACCCTCCCCTATCTCTCCCAGTCTGGACCAGCATCCATGGAGGGCCTGGGAGTGGAGAGGCCACTGCACGAAAGGCCCAGGAGAGGCGTCACACGCCAAGGCTTACCCCACCGGATGAACCAAGGAACCCGTTCCTGGGGCCAGGGCGAAGAGCGTCCGGCCGCCATCCACCGGAGGCCCGGCCCGAAAACATGCCAGGCGCCACTTCTTTCTTCAATAATGGCTGCGACAACCCTGGGGGGGGAATGTCTTGCACATGCCTCCGACCCCCCCCCCTCGTCCTCATCGCCTGGTCCGGCCATAACAAATGTCAAGCGAGACGCCGTGGGGTGCACTGGGAGGGAGAGACGGTGCGAACAAGTCTCTCCCGCCTCCCCAGGTGGAGGCTTCCCAGCTGCACCCTCAGCGCTCCAGGCGCCCGGAAAAGGGTTCTTCCACTGTAGCGATGCTGCAACGCCTCATGATGCACTGGGCCAGGGACAGACTAATTTGCATATAGCCAGGTTCTGAGCTGGGATGGGGCAGTGAGCTAAATAACGGTGATGGATCAAGCCCTGATCTTTGGACTGGGTAAGAGTGGTCTTCTTAATTCAGACACTCTGTTCATCACCACCCCCTTTTCTGAATCGTTTTTGGCCACTATAGGTGTGGCAGGGTGTACTCAGACATGAGTCCCTTGCTCACTGCTCCATCAGGATTCAAGCAAGCCGGGCCGACGAGGCTGAAATGCCAGAAACCGGTCCCCGGTAGCTTGTCTCCTTTCTGGTGAAGAATTGGCTTGGTAGTTTGGTCTGCCCTGTTCCCATGATGCACTGGGCCAGGGACAGACTAATTTGCATATAGCCAGGTTCTGAGCTGGGATGGGGCAGTGAGCTAAATAACGGTGATGGATCAAGCCCTGATCTTTGGACTGGGTAAGAGTGGTCTTCTTAATTCAGACACTCTGTTCATCACCACCCCCTTTTCTGAATCGCAACGCCTCGCCCGGCAGGGTGGAGCCCGTCCGCTCATTTGACCCCGCGATCGCCGGTAGCTGCCGAACTCTCAAAATGGCGATCGACCTGGCAAGAGCGGGCCCTGCATGAAGGAATGGCCCGGTCACTTGTTTACTCCACCATCATAGTTCTCCACGACCTTGAAGATTCTAGAGGAGCCGCGGGAGTCCCCGACCCCCGCAGATACCCCCGATGGGGAATGACTGCCATGATTGCCCACGGAACAATGGAAATGTAGCCGCAGGACGTCGGCGCTTCCATGCTGTCGCCAGCCTCAGTTTGAATGACTAGAATCCTGCAGACTACAGTTCGGATCAGTTCCGGTGAAAGCACAGTATGACCCGGTAGGAACATTGTTGCCTCCCTCCCCTTTTGATTGATGGTTCAGACCACCGATCCTTTCTTTTACCCTTTAACGGAACTTTTGGACTGCCAAAAGAAGCTCTGGGCCAACCACGAGTTATTAGAAATTTAGACTATGCCTGGTTCTGCCTGACCACACCCAAAATGGCGCCGATGCAAATGAAACTTTCAACTCCTTGTTGTATCCCGATTGTTCAGCCCTGGTGTCATGAGATATGTATGAAGGTTTTTTTTTAACCACATGAATTGATATAGGATGTGTACTAATTATATGTTCGGACAATTAATTGATTCAGGATGTGTACTGTCAGTTCGGGAAATGAATTGATATGGGATGGGTACTGGCTATATGTTCGGACAATGAATTGATATTGGGTGGGTACTGATTATGTGTTCAGACGGTAAATTGACATCAGATGGGTATTAATTGAACATTCGGACAATGAATTGTTGTTAAGTTTGGCGCATCATGATTATTGAAAGTTGGAAGCCCAACACTCATGACACTCGCTCACACTGAAGTCTCGACATGATTTTGTTGCACTTGTCGCACTTTTAGATTATGAAATAAACGACCACCGACTCCATTAAAGTTCTCCGCTAATAAGTATCCCCACATATAACAGTTCCAGCCTGCTCCGTGGCCGGCCCACGGGGTTGTAGGCCCATATTTATGCACCGACATTCTTATTAAAGATTTTTGGAAAAAACAAACGTAGTTGTCACGTGTGAATTGGTAATTTTCGAATAAATGACCACTGTTTAAAGGATTAAAAAGTATAGTACGTAGAAATATTGCAAAAATGAAGGGTCCAAGTTTTCGTTGTGTGCGTTCTCCCTTTTTGTGCAGCCAAAAAGCACCCGCTAAAAATCCTGGTGTTTAGCCTATACTTTATGCGCTACCTGTATAAAAAGAGTCACACTAACGGTCCGCCGGGGCTTAAAACGCCCAGTTGGCAGGGACTGCATTCCGTGGAGATAGGCCGAGTATGCAGTAAGTAAAAGCCTTTCTGGGTTTATGCACGCTAATGTGTCTATCAATGTAGCCCCTGCCCCCCTTCTTTTTCCCTCTCTCTGCAGGTCACATCGGAATATGGATCAATGTATGAAAACGGTGATCTAACGGACAAAGAGACGGAAAAAAAGGGTTTGATTATGGTACCTAACCGCAACAAGCAAACCATGACTATTTTCTCTCTCTGAACTTAGCGCCTGGGAGGGCAGCCTGAAGGGGAAACCACAAAATGTAACTTCGCTTGGCACCCCGAATAGTACAACTAAAATGACGTGCGCTAATGAATAAGCACCCCACAATTAATTAAATAGGGAAAGTTAAGGAATATTTTGGGGTGAGGTACATTTAAAATCTACTGCATCCTTCTTCGCACCCTCCTAGACATGTAACTCCAAGCTGCCCCATTGTTCTCCAACTGACACCAACCGTTGTCTCAGCCTGGAAACGCATTTGCTAAAAAATGACTCGAATAAACCACCGTGAGCATTAGCCCGACCAGGTTAGTTCATGACCAATTGCCAAAGGCGTAAGTGTGTACAATCAAAACCACCAGTAAGGGCAGCCGACGGTTAAAAGAGAAGAAAAAGGTAAAAAGAGCTTATGATGCTAAGAATGCACAGCATACAGAAAGGGATAATTTTGGCCAATAACTGTTTTATGTTTTGTCTTGGATTTTCGTACGTAATACATGTACTGTCTTCTCCGCCTGAGTTTGTGTATACGTGATGCATGGATCTACGTCATCCCTCTGTCTGTATTTCCGTAGTACTTAATCCCCGTTGTTCTGTGTGCACTGGATGGCCCATTATTGTACACGTCTCTCTCTCTCGCTCCATGCCATGCGTGTACAGAATGGACCATTTAGAGTGCGATCTCTCTCTCTCTCTCTCTCTCTCTCTCTCTCTCTCTCTCTCTCTCCCTCTCTCTCTCTCTCTCTCTCTTTCTCTCTCTCTCTCTCCCTCTCTCTCTCTCTCTCTCTAAAACCCCCCTGTTCCCTCTTTTCTTGTAATGGTAACGCTGTGCCCCTCCCGGCACAACACCTAATTGGGTTTCCTCGAACACAAAGGTGTTTGGAAAAATTGACAGGAACTAAAACGACTGTAACTTGCCATATTACTACCTCTCCTTTCTGCAAAACAATAGAACCCAAGTTGGTCATGAAAGAAAGGACGGGTCAGACGACTAACGTCCCCTAATCTGGCCTTTATAGAGGGACTATAACGTCAATGGCCTCCAGTTTCTCAGTTCGCTAAAAATGCAATTCCCAATGCACAGATTACTTCGCTCCTCTGCACTTAAGTGTGGATGTCCAGAGTACCCCACTTCTCCCGATCGACCCCAGCTCCCTGTCCAAAGCGTCCCCGTTTCCCCCGATTAACCCCAGCTTCATGTCATCTACCCTCGAAACCGAAATTGATGACCTTGATTAACGTTCACTCCCCAAGAAGAGCATGTTTTACGTCCACCCCCTTCCCCTTCTTCATGACGATAACGCCCCACTTACAAGAGTTAGCCGATCCCGAAGGGAGATGTAAGATTGTCGATGCTTGGTTAAAGGGAAGGGCGAGTCTCTACATAAGGACTCGACCTTGTGTTTGCTATAATACACTGTGTATAAAAGTCCAATTTCTCTCCACGTACGTCACGGATGAACGCCGAACAGGGTTATGAATTCCATAAGCAATACACTCCTACAGACTCCATAAATGACGACTTCTGACTGTGACCGATGAACTTATCCCCCACCTACATAGGATTGGGGACGGAATTGAGATGGATAAATGTCTTCTCCTGCCAGTTTTTCTAAAACTTGTTTTCTACACATTCAAAGATATAATCACCGGAGGAGAGGAGCTGGACGTAACGCACAGCCTGGCCACAGATCATGGAGCACGTGTGACGACCAAAGATGGAGCCGCAGAGCAACGAGACGGGACGAGGCATAACTTTCAAACTCAGCAGATGGAGGAATGAAGGGCTGCCTTGAAGCCCTCGACTCGCTGACCCACTTGTGCCTGAAGTCCCCCGTCCCCTTTTGAGTCCGACTGTTGGGCTTGCCTGCTCATTGTCCTTTGCTCCCTTGGTCTCTTGGTGTGTTCGAAGATCTGGCCCCACTCCGCCCTCTCTTCCCTCGATTATTCACATATAAACTTTGACTATGGACTGGGATTTTGCCACGGAAAAAGAAAGACACGCAGGTGCCCAGCATGAGGCACCCCTAAGAAAATGGGTTAGGAAACAGGACTGTGATCTAACAGCAGAGGACTGATCGCACCCTGCAACGCGTAAGGATGATTCCGAGCTGGACTTATAGCTCCACCGCCGGTGTTCGAAAGCGCCAACGAAAAGAAAAAACGGACTAACAGAGTCTACCAGTGGTGGCTCGTCGTTGAAAAAGACATTTTCACTAAGACCCCCTTCCTGAACTTTCTCCCTCAATTCTTGTTGCTTTCAAAAATGTTTTTGGTCACTTAAGTCCAAAAGTCTCATATAGCACTTTTTACTATATGTTGATGTCATTGAAAAGAAAGTCAGAACCTGAGTCTACAATATGTCGGAACGTTTTTCCTGATTGCCCTCGACTACGTGTTATGCCGATCTATGAATAACGCAGCGAATGTAAATTCATATGTACCATATTCCGCCAATTGTATCGACTGCATATGGCTACACGCAATTTGCTAGCATTCGACGAACGTTATTTCATTGGCCACACATGACTATATGTACACTCCATCAGTTGGGGTAAACACAAATGTACTAGCTATGTTTAAAAGCGGCGACTGTTGAAATTGGCATTATATATACACATAAGCGGCGTTCATTTGTGTTCACTGTACCCCTTTTTGTAAGCAGAACGGATATCGCTAAAGCACTGACTGTGTTACCCCGCTAGCATGGACCCATGCACACACGTACACGACAGCCATTTTAGGTATCATGATCTCCCAGTTTGCGATCGATCACCAGCGCCCCTTCCCTGACCCTGCAAACTTCCCCCATGTACCCTGACTGCCCCCGCTCTCACACGCACAAGTCATGAGCCCTCCCCTCCCGCATGACTCTGTCTCTGAGAAATCGCACCCCGCGCCTGACCAAACCCCTCCTGTCCCTCCATGAATACCCCTCCTTTGATGACCTCTTCCTCTGAACCTAATTGTTTGCACGGACCGCTGGTCATCCCTTAGCCCGAGGATACAGTTTATTGCCCACTACTGTATGCACTCGCCTCTCTTGAAAGTAGCCACTATTGATCATGACCACCCCACCCCCTGAGATTCGATCAGGAGCACACATTCCAACGGAATCAACAGCACACTCAGCTGCATGACAGCCCCCTCCTATTGTGTGGAGGATAAGGGCCCCTACTGTAGCCACGTGTTGGAATATCTTCGTACTTTACAATGTCTTGATTGTAATGAAGGATGTGTGTGTGTCATAAACCTGTGTATAAAAGACGAAGCCTCAGAGAAACTTGTTAGAGCACCTCCCGAAGACACTATGCGAGTGTCCCAAATGACATGCTCTCCTCATGAGTAATAAACTCTGTTCTTGTTTTCCTACTTCCAGTGCCCGTCTCTTCATTTGGTAATTATTTATGATGGGAACGAAGAGTCGCCCTGCACCAGCAGCCTGGGCATCGGGTGCGATATGGGCTGACTTTTCTACATGATGACAGCTATATCTATGTAAAACATTGTGAAAATAAATGAAATGATGCTATTTAAAATGTGAAACATGAGAAAAAAAGAAAAAATACAATAAAATATGAAATTGTAATTAATCACCTTGTGTGGAGAAGAATAGTTTCTATGCCCCATAAGTGAGCTTGGCAGAGCTGATATAAAAGAAATTTAGGTCCAGAAGGAATGTATCTTTGCATATTTAGCCCTATTACATGTGAATAGCATACTAGGCACTTATTATTCAGCATCACATTGGCAAGTTGGGATGATAAACAAACAAGAGTGAGCATGTGTTCCAAAATGACTAGTGACCTCAGAATTGATGCCTACATTTTGGAATAAAAACATATCCAAATTGCTTTCAGCATCAGAAATAAGGCTTCATACATGTTAAAAGTGATAGATTGGCATGATGTCTTACTCCTTCACAAATTAGTGTGTAAGTCAGTCTGTTTTTGGCCAAACAATTGTGATAGGCATGCAATTGTTGATGAAACACATACAGAAATTGAAACGATGACCTCTGGAGTCTTCTTAGGGAGAAATAGATTTATTGTAAAGAGGAACATGGGAACATGTCTTATCTAAAAGGGGCCAGAGAGCAACTGCCTGTCATGGAATCTGGCTGGGCAGATTCCATGACATAACAGAGCTCTCAGGAGCGCGTCACCACACATCTACCCTTTTTCAAACAAATAATAAATAGACAACATTATAGCAAATAGACAATACTATGCATTTACATTTATATCTGAACAAGCAACTAAATACTGGTTTTTACTCCCTTCTAAAAGAAATTGAAATTAAGCACAAACAAAATCTAATATTCTGGGAGTAAATTTTGTGCGCATTCTCCTTCTCACATTTTCTTCTTGAGCTTTGTCATTATTTACATTAAAATGATTATCGGAATTGGAATTAACAGAACCAGCATTTGGATCAATCGCTAAACGAGAAACATTCCACCAATTTCCATCAGATAGTTTTGCGGCATTTCTTCTTAAATCTACAATTTGTAATGGAGCTTTACATTTAGAAAATCCTTTTCCAACGAGACAGGGGTTTTTGACTCGTACCCAATTTTCTAACTTCAATTTGGTCTTTTCAATATCTTTAACAATTCTTTTGGCACTAGAAACATCTGAATTAGATTTAGCTACATCCCATGCATTGCTAATGTCTAAATTTTTGTCAAGACCAGAAGACATCCAAAAAGGACATAAATCAGTAGTAGCTGTTCTTCCTCGCATTAATTCAAACGGGGTTTTAGTTGTGACACTGTGAGGTGTTGTTCTGTAACTCCAGATTAATTCCTTCAAAGCTATTTCTACATTCATATTACATTTTAAAGTAGACTGTATACATTCAACAAAAATTCTATTGAATCGTTCCACTTTACCGTTGCTTTGTGGGTTGTACAAAGGTGTTTTAATATGTTTGATATTACATTTTTCTAAAAATAATTGCATCTCTATAGAAATGAATTGTACACCATTGTCAGTTAGTATTTCATTTGGGATACCTTCTCTTGCAAACACGTCTTTAAAAAATGTAATACAATTTTTTGTAGTTGGTTCCATCACACCTTTAACCTCTACCCACCTTGACAAATGATCAATTAATACAACAAAATATCTCATGTGGTTGGGTAAAATATGGTAGGGCCCTAAGAAATCTAACCCAACTCGCTGCCAAGCTCTATCTGGTCAAATGGTGGGACAATCAACTTCCTTTTCTGTTTTCAAGACTTTATCACTAATTTTACACTTTCTACAATCACGTACATACAAATCAATTTCATGGTCCATTTTTGGCCACCAAAAATGTTCTCTTATTTTCCTCTTTGTTGAAGTAGCACCTAAATGACCAGAATGAGCTAAATTAATGATTCGCTCATGAAAGCATGTAGGAGGAATAAGCTTATCACCTCGCATTAGTTTGTTGCATTCTAATGATAATTCATCTGATATCTTCCAAAAGCTTTGGAGCCTTTCATCCAAACTCTTTTCTTTCGGCCAACCTGAAGTAACCATTTTTAAAACTTGTTTCAAAATAGTATCATTTTGCAACTCTTGGATCCACTCGTTTTCATCTTTACATATGTTAGAATCACCGATAAAGGCGATAAAACACTCTTCTATTTCTGACTCCCAATCATACTCCTCACAATCACCAATTGGAAGTCTTGAGAGAAAATCTGCTCTAGAATTTCTCCCTCCTGGAATGTATTCTACAGAGAAACAAAATTCTAGTAGCCTTGCTGAAAGTCTGGCTATACGTGCAGTAGTGTGTTTTAACTTTTTCCCTGATAACATTTTTACCAGAGGACGATGATCTGTCCTTAATATAAATGGTCTTCCCCACAAATAAGCTCTGAATTTTTCTACACTCCACACTCACGCCAATAATTCCTTTTCTATAACAGAATATTTGCGATCGAGGGAGGACGTAAAGTCTTTGATGCAAAACCAACAGTTGGTTCATGTTTAACATTGAACTGAGTTAAAACTGCACCTAAACCATATTCAGAAGCATCAACAGTCACGCATGTTTTTCTCCCTTCTACAAATGGTTGTAGTGCAGGTGCTGAAGTGATATCTTTTTAAATTTGTTCAAATGTCTGTTGGCAAATTTCAGACCAAACAAATCTTTCTCCTTTCTTGAGCAAAACTTTAAAACATTCAGTGATACTTGCAAAATTACGCATAAATTTAGCATAGAATTCACACAATCCTAGAAAGGATAATAATTGGTCTCTATTCTGAGGTGCAGGAGCATCTACAATACTCTTCACTAAACTCGGTCTAGGTTTGATCCCTTCCTCACATGTGTCCAAGATATTCAATTTCTCTAGTTTTGAAGATACATTTATCTTTTCTTAGAGTTACACCTTTTTTCTAATGTTCCTAAAACATCGATTAATGCAAGATCATGTTAATTTTCAGTGTCAGCAAATATCAAGATGTCATCTTGGAAAATTGCTACATGTTTGTTGCCAATGAACATGTCTGACATCAGTCTTTGGAACACTGCCGCAGCAGATGCAATAGCGAAAGGCATACGACAGAATTGGAAAACTCTATCTGGAGTTACAAATGCAGTTAAGTGTCTAGAGCTTTCTTCTAACTCAACTTGGTGGTAAGCTGCCCTTAGATCTAGCTTGCTAAACCATTTAGCTCGTCCTACTTTAGTTATTAAATCTTCTATTCTGGGCAATAGATAATTGTCTACCCAAATGGCCTCATTTACACTCCTCATATCAACACACATGCGTAATTCCCCATTCTTTTTCTTCGCCAAGACAATCGGGGATAACCACAAAGTTCCATCAGTTTTCTCAATAATACCCTGTGAGCACATATCATTAAGCATGGCAGAAAGATCATTCCTTACACTTAATGGTATGTTCCATAGTTTATGCTTTACTGGAACAACATCACTTTTGACTTTAATATGATAGCTGAAATCTGAAATTTTTCCCAGTTTGTCATTAAAGACCTTTAAAAATTTCCTCTCCCAAAACTTGTCATCATTGGTTATCGAACCTACTCTTTTTTTCTCGAATAAAATAGGTTGTTCTAAACCTGGTCTAATTGTAACGCCAAATTCAGCTTGGTGAATGAGGCCTAGTACATTTATCCCTTTTCTTGCAACATAAACTTTACCATATATGGATTCATTCAAAATTTGTATGTTAGACCAGAAAAACCCAATAAGATCGACTTTGTTTCCCTCAAACGCTACTGTGAAAATATCTCGAGGAAGTAAAGTTGTGTCATGCCAATTCTTATCAAAGATTTCTTTCGAAATAATGGTTATGCGTGCGCCAGTGTCAACCAATAATTGTATAGCATGACCTTCAATTGAAACATTAAGATTTGGGTCAATCACTAGCTCTTCATCATTTGAGTTGACACACCTTACACCTAAAAGCAATTCTTGATTAGTCTCAAGGTTTTCCTCATCAAAATTATTCTCAAAATCATTTAAAACATTAAAAGGTTTGCCAGTTCTACACATTTTCATATAATGACTAAATTTCCCACATTTTTTGCATTGTTGTCCAATGGCTGGACAGAATTTAAATGAAGAAACATGTGATGGTGAACCACATCTAAAACAAAATGTTCTTTGAAGTTGTTGACTATTGAAGTTAGGCTTGACGAGAGGTTTATTTTTGAAGTTTTGTTGTGGATTCTTTGTCAAATTTCGTTTGTTTACAACTGCTCCAGAGATTGATGTTTTAGCTATAGAATCCTCAAGTACTTTAGCGTCAATGGAAGAACCTTCTATGCTTTTGGCTAAATCTATGGCCTTATCTAAAGTAGGGTTTTTGCAAGCTAGTAGTCTTTGTTGAATATTTTTAGAATGGCATCTAGCTACTAATTGGTCGCGTATTAATTCTCCAGTAAAATTGTCAAATTCACATTTGAATGCTAACATCTTTAATGCCGTGACATAAGTATCTATACTTTCGTTAGGTTGTTGAGCTCTTGGGAAAATGTTTTACCTATTTCCGACCATATTTTTAGTTTTTGTGAAATATTTATCTAGTCGTGCAACAGCTGTCTCAAATTCATCTAAAACCTCATTCTCTGCAGGTACGTGTTCAGGTAGGTGGTCAAAAACATTTTGCCCTTCAACTCCCAAATGATAGTACATTAAGTTTTTTCGTCTTTCTGGTCTGAACTTTTGAGCATCAATGGCACCTAAATAGGCTTTAAATGATCTTAGCCATAAGTTCCACTCCAAAGGTGGATCTCCTGGTTCTTGCAGAAACGGTGCTGGTGCTTGCACACTTTGCATATCGTCCATACAAAATTATATAGACACAAAATGAGTGTCTAACTGTAGAATAAAAAAAAAATGTTAAAGTGTGCAAATCGCAGATGTAATTTGCACTTATTCTCTTTTATTTGTTGAAGGGTTTTAATTTGAAATAATTTCTGAAGTGTGCAAATCACTGTTGAATGACTTTTTTTTTTCTTCTAAAAGGAATTTTCCCTTCTGAAAGAAGACTTGAATTCACTGTTGAAAGTCAGTCATTTATGACCCATTTTGTTTCATTGCCCATTCATATCCCAGAATGCAATGGGTTGGACGAGTCCATCTTCTATTTCCACAGCATTAAACTTCCCATAATGCACTGTGAAAGAAGTTGTAGACCGTGTGACTGCTCGAGACTGGGTGAGTCAGAGTCAAGCATACTTGCGTTATTGCTTATGCGCGTTTAAATGAGGATGTTTTTCTTAGCTTAATGATTGTCAGTACATCACATTCAGCGTTCGCGGTTCTTTCGTCCAAATAGAAGCCGATCCACAGCTATGCCGATGACGCAGATGCCGTTCACAGAGTTCGCTTGCAAAGAATTGCGCTGTTGCCGTTCACAGAGTTCGCGTGCAGTGACTCGCGCTGCGTGTTAAGATCTTCGCGTGCAGTATTTAAATAGCTGAAGCGTGTTTAAATATTAAAGTTAATTAAAACTTTTTTTACGGTGATCCTCAGGCGCGCAAATGTAAATAGAAAGATCTCAACAATTCTCTGGCCCCAGTAAATTTTCAAACTTCACGGTGAACCGATAAAACGAAATTCTTTCTTCTTTCGTGTTCACTGAAGATGAACACAGCTCTCCCTGTTCGTTCCAATCGTCGCCAGATTGAAATGAGGACCTCTGGAGTCTTCTTAGGGATAAATAGATTTATTGTAAAGAGGAACATGGGAACATGTCTTATCTAAAAGGGGCCAGAGAGCAACTGCCTGTCATGGAATCTGGCTGGGCAGATTCCATGACATAACAGAGCTCTCAGGAGCGCGTCACCACAGAAATGTGTACATATTAGTGGCAGAGTAACACATACCTAAAACCATTTCTCAATGTCCTTTGTCATGTCCAGATTAAAAATCAATGATGGAGAAAAATGGTAAACTTGAAGGGATTTTCGAAGATGGAATGTTCTATCACATATATGTATGAGTATCCCATCAGGAAATCACAGAATCATGACAAACTCATGACTCATTAAGCAAATATATAAATGCATCAAGGTGTATTGTGTTAGATATTCTGATTTATATTTAAATCTTCGAAGTAAATATCATATGTGAATCATTGTATGTAAGTATTACTCTGTTGTTCTATGATGTTTTGACTACAGTGAAATTCAGCATATTTAGTGAAACAATTTCACAAAGATACGACTGGCGTAACGAAAAGTGAGGGACCTCCCTGCACGGTACTTAGGGGGGCCCCCTCCTGGCTCAAACAGGAGCTCTCCCGGCCAGAGTTCAGTGCCGAGGGGGCCCCTTGGAGCTAGGGGCCCCCCCGCACCGCGTGGGCTGCGGCGGCCTGTGTTACGCCCCTGAAAGATACAACAAAGTTCAAATAACTAGAGATAGTTATGAGTCGAATGTGAAGATGTTTCTGCCCTGTACTGAAGTGCTCAGACGTGAGTCCCTTGCTCACTTTGCCACTGGATTCAAGCAAGCCGGGCTGAAGACGGCTGGAATGCCAGAAACCGGTCCTCGGAAGCTTGTTTCCGGTCCAGGGAAGACATGGCTTGGCAGTTCGGGCTGGACTGTTCCCATGAGGCACAGGGTCAGACTGATTTGCATATAGCCATGTCTGAACTGGGGTGGCAGAGTGGGCTAAAGAACGGTGATGGATTAAACCCTGATCTTTTGACTGGGTGTGAGTGTTTGATTGATTCAGATGCTCCGTCCATCACCACCCCCTTTTGTACCGCTGTACTGAAGTGTATCAGAAATGTTTCAAGGGGTATGTATTTAATTATGTTGTAGAAGTAATCTGTCAATCCACAAAAATATTTGTTTCAGACTGTCTTCAACAACTTATATATCTACATCTGATACATTGGTAAGCTACATTAGTACAGAAATCACGTCTAATGTTTGGAAAATGATATATACTTTAGTGACTTGCAGTGAGTGTTACCATTGTGAAATGACCAAACAAAGGTTACCTCCTTTCAATTTATGCTAATATTGGTACAATATCGCAGTATTTGTTGACACGCATTGAGTTATATTTTACTTATTGAGAATAAAAATTATGCCGATTTTAGGGTCTAGTGAACACACTATACAAAGGTATTTTTGGAGTATATCCTTTTTGGTGACATCAGTTCACTATTCTAAACAACATCCTACCCATTTTAACCAGTAAGAGTCTTCTGTTTGCCCTTGCCCTGACCCCTGCCACACCCAAACCTACCTTCTTGCCTTGAGCCCTGCATACCCAAACCTACCTCTCCCAAATGCACACCTATCCCTTCCACCTCCAACCCATTCCTTCCACAACCCAACTCGCCCCTCAAAATACAGGAACCACCTCTACTACCCCTCAAGCTACCAGTGAAAATGCAAAGGCCCCAACCCAGAACCAAGCCCAACATTCCCAAACTCACACACCCCCTGCCAAACCCAAAGTCAAACCCTCCCACCCACACCCAAGACCAACCCTCTCATACCCAACCCCCCTTCCAAGTAACATCTTTGAAGTGACTGATCTGCCCACTAGATGGGCCTTCTGGTGAGGTTCCCCTGGCTGTGAAATTGGAGGCAAGCTGTGTGCCAAAGCACACCTGTGCACAGGACATTGTGGATACCATTTGGACTGGCATTTGCCTTGCTTAAAAACGATGATAGACTTAGCTCATATTGAATAAATTAACTTTTTTCCTTTTTCCCAAGCTTGTCCTGACATTAATTTTCCTTTGCCATTGTTTTATTCCTAGCCATGTTTCAGTGCAAAATGTGTAGTACATATTTTTCTTTAGCATTATTGCAGGAACTACTACATACTATTTTAAGTGTCTACTATGTTAAGTGCGTCCACTGCTCCACTGGTTCACATGGTATGCAATGGTCATTTGAATTTAGGTGCAGCCATTCAACATAGTAGTGGACACTTGCACCATCAAACAGATGTTGACACATTATTGAAGGATATTTTATTACAGGTGTGTTTGTTTCACCTTTTTTTACTAATAAGTAAGTACACACTTTACAAACATTGCACCTTGTAATATAATGTGCACATTGAAATAGTATACAATACAGGACTTGCACTAGACAGGGGAAAATGTTTCATGGCTGATTATGTAGAGTGCTTCAAATTTGGGACTGCAAAGGATATTCCAGGTAATCTTTGAGGTGTGGGTTACAGCTTTTCTACATGATGATACATCGCACATATCCCAATGATCTATGATGCATTATTTTTTATTGTGATCATTTTCATAATTTTTTTAAACACACCTATGTGGTGCGATTTAGATTTTTTATTTGCTATCCTTTTTTGTACAAGTATTCTTTTTTTGGTAGGTAGCTGGCACCAAACGTATGAACACATGTGGTCACACTGGTGTGTTCCTTTAAGTTTTTTAAACATTTACATTAGAGACATATGCATTGCACATTGGAATGCTATTGCTGTATATGTGGTTTAAAAATGCATGAGTCCTGAGTAAATGTGAACAGCCAAGTGAAAAGGTAACAGGTAATGGCGATGACGGTGTTGATTTGCATTGTGAACAGCAGTAGAGGCAGGATGTGTAGGATCAGGTCCATGGAGGTACGGGAAGTAGGAATGTGAGTTAAGGTGAGTTTGTGACTTATATCCCTTCCATTCCGCCAACTCAGATGTAGAGATTTTACCGCCACAGTCATGTTGGTGGGAAGGCACAATGTGATTGGCCCAGTGCGGAAACTGGCGGTCCTCCCTCTAACAGCCACTTTTGCCAAAGTGGTAGAGATTTCCTGTCAGTGAAGACAGGAAGGGACAGTCTTTCGCTTATAGATCTGCTAATATCTAAATAGGGCGGGCAGACCTCTAACTCGGCGGTCGGGAAGACCGCCAAAAAAAACATGGCTGGCTAGATCCACCAAGATCTAAATCAGGCCCTTACTTTATTCATCATCAAATGTGGTGAAAAAAGACAATATGCCTCTCATTTAACATTGTTAATGACTTGTCAAAGTATGTAGGCCTTACTTTCCTGGCGTGAAAAGCTTCATTGATTGCAATAAGCCTATAAACGGAAATCGCTGATTTTTAGGGTTAAAGCCTGTTGGTACACAATTTACCACGTGGTATTACACAAATAAATGGATCAGACTAGATGTAGTTGGTTAGTTGACTCCTCTGGTATGTCTTTAGTGTACATTATTTGTACCCTGCAATTCTCTGAGACTCTTTTGGAGGCATTCAATTTGCAATTCCACTTTAAATCTTGTAAATATTTGTAATTTTATGCATAATATTTTGTTGTGTGTCCATTACAGCACTTTTCCTTTTTAAAGAAGCGTTTTTGTTGTTTACTTTTGTGCTTTGCTAAGTGTTGATTTCCTGCCCCTCGAAATATTTGTCTCAAAACCGTGGGATTCAAATGCTAAATTGGGTATTTTGTTCCCAGACTGATTACAGATTACAACAGCTCCAGAACACCAAACAGGAAAGTCTCCCCATTGTCACAATTGGGCCCAGAAATTACTGACTGGCCTGGGACATCCAAACCAGATTTCCCAAATACAATAGGAAGAGGTTTATCATTGTGAAATCTCTCATAAATTTAATTGCCAGATACCATAGGAAGAAGTTGCATATTGTGAAATCTGTTGCAAATAAAATAGGAGGAGGTTTTACACTGATAATTCTGATAATTGCAATAAAAAGGGGGTTGTCAACTGTGACAAATACAATTGGAAGGGGTTTTACAATCTGAAGTGTCTGACAACTTCATTAAGAAAGGAATTTACATTGTGAACTAGACAAATACAATAGGAGTGGCTGCTACATCGTGCACTCTAACGAATGAAAAAGAAAGTTTGTGTGTGTGTGTGTTTATAGGAGTTACCATCCAAAGTCACAACATGAAGTAAATGAATATCCCAATTAGGGTGAGGACTCGGGTGCCTGATGCCTGACCTTAGGATGGCCACCAGTGTACAGTTCAGTCCCCTGCCTGACCCCAAGATGGCCTCCATAGTGGTACCCAACATGTTGTTTTACTTTCCTAGGACAACAATTGGACATTGACCAGACCTTGAACCTATCCCCTAACCTGCCTACACATCAGGACTTGGAACCTGTGGCACTTACCCCAGACTGTGGAGACCTAGCGATTTGGCTGATGCCCAGTGGAGCTACCATATAGCTAAAGAGGAGATGGGTCGTGGACTCCCCCATCCCTGCCGTCACCTACCCAGCCAGACCTTGGGCAGATTCTTCCCTCCTCTCTACGTCCTATCTTCCTCCTACCCCTTTACCTTATCCCCTTACCCTTCCTTGCTCCATTCACCATGTCCCCAATGTTCTTTAAATGCTTTTCTTGATATTGTAACTTTTAACTGATGTAAATTGCAACATTATTGTCCCTCATGTAAAGCGCTCTGATTCCATCGGGTCTAGCCAGCGCTATATAATAACTCATTAATTACACTTGTTCCCATGTAGTACTCTTTCTCTCTTTGTCTACCTCCCTAGCTCCTAGCTCCTATCCATCTCCCCTGAATCTCTCACCTTGCCTCCTAGTCTGCCTAGCCCCCTGTCCTTTGTGCTCTTTGACTAAGCACTCCTTCTCCCCTTGTTGGGGAAAGATCCAATTTTTATACTCTGGAGTATCAGCGTACCCGCTGAGAGAGTCCATTGCGCCTAGGGAGCCACTCACAGCTGAGGTATGGTATGGCACCCCTTGCCAAAGCACTACCTCTCCCCTTTTTGGGGAAGGATCCAGTATGTAGGCCTTGGAGTCTCAGAGACCCCTCTGAGAGAGTCCACTGCGTAAAGGGAGCCTCCCGCAACAGAGATAGGAAAGTGATACCACTTCCCCTGGGATCACAGCTTACTGGACTTTGGACGTTACTTTGACTCGTCTACCGGTTTGTGTCCCCGTCGCCCTACCCCTCCTCTTTCCCTTCACCCTCCCCTCCTCTTTCCCGCCTTCATTACCTGTCTACTTCCCCAGCTCCTTCCCCCTCCCCTGAATCTTTCCCCTTGCCTGCTTTTCCCCTTACGTATTTGTGCTTATTGTTTATCTTGACCTTACGAGTAACTATGTTGCCATGCTCTAATAACTGTGTAACCTTTGTAACGATGTAACCTGTAACTATGATCTGATGCTCATGTAAAGCGCTCTGATACCTCTGGGTCTAGCCAGCGCTATATAAAACCTTTAAAATAATTAGGGTGGATTTTTAACTACTGGGAAGGTAGGACATTCCTTTTCTGGTTGAATGGTGTTTATCCACACACAGCAAGGAATAGGGGTCCTTCTGTAGCCCTGGAGAATGTGAAGAATTGCCATGATCAGTATATGGCTATAATAAGGCAGAAACATGTTGGCAGTCTATAAGAATGACATGGACAGATGCATCCGCTCACTAAATATCATAGTGTTTTTTCATACCCAAGGTACAACCCAATTAAGGATACCCCTGTTGCATACCGTAAGCTATTTTTAGAGGAACTGAATCCTTGTCCTATCCATGAGATCATCATATTTTAAGAACTCCATCAACAAACTGTAAATTGAGCCCACCATGGTAGTACCATCTTACCAGGGTGGGATGGAGTGGCCAATGATGAAGCATGCCAATTTACATGGGTGAGACCACTTCATCCAATATATTTATATTGGTTGATCACCTAGGGTTATAGATTTAGGTTAAAGAGATAGTAGCCTTCCTATAGCAATGCATCTCCAAACCACATATTTTAAATAGTGTAAACTTTGAGCCTTCCAAAATGTTTGATGGGCCTCTTTAGTCAGAGACCACATGGTCATGTTTATTTGTTTTCCCATCAAAGTCAACAGGTTTACTTTATTGATTATTAAAAGTGGTAACCACAGCAGTATTGTGGATGATTTGACAATGCATGTAGGTTTTCCAAGAGACCCATATAGGAGCATTGCTGATTAGGTTGGGTTGGACAACGCTTTGACTTCACTCAGAGGAGTATTTTTCGCTCAGATAATGCTTTTGGCAATTTAATGTGGCATTCCCTTTTCTATGTAATGTTTGCATTGCAATGGATGAGGGACCAATTTACATCTCCATAGTTCTCTGCATCTTTATACATTAAAGTGTTTATCTCATAAATGTACTACATGCAGAAAGCAAATTGTTTTTAGTTTTGTTTTTCCCTGCAGCACACTTTAAAAAAATATGTTAATCAGGACTCAAAATGCAAATCAGACATATTGGATTCGCCAATGCTTGTCTTAATCATGGAATATTTTCAGTTTAAATCTGTTTATTGCCATGTACACTAGCACTTGTGGTTGCTAATTAATCCTTCTGTTTTGTTTTAATAAAAACTTTTGCCTGCCATACATGGCAGATTTACAAGCCCCTTGCGCCACTTTTGCGTCACTTTTCCCCTGTTAAAAGTGATGCAAAAGTGGCGCAAGGGGCTTGTAAATCTGCCCCATGGTGTCTGGCGGATATCCGGCTCAACAGTTATACCGCACCATTCCATCAGCACTTTGTCCGAGCTGCACTCTAACTCTGAGTAATCACTTTAGTGCCCTATTTGATCCCACAGATGATAAGAGACATATTGTTGAACTTGTGTCTCACAAAAATGTGAAACGCACAGCACTGACATACTGAATCCAACTAATGAACAGACTGGCACAGCATTTTAGCCCACTAAATATGTCTTTTGCTTTAATACCGTTATGTGTAGTGTTCCAGCAGCGCCTTCAAAAACTGGGGGTTACACATTATATATTACACAAGCCTCAATACAGCGCACGCTCAAAAAACACAAAAATGGCAATTAGGCACCCGAGTGCCAATAATGTTAAATGTACTTTATAGACCATATCAACAAGAAAAATATTAACATTACTTTATATTCTTAGGACTACTTAAACAGCTCAATAATATAACATAATAAGTAATCATGTGTTAAAATAAAGGTAAAGTCTTGGAATGTGGAAAGTGAAATAGGTGTACATCTTTTATTTTGAAGTGGCACTGTCACTTAAATCGTGCTTGCCACTTTCTCCGGTATTAGAACTGCATGCCATGTTTTCATTTCATTACCCTTTTCTCTCCAGGGAGCAGTGGCGAGTTCATTCGATTCTCACCCATTAGGTCTGAGCATTCTTTCCAATTAAATCTTCGTCTGGCAGATGGTATTGACATTAGTCGGCCCATTCTGTCTATCAAAACAATGTTGAGAAATTTCAGGAATTAGCTCATAAATCACAGGACCTTCGATGACCTTCAAGTTTTCAAATAATAAGAAAAAAGTAAGCAGCGGCAAACTGATTAGGATCTGTGGCATATGGGTAACTGTATCTGTTTCAAGCTGCCTCTGGGCATCTTTACAGCACAATACTGGCAAGTGTACTGTAGAATAACCAGTGATTGGTGTTTAATTTCCAGACACTTTATTAACGAAAAGGTGACAATGCGCACACTCTAACATGAAGGAAGCCCGGAGGTAAATGTACACTAGAGCGACCATTTAGAGAGGAGGGGAGGGGGGACATCTTGCAAGTTCCTGTGAGCAGATAGCATGTAACGCGTGAATAATTCATCTAGAAACCCTCCGACGAAGTTGTATCAGTTTTCACTGGAAGATCTAGCTGCAGAAGAGCAAAATAAATCAACACATGTGACATACCCCATGAAGAGACAGTAGCAAAGCCTTTGAGGCACCAGGAGCAAAGAAAAATACAATAAATTCACCCAGTGTCAATTTTGTGTCGGATGAATAATGACACCATATGTCTGGGCTACTGTGTCACCACTGGAGACCCTGAAGTAACCACACAATATCCAATGTACCGCCAGCTCAGAACACTGACTTGCCTAGTATATATTACACATTTAATACACTAAAACTCACTGGAACACATTTTTGTAAATGTATATATTCTTGCTAATGTTTCAGTGACATTTCTTAGTCAGGAATATTCTTCTCTGTTCGAGGGAAAGGGAATGACTCATGGGCAATACCATGCAGTTTTATTATATTTCCATAAACAATCTGCGACAACACTAAATACATTTGATATCATTATCAATGTTTTTTTTAACTAGCATGACTATATGGTGTAAATTATATTTATGTTTAGAACGCAGAGTCTGTGGTCCTCTAATAATATTCCAGCAACGTTCCTAAGTGGCAACCTCAATTTAAAAAAAAAAAAATCTATAGCAAATCACTCTTTGACACAATTTTCATTTATGGCTGACAAGAAATCAAGCATTCTTTTGGTTCTGGTTATATTTTGTTGGGTCATATGGGATCTCGTCTTCTCGCCAAGCTATCTATGGGAGGTGCAATTCAAAACTATTTATTTCTGGAAATGGAGGGAGTTTGGGTGTATGTAGGTGGACTAAATTATATATTTTAGCTTTTATCTTTGCTGTAGTCAATTACACCTTTTCAATGTTTCGTCCTGATGGATAACTGCACACGTATTGCCACTATTTCCGCTGCACCTCAATCAGTCAGAAGACACCCATGGTTGACGTGAAGGATTGTGCTATTTCTACCTGTTATAAAGTAGTAACGATTGCAGGATGGGCTCTCCCTGAACAGAAGACAATGAACCTTATTCATTGTTTGGCAGAGCGGGAGGAATACCGCTCACCAGAGATCCTCCCACCTGGCCAAATCAACATGTTCC
Source organism: Lissotriton helveticus (assembly GCF_964261635.1). NCBI lineage: Eukaryota > Metazoa > Chordata > Amphibia > Caudata > Salamandridae > Lissotriton > Lissotriton helveticus. Next base: position 562,854,724 of record NC_136063.1, read on the forward strand.
CGCCCTATTTAGAGGCAGGAACATCGCTGGATCACTGTCAGTGAAGCCTCCACTGGCTTGCCAGTGGTAATTCTTGACCCAGGAGACCTTCCATTACAGGGCTGTGAGGTCACACTGAGAGTCATCCTGCCCTACTGAGAGTGGAACAGCCGTAACTCATTTTTCCTGCTTTTGTCCACTATACACGGTATGGCAGAAATTGACAGGGAAAATGTTAAATGACTTGAACAAGCAAGAGAAAAGTTTCATGTGTGTTAGGCCATTTAATTGTTGCTCAGAGAAATGAAACTCCACTATGGGAGTTTTGTATTTTCTGAACAAAAACATGTTTCCAGAGCACACACTTTAAGAATAGCATCCACTAGGAAAAAGCTCCCTTCACAGCAGAATTACTTGATAGGGTCCTTTCCACCTTTCATCAAGACAGCTCTTCAGAACATGCTTTTCAATTACTATCCATTCTGCGGATGTCAATGCATGGCAGTTGTGCCTTTGTTATCTTCAGTTGCCACATTCAATTGATGAGAGACATATTTCACCATATCAGCTAGACCCTTGCGGTAATCCAGCACAATATCATCAGTTCTTGAAACTAGTGCAGCTGAGGGCATACATTCAAGTCTCATTGCCCTGCTCATTATTATTTTGTGAGAAGATAAACCAGTAAACTAGTCTTTCTGTCAGGAGTGCATCTCATATTCATCAAAACAAGAGGAAGAACATCCAGCAACTTTAAACCAGTTGAAGCACACACTTTAAAGCACACACTTTAACCTGTTTCCGAATCCTCATCAGAAATTTCACTCCCCTGAAACCTTTGTATTTCTGCTCTATTTTTGTACTTTATCTTCACCAGCTTCTGATGAAAAATGTTCACCCCTCCTCTGGAATCATCATGCAAACTCAAACTTGACTTTGAGCATCACTTTGAGTAGATGTGTGCTTTGATCATGTGGTTCATCCACTGCATCAGCTACTCTCTCTCTCTTTGAGTGAGCAGCGTGGATCCACTGAGGTACACCTGCGCATTTGACAGTAGTGTTGGTGATTAGAATTACTTGATAGGGTCCTTTCCACCTTTCATCAAGGCAGCTCTTTAGAACATGCTTGACAATTACTATTTTGTCTGCCGCATTCAATGCATGGCACGTATGTCTTTGCAATCTTCAGTTGCCACATTCAACTGATGAGAGACATATTTCACCATATCAACCAGACCCTTGCAGTAATCCAGCACAATGTCATCAGTTATTGAAACTAGTGCATTTGAGGGCATAAATTCAAGTCGCATTGCCCTGCTCATTATAATCTTGTGAGGAGAAAAACCCATAAACTAGTCTTTCTGTCAGGAGTGCATCTCGTATTCAACACAACAAGAGAAAGCCGCTTTAAACTCGTTGAAGCATGCACTTTAAAGCACACACTTTGAACAGTTTCAGGTTTTTCCTCAGAACTTTCACTCACCTGAAACCTTTGTTTTCTGCTCTTTTTGTACTTTATCTTCACCAGCTTCTGATGAAAAGTTTCCACCTCCCCCTCCCACTGGAATCATGCTGCAAACTCAAACTTGACTTTGAGCATCACTTTGGGTATATGTGTGCTTTGATTAACACAAAAGAGCACAGGGGGTCCATAAACCAACTTGTTTGGCTAGCTATCCTTAACTCCAATAAATTGAGTTAGTGCCCTAGTCACCCTAGATAGCCTGAGAAACGAAAAGAAATGCAGTGACAGACCTACATGCGTGGGATCAAACACATACAGTACCGGTCGATAAGATCCAAACCACCACATGTGTGGATTGCCATCAAATGGACTTAGTGATCAGTCATATCATATGTTTCACCAGTATATGAAATGGTAGGTCCCTTGATCATCGAGACCATTTACCAATTACTCGGTAGTAGAGCTGGATCTAGTCCACAGGCACTTATGGACTACCATATAACAGCTAATCATTGATGGCTGTAGAAGTGATAAACATGCAGTACAACAAAAAACAGTAGTGAATTTAAAATAGAGTAATGTGTCCTAAAAATTTTTTTTATTAAAGTAAGGGCACATCTCCTGGTTAAAAACAGAACAGTGCAAACGACAGTGAGACCAAATATCTGTCGGAAAAAAAGGCCAACATGTTTCTGCCTAACGGGCTATCAGTCCCTCGGCTTTCATCAGGGCCTCTGCTCTCAAAATATTGCTACTGCTGTCAAAGTGATGTACAAATTATATCAAAATAAATGTATCAAGAATGATAAAGGTTGGAACAAATACAACATGTTACATGCTAATCCTCCATATCAGTGGATGCAAAAGATCATCCAGTTTGACAGGGGACTGGACCTCACCTCACCTGGACCGTGCTCAGGTATACGAGGCCCCGCTCTATCCGTCGGTGCCTCAAAGCTCAATCCTGAGTCTTCATGGGAGGCCATCCACTGATATGGGGGAAACTTCTCATATTCAGCAAAACAAGAGGAAGAACTTCCAGCCACTTTAAACCAGTTGAAGCATACACTTTAAAGCACACACTTTGACAAGTTTATTTTTGAGACTGCCATTTGTATGCTCACCCAAGCCTGAGCATTGTGGTTGATAACTAAAATGAAATCATTGACTGACATCATTAAAAGCTGCACAAATTATTCGCATCACCTCATTCTTGAAGTGTGCTCCACAATCAGGTTCTGTGGCGGTTTGGAGGCCAAAATGAGGAATCAAACTCCCTTAACAGCAATTTGTCAACTGAAAGGCTATCCACCTTCCTTGTGGGAAATGCTTCCACCCATTAAGAGAACAGGCAGATAATTACCAGGACATACTTAATGCCATTACAAGGTGGCATCTTGATACAATCTGCCTGCAGTCTCCTAAATGGACCTTCCAATTTTCCAATGTGATTCATGATTGTTACAGTTTTGTTACCCTGGTTATTTAAATGGCATATCAAACAATTACTACACACATCTTCTGCAACATATCACAATCCTGTGTTTTTTCATTACTTTTTGCACCACTAACTTCTCCTGCATGCCACAATACCTTGCCATTTGATCTGCATATCAATTTCATGGAGTAATGATATTATTGTCAGATTTTATGGGCTGTGTATTTACAACAGATAACTCTTTTGACTTCTGAATCGCTCCCAACAAATTCCATATGTACATGCTGCTTATAATAGGAGCTCCTGATTATGTCAAAAACTCTGTCTGTGACCACAGCTGAGCATGGTCATGAACAACACCAAAACCATACTCACTGGTTGTGCAAATTGTCACATTCAAATTCTCAGATAAACAGCGAGCTCTTGTTAAACCAATTGATTCTGTCACTTGTGCTGAGGACACACTTGTTTAAGAGGATGTTTCCTGAGTTTCTGAAATAGACGATACTGCGAAAGCAGCTTTCAGTGCTCAACATTGGCCTCTTTAGCAAGAACCATGAACAAACAATGTCGATGAGCTATTTCTAAAGGGACTAATTTAATTTCTGGTGTTGGTTGTGAATAATTCAGTTACTTCCAAACAATCAAGGTGTAATTCATCATCCATTTAATCTTCCATGTCTTCACCATTGTGGTCTTGAATTAGAAACAGTATTAATGGATGTAAATCATTTCATCTCCAAATTGAAATGTCCTCTGCTACAATTATCACTTGCATATAATGAGCCAGTCTGTTGTTTGTTACATGCTGAGTCCTTCTCCTTTTAAGAAGGATCTCAACTAAGTGGAGGACATAAAATATTGAAGTTTGACCCATCACAATTCCTTCACTTTGCAATTGCCAGACAAACAGCTGCAACCGATTTCAAACAACCTGGAACACGTACAACTACATGACCCAATACACTAGATAGGTATGCCACCGTGTTTCTCTGTGAATATTGAAAATACACATCCATCTTTCTCATGGCTGAATAAAAGCAACATCATATTGTAATCAGGCATCCGGAGTGCGGGCACCTGACACAAACTCTTTTTCAATTTTTTTAATGCATTACTGCATTCTTCATCAAATGGTACCTGATCTTGAACATCTTTGCATGCCAATTTCGTCTAAGGTTTTGCAATTAAGAACATTTTGGAATCCACTGATGACATTACCCAACAATTCCAAGAAATATCCGGACCTCCCTTTGGTGGTCGGCTGGCCAATCTTCAAAATTGAGAAACTCATTCTTTAGATACTTTCCTCACTCCTTTCTTAATATGATGTCTGGACAAATGACTGCTCTTTTACAATACTGCATTTTAGTCAGGGAAACCTTATGCCCATTCTCAGCTAAATTATTCAACAGAAAATTGTATCCAAATTTCTTTTTAATATTTGCAAGAACATAGGGTTTTCAGTATACCCTCGTGGGATCCTACACCACATGAGAGCTTTATTAAAAAAATGTAAACACAAAAAGAAGCTGGAACTTCTTATGGCGGGGTATTGAAAAGAACACTTGGTACAAGCCAATAGCGGTGTACCATTCTGCTTCTGAAGGAATTTGGAATAGTGTCACTGCTGGATTTAGTACCAGTGGACAACACAGGAGAGCTATTTTGTTTGTCTTTCAGAGATTTTGTATGATGTTCAATTTGCCATTCAGCTTTTTAATTCCCATCACCAGAAAATCTCAAGGACTACCAAGCACTTCTCAAAGAATCCCTTGTTCAATAATTTTTATATCACTGATTTCTTTCCCTCTTCTGCCCCTTTTACAAGCCTGTACTTGATTGTTCTAGGAAATATTGCATCTAACTTTATCTTTATTTTAACTGGTTTTGCTCCTTTAATGAAACCAATATCTGTTCCAGAGTAATCCCATGCCCATTATCTGACAGTATGTCTTAAATCCAGAGATAGAGCCTCCTTTGTCACAATTGGGAACAATTCAGTTCATGTGTCCTCGATACTAAGTTTAAAAATGGAGTCCTCCTCTTGGGTTTCATCTGCGACACTATTTGGTGTACAATAAAAATCACACCGTTCATTTTACAAAGTAAATCCCTTCCAAGTAAATTTACGGGACTCAAATCACATAATATAAATTGGTGTTTATTTTCCATCTGACCAATTTTAACTGCAACATCTGGTATAACCAGATTAACAATTTGTTTATCATTAATCCCTACAACTTGGACTTCTTTTCTTGAGAGGGGTAGGTTAGGTAATTACACAGAATTAACTGTAGATTGGGTAGCCCCTGTCTCAATAAAAAATGAAACAGAATGGCCATTGACTTCTCCATCAATGTGTGGGCCACTTTGACTGACAAGACTGCTCCACATAAGCAATCATCCTCCCCACTCAGGCACTGTCATTGTGAACTATTTCCTGCCATCAGTCATTCAGAATCATTGTATTTTGCTGATACCCTGTGCTATTTGTCATTTTTTCTCATACTTTGCTGCATCCCTGGAGCTGATGGAATTGGTAAACAAAAGTATTTCTATTTATGTACATTCTGTTCTAAATTCTGCATATTCAATATTATATCTCGGCATCTGTGGGTTTTGTTATACACTTTCCTGAACTCTGTTAGGAATCTGTCAACATTCACTCTTCCATTGCCCAATCCTCCCACAGAAGTGGCAGTTTGTATTCTTTTTCAACATCTCAACAATCATGGTCATTCTATTAATTTTACCACCTTGCATTGTTTGATTGATCCCATTCACTCCTATATGTACAAAATTGCTATTTGAACCCACATGATTCCACAATCCTTTCGCATACGGTCTCGTTTGAGCAATCATCAGCTTTTCCTCAAGCTTTTTCTGATTTGCTTCAAAGTAATCACTGCTATTCCTTGCCAGCAATAAGATCTCATCTATGCCATTAAAGTAATCAAGACCATTTCCTTAATTTCACCATGTGTTAAATCCATTTTATGATTTCAATTCACATTTTTCATTTTGCCAGTGTCAACTTCTAATTCATCAACAAATTCTTCCAGATTATTGTGTGCCTACTTTTTAGACCTGACAGCTTCTTTTATTAGATATCTAACTTCTTGAGTATTACAAGTCAAAAGCCTATTTAAATTTGCATTTTCTTGCAGCATTTCACCAAATTAAAATTTCAAAATACCAATACTAACGTCTTTAGGTGGCAGTTCAACTACTACTGCAAGAGTAGGTGTAATTTGCATCTGAATCTCTGGTAATAGATTTCCACTTCTGCTGGACAGTGCTGCTGTCTCTTTAATGCTAATTGGTGCATTTTGTACTGTTCCTGTAGAGGTCTGCACAACATTATTATCTCCTCTGCACCTATATCAGCCCCTGGGGTGTGGCTGCCAGTCTATGAAGGAAGTCTAGAATTTAAAAGCTCCTTGCTAAATTTCTCATCATCAGCTGTCTTGACTTTCTTCCTTGTTTTCTCTTTACCCCACTCTTCCTTCTCAATAACTATAGCTGGAAACATTTTTACACATTCAATCATCTCTTCTCCCCACCTTTTCCCTTATCAATCTAATTTGCTCTCAAGCCAATATCTAAATGAACTCTTTACTAATTTTTGGAGGCTTTCTTTCTCTCTTTCTCAGTCGATATGCGATCACATTTATTAAGAGCTTCAAATTGTGTAGGTCTGGGTGTCAGTTTCATGTCATACATTGTTGGTCTCAAAAAATCTAACTTCCTATTATTGAAAGTACCCTCTAATGGAAACTGCAAAACATCACTCGTACTCGTATATACTACCAGACTTCTTTTATCATTTCATATGCTGGCGTTCCTTCGTATGGTATTTTTTGACCCTCTCTAAACCATTCGGTAACTTTACACTTGGTTGAAAAACTTTTTTTGTTTATTTTCCAAGCAAACACTCTATTTGCTAACAAATCACTTCTAAATCACTGCAGTCAACTTAGAAAACAACCAATTGAAGCTGTCAAAGGCCAACCTATCACAGTGCTGCTAGAAATAAAAAGAAAAGTCAAATACATCAATACATTTTCAAAGAATGCCCAAACTAATAGATGAGAAAACTACAGTGTTATCACTATTCACCAAGTAGACTCCCGTCCACTACTTATTACCTCAATCCCTGTGCCTATTCCCATGCACACAAGAGCAGGAAGCACTAAGCTTAATTTAACACACAACCTAGAAAAGAAAATGAGCTAATACAGAATTCCCTATCAGTGTGTAAGCTGACAGCTAAACGACAGACAAATAATCAATAATCAACAGGTATCAACCCACCAAATGAGCCCTCAATCATCATCGCATAACCTAACAACTCAACACAGACACAGAAATCCATTGCCACTATCTCATACTTCCATACACATTCAGAAATGTAATTCTTTCCTATTCATATGTATACTTCAGTATCATTCAGTAACGCGCAATCAATACAGCTAATCACTTCTCAGGAACATCTGACATCGGAAAGTTGACAAAATTCAAACAACTCCCCTTTCCCACTGATTTAAGTTTATATTAAGGACTCATAAACTACGAGAATCTTTGGGGACCCATTTAAAGAGGAGATGCTCTTATGTTAATCATCCTCAGCTGTCAAAACTTGTGGGAACCAAACCCAATAATTTACTGAGTCCAATAATCAAGCCACTCCAATTTTACATCAAGTGGTCCAGCTTTGTGATTCTTCTATTGATGTAACCCCAAGAAGCACCACAGACATCAATTATTGAATTAGCAAAGTATAGACCAAATAATAATTGGGACCACTCAATAACTGAGTTCTCGATCAGGGAGAAGATTAAAAGATTAATTACAGAATCCTTTATATAGGCAATACAGAGAAATGCAATAAAGGACATGAAGGCTCAGTACAGAACTAGAGAAACAGAATAGTAATCCCTATTTAAGTAATTAATCTCTTTCATTTCTAGATGTCAAACTCATAGAAAGTACTGATAACATCGTTAGTGAAGAGAAACAGGACTCAAGAAAATTTGACACTTTAGAGAGCTTCGTTCACACAATACATGCTTTCTATGCAAGCTTTCTAAGGACAATGGGCCACATGTACAAATGGTATTCGGATTCGCAAACAGAGAATTGAGCCTTTTGCATTGTACTGACCCTATTTTACGAGTCAGTAACCTATTACTGACTCGCAAAAAAGGGGTTGCGACTGCAAGCCCTTTGGCTGCGCCACGCTGCAGCACTTTTAGAGCACAGGAATGCGACATATCTACAATCATATGTCGCATTCCTGTGCTCGCCGCAGCCCTGGCACAGAAACAGCTGCCATGCGCCAGCGCAGGCACCCTCGCACCATGGTGCAAGGATGCCTGCGCCATGGGGAGATTGCTTTTGTGATGGAAGGGGCCCTTTTCTGCACAAAAGCAATCACTGCAGGCATTTTCCTCTTTCAATGCGTGCTGTAGAATGCAGCACGCATTGAAAGAGGAAAGAACGAGGAGAAATGAAAACATTTCTCTTCGTTTCGCTTGGCTACGCCATCCCTATGGTGGTGCAGCAAACTGATGCATTTCCAGGTTTACGGTTTCTCATAAATCTGGAAATGCATCAGTGGACATGGGTGTTGCATGGGAACATCCACAGCAACACCCATGTCCCGCCCCTAACACGCAAAGTGCTGCGTGAACAGGGGCGATATTTACAGGCACAGGTTAAGTCACGCAGGGTGACTTTACCTGTGTTTGTAAATAACCCTTAGCAGGCTGCGTTCCCGGTGCGTCATGCAACGTGATGCACCGGCGGCACATGGGGCTTGTAAATCTGCCCCAGGGTGGCTCTGACTGGCACCAAGTATGAGGGCTGGCTGATGAGTAGGCAGGAGCTGTAGGGGCCTTGGGTCTCTTCACTCTACCCCAAAGTTATTATAAAGTGTGAGTGTGTGGGGCAGGACTGGGAAACCAAAAAAAAGAAATAAAAAGAAAGAACAATAAATGAGCTGCAGGAGCTACTCTTTAATTACTATTTGCTCCAGGCAAGAAGTGCTTGATAATGCCCTGCAGGGGCCTTCCAATTATATTTGTTGATCCTGCTGGCACAACAGAAGGGGCAGGGGCGCCATCAAGCATTTGTTAATTTTGTGGAAGGATGCAGAGAGTGCAGCAGCCCCACAGCGATATTAAAATTAAAAAACTCAGTATGTCTCCTGGGTTATTGAGTCCATGACCCTGGTTGAGCTTACCATTAATTTTAAAGCACTCCAAGCGGGAGCTGTATGCTCTTCATTTGGATTGCAGGGTTCCCTTGTTGTTGGTTCTATTGCTGGATTTTGTGTCCTGAAAAATATGAAAAAAGAATCAGATACTGCATCACTCATGACATGTTTAATGACTGCATTCATAACATTCTTAATCACATCTGAAATTACATCATTGATAACACAGTGCATGGGGGCACAAACTATAGTTACTTTAGGTCACAAGTTATAGTTATTTGAGAGAACTATAACTACCAAATGTCTATGGTTTTGTTCGTTTAAATGTCGTTTTAACTGATATTTCACCTAACTGCAAAGTCCCTTCAACCTTTTTTTCTTTCACTAAGATAAAATATATAAGGTATTAAAGTTGCAGCCGAGATGTATATGCATATTGGAATGTCAGAGCCTCTGGCAACGAGAGCTTGACCCAAAGCCAGCTTTTCATCTTGCAACTGTTGTTAGTCCTGCATTTGCTGATGTACCCGATGCTCGGAAGGATTTTTGGTAGCGAGCACTAACCTGAAACTGAGTGACAAGCATTGAACTTGAACACCCACAATGCTAAGGAGGAATCAGCAGCAGAGCAGGAATGAATGACCAAAACACCAGAGGAAGGAAGAAGTAAGAAAAGTTTAGGAAGGGAAATAAAGCTGGTAGGAGAGCAGGATTAAACACTAGGACTGAGCCACAAATGAGGAACACAACAATACTACTACTCAAAGCATTGCGATCGACGAAGGAGAAGGTTAATCTCCTTTTATAGGACAGAGAACGGAATTAGAGCGTGGAAACGATGTACCTCAATCTTGGGTTGGGAAGAGATGCCTAGAACATAATAGTGAGGTGGTCATCTTCGATAGAAATGTGTGTTCACTTCCCAAAGGTCAGTGCTGAGGGATTCTGGGAAGTCAAAGCTGACCTGAGACTGGGATGCTGCCTGTGTCGCAGCCAAGATTTGCCTACTGGTGGATTGCACCAGCAGGGTAGCTGCCACTCGATAATTAGGTTGGAGAAATGTACCAGTGCAGGCTTGAGCCTCCCAGGATATACACTGCAGGCAGACCGAGATTTCCTGCCCACCTGAGGCCGAATCTTCAATTTTACAGGAAAATACACCAGTTTGGAAACTTATGCTAGCTTTAAGATGGAATATAAGTGTGTGGATTTGATAGAGGGAACTGTAACTTGATAGTGTAAATAGGAGTAGCCGTCTCGACCTAGTCTACGTGGTTCATGTGAATAAAAGGATAGGATCAAAACTGTTGCTTAGGAGGTCAATTCTAAAGAATATCATAAACGACTAGGGCTTATGGATTAAAATGAATGGGTATTTATGTAGCCACATCACAAAAGATAGCTACTTTGAGCTCTTGTGGTCATGCTCAAGTTATTCAGCATGGGAAGTTTGTTGATAATATTTTGGAGAAACGATAGTCGTTGAGGTGAAGGAGGTTTATTTCAAGCTATTTGAGGAATATTTGTGTTTTTCTAAAGTCTTTTAGCATGACATCAAGACAAATAATGGATGATTTTCAATCGTGTATCAGTGTGGAGCTTTACAATGAGCTGAATGATGCTGTTAAGTTGACGTTTCCATGAATTGGTGAGGATGGCGCCAGAGAGCCCACTGACACTAGGGAGTGAATGTTTGATTGTTATTGCAGTAAAATGGTCGGTTGATGAAGTGAGTCATTGTTTATAGACATTTCTTTCTGGTCATGAATAAAATGTTCAAACATTTATATGACAGACGTGTGGTCACCACTCTCAATTTGCTAACATGCCAACTAATAAGTTTGCCAACTAACTATTCCTGTATATGGCTTAGTTTACTCCAGAGGGAGCTTTCTATTTTTGAAGGTTACTGTTCAGTCTGATATGGGCTGCTGCAATATTTTCACTGTAGAGCCTCTTCAGGATGACATCTTGGGACTTGAAAGTGACAAACTCTGAAAATAAGGACTTTGGAAGAGATGTGGCATGCTCCTTAGTAAGATAAATACAAATGTGAGCATTATTCTACTGAGTTGGTAAGCAACCTAATCTGTAAGGATGAGGACTATCATAAAGAAAATATAGCATCCGCAATATTAGAGTGACACATTTTATCTTTTTTTTAGTCTGGCTGCGTCATGTTCGCTCCAGGTTTATCAAGGGTTATGATAGGGGATGTGACCTGGCAAGATGGCCCAAAGGACATAGCCAAGCTTGGCTCCGGTTCCGCCCGCCCTAATCCTTCGGCATCCTGCTCTGCCGTCGCTGCTTTTGGACAGGAAAGAGTGGCATCCTGTTCAGAAACCTCCTAGTGATGGAGGGGGGAGAGTCAGAGCCAGCTGGGGTAATGGCAAACCTGTAATCACCAGCCTGGCAGAGCCAGGAGTGCAATCTTTAGGCATGGAAAGGCCTGGTACTATTGCATCCAGTGTGGCAGACCTGTGAGAGGCAGTGGAGGTTTGGGGTGAGCAGCTCACACTGATGGACGGTGAAGGATCATTGGACTAAGGAGGGCTGGAGCGGGCTGTCCCAGAGTGTCACGCTGCCAGTGACCAATTCTTGGGCTGGCCAAGCAGAGCTTGGTTGGCAGTGACCTGTGGCGTCTGTGGGCAGAGTAGTGAGTGTCAACAGACAAGGAGGGGAGAAAGAGTATCATTGCGGTGGTGCTGCATTTTTGGACTGGGTTCAGGGGACCACTGCCTGTTCACCCTGGGCACGGCCACCGGAAGCACTTGCCTATGGGCTAGGTGGCTAGCCACAGAACTGACGGGAAGGGGCCTGGTGCGAACATGAGTGGTTCCCAAAGCAAAGGCCGGACCCTGCCTCTTGTTGACAGGGCAGACCCTGACGAGGTCAATGGACTTTTGATGTCGTTGCTTGGCCCAGGTGGGCCTGAAGGTGAGAGCACACAAGCTGATCCCACTGCCCTCCCCATTCATGGAGAGAGACACTGCAGCAGATGCCAAGGGGGCATTTTTATCGGCACAGCGTAGTAGGTGAGGAGGTACCCTGAAGGAGGCCAGGCAATAGGGAGACCCCTGCCACTCGGAGCCCCGTTGATGAAAGAATATGTGTGGCCTGTGGCAGTGCAGCATGGAAATCTGCCACATAGAGGAGTCCTCCCCGAAGAGTGGATGGAGTGCAGCAGGGCCAGGCACATTCCTAGCTACTAACAGGTAAAGCCTTCTGGTGTCAGGAGAAGGGGAGCCTGAGGATCTTGGCCTGAGGGGCAGCCCAGTCTGGATCTGAGGGAAGCCTGAGTGGAAGGGCACTGTGCTGGTCTAGGAGTTTGTGATGTGGCGTCTGGAGATGGTCCAGATGGCAGAAGCAGGCTGAGAGTCTCCAGAGACCTGAAGTAAACTGAGCTGATTGATGGAATAACCATTTATGGCTCCTGGAGGTGTTGCTCATTTGGGAGTGTGCCCTTGCATTACCTTGAGGGTCATACTGAGATTGCCGGTGCAGGCAGAGGCCAGAGAACCTCAGCTTCTATTAATTTGGACAGGAGCCACATGTTTGAAGGGACGTATTCAGAACTGAGTATTGAGCACTATGAAGAAAGACAAGGCCACTTGCTTATTCGCCACTAATGCTATCACTCAATATACCATGCCAAAGCAGCCTTTCCAATGGATCACCAGGCAGGGGGCTGCAGAGTACAGGAGCACCTCCCTGGAGGGGATGGCGGACCCCTTATGTGCAGACCTACTGGCGGCGATACAGGGTACCAGCACAGCATTAGAGCATAAGAGTGAGACTTTTCTATTGATGTCAAACTACTTAGAGCTGACTGGAAAAAAGTGGCTGACAAGGTGACACACCGCATGTCACATAATTTATTAGCATTTGAATAGGTCCTGCTCAGGGAGGTAATAGATCAAATGAAGAACATCAAATACAATATTACCAAAGATGAGGACAAAATATGGAATCCCTAAAAAGAAATTCTGAAATTGTAATGAAGGCAGCAGACAAGGGAGGAGCCATGTTTATACAAAAGACCCAAGACTATGGCACAGAGATAGTATCTAGGTTCAATATATAAGAGTGGAACTGGTTCTTTGTTTCTTTCTTTCTGGATTTGGTCTGTTTAGTGCTTACATATCGCGCCAGGATACTCTGTAGTAGCAGAGCGCGTAATAAAATACTTTATAACATAACATAACATAACTGCAAGGTGAAGAAAGACCACACCCAGGACATCTCTAGGTTGACAAAGGAGGGACTCAAAGAGGGGTACCTCAGTGAGCTTGAATACAATTGTTTAATAAGAAAAGTCCCAGAACACCAACTAGTTAAACCCTCCTTAAAGTACGCAAAATATTTAGCAACCACCAGGGCCACCTATAGTCTCAGGCTGCAGCTCTATTCTAGGATTCCCTTGTAAATATATTGATATTTTTCTGAAACCTTGAGTATTGGAGACTAAGACATACATTAGGGACATGATGGATGCAATTCAGAAGGTGGAAAATCAACCTTTCAATCCCTCTGCTCAATTTCTGGTAACCCTGGATATGGCTTCACTGTACACCAGCATATCTCAAGACCAGGCGCTAAAGATTGTACGGGAAGTATTTAACAGAAGAGTGAACCCCACATGGGTTCCTACTAACTGTATAGTGGAACTGCTTAAGATTGCCATGAACAAAAACTACTTTGTATTCCAAAATGAGTTCTTGCTCTAGACCAAAGGGGTAGCTATGGTGGCTGTGTTCTCTCCAGATCTGGCAAATCTCTACATGGACAAGTATGACAATGCCCACATTTATAATCTAGACTGGATAACATCACAATGTGGAAGAGGTACATTGAAGGTATGCTTATGATTTGGACTGGCAGGGAATTGAGCGTCAACAACTTTTTGACTTGACTTAATGGGAGATCACTGGACATACAGTTCACAGTGGCACAGAACAAAGAGGAGACCAGTTTCCTTGACCTTACATTTAAAGGAGAGGATATGAGACTATGCACCACGCTTTCCAGAAAACCCAGTGAATGCAACACACTTCTTAGGTATAGCAGCCACCATCCTAGTAACTTGCGGGGCAACCTACCTTATGGGCAATTCCTGAGGCTCCACAGGAATTGCTCTCGTAGGATTGATTTCTTTATGGAAACTGACTTGCTGATAACCAGGCTAAGATAGAGAGAGGCTATCCTAAGGGCTTGTTATGCAGAGCGAGAAAGAAGGCATGGTACTGCCTACGTGACACACTTTTGTAGATGCAGGAGAGGGCAGACACAGCTAAGAAGAGATTGGCCTGTGATACCATATTCTGCACAAGGAGTTATGAGCTCAATATTGGGTTTTGGTGGCAGATGAAGTGTACTCAGCTGAGAAATCACTCTTTGCTTTCAAAAACGGAAGGAATGTTAGGGACTATGTGGTCAGTTCCCCCCTGAGAACCCATTGCACCTCTGATTTAAGAACACAATTGAGCCTACCACCACTTATGGCCCAATATAAGTGCATTTATCATTAGCCTGTGATTTAGCTGTGGAAACTAAAGACTTTACTCATTCCAACCACAAATGTGCACTGAAACATCATACAAACTACAATAGTTCTGATTTAGTGTATGCAATCAAATACCTTTGTGACAGATTATTTGTGGAATAGACACGCCAAAAGGTGAGGGCTAGAATCCTCCAGCATTGTAGCAGAATCAGATGTGGAGTTCAAGGAGTCCCCTTAGTTGAATACTTTCAGACTATGGGGCATCATGCAGAAAATCTGAGTTGATGGATATTAGAGAAAGTAATCCACAGTCCGAGATGGGGTGATATCATTTTCACTCTGAGGGAATGCAAATGGATTCACACTTTAGACACAGTAAACGATAGTCTCAAAGACTTTGAAGAAATAAACAGGAAAGATGGGCTACTTAGCAATGGTTGACCTGAAGAGGTAACTTATGATCTGTATTTTATGTCATCTTCAGTGAAAATTGTATTTTATATTTCATAAGATCCTTGGGTAACTGGAATGTGTCACAGGTATATATGGCACTCACTGTGAAGAACATTGTATAACTGTAATGTGGATCAAAAATATTCATGTTACGTGCCAGGAAGATCAGTGTGTAACTACCCTGATGCAATTGTATTTTTGCCCTGTTCGTTCCCCGCCCTGCTTCACCACCCAGCAGCACTCCCTCCAGGAGCCGCTGCTGTATTAGGTTGAGAATGGCTCAAAATGGGCTGAAGGATGTATTCACAAATAAGAGTTTGTCTAGAATTTGTAGGTGGATGACATAATAGAAACATATATATGAGTGGACTTTCATTGCTGAGGCATGGAATTTTACAGCAGTGAAAGAAGAGTGGTGGGAAGAAACTGTGAATAACTTGACGATTATGTTTTACCTTAGGCACAATTATATAGACAAATGAAATGGGTGCATTATTGGGTCTGAGGGAGGTTATTTATGCAAGGTATATATAAAAAATTGACAAACAATGATCCAAGATGGGAAAAGAAGAAAAAATGTGGAGCAGTTCGAAGTGGGGGATGTCTTTTGAAAGAAGGGATCAGTTCTCCCACTAAGGGCTTAGTTGATGGATATGACCATGTCCATCATAAGTGGATAACCAAAAGTTATAAGATATAAGCTGCTCTTTGGTGCATGGGCCTAAATGTAGTGGAAAACTACTTTGTGAAATCATGTGTAAGTGGCATTCGAGCTCAATTCTCAAAAAAGACTATATATAGGCATAATCGAGCTATGTTTACAGTTTAAATAAAGTTCTTCAAATTTAAGGATCGCAAGTAGATTATAGTAGATTTGAAAACCTACAACAGACATAAAAATTCTGGCATGTTCCTAGTTGTACTTCTGTTGACTGTCCAGAGTACCATTATACGACCCTGGAGGGAGAGGGCTAAGGTGCAATTGCAGGTTAATTGTATTCCTATATTTTATCTCTGAATGTAAAACATGATTTCATTGAAGAATTCATTTCCTAACATTTGATAAAAAATTTGAGTGTTGGTATCATTTTCCGACCCTACATGCACACATACACTTGATTTGTACAAATAAATTTCAATTTGCATTTAAGATGAGGACATTCATTTGGAATGTGGATGCCAATACATTTCTGACTTTGCATGTGTGCCCAACATTTTTTATGAAAATCTTCCTGATCGCTCATGAGAACGTTTGTTTTCCCACCTATTTTCAAAAATAAGCCAATGGAAAGTAGGCAAACCTGGCAGGTTTTCCAGAATTGTCTTTTGTAATTCAGGGTAAAAAAAAAATCTGCAAATTTTAATTCAGTGTATTTAACTTTTTCAATACATTCCAAGGGTAGGAAGATTATACAACTGGCCTTGGTGTTCAGTGCTTTATGCAAGAAGTCCTCAAGAAGTCTGAGGGTTATTCTAAGGACCATTGTAGCTCTCTGGAAAGAGGTTCCCAGAGAGAGAAACAGGGTGTTTGTGGGAGATTTGCATCAAATGAATGCCAGTGGTGATTATTTACATATGAGTTTAGCATTCTGAAAGCCCTACTCGACTGGAAACAATGATGACATTTGCACTCACCATGAAGTGTTTAATCATGTTATGGAAGTCATTTTTAGGAGACAGGGTTATACTCCTTACTCTTCCATTTTGATAAGGAATTTAGTCCAATTTATTTTTTACTCAAACTGACTTGAAAAACTATTTACCATCTAGAAAGCCAGTTCGCAAAATGGTGAATATATACATATATCTTTATTTCTAGGTCTTTAATAAAGCACCAGTTTACCACCACTTAGTACTGGAGTGCTTGGTTGTATGTAATCTGCTTAAAAATATATCACAGAAACAAAGATAATATGGAACTGGTTGCCTACATGTATTTGAGTATTAGTAAAATATAATCCGATTTGAGGTGCAGGGAGGTGAAGGTATCTGGCCAGAATAATGCGACTTCTTTGGTGATTAGGATTAGTATGTAGCTCTTCCGGGATTAGTCATCGATTTAGTCACTAGAAAACATCTCTCCTCTTTTGTCAATGAAGTTTAAGATTTGTATTCACATGTTCCTATGAACAGAAGCTTCCAATAAAAAGATATTTACAATGTAGCCAATCGAAGAATTCAAACTAAGAACTCCACTGTAGTGTTTCACACATCACTCACTACCCATAAACAAGGGGCCAGAGTGGCTGGTTTCAAAGATGGTTTTAAGAGATTGTACGGATCAGATTGGTGCGTGGTGAATGTGAGACGAATAAAGAATCAAGACAGATGAAAGAGTGAAGGACTAGCAATATATCTACTAGCTCAGTGCACACTGCACACAGTGCACAGTGCAGTTGATTCATTGGATGTCCTGTGGGGCACAAGGTATAAACTGGTGGGTGTGATTGTGAAGAAGTCCTTGGATAATATGTTAAGGAGTCTGCAGGGCAAGGGTTGTGTTTAATAAGAGAATGACTGTTAGAACTGTCCACATTGAGGTTGGTGAAAGGATGAAGGTCACAGAAGAAAGGTCTTTTTTTACTGTATTTGGAGCCTTTATGACTGATGAGAAATATGCAGTTTCACCTTGGAGAAAGGAAGGTTAATGAGTCTGGTCAAATGTTTGGCCATTTTCAGGTTGGGTGTTCTAATGGTATGACTTTTTCTGTGACTAATCCCCATGCAACTTTATCATTTTATGGTGTCTGTTGCAGCGCTGGGAGGCCTTCAGTTAGCCAAGCAACATACAAAAACACTAGGCTATATGCGTTATACAAAAAACACTAGACTAGACTATTTCAGGTTGTGTGGTGCAAGTTGTGTGATGGTTTTCACATTAGGAATTGTAAGAGCAGGGAAGACAATGGCTTTTCCAAATGTGTCTTTTGCTTGAGTGGGACGTGTTTTTTATTGTTAAGGAAAAAAAATGTTCAGTATCGGATGTTTTATCGTGTTTGTGTTTTGCATTGTGGTTAGATGTAGTGCTGCCTCTTACCTTCTTAGACTGCAGAATTTTTGCCTAAATGGTCTGGGATTCTGTGTGGGTCTCTTGGAAAGAAAGGGTATGCTAATCAGATGCTAATGAATGTGGGGTTGTTATTGTTTTGTCTTGCTTGGTGCAGAAACCCGCCTTTGCTCAACCATTCACCTGTGCTCTGACTTTACACCAAATGTTTATGATGACAGCTGATTAACATTATTTTCACCTCCTACAGAAATTGATCCAAGAGTATATTTTTCTCTAAGAGAACCAATTTTGACAAATGTTAAATTATGCTTTTGTTGCAATTGAAATAATTAACCAAAAATTGAAAATGAATAGTGTATTTGGTAACTTTTCAAATATTCCTACTTAAAGGTGTTTGTAAAAGATTATGTTCAACCAAAGTACAATGCAATTTCCAAACCTGAACCTGATAAAAAATACTTAATAATGAGCACTTTATCATTTCTTCTCAGAGTAAAAGGAGTTTGTCTCAATGTGACATGATCAGTGTATAAGTGATCATGACCAGCAGTGGCTCCTCCCCTATGGTGGAGGAGCATTGCCCCACGTGCCAGCAGCCGGAAAAAATAAATGATAATAAACCCTTGTTTATGATCGTTTTAATTTTCTCTCTGAACCAAGGCTTGGGGGCGGGACCAGGGTGATGACAACCTAGAGGAGGAGTGCTGGGCACTCCTATTCAGTGCGCATGGCGGTCTGGCCTGCTGTCTCAGGATGGCCAAACCGCCATGCGCACTGAAGCTCTCTCCAACCCCAGCTGCGTTGCTGGGTTGGAGAGGGCAGGCACAGGCTACCAGCCTACCTAGGAGCACACATCATTAGCACCTAGGCAGATCCTAACACTGCTTTTAATAGCATAAAAGCATCAGTGAAGATCGAGGGTGTGAAGGTGACAAGCTGGAAGGCGCGCAGATCCAGCTGCAAGACTTGGAGATCGGGAACCCGTTGTTGGTGTGGCAGGGAGACACCATGGAGGAGTGTCCTGAAGATGAGGGTTCCGACGAGAGCCAGGAAGCCTGGTGTGAGGAGCGGTGGTCACCCTCGGGGGAGAATGTACTACCCGCCGCAACTCAGGGGAGTTGCGGCAGATGCGGTAAATAAGCAGGAGGAAGGGCAGAAAAAGGGTGTGATTCAGGAGGTTTCTTTGTTTTTCACAGCTCATTTTTTTTTCTTTTCTTTCTTCCATAGCTTATGAGAGATGGGTGGGCATAGTCCTGTGTGAATTTGACCGTTTTTCTTTCCTTCCTCTTTGCTGACTTTCTTCACACACTTGCAGCTGTTCTTTAGCCCCCACTTACAGCCATTCTTTAGACCACAGTGACTCTTAGAGAGGGAGAAATCAGCGCACTCCTCATAAAGAAAGGCTATAAGAGAATTCTGTCTCATTTTTCTCCTACTTTCTCTAAACTACCTCATACTTATATAATAATAATAATAATGATAATCTTTATTCGGTTTTTACAATTCGAAAAGCCATAAAAGACAACAAATACATTTAAAAGACATTGAGTTTAAAAAAAGTGAATTATACATTTGATTTCTTAGCTCGGCCAAATTATTTTTGAGGCAGTTTAGAAAAGCTATCAGAAGATGGTAGGTTACAGTATTACAGATTGTTTCTGTGTCTCATGATGCATTTTAAAAAATTTAATACATGATATACCGTACATTCTGAGTCCAAAAATTGAAGTGATAACAACGCTGGGCGGCATTGTCTGTGTCCCCATTTTTTCAATAGGGGAATAAGCCAAGTTTTTCGGTGCGGTTGGTAAAACTTACAAAAAAGTATGGTATGGATAGTGGACTGTTGAGAATGTTCGTCACAAGGACACAGTACCATATCAGTACTCCAATTGTTCTTTTCGGGGAAGGTCACCAGTCTGAAAAATAAGTTCAACCTGAACCTTGTTAGGAGCATCTTCTCGTAAGTGGAAATCCCTAAGGTGAGATATAGCTGAATTTTCGTAGTCTGCTGAATAGTAATTGCATGCATGACAGATTTTTTTGTAGTCAGCATTGTTAGTCTCAGGGAATCCAAGTGACTCAATGCTACCTGTTTTAGATCTTTTTTGGAGATTTCTTTCATTAGTTCTGGGTTATAATAGTATTTTTCAAATCCCAGATCTTGTAGAAAATTTCTGATGTAAGAAATCCAAGGAATTTTTTTAGCATGGTCCAACTCCATAACATCTTGGATAATGTTTTTTGTCAGGTTATTTTCATCAGATAACCAAACTCTTCTCCAAAGCATTAGAGGTTGGATTTTTATCAGGTCTTCGATAAATGGGATTCCTAATTCTATATGCGAGGCATAGATGGAAGTGCCTCGTGGTGTTGACAGAAGGAATCTCGTGAAGATATTTTCCTCTTTTTGGATTGGGACAGTGTTTGTATAGCCCCAGATCCCGGCACCATATAATGCTGTGGATTGGCACTTCGCCGCATATATTTGCAACAGTTCCACTGGTGGTTTTTTCCCTAGTTTGTTGGAAAATTTCATTAGGGCCATATTCGCTCTTTTAAAAAGGTGCCTCCTGGCTTCTACCGCCGGTTTCCAATTTTGGGCATCATCAATCATGATACCCAAGTAGGGATATTGCGAGGTTCTCTCAATTTTTTGGTCTTTTAAAAAGATGGATTTTGCGGGTTTTTTTGAGCCACCAACTACCATAGAAAAGGTTTTTTTAACATTAATATGCAGATCCAGAGCTGCCATGAAATCTGCGTATTTAGTCAAAGATTTCTGTAATTCTATTGGAGTTCGGGCTAAAATGACAGCGTCGTCCGCGTAGAGCAGGGCGGGGATTAGGCGATCTTTTACTTTTGGGAGGTCTCTTCCCCCCTTCAACATACACTCTTCCAGACCGTTGGTGTATAAAGAAAAGAGAAAGGGGGCGAGGACGCAGCCTTGCCTCACTCCCCGCTCTACCCTAAATGGTGCTGTCAGTTCTCCTCCTGTCCCGAACCGCACTCTCGCTGTGGCCCCGCTGTAGAGTTCTCTTAAAAAGTCAAGAAGAGGAGGATCTACTCCCATCTTGCTTAGTAATGACCAGAGCTTGGTATGTGAGACACAGTCAAATGCAGAGGAGAGATCCACATATGTCATAAAGATAGGACCTGATTTTGCCAGTGTGTACTTAGAAATGAGCAAAGAAAGATTTAAGGCTTGCTCAATGGTTCCAAAACCCTCCCTGAAGCCGAACTGTAGGTCTGAGAGGATGTTTTCGTCAGCCACCCACTGTTGCAGCTTGCCAAGGAGGACTCTACCAACTACTTTGCCCAAAGAATCAAGAAGGGAGATTGGGCGGTAGCACTTAACATCTTGCCTGTCCCCCTTCTTGAAGATGGGGACCATTATTGACAAAGACCATGAGTCCAGCAGTCCAAGTTCCATGGTTGCAAAACAGACCCTCGTGATTATTGGAATCCACAAGTCGGGAAGGAATTTGAATAGGTCGACGGGGACCCCGTCAGGGCCAGGGGCTTTTCCGGGTCTACTTAAGGATAACGCCTCTTCGAAATCTTGAAGGTCAATTTCCAGATGAATAGGGAAGGTGACTGGATTGCAGCTAGGCTGATGCAAACCTCTATTAGATGTAGTTTGAAAGATTTTCGAAAAATGGCTTGTCCATGTAGCCTCGTCTATGGCCACGTCTATTTTTGGTCCAATTGAGTTGGAAAGAAAAGGTGATTTAATTATTTTCCAGAAAGCCTGGGAGTTCTTCGAAAGAGCACTCTCATGTAAGGCCTTCCACAAGGATGATTTTAGGTCCTTTTTCCTCATCTTTCTAATGGTAGAGTATTCTCTTCTGAGATTTTGAATCTTTATTGCATCTCTGTTGGGTTCCCTAAGAGCTTTCCTCAGATTTGACTGTGCTTTCGTGCAGTCTCGACTAAACCAGCCTATGGTCTTCCTATTGTTTTGTTTGAAAGTTCTGGTTAATAGGCTTTTGACAAGTTCTATAATGGCGTTGAAGTTTTCCAGTATTTGCTTAGCCTCTGCTTGGGGATCAAGACAGATCTCAATGTTTTTGTAAGCAAGAGTAACTAGTTTCTTCGTTAGAATATTGGGATCCACTTTCTCCCATTTGATTGTAAAGCCATTGGTTTTGTTCAGCACAAGCCTATTCTGAGATAGAGTGTTGGCTATGGTTACCATCGGGGAAGTCGAGAAATATATTTGAAAGTTTAAACTTAGCGCTGAATGATCACTGAGACAATTTTCTAGAATTTTAAATGGTCCGAGTTGCGGTTTTAAAACTTCTGTAACTAATATATAATCCACTGTTGTTTCATAGCCCCTACCTCTATAAGTAGGCTCTAACATGTCAGTTGATTGTAGTGTGGGATTCAGAATTTGCAGGTCCAGGTCTGCAATTACTTTGTTCATCGCGGATCCTGCTTCTGAATGGATAAAGTGCGTTAAAGGGCTGTCGGAGTCGTCTACTATTCCACAGGTTTCGATAATGGGGCAGGGGTGCAAATTGAAGTCACCGCCCCAAATTATGTGAGCAGTATCCCCTTTCTGTTTATAGTGAATGTGTTCCGTTATTTTGTTTTGAATTTGGTCAAGAACGTTCACAAAATTTTCTAGGTCCAGGTTATTGTATATGTTTACTGCAGTAACATTGATTTTTTTCCCTACAGAGAAGGTAAGAATTTGAAAATTCGGATGAAGGTCTGTCTTGATGATCATTAAGTCTGCAATGGTGTTTGCCATGTAAGTTACCAGACCTCCCTTCGGTCTGCCTGAAGTGCTAGGAAGGGCAGGAGATGTGAAAGTCCTATATCCCAGTAAGTGGAGCGCTGCCGTTGACCATGTTTCCTGGAGAAAAATGAATTGAAAGCCCTTCAGAAAAACCGCTGCCGATCCGTCTTCGATCTTATTGCGAAGACCGGCAACGTTCCAGAAAACCATGGGAAGCTGAGTGGGTCCGCAATCATGTACATCCTTATGCTTATGTGGTGTGAATGGGGTGGATGTTGAATTTAGATGTGAGGATGCCGCCGTAGTTAACAAGGGTTCTGGGGGTAAAGCTGTTTGTCAATCGACCATTTCCAAGCCGCTGAACCTGTTCGTGGTCGGGAAACCTAACCAGTGTTGCCCATTATTAGTGACCTCATAGTTAGGATCAAGCGTTTGGTAGGATGGTCTCTCCCAGTGCTCCCAACTTCGAAATCTATTTTGGGGGCCCACAATCTGCCAAGGGACTTCTCTTTGATGGAAACTCCGATTAGGTGGATACCGAAAGTTGGTAGGTTCGGTGGATCGCATTAGATTATTATTGGCCGCTGATTCTAGCTCCCATGGTTGGGGAATTGGCCTCTTCCAAAAGTTGTCAAACTTACGTTGGTGGCTATTATTGTTATACCTTTTCGGGTAGAAGTAAGACAGGGGTCTTGTTACAATACCTCCGGGAAAGTTGTTACATTCCCAGGAGCATATATATTCAGCTATGGTGGGGTCCTCAAATGTAATAACTATACAGTCTCCTCGTATTGTTTTTTTTCTATATCCCACCCACGGGGTCCTGGACACTGAGGCTATTTTACTTTTCCAAAGCGGCGGAACGGGACGGTTTGTACTCAGCCAAAACTGGACCTTATTCATTAACGACCAGTTTGGTTCGGTTCCCTCGCCAGTGAGTTCGGGAACCCCCGTCATAACCACCACGTAAGGAGTAGCCTCAGGTGGTAAATTAAAGGTGGGTGGTTGGTCAGTTGTCCCCCTCGGGGTATTTTTTGTTTGGGGTGGCTTGGTGCTTATTGTTGTAGGTGTTTTTAAAGCAGGGGTTTTCGGGGGAATAGAGTTTGCAGTTGATATTGATTGGGAGCCAGCTTGTGAGGGAATTACCGTGGGCGTGGAAGCTACGTTTTGTGGAATGGGATTATTTGTCGGAAGGTTTAGTGTGAGTTGCTTTGTGGGCTTTGGGGGAGGTACAGTAACAGTTTTTTTGGATGTGGGAAGAATAGGCTCTGGGTTTGACGGAGGCTTAGTGTGGGATTGTAGAGGTGTGGTTTGTAAGAAACCAATGATTTTAGTTAACTGCCTCTCTATATTACTGAGTCTTGATTCTAGAGGGCGAATATGAGAATTTAGGAGAAAAGCTACCTCTGTGACTAATCTTGCTGATTCTCTTTGACTGCCAGGATTTAATGTGGCTATTGGATCAGGCATTAAGGTATCACAGAGGTCACGCGGTACGTGATGGATTGTTACCACGTTATTAATTGGGGGAGCGGGGTGGTTAGAAGTCACCAACTCGTTTGGGCTAGGGACCGTTGTCGGAGGATTGGACGATACAGAGGTTATAGTATGATTTAAATTACTCTTTGCAATCCTTTTTTTTACCGCCCCCTCCCGTTTTCCTCTCATTTGTCTGGTTTCTTCAGGTGTTATGTCGGGAAATATATCGGGGGTATTCTCCAGGTCAGATTCTGAGAGGGTTACAGAAATTTGAGATGCTGACAAATCAACGTTATTGGGTAGACTAAGTCTATTCGTAGTCGCCGCCGTTAGCGTAGAGGTTGGCTGTGTTTCAGGAGTTTTTGCTGTAGCAATTAGTCCCAATGATGAACGACGTGCAATCGCCAAATCGGTGGAGACTCTACCTTCGATTAAACTAATACTCTGGTCTATAAACGTATTAGCTTTGGAGAGAAAATCGTCCATAGGACCTAGAAGTTGTTCGGCTATACCGGTTTTTTTTGTTTTTTTCTGCCTTGTAGCTCTAGTATTCATTTTACAGTGAATAACTGGCTAAATAAAAGATTAGTACGTTGACGGATTAACAGGGGAAACGGACTGGTTATAGATACCTGTGTTGGAGAGGCCGGAGTGTAGGTATTAGAGGAAGGGGCCGGACCGGACTCTTCCGTACTCTAACGGCCTCAAACGGCCCTGTCTTTGCCCAGTCTTAGCCCGGGCTGCGTCCCGCGCTGCGGGAGTGATTGGCCTTTATGTAGGAAGCTGCACCTGGGCGGGGGGCGGGCCAGCAGGGAGAGCGGACCGGAAGCTCTTCCTTGGTCTTGCAGGGACTTCTGGGAGTTGAAGTCCCCGCACGCTCGCAGCCCTGCTGGTCTCTCGCGCCCCTTACCGCCTTGCCGCTGTAGGTCCTGCGTGTTCTCCACAAGGCTGCTGACGATGTTGTAATGCAGCGATGCGGCACCCGCGGAGCGGGTGCGGCGAGGAGTTGGCAGGAGACCTCGTGTGGCGATGCGCTAGGTGCCCTGGTGCACTTTGGAAATCCGCCTTGCTGGGTCAGTGTCCTCCGTTTGTAGAAGCTGGAAAGTAAGTGGAAAGTAAGTGTCATACTTATATGCATTTAGCTATGCAGCACATTAGCCTGGGTGCTGAAACATCTACTGTTCTTTAACATTAACATGGAGGGAAAGTAAGCACCAAACTGCTTGACACGCCAGGTATGGGAATACATTGAGAGAAATATTGCCTTTCAGCGGGAAATGGTATAGTCCAAAACTCTGCTTTTATTATAAAATCAGGGCCTTCAGTGGTCATATCACTGGAAATTCAAGATTTGAATAAAATATTTTTGTGTACGGGTGCTTGTGGAAAACAATTTCTATGGACTGGAATCAAGAGAATGCTAAAGGGATTCTGGTATTTTACTGACCTCTGCTGGTCGTTTTCTATCAAGAGAGTTAAACATAGGCAGTTGTCTGAAAAATAAAAAAGAGAAAGTGTCTCAGCAGAAAGCAATTCTGGTATTTTACGGACCTCTCCTGGTCATTTTCTATCAAGACAGTTAAATAGAGGCAGTTGAACAGAAAAAAAAGTCCCTGAGCAGAAGCAGACAAGTCCTAGGGCTCATCTCCAGAGGCCACAAAGTACATGCACATATAAGTATATAATAAGTAATTACTAAAGTATATACAAGAGGTCTCCAATGCTCGACCTAAAAAGGTTTCGGCAAAAAAGTTGGGGTGACCCTGCAGAAAGGGCACATTTCCAAAACACAGCAACTCTTTTCTTTTTTATCCCTTCTAACAACTCATACTCTTTACCCTAAATGTTATCTCAGGATTATGCCATTTTACATTGTCTTGGGAAACAGGCTTTCAATTTAGAAGAAGAATTACATATCTGCTCAATTACCAGTGTCAGAGGAGGCAGCTTCAGTCAACTCTTATTTTTTCAGACAACATCACTTATCAGGATGGGAGATGTACTTCCACTTTTCCTATTATCACAATAAACAGCGTCCTTGTCTACCGAGACAGTACTGTCTAAAAGAGCTAAGCAATACAGGGGGCCACATGGCAGCACTAAAATCATCATAAATTATGAATTAAAATGATGGGGTGACTTTAGGATTATTTGATGGCAGATGTTTAAATAGGAATTAATGAAATGGTCTCGTTTGCTGCAGGGTGAACTTTGGTTATCATCCAGCAAACTAAAATAACACATAAATGTTGTTAAAATGACTTACAAAAACGGTCTAGTACATGGCAAAGTGCTGTTCAGTGAGATTTTACCGAAAACGGGGCTTCTTTCAAAATTGTGTTTTCCGTAAATCTAAAAGAAGTATCAAACATTCCTCGTATAGCTCCCTGACGTCAGTCTGCCTTTCAAGCCGCATTTGGCCAAGATTTACAGAACATGAGTCAGAGTGGAGAGAGCCAGATGTTTAGTTCAGGGCCAGGTGTAACTCGGTTGGTCTTCTGGGCGATGAAGGATTCCCATAGCGCCGAGAGCTTCATTTGTGTGAGATTATGTACACACTCAAACTCGTTACAAAGCGCTTGATCTTTTAATTGAAAAGACTGGGAACAGTCTGCTCTGGAGATTTCGTTGTTTTCCTGACTACCGTTCCCTATACCTCAAAAACGTATTTTGTACAATTAAAAAATTTAAATATATAAGGATAGACGTGCATCGTTTTACAAAACAGTAGGGGGAAAGGGCCGTGGAGCCTCAGGAGACAGAAATTCCATTCTAATGTGATTTTTGGCAAATCATTTTATTTTCCTGTCTCTGAGAACACAATGCACAAATAAAAGGTAACAACTGCACAGTGTGCTGTGTTCGACTGTTCCAGTTAAACTGGTATTCTTTTAGTCCAATTGCATCTGTATGACTTGTATGATCGGATAACATGATCTCTGTAGTCTGATCTCAGTTGATTCGACATTCAATTGTACAACACCTCAAGATGGGCTTGCTGCTTCTATCATAAAAAAAAGTTGTAAAAATTAAATTATTCCTTAAATGCTAGCATTACAGCAAATACTGAACAAGCATTGGGCAACTAATAGCTTGGATATTGTGGCAGGCATGCATGGAAGGGCACTCACCATACTGGGGTATAATCAAATGTGCAGTCAGACCAAAACAGGTGCATGTTTCCAGGAGCACATACACAGGCACCTCTGCACACGGATTAGTACAAATAAACAGGAACCCATGCACACAGACAATACATATGGAGGCACTTAAGGATACAGACACATTTGCGTCCATTTACTCAGTCAACACAGGGATACACATAAAGGCATGCATCGGCACACACGCACAACTGCATTGTTGCTAATTAAACCAGTAATGCGTGAACATCTTCAACCAGTCCTGGATTTCTTGTCAGAAGCATTTTGTATACTATTTTTGGAAGCCCTAATTTGTGATGGTAAAACAAAACAAGAAGTCCCAGAATATGCGGAAATGTGAGTTATAAAGCCAGAAATGGCTGATAGTGTCACACATGACATGTATCACTTGAAAGTTTAATCTTTACAGGCGCACACATGGATAGAAGGTTAAAAAAGAAAGATTAAAGAAATATGAAGTTGATTTGTTCGGATAGTCATTATTGCATATTCTGTCACAGTAACCAAGGCAGTTAATCCCCACTACATGGATTATGGCAATCTTAATTTTCTAACATAGGTGAAGCAGGGGAGTAACAACTCTTGGTGGTTGGAAAGTGGATTTTGAATTAGAACTTTTTGGGCATGCAAAGTAAAGATAGCTCACTATTAACATCTAGTTTACAGACTTAAGCAACTCATTCTGGGGAGAGCTCAGAGACTCAGGGCAGGAGAAAAGCAAATGCTTTGGACTGTGTAGGATATCTGTTTTCTAACCCCTCAAGAATAAACAGTTGTATCACCTAGTTGCATTTGGTTGCAGAATGGATAAAGGCAGTGTGCATGTGATATCCTACCTGATTGAAATCAAGTAGATTTGAGGGAAGGGTCATGTTCAGCCAGGGACACCATACATGATGTTGGTGGAGCTGAAAATGTGGACCTAATTTACCCAAGGGGGTATACTTGTTTGATACGGAGGAAAATCAGAATAGCATTGTTCTACTTATACCTGTTGAATGTTCCAGACTATCAAGGAATAGTCGGTAGTAAATTGTACAGAATGCAACCGAGAAGTGAAGGAGTTATGGAACTCAAATGAAGGCTTCTATTTCATCCTCTTCTTCTAGAATTCACAAATGATGAGCAACAATCACAAACACGAAAATCTTAAAAGCGAATTGGAATTTATGGCAAGACAGGAGGATAGCATTATGCAATTAACCTTTTATTGCCACTTGCAGCAGCAAACCTTAAAACTATTCCTAAAAGAACTTTAACAACCCAAAAATGAAATAGAACTCTCATTCCAATAAAAGCTCACTGCCAGCCATTTTCTTCCTCTTTTGTTGCTACTTCTAGCAGATAAATATATGTCTTTGGTGTTGTGAATTTTTTTATTATTGTTTCATAAGAAGTTGTTGGTTTAAAGGTGTCTGGTATTCTTATTGTCTATGTATGTTATAGTGTCTAAGAAATCCACTTTTTTTTATTAATCATCCATTTAAAAAAGCAAAAACGGGTAATTTTTATTTTAAAGTTAAGTATTGTGTAAGATTTTGTTTTAGCCAATGTATGTTTTTATTACAATGTTGAAGGCTGAAGATTTACCTTCTTAAATGTTGGAGGGCCGCAGCGGTGGTTGAATTGTTTTAAACAAGCTTGGTCTTGCTCGTGGCGCTTGCGCGTATGTTGTGGGGAATTTACAGCCCAAAATGACTTAAATCGAGAAATAACGCGGACGGACATCTTAGCGTGGGGCTCACTCCATGTTATGTTGTTTTAAGGGGAATTCGAGCGTATCTGTGCTAATAGTGACATCATGGACACAGTACGCAACTCAGGAACATTTTGAGGGTCTGTACTGTGATCCAAGATTTGCGACTGAAAAATTTGGCAAAAAATTAAAGAGTTGAATAAAAATATATAAATATAGATAGATATTTTCCCCTTAGTTAGGATTTTATGAGATAGGAATAGATAATTGTATTTAAGAATTGTTTGGGTTTAAAAAGTTAGCTTTATATCGTCATTAGGTTTTGAGTTTTTTTCTTAGGGAAGTTGAAGTATCAGTCAGTGCTGGATGTCGTTTTTTAACCGGCACAGCTGATGGCAGTTTATTTTTTCCTGTTCCGAATTGAGTTTTTTTTTCTTATCTAGAATAGTTTTGTTTGTATATAGCAAAGAAAGATTTATAAGAGTAAGAAATAGGTAGTTTTTTGTGTTAAGTTAATAGTTGGATTATATAAAAATATATATATATAGAAATAAAATATATTTAATAACATTTCTTAGTTTTTTTAGATTAGTAAGAGTAGGATTGAGTTTGTTATGGTGGAACAGGTTTCAGAAGAGTCTGGCCAAGTTGGAAAAGTTTCTGAATTAATTTAAAAGAAATTAAGAGAGTTGGGGCATGAGTCAGTTAAAGCTGCTTGGGGCAAAAGGAAGGTTTTGGTTAATGAGGAGGATGAACATTATTCGATTTCGGAGAGACCTGTAAGGAGGCCAGGGTTAAAATGCATGAGAAAGAGAAATAATTTGGAAAACAAAAATGAGTAGAGAGGAGTCCCACACAGCTAAAACTGATTGGGTGTCCTTAGTGACATACCGGATGGGCAGGTTAACCCTGCAAATAACAACAAAGTTGTTCATGAGTACATCTCAGATATTGATTATAATGATTCTATTGATGAAGAATTTGAAGATAGTTCTAAGAGCAAGGATAATACAAAGGGTTTTGTGACAGATCCTTTGGGCGAAAAACCTTTGGGTGAAAAACCTTTTTACCCTAGAGAGATTAAACATCCTCGGGGATCTGAATGGTGGCCTCTGAATCAAGTTGCCAAGTATATTAAAAACTGGATTCAAAGACCTCTGGCTAAGGAGGAACATAGATTGATGAAAGCAGAGTGTTCTCGCCCTGTGATAGGTGACAAGGAAACTGTGACACCTAATTTGGATAATTAATTCATAACTTCGTTGAAACAGTACGAGGATAAACCTTTAGATGTTTCGGACCCGTTGCCCAAAATATTTGATTTGGTTGAAGAATCTTATGTTAAAGGTTCTGATTTGGATATACATTTATTGAGAGGTTGGTGTCAATGTGCCACATGTTTTCTTGGGAATGCAAAGGGATTATTCTTCGGAGAAGGGATGGTTAAAGGTTTGAGTAAATATGTTCAAACTTTTACAGCCTCGAATAAGGCACATTACTCTATAAGGAGAGTTTTTTGTGGGCATCGTAATTTATATAGCAGGGCTGGGAGAAGAGGGCAGTCTTTTGGCCTTTCTTTCCATAAGTCCCAATTTGCAGGTGAGGGTTCATTTAGAGGAACCCAGGGAACAGGTTTTGGAAGTTTTTACCCTCAAAGAGGAAGATCTTCTAGAGTGAGGTCACCTCATGGAAGAGGTCAATCATCCTCGTCAGGAGCAGGTGAGTACAAAGAAAGTAATTGGTTTTATCTACGAAAGAGTGGGAGAAAGATTGAAATTTCATATGGGCAATTGGAGAACAATCACAACAAATGCATGGGTGCTTTTCACGATTGCGGGTTATCAGATAGAGTTCAATACAATGCCTTCACAGGATCAAGAGCCAAGGGAGCGAGAGTTCAATGCATATTTAAAAGAAGTGATAGCATGCAAGATTACATCAATGCTGGAAAATGGTGTAATAAAAGAGATTTCCGAAGAGGAATTGGGTTTTGTAAGCACTTTCTTTGTTGTAGAAAAGAAGGAAAAAGTTTGGTGTCCTTTAATAAATCTGAGGAAGTTGAATGTTTTTATAACTAACAGTCATTTCAAGATGGAAGGTATACATCTTCTCAGGGATGATTTGTTGGAAGGAAACTGATTAATAAAGTTAGATCTAAATAATGCTTACTTCTTAGTTCCTATAGCAGAAGACAGCCAAAGGTTTTTACAATTTCGTTGGAGGGGTCAATTGTATCAGTTTTTCTGCCTTCCATTTATTATTATTATTATTATTGGACATTTATTAAGCGCCTGATTACGCCACTGGCGTGT
The DNA here is from genome assembly GCF_964261635.1 of Lissotriton helveticus. Lineage (NCBI taxonomy): Eukaryota > Metazoa > Chordata > Amphibia > Caudata > Salamandridae > Lissotriton > Lissotriton helveticus. The sequence continues at coordinate 562,886,189 of NC_136063.1, forward strand.
CTCCGCGCTATGACAAGTGGAGTGGCTGTCCCCCCTCCTCCCAACCAAGCTATCTACTGAAACAGGTGCGTTTTAAGTTTTTTTCTAAACTGGACTTCGGAGGGTTCCAGCCGAAGTTCCAGCGGAAGATTATTCCAGCGCTTGGGAGCAAGGTATCTAAAAGATCTGCCTCCCATGCGAGCTTTAGATATTCTTGGGACTTTTAACAGCCCGGTCTGCGAGGACCGGAGACTGCGTGCAGGCTCATAATGGGCTATTAGGCTCTGGAGCGGAAGAGGTGCTTTGCCGTTCAGGATACGATGGCAAGTGGCAAGAGTCTTAAACTCCACTCTCCTCTCTATGGGGAGCCAGTGGAGCGCCCGCAAGGCTAGTTTGGCAGATGACCTCCTAGGGAGTCTAAGGACCAGCCGCGCTGCCGCGTTTTGAAGAACCTGCAGGCGGCCGATGACCCTGCCTGTGGCCCCCAGATAGAGCAGATTCCCATAATCAAGTCGGGAGGTGACCAGGGCATGCACCAGTGTCTGACGGGCAGGAGTGGGAAGCAGATCTAATACTTTCCTGAGAGCTCTCAGAACACCGAAGCAGATCCCTGCCACTCGACCGACATGTGGGCCAAAAGTGAGGTCCTTATCCAACCACACGCCAAGGTTCCTGGCCTCACGGCAGGGAGCAGGAACTTCCCCCAAACAGGGGGGCCACCACGCCGACGACCACGCAGACGGTACACCCCCCACCACGAGCACCTCGGTCTTGCTCCCGTTTAACTTTAAACAGTTGGCAGACATCCAGGCAGCAAGGTCTTTCATGCAGTTCCTGAAGATGTCTGCCGCAAGTCCGGGCGCGCGCGATAGGGAGATGACCAGCTGCGTGTCGTTGGATTAGCCACGGCCCCATGGTGTTTCACCAAACTAATGAGGTGGTAGGTTTCCTACAAGAGAGAGATGTTCATCTTTTAATATATCTAGATGACAGTGTGATCATAAATCAATGCAAGGTTCATCTGGTAACTCAGAAGGATTTGGTGAAGGTGTTATTGGAGTCCTTGGGTTTTGCAATCAATATGGACAAGTCTTGAATCCCAGTCAAGATCTAGAATTTTAGGGCTTTGTGGTAGAAAGTGTGAAAGCTCAACTTCAATTACTAGAAAAGAAAATTGCAAAGATAATGAAGGGGGTAAGGTTTGTCTTGAGGAAAGGTTCAGTTATATTGAAACAAATAGCCAGAGTTTTAGGTCTGTTATCTTCATCAATACAGACAGTGTTTTCCGCTCCACTTCATTACAGGGCATTGCAGAGAATAAAAGACTGGAACTCTCAAAAGGATGTTGGTATGGAGAAATGGTGAAGATTTCTGTGGAGACTCAGAAGGAGTTTGAATGGTGGTTATAAAATGTGCAGGTTTGGAATGGAAGAGCGATTTTTGGAACAAAAACAGATTTTGTTTTCGAAACAGATGCAGGCAATCCAGGATGGGGAGCATTGTGTACAGATCAGGAGACAGGTGGTGTCTGGAATTTGAAAGAAAGAGAGGATCATATCAATTATTTAGGGATGAAAGCTGTTTTTTTGCTTTACAGTTTCAGATCGCATTTTCAGGGTGCTACAGTTTTATTGAGGATGGACAATATAACGGCAGTGACTTACTTAAACGGGCTAGGAGGAAGCAGATCAAAAAAGTTTGTGGTGTTAGCAAAGGAGATGTTGGAGTTTTGTCTGGAGCACTTGATTGGTTTTGTTGCTCAGTATTTACCAGGGAAAGAAAATTGGGTAGCAGACTGGAATTCCAGGAACTTGATGGATGCTGAACTAGGAACTGTTTCAAGAGATTCAGGAGCGCCTGGGTCCATTGGACAGAGATCTGTTTGCTTCCAGACTGACACATCAGCTGGAAATTTATTACAACTGTAGATCATCCTTTAGTAGAAGCAAATTCACTCAACCTACTAGGATCTTTCATGTACAGCTTTGGAGTTACTCAATGAGTCCTGGGCTCCAGGAACACATAAGAGATACAGAAGTGCATGGAATGTCTGGTTCTGTTGGTGCATGGCAAGGGATTTGGATCCAGTGGAAGTTGATGAAGTTAAGGTAGCAAATGTTTTAGTGACATTCTTATGTTAAGACTATTAAATGGGTTTCTACTGCAACGATTACGAGATGGGTGAAGTCGGTTATATAGGAAGCAGGAGTGAATTTATCAAATTTTAAAGCACGTTCTGTTAGAGATACTATGATTAGTAAAACTTATTTGAATGGTGCGAGATTGGAAGAGATATTAGAAGAGGCTGATTGGAGTAACGTGGATGTTTTTAGGAGATTTTATTCCGAACTACAGAACATGTTTCTAACCAGGTGTTGTAAAGCTTTGAAGATGCGTAATGCTAGCCTCCTCTTTCAATAAAATGTTGATTCTCAGAGGTTGCACTACAGTGAGAATTGTGATTTTATTAAAGACAAGGAGGCTAGCATTATTCCAACCACCCTCCTTGGGTGTGGCAGGATTTGGAATGTTTACTTTGTTAAATTTGAATTTAAATTCATTAGTACGAGTTGTTTTAAGTTAACTGCTTGAAATGGAATAGATGAATTGGGAGTTCACTTCAAAGGATAAGAGGAAAAAAGAAGAAGTGAGAGCAAAAGAGGAAGAAAATGGCTGCCAGGGAGTTTTTATTGGAATGAGAGTTCTATTTCATTGTTGGGTTGTTAAAGTTCTTTTTGGAATACTTTTATGGTTTGCTACTGCAAGTAGCAATAAAAGGACTATTGCATAATGCTCGCCTCCTTGTCTTTAATAAAATCATGATTCTCTATGCAGTGCAACCTCTGAGAATCGATATTTCATTCAGGGGACTCAAGCTGGTCTCTTCTGGCCTTCGAATAACTAGTCCACACAACAGCACCTCAGTTAAGTGGCATCATGAGAAGTGTTAGCAACCCACTAATGCCCTAGACCCATTGCAAATCCCTAAACATCAGGATCTTCACAGACAAGTTTCTCTAACAGACAGAAGTGTCCAGCAGCTTTGTTTAAAAAAAGCCCTGTTAATCGGTTCACAGAACATTTAATATCAGTACTGGTACTCGAATCTGGGAGTGAAAAAATTCAGACTAAAATAGGACCAGCTTATCCAGTGTTCTCTGGCATCCAAGCACTGATCCTATTAGAACCACAGTTAGGAAGAAATGTTTTCTTCCTTTTCATCTTACATACTGGCTGGCGTCAGTAGGTAAAATATGAGTATTTACTAGAAGAACTACCATGCCAGTGGCAGGCTGTTCTTATCAAATCATCAAGCAGTGCTAGCTCTCAGTACTCCTCTTTACAGTGGTATGATGCAATCCTTATTTGGGAGTATGCGTAGCAACACCAAAATCCTCACAGAATCTCCTGCAGGTGAAAGACAACATGATTGACCCACCCTTCAGGCTCAGGAAGCCTACTTCATCTTAGAACTGGATCACAGACAACCAGTTCAACCCAGTCAACTTCAAAAGGTATTCTAGCATCCCCTGTAAGCACTTTCTTGTGATGTCCAATAAAACACCTAGAAACAGAGAATTTTTGGGCTCCCTCTGTACTAGATTATGGTCAGGATGCTAAAGCCTATATAGCATGTTGCAGAGGGCTATACGAGTTGTTAAAGGACCTGAACACATGTTATTGGGATCACGGACACAATAACATGGTAACCAATATCATTTACAAAATAATTGTGTCAAAAATATTGTTTACCACAATATTGTGTTATTATACATATAATGGTAAGTACAAAATTATGGACAAAAAACACGTTGACTCTAATATTGTCCAAAAATATACAAAAATAAAAATGTTTTAAATATTAATAGAGGGTGAAGTAGCAAATGATAAAACACCTAGAGACAAAGAATTTTAGGGACCCCTCTTCTTGAAAAGAGCTATATAACAGTGAGGGCCTGTATTAGATTATGGTCAGGACTCTAAAGCTTAAATGAATCCCTCACCTGTCTTCTGTCTTTTATGTGTGCCACAGTTAAATCTGGCCTAGCTAGTAGGTTCTTAGGTATTTATGGATGTTGGGCAATGTATAATATAGATTTAGTATGTTGCAGAGGGCTGTACGAGTAGCTAAAGGACCTAAACACAAGTTATAGGGATCACAGACACAATAACATGGTAACCAATATCGTTTACAAAATAATTGTGTCAAAAATACTGTTTACCACAATATTGTGCTTTTATACTTATAATGGTAAGTACAAAATGATGAACCAAAAATGTTGTTGACACTGATATTGTCCATTCACTAAAAAACAACAAAGGGTACAGGGACGTTATGGTTAGGGTCAGATTTCACTTGTACACAACCAGTGACATTTGACAGTTATGGTTACCTGAGCTCACTATAACTTACGCCCCTGCAATGCACTGCGTATCACTTCACATATTACACCACGAATTACATGGTCAGTGACATCACTTATGGCATCACCTCCTGCGGGAGCCGGCATTGCTTTTGGACAGAGGGAGCTGCTAACATGCAGCTCCCTCTGTTCAAAAGCAATTCTGCTCAGCTTCATGGAATTGTGATAGTTTTCAATGCTCTTGCTTCTATGAAGCAGACCAGAGTATGCTATGGCGGGAACAAGCCATAGCAAACTGCAGTGTCCATAGGTGGGCACCCCGGGACATTGTTGGAGCTGTTCCTGGGGGGTGTCGGTCCCCAGCGTCATGCAAGGCTCTTGTAGAGCCCTGGGGAGGTGGTGGTCCTGGGGTCATAGGGCCTCCCTGCTTTAATTAAAATAATACAGTGTGCCCCAGGGAGATGGCAGGACCCGGGGCAGTGGAGGGGGGCAGAGCAGGCTCCCATTTGTAATTAAAAGTGCCCCGGGGCTGCCCCTGCATTTTCATTGTTACAGCCCCGGGGAGGTGGCGGTCCCTTAGGATTCTGATAAGACCAAGAAGAGGGCCCCATAAGGCCCCCTCCTTTATGCCCCCAGGATTTGGCCTACCCAGGGCTTTAAAATAAGGTGACGGTTGATGGCATGTCTTTAAAAAAAAAAATTTGCCTTGCATACGTGGATCTTCCTTGATTACCAAATCTGGGGGGGGGGGGTCAGGGTATTCCTACCGTGAACCCTTTTCTTTATTTTTTTTTATAAACGTCTGGGGCTTGGCTTCAAGCCGAGTCCCAAGATGGCTGCCTACACTTCCTGGCTGAAGTGTTGGCAGCCAATCAGAGCAATGCATTTCCTTGTACAAACTCATCTTTGTTCGGGAAGGCTTCGTGGGCAGAGATATCACTATAATTTTTGGCTTGGTGGGAGCACTGCTCCTGCCAAGCCATAGCATTCAGTGCTCTGCTTTGAACAAGTGAGAACATTTTTCACTTTCTTGCTCTAAGTGATGCACATTTTGCTTTTACACACAACAAGCTGCATATTAGCAGCTCCCTATGTGTAAAAGCAATGGCCGCTCCCACAAGAGGTGCAGAGCTGGCAAGGACCATGGGGCTTTGAGGCGACTCCTGCAGTCCCCAACTTTTAAAAAGTGTGTATACTGGGTGGGACCAGGGTACCCACACTACAGCCCGGGTCTTGGGGGATGGGGCCATCAGGGCCGAGATCGGACTGGGGGGGGCGCGTGGCCACCATCTCTATTTAAAAAAAAGAATAAAACAGGGGCATGCTGGAAATGGCATGGGAGGGGGGCCCCTCAATGGATAACCATATCTGGCAGGTCAGGGTATTTCTACCATCACCCTTTTCTTTATTTTTTACCTTTTTTCTCACACCCGCAGAGGTAACAGGAGGGGTTGGTGGTTCCCAAGGTTGCCCTTGGGGGCTAACTACCCCTCCTGTTATCTCCAATAAGTCCCACACAGCAGGCCTGCTAAGAGGTATTCGGAGGCCACACTCCCTTTCTCCACCACTCTGCAAACATGGCTTGTAGTGTACTACTGTTGGGGAATGAAATCCACTTTACTCCTCAGGGACCTTGGGAGCCAAGAGTCCCTCCTGGTACCTTCTGTAAGTCCTTCCTACACAGTGGGATTCCTGAGAGCTGGTCAGAGGCCCAGCCCCCTTTCTCCAAAACTCTGCAAATGCAACTACTAGTTAGAAAACCATAGAGATTTACTGAAAAAAACAAAGGTTACAGTGATGCTATAGTTAGGAATTAGCATTTAAAAAAACTTTAGAAATTCACTGATAAAACCAAAGGTTACAAGGTCATTATAGTTAGAAAATGGAATATAAAAACAATGTTAGAAATTCAATGAAAAAAAGTTTACAGAGACTTTGTAGTTAGGCTCAGGTTTTACTTGCGAAAATCCAGAGAAATTGAGCAGTTATAATTAGCTGAGCTAACTATAACTTGACCTACGCAATGCACTACTTATGACCTCACATATTACATCACACACAACATGGTTAGTGACATACTTAAATAACTGTATGACAAGGAACCTGTAAAGAGAACCAGGATGTGCATTCATCGAAATCTTAATGGAATATCACACTGATATTTGCTCCTACGTAGCCCAACAAGGACCTCCCCATTGCCCAGATGTATTTTGGATGTAGAACCAAACCTGGCTCTCTCTTTGTCTTCAGTGCAACTTTCTATGCTAGAATTTTCTTAATGCCCTTGGTGACTTTTCCACCTTACTACCCAATGTTCCAAAACATCTTGTTGCTAACTGTGATGGCATTACCACAAACCTTATCCATGGTCATAGGGTCAGAATACTTCATACAGCCCTTTTTAGTGTGAACAAGAACCTTAACCCATACCGCATCTCCAACCCTAATTTGATGAAAGACCACCCTTCTTCTCTCATCAAAATAGTCTTTTTAGCATGCCTGAGCTTTAACCACATTGATCTTACAAAATCATGCACATCTTCCATGACATCCATCTTCACCCTCATCCAACCTGGGCATATTAATAAGTCAAATGGTGAAACTTTGGTTGAAGATTGTGGTGTGGTACAATAAAACTAAAGTATGGAATGTACTGCATTCTGTACCACAAACTTACTAGCAATAGCCCATTGCACACAGTTGTTCAACACTCTCTTCATGCGCTGACAAGCCCATGAGTTTGTGGATGATATAACAAATGGTTAATCCCTCCTTGGTGCAGGAATTTTATTAATTCCGCACTCACAAACTGTACACCATAGTCAGAAATAATGGACATTGAAAACCTTTCCCCTAAAAAGATGTTAAAGTGAAAGTCAATAACATTTTTGGGAGTAGGATCCCCTATTTGCCTGACCTTTGGCCATTTAGAATAGTAGTCAATGACCACAATCGCGAACCTGTATGCGACAGGCAGTGAGTTGAAAGGTCCAACCAAATCAATCCCAACTTTTTCCCAAGGTCTACTGGGAAAGTCTATGGGTTGCATGGGCAGAACTCTTACTTTTAACCCCTTTTCACCACCACCACAAACCACACAATTATCAACCAACTCGTCAACTTCCTTATCCATGTCCGGCCACCAGAACACTTCTCTCACTCTTCGTTTGGTAAAAGACTTTCCCAAATGTCCTTCATGTGCACCGCAGATTAAACTGTTCTTCAACCCTTCAGGTGGAATCATTTTTTCACCACACATCAAAATGCCATCTTCAACAGAAAGTTCTTGGAGAATTTTAACGTATGTTTGAAACTGCTGCACCACATACTTCTCTTTGACTTCTCTTACTTCTCTTTGACTTCTCTTTGACTCCATTGACATATTTCATGACCTGTCCTAGTCGCTCATCACTGGCCATTTTTTCAACATCAATAGATGCAATAAAACATTCATCCTGAGCCTCCTCATCCAGATACTCATTGTCTGTCTCAACAACTGGAAACCTAGACAAATAGTCTACTCTGCCATTTTTATTGCCAGGCAAATACGCAACCTTACAATGATACTGAAGCACCTTGGTAAACAATCAGGACATGCTTGGCTTGTGTTCTTTAATTGTCTCAGCGGACAGTGTAGAAACCAAAGGACTAGGGTCGTGCAACACAAAATGGTTTCCCCAGATATAGGGACTGAATTTACGAATAGCTCACCAACTGGCTAGCAATTCCTTCTCAATAACAGAGAAATCGGTCTCAGCCCCTCTCAATACCCTGGAAGCATAACCTAATGTATTCTTAGTACATTTGTTATCTGTAGTCAGGATTGCCCCAAACCAAATCCACTGGCATCAACTGTGATGGTAAATTTTCTGGTGGGGGAGGCAAAACATTTGAGAATTTTAGAACCCCTCTACTGGGACATGATCCACTCAAACACTTTCTGACAACTTGCGTGCCATTGAAATGGTATGTTTTTTTAACATGTTGGTGAGGGGTTTAATACAAGATGCATAATCCGGTAGGAACCTTGAGTAGAATTCACAAAGTCTGATGAAAGACTTCACACCACTCTTGTCAATAGGTGCAGTTGCATCCACAATGACCTTATTCAAACCAGGTCTTGGTGTAACACCATCCTGGGACAAAACATGCTCCAAATGCTCAACCTTGTCTCTAAGAGACAGACACTTTTTCCTTTTTAACACAACACCTTTGTCCGGTATAATATTCCTAAACCTTAATCAGGGTATTATCATGGCTCTCTCTAGTCTTTCCAAAAATCAACACAGCATCTTGAAAAACTGCAACACAATCGACTCCCTTTAACATGTGGTTCATGATTCTCTAAAACATTGCCGCAGCTGATGCCTAACCAAATGCATCCTACCGTATTGGTATGACAATACATGGCCCAAATACTCAACCTTGTCACTAAGAAACAGAGAATTTTCCTTTATTAACACAACACCTTTGTCCTGCATAATCTTCAAAACCTTGATCAGGGTATTATCATGGCTCTCTACAGTCTTTCTGAAAATCAACACATCATCTTGAAAAAATGGAACTATATCGGCTCCTTTCAACATGTGGTTCATGAGTCTCTGAAACACTGCTGCAGCTGATGCCAAACCAAATGGCAGCCTACAGTATTGGTATGATCCAATTGGTGACACAAATTACGTAATATGCCAAGAAGATGAATCCAGAACCACCTGATGATAGGCTGACACAAGATCTAACTTAGTGAACCATTTGGAGCCATTAATCAACATCAGTAATTCCGATATCTTGGGCAAGGGAGGTGAATCTTCCCATATGTTTTGATTTATACTGCATATGTCAACACAAATGCGCAGACCCCCATTTGTTTTCTTGTTACAACCAAAGGAGAAAGCCATAAGAATGACTTAATGGGTTCTATAATGCCTTTAGAACACAGCTCATTAAAGGAAACATGCATCAAAAGAAAAACTGGTCGCAAATGGGCAAATTCTCAGAATGTGCGCCTTTGCAACCGGTATTTTTTCATTTGGGATGCATCATCTCAAATGCAAAAATCGCAATTTGAGGAATCGCAAAACTTGCGATTACTTAAATTGTGATTGCATTTAAGGAATTGCAAATTGTGGAGCTTCAAATGCAATGCATGATGCCATTGAAAATAGCGATTTCACTAGTAGGGGACACAAATTACCGTCAAATGAAACTTGACGATAATTTGCAAAAACTTTGAGGAATGCATTAAAGTACATTTTTCAAAGTTCCTGTTTACACACACACATGCCCTTGGGGCATGTTTGTGTGCAACATGTGTTCACATTACAATTTCAGGGGTGCTACACCTTGAAATTGCATGCGCAATTTACGAGTACCTATTGGGTACTCGCAAATTGCGCAGGCAATTCCCATTCATTCCTATGGGCCTCTAGGTCCATTGGAATGAATGGGAAACAATTCCTTAAATGTGACTTGCAATTTGTGAGTCGCAATTAAGGAACTTGTAGGAATCGCAATTTTATTTGCGATTTCTACAAACATAGACAATAGTGATTCTTTAATTGTGATTCCTTAAAAATCACAATTAAAATGCGCTTTTGACTTCCTTGATGCATGTGCACCTAAGTTCTTGTTCCAAACGTACCCTTACACTAAACGGCACACTTATCAGTTTATTCTTTACAGGGATGGCATTGTCTTTCACTTTTGTTTTGTGATTAAAATCTTTGATTCTCCCAACCCCCTCACTGAACCTCGTGGGAAACTGCTGGATCAAGTTCTGAGTGTAGAGTCAACCACACTAACCTACTCTTTAGTATCGGGCCTAAGGACCATTTGAAAAAGTCCTTGGTGAAACCACCCAAGGATTGACTTGCCCTTGATGACAACATAGACTTTGCCAATAATTTTTCTTCATTTAAATTTCAATATATTTTTGAAAAAGCCAACTAACTCTTTTCCGCACCCCTCATATGAAAGAGGAGCTCTGTCAGGAGGTTCCAAAGGTTGATCACACCAGGTTTCTTAAAACAATTCTTGTGTGATCATGGTAATCCTTGCTCCTGAGTCTACTAGTAAATTTAGCTTTTTTCCCAACACCAATCTCAACATAAGTATCCACACAAGTGGATGCATCACCAGCCGCAACTGTCTCATCACTGACAATCAAAACCATATCCCTCAACTCATCCTGAATATTCTGCATTTGCTCAGGGTCTTCATGGGATAACTCCTTCACATTAGCAACATTGAGCGTGTTGGCCTGACCTCTGCTCACTTGAACGCTCATGCCACCCTGCTTCCCACTTTGACCCCCTTTTGCAAAATGACTATGTTTGCCCAATTCCCACACATGACATTCTTTGCTGGACAAAACTTGTTGCCCTTAATGTGAGCAGCATTTCCACACCTAAAACGAATGCTACTTTACCTGCAAAAAACATTTGCTATCTGTACGTGGCCCCACATTAGATTTGATTTAATTGTTTCTCACTGCACCCACAGTTTCATCGTTCTAGTATTCCAACTCTTTTACTGACGCTTTGGACTACTCAATGCTTTTAGCCATCTGTATGGTTTCCTCTAGTGATGGCTCTGGAAGGTATGTTGAGCATGCTGTCGCTGGCTTACATTATAAGCACTTTTAACTCATTGGGCCGACCCACGTTGTTCACCAACCCAGCAGGCACAGTGAAAAGGAATATCCCATTGCTTCAGCAGGCATTTTATGAAAGAGCAGCTGTGGAACAGGAGGCTGCGGCTCTTATTAAGCCTTCTACGCTGCATTTTATTATGGTACAAACCATGCCTGATATGGAGCCTTGTTTTTTCTGGAGATTTCTAATAATTATGGAAGGCTATGGACATATTTTAAGTTTAATATGTTTTATTAGCTTTTATTGCCCAAGGAATACTGGTGTAAAGTCTCAGGTCTTCCACCTTGCCTTTGTAATGGTGTTTCTCTACCTGATTCTCTCCATATTGTGATTCTATGCAATAGATTTAACCATCTGCATTTTAAATTTATCTTTTGCCTTTGATTTTTAATCAAGTTAGGCCGGCCTATCTTTTATTGCATATGTTAAATTCACTTGCCAACTTTTTTTATCTGACTCGCTTTTTATCTGGTGTTCTCAAGGGGAGGTGATCACCTGTATCTGTTCCCCTTTTTAAACAAGTGGGTTTAATTTCTCTTTTACTTTATAATGATGTTAAAATGACCTTTTTAGACTCATTATTAATGATTTGCTGTCTTCTCTTTTTATCCATTTATCATCATTTGCAATAGAGTTTGAGCAGTGTGAAGAATTTCTATGCTATGTTTTTTAAATGACATCATCCACAGAACCACTCACAAACCCACTGACACACCCACACAACCTCTCATACACTCACTGGCACAACCATACAACTATTTACTCATCTGCATAACTACTCACACACCCTCTCGCACACACAAACACACTGCCACTCACACAGCCACTCACTTACCCATATTCCTAGGCACATAGCCACTCACTCACCTATATAGTCACTCACACAGCCACTCACTCACCAATACAGCCACTCTCACACATACCCACTGACTCACCAATGCAGCCACTCACATACCAGTCACCCACCCATACAGCCAGTCACAGGGCTACTCACTCAACCATACAGCTACTCACATACCCACTAACTCACCAATACAGCTACTCACATAGCCACTTACTCACCCATACAACTACTCACACACCCACTTATTTAGCCATACAACTACTCACAGACCTACATATTTATCTATACAACCACTCACTCATCCACTCACACACCCAAACAGTCACTCACAACTCCACTCACACACAGATACACAGCCACTCACATATTATATGTTAGAAATAGTATAACTCATTAGCAGTACACAAAGCATACTAATTTATCTTTTGCAGTACCTTAGCATATATGTTTAACATTCATACATTTTTAGAGTCAGTGTCTGAGTGGTGGCATGGGTGAGCGAGTGACTCTACTGAGAGGCTGCATGGGTGAATGAGTGGGTGTGTGGGTGGCTGTATGGATGAGTGAGTGGATATGTGAGTGGTTGTATGGGAATGTGAGTGGGTGTGTGGGTATGTGAGTATATGTGTGAGTGGTTATATGGATGATGTCGTCAGTGATATCATTTCAGATGCCGTCAGTGATGTCACTTACCATGTCAGAAGTGATATAGTATGTGATGTTATAGCCAGTGCAATGCAGGGGCTTAATATTAGTTAGCTGCTGAATGTCTATGGTTTTATGCATGTATATTCTGAGTCTAATTATAAAGTTCCTATTACCTTTGTTTTTTTTAGTGAATTTCAAAGGTTTTTCAGTTTCTTTTTTCAAAGTATTATGGTCATGTAATGTTTAGTTTTTTGAGTTAATTTCTAGTATTTATTTTTAAAGCAAAGTATGCTACCATTTATTTAGCTTTTTAGTTTAGCAATACTGTTTTTAATAAATATACTTTGTATACATTTTAAAAGGTAAATATCTGATATTCACTTAATGAAAAAAATATAATATTTTTGTAAATGTAATTGAACACATTTTTGTAATTATAATTGTTTGGTACCGTAGTACTTCTGGGGGTCCAAAAATATAGATGAGACCCCCACTATTCTATGGGTGTTGATTCCTGTCATGTGATCGCAATGAATTTGCTTCGCCAAAATTAATTTAAAAATTTTAAATATGCCCATCCTTTAGTTTCATTAGTGACATCAGTGTGAAAATATTAATCAATATATATATATATATATATACCTTTCTAGAAGTTTACTTATTTTATGAGTTTCACAACTTCGATAAACTGTGGACGGGAATTGCAAATACACTCGATGACACCCAAACCTTGCCCTTTGATTGGGCACATAAGGACCTAACCATGTACATGTAAAACCACACCCAAAAACAGTTCTTTCTCCAGTGAACTCTGACGAAAAAGGCTTCAGAAGCAGCGGTGCACTGTTTTTTGTCCACTTTTGTGGAAAATTTGCTAGAATGGCTGAAGCTTCATCTTCTGCCCAGGATGAACATCCAGAACCTGTTGAGGATGAGGTGCAAGATACACCACCTCCAAGAAAATGAAGTGATATCTGGAAGCATTTTTCAATACCATCAGGGGCAAGGAAGGCTACTGCTAAATATGTGCAGTGCATTTGTGGCAAGCAGTTATCCAGAGTCACTGCAAAGAAGTTTTCAAATGGGACAAGTTCCATTTGAAAACATTTCAAAAGAACTCATGAAAGGATCTACAACCGATGATGCAGGAGAAAGTAGGTGCAGCAACTCAGTCCACCTCTACAGCACCCTTGTTAGAACCATCACCAGCTGCAGTCATTACAATGCCAGCTGCCTGCGAAGAATTGAGTGAGATGGTTACTCACTGAGAAAATGTCACATGCTTGTTGCTGTAAACATGTCTTCTATGGGTGCATTTTAGGATACAGTGAAGAATTTTTTTTTGGGCTACTAGTTGTCAGTTAATTTTTTTTTAATACTGAAGACAATTACTTCTTTGCATTTCCTGAACTTACTAGTTTAGTTTATTTCATTTTGTTGAAAATAAAAAGGAAACAAACTGTTAAAAACACCGTCTACAAAAAAAAAGATTCTTTTTCAAACCACCATCTGGTCAAACAAAAAGCTAACTCTGTGTTTTTAATGTGTCAGTGGCTGGTTCATGCTGAGACTGTGTGTGTGTCACTGACTGTATCGGTGTGTGTGGGTGTCACTGGTTGTATCGTTCTGAGCATGAATGTATCAGTCTGAGTATCTGAGTGTGGCTGGGTGTGTCAGTACCTGTATTAGTGTTTGCCTGGGTCTGTAAGCGACTCTGTAGATGAGTGGGTGTGTTATTGGGTATATGAGTGTGTGCCTGGGTGTGTCAGTCTCTTTATCAGTATGTGCATGGGTGTGACAATGGCTATATTGGTATGTGCCTTGGTGTGTCAGTGTCTGTAACAATGTGTGGATGGGTGTGTTAGTGGCTTTATTAGTGTGTGCCTGGGGCCTCGGTGTGCCAGTGGCTGTACCAGAATGAGTGTGGGTGTTTGAGAGACTGTATCAGTGTTTGGTTGAATGTCTAAGTAGCTATATCGATATGCGACTGGGTATGTCAATCGCAGTATGAGTATGTGCCTGGGTGTATCCGTGCTTGTATTGGAGTGTGGCTGGCATGTCAGTAGTTCTATCAGTGTGTGTCTGGATATGGCAGTGACACTTTCTGTGTGTGTAAAGGTGTTTGAGAGGCTGTGTCAGTGTTTGGTCAGGTGTGTCAGTAGCTGTATTGGTGTATATCTGGGTGTGTAAGTGGCTCTAACGATATGTGAGTGGGCATGTTAGTGGGTGTATAAGTCAGAGCCTGGGTGTGTTAGTGGTTGTGTCGGTGTGCTCCTAAGTATGTCAGTGGCTATATCGTTGTTTGCCTGGGTGTGTCAATGTCTGTAACAATGTGTGTCTGTGTGTGTTTGAGTCTGTATGTGTGCATGGCTGAATGTGTCAGTGGCTGTATCAGTATGTGTTTGGGTGTGTGAGAGAGTGTATCAGTGTTTATGTTTCCCAGCTCGCTCCCCTCATCGGTTCCTTTGGACTCAAGTTGACCTCATACGCCGACGACACTCAGATTGTTGTCTCTATGCTTCCAAATGAAAGTCAGGAGCCAGCAAGGCACTGTATGACAGCTGTGGGTGGCTGGATGGCCCGGAATTGTTTGAAGCTCAACTCTGCAACACAGAGGTGATCCTGTTTGGAAACAACCCCCAATTTTGGACCCCAGCATGGTGGCCAGATTCCCTTGGCCCTCTTCCAACACCAGTCAGGAAAGTGAAAAACCTAGGGTTCATAATAGACAACAAGTTGTCCCATAAAGATCAAGAAAACTCAGTTGTTTCAGCAACTTCTTATATTTTTAAATCATGCACAAAAATACTGGCCTATCTTCCTACAGAAAGTCAGAAGACAGTCGTCACGGCCTTAGCTATGACCAGGCTGGACTACTGCAATGGCCTATATGTCAATGCACAGGAAGGTCTCCTAAGGAAACTACAACTCCTACAGAATGCAGCAGCCAGACTGCTGTCAGGCACTCCAAAATATGAATCTATTTCGGCAGAAATTAGAAAGTTACACTGTCTGCCAGTTAAGAAGCGAGTTTTGCTTAAGGCCCTATGCGTAGCTCATAAATCACTACACTCCACGGGTCCAAAATGTCTGATCCAAAATACCAACTTGTATGTTCCTACAAGATCCTTGCGCTCCTCAGAATCCAAACTGATTCGCATTCCATTGGCAAAAAAAAGCCAATTGGGGTGGCAGGAGTTTTTTTGTAGGCGCCGCCAAAGCATGGAACTCCCTTCCACTCTCTCTCAGAGGCACAACAGAGCTACTCGTTTTTAGGAAAGCCCTA
Source organism: Lissotriton helveticus (assembly GCF_964261635.1). Classification (NCBI taxonomy): domain Eukaryota; kingdom Metazoa; phylum Chordata; class Amphibia; order Caudata; family Salamandridae; genus Lissotriton; species Lissotriton helveticus. The sequence goes on from NC_136063.1 coordinate 562,901,963, forward strand.
AAAACCTGGTTGTTTAACTCATAAAGCTCAAGGCAACTTTATTACCACACTCTAGGGGGACATCTTACACAGGGCCAGGACTCCTTTGGGCAGCAGCGCACTTTTATAAATGTCATTAACAGTGTGTGGCTGAATGTCTAGGTGGGTGTATTGATATATGAAAGGGTGTATTATTGGCTGTATGAGTATGTGCCTATCTCTGAGTGTGGCTGGGTGTATCAGTGTCTAACAATGCGTACCTGGATGTGTCAGGCATTCTATAAGTGTGTACCAGGTTGCATCAGTGGCTATATTGGTGTGTGTCAAAGTGTGTCAGTGTCTGTAACACTGTGAGCCTGGATGTGCTAGTGTCTTTATTAGTGTGTGGCTGGGCATGTCCGTGGCTGTATCAGTATGTGTATGGGTGTTTGAGAGGCTGCATTGGTGTTTAGCTAAATATATAGGTGGCTCTTTAAATATGTCCCTGGGTGTGTCAGTGGCTTTATCCATGTGTGCATGAATGTATCAGTTTCTCTATCGTAGTGTGTTTGGGTGTGTCATTGGCTGTATCAGTGTGCGCCTGGGCAATGAAAAACAACGTTCCCAGGCAATATATAATAAAGTGCAATGTATAGAATGAGTTTCAAAAAGACAAAATGTTCTCAGTAGATACATTTGTATTTATAAAAACATTAGTAATGTGGTACATATCATAAAATTATTTAAAAAGATAAGCAGTTTGATATTGATGGAGATGGTTTCTTCGATACGCGTTTCGCCACTGGAAGGGCCTTCGTCAGGAAATTCCACCAAACAATTTGAACGTTTATATGTCACTGGATATATTTAGTAAATGGCGTCAATGTGCCGGACCAATGCCCTGCAAGTCTATTTTGATTATACAGATATGCAGGTCGGATCTTGATGCCAATCGGTATAAAACCTCTCTATAATAAAAGTTATAACTATAGGGCACAATTGCCTCGTGATGCGGAGGGTTCGTAGATTTATATATCGCTGTGGCAGACTCAAAAAGAGTTTCAAATGAGGCTTTATATTTACAAATAAATAAACCGCTTCACGTGCCTTCGTTGGGTGTAGAAGTATGCGCCCAGCCGTGACTGATTAAATTCGCACGGAAGGGAAACCAACACTGAGGAATGTTCCTAAGATCTTGATCTGTAAATGTGTGATACACAAACGGGGCAGTGGATGCTGACTCCTTAGATAAAAGTGCACTCTCTAGGGGCAATGAAAGCCTCCTATTTTCTGTCAACGCAGAGTTGATTGATGCAGGTATCAGTGTGCGCCTGGGTACATCAGTGTCTAACATTGTATTTCTGGGTGTGTCAGACTCTGTTTCAGTGTGTGGCTGGGTGTGTCAGTGACTGTATCTGTGTGTGTATGGGTGTTTCAGGGCTGTGTTGGTGTTTGGCTGGGTGTGTAAGTGACTATGGGCCATATGTATGATCACATTCTCCCATAGACACAGAATGGGTAAAACCCTTTGATACATCTGGCCCTATATTGTTATGTGCCTTGGTGTGTCTGTGGCGGTTTCAGTGTGTGCATCTGAGTGTGAATGAGCATGTCAGTAGCTATATCAGTGTGTGCCTGGGTGTGGCAGTGTTTAACAATATGTACCTGGATGTGTCACACACTGTATCAGTATGTGGCTGGGTGTGTCAGTGACTGTATTTTGTATGTAAGCAGCTATTTGAGAGGCAGTGTCATTGGTTGGCTGGGCATTTCAGTCGCTGTGTTGATGTGTAGCTGGGTGTGTCATAGTCTGTATCTGTGTGTACCTGGTTGTGTGAGTGGCTATATTACCATCTACCGGGTATGTACCCTGAGAAAATAATTGTAAGAAACAGTGCTGAAACAAGTAAATAGTAAAATGCATTACTCTAATAGAAGTTGCCATATCTGTGTGAAAAGGAAAAAACACAACTATGAGTTAGTATTCTGTAACGGGGTGTACCGGAGAGTACTGGGGGAACGCCCGTCCCCGCCGCCTACCAGTCCCACAATGCATCAGGGCGATCAGGAGTCTGTGGTGGGAGGCCAAACGGCTTGTTTACCACTCCCCTCTCTCTCTCTTCCATCCCCGCAGGACCTTGAGACTGGTGTTACCGATAACACGGAAGAGGAGGACTGGCCCTTTAATTCTTGGAAGGAGGCGGAGTGGGAAGAGCCGGCATACTACGCGTTTCCTTCAAAAGGAGTTGGCCCGGAAACCCAGGGGTGCTTGTTCACCCGGAGGTCGGAAGAGGAGAGTGTTTGGCGTATGGAGGTGCAGGAGAAGACGGAGTCGAGAGGGGAAGAGACTGAGGAGAGTAGAACATCGGAGGAAGGAGCGGAGAATACCGGAGGAGAAAGAAAGCGGCAAGGAATATCAGAGGCCGGGGGAGAAGAGGAGAAGAGGCACCCGCAGGGAGTGTAGTGTAGTTCCTATCTTCCCAATAGGCTCTGCGCATTGGAATAATACCTACAGCAGTAAAGGCCTAGGCCAGACGTTAACTAGGTCTACTACTGTCGATACTAGACTTAAGTTTTGGGTTTGCCAGCGTAGCTCAGAGTTCGCTAGAAACTTTCTCGAATGTTCAGGAAAGAATTAACTCCCCTGATTAGACAAGAAGGGATTTAGTTTCTGACAACCATAGAACATGACAACTTTGCTCTCCCCTAATCAAGAGTGTATCTCCAGAGTCGTGTGAGCACAAGGCAATTATTTTACTCAGTCAGTACGTGCATTCTTAGTCTCATCAGATTGTAGAGAAAAGGAAGAGACGGGCGTGTTCAATAAAAAGGTGTTATTTATTGATCAGTCTCTTTTCTCGTACAAGAGAAATGGATCGATATTATTGCAATACTTATAGTTAAGTAAAGTGCATACATTAAAAGCAATAGTATAAAATAATACTGTAAAAACATTGATATGGTTTCTGAGCCATATGATGTTTAAAATGATTAAAATATATTTACATACACATATACATTTGACTAAACGTACTCAACTGGTGTTTCTAAATACGCCTACCCCGTGTACCTGACCTAAGTCTAATGCGTGGGCGGGAATAGAAAGTTACAGTTTAAGTTAAGTTTGTTTTTGCCAAGTGAGTAACTAAAGAATTCTCTGTGAGGGGTTATTCAGTTCTGTACCTGGAAGTTAGGATGAATGAGGAATGGTATCTCTTTCTCTGCTCTCGATATTCCAGGCTGCCTGCGAGGGCTGCCCGAAAGCGCCGGTGCTGGGTCTCTCGGTAGGAGATAGCAGCGCGTCTCTCAGCGCGTCAGGAAGGCGGGGCTGCTGCCAGCGGGGTCTGCTCTGCTTCTGGGCTTCGGCAAGTATGGCTGCTCCGTCTCGTCACCACGCGTGTGTTTGCATAGGGCAAGATCGGCAATATTTATACCTTAAAGGTGCCGAGATTGACGTAAGGATGGACATAGATGCGTCAATAAAGATGTCATACGACTTGCTCGTTAGCACATTCTTTTACTGAAGTTCTCTGTGAAATCAAAACAATGGCCGCACGGATTTTCCAGGTTGTCATAGGTTTGATTTGTTATGAGAACGTCGTATGCCTTATCAGGGGCTGGAGGAATGTCGCTTGTCTAATTAGATCTCAAGCGTTATGACCTAATCAGATAACACGTTCCTGTGCCGTAGTGTGACTGCGTCAGATAACGGTATCTGCATCATGGGGGCTTTTCTTGCCTCATGGGCTGACTGTTAGTTAACTTGATAGTTAGTTTAACCAGAATAGGGTCAGGAATAGGGGGATCGATTCAGAACCTATAGGAATACATGACACCCACTCCACGCTAACTATGGTCATATTTACTAATCTATGCATAGTATAACATAGTACAACATACTATAGAGTATAGTGTATACCTCACCACCCCAAAATACATAAATGCATTTTGAAAGTTTCAAATATACTGAAAAATTGCAGTCATATATATTGTATGCACTTAAGCTATGAATTAAACGCTAAAGTAAACACGCATTTGTAGACATTATTGCTTATTTGGTATATGAGAAATACACATGAAATGGCTCTTAATATGGCTATACAGAAAGAAAGTTCGAGACCATTTCATCACATGATAAAATATTTGTGAACATACCAGCGGGCAACTAAAGTTTATAAAGTATCTAAAAATAGAAATCTTAGTTCTCTATGAATAGTTTCTTACTTTAAGCAGAAGATAAGTGTCCCGAAAATTTTGTAAAAAATAATTTGGGGCTGCTAAAAAATTGCTGTCCGTGAACTGGTGGGAAAAATTGTTCATGTGACTTTATTTTTAAAGTTGAAGGCCGAATTCAGGGAACGCCGTGTGCGAGCTTGCTCAAAAGTCTCTATTTCTGTTCTGGAGAGAACATCATATCATTAAGGCTTTCGAAAAAACTGTCAACAGCTTCATGGGAAAGTTCCACTAAGTCGGAAATAGGTGTAACCATGCATTCGTGCGCATGATTGTCTCCATTGACATTCTGATTCGCATTGCTGACAGAAGGTCGTACCTGATTAATGCTGCTTTCATCTTGAACTTCACTACTCTTCAATCGTAGTGGTGAAGACTCCACGAATGCCGTCATCAGGATTTGCAGCCTTTGAGGGCAGCACAAAGCGTGAACCTTGGTAGGAACCAACGATGTATCTGCATCCACTGGCGCATCCGATTGTAGCGTCAGACAGGTGTCTAACACGCATTCTTCTCCGCATAGCAGACATCTCAATACAGGTAAAACACATCTTTGCCACATTGGTCGAAATGATAGAAACCAAGTCATGTTCAGGTCTCTAAGCCGGGATAGTCCCAGGATTTTTGATATCCGGTCCGGTATGCACCTGTTACAACGCATTCGTTACTCCGCACTACCATTACAACGCGAGTTTTATAACGCATACCATTACAACGCATTGCGCTGGGGGGTGCTATAGGATAGGGAATGGTATAATTTACTATCCAACACCTTCCCTAGGGTCCACGGGGACTGGAGTTAGAATAGTAAATTATACTTACCACTATCCAGCACCCCAAAGCGCTATGCGTTGTAATGGTATGCGTTGTAATGGTGGCGTTGTAATGGTAGGTAGTTGTAACGGTATGCGGAGTAACGTCATACATCCATCCGGTCCCGGTATCCAATGGCTAGGATTGTATCTTCCATTGTCGCGAGAGTTTGATCTGTGACATGGGTTGCCATAACGAAAAATAAGGACTAAGAATAGGATTCCTGCAATTAGTCCCAGGATCAGGGGAAGTCCGCCAAAAATCGAATGGACGAAATCTGGAAAAATACCCAGTATGACTTTGAATGGTGTTAATGCCATCGAAAATACTGTCTTAAATACTTTTGAGACCCCAGTGGTATCAGAAATATTTAAGATTTCGCTCAGGATTTCCGCGAAATGTACGGGGAATTAGTCGATAATAATGTATGTATCTCTGCAGTCGTCCTTGCGACTTGTAGATCATACGTTTCTTTTGATGACGAGAGCCTTGTAGGCGTCTGAAGAAGCACTGTTTTCATTCTGCTTAAAGTATCTATTCGAATAGAAGTAATTTTCAAACTGGGCCATGCCCTTGCCTCCCTGTCTGGAAAGGAGCTGGGGAACAAAGAACGTCCACAGCACTTGACCTTCGCAGTCGTAGTGACTAGATAAGGAGTCCCGGGCATAAGACTACAACATTTGCGGTCTACAATAAGAATGTAACTCCCATTATAGAGTCTTTGAAAGAATGGTTCTATTTCAGTTGCAGGTGCGCCTTGCTGGTGACATGAAAGGTTGTATGAATTCCCTTCACAGGCTCCATGCAAACTAATTCCGTTACACAGAAGCGTGCCGCTTAGTGACATAGCACAATTGTTGCCACTAAGAAACACTTTCTGTCCTTTATTACTGACACATGCATGCGAATAGGGCAGGTTCCAAGTTGTTTTAAGGTACCCCTTTCCCAATTTCTCGTACATGCCAGCCTGTATATATTTTTGGCAGTATTGAAACCTGAAGGTTGAGATTGGAATATTTATGATTCCGTGGATTATCCATTCACTGACAGGTCGTTCTGACATTGTCATTGGTAATCTTTCTAGTTTTTCAATGCTCAAGATTGTATAATCAGCACCCTTTTGCGCCATACCGATTTGTCTATCAGTAAGGTTAAAGATTTGGAATAGTGACGTTGTGTTGATTAAACGCCAAGGCACATAGCCTGAACGCAGATTTTGTAACGTCCAGCCAAGCTGTACAATAGAACGCAATTGTGACTGACCATGTTGTAATAACAGTAAGTCTTGCGATAATATATCGATTGCTGACGACACAATGCTGTCCAAAGAAAAAATTCTGGAGGACAGAGTCATTAACCCATTGTCCACTACAGAAAGTGATTTTTCCAAATTAATACGGTCAATTTCCCGTATTGTCTCTGCTGTTTCAATTTGATTAACCTTCCAGGCCTCATTGTATGCTGCATATACAGAGGCTGCTATGAAACGCTTTTGACGCTGTTTGCGTGGTCCCATTATGAAATCACGCAAGTCAGCACCATCAGTAAGTAAAGTTAGGTGTTGCTTAATTTCAGGCAGTGTGGAAGTTTGTAGCCACTGAAGGCATAATTTGCCCACACTGTAGGTTGTTATTATCCCTGGGTGATGTCTTTGGGGATATCTAGGGTCTGGCCTGGTCATTTTGAACCCCTGTGTTTTATTCAGGAATCTGTCTTGACAGTTATTTGTATCTGTGGGCCAGATCAACCATTGTTTCCAATTAGGATGTGTTCTGTTTTGGTTTAATATATGGTTTACGTCTATCTCTTCATCCGTATTAGAGCTATTGCTAAACATTGTTGGCTTTGGAATAGACGGTTTATTTAAATCTTTGATTTTGGCTAGGCCAAGACAGGTGGTTTGTTGAACAGTGTCATTTAAAAATATCATTTGTTCTGGGATCATGCAAGCTCTAAACAAAGCTTCTAAACCCTGTACTTGCCATTCTTTTGTACCCCAAACACTTTTTAAATCAACATTTTTGTCCCAATAATTAAATCCTAAAGTATTCATTTCCTCGAAGAATGAATCTGAATATATCAACTTTGTGTTGGTTATCATGGTTTTCATCCCTGTCTTGTTTGACAATTTATAATAAAATGTTTCAGCATTACTTGTGTTAAAACCGGAAAAATATGAATATTTGTCGTAAACAGTTCTTGAGCTCCCTTTTGGAGGTGTTGCACAATGTTCCCATTGATTATAATTTAAAACATTTCTAGGTTGTGCGGATTTATGTAAAAAATGGTTACCATAGTGGTTATAGCAATACATACTATCATAATTTGTAGAACCTTGCAAATAATCATGTTTTGTAAATTTAGCAGACATTACTAAGTCAGACATCATGTTATTAATGCTTTCGAAGTCCCAATTATCAGCAAATGAGTTTGGTTTTGCAAAGTCACTCAAGGAGATCTTGATTTGGTGTGGGTATTTCAGGATCTCGACCGGACCATAAATTTCATAGTCAGTGTTGTCCCAGGCTACCCCACCATGTATAGGATTGGCTGTGAAGTTGGCTGAAGAAAGTTCTCTTTTCTCGATGTGTGAAGATGTGTGTGGTTTGAGGACCAAGTTGATGTTCTGACTTGCTGTGTCCATTTTAGCATATTTTCCCTCAATGAAGCGTCCCAAAGTTAATACCATGATGAGCCAAAGTATGAGGATAAATGCACCAAAACCCACCCAAAATTCAATCCATGGAGAAATCAGATATGTTTCTTTCAGTTGGTTCAAAAGTTCCTTAGCTTTGTCTTTAAAGGTTTTTGATGATGGCTGTGTCTTTGATTCACTGAGGCTTTCAGAGGAATCATCGAAGTTGATGAAGTAGCCGGATGCAGTTCTGTCAATTGTTCCAATTGCTTCAGGATTTTTGTTTCTTGCATTTTCACTTGGTACTTCATTATAGATTGGTGTGTCTCTGCTAAATGTTTTTATTTGGGTTTTCAGAGGTCTTAGTTCTATTGCATTCTTGCATAGTCCTTGTTGTTCTTCTGTAGGCGTTTCGAATGTGATGAGCCTCTTCGTTAGGACCTCTGTACTGGTAGCAAACCTTGGTGTTCTGCTACTTATTGGGAGTCCACTTGGCCTACTGTTTGTTATCGGCCACATGTTGTGGTTTTACCAGGTCGATGGATACAACTCGGTTCTCCTTTTTACCAGCAAGTGGCGGTAGTACAACTGATCTTGTCCCGTTGACAGACAAGACAGGAACTGCTTTTCTGTAAGAAGGCCCAAATTCCTTCTTTACCGCGATCTTCTCCCTGACTAGATCCCCGACTTTTGGAATCCAGACAGGTCTTGCTGGGACAGGTGGTGATTCTTCAGTGGTTGTTGGCTGTTGTTTCAACTGTATGTTGCTCAGGTCTTTTCTTGTTTTGTTTAAGTCCTGCAAAATAGCCAAACGGTCTTTGACATCAAAGCTTTTTTCTTTAACCACTGAAGTCTGACTGTCGAGGTCAGAGATAATCATTCTAGTTCCAAATAATAATTCGTACGGACTGAATCCCTTCAGAGAATTTCTTGGCACGTTATTTAGACTACGTTGGACACTTATTAGATGTTTGACCCACCCAGCTCCCGAACCTAATACCTTTGCCGTTATAGATTGCTTTATGTCACGGTTTTTTCTTTCAACAATTCCGTTCCCCTCAGGGTGAAATGGACAAGAGTACCGCAATTGCACGCCCATGCTGACCATGGCCTCCTTATAAGCCCGAGAGCTAAAAGCAGGACCATTGTCCGAATGCAGCATGCCAATTGCGTATGTGCCGATAAAGACTCGCAAATCTTTTATAACAGTTCTGGCGTCAGCCGTTCGCTGGGGCCACATCCATATAAATCTCGTGCATGAGTCCACTGCAACCAAGATATATTTATAGTTACCATCCCTTTGTAAGGGACCGCAGTGGTCTAGATAAACACAGGCTAATGGTTTATCCGAGATTAGAAGGGGCGTCTGAGCTGGACGTCTCACCGTTGATACTTTCATTTTTTGACATATTTCACATGCTAGAACATAGTTCCTCGTTTGTCTTCTCATTTGTGGCCACCAGTATCTCTGTTTTAATAATGATACTGTGGCTGAGACGCCAGCATGAATAGAAGCAAGCCCTTCGTGTGCCGCTATTATTAGTCCTAACCTATGTTCCATGTTTGGAATTGCCCTATCCCCCACTCCAGGGATTCGAGCAAAAGGAACATTGTTTGCATCAGTTATGTATGAGTATTTTACTGGAAAGCCTTTAGGGAGTGGTTCTATCGAATCCTTTTCTGAAGCGCTGACAGCTTGTAATATTTCGCTGTCTATTTTTGTTTTTGACCGGGTGACGGCAGCTACGGAAGCCGTTTGCACAGCTGCCTTCGCGGCCTCATCAGCCAATGAGTTCCCTGCAACGTGAACGCCATCACGTTGATGACTCAGCGTATGTATCACGTGAGTCTTTGGTAGTTCTTTTTGCAGAAGAACTACTTGTTCCCATAGCATTTTATGCTTGATTGTGCCACCTTTCGCATCCTTGAAACCGTTCTGAAGCCAGATCTGCAAGTATTCATTGTAAGACTGAACGCAATAATACGAATCGCACACTATGAGTGTGGGGAATTCTCGATCGGTATTTTCAAGCGCCATCTTGAATGCTAGTAGTTCAGCTCGCTGAGCTGTACAATCTCCTAGGGATTGTGTTTTAGTGAGGGTTGGTTTAAATTTCCCTTCGTGCCAACGACCTTTGACAATCGCGCACGCAGCACTGTAAGCTTGCTTACCCCCCACTGCGGGTTGTGCTGATCCGTCTGTATATATTATACAGCCGTAGTGATCTAGAGGCAGAATTTCGGTTGGCGGAGGACATTCAAATTCATATTGGAGAAATTCTTGTGTTTTTAAGTAAGGATCAAATTCGTACACCACGTCTGTTGCAGCAAGAGAGTTAGCCCATTGTATCCATCTCGGATGGAGTGCTTTAGCATTTGGAATGCTTGCCTTTGTTACCGCCTCTAAGGCTGGTATTGGTGTCACGATTACTATTCGTTTACCTTGTGCCAGGGCTCGTTCTTTTGCTATAGCTGTCTGTGTTGCTGTAAGAATTTTTTCCGTTGGGCTAAATTTCATTTCAGCCTTAGTGTACAAGTGTGATTTGAATGCAATTGGTACCTTTTCTCCCTCATTAGAGGTTAGGTATGTGAATCCGCATCTCCCTGGGATGACTCGAATCACAAGATTGCGTGTGTTATCACGTGTTTCTAATTTTGTTTTAATTAGCATGTCTGTTTGTAAGGATCTCAAAATTTCTGTGTGTGTTTGAGTCCAATTGGATCTTTTAAAGTCTGGTTTAATTAGATCATAAAGGGGTTTGACCCTTTCTGCGTAATTTGCAATGTATGTTCTTCCGAAATTTAGGAAGCCTAGAATTGACTGTAGGTTTTTTAGTGTTTTAGGAGCTTGGATTACGGCACATTTCTCTAGGAAATTGTCAGCCAGGCTTTTGCCTTCACTTGATAACTCATATCCTAAGAATAGGACTGTCAGATGGGCAATTCTAGACTTTTTAAAGTTGAATTTGTAACCCTCTGCTGTGAACCCAAGTATTATGGTGTTCACTCTTTTCAAGTGAGTATCCAAGTCATCATCTGTTAAGTAAATGTCATCGACATAAGATAACGCTTCATCATCATATAGTTGCAGTAATTCTGTTACTCTCGCTGAGAATACCCCCGGGCTGTTCTTGTACCCCTGGGCTAACCGACAGAATTGCTTTTGAGTGCCATTTACTGAGAATGCAGTTAAATATCTGCTCTCTGGTGCTATGTTTTGACAAAAGAATCCATTGGAGATGTCCAAGGTTGTTTTGTATTTTTTGCGCACTATGTTATTCATTAGTGCAGCACTGTGTGAGTTTTGCACTGCAAAGGTTTTGCAACATGTGTTAAGGTGTCGGTAATCCAAAACTAGACGATATGAATTGTCTGGTTTGGAGACCGGAAACAAAGGATTGTTCATTTGTGAGGTGCAAGTTTCAATCACCCCCTGGTATTCTAGCTGATCTAGTATTTCATTTACCTGTTTTTTAGCTTCTTGCTTAATTGGGTACTGCCTTTGTGCAGTAGGTTGTGATTTTAACTGGATTTTGTGAGGAGGAGAATCCTCATCCCATCCTACATGATTTTTATATAAAGCAGGTGCTAAGGCCACTGCCCACTTTCTAGCAAGTGTGTATTTTTTATGAATCGGGATTTGATTCGAGAAGGCAGGCATAATTACTTCTTCGCCATGAGGGCACTCCCTGACAAACTCTGGTGGCCAGTCTTTTTCAGCTAGAAGGATATCATAGCCCTTGGAGAGGTTATCCCAAAATAGTCCCCTTATTTTCCTAGTCTTATCTCCCTCTATACGTAATGTTATCTCGTATATCTTGTGGGGTTTGCTAACTCTGGTGTCTGCAGTTTCCACTTGAAGATATTCATTCGTGTCCACTGTCTCCAGATGATTCATAAGGACTTTGCGAGCTATGCTCACTTCTGCTGCGCTGTCTAGCATTGTCTGAGCCCACTCTCCGTTTTTCAGTTGTGTCCTCAGTATTCTCGGCATTGTTAACTACCTTGATACTGGCTACCTTCTTTTTTGGAAATTGTAATTTCTTTTTTGTCGAGCAGGTTCCTTGTCTTTGGACTTGGCGTGCTCTTCTCTTTGTTCTGATCGTCCTCTTCTTTCCGATTTCTGCGAGGAAGTCTGAAAAGATTGAGAGGGACGTGTATCAATGTCTTGATATCTATCAGGTTTTTTAATATTATCCCTATTTCTAAGGTTATATCTTTTCCCAGAGGGGTCACTCTGGGGTGACCTGTGTCTCTGGTTCGGAGATTTCTCCCTTCGCCTAGGAGACCTTCCTCGGGACTGGAATTTCTTTTCTTTTGGATTGGATTGTTTGTTTCCATCCCAGTTCTTTTTTGGTGAATTATTATTAAAAAATATTTTTTCTGGACTTTCAGTCAGTTGCGGTTTTACTGGTATTCCACCTAAACTATCTCTACCTAGTTCCTCATAAGATTTTTCTATGATTCTGGCAATTTCAGCTGGTTGGTCTGCTATATCTGTCTCTTTTAACCTCTGGCGGATCGCCACGTTTGCTGCTTCACCTTTTGATATTGGCTAGTAATATAGCCGAGACCTGCTTGAAGTCTTTCAGTAATTTCATACCAAGAGTTAAAGCTGGTTCTGGACCGTATTCATCTTGAATTTGTTTTAGCACATCTGGTATTACCAAAATGGATGGAACACCGTGCGTTTTTGTGTAGATTGAAGCAAAGACTGTACCCCAAGTGTCACAGTCCTCTATGTGTGGTGCGATTCCCATTGGGAGACATATAGTCAGAATCCTGTGTTTTTCTAGCGGGGTGGTGTCAGGAAACACCGCCTCTATTTGGGTGATTTTCTGTGCCAACCAGAATGGTATCTGTTCCCGTTTAGCCGGAACTTTACCTAGGCAGGATTGGATGTTCTGTGGTGTGATTTTATTTGTGTTCCCCTGGTGAGGGGTCAGCTGTGGAAGTTTAATCGCTGGCTGAATTGTTGAAGTCCGCATTACATACTGGACTAATTGTCTATGAATTTTTAGTAATTGTTTTAGCTGTATTAACAGCTCTCCAGTAGACATTCCTTCGATGTCTGGGTGTGGTGTGTATCCGGCTAAGACCGGCCACGTTGCTCCTGGTCTACCTAAAGGACCGAGCCTTGTAATGTGATTGTTATGTATTAGGGCGCCATCAAATAAGAGCAAATGCTCTTGGAATTTGAGTGGTACTTCCACCTCCTCGAAAGGAGTGTAAATGTCGGGTGGAACCTCTATTTTGTAATAGTGGAAGTACTTTGTTACAGCATTTGCTGCTGGAAAATGTATCCATGTATAGTATACCTCTGTCTGCCGATATTCGTGTGCCTCAATTACGAATATGACTGTGCCACCTCTAGGTGTCAGTCCATTTTCTATACGTTTTAAGGTTATAGATTTCCTTTTGCTGACCGGAATGAGTATTATATCCGCGTCTGCATCCTTTAGTGCAGTATCTGCTGCTGTTATTTCAGCTGCTAATCTAACTGCCTCTCTTTCTTCATCACTTTCTGACATTTTACTGTCAGGATGGTTATTTTGTTTGTTTGCAGATCAGGTTTCTTATGGAACAAAGATTAGATGCACAATATTTTGGAACAGTGTATCCTTCAACGTTGACTAAACCAAGAACCTTACATAGGAGTTACCTCCTGCGAGGTTTTGGAGGATATTACCTTTCACCCACTCCAGACGTCTTTGGAGTATTTGGGAAAAGGGGTCTGAGTGAGAAAGCACGACTGAGTTACTCTAAATGTCTTACGTTAGTTTTATCGCCCTTTCCAAACGCGTTGGGCGCCATGTAGTGTAGTTCCTATCTTCCCAATAGGCTCTGCGCATTGGAATAATACCTACAGCAGTAAAGGCCTAGGCCAGACGTTAACTAGGTCTACTACTGTCGATACTAGACTTAAGTTTTGGGTTTGCCAGCGTAGCTCAGAGTTCGCTAGAAACTTTCTCGAATGTTCAGGAAAGAATTAACTCCCCTGATTAGACAAGAAGGGATTTAGTTTCTGACAACCATAGAACATGACAACTTTGCTCTCCCCTAATCAAGAGTGTATCTCCAGAGTCGTGTGAGCACAAGGCAATTATTTTACTCAGTCAGTACGTGCATTCTTAGTCTCATCAGATTGTAGAGAAAAGGAAGAGACGGGCGTGTTCAATAAAAAGGTGTTATTTATTGATCAGTCTCTTTTCTCGTACAAGAGAAATGGATCGATATTATTGCAATACTTATAGTTAAGTAAAGTGCATACATTAAAAGCAATAGTATAAAATAATACTGTAAAAACATTGATATGGTTTCTGAGCCATATGATGTTTAAAATGATTAAAATATATTTACATACACATATACATTTGACTAAACGTACTCAACTGGTGTTTCTAAATACGCCTACCCCGTGTACCTGACCTAAGTCTAATGCGTGGGCGGGAATAGAAAGTTACAGTTTAAGTTAAGTTTGTTTTTGCCAAGTGAGTAACTAAAGAATTCTCTGTGAGGGGTTATTCAGTTCTGTACCTGGAAGTTAGGATGAATGAGGAATGGTATCTCTTTCTCTGCTCTCGATATTCCAGGCTGCCTGCGAGGGCTGCCCGAAAGCGCCAGTGCTGGGTCTCTCGGTAGGAGATAGCAGCGCGTCTCTCAGCGCGTCAGGAAGGCGGGGCTGCTGCCAGCGGGGTCTGCTCTGCTTCTGGGCTTCGGCAAGTATGGCTGCTCCGTCTCGTCACCACGCGTGTGTTTGCATAGGGCAAGATCGGCAATATTTATACCTTAAAGGTGCCGAGATTGACGTAAGGATGGACATAGATGCGTCAATAAAGATGTCATACGACTTGCTCGTTAGCACATTCTTTTACTGAAGTTCTCTGTGAAATCAAAACAATGGCCGCACGGATTTTCCAGGTTGTCATAGGTTTGATTTGTTATGAGAACGTCGTATGCCTTATCAGGGGCTGGAGGAATGTCGCTTGTCTAATTAGATCTCAAGCGTTATGACCTAATCAGATAACACGTTCCTGTGCCGTAGTGTGACTGCGTCAGATAACGGTATCTGCATCATGGGGGCTTTTCTTGCCTCATGGGCTGACTGTTAGTTAACTTGATAGTTAGTTTAACCAGAATAGGGTCAGGAATAGGGGGATCGATTCAGAACCTATAGGAATACATGACAGGGGCAGAGTCGGCGTCTGCCAAGGATGGAGGAAAGCCAGGAGGCCACCGTTCCCACGAGCCGCCCAGCCACTCACCCAGGGGAGGTGCGTGGCTCACCCAGGTGCGTGACCGCTTGCGGGGCTGGGTGGGTGGTGGAGGTACACTAGGTACCAATCCACGGGTTACCTAAAACTCCAGGTTCCCTTTTCCCTGTGCACGTTACCCTATCACTCCCCCACTTTAGTACACGTTGTACATTGGAGCACCGGTGAACCCCCTCACTCCCATCCCTCGTGACAGTTACTGTGTACAGAGATCTCACGGACCCCTTGTTTCTCTTTGCCTTTTGGGGAGAGTCTCCCGTTCCGCCGCGACGGACACGGAGGAAGAGGAACCAGCCCCCCGGAGTCCCGAGGGATTCCGAAAGAAGGAGAAAGTCCGGCACCGGAGACGCAGTAGGAGCCGATCCCCGAGACGATCCCATCACTTGAAAGCAACCTGTACTGATCAATTGCTTGCCTCAATAAACCCCTTATTAACACGATCTTGTTTGCTGCCCATAACTGCCCCCCTACCGATACCCCTGGTTACTGTGGTGGAGAATGCAGGCAATGTAATCCTCGATACAGAGATGGAGACCCTCCTACAGCAGCTGATAAAAGGACAAGAGAAACTGGGCTGGGTGGCCGAACAGCAATTGACGTTGGCTCAAGCAGACCGCGAGATATTAAGGAAAGCGTTAACAGAACGAGAAGAAACCCCGACGTTATGGGTCGATCCGGGAACACAGGGGGGGGAAGAGGAGAACGGACAATCCCTCATGGTTCTTCGGCTGTGTCACTACAGAAGTTCCATCCCGGGGACGACCCTGATGCTTTCATGCTTAATTTCGAGAGGGCCGCGAGGGCCTGTGGCTGGCCCATGAGCAAATGGCCCTTTTTTCTGGCTCAGCTCCTGTCAGGGGAGGCCCAGGCCGCTTACCAGGTGGCCAACCCGAACGGAGATACTCCATATCCCGATGTCAAGAAGATCATCCTAGACCATTTAGGCTTAGACCAGGAAGCCTACAGAATCAGATTCCGAAAAGAGCGAGGTGCTCAGGGGGAGAACCCTAAGACGTTGTTTGTCCGACTCAAGATGGCAGCTGACAAATGGTTAACCCCGGCCACCAGCACCAAGGAGGAAATCATGGACAGAATCTATCTAGAGCAATATCTGGAGGCCCTCCCCTACGCTACACAAAGGTGGCTCAGACAGCACCCTAGGTTAACCACTATGGAAGCCATCGAAATGGCCACCACCTTCTCAAGGGCCCAACCTCGCTCTTCCGGCTGGGAACCTGAACGTGCCCAGAAGCCTTTGATTAAGGCAGAGAGACGGCCGCCACCCCGCCCTGTGGACCCCCCTAAAGCCAGGGTCTGGAAACCGGAACATCCCACGTCTACCGGGCCCCAATGCTTTGAATGTGGCAACTGGGGACACATAGCGAGGTTTTGCCCCAGCAAGAGACCCCAGGACGAACCCATGGAGGTGGGGTATTTGCCGCGTGCCGTACTATACTCCGCAGAAATGGGGAGCACCTACAGAGTGAGTGTACAGGTGAACGGGTCATCCATCCATGCCCTCCTTGATTCGGGTTGTAGGCAGTCAGTGATTCAGATCAAGCATGTGGCTGTTTCCCAGTATTTACCCCGACAATCGGTAGCAATACGCTGTGTCCACGGGGACGTCAAAACCTATCCCTTGGCCCTGGTCCCCATACAACCTATGAAGGGCCCCCGGCAAACAGTGAGGGTTGGGGTACTTTCCTCTCTTCCTGAGGATTTAATCATAGGGACGGATAACCCCCGGTTTATACAATGGTTTAGACAGAGCATAGAAAAAGGGGTCCCCCACTCTACGTCCCCCAAATCTGCTCTCTTATGCCCCGATCCCTGGGTAATGGACCGGAGTTTTAAGTTCGCCCAGAGCAATGACCCCTCCTCACTCAATGCTTGGGAACAGGCTCACCAGGAGGGAGACGATTCCCTGGCCCGGTATCCCCGATTTCGTATCCGCAACGAGCTGCTGTATCGACAGGGGAAGGAAGATGAGGATGAACAACTCCTGGTCCCTCTATCCTTCAGAGAACAAATACTGTTTTTCGCCCATAGCCATCTGGTAGCCGGACACACCGGAGCCGAAAAGACCACCCAACTCCTACTACGTTATTTCTATTGGCCCGGGATATACAGAGACGCCAGCAGATACTGTCAGGAGTGCAGCCTGTGCCAGATGAAGAACATGACCCGCCCTCCAGCCGTTCCCTTACAGCCGCTTCCCATCATCGGAAAACCGTTCGAACGAGTCGGCATTGATATAATAGGCCCCCTACCCAAAACAAGGAAAGGATTCCAATATGTGTTGGTGATAGTGGACTACGCCACGAGATTTCCTGAGGCCTTCCCATTAACCGCGAATACTACTAAACAGGTAGCCGGCCGGATGTTGGAGTTGTTCAGCCGAGTGGGGTTCCCCAAAGAAATCTTAACGGACCAGGGAACCCCCTTTGTTTCACGTTTAATGAAGGAAGTGTGTAAATGTTTGGACGTGCATCAAATCCGAACCTCCGTGTACCACCCCCAAACGGACGGTTTAGTAGAACGGTACAACCGCACGCTGAAAACCACTCTAAAAAAAATGATGGAGGTCAACGGAGCGGAGTGGGACCAGATGCTTCCTCTGTCACTATACGTCATTCGGGGACAAAGACAAAGTAGCCTGGGGGCATCTTCCTTTGAGCTTTTATACGGCCTGATGGAAATGACAAAGGAAGCCTGGGAGAACGAGATTCCAGAAGAAACTTCTTCCACCCTGGATTACGCCCATAATCTCAAAACCAAACTAGGGAAGTTGAGGGATTTGGCCTACACCCACTTGGAGAACAGTCAACGACGACAGAAGAAAGCCTACGATAAAGGAAAAAAATGGAGACAGATGAAAGAAGGCGACTGGGCTCTAGTACTTTTGCCGTCTTCCACCCAAAAGTTTCGGGCTGCCTGGGTGGGACCGTATAAAGTGGTGGGGACGATAGGGAAGACCACCTACACCCTTCAAACCGGAACCAGGAAGACCCAGGCATATCATATCAACATGCTTAAGAAGTGGCTAGGTCCCCCCCAACCAACGTACAGGTCGTTACCACTCCACCCGAATCCACTTCCACCAGAGAGCATCTGATCGTCAATGACGAATTAACACAAGCCCAAACGGAAGCCTTACGACAGCTACTCCAGAAACATGAAGGCCTGTTTTCAGACCAGCCCGGTAGAACGACCATGGCTGAGCATCGCATCAACACCCCGTCCGGGAAAATCGTCCAGATTAAGCCGTATCGGGTTCCAGAAGCCCGGAGAGAGGCCATCCGGAAAGAGGTGAGGGACATGTTGGAACTCGGGGTGATCAGACCTTCTAATAGTCAATGGTCAAGCCCCATAGTAATGATACCCAAACCAGATGGCAGCCGGCGCTTCTGCATGGATTTTCGAGCGCTAAACGACATATCAGAATTCGATGCCTATCCGATCCCACGAGTCGACGAAATGGTGGAAAGACTTGGGGAGGCTCGGTACATCACAACTCTGGACCTGACGAAGGGATACTGGCAGGTACCCCTGAGGGAGGAAGACAAAAAGAAGACCGCGTTTAGCACAGACGAAGGTCATTACGAATTCACTGTCCTCCCTTTTGGGTTGCATGGGGCCCCTGCCACCATCCAAAGACTCATGAACACTGTACTGGCGCCGGTCTCCACTATAGCAGCAGCCTATCTGGATGATATAGTGATCCATAGTAAAACCTGGGAAGAACATTTGCAGCATATCCACAGCGTCTTCTTAGTTTTGGAGAAAGCCGGCCTTCGAGTCAACGCCAAGAAGTCAAGGGTGGCCTTCCAAAAGGTGAAATACCTCGGGTATATGCTGGGGCACGGTTTGATAGAGCCCCAGATAGAGAAAGTGAGGGCCATTGCTGATACTCCCTTCCCAGCCACCCGAAAGGAGATGAGGGCGTTCCTGGGATTGGTGGGATATTACAGGAGGTTCATCCCGTCGTTTGCCAACATAGCTGCCCCCCTTACAGATGCTCTGCGTAACCCAGGGAAAGCCAATACCCCCCTCCAGCCAAATGAAGCCATGACCCAATCCTTCCAACATCTGAAACGCATCATCACCTCCGCCCCTGTACTGACGTCTCCCGATTTCTAGGTCCCCTTTATTGTACATACAGATGCCTCAGAATACGGGATTGGCGCGGTACTGTCCCAAAAAGGTGAGGACGGCCATGAGCACCCCGTGGTATATGTGAGCAGAAAGCTATTCCCTAGGGAGTTAAAATACGCTACCATAGAGAAGGAGTGCTTAGCGGTTAGATGGGCGGTTGAGAAGTTAGCCTACTATTTGGAGGGGCACCCGTTCGACCTCTACACTGACCATGCTCCCCTTCTGTGGATGGCGCGCAATAAATCGAATAATCCCCGAGTGATGAGGTGGTTCCTGGCCCTGCAGCCCTACTCCTTCACGGTGCACCATAGAAAGGGGAGTGAGAACATCAGTGCGGACTTCCTTTCCCGGCATCCGCTCCCCGATCGGGAGCGTCCTAGGGGGGAGGTGTGTAACGGGGTGTACCGGAGAGTACTGGGGGAACGCCCGTCCCCGCCGCCTACCAGTCCCACAATGCATCAGGGCGATCGGGAGTCTGTGGTGGGAGGCCAAACGGCTTGTTTACTACTCCCCTCTCTCTCTCTTCCATCCCCGCAGGACCTTGAGACTGGTGTTACCGATAACACGGAAGAGGAGGACTGGCCCTTTAATTCTTGGAAGGAGGCGGAGTGGGAAGAGCCGGCATACTACGCGTTTCCTTCAAAAGGAGTTGGCCCGGAAACCCAGGGGTGCTTGTTCACCCGGAGGTCGGAAGAGGAGAGTGTTTGGCGTACGGTGGTGCAGGAGAAGACGGAGTCGAGAGGGGAAGAGACTGAGGAGAGTAGAACATCGGAGGAAGGAGCGGAGAATACCGGAGGAGAAAGAAAGCGGCAAGGAACATCAGAGGCCGGGGGAGAAGAGGAGAAGAGGCACCCGCAGGGAGCAGAGTCGGCGTCTGCCAAGAACGGAGGAAAGCCAGGAGGCTACCGTTCCCACGAGCCGCCCAGCCACTCACCCAGGGGAGGTGCGTGGCTCACCCAGGTGCATGACCGCTTGCGGGGCTGGGTGGGTAGTGGAGGTACACTAGGTACCAATCCACGGGTTACCTAAAACTCCCGGTTCCCTTTTCCCTGTGCACGTTACCCTACACTCCCCCACTTTAGTACACGTTGTACATTGGAGCACCGGTGAACCCCCTCACTCCCATCCCTCGTGACAGTTACTGTGTACAGAGAACTCACGGACCCCTTGTTTCTCTTTGCCTTTTGGGGAGATTCTCCTGTTCCACCGCGACGGACACGGAGGAAGAGGAACCAGCCCCACAGAGTCCCGAGGGATTCCGAAAGAAGGAGAAAGTCCGGCACCGGAGACGCAGTAGGAGCCGATCCCCGAGACGATCCCATCACTTGAAAGCAACCTGTACTGATCAATTGCTTGCCTCAATAAACCCCTTATTAACACGATCTCGTTTGCTGCCCATAACTGCCCCCCTACCAGTACCCCTGGTTACATATTCCAATGTATAAAATTACACAATATAGCTACAATTGTAATAATGCATTACTTCATAACAACAAGCAAATTACTCTGTTTCCATCTGCTGTTATACTATGTTACATTAAAATAAAGCATTTCATTTTCCCTTTTTTTACTGTTCTCAGGTTCTATACTCATTCACCATAAATTATGTAGTATTAAAAGAATCATCATTGAACAGTGCAGAAAAAAACGGCATACTATGTTACTGCAATTCAGGAATAGTGTGCATTATGCTCATTACAATTTTTTAAAATATTTGTTTTACCTATACTTGTACTACTAATTTCAGAAATATTATGCTGAAAATGAGACCCTCATTATCAGAACTACTAATAGATATATAAGGCACACCAGCTTATGGTAAGACTTATAAAAATATCACCACTGAAAGGCCAAGTGATGTCATAAATACTGATAATAGATCTAGAATAAATACAGCATATCTCTCTCACAACTCTAATCCTCCTTAGGACTTTGGCTCCAAAATCAAAAGATAAGAAGTTAATTAAAAAGCAATCTTAGCTTGAATTTGTGGTTGCTACCATTACATTCTGTCAATACATTTTTGCTTTTACATAGACAGTGTAGTGACCATATGTAGTAGTATATTTTCTTCCAGAAATAGATATTTGTCCTGCTTTGAAATTGGTAATCTGTTTCCTTCTGCTTCCATTTGTTCTGCATCATTGTAGCAATACTACTTCGTAAACATAATGTTGATATGAGATCTGATCGACAATTTGGGCAGGTATTGTTTTGTGTACCATGTTGGAACAATCTGTCAAGAGACAGTTTTTCAACTTACTATGTTAAATAAAGAAATCACTCCAAATCTATTTTAGACAGATCATTTTTTGATCAGTTTTAAAAACCATATCATGTTCCTCCCCATGAACTGATGGCCCGAACCACCCTAACTCGAGGCCTTGGAAATTGATTATTATGGAGTCCTTTCATTCTGCTTTTCCCGTTTTCACGATAGACGACTCACATGACATGAATTCAGCCATAGTGCTGTTTAACCGCATGCGCGCTAGCGGGTTTTCCCGCTGCTCGCTGAGATTTTGAAAATCGCTCGTTACGTGACAAAGCCAGCTCGTCATGCGCGTAGCGCAGGTAACGCCCATGACGAGCTGGCTTTGTCATGCGCGTCGAAGGGGTTAACAAATACCTTTCCCTTGAATTCGATGTTGTGCCACCCCACAAACCACCTCCAACAAAGTAATTTAGGTCTAATGCTCCTTCCAATTCGGCAGAATTAAAAGCTGGCAAAACGCACTGTAAAAGGCTAGAGCACAATCATAGGATGTCAAATACTACTATAGATAAAACAAATATTCAAATGTGCATTAACCTCATATCACGGCAAAATACAGAACAAAAACAGTATATTGCCAACAAAATAGATTGGGCAGGCGACTCCTCAAAGGAATCATTCAGAATCCTAAACACATTTGCCAAACCCCTGGCATGTTCCTCTGTCACTCTAGCATCTCAGACTCTCTGCCACACCCTGGCTAACCACTTTCAAACTAAAATTGACAACATCTATAGTAGATTTCATTCCTCTGTTAATTCGTCAACTGATCTGAGCACCATTGACCTATGACAAAATATTTATAAATACAAGGTGGGGTGGTTTTGCATTAGGGTGGTTAATGGCATCTCCTGAATGTGCGTTAATTCTTGTTCACTTTCTATGCGGTGCAAAAGGGGAGGGAAATACACACTCTGAACCCTCCTATTGGACCGTCTCATCGATCCACTATTGTACTATAACAATTGTCCTATGCAAACGCTTATGTTATTGACAGTAGTGTCTGTCTTTAGATTATAGGTTATTATCACAATCATGCTGACAACAAAAGCTGACAAGATTTCTCCAAATCTCGCCGCCGGTTCTACTTCCACCCTGGCTGTTTACATTCCTCCAATCCTGTGCTCTTCGAATATTATTCTTCCCTGATTAGCTTGTGTTTCTAAAATCTAGCATTATGCTTACGTCACTGAATCTGGTTGAGCCCGTCGAGACCCGATCTAATCTCGTTCGTAACGACTTCCTGCCAATTTAAAATATCTGTGTGTGTACGCTCAGTGTAAACCACATACGCAGGAAGCGGCAGCCCTGAAAAAGTCATTTGGGATAGTTCCCACGACGAAACATGTGTTGGCTGGGCAATCTCGCAAGAAATAAAAGAAAAGAATATCAAGCAGCTCATTTTGGAACATTATTCAAAAAGATTTGATCTCATTGTTTTTTTGCATGATTGTGATAATAACTTATAAGCTAAAGACAAACACTACTGTCAGTAACATAATTGGGTGCATAGGATAAGTGTTATACTTAGACAAAATATTGCCTCTGTGGTACTCGAAAGGGTCAAGTCAAATTATCAAACTCAGATGCTTGACTTGCTAGTGAAAGCAAAATCTGTCTCCCCTTCTTTGTACTCCACAGGTCATTGCAACTTTTTTCCCTCTTTTTGCTATAACAGCACTATGTAACCAATCCCTGACCCAAGCCACTGATACACCGCTTTGGAAAGCAGCTCATGTTACACCTATCCTGAAGAAACCAAATGTAGCCGCCAAGGACCCAACTAATTATCGTCCCATGTCTCACTTCTCTCTGTTGGGTAAAGTTTTCGAGGACCATGTCAACAAAAAGCTCTCTGCCTACCTGGAGAGCAGCAGTTTGTTGGACATCTCTTAATCAGGCTTGCGACTCTCCCACAGCACCGAGACTGCTCCATTTGCAGTGGTAGACGCTATTAGGCTATCCCTGAATGCCGGAAAACCTGCTATGCTGGTTCGGCTTGATCCATCGGCAGCATTTGATACCATCTCGCATTCCATCTTGGTGCAGCGTCTCTGTCAGATAGGTATCCAGGGATCTGGCCTTGACTGGTTGATGGATTTCCTTAAGGACAGGGTCCAAACAATTTCTATGGGTGTGTTCCATACCAACACTATCTGTTTGAACAAGCAAGTTTCTCAGGGCTCCTCCTTGAGCCCTAAGTTTTTCAACATCTATGTAGCCCCTTTAGCTAAATTAGGTAAGTCCTTCAAGTTTGAGATGCTTTCTTATGCAGATGATGCTCAGTTGTTCATCTCATTTGGGTAAGACACTGAGAATACCAAACAGCAGATTGTCACCTGCAGGCAAGAGATTTCCATCTGGATATTCCTCAACTGTCTTCAACTAAATGGGGGCAAGGCAGAGATCCTTTTGTTTGGCAAAGCTCAGCTCTATTGGGTGGAGAATTGGTGGCCAGTAGAACTTGTTCCTGCCCTACTGCCCAGTAGAACTGACAGGAACCAGGACATACTTTTAGACAGCCAACTATCTATGAGAGACCAGATTACCTCTGTCTGTGGTACCTGTTTTGGTACAATGCGCCTCCTCAAGAAAATCTTTTGTGGCTTCAGTGGAGTTCCTGGAAGACACTGACCCAGACTTTAATCATCAGCAGCCTAGCTTGTCCAAAACCACTGCTTGTATGGTAAAGAACCTGCCATCAAGGACCCCATCAGCCCCCGCACGTAGAGCTCTATATTGGCTCCCCATTCATAGGAGAGCACTGTGTAAACTTCTCTGCCTGACTTATAACTCCTTGTGAGGCTCTGTCCCAAAATATCTTCAGGACAGACTTACTCTGTACTTTCCGAAGAGGAATTTATGATCTAGCAATCAATTTCTTTTATGTCTCTTGCATATCCACATAACTTAACATAGGGGTTGAGTCTTTTCTTACCTTGGCCAATGCCACTGGAACAAACTTCCCTAGTTCATCCGTGCATGCACCAGTCTGTTTGGCTTTAAAAAACACCTTAATACCTGATTGTTCTAATGCCGCTTCTACTTCATTTACCTGCTGCTTACACACTGAGATATCCCTATGGGGATGAGCCGTGCACTATATCAAGATCCAAAAAACATGACATAACATAACATTAGATGTCGAAGTTGGTCTGGAATTTCATTCAACTCCAACTTATTATGTATTGCTTGTGCAGGCATTTAGTTGTTAATTTGGCATAGCAATACTTACACATGATCTGCCATGTTGACAAATTAAACTTTTCTGACAGAAATAAATGCACAGCGATGAGAGGCAAGATGGCAGCCGTGAGTGCGGTCGTACGAGCTTGAGCTCCCGGAGCTCCCCTCCATGCTCAGCTTACCATGATCTGGCATAGCTCTACCCGGGATGTTTAGGCTGTATCCAGGCTTCCCTGACCTGTGTGCCGCGCTGACCCGGGTTGTAGTGCGGGCTAAGCGGGTACGCTGTGGAGCGTCGGCTGCGCCTCTTGTCTGAGTCTTTGCCGGCTCCTGGTGTTGGCGAGACAGTGTGGAGAGTAGATGGTGTCGGCAAACGGAGGACTAGGAGCGGACGCCGAGCTGAATCGTGCTGCAATGCCCCCAAAGACTGGTCATGGCAGAGCACAAAATAATATGGATGCAGCTGTCACCATAGAGGCTAAAAAGCTGACTTCTTCTGTGGTGAAAAAGGATGTTACTCGCGTGGATAGCGGTAAGAAGTCTGTCCCTGCTTCATTTTTGACTGCAAAAGCAAAGAAAAATATGCCTAACGCACCAATGGCACCCACCACATCTGCTAACCCTGAGCATGCTTTGAATATGGGAGAAGATTTACAGGGGGAAGATGACTATCTGATGCCTTTGGCCCATGAGGATGAGGGTATGGCTGGCACTCCTCAGTGTTCTTTAAGAGATGGGCAAGGTGATGGTAAAATATTAGAAAAGACGCTTGTAGATGACAAGACGCAAGGGCCAGACAAGAGGGTACAGGGGGGAGAGAACAACGCAAGGTCCGCTAATGAAAAAGGGGGACTAGTAGTTAGAAAGAAAATGGTTAACCCGGATTTAAGGAAAGAGAACCACTCAGGCGACCCTCCCTTTTATTCTATGTCTGAACCCTCTGATACCTCCGGGGATGAATCTGACGCTGACAAGCGTAAGGAAATAGATAGTCCAAAAACTGTGCGCAAGCAAGGGGGTGCGGGATATCAATCTATTGGGAGTACAGATTCTTTTCAATGGGGCTATTCATTTATGGCAGAGACTGAAATGCCTAGCTGTTTACAACCCAACTTTGAATCTTTTGAGAAACCTGAGGACATCTCCCTGGCTGTCATCTACCAGACCATCATGGCCCATAGGGAGGAGACCCGTACAGAGAGTCTGCGTATGCAGGGGGCCTGTCGCAAACTCCAGAACTCAGTCCGGAGGGTTGCAAAATCTTGCTCTGAGTTTGCTGACAGGTTTAATGAGGCTGAGACCCGTATATCAAATCTAGAAAACGAGCTTGCAGCGCAGAAGGCGACGACAGAGACCATGCGAACTGCCAAGGATGACACCCTTTGGAAAAACATAAATCTTGAAAATCGACTTCGACGCAATAATCCCCGGGTGCTGGATATTCCCGAGGGGGTCGAGGGGCAAGATGCACAGAAATTTGTCATGGAACTCTTCTCTGAAGCCTTTCCTGAGCTAACTCAATGGGATTGGAGCCGGGGGATTTAGAGGGCACACAGGTTCCCATTTGTTTAGCACAACAGCCCGGCCCGAACTCTTCAAGACCAAGGGCAATTTTAATATCAATTAATAATTTTCTGGCAAGAGAGGCGGCATATGATTTGGCACGCCCAGATAGAAAGAAGACCAGAAAAGGGATAGAGTTTTTTGTGCGCCCTGATTATTGCCCTTTAACTGTAGAAAAAAGATGGTAACTATGACAGCTCATCACACCATTCCAGGATTAAGGGGCACAAGCCTATCTGCTGAACCCAGCTAAGCTCAAAGTTTTCACAATGAACATGTACAGTTTTTTACAGCTGAATCAGCTGCTAAGGAATACCTGCAATCCCTAGAATGGGCTTGTAGCAAGGAAGGAGGAATGAAACCAAGGAAAAGAAAACTATATATATTTAATGACTAAATAAAAATAGGGAAAGAGGGGGAGGGAGGGAAGGGAAAAAAGGAAAGAGAAAAAAAAGGGGAGATAAATTCCTCTCTTTATACTCTTGCTTTCTTTGTTCTTAGATTTTTTGTTTCTCTCTCCTTTTCTCTTTCTCTTGGTTGGGTTGCAATGCAATGTGGTGGGCGGGGAATATTTATGCGGTTCTAACACTGGGAGGAGCAGGGGGGGGTCCGGGGGTAGGGAAAGCTTGATCCATCACGGAGACTCTGTGTCTCCAAGTCTTTTGCTTTGGGGCTGGGAAGGGGTGAGTCACGGCTCCGTCTGGAGCCGTGTATGGGGGAGAGGGCTGTGTGGGGGTTGGTGGGTGGGAAGGGGCACTAGTAAAAATAATCCATGATGGTATGGTGAAGAGAAACAGGGAATTCATTGGCTTTGGGTACACTGTTTGTAAGCTTAAAGATACAGGGAAAACAGATGGGGGATAGCGGCATATTTGGAGGTATACAGGTTTGTTCCCTGAATGTAAGTGGCCTAAATGACCATAATAAAAGACAACGCATCGCAAATGAGTTGCGGATGCTTCAGAGTGATCTGGTTTGCTTACAGGAAACCCATATCGCATGGGCCAAAAGAAAATTGTTAGCCGAATTAGATTTTACGGGATTGGTTTGTACAGAACAATCCACTACTACACGGGGAGTTGCAATTTTGGCTAAGAATCAGATACAAGGGACAGGTAGAGCATTGGCAGACAAACAAGGTAGGTAGGCTATTGTGGAATGCAAGATTGGAACTCAGAAGTGTATGATATGTTCCATATATGGCTAAAATTTTGATGAGGCCTTAATAATTGATGGTCTGAATGTAGAACTGGCCCTATGGCCCACCCCGCTGATCATGTGCGGTAATCTAAACGTACATCTTGAGCCTAATGCTCTGCAAGATAATAGCAAATGGTATAAAGGGAGGAAACCAAGGGTATTTAAAGCGTTACAGTCCCTTCTGGTGGATCATGGATTAGTGGAGGCTTGGGCTACCTTAAGAGGGGAGGATGCTGGGTATACCTTGTGTTCCTGTCCGCACCAGAAATTGTTATGGCTGGATTATTTTTTTATATCAGGTCTTTTGCTAGCTGGAGCTAAAATACAGGTATATCCACGGGTGTCCTCGGACCATGGCCCTTTAGTATTAAGCCTGAGGCTACTTAGGATTGGAATTAAACCGCAAGCTTTTTCATTTGACAGGAAGTTACTTTTAGATGAAAGTTTTGTGACGCACATGAAGACATGGGTTGAGCAGTTTTTTCTCATAAACCGGAACAGTCCTGGTATTGGGTGTGTATGGAATACTTTTAAATCGGCTTTCAGGGGAGACCCTCAGCTTCGGTTTGAATGAACAAACACAAATGCGAGCAGCGCTGCAGGAATTATATGCTAGTTTAACTGTAGCAGAAGAAAAACTTGTGCAAGGCATACATGGTGGTCAGGAGATCACTGCTCGTCAAACCGAAGTAGCCCGGGGCAAGGCCAGAATAAATCTTCACTGGAGTAAAGAGATAGCTAAAAGTATTCTATCAATAAGAAGTTAAACTATGAATATGGGGAGGCAAGCGGACGCTGCCTGGCACAGAAGCTTAGATCTAAAGAGGCGGCTCAGAGGATTAGCTCTGTGGCAAACTCCAGGGGCAATCCCGCAGAAACTGATGTTGGGATTTTAAATGTATTTCATGATTTCTATGAGGCATAGTATACGGGAGAGGGGTATGACCCACAGGTTGGAGAATCCCTGATACAGAAGTATAAAGATAAAAATGTGTATATGCAAGATATGGAACTATTAGAGGCCCCATCATGATCAAGGAGTTGGAAAGAGCTATTGATAGCTTAGCACTGGGTAAAGCCGCAGGACCCAATAAACTTCCACTTGAAATTTACAAAACATTTTTCAAAATATTAAAATCTGATATGCTCGCCCCTTTTCAACAGGCCCAGATAGGAGCTCCCCCCCTAACATGGGATGATGCCAGTATTATAGTCTTTAAAAAAAAGGACAAACCCGCTGAGCAACCCGACTCATATCGCCCCATATCATTTTTAAACCCAGACGGCAAAAATGTATGCCTAAATTCTTGCGACCCGGTTGGCTGAAGTAATAACCCAGTTGGTATCAATTCGTCAGCATGGCTTCATCCCCGAGAGGGTGACAACTAATCACATCAGCAGAGTGGTAACTCTGTTAGATATAGCCAGTACCACGGCGAGTAAACTCAGTCTGATTTTATTAGATGCCGAAAAGGTTTTCGACCGGGTCGCTTGGGAATTTTAATGGGCCACATTACGATCTCTGGGTGGCGGGGGCAATCCGCCCGCCAACCGCACCTGAATTCCCCCTGCCATATTAGGATGGCGGACGGGACCGCGGCGGACGGAAAGACCGTCCGCCGCTTTTCCGCCCATGTCGCCTTGCGACTGGGACGGAAAAGGTTTAATATGGTGGCGCCAGCCATATTATGATGGGCTTGTTTAGATGCCTTTCCGCGGCGACGATGCCGCCACGGAAAGGCATGCGGTCTTCACTCTGGGGGCCCCCTGGGGGCTCCCCGAGTGAAGGAGAGGTGGGGGGTGCACACAGGGGGTACCTGTGGTACCCCCCTTCATTTGCATAAACAAAGCAGCAGGTACCGCGCGGTGCCTGCGGCTTTGTCTATGCAAATGCATTAATGCATTTTTAGCATTGGGGCGAGCGGTGCAGAGAGCACCGCCCGTCACAATGCTAAAAATGCAGGATGTGCCCGCCACTGTGGTGGGCACATCCTAATACCCCCCACGGGACCCCTGCCCTTATGGCAGGCAGTCCCAAACCCCGGTAGGATGACGGGCGGACAAAGTCCACTTGTCATCCTAATAGGCCCCTAAGGGTGGTGATTTGGAGATTCAAAATAACAAATGGGACAACAGGCTAGGGTGCCTTGGCACCCGTGTAGAAACCTCTATTGAATTGGCGGGGAGGCTGCTAATATCTGCTAATCTTCGGGCACAGCATTACAAGACGGCGTTCAACCTTTATTATACCCGAGCCAAATTGTCTAAATGGGGGGGGGGAAATGATGGAAAATGCTTTTGTTGTGGGACAGAGGATGCCGACATTGTGCACATCCTTTATACATATAAGCATTTAACCAGCTTTTTTGGTCATATAGAAAACATGTTAGCGGAAATTTTGGGGGGGACCAGTCAGACTGTCAGCTGCTCATGTATTGCTGGGGGTTGCTGAGGGAGAATGATCTGATCAATTGCTTTATACATTTCGGTATTTGATCTTCCTAGCCACAGCTATTGCTAGGTTATGTTTTGCCTCAATGTGGCTTCAGAAGGACACACCAACGCTTGAATTATGGAGGGCTAGATTTTTATCTATGTTTAATATAGAATATAGTTTATATGCTTTGAAAGGTACTCGGAAAAAGAAGCTAGGTTTGGAGATTTGGGGACCAGTGGTCTCCTATATGGATAATTGAGTTGATAAGGTGGGGATGTTTTATGACCCTCTACACTCTGCACTATAGGGAATCTTCATACACCAAAACCAATTATGTAAAATCATGTATTCCTTGGAAAATATTTTTTTTCCTTTCCTTTTTTTCTCTCTGTGTACTATGCTGCTATTGTTTCTCTGCCTTTTTTAGTTTTTAAGTCCAATGAACAATTTGTGTTAATGAACTGTAACAAGTTTTCTTTTTTTAGACCCATCATGGATTAATAAAAATAAAAAAAAGAAAGAAATGCACAGCAAATTCTAACTACTTTTCTTTATTTTACTACTCAAATCCAATCAAATCAAATAAAACTTTATTCGATTTCATGGCATGAGAAATCATAAAAGTACAAGAAAAGAAAAAATATATAAATACTTAAAAACAGTCAAATAAATCATCACAAGAAAAACAATAGACAAATGCAAGGTATATATCTAAAAGGAGGGACAATACTCATGGGATTACACAAAAACATTTCATAAAAAAAGACAAAAATTCATTATTAGTATGCCAGGATCTATTTTTAAAAACACAATCTAAAATTTATAAAAAGGTATCACAGTATAGTAATAATACGAACCTTGGCAAAAGTATAAATAAATCCCTATAATCAAATGTTAAAAACAGAAGAAATAAACCTATAGAAAACATTACATTGTGGCCCGGGACCTAATGATCGCCTTTAAATAAGTTGTTACAGCCATAATAGTCGCTGATGTTTCTAACAACTGTAATCTTAGAAATGCTACCCTACAATATCGAATATTCCAGCTTCTAAGAATCGGTCTAAGGTATTTCTTTCTAGGTACAGAGAAAAATTTACAAAATAGAGTGCAGTGCAGGGTTGGTTGTAATGAAGCATCATCGCAGGGGCATACAAGTGTGTAAGATGACCAATCATTTACCACCGGGAATAAAACCATTCTAAAAAAGGAACCAAATCAAAAACGGGCCAAAAGCATACGGCTAAAGCTGTCTTGTACCGTCAACAAATATTGTTGAATGCCCACGCCACTCATAATCAGTTGATTTGCAATTACCGTATGTTTTTCTCTCTCTTTGCACCATCTTTAATCTTCAAAATATTTCAAACAGCGAGCTTTCAAATCTTTTTCTGGAGATGTCTTCCAAGCTGCTGGGGTCCATAAAATATTCGGGTTGTCCAAAAGCATTAGTTATCTTTTTTATATAATTGATCCACATCATATCTTTGACTCCATCTAGTTTAAAGCAGTCCCGAATTACATCCCTATTAAAGCCTGTTCCGTCCATTACCCAGACTTTATGCCACAATAGTAACAGAGTTATCTTGATGGTGTCTGATATGTAAGAGAGTCCCAGTTCCTGATGGCAATTGTAGGTAGCAGAAGAGGTAGGGACACCCAGGAGGTAGCGATTAAAACCATTTTCGCAGGTTTGTATTATATCCGATCCTTCGATGCCCCATAAACCTGCCCCATATAGCCCAGTGGAGATACATTTTGACTTAGAAACTTCCAGCAACTCTTGTATAGGTCTTCCTCCTATCCTTTTAGCAAAATTTGTGACTGCCCCCACAGCTCTGCTAAAATTCAGCTTTCTGGCCTCAAGTGCTGATTTCCATGTTCCTTTCTTATCAAAAGTAATACCTAAAAAACAAAAGGTGCTAGAGGTAAGCTCCTGAGGCGGAAAGCCGGGAGCGAGGCAATATATTTTAAATGTTGCTCACAGATTACTTGTGTTTTAAAACTTGCTGTTGTCACTAAAATTTCTTTGTGCTTTAGATAACAGACTGCTTGTTGTCTTTAAAACTTACCTCCCAGACACAGTCAGTGCACGCAGCGGAGCCAGCGCTGACGCTGCACGCTGGTCGCTTACTCCCCCTCGCGCCCTCCCGCCATGAACGGAGGCCACGCCCCTTTTAGGCCACGCCCCCAGCCCACACTGCTTAAAGCTGTCGCTGGATGAACACTTAGCAAAGCTAGAGGTAAGCTCCTGAGGCGGAAAGCCGGGAGCGAGGCAATATAATTTAAATCTTGCTCACAGATTACTTGTGTTTTAAAACTTGTTGTTGTCACTAAAATTTCTTTGTACTTTAGATAACAGACTGCTTGTTGTCTTTAAAACTTACCTCCCAGACACAGTCAGTGCACGCAGCGGAGCCAGCGCTGACGCTGCACGCTGGTCGCTTACTCCCCCTCGCGCCCTCCCGCCACGAACGGAGGCCATGCCCCTTTTAGCCCACGCCCCCTCTATCCTCTGCCCTGAACAATATAAATTATGTGCATTTATCGGTCGCGCAGCGGGCGATCGCAGCGGGTGCGACGAATGCATGCCGAAGGCGCGCCTAAGGCAAGCCCTGTCCGTTCTCCCAATGACCTGATAACCTATAACAGACAGGCCCTATGGAACCTATGTCTGACTATAAATGAGTGCTGCAGGCACAAAATGGAGGTCATCTCCTCTGGCAAATGCCGACATTGCCCATTTCAAACGATAGGCGACAAAGAACATACTAAGAGCCTCAGAGGAGGTCTGCTAAATTGTCGATCCCTCCCGAGACACGCCTTGCAAATCTGGAACATGCTCATAGAAGAGGGCCTCGATATACTCTTTCTGACGGAGACATGGCTAGGGCTGATTCCGACCCTGAGATTATCGAATCCCTTCCACCAGATTTTAGCATCGCCAGGGTGGATCGACCAATAGGCCGTGGAGGTGGCATCGCTGTGATCAGCAAGGCCCCCCTGGTTTGCTCCCTTGAACCTCTTGGAATAGAAAACTGCGAAGCAGGCAAATTCGCATTGAAACTCGGCCCTCAGGACCATATCTCAGGTGTCCTCCTTTATAGACCGCCTGGGACCCTGGGAAATTTCAGACCAAGCTTACAAGAACATCTTGCTCACTTAGCACTGAGACATAGGAAGGTCCTCCTCCTGGGTGATCTTAATATTCATTTTGATGATATCCAGCTAAAGGAAGCCACAGACGTGATGCAGGAATTACGAAATACGAATCTGGTTCTAATAAATCAAACACCCAAACATATTCATGGCCATATATTGGACCCGGTGTTCGCCAACTGGGAGGGCATAACTACGAGCACTCCTAACACACTCCCTTGGACAGACCATTTTCTAGTCCCTTTGGAAATTGACACTGTAACTAAGCCTGCCCCCCAATTGAATGGCAATAATTGCTACCCATACCGCAAATGGAAAACTTTTTCTATACCCAGTTTTATCGAGATGCTAAGCTTAGGTGGGATGCCGGGAGGCACAGATAGTGAAAGTGCTAATCAAAACTTAGAAACCCGAATCCTTGATGCCTTGAACAAGGTAGCCCCTCTATCCACGGCCAAAAAAGGGAACAGAACAAGGAGAGCGGCCCCATGGTACAATATGGATCTGCAGTCGGTCAGGTCAGAGTGCAAAAAGCTAGAGAGACTTTGGCGCAAGGATAAAAAGGATTGCACTAAACTTCAATACAGAACAGCCCAGAGAAGCTATCAAAAACAGGTCAGAGCTGCAAAAGCAACCTTCTATGGAAACAGAATTAGCGAGGCAGACTGCTCATCTAGAGAACTCTTCAAAATCTATAAAGAAATCTCAGTTGTCTCACTCTCCAATACTCCGGAAGCTGATTCCGTCATGGAATGTAACAAGGTGGCAGAATATTTTGCCGACAAGGTTAAAAAAATATACAGCTCCTTCTCCAGATATCCTGCGGCTGGAGAAACCTTCACAGAACTGAAGGAACTGGAGATGGCAAATGCTAAACCAAGGTTAGAATGCTTTACCGTACCACCCAATAAAGAACTGGTAACCATCTGTACGAGCATAAAATCGGGCTCCCCTCGTGACCCCGCTCCTCCTAGAGTCCTGGGCGCAAGCATAGTCGCCTTAGAACCATACATCACCATGTCCTTGCTACATCCTTTGACTCCCAGACCCTGCCAAGAAACTGGAAAAAAGCAATTGTATTACCTATAAGAAAAAAACCTAATGTAAGCCTAGAGGTCCTGGAGAACCTACGACCTATCTCTCTGCTACCCTATACCGCTAAAATTGCTGAGAAAATTGCAAATGTGCAATTGATGGCATTTGCGGAGAAGAATAATCTCCTGCACCCCTCGCAATCGGGGTTCCGAAGAGGCTTCTCTACTGAGACGGCCCTATTAAGAGCCACCGAAACTCTACGTCAAGGAGCTGACGCAGGCCTAACCATGGCACTGGTCATGCTAGACCTAAGCGCAGCGTTCGACACTGTAGCACATATCACCTTGCTACAGTGTCTGAACAGAGGAGGTGTGACTGATAGAGCACTCGGCTGGCTTAAATCGTTTCTGACAGGCAGAAGCTTTCAGGTTCAGCGGGGCTCATTTCAGTCTGAAGAGTGGGTATTGGAACAGGGGGTGCCACAGGGCTCTGCTTTAAGTCCTACCCTTTTTAACTTATATATGGCCCCCCTGGCTGAGTTAGTTCAATCGTTCGGCGTAGAGATTGTATCCTACGCCGACGATACACAGCTCTTACTCACCCTCACCCAAACGCCGGCGGTTGAAGCTAATAACTTCAGAGCCTGTATGCAGGCACTGGCCACCTGGATGGATACGCACTGCCTTAAATTGAACGGATCCAAGACAGAAGTTTTGGTGGTTGGTGGTGATCAACGGTTTTGGACATGTGACTGGTGGCCAAGCTGTTTAGGCGATATGCCTACACCATGTACTGAAGCGAAAAAATTAGGGATATGGATGGATCCCGCACTCTCTTATGAGACACCTATCAACCGGTTAGTAGGCAAGTGCTTCGGAGTCCTAAAGACCCTCAACAAAACCCTAGATCTTCTCCCTTTGGAGGCTAGGCGTACTATGACCCAGGCACTGATTACATCACGCCTCAACTATGGGAATGTCCTTTTCCTGGGAGCTTCGAGTAAAAGCATAGGCCGACTCCAGACATTGCAAAATGCTGCAGCCCGCCTAGTGCTTAGACTCCCACGAAGAGCCAACTCTAAAACCACCCTGAGGCCCTCCACTGGCTCCCAGTGAAAAAAAGAATAAACTACAAAGCCCTCCTGATATGTCATCGGATCCTATGGCACAAAGCTCCCGGTTACCTGACGGGTCTGGTTACCAGGTATGAACCTCGCAGATCGCTGAGATCGGGCGGCATGGGCACGCTTGTGACATACCGCTACAGGAGAGAAAAAATGGGAGGTCGATCCTTCAGAGTGGCGGTAGCCAGAGCATGGAACAAACTTCCCATTAACCTCCACCTGGAGCCTTCGGAAACTATCTTCCGACGACAACTTAAAACTCACCTGTTCACCTTATAACTCACTTAATGCCCTATGCCTCGCACGGATCTCTCCCCCAATGAGTTTCTCCTCTCTCTTAGCGCGGGGACACGCCGAGATGGCGTACTTATTCCATGCGCTCTATAAATGTCTTTATTATTATTATTATTATTAGTGTTTTCTACCTTTCTGTTATCGATAAAAACATTACATGTTATGCCTCTATTCTTGCCACAACCCATGGTAAATGTCTTTGTTATGTTCACTCTTAGGCCCCTCTCTTTTATATAAATAACAAAACTGCTAACTGCCCTTTGAAGGCCCCGTTGGGACCTTGACATGATCACCGTATCATCAGCGTAAAGTAAAACAGGGACGGGGGAGCCCCCAATAGTCGGGTAGTCATTTTGATCTCTACTGAGGTGTTGGCCCAAGCTAATAATATAAAGTGTGAAAAGAAATGGGGCCAGTATACACCACTGTCTGACACCCTTTTCAATTGGGAATTTGGCAGAACACTCTCCCATCTTCCCATATCGCACCCTCGCCCCTGCATTCTTATACATTTCCCTTATAAACAATATTAAAACCGGGTCCACCATAAGATCTTCTAAAGTGTTCCATAACATACCATGGCCAACACAATCAAAAGCTGAACTCAAATATACAAAAGAAAAAGTTTCCCCCTCTTTGCCTTGGTGTATTTATCTATAATTAAAGCTAAATCCAATCCCTGCTCTATAGTTCCCATGCCTGAACGAAAACCATATTGTAAATTTGTTAAAAAGCCCGCCTCAGTCGCCCAAATTTGAAGTCTATTTAAAATTATTCTCCCAGCAATTTTCATTAGAGCATCCAAGAGAGAAATGGGCCGATAACAACTAGGGTCGTTCCTGTTCCCCTTCTTAAAGATAGGTACCACTATGGCATCTGACCAGGTAGGGATAAGTTTAAAGTTAGTGCTACTATTTAGTACCATCATTAACAGTAGAGCCCACAGATCTATATTCGATCTGTAGACATCCACTGGAACCCGGTCCGGGCCTGGTGCTTTCCCTGCGGCACTCTCCCTGATGGCCCTTGTCACCTCCTCTAAAGTAATGTTCAAATCAAGGGGGAAAACTCCCTGCTCACTAACTCCTTTGGATTTGTAGAGGTCCCCAAAATATTCCACCCACCTTTCTCCCGTAATAGCCCCTTCTATAATATCTACCTCTCTATCTTGATAAAAAAGGAGCGTTTACGGCTTTCCAAAAAACTATATTATCCTTCATTACACATGCCTGATGTAAAACTTCCCAGGCTTCCTTCTTTAACTGACTTTTACGTTTCTTCAGGGCAAGGCGATAGGCAATCCTCGCCTATCTAATATTCTCCTTACATTTTGGTACAGTATGCAGCATCCTTTTGAGGTGGGTATGGGCTCTAGAACAATCTCTATCAAACCAACTCTTCGGTTTAACTCTTCCACCACTATTTTCCCTCCTTAGGAGTCTATAAGCCTCTTCTGATATCGTTAAAAAGGCAAAATGTACATCCTCAATAGCGCTATCCTGTGTGAGACATGTTTCCATTTCAGACTGGGTTTTATTAATTAAATTACGCAAAAAAGCCTCAGGGTCAACTCTATCCCATTTTAGGGAATAACCATTAGTGGTAGCTAGTCGTACCCCATACTCATAAGGAGCCTGCCTCTTCCTATTTTTATAGTTTCTCAAAACAGTAAGCTTTAGACTAATTGGTTAGTGATCACTCATTGAGATTACCTCTGTTATACACTCCAAGACGCAGAAGTACATCTCTTGGACAATATGACAAAGTCAATAATAGAGTTGCAGCCTCTCCCATTAAAAGTTGCATGGAAAGGTATTGGACTTAAACACAACTCATTTGCAAAGCCCAGGTCAAATTGATGTAATATATCGTTAAGCAACTCCCCACTTTTATTATGAGTAAAGTGTGAAGAAATATCCTCGTTATCTTCGCCTAGTCCGTATATTCCCTGTTCACTGTGTGCACAGAGTGAGCAATTGAAACCCCCTACCCATATTAGAGGAATATCTCCTGTCATGTTTTCCTCTATGGTTTTGAATACATTACTTAGTTCCCTAAAGACAGTCTCTTTTCGGTCTGTTGGGACATTATTATAGAAATTCACTAAAACCACTTCCTTATGCCATCTTAACTTCAGATTCAAGATCTGATAGAACTCGGAGCAATATTTTATCTTAACATTTGATACTCCAGCCTCTACTGAAATGTAGGTACACAACCCCCCCTTATTACGGCCATGATTGGTAACAATTGATTGAGTATGAAATGTACTAAAGCACTGAATATGGGTTTCCCTCTCTAACCATGTTTCTTGGAAACATAATATATCATACTTATCCACGAATAATAGCCACTCAGGATCATGAACTTTGCCTGCAAGGCCTGCAATGTTCCAGCTCAGAATTTTACAAGGGCTCGCTTCGTCCCCCTACTCTTTTACATTATCAGATGTTCCCTGTGAAGTCCTTGTCTGACCAGTAATATCTATCTCATCCAAAATAGTTGGGGGTCGGTCGGTGAAAACATCATCAGGCTGGCTACTATTTTTCACCCGCATGGGAATAGTCTCTTCGATGTGTAAGCTGTTACCAGTGTTCAACTCACTATTTTTCCTGCTATCCTCCATCCCTAAAGACATAACAGAGTTCCCATGAGTTTCCTTCCTCACATGGGTATCACACTGTCAATCCTGGTCATCCAACCGTGTTAAGGATTCGAAGCGATTTGGATGTAACCAGTTTGTGCTTGTGGGTTGTGCATCTTGAAGGTCCCTAACTGATCTCCTCCCAGAGGGTGCATTAACAGGACGTCTGAATTCAAAATTTGTTCCTGTCTGTGCTGGTGGCTAGAAAAATCCTAAAGGCAATACATTAATATCAAGAAAATCATAATGATTGTTCCCTGCCCTATTCAAGATCTCCCTAATTAATCTGGGATCGCTAAAAGTCAAGACTATGCCGTCCGCCTTGAGCTCTTTTTGCCCTTTCCCAACCCATGGGACTCGTCTGGCCATTTTGAAATGCTTAAATAAAGGATCACAAAGGCCGTTCCGATTTCCCAGCCAATGTAATGATTTATTGCGCAGCTCCCTCCATGTTTCTTGGACAGGGTGCTCCAGTTCTGGGACATTAGCTAAAATGACCACATAAGGGGTAGCTGCTGGGGGTAAATCAAGACAGGATTGCCCTCTCATAAATTGACCTGGCCTTTGGTCCCCCCGGGGTACAATCACACGTGAGCCTGTATTTCTGTCAATGGGTTTCCTCTGTTCCCTGTCATTCTTCCCTTGTTCGCATTCTCCACTCAATCTTTGCACTGGGATAATATTATTAGAGTCTCTAGCCACAGCTGTGGTATTAATTATATTAACTGGAGTATTTATACTAGGATCCTTCAAGCCCCCAGTGCTGCTATGTGTCCCCTCTTTAAAATTACCTGTAGTGCCACGTATAATAGTTTCTATATTAGTCACTCTGTCTGATAGTACCCCCAGGACCTGTGTAATGTATGATTTTAGGGAATCCATGGTATTCTGGAGGCCGTCCTTTATCCTTTTCTGGCCCTCCAGTATCGCGGCAATAGACTTATTACCCACACTATATTGATTTTTCTTCGTATAGGTTTTTAGCGCAGTTTGTTTCTTAGTACTTTTTCTCTTTTTGCCGCCCTTATCAGTATGGCCAGTGACCGATTCTGGTTCAGCTACTTCAATTGCCTGACATCCCTCCAAACGTGCAGAAATCTTACTACGTTTAAAAGGAGGGTGTGAATCCTCTCCCATCTCACTGTGATCACTTACAATTACTTGGTCGTTCACATTCTGTCTGCATCCATCCTGCGGACTCCTACAGTTACCCTCCTTTTGTTTCACTATAGGACTAGTAGTATCCCCTTTCTCCACTGCATTTACATCTCCCCCCCTTTGTTAATGTTTCTTCCACCATGTGGATTTGTTCGTCAGTATCTCCCATATCCCCTGTGAGGTAGGTCAAAAGTGATTGCTGCCCTGCCCCCTTCTGCTTAGATGTTACATTACTCAATTTGCGTTTAGACATCTTAAGAATACAATAATTGAGTTGTATTCTACACTACACTCACAAAGTACGCACACAAAAAGTCCGATCTCATGAAATGTGTTTCGGGAGTCAGTTCTCAGAGAGGGGGCCCAGCCCAGCCTCTTCCAGCCCCTGACGGGCTCAGACGGGCCCGCCCTTGGCCCGGGCTTCGCCCGGCGCGCGCCCGCACGTGCCCCGCATATCGGGGAAAGCAAATAGTTAAATACCAAAAAATAATGCTGAGAGCAGTGCAAAGCAGTCTCAGGTGCGAGCCTCTCCTGGCCCCCTGGGACTCGTAGTGCTGGCAGGGTCAAATGCAGCTTTCCCAATCGGCGCGGCGGCTATTTTACTACTCACTTTTTGCGAACACATCAACATTTCATGTTTGGCCTTCTCAGTGAGTCCGCCGACAACATATAAAAAGCATAGGTTGCTTTTCTATGTAGAAACTGCATTAAATGTTACTAGTTTTTGTGCAAAGTTATCAGTATTAACATCTGTGCCCTCTTCCAGTACACATGGACATACTCACTCCTCTACACATGGACATACTCACTGTATATCATAACAAACTTTTTCAACTTCTGATACTGTCCCATTTAAATATGCTGGATACATAAGTGCAATGCGGGTGTGTGAGTCAATGAGTAACTGCATTTGTCGCTGTCTGACTTGGTGTATTAGTGGCTTTATGCTTGTGTACAAAGGTATGTGAGTTGCAGTATGGGTGGGAGACTGGATATCTAACTGGCCATATGGGTCTGTAAGTGCACATGTAACTCACTGAAACTTCAAAGTACATGCCTTATCTTTTTAGCACATAGCACCCTGACCTATGGCTTACCTACGACCTACCTTTAGGGGTGACTTATATGTAGCAGAAAGGAGTTTAAGGCTTGGAAGGAGTTTTAAATGCCAAGTCGGCCTGGCAGTAAAACTGACTCTGCAGTAGCAGGCCAATACATGTTTAAAGGGCTACTTGTCTGGATGGGTGATTTGGTAGTGTCAGTTTTCAGTGCATATCTGAATGAGTGTCTCAGTCCCTCTGTGGGTGTGTGATTGGATATGTAAGTAACTATGTTAACATATGACTGGCTCTCTTAGTAACTCTATGGGTCTGTAAATGTGCATGTAAGCAGCTGCATGGATTTCTAACTGGCTGCGTTGTTGAGTATTGGGTATGTAACTGTGTGTGTAAATGCCTCAGTTGCTATTGGATACATAAGTGCTGTGTGTGTGTGTGTGTGTGTGTGTGTGTGTGTGTGTGAGTGAGTGAGTGCATGTATAAGTACCTCTATTATTGTCTGAGTGGGTGTGTGAGTGGCTCTATGCATTTGTACATAGGTTTGTGAGTCTCAGTATAGGTGGAAAACTGGAAATATAACTGAGTGTATGGGTCTCTAAGTGTGCATGTAACTCACTGAAACTTCAAATTACTTATCTTACCTTTTAAGCACTAAGTACCCTTCCCTATAGCCTACCGACGGCCTACCTTAGGGGTACCTTATATTTAGTAGTAGGGGACTTTTGGGCTTGGCTAGGGATTTTAAATGGCAAGTCGGCCTTGCAGTAAAACTGCACACACAGGCTCTGCAGTAGCAGTCCGGAGACGTGTTTAAAGGGATACTTGTCTGGATGGGTAATTTGGTAGTACCGATTCTTCAGTACATATCTAAGTGAGATTATCAGTCCCTCTGTGGGTGTTTCACTGGATATGTAAAAAACTGTGTCAGTATATGATGAGATCTTTTAGTAACTATAGGTCTGTAAATGTGTATGGAAGTGGCTGTATGGATTGTTTACTGGCTGTGTTAGTGAGTGTTGGAGTATATAACTCTGTGAGTGAATGTGTAAGTGTGTTTGTTGCTGTCTGACCAGGTGTGTGGCTTACTCTATG
The DNA here is from genome assembly GCF_964261635.1 of Lissotriton helveticus. NCBI lineage: Eukaryota > Metazoa > Chordata > Amphibia > Caudata > Salamandridae > Lissotriton > Lissotriton helveticus. The sequence goes on from NC_136063.1 coordinate 562,943,255, forward strand.
GTATTGTAAATAGGTAAATGGGTGGCTACGTGGGAGAGAACTGCATAAATAACTAGGTGTGTGGCTCTGTACATTTCTCTCCATCTGAGTGAGTACTGGGTACATGAAAAGCTTTATATGTGTCTGAGAGGATATGACAGTGCCTGTATCTGTGAGAATGAGTATGTAAGTAGATGTGTAGATGAATAAAGGTTTATGTCAATGATTTTATTGATGTTCCTCTGTGTGTCAGTGTCAATCTAGCTACATTGGTGATGTGTACATAACTACCCTCTTGGCACTGTAACTAACTTTATGAGTGCCTACCTCACTGTGTTTGTTTGTGCTAATTTTATACTATCAAATGATATAGTGTAATAAATCACCCACATCTACTTCGAAACACATTCATTCATTGGAGCTTAACAAAATAACTCTTTTTTTCTTCAGGCATTTTTCACCTCCTTTGTCGCTCACCATTCTTTTCCTGAATATCATCATCAATCCTCCCTTTTATTTTCCCAATCAATGCTGTGTATAACCTACATAATTTATTGTACCTTATATACCCTCATAACTTTTTATATACACTTTTTAGAAGTACCCACTAATTGACATACCTGTGAAATGTCTTTGCTGTTCTCCAATTTAATCTCACTATCAGTGAGAATCTTTTGTCAGTGAAAATGTAAAGTCAGAAGTACAGGAATGGAGTACAGAGGAACCATTAATGTCAAACCATCCCGCTCTGCTTTCACTGATACTGATGCTGTAATCAAATCAACACCTTCTTTTCATATTTTACTTTTGTTATACCACTCCTGAATGGGCATTACTTTTGAACTCTTTGTAAGACTCGTGCTAAGAAGCCCAATTTGGTAGTGGCTTTGAGCGGATTCACAAATCTCCTATGGGACTCAGCATGAGCCCCAGTGTAACATTGCAGTAGATCCACGAATCCACACGGGAGTCCATAATTCCACAAACAATCTGCTGTTAAAGTATGGCATTTATACTTTACTTTCTAAAAAGTACTATATTGCAACCCAAACACTTCCTAATGAGCAATATTTCCATACCACTCTGCTTTTCAGATATTCTACTCTTTTTTTGTTTCCTTCTGCCCCAGCACATTTTGCTCCGTTTCCATGGTAACCATTTTTAGAACACTGACTGCTAGCACCAGGTCAAATGTTTACAACCCCTTCTGTGGGCACCATACTACCTTCAAATTGAACTGTAGCAGATGTGGTTGACTGTTTAGAACTATAAACATGTCCCAAACAGCATAACTTTGTTTTCCAGAGCCAATCACAAAGCAATTGCTTATTTCTCAAAATCACTACATACTTTTAGCTACCTGCACAGTGACAGCATTCAATCAAATACTTTCATTTTGAAAACAGTCTCATTCAGCTACAGCCTTCTCCTGTGTGCGACTCAAGTTTGAATCTAAAATGGTAAGAGTGTGGATTGTGTTTTGTCTTTTTGGCCAGAGAGAGTGCTAGAAAGATTGCTATTGACAACGACTTGGGTTTACCTAATGTAGAAATTACTTTGTTTGGCCAGAGAGGATCAAAGGGGCATCAATTGCTGCCTTTGGTTGAAGGCATTGTAGATTGCCAAGATCAGATTCAACTTCATGATCATGCACTCTGGTGGCAATGACCTAGGCAAACTTTTTGGGGTTGGACTAGTAATACTAATGAAGGCTATCTTTGGTAAATTAATGACACTTTTCCCACACAATGCCTTAGTGTCCTCTAACACTTGCCAAAGGCAGACGTGGAAGTAGTCAAATGAATTCACCACAGAGGGACAAATCTAGGAAACGTGTCACTTAAATTGTTTCTGCATTCCAAAGAGACCACAACATGGGCTCCATATACCATAGCAAGTTATGCTTTGATATGGACTGTATATATAGAAATGATGGTGTTCATTTCACAGAGAAAGGCAACAGTGTATTCCTCTGCACCAGAAGGACTGCATCATGTTTTATAAGTAGTTATCATCTACATACTATATACACAAACACTCTTTTTAGAGCCATTCGTTTCCCCAAAAACCTGTTCATTTTATTTTTCAATCTTCTTTTGAAATTTTTACTCAACTCTGGTGATCTTTCACGGATCCATGCACCAATACAAAACCGCGCATTTAGGAGTCGCTTGTACAGGTCTATTTGCGGATGTATGACTGTGTGTGTGGATCTGTGAGTGGGTGTGTGGGTGCCTGTGTGTGTCTGTGAGTAGGTGTGTGAGTGTCTCTGTGGATCTGTGAGGGGATGTGTGGGTCTGAGAGTGGGTCTGTGAGTGCCTGTGCAGATTTGTAAATGGGTGTGGGACTGCCTATATAGGCCTGTGAGTGGGTCTGTGACTGCCTGCATAGGTGTGTAAGTGGGTGTGCAAGTGGCTGCAAAACTCTGTAGGTAGGTGTGGTAGGTGGATTCATGGGTCTCTAAGTGGGTATATGAGTGCCTGCATATGTTTGTGAGTGCCATTGTGGGTCTGTGAGTGGAATTGTTAATGCCTGCATGGATATATGAGTGGATATATAAGTGGCTGTTTGGCACCCTCAATTGGTCTGTGACATCATTTGTTATTCTCTGAGTGGGTGTTTAGAGTGTTTGAGTGGGGTTGCGAGTTTATATGTTGGTCTGTAAGTGGGACAATGAGTTTGTAAATGAGTCTCTGAGTGGAAGTGTGAGTGTCTGAGTGGGTCTGTGAGTGGGTGTATAAGTGACTGCATGGTTCTATGAATGAGTGTTTGAGTGATTTTATAGGTGTGTGAGACAGTGTGTGAGTTTCTGTGTGACTCTGTGAGTGGGTCTGTTAGTACCTGTGTGGTCCTGTAAGTGGGTGTGTAAGTAGATGCATGGTTCTGTGAGTATGTGTGTGAACACCTGCATGGATATTTGAATATCTCTGAGTACCTGCATAGGTCTGTGAATGGGTGTGTGAGTGGATGAGTGGGTCTGTGAGTGTGTGTGTGAGTCTGTGAATGGGTGGTTGAGTGACTGTGTAGGTCTGTGAGTAAGTGTGTGACTGCCTGTGCGGGTCTCTGAGTAGGTGTGAAAGTACCAGCATAGAATTGTGAGAGTATGCATGACTCCCTGCGTGGGGTTGTGGATGGATGTGAGTTTGCCTCTTCGGGTCTGTAGGTTGATGTGTAAGTAGATGCATAGGTCTGTGACTGGATGTGTAAGTGCCTGCATAGGTCTGTGAGTGGGTCTGTGAGTACATGTGTAGTTGTGTGAGTTGATCTGCCAGTGCCTGCATAGATTTCGGAGTGGGGGTGTGAGTGCCTGCATGGCTCTGTCAGTGGGTCAGAGAGGGCCTGTGTGGTTTTGTGAGTGAGTGTTTGAGTGGTTGTGTGGGTCTGTAAGTGGATATGTGAGTGCCTCTGTGGGTGTGAGAGTGGCTCTCTGATTGCTTGTATGGGTTTATTAATGGGCGCGTGACTACCTGCATGGGTCTGAGAGTGACTGTGTTGGTCTGTGAAGATATCCAACAGTGCCTGTATGGATCTGTGAGGTGTGTTAGTGACTGTGTGGGTATGAAACTGTCTGTGTGGGTCTGTTAGTGGCTGTGTGAGTAACTGTGTGGGACTGTGAGTGGGTCTCTGAGTGTGTGAGTGGGTCTGTGACTAGGTGTGTGAGTTCCTGTGTGGGTCTGCACTAGGTGTGTGAATGCCTGGTTAGATCTGTGAATGGATGTGTGAGTGTCCATAGAGGTGTATGAGTGGACATGCAAGTGTACAGGTAGGTCTGTGAGTCAGAGTGTGAGTGTTTGAGTCAGTATGAGTAGGTGTGTGAGTGTCTGTGTGGATCTGTGAGTGGGTGTGTGAGTGTCTTTGTGGGTTTGTGAGTAGGTGTGTGAGTACCTACATGGGTAAGTTAGTCAGTGTCTAAGGGTCTGTATGGGCATGTGGGTAGATGCATCAATGCCTACGTAAGTCTGTGAGAGGATGTCTGAGTGTTTGTGAGGGTCTATGAGTGGGTGTGTGAATGTTTGTGTCGACCTTTGACTGGGTGTGTGAGTGCCTGCATGGGTATGAATACCTTCATGGGTATGTGAGTGCATCTGTGAGTTACTGCATGGGTCTGTGAGTGAGTGTGTCAATGCCTGCAAAGGTCTGTGAGTGGTTGTGTGAGTGGCTATGTGGATCTGTGAGTGGGTCTGAGAGTGCCTGCAAGGCTCTGTGAGTGGGTGTATAAATGCCTACACAGGTCTGTGACTGCCTGTGCAGGCCGGTAAATGGGGGTGAGATCACATGTGTGGATGTCTGAGTGTGTCTGAAAGTGTTTCCCCCAAAGTCCATCAAGATTTAAAAATCCATTGTGTATTTAAACAGGGGTCGTGCTGAGACTCACCAGGGATTTGCAGATTCCTAAAGTGGAAAAAACAATGTAACTCAATTTTGTAGGAAACATAGGTCCTTCTCACACTCTTCTAACATACCCATGGGGTCAGGGTACCTCTACCCTGACACATTAATCATTTTCTCAAAACATTTTATGCCCCAGGGACCAATCCCCAATACTTAAAATGGCAGGTTCAACCTCCTGATCATGTTGTGATCAGCCAATTATGGCGTTGCTGGTGGCATGTGACTTCACAGATCCATCGCAGGGGATCATCAGAGGATCTGTATCTCTAAATGTACAATTTTGAATTTCCATTTTTAACTCCGCAACTACTGAACAAATTTACACCAAATCACAAAAAAGGGCTCTTTTTGGACCAACAGCTACCTCTATGCCAAATTTGATGTAATTCCGTCCAGTAGTTCGGGCTCTAGTCATGTTCAAAATCCCTACGAGAAATTGCATGTGACATGAATTCTTTTTTTACCGCCCCCCTTCCCCCCCCCCCCCCCCCGCTTGATGGATCACTCTGAATCTTTCTATGCAGAACTAGACATATAGTGAAACTTTATTTTGGAAAATTCTGTGAAGATTCATCAAACGGCACCAAAGTTATGAGCCGGACAAAAAACACTTTTTCTATAACCACGTACTGGCGACTGATATATGTGTACATATATATATATATCCAAAATGACCAATCCAATACTGGGCAATCAAGAGGACACAGCGGAGTACACTGGGGAGACCATTTATCCACAGCTGGGTTTAGGCATAATGCATTTCAGCATCACTCACCTTCTTCAGATGCCGGTAGCTCAGGGCGAACCCACCTCCCCTGATTAAATATTCTCTGGCTCTCCCATTTGCGGGAGTGAAGCCCGTCCCACATTGTTGCACATGCGGGTGCATCCTGTATTCAAGTGTTAATGGGCTGCCCAGGGTCCCCAACGTCCAAGCCCCATTAACAATGTCATACACAAAAAGGTTGCCCTCGATTTGATGGAAACGCCTCACATCAGGGAGTTGTCACCATATTTTAATTTCAGGTTAGCAGTCACATCTCGCTCCCTCCTAAGTCCTTATCACAGGACAAACGCTTTGCGGGCAGCACTGTGCCCTTGATCACTGGAGGCTTTAACAACAGTCCCGGAAACAATGAGGAGCCATTTAAAAAACATTAAGACCCTCCCCAGTGGGCGTGGAGCCGCAATGCTTCATGGTCTTAGAAGTCCCTCGTCGTTTTACCACAGTTGGTGTTGGCGGGTTCTGTAAAAATAAAACAACAGTACTTTACCCAAGTGGGCTACTTGAGGAAGAAAACAATGATGTTGCTGCTTATTTTGCATCCCACAACCTAGGACTCTCTGTCCTCTCGGCTCCCAACACTTCAGGAGTCGCAGGTCCGCTGGTTTGCAGAAGGGCATTTCCGAGGCTAGGCTGCTGCTAAGAAATCCACACAAAAAGGTTGCCCTCAATGGAAACGCCACACACCAGGGAGTTGTCACCATATTTTCATTGCAGGTTAGCAGTCACATCTCGCTCCCACCTAAGTCCTTATCACAGGCCAAACGTGTTTCAGGTAGCACTGTGCCCTTGATCACTGGCGGCTTGAACAACAGTCCCGGCAACAGAGAGGAGCTATTTAAAAAACATTAAGACCCTCCCCAGTCGGCGTGGAGCAGCATTGCTTAAGCCTAGCCGCAGAAATGCCCCTCCGCAAATCAGCGGACCTGCGACTCCTGAAGTGTCGGGAGCTGAGAGGACAGAGATTCCTAGGTTGTGGGATGCGAAATAATCAGCAACATTATTGTTTTCCTCCTCAAGTAGCCCACTTGGGTAAAATACTGTTGTTTTCTTTTTACAGAACCCGCCAACACCAACTGTGGTAAAACGACGATGGACTTCTAAGACCATGGGGAAATACATGCCCCATGGGGAAATACAGAGGCACTAGTCAGTTTTTTTGTCCTATCAAATGATTGTCCTGGTTAGGTCGTATAGGATTTTTTTTTGTATACTGGGCTGAAGAGGTAGGTCTTCTTGAAATGTTTTCCTTTTTTGATGAAATATATGTTGTCACGGATTGGGTGGGGGGCAGTGTGGCAGGTGATTGAGCACTCGCTCTCGCTCATGCTTTGCCTGATTACTCATGTTTTGGGTGGGGTGGGGGGTAGGGGGTGGGGGGTTTGGGAGGGGGATACATCCAGAAGGGTGGAAGGGTAGATGAGGCTGGGAAGTGGGATTTACTGAAAGCAGGGAATGACAGAAATTTTCACTTATTTTCAAAGAGGAAAAGAGGTGTGAACATCATGATATCCATATAGCTAACATAGGGAAAGGATCAGGGGTATTGAAAATTGCTATTCTTAACACATGTGGGCTTAATGACTTCATGAAAAGGCAAAAGGTGGAACAAGGACCTAGGGCACTGCAGGCAGACATTATATGTTTGCAAGAGACTCACATAGAGGGATTAAGAAGTGGTCTTCTAAAGAATTTGGGCTTCAGACTTATTGCAGGTACTGCCCAAGCCACTAGAACTCAGGGGGTTGCGGTCTTAGCTCAAAATAATAGAGTACAGTATTGGCCGTCTCGTACAGATTCAATGGGGAGGTGGGTGATCATGAGTTGCAATCTGATGGGGGATAGGGCATTCATGCTCTGCTCAATATACGGATCGGTGCTGGATGATCCAGGGGTATGTAAATGGCTAAATAATGAACTTGCACATTGGCCGTTGCCCATTATAATATGTGGCACTTCAAAATGAATCTTCCGAATAACCGAGAGGCACACCCTAAATACGGGGGTAGGAAGCCCAAAGTATTACAAGCCTTATATTATTTGTGTGACACACATGGTGTGCTAGATGTTTGGGCCAGGACTAATTATTTGAAAATGGCTTCACATATTTTTCAGCCCTGTACTCAAAGCACTGCAGTTTGGATTATTTTCTGGTGTCATCTACTGTACAACAAGACTGCAGAATCCATACATTCCCCAGGTTTTTGTCAGACCATAACCTGTTGGTGCCAGAGATAGCTATGACAGGATTTACACTAAAAACTTCCTCCTACACCTTTGAAAGAACTCTGTTAAAGGACCAGGGCTATTAAAAGCATATAAGGGCTTGGGTACGTGAATTCTTGAATCAAAATGTAGGCACTGCTCGTCTGATAACTGTAAGGGGTTTGTTTTAAAGCAGCAGTTAGGGGGAGACAATTCAACTCTCCTTGAAAAATGGGAAAGTTGAGAAACAGAAAGTACAAGAGCTATATCTTAGGCTAGCCCATTCAGAGCAAAAGCTTGCTATGGCGGTACATCATGGATCCAATATCAAGGCTGTTCAAGAGGAGATAGCACTAGCCAAAGCTTCTATTGGGGAATGTCTTATAAAGAAATCAATTGATAAGATAGTCACTAACAAAGAGAAAGCATACAAGCTAGGTGACAAAATAGGACACCAACTCGCAGTTTGTACATGACAGGAATGTGTTCGTAATATAATTACGCACATCAGGAATCCAGTATGGGGGTGGTTCATGGCACAGAGGAGATAAGGGAGGCCTTTCAAATGTTTTATCAAAGTCTATATCAGGAGGAAATGGCTGGTTCTGAATCTCACAAATAACAGGCAGTGGAACAATATCTAAAAACTGCTTCAGGGAAACCGCTGACAAAGGAGGCACAAGAACAGCTAGAGGATTCTCTGACAAGCGCAGAGGTGCTTACGAGTCTGTCAGATGGAAAGACTGCTGGGCCTGATCTCACACCATTGGAATTCTACAAGATTTTTTTATCGAGTCAAAGAGGTAATATTTAATCTCTTTAAACAGACTCTTCGGGGAGTAACCCATCCAAAATCATTGGCTGAGGCAAAAATGATGGTATTCCCCCCAAAAAAACAATAGATGAATTAGGCTCTTGTCTGCCAATCACATTAATGAATTGTGACACCAAGATATATGCAAGAACACTAGCAGCCCTGCTAGCCTCCTTAATTGACAATGTGGTGACCCAGGGGCAGCATGGATTTATTCTGGGGAGGAGCACCATGGATCATATTCGGAGGTTAATCACACTGTTTGATGCAAGGCAAGTGTCGGGGACCCTATGGCAGTGAATCTGCTGGATGCAGAAAAAGCCTTTGATAGGGTCTCCTGGTCTTTTCTCTGGGAAGTAATGGCTAGCAAGGGGATAGGCCCTAACTTTATCAGGGCTGTTAAAGCCCATTACGATAATCCTGTAGCAAGAGTAGGCATAAACTGGAAAATTACAGAGAGGTTGATGATCACATGGGGAACACGGCAGGGATGTTCATGCTCCCTGTTACTTTTTGCGCTCTATATAGACCCGTTTTTACTCAAATTAAATCAGAATCCAAACATACTACCAATAATTTGACACGGCCATAGTACTAAGATCCTGGCATATGCCGACGATGTGGCCGTGGTAAACTCTAATCCTGAGGCAGCTATTAAAATGATAGAAGAAGAAGCATCAATATTTATGGAACTGTCTGGATATTCATTGATAAAGAATAAATACAGATAATTCTAAATGAATTTAGTAGGATAAATGATAATAGAATAGTGAAGAGTGCAACGTATTTAGGGGTAGTCATTGGGGCGGATCTTGATGTAGTGGTCAATTACAATCTAAGCCCAGTATTAAAGAAAGCAAAAACCACATTGCACAAGCTGGAAATCGGCATCTGACGTTAATAGGCCACTGTAATCTAATCAAAACGGTATATTTTTCTAAAATTCTATATCTAATGAGAGCTTTTCCATTTATCATTTCCAACCTTTGGTTTAAAAAATTTGAGAACTTATTCTCACAATTCATTTGGTCATACACTAAACCAAGAAGAGCAGTCAAGTATCTAACACTTCTAAAAGAACGGGCAGGACTGGCTCTTCCCAATTTGAGGTTGTATTATTGGGCCACCTGCTTGGCACATTACTCAATTTTACTTGGGGACTACCCCGGGGGGAGTACCTCAACCTGTCCCTCCATCTATGAATTATTGATTGGGGCGGAGGCCTGGGGATGTCTATGGCAGCGACTCGAGCTAGATTACTACAAATGGGTCAGATTCAAGACTCTTCTGACAGCCTAACAGACCTGGACTCCTATCCAAAGATTACTAGGGTTTGGAAAACGATATACTTATGCGCCTCTCCAGAATAATGAAAATCTTCCTGGGATTTTTGATGATTACTGCATAGTAAATTTGGCACAGATGGGGATTGTCAACATAGGTTGCTTTTCTACAACTCTGGGTTTTACATTCTTTGAGGAACTTAAAGGGAAGTTTAATCTAACGTATAGAGAATTGCTTAAGTTTCTCCAAATAAGGGATTTCCTGTTGAAAAAAGTGAAAAGAGGAGAAGAAGCTGAAAAGAACGAGCTAATAGAAAAACTGCAGCAGGCGATCCCTCCCATATTGGTATAATATATCATTTCCTGAATACACTCAAGACAGATGACATGGCCAAAACTGTAGAAAAATGGGGAAACAAGTTACACGTTCCTGTAGAGGTAGAATATAATGCCTTCTCAGTTGCTCATGATGTCCTGATGTCCGCTAAGTTACAGGTTCAATTCTTTAAAACATTTTATTTTGTACTGCACACCAGTTGCCAAATGGGGTACAGGCACGGGGATCCAATGTTTGCAATGTTCTCTATTTTAGGCCGAAATTATTTATGTGTTTGCAACTTATAACGCTCTTACAGGGGTAATCGGGCAGATTAAAGGCTTTTGAAAGGATGAACTGAAAGTAGACATAACTATAACGCCAGCTCTAATTTTACTGGGAATCAATGAAAGTGGCAGGGCTGATGAAGGTAGGGGGCTGAAGTGCATTGCTATGACTATCTTACAGCTGTGTATTGCTTCAGTATGGCTAAATTCAAATCCCCCCTCCTTTCAGCAATGGTTCGCCAGGTTGCTCGCAGCCTATATCCTTGAGAAATGCATTTATGCGTGTAAAAGCCATGGGGTGAGGAAGAAAGGGGGGAACATTTGGAAGCCCCTCACCGCTTGGGTAGGGCAAAAAGAAGGACAATGATGCACATGCAATTTATCTATGTAAAATGTCTAATGGGTATACAGAAAGAAAATAAGTTTTACTGTAAATATGTTTAGTGACGTGTGTAATTCTTGGAAAGTCGGGCAACTTTAGCTGTATCTCCAGCTTTAGACTAGTCAATTTGTTGCGGAACCTAGAACTAATTGCAATACAATATCTGTGAGTGGATTCTTATTGAAAATTTTCCGTAGAAAACGATGGTGAAAAGTCTACCACTCTATCATGACGTGTTAATCCACGTGAAACTTAGATTTTTTTCTCACCTTGCATGTTTTTTGAATTCCAGTCACTCCTCTTTCAGTGAGTACAGATACATTGTCATCTTCTTGAAACACCACATCACAAATTAAACACTTTTCTACGTCCATTTTCACTGTATCTCACAGCAACTCGCAAGAACCTTTAGCACATAAATGAAACATTTTTGATTAACAAAAAAACAAACAATAACAAGAAAGTTACAAAACGAAACACAAACAATAGCAAACGTTTTATTTCAAAAGTTAATTGTAATATTTACGTTCCTTCACACTTTGTCATATAAGTCAACGAAAACATTATTCAAACTTTGTCTATCTGACATATTCCACGATTATTTGATATTATGGTCATCAGAAACAATTTTTGATGTTATTTTTTACTTTCCCGTCCCTAAAAACATATAAAATGATACCACACATGGGCATATAAACAGTTATACCCTATATCTAAAATATTGGGCAGCCATTTTGAAAAATCCGCCATATTGAATTAACGCAAAACACACAAGATGATGGCTGGAATGTTGCACAATGGCAAAACATTCACCTCCAGTCACAGATCTGGTTTTACTCCATCGTTATTTTGCTCACCAAGCCACCCCAGTTCAGACATGGCCATATGCAAATCAGTCTTGACCCTGTGCCTCATGGGAATAATCCAGACCGAACTGCCAAGCCATGTCTTCCCTGGACCGGAATCAAGCATCCTAGGACCGGTTTCTGGCTATCAGCCTTCATCAGCCAGGATAGCTTGACTCTAGTGGCTTAGTGAGAACAAGACCCACGTCTGGGCATACCCTTCCCACATAGGATGAACAGCAAAACACACAAGATGATGGACGGAATGTTGCACAATGGCAAAACAATCACCCCCAGTCACAGATCTGGGTTTAATCCATCGTTATTTTGCTCACCAAGCCACCCCAGTTCAGACATGGCCATATGCAAATCAGTCTTAACCCTGTGCCTCATGGGAACAGTCCAGACCGAACTGCCAAGCAATGTCTTCCCTGGACCGGAATCAAGCATCCTAGGACCGGTTTCTGGCTATCAGCCTTCATCAGCCAGGATAGCTTGACTCCAGTGGCTTAGTGAGCACGGGACCCACGTCTGGGCATACCCTTCCCACATAGGGTGAACAGCAAAACACACAAGATGATGTACGGAATGTTGCATAATGGCAAAACATTCACCGCAAGTCACAGATCTGGGTTTAATCCATTGTTATTTTGCTCACCAAGCCACCCCAGTGCAGACATGGCCATATGCAAATCAGTCATGACCCTGTGCCTCATGGGAACAGTCCAGACCGAACTGCCAAGCCATGTCTTCCCTGGACGGTAATCAAGCATCATAGGACCGGTTTCTGGCTATCAGCCTTCATCAGCCAGGATAGATTGACTCCAGTGGCTTAGTGAGCACGGGACCCACGTCTGGGCATACACTTCCCACATAGGATGAACAGCAAAACACACAAGATGATGCCAGAATGTTGCACAATGGCAAAACATTCACCCCCAGTCACAGATCTGGGTTTAATCCATCGTTATTTTGCTCACCAAGCCACCCCAGTTCAGACATGGCCATATGCAAATCAGTCTTGACCCTGAGCCTCATGGGAACAGTCCAGATCGAACTGCCAAGCCATGTCTTCCCTGGACCGGAATCAAGCATCCTAGGACTGGTTTCTGGCTATCAGCCTTCATCAGCCAGGATAGCTTGACTCCAGTGGCTTAGTGAGCATGGGACCCACGTCTGGTCATACCCTTCCCACATAGGGTGAACAGCAAAAACACACAAGATGATGGACGGAATATTGCACAATGGCAAGACAATCACCCCCATCACAGATCTGGGTTTAATCCATCGTTATTTTGCTCACCAAGTCACCCCAGTTCAGACATGGCCATATGCAAATCAGTCTTGACCCTGTGCCTCATGGGACAGTCCAGACCGAACTGCCAAGCCAGGTCTTCCCTGGACCAGAATCAAGCATCCTAGGACCAGTTTCTGGCTATCAGCCTTATTCAGCCAGGATAGCTTGACTCCAGTTGGTTAGTGAGCACGGGACCCACATATGGGCATACCCTTCCCACATAGGGTGAACAGCAAAACACAAGATGATGGATGGAATGTTGCACAAGGGCAAAACATTCACCCCCAGTCATAGATCTGCGTTTAATCCATTGTTATTTTGCTCACCAAGCCACCCCAGTTCAGACATAGCCATATACAAATCAGTCTTGACCCTGTGCCTCATGGGAACAGTCCAGACCGAACTGCCAAGCCATGTCTTCCCTGGACCGGATTCAAGCATCCAAGGACCGGTTTCTGGTTATCAGCCTTCATCAGCCAGGATAGCTTGACTCCAGTGGCTTAGTGAGCATGGGACCCACTGGCCATGTCTGAACTGGGGTGGTGTGGAGTGCAAAAAAACCGATGGATTTAGGCCCAGATCTCTGTACTGAGGTGAATGTATGACATTGTTCTGCATTCAGTCCATCAACTGTTGTTTTTATATTGGATTAATGCGTCATAATAGAGTGGTAGACTTTTCACCATTGTTTTCTACGGAAAAGTTTCAATAAGAATCCACTGACAGAAATTTTATTGCAATTAGTTCTAGGTTAGCCCATTTTTTTAACTAATTTGACTAGATTACTTCGGACTGTTCTTTTTAATATGATATTGTACTATCATCTTTTTGTTGGGCTGGGGGTAGGGGGGAGCTTGGCTTATGGGAGTAAAATTGTTAAAAGTCAATAAAGATATTTTTTTATAGAAATGAAGATGAATATCGAAGTTTGATTTAAAGAAGTATCACAGTGATGTGAAAAAATAAATTAGATGAACTGTATCTATTAGAGGGTATGTATTTAAGTGGTTAGTGGTGAATATTTTGTTAAGTAAGAAATAATGAACTAGTGTCTATTTATTACATTGTGTATTTTCTTGGAAAATAACAGTATTGTCTTGTGGAAACTTGAAATGAGGAACTAAGAATGCTTTAAATGACTAAACATTATGCGCAGAATGTTACATCTGTTATTTCCATTCTTGGAGTTGGAGTACTTTTAATAACATTATTAAACAGGAATAATATAGTGAGAAATAAAAGATTTGAACATCTTGTCCGCCTATGAATTAGACAGAAGTAATACTTGTTGGGTATGCATTGGGAAGTATTTGCCAATGTGGTATTTAACTTATATGACCACTTTACATACGCTTAGATAGTGAAATATGTTTTTTGTGCTTGCACATTGCTATATATACGGTGGGATGTTTGAGTTTACTTAAAGATAGTATATATTTTGTGTGAGATGGCTTGAAGATGTACATCTATTTAGAAATCGTCTATATGTTTACATGGTGATCTATGTTCAGTAAGGCTGATGAAAATTTCTTGTATATGGTGAGGGTAGTGTCTTTTTTTAACCATAGTTTGTTTAAAATTGAGGAGGCTTAATAGTGCAGAATGCCTTGAGGGTTCTTGTGGTAGCTTTATTTTGAGTGTAACTTTTATTTGAGATATACTGAATATATGCTTCAGGAGCAGGAGAAGTATTTGGGAAATGATGTAGGTATGACATTCGCAAAAGGTTTTATGCTTTGAAAAATTTAAAAATATTGTTTTCCATTTTAGAAACATACTGAGGCATGTGCATACTCAGTAACAAGCAATGCATGTTTCTACAGAGCCATGTAGTTCATTATATATTAAGTGTGATCCCTCGATTTCACTAACAGATAGCTCAGAAGAAAAGCACAGATACAGTAAAACAGGTAGTTTTATACTGACAGAAGGAGATAACCAATGAATCAGAGATATAGTGACAACTGTTATTTATCTAGCAATGAAGTTACTTTCACAGTAAGTCTGGCAATATCCAGGAACTCACTCATTCACCCAGCCACTATCCATTGAGTTATTCAATTACCCACAATCTACACATGTACTCTTGAAATCAGGCAGGCAGAAATTATGTAGTCATTGAACTATTTTGGCACTACCCATACATTCATCTAATCATCTAGGTGCTAGCGATTGACTTATGAAATTAACAAGGCTGTAACTATGCAATCGTTATAACATTTGCACAGAACCTATGCAGCCATCTAAACAGCCACTTACAACCATCCAGTCATTGAAATACTGAGGTACACATGTGCATTGATGAAACACTCAGGCACTACTCATGCACTCATCTAATTACATACAAAGTACCATTGTAGTAAGCCTATCACCCATCCAGTACCTATGCAGTCATTTAAGAACTGAGGCAATGGTCTTGCACTAATACAGTCAACCCAGCAGTATACTTACTTCCATCCAATCTCTCCAGCTTTAACAATGGAATAATATAGTGACTTAGACACTGGTAATGCACTCATCCAATTAGCCAAGTACTGCTGATGCACTTATTGAATTCTCCTGGCACTACCCATGTAGTTATCTAAACATCCAGGCAATACCTGTTCACTCAACCATAAACAACTGGGCAGCATCTGAACGCTGAGATACCATTCATGCACTCGTCCAATAGGCGAGGTGCTATGCATGGGCTTAAACAATCATGTATGCACTATCCATGTACTCTATAAATCACCTGGTTACTATGAATGCACTCTTGCAATCATCCAGGCACTAGAGTTGCACTCATTTAATCATCCCACCAGTATCTATGTATTAATTGAATTAGTGAAGCATTAGTCACACATTTGACTAATTACTCCTTCTTGATCAATTTCCCGTTTAACCTCTCACCTAAAGCGAAAAAGAACTTTAAGCAAAAATTAATCAGACAACATCCTGAATCACTATTCGTGGACACCTACCACTGCTCATCCAAAGGACAGGTAAAAATGTACCTCATTTTCTACACCGAAAGGCCCGAAATTCGGAACTCCATCCTCAGATCGCAACTCAATATCTCCAAAACAACCAACATTTCACATAGCTCCAAACTGACCCTAC
The DNA here is from genome assembly GCF_964261635.1 of Lissotriton helveticus. Classification (NCBI taxonomy): domain Eukaryota; kingdom Metazoa; phylum Chordata; class Amphibia; order Caudata; family Salamandridae; genus Lissotriton; species Lissotriton helveticus. The sequence continues at coordinate 562,958,941 of NC_136063.1, forward strand.
CAGCTCTGAGCGGCACTAGACGTACTGGTAACACCACTGTGACCATCTACTTCAATGGCACAGTCCTTATACAAGCCAACAACGACAATCTAGAGTCCTTCAACTCCCTCATCCCATCCCTTTGGACTGCCCCCTCTCACGCCCCCTCCCCTTCCTGCCCCTGCCCCTTCCTTGTAAGAACAGGACCTGCCACCAAAACTCACCCACCACCCCAGTGCTCCTCAGTATCTACACCCGCCCTTCGCCATGTGATCTCACCCTCACCACTACCATAGAGAACAAGACCCCGCGACTTCCCCCTCCTGGCACTCACCCCTCCCACCACCTGGCCTCCACCCCCTCAACCCACCTCGAAATCGACTCCAACACACAATCTCTGACTCCCAACCACCTTCCCAATCCCACATGCAATAAAACACTGACACACGACCCACAGCACCCTGCACCCACGGCCTGCCCAAAACCCACACGGCCTACTCACCCACAAAAAAACACCCCAACAATGTAACTCTCTCCCTCCTCAGGTCTAACATACCCACCCAGAACACCCGCACCAACTTAGAGACTGGGCAGCGACTCACCATGCTTGAAACCCAGATAGCAACTATAATCCAGGGTTTTAGAAAATTCCAAGTCAACCTTGCCACGCTCCATAATCCTCCGCATATCCCCACTCTCCCTACCTATACTCAAGAAAGTCCATCAAAGGACTCCCACCAGAGATGGATCTCTACCCCCCTCTCCAAGCAGACACAGAGGCCCAAAAGAACCAGAGATGTAATGTCAGAGAGTGAATTGGCAGACCTTGCCTCCCCGTACGACAACTCCATTACTGTCACCCTCCACTCCAAAATCCAGGTGATCACTAGACGAGGCAGAGACCAGACCCTTCCAAAATCCCCTAGACCCCGGCCACCCGCACTATCATACCCACGGCCCTCAGTGAGAAGAAATCCAAAACAGAGATGACCCCCATCAACTGCATGCTCATAAACTGCAGATCAGCCACCAAGCACACCACAGAGCTAGCGGAATCCATCCTCACTCATGCCATAGGCATAGCATTCATCCCTGAAACCTGGATAAATGACTCCTCCCTTCCTCTTCTGGATACTCTTGTCCCCCCAGGCTTTACAATCACCAACAAAGATAGAAAAGACCAAAGAGGAGGAGGCATAGCAATCATCCACAAAAACACTATTTCTGTGACGGAAATAGACTCCTCCAACTACAACACCTTTGAATGCCTAACCGTCAACATTAACACCAGCAACAACAAATCACTAATCTGCCACCTTATTTACCACCCCCCAGGCAACACCACCACATTCGCTGAACACCTGTCTGACCTCATTGCCCACTGTTCTCTCCGAGATGCAAACAATTTAATTCTGGGCGACCTCAACGTTCACTAGAATGAAGAAAACAACCTGCTAATTCGGGACCTGAACAAGCTGCACACAACAAAAACCTTAACCAACACTACATAGAGGAAACTCACTACAAAGGAGCAATCCGAGATGCCATTATAGCCTAACGCGACACAATCAAGATAAACCACACCCTACCCGTGGATTGGTCAGATCACCACTTAAGCCTTTTCCACCTCATTCAACCGACCACTCTATAACGCCCCACCCAAGCCCCTACCAAATGGACCAGAAACCTCACTCAGATCAAAATCAATGACCTTGAAGAAAGGGTCAACTCTCTCCTCACCTCCTCCGCTGATGATCTATCCACCACTGATCCCACTGCCCACTACAACACAACCTTGACATCCATTCTCGATGAAGTACTCCCACTGAAACAAAAAAAAAAACAGGAACATCCCATCTAGATCCTGGTTCAATACGGATATTAATAACGAAAGGAGACAACTTAGAGCTACAGAAAGACTATGGAGGAGCAACCCCTCAGCAAGCCTACTCGTACAACTCAAAGCAGCCTGAAGGTAGTACAAAAAACACATCAGCAGTGAGAAATCCTCCTTTTTCTGCTCTGCCCTCAAAAACACAAAAATAGACCCAACCAACTGTTTAAAATCATCAAGCAACAAACCTCCAAGCCCCTTGAATCTTCAACACAGGCCTCCAAAGATCTGTGCGAAAACTTTGCCGTCTTCTTCGAAGAAAAATTCACCAAGATTGAGCTCTCACTAGACATCAATACCAACCCCGCCTTCAAAAGCCTACCCCCAGTGACAACATACAGCATGTGCATGCACCCCTCAAAAACATGGAAGTTCTTCGACCCCATCACGGAAACCGAGATCTCCAAACCCGCCTCCCACGTCCTTGAGCCAATACCCACCCAACTGACCAAAAAACTGAAACTCTCTATAGCCCCTTTCTGGTGCAGAATCATAAACAGCTCCCTGGAAACTGGCATCATACCTGAATGCCTCAAAGTTGGCCAAGTCACGCCACTACTAAAAAACCAGGCCTTGACTCCAAGGACCTAAATAACTTCAGACTCGTCTCCAATCTCCTCTTCCTATCCAAAATCCTCAAAAAATGCATCCTCTTGCAACTGACTCAGCACATGGACAACATCAACCTTCTGGACCCCCACCAATCGGGGTTCAGAAAAGGCTATAGCACTGAGACCGCGATCCTCAATATCAAAGATGATATCCACAAATCCCTCGATACCGATCAATGCTGCCTACTCAATCTCCTGGACCTATCGGCAGCCTTTGACACGGTAGATCACCAACTACTCATCAAGGCTCTACAAGAAAGAGTAGGTGCTGATGAGGTGGTCCTACGCTGGTTCTTATCCTTCTTATACAACTGCTCACAAAGAATAAAAATGAAAAACTTTACTTCCGACCTCCACCCCGTCAGTAGAAGGCGTCCCACTAGGCTCAGTGCTTTCACCACAACTGTTCAACATATACATGGAACTCCTCACTACCATTCTTAAAAATGCTAACATCCCTTACTACCTATATGTGGATGACACCCAGATCTATCTAGAAACCTCCTCCTTAGATGACATCCACAGACTAAATGTCACTCTAAACGAGATACAACATTGGCTCTCTCTAAATAACTTAAAACTCAATCAAGAAAAAAACTGAGATACTCCTCATCTCCGACAAAGAAGAGAATCCTCAAATTGCAGAATGGCTAAAAGGGCTGGATGCTCACAATGGGAATCTGACTCTGGCAAACTCAGTAAAATCATTAGGAATCACCCTAGACCCAAAACTCGACATGGCCAAACACATCAAAAACTCCGCCAAGAGTGCCTTCCTCAATGTGAAGCTACTCAACAAAATTAAACCATTCATTCCTACCAAAGATCTCAAACAAGCCACCCAAGCACTAGTACTATCCAGACTTGACTATGGGAATGCAACCCTTACTGGTACAAAAAAATCCCACCTAGCGCCCCTCAAAACTATACTCAATGCAGCAAACAGAATGGTCACTGGAATTAAGAAATACGATCATATTTCACCAGCACTCAGAGTACTAAAGTGGCTTCCAGTCAAACTGCGTGCCAGCTTCAGAACTGCCTGCCTCACGCACAAAGCCCTACATACAGGAAAACACGACTACCCGGCCACGAAACTCAAGAGGGCCAGACTAGAAACCTCAGGAGCTCTAAACCCTACTTCTCATCCCTACGAAAACACACATACAAAAAAAAACGCTGCACAATCCTTCAGATGAAACACACCCAAAATCTGGAATTCAACCCCAGCAGATATCAGAACTAGTGTGCCCTTCACAAAATTCAAAAAACACCTAAAAGTTCTCTTCCTCAATTACTCCCTCCCGAAGGGATAACCACCGCCCAAACGCAAACCTCTACTCGTCGTTGCTCCCTGACATTTTTATCATAGAGACCTACCTTCTACCTGCTCCCTGACTACCCCCTGATCCCCCCCAAGGGTTCATCCCAAGACAAAGTGCACTAATCGAGGTAATCTCAGGTCACAGGCACTACCACACAGCAAACTTGGACTTCCCTATCCTATATCTATAACTCTGCTCTCTAACCTCCTCCAGTTCCTCCGCCTCACCCTTAAAGGTTCATCCCAAGACAAAGTGCACCAATCGAGGTAACCTCAGGACTCACGTACTACCTCTATACTGCATAGTACTCTTGGACCTCCGAACCTATAGGTATTTTGCTCCTCTACTTTATGACTCTTGCGAAAAATTGCGGGGTTCAACTCAAGACAACTTGCACTAATCTAGGATCATGTACTACCTCAATACTGCACAGCACACTTGGACTTCAGAACCAATATGTATAACAAGATAACAGGATCTATTATATGGCTCTAACGAATAAAAACAGCTGTAAAGCGCTCCGATACCCTCGGGTCCGGCCAGTGCTATATAAAACTCCTCAAATAAAAATAAAATACTCAGGTTCTATTCATGCACTCATTCAAACACCCAGACACTAGTGGTATACTCATGCAAACACACAGGCAGTAACTATGCAGATATAGAATGACCTTTGGAGTTATGACATAGTCAGGGAGTCATCCAGGCACTGCCTATGCATGCATTAAATCATCCAGAGAGTACTGATATATTCAACCACAAACCCATGTATTTACAAGTTTTACTGAGGAATATGTAGTCTTTTAGAACCATTTGGGGATTTATATATGCAACCTGTCACACACTCTTTGCAAGTACTTGGAAGAAGACATGTAAGTTGGAAACTACGGAGGTTCTAAATTCACTGAGTAACACAGTGGTATAGAGGCATGCAAATAGCTCTCATGGTGTGTTTTGAATTTACAATGTTGAGACACTGTATGTACTTCTACACTTGGGTAATGCAGCGCAGAGCCGCAATCCATTTGACTATGTCATGCTGCGTGACTTTCAAAGCACAGGAATGAGTCATATTTACAACAATATGATGGATCCCTGTGCTCTCCCTTGCTTGGTGCACAACTGGCTGTCATAATCCAATAGAGGCACCCTTGCAGCATGGTGCATGGGTGCCCGCGTTGCTGGGATGATTGTTTTGGTGCAGGGGTGTGCACCTTCTTGCACAAAACCAATCACAAGAGGTGTTTTTCTCTTTCTAAGTGTGCAGCATGATGCAGCATGCATAGAAAGAGGAAAACGAGGAGAAATAACCTTGTTCTGCCTCCCTACACCTCTCCTGGGGAGGTATAGATTTCTGATGTATTCCTAGGTGTGTGAATCATTGTAAATCTGGGAATGTAGCAAAATATATTGTTGTTGCGTGGGAACACCCATGGCATGCTGCTTTCACCCAAAGTGCTGCATGAAAAGGGTCCTTATTTACAAGGCCAACAAAATCCACACAGAGTGGCTGTACATGGCCTTGTAAATATGGAGCATCACACTATGCAAATGGTGTGTCCAAAAATGTGATGCTTTGGTGCATGGGGCTTGTAAATAGGCTCCCTTGGCTTGATTTCCATTTTAAAATTTACTACTGAAGGGATAAACTGGTATTTCACCAATGTATATGTTAGAAGAGAGATAAGGTGTAGCTGTGTTGTAAAACAGGGTGCTAAAATGTTAAAAGGTAACTAAAAAATTGAAGTTTTGTGTTTTGCTTTGGGCTTGCTATATTGAAGTAAGAGCATGTAGTATTATAGCTAGGTTCATTTGTACAGTTAAAACTGCAACATACCATACAAACTGTTCATGTATTATGAGTAAGTCAGTAGTAAAGTAGTTTGTATGTAGGCTAGTGTAAAAATTACAATATACTTGTCTTTTGACAGAGCAAGATATACATAAATACACACAGTTAGAATACCTACAAAAGCTCAGGCGAAAAAGCAACAGAAGCAACTACAGTATCTCTGCAGAAATTAGTAACAAAAGGGGCAATATGCAGAAAGTGTGTTAAAAGAAAAAAGAGCTACTGGTAAGAGGACAAATTAATTTCTTAAAAATATATGTGGACATTTGCAAACATGACAAAAATAAAGAAAATACAACTATGACTATGAGAAACAACAAGAGTGGACAAAGTGTACATTGGACGAAGAGAAAAGATTGTGACAAACATGGACACAACATAACTAGGAGACAGAAGCAGTTTAAGGAAATCAGGCTATCTCCAGGATAACAGATTAGTACATGCTATTGATGAAAGAGGACGAGGCTATGAAGTGAAGAATAGTAGTCCTATTGCAAAAGAGGTGATGGTACCTAGAAATGTACAAGATATTATTGCAGAAGAGGTGCAAGGAAGGCATTGTCAGGCTCCTGTAGACAAATAGAATTGTAGTAGTGTTTGTAGTATTAGACAGCAATCCATTGATATATTAAGAACATTCTAACATATCTTTCCAAGGCGAAGTTTTAAACACAAAATAAGCTATATCACTCAACAATGCAAACTTTAGTTAGGAGGCTGTACGATGTGAAAACTCCTGCTTTATGTTTAGGAGAAAAGGTTTGTGCTGATGTGCAGTTTCATTTCTCTGGTCCTGAGCAGGATTCTAGGGAAAATGAAGAGTTGTTAAGAGGAGGAGTTGCAGAACAGGACACATATATTACAGTTGATAGTTGTAAAGTATATATTGCAAATTTACACAGTGTTGTCTAAAAAAAACAGAGTATGTTTGTGTATGTTGTGTATGCACTTACAAGAAGATTGAAACAACGACTGTTGACATATTTAAAAAGTGAAAAAGTAAATAATGATAACTGGCAAAAGTTACCTGTATATGTATTTGTAGAGGGACGGTTTGACTTGTCTATATGGCAAGTTATATGTAAATAGTGTTTCAATAAATTAGAAGATAATAAAATGAACAACACATAGATATTAGATATCCATTTTGTAGGATAATAAAATGTCTGCTAATGTAGAAAAACTATGAAAGGCCAAAATAAAAAGTTTTAAAAAATCTACATTTATTATTCTTTGCAGCAACTTATGGACGGCTCTCCAGCACTCACTACAACTCAACTACCCATGCAGTATGATGCCATCGGGGAAACTTGTGGAGTCAAATCTTGAAGTTGAGATTGGAGTTTTAAATGGACGTCGAGGGTCCTTCAGCTTTGCATTGCCTTTATGCTGCTTACTATGAACTCATCTTAAAGAATATTCTAGATAGATAAATGGGTGTGCTCTTCTTATTCTTTTAGTTGAAAAGTGAATTATCCAATGATATTCCTTTATTTCCCGGTGACATGATTCTCTGTTTTCTTTCTTTTTTTTTTTTTTTGTGGCTTTGGAAAAGTTTAAAGAAAAAGAGTTCTTTTTTATGGTAACAAAAATGGCAACTGGGACAGGAGGAATTCAATAAATGGACACTGAGAAATGTGCACAAAATATAAAAGGGGAAACAAATGAGCATGTACAATTTTTTACAGCATTTGGGAATAGCTGTAACACACTGCTCACCAGTTCTTATGACAACACTACAGTTCATGCAATATGTGACCATTCTTGAAAACTCTGGAACCATATCTGTAGTCTGTACCTCTGAAGGGACTTTCTGGCCGGGAATTTTTGCTGTTGCCACTGATGTAGATGACCCTCCAGCTTCCTTCTGCTTGATCAACAGTTTGAGACATTTTCTATAATAGGATTTAAGATGATTTAACAGTAACGTCGTCCCACAGAAGTACAAAAAAAGTCTCCAGCCAAAATCTACCACTTGCTCAAAATAAAGTTCTGGAAAAGAAGATTCAAGAAGGAGTGGGTATATACTTCGTATTATTATCCAATGATATTCATTACTTTCCCAGTCATGTGATGTTCACATTGCACTCGTTTTGCAGCCGTTTTTAATTCCCCATGAGTTTGGGTAATAATTGGTAGTTTGATTGGTGTTTGGTAGTTATGTTCTTTTCAAGAGTTCAGATGTTTAGTTATTTATTAAACTGTTGTTTTTTATAAATGTATTGTTAAAATAAAGTTAAACCAATATGTTAATAAACAGCTAGACTCAAACTTTGTGTAAAATATGTCTATATATCTGTTTTACACTTTGTCATTCGTATTCCTGGCTACTGATGTCATTGCGAACTCCGGTGTTGCTGTGAAGAAGGAAAATGCATTTTTGATTTAGGTATTTTGACAAATGAATACAAAGGGAAAAGTTAAATTAGTATCTTACTAAAGAGTAGGCCTTGCCTGTGAACTCTACTCCATTCATGGAATCGGTGACATTTTTTGCACTCTGCGAAGCTTGCATAGTGCAGAAAACTCTGCTCTACGTAGCGCAGCGGAGATTTTCCCCACTCGCTCTCGCCAATGGTAAGTTGGCGAGCACAAGCTGCCACTTGAATAGAATTTCTACCCGACCGACAGGATGATCAGTGCGAATGGCAGTTCAGACCACACTCCACTGCTGGCGGAACTCTGCAGAGCTTTTTTTGTCTACGCAGAACTCTGCAAACTCCACCCAGGCCTTCTAAATAGCTACAGTGAAACTTTATGTAAAATATATCAATCTATGTGGCTTACACTTTGTTACAAACACCCGATATTGGCAGTTTGACCTTGGAAAGGCACTCACAGAATCATACAGGCATTGCCTGTGCAACCATCAAGGACGTTCTTTCTCCACCATTCTCCAAATGTACCTCGTGGCATAGTACTAGTTGGCGAATGGAATTCCCTTGGCTATTGAGGGTATTTGTGGGCCAACTATCCCTCCTGTTAACTTCAGCAAGTCCCACACAGTCAGTTTGCTAGGAGGTCTTTGGAGGCCATGTCCCCTTTCTGAACCACTTTGTAAACACGTCTCCTGGCACACTACTGGTTGGGGGATAAAGTTCTCTTAGATGCTAAAGGACCTTGGGGACCAAGAATCCCTCCTAGTACTTTCTGTACGTCCTACACAGCGGGATTCCTAACAACTGGTCAGGGGCGTGCCCCCTTTCCACACTATTCTGCTAACATCATTGCAACTTAAAAAAACATGGAAATTCATTGTAAAAAACAAAGGTTACAGGTAAGTTTAAGTTAGGAATTAGCATTTAAAAAAAACCTCAGAAATTCACTAAAAAAATAAAAATTGACAGGGCTGTTATAGTAAGGAAATAGGATTAAAAAAGCCTTAGATATTCACAAAAAAACCAAAGCTTGTATGGACATTATAGTTAGGCTTAGATTTCACAAGCACAAAACCAGAGTAATTTAGCAGTTACAGTGAGCTTAGCTAACTGTAACTTGCGCCCCAGCAATGCACTGCTTATGACCTCAGATATTACATCCCTCAGGACATGGTCAGTGACATCCCTGGTGACATCACTGATGATATCTCAAATGATATCATTGATGACATAATTCACAGAATATCTGTACCCACTCACACCCCAATACCTTTCATACACCCATTCCAACTTCCACACTAGCATTCTCAAAACTATTGACAAAACCATACCCTTACTTACACACACACTCACTGATTCATAGGATTACACATAAATCCACTCAGTGACCTATACAGCCACACATACACCAACTCGCTCACTAATACAGCCACTGATATATCCACTCATACACACATACAGCCACTCACACACAGTCAATCCCTTATAGACCTACCCACACACCTACTCACTCACCTACAGAGTAAATCACACAGGCATTTACTCACCTATGCAGTTATACACACACCCACGCATTTATTTATACAGAAACTAACACATTCTCACTCACCTATACAGCCACTGACACAAGCACACACTCACCCATACGGCCACTATTACAATCACTCAGTCACACAAACACTGACTCATATACTCCAACACTCAGCTATATTGCCTTTCATATATGTAGCTACTCACTCAATTCCCACTGATATATTCATTCACTAACCAACACAGCCATACACTTTCTCACTTACCCATACAGCCCCTTACACACACACTCAGTAACCCACAGAACCACTTACTCACCCTCTCACTCATCCATAAAGGTAGTTACATACACCCTCTCCCACCCACACAGACATTGAGACACCCATACATTTACCCAGACAACCAATCTTTCATCCAAATGAAGAAAATTACATATTTATATGTATTTGTGCCCCCATGCGCTACCCTCCCACCATCTGCCATGTTGAATAAAAACCCCTGCATTACTTCACATTCAGAGGCCTTATTTCTCTGTCACCAGGCCCCTCCATGCCAGACCCTGAAAAAGGCACACGTTACATTTCTCTGCAGCACATTAGATATTTTTTTGAGCAGTCACGGAGAAGGGGCCCAGCCCGGGGTGTCTTAACAGTGTCAAACAAGGGTCGACCTGATAAAGCTGCATTCCGGCCCTGAGCAGGAGGCGAGCAGAAGCCCCTCTGCAGAGATAAGGCCCAGTTTTGCTGTCGGCTCTCAGAGATAAGTGGGGCCCATGTCAAGGGAAACCTCCAAGACAGTTACACAAGGGGTGGACAGGAAGGGCCAAACCAACTTGCTAGTATGAAGCAGCAACACTTCTACAGATGAGAGCAATCTGCATGCTGCCCCGAGCTAGAGATAAGACCAGACATGCTAGTCACTCTGACACCCAGGGCCCTCCCAGACCAACAGAAAGGAAACAGCCCTCGTGTAAAAGTCTGATAAAGTTACGCAAACAGGCAGTGCGAGTTTTTGCTGACCTTGCTGCCCCCTCTATGCACCCACCCACCTATGACTCATTACAGTGAACGCCTACATGCTCATATCTTTTTCTTTCCTTCTGCTTGGAGGGCTCCTCCCTATGTATGCAAAGAATGTATAAATATTGTACTCTGTGAATAAAGTGCAGAACTCTCCTGAACCTGCTTGGTGAAAGGAGCTCTCCCTTAACTCGAGTTAATGCAATAAAGCCCATTGACTCTAACACCACGGACTCTGCTCCTCATTTATATTTGATCCTTTTTGCATCTATAGAAATTATGATAGTGTAAATAATTTATTTATCACACAAACAGAAACGTACTTACCAACTCATACACCTATACAACCACTTAGAAACCAACTGACAGACCGATACAGACTATCACATAACAAGTCACTCACCCATACATTCACTGAGACACCTAATCACTCACTTATACAGTCAGACATACACCCACTAAATCATACATACAGGCACTAATGCTCCCACTGATCCATCAATATAACTTGGTGTATGTATATTTAACACTCATAAACTTTTTAGAAACACTCAAAATCACCGGATGATGTCATCAGTGATGTCATTTGAGATGTCATCAGTCATGTCACTGACCATGTCATGAGTGATGTAAGATGTGAGGTAATAAGAAGTACATTGCATGAGTGCGAGGTATAGTTAGCTCAGCTAACTATAAATGCTGACTTCGTCTGGTTTCATGCTTGTGAAATCTAAGCCTAACTATAACGTCCCTGTAACCTTCTTTTTTTTGTGACAAAAAATATATATACACACATATATCTTAGCTATATATATGTATATTACCTACTGGCGGTCGCCAGTAGGTATATATAGTTAGGATTTTTTCTCTATGGGTTTTTTGAAAATTCTATGTCTAATAACTTTGGCGTTTGTGGACGGAATTGGCTGAAATTTTCAGGACAATGGCACATTTTGTTTCTGAGCAGCCCTTGAAAATTTGGGGGGGGTTCGTCAAGGGGGGGCCGAGAAAAAAGGGGGGTCCCAAAACGTGTTTTTAACATTGAGTTTTCCATAGGGCGGTTGGCCTCACTTTTAGCCCGAACGGCTGAATGGATTTGCACGAAACTTGGCAAAATTGTAGGGACTGGTAGCCCGATGTGCCTTTTGTAGGTCTCAATATATGTGCTCCAGTGGATTTTGAGAAATTAACGTTTAAAAAAAGATATATATCTGTAACAGCGGACCGGGCAGCGCACTGGTTCGCGGACTTTTCGCGCAACGGAGCTTTGTGAAGCGAAGCTGATTGGTTCTCCGGCGTCTGTCAACATTCCAAACAGTCCGTAGCGGCCGCCATCTTGTCTCTCGGTAGGATCGAGAGACAAGAGGAGGTCAAAACAAAGGGGGAAATAACTATAAGGGGGCATAGTAGATCCTCGCTGACCCCCTAGGTTTGATGTGGAGGTTTTAAAAGGGCCCCGCGGGGCAAAAAAAAAACAAAATAATAATAATCGAACGGCTGAATGGATTTGCACGAAACTTGGCAAAATATTAGGGACTGGTAGCCCGATGTGCCTTTGCTAGGTCTCAATATATGTGCTCCAGTGGATTTTGAGAAATTAACGTTCAAAAAAAGATATATATCTGTAACAGCGCTCCGCTTCGCGTACTTTTCGCGTTACGGAGTTTTGCGAAGCTGATTGGTTCTCCGGCGTCTGTCAACATTCCAAACAGTCCGTAGCGGCCGCCATCTTGTCCCTCGGTAGGATTGAGAGACAAGAGGAGGCCAAAGCGAAGGGGGAAATGACCATAAGGGGGCATAGTAGATCCTTCCTGACCTCTTAGGTTTGATGTACCATTTTGCCAAGTTTGGTGTAATTCCGTTCAGCCATTCAGGCTGTAGACGTATGTAAATGTCCTATGGAAAATTGCATGGGGAAAACACATTTGAAAGTGTTGAAATTTAGAACCAATTAAAATGTTACTTTGGTTTTGTATTTGTGTGTGATGAAAGTTAATTGGTTATGTATATATGTCAAATGAGAGGAAACCACAGCCATTTTGTGATACTACTGTCTGAGGTACATTTGTGAGGAATTTTTGGTGGTGAATTTCTGGTGTTTGATTTACACAGTACTAACACTTCTGCTACTTTTAAAAAGGTGAGTTGTTAATTTGTAAGGGGAACTATGTTGTACACTTGAAGATAATTTGAAAAATGTTTTCTGTTATTTATTTGCAGTCCTTCTGTTATACTAAATACTTGATAAAGTTAGTTTTATATTATGTATTACTAAAAACGATAAATGAAAGTGATTATTTTTTTCTGCAATTTACAGCAAGCAATTTCAAAATAAAATGGCTCACAATGAAGAGACCGTGGCAATTTCTTTTGAATTGTCCAACACATTGATTGAAATTGAGAGCACCAATAATGAAATATTGTCACAAGGAGGACATGACTTGTATGATTCCATTAGATTGATTGAAATGGACAGCACCAAGAATGAAATATTGTCACAAGGAGATGACTTGAATGATTCCACTACATTGATTGAAATTGAGAGCACCAATAATGAAATATTGTCACAAGGAGGAGATGGCTTGTATGATTCCATTAGATTGATTGAAATTGAGAGCACCAATAATGAAATATTGTCACGAGGAGATGACTTGAATGATTCCACTACATTGATTGAAATTGACAGCACCAATAATGAAATATTGTCACAAGGAGGAGATGACTTGAATGATTTTTTTGATCAATCTCTTGATGGCGAATTTATCGAGTGTTTGGAGACCATAGAGTTACAAGAATCATCATTGGAGACTTTTAATGAGGACATTGCTGATGAGGACATGTTACTAGTTCTTTCAAATTTAGAAAATTCTGAAGAATAAATTTATATTTAGAAATCAAAAATTGTTTGAGACATTATTCATTTTTAATTTATGAGGTTGTAGCGAAGTGATTGTAGTATAAAATGAGACTTATAGTATAGAGTGCAACATTTTTATGTTACATGGTAAGTTTACTCATATTTACTTCCCTTCTGCCACTATATTATCTCCAATGTGTATTTGACATGTCTTCTTCATCTCCGGCCTCCTTTCTCTCACTGTGTGTCTCCGATGCATCTTATCGCTGGTATTTTGTGTAATTACAGAAGAGAGTAAAATAAAATAGTTCGGAACGTGAAAAGGGGGCAAAGTAGAGTACTCCTCACCCCCTAGGCCTTTTTAGGCGGTCCCAAAAGGATCAGTTTCTGCTTTCCTGAGAGATTATGGTATGAGTTCCATATACCACAATAACTTGCATTACAACATGCAAGATATCTATCTCCTATTACCAACTTTTGGAGATATTCGCGCTAAGCGCGAATATCTCCAAAAAGTAACACCTGCCCTGAGCAGTTCTTAGCCATGTTATCCAATGGGAGGTGGATAACATGGCTAAGAGCATTAGCTCGGTAATGCATGAATATCGCTGAGTTTTTAGCGATATTCATGCATTGCGGCCGTTTATTATCGCATTTGCGATAAACCTTGATAATAGTAAGGTTTATCTTCGATAATTTCTGACGATGCTTAGTGGTAAAAAATTGGTTGGTAAGCATCGTTAGCGATAAATATCGCTTAACTTTGGTAATATGCCCCAACGTCTGTTAACGTTCGATTCGAAGGAAATGAGGAAGTGTTGAAAAACATTGTCTGCGCCATCTTGCCTTTTTTGAAATGCCACACTTTTGTCGTGCACGGCAGCCATTTTAGGTGTCTTGACCAGACCCACTCTCTGCACGCTGTCGATTCGTAGCATGGCTCCTCACCCACGCAAGCATCTTCCCTAGGCACTGGTCACCACCGCTCTCTGTCTTATGCATGGGCAATAAACCTCCCCCCATCTGCGCTGCTCTTCCCTGAGAATCACACTCTGTGCCCGCCCGACACCTCCCTTTCGCCCTATTCACTACCGCACCCTCTGACACTCCTCTTTCTCTGTGTCCGATTGTCCAGGCTATCAGCTAGCCCTGCAGATGTAGTTTATGGCCCCAGCTGTAAAGAATCACCCCTCTTCAAAGGAGTTATAGTAGATCAAGGCCCACACTCGATGAGATCCGTCACACCACACGTGTTCCTACTATCTGAAAACCATCCTGTATTGTGATTGGGGAGGGGACCGAGCCTGAAGCGGAAGATTCCAGGAATGACTCTTTGTACATCAAAGTTTTTACAATTATGTGTCACATTAAAAATATATAGCACTCCAACAAAGTAGTAGGTATATAAAACTTTAATAACATATAAATATATACAACAAAACAAAAACAGTAAAAACATTTAAACAACGAAGAGACCGTGGCAATTTCTTTTTAATTATCCAATAGATTTATTGAAATTGACAGCACCAATAATGAAATATTCTTGTCAGTAGCGGTCTGTTGTGCGAATAGTTCCAAGGCAGCAGAACGCGCTGAAATCTAGATGGCACGAAAGTGATGTCTAGTAAGTTGCCGCCCAGCAAAAAACGGCGTGGGGCACCGCGGGGGTGAGTGAGTCCAGTAGGCACCACAGCTATTCTTACCGGCATTGCAGAATTACTGCTGGGGACAATGCCTGTGCTGTAGCAGGGTCACAGCAGAAACAAAAAGGATTCTGTTGAAGATGTTGTTGGTTTTCAATTTGAAAACAGTTCTGGTGTCAACTGCTATGCTAATGTAGTGGTTAATGTTTTGTTTTCTCTAGAAAATGTAAAAGAGGGGGAGGCAGTCCAAAGTTCCGTTAAAAGGGCAAAGGAAAGGATCGGTGGTTTGAACTATCAGTCAAAAAGGGGAGGGGGTGCAATAATTTTTCCTACCGGGTCACACTGTGCTTTCACCGGAAGTGAGGTCTGCAGGATTCTAGTAATTCAAAGTGAGGCTGGCGCCAGCATGGGAGCTCCGACGTCCCGCGGATACAGTTTCGTCACTCCACGGGCGATCATGGCAGTCATTCCCCATCGGGGGTCGGAGACTCCCGCGGCTCCTCTAGAATCTTCAAGGTCGTGGAGGACTACGGTGGTGGAGTCAACCAGTGACCGGGCCATTTCTTTATGCTGGGCCCGCTCTTGCCAGGTCGACCGCCATTTTGAGAGTTCGGCAGCTACCGGCGATCGCGGGGTCACATGAGCGGACGGGCTCCACCCTGCCGGGCGAGACGTTGCAGCATGGCCACAGTGGAAGAACCGTTTTCCGGGCGCCTGGAGCGCTGAGGGTGCAGCTGGGAAGTCTCCACCTGGGGAGGCGGGAGAGGCCTGTTCGCACCGTCTCTCCCTCCCAGTGCACCCCACGGCGTCTCGCTTGAGATTTGTTATGGCCGGACCAGGCGATGAGGACGAGGGGGGGGTCGGAGGCATGTGCAAGACATCCCCCCCCCAGTGTTGTCGCAGCCATTATAAAAGAAAGAAGTGTCCCGTCCGTCTTCGGGCCGGGCTTCCGGTGGATGTCGGCCGGACGCCCCTGGCTCTGGCCCCATGAACGGGTTTCTTGGTTTATCGGCTGCAGCCGGATCCCGTCGGCCTCGGCCCCCCGACCGTTGGTGGTCGGACCGGAAGAGCATGTGGCGGGACTACCTGCAACTCTCAAGGGCCACCGCGGCCGGACTGGGAGAGAGAGGGGAGGGTCGAGGAGACATTCCCCCCCCCTGCAACTGTTCAGCGTTGTAAAGGCAATCCCCTGGCCGGGTCCCGCTGGCCTCGGCCTCTCCTTCGGCTACACCCTACGTTAGGATCTCCTGGCCGAGGCGTGGCAGCAGGACCTGCCTTATATGGGCTGCTCCCGGCTGGGCGTAGCCGGAACCCTGCCCCACCTTGGAAGTTTCCAGAGTGGGGGTGGATGTTCTACTGACTTGCATTTTCCCTAGTCTATCGATTTTTTTGGCGTGGCAGGCGGTGGGACAGCGAGGGGTGATTTGGTTTCTCTTACTGTTTTTCTGGTCTCTCACCACTGGCATATTTTAACGTTTTCTTGTTTCTAGGACATTAATAGGTTTTATCATTACGTTATGTTATCGTTTCTTTGTTCGTTGTTTAATAAAAGTTCATGTTCATCAGTGGCCTACTGATTTTCGTTTTCCTATTTTTTTCTTTCCAGGTTGTTTCATGGTAAAGTTTCTGTTAACAGGATACAGTGATCACTTCGTTATTATTGCATATGTCCTTTTCACTAGGGGTGCTCTCTGGTCGGGCCAGATGACGTATCTCTAGTAAATGGTCCGGGTGAAAAAGGTGCATCAATCAGTGGGGAGTAGATAGGCATGACAGATTACAACGGGGGAGAACGGTCCGCATTACGTACCCTTTCACTACTTGCAAAGATTTTCCTACGTTTATTTGCAAACAGGGAATACCTCCAAAAAGAACTAATTCCCAAACAGTCAATGTTCGGACAATCAATCAATCAATGAGGAATGAAATAGGTACGACGTGTTAAAGGCTTGCGTTACCTACCCTTCACTATCTGCAAAGGGAGATAGAATATTCCTATTCTTCCTCGTTTGCAGGTAGAGAAGATCCTTAAGAGAATTAACTTCGAACAATTCAATGCTCGATTGAAACAATCAACAAGGGGTACTGTGAACACAAATGAACGCCGCTTATATACATACGCATTGCTATTTTCAACAGGTTGTTCCTAATGTTTCTATTTTAGCGAGGTCAAAAGAGATCCCATTAGTGGCCTACTGATTTTGCTCGATTCCTTTTGTTTTTTTACACGATTTTTCGCTATCTGCAAAGACTAAACAGAGTATTGCGACTCTGTGCTTGTTTGTAAATAGAGAATGAACCAAAGAGAACAATCAATCAAATGGAGAGAGAAGCAGGCACGACGGATTACAAAGGGGGCAAAGGGCTGCGTTAACTACCCTTCACTATCTGCAAAGAGAGAGTACTCCTAATAGAAATGAGGGGTGGGGGGCAGCAATCAAAGCAGATCAGTGTGCATAAACACGAAAATGTTTTTACTTACCACGTACTTGACATTCGACAGCTTATGATATTTGCTATTAAAAAACCATTGAAATTCACTGAAAAAACCATAGGTTATAGACCATATATAGTTAGGAATTAGCATTTACAAAACCTTGAAAATTCACTGAAAAAACCATAGGTTATAGACCATATATAGTTAGGAATTAGCA
Organism: Lissotriton helveticus; assembly: GCF_964261635.1. NCBI lineage: Eukaryota > Metazoa > Chordata > Amphibia > Caudata > Salamandridae > Lissotriton > Lissotriton helveticus. The sequence continues at coordinate 562,976,683 of NC_136063.1, forward strand.
TTTACAAAACCTTGAAAATTCACTGAAAAAACCATAGGTTATAGACCATATATAGTTAGGAATTAGCATTTAAAAAACCTTATTTTACTCACACAAAACCATTGAAATTCCATATATAGTTAGTTGCACTAACTATATATCGCGCACCCGCAATCCACTGCTGATGATGTCACATATTACATCATTCATGACATGGTCAGTGACATCACTGATGACATCACTGATGACATCTCAAATGACATCACTGATGACATCACTGATGACATCTCATTTGACATCAATGACCACATCACTGATGATATCATTCATGTGACAATACAATGCATCTCCTCACACTTTAATATAACCTCTGTTACACCCAGTGTTAAATACAGAGTATAATTTTTTAAACCATTGACACACCAATACTAGTTACTACATACGCACTCAGTGATTCCTATGTTCACACACACATTCACTCATTTACCCATACAATCATTCATACATACAATCACTCATCTTTACAACACTATCATATGCACTCATACACCTATACAGACTCTCACACTCTGTCACTCATCCATGGAGTTACTCACACACCTAGTCAGTCCTGTAAAGAATCAATCACACTTCCATTTTCTAATCTATACAGTTAAACATAGAGCACCTTACATTTTGAAACATATACTAACACATAATTACTCTCTTATACAATCATTGATACAAGTACACATTGATCTGCACAGAGTCACACACCTCCCAGCCAGCCACACACACACTCAGTCTCCCATACAAATACTTGGGCAATCAATCAATAACCCATATAGTTACTCATATAGCTACTGATCAACACATGCAGCAGTTTACAGAACAACAGACATAATGATGCACAAATTAAGACAGTTTAGTCACTAACCCATGCACTCAGTGAGACACATTTAATCACTCACTCATACAGTCAGTCACGCACCTACTAAATCCTTCATCCAGACACTTCTACATCTACTCATTCTTCAATATGTAAAACATATTTAAACTTTACAGAAACACACAGTCACTGGATGATGTCATCAGTGATGTCATTTGAGATGTCATCAGTGATGTCATCAGTGATGTCACTGACCATGTCATGAATGATGTAATATGTGACATCATCAGCAGTGGATTGCGGGTGCGCGATATATAGTTAGTGCAACTAACTATATATGGAATTTCAATGGTTTTGTGTGAGTAAAATAAGGTTTTTTAAATGCTAATTCCTAACTATATATGGTCTATAACCTATGGTTTTTTCAGTGAATTTTCAAGGTTTTGTAAATGCTAATTCCTAACTATATATGGTCTATAACCTATGGTTTTTTCAGTGAATACATATATATCTGTATCTCTTTCTAGCTATTTATCTATCTATATATATTACCTACTGGCGGTCGCCAGTAGGTAGTTATAATTAGGACCTAGTTTCCATAGGAAATCTGCAACATTCTATTGGGAATAACTTTGGCGCCGGTGGACGAATCTTTGCGAATTTCTCAAAGAAGATGGCTCCTTCCCTGAAAGTTTGGGGGGGATTCGTCAAGTGGGGGCTGAGATAAAAGGGGGTCCCAAAACGTGTTTTCCCATGTTATTTTCCATAGGACGATTAGACACGGCTACAGCCCGAACGGCTGAATGGAATTATAGGAAATTTGGGAAAAAGGTAGAGTCCGGTTCGCAGATTACGCTTTTCTTCAAATGGTGTAAATCCCTCCAGTAGTTGCTGAGAAAATTAAAGTTGAAATCAATGATATATCTATAAGCGTGCACGGGTGCGCGCACCCCTGTGCGCGAGCGGAATTCTGATTTGCTGTTTGACGTCTGTCAACATTCGATTCGGAGGAAATCAGGGAAGTGTTGACCGCCATTTTGTCAGTGTGAGTCAACATATTGTAGAGAACAAAGGGGCAGAACGTGGAAAGGGGGCAGGGTAGAGACTCCCTGACTCCCTAGGTTTTCTCAGGGGGTCCATAAAGGATCCCCAAGGCCCAAAAAAATGTTTTTTTTCCTAAAAAGTTGCTAGGTGCGCGCACCCGGTCGCGCACCTCGATTTACAAGAGTGTGAAAAACTATAGTGGAGATCGTGGAAAGGGGGCAAGGTAGAGACTCCCTGACCCCCTAGGTTTTCTCAGGGGGTCCATTAAGGACCCCCAAGGCCAAAAAAAACATTTTTTTTTTCAAAAAATTGCGAGGTGCGCGCACCCGGTCGCGCACCTCGATTTACAAGAGTGTGAAAAACTATAGTGGAGATCGTGGAAAGGGGACAAGGTAGAGACTCCCCGACCCCCTAGTATTTCTCAGGGGGTCCCTGAAGGACTTCAACTACAAAAAAATTGTTGGGAGAATAAAAAATACCGCGAGGTGCGCGCGCCGTGCGCGCACTTCGACAAACAAACACAAACAAATATATAGTTAAATAACATGTTTGAGAGTTTAGATGTTGGTTGGCTCTAAAAAGAGTCGTTGTGTTTATAAAGTGTTTTTGGTACCTACAAGTAAGTACCGATGCAGAGTCGTAAATTCAAAAGAAAGACTCTGTTCCCGTCATCTGTGAAATGTACATCATCTCCTCTATAAATGCCTTGCTTGTTGTAACGCAAGTTGTTGTGGTATATAGAACCCATTCCATAGTCTCTGAGGAAAGCAGAAACAGACTTATTCACATGTTTCCTTGCTTTCTCAATCTGTGGACAATATTGGTTGGACCAATTCCATTTTTGTCTTTGGCATATATTTGAATATACAAAGGCAGTTTGTGGAAAAAATGACATCAATTGCCCAAAGGTGTCATTTAAAAGCATTTCCAGACCTACCCTAGTCAAAGTGCCCAGGTCATTTCCACCACAGTGCACAATAAGGAGGTCAGGGTGTGGCAGATGTAAAAAGGATTTTACCAATGGCATCAATTGGTGACATTTTAATCCTCTCTGGCCAATCCACATAATATCCACATTTGGTAAATCAAGGTTGAGAAAGCATCTATTTGCTGCATACCTTTTACTCCAGTATATATAGCTGTGTCCTATAACCCAAACTTTTAGCATTTTGAAGGTAGATCCAGTAGTATTCAGATGGGCTCTGGAAGTGAAATGGCAGTTAGAAGCTAAGAGTTTAGAAAAAAATGTGGATGAGGTTCAGTGCACTTGAAAAACTAGAAATGATTGATTGTTTCTTACAATTCAAGATTGAAAACTAGGGTGCATGCTAATGTTTTTTTAAAAGGAAAAATGCTATTGGTTGAGAAAAAATCACCAAAACTAACAAAGCAGTGGATAAGCAGGTGTATTTGAAGGTCAAACAGCCTTGCTGGTTTTATTTGCAACATTGAGATATGAACTTCTGACCTGTGTCTTCAGCCAGGTGCAGTATGAGGTGTTACCATGGTAACAGGCAGAGAGGGCAGAGGGGGATGGTTGAAGTTTATGTGACTTTGAAAATATTGAAAGGTATAACCAATTGAAATGTTAGTTTGATTTTGAATTTGGGTGGGAAGAAATTTGATTGGTTATGTACATGAATGTGGGCCTGAAATGAGAGGGAATCTGTGCCATTATTCTGAGGCTGCAGTGACAGAAGCATTATTCAGAGATTCTGCATAAGAAAATCTGGTTTGTGACTGCCACTGTTCTAAATCTTCAAAAGCATTTTTAAAGGTGAGCCTCTAACTCTTTTCACTGCATTTCTCCTTTTATTATGCCTTAGTCACTGTAACTGTTTCACTCCCTCACAGTCTGTCACTGTCCTTATTTTTTCTCTCTCACTGTTTTCTTTTCTTTCCACTACTCTTCCTTTTCTTTCCTCTCTCTTTCTATAAATGATTTACTCTCACTTACTACTGTTTACTTTCTCTTATCATGTTTTTTTTCTTTACTGCTCTTCCCTCATCCTGATATCTAATCCCTCACTGTTACTGCTTTTCATTCACTCTCAGTACTTTTTCCTTATTCTCCTTCCTCACTTTCTTTCCTTCAACTCTCTTCCTTGACTTCCTCACTTCATCTGAGTTATTCCTATTCATTTATTCATTCTCTTTACTTTTTCCCTCTTGTTCTTCCTTACAACTGTTAGAATTGTCGGATTGTCACCCTGTAGTTTTGTAACCATTTTTGGTATACTGTAGAAATGCCATAGAAAATGTTTTAAGAGCAGATAGTAATTATTTTACTGACTTGCAAGCGATACTGTCATGTATCTAAGATCACACTGTGAGTGAAGCTTGATTTTAAATGAATCTGGGTGAATAATTTGCTTAGTTGATGTGTTTAAAAATATGGGAATACATGTTTTCTTGAAGTCAGTTAGGCTTTAGGATATGTACTGCTAGAGAATCTTAGGCAGCATGTCTGTCAGGCCTCTTAGTTCCCAAATAGGCTCTATGCTGTGCAATAAAGATCAAAGGTGTGCTGTTGAAATGAAAAAGGAATGTTATGTCTTGCTTATATATATATGGTCTGTTTTTTACCAGTAGAGACGGTGAGATGGTATAAGCACAGACACAGATAGTGCAAGCAGACACAGACATGGTAGATTACATGTAAAATCCTGGTGAAAAACTTTAAAAGTGCTCATTTTACTAAAACCATTTATCACAGTCATTTCTTTAAGACAGAGAACACAGCCCATGTGTTGAATATTAGACAGATTTGTTGGCATGAGCTGGAAGCCATTTTGTATTTCTGGCAGCCATTTTGTTTCCCATGTGCTCTCTCCTACCTTTCTGATAACTGTCCTTGTAGCCTGTCTAGAGACAAACTATGTTTAACATACTCCTCTTCACACATTGCATTCACCTTCTTTTGTTCTTCAGGATATCGAAAAAATTGCCAAATAAAAGATTCCTTCACTCGCCGTTGAGGAAGTCGATAATGTTCATCAGAATCAGATCATGATGATTCCTGTCTGGCAGCCATTTCAGTTATTTCTCAGAGAAGCTGGAGAGGGTGCTTCTTCCACGAGACTGAAACAGATAAAGAGGGAAATGGGTGGGGTTTTTGAAGATTCTAGAACTGAAACTACTATGAACCAATGAAAAGTGTTGTTTTTTAGTCACATGACTTGACGTGCGCGCTCGGGTGCGCGCACCCGGGCGCGCACGTCGCTTCAAAATGGCGTTTTACCCGATTTACATAAAAGTTTCAAAACGTGAAAAGGAGGCAAGGTAGACACTCCCTGACCCCCTAGAGCTTCTCAGGGGGCCCCTAAAGAACCCCGACGGGCAAAAAAACCCTTTTTTTAATAAACAAATTGCAAGGTGCGCGCACCCGGTCGCGCACCAAAATGGCGAGGTGCGCGCACCCGGGCGCGCACGCCTAAAAAAACAATTTTAATTATGATTATTATTATTATTTCATTATTATCTAAGAAAACACCTGAATATATTTAATTTTTTTAAATCATATTTTATATAATGTGCACCATACTTTCGTAAAAGGATTGTTGGACATCAAAGAGCCAACAACCATCGTATATCAAGAGAGATGAAACCATGCATTTTTTATACATTATTCACTGTATAACTGAAAATTTCAGTAACACGTTTAAAGCAGGTAAAATTAGTAAGAAATTGACTAAGAATTGAAATACGGCTCCACACAGTAGGTAAGAACAAAGCAAATCTATAAAGAAATGCCTCACCCATCGGGCAACTAGTAAGTCATAGGGAAGAGTTCACAAAGACTTCAGAGCTTTATTGCATCAGTACAGTCCAAAGAGGTCTGAGACACGTGAACGTAGAGAGGACATGAGTAGGACCCTGGAGGGCAAGCAATAGTTCATGTCAGAACCTGTTCGGAAGAACAAAGTCCAGATTCGGCCACAATTGTACTACTAGGGATCGTCTACCACTGGAGTTCTGGGGTCCGGTCTATTGTAGCTCTGTAAATAGGGCATCTCGACTTAAGTCTCACAAAAAAAAAGACTACAAAAATATAATTTTCACACACATAATAGTTAAGAATTAACATTTAAAAATGTTGTAAATTCACAGAAAAAACCTTAGGTATCACGCACGTCATAGTTAGAAATTAGAATTAAAAAACCTTGCAAATTCACTGAATAAAAAATAGGATTAAAACACTTTATAGTTAGGAATTAGCATTTACAAAACCTTTGAAATTCACTGAAAAAAACATAGGTTTGACACATGTTTTAGTTAGAAATTAGCATTCAAAAAACCTTTGAAATTCACTGAAAAAACCATAGGTTTGACATATGTTATAGTTAAGAATTTGCATTTAAAAAACCTTAGAAATTCACTGAAAAAACATAGGTTTTACACCAGTTACAGTTAGCTGGACATTTTAGTCATACAAAACCATTGAAATTCCCCCGTTAAAGTTAGTTGTAATCACTATAACTCGCGCGCCCGCAATCCACTGCTGATGATGTCACATATTACATCATTCATGACATGGTCAGTGACATCACTGATGACATCACTGATGACATCTCAAATGACATCACTGATGGCATCATCCAGTGAATGTGGTTTGCTTTGATATTTAAATATGTATTAAAAAAACACTACTTTGCATTGAAGAATGAGTGGATATATAAATATAAATGTGTGAATGGTGGATTTAGTAACAGTGTCATTGATTCTTTCCTTGACTAATTTGTAGTCTCATTATACATAATGTGTAGTTACCAAACTGTGTGAAAGTCTTTATTGCTTTGTCTTAATTGGTATGTCAAAGACTATATTTGTTATTGGTTTCTTAACTGAGTATTTGTATGGGTAAATGAATGTCTATGTGGTTTGGTGGGGGTGTGTGATTGCCCAAAAATGTGTGAATAGTTCATTCAGTAGGTATATGAGGTTAAGACTACATGTTATAACAGTTTTTTCAGTGTATGGATATGTTTATGGGTGTGGTGGTGATGAAATATTTCTCTCAATGGTACATCTCCATTAAACTTGAAAACAAAAGGCAGTGTACGTGACAGTTATATCTAATTAAGTGTGCTAAAGACTTAGTGATTGTATGAGTCACTATATGGATAACTGTATACTTGTAATAGTGATTTTATAACACACTAAGTGTGAGTTACTATCTAGATAAATAGATTAAGTGTTTTTTGTATAAGTGTGTAGATGAGTAAATGTAAGCAAAATCAATTGTTTGCATAAGTCAGAAGGATGTCTTTATAAGTGAATACAATGTGTGTTGGTGTGTAATGTTGAAATAGGCGTATAAGTATATTTGATAGTGTTCTGTTGATTATTCACTGCATATAACACTGAATCTATAGGTAAGTAATTAGATGTGTGTATAGCTCTATGAATAACTGAGTGGGTGTTTAGAAATTTCTATTGGTGTGTCAATGGTTTCAAATATGGCACTTACTATTTTAAAGTGAGTGATGAAAGATTATACTAGTGTGTGATGAGGTGTATTTGATTGTTTCATGGATGATGTCATCAGTGATGTCATTTGAGATGTCATCAGTGATGTCACTGACCATGTCATGAAGGATGTAATATGTGACATCATCAGCAGTGGATTGCGGGCGCGCGAGTTATAGTGAGTACAACTAACTATAACGGGGCAATTTCAATGGTTTTATATGACTAAAATGTCCAGCTAACTATAACTGGTGTAAAACCTATGGTTTTTTCAGTGAATTTCTAAGGTTTTTTAAATGCAAATTCCTAATTATAACATATGTCAAACCTATGTTTTTTTCAGTGAATATATATATATATATATATATATATATATATATATATATATATATATATATATAATATATATATACATATATATATACACACAGACATATATATATATATTACCTATTGGTGGTCACCAGTAGGTAGTTATAGTTAGAATCTAGTTTCCATAGGATAGGCGTTTTTGATTTGCTAATAACTTTGGGGTCGTTTGATGAATCTTCATGAAAATCTCCCAAAAAAATGTCTATCCAGGTCAGCTCCTATCCTGAAAGTTTGGGGGTCATTCTTCAATCGGGGCCGAGGCAAAAGGGGGGTCCCAAAACACGTTTTTCATGTGTACATTTCCATTGGAAATTTTGAGACAGGCTACAGCCCAAACTGCTGAATGGAATTACACCAAATTTGGCAAAAAGGTAGTGCTTGGTTCAGAAAGCGACCTTTTTTTTAAATGGTGTAAATACGTTCAGTAGTTGCTGACAAATTAAAAAATAAGAGTAAAAAAATGTATTTCCCACAGGAAACTTTAGGCAAGGCTACAGCCCGAAGTGCTGAACTGGATTACCCCAAATGTGGCAAAGAGGTAATGCTTGGTTCAAAAAGCGACCTCTTTTTTAAATGGTGTAAATCCGTTCAGTAGCTGCTGAGAAAGTAAAAAAATAAAAGTTTCAATATCAATGGCCACGGTAGATTCGCAAACCCTCCCAACCCAGAGCTTGTTTCGAATTTTCGGTTAACAATTCAAACCAGGAAGTGTTGGCAGTCATCTTATGACTCGGTAGAACTGAGTCACAAGAAAACAGAGAGTTAAGCAAAAACAAGAAAAGGGGGCAGGGTAAAAACACCCTGACCACCTAGGCCTGCTCAGGGGGTCCCACAAGGACCCCCAGGCCAAAATAAAGTATTAAAAAAAATAAGTCGGTCAAATTGGCTCTGGGTGCGCAAATACGGACTGAAAATAAAAATAAAATGAAACACGGGCTCCCACGCTTCGTTTTCAAAGAGCCCCCAGGTGGTCCAGATCCTGGGGGCACTCATAAATTATGTTGCGGGACCCAAGAAGGCCCCACAGCCCCAGGGACTACCACCTCCCCGGGGTTTATTAGATTAACCCCTTCGATGCTGATGACTGCCCCCAGCCGCCATGCATCACGGGGCTCATGTGCTGATGACGGCTGGGGACCGTCATGATCCCGCCCACTTCAAAAAACGCCGCACAGTTGCAGAATCGCGGCCGTGCCCAAGGGGTTAAATGCTAGGGGGCATGCATACCCCCCACAGCCCCGGGGACTGTCACCTCCCTGGAACTTTCCAAAGAAATGCTTGGTCGGTCCCAACCCCCGGAGCTGCTCCGGGGACCGCCACCTCCCCGGAGCATTTATCTAAATTGGTGGTTGCCTCGTGCCCTCCCAATCCCCGTGTATTGCCACCTCTCCAGGGACTACCACCGCCCCGGGCCTTCACACACATTGGGAGGGGGGCCGCACGACCTTCTCCTGGAGCCCTTGATAGCCCCGGGGACTGCCACCCCCCAGGGCCTGCTCCTGCAGTGTCCTGGGGGTCCACTTTTGGTTACTTTAAAACTACTTTTTTTAACTCTCTTTTCTTTTACTTACTTTCCCTATTCTTTCCTATTTTATTTTCCTTTAACTGTCCAGGACCAGGGCAAAGGGAGCCAGCAAAAATCTGAAGGGGAAGGGTCCCGCAACCCGTAGCCGGCTCCCTTGCGGGCGCTTAAGGGGGAGGCAGTAACTGCCCGGGAGATCTTCAGCACTGTGGTGGTGGCTGGACTGGTTTTCTTTGTCCAGCGCCACCTCCCCAAGACCGTCTGGGGTCCGGCACACCTACAACCAGGCGACGCACCGATGGTCTGACATCCTGGACCGGGAACAAGACCTGCTCGACCTGCTTGGCGTCGAGATCCCTGGGCTTGGTGAATAGTAGTAGCTATTTAATCACTACTTTGTTTTCTCCTGCTCTGTGTTATAATATTGCAAATATTTGTTTTTTTCCGAAGAGCAAGAATGCTGCCGATTACATTGCAGGTAAATTATGTTTCAAAAGCTTCTGTGATTGCAGGTACTCGCCTGCTCACTGGCGGTGCTACTATGCTTACTTGTTTTCAATTTTGTGCTCATTTGGCCTGAGTGATTATTTATGAGTGTACTTTACAGACCTGCGTAATGCTAGACACTAGAGACTCAAGTCCAGTCCTCCCTTTGTACTCCTGCCACTAAGAAGAGATAGTGGTGGCGGATTGATAGTTTGAGTTTGACGCTCTGCCTAAACTGCCACTTGACTACACCACCGCTTACCTTAGGAGGGGATTCTGAGCCCTACAGCAACTTCTTGCCGCACCCGCTTCGCGGTTGCCGCTGCGCCGTGTGGGGCCAACCGGAGCGGCTGGGAGCGGTCGTCGCTCGCTGCTCTGCACATTGGGCTCTTTAAGGACAAAGGAGAGGAGGCATTCCGGAGCAGCGCTGCAGGGACTCGCTTTACCAGGAGTCCCTGCTCGGCAGTACACCTGGCCCGTGCTGCCTGCCTTGTTGAAAATGGCAATGTATATGCACATAAGCGGCGTTCATTTGTGTTCACTGTACCCCTTGTTGTAGGCAGAACGGATATCGCTAAACACTGACTGTGTTATCCCGCCAGCATAGACCCATGACAGCCATTTTAGGCACCATGGCCTCTCTGCCCGTTTGTTCCCGGCATCCCTCCCCGCGCGCACTGCTCATGCATCGGCCATAAAACCCTCTCCCTCTGCGTGACCCTGCCCTAGAAGTAACCCTCCTGCTTGACCCACACCCCCCATTTCCTCCCAAGAACACCCTTCCCCTCAGCTGACGAGCCCCCCCCCCCCAACTGCACTTGGCCCTTCGACCCGGTCCCAAGTCCTAAGACCAAGCCTCGTGGATGTACACCCCCCCTTTTCCTGCCCAGCATAACAAAACCGTGATACACCAGCCGAAGTCCCCGATCTTATCGCCTGCCCAACCTTTGATCTGATCATCCCCTCCTGCCCTCGTGTCTTTTAGGAATGTCCGGCTGAGAGATCACAATCTCTTGTTACATTCAGGAGGGGAGGATGACATCTGAGCGACTGGTATGGGAATAGGCCTGAAGCTGGGATTCCAAGCATGCCTTTTCCTACTTCAAAGCATCTTTATTGTAATAAGGAATGTTTGTGCATCATAAACATGTGTATAAAAGACGAAGCCTCAGAGAAACTGGTGTGGTGGGTTGTGGAGGGCACCAAGAGAGAGCACCTCCTGAAGACACTATGCGAGTGTCCGAAATGACAGGCTCTCCTCATGAGAAATAAAACTCTGTTCTTGTTTTCCTGCTTCCAGCGCCCGTCTCTTTATTTGGTAATTGTTCAAGATGGGAACTAAGAGGCGTCCTGCGCCAGCAGCCTGGGCATCAGGTGCGTTATGGGCTGACTTTTCCACAATTGGCGTCCCAACGCAGGGTCCATCAGCGACATAAGGTCCGGTAAGAGAGGTCCATACGATGGGGTGAACATCTAAACGATTGGAGTATACCTGCCTTGAGAGGGCCCTCGTCCGGCTGCCGATTGAATGAACTTCACCGATTCCGAACGGACCTCTCTCAAGTGACCTACTGTCCTGACTGGAATCCCACAGGAATGCTGCGGTAAAAACATGAAGAAAGAGAACGATTGGGCGCTGGAAAAGGGAAGGCGAAGAATTGCCCACACGGTCCGGTCCGGGTAAGGTTAAGTAGGACGTCTTTACGTCCGATTGGTAGGATGGCTTTATCCATCTGATTGATTGATTGATTGTACTTGAAGTATTGGTTCTCTTTGAGACATTTTCTATTTGCAAACAGCGATGAATAGGAACGTTCCCCTCTCTTTGCAAATAGTTAAGGATAGGTAATGCAGACGTTTGTCCCCCATTGTAATCCGTCATGCCTATCTTTCTCCCCACTGATTGTTTGTTATCGATTTTTATTGATTATTGCTCTTTGAGATATTCCCTGTCTACAAACAAGGAAGAATAGAAATATTCTGCCCCCTTTGCAGATAGTGAAGGATAGGTAATGCAGATTTTTGTCCCCGTTGTAATCCGTCATGCCTCTTTTTCTCCCCACTGATTGATTGATTGTCTGGACATTTATTGTTCAAGGAATAGTTCTTTTGAGGTATTCTCTGTTTGCAAATAACGTAGAAAAGAAATATTCTGTCTAATCTTTGCGAGTAGTGAAGGGTAGGTAATGCGGACCTTTGTCCCCCGTTGTAATCTCTCGGGCCTATCTACTCCCCACTGATTGGTAAACTAGTTCCACACGGACCACTTATTAGAGGTAGGTCATCTGGCTCGACCAGAGGGCACCCCTAATAAAAAGGACATATGCAACAATAACGAAGTAATCACCGTATCCTGTTAACAGAAACTTTAGCATGAAACACGCTAGGAAAAAAAAGGGAAGAAAGAAATAAGAAAGCTAAATCAGTAGGCCACTGATGAGTTTTTGATTTCGCAACAAATAGGAAAACGTTAGAAATAGCTCACGATAAAACACATGATTTCGCTAGAAATAAGAAACGTTAGAAATAAGCCCGTAATAAGAAACATGAAAATGGTGAGAGAAGCCAAGCTTGACATCGCAACGGCCACGAGGCAACCAGGCTTCGCCACCCCTCACTGCTCCAAACATGTCTGTCCCACCGCCTGCCACGCCCCAATAACGGTAACATGAGATAGATACAAATCAGCAGATACCTACCCCCTTTCTGGAAACTCCCGAAGTGCTACAGGTTCGCGGCTACGCCCATCCGGAAGACGAGATCTTCGGCACGTGTAGGGCGGGTCCTGCTGCCAGCCGTCGGCCGGAGGTCGTCGCATAAGGTGGGCCAGAAGAGGAGCCGAGGCCGACGGGATCCGGGCGTCCCCTCTTCTTTCTTCAATAATGGCTGCGACAACACGGGGGGATGTCTTGCCTATGCCTCCGACCCCCCCCTCTCATCGCCTGGTCCGGCCATCATGAATATTAGCGCCGAGAAAAACGGCGTGGGGTGCGCTGGGAGGGAGAGGCGGCGCGAACGAGCCTCTCCCACCTCCCCAGGTGGAGGCCCCCAGCGGCACCCCCAACGCTCCACTCACCCGACGAGGGTTCGTCCACTCGTGAAATGGCGGTCGACCCTGCAGGAGCGGGCCCGGCGTGAAGAGATGGCCCGGTTGCTTGTTGATTAAGAAATGAGTCCCACAATCAGAAGTGTTCTCCTCGACTTTAAAGATTCTATAAGAGCCACGGGGGCCCCCGACCCCCGCAGACACCCCCGATGGGGAATGACTGCCATGATTGCCCGCGGAACGATGAAAATATAGCCGCGAGACGTCGGCGCTCCCATGCTGACGCCAGCCTCAGTTTGAATGACTAAAATCCTGCAGACTACAGTTCGGATCAGTTCCGGTGAAAACCCAGTATGACCCGGTAGAAAAAATTGTTGCCTCCCTCCCCCTTTTTGACTGATGGTTCATACCGCCGATCCTTTCTGTTGCCCTTTAACGGAACTTTTTGGACTGCCGAAAGAGGCTCTAGGCCAACCACGAGTTGGTGGAGATTTTGACTATGCCTAGATCTGCCTGGCTGCTCCCAAAATGGCGCTGGTACAAATGAAACTTTCAACTCCTTGTTGTACCCCGATTGCTCAGCCTTGGTGTCATGAAATATGTATGCAGTTTTTAAACACAATGAATTGATATGGGATGGGTACTGATTATGTGTTCGGACAATGAATTGAAGTGAGATGGGTACTGATTGAACATTCGGACAATGAATTGTTGTTAAGTTTTGGCGCATCATGATTATTGAAAGTTCGAATTTCAACACTTATGATACTCGCTCACACTGAAGTTTCGATATGATTTTATTGCACCTGTTGCACTTTTTATTATGAAATCAACGACCACCGACTCCATTAGGTTTTCCACTAATAAGTATCCCCACATGTACAGTTCTGGCCGGCCCACGGGGTTGTAGGCCCGTATTTATGCACCGACATTTTTATTAAAGATTTTTGGAAAAAGCAAACGTAGTTGTCACGCGTAAATTGGTAAGTTTCGAATAAATGACAACTATTTCCGATATAACTAAATTACAGGTGAAATGGCTCAGCTCGACTAGTTGAGGGTTAAAAAGTATAGTACGCAGAAATATTGCAAATATGAATGGTCCAGGTTTTTGTTGTATGTGTTTTTCATTTTTTGTACAAGCCTAAAAGCAACTGCTAAAGATCCTGGTATTTAGCCTATACTTTATATGCTACCTGTGTCAGGAAAGTTGTTTTAAAAAATGCCCCTAAGTCGCCCCGAAGGAGTGCCACCTGACCCCCCCCCCCTGGTACGAACGACAAACGACCCCGTACCACTGTAGGTTATCACTTTTCCTCAAAGGAGAGCACGAGCTCGCCCCCCCACGTTGCACCGACTGCCCTTTGTTCTGACCCCCCCCCCCCTGCGCACGATTCGTAATACCACACTTGGGCGACCTATGCTATCCACAGGCTTCCGATAATCATCTCTCCCACACTAAATGGTCCACCTGGGCTTAAACGCCAAGTTGGCAGGGACTGCGTCCAGTGGAGATAGCCCGAGTATGTAGTAAGTAAAAGCCTTTTCGAGTTTATGCGCGCTGATGTGTTTTTAAAATGCTGCCCCCGCCCCCCTTCTTTTTCCCTCTTTCTGCAGGTCACATCGGAACGTCGATTAAAGTACGAAAAAGAAAATGGTAATCTAGCGGCCAAAGAGATGGGAAAAAGGGGTTCGATTATGGTACCTACACACGACGAGCGAACAATGGCTATTTCTCTCCCTGAACTTAGCGCTTGGGAGGACAGCCTGAAGCGGAAACTACAAAATATGACTTCGCTTGGCACCCCGAATAATACAACCAGGAATGACGTGCACTAATGAATAAAATCCTACGTTTAACTAAATAGGGAAAGTTTAAGGAATATTCCGAGATGGGGTTTACCCAAGTACCCTCCGCTCGGAGGACTAGGAATGTTGCCAGTGTTTAAAATCTACTACCTCCTTTTCGCACCCTCATAGACATGAAACTCAAAGCTGCCCCATTGTTCTCACAACTGACACCCACTGTTGCCTCAGCCTGGAAACACATTAGCCCGACCAGGTTAGTTCTTGACCAATTGCCAAAGGCATATAAGTGTATGCAACCAAAGCCACCAGTGAAGGCAGCCGACGATAAAAGAGAAGAAAAAGGTAAAAAAAGAGCTTAGGATGCTAAGGATGCGCAGCATACAGGAAGAGATCATTTTGGCCAATAACTGTTCTATGTTTTGTCTTGGATTTTTGTAAATAATACATGTACTGTCTCCCCCGCCTGAGTTTGTGTGCACGTAATGTATGGATCTACGTCGTCCCTCTGCCTGTGTTTCCGTATTACTTGACCCCTGCTGTTCTGTGTTGTGTGCGCACTGAATGGCCCATTATTGTACACGTTTCTCTCTCTCTCTCTCTCTCTCTCTCTCCATGTCATACGTGTACCGAATGGTTCGTTTAGAGTGCGGACGACTCTCTCTCTCTGAGGGTCCCCCTGTTCCCTCCTCCCTTGTGTGGTAACGTTGTGCCTCACCGGCACAAACCTAATTGGGTCTCTTCGAACACAAAGGTGTTCAGCAAAATTGACAGGAACTAAAACGATTGTAACTTGCCATATTACTACCTCTCCTTTCTGCAAAACGATAGAACCCGAGTTGGTAATGAAAGAAAGGACAGGTAAGACGACTGATGTCCCCTAATCTGGCCTTTTATAGGGGGACTATAACGTCAATGGTTTTCAGTTCGTTAGAAATACAATCCCCAATGCCCAGATTGCCTCACCCCTCTGCACTTAAGTGCGGATGTCCAAAGTGTCCTCGCTTCTCCCGATTGACCCCAGCTCCCTGTCCAAAGCGTCCTCGCTTCCCTCGATTGACCCCAGCTCCCTGTCCAAAGCGTCCTCGCTTCTCCCGATTGACCCCAGCACCATATCAGCTATCCCCGAAGCGTAATTGATGACCTTGATTAGCCGTCGCTCCCCAAGAAAAGCATGTTTAACCTCTGCCCCCCCCCTCTCATGATGATAACCCCCCTGCTTGCAAGAGTTAGCCGACCCCGAAGGGAAATGTAAGATTGTCAGTATTTGGGTTAGAAAAAAGGGCGAGTCTCTACCTAAGGACTCGATTTCGAGTTTGATAGAATACACTGTCGATG
Organism: Lissotriton helveticus; assembly: GCF_964261635.1. Taxonomy (NCBI): domain Eukaryota; kingdom Metazoa; phylum Chordata; class Amphibia; order Caudata; family Salamandridae; genus Lissotriton; species Lissotriton helveticus. The sequence continues at coordinate 562,992,613 of NC_136063.1, forward strand.
GGAGTCCGATTTCTCTCCACGTACGTCACGAATGAACGCCAAATAGGCTTATGAATTCAGTGGAAATGCCCTCCTACATACTCCATAAGTGATGACTTCTGACTGTGACCGATGAACCTATCCCCCACCTACTTAGGATTGGGGACGGAATTGAGATGTATAAATGTCTTCTCCTGCCAGTTTTTCTAAAACTTGTTTTGTACCCATTCAAAGATACAATCACCGGAGGAGAGGAGCTGGATGTGACGCACAGCCTGGCCACAGATCATGAAGCACGTGTGACCGCAACCAAAGGTGGAGTCGCAGAGCACCGAGACGCGGGACGAGGCACCACTCTCAAACTCGGCAGATAAGGAATGAAGGGCTGCCTTGAAGCCCTCGATTTGCTGACCCACTCGTGCCTGAAGTCCCCGTCCCTTTTGAGCCCGACTGATGGGCCTGCCTGCTCGTCGTCCTTTGCTCCTTTGGTCCCTTGGTGTGTTCAATGATCTGATCCCACTCCGCCCTCTCTTCCCTCGATTATTCAACAACATCACCCTTTTCGCATAACTTTTGACTCAGAAAAGAAGAGCAGCATTTAGATAGAATAAGGTTTTGCCACAAAAGAAGAAAGACACGCAGGTGCCCAGCATGAGGCACCCCTAAGAAGATCAGTTAGGAAACAGGACTGTGATCTAACAGCAGAGGACTGATCGCACCCTGCAACGCGTAAGGATGAATCCGAGCTGGACCTATAGCTCCACCGCCGGTGCTCAACAGCGCCAACGAAAGAAGACGGACTCTGTTAAAAAGACACTGTGACGAAGACCCCCCTTCCTGAACTTTCTGCCCACCACTTGACTAACTGCTTGTATCGAACTGAATTCCTCCCTCAGCCATTTTTTTTATTGCTTTCAAAAATGTTTCATCGGTCACTCATGTATTTAGTTTTCCAAAAGTCTCTTATAGCACTGACAAGACCCGAAGGTATCAGAGCACTTTTTACTGTATTTTGATGTCACCAGAGAGAAAGTCAGAACCTGATTCTATAATGTGTCGGAACATTTTTCTTGATTGACCCCGACTAAGTATTATGCCGATCTCTAGACTTGTATGAATAACGCAACAAATGTAAAATCATATGTACCGCATTCCGCCAATCGTATCGACTGTATAGAAATCAACTAGCTTATGTAAAAAAGCGGCGACTGTTGAAAATGGCAATGTATATGCACATAAGCGGCGTTCATTTGTGTTCACTGTACCCCTTGTTGTAGGCAGAACGGATATCGCTAAACACTGACTGTGTTATCCCGCCAGCATAGACCCATGACAGCCATTTTAGGCACCATGGCCTCTCTGCCCGTTTGTTCCCGGCACCCCTCCCCGCGCGCACTGCTCATGCATCGGCCATAAAACCCTCTCCCTCTGCGTGACCCTGCCCTAGAAGTAACCCTCCTGCTTGACCCACACCCCCCATTTCCTCCCAAGAACACCCTTCCCCTCAGCTGACGAGCCCCCCCCCAACTGCACTTGGCCCTTCGACCCGGTCCCAAGTCCTAAGACCAAGCCTCGTGGATGTACACCCCCCCCCCCCTTTTCCTGCCCAGCATAACAAAACCGTGATACACCAGCCGAAGTCCCCGATCTTATCGCCTGCCCAACCTTTGATCTGATCATTCCCTCCTGCCCTCGTGTCCTGTAGGAATGTCCGGCTGAGAGATCACAATCTCTTGTTACATTCAGGAGGGGAGGATGACATCTGAGCGACTGGTATGGGAATAGGCCTGAAGCTGGGATTCCAAGCATGCCTTTTCCTACTTCAAAGAGTCTTTATTGTAATAAGGAATGTTTGTGCATCATAAACATGTGTATAAAAGACGAAGCCTCAGAGAAACTGGTGTGGTGGGTTGTGGAGGGCACCAAGAGAGAGCACCTCCTGAAGACACTATGCGAGTGTCCGAAATGACAGGCTCTCCTCATGAGAAATAAAACTCTGTTCTTGTTTTCCTGCTTCCAGCGCCCGTCTCTTTATTTGGTAATTGTTCAAGATGGGAACTAAGAGGCGTCCTGCGCCAGCAGCCTGGGCATCAGGTGCGTTATGGGCTGACTTTTCCACAGCCTGCCACGCCCACTGGACCCAGTGCGCTTAAAGGGCTAACGTGCTTCTTAGACCCTGGGACGCTCTGCCTAAACTGCCACTTGACTACACCACCGCTTACCTTCAGAGGGGATTCTGAGCCCTACAGCAACTTCTTGCCTCACCCGCTTCGCGGGTGCCGCTGCGCCGTGTGGGGCCAACCGGAGCGGCTGGGAGCGGTCATCGCTCGCTGCTCTGCACATTGGGCTCTTTAAGGACAAAGGAGAGGAGGCATTCCGGAGCAGCGCCGCAGGGACATGCTTTACCAGGAGTCCCTGCTCGGCAGTACACCTGGCCCGCGCTGCCTGCCTGCCACGCCTACCGAACGCTCACATAAATTAAAGGACAAACCCCGCGGTGCGGGAGCGCGCGGGAGTGCGCCGGGCGAAGCCCGGGCCAAGGGCGGGCCCATTTTAGCCCGTTCTAGACCGAGCTAGGCTGGGCTGGGCCACCCCCCTTGGCCTTGCTTTCCGGCCTGCTTGCCTTCTACCTAAGGTACATTTGTGTTGATTCCTATATTTGCCATATTGTCAGACTCAAAGATTTCTTCTTCCCATCATGACCAGGGGGTCCAGAAGTAAGACGGCTATGAAAACTGCCCTGATCACTGGTCCACTTGACCAATTTATTACAAGAACCAATGAGGCCATTAATTTAAGTATTTCCTTACTGGAGCGAAGGGTGTCTCAGGATTTGGCAATCGCTAGGAGGTCCTCCCTGGGCCCCTTAGCATCAGTGCAATCACCACTCCAACTGACTACGTCCATTCCGGTTTTATTGCAACCTAGTGTTTTAGCCGAGGTTCACTCTATCCCGAAAACTGTCGATCTGTCAGCTACTAACCTCACCTCTGACTTCGACTCCACGGGGAACCTTGAGAATACTCCAGACCTTCAGTTGCTTATATCCCAAGACCAAGGCCCCGAGAATCAGCCTAATAGGGCAAAGGAGGGCGCTGTTCCAAAACAGGTAAAAAACCAAAAGAAAGGCAACCCTAAGAATCACCAAGCTGTTATTACCATCAAGAAGGGGGCAACTATTGCCCCACCGCAGGGTGCTTCAAGTGATCACAATTTAGCTTCTATTAACCTATTGGAACCTACAGTAAACTCAGTGACCACGGCCAAGGAGGGGGGTGTCTGTAGCTCATGTAATGCTAATATCCAGCTTTTAACAAATTTTAGGGAATTAATACAACACCTTTTGCAACCCTTAGTACAGAGCATAAAGTCGATAGAAAAACAACTTGCATTACTTACCCAGAAGCCACCGACCCAGCTTAGTTTGGGCCAAGCTATTCACGGGGTGGGTATAACGATTCCCTCTAGAACAGGAATCCAAGGGGTCCACCTGGATAGTGGAGTTAAGTCCTCTACATCAACAAAAGCCCAGCCTAACCTAACCAAGCCTAAAAAGCCAGAAACACCCTCTTCAACCCCTCTTGGGAGTGGGCGTATGACTGTAACCACGGCTACCAGTTCCTCTCAGTCCACCACCACCCACTCTACCCAGCCTGTCCCCAATAAGGAGCTGTCTCAGCCATTGAATAAAAGGCCCATCTCCCCACTTTTGCCCCAGCATCCACCATCGAATCGACCTGACGAGGGAAAGAGGGGTTTTAGGTCTAAGCACCCCATTCATTTATCACCAGAAGCGTCCCCTTACACCATCATTCTTACTGGGGTCCCCGAACTATCTACAAATAAAGAGGAGCCATCCTGGTCCCTTTGGAACAAGGTCTCACAGTGGCTCAGCGTGAATAGGTCCCTCCAATCCCCCCACACTAGTCGAATTTCAGCGGTGCGTAGAGTTCCTTGGATCGGGGATGAACCCAAAAACATACAGGGAGATTGCATTATAGTGACCTGTGATGACCCAGACATGGTGGATTACATTTGCTCCTGGCCCGCTTTGGCCAAGAAAGGGGGGATTGATGCTCACCGCCTCTCCTCCTTTTATCCCTATGTGCGTAGCCACCAGAATGTGATAGCCCCTAACTGGGTACAACCACCTGAGCGCCAGCACTCGATAGTTCCAAACTGGGCGCAACCACCTGAGCGCCAGCACACGATAGCTCCAATTTGGGTGCAATCATCTGAGCGCCCGCACCCGATAGCTCCAAATTGGGTGCAATCATCTGAGCGCCCGCATCCGATAGCCCCAAACTGGGTGCAACCATCTGAGCGCCCACATCCGATAGCCCCAAACTGGGTGCAACCACCTGAGCGCCAGCACCCGATAGTTTCAAACTGGGTGCCACCTCCTGAGCGCCAACACCCGATAGTCCCAGATTGGGTGCTACCATCTGAGCGTTCCTGGAACCACATAGGTCCTTGGCTTTCACAAAGGAACAGGAATAGAGAGTGGGGCCAGCGGTCGTGGTGTCCAAATAGCGATCATCATATTATGGGGGGATGGCGAGGCATTCCCGTTAGTAACAGATATGCTGTCTGGAAATGGTCGATTGACCATTGGCCATTCCATTTAGTGGTAACTCGATCCAGGGAGACCTAGGGTCAGGCGTGAAGCCAGGTAGTACCTTAGTCACTCATTATGAAACTCCTATAGTCTTAGATTTACTTAATGACCCAAATCCTACTTTACATTTAACAGGCATCCTCGCCCCTTGCAGGCCCTCTGACACTGAAGTAGATATACCAGTGGTTCATCAGGAGTCATTTGTAGTGGCCACAGGTGCCAGGCAGGTTGCCCCCGATATATTGCATCCCCCCCAACGAGACTGTGCTACTCCAACTGCAGCTGCATTCGCGGGGCTTTCTATTGTTACCTGGAATATAGCAGGTATCTCAGGTAAATTGAATACCCCGTTCTGGAAGGAGTTTATTGGGGCTGGCCACGACATTATTCAGGAAACGTGGTGTCAAGAACCTCTTTACGTATAAGGTTACTCATCCCACTGCCTAAATGCATCTAATTCCCCATCAGGTAGAGCCAAGGGCGGCTTATTGCTATTAATCTCCAACAAATTGATTCACTTTAAAACCAAAAGATACTCCATTGTTGGAACACATAGCCAGGTGTTACGAATGGAGACCAATAAATGTAAAGATCTAATTCTTGTTAATTTTTACAACAACATCTTTGATGCCTCTAGGGGAAATATTCTATCCCCCCTGGAAATTGAAATCAAAAGTGTATTGGCATCTCCCCGCAGAACGGCAGACATCCTGTGGGCTGGCGATTTTAATATCCAGCCATGCCCTTTAGCAATGGGTAACCCTTGTGGTTTCAGAAAAGAGCTGGGCAATAATGGTGTGGCAGATAGTGTGGACTCTCTACACTTTCCACACTGCAACTATGGTATGTTATTAAATAACCTCTTAGTCAAATTTGATCTAGATCTGCTTAGTTGTAATAGAAACAAGTCCAATCATATTTGCCCTACATTCACAGGCAGGCATGCCAACACTAACATCGACCATATTCTGCTGTCTAACACTAGTGAATATACCAACCTGTGGGTTAGGGAAGAAACCCTAAGTGATCATAACAGCATCTCCCTGACTCTACTGGGCTGGGGTATCAAGTCATCCAGGAATTTTGCTCTACGGATATAGCTCCCACGAGACCGAACGGTCCAAGGATCAAATGGGCCGGAATTGATCCTGCGAAAAAACACAAGGAGGTAGTGGAAAAATGTAGTAACGAGATTACCTACTGTCTTGGAGATGTCACCAATTCGGCAACCCTGCTAACAAGCTTGATCAGGATAAATACAACAATTGAAGATGCATTCACGAAGAAGCAACCTAAAACCAGAGTGGCCAGGCTGGGATGGTTTGATAAACACTGCACCTTGTCCCTACGCGAACTTAAAAAGGCACTATGTCATAAACCACGCAATTATAATAACATTAAAACTTTGCGTGCCAACTACAAGGTGGCCCTCTCTAATAGGAAAAAGGTCCTGCAAGAAGAAGCTTGGGACAATTTAAATCTAGCAGCAGAAACCCAAAATAGCAAACTTTATTGGGAGACTATAAACAGCCCCTTTTTAAATACAGAGGGTATTCCGGAATTAACATCTTATGTAGCATGTAATGCATGGATAGAACATTTTACTAATATTTTTAATCCGGAAGGGAAGTCCCTAGAAACACCGGCCCATGAGGCTTCAGTCTGGTTGCCCTTACCGTTGGGAATTAACTTGGATGAGGTTTATGAAGGCCTGTCTGATAGTAAAGGAGGAAAGGCACCGGGCCCCGACGGAGTACCTATAGACCTACTCAAAACCGAAATGAATCTGTGGGCGCCCATTCTAGTGAGGGTCTTTAATGCAGCAGCAGAGGGATGCACGCCACCATCTTGGGTCCAGTCGGTCATCATACCTATATTCAAGAAAGGCAGCAAATCGGAGGCGGGCAATTATCGCCCCATTTCCTTACTGGATGCCTCAGTTAAGGTAATGAGTCGAATCATGCTGCAGAGGCTGGAACTCTGGGCAAATGAAAAGAACATTTTAACCAAGGTTTAATATGGTTTTAGAAAGGGCATGGGGACACTAGAACAGTGTGTTAATTTAGATCTTTTAATCAACAAATGTACGGAAGTTAAAAAAGGGAGCCTGTTTCTATTTTGCGGACTTGAGCAGTGCGTTTGACTTGGTTGACCACTCTATATTATGGCAGGTCCTGCTAGAGGCAGGAGCACCAAAGGAGATTGTACACTTTTTGGCCAGGTTATACGAGAGACTGTCATGTAAGGTGCGCTATGGATCCCTAGGCGAATGTACCTCTTTCCTTAAAGTTTCAAGAGGCATTCGCCAGGGCTGTGTATTGGCCCCCCTTTTATTTTCCCTTTTTATTAACCAAATTGATTGCATACTGTGCCAGACCCCCGCAGATGCACCTTTGATAGGAGGTAAACCGGTCCCAATTTTATTGTATGCGGATGACGCCGTGTTATTGTCCCGCACTCAGATTGGTCTACAGCGCCTTATTGACAGATTTATGCTGTTCATTGAAAGTATGAAACTACTAGAAAATAAATCCAAAACCTTTGTAATGTCCTGTGAGACGAAAGCTAAGAAAATCAATTCCAGCTTCTTCATTGAAAAGGTCAAGATGTCACAAGTTAAAACCTTTTGCTACTTAGGAATCACCTTTGCTAATAATGGGTCATGGCAACCCGAGTTTGATAACATTAGTTTAAAAACGATGAGGTCCACTAATAGTATCTTTAAATTTTCATCTAAACTTGGGGTGAGGAGTATCAAAGACATGATGAACATTTATAATGTAAGATGTGTGTCTTCAGCACTGTATGGAGCGGGGGTGTGGGGACATTGTGTTGGTCCAAATGTGCAGAGAGATGAAAACAAGTTCCTCAGAAAGTTGCTATGTGTACCACCTTCAGCATCAGTAGAACTGATCCACGAAGAAGTAGGAATTGAATTTATCTCGGACCTAGCAGCACTGCGTCCCTTGCTGCTCTGGCGCTCAATCTGGGCCAAGACTGAAACCCAATTTACCCAGGAGATAATCCTCGATTGTCTCAGGTTGGACCACTCCTCACGTATTATGTGGCTCAAGTATATACACCATTGGTTTCATCTCCTTTTTCAGTTTGACATTTTTCTTGACCCCAAATCTGTTGTTTCGATCCCTAAAAAATACATAAAACAAAGGTTTTTAAATCATAAAAAAGAATGTCGTGCAAGGGTGTCTGGAAAGCTGCAATCTGTGATGACTTACCGGGACTGCAATTTAACTACTGGGTTCCAACCTTACCTCTCTGGTGTTACCCGTAATTCCCACCGGTTTGTTCTAACACGCTTACGATTGGGAATCGTACACCACCTTGTTGCATTTCCCGTAATGAAATCCAGATCTGATACAGTATGCCCCTGTGATAACATTTCACGTCAGAGCTGCTGCCATTTTTTATTGTTTTGTAAATTTTATTATTCTTTTAGGGTAATATATTTAAAACCCGTCTTTTTAAAATACAATGTCCGTTCTACGAAGAATGCTCTACAGCTAATATGCTCCTTAAAGGATATGGATATCTGCTTTTTCGTAGCATCATATATTCTAAAATGTACAGCTGCCAGGAAAGCCATAGTCATATGATATATCCGACTGTGTTTTGTTTAATTTGGCTTCCTGTCTATATATTTGTTTGTGTATGTGTAATGTATTATAATGAATTTAGTCTTATTAGGCAACAGTATTTGTATAATCCAAACCTAATTCTTCCGGTCAAATCATGTTTTTAGAACCTTTTTCTACTATGTTTATAACGGTTTTTAGATTATTTTTAATCACAGTGACCTTGATGCCTTTTTTAGCAATGTATGTTACATATGTAAATTTGTTCTGCTTGTATGGTTTGTTCTACAAATCGAATAAAAGCTTTTGAACTGAACTGAGTATATTATGACTGGTTATTTAGTAGGAAACTTTTTAGTGGTCTGCAATCATGACGGACTGTGTCTGTCACTTCACGTGCTGCGGAGTGCTGCCTGCCAGTCCTAGTAGAACCTTTTTGTAGTTGGTTTAGTGAGTTACATAACTTTTCAAGTAGACGGTCCGCAAATCCTGCAATACTAATATCCTAGTAGACCATATCAGATAGATCAATAAATTTAGTGCAATTGTTGTCTATTTCCCCGAAATAATGTTATTGTATTTTTTTAATGTTTGATTTGGTTGACAACAATCATCAATGTTTGTGTCTTTCTTTCATGTTGTACATCAGCTCCCCTAGGGGCAAGAGGACAGAGGAGGAGGTAGCGGCGCCGGCGGAGCAGGAACAGGAAGGCCAGGATAGGTCCGCCGAGGGCTCCTCTGCTGGCCCCAGTAAGTTTTCCTGTTAATATTATTAATTATACTTCTCTATCTTTTACAGCACCTATTTATTACAAACGTTCCTCATAATTCTATTTTTTCCTAAATCGGCTTTGATCTTCTTGTAGACTGTTTCTAAATTCTTATCCTGCCTCTACTATGATTCTCTGTGCTACTACTAGTTTATTATTAGTCTGTCTGTGTAGCTAGCTAAGCTTGCACAGTTGGCAAAAGGTGTTAAACAAAACTCCTATTTAGCAATAGCTCTAGGCACTGAGTGCAGTCCTCTGGGTTGTCCATAATGTCTATTGTAGTCTTCTAAATGTTTATGCGTTGACAATTCCCAACAATAAAATGTCAATTGCCACCAAGAATAAAATGCTAGTTTACTTTTTGATTGGATAGGAGGACATACTACTACTGTTGCAGCGACTTTTCTGCACATTGCAAACCCTTTCGCTCACTCACTCATGACCAAAAACCACAGAGTCTGTGTAAGTTTTAAAGCTTTATTAAAAGTAAAACAACTAGCTCTGTGTGTAATTTGTAAAATTTTAAATTGTGCATTACATAAAAACATTTATTAAAATCAACTTCATATAAGATAAACGGTGAACGACTGAAAAGTGGCTGATTTCACACATTAATTGTGGGAGAGCCCTCACTTGGTTGGAACTTAAAGTCTTGGTGGGGATGAATCATTGACGACTCCGACTAACATTCATATGAACTTGCTCTTGTTCGTAGAAGGGAAGCTTCTGTCTGTTATGAGAAAAATGGTGCGTGTTAAAAAGCAAGCATTCATCAGTTGTGCCAAAAAGTGTAGCATCACATGTTATGGCTAAGCATAAATAAAAAACACCCTTCCCTGAAGAAAGGGAAACTTTTAGTTTAGACTAGAGAGTCACAAATTATTAAATTTGTTTATGTAGTACTAGTAACATTTTTTCATTCCAAGACAAAATAGGGAGTGGTGTATATGGCATCTAAAAAGATTAAATGTATTTTCTAGGTGTAACTCCATCAGCACAGCCAACCACCAGTGCCGGGGCCCGAGCAGAGGTGGACACTCCAGGGGCGAATGCGGTGCCACAGCCAGCAGGAACTGCTGTGGGGGATGCCACGGTAGTGGCGGGCAGTGGTAAGCTATTATATTCCTTACTTATTGAGATTGCAGAGTGGGCTCTCTGCAGGGGTGTATATGTTGAACAGTTACAAGTACACTTTACTGTTAAGAAGATTTACAAATTTAGAACTAAGTTTTTGTCAACCAGGTAGAAGACAGTCACCCTTGACTTCTCATTAGCAATAGCATTAGCCGCGGGAGTTGACGAGTAACCAATTTGACTTCAACTCAGCTGTGAAAGTTTTATCGAGAAGCCAAGTCAGATCAGAGATGAACTTGATGGATGGGATGAACAAAAAGGGAAAGAAGGGTGTAAGGAAGGACGAGTGAGTTAAAATTAATCACTGGCAAAGAATGATACGTGTTTTTTAATGCTGCCCAAGGTGGCTTGGAATCTGATGCATGGCCGGTTGAAGGCTGAAGCAAGGATGGGTGGAAGAAGAAAGAAAAAAGGACTGCCTGGGTGGGTGAAACAGAAACTGTATGTGTGCGCAATATATCCTTTGGTTCAAATTCAAATGCAAGTCAAGCACGGATGCATGGCTGGCGGTTTACAAAATAAAATAAAAAGGTTGTTTTTCGGTGAGAAAAAGTAAGGTTTGTCGAGCTGAGAGTCAGACATTAAGAAGAATGATTGACATTTACTTTGAATGGATGGATGCCTGGATGGTATCTTCCTCATAGATAGCATAGGTGTATGTAGACAGAGTAGACGGTCACTGGATGAAGAGTGTTACTTTGAAGAGCATGTAACACTGCACGTCCGTGCCAAAGTAGCAAAGCCGAGGAAAGAAGTTGCAATTTTTCAGAATACTACCATGACTAGTAACAGTAGTTTGCAAGCACAGCATATATCCGGCGATTACGGGGACCACTCATTACCTCTGTTAATCATTTTTTGACAACTCTGTCATTCATATGTGGCCTATCAGTGTTCACTCAATCAAAAACAAAGCACCTAAAGTCATCCCATATGTAAGCAAATATCCTGTGAAGGGATATATGATCATATTATTTATCTTCTTCATTTTCCTTTTGTAGTAGTCAGGGGCAGGGTAGGATGAAAGTTAAATTAATTAAGCAGTAGCCCTTGTAACAGAGTATGGCCAGTGCCACCCGTAAGAGAAAGGTAAGAGCTTCACCACCTGCATGTACTGGACTGGTCACAGTAACGCAAGTCTGTGTCATCATGGCTTGGGTCTGTTTTTCTCGGGTGCAAGTTGACTGTGCTGGCATTATGCCGGCTTCCACAAGTTTACATACCAATTTCGCTAAACAAGAGAGAAGAAGAAGACTGGTGTACTGCCTGAGTCTAATGTAGTGAGTCCATATAGTGCTAGTAGAATTCCTGAAACTCCCACTAATGTTAGAGCAGAGGCCGATGAAGTGGGAGGTTAGATAGATACATGCCACAAATGTTATGTACTGTGCTTGCAAGTTGCTAGTGCTACTGTGACACAAATTTCTGCTGAATTATTTTGTGTTAATCTTAAAGAGCATTGGTTACAGTATGTTTTTCTTTCTTCATATAGGTACTCCTTCTAAACTAACAAGGAAGGAGTTGGCTAGACGGGCCCGGCAATGGAAGCTGGAGGCAATTGTCGCCGAATATCGGCGGCTGGTGGCCCAGGAAGAGGAGGATGACTCGCAGTCGCAGTCAACAACATCCACGACAGCTGCATCCTCCTCCGCTGCCCCTGGGTATTACAGTCAGCACAAACCTCCAGCGGTACGGAGCCGTGGTCCGGCAGCCACACGCCGCCGCCGAGCAGCAAAAACAACAGCTGTCCCCCACAGTACCAGCAAGTGCAAGGCTCGTGTGCACCGATTGACCCTGCGAGTGTCCAACCTTGAGCAGAAGGTGGCGAGGCTGAAAGCCCTGCTCAAAGACCTCCGGATAGAGCAGCGTGACCACCTGGCCAAAGGACACCACCAGCGGAAGTAGAGAGACTGTCCCTTGCCCCTTTTTTAAAGACTTTTGGGGGGGTGGGATTTGGGCATTGGGGTTTTTGGACTGGGGACATTGATTTCATGGACATTGTTTGGGGTTAGGGAGGGGGGTGGGTCGGGTCTTCTGGTGGGATAGTTTAATTTTGTTAGGACTCAAATAATTATTTATTTCAACTTAAACATAGCATCCGCTTTTTTACTGTTTTGTGGGGGGAGGCAGGGGGGGTTAACTGTACGTTTGTTTTCCTGAAACTTAACTGGCTGGTTGATTCAAATTGTCTAATCGCCCAAATTTGTACAAAAGTGCCACTGACAGATTTAGTGAATTCAATTGTCCTACTACTTTACTAGTACTACCGTCAGTCTTTCCTCTCCTACTCCATTATTCTTCCTCCCCCCAAAGGCTTATCTTACCTGTGATTTGTGTTTGAGAATAGGGCTAGGCACAGGGCTGGCTGCATGGCTGCATGGCGAATAAGTTTGGCTATGGAATCCTGGACGGATGAAATGTCATCGTTGTGGTGGTAGTAGTAGTGGTATACCCTGGCAGTAACAGCATATGAAAAAAAGGAAATGAAACATTGAGTGGCCTGAGCGGAGCATTAGAACAGTACCATAAATAGTACAGTACACAAGAACAGTGCCATAAATTGTAGCCTAAGCAATGCTAAAGTATTCAAAATATAAGTACTAGTTGCGTGGAGTATGGCTACTACAAGAAATCGTACTGAAGGTGAAGGACACAGCAGCGTAAGCATTCGTCACGTGTAGGAGGAGGATGTTGTTGAGGATCAATCCACTTGATGGCGCACATGAAATTCTGATTTGATTTGCAAATACTCATGGTGTGTGTCAAGCAGAATAAGAATAAGAATATATCCTCGGATTCCTTCACCAGCCTTGAAATTGATTTTCTGTTGCTTTGACCTAATCCTCCCCAGCAAGTGTGTGGAATTATTGTTGTCATTTAGTCACACCTCAATGAAAACCACTCAGCCTGGGGGAAGAGGGTTAGGGTTTGAAAATTGGATGAGAATGGGGTTTTTTGGGAACGTTTTGTGGAGAGAGGAAAAAAACACAGCATGGGCAAACAACAAATGAAGAAAAACAAATCTTTGGATACGAAGATATCCATAAATCTTTTAAGGGACATAAAGGAATATACTGCATGCATGAAGTTGTTTGCGAAATGGATGGTTAGGTTACTGAAAAGTAGTACTTACTACAACTTACTAACTATGAAGAAACAATTTGACAGTACAGGGCTGCAGTAATTATGCAATTTCATTTGCCTATCTGCCCTCAGAGAGAATAAACACTTATTAGTACATTAAATTAGTTTTAAAAATAGCAGAGAAACTTATCAAATAGCTGTAGGGATGAATTGGAAGCAGAGAGCAAATGCACAGAGTCGTACTCATAGAAGTTCACAACAATAACATTATTTAAAAGATAAGGAGAAGTGAAGAGGATACTGTAACTGTATGTTGTAGTTGTCCTGTTCAATTTGGGAAGTTGTATGCATCCAGCCATTCCTCTTATTCGCGGTACTCCTCCATTCCATCTGACGCTCCGTCGATCAATCTTGGTGACCAGAGACACTGTCCACTGCCTGCCTGGCAGAGGCGGAATTGCGGATTGCTAATGGTAAGCCTGAGTTAATGTTTTTCCCATCGCACATGGTAAAAGCTGGCCTGTAATTGTTGATGGAAAAACAGGAAGGGATATTAAAACACCACGGAGAAAAAATATGAGGTACGGTGTGTAGTGCAAAAATAACACTTTCACTTTCAGAGGCGACAGTATTACATACAAGCATCATTTCTAAAGTGAGTACTCTGAGTCTCCTTTTCAAGGATAGTAATTACCACACAGCAGGCCAGGGCCATGCAGACGGTCAAGGCAGGCACCACTGAGTGAACCAACCTGATGTAGCATATCTAATTTTATGCAGCAAGCCACATAGCCGCAATTTAATTTACATGAACTGCTATCTGCACTCTGGCATAACAACACTACACTGGTTCGACCACTCCATACCACGACTAGACAGACATGTAGTTCTGCTGTGGTTGTTGTTGACTTGTTTACCAGTTTGCCACTCACGAAATGGCCATAGTTTTCCGTAAACCGACGATGATGATCCATCCATCCCAGTGAGTGACTGTAAAGAATAAAGATATTATGTAACTTTGATCATCAAGACTCATCATCATCATGGTATATTGGCAAACTCAATGTTGTTCATGCAGTCACAGTCTACACACAGTGAGTCCAAGGTCATTTTCCATATTAAAAAATGCAACGTAGTGGCGCATGCAGTAGAAGTACAATTTGAATTAAACAAGGTAAAAACAGAGTAGACTTGAGTATCATTTAGTGTGTAAAAGATTAAATAATAACAGAACACATATGATTAATTTCCTGCACAACAAACAAACAGCAATTGCTTTCATCAGAGGCAGACAGCCCGAGTTGTCCACTGCATGCCATCTCATTATTCATTACCTGTTCCACTTGTTATATGCATCTTCTTGTTCTTAAAGTGAAGGCCCACAGGGCAGCCTCTCTTGTCAATTTCAGAAGTAACAGTCAGCAATCAGCATATAGTCAGTAATTCCAGTCCCACTTCTTTTGAGGGGCCTCGTCTACGAAGCGACAATTTCTTGATTCTGCGTAATCTAGCCATCTGCCTTGAGGGAAATGGATAAGGGGAGGAGGATAGAGGAGCATGACTGAGTTGTGAACTAGTGAACTTCAGGAATGCAGACAGCGGCACCTTCAATAAGGAAAGAAGACGAAGACAGTGCTGCTGATGGATTTGTTGTGATTAGAGTTTTGTTGTGGTGACAGTTGCAAAACAAAGAAAGACACACAGGAATAAAAGTGTATAAGGACGAAAAAAAGGAAGTCAGTATTTCAGGCCTAGGTGTCAGGGAAGTAGAGCTCATCCTCAAACTCTGTGAATTGAATCGGGAGTAGGTCAGCTAACAGAGAAGAACTTCCGTCACCTAAGTCGGTGTCTTCTTCTTCCTGCGTGGATTCACGTATTTTGTAATCTGGTGGTATGAAGTGCTGAATCATCTTGATCATTGTTAACCTCTCCATATTTTTGGGCGAGAGGCGGGTCCTTTTTGAAGGTACAATGGCACCAGCAGCACTGAAAACACGTTCAGAAGACACGCTCGTGAGTGGGCAAGACAAATAATTTAGAGCCAGCTTGGTGATCAGTGGCCATTGACCCCTTTTCCCATACCAATACAGCAATGGGTTGTGATCAATGAAGACCACTGTTGGGTCATCCAGATAGGCCTGCACCATCCACTCAAGGTCGTCCAGGGGTGCTCCACTTTGCGTACCATCTGTGGCCTTTGCATCAACACTAGAAAAGCAAACCCTTGATGAGTCATCCAATCCACTTCCGATAATATTATGGCTGGGACTGGTGCAGGTAAGGATGATGGTGATACGGTTGCTGGTATCGGTAACAGCTCTGAGGGAAAGTGACTGCCTTCGGCCACAGAAGTGGACTTGACGCCGGATTGACTGCTGATTCAGTAGTACTTGTGGCGGTTCCTTCAATTTCCTGCCGCTCTTTTTCGAACCGAGTGGCTGACAGAGCTAGCCAATGTTTGTACTTTGAAACATCTGCTTTAGTAAAAGGAATGAATGTATTGCTGGCCAGTGTCTTTTTGTACCGTGGGTCCAGAATAGTGGCACAAATGTAATGTTGTTCACAATGTATTCCTTTAAGCCTTGCATTGTCAAGTAGGCGGGTTAATAAGATCTCCGCCAACTGATATGCGTCTTGCTTATCGGCATCATCTTGGAACGTTGAAGACACCGCCTTCAGTTGGTGCCCTAGCATGCGCAACAATAGGATAGCTTTGCTTAAAGTACAGTCCTCCTTGCTGACTTCATGCATGAAGACCTTAAAAGGACGAAGCATGTCTGTCAGGCTTTTAACTAGGTCCCATTCTTCACCTCTAGCCTCATGTCTTTTATAGAAGCACCCTGTGCGTTAAATACATACTCATTGATTACCAAGTACTGCTCAACAGATGCTCAAGCATGTAGAAGGTTGAGTTCCAACATGTTGCCACCTCCTGGATGAGTCCTCTGACTGGCACTCTACGGACACATTGAATGATCCTCAGCTGCTTCCGGGCCTTAAAAGAGAGACTGAAATGTGTGCAGATTCTTCGGCAGGTGGTCAGTAACTTGCTGACTTTGTTTTCTTTTTTCAAGAAATCTTGAACAACAATGTTAATACAGTGCGCCAAACACGGCACTCTGAAATAGCCACCATCATTCATGGCCCTAACTATATTACTGCCATTATCCATGGAAACATAACCAATCATGCACTTTCTTTGATGCAGCCATTTAAAGACCTTACTGTTAAACTCCTCCAAAATGTTTACTGTAGTTTGAGATTTCTCCATGGCAAACATGGCTACTGTTGCATGTTTCCGACTAGCTTTAAAAATTGTGGCACTGTCAACACCTGCAGATATCTTGTCTCTAACCCCCGCAAAAGAGACCCAGTGTGCAGTGATGCACATGTAATCAACGGCTTGGCAACTGGTCCACATGTCTGTTGTCAGGTGGATAGTGTGAACAGCACTCTTGTGCAAAGCTGCCCCAATCACCTCCAGCACATCTTGATGTAGTGCTGGAACCGCAACTCTGGCAAAATAGGACCGGCTAGGAACCTTCCATTTAGGGCAGACTGTTGCCACAAATTCTAGAAAACCCACCCCTTCCACGATAGAAAAAGGGAGAAGGTCCAGCGCTAACATTTTAGGCAGCATTGCATTATAAAGACGTGCCGTTGGGTGGTTGCGTTCAAATGGCGCCTCCGACAAAATCATGCTTTTAATGGTGGTCTGGACCGTTTTCATATGTGATGAGGAGGATCCAGACCTCTTCAACCCAGTTGATGTACTTTTCGCATTGGTGTCTCTACCAGACTACGGTGCCTCCTTGATGTTGCTGGGGTAGAGTAGGGTGTGGGCGCTACCACTGCAGTGCTGCTGCCAGGAGTACTGTGTGTACCAGAAAAAATGTCTCTTGGTTGTTCACCTCCCCCCTGCTCAATCAGCTCCTCCTCGTCATCAGATGCAATATCAATGTCTACATTTGGATTTGTACTTTTGGCTTTCCGGATGTTACTTAGGTGTGGCTCCCACTGGATAATGTGGTGTTTTTTTAGATGACCTCTCTGGCCTCCGGTACCATAGTTGGTACCAAGCTTACCCCGACTAACTACTTGTTTACAAATCGAACAAATGACTAGGTTGTCAGCTTTTTTGCAAATACTAAATAAGTCCCAAACTGGAGAGTTGAAATTTCTGGTGGTGGTGGAGGTGCTACTTTCAATGCCAGATGAAGTGGAGGATGGGCGTGGCTGAATTTGACTCTGTTGTGCACTTACAGCACCACTGCTTGAGGTAATGGAGGTCGAGCTGGATGGAGGTCCCTGCCGGCCCTTCTGACAAGAAAATATGGAAGCTGTAGGTCGTGTTGGTGTAGTAGTTACCTGTGTTGGTGGTGGTACCACCAGTGGTGCCACGTCACACACATCCTGCGCAGCAGCATTTTTGGATAGGGTAAAAATGTCTGTCTGCTGCATGCTCGCTGGGGCTGGAGTGACGACTCTGATGACTGGGTCGTCATCGTCAGACTGTTCATCAGCAGCAGAATACACCACTTCTACTTCTTCTTCGTCATCACCCATAAGTGAAAGCCTTGCAGGAACCTTCCTTTTAGCTAGCTTTGTCGGTTCATGGCGTGCCTCCCTCTCAGACTGCATTGGTCGGTGCCAATCAAGATCTAGATCATCAGAATGAAGGGGGCTTGAAGAAGAACTTGTACTAGCCCTCCTTCACCTTTTTCTTGCTGGGGATCTGGAAGACAATGGATCATCAGGAGGAGTGGCTTGCTCAGATTATACCTCCGCTTGAATCTTGATTTCCTGATGTGCCCCTACTTCTGGAAGAACAAGCATTGTGGGCAGTTGTGCTTCTCCATGCGCCTCTACTAGCGCCTCTCCTTGCGCCACTCCTTGTGCCACTCCTTGCATCACTCCTTGCGTCACTCCTTGCGCCTCACCTAGTGAAACTCCTTGCACCTCTCCTAGTGCCACTCCTTGCGCCTCCCCTTGTGCCTCCCCTTGCACCTCTCCTTGCGCCTCTCCTTGCGCCTCTCCTTGTTTCACCTGTGTTTGTTGTTGCGGCTGTGGTTGAACACTCGTCAGATGAGTTACACCCTGCGTTGATTGGATGCTACTTTGCGATGAGTCAACGCCAACATCACTGGTCGATGATGAAAGAGCAATTAGAGAGGCTGCCTCTGCGGCACTCATAGACTTGGGCCTAACTTGACGTGGTGGCACTGAGACCAATGAAGCGGAGGTGCTGCTCCCCGCTTGGTCCCCGGCGGACACCGCGGCTGCAGGCATAGTTTTTTTTCTCCCAAAAAAAGTGTCTGTCGGCACACCAGTCTCCTTGGTAAGTGGCGCCACTTGCTTCTTCTGCTCCTTCTGACTGGCAGTGGCACTGGCAACTTTTTTGGTAGAGGAGCTACGGCCACCTTTCTTTGGGCCCATCTTCTTCAGATGTCAGAACAGCAGGACGCAGTTGCACGAGTTGCAGAGTTGTCTGTGGCCACCACACGTGACGTCACGTGACGTTGTGCACACACCGCAGCAGGACTTCTTCCTGGCACTACAACAAGTGATGATGATGAGGATGATTCCTGATTGTCAGTCTTTGTGCACCTAAAGCAAAGGAAGCCAGAGGAACATCAGTTAAATAAATGTTGCATATGTCGTGCTTCAATTAATATTTGCAACTAGGCATTTATTATTATTAAAACAACACACCCAAAAACAGAAAGACCCAAAATAAAAATTGCAATTCTAATCCAAAATGGATGTTTAAATTAATAGAAGAGAGAGAGACCACACAGAGAGAGTTGTTTCATGTACCACTGAGTACCCCTGGGCATAATCGATGAAAGCAAGGCAGACTGGGCACAGGCCTATGGCACAAAGCACACTGCCTGGCTTCAAAATGGCCCTTAGACCCCCCAGCCACATGGCCAGAGCCTGTACCAGGCCTCAAAATGGCCCCCACCAAAATGGCCAGGCCCTGGACCAGGCCCCAACAACACCCAAAAAATCAAAATACACACAAAAAATCACCCCAATCCAATGGCATCCATGCCCTAAATGATGTTTAAAATCAAGAGAACACACAGAAAGACGTGGCCCATGCACCACTGACTACCCCTGGGCATAATGGATGAAAGCAAGGCAGACTGTGTGCATGTCTATGGCACAAAGCACACTGCCTGCCTTCAAAATGGCCCCTAGACCCCCACCCACATGGCCAGGTCCTGAACCAGGCCTCAAAATGCCCCCTCCCACGTGGCCAGGCCCTGGACCAGGCCCTCAACAACACCCCTACAAATCAAAATACACACAAAAATCACCCCAATCCAATGGCATCCATGCCCTAAATGATGTTTAAAATCAAGAGAACACACAGAAAGACTTGGCCCATGCACCACTGACTACCCCTGGGCATAATGGATGAAAGCAAGGCAGACTGGGCGCAGGCCTATGGCACAAAGTACACTGCCTGGCTTCAAAATGGCCCCTAGACCCCCACCCACATGGCCAAGTCCTGGACCAGGTCTCAAAGTGGCCCCCACCCACATGGCCAGGCCCTGGGTCAGGCCCCAACAACACCAGGAAAATCGAAATACACACAAAATATCACCATAATCCAATGGCATCCATGCCCTAAATGATGTTTAAAATCAAGAGAACACACAGAAAGACTTTGCTCATGCACCACTGACTACCCCTGTGCATAATGGATGAAAGCAATGCAGACTGGGTGCAGGCCTATGGCACAAAGCACACTGCCTGGCTTCAAAATGGCCCCTAGACCCCCACCCACATGGCCAGGCCCTGGACCAGGCCTCAAAATGGCCCCACCCACATGGCCAGGCCCTGGACCAGGCCCCAACAACACCCAAAAAATCGAAATACACACACAAAAAACCACAATCCAATGGCATCCATGCCCTAAATGATGTTTAAAATCAAGAGAACACACAGAAAGACTTGGCCCATGCACCACTGACTACCCCTGGGCATAATGGATGGAAGCAAGGCAGACTGGGTGCAGGCCTATGGCACAAAGCACACTGCCTGGCTTCAAAATGGCCCCTAGACCCCCACCCACATGGCCAGACCCTGGACCAGGCCTCGAAATGGCCCCCGCCCACATGGCCAGGCCCTGGACCAGGCCCCAACAACACCCAAAAAATCGAAATACACACAAAAAATCACCACAATCCAATGGCATCCATGCCCTAAATGATGTTTAAAATCAAGAGAACACACAAAAATACTTGGCCCATGCACCACTGACTACCCCTGGGCATAATGGATGGAAGCAAGGCAGACTGGGTGCAGACCTATGGCACAAAGCACACTGCCTGGCTTCAAAATGGCCCCTAGACCCCCACCCACATGGCCAGGCCCTGGACCAGGCCTCAAAATGGCCCTCACCCACATGGCCAGGCCCTGGACCAGGCCCCAACAGCACCCAACAAATCTAAATACACACACAAAATCACCACAATCCAATGGCATCCATGCCCTAAATGATGTTTAAAATCAAGAGAATACACAGAAATACTTGGCCCATGCACCACTGACTACCCCTGGGCATAATGGATGAAAGCAAGACAGGCTGGGTGCAGGCCTATGGCACAAAGCACACTGTCTGGCTTCAAAATGGCCCATAGACCCCCACCCACATGGCCAGGCCCTGGACCAGGCCTCAAAATGCTCCCCACCCACATGGCCAGGCCCTGGACCAGGCCCCAACAACACCCAAAAAATCGAAATACACACAAAAATCACCCCAATCCAATGGCATCCATGCCCTAAATTATGTTTAAAATCAAGAGAACACACAGAAAGACTTGGCCCATGCACCACTGACTACCCCTGGGCATAATGGATGAAAGCAAGGCAGACTGGGTGCAGGCCTATGGCACAAAGCACACTGCCTGGCTTCAAGATAGCTCCTAGACCCCCACCCACATGGCCAGACCCTGGACCAGGCCTCAAAATGGCCCCCACCCACATGGCAGGCCCTGGACCAGGCCCCAGCAACCCCCAAAAAATCGAAATACACACAAAAATTACCCCAATCCAATGGCATCCATGCCCTAAATGATGTTTAAAATCAAGAGAACACACAGAAAGACTTGTCCCATGCACCACTGACTACCCCAGGGCATAATGGGTGAAAGCAAGGCAGACTGGGTGCAGGCCTATGGCACAAAGCACACTGCCTGGCTTCAAAATGGCCTCTAAACCCCCACCCACATGGCCAGGCCCTTGACCAGGCCCCAACAACACCCAAACAATCGAAATACACCCAAAAAATCACCCTAATCCAATGACATCCATGCCCTAAATGATGTTTAAATTCAAGAGACCCCAAAGAAAGACATGGCCCATGCACCACTGACTACCCCATGGCCTACTGGCTAGTGTGGCTTTAACACACACCCCAAAATTACACAAAAACATCCACATAGATATAATAAAAGTGAGCTACTCAATTCCATGCCATAAATGATATTTAAGTTCAACAAAACTCACAGAAACAGTTGTATCATGCACCCATGACTAACTTTGGGCCTACTAGATACTGTGGCTACCCACAATATATTTTAATTTTTTTTTTTAAGTTGTGAAAAAGTGTATAAATTGTAGTTGCAGCAACTTCAATGCCCCAAACAAACAACGCCAAATTACTTGTAAAATCTCAACTCCAAAAGTGATCCAAACAAGTCCTCAAATACAAATATCCAGCAGCAGCCACAAAGAGAAATCTTTCCAGCTCCAGATCCAAATGAAAAGTGACCAGGACATGGACAAAGCACTGGGAGGAGCCTGCTGAACAGGAACAGGAAGTTGGAGACTCTGGGGCACTTCTTTCCTCCCAACCCCCCAAAAATGCACTCCTTGCACAAAAAAATGCAGCCAAATGTCAATCTGAGGAGTTATTCTGATCTAAATCATCAATTTCAGAAGGTTTATGCTGCCAGCGATAGATTTCTTGTGCAGAATTGCAATTTCTGCTATTTTGGAAAAGCGTGAAGTTCAAATCTCCCGCCAGAAGTCAGCTGCGCGTCGCATCTACTTGTTCGCAATTGTTCACTCTTCACGATGCGTGATCGCGGGCCTTTATGACATATTCGCATTCTGAGCATCTCGCAGTGCAAGATGGCAGGACGCTATAACGTACTCGCGATTGAAAAGTCTCGCGCGATCACGCAGCAAGATCGAAAATGGCACAGTGCACGCAAACCAGGAGGAAAACAACTCGGCAAACTCAGAATCACGGTAAGTCAACGCTGCGCACGCGAGATTGTATTTTTGAAGCGCAACGAAGCAAAAACAATCCAAATTGCAAAATCTTTGACAATTTCATGCGATTAGCGGACCACGAAATTGCCAAAATTCACAAATTCCGCAAGCGGAACGGATTTTCAGCCCATGCTTACTACTGTTCGAAGAGCCAGGTCCTGAGGAGTCTCCTGAAGGTTAGAAGGTCTTCGGTCTGCCGTAGGCGGATGGGGAGGGTGTACCTCGTCTTGTCAGTGAGGTGGGAGAATGATCTGCCGCCGGCGGTCACACTTCGGATGCGTGGGATGATGGCGAGGGCATGGTCTCTGGAGCGGAGCTGGCGGGCAGGGGTGTAGAGGCTGAGTAGTCTGTTGAGGTACGCTGGTCCGGTGCTGTGGCGTGCCTTGTGTGCGTGGGTGATGAGCTTGAAGGTTATCCTCCTGTTGATGAGGAGTCAGTGCAGGTCTTTCAGGTGGTGTGTGATGTGGCTGAAGCGGGGGATGTCCAGGATCAGGCGAGCGGAAGCGTTCTGGATGCATTGGAGTCGTTTCAGGAGTTTGGCCGGGGCTCCTGCGTAGAGTGTGTTGCCGTAGTCCAGTCTGCTGCTGACAAGGGCCTGGGTGACCATCCGACTAGTTTCGGTTGGGATCCACTTGAAGATCCTGCAAAGCATGTGGAGTGTGTTGAAGTAGGAGGAGGAGGCGGCGTTGATCTGCTTTGTCATGGAGAGTGTGGAGTCGAGGATGATCCCTAGGTTTCGTGCGTGGTTGGTGGGTGTAGTTATTAATTATATTTCCAGCCTATAGGCCTACAAACCTAGCAGCCGGCACCTTATATATAATTAAGATTAATAATTATTACATAAATTACATATTTAAAATTCAATTAAATAATGGATTTACCAATAATATTAGTTAACTATTACTTAATTAACTTCCCATCTTATACGCCTCCAAACCTAGTAATTCGTAACTAAAATACAAGTGAAATAAATCAGCATTCCATAGTTTACATAATTAAAAATCAATTAAATGAATAATTTACAATTAATAATTAATTGTTTTTCATTATTACTTAATTTACTTCCAACTCTAGACCTCTAGAATCCTAGCATCTCACAACTAAAATATGAGCAAAATAAATTTGTATTGCATTTTTTACATAATTAAAAATCTATTATATAACTAATTCGCAATTAATAATAAATTGCTAATTAATTATTACTTAATTAACTTTCAACTCTATGCCCCTATAAACCCAACAACTTGCTACAATACTATAAATTACTATGAATAATTAATCATTTCTAAATCACTTAAAATTACAAGCTATATTTAAAAAAAAAAAATTACTTTAACAAAGCAATAGTGTTATAAGGTACACTAAAGACAGGAGCCTCTTCTAGATAAGGTATAAGGTTTATTATCTTCATTATAGGAATCAGCACTCTGTGTCTCCTTGCAATCTCTCTCAACTAGCAGCATCAACTGAAAGCAAGATCTCACAGCGAGACACCACAGCAACAGAACACCATTCCCCCATATTCCAATAATTAAAAAGAAACACAACTTAGCTCATAACACACCTCCCTTCCCTCAACAAATGCAATACAAATGTACATATACACCAAACATTTAAAGGACAAATACATGACAAAGAATACAACATAGTGCAACCTCTGATTAAGGATCACCAAGCCCAATTTCATGACGAGGTTCCTGCTGCGCCGTATGAAATCCTCGCTGCGCACCTCCTTCTCCACATACCTTGCTGAGCTGGACTCTTTCCCTCCACTCAGACTGGTATTGGAGGCCTCCGGCGGCACACGCCTTATTTCTAAAATGTACAGGGTTTGCGTTGAGATGCTATCGGTGGAAGACTCCAGCCTTGGGAGGCGGACACGGGGCTCACCCACACAGATGAACAGTGGGTCAAGTGCTGTGAGGCCACCAAGGACATTTCACTTAATAGTAGCCATAAGAGGCAACATTTTAAATTTCTCCACCGCGCTTACTTTACACCAGCCTTGGCACACAGGATTGACGCTGAGCGACCACACCCCTGTTTTAAATGCACTGCGCGGAATGCTGATTTTATACATTCGGTCCAGGGAAGGCATGGCTTAGCAGTTCGGCTGGACTGTTACCATGAGCACAGGGTCAGACTGATTTGCATATGGCCATGTCTGAACTGGGGTGGCAAAGTGGGCTAAAGAACGGTGATGGATTAAACCCGGATCTTTTGACTGGGTGTGAGTGTTTGATTGGCTCAGATTCTCCGTCCATCACCACCCCCTTTTGTACTGATTTTATACATTTGGCATGGACATGCCCAGTCACGCTTGCAATCCTATTGGTTGGAGGTGCACGTGACACTGGGGAATATAATCGGACTTCCAATGGTCCCCATTCCTGTTGGGATACACTGTACAGATTCCTTAGAAAGTCAGGAAACTTGCATCATTGGGACTGCTTTTAGCTAAATGAGAGAAGGCTATTCACTGGGGTAGGAAGTCTTCTCATAAACTGCAGGATTGGCTGGGGAGTCTGGCACACTGCAAAACTAACACTGAAACATACGCCAGTCTCATGCCAGCTGCGTCGCGGCCATGGGACATCTGGGGGCCACTGAGGTCCTACTTTGAGACCACCAAGCGGCTTCCTACCACACAGGTGGATGCTGGGTTGGTACCCGAGGGGGTGGGCTAAGGGGAAGTTTTTATTGTTTGTGCCATGGGCTCCCTTTAGATTTGGAAGGTTTGTTTCGACCTTGTTCCATTGCGCGACATGGGAAATATTGCTGTTTGGGATCTGGAACTCTGAGACAGGGACTGCAGTCGGGAGGGTGTGGGGGGTTGGGCCGGATTGCTTTAGTATTGGACTGATCCATCATTTTGAACACTATAATGTTCATCACTGTGTATGCATCTGTCAGGAACGATTTGAATGATGTGTTGGATTACGGTTTGCAATGCTATGTGACTACTATTCTATAACTGAAAATAAAGTTTTTAAAAAAAAGGATCACCAAGCCCAACTGGAAACAAACCACAACACACAATTCTAAATGCCCACAATCAAGAATACTCCCCCAGAAAAGTACCACATCCGAAGAACCAGGAAGCCTCGTGAAAGTATGCACTCCTTTAAGTAACTTGGCATGCACTCCCTTTTTACACTCCCTTTTTATGCTACTGCTTTCATCACAACTAGCCTCTTCTGCATCGTTCATCTGCACATTAGGGTATTTTTCCAATAACCACTTGAGAACCACAACTCCCATCTCCCTCACTCAATCAAGTGTCAGCTCAGGATCTGGACACACCCAATGTTCCATGATGCGCTAACACTTGCCTTAACTTCACCACTTTCGGGCTCCCCTCAACTGTTTTTTCAGTGAATTTCTAGTTTTTTTTTGTGCAAATTAAGAATGTGTTACAGTTGGAAATGGCCCTTTCTGCAGGGTCACCCCCAAATGTTTTGCCCGCCTTCTCCTCTTTTTGTTGAATTTGTTTTTGTTTGCCTTAGGACTCTGGGAACTTTTTCACTGCTAACCTTTGCTAAAGTGCATGTGCTCTCTGATTAAACATGGTAACATTGGCTTATCCACAATTGGCATATTTAATGTATTTATAACATACTCATTAAATGTGCCCAGCGCCTGTAAATTAAATCATACTAGTGGGCCTAAGCACTGATTGTGCCACATACTTCAGACGCCCTTTAAACATGCCTCAGGACTGCCATTGCAGAGCCTGTGTGCAGTTCTAAATCACCATATTGACCTGGCAAGTTAACTCTCTTGTCAGACCCAAACCTTCCTTTTTTATTACATATAAAGCAAGGTAGGACCTGTGAAGCTCAAGGGCAGGGTACAGTGTATTTAAAAGGTAGGACATATACTTTGAAGTCTTACGTGTCCTAGTGGTGAACAACTCGTACATTCATTTGCACTACCTCTCTCCCATAAGTTAATGTTGGGGAATACCTTATTGCAACTTATAACTGTCATTTATTTTTAATTGGGAAGGGATGGGACCCCTAGTTTGGTGTCTCTGGAATCACAATTTAAAATCGCAACGTATGGTGAAGTTAGATTTTTAATTGTAATTCTGAAAATGCCACTTTTAGAAAGTTGACATTTTCTTACTTTAGCAGTTCGGTGCCTTCTGCCTGTCTCTCCATACATGCCTGGGGTGGGTGACATGAGAGCTTTGTGCTTTCCTTCTAGACAGTCACACACAAAGGGAGCTTAGGTGTGACTGATGGGTCATCAACATCCTGATGGGCCATACTGTGCATGATGGGAGGGAGGAGCTGACACTTACATCTAAATAGGCGGTATCCTGCCCCCACACGAAGGGCTGCACACCTCTCTGTAGTAAGTCTGGAGCCAGGGCTGGAAGGGCAGGAACTCTATGCACTTCAAAGGTCTCTCTTTGAAGTCTCCCTCACTTCAAAGGCACAACTGGGTATACGTACTGGGTCCATGACACCACCAACTCAGTACTCTTCTGGACCTGAGACCACTCTGCTAGGAATAAGAGGAACGGATGTGCAGCTCCAGCACTGCAGCTTTGCTGGACTGCTGTTTGCTGAACTCCTACTTTGCTGTATTGCCCTTCTGCCTGCTGCTCTCTCTTGTGTAGGGGAGAAGTACTGGACCTGTATCACTTGAACCCAGAGTGACTCGAAGAGCTTGCTGGCTTTCCTCCTGTTTTTAATTCTCAGGGCCACAAAAGATTTACTACTCTCCTGCTTCAACACTTAGACTTTACTGCTTGTGAGTCCATCCTGCCAAGTGGGGCCACATAAGTCCCGGAGCTGTTACGGGAACAGGCTTGGCGTGTCACACTCGGAACTTCTTCATCGCCTTTGGAACCGCTGTTTTGGAACCAACGCATTGCTGCCACTGTGTAGAAAAGATTGAAGCATCACCTCTACAGCATGGAGAAACCCAGCGTATCTCATTCTAAACCACTGCATCTTAGAACCGGCGCATCACTCATGGAACCATTGCATCGCCACTGTTGCATGGAAATCCAGTACATCATCACCCAACTGCATGGGCATCACCAAAGCATCACTTGGCTGCACCCCAGATCTTTGTCCTCTCAAAGCAAGGATCTAAATACTTTTGTTAGGCAAGCCTAAGTGATTCCCTCTATCCGGCTGGCACACCATCACGGTCGGCCTGAATTCTCGACTTTGTCCAGGACTGGTGTGACCAATTAACTCTATAGGTGCTTACTGCACCTAAACGTTATTTTTACATTTAATTTTTTTTAATTCATATCTTGACTTCTATTGTTTTGGTCTTGTTTTATTTATATAATCATGATTTATTTTTCTAAACTGGTGTGGAGTCTTTTTATGGTGTACAATATTGTGTTATTATTTGAAGTGTTGCACACATACTCCAACAGAACCTCGAGCTGAGCTAGAGCCAGACAGCTGGCTTGAGCCTTACTCAAGCTTTCAGTGTTTCTCCCACCTCTAGGCTCATGTAGATAGGAATTTTAAAGCTTACAGGAGGGCAATCTTTTTGATGCATAATGAATAACTAACAGTGGAAATTAACTTCATATTTGAGCCTCCTTCTAGAGTCAGTAGCCGAGGATGGTGGGCAGCAGTAAATTTTTTTCATGGAGTAATGTTTATATATTCAGGCACTGCCAAGCTGATGGTTTGCACAAATATTAATCTAATATTTGAGTGTTGAAATAGGAGACTGAGGGCTATGATATGTTTCTTGGTACCAGTGGTATTTTGTGGATTATGTGAAGGCATTTCATGATCTCAGAGGATAAAGCTTTTTTTTCTGATATAGCTGCCTCGTCTCTGAACATGTCAGTATGGTGTTAACTATGTGCTGTATAATCCAGTGATCTCTATGTAATTTAGAAGTTGCATTGCTTTACAAGCCTGTAAGATATGTATAGCACTCCATTCTTCAGCAAGTGACTTACAGCCTCTTATATTTACAGTCTCAGTTATAAGCTTAAGAAAGGTATTTGCACCGCACCACTTTCATACTTTCATACTTACCAATTGCCAGCGGTCATAGGGTCAAAGCAAGCAGAACAACTGATAAGGAAGGATCTACTCTAGTTCTAATATTTGAAGTTAAGAGTCTGCACAACAAGGAGTGCCTCCTGATAGCGGCTAAGGCTAAAAGGCATGTCCTATATGACAGCCACAAAATCTCATTGTTCTCTAACTTGCATCCAGGGACTATGAACCAGACCAAAAACTGGTTCCTGACACAGGCCACAAAACTGAATTTACTCCAGTCAGCTAAATACCAGGTTACACATGGTAACAATTCATATATTTTCTGGGACTGGCACTGTTAAGAAGGTAAGTAAGGGTACATGTGGTGAGGACTGAGGGAGGTGCTTTTTAGAATATTTATTCAAACCTGTTTATTCTTCGTCCAATACAGTGAAAAGCCATTGGTGGCTTGTTAATACTCTAAATTTAGTTACAAAAGACCTGATTTATACATTGGTGGAAAGTGTACTCCGTCACAATGGCAACTGGGTACCCTTACCACCAAAATAATGGTCCACCCACCAGATTTAAAAGGGTGCAGATCTTTGGTGAAACAATGGTGGACTCTTGTTCCATCAGAGGGTGACCTTCATGTCTGCCCTGCTAATGTAGATGGGCTGACATACATGTCAGTTTTTGTTCCTGGCAGCAAAGGTGCAGTAAAAATTGCACAATGCCCCCCTTGCTACAGGAGATAACTCCCGCGGTGAAGTGGGCATTTTTTTTTATTTTTAAAAACAAAATCCCACTTTGGGTTTTTGATATTTGAAAATTTAAAAAGATTCAACTTTGCCGTACGCCTCCATCAGGTTTGATGTAGCATGACTGGCGAAGTTGCTATGAATTGTTCCTGTCAATGCATTAAATGTCTGCTGCTCTGACAGACATTTGTAAATTTGGCAGTTGATGACCTCAGCCAGGGCGATGGAGTAAAATATTATGTCTACCTTGCGGAGAGTGCTCGACCACCAGCAAATAAATCAGACCCTAAATGGGGCTCAAAAGTTAATGACCTGAGATGGGGTGGACAAACCCGCTGTTGCAAATGTAATAATGATACACCTGGCCACAGTATCACTAGGACAAGTGTAAAAATATGGATGGTGACCATATATTTCATAATTTCACACCGAGATTCCTGTTAATCTAGATGTACATATAGACTCCACAACTACACTAATATTTATTCGATTTGTACTGTCAATCTACACAGATCTCTGAAAGGTGTGGACGCGTTTCTGTCTTTGATTTGAAATGTTTCTTTTGCATATACATAAATAAAACAATAAAAAAGATACAAGCAACAGTCACTAAAGTGCGTGTCCCATAGCTCAATACTTGTTCTGGTGCTAATAAGCCTCGAAATGTACCACCCGTGGGAAATGCTCGCCTGATTAGACATTTTGCAGTACCCATCTGCTTATACAACTCAGACATATACCGCAAGGTGAAGTTGTCTGATGTCATCCTGAACCTTTAGACCCTGCCTCGCCACCACTGAAACCTGAATGTAAGACATTTCCCCTCACAAGATCCGAACCAAAGGCCGAATGCTTGTCCTTGCTCATTAAGACAGGCAGGGACGTAACACAGGCCCCTGCAGCCCTGTGCCACAGAGGGTCCCCAACCCTTTGGGGCCCCCAGCCCTTCTTCAGGGGACCCATTCAGCCGAAAGTGAGATACTAGAGAATCATGTCCCCTTATCACATTTTGCAGGGGAGGGGGATCATTTTGCATTCTGCAGACAGGAGGAAATTATGCTCATTCTACCACACTCTAACTGGTGCCATTACGAGCTGTCTCGCATTCCACAGCCCGCATCATCATTAGCAATGGAAAACTTCAACACACGACCCTCGCCCTAAATAGCTCCCCTGTCTTCCCTTCCCGAGTTGCATCATGCTCAAGGCAGCTCTGTGATCCGCAAGACAATTCACATAAACAAGCTTGATTGCGTAAAAAGCTGCCATCTCTGGAGTTGTGTTCGTCATCATTTGCAGCCCCTCCCTTGACAGACGTGAGGTGCAAATTTCAGGAATGGCTGGGGATGCAATCCTTCAATGAATATGGCTCTCCACAGTGAAACAAGATATTCTTGCTCCTTTTACCGTCCCTCTCCCAGTCCCCACTTAGGAGTTTTTTCTTTCTAAAGCCCATAATTCTGACTTCTTTGGAGTGAGCTAATGCCCACCCTCCCCAACCTTCTCATTAACTCTCTCTATGAACGTAAAACTTTCCTGACGACAACTACGACTTTACTTCCATACAAGAACAATTATGGTGTTTCCTTTGCAATGAGTAAGACTTCAATAATCCATTTCAAATACATATGTAACCGAATTATTTTGAAATGTTTTGAATAGATGAACAGATGTACTCAGACTGCTTATGGAAGAAGCCGTACTTTGATGACAAAAAAACGTTAGCATTTTATAATAAATCAAGCTTCATAGTTAAAAAGTCAAGTCAAAATGTTTGTACCATAAAAGTGTAGACCTTTGATCACATTGATCAAAGACAGACCACCTTTCAGCCTCTTCATTGTCACTCTGCGTCATGTACATTTGTCCAGAGTTTCAACATTTGATGTCATAATCGCTACCAGTGATTGCACTTGAGATAAAAAGGCAGTGTAATTAAACTTGTGATTGAACCCAGACATTACAATCAAACAATCTATCTGGCTTACAAAGCAACCGTCTTTGTCTCAGACTCTTGGCCTGCACAGGACTGGGATGACAATTTGCATGCTAACTGAATTCATGTAGCATGCAGATTACATAAAACATCTGCTGACGATTGTCTGCCCTGCGCCTTTCAAACTAAAATATGAAAATACGAGGGTGAAAGGCAAATTGTTATTCATGGCTTGCTCAAAGTGCGGAGATAGTCAATTTCTATCGTCTGAAACTGGAAATGAATATTGAACAAAAATATAATTCTAGTTAAGATAATGTATATTTCTAAACAATACAGCTTTCCAAACTTAAAAGCGTTTTTTTAAAAAAAAATACTCTTAGCTTCAAACCGTGAAATGTGTTGTCTGGAAGCTTAATGCAAACATATCTTAGATTTACAATTATAAATTCTTCTCTACATACCATCCTATGAAAGAGCTACTTCCTGAGACACTGGTCTGAAACTCCTGGGCCTTATTTAAACCTTGGCAGAGGGAGGCAGTAGCCTCCCTTTGCCCACGTTCTTCCCAGAGCCACCAATTAAGAGGGAGGTTGAAGTAGGGTTACTCTCATTCAAATGATTATTTCCACACCTCTCCCTACCAGCAGCTCGCAAACATCTGCCCTGGAAGAGTGGGATGAAGGGTCTTGCTGCTGTGATTCACATGGATTGGTGGGAGGAAGGAAGGCGGTGGGTGGCAGTGGAGCACACTTGCAGCAGCTCTGCCTTCCCCTCACCTCGATTCAGGCGTCCCCACAGCACCATGTTAATCCTCAGAAATATCTCTCCAGTGTGCAAGTAGACTTTAAAAAGCAAAAACCGGGCGACCTGCCACATATTCCTGAAGCCCTGACAATGCTTAAGCTTTGTAAAGTGTTTTGGAGACGTAAGATGTGGACAAAATCTGTATTTCTAAACTAACCGTATTCCCTGTGGCATATGGGTTTTAAACCTCTGCTTTTTGTGCATTAAAACCACCCACACACATATTAGATATATATGAGTGAGTGAGAGAAATTGAGTGTTTGTGCGATAAAACTTTCAAATAAATAAATAGTGTCAGATAGCATGAAAGTAAGCAAGTGAATGATAGTGGTTGCACTTGGGGGTCACCTGCAAGATCTGGTTTACTGTCAAGCTCTGCGTCCAAGTCACCACATGTGACAATCCTTAAAGAGCACAGTCTATGGCCGTGTGCAGCGACTGATGCCCAGCCAGGTGTCTGCTCCACGCATGTGGACGGCTCACTCTCGCTGAATATTCCATTCATCTTTGCACAGCGGGTGGGTTGCAAGGCCTGGCTTCTGGGAAAATCCGAGATGTCTGGTCATCCTATCAAGTAACCCCTGACAAAAGGAGAATACCTGATATTTCCTTGTTAGTACAGCAGATGTATTTGGTACTACAAACAGATCCCCAGAATTTCTAGTTTGTCAGGAAAGTAGTCATAGGGATTACCATGGTACCTTGGAAGCCCCAGGCTTTTGGAATCCCTGGAATTCTCTTTTCGCTGCTAACAGTGCCGGTGGAAACCCCAGAATTAGGCTTGACATGTGGGCAACTGTGTCCAAGACCTACAACCTGGAAGAGATAAAAATGACATGTGACTGACTATTCCCCTGATCTAACGGTCTGCCAGAAATCTGCCTCTCATGCAACTGCCTCTTCTTCAGAACATGTGTTTACATGATGTGTGGCTGACTCTTCTCAAGTCCCACCAATCTTTCCAATGTGAATGATTCTTCTACAATTTTACTGACCTTCCATTTGAATTACTGATATGTGACTGCCATTGCTACATAACTATTGTCCTCTCAGAGGTGCGCCTGACATGTTACTGAGGGCCATATTCATATCTAGGTCATGCAGTGCAGCGCAGCAAGTCAACTTGCGTGACAGGAACGTGCAGGAATGCACCTTAATTAAGTCAATGAGGCGCATTCCTGCTTTTCTCCCGGTGATGGCGCCCTTTTGGCTGATTAGCAGCCACACAGGCACTTTTGAACCATTTTGCAAGTGTGCCTGCATTGTAAGGAGGCTTGTTTTGTACAAGAAGGGGCACCTTCATGCACAAGAACTATCCCCTGATGTTTTTTCCCCTTTCTATGTGTGCTGCAGAATGCAGCACACATAGAAAGAGGAAAAAACGAGGAAAAATAAACATATTTCTCTTTGTTGTTCCTCACCTGGGAAGGCGTACATTTTTGGCGCATTTCCAGGTCTACCACTTCTGAGAAAATCTGGGAATGCATCAAAATCCATAGCTGTTGCATGGGAACATCCATGCAACGCTCATGGAAACACCTTCCTGGTGCAGAGTAATAAAAACACAGTGATTTGCGCGGCGTTGCATTACTCAAGATTTATGAAGCCACTCAAGGCAATGCAAGGTGGGCTTCATAAATCTCATTTTAATTTGCGTCGCTCTTGCACCACTTTGTGTGGTGCAAGAGCAACAAAAGGGGGCTCATAAATATACCCCTAATTCTTTACCAGTCCTACAGCCATGTCAGGTGTATGTTTCTCATGTGACAGACGCTGCCCATGCATGTTCCTCATGTGACAGACGCTGCCCATGCTCTACTAGATCTTATGGAAGAGCATCCTCCATGATCCTGCCCAGACTATTTGGCTTCTCAGAGACACTGGCCTGTGAGGAATTATCCATGTGCCCCCGAGAGAGACTAGTTTTCCATCCATCACCGACTGCCTGCCAAACTATCTTCAGATGCTTAAGTGTCTTCATAGTGGCATAGAGGATAAAAGATCATATATTGTTAAAATCAAAGCTAGGTATCCTTGTCAGATCTGAATGTGGCTAAGTATTCTTTGTGTTTGTTGTTAGTGAAATCAAAGAGCATGTTTTAATAGCACCTATATTAATGGTGTCTGATCAAAGAAAATGAACGCAAACTACTGCAAATGTTTTTCCAACTCAGCAAACAAAATAAAGTGGCACAAAATAAAGGAAAGGAGACCCACTTCCTATAGATTCTCATCTCGCTGCTGCAACAATGAAAGTAATTGTTCAATGGCAAATTTCCATCATTCATGAGGAACAGTTACAATCAACCAATGGCTGATCAGTGTAATGAAGGCCAATGGCTGAGCTCACTGCCGTTCATTTAATACATGACATAAACTCTGCCAGACCTAAACTGTCACATCTCTCAGATCAAAGCTTGACCTGAACATACAGTGCACTTATGACAGTGCGGACACTGTTTAACTCAACAGAGTGCACTAACACAAGCTTCGCAATAGACATTTGCCGACCCAAGGTAAGACCCACAATCTTACTGGGACAGGTCATGATGAGAACATTTGTTTGGTTTTGGGAGAAGAGTTGATCTAGTGGTTCATTTTCTTAGTTGCATGCAACAATCAGGAATGTTGCAGAGATGCAACAATCTACTCTCTGCCCTTTACCACAGTGATACTGGGATTTTTGCTGTATGTACTTATATCTGACATTGTAGCTTTATTTATTGGCAAGAAACTGAAATGTGGCAACAAATTCGAAAGTAAACTCACTTTCTTATTTTCCTTCATTTCGCAATCATCAGTAGCTGTTTTTTCTCTTGCGGGTGTGACTGATCACATTAATGGGGTAACTGCCTGCTGCAGTTCCACATGTTGCCAATTTAATCATGTGGTTAAGGAGAAGGCCATTTTTTCAATGGAGTCTACAACAAACAAAACATATGTTTGAATTTTTTCATTGCAAAAATATTACTTGAAATTATTGCTGTTTTGAAAATCAAAAATTGCATTCTCCGCAGACCAAGCTACGGATAGAGTAATCTTTTCCAAGATCCACTAGTCAATGATAGGGAGCACATGAAATCCTGCAACCTGGATAAGAAAATGTTCGACTTGCAACAAAAGAACCACAAATACAGCATTGTTACATGGCCCCGCATTGTCTGCCAAGCCCCAGGTTGTCTGCAGACATGGTTTCACACATTATCAGTGCAGATATAGACCAAAAAAGAGAACACATTAATCCATATCTAGCGATTGAAGGTTTGATTCCAGCATGTGAGGCATATTTACTAACATTTTACACAGCACAATGCAGAAAAGGGAGTTGCTTTGATGCGTTGTGCGAAATCTAATGAGATGAACTGTGAGATATTTAGAAAGATATGGCGCAGTTCAGCTCTCTCCTGGTGCTGGTGCTCTTGTAGTTGCCTAGCACCAATGCAGGCAGCCACACTGCCCAGAAAGCAGCAGACATTGAAGGAGGACATAACTAGCAGAAACAAAGATATTTTCCCTTGCAACTTCTCCATGTGGTAGGCACACAATTTTGGTGCATTTTGGTACTGGCTTTAGTAAATCTGGTATTGTATCAAATTAACTTTGTTGGATGCAGAGGAACGCCCATGCTCCACCCATAAAGTGTCTATCACAACAAAATGTGTCACAACGCAGCAGAAGCCACTGAGTTGGTTCACATTGTATTTACAAAATGCTGTAAGGCAGCACAAGTCACTCCTTGCATAGCTTTGGAAATCCCATCCAAGCATTTGCGCTGTTTTGCAATGATTTGCTTCATGCAAGGACAACGCACGTCCTTTGTACATCTGGCCCTTACTCTAAAATCTGAGTGTGCATCATTATAAAGAAGCTATATGGCTACTTTACTCCCATAGATTATGACAGCCTCACCTACATATGGCATCTGATGCCAAACATCATTATACAGCCTATTCAAAGTGCTTTTGTGGGTTGTCAGTTACTAATCGGACACTTCCCACCTCTTGCCTCCTCTCATTCCTGCTCTGCTTGCTTGCCTTATTGACTTGCAATGGCTACTGTGACCCGCCCCACACACACACATCTTCTGACCTCTGATTTGCAGATTCTAGGTGGCCTGATCCCATGACTACCAGGGACCAAGACCATTCATTTAATCAATTTACCAATCTCCATCTGGTTTACCCTGTTTAATCTTGCTTGTTCCCTGCGTACCATTGTACCACGGATGAGCTCTATCACCCTCTCCTTGCCTGGCAATAGTGGATCATGTGGCCTGGTTTTTAAGTTGTCACTACCTATTTGTATGGGCTGAGGGTGTGAAAATGCCCATAGCCAGAAATCCAGCATCTCAACATCTCAAAGTCCCAATTCCTCAGGGACAGCCCTCTCCCAGAACCTCAACCTTCAACATCACCACTTCTACTCAATTAGAAATCAGAGGTTTGGAGTGGCCAAACTTGGTAAGTGGTGTTTTTGGCAGAGTGCTGCAGGGAAGAGATCTGGAACAAGATGCGAGATCAATGACTGTCAGCTGATCTGAATATTGTAGATAAAAAATCACATATAGTTTACCAAATTTACATTGAATGTAGGACCTCTGCTCTGTGTGACCTGCTTAGATTCTTGCCATGATTACACAAAATATTCAATGCTCTCAACTAGCTGACCTAATTGGTGTATTTTTCTTAATACATTTTTCACTCGCAAGATGTCTCTGGTTTCATCTAAGATTTCTTCTGACCAGTTGTTTCTCCTTGGATTACTTAACACAGGAAGCCAGATAAGTACCTCAGAAATCTGGATATCAACATATTTCTAACAAGTCTTTTTTCACATTTTCAATCTTCAGTAATATGTTCAATTTTCTTTTCTCCCCAAAATAATTGTTCGGGAGCACTTCATACTGTGGATAATGACATTTTAGTCTCTTTCTCTACCTGCTACATCAGAAATCTCAGAAGCATCCAATTGGAAAACAAATAAGAAAAGGTCCCTTGCCCTAACAAATTGCAGATCCATATCCTTGAGCTCTCACCACTCAGGTATCAGGATTCCAGATTCTCAAAATATCATTGCTGGTCCTGTATTCTTTCGGTAAACAGTAGTTTGAAGACTGTAAAGCACTACCAAAAGCTACATACAACAACCATATCAACAGAATTCGAGGCAAGGTGGGAGGGGCATGTTTAGTTAATATACACTTTATTCAAAATGACCACTGACATTTAAGGAAGCAAGTTCTCATGGGATATCAGCAGGTCCCTCCCACAAGATTTGCTTGCAGTTCAATAAGCAAGCAATCTACCATGAATGATCGTGCAATGAGCTTCCTGGCAGCACAAGTGTACAACACGTAAGAGCCCTTAGAACAGCGCAGCAATAAGGCCAACAACCCATGTATCCAACCACAAGGAAATCCTTGGGCAAGCTATTGCCCCTAGAGACTCGGACTAGAAGCAAAATAGGCAACTGCAGTTCTTTTTTTTTTTTTTTTTGTAGCCTGAATAGTACTTCTTTTTTTTTTATTGTTCTTAGTACAGCCAAACTGCAAACAGAAAGACAAATTAATATATATCACATTGATCATCAAAAAGAAATGTCCGACTTTTTGTTTTTAGGGGAGAAAAAGTCATTAATCATAATAGTCCCGAAACGTGCTCCAGATTTTTATACCCAGTCTCTTTTTCCTTGATCCTTTAATTGAAAATAAACTCCACTCTAAATTATATAGACTCAGCATTTTAGCACGCCATTGATGAAATTCCGGTGGTTTTTCCTGTAGCCACTCCATGGCTATACATAGACGTGCAACAGTCATAGCAAAAAATATGAAATGTCGATGTTGAAAAAGTGTTTCCATATTATTGTCTTTTTGAATTTTTCCTAACACCATCATTGCTGGGGAGATAACAACCGTTGTTTTAATCACCAAGGAGATAAATGTTTCCAAATGTTCAATAAACCCCTGCAGCTTAACACAACTAAAAAAAATATGTATCGCCCCAGCGTCATGATCACCACATCTAAAGCATTTGCCTTCATTGTCAGCTCCCCATTTTGCCATTCGCTTAGGCGTATAATATAAATCATATAGCGTTTTAAAAAACTGAGCTTTCAAGTTTGCAGACATGAGCGCCTCATTTGACAAAATTAAAAGATCCTCTACTTCAATCTCTAAATCTCCTAGCGATTCTCTCCATTTCAGCTGTACTTTCTCAACATCATCTTTCTTAGCGGAGACCAAGGATTGATATATCACTCGATGTTGAATTAAGTTCGTACCTCTTCGATTTAAATAGTCACGAATTTGTATGTATTTAAAGAAATACCATCTAGGCAGTGAATATTTATCCTTGATCTCATCAAAAGAATTACAAATCCCACTCTCATTTACAATGTGTCCTAAGATCTTAATGCCTTTCTGCTGCCACTTATTAGTAATTGCATCTGAGAAAATTCCTGGTAAGTAAAATCCTATATGCATTAAGCGGGGTATAATATGATACTCTAGCTAAATCCATTTTTTTTATAAACCATTTCCAGACCTTACTTGCCCCCATGGTTACCTTAAACCTTGTTCGCTTATAATAACTACCATCAATTTCTTTGACTAGAATTTGCTTTGCATATGGCCCTAGCTGTATATCAAAGATATTTGGAATGTTAGTGTCATCACTTTCATGCTCTCCTGTTATCAGGACCCTCATTTTCAGTAAAAAACAAGTTATATAATAAAGAAAAAAATCAGGTACCCCCATCCCTCCCCTTAGAACCGGCAGCATCATATAGCTCATTACCCTTCTAGGTCTCCCAGGGCTCCATATGAATTTCCCACATTTGGATTGTAACACCTGTATTTTATCTTTTGTAATTTCTAGAGGTATAGATCTAAATAAATACAAAACCTTTGGCAATATATTCATTTTTATGACATTTGATCGACCAATAATAGTTAAATGCAGCCTCTCCCATCAGTCCAAAGATGACGTGATATTTGCCATTAAGATATTCCAGTTAGATTGCACTAATTCCGTCATATTTGCCCTAATTAAGATACCTAAATACGTTGCTTCTTTAACCACCCTACTCTCTTGCCATTTAATCGTGTCAGAGCAGAGAATTTGGTTTTTTGCCTCATTCAGTTTATATCCAGTTATAAAGCCGAATACCTTTGCTAGCCGTTCTATTTCTTTTATTGCAATTACAGGGTCAGTTGTAACCACTGCAATTTCGTCAGCGTAGGCAAAAACTGAAAAATAATAATCCTGAGCATTGTAAGGGGGAATCAAGATATTACGACACAGTAGCTCTATTAAGGGATTTATATAAAGGGCAAATAAAAGGGGGGAGCAGGGACAACCTTGTCGTGTACCACGTGATATGATGACAGTTTCAGAGAGTAGGCCCATCACTGATATCTTTGCTACAGGATGTAAGTATAAAGATTGAATTGCTCTAATACATTTTGGCCCAAATCCCATTTTTTTCATTAATTCCCAAAGATACCCCCACTGCACGCGATAAAACGCTTTTTCTGCGTCTAACAGAATCAGCGCTAAATCATTCTTTTTTACCGAGGCAGTGTCAAATAGTGAAATAACTTTATTGACATGTTCTACCATCCCCCTTCTGGGAATAAATCCGTGTTGATACTGTGAAACTAAAGGGGTGATACAGTCAGTCAACCGATTGGCTAATATTTTAGAGTATATTTTGTTGTCAGCATTTAACAATGAAATCGGTCGATATGACCCAACAAGTTCTGGTAATTTGCCCTTTTCACAGAAAACTGCAATGGTGGCTTCTGTCCATGTTTTTGGTGGAAATCCCAGCTGGGCTTCTCGCATAGTTTTTAATAATTCTTTTTTAATGTCATGGTAAAATTGTACATATACTTCGCTAGGTAATCTATCAGGGCCTGCGGCTTTTCCTTTAGCTAGGCTTTTGACAGCCCGATCCAACTCCTCCTCTGTGATCATATCCTCTAGCCATTGAAATTCAATGGAATCCACCCTTTTTAAACCTTCTGCTAGTATTGTATTCCAATTTGGTCCCGGGACGTCGGATCCTTTATATAGCTCAGAGTAAAATCGCTGAAAGACCTCCAGTAGCTCTTGTGGTTCTGTCTGTGCCACCCCAGCAGAATCTATCATTTGATCGATATTTCTGGCGGATTCTTTAATACGTAATTGAGTCGCTAATTTTCTCCCAATTGCCTCTCCATATTCATGTTTGTCCATCTTAGAAGAAAGATATCTCCTAGCATTTTCTTCTGCCCAAAAACCTAGTACTTTCGCTCTATCCTTGGCCACCTTATCCTCTAATATGGACAAATCGACCACCTTATTAATTATCCCCTGCATTAATAAAGTTTCAGAGTGAATTAGTAGCTCATATAATCTATCTAACTCTTGTCTGGCTTTTTTTTTATTCTGACAGGAGAAACTAATACATTCTCCCCGAAATCCAGCTTTAAACGTATCCCATATTATTGCCTGTGAACTGGATCCCTTATTCTCTTCAAAAAATAATTTCATCCACTTCCTGATATGATCTCTAAAATCAACATTAAAGATAAATTTTCTATCAAATGTAAAGCTTGTTTGTCTAGATTTAATTAGCGCCATACCAATTTCTAACAATAGCGGTGAATGGTCTGATGAGATTCTGGGGTATACAGAAATGGTCGCACCATGAATTACTGAAACAGGGGTAAAAAAATAATCAAGTCTGACCAACTTTTTATGAGGGTGAGAGTAAAACGTATATCCACAATCTTGAGGTCTTAAATGCCCCCACACATCCACCAGCCCATGGTCTTGTGCTAAACTTAACAAAGCCTTATATACTTTTGGTTTACGGCCCTTATACTTGTCTAACCCTTCCTTCATAGCAGTATTGGTCAGATTGATGTTCATGTCTCCACACATCAGTATAGGTTGGGGCCAAGTAGTTAATTCCGTATTTATCTCGACTAAAGCATCTGAATCGTCTAAGTTTGCGCCATAGATGTTACACAGCGTAAACTTTTTACCTTCTACATTAAGTTCAGCAATTGCCCACCTTCCCTTTTTATTGGCCAGAGTTTTACCCG
Source organism: Lissotriton helveticus (assembly GCF_964261635.1). NCBI lineage: Eukaryota > Metazoa > Chordata > Amphibia > Caudata > Salamandridae > Lissotriton > Lissotriton helveticus. The sequence goes on from NC_136063.1 coordinate 563,033,652, forward strand.
TTACAATATTATTACCCTTGCACATAATAGCAACCCCCGTATCAAACTAGATTGACCTGTTGCAGCCACAAGTGTAAACCCAAGTTCTCCCAAAACCCGTCTATTGGACCAGGGTATATGCGTCTCCTGTAAGCATACTATATGTGGTGCTATGTACCTTAATTAAGAAGCAACTTTCTGTCTTTTTATCACATTATTCAGTCCTGATACATTTAGAGAGCAAATTTTTAATCGTTTAGTTGCCATGATCATTTATATTGATTCCACCAAGGTAACCCGTGAGAAAGTTCTTCCCCTGTAGTCTAAACTTTCGACTTACATACATTAACCAGGTTATTTCACACCAATAAATCACACTAAAGTACAAAATTATCAATACAGAAACAAAATCATAAATGATCTTCTCAATATGCAGTTCGCTGTACACAAGAACTATTTTTCCCCACATTTTCTCCCTACAGCTCCCCGCTGTGCCACCCATACACCCCACCCAACCAAGTGTCCACCTTCCCCCCTCCCAACCCTTTAGTGAGGCTTTAGGACTTATGGTCCTGTTGATGCGAGCTTGCCCCACTCTACCTGCCTTCGCCCGCAAACATAATACTAATTTTGAAAGATAAGAAAAAAAAATAATCTTACACGTCGACCTACTGAAGAGAGGCCATTGCCGTACATAGTAGTACCAAACTCATAAATTATACATTAAAGTTATTATATACCCATTTCACAACACCCGGTTACATTGTGACCAGTATCAGATTACATTGTGTCCAAGAAAGTCTTAGCTGCAAGTGATGTTATAAAAAAATGAGTACGTTCTCTATAAACAACTTTCATTTTTGCGGGAAACATTAGATAGGCTTGAGCGCCCTTAGATTGAAAAGCAGGAATTAGCTGTCGCATTTGCCATCTCAGATCTACCGATTGTTTACAGAGATCAGGGCGGACAAAGTACTCACAGTCAAGGGCTCTAATTTTCTTGTCTGGTCTTGCCTTCATAAATATTTCCTCTCGAGCTAAAAAGCTATTAAATGCCACTAATATAGCTCTTGGTTTTTGGTCACGCTGTTCCGGATGGTTTGACCTAATTTTGAAGGGAAACCGATGTGCTCTTTCCACTTCCCGATCCCAATCCCATCTAGTTGAGTCTGGAAATGAGTTTTTCAGAAGCTCAATAATGAACCCTCGAGGGTCTGAGCCCTCCTTTCCTTCAGGAATTTGTAAGAACCGTATGTTATTTCTACGAGAACGATTCTCTAAATCAATAACTTTCCAGTTGATCTCGTCTTTGTGAGCCAGCTGTTTGGCTATCACCCTCTTCTGTTGCGTTACCTCATCCTCCGATGTAGATATGCGTGCTTCAGCCTCAGTGACTCTGCCCTAAAACTCTGAATGCGACTTAGCCAAGCGTCTAACTGCATTTTGGAGTTTTTTACATGAATTCTGCACTCTTAAGCTATCCTGTCTATGTTCCTCTCTGTGCAACATCAAAGTCTTATAAATAAGGTCGAGTGATATTTCTTCATCTAGCACTACTCCAGGCAAAGATGCGGCTCCTGTACGGTCATGATCTCCTTCCTGTGTCAACCGCAATCGGCGTACTGTCTGGCCATTCATATGCTCAGATTCCTGCTCTTCAGCCTCATAGCTGCTATTAAGACTTCCTTCGGCCATTCTCATCTGCGTTGCATACTGTTGAGCAAGATCCTCAGTGGATGACATAGAATGCTCTGAGAGAGAGGATTAAAAATCTGCCGAATCTGTGCTTTCAATGTACTTGACTGGAGGGGAGCCATCAGCAGAGTTACCGTTTACAATCCCCTCTAGTGCGGGACCTTTCTCTGCTGGCTCTATCAAGTTCTCTTCAAACTCCCCTACAGCCTCCTCCCCAGCATCATTTAGCTGTACATCATTTAACTCCATATTGCCAGAGACTGCTTGTGACCCCTGCCCAGTCTCCGCACGCTCTATTAAGGCTGCAACAGATTCTATGGGCACTAAACCTTTAACTATATCTTGATTCAAAACATGCTTAGTTCCTTTTGAGGCCTCTTTACTTTTCATCGAATTAAAGAGTTCAGGAATACCTTTGATTGCCTTTGTGGTCTTAGATGCCTCATGTGGTATATTCTCCTTCTCTTGTGGCCGGGGATTGCCTTTTCCAGCTCTCTCAAGTTCTTTAACCGATGCCTCCGCTCGATTGATGCCTTTACACGCGGCGTTGCGCGTAGGTGTTGCAGCATTATCCGCTGCTGGGTTCTCGCGCTCCAACTGCATCTCGACACCGGGAGGACCCTGCCCCCAGCCCCTCCGTCCTTTGGGAGGCATTGTTTGGATACTCGCCTGGTCCGCCGAGTTCGCCGTGTCCGTGTTCGCGTTCCAGTCTAAGGCGCCAAAACCCGTTCTGCGGCTGCTGCAGGTGTGCCGTCTTGCGAGACCCACCGACTGTCTCCAACGCAGCTGCTGCAATCTCCGCAGCCCAACTCCAGCCTCAGTCAGCGCCGAGCCCGAAGGCGGGCACATCAGCATACAAGTCTAGGATTTTCGGAGGTAAGTTTTTAGAAGCAATCCCCAAGTCCTTCAAGTTTTCTAAAGTATATCTCGAACATCCGATGACAGAACAGCTATTCCAGCAACTTTTCAGCCTCCCTTATCAGTGGTCAGACGCCGAAGTCCGCGGGTCCGGCAGGAGCAGCTAGCTCACGCGACCGTTGCGGTCGCCATCTTGCAACTGCAGTTCTAGTGACAAACCAATGGAAATGAAATATGAGTCCTCTAACCTCACTATTCTCCTACTCCATTGCACACCCAAAATGGTACTCCCAAAGGCACCAGAACATGCACTGCTGTGGAGTAGACTAATCTCTTCACTTTTGAATGTAGCTGTCCTGGGAGCCCCTCTCCCTGACTCTTGGCGGGGCGCAGAGGTCGTCCCTATCTTTAAGAAAGGCTGTCGGGACGACCCAGCTAATTACCGCCCAATTAGCCTGCTTGACTCAACCCAAAAAGTTGCGGGCAAAGTGGTACTGGGTAGGATTTTGCAGTGGGTGGAGGAAAATCAGGTTTTGTCCGATTTCCAGGCGGGTTTTAGATCAGGGACAGGCACAATTGAGCAGACATTCCGCTTTTTAATGTTATACTGGAAAGTGGTGGTACTGGGAGGAGGCAGCTTGTATTTAGTCTTTATAGACCTGCGAACTGCGTTCGACCTGGTCCCGCGGGCCCAATTGTGGAAAGTCCTAGACGGGCTGGGTATACCATCTTATCTATTGGCCCTGCTTATCAAGTTCCACGAAAGCAACTTTGCCCAGATCAGATGGGGTCTCCAGGGGGAAAAAACATCTCGTATCCCTGTAGATAGGGGCGTCCGCCAGGGTTGTGTGCTGGCCCCCACCCTGTTCTCACTTTATGTGAACGGAGTGGTGGAGCATCTTCTTCAGGAACCATCTGATGCACCCTCCCTGGCTGGTAGGAAGATACCTACGCTCCTATTTGCTGATGATACCCTTCTGATCTCAAAATCTCCATCGGGCATTCAAAAGTTGCTTTCTCGATTCAAGGGCTTCTGTGATAACAGGGGCCTTTCTATAAACATAAGCAAGACCAAATTCCTTGTCATTAACCCCCCCAGGAAATCTGTCTTCCCCCCTGCCTTGGACTCCGTTCCACTCGAAAGAGTCAAAGAGTTCGATTATTTGGGTATACGACTCTGCGACACTATGAGTTGGAAGGCACACCATCATAAGGTATTCCTGACCCATAAGAGGGTTGCAGGGGCTCTACTCAAAGAACAACGTGCCTCATCTCTTAAACCTATTGGGGCCCTTCTGGATATCTACAGGGCAAGGGTGGTGAGTGCAGCCTTGTATGGCGCGGAACTGTAGGGTGTGCAGAGAGCTGACTGTTTAACCTGCCTCGAAAATAACTTCCATAAAGATCTCATGAAGTTACCCCACAGTACCCCGACCCTCCCCCTCCTGCTTGATGCAGGCACATACCCTATAGGTGACCAAGCCAGGCTCCGTCCCCTCTTATTGTGGGCAAGGATTTGGAATGTTCCAGAACTGTCCAGTTATGCCGACGCCTTACGAGAACTCCTATCCTCTCCAAGCTGGCATAAAGTAATTTGGCTCAAGGAGGTTAAGCGGCTCCTTTTTGATTTGGGTCTAGGCGATGCTTGAGCTAACAAAACAGCTCCTCCTAAGCAATCGTTGAAGAAGGTTTATTGGTTGTGGGTGGCTAATGGGAGAAGGTGCAACCCAAACCTTTGTAAATCTGCTGCTCAGTTCCTCTTAATCAAGGAGCTCCCACTTAGAGAATCTTACCTGGACCTGATTCATAACCCTGGAGACAGATCACTGTATTTCAAATTCAGGGTGGGAGTCCTCCCTGTGGGGCTGTTTACCTCCACCTGGAAACCACCATTTCAAACCATACCATATTGTCCCTTCTGTGTCTCAAAGGTAGAGTCCATCGCCCATCTGCTGTTCGAGTGTCAGGCGTATGTGGCCCCCAGGTCGAGATGGCTCAAACCACTTTGAAGGAGCATGGGTACCAGATCACACTTGGAAGCCCTACGCACTCTATGTTCTGATGCCTGACCCTTTTTTGCCTGTTGTATGGCAAAATTCTTGGGTTGGGTCTGGCGAATAAGGTCTGCAAGGAAGCTATTAATTCACTAGAGTCCTTTTGTACTTGCATGAGTTCTATGATCTGGCTAATAACCTATTTTTGCAAAGCTATGCTGATCTGTAGGTTTTCTATTTTTGTATTGCTAAATTGATTCTGATGTTCCCTTTTTATATATCAAATGTCAAATGTTTTTATCAAATTGTATACTGTAATGCAATGCTTTTATGATATTTTTTTATATCGAAATAAAGCAATACAACAGCACTGCTATAACCTAAAACATAACCAACATCAGCATGCCCTTCCCCACCACAGAGCCATCAACACCTCTCCACTCAAACGTAACTCATGGAAAGCAACAAACATAGTAAACATACCAGCAGACAATTCAACTGCTTTTCAGAGCCATTGCACTCCCCTACTTGTGTTAAACAAATAACAGATAACCAAAGAATCACATGCCAGCCATGTGCTCACAAATCCACATAACTGTGATCAGCATTCACATCGTCTCCTATTTCTTGTTTTAAACTGACCAAAACATACACTCAGACAGGCAATCTTTTCCTATCACCATCCTGCAATAACTAACACTTAATGTTTATAATTCTTATATTACACATCAGCAGCCGTCCTCATCAAAACCAACATCTATCTTTGAGGCTTCATTCTTCCAGAAGACCTCACCACGAAACCCATAATTGACTCCTCCATAGACATTATCAGTTTTCTTCTACCCATATTATATGCTGCTGTATCCAAACATCAAAGACAAAACCCTTATATAATCCCTGACCACTCTGATCTCTCGAGGTTGACAAATCAAAATGATATAAATAGCAACATTTATATTGTACTTGTATTGTTCGGACAATAAGATTAAGGATAATATAAGGGGGCATTTGTGGTGATAACATAGGTGATTATGCAAGGAATGAAGAATGTGATGATGCTAAGTAACATCAGGGTGGAATGCGGAAAAAAGCTGGGAAACTGGGAAGATGACAAGAAGGTCAGCTCGAGATGTATACCTGAATCTACAAATAAAGATGCTGAGAATTTAAAGAGCACCATGTCATCTTCACACAGTCTTAATGCCACTCATTAGCCTTAATGGACTTCACACATGCCCCCATTTAAACAAATCTATACCCAATCATAGCACAGCTTAGGGGACTCAATAACTCAGCTCTATAACAAACATCAGCAAACCTGAAACATTGTCACATATCTCAAAAGGGTTTGATAATTTTGAAACACCCTTTGCAGTTTGCAGCCACCAAAAGACGAAAATATATCATATCACAGCCAAAATCCAAGTATCACCTAAACACTATGCCTGAAGCTTACAAGGAAATTGAACCATTTAATAAGGCTTCCGTTTGCTGCATGTAACCTTTTCTGCCTTTTTCCCTTGATCAGCACAAAAGTCTACAGACATAAATCCCTATTTTGTCAATAAAAGCAGAACAATTAGGTACCACATAGGCATCTTAAATATCCATGCTGACAATCTACACATAGGTTGATGTCCATCATTCCCTGGTACCGGCCCCAAAATATTAACATCCAATACCTGGTCAACATGGCATTGATTATTCAAAGAAACTACTTCCAAAGGCAGCATTTTCCCACTGAACAACAAAAATATCTTTATCAACCCACTTATGCCTCTCCTTTAGACCATCACTGTCTCTCTCCAAAGAGACATTTTTGTGTATTCGCAAAAAACATACAAATACTACCACTCCTAACGAAACCTCACTTCAGCCCTAATAAGCCTTCTAACTACTACACAATTGCTTTCCTCTCCTACTAGAGAAAAAACATCAAAAGGGTGTACAGCATACAACTGTAAGACCACATTGACCACAACCAGATGCAACAGACATACCAGTCCAGGTTCCAATCCTTCTATAGTAGACAGCAGCAATCTGGATACTCAATATCTCTCTAAGGATTACTGGCCACAGATACCCTGTCTACTAGTATTCCTTGGCCTCTCAGCTGCCTTTATTATTGCTCTACTGAACTTTAGGTTCTTTAAAAAAGGCAAACTAGGACACCACCTTCATCAGCTTCTGCTGCTTTGATCTTTAGTTAGGGTTGAATGCTTGGGGTGTATGAAACATCTTCATGGGTCAGTAGCCTCATTCACCCTTCTTGTTTCCCACACTTCTTGTGTTGTTGACTGGATAAGTGCAGAATTGGGCTTACAAGGATACTCAGCATGGAAGTAGCTTGAGGCAATTTACCGATCAGTACATGATCCACAGTGATTGGCTTGTCTGGAATTCTTTATCTATCTTCATCTGGGATGCACATTACTTTCTGTGCATTCTCGATGGGCTCTGAGGTTCCGTGATTCTGAACCCGTTTCATAAAGGACGTCGTATCGCAACGATTTCGGTAACAGCGGACCGAAAATGACAAGTGCAGTATGTACGAGGGTTTTCGCCATGTTCGAGTGATGGGTTCACCATGAAATTAGGGATTCCGTTCTGAAACCCTTGGGTTCCATTTTGTGCATGGCAGCCATTTTGTGGTTGCCCTCACATAGGCCTATGACTGTGGCTGAACAAGTCTCTGGGACACGTACACCTTAGCCTGGAATGTGTTGACTCCTGTTTGACCTGAAGTGAACTGACCCTGCTGCCTGAAGCTGACCTTGCCAAACCAGTTCTTGCCCTTTAGCTGGTCAAGATAGAGATCAAAGAGCAGGACATTGCTGAGTTTATGGTACACGCACACACCCTTTCTATCTTGTTTCTCATCTGTTTCTTCTTTTATGGCCTATTTATGGTTTGGGTTGAGGTCTTTTATTATGGGTTTGTGTCCAACTCGTTCAAAAGAAGAATGTTTATTATGGGTTTGTTTGATGATTGATTTTGGGCTGGACAAACTGAAAAATGGGCTTGTCATCATGCTCCTGCTTTTGTCGTGGAAACATGTGAGTGGTCAAACTGTAAATAAGGAATGTTTGCCTGAAGCACAATTTTTTGTATAAAAAGGGATGGCTTGCTTTGTAAAGTTGATCAGTCTCCTGAGAACATACACTGTGTTGTACTTCTAGGAACTCTGTTACTGGCTGCAGCTAATAAATTTGATCTTTGACGTCACCAAGAAGTACCCCGTGTCTCTGTATTCTAAGACAGGTGGACCCGGAGACTTTGGGCGTTTCCCCTCGCGCCGCTAGGTTCTAAAAACCCGGTTCTTCATTTGGCGCCCAACGTGGGGCGACTTCAGCGGTACCGGTCCAAGCCTGAAGATCGTGAGGAGCTTCGTGTGACAATTCTGGAGGAAGGCCTGCCACTTCATCGACCCCTGTATGTCGTCGTGGTCCGAAAGTCTTTGCTGCGAGGTTCCCAGCTTTCCGACGGCTATGAAGGACTGCTGCCCTGACTGTCGCCCTGTCTTGGAACCCTTAGACGATTGGTAAAGCGAGACAATAGACGGGTCTTCTGGCGACATCATCGATACTTCAGTTAAGTATGAGTGGAGCGTCTCCCAGTCCTTAGTTTTTGGGTATCCCCTTGGGATCTTTGATTTGGGACTTGCAAGCTCCAAAGCCGAGGGACTCGTGTATTCACGAGGCTATCGTATTCGATATTCCCTTGAAGTTTGAAGCTAGACTAGTGAGCGAAGATGCCTGGTCTTAGCAGACTTGGTAAGTTATTTTGTTGTGGTTGTAATAGGGATTCCCGATTGGAGGATTCGTGTCCGGTTCCTCCGATTGGAACTCCAACCTATTAGCTCTATTTGAAACATGGCGTGGGCCCCATCACGTATAATGAAGTGTGGATTCGCTACACCAGAAAGGACGATGTCCTAAAGTGGCCCCAATATGGTAGTTATGACACGGAGATTTAAGATAATTTAGAGGTTAAACTGTTCAAGAAGAAAGCCCGGCCGGCGATGTTTGACTCTTTCCGCCTATGGCGAAAGGAAGCCAAACAGAAAGAAATTAAATTAGCGAAGAGAAATAAAAGAGAGAAGGGTATCTCGATAATGCAGGCTGCTATACAGTTTAAAGATAACGAAGAAGAACAAGCGAGTGAGCAGTTGCACAGGCAACGTAAAATGGTGATTGATAAGTGTTATCCAGTTCTGCCACTTCATCAGCAAGATGCGATGAAGGAACTTGAGAAAGATCCTTTGATGTCACATTTGTTGAATTCACCGCCCCCTTATGTGCAGAGTGCTACAGCACCTCCGCAACCTTTAGTTGCGCAACCTCCGGTTGCTTTGCCTCCTGTTATTGCACAGCTGCCAGCTCCTCTTCAGTTGGCTCCTATTTCTATGGTGCAGCCTCCTCAAGGGCCGCCAACTTTGCTACCTGCTCCGTCTCCAATTCCTACGACTTTGTCTCCTGTATTGTCTACTCCTTCTGATACTGCTTCTGCGTCTGCTTTGTCTCATCCTGTTTTTCCTCCTGTTCTTTTGTCGACTTCTCCTTCTGTTCGACAGAGAATGACTGATACTGTTACTATCTCCTTTCTTTGGGTCATCGAGTATGACCCCTGCTTCAGCGCGTAAACAGTTGCATAGCCAACTGCCTGATTCCCAAGAGAGGGAAGTATTGGATCATTTAGCGCGTGAATGGGTCACTCATTCTTTAAGATACGATGTAGAGTCTGTTATGGATGTTTTCCATCAATGGAAAGCACCGAAGCAGAGATATGTTTTTGATAAAATGTGTACTTTCCTTCGTGAAGAATGGGAAGATGGTGATTTGGGACAGACTCCGTCTGAGTTGTTCCGTGTACAGTCCGAGTTTGCGAAGGGAACTATAGTGGGTCTCGATGTTGAGAGAGCAGTTGCGACCTTGTTGTCATTTAGGAGTGAGTCTCCTTCTCAGCCATTGTTTGAGCCTGATCCTTCTGTTAGGAGAAAGGTGCGACAATATCCAATGAGAGAAGTTCCTCCTGTATGGAAAGAAGCCGTTCAGGCCAATGTTAATGCTGGTATTGTAGCTGCACCGGCACATTTTCAGCATGTTTGGGTACATGTTCCGTGGAAGCGAGCCGAAGTTTTGGCTCTTAAGCAGACCTTACCTGACCCCCGTAAGAATCCTGCAGGGTACTATAAGGAATTATCACAGACTGCAGACTCATGTGTTATGAATCTAGCTGATATAGACATGTTGTTTGGAAATGTGGTTCCACAGCCTTTATGGGGATTGATTCGTCATACGGATCATGCGCAAGAGTTGGGTGATACCTGGGTTAATATTGCTGCTGCAGATGGTCGACAAGTTGGTGGTGCTAAACCTGAGCCTCTAGTTGCAGAACTTCCTGGTAGGATCGTTACTTATATGAAGACTTTAATGCCGGCTATGCGAGTAAACTGGGACAAATTGTCTGCGTGTAAGCAGAAGAAAGATGAAAGTGTGTCTGATTTCTTCACTAGGTTTGAAGAGACGTTTATTGACCATAGTGGTCAAGACATGAGCACGGAAGATGGTCAACGGTTGTTTGTTGACAAGTTTGTGCATAATTTGCTTCCCGAATTGTGTACTAAGTTGAAGGATTCAGAGAGTTCTTGGGCTGTTTCCTCATCAGCACAGATACTGGCTACTGCACAGTACTACGAGAATAGAGATAAGGACGAGAAGGATAGAGCAGACAAGAAGACTAAGGAGTTAAAGACAAAGGTTCTTTTGCAGCAAGCGTATCCGCCTCGTAATAGCCAACGTGATTATCAGCAACCTCAGCAGTCTCAGAGAAACTCGCAAAGGTTTGAGCCTCCTCAACTGCATTTTCCTATAGGCCCTAATCAGTGTGCATATTGTAAAGAAGAGGGCCATTTTAAAAATAGTTGCCTGGTTCTGTTACAGCGCACGAATGGTGTTTCTGGAGGGAGAGGTCGAGGTGTTCAGCAAGCTCCTAGAGGTAGGGGACGTGGTGTGTTTCCCCAGTATGCGCGTTCCTTTCCTCCACAAAATACGATGAATTGTTTTGATCAGCAAAATGGTGCGTCTGGTAGGACGACTCAGTACTATGCTGACGACTACTATGTCGAAGGTGAGAATATGGACGGTAATGATTGCTAGGACAGCCATAGACAAAGAGAGGGAGTTGTTTCAGTTCCAGTAGATCAGAGTGGACCTTATGTTGAAGTGATTACATCAGGTGTATCAGAGCCTTTTCTGTTGGATACTGGTGCTGCGAAGAGTTCTATTATGCACTCTAAACTCCCTGGCGCACCTTTGTTTGGCTTAACGAATGTTTCAGTAGGTTTTTCTGGCGCCCCAGTTAGAAACCCGATTTCTAGTCCTTTGCCTCTTTCTGTTGGACCTTGTGAATTTGAAGCACCCCTTATTTTGACGACAGGTTGTGGTGAGAACTTGCTGGGATTGGATCTGTTGAAAAGATTGTATGCGACACTACAGTGTTCTCCTTCGGGAGTACAACTTACATTAGGTAACAGAGTGATCTCTCCGATGTATTTGTCGAGAGACCGACTCCCAGCTGAATTGTCTTCTCTTCCTGATACTCTTTGGGCTACTGGTCCTAATGATGTGGGTCTTTTGGAGATACCACTATATGTTGTGACGCTGAAAGCGAATGTTCGAATGCCACGTATTCCACAGTACAGGATTTCTAGTGATGGTGAAAGAGCGTTGCTAGCGATCATTTATGACCTGATTGAGAAAGATGTGATTGAAGAAACAAGAGGTAATGTGTGCAATAGTCCGATTCTGCCTGTTTTGAAACGTACTGATCCTTCGCAACCACCTGTATATAGGTTCGTGATCGATCTTCGCGAGGTGAACAAGATTGTAGTCCCGCAATTTCCTGTTGTTCCAGATATTACTGCCTTACTGACCATGATTCCAGCTTCAGCCACTTGGTTTTCGGTGATTGATTTGAAGAATGCTTTCTTCAGCATCCTGATTGCCGAGGAGAGTAGAGATATTTTCGGCTTTTCTTTAGGAGGTCGAAGCTTCCGGTTCAAGCGCGCTCCTCAAGGCTACTGTGAGAGTCCATCAATTTATAGTCAGGCTTTGAAAACACAGCTTGATACGATTGTCTTACCTGATGGTGCTGCTCTTGTTCAGTATGTCGACGATTTGTTAGTTGCTGCTGACAATGAAGAGATTTGTAAAGAAGCTACTTTGTCGTTGTTGCGTCATTTGTCTGATTTCCATCATAAAGTGTCTCTTTCGAAGTTGCAGTATTGTCGACAAGAAGTGACCTACTTAGGTCATCTCTTATCGAAGGAGGGAAGAAGATTGACCCCAGAACGAATCCAAGCGATTGCGAAAATGAGTGTGCCAACTACGCAGAGAGAAGTGCGTGCTTTCTTGGGTATTACGTCGTATTGTAGACAGTGGATCCAAATTTTTTGCTTCTTGCAAAACCTTTGATAGCTCATACTGTTAAGGATACTCCGAATCCTATTCCTTGGTCTGACGAATCTCAGAAGAGTTTTTCTGAATTGCGTGATGCGTTGTGTTCGGCTCCTGTGTTGGGTACCCCCGACTACAGCAAGCCTTTCACACTCAACTTCCACCTGGAGAACAACAAGGACCGCAACACCACCGCCCTGCTGGAAAACCTCGCCAACCTCAGACTCAAGCAACTGGTCAACACCCCCACCCACTACGCCGGCCACACGCTTGATCCCGTCTTCTATTCCAGCAAGTACATCACCTTTAGCCACGCCACCGGACTCCACTGGACCGACCACAGCTGCGTCCACTTCAGCTTCAAAAGATCCACGACCCACCACCACCCGCAACAGGTACCTCACAGGAATTGGAGCAAGATCACCGCAGACCAGCTCACCACCTCCCTCAGCCAGAGCCCACCCGCCAACACAACGGACCCCAACGAAGCAGCCCGCAACTTCACACAGTGGCTGACCGCCTGCACCGACGACCTCGCGCCACTAAAGAACCCTCCCAGCAGACCCAGAAGCAAGAAGGCATCCTGGTTCACCGACGACCTCAAGGACTCCAAGAAGACCTGCCGCACCCTCGAGAAAGCCTGGCTCCTCGACCGGACCACCGACAATATGACCGCCCTCAAACACGCTACCCGCAAGCACCACCAGCTCATCCGCACCACCAAGAAGAAATCCCTGAAGGAACAACTGGACAACAATGCCCACGACAGCAAAGAGCTCTTCACTATCGTCAAGGAGTTCTCCAACCCCAGCACCGGCACCAACGACATCACTCCGTCACAAGACCTCTGCGACTCCCTCGCCTCGTTCTTCCACCGCAAGATCGCCGACATCCACAACAGCTTCGGCGCCCCACCCACGCACCCAACCGTCGAACCAACGCCCCCCACCGCCACCCTTCGCACCTGGACCACGGTGACCACCGAAGACACAGCCCGCACGATGAACACCATCCACTCTGGATCACCGACCGACCCCTGCCCACGCCACGTCTTCAACAAGGCCGACTCCACCATCGTACCCCAACTCCGGAACATCATCAACGCCTCCTTCAACACCGCCACCTTCCCGGAGAGCTGGAAGCACGCCGAGATCAGCACCCTCCTGAAGAAGCCCACAGCGGACCCCACCGATCTCAAAAACTTCCACCCCATCTCGCTCCTGCCTTTTCCTGCTAAAGTCATCGAGAAGATCGTCAACAGACAGCTGACCGCCTTCCTCGAGACGAACGGATCCCTCGACCCCTCGCAGTCCGGCTTCAGAGCCAACCACAGCACCGAGACCGCCCTCATCGCAGCCACCGACGACATCCGGACCCTACTCGACAAGGGGGAAACAGTGGCCTTCATCCTCCTGGACCTCTCCGCTGTGTTCGACACGGTCTGGCACCGCACCCTAGTCCAGCGCCTCAGCAACATCGTATCCAAGAGAAGGCACTGGAGTGGATCATCTCGTTCCTCGCCGGAAGAACACAAAGAGTCCGCCTCCCCCCGTTTCGCTCCGAGGCCACCGAAGTCATCTGCGGCGTCCCGCAAGGATCTTCACTCAGCCCCACCCTCTTCAACATCTACATGAAACCTCTCGCAGCCATCGCACGCCAGCACAACCTCAACATCAGCTCTTATGCCGATGACACCCAGCTGATCCTCTCCCTCACCAGAGACCCCGACACCGCCAGAACCTGCCTACACGAAGGGATGAAAGACGTCGCCGAGTGGATGAAGGACAGCCGCCTGAAACTGAACTCGGACAAGACGGAAGTCCTCATCCTGGGATCTTCGCCCTCCGCCTGGGACGACTCCTGGTGGCCCCCAGCCCTGGGCACCGCACCCAAGCCAACCGACCACGCACGCAACCTGGGCTTCATCCTGGACCCCTCCCTCTCGATGACCAGACAAGTCAACGCCGTCTCCTCATCGTGCTTCAACACCCTGCGTATGCTTCGCAAGATCTTCTGCTGGATCCCGACCGAGACCAGGAAGACTGTCACCCAGGCACTCGTCACCAGCCGACTGGACTACGGAAACACCCTCTACGCCGGAACCACAGCCAAGCTACAGAAAAGACTCCAGCGCATCCAGAACGCCTCCGCCCTACTCATCTTGGATGTACCCCGACGCAGCCACATCTCCAGCCACCTGAGGAACCTGCACTGGCTCCCCGTCGACAAGAGGATCACGTTCCGGCTCCTCACCCACGCACACAAGTCTCTCCACAACCTGGGCCCCAAGTACCTCAACGACCGCCTGACCTTCTACACGCCCACCCGCCAGCTACGGTCCACCAGCCTTGCCCTCGCAGCCGTACCACGCATCTGAAGAGCCACCGCCGGAGGAAGATCCTTCTCTTACCTGGCTGCCAAGACTTGGAACTCCCTCCCCATCCATCTTCGGCTGACCCAGGACCATCTCGCCTTCAGGAAACAACTCAAGACCTGGCTGTTCGAGCAGTAGCATACCCCTCCCCCCAAGCGCCTTGAGACCCTCCCGGGTGAGTAGTGCGCTATACAAATGGCATGATTGATTGATTGATTGATTTATGTCCACAAGAGAGAGGGATGTGCATTGTCGGTTTTGACACAGCAGTTTGGCGATAAACAACGTCCATGTGCGTATTTCTCGTCGACTTTGGATCCGGTAGCTAGAGCGTTGCCGAGTTGTTTGAGAGCTACAGTGGCAGCGGCTGTTTCTATTCGACAGTTTGCTGGCTTGGTGATGGATAATACGTTGATTGTAATGGTTCCACATGCAGTGGATACATTGTTGAACAGGACAAAGACACAGCACTTAACTAGTGCTCGATTGTCAGGTTATGAGTTGACACTCTTAGCGAGTCATGTGCATATAAAGAGATGCAACACGTTGAATCCAGCTACGTTGCTGGCGATTTCAGTGGAGACAGATGTTTCTGAACAGCATGATTGCTTTCTTAGGACAGAGGAGGAAACGAAAGGGAGAATAGACCTTAGGGACACTCCTCTTTCAAAGTGTGATGGTACCTTATGGGTAGATGGTTCGTGCTTCAAGCTTCTGAATGGTGATACGACTGCGGCATATGCTATTACGACTTTGCATATGATTGTTGAAGCTGCACGTATCCCACATAACTCAGCTCAAGCAGCAGAGTGGATTGCATTAACAAGAGCGTGTGTGTTGTCAAAAGGGAAACGAGTGACTGTGTACACTGATAGCCAGTATGCGTTTGGTGAGGCTCATAGTTTTGGACGATTGTGGAAAGAGTGTGGGTTGCTGACTTCGCATGGAGCTAAGATTCAGCATGGTCAGTTGGAAAATTAACTCCTTGAGTCACTTACTTTGCCGTTGCAAGTTGCGATCATGAAATGCAGTGCACATAAGAAGGTTACCGATGATGTTGGTCGTTGTAATGCGTTTGCAGATGAAGTTGCGAAAGATGTGGCGAGGGATGTGATGAGTCGAATGTATGTTGCGGGTCCGGCAAGATGGGTTCCGGATAGAATTATGTGTGAAGACACGATAGAAAGTGTGAAGTCAATTCAAGCTGAAGCTACAGAGAAAGAGTTAAGCGTATGGAGAGAGAGTACGGGTAAATTGGATTCGAATGGTTGTTGGGTTGAGTTGTCAGAGCATCAGCGATGGTTGTTACCAGATGCATACGTGCTTGTAGTGGTTACAATGGCGCATGGAATGGCTCATATCAGTACGAAAGGGATTTGTAAGTTGTTGGCTCCAGTATGGCATAATGCTGGAATTCCTAAGTGTGCAGAGAATGTGGTCAAACATTGTATGGTTTGTCTGATGTACAATCCTGGCAAGGGAACTCCAACTCCAGCTGGTCATTTTGCACCTCCAACGTACCCGTTTGAGGTTTTTCAGCTAGATTTCATCCACATGGAGAGGTGCAACAATTTGAAGTATGTACTCGTGGTTGTTTGTGCCTTTTCGAGATGGGTAGAAGCATATCCCCTGAAAGATAATACTGCCTTGTCCACAGCTAAAGCCCTTGTTAAGGAGTTTTTCCCTAGGTATGGCTTGCCGAGAATGGTGTGGAGTGACAATGGTAGTGAATTTGTGGGTCAAGTGATGAAGAGAGTGTGTGATAGTTTGGGAATTCGTCAGAAATTCCATGCTGCAAACCACCCCCAATCAGCTGGTCTCGTTGAGTGCTATAATGGCACCCTCAAATTGAAACTGGCCAAGATACAAGCGAGCTCTGGTCTTAAATGGCCTGATGCTTTGCCATTAGCACTTTTGTCGACAAGGATGGCTGTACATTCACGAGTGGGACTTAGTCCATATGAAATAGTTTTTGGTCGCCCGGCAAACATATGAGGAGTGCTGAGGCCGACGAAATTTAGCGAGATCGAACACCCTGTACTGCTTGACTATCTGTATGATTTGACGGCTAAATTGCGTGTCTTACACCAACAGGTTCATGATACATTGCCCCAGGCTTCTGAAGATCCTGGACATGCCATTGATCCTTGCTCCTGGGTTTTAGTGAAGAACTTTCAGCGGACAAAGAACGATCAGCCCCGCTGGATTGGTCCCTACTTGGTGCTATTGTCTACGCGATCTGCAGTGCGAGTGCAAGGAAAGAAAAACTGGATCCACGGCATACATTGTAAGAGGGTTCCTTTGCCTCTGCCGTACGACCGGTGGGTCCAGGAGGGCATTCCTGATTCCGAAACTGAAACTGTGCCTCGTTTTCTGCCTTTTAGCGATGCACGTTTAATTGGGACGAGTTCTGAGCGTGAAAGTGACGATCTTCTGCAAGAAGCTGTGCCGCCATCAGTTCGTTTGGACACTACCGAGCCTGAACTCTTGTTCCGTGACCAGACATTGCCTGGAAAAGGCCGTTATAATTTGCGATCAAGAGTTGTGGGACTAATAAAATTAAAATCCTTTTTTTACTATTTCTGAAAGTTCGGCTCTCCCATCTGAGAAACTGTTTTGACTGATTTTTGTTTTTCGAACTGCCATCGGGGTTCAGCTGTAGGGTCGCGGTGTAAAGTCTTTGGAGTGCAAGCCAAAGACACAAGGTCGACGGTTCTGGTTGGTCTTAGGGCGTTCCCTGGATTGACAGACGCATTCCTTAGCGCGGAACACCCAACCGCCGCGAGCAGCACGGTTAGAGGATGGAGTTTTTCGAGATGGAGAGACCTGTTGAAGACGAGAGTTTTAAAAGCAAAATGTGTAAAATTATGAGCAGAAAATGTTTTTTAATATTGTGTCTTTTCATGTTGCTTAGCTTAATGATGTTTTTAATGGGATATGTTATATTCTCTTTTCAAGTGACGTTTGCACCCACTACACAACCCATACCCTCTTCTACTGTTTCTTCGCATTCTTTTCATCCTCTGCCTGAACATGAGTCCATTAGGAGATTGGAATTCGTTAATAACTCCTTTGTTCAGCTTCTGCACCAACACCAGCTAGTAGTGAACACGACTAACTGTTGGGTGTGTGGCCTTATGCCCCATACTACCGATAAAGGTATTCCTTACCTGGTCCTGCCATTCACCTATAATGGTTCTGTGTGGGCATACAGAACGATGTTCATCTATGCTCGTTAAGTCTACCCCCTACGTTCTGTGAAAGATAATCCAAAGAATAGTGCTCTAGTTAAGGGAATAGTCGATATGATTAGAAGAATAGATTCCTATGAGACTATCCCGAAAGATGAGACACTAGCGTGTATTGGATGGAACGTGACCGGATAAGGAGCGAGTCTGAGTGAGAACCAGCGAGCGAAAAGATCCTCTCCGATCTGGATTGTACCCCATCAGGGTCATCTATGTCTGCAAGGTAATGGCAAGAATCCGAGAGCTCAGTTAGGGAAGAGTATCTGCACTGAGACGTATGTTTTTGCGTCCAAGACTTCCCCATAGTTCCTAGCAGCTAAGG
This sequence comes from Lissotriton helveticus, assembly GCF_964261635.1. Taxonomy (NCBI): domain Eukaryota; kingdom Metazoa; phylum Chordata; class Amphibia; order Caudata; family Salamandridae; genus Lissotriton; species Lissotriton helveticus. The sequence continues at coordinate 563,051,579 of NC_136063.1, forward strand.
GTACCTATTTCATCTGTTACGATAGAGCATACACATGGTTGCCCCCTGATTTCTCGGGCACATGTTTTGTCTCGTTCCTGTTGCCTCCTACTTATACAGCTGCGGCAGATTACCACAAGACGAGAGTTGTTAGAGGTGTTTTCAGTAAGGAAGATACTGCAGGACAAGAATTAGGTGATTTCTTGAAGGGTTTTCTGCCATTTTGTAAATGTAAATGTAAATGTACAGGAATTTATATAGCGCAAATCACCGAGCGGTTTCTAAGCCCTTGCTTAGGGAACCCGTCCTGGTATTCCCCTGTGAGATAACCCCGGCAGGGTATCCGCAAGGTGAAAGCCAGGCATCCCGCAGTGAGGGGCCGTTGTGGAGATTAAGCAAGCTATTGCCCAGAGTCGCAGCGTGTGAACCTGTGAATCGAGTAGGCACCGGAGCGAGAATTGTCGAGTCCATGGACATTTTAGGACTCAAGGTCCCCGCCGAGCCGGGAATTGAACCCTGGTCCCGGGCTGACCTCTGCTTCCAGGTCTGCCTCCTCTAACCAGTGTCCTGAGAGAGGGGGTCCCAGCGGAAGAAAGTATGAATTACACATACAATGTTAGAGAATATAAAAACACAGTTAATTTGCATACATTGTTATTTAATCACAATGTAGGTGTATCTTTAAATAGCATCACTTTGCATTTGTACAAAATATTTACAAGTGCCCCTGAAGAGGAAGGGAAGTGAAAAAGTGACGGGAAGTGTGGGTAAAGTTGGTGACATAGAATACAGCTGAGCAGTCTTGCTCTGTAACGTGCATTAAGTCAAACACAGACAAAACGAACAATAAATCCAAAGATAGTTCAAAAGTATATCATGCTCCACTCTATACAATAAATGTCAAGTTTTTTTGGGGGATGGAGCTGAAAGAAAATCAAAGCTTCGACGTTTCGACCCCTAATGGAAGAAGCAGGTACTAATTGATCCCTTGCGGCGGGGTCTTCATCAGGACGGGGGATGGGGCAAGGCACCTGATCAATAGATAACGAGTGCATGTTTTAATATATGATAACAATCAAATTGTATTCACAGTAATAGGATAACACAAAAGAACAAACGACATACCCAATCTGTCGTTTATCCGAGAGAGGGATTGTTGGCGATTAATCTCGATGTAGGGAGACACCGGATCCTACAGGATCGAAGAAAATACAACCAGTGAGCCACACTTTTGGGGACCTATGGTTAACAGCAGGAACATACGGCAATTGACGAGAGTGGTTGAGTCCACCATGGTTGAAACTGCCGGTGCCCTTAGTAACTTGACTGCTGAGCTCCAGTCGGATCGCCTTATGACTCTTCAGAACAGGGTTGCGTTAGATGTCATACTTGCAGATAGAGGAGGGGTATGTAAATTGATTCAATCGAGCTGCTGCGTTTTCATTCCAGACAACGCTCCGACAGTGTACCATGCCATTTCCAAGCTACATAAGATCTCCGAGTCTATACATGTGGACGCAGGAGATTGGTCATTAATGGGATGGTTTTGGGGATTGTTATCCACCTGGGGATGGAAGATTCTGATGATCATTGGGATGGTTTTAGCTATCCTTTTCCTGTTCTGTCTTTGCGTGCAATGTGCTCCTGCTATATGTGGCCTTTGTGCTACCTTGTGTGTAAGGAGACCTGTATCGAAAGACGTGCTAAGTAATAGGATGATGCTACAGTAACATCTTGATGATCTGATGAGTATAGACCTGGATTCAGACTGACGTGAGTTTAGGTTATTGCCTATGTAAGGGCAAAAGGAGGGTCTGAGGTTCCGTGATTCTGAACCTGTTTCATAAAGGTCATCGCATCGCGACGATTTTGGTAGCAGCGGATCGAAAAGGACGAGTGCGGTATGTACGAGTCTTTTCGCCATGTTCGAGTGATGGGTTCACCATGAAATTAGGGATTCCGTTCTGAAACCCTTGTGTTCCATTTTGTGCATGGCAGCCATTTTGTGGTTGCCCTCACATAGGCCTATGACTGTGGCTGAACAAGTCTCTGGGACACGTACACCTTAGCCTGGGTTTGTGCTGACTCCTGTTTGACCTGAAGTGAACTGACCCTGCTGCCTGAAGCTGACCTTGCCAAACCAGTTCTTGCCCTTTAGCTGGTCAAGATAGAGATCAAAGAGCAGGACATTGCTGAGTTTATGGTACACGCACACACCCTTTCTATCTTGTGTCTCATCTGTTTCTGTTCCTTCTTTTATGGCCTATTTATGGTTTGGGTTGAGGTCTTTTATTATGGGGTTGTGTCCAACTCGTTCAAAAGAAGAATGTTTATTATGGGTTTGTTTGATGATTGATTTTGGGCTGGACAAACTGAAAAATGGGCTTGTCATCATGCTCCTGCTTTTGTCGTGGAAACATGTGAGTGGTCAAACTGTAAATAAGGAATGTTTGCCTGAAGCACAATTTTTTGTATAAAAAGGGATGGCTTACTTTGTAAAGTTGAGCAGTCTCCTGAGAACATGCACCGTGTTGTACTTCTAGGAACTCTGTTACTGGCTGCAGCTAATAAATTTGATCTTTGACGTCACCAAGAAGTACCCCGTGTCTCTGTATTCTAAGACAGGTGGACCCGGAGACTGGGTGTTTCCCCTGGCGCCGCTGGGTTCTAAAAACCCTGTTCTTCAGCGCTAACATTTCCACCTCTTCATCTAATAAATTCAAATCCTGCTAAGCCCAGCCTTGTAACACACTTAACTTAGATGGAGACACAGATGATATCTCTATTGGTTCATTATCATTCTGCTGTTCTTGCCTCTTGGTGCTTGCTCCATCTATTGTCCTCTTATGCCTCCCTCTGTGAATTTGCAGAATCCGGGTTTATTTTCAAATTGTCGTTAAGTGATTTAGTAAAGTCCATATTTTCTGTTTCATTCCCAGGGTGTGCATACTAAATTTCAAAGTCAGAATATCAGTGGTACTAAATATTGAGGACGAAATATCTAGAAAAATATCAACAGGTAAGCAAATCTAGATTTTCTAAGCCTAACTCCACATATATTTACCTACGCAGTACACATATCTTCCAGGTATGCAGTTGTGGGATTAGGAATAAAAAATCTGTACGAAATATATGCAATTACTTTTCAATATTTTGTCCCTCAGTATTCTGTCTTCGATATTCTTGTACGTCGATATTCTTCGTGTCGGTATTCAGGAGTACAAACATTTCCAGGATTGTTTTGCAAGCTAGGGGGTTATGCATGGTTGATTTAATATTCAGTCTCTTCAGAAATGAGATATACATTTACGTAGCGGGAATTATTTTGTAACCTGCCTAATGGGGGTGCATTTCTCACAGGTACTACATTTTGATCGTTCACCCCTGTTGCACTCTTTGTACTAATATCGAGGAGACCCCAATATTTTCTTATTTTTTGCCCCATTTGCCTTTCCTTACTTTTGAAATTTGGTAAGCAGGCTTTTATTTTTATGAATTTTCTCTTTTTAGTTTGGATTTGTTCAGAGGGTTTGCACTATCGATTCTCGTACTTGTATTAATATTGAGTATGGGTGCTAGTGCAATATACATATTCATTATTTAAAAAGAAGTGGTTATGAGACTTGCTTTAGTAGTCTGACCGTATAATTTTTTCCACCTCCTCTTTATTTTTTGATGTCCCGATAGAGATGGATGAGGCATGCTGCTTCATGTAAGAGGTGTCAGTGTGGAGTCTGGTAGGCCATGGAGGAAGGCATGCCACCATCCAGATGCAAGAATACAAGGGTGTGAACAGCAGTTCTAAAGTCACTTTTTGGAAGAAATGGTTTTACTTTTTTTAGCAGAGAGAGCTGGTACCTGTAGCATCCTTCCCAGCCAGGAAGCATGTAACAGACCACGCCACACACAAAGCTCTGTTTTACACATCTTTATTCATCAGCATGCAACCATTAACTGAACGCACTGCATCACAAACTTTATTAACCTCACCCATCAGATTATTAATTGCCACTAGAGTCTTCAGGCACAGAAACACAGGACATGGCATCTCCCCATTTTCTAAATAAAAAGTACAAACAAATATATACACATGTATGCATTACAATTGCTCGATGAGTCATCGAGTTGGTCTCACCAGCCTTCCAGATCTAGTGGTATGAGATAAAGGAGAGGCGCCTTCCTCTGGCAAGTCTGGAGAATAGCCGGATGCTTGACTTGGGCACTCAGGCAGACTTGCTTCACTCGCAAGGTCTGGAGCTGACGATAACTGAGGCAAAGGCTTAAAGTGTGATGAGACTCTGGTCATGGATTTTCCACGTCATTGGGCAGTTACCCTTTGTCCTTTGCTCACCCCAACTCTTAACGGTTCAGCACGAAATGGAGTGTCCATCTTGTGTTACTGCTTTTGCTTAATAAAAATTTGGACTCCATTCTCTAAAACCATGTCTCGAGCATGTCAGTACTTGTTGGCTTAGGCCTTCATTTTACATTTGCATGAGTTGTCAGTGACACGAATCTCATCAGGGTATATTGCTTGGCTGGTGGTACATTGAGGTATCTTCATTGCAAGAGTTCTCCTGAACATTAGAGTGGCAGGACTTTCTACTGTCGTGAAATGAGGAGTGGAATGGTAGACATGAAGGGCTGGGCACAGAGCAGACTTGAGGTTGATGCCTTTCAGTGCAGCACTCTGAACCACCCCTTTCAAAGTACTCATAAATCATTCAACAACGCCATTTGTCTGTGACCACAGAGGTGTAGTTTTCTGATGTTTGATGTTCAAACGATTAAGAAAGTCTTTGAACTCTCTTCTATTGAAGGGTGGAACATTGTCAGATTTGAGAATGGAGGGAATAGCCGATATGGTGAAAATGTCATCCAGTCTTTCAATGACTCTGTCAACTGTGGTTGATGATAAGAGTTCCACTAGAGGAAAACATGAGTACTCGTTGACAATTACCATGAGATGATGTCCATTGTCAAACTTTAAGATCCCATTTAACTCGTTTGCCAAAACGCAGCAACAACACTCGATACCTGAGAGCTATTTTAGTTGCAGCAATGCCATGATGTCCTTCATATGCCAGTTCAATACCTTGCTGCTTTGGGCTTTCAGGGATAACTATTCTTGTTCCTCACAGTATGACACTATCATGTATAACAGAAAGTTCTTAACAATTTTTTTTAAATTTCTGGTATTCAACATCATCTGTAAGAGGTTGAGTATGCTTCCTCTATGATTGTGTTGCAATGATTTCCTTGAGCTTAAGCATGTCTTTGTCAGTATTAGTAGCTGTCAGTATTTGTTTAAAAGAAAGAGCTGCAAGTGCACTTGACTTTTCGATTAAATTGATGTAGGCCTCAGACGCTTTGGACAAGGTGCTATGATGCTGTAGAGGCATTTGTGAAATGTAGTAGGCAGGGTTTGATCTTTTTCTGGTTTGTGCACAATAGTGTAATCATACTCCTGCAGACACAACCCCCACCTCTCGATGTGAAAGGGCATCCTGACTTTTGGATTTCTGAAAATGGGGAGTAACTGTTGAAGATCTGTGCAAGAATGAAATGCTTTCCATACACACACCCATACTACAGCTAAGCTTTCTTTTTCCGGTTGAGAATAGAGCATGTTCAGTCTGAGATAGACTCCGGCCAGCATAGTCCACAATGTGTTTCTGAGTATTTGGCTGTCCATTATGTTGGGCAAGGATTACTCACAGCCCTACCGGGCTTGCATGCACCACAATTTTTGTCTCTAATTTTGGAGCAAAGAAATCAATTTCAGTTGCATTTTCAATTGAGTGTTTTATTTTCTTGAAACATCTGTCACATTCAGATGACCATTCAAATGGAACATCTTGCTCTGTTAGTTCTTTTAAAGGGGCACTTACAATGACAGAGTAACTCATGTACCTATAGCAGTATCTAGCCATGTCTAAGAAGGATCGCAGTATGGTCCCATCTGCTGGAGGGCAAGTGGATGACAACCTTTTAGGGATCAGGAGTCATCCACTTTTCAAAGAGGATATTCTCAAAGAACTTAAATCGGTTTTTGTGAAATTCATACTTCTCAACATTTAGTGTAAGACCTGCATCAGCAAGCAGATGGCATACTTGTGTAATTGCTTTGTTGTGTTCCTTCCTTGGAGCCCCAAACACAAGTATACCATCGCTATAGTTAAAAGCATGTGTGACAGGCTGAATTACTCGACGAATGATGTCTTGATAGATTCCTGCAGCTGACAACACAAAAAAATGAGTCTTTTATATTTGAACAAACCAATATGCATTGAAAAAGTAGCACTGTACCTTCAGTTTTCTTTCAGTTCTAGGTTATGGTAACGTTTGTTCAGATCAAGGTGAGAGAATACTTCGGCGCCATTCAGATGTGTGCTCATGTCCGCAATATTTGGACCTGGATGTTTTCCTCTTTTGATCGCTTTGTTGGCCTGTTGCATATCAACACAAAGGCACACTGAACCTCCACTGTCCTTTTTTTGGCACTGCATAATGGGTGAAACCCACGGTGTCAAACCAGTAGAGTGCTCGATGATGTCATGCCTTAACAGGGTTTCCAGTTTTTTCTCAATGACTTACTGTAAGTGAAGAGCAACTCAACAGTGTTTCTGTGCAACAGGGCGAATATCTTCATTAATGTGAAGCTGTACCTTCATTGTCTTAAGTTTTGCAAGTCCATGAAACAGTGTCAGGAATTGATTCACTATTTCAGAAAGGGCATTCAAGTTGTAGGTAATTGAAATCAGTCCCCTGTCAGCTGCAGTGTCGAAACTTAATAAGCACACACTCGACAAAGTACCTAGGAGTACATGAGTTGACACTTGCAGTGTTGATTTCTTATGCTGCATGGTCACCGCAAAGGATCCTTTACTCTGCAAGGGTGTAGAAGCTGCCCACCTTCGCTCATGATGTGTGAGACATGGTATCAGAGACACATCTTTGAATAATTCTGCCGGCAAGATACTTATCGATGCACCACTGTCTATAATAAAAGTTTTAGGGCGCCAATTCACCTCGAAAGTGATTTTAAGACAATGTTCAAAGGAACTTTACTGCTTTATGTGGTGATTCTTTTCAGACGTGTGTTTTTTTTTGCAAGCGCCAATCTTACACTCACACATCAATCTGTGACTGGCATCATAATCGCACATCCATTTTTCTCATCATCACTCGATGATAATGTAGATGATGATAATGGGAGAATAATTTGATAATGATTGACTTTGTTTAGTGTCCATTAGTCTTAATGAATGTTGCATTTTGGCCTTGTTGGAGTGGCATCCATCTACTTGATTCTTCATGACCCACTTTGTTTCTCTTTCACTTTGCAAACTGTTATGAAATGGTTTTCCTTCCCACAGTCTTTGCATATTTGTCAGATAGCAGGACATTTACCTTCATGTAGAAAGGAGAATCCACAGCACAAACACAATTTCTTTTTCTTCTGAGACATCACTCTGTGGGCCTCTATCTTGTGTTTCTGCTTATGTTTCATCCTTAATGCTGATTACTTTTGGGTTGTTCCAGGTTCCATATCAGCAGCTTGTCGATTGGCATGTTCCTCTGCACTTGCAGCCATGAGCATTTTCTCCAAACGTAGTGTTGGAATGAGTCGGAGAGGCAACCATCAATCACTCTAAGATACAAGGCTTCTTAATCATTGAATTCATTGAAATTGCAGTGCTTTATAAGGATATCAAGTCTCTCCACAAACACATCCATCGTATCACCAGCTTGCTGTTTTGCTTGGTTGAAAGTGTACCTTTCATTGTCGCCATTGAACTTGGCACCCTTTGTTTTGTTTATTTGACGGTATGATATTTTGCCAGATTATGATATTTTCTTTATCAGCTCTTTTATTCCATCACCTGCAAGATTCTTTAAGTAATTGATGATCTTTCTGTCATCTTTACTTGTATAACATCTATGAAGTAATCGAACGTTTCAATCCAAGTAGTCTATCTGGCACCAATATTCTGCTTATTGGAGGTATCGAATGGAAGTGGTGGTTTCAGGAATACAGCAACATCGTATTTTGTGTTGCTTCTTACTGACATAGAAAAGCATGTACTGTTCATATAGCGTTTGATCTTCACTGTCACTTAGCCGAGTGGCACCTCTTCAAGCATCACTATGCTCACTGGTGTATGGGTTGTCCCGCCAAAGCTGAGGTTGGCGGGAGCCATCTTCCTTATTCAGAGTGCAATGATTTAGCTTTTTGCTTGTGTTCTTCACTACTCTCGACTTTATGCATTATACTTGGCTATCGCTGTCTTCAGCACTTCTTCATACCTGGTTGTCACTGTCTTCAGCATGACTGCTTTGTATCGATGTTGGCTCTGTGTTATGCTGTGGCACAGTATCTCTTCTTTCAGCGATACCAGTAGAATTTTGGCAATCCTACTGACTGTGCTTCTCTGTAGGGCCTTCTGCAAGGGCCTCTCAAAAGCTGGAAATTGCACTTTGACTCCACATACACCAACTGTAGACCACTTCTTAAGGTCATGTGGCATGCACAAGTAGTTTTCTGGCCCACAGCAAACTCTGAGGGAGAGCAGTCTTGTATCATTGGTGTTACGTATCCCCTATCTCATCGTAGTTGTAGCATCTTCCTGAGCTGGGGATTCTGTAACAGACCACGCCACAAACCTTGCTCTGGTTTGCACGCCTTTATTCGTCAGCATGCAACAGTTATCTGAACGCATTGCATCACAAACGTTATTAACCACACCCATCCACACCCATCCAATTACGTAATACTTGTAAAGAGTCTACTGGGAGTCACTAGAGTCTTCAGGTAAATAAACACAGGACACAACAGTAACAAATCACCTTTGTTCTTTTTGGCAATGTGGTCCTTGAGGGTAAGGTTGTTATCAGAGTGAATCCAAGCGACATGACATTCTGTGAAAGTTTGGGATCAAAACCATAAATGTTCATGTTGTTGAGCCAGGTTAGTACTGTTTTGCTTGTTGTTCTTGACAAATAACAGAAATTCTATTTTACGTTTGCCTATTCCAGACATGGAAGAGTACTGCAGGAGTTCAGGAGTGCTGTGATGCTCCTATTCCTTATTAACTGGCTGAAAGTTTAATGCTACTTGTGGACCACATCACCTACAGTGACAGGGCAAACAATGCTACAGGCCTACCCTCTGTAGCCTGATTGCTGCAGTCAGGGTACACAGGCAGTGCAACCTGCAGCGCTACTTGTAAAAAGAACCTTTTTTGGCAGGTAAGTTCCTCCCTTTAAATATAATTAAGTCATCCCTATGTAAGATTTGTATCCCACAGAAAAGTGTGCCTGGTATTTAAAAGTGGTTACAGGCAGAATATATTACCTTGTCCCTATAGACAAGCTGTTTTTCACTGTATCTCTAAAATGGGACTAAATAGAAAAATCCAATTCAATGGTGACATTTTATTATTTAAAAATATTAACGAAAAGTAAGGGTCATTTGTATTAAATGTTCAGCAACTCCCAGCATGTGCTCATCCTGGGAAGAGGTGTGAAATTCCTCTCAGGAGCACAAAATAGACTGGCCTGAATCTGAATCGGAAGAAATGAGTCCTCGGATTTGTTTGCTTCTTGTTTTGACTTTATTACTGTTTTGTTAATAAATGGCTATTTTACACATTGACGTAAGTTAAGTCTGCCTGATCTGAGCCATGACTAACAGAGGGTTGAGATGAGGTTAACTTAGTGACATTAAGTGTTCACACTGACAAGAGTTGTGATCATTTCTTGAGCTGGGCACTCACCCAGCACAAAAAATATTCACTTTCTTATATTGCTCAAAATAGGAATTGTTGGCCAGTTACAAGAATGAGTTGTTTGGAGTTCTTTCCTTGCTGCCTCACTGCTGATAAGCAATGGAACAGTCCAACACATGTTTGAGCAGGCAGTTGCTCTTGACCAGATGTGATGTATGTAACTTGTCAATCAAATTATTGAAGAGGCTGAGGATGCATGCAGCCTTTTATGTGAGAGAGATACCTGCAGATCCTAAAGTCCACAAAAGGGAGGAAAGTGATGAAACGGTTATTGATACTCATGACGAAGATATTGTGGGATTCTTTATTCAAGGAGCCAATCTGAGTAAGATTTTCCAATATCTGAGGAATAATCTATCCTTTCCTTAACTAGGTTGCTGTATCAAAGGCAGGGAATTGAAAATCTACCTGTGCATGGGGCCATTCACATATCCCTTGTGCGTGGAAGGAATGAGCTGGCACATCAAACCTTTATATTATTTCTTACATGATGTCACTCCCAGAAAACTTGACTGACATTGTGTAGTGTTGTGGCTCCTTCATGGCAGGCTTATCCTTGTAGCAAACTATAATCCTGGAAGATGCTTCCCTTTGTGATGCAGTGGATAAGAGGAAGATTTGGATATTAATTGTTACTATCCAATTTTGCAATTTGTGTGAAAGCATATGCCACCTATACCATTCAGTCTTCACTTTGGTTACTTCAGTTTCTGGTCTAGCAGATGCAGCAGGGAACAGATGCCCTGTGTGCTATGGCAGCTGCTTCTGGCTCTTCAATTACTCCAAGGAGACCTTTTAGGATGCAGTTATGGAGAGCAGATGCGCCCAGAAGCCCTTGCTCATGTATCTGTCTTTCACAGGGGAACATTACTTGGCCCTTAGTTAAAAGAATAAATCAAAGTCAGAATCCTTTATTACTTAGGTAATTAAACCCATAACAAAACTACTTCATGCTTCATAAAGCAATGCTAAAATACCCAGTAGCTTATGCTGTAAATTCATTATAAGGCAAGAAATTATATGATTTTTGTATGCATTTAAGCTCCTAGTATGGGGTCATGAAAAATGCTAAGGGGCAGATTTATGTTACCTGGAGCATCCCTTCAAATCAGCAGGGAGGTGCCAATAAACATGCGACACGCAATGCCCTCGCTGCGCCACCATGGATGCGCCGCATTTACAATGCGGTGCGCCATGGCACAAGGATAGGCAGATGCGTGTCGCATCTGCCGGCGTAAGGTTGGCATAGTGCTGCAGTTATGTCACGGTGTGCGATGCAACTCCAGCACTGTGCCAACCCGACCTATCTTCCACATGGTGTGTCACACCATACACCTGCTTCAAGCAGGAGCAAGGTTTTGGCGCAGCAGGGTCAGAAAAATGACTGAGTGAAATCTTGCAGATTTCACTCAGGCACTTTTCCGAGGCGTTCCTGCGCTGGAAAGCCCACCCTGCGCCGGTACGCCCACATGAAACCTGACGCCGGTTTCATGTGGCGCAGGGCTTTACAACATGACACATCTCCCTAGATGCGTCACGTTGTAAATCCCCTGCTGCATGGCACTAGCTTTACGCCGCCGCTGCATCACAGAAGTGATGCAATGGCGGCGCAAAAGAGGCGCACTGGGGCTTGTAAATCTGCCCCAAAAGGCATACAATAATCTTGGCTAAGAGAATGTCCTGTATAAAAGTTAAAGTGCAATAATCATAGGTGCAAGCATATTCTGTATACAAATAAAAGTGAAAGAACAAAAACTCAGAACCAGTATTTTGGTGATCAATTTGAAATGAGCCCAGCTATAAGCATATCCTGTGTGGAATCAGCAGGGCAGTAATAGGCATAATAAAAGATTTAGATGTTGCAGTTGAAACAATCAGTTCAAGACAGGCTAGTTAGCATGATCCACCCTATGATGAGTTTCGCAAGCTTTTATTCCTGACTTGGTAAGAGCTAAGAATTTCACAAATCTGTAGATAGAATAGTGTCCTCTGGTTTGAAAAGGGGTTCTCAGCAGCCTTCTCCATTCCTGCATAAGAGCAGGGCAAACACAGATGAAATGCTTAATGTCCTCTTTTTCAAATCCACATAGGCGTCACAAGGCAGGGCCTCCCATCTTCTCCCATGGCAGTAGATTAGACCTCAGTGGAGTAATAACAGTCTGTGGATCGAAGTTGAAAGACTAAAAAGTGAGGGCTGGAAACTTATATCCCTAATTTGGACATTAATTTTGGAGTCAAATGGTTGTTTGATCCTGCTACAACCTGCTTGCTAGCCCTTTTGGTGTTGATTTGGTGGTTCCAGTCTACCCCCACCTCAGTACCTTTCCCCTTCAAAGGCAGGGCAATGGCAACAGTCATCCAAATCTTTTGTTGGAGAGTCAGCTCCAGAGGCTTGTAAGTACCTGGATCACTTCAGTTTCACTTCAGTAGAACATAGGTACTCGTGCTGTTTTACAACCCTGCCGCATTGCTTGTTATTAAATTTGCACATCCCCTGCACTTTTCTTGCTATTTGCACCAATTGGAATCTTTAAACTTTTTAATCTTTTAATTGCAAGTGTGCATTGGCAAGTGACCAATTTACACTCTGGTCCCACTCCCTGGTCTACCGCGGCTCTTAAATAGTCGATTGTTGTGGAGGGAGCTGAGAAACTCAGGCAAGTCACAAACTACTGGAACCAGCGTGCAACGGCCGCCATTTAAGGCCGGTTGCCGCTCTAGTTCTTCCACAGCCCGACAGGAAGACTATTTAAATCACATCTGAGGCGGGCGCACAGCGGATGCGCGCAGCGAGTGTGCCTCTGGCGCTCCAAAGGCAAGCCTGTCTGTGCCCATCCGCGCTCATGCCGCGCTCAGCGCCAGCCACGCTGCCGTTTATGGACTTAATGACTCCCATAAAATCTTACTTATTTATTTATTTATTTTAAGAATTTGTAAAGCGCGGCTGTCACCATTGCAGGCATCCTGGCGCTAACAGAACCCAAATAGAAGCAGAAACAGCAAAAATACCGGGGGAGAAGGCTAGCCAGGGAAAAGCCAGGTTTTCACCCTTTTCCTAAACTGCAGAAGTTCGTTGGTGGCCCTAATCTCGATGGGGAGAGTATTCCAGAGTCTGGCGGCAGTCACCTGGAAGGATCTACCACCAGCTCTGACCTTCCTAAATCTGGGAACGACTACCAGTTTAGCATCAGATGAGCGAAGCTGTCTGGTAGGGGCATACCAAACAAACTTGGATCTTAGAGGGGCAGGACCGCACCCGTGGAGAGCCCTAAAAACTATACAAAGTGCCTTAAATTGGATCCTCTGTCTAAGAGGAAGCCAATGTAGTTTTGCCAGGGCAGAAGGTCCATGAGATCTCCTAGGCAGCCCCAAAGCCGATTTAGCCACAGCAGATTGGACCCTTTGGAGTCTGTCCAATAGATACTCAGGGGACCCGAGCAGGAGGGCGTTACAATAGTCCAACCTGCTCAGGATGGTGCATCTAACCACTTGGGCACGAGCATGGAGGGGTAAGAGGGGCAGAACCTTCCTAAGTGAACGAAGGATGGCAAAACAACAGGCCGATGTTTTCTGTACATGGGTGTCAATACTGAGCCCATGGTTCAACATGACCCCTAGATTGCGGACAGAGTCCGCAGGCCGTACGGTGGAGCCGGATTCCGGGGGCCAGAAATTGTTAGGAAATGGTCGAGGGATCCTCGTTCCGGCGTTGAAAAGCACTTCAGTTTTCCCGGCATTAAACTGAAGCGAGTTTGCCTTTAACCAGCTTGACGTGTTCCTTAGGCAGTTATGTAGGACCTCCACAGAGATGGACTCCTCTCCTTCCAAGGAGAGAATCATCTGCGTGTCATCGGCATAATTAACAATTCGAATGCCGAATCCTTTAATAAGCGAGATTAGTGGCCTGAGATATACATTAAAAAGAATAGGGCTGATGGCGGAGCCCTGAGGCACTCCATGCATGACCGGGGAAAAGGATGATTGAAAAGGAGGCACTGAAACTGCCTGCTGCCTGTCCTGCAGAAAAGAATGGAACCAACGCAATGCCGAGTCTCTCACTCCTGCCTCAAACAACCGCCTCAGCAAGATCTTATGATTTACTGTGTCAAAGGCGACAGACATATCGAGCAGGATCAAAAAAGATGCCTGACTTCTGTCTGCAAGCCTTTGAAGTTCATCCATAGCGGTGATGAGGGCTGTTTCGGTTCCATGGGCAGGCCGAAAGCCGAATTGATCCTCGTCAAGTAATAGAAGTTGTTCCAAGTGGGTGGAAAGAGTGTTGCTAACCACCCGCTCAACTATCTTGGCGGGGAATGGCAGCAGTGAGATGGGCCGGTAGTTTTTTGAGCACTCAGGATCCAAGGAGGGTTTTTTTAGCAAGGGGGAGACTAACGCCCGTTTCCAGCGAGCAGGGACGGTACCAGTCACCAAGGATTGATTGCAGATAAGATAGAGTGGGGGGAAAAACTCATCTGCAAATTCCTTCCAAATTTTGGGGGGGACCGGGTCCAAAGGAGAGCCGGAAGCAATCTCTCTCGCTATATTGGAGAAATTATCAAAAGTAAGCGGCAGGAACCTGAGCAATAACTTTTCCAAAGCCAAAGCCGAATCTGGTACTGGGTTAACCGGTGGGACAGGTCCATGTTCAGGGGGAGAGTCACTGTCAAGGGGGATGTCCAGATCTTTAAGAATCAGGTCTATTTTTTCTTTAAAGAATATGGCAAGATTGTCACAGAGATCTTGGGACGGGACAATCACATTCTTGCACGAATCCGGGTTGGTAACGCTATTTAGGATGTTAAAGATACTCCTAGAATTATTGGCGGTGTTACAAATCAAAGAGGAGTAGTAGTCAGCTTTAGATCTTTTAATGAGATTTTTATAGGCAAGAATCTTAGTTTTCCATATTTCTTTAGAGGATTCATTGTAATCGCGTCTCCATTTTCTCTCTGCTTGTTTACAACCCAGTTTTAAAGATTTGAGATCGTCGTTGAACCAAAGAGCAGAGTCTCTACCTCTAAAGAACCGAGTTTTTAGAGGGGCAAGCGAGTCGATGACCAATGAAATACTGGTGTGAAAGGAGTTATAGTTTTCATCCGCACCTTTGTTCACATCAAAAAGCGACTCCAGATGGAACAGTTCGCCAGAAGAGTGTAATCGTGAGAGAGCTTTCCAATCTCTACATTTAATTTCTCTAGTTGGGGCCGATGCCTTGTGTGAGTCCAATTTCTTATATAGAAAGAATTTAACTAGGGAGTGGTCTGTCCAGACCATTGGCAGGGTGTCCCCCATGACCACCAGATCTGGTCCCGCAAAGACCAGGTCCAAAAGGTGGCCAGCTTTGTGGGTGGCTGTGAGAACCAATTGGGAGAGGCCACAACTGTCACAGGCTTGAAGAAGGTTCCCAAGAGCGGAATCCAGTGTACCATTACGCCAAAGATTAAAGTCACCAATGATAAGTAACTTTTGGTGGGATACGGCAATATTGGTCAGGGTAGTGATTAACGCTTGTTGCTGTAGCAGGTTAAACGATCCTGGTGGGCGATAGCAGACTAGCCCAGTGACAATTGTCCCAGGGCGAGTCAAAATAGAGAGCCCCAACATCTCAGTGCCCAGAGTTGGGTCTAGGTTAAGGACCTTAATGTTGCAGGAGGATCTAAAGATCACTCCCACGCCCCCGCCTTTGCCGGTAGGCCTAGGGGAGTGGAAACATTTAAACCCGTCAGGGCAGGCAAAGCCAGGGTCGACCAAACAGTCTGGCCGAGTCCAAGTTTCTGTCATGAACAGAATGTCTAGTTCATGAGATTCCACTAAAAGTTGGATCTCCGTGCAATGTTTAGGCAGGGACCTAACGTTTAGTAGACCGCAGTTCAGAAAGTCGTCACATAATACATCAGCTCGAGGATGTGACGTAGGTGCTAGGGAAAGTATTCCTTTATCTGCGTATAGCTGACCCAGATGAATGAGCTGCTCTCTAGAATAGGGTGGCCCGGGAGGGAGAAGCTCCTGATGTATGGAGTCAAATCCGGCAGCGTGGGTGGCCCATGGTGCTACCTCGGCGCGGACGAGCGCAGACGAGCTTGCCTTAAGAGCGCCTTCGGCGCGCAAACGGCGCGCCCGCTGCGCTCGTCCACTGCGCTTCCGGAAAAGGCACATTTTAAGTAGGGCGTGAGTAGTAGAAAAAGAGGGTGTGGCCTAAATGTTAGTGGGCGTGGCCTCAGTGTACCGAGGATGGCGGCAACCCAAACAAATGACCCACGGCAGCGTTTAATTCAGCAGCGCGGTGGTGCCAGGGGAAAGTGCAAGTATGTTGTTTTAAAATCACAAAGTACACAAAGTTTAAAAGAAATTAGCAGCGTAGCATTTCTCCCGGCTTCCGCCTCAGGAGATAAAGAGTTCTAGGGTCGCGCTTGCGAGTCAGCGCGCTCTAAATACCCGGATGGAAAAGGGTGCGTGGCCTAAATGTTGGTGGGCGTGGCCTCAGTGTACCGAGGATGGCGGCAACCCAAACAAATGACCCACGGCAGCGTTTAATTCAGCAGCGCGGTGGTGCCAGGGGAAAGTGCAAGTATGTTGTTTTAAAATCACAAAGTACACACAGTTTAAAAGAAATTAGCAGCGTAGCATTTCTCCCGGCTTCCGCCTCAGGAGATAAAGAGTTCTAGGGTCGCGCTTGCGAGTCAGCGCGCTCTAAATACCCGGATGGAAAAGGGGGCGTGGCCTAAATGTTGGTGGGCGTGGCCTCAATGTACCGAGGATGGCGGCAACCCAAACAAATGACCCACTGCAGCGTTTAATTCAGCAGCGCGGTGGTGCCAGGGGAAAGTGCAAGTATGCTGTTTTAAAATCACAAAGTACACACAGTTTAAAAGAAATTAGCAGCGTAGCATTTCTCCCGGCTTCCGCCTCAGGAGATAAAGAGTTCTAGAGGTGAGCTCATGGCACTTTCGTGCAGATCTCCAGTTTGCATTGGCCCAATCTTAGGAGGCACAAAGCATATGAGGAAGCTGTCAGACCTCCAAACTCTCGGACTGAACAAACTCACTAGGTTTGTGCCCTAAAATCAAGATTTCGCTGGTCAAATAATAAACACGCAACTTGGAACTGCAGTTGGAGACAATTGGTCCTCGAGCGGAACTCCAAGATGGCCGCCACCGAAGAAGAGGTGTCGGCGGTCTAGTTGTTGAACACTTTCACAGGTGTCAGACTCTTGGTGAGGCGTGCGCTTGAGTTTGAATGTGCACTTCACCGGAGCTTCTAGAGGAGACAAACCGACGATTCAGAGCTCGTGTTTCTATCCCAGTCTTCTTTGCCAATTTGCGTCGTGTTTCCGATAATTTCTCTCCGCTTGTTGGACTTCTCCCCCTTTCCCTCCATATCCTTTTCCTAAAGAAAAAAATACTCGGTTCCGAAGAACAGAGAAGAGTCAATTGAGGATTTCACTTCCCTGATAAGCACCTCAGCGTTTCCAGTCAGGCGAAAGACGGCTGGGCATTCAATTCGAGGAACCTGCAAGACAGGAGACAGATAAGTGACATTAATATTGTGTAATGACTAGAGTTAAGTGAATTTACCCTGAAAAGTAGAAAGCCTAATAAGTAAGAGATTAAGAGAAGAATACTTAGCATGTTTCCAGATTTGTCAATGGAACAATACTTACCACTGTAGAAAATCTTCAGACAGAAGGTCAATTCTGGAAGAGAAGAGAAGAAAAATTCAATAAAGAATTTAAGTGTCAAATCATTTTTAATATAAAAGAAGTTAACGAGAAGAGTAAAGGTTAAAGAGGTACTAAAATTCTGTAAAGGTAAGAGCAGAGAGAAAGTAAAGAATAGCGGTGAATAACTAGGAAAATACAAAAGTTGATTAAGGTATATTTACAGTTGACAGAATTAAGAAGAAACCTAGACGAGAGTAGAGATAAGAAGAGGAGCTAAAACTCTGAAACTATTTTGTAAGAAGTTAAAGGAATAGTGGTTTATAACCAAAGGAAGAGATATGATGAATGTTTAATCTCATTTTCTCTTCGTGTGTGTATCAGGACTTCTAAGAATACCAGCTGTTAACCAGGGAGGCAAGAGAAGCCGAAAGAACAGCTCCAGAGGAGTCTCTTCTATTGTTTATTATTTTATCCACTTCGCCTCTCCCCCTTGGAGTTCCTCTAGAGTCCAGTTTACTAGTAACGTACTCTGTGTATCCTCTAGGTGGGGTTGGGACTAAGCAACATCCTATTCCTGTGCAAGTCGTGGTAATAGTTCACTAGACCCCTTTGACAGAAGCAGTTCGTCAATACTGCGGCCTCATGCTCTCAAACATCAAATGTAAGCTCTATGCTAAACAAGCCCCTACCAATACACATAAGGGGTCTTCTGGAGAACCAACAAGTAAGGACAATGCACACAAGATACCAAAACCATCCCAAGAATTGTCATGTGCAGTAGTAAATGCACGTTCATTGATTAAACATCAATTCGAATTTAGTCAATTTGTTGACGCCCATGCCCTGGACCTGATATTTGTCTCAGACACCTGGGCAGACGAAGCATCAGGTCCCGATCTGGTGACAGCAGTTCCACAGGGATTTGCAATAACCAGAAGAGATCGCCCGGGAAAAAAGGGTGGAGGACTGGCAATAATTTACAGAAAGTACCTAAAAGCATCATTTAAAGACTTCACATTAGATAAGGAAGCTGAGGTGCTTCTGTTTAACCACTTGGCTGCTAAGGGGTTTTCCCCTCCTGTGCTGCATATTTATGAATCCCATTATACATGACGAGTTGACCTTGTCATGAGCACATATTCAGTGTGCCTCATGACGAGTTCACCTTGTCATTAGCATGCAAGTGGTTAAGATATCAGTTAACCATGTCTACTCATTTAACGGAATACTGATTTACTGACCGCCAGGTTCTAGAACACATTTTTTACATACCATGAGCCAACTCTTATAACTTACACTAACATCTCTGAATTTTACCATTCTGGGTGATCTTAATTTCCATTTAGACAACCCCGTCAATAATGACTCCAAGGATCTCCTTGACTTAATGACAAGCACAGGATTGGAGCAAATTGTGACTGGCCCAACCCACACTGCAGGCCATCTTCTAGACACCATATTCACAGACTGCCCACTGTTGAAATATATTAACACCTTACAACGTCATTGGACCGACCATCACGCTGTGATGTGTACCCTCATTCCTCCCTCACCCATGGTCTCTCAGCATGCCCAGTGAGCAACAAACGCAGCTATCAATGGAACAGGTTAGACAGTAATGATTTTTCCATCCAGCTGAACAAAAACAAGCTGTATCTTACTAAAGACCCCGGCGCTGCATCTGCACAATACCATCACTGGATAGCTGCAGTAGCCAGCACCACTGTCCTTCGTAGATCAGGGGAAACTAGTAGGACAGCACCTACTGAACCCTGGTTCTCTGAAGACATAAAGATTTTAAGAAGACAGTGTCACAGCCACGAAAGACTCTGGTGAAAACATTATGATACAAAAGAGAAGGATATTTACAAATCAATTCTGGTACATTGCAAAGAATTGATTAAAAACTTAGCCAAATACAAGATACCAATAATGGCACAATAGACCAAGCGTTCTGTGACTCACTGGCCTCTTCATTTCACAAGAAAGTTAGCACTATTTATGACACCTGTGTCCTAAGACCAGTAAATCCCCAGGTTGTCCAATCGGTTACCACCTGTTCTACCCCAGTCCAGCCCACTTCGGCAATCTAAACCACCGAATCCCGTCTTGCTATTTTTTCACTACTTTCTCACAAACAAACATCTAAGCTTTTATTAGCAACAAAAGTATGACGAATGTAGGGGAGATTTCATGAAAAGTACCAATGAAGAAAGGGAAGAAGCAAAAAGTAGATATATTAATATTCTTAGCAAAATCTTAAGTGAAGAGAAAATAGACAAAGGCCATCATGAAGCGCCGAGAACTGTTCCAGAAGGATAATAATTTTGCATCACTTGGAAATACACAGAACAGGTGCTGCTGAAATCTGAGGTATAAGTATTATATATTTTCAAGGTTAATAAAAGATAACAGTAGTATAACAGTAGTTGGACAGTTTCAAACATTACCAAGCTGTGTATCCATTATGTCATAGGTATTAAATCACGAGTTGAAGGTAAATTCTAATCACATCAACATCTAGAGTCACTACAAGAAATACTGCTTTAGTTGGATATGTAAGGACTACTTTTATGGTGCCTTTTTTTGATTCCTCCTCATGCCTCTTTTTTCCACAACCCATTCCTGTCTCTTTATCTCACTCTTGCAGGTTTTTTTTATCACTTCTTTTTCCCTTTATCATTGTATTCCTATCAATCTCTCCCTTGTATTTCTTACTTTTCTGCCTTTCTCTCGCTCACACTTTTTCAAAATCTGATGATAAAAAGGGGAAACAACCTTTACAACGCAACTTTTACAACGCACTACCATAACAACACAACATCCCTTACAACGCATGCCATTATAACGCAACCATTACCACGTATGACACTACAACGCATACAATTACAACTCATGTCATTACAACGCAGTCATTACAACGCATACCATTACAACGCATACCATTACAACGCATACAACCCTTACACTATCCAACACTTACCCTACTGTTGCACCCCCTGGAGTTAGAATAGTACATTTTACCCCTACACTATCCAACACTTACCCTACTGTTGCACCCCCTGGAGTTAGAATAGTACATTTTACCCCTACACTATCCAACACTTACCCTACTATTGCACCCCCTGGAGTTAGAATAGTAATTTTTACCCCTACACTATCCAATACTTACCATACATGCAATGTAATGGTATGTGTTGTAATGGTATGCGTTGTAAAGGTAGTATGCATTGTAATGGAATGCGTTGTAAAGGTAGTTTTTAAAAATTCGTTGTAATGGCATGCATTGCAATGGAATGTGTTGTAATGGATGTTGCGTTGTAAAAAATGCGTTGTAAAGGTATGCGTTGTAAAAGTATGCGTTGTAACATCATACAACCGATGAAAAGTGACTCCTGGTCCCCAAAAATGGGAGCCAGTGAGCCGCTGCCCGTCCATACTGACAAAAGGGCCCCACTTCTGCACTTTTCTGGAGAAGAATAGTGTCTGTCATGCTGAGCAAAGGTCAGCCCGACAGACACTCTTCTTGTTCGTGTCAGGTAACCATGAGATAGACATGCGGTAAGTGCACAAGATCCTGGCTGCCTGAGCGGAACTTTACCAGGCTGAGGATTTCATAGCCCTGTGAGCGTGATTTCCTCAGCCTTGCAAATGTGCCTCGAGGCCCTCGTGTCAAGTCAGAGCGTCACCGATTGTCTCAGTCCTGGGCGCTTCAGTTTTAAGCCCTAAAGTGTTCAGGGCCGAGTGTCAATCAGTGAAACCGTGTCACAGAGTGGGGAGTGGTCAGCAAGTCTCACTAACCCTATCCCACTCTGTGACAAGCAAGTGAGTGACTGCTTCCTCTTTTCATTGACTGACCTAAGGTCTGCCATTGAGGGAAGGCAGCAGTCTCAACCCTTCTGGGACCTCCGAGGCTTTCCTCTCCAGGAGCTGCAGGGCAGGAAAGTTTTATGTTTTTGAATGTTTGGTGCATTCTTGCATGTATGTATAAATTTATGAATTTGTTGTGAGTGAGTGTTGTGAATGGATGTGTGTTTTTGAATGCATGGGTATGAGTGTGAATGTGTGCATGTGTGGCCTGCCCGTCCCTCTCCCTGACAAAAGTATTGGCAACCACTGGTGACAGTGGCCAACATTCGCCACTCACAAGGACAAATTAAGCACTGCATGGTTGGAAATGTGTATAAAACAGTGATTATTGCTGTAAAATAGCACTGATCAAGTATACTCCTTCTGTACTGCGATTTTAGATAGTTGAATACATTTCAGATTTTCCATTTGTAAAATAAAATTTTCCAATAGGGCATTCTTATAATGTGGGTAGTACCATAACCAGACAAGACACAAATATTCTCACACACATCAAATATGTTCTGAAACTCACCAAACAGGTAAGCCATCACACGCGATTAGTACTAGAGACGAGAAATCAGAAATGCACATTCCCCTCTTGTAACTTGCCGTGCCGTGCTTTACTGGTATGCAAAGTAAGTTTGAATGAACATCGTCCAACCATGACAGTCAAATTCAGTGGTTGGCTAATAGCTTTGGCATAACACGAATTTACATAGAAGCTTTTTTTCGTTATTGTTGTCCTGCAACCGCTGTTAATTTTTTTTTAAAGCTTGTCATATGATGACTGCTGACGTTGTGATTTCATACGTTTTCGTTTGCTCCTCGCTGCTTACTAACATTGTACATATCACACAAAAATGTATTAAAAATAATATCAGTATTTCTCGCTTTTCAGATGAATTAACTATGAACTGCTTTATTGTCTGAGATTCGGGATTACATACACTATGAACAGATTCACAGCCTTTGCAACACGCCTTGGGTAACAAAACAAAGGATTAGAGGACAAGTTAACTGTCAAAAATCGAGATAGGACAATTCCATGAGCATAATTTGCAACTATTATATACCCTTTAAAATGTACCACACTGTCACATTGTGCTTGTCTCTCTTATTACTAAATATATAAGGAGAAACCCCAAACATATTTTGCAAAGGTTAATTACATAAACACATTTATTGCCATACATTGATCAGCATACCAACCTACACATACTGTAGTCAATTAGCTGTTCATGTTCCCTTTCAAGGAAAAAAACAGTATTTTAAGTAAACGTTGATAACATGGCTTGTTGCACATTGGCAAAACATTCCCCCCCAGTCACAGATCTGGGTTTAATCCATTGTTATTTTGCTCACCACGCCACCCCAGTTCAAACATGGCCATATGCAGATCAGTCTTGACCCTGTGCCTCATGGGAACAGTCCAGCCCAAACTGCCAAGCCATGTCTTCCCTGGACCCGAATCAAGCATCCTATGACCGGTTTCTGGCTACCAGCCATCATCAGCCAGGATAGCTTGACTCCAGTGGCGTAGTGAGCACGGGATCCACGTCTGGGCATACCCTTCCCACATAGGGTGAACGGCAAAACACACAAGGTGATGGACCGAATGTTGCACATTGGCAAAACATTCACCCCCAGTCACAGATCTGGGTTTAATCCATCGTTATTTTGCTCACCACGCCACCCCAGTTCAGACATGGCCATATGCAAATCAGTCTTGACCCTGTGCCTCATGGGAACACTCCAGCCAGAACTGCCAAGCAATGTCTTTCCTGGACCAGAATCAAGCATCCTAGAACCGGTTTCTGGCTATCAGCCGTCATCAGCCAGGATAGCTTGACTCCAGTGGCGTAGTGTGCACGGGACCCACGTCTGGGCATACCCTTCCCACATAGGGCGAACAGCAAAACACACAAGGTGATGGACGGATTGTTGCACATTGGCAAAACATTCACCTCCAGTCACAGATCTGGGTTTAATCCATCTTTATTTTGCTCACCAGACATGGCCATATGCAAATCCGTCTTGGCCCTGTGCCTAATGGGAAGAGTCCAGCCCGAACTGCTAGGCCGTGTCTTCCCTAGACCGGAACCAAGCATCCTAGGACCAGTTTCTGTCTATCAGCCGTCATCAGCCAGGATAGCTTGACTCCAGTGGCGTAGTGAGCACGGGACACACGTCTGGGGATACCCTTCCCACATAGGGCGAACTGCAAAAGACACAAGGTGATGGACAGAATGTTGCACATTGGAAAAAACATTCACCCCCAGTCACAGATCTGGGTATAATCCATGGTTATTTTGCTCACCACGCCACCCCAGTTCAGTCATAGCCATATGCAAATTAGTCTTAACCCTGTGCCACATGGGAACTGTCAAGCCCGAACTGCCAAGCCATGTCTTCCCTGGACCGGAATCAAGCATCCTAGGATTGGTTTCTGGCTATCAGCCGTCATCAGCCAGGATAGCTTGACCCAAGTGGTGTAGTGAGCACAGGACCCACGTCTGGGCATAGCCTTCCCACATAGGGTGAACAGCAAAACACACAAGGTGATGGACAGAATGTTGCACATTGGCAAAACAGTCACCCCCAGTCACAGATCTGGGTTTAATCCATCGTTATTTTGCTCACCACGCCACCCCAGTTCAGACATGGCCATATGCAAATCAGTCTTGACCCTGTGCCTCATGGGAACAGTCCAGCCCGAACTGCCAAGCCATGTCTTCCCTAGACCGTAATCAAACATCCTAGGACCGGTTTCAGGCTATCAGCAGTCATCAGCCAGGATAGCTTGACTCCAGAGGCATAGTGAGCACCGGACCCAAGTCTGGGCATACCCTTTCCACATAGTGTGAACAGCAAAACACACAAGGTGATGGACAGAATGTTGCACATTGGCAAAACAGTCACCCCAGTCACAGATCTGGGTTTCATCCATGGTTATTTTGCTTATCACGCCACCCCAGTTCAAACATGGCCATATGAAAATCAGTCTTGACCCTGTGACTCATGGGAACAGTCCAACCCAAACTGCCAAGCCATATCTTTCCTGGAACAGAGTCAAGCATCCTCGGACCGGTTTCTGGCTATCAGCCGTCATCAGCCAGGATAGCTTGACTCCAGTGACGTAGTGAGCACGGGACCCACGTCTGGGCATATCCTTCCGACATAGGGCGAACAGCAAAATACACAAGGTGATGGACGGAATGTTGCACATTGGCAAAATCTTCACCCCCAGTCACAGTTCTGGGTTTAATCCATCATTATTTTCCTCACCAAGCCACCCCAGTTCAGAAATGGCCATATGCAAATCAGTCTTGACCCTGTGCCTCATGGGAACAGTCCAGCCTGAACTGCCAAGCCATGACTTCCCTGGACCGGAATCAAGCATCCTAGCACCAGTTTCTGGCTATCAGCCATCAATTTGGCTTTTGATACCAATTTTTTATTTATGTTCAAATCTATTGTAAAGTACGCTTTTATAATAGAAGACAGGATGTCATTGAGAAACTGTGACTAACACAGATACATGAAAGCTTATAGGCGTGAAGGTCTCATGGAGAGACGGAAAAGGGCATGATCCTTGAGATACTCTGAGTTACAAATGAACATCTACTGATGACATCCTATTAACTGTTACTTATTTATGCACCAGATCAGATTGAGGACCCAACTTTTCAATTATTCAACTCAGACTAGTATGAAACATTGCTCTTATGTGATGTTTATTAAAGCATCGATCTTGTCTCCATAAGACAGGGCCAGCGCTAAGCATGGGCAATGTGGGCAGATGCCCAGGACCCCACACTGAAAATATGGGACTTTGCTTGTGTGAAATAGCACACTATCAGTCATTACATCTGCTCCTCCAGCGCCCGCCCCCAATCCAGTCACATCAAAGTCCATCAACTCCTCGTCAGGAGTACTAAGCGCTATAAAAATCCAATTACAGTTACAAATGTAATTTTTAGAAGAGGTGTCTTGACCTCCCTGGTCCAAGGATGTGGTGGCATTACTGGGGGTGCAGGAGTGGGTTAAGGAAAATAGCGGGTGTGGAAATGCACAGTAGCAAAGTCAACAATTGGGTGGCTCAAAATGTTAGGGGAAGACCAGCACCTCTCCTGAAAACCTGGCCTGAAGCCCTTCCTGCCCTTTTTGTTTTGTATTGGTACTCTTATAAAGAGCTCCAAAACATTGGTCCGAGTTCGTAATATATAAAAGTGCAAAAAAGAGGAACCCCAAAGCCATGTCACAGTCACCTTTTGTCTTGGCACTATTAATTTCGCAGGACTCGTGAACCCCCTTCTAAATGGCTGGGTTGAAGGTTAGATGGATGAGTGAAAGGGTGGGCAGCAGAGTGAAAGGATGGATGGCTGAGTGAAAGGGTGGATGGATGAATCGGTGAAAGGCAGGATGGATAGATGGATGGAGTGAATGGGTGGATGAATGAGTGAAATGATGGATGGGTGGATGGATGGATGAGTGAAAGGGTGAATGGATGGATGAGTGATAGAGTAGATGGATGATAAGGGAATGGATGGATGAGTGACTGAGTGAGTGAAAGGTTGGATGAGTGAAAGGTTGAGTGGATGGATGGATGGAAGTGTGGGTGGAAGGGTGGATAGATTAGTGAAAGGATGGATGGATAAGTGAAAACATGGGTGGATGGAAAGAAACGATGGATGGATGGATGGAGTGAATGGGTGGATAGATGGATGAGTGAAATGATAGATGAGTTGATGGATGGAAAAATTAGTAAAGGGGTGGATATAAGGATTGATGAGTGAAATAATGGATGGATGTACGGGTGAAAGGTTGAGTGGATGAATGGGTGAGTGAAAGAGTGAATGGATGATAAGAAAATAGATGGATGAATGAGTGAAAGGCTGGATAAGTGAAAGGGTAAATGGATGAATGAATTTAAGGGTGGATGGATAAGTGAAAGGATGGATGGCTGCATGAAAGGGTGGGTGGATGGAAGAGTGAAAGGGAGGATGGATGGAGGGACAGGGTGGCTAGATGAATGGAGTGAAAAGGTGGATAGACAGATGAGCTAAAGGATGGATATATGTGTGAAAGGATGGATGGATGAGTGAGTGAGTGAAAGGATGGATGTAATGGTGAATGAGTGAAAGGAGGGAGGGTCGGACAATGGAAGAAAGGTTGGATGGATGAGTGACAGTATGAATAAATGGACAAATGAGTGAATCGATGAAGGAGTCAGTGAAAGGATGAGTGGATGAAAGGGTAAATGGATGGATGAGGGAAAGTGTGAATTTATGGATAAGAGGTAGGATGGATGGTTGAAAAGATGGATGGATGGCTAGATGGATGAGTAAAATGGTGGATGGAGGGATGGATAGGTTTGGAGATCGATGGGAGCATGGATGGGTGGATGGAGGGAATGGTGAAAAAATAAATGATGAATGAAAGTATGAATGGATGACAGAATGCAAAGGTGAAATGGTGGATATCAGCAGGTGGGTGAAAGGATGAATGGATAGATGCTTGGATGGAAGAGACAAGAGAGCAGTTCGGGGAAGGGTTGCGATGACTGGGTTCACTTGCTTGGTGCCATAAGAGCTTTAATTCCTAGTGGGGAGTATTTAACATTTTCTGGACACTCCCTTGCCTATGAATGACATTTCTGTATTTGTCATGTGTTTATGTGTGCATATCTACATCATATGTATGGCATTTTGAGTGACACCCAACTGCTACTTGAATGTTACTTAGCAATTGTAAACTTTACCATGTTTTGTTTTAGTGTACGTTTCTAGAGAGGGCCTTCTAGTGCCATGAGCTGTGCTTAAGCTGTATATTGTGTTTGTAGCAATAGGCAAGGTGTCTATAATAAACTATAATAGTGTATTCTCAGTGCCGTCTTCAAGAGTGCTGCAGAGAAAAGCACCTTTGAGACACCTGTCATCCAGTGCTAGCCTCCCGGTAAGACAGGCTTATTTCAGCTCTCTGCCATGCCCCATAAATGATGTCTGGCTCTCTATTTTAAGCCACACTTGCTGCCACACCCTTATAATACCCCCTATAGTGGATCTACCACAGCAATCACCCTAGTTCACCACCACAGCATGAGTTCTTTTGTAACATGTCCGCAGTACTGCGATGCAAGAATTTCCTAATGACTCCAAGAGTGTATAAGATTAAGGGCCAGATGTAGGTGGCCATTTACCGGCCGGTAACGGACGATTTCGTCCGTTACCGACCGGTAAATGGGTTTTTGGGATGTAGGGGCATCATTTTACAGATTCGGTAAATTTACCGAATCGGTAAATTTACCGAATCTGTAAAATACCGAATCGGTAATTTTACCGATTCAGTAAATACAAGATGTAGGTAGCACTGTTTACAGTGCTACAGGCCTTCAGAATTCGGTATTTTACCACACAATCCTATTGTGTGGTAAAATACCGAATTCAGGTGTGCCTGCACATCTGTGCATGCACACCTATGCCATGTGACAGACAGACATGTCCTTAGGGCATGTCTGTGTGCCACATGGCGCACATGCCTGTATTTGGGGTGCTAGAGGGTGTCAAAGTGACACCCCCTGCACCCTTGCTGGAATCGGTATTTACCGATTCTGTAAATACCGATTCGGTAATGCCCATTGATTCCTATGGGCTTCAATGCCCATAGGAATCAATGGGCATTACCGAATCGGTATTTACAGAATCGGTAAATACAGAAACTTAACGATTCGGTATTTACCGATTCTGAAATACCTACATCCCCCCCCTCTATTTTACCACTTCTTAAATACCGAATCGGTAAAATTCGGTATTTAAGAAGTGGTAAAATAGAATTACCTACATCTAGCCCTTATTCTCCAGAGATGAGTAAAGGGTCAGCTTCCAGTTTCAAATAAGAAATGGAGCAGTTCCACAACAGTTTCGAGGCAAAACCGAATTAATTATGTTGTTTCTCTGTCCAGATGATGCAAAGCTTCAAACTCTCATTGCAGCGGCAGGAATAAACAGGACTGACATTCTGCTGCAACAAACACAAACTTGTGTGAACACACTACATGCTTGCTGAAGATACATACCAAAGGCTTCTCTTGCTTAGCCGGAAGAGAACCGTTTATGAGCTCAATATATGAAAATTGAGGAAATCAAAATGAATTGAGAAGCAGCATCAACGCCTAAAAAGAAACTAATTTTTCCATTTCAAAAATATTTAGTGTTTCTTATGTTGTCAGGTCTCCAGTAACAGTCTCTAATAATTTCACTTTGCAGCTGCCGCTGTAGCCAATCCCCATTTTCCATCGTATGTTACTCCATCAATGCCAACATATTACCAGGGCACCTTCAGGTAAACATAAAGGGGAAACTGGAGTTTACAAGCTGTCTTCAAATGTAGGGGCTCAATTCGAATTTGACAGATAGAAGGCCTATCCCTAAATGGACAGATACAATGTTTACCAAGGCTGTGGTTAGCTTCTTCCATTGAGAAGTAGGTGAAGCTCGAGGTTCTGCCTCAGTTAGCTCTGACAGGGGAACCCTTTGACCAATCGCACATCTACTGGGGGCTATCAGACAATGCACATCAGGAAGTTTACACTGTATAGGACGGACCTTTACCTGTATATTTTACCTGTTTGTGACTGCTAGGGAAAGCCTGGTGGTTCCGAAATATCAGACCTTGCGCGCACACACTGTGAGAACAGCCTCAGGGTCACTGCTTTCTAATTTTGCAGCTTTAAACTCCTTACGCCTGCTTTAAGCAGGCGTAAGGATTTGACCCAGCAGCGTCGTAAAACTGACTCAGTGAAATCTTGTAGATTTCACTGCCTCAGTTTTACGGGGCTTTCCTACGAGGGAACGCCTACCCTGCGACAGAACGCCCACATGACACCTGACGCAGGTTTCATGTGGCGCAGGGCTTTACAACGTGACGCATCTGCCTAGATGCGTCACGTTGTAAATAGGTCGCAGGGTTGCGCCACGTTTCCGCGCCGTTGCGTGACGCAACGGCGGCGTAAACGTGGCGCAAGTCCGACATAAATCTGCCCCCAAGTTGAAAGTGAGAGAGAGTAAGCGAAAGTGTAGGCAAATCTGAGAAAACCAGAAAATGAGGTTGAGAGGCTGATTGAGTCTCACTGATGTAAACAGATACAGCATCAACATTTTAAAAAGATGAAACTTGGCATTCACAGAAGAATCAAAGGCTGCATTTGCACCCCGAGGGTGGCTGTCCACAGAGTTCGTGGGGGGAGGGAGAGTATTTAAGTACTAAACAAGAGGCTAAACTTGTACTCTGGAGGTGACTGTGCACAGAATCCAGTGGTAAGGAACAAACTGCAAGACATTTGACATTGCCTCAGGTGCCGCTCATTTGTTCTTAAACTCGCCATTGAACTGGAAGGAGGTTTCTCGGTGCTCACGGAGGGGTAATCAATTGCAAAAGCCTACTTTGGAGGTCGCGCTGCTGGTGGGAGCATTTCCGCACTCGGCGGACTGCCTGCACGCTCCCAGTGCGCGCTTGACCACTGACCACAAACTACTTACTGCCTTCACCGGGGGACTGCGAGGACCAGCAGCCTTCACTCCTGCCAGCTGGTGCCTCTTCCCCCGGCGGCCACGCCCCCCACCGGTCGCTATTTACCTTTCGCGACACCCGCTGCGCGGGTGCCGCTCATTTGTTCTTAAACTCGCCATTGAACTGGAAGGAGGTTTCTCGTTGCTCACGGAGGGGTAATCAATTGCAAAAGCCTACTTTGGAGGTCGCGCTGCTGGTGGGAGCATTTCCGCACTCGGCGGACTGCCTGCGCGCTTGACCACTGACCACAAACTACTTGCTGCCTTCACCGGGGGACTGCGAGGACCAGCAGCCTTCACTCCTGCCAGCTGGTGCCTCTTCCCCCGGCGGCCACGCCCCCCACCGGTCGCTATTTACCTTTCGCGACACCCGCTGCGCGGGTGCCGCTCATTTGTTCTTAAACTCGCCATTGAACTGGAAGGAGGTTTCTCGTTGCTCAGGAGGGGTAATCAATTGCAAAAGCCTACTTTGGAGGTCGCGCTGCTGGTGGGAGCATTTCCGCACTCGACGGACTGCCTGCACGCTCCCAGTGCGCGCTTGACCACTGACCACAAACTACTTGCTGCCTTCACCGGGGGACTGCGAGGACCAGCAGCCTTCACTCCTGCCAGCTGGTGCCTCTTCCCCCGGCGGCCACGCCCCCCACACGAAACACCATAAATCAATCAGTCCTTCCCGCAACGCGGGACGCGCGCGGGGCGAAGCCCGGGCCAAGGGCGGGCCCGTTTAAGCCCGTTCAAGGCCGGTAAAGACTGGACTGGGCCACCCTATTTACTTCTGCTTCCCCCCTTCATCACTGTTGTTATTGTATGTATTTCCAACCTAGCTGAAACTAGTTTTGTAGTTAGCATTCTCAATATTGCCATCATTGTTACGGTGTACTCTGTATGATGTCCCCCAGAACCACCAGGAATACTGTTAAAAAACAGGCCCAGGCTGCTGCTCAAGTTATCGGGCCGATAGATCAATTTATAACTAAAGCCAACGAGGCCATTGAGCAGGGTATCATCCTGTTGGATCGGAGAGTTTCTCAGGACCTGGTCATTTCCAGACGCTCTTCATTGTGCTTACTGGCTACTGTAAAAAAACCCCAGCGTCCTGTAGAGTTACTCTCTCCACAGCTAGAGCATGCGGTGATCCACACAGTCCCTTGCACAGTGGATCTGTCCGCATCCCTAGATCTTTCTCAATCACATCTATTACAGTCACTTGAAAAATCTCCTGCCATTTTTGCAACCCAAACTGATGCTGCCCCCCCTCCAACCGCAGACAGGGGCTTACGGGAAGGTGCAATTCCCAAAAAAAAGAATAGGAGGAAAACTTTTAAGCCTCACCATTCCGCCAACTCCCTTCCTACAACTATCCCCATTACCCCTCTTACATCCCATCCCCCCATGCAGTCCATTGACCTTGCCCAAACTCCCCATCATCTACCCCCTTCCTCACTCGTACATATAACTAACTTTACCACAGATAATTTAAATATTAGCTCTAGTAGTTCTAGTAGCGACGATAGTGAAGGTGGTATGCTTGATGACGGTAATCTAACCACTAACACCTGTAACAACGATAGCTTACTGCTCAGCAAAATCGGAGACTTAATTAGGTTTTATCTAAAACCTATAGAAAAGTCACTCCAACAGGTTGAACTCCAGTTAACCCAACTGTCCCTAGCCCTGAAATCAAGTAAAGCTCCCACCATAGACCCCAATTCAGCTCAAGGGAGGCATCTTAATCAAAATTCAAAAGTATCAAAGTTAGACTCGATTGCACCGAATTCCTCTAAAACGAACCAGAAGGTCCCACAGGAAACATTACAAAAAGAGTCATTATCAACTGTAACCAAAGCCCAAGCACTACCTAAACCACCCAATCCCTTAACGAACCAACCGTTAACCAACTCCAAGAAACAGACGTCCACCCAATCAAAACCCCCTCCCGCCTTACCCCCCTCGGCCCCTACCCTCCCTAATCACCCTGTTGGATTTAACACAATTCCGAGAAATAGAAGGAGGAGGGCCCATCCTATCCATCTTCCGCCTGAGGCATCCCCCTATGTAGTAATTATGACAGGTGTCCCGGAACTTTCACCTAACCAGGACGAACCGGTCTGGTCGTTAAAAAAACAAAATAATATACTGGCTGTCCAGCAACAGACCTCTACCCACTTACCTGGACAACAGAGTCACCACTGTGCGAAGAGTCCCCTGGCTAGGTACTGAGCCTAAAAGCATTCAGGGTGACTGCGTCATAGTGAACTTCGCCGATCCTAACACAGTAGAGCACATTTGCTCCTGGGGAGACCATACAACTACTGAAGGGATAGCCACTCATAGTCTGTCATATTTCTACCCCCCGGCCCCACAACATAATGCCGGTCCCCCTTGGAGCTGGACAAAAGTGGGGAACTGGGGCGGGAATAGAGACCGAGGCCACTGGGCAGGCTATGGATTTAGTAATCCAGCCCCTGGTCACTTTACTAATTGGAGAGGCCCACCTCTAACCAACAGATATGAATGCCTGGATATGGTTGACTGACCATCCGTCCCTTTCACTAACGACAAAGTCAGTAATAACATCCAAATTCCGTCATCCCCGTCCGGCTTTCATACCACGCTTAATACCCCTTTGTCGGATTTATCCTTCTATCCGACAACTCCCCTGGTTCAAGATCCTAGTCACATTCACCCACCCCTTCCTGAAGAGCCACATATGAGGCAACAACATAACTCCTCAATCTCTTGTGATTTACAACTTTTCTCTTCTACCCCTTTCCCAAACACACAGACTCACGATCCAATAACTCTTGCGCATCCACAGAACTCTAATTCCATTCTACCATCAACCTGGGATCTTCCAGTCATTTATTGGAATGTGGCGGGCCTCAGATCTAAGATTCATCTTCAGTCATGGATTGACGTGATTAACAAACACACTATAGTTTGTCTCCAGGAAACTTGGGCTATTGACCCCATCCACATTCAGGGATACAAAACTTTTCACATCCCCCCAGCCCGTCCATCCATGGTAGACCAAAGGGTGGCTTAGCTATCTATCTTTCTAACCAAATTTCGTTTAAGACTATAGAGGTACCTTTAGTGTCTCCATCCATCCAAATCTTAAAGCTAGCCTCCGATAAAAGTTCTATTTATTATTTTATCAATATGTATAACAATTTCTCACCTGCCGATTGTGCAAAGTCCTTGACAGAAATCGCTTTATATTTGCATGAACAGAGAGCTAAGAATTCGCAGCTGCAATGCTATGTTGTGTGGGGTGGGGATTTTAATGTCTATCTGTGCAGCAACTATAAAAAAGGTATCTGCGGGCTCCAAGATGAACATGATTCCCCTATCACCCACTTTACCCACTCCAGCACTGGGAGTCTTTTAAACGACTTTCTTTTCTCATTAGAACTTGAGTTTGCGAACGAATCAGTGTGTCCTGTTGTCGAGTTCAAGCCGACCTTTCATGGTAGAGGCCTTTCCACCACCATTGACTACATCCTGTGTTCGCAAACCCTCAAGAACCGTTTAAAACACTTCATAACAGGTACTGATCCTTCTAGCGATCACTACTCTAATAGTATTACCATCACATTTAACACAGTTTCTCTAACTAACAGTAAGTCCAGTCTCTTAACTCAGCAATCTCTGGCGATGGAGAAAATCAATGGCTATACAGTAAAATGGTCAAAGATCAACCCCAAGGAGGTCACCAATAGGATCATCCAAAAAATCCTTCCCCTAATATTCATCTGTTTAGAGGAGACTTCATCTCCTCATATGATCCTTTCTACTTTTGGTAATATCTTAGAAGCTATCCGGCAGGAGCTTACTCGCCAACATAAGGCCCATGATAAAGACTCCCGGGGATGGTTCGACTCCCGTTGCCGCAAAGCCCTTAGTGCGCTAAAAAGAGCACTTCATAGTCAAGATAGGGACTCGGCCTTAATAGCGTCACTAAGAAGGAATTATAAACTGGCCCAAAAAACCCGTAAAAAGGAAATAAAAAACAATCTCTGGGCCCAACTCCATGAGAGCACAAGAAGTAAGGATGGCTCGCTATTCTGGCGAACAGTCAAATCCCCTTTTTAACGGACGCTACAGCTGTTCGACACCTTGATGTGGCTGTACCTGCTGAAAAATGGGTCGCTCATTACTCACAGATCTTCGGGGATTTCTCTTCTGCAACTTTGGCCTCTCGAACCGGTGAGGAGGTCCTTACCACGGATAATATCTATCCTATTGACCTCCACTTCGACCTCACAGACGTCTCTGCTGCACTGACTTCCTCGAAGACCGGAAAAGCTCCCGGCCCAGATGGAGTTCCACTTGACATCTTCGTGAGTAATTTAGACCTATGGTCCCCAATTGTTACGCGAGTTATGTCCGCAGCCTCACAGGCCGGCCTAATTGACTCCTGGTCCACATCTGTGCTTCTACCCATTTTTAAAAAGGGAGAACGCGACAATCCAGCCTGCTACAGACCCATTTCCCTCTTGGACTCGCTGGGTAAGGTCGCCGGGAGGCTAATCCTGGAGCGTCTCCAGGATTGGGCCAAAGAGAAGAAGATCATAACCGACCTCCAGTTTGGGTTCCAGGAGGGATTGGGTACTGTAGAACAGGCCCTTAATTTGACATTACTTATGGGTAAATATGCTAGGGCTAAAGGCGGAAACCTTTATTTGGTCTATGTGGACCTAAGTTCCGCATTTGACTGCGTAATCCATTCCAAGTTATGGGAGATTTTGAGCAATCTGGGAGTAGATCCTCCACTTTTGAAATTTCTCCGAGAGCTCTACACGGATGCCAAAGCATGTGTGAGGTATGGCATTAATGGAGAGCTATCGGATTCATTCAGCATTGCAAAAGACGTTAGACAGGGGTGCGTCCTTGCTCCATTCTTATTTAACATCTACACAAATGGACTGGAGCAAGCGATGCTGGTAGGTAACAAGGATCTCCCCTGCATAAACACCCGACCAATCCCAGCACTTTTATATGCTGACGATTCCGTCATTTTAGCGAGAACACCAAATCAGCTCCAACTCCAACTGGATAAATATTGTCAATATATGCTTTCTCTTGGCTTAAAAGTAAATAAATCCAAGACTTTTATTATGCATATTGGCAAGAAAGCTCAGAAATGCAAACCCCTCTATATTGACAATACCAGATTAGAAAATGCCAAGAAATACCCTTACTTGGGAATTCTTATCGATGATCAGATCTCCTGGAAACCTGCCATCACCAGTAAAAAAAATGCAGTTTCAGCGCACAACAGCAGCGTTGACTTCTTTTTCCAGGAAGTTGGGTAAGCCCGCTCCTGCTGAGATACTTAAAATCAACCAAGCCAAGTGCTTAAGTGTGGCTACTTATGGAGCGGGCGTATGGGGCTATGCTCCTGCTGGAGAGCTCCAAGTAACTGAAAACGACTTCTTGAAATATGTATTAGCTCTCCCTCGAAGTGCTCCTAATTACGGCAGTCATATCGAGCTCGGTTTGGATTATCTATCTGACACCATTAGATACCAACCGATCCTCCTTTGGCACCGTATATGGACCAAAGAGCAATGCCACCTTTCCCGGTCGCTAATAACCGATTGTCTGTCATTGACCCATTGGAAAAAGATTCCATGGCTATTTTATGTTTTTAATTTTCTGAATGATTTGAACTGTCTAGCTTTTTTCACCAATCCTTCCTCACTAATGGACATACCCAGAAAGACCTTGAAGAATCTATGTGTCACCCATTTAAGAGACCTTCGCATGTGTTCAGAAATTGGTACACAATCAAATACCCAATTAATGGCGATTCAATCCTCCCCTGGCATACAACCTTATTTGACTTTTTATTTGTCAAATTATGACAGATATGTTTTAACAAGATTTCGTTTTGATTCTTTTTACCGTCTTGTCTCGTTTCCTGAGCCCTTAGACTGGCAACGTGAATTAATTAGATGTCCCTGTGATGACCGTACCCCTCAGTCTACATTGCACGTAATTTTATTCTGTAGTTTCTACGAGACCCCGCGTAAACGCTGGCTGGTCCCACTTCTCCAACAAACAGGACTGAGAAGATGTAGACCTGCTCTCTTGGCACTACAGTTTTTAGACACCCAATTTGTCGCAAAATGTATAGCTTTCTTTTTAAAGGCATGCCTGAAAATTCGATCCCAATTAGCGGTTTCTGCATTGTAAATTTTATGTGCATAATTTCTATGTATTTAGCTTTCATCTAACTCCCAAATATGGCATCACTGCATAGACAATTCTTTTTAAAGATTAATTTAATGTTTTCCTTATGTATTAGTTAAAATTGTACTTATGGAAATTTTTATAAAATTGTTGCAAATATTCTCTATAATGTACTTTTATGATTGTAAACTCAATCGAAATAAAGTTTCTTTTGACTTTGACTTTGACATTGCCTCAGTTCCCAGCCACGCGTAGGGGATTGCTCCCCACTTCCCTCCTACTTGGTGCGATGGGGAAACTACAAAAACTGGTTTCAGGATTTCACAGACTACTGTTTTCCAGGTCGTTTTCCAAACCTCTGGAACGCCTTCTCCGGAGCCGATAGCAGACTCAGCTATAAGTTGACTACCCCCCGGGCACTGGTCACGACTTCTGGCCTCTCATGGCAAGGGCCTGAGGGAATACCAGAAGACGTTTTGCTATTTTAAGATTTTGCAAGACTCCCTTTGGTCTCCAGCTAAACTGTTCAGGGCCCAGCTGTTGCCTTCGTCTGACTGTTGGTGTATGTCACAGTCCGGGCTGCGACCTTCTGCACATTCTTTGGTCATGTCCAGAGCTCACTACCTTTTGGAACAGCGTTGACCGCCTTTGGAGAAACAGCCTCTGAGATACTACCCCCTTCAGGGTCCGCTGGCGATCCTCCCCGACACCCGAGGCCTTCCGGCTCTTACCCCACTTAAGACCCACTAGATAACCTCAGTATTGACTCCGACTGAACTGTGAATACCCTGTTGGTGATCTACTCTCACTGCCCCGACTCAGGAAGACTAGCTGGAGAGTGTGGCAATCACAGCTGAGAAGGAGCGCCTTGATTGAATGACTGTGGTGGAGAAAATGGGACGGAGTGGGAGATTAGGGAAAGGAAGGTGGAGGAAAGGAGAGGTAATGAGAGTGACAAAGATAACACAAATTCTGCAATGTAGTAATGGATATATCAATGGCTCTATGTGTTGGTAGACCTTTAATGTTCACACCTTCTTCGGGCACAGTAACTGGAGGGCAGGAATTCTGGGGCATTAACTAATAGGTGTCCTGTGAGATGTAAATGGTGCTGCAGCACAGGCATCTGAAGAGTATGTTCATGTTTTAGATAGTCAGATGTTCAGCAGATAATCTTACATAACTATATTACAAGCAAGTTGTTTCAATGCACTGTTATCAGGGCACAGTCATTTCAGAAGTATAAAGGATGTGTTCTATGGCATGGTAATTCCTTGCACATGAATACTATGTTAAATTGGTTGTATGTATATTTGATGGCCAATATAAATCCGGCTATACCATGTCTGGTGGATGGTATTGTATGAAACATCATTTCTAAGGATCCATATTTAAGACATGCACTATTTCTCAGCTATGAATGGTTTCCCTGTGACATAAATAGATTTTATTATGCTCCTGACAGAGTGGGCCTCAACAAATGAATAGCAGAGAGCAATAATTCTTCTGAGAAATGTGGCAGCTCTTGAAGTATTTGATTTTTTTCATTTCCCCCTTGACCGTCACCTACCCAGCCGGACATTGGGCATTGTTCCTCCTCGTCTCTCCGCTATTACTCCTTCCTCCCTTTGTTTGTTTAGTGTACCTACTACGCTTTTGTAACTGATATAATTTGTAACGCAATCTTCCTCTGCTATAGCGCTCTGATACCTACGGGTCTAGCCAGCGCTTTATTTTCCTTTTTGATGTACCTTATAATGCAACGATCCCCTGGTTATGCGCTCTGATAACTCCGGGTCTAGATAGCGCCACATAACCTTCGCATAGCAAATAAACTAAAAATTAGCTTTTCCTGAACCCTGAGACCTGAGCAACATGGCTGATGTTCAGTGGAGCTGCTTGACAGCTAATGAGGAGTCTGGCCCTGGTTTTCCCCCTTGACCGTCACCCTCCCAGCCGGACATTGGGCATTGTTCCTCCTCGTCTCCCTGCTATTACTCCTTCCTCCCCTCCCTCCTTCGAATTACTGTAACATTGTTTTATGTGTACTGTTCATTACTATGCTTTTGTATCTGATGTAACTTGTAACACAATTATCCTAAATGTAAAGCGCTCTGATACCCTCTTGGGTCAAGTTTGCGCTATATAAAACATTATAAATAAATAAATAAATTAAATAAATAAAATCTCGATAACCTGTTGTTTTTAGGCAATATACGGCCCGAATGAGCATTGCACATGCAGGGTGCACATGTCAGAGGGGCTGGAATCAATTATTCAGGACTTACCGGCATCACTGCAATGTGCAAGTATGGGTTATTGTCTTGAAATGAGGAATAACCATGAAAAATCACGAGGAGCTACAATTACCAAGTCTTTTTCCACATATAGATTACCCTTTCCAGGGACATTTCCACTCCCATATATTACTTGCCTAAAGCAGGTGGTAAATGATAGAGGAAGGGCCTATTTGCGTTGTGCGAAAAAAGTACAGGTGGAGCAGTGCAGGCAGGAGGAACCTTCCATGCTTCTTCCAAGAAGGGAAAGGGAGAGGATCCGATGGGGGCTTGGCTGAGCTTATGCCTGCAACCCCTTCCCAGAATACAATACAATTTTACCAGCTGCCATTTCTGGAAAACTGTCTCTACGCTGTCTCTGGTATTTTAGAACTGCCTCTAAACTATCTTTGGTATTTTGGAACTCTGTCTCTAAACTGATTCCATTTTGTCTCTATCACTTTCTGACAGCATGACCAGGGCCGGGCTGAGAATCAAAATCAGCCCTCCGGCAAAAACATTCAAATTAGGCCCACATTGTAAGGAGTCACAATTAGAATACATCCATGGAGGTTCAGGTGTTGTGTTATGTGTATTTGTAAAGCATAATAGCATGTGCAAGGGTATCCTCGCATTGAGCAGGTGTGTATTCCTAGCCCTGCCTATGATCGTTGGTTAATTGAAAAGCCAGGTCTTCAGCTTATTGCAGAGTTCCAGAAGAGAGAGGAAGGCTCTGATGTAGATTGGGAGGCCATTCTACAATGTTGGTTATGGAAGCACGTTTCTCTGAAAATAGCTATTATGAATAAGAGGTCAGTCACAGGTGGTAATCCTCTAGAGAAACAAGGCAGCATGACACTGACAAACAGAGGCAGAGTGCAAAACACTTCAACAGTGAGATAAATCGAGCAATGTTGAAGAAGCTTGACTTCAGACGAGATGAGACTAAAGGAGTGAGTGCACCCTGCTGCTCCTTAAGACTTAGTTAGTGCCAAGAAAACAGAATATTCTACTGAAACTCCTAGTCTCTCTTCATGCAAGGTGCAAGAAAGCAGTAGGTTTAAAGGCACCATCCAGCTGGCCCTATAAACACTTGTAAAGTAGGCGCACCCACAAGAAATCACAGATAATTTAAAGTGTTATTGAAGATGAAGGAGGCACTCCTCAACTGAGAAAAGCCATCAATGCAGTTCTTGAAGATTTAAGTGAGGTTTAACCTCTGAAAAATAACTACTATGTCAATTAAAAAACACGACCTGGAGGGGCAGAGTACAATATTGTGGGCAAGGACTCAATTCTGTCCACCCCACGGTGATCCAGTCACTCATCACTAATTTAATAAATAAACTTCAGATGGACCATAAACGAGAAATATCTTGATGGCATCCTAATGCTTCGCCCTGGAGCACAACTGCCATTCCTGTCAGGAACATTGTAAATGGATTTGCAAGGGGAAGAACCATTGTAGAAGGAAGGGAGGGGGAACCCAAGGGGAAAACGTAAGAACAGACCACAAGGAGAACAGTGTATACACCAGTAGGCCCCTAACCTGCAGTCTACATGAGAAATGCCAGTGTGGCAGGACGACCAGTCTAGCACTGAGTATGACTAAAGCACAACATTTTCAACAGCATAACCTCGGCATTCCTTGGGGTATTGCAGTAGCACACTATACACATGGAAGTTAAGTGAGCCCCTGTATTATGCAACCAAGGGTTCTGTGTCTTCCAAGCAACTGATTTCTCCAACTGTCATTTCTCACATTCTAACTTCAACATTCCATGTTCTACCGATGTCATTTCATCACCTCTACACATCTCCTCCTTTTAAACACAAATAAAATCCCTTATACGCATCACATTGAAAAAAGTACTATCATTGCATTGATACATTTTAAATGGTGAAATTCACCATATAGCCTATGGGTAAAAAAACAGGTATGTAATCTATCTTAATTGATTAATCACAAAGATAATCACCTAACTTAATGGAACACTCGATTAATCTCTTTGGTCTTCTAGTCAATTCGTCAGAGTAAGGCACAGGAATGGAATTTAAATCAATTACACTATCTTCTTGTCCCAGGTTTTCTTCACCACCCCTTGACTGATCTTCCACTTTTCTACCCATCTGTGTTATTTCTTTTTTCACAACACTCTGTTGGTGCTCTGTAGTTACGATATGTGCTTCCAGATTGTGCGTCCTACCATTTCTTTGACATTCCATTACCACTTGGATTGGAAAGGGATGCTGTCCTGTGGCAAACCCCACATTTAAAAAAATATTTCTTAGCTCTCAATCAGACAAATTGTACACCATTTTCACTCAGTAAAATGCTGGGTATCCCTTCATTCTGGAAAACCTTATCTATGAACCTTAGTATTGTACCCGTATTTATTTTGTTAACAATTTTTATGTGAGGCCACTGAGAAAATACATCCATGAATACTACAATATATTTGTGAGTATTTCTAGTTGGCCACATAATGTCAA
This sequence comes from Lissotriton helveticus, assembly GCF_964261635.1. Lineage (NCBI taxonomy): Eukaryota > Metazoa > Chordata > Amphibia > Caudata > Salamandridae > Lissotriton > Lissotriton helveticus. Next base: position 563,092,398 of record NC_136063.1, read on the forward strand.
CTGCCACTTTTTCCCAAGGAGCTTTCGGACACTCAAATGTACTGCTGATAGGAGTCTCAGTATCTTCAAGGATTTATCAGCTGACATACGTTATCTGATGTCCTTTTCTACCTCATTATCAATACCTGGTTATGCGCTTCCTTGTGTTACTTTCATGTTATTTCCAGCGCTAAACTTGTAAATCAGAAAAAAAGATTTTCACCAATTTGCATCATGTTTGTGATGCAAACACAGCATAAAATCTTAGTAAATCCACCCCCAAGTGTTTTCCTCACTAAATACTGAAGGTGAGCTGATCACCTCTTAGTACAATGTTACTCACTGTGCCCCTGTTGCTCCCGCTACTTTCAATATGGCGTTCAATGCCTTTCAAAGCACAGCATGTGCACCTGCTACTTTCGATATGGCGGTTGATGCCTTTCAAAGAACAGTGTGTGCTTGCACTGCTGTTCCCTGCCTGATCACAAGACAGTTCAGCCGCACATGCAGAAAATCGCGTGCCGAAGAAAAACAGCCCATCACAGCAACAAAACTCGTCCAAACCTCCTCCTTACTTACTGCTCCAAAACACCTCAATGAATAGGCTGCCTGAGGAGCAAGCACTTTCTAATAACTCCGGGCAGCAGTTTCTGGAGGGAGGGCACACAGAATGCACGCACACAGTGCTCCGTCAAGCGCATTTGCATCGCAGCTGCCCTGCAGCCCACCACGTAGCTCCCCTGCCAATCACGGGAAGGAAGCAATTCTACAAAGGAGCTTCTGAATGGTGTAGTGTCCGTCAGCGGTCTAGTTCTTATCACGCACACGCACCCATGCATCCGCAGGCCAGGCGTGGCCTGCGGCGTACAATAAAAGGGGTGCGCGCGCTCGAGCACGTCACTTCCGATAGTGCAACGGTGTCGGTGTGTGTTACTGCAGCCGCGCTGCCAGCCCCTGCGTAAAGGCCGCCAATCACCCTGGCCTCTGGTGGTCACCATAACGCAGGGCACAACAAATGGGACATCGACCTTCAAAATCTCTTCAGCCTTACATTAGAAAGATGCTCCTTCAAAGGTCCTCATCAAAATCAAAGTGGTTCACTGGGAAACAGCAGCTGGGCGTATATTGGTTAGTGAATAATGCATGGCCACACTCGTAGTCAATTTTGTGTCGCACCATGCTAAACAAATCAAAGTTAAATAAGCTCCTCTATTATGCAACCAAATGCTCCACATCTTCCAAACATCTGATTTCTTCAACTGCCATTTCTCACATTCTAACTTCAGCACTCCACATTCTACTGATGTCATTGCTTCCACTACATCACCTCTACAAGTAGTTTTGTTAATATGCCATAATTCCGGCCTGATTTTCCCACGTGACACAGTAAGTAGTGCTATAGCTCTGCAGTTCTTCTCTAGGCATTACTGGGGCAATAGAGGCAGAGATATCTGGTTATTTGTCTCCTGGAACTGAGATATCAATTTCTCATCACCAGTATCTAAGTCCAACTAACATAATATCTCACCGAGGGTCACTCTCACCATCCTCTTGGGAATTAGGAGTGGGTCTGTCTGAGCTAACCATACCCTCCTCCTCTCAATAGGATTCTGAGTACAAGGGCACCCCACAATAGCACTGACTTGTAAAAACTGTGTAAATAGACACATTTCTAACACCAGGGAGTTGTGATCACTTACAACATGACTTACAGCTATAAACATTTAATAAAGTCAAAAAAGGATCCCGTGGCAATAATATAGTGAATAATTGAAAGCGGATCTCTTCATCAAAAGATGGCTGTGCAGGATGGTTGCATTAAAATTGGACAGTGTATTCATACTAATGAAAGACAGGCAAACAATGTGATAATGCTACCTTCACCAAAATGTTTACTATACTAAGTTATCAGGAGTAATGTAAGGCCATTATGGAACTTGATTTCAGTAGCCTTAAAGTTACTTCAACCAGTGGTAATCATTGCAATCAGACAGGCCATATTATCTGCAATATTACCGAATTCCCAGGGGGCTGTCCTGCTCAGCCAGTGCTGGAAAATAAGAAATCCAGCAAAATAAGAGCCACTCAAGTGTCTTGGAGACAGATAATTGTGTGATGATATCGTCCATACCCTACACATCTTTCCTATTTTGGTATTACAGGAGGAGCCACAAGCATCCTGCCTGTGGCAACAAAAGGTGCAGGTGGCAAGCAGAACCAGCACTTTGCCTCAGGTGCTTTGCCTTATTTGCATGGTGCCTTGCCCCATTCAAATTAGTGTAGACATTTTGCCTTGGCACATTTTGCCGTTTTTAACATGCTCAACAGAAATAAAGCCTTGATAGAGGTGCCGAATATAAAGCACCCATATGACAGTCTAGATGTTGTGACCCCTTTCCCCTTCCCACCTCCAGACTCTTGGATTTGTATCTCAGGAAAGTATGATGGAGAATTTTGCATTGTCAGTACATTCACCATCAGCTTTATCTCCTCAGCTCCCTGATGAGTGCATTTGAGTTGCAGAAATAAGCACAAGCGCCCACTTTTCTCTGGTCCAGACCTGAAATTGAGTCAGTAGAGGTGTTTGGCTGAGGTCGCTTCTTTCTTTGTTTAGACTAGATAAGGGCAATACAACCAATCTCATGTCTTTTTTTAAGGTCGAAGTCATTAATGAAGCACTTGATCTGTCCAATGTCCCCAGCCCTTTGTGGTAGCAGTCGAGGGGAAGTTAACAGGAGGATTTGCTCCTCAGGAAGTAAAGTGGCTAGAGACCAGTTGGAATATACTGAGGTACATCAGCCTGAATTTCCTACACTCCATCGTAGGGTACAATCTGATTGTTTTTTTTGTCTAAAAGATGTTGGGGAGCCAATACCAAAACGTGGGTGCTATTCTCTTGAGCGGATCACTTAATTTGGTCAGGCGAGCTCAGTAAAGGAAATTACTACATTTGTTAAAGGTGCCAAAAGTATGAAACCTCCCAGTTTCTGAAAAAAAAAGATAAATATGAGTTCTACAGTAAAAGAAAACAAAAATCTGCAATCTCAGACAGTATTTGGTTTTGCTATTTTAGTCACAGTTCTATAATGATTATAATTAATACCAAGCTAATTAATCTGCAATAATGTGCTGATATGATGTTTAAACCTGTAGAGACATGACTGTTTCCATCCTGACAACCTATACATGCCTCTGAGGTCTGAAAAGAAACTGTCCAAATGTTTCCCATACCACCTTCATCCTATTTTTGATTAGGAGAGTATAAGGGAATTGTCAAGTTTGTAACACAAACGAATGTAAATAATCAAAACCCTATATTGATCGAAGCCAGGGACAGTTTGGGGGAAAATAAGCATCCACCTAAGCTTTCTTTCAATCCCGTTACAGAAATATACAAATGAAGTTTCCCTCTGGTTAGAATTCGGTGTCAATCTCTTTGCCCAAGGAAGACCAGGGTGCATAATGTTGGCTCTACTATGAGAACTTCTTGGAATAAGTTCACACTGCCGTATCCCCAACAGACACCTCAATCACCAGGGGGACATTTACCTCTTTAGGCCAGATAGATTCAAAACACTGAGAGAAACATAGCTGTGCAAGTCTTTCCACGATTTGCACAAGTCTTCGCGGTGCCTTCATACCGTGATTGTGTAAAAAGATACACATGTAACGATTGCATAAATGGAAAAAAGTACATGCGCGGAAAAAAATATATACTTGTGTTCTTGGTACGAACCATACAAGAAGTAAAATCTGTTTGATGAACAAAACCGCACACACGATTTTAAAGCGCTTCTGCCAGCAGACATTCCAAACAGCTTTCCATGAAAGTGAAACCTATATAATGAAAAGGGGGGGCCCTCGGCCCCCCCGCACGCATGGCGGCTCGGCGACCGTCGCCCCCCCCTTTCCCCTTTGTTGTCATTCGACGGTGGGGGCGTGCCCTGGGGGCGCGACCCACCGCCGATTGGCCGGCGGCCTTCCTGACCCGGATCCAAGGTAGTGGGTCCGGGTCAGGGGGGGCGGGCGATAGGAGGGGCCGCCCGGCCCCTCGGGAATAAGAGGTGGGGAGCGCCCAGGAGACCCCCTTGTCCCTGGACGCTCCCTCGCTGAACTTTGTGCCCCGCGCTCGGGGCTTCTTTATTTTGTCTCAGGCTCGCTCCTTGCCCCGCGGTGGGCACAGTAATTTTTCGTTGTATTTCCCCTGCAGGCTGCAGGCTGGGGAGGCCAACAGAGGAATTTGCGCTGGTTTCCCTGCCCGCTCGGGCCTCACCACAGGGCTCGGTGGATTCGGGATTGGTCCAGCGGCCGGGAGAGGCTGGCCGTCTGACGCAGTGGTTTGCTGGGTTTGCCTTCTGCATGCCTGACATCGGCCCCGATACAGCTGTGAGTATTGTGTGAAATCGTCGAAATGCGAGGTCATGGATGCCAGTGTGCATCGTGTATGCAGTTGTGCATAATAAGAATCATTGCTGCTGGTGGCTGCATATATGTTGTTTCCTTGGGTCAGGAGGGATGTGAATGCGCAGTTGTGGGATCATGCGGATTCTGTGGACTGATTGGCGTGTATATTTTGCGCGGGAGCGCACACGTTCGGTTGAGGCATTTGTTGACGGGGGCTTTATTGTACTGTTCCAACCCAGTCCTTCTTATTGCCCCGGTCATCTTTCGCTATGCCCAGTAAGGAATGGCCGCCCCCCCCCTCACATGTGGTGCACGGGTGGAACTCTCTCTGTCCCGGCACAGGAAGTTTATTGTGTGATCACTTCAAAGCATTACAAATTCGTACAGATTAAAAATTAAAAATATCATGTTATAAAATACTAGGTTAATTTAAAGTCAGTGCAGAAATGTATGCAGTTGTAGTAGACTCATGAGATAAAATGTGAACAAAGTTCGGTAGGCCTACGGCAGGCTTTTAAGAAAGCGAAGGTGGCAATTGCAGTCTTTAGTGCAACATAATAAAAATTGAACTGCATAACTGTGCATTCATGAGTGACACGTGAATAAAGTGCAATTAGTAATTTTGGAGCAAAATGGCGAACATTAAAGTGCAAGACACTTATTAGGGTCCGCTAGTTAGTGCAACTTGTTAGGTAGGCCACTCTCTTTATTGGCCATTTATTCCTTTAACATGGCCACGTGTAATATATACATTTACCGAACTTGGCCATGCCTGCCACGGTTTTCCAGAATGCATAGGAGGCGAACAACCTCTTTAGCCGAGCAGGTGCCTTGTTTTAGGGAAATTGGTCTCCGTACAATTTGGCGGGCGTCTAAGAGTGCCGGACAGCAGAGTAATACATGTTCTAATGAATCCATTCAATATTTAAACAGTCTGTAGTGTATGATGGCTTCGAGGGATTTCCGAGACTAGTAAAGTTCTCTGATATGGAGTGGCATTAATCGAAAGCCAACGCCGCTGTTGTAGTTGACATGTTGTAGGGTCGACGGTGAAGCTGAAATATAGCCTTAGACATTATTTAGTGTATTTGGGAACCCAGGAATTGTGCAGAGACCGTCCCTTGTGTCCCAATCTATCTGACACGATAGGCAGCATATCTCCATTTACGTATGCTTCAATCTCCGGCCGATCAAATATGAGTTTTCCATTCAGCATGGTTAAAATACACCGTCATTTCCGGTAGTCTAGCGCTGTATGAAGAGTGAGGAGCACAGATATAGAAAAGAAAAGGAAGGACCAAATGAGCTATTCATATAAAGCAACAAGTTTATGGATTAATGGAAAGGCTTTCTCTAGATATCAAACGCCAGGGATCTGAGGCGCAAACAGTAATAAAAGGATGTATGTAAATGTAAAGGTGGGTATAGATACCTAGGCCATGTTTTGGTCTGAGCTCAGCAACTTGTTAAGTGTTAAAAATGGGTGATAAATGAAGACAAATTCCAAGGGAACCTGTTGTTTGGTTTATGCCAACTCTTCTGCGTAATGCCTACCTTATATCAACAAGGTTTTAAACTAAAAGGTGAATGAACTGAGGGAGTGGCAGGACAGGGGGCAGCAGAAAAAACAGTTAATCATCACATGGAGCTCAAAACAATACATACCGTAACATATTATAATATGACATAACATCACATATAAAAACATGGCATAGCATAATAAGACATGGCATAAGATAAATTAGCAAATTCCCCCGGCTCGCTCACATGGCTTTGACTGCTATTGTTCTGAACACAGCGAGGTTCGAGGAGGACCGCTCTCCTCTCCATGGTTGAAAGTCCTCGCATCCTCTGACAATATGCAAGTCGAGCCCCCTTGTCCATCAGACACACGACAAGTGCAGACAGGAAGATGGTAAGGCTATGGGAGTGACCGACAGTATAGTCTTCCAAGCAGTGGGATTTGCAGAACGAGGGTCATAGGTACAAGGAAAAGTCAGAGCGTGGAGCTGCGCCACATCTGGCAGCGCCAGGCCCCATTTCCAAAACACAGAGATGCACCATATTTACAACAATACGTTCACCCATATGTTTCCCTAGCGTGAGTGCTAATATCGGCTGCATAGTGCCAACACAGGCACCCTTGGAGCAGGGGTGCCTGTGTTGGACGGAATGATTGCTTGTGTGCGGGAGGGGTCTCTTCTTGCACATGGGCAATCAGTGGTGATGATTTGTTTACTTCTATGTGTGCTGCAGCACGCATGGAGGGGGCAAATCGTAATTATTTGGTGATTGTTTGTGTGCGGGTTGGGAGACTTTTCTGCACATGGACGGTTACTAAGGGCGTGTTGCTCTTTCTGTCTGTGCCGCAGAATGCGGAGCACACAGAAAGAGCAAAAAAGGAGGGGAAATAAAAGAATTTCTCCTTGCTTCGCTAATGACTTCAGGGTGGGGAAGGATGAGTTTTAAACACAGCGCAGTTTGCGCTGCCTTTTGCGAGATTCATGAACTACCCGTCTGCTCCATAGGACATTTTGGCATAGATATGGAGACAGGGCACTGTTATCAATGCATATTGGGGTTACAGCTTTATAAGTGGCTGTACAGGTATTTCAAGGATTTCCCCAATGCGTATGTATGGGATGCAGGTTTAGTAGTGGACTGTATCTGAACGTGCTGAAGGATCCCCCTGCACAGCGAGCGTATAATGCATTCATATTGCATAGAATGTTTGGTGCTAGGGACATTTTCAAAATAATTCCCCCCCTTCTCAGACCTTGCCTGGAAATGCTTTTTGTCCATCGGGAAAAATAAGCGCTTTGGGTTCATTCCTGGGCTTCTTTACTGATGTCCTCCAGGCACTTGCAATATTTTATCCAAGCCATGATTGATGCTTGGTTATCTTGCGCAAGGAACAACCATTGACATAAGTTAAATTTTTGACACTCTATAATCACTATTATTGGTGTCTGCTGAGGGGATAGGTAGAACAATCGTGGAACGATTCACGAATAGGGTATACCCCCCTTCTCTTGGGGTCCTCCTGGGGATTAACGCACATCTAAGGGTAGGGCGTGACGAGACTGTGGAAGCCAGTCTATCAGGGCCCACATTCCTTGGCGAGCTAAAGCAGAAAGCCAAACGAGGGACTTATTTCGTTGTGAAGGTAATAAACATCTGAGGTGCTGTTCACTATTCCAGGGGGGACATTACACCAGTCCAAACGGCCCTTCATGGATGATAGGTTAAAGTCAACATTATTAGTGAGCTATCCTAGTGGTAGCTGTATTGCGTGCAGCCTTCAGGCTAAGTCTTGAGGGAATGTGGAGCAGCGTGTTTTACCAGTCTATAATTTCAGGAATGGGTAAATGAAAAAAGAACAGGTGTATAACAAATATATGTATTTGTTCCACACACATCCCTTTAGTTCCTTTCCGAAGCTAAAGGCACACAGTAATTTAGCACCATATACGTGGTACTCTAGGGGTGTACCACAGCCATATATTAATAATGTGGTAGGGGTACAACGAATGGCATAGAGATGGGGCCTAGAGCCTATAGAAAAACTACTTGGGGTCCTGATAATCATACACACCCTCATGTCACACATAAAAAGGTGCCCATGAGCTTAGTTGCGGCATCACATAGTTCTGGGGATGCTTGTGATCAATGTCCGGTTGCCTAGGATGATATTTCCCGGAAGCCAAAGTGGCGAGCCAAAAAGGCCCTTGGGCCAGCGTATGGCCTGGCGGAGTTAGGGCTGTGCTAATTGTTTTAGCTAAAGACTGTGATGCTGCACTGTTAAGTAGACTGTCTTGTGTCACACATAGATCCTATGCGGAAAATGGGTGGAAAACCAGGAACAGGAGGTGATGTCCTGGTTTACGGCAGAATTTTACGAACCATAAATGTGCTGTGGCGCTGCCACTGGGTCACTTGACTGCACACGGGATAGTGTGACACTGCCGCTGGGTCACTGTACTGCACACGGGGTATTACGCCTAATGGAGGTCGTTCTACAGGGCACTCTTGGTAGCACTAATTCAATCGCAATACATGGAGCACAAACTGAGGCTATGCTTAACATTTACTGTCAACGTGTTCATGAGTAGTCATCTGGCGCTATTATTATCTAAAAATTAGCAACTGAGGGTAATGTAAGACTAGCACGTGGACAGCAGTTATCGCCAGAAACACTAATGGTGTGTGTTTATCTTTCCATTTTATGTATGGCCGGGTCCATGGTGGATACCTGGAGTGCTCCACATCACAACAGCTGCAACAGGTGGACAGCCCAAAGGATGCTTACGTCAGTCACGGCTGGGTCCATGGCGAATACCGGAGGGGTTGCTCCACACCGCAACATCAGCAGCGGGTGGACGTCAAAAGGGAAGCATACGTCGAGAAAAAGGACACCAAGGGCCCAAGTATTGCTGGCAGGTGTAAGTGCTACCCATTCCCTAAGGTGGAAGTGGGAATCGTCCCCCGGGTTTTTCTTGGTCTTTTCCTGGTTATTGCAGTTTCCCAAACCTGTGACGCAGGGGAGGAACGCATCACCGGATGGGGAGGAGCTACAACGTGCCAGCACAAGCAACAGGCTGGACACGGGACAGGGTAGATTTGGTTTGGGGGTCTGTGCCTTGGTCACTTCAGGAACTTCTTTCAGGGACTCTTAGCGCAGCAGCCCGACCCCCCCGTCAGTGGTGATACTTCACCTAGGGGGGAATGACTTGGCCAAACTTGGGAGGCGAATACTCAGTGATGAGCTCATCTCCACTGCGGGTGGGTCTCCTGGACATCTCATTCTTCTGGAGAGGGGGGTTATGTCTCAACCAGTTTAGGGATTACTTCCGAGGGCTGTTAGCGCGCCGGCACTTTCCCCCGTCAATGGTGATACTTCACCTGGGGGAGAATGATTTGGCTAAACTGGGAAGGCGCATTCTGATTGAGGAGATTATCTCAACTGCAGGGTGGAGTGCCAGGATCTGCCCGGGTTGCACGGTAGTATGGTCGCAACTCATAACTCTGTCGCAGGGGTGGGCGGGGGATTCGGTCAGGGCGTTGAATCACTCGGTAAAGAGGATCGACACACAGTTGTACAAGCTGTTTCGAACCCCCCCCCTGTTGCAGACGATACCTCATGGGCGTGTCGGGGGGTGGACGGTAATACGTGGGGGATGGAACTCACTTGAATGGAGCAGGTAACGTCTTGTGGTCTGACAGTAGCTGGGCCTGGTTGGAGGGATTGCCAGACGGAGGGGGGGAAGGTCCTGGGGTCTGATAATGTGAGGGCCTGGTTGGAAGGTTTTTTCCTAAAGTGAGAGTTTTCTAGGGTAGGTCAAGGCAGGGGGAGGCCAGATCGTCGGTTAACAATGCTGGCCTGTGGCGGTAAGGTCATTATCGGTGAGCACATATTTGAGGTCTGAGGGGGCGGGCATCATCCTATGGAGGTTCCCGCCCAGGGGGAGGGGCCTGCGGGCCACTCCCAGAACTCCAGGGGCAAGGTAATGGATGCTGCAAAGCAAAGGAGTGCGGGTAGGAGTAGTTCACGCTTTCCTTAGGCTGGTAGCCACCCCGCGCGCGTGGACTCATGACGCCACCGGCGCAGAGTAAGGGCCCTCCTTTAGTGGGTAAATGGAGTTCAGGGCGTAGACCGGGCAATTCCCGGGGTAACACTGCGCATGCGCACGTCTCTAGGGGAGGCGCAGCTTGTAGGACCTGACACCGGTAGTGACCCTGCCATATGGCCAGAAATGTACAAAAATCAAGATAAGGATGTTTAGTCTCGGTTAGGAAACAACATGTATTAGAGTTTTGTTAAGGTCAGGCTCTCAAACTTGTTGATGAAAATTGTGTATCTAAATGTCCTGCTGATTTTTGTATAAATTGTTGATTATGCAATTAAAACCTTTTTAATTTCATACTTTAATAAATACGGCCGGGCGACTAGCGCCCGCCTTCCAAAAAGTAAAGACGTCTCGTGTCCACGTTCCTGGGTGTTGGGTGCCGGATTGGGGGGGAGGCGGCAGCTAGTCGCTGACCATGCTAATAATCGAGAAAAATATGTTTGAAGTACGCAAAATGCTAAAATAATTTTAAAACCCTCCTGCCTGTACACATACCAAACATCTTCCCACGAAAGTTATGTATATGATCAATAATCGAAATACAATAAATCAAAAGCTTAACTCTTCAGCATGGCAATTACACTGTAGAGAGTACATAGAGGGCTGCCACATCTCATGTTTCTGATGCTTTTTTTTCCCTTCTAATTTACCTCCAGTGTTTCTGTGTGTCTAGCTTCGGAGCACCCCCTTTGAGCATCTGCATATGTTTCAACTAAACTCGGCCAGAGGTTTGAATTGTTGCAAAAGCCATGAGCACTGCTAAGAAAATATGATAACACCATACCCCTTTCTCTTTGAAAAATCGGCCCCAGCCATGGGAATGTCCCACACTGTACAGCTTAAGTTTATTTTACGGTGCCAGGGATTAAAGCTGCGGACAGCTGCACTTTGCTTTCACCCATAAATCCCTTCGCGCAGAATATATTCACATAAAAGACCAAGAGCGCTACGCCAGCTGATTAACATCTGTTGATTTCGTTAAAAATCATACAGATGACAGACTGTTCAGATTCTGATCATTTCATCTTGCAGTTGCAACAAAGAATCAGACTGGGTCATGGCACACAGTTTTTCATGTGTTTTATATATTCCCGCTTCACACCTGAAATAGAGACCTCGGGCTGTTTCATGGGCTGGTGTAAACTCCCTTTCATGTTACCCCAATAAAATGCACTAACAGGCATGACAGCTACTGCCAAAAACCCATTGCAGGATAAAACCCCGAAGCCATTTCAGAATATGCGCGCGAAATATTTTAGCGACACTATCAATCCTCAGCGCAGCTATTGTAGGCCGTTGCATGGCAGCAGGGACATCCGGTCATTGTTTGAGGCCTGTCAGGTCAAAAGAGGGGACAAGCTTTCTTACTAATGCGAGGAAGTCAGGGTGTTATATAAAAGTTTTATTAAACAAACGTATTTCTAAACGAATGTAATACATGTGTACAGCCAGTGAGGGTGTCTTGATGAGAAAAAAAAAACAAGAAATATTTGCTGCAGTTTGGTGCACTCCTACACAAGCAAATGCAAAGATTAGTGAAATCTAGCTCTAAAATCCTGCACAAAAGCAACTATGGGGGCGGACGGACTAACCAAGTTAGGCAGTTTGCAAGTGGCATCATAGTGCATAACATCACAGCTCATGGCGTCACGATGCCTGACATTGCATGTGGGATCACGAAAGTGACCTCACTGGAAGTGACATCGCAAGATGTGACATCAGGTATTAAGATCTCACGGATATGTTTATCAGGGATATCATGAGTGCTTTTAACCGTGTATGAGATTTTGCATCATGGTTGTGACAAAAAAGTGGCACAATCGCAACGAAAAAACTGGGCCTCACTAACACATTTTTTTTTTAACTCTGACGCACAGAAATTAGCAACAAGGAGAAGCATGGTAGTAGATCTGTTCTGCTTAATTGATTACAAAGTCTGCATTTTTAAATATTGTGCCACTTTTTTCGCTCAACCATGACGCAAAATCTCATTTGTCAAATCTCATACACGTTCAGCGCCAGGAAACCCCGGTGGGGTATAAGTGCGCTTTACAAGTACAAATTCATTCAATTTCATAATACGTAAAGCGCTCAGACACCCTGCATTATTTATTTATTTATTTACTTATATCATTTATAGAGCGCTTGAATCACCCCAGGTGGGGTATCTCCGCACTGAGGACGTGAAGAGGTATGGACTAGGAGCTTGAAAAGTGATATTTTGAGTTTTTTTCTGAAGGTCAAATAATTAGTGCATTGTCGGATATCCAAGGGTAGTTGGTTCCAGATATGAGGGGCTAGGTAGGAGAATGCTTTGCTTCCTAGTCTGGTTTGTTTTATGCGCGGAATGGTGAGAAGACATTTCCCCTTTAAACGAAGGGACTGTGGAGGGGTGTATCTGACCAGTTTGTCCGTCAGATATGCTGGACCCATCTGATTAAGGCCTTTGAACACCAGACAGATATTTTAAATTGAATTATTTTTCGTATGGGTAGCCAGTGTAGTTTGTGGAGAAGGGGGAGTGAGGGGTTACGATGGGAAGCACTGGTTACTAGACGGGCTGTTGTGTTCTGGACCACTTGTAGACGTCTCAGGGAGGTTTCCTTAGCAGGGATCAGCAAGGCATTGCTGAAATCTAGTCAGCTGAGTACCACAGCGTGTACCAGGGTTTTGCGTGTGGGAGAAGGGAGGAAGTGGAAGACTTTCCGGAGCAGGCTGAGTGCATGGAAGCAGGCCCGTTTGGTTGCGATTATATGCTCATCCAGGTTTAGTTTGCTGTCTATTAGTACTACAAGGTTCTGGACCACTGTCTTTGGGGAAGGAGCAGGACCTAGTTCATCTGGCCACCAGCTGGGTGACCAGCTAGTTGTGGCATTTTCAAATAGCATTATTTCTGTTTTATCAGCGTTCAACTGTAGGAAGTTGCTACTCATCCAAGATGTTATTGTTTTCATGCCCTCTGCAAAGGTGTTTTCGATGTTAGGGGTGTTTTTGTCGAAGGTAAGGAGGAGTTGAGTGTTGTCTGCGTAGGAAATGGGGGTAAACCCTATTTTCCTTAGGAGTGCTGCTAGAGGGGCGACATAAACGTTGAATAATAAGGGGCTGAGGCAGGAACCCTGAGGTACACCCTTGGATACCGTGGTCGTCCAAGATTTAAAGGGACCAAGGATTACCATCTGGGTTCTTCCCTTGAGGAAATCCGTCAGCCAATTAAGGGCTGTTTCCTGAATACCTATGGTTCGTAATCTATCCAGTAGGATCTGGTGTGGGATGGTGTCAAAGGCTGCAGACAGGTTGAGCAGTATGAGGATTACTGCTCGGCTAGCGTCTATGTGCATTCTGATGTCATCTATGACATTGACCAAGGCTGATTCTGTACTGTACCTAGGATGGAATCCTGACTGTGAGTGATCCAGGCAGTTGGAGGATTCAATGAATATGGAAAGGTGATATTAATGTGCTTTTCCAACAATTTGCTGTGCAGAGGGAGGTGTGAGATAGGTCTATAGTTAGAGATCACGTCAGGGGGCAGTTTGGTGTTTTCCCTAATGGGCATAATCTGGGCGGCTTTCCATTCCATTGGGAGCTTGCCTTCTATGATTGAGCTATTTAAGATAGAGCACATTAGGATGAGTAGCGCTATCAAATAAATAAAATAGTGCTATTTAAATTGTTATTTGTGTAAATACTGGGACAGACTAACACATCTGACATGTTTACAGTGCATGCCCTTATATACAGAGACTGAACAAACTCAAAAGCATGCCTCTCCTAATTACCTGTAAAGAGGTAACAAGCTGTGTGCTTTTCTTTCCCCTCTGGTGCATTTGCATTGAACTGTGAGTTTCCAGGCTACGCCCAGTCAGGATACTCGATCAAGTGGAGGCCTTATGGCCCCTTAAATTGGGCTTTATCTTTGGCTGAGCTGGAGGTGGAAATAAAAACTCCCCTTTGCTGCCTGCACAGTGCAGCTAGGAATGGAAAGCAGACAATGTGCAGGCACTGCTGAAGGTGTCCCGGTGTCTGTAAATTACACCGGGACAAGTTCAGCATATTTCTGTGGGGCACAACTTCTTGGCAGGGTGGACTATATCCATCCTCTGAAAATAGTGAGTGGACGCCGTGTACCCGCGTGTACCCCCGACATGTACCCTGGTTATTATGACATTAAAAGTCTGTTTTCTTGTTGTCCAGTTACATTAATAATAACTAAGAAAGTTTTTATAAGAGAACAAGGCAGAAGTATTGTTATTCCAGTGAAACCCCATAACACATTTTCCGCTGGAGCTATCTTGTGTCATCCCTCTCTCTCTCCCTCCCTCTCTCCCTCTCTCTCTCCCTCTCTCTCTGTCTCTCTCTCTCTCTCTCTCTCTCACTCTCATTTTCTCTTTGTGTCTTTGGTGATAAACAATGAAAAGTCAGTGGTAGGTGGCAGGGTATGGTGTCAAAACAAAATCTGCATTGCTCCCACAAAAATCTTGCATCCATGGTTAATGATTACTTTTAACAATCTTGACACAATATTCATACACATAGCCATCACTGGGACACAGAACCAACTATAGTTCATAAGGTGTCCAGGTATGTGAGAAACATGTTATTGTCAATTAAGTCTAAGGCCACTGCCAAGCTGAGAAGGTAAATTGGCATTGTTCTGGGCAAAAGCAATTCTTGGTATTAGACCACATTGGGTGTCCCAGCACAGTCTACATCCCAGCAAAGTAAGAGTTTACTTTTCCAGTTATGGACATAATTGTAAGGTATCTACTGTTTCAAAGCCACAAATGGTCCCATAGTGTGCTGAGGCCACTAGACCTGTTGTTTGTTTCTTAATAATTGGAATTACACCATGACATTAAGCATTGATGAATCATATGATTCTCAGTATGCTCATTTTGCATTCAAGGATCTAAGTGTGAAGTAGCAAGTTTTAGCTTATTGACGATCTTGATGATGGTGGCCTCTGAAAATAATTAGTACATATTCAATTTGTTTCTGACATGTACTGGGGTACTGATATACTGTTGTGGTTGAATAGATGGTCACATGTTGGCCTAGAGAGATGTATTTTTTCCACTAAGAAAACATTACGTTGTTAGACCTGACATCCTTGGTGTGGTATTCCTTCAGATGTTTTGCTATCACTACTCCTGTTTTACTGAATTCGGTTTTGTTGGACTCTGAACACTTTACCACTGCTAACCAGGGCTAACATGCTTGTGCTCTCTGCTACAAACATGGTAAACCTGGTCTACCCCTGATTGGCACATTTAATGTATGTGTAAATCCCTACCAAATTGAACTACATGTGCCCAAGGACTGTAAATGAAATGCTACTAGTGGAACTGCAGCACTCATTGTGCCACTCACTGAAGTAGCCTTTTAAAACATCTCAGACCTGCCACTGCAGCCTGTAGTGCAGTCTTGAACTGGCATTTCGACCTGGCAAAATAAAACAATTTCCAGGCCTAAACCTTCCTTTTTAATAGCTATAAGTCACCTCCAAGGCATGCCCTAAGCACCCATAGGTTAGGGTGGATGGTATTTAAAAAGTAGTACATGGGGTGGGGGGGGGCGAGGCCAACCAAAATGGCCTTGTGGATGTGATCCATGAGGGTTCCATGGCAATCATGGAGAAATGGCTGGAAAATCACCGAAGAAGCAAGTACTTGCGGTATAAGCACTGACAGAAAGGAACCAAACGTAAGAGGAAGAGAAGGCCTCCAACCCCCACGATGTGGATAAAGTGTGAGAGAGATGAGGCCTACTGGAAGGATGAGTACAGACACAGGCAGTTTCTTTCGGATGAGGATGGCTGCTTAGTGAGGCAGCTGTGGTGGGGAGGCCTGATTCTTGCATCGGAGGGACTCCTGGTCTGGCAGTGGAAGGCGGAGACCAGGAGTCATGGAGCAGACCCCTTAGTCGGCGGTTTAAGGCTGACGGTGAGTGGAGAAGTTCACCGGAGACCTGATTGCCCACAGGGATGTTCAGCGGGTGAGCAGAGACTTCCCGGGCCCAGGAGACCTGAGGCTGCAGCAATCAGGCGGCGTTGGCTGCCACACCTGAGGCCCAGTTAGTGCCGGCCGGGAGTCCATGGCTGGTAACCCCCTAGGGGAGTGAAGCCCCATCATGCCTGATCCAAAATGGCACAGAGATGAGTCGGGCAGTTTGAAAGGGTGCTTCTCAGTGGTGATCGTGGCTGGCAGCCTGAAGCCACAGGATGGGCAAGACACATAATCTGTAAAGAACAAGGCCAGACACAGAGGTATGTCCTTCCCGCTATAGAAAACTGTTGGAATTAGGGCCCTCACACACCCAGCAGGGTGTCATGCTTCATCATAGGGTGTGCTCCTCGTCAGGTCGGTGCTGCAATACGTGACAGGCTCCCTATGAGGGGCTCTTTGCTCAAGATATTTTATTCCAAAGTGCCTTTGAGTGCCATCGAGGGAAGGGGCCCCAGTTCCAACAGGAGGAATCCCTCCAATAACTTTCGTGACTAAAAGACCACCTAGACTCGCTGTCCTCTCTCGCCTCTAACTGTAGGAACTGTATACCTTCTTGTATTGATCATTATTGGGGCGCATCTACTGGACCTTAAAAAGCCCCATTCCTTCTTTTTTGAGTTATTCCTAACCAAACAGGACCTCCTGGCCTCTCTAAGGGACTTTAAAAAAGAACAAAGAGAGGAGCTTAAGGTGGACACGACCACCTCTCGCGAAACACTTAGAATGGACATTAACAACTGTCCGGCAACTCCCCAACAAGGTGTCAACACCGTCAGCATCAGAGCTCTGGATGTGAAATCTAAAGTGGAGAAACTGGAGGCCCGCACACAACTTAGGGAGACTGAGGTTAATCTTCTGCATGGCCAACTAAAGACATCAATCCTCAAAGGTGAAGACCTTGAAAATAGTCCAAGGAGAGACAACATACAGATTCAGAATCTACAGGAAGGCGAGGAGGGTCCGGATTTGAAGTCCTTCATTCAGAGTCTCTTCTTGGAGCTGCTAGGCAAGACCAACATGAAGGTGAAGATTGAAAGGGTGCCCAGAGTGGGTCCCCTCACGGCAGGTGAATAACACGACCCTAGAGATGTGTTGGTCAAGCTGCACTCCTTCAAAGTGAAGGAAGCAATCCTTCAAGCCGCGTGGAGGGCCAAAGAGGTCTTATTCCAAGGGATGGCCTCCTCCGTTTTCCATGACAACTAAAGATTGCATGCTTATCGCACAAAGCCCTCCACTTCAAAACCCCCAATTACCTGGCGCAAAAGTTAAAATTATCCGGAGGCGGGAGACAGTCTAGGAGTTCCAATTCCTTCCGCCTGAAACCCCAGATCTTCCGCAAAAAGAGAACTTGTCAACGAGCATTCTCAGGCTCTGCCCCAAAAATATGGAACTCTCTTCCACCGGAAATCCGGAGAATCTCCTCCAAGGTTGCTTTCAAACTGGAAGCAAAAAGATTCCTCATGAAAACATTTCTACCTTCATAAGACGAGCGATGGTCAGCTCTTAGCACATCGGACACACTCCAATCAAATAACTGGGATGCTTTCAAAGCTATGCTACAGGGGCAATGCATAGTGTTAAATTCCTCCCTCAATAAATTTAGGGCTATGTAGAGGTAGGCACTGGAAGGAAGAACTCCAGACTGCGGAGTGAAAACATAAAGATAATCCTACTCTCCTCCATCAGAAAAAGGTCACCGCACTGAGGGGAAAGTTAAGTGCGATTCATAATAAACGAGCGGAACTCACCCTTCTATGCCTCCAATGTACAACATATGAGCAGGGTAACAAGGTAGGTGTTCATCTGGCAAGACAATTGAGGGTAAAAAAATGAGAAAGATCTTATAGGGGACATCCACAATTACTGGGGTCAGACCATCATCCGAGACACAGAGAAAGCCTATGCATTTGGGAACTTCTACCACTCCCTATATGCTGCAGATAACACAGATGAGAGGGAACACTTATAGTACTTACACAGCATAACCCTTCCTCAAGTCTCATCTGCCCAAAATTACATGCTAGGTGGCCCTATCACACATAACAAAGTACACAGTGGGGCTGGATGGTCTCACAGCCCAATTCTATAAAAGATTCACAACAGAGATTGTCCCTCATCTAGTTTCCAAGTTCAACTACATGGCCGACACAGGCACAGTTACAGCCTCAATGAGTGAAGCACAGGCTTCTGTCATATCCAAACAAGGCAGAGATTTGAGGCAGTGCAGCTCCTACAGCCCAATCGCACTACTAAACCTCAATGCTAAATTATACTTCAAAATTCTAGTGACCCGTCTGGACAAGTTACTTCTGAACTTGATCCATCCAGACCAATCCAGTTTTATCAAGGGGAGGCAAAAACATAATAACATCAGAAGGGTAATCCACCTGATCGAAAAGCTATTAAGCGGTACTGCTAACGCTAGACACTGAAAAAGCCTTCCACCAGCAGGACTGGCCCTTTTTATTCCATACCCTGAGAAAGTTTGGCTTTAGTGAGTGGTTCCTGACTATGATTAAAGCTAACTATGTGTCACCCACAGCCAAGATCTTGGTCAATAGGGTTAGTCTCATGATATTTCTCCTCGGGCGGGGGACACGCCAGTGGTGTCCCCTATCGCCCCTGTTATTTGCCTTAAGCATTGAGTCACTGGTGCCATGTTAGGTCTGAACCCTCAGATCCAAGGAATTCAATTTGCCTCGGAGGACCATAACCTCTCGCTCTTTGCAGACAACATTCTTATGTCCTTAGCTTCGCCCCAAACCTCCTGAGCGGACACCCTGAATGAGTTGCACTGCTTTGATGTGAGATGATAATAAGTCCTCTATGATGAGCATATTCCCTGCTAACTTGTCTTAAGGACTAGCCCTTCTTCAGGGACTATTACTTTTTTTAATAAGGGGAATTTACTTTTTGGAGTTCTGATATTTAAGCCCTTCCAGGGCTAGTTGTCCACTAAGAGGAATATGACAGTTTTCCAGTCTCAGTTGCACACCCAGATCAAGGACAATTCCCCAGGACTTGATATTAATTAGGACTTAGCCAATAAGGACTGAACAGTTACTTCCCCAAATGTATTTTTAGATGGAGTTTCATACCCACTATGCCCATTCAATGTAAATAGGCTACCTGCTGCTATCAGGTTTGCAAGTTGGCGCCCTCTCTTGGAACCAATAGGCCATTTCATCAGGAGCTCCAATAATATTCATATGTTGTGCTCTTAGACAAGTTCCGTTCCATTTTGGGTCCGGCTTGGAATTAAAGCCACTACAGACTAGAATGGCTCTAAATATCTTTTCTGTCATTTGTACCTTTAAATCATTTTTAATGTTTTAAATCCTTTTTATTTTTAGTTGGAGTATAATAAATACAAATATTGAAAATACATTTCTCATTTCTTAAAGTAATATGTTGAAGATTACTTTCAGCAAGTGGATGATATTCAATATAACTGCTATCCAAATGGCAAAGTTACCTCTAGGTCTTCCTTTCGTACCCTTGATGGCTGAGGCAGTATATGTGGTGTAGTCTTCCATGGCAATTCCAGCTTAAGAGGCTTAATGTTTTCTCTTGAGATATTAATTAAAGATACTCACGTTCTAACCTTTTTAGAACATCTGCAGATACTGTGGAAGAAGTTAAATTCAGTCCTTGGGCATTTTTCATGATTAAGGCAGGGGCCAACTAATTCCATCTATTATCATAATTTCCATTTAAGCATTATGAGTTATTAAGTGGTCGCCTGAGCAAGTGATTTTTCTTTCATCACTGATGATAAAAACGCATACTTTGAGATCACACAGGACTTTCACATTTTTAGAATTTAAGGTAGGACATTTTATCGCCGTATAGCAAAATATGTTTTGAGCTATTCAGTTTCTTAGGTCCTTGAATGGCAATTCTAGCACTCATTTATAAGGTTCTTTATTAGGACTAAACACTGTTATTACCCAAGTCAGTGGACATTCTTTGTAAGATAGTATGGTGTTTACCAGCTGTTGAGGTGAGAAGTGGATCTCTAGTGGCTCTCATAATTTTTACGTAATTGTAAGTAGGAGCCTTAAAGAAACAAGCATTGGCATAGCCTATAGATCTCGCTTTTCGGACTTTCTAAGTATTTAGTTATGCAGCACAATATCCTTGGTGCAACTGTTGTGTGGCTAAACACGCATAAGGTCCCAAAGGCGAGACCTATTGCCTATGCCAATGCTTGTTATTTTTTGTTCTTGTGGGAAACCGAGCCAGGGGGGTGAAGGGCTAGTGCCATGGAGGTGAAGGTTGAGTGCCAGGTCAGGGGGATGACAGGTGAGTGCCAGGGAGATGAAGGTTGAGTGCCATGCAGGTGAGACGTAAGAGTCAGGAGGGTCAAGGGTGAGTGCCAGGGAGGGGAAGGGTGAGTGCAAGGGGTGAAGGGTAGCTGCCAGGCCAGGGGGATGAAGGTGAGTGCCATGGAGGTGAAGGGTGAGTACCAAGGGGGCGAGTAGTGAATGCCAGGAGGGGCATGGATGAGTGTCAGGGAGGTGACAGTTGAGTGTCAAGCAGAGTCAATGCTGAGTGCCAGAGAGGGAGAAGGGTGAGGGCCAGGTGCAAGGAGTGACTGCCAGACCTGAAGGGTGAAGGGTGAGTGTCAGGGAGGTGAGGGGTGAGTGACAGACTACACACAGTAGTGAGCTGGGGTGTAGAAGGAGGTGTGGAGTTCATCACCCGGTGTGTGCCAGGCTGGGACGCACCAGTGCCATGCCAGACTTGGAGACTTGGGTGGATGCAAGAACCTCTGAAAGGTGGATGCCAGGTCACTCGTAACCTCGATTTTAAAGGGCAATACAGCAATGATGTGGTGGCGAACCTCGCTGCCTAGCAGCCCTGAGGCTATCCCTCGTTCTGCCTTTTGCCACCACCAATCCACCTACCTGTCAATATCAGAAGCAGCTGCTACTAGTCGCAAGAGTCTCACCCTTGGTATCCGCAACAGACAGGCAGTCAAGCAGCAGACAAAGAGTGGATGATCAAGCAGTCAAGCGAAGCCAGCAATACCAACATCCTCTGGCGTCCTTTCTCGTACTTTTTTGCCAACCACAGGTCTTTGTTCTTGAGCATTATGCTCCCTTGCTGTAGGGGACAGGGTGTCAAAAATCAAAAAAGAGAAGATTGAAGAGATGGAGGCCTGCCATCCATAAGATGAGGTGAGATGATGAGAGGAGGAGGGGACAATGGTGTAGTGGATGATGAGTCGAAGGAGTGACTTGTCAAACCAAGTAGCTTACATTTGTATGAGGCTATGGGGTATTGGCCTAGAAATTATTAACGCGGGGAGTCACCAGTGAACGTCGAACATACTGTGGTCATCGAGGGTTCCTCGTATTGTGGGAAAAAACAAAATACACATTGGCCCGCAGGGGCACATTCACTAACACCCCGGTTCACCAGGGACATAATGGCCACTACATTCCTCCCCAAAATACAAAATACCCAAAACATTTGAGTCTATATGAAACATGAAGAAAAACAAAACACAACTGAATACTTCTTAGGAAGTCCCGGGCATCATATGGTGAGAACACAGACACATGAAAATGTGACATACGTGGGAGCAGGAATTTGCCTTACACCATGAACATCACAGCTCATCATCCTACATGATCTTTCAGTCTGGTCAAGGGTCTGGGATTGCTCTGGAGTTTATGTCTGGTGCGATAACTGCGACCAGTTTGGAGATAAGCCTCACTGATGAGAGGAGTCCCCAGGCGGTGCACAACCACACCAGGACTTCGGAGTTCAGGATAAACAGCCTCCACTGATCCACTCTCCAGTTGCTCAACTGCAGACCAATCGTCTGGTCCATTGATTCCAGAGGCATCTTCCCAGGCGTCAAGGGAGCTACTTCAGTGGGGATGAAACTTTTTGAGTGCTGAAATGTTCAGAGTGATTGTTTCTTGTCCAAGATGCCCCATGGCCTGAGAGCCATGCTAAGAAACTATGTTCCAGGGGTCATGCTCAAAAGGCAGCCTAAACTTGTTGCCAGGATATCGATCCTGTACCAGCACCAAATCTCAGACTTTTAGATTTTACATCTTTGCTCTACGTCAATGGCTGACCTTCTCACTGGACTTTTTCCTTTTCTCATAAACCAGGTGGTCATCAACTGGACCTGGGGCCCACCTGGGATAGTGAGTAATGGAGTCCATTACTACCCTACCTATTGATATGGGCCCAGGCACTCGCCCCGTGATGGAGTGGAGATTCTGCAGATAATCACAAAGGAAAGAGTAAATGGCTAGCTCAAGAGACTGGTGGCTCACCGAGACAATTTGGATGACTTTATACAGAGTTCTCATAAACCTTTCAACCTCCCCATTGCTTGGGGCCACTGTCCATTGATTTTCTTGTGGGTGATTCCCAAAGAGTTGAGATACAAGGCCATCTCTTGCCCCTGGAAAGGAGGGCTATTGTTGGTTCAGATTATCTTGATCAACCCATGTTTTTTCAAACTTGATCCCTCACTGGGACTCAGAGATGACAACATTTCTACTTAAGGATATTTGAAATAATCGTCGATCATCACCAGGGTATGACTCCCATCTGGGAGACTCCCAAAATATATCCTGGCACACACCCATTGAAAACTCAAGTCAGTTTCAGCGGTGGTGGATTGGCATTCTCAGTGGCTTGGCATCATGGTGCAGGATCTTATGTCTTCCTTGACCTTCTCATCCATTAAAGAAAACCATACTTTGGTTCAGAGTCGGCTCTTGGTCTTAACCATTCCCTGGTGCCTAGCATGGGCTAGTTGAGTCACCCTACCAGTGAGAGCGGGGGGATGACCAGACGATGTTCATGCAGAAGACACTCATTTGGGTCAGCACTCAACTCCTGGCAGGTGTGATATAGACTTTCCAAAACTCGCCTTGACTTTGAGGTGAGTAGAGCCCAATGGCTCTTAAAACTGTGCCACTTGTTGGTCTTCACTGTTTCCAGAGTTCTCTGGAACCACTCATCCTGGTTGGTGGCACGACAAAGATCGTTGACAGAGAGTAGAATGGGAAGGGACCTCGCGGGTCAAAGTTGCCCAATGTGGCATCCTTGGTGGCCTGAAAAGAAGCTTTTTGCTCCCGACAGACGGATCCTTTAGTCAACTCTTGGAGAAGTTCTATCAGTGTTGTGAGATTTTTGATGAAACAGCCACAATAATTGACCATGCCTGAGAAGATGTGCACCCCCTATCACCGTGGTTGGCGCTGGTGCTTCTTTAATGTCACATACTTTATCCGGGTCCAAGGTGACTCCCTCCAGCGAGAAGATATAGTCAAAGAAGGGTAACCTATGATCAAAGAATTCACACTTGTTGTGATGCAGAGTGAGACCAGAGTCCTGAATTAGTTGCAACACCTTTTTTAACCTGGCATTGTGCTCTGGCACAGCCTTGTCATGAATCAAAATGTCATCACTTACACTCACAACTCCAGGGAGGTCCACAATAAACTCTTGAATTGCATTTTGAAATACTTTGGCTGCACTTGAAATTCCCAAACTCAAATGTTTATGGCGCTGCAGTCCCACATTCGTTGAAAAAGTTGTAATGTAATGGGACTCCTCAGCAAGAACGGGCTGGTGATATCCTGTGGGCAAGTCCAATTTAGAAAACCAACTGGCTCCATTGAGCTCGCCAATCAGGCCGTCGATTGTTGGGGTGAAGTGCTGTTCTCTTTTTATAGCAATGTTTGGAAGGCACATGTCTATACATATTCGCACCTCTCTAGGCTGTTTGGGTTTCCTCGCGACCACAATTAGTGATACCCATGGGGTGGACCCTTCACCTTTTCAAAGATGCCTGAGGCCTCAAGCTTGTCTAGTTCTTTCTGCACAAGAGTTCTTAGATGGAACTCTATGCGCTGGTGTCAGAAAGCTACCAGCCGCACTGACTGATCAATATGCGGGTGGATCTTCTTGTCTTTTAGGCACCCAATACCTTCAAACACAGTTTGGAATTCATCCAGAATGTGAGTTATTGCTTCCTGATGTATTCCATTCGCAAACATTACATGGCCAAGGACTTCGGCCGCTCTGCAGCCCAAGAACATGCCATGACCTTCTTCTGTGACATACACTTGTGAGTCCACTGATTGGGAATCATATGTTATTGTTGTCTTGAATTTCTCTCGCATCATAAGAGGTCTATCTTTGCTGTATACAAAGAATTTAATTGTGGCTGGATGCAACTGTAGGGCTGGTTGCAACCCTTCGCCAACATTATTTGATTGTTGCCCTCGTGTCTACCACCTAGTGGAAGGGTGATCTCCAACTCATATTTGGCACTGTGGTAGGTGCCTTGTGGTTTGAGAGGCTCCGCCAATTGTAAAGATAGAGTGGACAGTGTGTTCCTCACTCTCCTCATCATCCATGTCGCTGCTTCTCTCTTGCACCTCTGGTAAAATCCTTGCAGTGGCACCCAATACCTAAATTAATATTCTCAGAGAGAGCCAGGCCCCGAGAAGGCACAGCTGACTGAGGCACCTAGTATTACCCACCCCCCTAAACTTTTGATTATCCCCAGGGACAGCCAGAACTCCAGGGAAGGAATCAAGAAGTGGGGCACCACCATGCACCATTTTATTCAGGCTGTTGGGGTGTGCCAGAGCCCCAAGAGCATTATGATGTGACCCTCCTCCTGCTCATGCCCCTGTCAAGGTACAGCTGTGAGTACACCTGAATCAGTTTCTCACCAAGGCTTACAAATTGCAGACTAGAGGAGGACATAGGAGCACGATCTCCTGCTGATGAGGTAAAAAGTGCTGGGCGGGCAGTGAGGTGCCAGACACACAGGCTTGGGTTCTGGCATGGCTAGCCACAGCACAGAATGGTGCCCCATATGGGAGGGCAGAGCCATTTTCATTTTCAGGTTACGCTTGATGGGGAAAAAAACCCAAAATGAACAACTGAGTGGCCACAGCTGCATCAAAGGGAGCACTGTGGCCCGCTTGGTAGATAGGGATCACCCCATAAGGCACAGGGGCACAGAAAACTGTGCACATTGGTTTTTGGTGCTGAAGCATGTTCAATCAATCAACCAAGATTTTATTTAGCGCGGCTACTCACGCGTGAGGGTCTCAAGGCGCCAAAGTGCATGTTATTGCAACCAATAGAGAACACTGTGACAATGTACTTAAAATCTGTTTGTATTGTGGAATCTATGACATAATATCGACCACAAAAATATCGAGGTACAAAAATATCGCAACAAAAATATCGAGGACAATAATATCGGGATCCTATCTCTAAAAAGGTAAGTACAAAAATATCGAAAATAATATATCGATGTCAAAAATATCGTTTTTTTGAAAATATCATTTTTTAAAAATGTAAATAAAATGTAATATTAACAAAATAATACTTATAAATATAATAAACATAGTAAAAATATATTATAATATTTAAAATTAATAAATGATGTAATAAAAACTAATAATAATAAAAATATAATACATAGTATATACTTAATTAATTTTAACTCTAAAATATTTATTTTAATAACTTATAAATAAATTAAAATATAATAAATTACAAATAAATGTATATATATAAATTAATAATATAAATAACAATTATTAATAATGTAAAACAAATTAAAAAAATTAAGTAAATTTTGGATAGCGTACGGGTAAAAATTTAAGCATGGGCGCAAAATCCGTTCCGCTCGCGGATTTTTCGGATTTTCGGTAAATCCGCAATCCGCGAACTCTCGCGGATGTGGCGAAAATACGCAAATCCGCGCGCGGCGGATTTTTTGCTTGTGTTTGCTTGTGTTCGCACTGCTCGCGAGCCGCGGCGCGGGCAGCAACAATCTCGCACTCGCGAAATTACAAAAATTACAATTGGGGAGGGGTGAAGGAAGTGACCCAGTCTCCAACTTCCTCTTCCTGTCCAGCAAGCTCCTCCCATTGTTTAGTCCATTTCCTGGCCACTTTGAATTCGATCTTGACTGGGAAGGATTACGTTTTGTGGATGCTGCTGGAGATTTGGCTTTGAGGCCTTTTGGATTACTTTTTGATTAGAAATTTGATTTACAAGTAAGTTGATAAGTTGATGTTGTTTGTTTGTGGTGATTTTTGTGTGTGTTTTTCGACTTTTTGGGGTGGGTTTGGGGGCTGGCTATGTGTGGGAGGCCATTTTGAGGCATGGTCCTGCAGGTCCTGGCCATGTGGATGGGGTCATTCGGCCATTTTGAAGTCAGGCAGTGTGTTTTGTGCCCTATGCCCACCCAGTCTGCTCTGATTGCTTTCATTATGCCCAGGGGGCCTCGAACTCCCGCGGATTACCCGAAAATCAGATTTTTAAAAAAAATGTTGCCTGTGTTCGCACTGCTCGCGTCCCGCGCAGCAACAATCTCGCACTCGCGAAATTGTAAAAATTACAATTCTGCACATGAATTGAAAACTACCAGGCTTAGTTATGGGTGCATGCATGATACAACTGTTTTCTTTAATTTTAACATTATTCTGGCCAGGGCATGGATGGCATTGGATTGTTGTGATTTTTGTGTGTTTTACGACTTTTTGGGGTGGTGTTGGGGGCTTGCTATGTGGGTGGGGGCCAGTTTGTTGCCTGGTCCCGTGTGGGTGGGGGTCTAGGGGCCATTTTTAAGCCAGTTTGTGTGCTTTGTGCCATAGGCCTGCACCCAGTGTGCTGTGATTTTATCATGCCCAGGGGGCCCAGAATCCGTCTGTTCGCGGATTTTGCTGGTTGTTCGCCACGTTCGCGTCGTGAAGCAACAATCTCGCACTCGCGAAATTGCAAAAATTGCAATTTCGCACCAGAAAACCACCAGCAGGCAGCATAAACCTTCTGAAACTTGATGGATGGCATTGGATTGTGGTGATTTGATTGGTGTTGTGTTTTTTGACTTTTTGGAGTAGGGGTTGGGGGCTGGCTATGTTGGTGGGGGCCATTTTGAGGCATGGTCCTGGCCATGTGGATGGGGGTCAAGCGGCCATTTTGAAGGCAGGCAGTGAGCTTTGTGCCATAGGCCTGCACCCATTTTGCCTTGCTTTCACCCATTGTGCCCAGGGGGAGTCAGTGGTACATGAAACTATAACCCTCTGTGTGTGTGCTATCTTGGATCAATGTTAAATTCCTGTTTCCCAAAAATTTAGCAATTCTTAATTTTGAAATTTCCATATTGTGTGGTGTGCACGTGTGTATTCATAAATGCCTACTTGCAAACTATTTATTGAAGCGCTACATATGCAACATATATTTACTGATGTTCCTCTGTCTTCGTTTGCTTTTAGGTGCACAAAGTCAATAACTCCGCATCCTCGTTGAGCATCAGTGCCAGGAAGAAGTCCTGCTGCGGCCTGCTGTTCCGACATCTGAAGAAGATGGCTCCAAACAGAGGTGCCCGTAGCTCCTCTTGCAAGAAAGATGTCTCTACTAAGGAGAAGAAGAAGCAAGTGGCACCACTTACCAAGGAGACTGGTGGCTCGACCACTAAGTTTTTGTGGCAAAAACAAAAGTCCACCATGAGTGCTGCACAGGTAGCCTGTTTAGTGGTTGAATCACCAACGACCAGTGATGTTGGCTCATCGCAAGAAAGTAGCAGCACACCATCAACACAGGTTGTAACTCATCTCACAAGTACTATTCAACAACCAAAGCCGCAACAACAACTGCATGGGCTACTAGTACAAGCACAAGTACATGCGCAAGGAGCTATCCGAGAAGGAGCTGTCCGAGAAGGAGCTGTCCGAGAAGGAGCTGTCCGAGAAGGAGCTGTCCGAGAAGGAGAAGGTCGAGAAGGAGCTGGTCGAGAAGGAGAAGGTCGAGAAGGAGCTGGTCGAGAAGGAGAAGGTCGAGAAGGTCGAGAAGGAGAAGGTCGAGAAAGAGAAGGCCGAGAAGGAGAAGGCCGAGAAGGAGAAGGCCGAGAAGGAGAAGGCCGAGAAGGAGAAGGCCGAGAAGGAGAGGTCCATGGAGAGTTGCAAGTAGAGGTCAGTGAAGAGGCCCATGTAGCGGCGCATGGAGCGGTGCAAGTGCCCACAATGGTTCTTCTTCCAGGAGTAGGGGCACAGGAGGAAATTGACTTTGGAGCCGGGGTATCATGTCAGGAAGACGAAGGCACTCATCCTGATGATTCATTTTCTCCCAGCTCCCCAGCAAGGAAAAGATCAAGGAGTGTGTGTAGAAGTTCCTCTTCAAGCCCCGCTCCATCAGATGATCTGGATCTAGATTGGCAACCATCTCCGACGTCTGAGAGGGAGGCACACCACTCGCTGCGAAAGGTATCAAAAGTTAAAAGGAAGGGCCCCGGAAAGCTCATACTTATGGATCCGAACGCCGGACTTGATGAAGTGGTTCATTCTGATGTTGATGAACAGGATGACAGCAATGACCTAGTCATCACACACGTCATTCCAGCCACACCGGCCATGCAGCAGACAGATATTTATACCCTATCCCGACGTCATGCTGAGCGTGACCCTGGCGACGTGGCACTGGTAGCACCACCAACGCAGTCAAGTAGTACAACAAGTTCAACAAAACCTACAGCTCCCATATTTTCTCCCCAGAGGGGGACTCCATCCAGCTCGACTCCCTCAAGTAGGGTTGCTGCAATAATTGCACAACCCAGTAGATGTCTGCAAGGCTCATCCACCCCTGCTTCATCTGGCATTGGCAGTATCATCTCGTGCGGCAAACCCAGAAGTTTCCAGTCCCCAGTTTGGAACTTTTTTAGTGTCCATGCAAAGTATGATAACATAGCCGTTTGTTGCATTTGTAAGACTAGAGTTAGCCGTGGTAAGACTGGTACCAACTATGGAACCGGAGGCCAGATAGGTCATCTTTAAAGAAGGTACGCTGTCGTATGGTTTGCGCACCTAGCAAACATCAAGGGAAAGCAATCCCAAAGGGCAAGTGGCCAAAATATACCCATACTAGGTGTTTCATCTGAAGATGACGCGGAGGTAGAAGAAGCGTCAGACATTTGTCCGGTTGCACCCAGTACCCCTGGCAGCACCACACCCTCCGGAACACATAGGAGGCACACTGAGAGTCTGGGAGACACACCAATGCGGAAAATGTCAACACTGAGCACAAGTGGGTCGAAGAAGGCATCAGCATCATCCAGTAAATTTGTCCAGCGCACCATTTCAGCCATGTTCTCCTCAGATGCGCAATTTCAACGCAACCACCCAATTGTACGCCTGTATAACACTAAGCTGGCTAAAATGCTAGCGGTGGACCTTCTCCCTTTTTCGTTTGTCGAAAATGTGGGTTTTCTTGAACTCGTGGCAACAGTGGCCCCTAAATGGAAGGTTCTTAGCCGGTTCTATTTTGCCAGGGTTACTGTTCCAGCATTACATAAAGAGGTGCTTGAGTTGGTTGGGGCAGCTTTGCAGAAGAGTGCTGTTCACACTATACACCTGACAACAGACATGTGGACCAGTTGCCAAGCCCTTGATTACATGTGCATCACTGCACACTGGGTCTCTTTTTCAGGGGTTGCAAAACAGATAAATGTAGGTGGTGACTTGGCCGAGATTTTTAAGGGTGCTCGTAAACATGCAACATTAGCCATGTTTGGCATGGAGAAAAGTCATACTGCAGCCAACATTTTGGATGACTTTAACAAAAAGGTCTCGCAATGGCTGCCCCCAAGAAATTGCAAGGTTGGTTATGTTTCTACTGATAATGGCAGCAATGTAGTTAAGGCCATGGAGAACGGTTACTATTTCAGAGTGCTGTGTTTGGCGCACTGTATGAACCTTGTCGTGCAAAAGTACTTGAAAAAAGAACTTGCAGTCGACAAAATACTGACCATCTGCAGAAGAATATGCACACATTTCAACCATTCTTTTAAGGCCCGGAAGGAGCTGAGGCGCCAGCAAAATGTACGTAGAATGCCAGTGAAAGCACTTATCCAGGAGGTGGCAACAGGTTGGAACTCAACCTTCTACATGCTTGAGCGTCTGCATGAGCTGTTTCCAGTAGTCAATGAGTATTTCTACAACCTGGGTGGTGAT
This sequence comes from Lissotriton helveticus, assembly GCF_964261635.1. Taxonomy (NCBI): domain Eukaryota; kingdom Metazoa; phylum Chordata; class Amphibia; order Caudata; family Salamandridae; genus Lissotriton; species Lissotriton helveticus. The sequence goes on from NC_136063.1 coordinate 563,122,428, forward strand.
ACGACAGAAATGATGCTAGCGGTGGAGCAATGGCAGCTAGTTAAAAGCCTGACAGACATGCTTCGTCCTTTTGAAGTCTTCACGCGTGACGTCAGCAGGGAGGACTGTTCTTTGAGCAAAGCTATCCCATTGTTGCTGAAGCTCGAGCACCAAGTCAAGGTGGTGTCTTCAGAATTAAAAGATGCTGGAAAGAATGAAGCATATGAGTTGGCGCAGAGATTATTACAACGCCTAGTTAGCAATAAACGGCTTGTAAATATCAAGAAACAACAGCACTACATTTGTGCTACTATTCTGGATCCACGTTACAAAAAGCCATTGTTTGGCAAAGTAATAATTCCTTTTGAAACATCAGATGTTACAGAGTACAAAGGTTGGCTAGTTCAGTCAGCCATTCGTTTTGAAAGAGAGCGGAAGGAAACTGTAGAAGACAGTACTACTAGTGAATCAGCAGGCCATCAGGCGTCCCAAAAAAACACTTCTGCATCTGTGCCTGTGGCAGAAGTGAGTGACTTTTCCTCTGAGCCGTTAACCACACCAGCAACCGTATCATCTGCACCAGGCCCAGGCGATATGTCTGAAGCGGATTGGCTAAGTGAGCTAGGGTTTCCTTGTCCCAGAAAGGACACAGAAGTGCAAAGTACAGGAATCCGGGAGGACATTCTTTCAATGGTGCAGGCCTATCTGGATGACTCAACAGCGGTCAATATTACTGAGGACCCATTGGCGTATTGGCATGGGAAAAGAAACATATGGCGAGAGCTCACCAACCTGGCTATCAATTACTTGTCTTGCCCACTCGCAAGCGTGTCTTCAGAACGTGTTTTTAGTTCTGCTGGTGGCATTGTGACTTGCAAAAGGTCCCGCCTCTTGCCCGCAAATGTGGAGCGGCTCACCATGATAAAGATAAACCAGCACTTCATACCACCAGATTACAAAGTACGAGAATGCACGCAGGAAGAAGAGGACACCGACCTACCTGAGGAAAGTTCTCCTCAGTTACCAGAAGTACTACCGACTCAATTTGCAGAGTTTGAGGACGAGCTCTGCTTCCCTGACAGCGAGTTCTGAAAATGAGTGAATGATTCATTAACTTTAACATTAGTCCTTATTCACTTTTATTCCTGTGTGTCTGTCTTTCTTTTTTTAGCAAGTGCTTCATCACATTCACAACAAAACTGTAATCAACCAATCAAACAACAAGCCCATCAGCAGAACTGTCTTGATTTTGATGCCGCAGCATTCCTCAGGTTCACAACAGTTAGTTGACAAGAACTCAGTCCTGGTCGTCTATCCTCCTCCTCCAGACTCACCCTATCCATTTCCCGTAATGCTGATGCCTGGAATCTGCACAATGAAGAAACTTACGTTGACGAGTCCCCTAAAGAGGGACTGTCTGGAAGTAGTGAGTCCTCATTTAAATACATTTTGCTAAGTGTGACTTTTTTGCGTTTGGGTTTACGGGTCTTGGCTGGGCCATTGCTGGCAAGGTCTATTAAGGGATGAAATTGGTTAGGCATTTACTTTGGAAAACATTTGGCCTATTACACGTGAACGTTTAGGCGTTATTATTGCTCGCTTGCCTGTCTTAGGGGTGCTGTCTATGGGGCTTCTAGGATTTTGGGGTCTGTGAGCACCGCTGCCATATTTCTAATGTTGATTGCTTTTGTTTTGCAGAAAATCCACGCCGGGAAACTCCAGTTGGGGCCCTGCTGCAGAACGCTTTAGGACACTGTGAATTCCAAGTGGAGCCAGCCCTCAAACACAAATTACAGGTAAGATAAGCGTTTGGATGGGAGGTAGTATAATGGAGTATTAGGAGAGGCGAGAGAGTGACAGTGGTACTAGTAGTAAAGTCCTAGGACTCTTCAATTAACAAACTCTGTGACAGGCATTTACTTTGGAAAAATTTGGCCTATTACACGTGAACGTTTAGGCGTTATTATTGCTCGCTTGCCTGTCTTAGGGGTGCTGTCTGTGGGGCTTCTAGGATTTTGGGGTCTGTGAGCACCGCTGCCATATTTCTAATGTTGATTGCTTTTGTTTTGCAGAAAATCCACGCCGGGAAACTCCAGTTGGGGCCCTGCTGCAGAACGCTTTAGGACACTGTGAATTCCAAGTGGAGCCAGCCCTCAAACACAAATTACAGGTAAGAGAAGCGTTTGGATGGGAGGTAGTATAATGGAGTATTAGGAGAGGCGAGAGAGTGACAGTGGTACTAGTAGTAAAGTCCTAGGACTCTTCAATTAACAAACTCTGTGACAGGCATTTACTTTGGAAAACATTTGGCCAATTACACGTGAACGTTTAGGCATTATTATTGCTCGCTTGCCTGTCTTAGGGGTGCTGTCTGTGGGGCTTCTAGGATTTTGGGGTCTGTGAGCACCGCTGCCATATTTCTAATGTTGATTGCTTTTGTTTTGCAGAAAATCCACGCCGGGAAACTCCAGTTGGGGCCCTGCTGCAGAACGCTTTAGGACACTGTGAATTCCAAGTGGAGCCAGCCCTCAAACACAAATTACAGGTAAGATAAGCGTTTGGATGGGAGGTAGTATAATGGAGTATTAGGAGGGGCGAGAGAGTGACAGTGGTACTAGTAGTAAAGTCCTAGGACTCTTCAATTAACAAACTCTGTGACAGGCATTTACTTTGGAAAACATTTGGCCAATTACACGTGAACCAACACGATGACAGTGTTCAGTAAAACAAACTTACTGCAAAACCACCACCCACCAGGCTCAAAAGTAGTAAAAAAAAAGATATGCTCAGATAAAGTTTGAAAAAGTATATTTTTATATCCCTAACAAAATAATCTCCCACAAGACCCTCCCTAACCCCAACAAATAAATAGTCCATCAAAAGTCCCCGAAAAACCCAACTCCCAATTCCCACCCCCCAAAAGTCACTAAAAAAAGGGCAAGGGACACTCTAGGGATGCATGGTGTTGTTAACTTTGGCCTTCAGGGCATCATGCCTTAGGGCCAGGGCATCGTATTGCTCCCGGAGGGTGGCGTGATCTAAACGGAGGCCCTCCACCAAATTTTGGTACTCTTTCCATTTCCGGACCTCCGCCTCCAGGTCCGACACTCTGCGGATTGCTCGGCGCAAGCGAGCCTTTACAGTACTGTGAGGTGCAGCCTTTGCTGCTCGGCGGTGGCGTCTGCCAGCACGGCTCCGTTTGGCTGGAGCACTGCGCTGACCGGCAGAACGTGGGGTCACTGAGGAGGATGCAGATGTTATATTGGAAGTACTGGACTGCGTGTCGTCCCCCTCCAGTTCCACCAGCCGCTGATATTGGGCAACAGTTGCATCCAGCCTCCGTTGCCGGGCCAGTACAGCCAGCATACTCCTTGTTGGTTTTGTTTTAGTATGACCAACTATATGAAGAAAGAAAGACATAATCTGTAACCAATGCTCTTTAAGAATATGATTAACACAAAATGATTCAGCAGGAAGTTTTGTCACAGTACAACTAGCAACTAGCCAGCGCAGTACAAAAGAAACTATTCAGGCCAATATCATGGGCGTCCGCAGGGATGGGCAAGAGAGGGCGCGATTGCCCCCCCCTGGATCGCAGGTCCATCCAGTGCTGGCCCAGTGACAAATTACAATATGGTAATTACAGCAGGCTGGGACCGACAGACAGATAGAGGCAGAGACAGAGAGAGAGGAAGACAGAAGGAGAGAGAGAGAGAGGGAGGGAGCCAGAGGGTGACAGAGGGAGGATGAGGGAGGGAGACAGAGAGAGAGGGAGGGGGAGAGAGAAAGAAAGATGTGTGTAATGTGTATGCCAGGTCTGGTGGCTCAGTGGACGAAGGCATCCGCTGCAGGGGCATGATTTCAATTTCATGGTCATATTTTTTTTTGTTGCTCTAGATACACCCCCCTTCCCCACCGACCCTGCCCCCTTCGGTGCGGCCCTTGGCCACAAACCACACTATCAATCATGTCAGGAGTAGGACTCAGGAGATGGTGATGATGTTGCACCCCCCCCCCTGGAAACATTTCATAGTATGTTCGTAGTTCATCCAGTGACCGTCTACTCTCTGTAGATACACATCATATGCTATCTAAGAGTCAGATAGTACCATGATCCAGCTTACCTGTACCCGCCACCACCACTGTCTCCTTCCTCACAGTCTGTACTTCTTGGTCCGACTCCTCTTGCGCCGCCTCCTCCCCAGAGTGGTCCTCAGACTCGGAGTCGATCACTATTACCACATCCGAGCTGGCCCCGCCACCAGATGTTCCACCTACAAAGTAGATTTAAGAATGTTAGATTACACCACTCACTAGTAGTTGGTCTAAGTAGGAATGAAGAATGTGAAAACAACAGAAAAAGTAATTGACTGTCTACTCTAGTCTAAAGTAAAAATGTCCCTCCTTCCAGGGAAGGCTGTTGTCTTGCTGCATTTTTTTGACATAATTGATGGATGCTTGCTTAATTTTAACACACACCATTTTTCTCTGAACAGACAGAAACTGGACTTCTAAGGACAAGAGCAACATCAACTTCAAACCAGGTGAAAGCTCGGCTCGACCACAAGAAATGTGTTCCATTACTCATCAACTCAGCACCAAGCACTTTTCCATTTCCAACTAACTTTATTTTAATATATGTGTTTACTTAAACTTTTAATAAAGCTTTTAAACTTGAATAGACTCTGTGGTTTTTGGTCCTCCAGACTAGAGTGACTGAGCGAAAGGTTTTGCAATTTTTGCAAGGAGGAGTCCGTGCCGCTGACACTACCAGGTTTATACGGTGTGCCAAACACGCCACTCTGAAATATTATTACTCTGGTCTTTGGTGTCCATAGTTCGGTTTGTGGAGAATTGTCCCTGCAACAGTAGTATTATTGATTTTGCTCCTATCTAAACACTATTTCAAAAAAATTAAATTAGGAACGCTTGGACAACAATAGGTCCTCTATATTTAAATGAAAACTTACTGGGGCCAGCAAAGGAGCACTCGCCGCCCTGGCCTGCATCCTCCTCCTTTGGAGCCACTGCATCCGCTTTTTCTGTCCGCTTGCCCCTGGGCGGACCTGACGTACAACATGAAAGAATGAACAGAAAACATTGATGATTGCTGCTTGTCGATGTCCTTGTCAACCAAATCAAACATTTAGAAAGAACAAGAACCAACTATTTCAGTCAAAAAGAGGGCTACAAAGGAAGGACTGCACCTGAGCCTCTACTCTAGGGGCAGATTTACAAGCCCCTTGCAGCTCTTTTGCTCCGTTCTTGCGTCACTTTTGTGACGCAGCGCCACAACAAGAGAGGCGCCATGGTGTGGCGTATATTAACAACGTGACGCATATGGGAGATGCATCCCATTCTAAAGCCCTGCGCCATAAGGGAGCGTTCCAGCGCAAGGGAGGGCGTTCCTGCGCAGGAACGCATGCTAAAAGTGGCTATGGGGAATATATAAAATTTCAATCAGTCATTTAGGACAATGATGCGTCACTGAAACCCTGCGCCTGCATGAAGCAGACTTACGGCTTGACGCAGCATTGCTGGAGCTGCGCCATCGTTGCAACGCAACTCCATCAATGAGCCGCCTTTACGGCACCGATGCGTAACGCTTCGGTGACGTTTTGGGACCATGGTGTGCCGCATTGTAAATACGGCGCACCATGGGTGGTGCTGGCGTGCCGCACACTTTGCAGGGATGCGCAGGTAATTGCTAATCTGACACTTAGGGGCATACTTACGAGTTCTGAGCTGGACACCTCCAGATGTGCACCAGAACAAATGCGTAACGCAAAACTAACCTTGCGTCACGGCAGATGCGCTGCAATTACAATGCGGCAAACCCTGGCGCAAGGGTAGGCAGATGCGTGACGCATCTCGTGACGAAAGAGGGGCTCATCTCTAGAGTCGCGTCGCGGGCGCGATGCAACTATAGCAATGCTCAGGGCTGCCCAATACTCAACATACCGCATCAGTCCTTTCGCCTGCTTCAAGCAAGCAGGCATAAAGAATTGACGTAGCAGCGTCGCGGAAGTGCCTGCGTTAAATCTTGTAGATTTCACGCAGGCACTTTTGCGAGGCGCACAGCTGCCTGACCGCCACCCCCGACCCCCCCTTGTGTGGGAACGCACCCTTTGTGTCTAGCATTACGCAGTTCTGTAAAGTACACTCATACATTACTCAGCCCAATTAAATGAACACAAAATAGAAAACAAATAAGCAGTGGCACCGCCACAGAGAAGGAGAACAGTGCACCTGAAATGCACAGAAGATTTAGAAATATTAATTTACCTCTCCTATCAATGTAATCAGCAGCATTATTGCTCTTTGTAAAAAAGTTAAAGCAAACATTTGCAATATAACACAGTCACACAGAGCAGGAGAAAAAACAGAGTAGTGAGTGATGAAAAAATTGCTACTACTACTCACCAAGCCCGGGGACCTCCACTCCCAGCAGGTCTAGCAGGTCGCGCTCCCGGTCCAGGATATCGGTCCAGCGGTGGGTCACTTGATTGTAGGTGCGCTGGACCCCCGTGATGTCAAAAAGGGCCCGGCACACCTGCCCCCACCGCTTCCGTCGCTCCTGGCTGTTGGTATAACCAGCAGCGATCCTGCCGCCTGCCGCGATGGTCCTGGGGAGACGGCGCTGCACATAAAAAACGAGTGAGCCCACCTCCTCAGGGCTGAAGATCTCCCTGGGCACCACCATTTCCGCCCTCAAACGGCCACACGGGAGCCGGGCATGGGCTGCGGTGCCCGTCTTGGGCAGCTTGACAGCTGTCTTCACCATGTTCTGGGCAGGTGAAAAAGACAAAATGAAAAAGAATAAGAGTAGGGAAAAAGGAAATAAAAGTTTAAAAAAGTAGTTGAAAAGTAAACAAAAGTAGACTAAAACACAAAAATATAGATCTAGAAAACTAGAGGGATAGAAAAAAGTTAAATAGATCAAAAAAATATTAAAACAAGCAAAGGATGGCAGAGATATACAGAGGATAGAAACACCATGCCCAGACACATAGGAATGAATGAAAAACAAGATGGCGGCCCGAACACGTGCGTGTAAGTAAGTTCGCACGCGATTTCTCTCGCGAACTTGTGCGAACTTGCATTCGCAAGGCGCTCATTGCGCGAGATTACACATAGCGGGCGGAAACGGAAATACGTCACGCAAACAAAATGGCGGCGCCCATACTCAACCTTGGGGTAACTCGCACGAGTTCGCGGCTTCCACGGTCGATTTCGCACGACGCCGCGCCTCGCGAATAGGGCGAAATTACCGAAAAACGAGTTTTGCAAAAGCAAAACCAACGAGCAGGTGCAAAAGTTCGAGCTCATCATTTGTAACCATTTCCCTGTAGTGCTTCCTGAAGGGGCCCTCCAGAATCCGGTTGCCTACTTGCAACTATTGTGTGACCCTGCTCTGACAGACACAGAATAGTTACAAGTATGCCATTGCATCCTGTTATTGCAACAAAAAGGAAAGGGAGCAGACAAGCAGGTGCCAGCCTTCATTAATGTCAGTTGGCGCAGGGCAGGTGTTGTTGTTTGCAAAACTTAAAGCACTTAGCAGGTGTGCTTGGCTTTGCCACAATAATGTACACTCACTGGTCAATCAGAGGGTGCTGTGATGACACCAAGGGTGACATGGGTGTGCCAGCCAGAGGGTGGCATTGGTGACCAGAGTGCCAGTGTTGACAGAGGATGGCAGTGCTTTGCTTTGCCCCAATAATGTACACTGGTGAACCAGAGGGTGCTGTGATGACACAGAGGGTGACATGGGTGAGCCAGAGGGTGGCATGGGTGACCAAAGAGAGTGCCAGTGGTGACAGAGGGTGGCAGTGATGAAGAAAGCCTTGCAAACAGGCTGGGCACGTAGAAACAACAAGTTCGCAAAACTGGCGACCCGACAAGTAAGTTCGCAATTTGCGAAATTGTACAAAACCCTCGCGAACTTGCATAAACCCGTGCGAACACACACCCCCAAAATAAATACGCAAATCCGCGAGAATTCGTGGATTTTGCGTATTGTCGCAATACGCAAATACGCAAATACGCAAATTCGCGGATTGCGAATCCGCAAAATCCGCCCATGCTTGTAAAAATTACTATTCCCACTCCAAAGAGTGCAACAGTAGGGAAAGTGTTGGATAGCGTAGGGGTAAACATTACTATTCCAACTCCAAAGAGCGCAACAGTAGGGAAAGTGTTGGATAGCGTAGAAGTAAAAATTACTATTCCCACTCCAGTGAGTGCAACAGTAGGGAAAGAGTTGGATAGCGTAGGGGTAAAAATTACTATTCCCACTCCAGTGAGTGCAACAGTAGGGAAAGCGTTGGATAGCGTAGGGGTAAAAATTACTATTCCCACTCCAGTGGGTGCAACAGTAGGGAAAAAGTTGGATAGCGTAGGGGTAAAATTTACTATTCCCACTCCAGAGAGTGCAACAGTAGGGAAAGTGTTGGATAGCGTAGAGGTAAAAATTACTATTCCCACTCCAGTGGGTGCAACAGTAGGGAAAAAGTTGGATATCGTAGGGGTAAAATTTACTATTCCCACTCCAGAGAGCGCAACAGTAGGGAAAGTGTTGGATAGTGAGAGGGTCAAAATTACTATTTCCACTCCAGAGAGTGCAACAGTAGGGAAAGTGTTGGATAGCGTAGAGGTAAAAATTACTATTCCCACTCCAAAGAACGCAACAGTAGGGAAAGTGTTGGATGCGTAGAGATAAAAATTACTATTCCCACTCCAGAGAGCACAACAGTAGGGAAAGTGTTGGATAGAGTAGGGGTAAAAATTACTATTCCCACTCCAGATAGTGCAACAGTAGGGAAAGTGTTGGATAGCGTAGGGGTAAAAATTACTATTCCAACTCCAGAGAACGCAACAGTAGGGAAAGTGTTGGATAGCGTAGAGGTAAAAATTACTATTCCCACTCCAGAGAGTGCAACAGTAGGGAAAGTGTTGGATACCGTAGTTGTAAAAATTACTATTTCCACTCCAGAGAGTGCAACAGTAGGGAAAAAGTTGGATAGTGTAGGGGTAAAAATTACTATTCCCACTCCAGAGAGTGCAACAGTAGGGAAAGAGTTGGATAGCGTAGGGGTAACAATTACTATTCCCACTCCAGAGAGTGCAACAGTAGGGAAAGAGTTGGATAGCGTAGGGGTAACAATTACTATTCCAACTCTAGAGAGCGCAACAGTAGGGAAAGTGTTGGATAGCGTAGGGGTAAAAATTACTATTCCCACTCCAGAGAGTGCAACATTAGGGAAAATGTTGGATAGCGTAGGGGTAAAAATAACATATTTATAAATAAATGTTTTATTTTAAATAATAAAAATATTAACTGTTAAATAAATATAAACCATTTACAAATACCAATACATAATTATTAAAAACATGTGAACAAAATATATGTAATTTAAATTATTAAAAATACCATTTCATAATATTTAATTAACAATTAATGATTAATTAACAATTAGATAATTAACCAAACTATTAATTAAAGAACATTATTACTTAATTACATTTAAATTACTTCCCACCCTATTCCCCTATAAACCCACAACCCACTACAAAACATAATTATCAATTAATCATTTAATTAAAAATATTTAGCAATTATTTAAAAATAATTACCAATTAATAAATATTAATTTATAATTCCTAATAAATAATAATTAATGTAACATAATTAAACTACTTCCCACCCTATTCCCCTATAAACCCACAACCCACTACAGAACATATTTATCGTTTAATCAATTAATTAAAATGAATTACCAATTAATTAAAAATATTTACCAATTAATAAATATTAATTTATAATTCCTACTAATTAATAAATAATGTAACATAATTAAATTACTTCCCACCCTATTCCCCTATAAACCCACAACCCGCTACAGTACTAAAATATAAAATTTAATTAAATTACATGAAAATAAATTAAATACATAATAATATACACAAAAATAATTTAAACATTTATATTAGTAACATCGAAATTATTAACATCGATATTACTGACATCGATATTTAATACTTCGATATTACTAATATCGATATTTAATTTATCGATATTACTTACCTTCTATATTTTGTCCCATCGATATTTAAACTTCTATATAATTGTATATCGATATTTAAATATCGATATTTTGTCTGCATACCGTATTGTGTTCATATATTCCTATGAAGTGTTTTCTTATGAAGTGCCATGTTAACAACCACATACATAGGGAAGACTGTTTCAACTATTATTCAAATATGGCTGTTGACTTCTGTTGCAGAAGTCATAGAGCTCAGTGTTCTACTGTGCACATATTCTAAGAGCTTAACCTTGTTCTTCAAACCTGGCAAGAGAAACCACATTTTGAGAGAATAATGGAGCTAGTATTGTAAACATAAGTGATATCTTCCCCCTCAAGGCTGTTCTAGGCTTCCTTTAGGAAAAAATCCTGACAGTGACACCTACACTTTAAATACGTTTTCCCTGAGAGTAACAAGTTTCTGTCATTGAATTAAACTACATAGACTTGTATCGAGAGAAACTGTATACATAGTAGGCTGTTTTTACATGAATTATAGCCTTAACTCCAACTTACCATTTTCTAGCGAGAGCCCTGGTCAATTTTACTAACAATTGACTTTGATCTTTTTCTTTGGGGCCTGCCATTTTCCATTAAAAATTAGTTAGACTTTGGCATCCGTGAGGTGTTGTGTTTTATTTTTCACACCACAGTGATGTGTGAGCTACCTGTCATCAATTTCATAACAATTGCTCTGTATCTCCCAAGGTCATAGGAAGTGTGAACTGGGGAGGCACTGCCAGCATATATATGCACTGGAGCTGGGACTTTGTCTAAATGTTCTGGAGGGCATGGATCTTTGTTACGAGATCCTGTAGTTATTTTGTGGCCAAGTTAAAGGTGGACAACATAATCATATACTATTTGCTGTTAACCAATAAACAATGAAAACTTTATTGGCATGCACATTATTGTTTAATATCATTAGTGTTACTATCTTGAATTATTTTTATATTGATTCTACTGTGTTTTGACTCTATACATTTGCTTTTAGTTATTGTGGTGACATCCTGACAAAGCCAAAAGGCCTAACTTTTTTGTGTTTTGCATATAGGGTGGTACTGTGGTTTCTGGGCACAGGGCTTCCTTGTGTGCAGACTATTAGTGTTACCTGATCACAGGGAGGCCAGGGTACTTTTGGGGAGAGGAGGGGTGGGGGTTACATGACCAGTTAGAGCTTTCTTTTGTTTGTTCCCGTTGTTGGTTAACTTTGCGAAGCAGTTTTTGTGCACATTTGTTTATTTGTTTGTTTATAGTACTGACCAGTGGTTTTAATAAACTATTTTCCTTTTAGTAACAGAAATCACCTACTGGAAAACTATATGTTAAGAGTTATTTGTTAAATTGCTGAGTGCTGAATCTTTAGCCCACATCACATCCCCTGAGTAAACCTTGGACTGCTGCTCTGCCTTGGTACTTTGGGAGTCAGGTGTTAAAAAGGATCAGTTGACTCTCCGTTAGGTTTCAACAGTATGAGAAGCAGCATGACACCAGTGGCAAAAGATCGTAGTGGTTACATTGAGGCCCACTACCCTCTGTCTGTCCTGTCCCAATTCTTACAGTGCCCAATTCTGTTATTTGCTTTTGAGCATTTATCTCTACATATGCAAACAAAAGATATGAGGCTACATGTACAAAGAATAGGAAAATAAATTTCCTAATTGCAGTTTTTTTCAAATCACAAATAGAAAATTGCTATTCCTAATGTATGACACTTATTTGAGTTTCATTAGCGATTTGTTTTATGTAGCAAATAGGCCTACCTCATGAATATTAGTAAGGTTGGTCGTAATTTGTGACCCACTATGATTCGCTACCATCACAGAGATAGTGGCCTGCTGGGGTCAGATGGCCAACAAATCTATATTTGCTTTTAAATAAAGCAATCTTTTTTTTTAAACGCAGCCCATTTTCTTAAAGCAAAATGGGATACGTTTAAAAGGACAACAAATTGAACTTTAAAGTTTCATTGTTAAGAGTAGTAAGTGGTCCATGGCTGCACTGCCTGTTCTTAAAAAATATTTTACCATCCATTCTCAAAGGGACCCCTTTCCATTTGGGAATGGGTTATCACCAACTTTGAGTTGGAGGTAAAATGTGAAAGTTTTGAGACCACATTTCGGTCACAAAACATTTCTACATAGCAATTCGAAGAGGTATTTCGAAGGGATGCCCTAAACATGCCCCTTCCAAATACCGAATCGCAAAACCCAAATTGCAATTTAGTAACTAGTTATCGAATAACAATTTGGGCTTTGTACATCCCAAAAAGCATTTTTGCAGTCGGAAATGGTAGTTTTTGGCCAGTTTGCGACTGAAAAAAGGTTTCACACAGGTGGTCCATGGTTCTTTGTGCATAGCATACCTCTTGGAATTTCTGGCTACATTTTAATCATTGATTGTGCCTACATTTTGTTCAACTCGTTTAACATATCAGCTTTTGCGGAAGAAGTGTGGTGCAGCACCAGGGCGACTGACGCTGGCCCCTAGGGATCACGGTTCGATCCCCGGATCCGGCGGCAGTGGTCTGCTCAGCACCATGTGACTCTGGGCAATAGCGTGCCTTCTTTGCCGACGGCCCCCAGCGCCTTGACACCTTCGGGTAATTTTTCGAGCTGTACATTTACAAAATACTGGCTTTTGGTTAGAGAAGTGCACACTTTGCTACATTGCAAACCAGTAGAAAACTAGAATGATTCTGTTCAACTAAATAATGGTCTAAAGCAGTGGTTCTTAATCTGTGGTCTGTGCACACCTGAGGGTCGACGAGGCCTCTTCCATGGGTCCACAGCTGTTTTATAAAATGTTATATGTTCTGCATTTTTTTAACTCATTTAGCATCGTTGTTAGTAAGAGTGTTCAGTTTGCTACATTGAAAACCAATGGAAACATGAAGTGCATCTGTACAACTCAACAATGGTTTCTCTAAAGCAATCAAAAGAAAGAAAACGTGGTCAAACCAGAGACATGAAATCAAAGGGCAATAAGTAAGCCACACTACCGCTATGTTAATAAACATTTGTGTTTTATCACACAGGTGCTTCAGAGGGCAAGTGCTGAGTCGGTGGTAGAAGAGTAGAGCATGTGGCTGGCAGTTATAGTATGGTTGACATATCGTTCCTCATTGAAAAATGTGCCAGCAGTGCTGTGCAGCACATGTACTGTGCATGAGTGCAGGCACGGGGCATTGATCCTGATTAAGGCAAATTATGTGTTGTCAGTTTGGACCAGGTCCCACTTATTCCCAGCAAATTCAAAGGAAGGAGTTCTTAAACTGAACTCTTTCCAATAACATTGACGTCACTTCCCTTTTTTCTACGCTAACCCATTGCTTTTCTTATTGAGTGTGATGGCGGCACGTATGTTATGAACTGCGGAATCAATGGATGCAGCCTGCATTAGCCCAGGCATGAAACAAGGCAGTCATGGACTATTCCCCTCTAATTAAATGTTCTTGCCTCTGTAGTTCTGGTCCACAGCACATCTTTGTTTCAAAGTCCTAATTAATACAATGGCGCTCAGCGCTTTGTTTTGTAATTTATAAACAGATCGAAGGCATGCACCCTTAAAATAGTGTTTGTCATTCTGCAGCTCTCTGCAAAGTGTGGAAACCAGCTCTTCAACACGCTAGCATTTGTAAGAGACATACATATTTGTCATGTAGTGGCTTCTCTTGGAAGGATCACCATTCACAAACGAATCCCAATTAAAGATAATTTGGTGTATATTTGATTGGACTCGCCAGCCCAGTTCAGTAACATGAAATGAAGTTAAAAACCTCAAAATTTGAGAATGCCGCTCACAGGAGACAATTTTCTTGGACGCTGCCCGCAGTAAGGATTGCAAGAACCAGGAGCACAGGCGATAACAGCACCCGCCCACAAGCCCGCCCACCCACAAGCGCTACAACGCTACAAGACTCCTCGCAGCCCCCGCTTAACGGGACGCGCGCGGGTGCGTGTCGGGCAAAACCCGGGCCAAGGGCGGGCCCGTTTGAGCCCGTTATAGGCTGAAAGAGGCTGGGCAGGGCCACCCTCTCTAACGTCGACAAAATTGAAGGGTAAAGTAAGTCTTCCATTGTAATAATTTTTGATATGGCTGGACGTGCAGGAAAGGGGAGGAAGGTTGTGACGGGAGACTATGTGGCCGGAACACTTGATCAATTTATAACTAGGGCCACTTCGGTATTAGCACACGAGATCTAACTCACGGAGCGCCGCCTCTCATTAGACCCAGCTTTTTCCAAACGATCCTCTTTGGGAAACATAATGCTGTCTGCTACCCCGGAACAACACACTAATGCTATCATTGAACTGGGAACGTCAAGTCATAATAGCAGCGTAATAACAAAGGATTTGGTAAATACAAGGATTGATGGGGTCCATAGTGTTCAGGCCCAAAGTAATATCAACACATCTGTACCTGACATGGTATCTGTTGGAATTCCAGAATAATGACAGGAATCTGGAAGTAGGTTGAGTTGTAGTTTATTGGCCATCCACTCTCCTCACTGAAGAGCGCACCAACATTTTACAGTAAGCTTCAGGGTGGGGGAAACCAACAGGGGCAGAAAGGTAGGGGTGGATGGAACATACCAAAGGGTCTAATTGCAACACATCTCCCTTCATTATAAAGTAGACAATGGGAGAAGGAAAAGAAAACCCAGGATGACAAAGGTGCTGGAAGGAACCAGCCGGCAAGGCAGTAGCAGGGGTTTACACAGCAACAGAACATTACGTATGTGCACTTACAATGTTGTCAAAACTCCACCATTGACCATTTTCAAGCTGGACCACATTCTTAAGCACTTTAACAATTTTACTTGGAGAATGATATTTGCTGAGAGCGGTCCCCATCTTGTTGTTCTTCCTAGCTTGTACCATGTCGCCCACCTCCCACTTGTGGGCTTTCACACCATGTTTTTGGTCATACCACTGTTTGTATTTGTCTTGATGTTGCTTGATCTTTTCTCCTTCCTCCTCCTGATCGACTCCCCTGACCCTGCCACCGCTTAACCAACTTGGATTGAACTTAGTACAAGGTTCCCTACCGCGTAATGACACAAAAGGAGAAACCCCAGTTACTTTATTGGGTGACGTATGATATGCCCACAGACATTCCCTAAGAGAGTTTTGTATGTCATGTCCATTGATGGCAGCTAACTGGATATGTTCCTTAATGATCCTGGTTGCCCGCTCCACTAGGCCATTAGCCTTCGGGCAATATAAAGCTGTGGTTTCATGCCTTATGTCCAAACCCTTCAGGAATTCTTGCATTTCTTCTGAGGTGAACTGTACCCCATTGTCGGTAATTAAAATGGAGGGTATCCCTTCCTCATAGAACACCTCCTTTAAGAACTGAATCACCGATTTTGTGGTGATACTATGTACAAACTTTTGTTTAACCCAGTGTGATGTATAATCGATCAGGACCAGCATAAATCTCTTTTGCACACTAAGGGGCCCATTAGGATGTCGGGCGGATTGCCCCCGCCAGGCTGGCGGTAGCCACCGCCAGCATGGCGGAGGCAATCCGCCCGACATCCTTCCCTGAATTCCCCCCACCATATTACAATGGTGGGGGGACCGCAGCGGAGTAAAACACCGCCCGCCCCCCAAGAAATAATATGGTGGCGGTGTCTATCAGACACCGCCAGCCATATTATGAAGTGCTTTAGGCAATGCCTTTCAATGGCGGCAATGCCGCCACGGAAAGGCAGGCGGACTTCACTCTGGGGGCCCCGTGCGGGCCCCCAGAGTGAAGGAGGGTAGGGGGGTGCACACGGGGGGGTACCTGTGTTACCCCCCTGCATTTGCATAATCAAAGCGGCAGGCACCGCGCGGTGCCTGCCGCTTTGATTATTCAAATGTAAAAGTGTTTTTTAAGCATTGTGGTGGGCGGTGCTGAGAGCACCGCCCGCCACAATGCTTTACATCCTAATACCACCCCTGGGACCCCGCCCTTATGGCCGGTGGTCCCGCATACCGGCAGGCTGGCGGGCGGACAAAGTCCACCCGTCATCCTAATGACCCCCCCAAGTTCCTGCATTGGTCCAATGATGTCCATAGCCAACTTGTTCCACGGCTTGGTAGGAACTCTAACTGGAGACAACGGAGCTTTGTGTACCACCTTCGACTTGTCACTCCTGGCACATGCCCCACACTCCTTTACAATTTGTTCGGCCATTGCATCCATTCTTGGGAACCAGAAATTAGATCTTACTCTAGCCTTGCTAGCGCTACGCCCAAGGTGACCTTCGTGTGCCAAGTCGATAACTCTCTTCCTGAGCTCTTTAGGGGGTATTACCCTGTCATTGCGGTATACCTTTTCTCCAATGACACTCAGTTCATTTCTGACTTCCCAATACCCTTCAATGCCTGCTTCCAGCTCGTTCTTCTTATTGGGCCATCCTTGTCTCATGTATTATTTTAGAGTACTCAACTCCTTATCTGCCTTCATACCGTCTCCCCATTCTCTTTCAATGATGGCGGGTATGTCCATCAATAATATTGGACTGTCTAGAGCTTCTTCTGTGACTCCCGCTTCTGGTAAGGGTGACCTTGATAGGAAATCTGCAATTTTATTTTCCTTGCCCGGCACATGCTCTATATTGAAATTGTAATGTTCCAGTCCTAGGATCCATCTGCTGATGCGTGGGGTGCATTTTACAAGACCCTTTACTGAAAATATAAATGTGAGGGGTTTGTGGTCAGTCCGAATCGTGAATCTCAAACCCCGTAGGAAAAACTTGAAATGTCTCACAGCCCAAAAGCAGGCTAAAGCTTCCTGCTCAATTAAGGAGTAGTTCTTCTCTGGTTTTGAGAGACTCCTGGATGCAAAAGCAACGATCTTCTCATCATTCCCATCTTTTTGCATGAGAGTGGCACCCAGCCCATTGTTTGACGCATCAGTTGCAAGTCTTGTTCTCTTGGACGGGTCAAAAGTTCCTAAAGCCGGAGAGTTGTTCAGGTCATCCTTTAAGGCATTCGCCACCGATTCATGTTCTTCATTCCACATGAACTCCTTGTTTCTCTTCAAGAGTTCTCTCATAGGTTGGCATTTTGCAGCAAAGTTGTCTACATACTTGGACATATACTCCATGAGCCCAAGGAAGGACTTAAGTTCCTCTTTGTTCCTAGGATGGGGAGCTTCTTTTACTGCTCAGATCAAGCTGCTCTTAGGTCTGAATCCATCTTCTGAGATTGAATGTCCCAGGTACTCGACTTGTTGTACTCTTATCTTGCACTTTTCTCTTTTTACCGTTAGGCCAGCATCCATGAGTCTCCTAAAAACTTGCCTTAGCACACCATCATGTTCTTCCGTGTTGTGGCCGTAGACCAAAATATCATCTTGGAAACACATGGTACATTCTACACCCTCCAAAATATTCTGCATGGCTTTTTGAAAAATAGCCGCAGAGGACGCAAGGCCAAAAGGCATTCTTTTAAACATAAATGCCCCGAATGGTGTGATGAACGCCGTGAGTGGTCTTGATTCTGGATGGAGCTCAATATGGTGGTTCGCCATAGATAAATCTATCACACTAAAATACTTTGCAGGACCAATGGTGCTAAGGATTTCGTTGATTATGGGCAAAGAATGTCTTTCTACCCAAATACTGTCATTGAGACTGCGCAAGTCTACACAGAGACGAATCCCCTCCCCATTGGACTTAGCCGCGATAACTATCGGAGCCAACCACTCGGAACAGTCTATAGGTTGGATTATGTCTTAATCACATAGCTTGCGCAACTCATTCTCAAGGGGATCTTTCAATTTATGAGGCACTGGACGTAGACTGTACAATAGGTTTTGTATTGTATTTTAGCTTGATCCTATGTTGGAAATTGTGGAAACATCCTAGCTCCTCCTTAAATAGCTGCTTGAACTCTTCACAAATGTTATCACCCATATGGAACTTTTCTGTGAGCAGGACTTGTTCAGGACTATTGGGGTCTAAGATGATTCCCAGCTCTTTCTGGTGTACCCACCCTAGTAGATTAGAACCTGATTTTACTACATATCCCGTTCCATAAGTTGTCCTGTCCTTAAATTGTAGCTGCACATTTTTCATACCTAAAAGAGGAATGGGTCCTTTGTTGTAACGTGTGGGAGAAATATCTGGCATTTTTAACTCACTAACATTATTGTTACCCAGGGAGACAAAATCATCTTTGTTTAGTAGTGTGAACGGTGAACAAGAATCAGCATACATTTCTACACATTTGTCATCAATGAATACTTCGGATTTAGGATAGATGGAATTTACCACGTTACTGACGTCTTTTAATTGCAAAACAAATTTTTCCACTTATTGCTCTATACATTTTACTTCCTTACTTGTGACCTTCTCCGTGTTCCTTTCCTGTTCTCTTGTGTGCAGTTCACCATCTCGACACACTCTCGCAAAATGCCCTCTCCTATTGCATTTTTTTTACAAGTGACATACCTGGCAGGGCATTGGAAAAAAGTTGCAAATGGTTATTACTGCCACACCGGTAGCATTTAGGACCCTTTTCTCTGTTATCTACTCTGATGCTAGCATTCTCTTTAAATTTCACTTTATACACTTCATTCTTGTCTTCTACATCATTAATAGTTGTCACAACCTCACAGTTAGGTTTCATTTCCTTAATGCACCTTGCAGTGTGCTCAGCTAACTTTGCTATTTCAATAGCTTCTCTTAGCCCTGGATTTTTTGCCAATAATTTTTCTTGGATGCGAGGATTATTAGTGCACCTCACCAGTTGGTCTCTTATTAGGGAATAGGTGAGATTACCAAACTCACATAGTTGAGTAAGGCCCCACAAGGCTGCAATATAATTCTGCACTGACTCTTGTTTGCCCTGTATCCTCTTAAAAAACTTGTGGCGTTCTAGAACCACATTGACCCTATCTCCAAAATGTTTTTCTAATTTCTCCATGGTTTGCGCAAACACATCTACCTCTCCTACTACATTCTCCTCCTGTTCTGGCACAGGTAATGATTTGTACACCTTGCGCCCCTGCACACCCAAATTATTGAGTAATATGTGCTGTTTCCTTACAGAGTTGAACCTTTAACCCCCAATAGCTATGAGGTACGATTCAAACAGCTTCACCCACTCCTTCCAACTTATCTCCGGTTCTCCGATGTCATTCTAAAAGGGCGGGGTTGACTCATGCTAGCTGCAGCCATTATTTACCAGGAGGAGTATAAGGGAACTAGTGAGGAGTGGAAAGAGTATACTAGGGATCATTGGCAGAGTGTGGAACCAGAGACAAAATATAGTACAGAATAGCGAATTTGACAAAACCCAGCTTAAAGTTGGCAATTTACCACAGTTGACTCAAATAAACAACCCAAAGTTATGTTGCCGCTGAGATCGCCGCTTCAGTCAAAGGTTCTGAAAAGATGAGGAAGATGGTACTGGAATGCGTGGAAACTTGAAATTGGGAACTCAGGTGCAGATCGGTTCACTCACCGCCTTGACAGAAGGTCAACTACCAGGAATTCACAGTTACGTTTTCTCTAGAGTCACCACAAAGGTCCATGAATCGCTGTGGAACCGGAGCACAATATACTTGATGCCAGATAACTAGAAACTACCGGCCCTCAGTACCTGATGCGCCGGCCGAAACTGACGAGCACCGGATGCAGCTCACCGCGTTGACAGGTCAGGCCCTCTCAGCTGACGGAAGAAAACAACTTCGCAGACGCCTCCGCGCAGGGACCCAAACTGACAGGAAGCTGACAGGATTCCCCGCACCAGAAGTCAAACGCTTGCTCGTCAGATCCTGACGCTGACGAGGATATTGCCCACCAATCCGTACCGCCGTGCCTCACTCATGCCCCCCAGCCGCTCCACGCCTCTGCCATGCGTGACCACTCACCGACGATGAAGGCAGGTACTTGCTTGAATACTAAAGGCTCGGCAGGTGAGCACAATCAGATTTCTCTTGTGCCGGTCCACTCAGCATGGAAATAACCTCGCAATTAATCCGTCCTTAACTTAACGTGAGTCTGTCAGTGCACACGCTGCCTGATGAATGGGGAAGCAAAGGTGACTTCTCCCACGGCGAACACACAGCCAGCAGTACAGCCAGGAACCCAGTCACAACGACAGAAATCCTTTACGTTAAAGCTTCTTTCGATTATTGTGCAGGTTGTGTAGTCTTACACAAATTTGCCAAGGGAAAGGTGGAGGCAGGGGTGACCACGAGTTTCTCACTGGATGCTAGAAACAACCCGCTTGCACGATGCTCTCTTACTTTCAAAACAGTATCTCGCATTGACCGTTTCCCAAAAACTGCCACAAAGTAGGGAATTCAATTTGGATGCTCCTGGTGTTTCTTCCTTCTCGTGTGGAGAGAGTACTCAAAGGGGAAATGGTCAAAACTGGCCCCTTTGCAGTTACGTCGCCAGTGTTGGAATTCCAGAATAATGACAGGACTCTGGAAGTAGGTTGAGTTGTAGTTTATTGACCATCCACTCTCCTCACTGAAGAGCGCACCAACATTCCACAGTAAGCTTCAGGGTGAAGGAAACCAACAGGGGCAGAAAGATAGGGGTGGACGGAACATACCAAAGGGTCTAATTGCAACAGTATCCACTTGCGCATCTATGATGCCTGCTCTCGATGTTGTGCCTCCCCAACCAGGACACATATCAGGAGCAATCCCTAAGAGGAAGCGAGGTGGGGATGCTCGAAAGGGAAAAGAGCTCAAGGTGGCCAAATCTAAGAACATGGGCAAACCGGCACGTGCCGTACCTACTATTTAAGAACCCCAGCCAGTGATACCCAGTATACCACCTACCATTCCTTCTGTTAATACAATGGCGACATTGGATGAGGGATTTTGGTTTAAAGTAGGCGGACTTATTACGTCTTCCATGCAGCCCATTTTGGCAAGATTGTTGTCAATTGAGGACAAATTAAATAAACTGAACAACTGAGCATACTAAATCTTTAGTGTAATAAGAAGATCAAGCCGATAACCAACCAAGACAAGAGCCTGTCACCAAATGACATAAGGAATTCTCCCGCCCCTAACCCGATCCCATATACAACGGAACATGATCGCACGGAAGGCACTTCGCAGGCCCGAGTGGGAACAGGACTGAGCACCAAGGATGATTTAGTTTCCTCAGGAACTATGGACACAGTTAAGGGTAAAAGCACAGCCCATCATGTGTTGGGAGGGGGTATAACTAAAACCCTGAAGGGGGGACGGAAGGAACCCACCAATATCGACGCGCAGGAGAATATGTTACCACAAATCGATTTACCACCAGAGTCCATACCTTATGTTGTTGTCCTGGCAGGGGTCCCAGAACTAGAGAAAGGCAATGTGGAATCGTTTGTTGAACTGAAGAACAAAACTACTCACTGGTTATATGTCAATAGACCCCTCCCCTCACATATGCATTGCCAAATTATGTTTGTACGCAGAGTTAGCTGGGTGGGAAGGAGCAGGAAAGACATACATGGTGACTGTATTGTCATAAATTTCAGAGATGCACGAGTAGTACAACAAATTTGTGAGAGGTGGACCCACACTACAAGAACTAGAATTCAGCCTTTTGACCTCACCTATTTTTACACTCCCCAGACACGAGTGAATCCTGTCTGTACAGACATTTCTTTAACATGGGTAGTGGGGAAAACACTGTTAGAAATGGGACCGCCATAGATGGCTATGATTTTGTGTCCAGTATTCCCTTCAGTAATAGGTATAGTGCACTTGATATAGTGGATTGACTTACCCCAAATAGTACCTACTCCAAGAATGTTTCTATTTCGGAGGGAGGAGTAGAGGTTATAAGGCAACATCCTGAAAACAATACGATCAATGTGTTTCTCGGGGGTCTGTAAATTGCATTAAATATAGCACAGATGGTGTTTGTGATGAAATGGAACATGCTATTGTTATTACTGAAATTAACCATTGCACACCTAGAGAGGGTGAAGTATACCAGGATCCCACTATAACTCGGAAAAGAGGGGAAAGAGAGGTTTTAATGGAAAACAGATATCAGTCTAGTAAGCAAAGAGTGATCAAAGCAGAACGGTATAGTGAAAGAAGGAGGCCAGTGGGAGATGTTACCACCCAAGTAGCTGCTAGCCCAAAAATCAATAAATTAAAACATGGGTAATACCCATAATCTGATGTCATGGAACATCGCTGGGCTTTCTTCTAGAGCAAGGGACCCCACTTGGGTAGAATTTATACAGGATTTTTCTATCATCTGCCTGCAGGAAACATTGGCAATCGAGGCTATACATATAAACAGTTACCACCCTTTTCATACCCCTGCCAGATCGAGTATACGAGGGCGGAACAAAGGAGGTTTATCTACCTACGTATCTAACCTTGTGAACAATCTGGCAGTGAAGTTTGAAGATGGATCTGAATATTACCAGATTTTGCTAGTAACCGATGAGGGAAAAAAGAAAACAGTTATAATTAACTTTTATAATAACATCCTGAAACCAGAAACAAACAAGGTATTAGAAGAGTTATGTCAAGCTCTGAAGCACACTGAAGAACATCTGTCCGGGGAAGTGTGCATAATATGGGTGGGCAACTTTAACTGTTTTCTATGCCCCTATAGCCAACTGGGTATTTGTGGTCTGGACACAGACAATGGGGTCCCTCTAACACATTTTTCACACACTACTCTGGGTAACTGGTTGAATGATGTGTCCTTTCAATTTGACCTGGGATTTGCAAACAAACTATGTATCCCCCCAGTCCCTTTTAAGCCAACTTTTATTGGGAGGGGGTGCAAATCAGTAATTGACTTTGTTCTTATGTCAAACTGGTACTCCTGTCATGTTTCTAACTATGAAACATGCAATACAGTGATTAGTGACCACCTTCCGAATAGGCTATTTTTTTCTCTAGTAGGGAGTACAAAAGTAGAACAATCACATAATTATAAATTACATCTTGCAAAGAATAATGGATATGCCATAAATTGGAACAAAGTGGAACCTGGGGACTTCTTTGAAACCCTTGTAAAAAATAGATATAGGGAATTTGAAATTTGCTTAGCCCAGACAGACGAAAACGCCCAAGTTACTGAGGCATTCCTCAGGATCGCTGAGGGAATACGAAAACTCCTCACAGGGACACAAAAACGGGGTACTATCAAGGCACAGGGGTGGTTTGATAGGGATTGCAGTAAGGCACATGCACATCTATTGAAGGTATTGAAAGGTGAGCCGAGAAGTAGGGATGAAGTTAGGCTGGCAAGAACTGATTACCAACGAGCAGTCAAAAAGCGCAAGAGTCAACTAAAACTGGAAGCATGGCAGGCATTACATCAAGCCTGCTTAACCAAGGACAACACGGGCTTCTGGAAAGCTGTTAATGCTCCTTTCTTTGTAGACAGGAAAACTGACTCAATAGAAGTGGCTATCACAGAAGATAGATGGGTCAATTACTTCAGGGACCTCTATCAGGCAGATGATTTAATTGTGAATGAGGGAATAGACCTAATAGAACGAGATGATTATGAGATTCATGAGTCTTTCCCCTTGAATATTGACATCTCACTTGCAGAAGTTTTAGCCGCCATCGATGAGAGTGCCGCAGGGAAAGCCCCAGGACCTGACAGTGTGCCAGTGGACATATATAAATCTAACATCGATCTATGGGCTCCACTCTTAACAAACGTTTTGAACAGCTGTAATAAATACGGGTTCCCTCCCACCTTGCTAGAGGCAATCGTAATCCCCATTTATAAAAAGGGTGACCGAAATGACCCAAAGTGTTACCGTCCAATATCACTACTGGATTCGCTCACGAAAGTTGCGGGGAGGGTCATGTTAAATAAATTAAACTCAGGGTGGAAGAAAGGGGTATACTTTCAAAGTTCCAATATGGTTTTAGGGCAGGTCTCGGAACGACAGAACAAGGTTTAAATTTAGCACTGATTATCGCCAAATATATATCAGACAAAAGAGAAAACATTTTCTTAACATTCGTCGACCTAAGCTCAGCTTTTGATTGTTTAAACCACGATAAACTCTGGAGCACCCTGTCACAAATGGGTGTGGATCAAATTTGCTTACATTTATTAGGGAGCTGTATCGAGGGGCAGGGGCGAGGGTGCGGTATGGGAAGCAGGGCAAGTGTACAGCTAAGTTTAGTATAAATAAATGAGTCAGACAAGGATGTATACTCGCACCATTCTTGTTTAATTTATACATAAATTGTGTAGGTTCCCACCTGGCTCGGGATAACCAGGACTATCCACAGATTGGGAACGCCCCGGTCCCCATATTATTATATGCGGACGACGCAGTAATTATGGCAAGGACTCAGGTAGGCGTCCAAAGTGCTAGCACTAAATTTTCAAATTACATGAATCATAGAGGCCTAAAAATAAACATAAGCAAAACATTTGCCATGTGTTGTACTAGAAATAAAACCATCTAATGTAAAACCTTTATCTCAAAAACAAAGATAGACATGATTGATAAATTCTCGTATCTGGGCATTAACTTTGAGAAATCAGGCACCTGTACATCTGCGACACATGTAAGAAAACTGGCCTTTTCCAGAGCCATAGGCGTTGTTCGCAATTTCTCCAATAAGGTGTGCGGGCGACCAGTCCCAGAGCTTGTGGGCATATACAATACGAAATGCGTATCCACAGCAATATATGGGGCAGGGATTTGGGGAATTGCAGAGGTTAATAACATACAACTCTGTGAGAATGCGTTTCTGCGCTATCTGTTAGCTGTCCCGGGTTCTACCTCTACTTATGTATGCCATAAAGAACTTGGCTTACCATATATATCGGACCTCATCAAACTTAATCCCCTTCTTCTATGGCATAAGGTCGGGTCTACGGATGAGACCGGTTTTAACAAAGATATAATTAAGGATTGTCTTAATCTAGAGGGGGTAACCAGGATTCCCTGGATCAAATATGTAAAGAAACTTTTTTATGATATTGGCTACCCAGAATATTATGCTTGCCCAGACTGTCTAGAAACTGTATCAAGGAAGAACTTGAAAAGAATTTGTTTAAATTTTCTATAGAGCAAGCGTTGACTTAAAGAGAAATGCAAGACAACAGTCATGAAGAATAACTTGATGCTGCAAGGTCAGGAAATTCAGCCGTATCTAACACAGGTCCAAACCTGCTAAGCACGCATGTTACTTGCACGTTTCCGGGGGGGACCTTTTTCAGATTGGTTACATTTCCAGATGCTAACTCGTGGTCTAAGAATTTGCCACCATGTCCATGCGATGATACATCTGTTCAATCAACGTTACATTGCACACTTTTTTGCAAATTTTATGATTTGCTAAGGAAAAGATTTCTAATTTTTATCCTAAAAAAGTGAGGACTTATACAGTGTTGCGTAGCATTTCTGAGGCTTCAAATGCTGGAGGAAGAACAGACTATGCTAATTATGTCGTCTTTTTTAAAAGCTGTAATCAGACACTGGATCACCATGAACTAATTTAGAATTATTTGTCTGAGTTAGATAAAAATGAATGAAAAAGAGAAAACTTTTTACGTATTTAATGAGCTGCTTTTTTCTATTGTATTATGATTCATAGTAATGTTTAAGTAATTTCTATGCTTAATCTTTTTAAATGTAAATTGATTTTATTGTGCTTTTATGGTTTTTAATCAAAATCGAATAAAGCAGTTTTTGATTTTATTTTATTTGAGAATGTTAATCAATAAAATACTTTTTATAAGTGATCATTGCGTGAGAGAAGACACTCAAATAAGCCATCAGTTTATATTTTTATTGAAACTTGTATTACACGGGATCATTTTACATTCTATAAACACAGTTGAGGGGGCTGCGTTGCATAGATGTTTTGGATATTTTTGTATGCAAATCCATTTCTAAATCAACTTATTTAGTAAAACCATACGGAGTCCACTAAATAACAAGTGCTATGTTTCATATAGGTTTCATACTACATTTTATCTTGTTCAAGAATGTAATACATAGATCCATGTTGAACAACACTTGAGTCAAAGCAAGAGCAAAGCCACAGTAACAGACGTAAACTATGTGTAAAAATACGCTTTAAATTAAAATCCCTCAATTCAATACATTTCTACTGATTTTATAACTTTTTCCAGTATCATTAATTTGCTGTTTAAAAATGTCCGTTCAGCTTTTTTTTTTTTAAAGAAATTTATAGCACTCAGAGTTTAAGGGTTTCTCAGGTGGTGACTGCTAAAGAAGTCAGGGTGGAATATCAACCAACTCCATTCTCCAGCCACATTCTACAAACATGTGATATGGGAATTTAGGATTAAAAAAAACTTGAATCACAGACCGTAAATCTACATTTAGTGCAAAAATGGCTTAATTTACTCTTAACCGCTGTCCATAAAAGAATACCCTTCAGGTGTAAATGATTTCACTACTGTTTAATCATCTGCCACGAGTGCATAGATTTACACAGTAGAAGAGACTGCAGCATGAGGTCGGGATTGGGGTGGACTAAGGTATGGTTTGACTTGTAATTTTATGAATGGTCACAAACATCTGCATTTGTGGCCATTTACAAACTCCTCTCTGATCCTTTCCCACTGTGAAAAAGTGGGAGTTTTGCTTGATCCATGAGCTTGATTTACTCCACTTCCAGGAAATGGGTCACCTAAAAGCTTAGTAGTGTGTATGAGACACTAATTTGCACTTGAAAAAAAATAAAACAATGGATTTTTACACAACAGAATGCATTTCACCTGCACAAGATTGTTTACTACATACAATGAACCTTTGGCGAAATGTCAGGTCATGAATAGGTCACATGATATTCCCAGTAGTATGCCTGGAAACTTGTGAGTTGCAAAAAGTGTAAAATTGTAAAAGCATGTTCAAATGAAGGTGCACACCTCAGAATGCACTTTTTTGATGTCTCTGCTAGACTGCTCATGCACTGTCTTGAAGAGATGTGTTGTGTTTGATCTGTGGGCTTACAGGCTGCCCATCTCTAACCTTTGGCAAATTTCAGCATCGCTCTTCTTTTCTTTGATGACATTCATCATGGCTTCGGGCGAGATGCCCTCTTCTTGTGTTTGGCCCTCCCATAGTGCATTGACCAAGTAAATGTTTCCTTACACTGCTCCCGGTTTGCAGAGCAATTGTTTTCTTTGTTTTCAAGCACTCGATAGGCGTCTCCCTTGTACACATATACACATACCACTAAAATGCAGGTGCATGAACAAAAACAAATGTATTTCTGAAAAAGTTGTTAAAACATGAACAGCACTTATTTGTTTTTGCACAATCCAATGATAATGGACAACTTGCTTCGTCATCTGTCTTGCCATGGCTCAAATAGAAGCCAATGGTATCAGATCGCTGCTCACCAGTTATATTACACAATCACACATTCATTTTTGTGGTAGATCCTGCTATAATGAATGTATTTTCCCATACTTTTCTTGCCCTTCTCACCATCCCCTCCTGCTTCCCATCTTGGCCCGTCTCCCACTACCTCGCTCGTCACTGCTGCGTTTTATCTTATCCACCATCCGATGGTGTTCCATCCTCCATCTTGCCACAGTGCTAACACCAGGCATGGGTTTTGGCGCACTTTAAGTGCTCACCAGTTACATTAAGCAATGACACATTCATTGTCGTATGCAAGGGGAAGCGTAAGTGATTTGCCCAGAAACACAAATTGTTCAGCTGACCCTGAGATTCGAAGCTGGTTGCCAAGTTCCCCTGTCAGCAGCTCTGACTGTTAGGCCACATCCTCACTTCGCTTCAAACTTCCTCAACTGTTTCTCCCTATCATTTCCACATTTGTTCAGCAAGAAGCTGTCAAAGCCGGACAAGCATTTGCAAAGCCAATAGCTCTCAGCAATGCCAGAGCTATTGGCCATGTCAATGTGAATGTCTTTTAGCCACATTGTCTAGCAGCACATATGCTGTTCAGCATGGATGAAAGTCACTGAAAAAAGTGCCATAATGTGGCAATCACAGACCACGTCATAGCGCTGTTTTGTGTTAGGAGGGGCAGGACAGTAAACTCAACATGGGGGCGTAGACACTCGGCATCGGCTCAACATCTTGTGAGTCTGGGCATTCAGTAACTTTCAGCTATGTAAGGAACAAGAAGGGGGGGTTTTGGGGGGAGGTAGCCTATAACAATCAACAACTGCGAAGGGCTAAAATAAGGCAAGCTTTTAGGGGTGCCCCTTATAAACCTTCTCATCTGCCTAAATGTTTGTTGGGGTCCCCAGGTGCTTGCTCACTTTATGTATGGCCTCTTAGAGAAACTGCTCAAAACAAGTTGAAAATTCTGAATCCAAACAGCTCAAATAGACTGAGTAATCGTGTTTATCAAACAGGTCTACGCAGCCAGCCAATAATTTCCAGTGATGAGGTAAGGAGTAACGCCTGCATGAATTCAACTATGAAAAAGGGTCGAGGTAAGAGGAGGGGTCCTTCTTTTTCAAAGTCCATTTCAAAGTCACCCGCATTATCTATAACAGGGGAAGTTTCCAACCCTATTTCGACCCCCTAAACAGCACTCTAAACTACACAGAAGACGTCTCCCAAAAAACGAGCCTGTTACTGCCTGATACTCATCTGTCGGAAAAGGACACTGTCACTTTTCAGGAACAAAAAGAGGTTTCGAGTATTCCACGGGATAAACATATTACTAGGAGGCAGAGGGCCCAGAATATTACGGGAGGTACCACTGCAGTGGTCTCTACCAGAACAGCAAAAACGGCAAACTTAAAAGTGACTCCCTCATTGCGTTCCTTTTTTAAAATTCAGGAAAAGCCGGCGCTGAGAGGTGGTTCACTCGAAGAGATGTCTTCGCCATCCCTGACTATAATAGAGTCACCAAATAAATATCAAGCCCTTATGACAAGTGATCTAGAAGAGGATAAAGAACATACTACGGAAGAAGCAATAGATGAGCCTCCACAACCTGAGGGTCCTTCAAAGGAAAGTAACCCATCCAAAGACCAAGGTAGTGGTCAAGACATAGCTTCCCTTGAAGGGGGTAATATCGGTGTTCTCGTGGTGTCAATGCTGAAGGAGATGAAATTGGGATTTGCAAAGTCTGAGAAAAACCAGGAAAGAATTCAGGCTACTTGCGAGCCCCTTGAGATCAAGGTTAATGCTTTGGTAGACAGAGTGGTTGAAACGGCTCTCAAACAAATTAGAGACGAAGTTAGGCTTTGTCAGAGTGAGATTGACGGAAAGAGAGCTCAGAGACAAAATCGAGATACTAGAAAATAACTCTAGGAGAAATAATCAACGTTTATTAAATATTCCAGAAGGCAAAGAAAGGCAAAATATCAGACCTTACGTAGTAAATCTCCTAAAAAGTTTCATAAAGTGATATGTATGAAAAAGATCTGGATGAGGACATACAGAGTGTCCATAGAGACCCATTTAGGTTAAACAAAGATAGAAAAAACCCTTGCAGAGTTATGGTCAATTTTAAGTCTTATACAATAAAAGAACATATTTTGAATAAGGCATTAAACTCTGGCATCCTCACAAAAGATGGATATAATTACAAAATTTGATCAGACATATCCAAGGCAACGGTTGATAGACAATGGGCTCTGAGAAAATAAATGCAGGATCTCAGGTCAGAAGGCGCCATGGTTCAGATGAAATGTCCTGCTCTTTTACGCATAGTGTGGCGAAATAAAACTTATAATATCAGAGACCCAAAGGAATTGGAGCTATTCTTGGAACGAATTAAGGAAAACAGAGATAAATAATATTACGAGCCTAACTGTTAGAAATCAAATTTGCTGTCTTGATTTTGCGGTTCTCAAACTGGGCAACTAGGCAACTAGGATTGCTCAATGACAATGGGGAGGGTTCTCCAGGGTGGGGCGAAACACAAGTTTTTAGTTTTCTTTTTTACACATGTTGGAATATTTTTTTGTCCGATATGTAAATGGTATAGCAAACAGGGTTGGTCTCTATAGCAACAGAAAAAATCTCAAAGACTATGGGTGATCTAGAAATAGTGACATGGAACGTGGGCCATAGCAAACATAAAAACTAGAGACAGTGTCTTGTCGGTAGTGGGTTACTATGACCCTAATATAGATGATCCCGCACCACTTCAATCTTTGTATGTACACTTGATGTCTCAGACCACACCAATTATACTGGGAGGTGATTATAACATTTTTCTTGATGCAAAATTAGATAAACACCCTCCTGGCAAAGGTCTAAATTTACCCATAATGCGAGTAGTTTTGTATAGGCTCAAAGATGATTTAAGTCTAATAGATATCTGGAAAATGAGAGGGGATCAAACCAATAGATTTACTATTAGAAACTTCAGACATGGCCACTCCTCAAGGATAGATTATTTCTTGGTTGATAGACTCCTAAGTAATAATGTCATGAGTGTTAAACATCTGCCCGCTCATCTCTCGGATCACTTGTTAGTCCAATTAAGAATAAAATCTGAGTTAGTCCAGGGCGAGAGAAGGTGGACTCTGGATCGACCTATCCTTTTAGACCAGCATGTTATTGAGGGTTTAAGATTAACAACGGAAAATTACTTTAAGGAAAACGGTGAGGGCGAAGTCTCTGACATAGTAGTGTGGGATGCTTAGAAAGCCGTTCTTAGAGGAGCATTAGTCGGTATAGCAATAGGTAAAAATAAGTTAAGGAGGGCCAAAATTTCAGAAATAGAGGCAGATTTACAAAAAATACAAGTAAACCTAGAATCTACAACCTCAGAGGTAGAACAAAACATTCTGAAAGACGAAATTATGAATAAGAAACAGGAGATGGCTGAATTCCTGGAGGAAAAGATAAGGGAGAGATGGCAAGCTAGTTCCCTAACTACGAATATGGCGAGAATATCAATCAATCAATCAGTACATTTATAGAGCGCGCTACTCACCCGTGCGGGTCTCAAGATGCGCTTCTCACCCGTGCTGCTACTGCTCGAATAGCCAGGGCTTGAGGTGCTTCCTGGAGATGAGGCGGTCCTGGGTCAGTCGTAGGTGGGCGGGGAGGGAGTTCCACGTCTTGGCAGCCAGGTAGGAGAATGATCTTCCTCCGGTGGTGGCTCTGCGAATCCGTGGGACGGTGGCGAGGGCGAGGCTAGCGGAGCGGAGCTGGCGGTCAGTGTGTAGAACGTGAGGCGGTTGTTGAGGTATTCGGGGCCCATGTTGTGGAGAGCTTTGTGTGCGCGGGTGAGGAGCCTGAACGTGATCCTCTTGTTGACGGGGAGCCAGTGCAGGTCTCTCAGGTGGACAGAGATGTGGCTGTGGCGGGGGATGTTGAGGATGAGTAGGGCGGATGCGTTCTGAATGCGCTGGAATCTTTTCTGCAGTTTGGCCGTGGTTCCAGCATAGAGGGCGTTCCCGTAGTCCAGTCGGCTGGTGATGAGGGCCTGGGTGACCGCCTTTCTAGTTCTGGTGGGGACCCACCGGAAGATCTTTCGGAGCATGCGCAGGGTGTTGAAGCATGTGGATGAGATGGCGTTGACTTGCTTGGTCATTGTGAGGGTGGAGTCCAGGATGAATCCCAGGTTGCGTGCGTGTTCCGTGGTTGTCGGTGCGGAGCCCAGCTCTGTGGGCCACCAGGAGACGTCCCAGGCAGATGGGGATGGTCCCAGGATGAGGACTTCTGTTTTGTCTGAGTTCAGTTTCAGACGGCTGAGCTTCATCCATTCCGCGACGTCTCTCATTCCTTGCTGGAATCTGATTCTGGCGGTGGCGGGGTCTTTGGTGAGGGAGAGTATTAGCTGGGTGTCGTCGGCGTAGGAGATGATGTTGAGGTTGTGTTTGCATGCGATGGTGGCGAGGGGGCTCATGAAGATGTTGAAGAGGGTGGCTGAGCGAGGAGCCTTGGGGTACACCGCAGATGATCTCGGTGGTTGCAGAGCAGAAGAGGGGGAGGCGAACTCGCTGGGTTCTGTCGGAGGGGAACGAGGTGATCCAGTCTAAGGCCTTTCCTTGGATCCTAGTATTGTGGAGGCGGGTTATTAGGGTGCGATGGCAGATGGTGTCGAAGACGGCTGAGAGGCCTAGGAGGATGAGAGCGGCAAATTCCCCGTTGTCGAGCAGGGTCCTGATGTCGTCGGTGGCTGCCATGAGGGCTGTCTCGGTGCTGTGGTTTGCTCGGAATTTGGACTGGGATGGGTCGAGGGATCCGTTTGCCTCGAGGAATGCAGTCAGCTGTTTATTGACAGTCTTCTCAATGACTTTTGCCAGGAAGGGGAGAAGAGAGATGGGGCGAAGTTCTTGAGGTCTTGAGGTCTTTGGGGTCCGCTGTGGGTTTCTTCAGTAGGGCGTTGATTTCTGCGAGCGGTAAACTTCTAGCCTGGAAACTAAAAACTGAGTCCAATAGAAATAAGATAACTGCTATTCATAAGGGAAACAGCGGACAGATAGTTGAAGACAAAGCAGGTATTGAAAAAGCTTCCAAACTTTTTTTTCAGTCCTTATATGGGGAGTATCTATCACCTCTCCCAACAGCAATGGTCACCTATCTAAATAACTTAAGGTGTTAGAGGTAATAAAAAACCTAAAAAAATGTTTAGCAACAGGGCCTGACGCTACACCAAATGAAGTTTATGCAGCTCTGAAAGATCACCTTGCCCCCAAACTTACCGATGTTTTCAACAGTATTTTTTCTGAGGGTCATTCTATCCCTAAATCCTGGAACGAGGCCATGATTAGTTTGATTTTAAAGCCTGGCAAAGACCCCTCCTACTGTTTATTGTACAGACCGATCTCGCTTCTTAACGTAGACTATAAAATCTTTACCCAGGTCCTAGCAAAAAGACTTGGTTCTTTTTCTGATAGGCTTATACATGAAGATCAGAAGGTTTTTATTAGAGGGAGACAGCTGCACAACCTCACACATCAACTGATTTGAGCTATTGATATTGCTGCCCATGAGAAAGTACCTCTTGCAATATTCACTATTGATGCGGCTAAAGCTTTTGACCGTGTAAATTGGTTATATTTACAAAAAGTCAGTCAACAGAACAATTTAGGTCAAAACTTCACTAGGGCAGTAGCAAACATCTACTCGGCTCCAATGGGGAAAATACTCATCAACGGCAGTTTATCAAATAGTTTTCAAATTAAGAGAGGCACCAGGCAGGTGTGTCCTCTCTCCCCTCATCTTTCTAACTTATATATAGAGCCGCTAGCAAATGTAATTAGGGCGGCCAAAGAAATCACCCCATTTAGGTACAATTGCTGGAAGCTAAAACTGGCACTATATGCCGACGATTTAATGATTTATTCATGTAAGGTAAATGAAACAGATTTTTGGGGAATCTCAGGCTACCAAATAAATAAACAAAAAATAGAGGTAATGCATTGGAACATATCTAATCCATGTCTTGAATCAAAAGAAAAAATTAGATACCTTGGCATTCAAGTCTCAAGGAATATCGAGGATATCGCCCAGATAAATTTGGAACTAAAAGCTAAAGAGACATGGAAACTCTTGAAGTCTTGGAGTTGTCTATCTCTTACTTTTATGGGGAGGGCAAATGTAATAAAAATGGTCATCCTACCAAAATGTACTTTTGTCTTTAATACAATCCCTCTGGAGCTTAAGTTACAGTATATTAAAAAGATACAGAGTGAACTGAATACTTTTATTTGGTCATCCAATATGGCCAGGATAGCCGGGAAAAAAACGTATCCAGAAAAAACAACGAGGAGGGATAGCCAGTCCGGATCTCCTACTGTATTACAAGGCCTTCCATTTTAAGAATATAAGGCATCCGTTTCAGGACTACGAGTCATACCCTGTCTACTGAAAAGCAGTAACCAAACATAACCACTGCCTTTATAAATTTGGCCTCCAAAAGTTCTTTAAAAAAGTTAAACTAATGGTGCCAAAATCTGCTTTTAAACTCTGGTCAGATATAAGGAAAACATGGCAATTCACATACTATAGCCCACAAGCACCGATATGGGACTCCCCAGGAATGCCTGAATGTTTGAAAGATCTACTAGCTGTGCCTTTGAAAAGAACTGGAATATCCAAGTGGGGAGATCTTTTGGAAAATGGTGTCTTAAAAACATGGGATGAGCTAACGGAAATAACGAAGAATGAAATATGAAGATTTAAATTTTACCAGTTGCTTGGCTGGTCTAAAGAACAAAGGACCTGGCCAGACTCTGTGGCAAACTTAGAGGATGAATTCCTTAAAGTAGCTGGAAAGGAAGAAGTATCGATGTGGTATTGGTATTTGGTGGAGAAGAAGAATGCAGACGACGACACTCCAGATCTTAAATAGAAGAAGATTTTCCCAGTTCAAGACTTGCAACAAGCATGGCAAGTATCCTGCACTTACTTATGGCACATTATATTTTCTGCACCACTTAGGAAAAATCATTTGTTTACTTTGCACATATCTTATTGGACCCCTGAAAGTCTATCAAAAATGAGCTCCCGGTGACGAGAAAATGCCCAAAATGGGGCGAGAAGGATGTTAATGATATTCATATGTTCTACTCATGTCACCACCTTGATCTATTCTGGAGTGGAGTTGGTAAGGTTATTGATAAGAGTCTAAACACGATTGTTAAGGTAAGAGCTTTTACTGTTATTTTTGGTATTCTGGATCCTGAAGAGTTCAATTTTGGTTTAACCAAAAAACATAAGTACCTATTGTTTACATGTATACGTCTTGCTAGATGCGAGATTTGCATAAACTGGATTTTGCCCAGTTCTCCTAAGGTTGGTGACTGGGTCCGATCAATAGAAAAATGTAGAAACTTGGATAGAGCCAGGGGGGTCTGTAAGCGCACGAAACACTGGGAACTATGGGATAATTATAGGCGGTAGGATAGGAAGGGATGTCCAATGATTTAAACATGCGAAATCGAAACTTTAAGAGTTATATGCCTAGATGCATCAAACAGAATTGCATTCGCAAACGGTGCAAATCGCAAAATTCGGCCGTTAGCGAATGCAATTCATGGTTTTGGGATGCATCAAATTTAATGTCATTTTCGCTTTTTTAGGAATCGCAAAATCTTTTGCGAGTTCGGTAAAAATTCGCTAAATATGCGAATCGCAATTAAATTGCGAAAAAATGCAATGCATGAAAAGTCGCAATTAGCTATTTTTTAAGAAATCGCTAATTGCAATTCTTAAAATTAGAAGAAGTTGAACCTGGTGCTAATTAAATTAACTTTTTTCACTGCAGCTGAGAATCATTAGTGCTGCATATAAGGACCTCATAGACCTTGATTTTGCATTTCAGGATGGCTGCACTTTTCTTTTTGGCTCGCAGGCAGAGGTTGAGATTAGCTGCAGGATGGAGGAGAAGGCTCATACAAGAGAGAATCTTCAGAGTGCGCATTACCTTACTAGAGCAGACTGAAGCAGAGATCTTTGCTAAGTATAGGTTGAATGCTAACTTAATTTTAGATTTAATTCAAGAATTGGACCCAATTTTGCAGAGGCAAACACGCAGGACACAGGCAATACCAACCCATGTGCAGGTATTGTGTTCACTGCACCTCCTTGCTTCTGGGTCATTTCAGGTAGTAATAGCTATTGCTGGTGGTTTCTCCCAGAGTTCACTTTCCAGATTTTTTAATGCCTTTATAAATGCCATGTTACAAAGAATAAGGTATCATATTAAATTTCCAAGCACTCAACAGGATTTAATGAAAACCAAACTAGATTTCTACAACATGGCTCAATTTCCACATGTGATTGGCTGTGTAGATGGCACACATGTTCCCATTTGCCCACCCTCTGAAAATGAGTATATCTTTCGCAACAGAAAATGTTTCCATTCCCTTAACATCCAAGCAATTTGTAATTCCAAAACCATCATCACAGGCATAGTTGCTAGTTACCCTGGAAGTGCCCATGACTCCTACATTTTTAGACACAGTGCCATTCATGCTAGACTGCTTGCTGGTGAATTTGGTGATGGATATCTGCTTGCTAAATATGTTTTTCACAATTAATAGAGATTTTCCTTTAAAGTCCACACTTTTCTGTGCTTTTTTTCAAAACCATTGTTTTCTATTTCAGGAGATAGTGCCTATGCAGTAAGGTCTTATATTTTAACACCATACCTAAATCCAACTACCAGGAAAGAGCAGCATTACAACCAGGCACACATAACTACCAGGAATGTGATAGAAAGGACCTTTGGACTGATGAAATCACGCTTTCGAATCCTTCATAAGACTGGTGGAGCATTACAATATCAACCAGACATTTGCTGCAAAATAGTTGCAGCATGTGCAATGCTACACAATCTAGAAACAGAGAGAGGCATAGAACTTGAAGAAGAAGATGTTTTACCTCAACAAGACAATCAGCCTCCTCAACCACAAGCAAGAGCCCATGGACCAGAGGCAGCAGAGGGGAGAAGGAGAAGGGCAAAGATCACACAGCATTACTTCTAAATGAGGTAGGAAACATACTCTGTATATTTTAATTTTGAAATCAGTGTAAATTTTTATTCAAAGTGAAACATAAATGCATTAAATTCATGGACTTTGATTGGTTTGCAAACTTGAAACTGAACTTCAAATTAGAAATGTTGAAATAATTAATATTGCCCCATAGGTAACTGTGACATAATTAATACCAATCTAGAGGCATCACAGACATGTCATTTCTTACGGCCACACACTCCTAATGCCTTTCCTGCATTTTTTTCACTGATTATGGCCATATTACTTGCATCAATCTGCTTTCTATTACTGCGCCGTGTGCCACTTAAGCAATGCTCCATTGTGCCACTCACAGCACTGCTGGCAGCACTCTCCCCCATTGGTAGTTGTTTTTCTTGGGAATCATTAGAATGTGCATTTCCAGAGGGATCATAGTTAGTCCCCATTCCCTTTTGAATTTGTTCAAATGTTTTCATCAAGGGTACCTGGGTTGAAAGAGTCTGTTTGCAAAGGGCACTTGTACAATTGGAAAGGCGAGCCATTTGCCTGTTATGAGCCTGCATGTTGTTCAGCAGTCGTATCTGCCTTTTACCACTTATATTTTGATGTTTTTGCATCAATGTGCACATGGTCTCCAAACAGTTGGCAATGCGGTCAAGCTTCAATGAAGATGTTTCTTGTCCTGTCTTCATTACATTTATCATTTTATTCATACTGCTTGTGAAGTAACCCATTTGCTTGCTGATATCCAAGTTTCCCTTTAATTAATCTAATGGCTTTCCCTTGCAGGCACTGTATCTTGAGTATTTTGTCTTCCACAACATTTCCAGTGATGGGACCCTCTCAAAAATGTCCACTTTCAGTTACATTACCTCTGCGCAAAGAAAACTGCTGAAGTCTCCTTCGCCTACTCAGCCTGCTATTTGTGACTGTGGTAGTGCTTTGAGGTTGCCTTTCAACAACATTGACATTCTGCTCTGTTTCTGAATCAGTTTGGAGCAGTTGTCGCACTCTCTGTCTTTCCCCAGTTTGTGAAATATATGCTGATGTGCTAGGGGCATTTCCCTCTTCATTTTCTTGAACTTCTTGGTTACTGAAATCCCTCAAATCCTGCTCAATTATTTCCTGCAGTGCCTCTATGATTAAAGAAATGCAAACATGTAGTTATTGAAGTTTGCAAGTTCTAAACGTAATTAATAAATGGTTATTTTCTAAACATTCACATGATCCCAGACTCATCATTTAAAGTTCTTTATAGTAATAATGTTTGAATTGCAATTTGATGTTTTGTGTGCATGTTGGACTATTAAAAACTACAACTCCCATAATGCACTTTTTCAAGTTCCCAAACATTAATTAACTGTTGCTGGTGACACACAGTTAAGAAAACAAACACAAGATAACTGAAAACCTTGTTTTCCAACTTCTTTCTCAAGACTCTTGCAAATGTTAGTGTCCATTCAGACAATCAAATTCATGTATAGTTCTCTTACCTTCAGATGGAGTTGGAACCACAGAAGTATCAATGTCTATGTTAGACGGGGACCTGGAGGGTCGGCCGAGCACAGTGATCGCACAGACAGGTAACTTCCCCCCCACAGATGGACACCACACAAAGCTTATGGTAACACCTTTTATAGGCACTTCGGGTAGTAGTGTGGTACGATACAGGGCGATCAGGACACGATGATCCTCTCAATTCTAGTCTCTAGTAGGGGAAGGGGGTAGCGGGACAGTCTTGGTACCCACGGGTACGGGTGTGTAACGGTGATAGCTCACAATCCTCGAGCTCGGTGTTCGGAGGGGGTCAGACCGCGGCAGCGCCGGCAGGTCCCGAAGAGGTCGTAGGTGGCACGGGCCGCGGCAGCGCCAGCAGGTCCCAACGAGGATGAAGGTTACAACGGGCCGCGGCAGCGCCAGCAGGTCCCACGAGAATGCAGGTTGCAAAGGGCCGCGGCAGCGCCAGCAGGTCCCACGAGGATGAAGGTTGCAGAGGGCCGCGGCAGCGCCAGCAGGCAGGACAATAGTTCACAAGGCAGGGCTGTGGCAGCGCCAACAGTCCGTCAAGGATGAGTTCGTCGCGGTGTCTCTCGACTCCAGGATACAACTGCCTTCCTGTCCTGGGGCTGCCTCAGTTATAGGTCTGGCGCCCTTTGATGTCCGGACCCTCGCTCTTGGAGGTCGGGAGGTCCGGGATGAGGGAGTCCAGACACCCAGCAGGGGGGTGGAGCCAGCGCCCGAGGAAGCTGGGGGTGCTCGGCACCTGGCGGGGGAGAGCCATCGACACTTCGTACTCCCATTGACCTGCCAAGTGGGCCGTTCACCTCCTGGGTGGAGGGTGGTGCCGGGATGTCGGGGCCTGGCCAGGCCCAGGGTTGGGGTCGGGCTGAGGCCGCGCGGCCGCGTGGTGCCGTGTCCAAGATGGCGGCTGGGCCGGGCAATGGTGCTGACGGTGGCCCGGGCCCTGTCCTGCGGGGAGGGAGCGAGCCCTTCATGTGGCCTGTCCAACATGCGTCCCCCCCAGCTGAAGGCGGGGAGAGTCACCCATCTTCTTGGGGACTTTCCTCGTCGAGGCGGAAAAAGCGGGACAGGCCATCCGCGTTGGCGTGGTCTTGGCCGGGTCGATGTTCCACAGTGAAGTCCATCCCCTGCAGGGAGATGGACCAACGTAGTAGTTTCGGGTTTTCCCCCCGCATCTGCATGAGCCATTGCAGGGGTCGATGATCGGTCTGGACCCGGAAGTGGGTGCCGAAGAGATAAGGCCGGAGCTTTTTGAGGGCCCACACCACGGCGAAGGCCTCCCTCTCGATGGTGCTCCAGCGTCGTTCTCGGGCCAGGAGCCGTCTGCTGATGAAAGCCACTGGCTGGTCAAGTCCTTCGGGGTTCAGCTGGGAAAGGACTGCCCCAACGCCGTGGTCGGAGGCATCTGTTTGGACGATAAATTCCCGGCTGTAGTCGGGGGCCTGGAGCACCGGGGCGGAGCACATGGCGGCCTTCAGCTTCTCGAAGGCCGCTTGACAGTCTGGG
This sequence comes from Lissotriton helveticus, assembly GCF_964261635.1. Classification (NCBI taxonomy): domain Eukaryota; kingdom Metazoa; phylum Chordata; class Amphibia; order Caudata; family Salamandridae; genus Lissotriton; species Lissotriton helveticus. Next base: position 563,161,896 of record NC_136063.1, read on the forward strand.
GTCCAGTTGACCTCCTTGGGTTGGTTTTTAGAGGTGAGTTCCGTGAGGGGCCCTACGATGCTGCCATAGTCCCTCACGAACCGTCGGTAGTAGCCTGTGAGTCCCAGGAAGGCGCGGACCTCGGTCTGGGTGATGGGGGACTGCCACGACTGGATGGCAGCGATCTTGAGTTGCAGCGGGGCCACCAGACCGCTTCCCACCTGGTGCCCGAGATAGGTCACGGACCCCTGGCCAATTTGGCATTTGCTGGCCTTGATCGTGAGGCCAGCTCGTTGGAGGGCCTGTAGCACCTCTCGGAGGTGGTGGAGGTGGTCGGACCAGTGGTGGCTGTACACAGCGATATCGTCCAGGTAGGCGGCGCTGAATCCTTCGAGTCCTGCCAGGACCTGGTTTACTAGCCGCTGAAATGTTGCTGGCGCATTCTTCATGCCGAATGGCATGACCTTGAAGTTATAGTGGCCATCAGGGGTAGAGAATGCCGATCGTTCTTGGGCCCGGGGTGTGAGACCGATCTGCCAGTAGCCCGCTGTCAGGTCGAAGATGCTGAGGTAGCGGGCAGCTCCCATGCGGTCGATTAGTTCATCTGCTCGGGGGATGGGGTGTGCGTCTGTTCTGGTGACCGCATTCAGGCCCCGGTAGTCGACGCAGAACCGGAGCTCCGGCGTGGCGCCGGGGGCGGCCGCTTTGGGGACCAGTACCACTGGGCTGGCCCAGGGGCTGTCTGAGGGCTCGATGATCCCGAGTGTGAGCATCTTGGCCACCTCCTCTTGGATGCAGGCCCGTACCCGATCTGGTACGCGGTAGGCCCGATGGCGGATAGGGGGACTGTCTCCAGTGTCCACGTCGTGTAAGCACCAGGGGGAGACCCCTGGGGTGAGGGAGAACAGGGTGGAGAACTGGAGCAGGAGGACTCGGCAGTCTTGGCGCTGTTCCAGGGTGAGGGCCTCCGAGAGTCGGACCCCGTCCACGGAGCCGTCCTTCTCCCGTGACCGTAGGAGGTCAGGAAGGGGTTCGGAGTCCTCCTCGGTTCCATTGTCGGTTGCCATCAGCAGACTGAGTTCGGAGCGTACAAAGTGGGGTTTCAGTCTATTAGCGTGGAGGACCCGGAGAGGGTTTCGGGAAGATTCCATATCGATGAGGTAGGTGACAGGGCTCTTGCGCTCGATTACTTTGAAGGGCCCCGTCCATTTGTCTTGCAGGGCGCATGGTTCGGTAGGAGACATTACCCACACTTGTTGGCCGGGTTCAAATTCGATGGAGGAT